>NC_068945.1:26797198-29374396 GCF_026419915.1 Harpia harpyja | reverse complement strand
AGGCAGGTCCAGCATGTCACCTTGGCCCAGCCTGAGGGCACGGGCCGGTGCCTTGGCCACGCTGTTGGGCACCGTACGGATCCCTCCTCGCCCGGGCAGTGGCACCCAGGGGCTCTCCCCAGGCCCAGGCTCTGATGGAGACCGGCTTTCTGCCCAACTATGAGGCCGCCTCCCCTCCCAGCGGTGCCACACCGCAACAACACGACGTTCGTCCCTTCTCAGGAGCCATTTGAGGTCAGCAGGCCTCGGTAGTACAAACAGTGAGATCTCCTTGGGGTGAAGGTACTTGCAGGTCCTGTGTCCTCAGCTCTGTGAAAGTCCCAGATTCACCGATCCTGATGGGACTCGTGCTGCACGAGGCAGCGAGCGTACGCGACAGCTCCTAGCTGCCAAGAAGGGACCTGCAGCAAGTCCCCAAACCTTGTGTCCTGCTGCAGGCCTGCAGTCTTGTAGCTTGGTGAAGGCAGCCTGACCTTCAGGATGGGAAGGATTTGGAAATGGCACCTCTTCCAGGGCTGCAGCAGTGTCCCAAGCACCCTTTGCTTGATAGATCGAGGAAGTACATGAATCTAGGAGAATGGGAGGAGGCTACTTCTCCTCAAGTTACGTGTTTTATGTTTAAAGATAGCATATAGAGCCTTAGGAGCAAACAAAGCAGCCAGCAGGATAAAAGGAATGCAGTGGCTGACTGACGACAAAGACTGAAGCTGGCTGAAGCAGCTGCTGTTTGGGAGCCACAGGCAACGTTCTCAAGCACAAGTGTGCTGAGAAGCACTGTGGCACGGGGTGCACCCACAGCACAAGGTCTGGGGCAGGGCAGCGCAGGTGTGTGGTCTATTGCCACCACACTGCCACGATGGAACGCACACATGGATCTGGCTTGCTGCTTCAGGGCCCAACCGGGGCCGGGGTGGTGAGCCTGCTCTCACAGGCTGAAAGAAAATTTCAGGCTTAAAGCATTCAAGAGCCAGTTTTGACCATAAACTTGCGATCAAGCACAGGACAGAAAAGGTACTTGAACTCACCTCTTGCCACATCTGGAATACTACCAGCACCTCTCCTCTCTGCTCTGCCTAACTACCTCCCAGCCCAGCCTCTTCTGCCTCCTGCACTTTCCAGAGGGGAGGAAGGCTGGTCCCATGTTGCCCTTTTGCAATTACCTAAACCACCAGCTTCTGGCTTGACTCCCTCACAGACAGTTTGCCCCTCGTTTCCTTCCACTGCCCTCTCACTCCTCAAAAGCTTCTTCAGATCTCATGTAGGAACACTGATCTTCCTTCCCACCTCCCCTCCCAGCATCACAGGCTAGACATCTGGGGCAGGTCAGAAGACAGCCTCTTATTCTAAGGCCTCTAAACAACTGCATCTCTAGCCCCTCTGTGTCCCCCCCCTTCCAGGGCAGGAGAGGGGCTCCAGTGTCATACCGCAGGCAGAGGCTGTGCTGGCTGGTGGGTCTGGTGTATACACAGGGTCTCCAGCAATGTTTCACCCACATTCATGAGCTGGGACTCCCATCCTGTTGCAGGTCTTGCTACTTACTTCCCCAGGCACACAGTGGGCTGCATCTCAGCTTTGCACGTCAGCAGAGAAGGTGTTAGCCTGCTCTTCAGTCGTCTCCATTCCTTCTCACTTGAAGAATCACACAGGGCTGCAATGCCATGGGATGCCTGAAGGGGAATTCAGGGGCAAGGGGAAGTTGAAACAACTTTTGCAGCCTGGTCACCCCACAGATTTAGCCTCTCCAAGCCCAACAGTCTCCCCAGCTCTAAGGGAATTGTATCATTTGAAAGCCACATAAGACACTTAAAATATTTTCTCAATGGCCATGTCTAGCCAACAACCACAACCAACAGCAAGCAAAAACCCAGAAGAGTTTGGTGGATGCAGCTCTTGCACATTTCTCAACCAAGGCATTCCAGTTGCCACGGAAGAACACTACAAACAGAACAGGAGCCAGATCCTTTCCCCGCTCTTTTGCAGATCTGGTGTAGCCAGGAGGAGAAAAAACAAGTATAAATGCATTTGAAGTCCTGAGGTCAGCAGATCCCCCCAACACACAACAGGAAGGAAGTTGAGTAAGAGGTTGCCATTTTTTCCATTGCCATCTTTCAGATCACTAATGGCTGCAAATAGGAGAATTTCCTGAAGGGAACTAGCAATATAATATGCAGAGTTGGCACATTTATAACCTCGCTTCCCACCCACCCAAGAGAACGCATGATCTCCCTGAAAAGAAGACACTGTATAATAAACATCCGTGCTGCTGCCAGCTGCCATCACAACAAGGAAAAGATAGCAAATATCCTCCACTGATTCTACCTTAAGGCCACGTAACACAGGAATGATACATCCAAGACATCCTTGTATCCACTCAGTTTCTACTGCAATTCCTTGTTTTGGCCACATCAAGTCCTCGACCTTCAGTACATGGTACAGGTCAGGCCCCTCCCTCTAAACAGGTCAGGTTTTAGCTTTTATACACAACTTGCCTGGGTCACTCATCATCCCATGGCTCTGGAAGACAGCCAGAGAAAAACAACTAATTGACACAATTTCTTCCTTCTGCAAAACCATATGAATATTTCATAATCTGCTATGGTAGGTTGCAGGTAGTCATTTTCATACATACATTTCAAAATTATACTGCTGAACATCCACATGAGATGCCAATCCAGTCTTCATAGACCTTCTAACGCCTGGACTAGATACCTCTTCCTCAAATGTCAGGAAATGGTCATCAAGTGTCCGTGTAGAAGAAAGCCCTACCTGCAGAGTTGGATCAGAAATCCTATCTTCCCCCCTTCCTCCTGTTTAGAATTTGACTTCCTTCCTACCACCCCCCATTACTAATGATACAAGATACCTTTTACAAAAGCAAAGAACCAACAGACTCCACTTTACTGCAGTTTCCAGATACTCTAAAATATTCCACATAAACTAAAATACCATCAATCTCATCTTCCTTGAGAGCATGCGTCTCAGGTAGAAATATCACGGACTGTAAGAGGCCAAGGAAAGTGAACGCATCCTTTTCTGGAAGCTGTCCTTTCTGGTCAGAAGCAGAGAATGTATAGAAGACATACATTTCTTACCAGGTTGATCTTCACCTACCAGCCCTTGGGGGGGGGGGGGGGGGGGGGGGGGGAACAACCAACCAACCAACAAAAAAAAAAAAACAACCCCAAAAACCCCAACCAAATCAAACAATCAAGGTTTAGGTCAAAAAAAATGGAAAGGAATGGAGAAAGCTGTCTTCTTGGTCAAAACTTATTTACTCTAGACTCTGCATCTTCCCGTGAAAGAAAGAAAACTAAATTCTGATTATTTTGTGGTTGTTGTCAGCCCCAAAGTAACAGACAAAGCAAGGTCCAAGTGTCTGTGGCTGACTAGTTAGTAGTTCTCAGGATTTCTCCCCCTACCTGAAAGGGCTCAACCTAGAGCCACTACAGGACAAATGCAAAACCTTGCAAAGTTTTTGAAATCAATTAATCCAGAAAATAGAAGTGGGGAATTGTATACCTGTTACCAGCACATCTAACAGTTAACATGAGGGAAATGCACATCAAGAACCTAACTCTAAAAGGTGATCAGCTGCTTTAGTGTCTACCAACTTCAGTGCAAATTGCGGGTGTAATGCTGGCAGTTGAGGTGTACAGCACACAGTATGCTCTCTAGAGAACAAAATTACTGGATCTCAGCATAGTGGAATATACATTTTATTTCTTAAAAAGGAAGGGTACTAACAGAATTTAATACAGTCAAAATTTTACATTTTAAACAAAAGCTTTTCTTTTTCTTAAAAACCAGTTACGAGCAGAGAGGTGAGAGGATTTAAACTACTCACAAAATCCAAGCTGAAGACTTTGAGAATTCAAATCTGTGGTTTATACATTTAAAAAAGTGTAATAAATGGAAATATAAAATAATACCAACTCTGCAACAGTGAAATGCCCTTTCCTCATTAGATTGCTGTTTAAGCACCTTTATTTTCACCCATCAGCTGCCAGGAGTGTGTAGGTTTATGTACAAAATAAGCAGTTTGGGACAAAAGATTCATATATAAATTAAAACCATTTATGGCAATACAGTTTTACCCAGCCGCTTTACAAACTTTATTATCTCTTTCATTTCTACAGAATCTTTCAGTCAGGATGATCTCAAATGCACTTGAGGGACTGCTTCAAAAAGCAGCTACATGTACAAGAATTATATAGACAACCTCAAGGAGCAGACACCCAAGAGATTAAACAACTTAATACGCAGTAAAACCAAGATCAGATTTATATCTTCTATAAATACTGTGCAGATTTATCATCCATCCCACAGAATGAATGGGACAGATCAGTGTCATATCTGAAGCCAAAAAAATACTTTTATCCAGGAGGCAACAGAATTTCAGGCCAAATATAGCAGATAGGAGTCCCCTCAAACTATTTAGTTAAAAACTGCTTATCTCTGAAAAAGCTTTGCAGGAACAGAGTTCTCTCAATAACTTGCACATATGCTTAGCTTTCATAGCTATTTTACAGCCTAGAGACACTGAGAGGGGAAGAAAAAAAGAAGGGGGGGGGGGGGGAAGAGATGCCACCATCTCTGCCCACTACAAAAGATGTTGTGGCTTTATCATTTATGGAACACTGCAGATGCAGCCCTTACCAGAGAGGAGACTGCTCCAGTACAGCATTAAAGACAAAGAAGTTATGTTATGGCTGGAGAAGGCGTCATCACAGGCTAATCTCTTTAGATGAAGGCTGATGGATCAATCTCTCCTCCTCCTCAAAACCAAGCGTTTATATTTCCTAGCAGACTGCTCATGATTCTCACTCCACTGTTTTGGTTTTTTTTCTTCTAACACAAGATAGAAAAGATCATGAAAGCTGATGAAATTTCCAGCCAAGCAGCATCCAGTGAACACATACTCAGCAAAACCTCAAGTCATTAATCACTTTCTCTCTCTCCACACCACAACAGGATACTTGTGTCATCTATTTACATAATAGAAGTAATAAAGATGTAGACTATCTAGGTTACAAATGAGCTTCAGTAACAGTCACTCACTGTTTCATTGCAACTTGCTGCAGTCTGGCTGAAGGGTGGAAACAGATCTGTTTGAGCCAAAAGAGAGAACAGTTTAAAAAAAAAGCAAACAAACAAAAAACCAAACCCAACAAACTTTCGTTTTCCTCAATCACTAAGCTTTACAAATAATTTAATATTGCCACTTTCCAAATGCTAGTCACAAACAACAAATCAACTGTCCAGCTAATGGGATGGGAAGTGTACAATTATGAATGTAATCAGTGACTACTGTTAAAGAAAGACTGGAAGAGAATCACTTCCCTCAAATTCTCAGTTTCTCTGCTTATGTAGCTCATTATTATTTGTAAAACATTTTTTGTTGATAGAAAGCATCACAACTAGACTAGAATTCCACAACATCAATCTTTGTTTTGATTTTTGTAGTTCTCTAGGAAAAAAATAATCCCAAATCAAGCTACATGAAGCATTAACAATATTCAGATATTACAATGGAAGCACTTATTTATTACTTCATAGAACAGATTAGTTTTAAAAGTGTATTTACATGTTCTAAGTTATACAAAATACAGTATTCCAATAATCATGTTAACCACCATATTTCAGACAACTTCACATAAAAGTGCAGAGGATGCATCCATCCATGATCCTGGCCAGTAGCAAGCAGTCACCTGCAGCGTGACAGATGAGAGCTGCTATTGTGCCCCCTCGGGAAAACAAATCCCACCATACCTTCTCACTGTGACATAGCTGCAGATCTAAGAAAACATTCACGCAGGTACACGAGCAAAGTTTGTTGAGACCCACAGACCAAAATCACATGCCTTAATTTACTAGATGTGAAGTACTTTTTTTTTTTTTTTTAAAAAACAGATGTTGTACAGCAAAAGGCTTCTGCTCATGCCTTAGTTGGGAAAAAAGTATCAAGGGTTTTGGCTATGTAACAGGCACCCAAATTACACTTAATATCAACAGCCTTGTAACTACAACTGATTGTGTGCTAAGGACACAATTCTGCAGCTGACTGCCTGGGCAGAGCTTCACATTCAAGAACAGATCCTGTGAAGTCCACATGGTTCTCTACAGATACAGGGCTCATCCCATGCGGAAATGACAGCAGAACTGAGGCCTTAAAATATCGGGGCCTTAGATAGTAATTTCCTAACGACACAGCACTATCAGTTCACATCAGCAGGTCAAATCCCAGTGCAACAGCACGCTTAGTTAAAGCGACAGCTATTTTTTCATGCCTTTCTGCAGTAACTCTCCTCCCTCTCTGTATATTCCTTTCACTTTCTTCTGGACTGTGGAAATAAGATCAAGAAAAGGAGATTACCAAAACCTAAACAAGTACATATTTTCTATATGATGCTAAACTGAGGGGATCCAAATTGTCGTAAAATTGTAAAGAGTGAGGCTTCAGTTTTAGCAGTCTGGCTCAGGTCATACTCTTGCATTACCCTTCTCTTCCTGCTTTCATTCTTTACTCTCCTTGCCGAGTATCTGTATGTTTATCTATACATGTATCTTCCTCAAAGGATTCCCTTTCTCCTGTAGCTACTTGAAATTTAAGGAGTTTGCATTCCAAAAGTGACTCACTAGGGGGACAGCACACTATCAAACTAATAAATTACATTCTATATGACAAATCTGCATTATCATTAATTAAATCATTGTAATTGCTCTATTAGTGTTATATTAGCATCTCCACAGAACTTCAGTTAAGCCTATTCTTTCTACCTTTTTCCCAGTCTTTCATTGTGAGTTTGTCTATCTTCACCACGTAACAGTGGCAGATACACAGATCAGAGTAATTATCTGAACATCTAGAAAGCCAGCCAGTGTCTTGGAGTGCTGCAAAGACAAAACACTAGCATTGACAAATGACTTTGCTGTTTATGGATTTAGATGTAGGTTGCCAAAAATAAGAGATTTATGCATGAAGACAAGTTTGCATCTCTCATCTTGTGCTTAGTGGCTAAAACCATAAGGGTGAACAAAAGCCTATCTGGATTTTACAAAGGTCCGAGATACCTCCACTCTCACTAAAAAGGCAGGCATCTGATCACAAGGAACAAAGCCTTGTCATGCTGAGACAGCTCACAAGGCTGAAGCATCAATATTCTTTTCTGTGCAAGTCCATTATTTCTGCTATCTACACAAAAATATTTTTCCACACAAGTGGTTTTATTACAGTATTCCCAAGGCTGCTGGCCTTCCACTGCACCTCCGAACTTTAAATGAATTTGGTACAATTAGTAGCAGTCCTGCAGATAACGCTGAAAGGTATTTCTACAGCTAGAACACCTTGGGCTTTCAAACAGCACAGCAGGGAAATGGAGAATTGTCAGAAAACACATAAAATGTTATTAGAAGAACTGCAAAAAGCCACATTTAACTCTTTTTTTTTTTTAAATTCTTCTCCCAGCACAAGTTTATAGTACACTACTTTTTTACCCTGTCCATGCAGGGCAACTATAACAACAACAAAAAAAAACAGAATTCAGATTATCCAAATATCAAAACTATCACTAACTGTGTAAATGAACAAGTGATAGGACCCCTTTACCAACATTACACCTGCAATCTGAGATATATCCACCCGATCCCAGCACAGAATGCTCCAGACTAAAGCAGACACCCATGACTCCAGTGCTTGCTAAAACTTTACGTTAACCAGGTGAGAGCAAAGACTTTTTCCTGTGGGAGTTAACGAGACCTTTGTTACTGGCTTCAGTGGGAGCGGATCTTGGCAACAGGTGAAAGATTAAGCTTCTAGGAAATTTTTAAATACAAAACTGTATTATTATAAGGAGATATAACTATGTGTAGATTAGACAACCACGTATGAAAGCAATACTGTATTAAATGTTGCGCATCATTTATTCAGTCTTTCTTCTGTAGAGTAAGACAACACTCATTGCCCACAAATCTCATCAATAGTTCATATATTTTCAAAGTTAGTACTGCAAAATGGCCATTTGGTGTCAATCCACTTCCTAATGAATGTACAGCTGTGTCAAAAACTGCTCCCTTTACTGGCAATCCCTGCAGTGATGCTGAAAGGTGCACTCCCTTTATTCTCTCCCCTTGGAGATGGTCCCTTTACGGCTGGAATGGGGTACATTGGCATCAGGCATGCTTATGGCCTCTACAGAGCATGTTCCAGACTCTCAACAGTGTCAATTCAGCATCTTTTAATGTCCAAATTGAGCTAAAAGAATATTGGTCGTCTTAAGACCACTATGAAAACATACCCAAGTTATCACTTACGGATAGGATTGTCATCCTAGTCAAAGTAACAAGATTATATAGTTAACCGTTCTGAGAGGAGCAGAGGGCTCTGAAGCAGTAAGCTTAACTTCCTGAGACTGCAAAAACTGAGAAAGGAATTTCAGCATTGCACATCATTTTTTGTCTGGCAATACCTACACTCCTTTAGATAGTTACCACCTTCTCATCTATCTTTAAAGATCTTGCTTCTTAACAAAAAAAATGCTCCAACTACAAAAGTTAAGCCGCACTCACCCTAAAGTGCGATTTTCCAGTTTTGCAACCCATAGACACATGAATCACAGTGTGCAAATGTGCACTGTCCTACAGGGGAGCACAGGAGTTTGCTAACAGTCTTCTCTGAAAGAAAGATCTAATGAACATTCACTGTTAGTTTCCACTGTGTAAGCTTTTAATACAACAGAAAAAGCTAATAGAATTGCACATACTAACCTCACTGACTGAATATTTTGCTGTTAAAATAGCATGACATACTGCAAAATCAAATCCTTTATACAATATGTACGTTTTAAAAAGATACTCCTAAAGCAGTAAGACAGCAAGACCCAGATGAAGGACTAGCAACTCCTTGCCCAGTTACAATACCCTTTAGCTTTGTGATTTAAACAGGAAGCATGACTTTCAAGAACAGCCATTCAAAGCTAACTGAAAATTTAGAAACAATAAATGCAAAAAGAGTTGCTACATTTACATGCTGTCAGGCTTGTTTGTTTTGTTTTTTAAATCCATGGTTTGGCCTTTATCACCAAAATAAAACAACAACAAAACCCAGCACATACCAAAAATATCGGTCCAAATCAGCAATACTTGATACAGATAGAGATATATGCTGACATTTCAGCAACACAGAGCTGAACTATTCATCTATTTGAAGAGAATACCCCAAGATTATCTCAGAGCTTTAGAATCCCGAATTACAATAATACACTTGTAAATATACTTTTGTAACCAGCAAAAAAAAGTTAAAAGCACTTTCTTGACTTCACAACATGGTCCATTAAAAATAATAGGTCAATAACTACATTTAAGGTATATGCTCTTTACAAAGGTTATGCCTTCAAAACACTAATTACGAGTTTTGGGTTTTGAGATTTTTGTTATTTTTTTAAATGAAGTTTACAACACTAGCTGCTGCTTTGCACCTTTTTCTCTTTGTCTTTCTGCTCTGAAATCAGGGGTGGAATCTCTTGGGTAAATGCAGTCAAAATACTTGTTCAACATGGTAGTGCTGAGCTTTGCTGGTAATTAGTCATGCCTCAATTTTGGCAATTGTGCTTCTGAAAGCTTTTGAGATTATTTTTCTTGAGGTGCATGCTGTTTATCAAACTCCAGGGATGAATACACTCCTGTCTTAAAATCGCCATTTTGGCTACAAGCATGGCCCTGTACTACTTTCCCAGAAATTAAGTACTCTCTTTCTTCCTACACAAATTTAGCTCTTAACCTTCCTTAATATAAGAGTAGATTCTTGTTATGCTGATGAAACTCTTACAAAGCAACTTCCACCTACTTCCTCCATCTTCTACACACAATAAACATCCCCACAATCTGTCCAAGCTTTCATCTACTCTCCCACACCAGCACAAGGGTCTTGATATTTAAGCTGGCTCTCCTAACTGTGGGAAATAATTGGCAATTGTTTCAGTTTTATAAAACAGATGAACAAAGTACTCTTTCACCACCACAGTTCTCATGTAGTCAAGAGACAGAAAATTGTAATATGGCAGCTAATAGCCATTGTTTTACTGGAGCTAATACTCATTTGGTAGTTTCAGACTGCCAAAAGACACGGGGATCAGCAGCTCAGACTAGCACCTTTTCCATGATTGCCAAATTGTTAACAGAAGAATAGATCTTGTTTCAGCAAGATACCATAAAAGAAAGCGAGCCTCATAAAAGAAACAAAGGAAAAGGCAGGTTACAGCAGCGTAGATGTGGAACAGGAAAGCAACCGAAGTGTTTTACTATTACATGGGTCATTTGATAGAGTTTTAGTACAACTCTTTGTATGGCACACTGTGGTGCTTTCTCGATTGTTTCAATACATCTGCTGTACTTTTCTGCACTGGAAGTCTCACACGTCACAGACAGCTGTTGTCCTGGTGTCTTTAATTCTGCACTCACAGTACTTCACAAGGTGCTACCAGAAGTAAGCTGCAGTATTAAATAAAATTCATTCTACTGCAGGGAAGAGTCTTAAAATATAGCAGTTCTTAATATATACAGACACGTCCATTTTAAACTCCCTATTTTCTTCCACTCGAGTGCCAAAACAAAAGAGTCACTATTCACACAGGCTGTCAACAGACTTTGAGACATGAACTTTGAGTGTCTTGACAAAACCCCAATAAGTAAGCTTATCGTAGTCCATAGTTACAGTGAGAAAGACAGATAAGAAAGCCATATACAGAATTAAGGAGACTTTGCACTTTTCATCATGCCCAGCCCTGGGTAGTTCAGATGGGGTACTTGCAGGCAAGCAGGCAGGCAGGGTCATCGTCAGTTGTTTGTGTTGGGACACCTCATAGATTTCACTGCTCACTCTGAAGACTGGCGATTCATGTGTGCTTTTTAGTTTCTTTGTTTTTAAAAGTCTTTAAAGTTGCATCACTCGGAATCAGATAAGTCACTTTAAACAAAGCAAAGTATTAAGTGTGACAATTTATTTATAACATACTTCCCACCATCACCACCACACACCACCCTGTGAAAGAAAAACCCCTGCTGAAAGGGTGACAATTTTTAATATGTTTGAAAGAAATTAGACCAACGCTGCATCAAGAGCCACTCTAGTCAAATTAAGAGCGGAACAGAGGGGGAGATAGTTCAAAGCATACATTTACTTTAAGCATCCTGGATTAGCCTGCTTCTCCACTTCCTTAAGAAGTCAACACACAATTGGTCTAAACTCACACCAATTTCCACATTATTTTTAAAAAACAAGCTAGGCAAAAAGTCTTTAGCATAGAAAAGAAACCCCAATGGTTTTTTAATATACTTTTCAGATTTCAATAGGGGAACTGGAAATCAGCCTAAACATCTTCTATCCCACATTTACTCCCTGATACAAATACTAGCCCAGGAAGTGTAGCCTAAGAGTTCTGACACACCCACTATCTTAAGATAGCTTCTCTTGTTAAGAGGACTTCTAGACATACACTTCTGTTAAAGCTTCTGGTTCTTGCAGTTGTAGGTCATGTAGAAGGTCCCAACATCACACACAACATATTTTTTCTTTTAACACCACATACTGTTGAAGCAGCGCTTGGTGCTGAGAATGGATTACTTCCAAGAGGGCAAGTCTTGTGTGCTAATTTTGTAACAGGAAACATGCTGGAGAGAGAACCAGCAGGCATGGAGAGACCCAATATGCTGCTACACAGGAGATAGTGAGGTAAACGGTTCATGTTTAGAGTGGGTGTAGCTTGTTCCATAGAGTGTTCACGAGGCAAAGGACCAAAACTCTTTCTCAAGCTCTTGTACAACAGGTAAGGTGCAGTAAAGTAACAGTGGCTTGTTTGCTTCTTAAAAAAAAAAACAAACGAACAACCCTTCTCCCAAAGCATAAGGTACTGGCAATTCCTTAACAGATAGGACTCAAGGTTCAGCCCAATGAGCCAGACCACTTTTTCTAAATCTCCCTTACTTCTCCTTTAGGTGTAACATGCTGCTTTATCAGCAGTTCAAGAGGGAAGTCCCTCTAAGGAAAAAAAAGGAGGGGTGGTGGTAGAAATACAGCCTAAAACACACAGCACATTATTTTGTCCATATCTGTAAAGCGAGAGATCCCCTAGTGTTCTCTCTCCTTCATTTCTGGAAGTTATCCAGGATTAAAACCTACCAAGATGTTTGAGCAGTATTTTAATCAACACTGCACTGACTCTGGTCTGCATAACACTTGTGCATTAACCTCGAGATACCTCAGTTTTTGCAAGAGATTGAATATTTTCCTGTCTTCCTGTCCTAAAGGTTCCCCTGCTCCTCTTTAACAGGAACAGAGTTCTATACAACAGGTACTTTCTAGTGCCTCTGAATGGGAAAGGAAATAATTTTATGATGCTGCCCAGCAACACCTACTTATATCTTAAGATTATGTTTTACAATTTGACTGGGATGGGTGGGCGGGGTGGAGAGGGAGAAAAGAACAGGAGTTTAAAAAGAAAAAAAAAGAAAAAAAAAAGCAAGGAGAGCTTCCTAGGCTCTTTCTCCACTTAAAATGGGAGATTCGAACAGACAGCAAAAGCCCTGTCCAGTCAGGAGGGATCCACATCTATTCCTCCAGACAGGTGAATCTGTTCTATTGTATGACATCAGAAAACGCTCTATCAGTGTTAAAAACAAAGTTGTAAATACGGACACTAAGATTCTGGGCAACACAATGATCAGGAAAGGGCCTGAACAAGTTGTGCCAACAGAAACAGGGTTTGGGGTTTTGTGTAGATGCAGAATGGCAGCGCCTCCACAAACTTTATTTCTGGGAGTCTCTACAGAAGGCAGAGAAGTCTAAGAGGCTAAAACAAGGAGCCCTAACAAGGAAAAGGGGTGTGCTTACAAGGGTCCGTATCTGGTCTCGTATTTAGAAACAATGTTCTTGCATCGTCCCACTTCCTTGCGCAGCTCTGCAACCTCCGTCCTCAGGGCTGTATTCTCTTTCTCAAGAAAGGCTGCGCGAATTGTGATCTGATTCTCCTTTAATCGCCGAGCATCACGGGAACGCTTTGCTGCCACATTATTCTTCTTTCGCCTTGTCCAATATTTCTCATCCTGTAGCAAAAAAGGAGGGGGGGGGAAGAAAGATGGCAACCTGACAACTGTATCAAATAGACACTTCCTTAGTGTATAATGACATTCACACTGACTGCTATATTGAAGAATGTCCTTCTTTGGTTTGCAGGGCTCCGACATCAAAATGCAAGCAACACAGTACTGTAAGATTTCATCCTCACACGAGTCTTGTTTTAGGATAAACCAAGTGCACTGCTAGAACTAGGGAGAGTAAGAGACTTGGCTACTAAGAAGCTGTCTTAACTGAAATGCTCCCTTTACTTAGTTTCAATTTGGGAATGAACTTCCACAGAAAACAACCTGTTCTGTTGTCTGAGCTGCTTAAAGCCAGATCAGACATAATGCTGGGCAAATATATACAATGGCCTTCAAAAGTGCAGTTGATGAGGACGTGACTTGATAGTTCTTCTACTTCTAATTTCTGTGTATAGCACAAGCTGCTCCTGCCCAGTAATTATCTCATGATACCAAACCAGCAAAACAGCAAGAGCAGCAGGTGACTTGCCAATTCTGTTCTTGGCAGTGCTTCTGCCCAATCATGTAGGTATGGCACATTAGCTTTATATGTCAAAATGTTTGGACAGAGTTAGAAACTTCGGTCAAGGCCTAGAGAAGTTTGCAGCAATAAATCTGTTACCTTTTGCTCATCTGGGACAAAAACCTTCTTGGCTTTTTTAATCATTGGTTGTGGTTTCAGGTCCTCTTCAGTAAACTTGTGCTTGCGAGGATTGAAGAGCTCACCACCAGGCACACTGGACAGCACTAAATCAGCAGGGTCAGGGTTAAAATTCACCTCAACTTCTACGCAGTCAGGATCAATGGGACTGGGAGTATTTCTCTCATTTTGTGGTGGGGACTCTGGCAACAACAGAAGTTACAATACATTCAGCAGGATGAAGAGAATTAACTAAGCCAACCTGGGTATCTCTGTTTATTGCCCTACTGTGGGCAGTATTTAATAATAGTATTTGGTATTTCCCTAGGGCGTGCTTGGTGCTGTACAGCTGCTGGTACAGAGAGAAGCCATGCAGTCCAGTCTGTAATACAAACTCTAGGAACATATGCCAAACTAACAGACAAGAGTAGATAGATGCAGGACAAGAGTTAATACTTCCTTGGCAAAAAATACACGCTTTGCACACTCAAGAAGTGCCTTCCACAGCAGTAAGAAGTGAGAAACTTGTATCAGCCTGAGTTTTGTACCATAGAAAGCCTTACGGAAACAAGCCTGCCCAAAGACCACAGTCCCTGGGACCTTCAAAGATCAGACAATTGTATTCCCAAACAAAGGACTAAATAAAGGTGGGTTTGTTACAAATGCAACAGTATTCTACTTTGCCACATGGTAACAAATGTCCCAACAGATTGTCTGACACTGACAGTGTTCATATAAACTTTGTCATATTTATCTACTGTTTACAAACTTCATACACATGAATCGCAAATGAGTAAGTTTTTCAATACAACACCTAGAAAAAAGCCACACCCTATGTCTTATTGAAGGGGTTCTACATTTTGCCTTTCTCTCACAGATTCACAGAAGGGGCCTTGAGCAAAACACTGTCTGTGAAGTCTGCTCATAAAATAGTATGGTGAAAAGTTTAATAGCTATCATGTTTAAACTCCAAATCTAGGGCAAACTGAGCTGCTAAATTCTTTAATAGAGAAGATCTCCATACTACAAATGAAGAGTAGAAGTTTCCTAGTACCATTTAAGTACAGTTCTGTTTTGTTGTTCCTCCATTCCCACTTCAAAGCACCACAGAACATCAAACTGCATCAACACACCTTTTCCAAGTGTCTGTTTTCACATTTCACAGGCTAGCACGAAGAGATTGCTTCGTTGTTTTGCTATTAAGCATTGTTATTTGAGGTGCATTAAATTAGCATAAGTTCACCCAAGCAGACCAAGCCACCAAGGTAGCACAAATGACTTGTCATAAACTGTCACATCTGTTGTAAAATAACCTGAGAAACTGTTTTCTCAACATGTCTAGCTTCTCACTAGATTAGCAATACCAAGAAAGCAAATACTTTCTGTTGTTTTTTCAGCTCTTCTAATTTCAAAAGAGAAACAGACTGCACACTGAGAAACACTCACTCTTTTTTTCCAGGAGAGGGGAGAGGGGAAGAAAAGGAGTGGCAGCATCTTCATGAATTGACACATGGAATAAAGCTCTACATTGAGCATGTTTGTGCTACTTAACCTGCCACAGCTAACACTGACAGGTTAGCATGTCTCCACTTTGATCTAAAGAGGCACCTTTTAATATGAGAACAACAAAAGTCCCTCAGAGCCCCGCATTATTCCATCTACCTGTGCTGGAGGCTGCTTCAGATTGCTGGTAAACTGCAGTGGAAGAGGATGATGCAGGAGAACCAGTGGAAGCACTGGCAGACTCCTTTCCTTCCAGCTCAGCCACAGGCAAGAGTGGATTTTGGTTCAAATCCAGGTGAGTAGGGCTGGAAGGAATTCCATTCTCCAGCAGGAACTCATCCAGATCCATGTACTCCAGGTGGAAAGACTCGCCATCGTAAGGAATAGTTTTGTCCCAAATGGGTGGCATAAGGGAAGCCGAGACTGCCATAGTGCTGGCAGCTGCTGCCTCATCTTCCTCAAGCTTTATCTTCTCCTTCTCTTTATCTGAAAGATACAAGTAGGTCACTGTACAAGCTGCAACACAGGAGAGACTCAAGGTTTAAGAGTCTAACAAAATCCCCATGAAAGGAAATTCAGTAAGCTATAGTTCTGCCTCATGACGTGATCTGGAAAATCAGATGTTGAAAGGCAACATTCCTACATTCATAAGTAAATCAGCATGGAATGCTCTGACTCCCTGTGATGGCTGGATCACAGACATCTGAGTAGCCTTGAAGACCAACATCTTTGCTGTGATAACTTACCAAACGTGATATAATACTGCATCTAGCTTATTGTTAACTAGTCACTGCAAAATAGCCTGGGTTTCACAGCCTCATCTTGGAAGACAGCAAAAGTGAGTGTCCGTAAGTAGGATTACATGGGAAGCCATTAAGAAAACTCCAAGGAAGTAGTTTATTCTATGCACAAAGAAAGAAGGTGCAGAAGAATAATCTAAATACAAACAAGAAAGGGATATGGGTTTTCAGATTACACTTGAAAATTAGTCAAAAGGTCCACAGGACACCAGAGACCTGGATGTCTGTTGTTCAGTGTTTTAGAAGCATTTATTTCTGAAATGACTCAGCATGTCCACACAAAGCAATAGCTCCAAATGCTGTTCACTATAGATAGAATACCTACATACAATTTTCACTCTTTGGGGAGATGTCTAATAAGGCATACTCCCACACCCCACCCCCAAGCCACAAAAGACTGATGAAATTTTCTCCATTTACTGCGCTACAGTGCTCCTATTACAGAAAAATGGCTGTTTCAATGTTCCCCATAGCTGCTGAATCTTAACAATTGTCTGGGACAGAATCCAAGCAGAAAACTCAAGTTATGGAATAATTACATAATTTAAGAGATAAAAATAAGCTGGCAGAAAAAAAAAAAAAAAAAAGAAAATCCAAGTCGTCTTCCTGATCCAGTTCTCCATGTAGCCATACAGTTGTACCAGCACTGAAGGAGGCATTGCAGAAGCAGTGCTACCACTGCCAACACCGAGGCAGCACTGCCGTCAAAAGGAACGGTCATCAGTTGTCCCCTAACCAACTGCAAATTGGGTCTTACCACGGAAGCTGACAAATGTTCAGTTCAATGGAACAAGGACTCCAGGGGCATACACTGGACCAGCTTGGATCTCCAATATTCACACAGGTTAGCCCAATAAAATGCACAGGTCTTTGGCATTAGGGTTTTCTAGACTGCCTACAATATGCTAAAGGAGTATTTTTCTTTATCGGGGGTGGGAGTGGGGGTGAAATTCTGCTCTAAATCAGAAAAGCCTATTTATATAAAACCTATTCTGATAGAACTGGCATTCCTTCCACTGTTGCCTTAGCTGGTGTGGAATTGAGATTGAAAGAGCTTTTTATGGCTTAAAGAACAGTGCTGCCATACAAAGTAAATTACCATTTTAATCTACCATACTCTGAACATTTTATACAAAAGAAGATACCAATTTTAAACTAAACAGCTGTGAAAATATACACCAGCCACTGACTTGGGACTAAGAGCAAGTACCTAAAGAACATGTTAACTTCAGACCAGTGGCTCCTGGACCCGAGCTTTCTTAACATCCTCTTGCAGCTTTTGGCTTTCCCCCTTGCCACTTCACACTGCCACCTCTGAATTCCCATCTTCCAACTCCTATCCCTGCTATAAACTCCTTTTTGGAGTGAGTTTTGCAACTTTCCTACCCTTTGCTTGGGCAAAGCCAATGTGCAGGTTAACAGTCATGATGCAAATAACCTGAATGTTTCTAACAGCTGCTCCTTGAGCCTAGTAAAGAAACACCATCTACTCTACTTCACATATAAGGATGATTTCACTTATTACTGAAGCACACCCCACCAAATTGGAACCACCATTTCACATCCAACTTGTGAATCAGGGATTGGGTGTTTCCCCAAGGTCTGCACAGTGCCCAGCACAACCAAACCCTGATTTGCATTGGGGGTTTTGGATGATATCCTAGTAAAGACATCACCAAAACAAATGCAAATGACAATAATGAATTCTTTGTAAATCACTTTATTTTTTAATCAACATGATAAAAAAAACCTTGTGAATGTTGAGTCAAAATGTCAACAAAAAGAAAAGAAAAAAAATCATTCTTTACTCTTGAAAACAATAGTATTCCATTATAAGTTATGCCGGTTTTAATGCAAGCCAGCAGTGCTTTTGTTTTGCGACATCTAATACAATACCTCCAACAGAGGAGAAAAGAAACCTTAAGTGATCAGTAGACTAAACATAAGGCTTAAGAATACTTTTCATAAGGTAGATGCCAAAAAGACTATACTACTGGCGTATGTGGCTCTTCTCAGATCTTTTAATGCCTTTTAGGTATGCTGTACTTTTAGATCCTGCTGTACTTCAGTAACCTGAAAAGACTGTGGTCCCTCCAACTTCCTCTCACTGTTGTTCCTGGCTCACACCAGATTAGATCCTTACTTCACATGAGAAGACCATCTGAAACTTTTTGCCCTTCTACTACAAGCTGACAACTGGCAAGCACTGGGCCCCCAGTGCTGTCTTTGTTTAGCTATGCTGTCTGTCTGTCTCTCTCTCTTCCCCCTCACTTCTAACAGCAATACCTGAAACATATTAAAATAGCAGAAGTTAACACACATATTGGGTGCCCATGTATTTCAAACGTGATACGTAAAGAGGTAAAACTGTTGTATGATAATTTCTGCATTGACGTTTTCCCACTGTCTTTCTTTCAATTCATTTAACCTTTATTTCAGCTGCACAACATCCTGCTGGGTGCACAATATCTAATGAAACACTAATTAACTTCTTGCATCTTGAGGGGGAAGTTTCCACCCACCCCAGCACAGGGACCTGAAACATTAAATCTCTGAAGATATTTATAGTGTAAACAGGTATTACCTGACAGCAGAGCTGCAGTATCCTAAGAGGCTCCATTTGCAGTGATTCAAGGTCACCCTGATAAATCTGGACTGTACTTCTGCAGCTGATAGCTCATGTCCAATTTAGCCCCCTCATTCTGCTACTATGACCTATTAACTAGGCTGTACATCTGCTGTTAACAGAGAGGTCACTAGTTTATGCTAAGTAATTCAGGCAGAGCATTCCAGTTCTTGAACTGTTGGAAATACTGCTGTTTTAGCCAAAAGCAGCAGCCTGGGAAGAGCTTTATTCCACATCCTGGTTTTTCCTCAAAAAAACCCCCAACAAACTAACCAAACCCAGACCAAAAGACATTTTAGCCACAATTGTCAAGTGCAATCCCAGCCACAAACACAACAAACACTTATTTGACAAAGTTCTCCTCGTTCATCAAAAAATATTGTCAAATTATACTGAAAACACTATATAGACCAAGGCTGATTGCTCCATAAATCTTTAGTCCCACTTGTGACAATGGAACAAGACAGGTTATGGGGTTCTGTATCCCCGATGCCCATTACCATTTGTTGAGGCGTTCCTCTTGCCACAGCAGCACACAACTGGTGATTAAGGCATCCTTTGGAAAGCATGCAGCAGCTCGTTATTAATAGGAGACCTACACTCCTGCTCCAGAATATTAATGCTCTTCCCTTACTCCATAGACTTTTTTTATAAAAATATTATTATTGTTATTTATTTAATCCCTACAATGTACATGACAACAACTTGCAGCAAGGCCAGTCAGATATACTTGGTATATGGCAGGGCATTCAAGATGATGGCATTCAGTTGGAACTGGATGTCCTCCTCTGTTGCTCAGAAGGATTAGAAAGCCTGCTTGCTTACTGGGTAGTCAAATTACCTACAGCAGTTGGAAAACCCACAGGTAGCTTGTGGAGACTATAAATGGACACTGCAGCTAGTTGATATCATTTCTCGCAGAGTAAGACAGAAAATTGTATTTTTGTCAACAGGCATTCCAGACAAAAGGCATAGGGTCTTTTCTCAAAAAGCTTGCTGAAAACACCCCACTGTATTAAGTAAATTAGTAATTATTTAACATTTTGGCTGTGCCACTATACTGTAAAGGAACAGAAAATAAACAAGGATCCTCTGAAGTCAGTTGAGTCACAATGCTACTGACAAGTCTTTTGTAAAATTAGGAGTAACTACCTGCTAACACATAAGGCATTCTTTCTTTTGTCTTGCAAATATACAAACAAGGAAAGCATCAGAGATCAAAATAAACAGAAAGCAACAATTTCCACAAAGTGTGAGGTGAAACAGTACACAAGGTGGACTAAGGAAATCTATGGAGAAATTTTGAGAACAACCTGAACTTCATCGCAGCATGAATGGAGAGCAGTAATCAAGATGCAATGGACTCACTAGCAAGCTTTAGAGTCAAACTGAACACCCTCCCAAGCTGGAATGGGGTCATCTAGTAAAAGGAAAAGTATAAAATGTTTCTAATTTTAGAAAAATGCACTACCTCAAAATTGTATTAATTTTAAAATTTTACATCTCCATAGGCCAGATCACATGATTCTGGACAAGAAAACCACCCCTAAGACAAAGTCGCCATATCCCAGTCAGCTACCATCATAGTTTCCACACATGAACTTAAATTGCTCCTGCTGGCACTATCGCCTTTAGAAAGGATCGAGAGAAGAAATATCTTGAGAAATCCCATAACATTGTAGACTCAAGATTCTATGTACTGCAGCATCCTGCACCATGGCAACATAACTAAAACCTTTATCAGGGGCTGACGTATTATTTTTTATTTTTTTTTTACAGAAAGGAGAAAAAAAATATTTGCCAGAATCACAAGATGGATACATTTACACAGTATTGTGCAATGTTAGACATACAAAGTAAATGGGTCTTAACTGGGAACCTCAGGGGGAATGATCTTGCCAACCTTGCTTGCACTGTGGTCTACCCTGGATATTGTCCGATGTTCCAAAAATGATTCTGAACCTCAGAATTCCTAAATGTAAGGACTTATTTTATTACATGCCAGTACACTGGGCATTACAGCAGTGCGGATAAACCTGAGCCTTCCTCAGAATCAAACTGATACTCAGAAAGGCAAAAATACTGCCAGGTGGGGGGGGGGGGGAAGTGTGCCATCAGGAACGAAGACTATAAGCACCAGCACTGTTATTTACACAGCTGCTATCTGCATAATCAGTGGGAGAGCGCCAGCTCCAGCCCGTACAGGATTGCACGGGCAGGCAGGCAGTCATACATACCCTCACGGATTATCGCCAAGCCTAATCTGAAGCGCTTTGCTGTTTATGCGTGCCATCGCACAACTTTTCATCAAATTCGCGTCAAGGAAGACTCGAAACCTTTCCACCGCCGTCCCAACTACGTGCCTAAAGCTCGGGGAGGCCTCAGACGGCTCCAGGCCGTGAGCCCGGCGCCTCACGCCCCGACTTCTGCCTGCCCCTCGGCCGTTCTCCTTTGCCCACCTCAGCACGCCCCGACGGACGGCAGCAGACTGAGGGTTCCACTCCCTGCGCCGGGGAGCCGGCCCGCCTCCAGGCCGCCCCGTGAGGCCCAGGGATCCCGCCCGTGCCGGGGGCGGCAAGGGGCGTACCGGGGGTGAGGGGGGGGGGGGAGGACGCCGGGCCGGCCTCTCCCACGGGTGGCCGGCCTCTCCCACGGGTGCCCCCCCCTCCCGCAGCCAGTCCCACCGTGACCCGGCGGGTCCCGCCCTCCGAGGGACGGGGAGGGAAGACGGGGGGGGGGGGGAGCTGAAGGGAGCCGCGCGCTCCCGCCGCCCCCCCGCGCTCACCCAGGCGCGCCTCCCGCGGCGGGTTCTCCATCAGCTTCTTCAGCACCAGCGGGAAGGCGCCCGCCAGGCCCCGCTGCTCCTGCTGCGCGGCGGCCCCCGCGCTCCCCCCGGCTGCAGTGGGCTCCGGTCCTCCCGCCGCCGCCGCCGCCGCCGCCGCCGCCTCCTGGTGCGCGGCGCGGCCGGGCATACTCCCCGCGGGCTGGCGGGCGGGCGAGCGGGCTGTCAACGGTCGCCAGCGACCGCAGCGCCCGGGCGAGGCTGCGACAGCTCCCCGGGACCCGTCGGCGACCGACGAGCACAGAGCACGGCAGAGCGCGAGAGGCCGAGGGCGCATGCGCGGCCGCCTGACACCTCACGCGTGTTTCAGTATTCATGAGCGCCGGGGCCTCGCCCACCCAAGCCGTCGAGACCCGCCCCGCCCTCTCCGCCTCGCGGATTGGTCCGCGCCGCTCGGGGGAGGGGGGGCGGTGCCGCGCCGGCAGGCCCCGCCCCTCCGTGGCCGGCGCGGGCACGCGCCCCCCGCCCGCCGGGGCACGTGCAGGGGCAAGGCTCCAGCGGCTCATTAGCATGCCGTGCCCCGCCCCTCCCCACCCACCACCACCACCACCACCCCGCCTCCTCCGGGCGCTGCGTCACCTCCAGCTGCTCCTGAAGGCGCGCGCGCGGGGGCGGAGCAGCAGCAGCAGCAGCAGCGCCTGCCGCGGGGCGCGCGCCCGCCGCTCGCCTCCTGGGCGGGCGGGGGAGGCGGTGCCGCCTCTGCGCCTGCGCGGCAGGCTTTCCTCCGCCGCCGCTCTCTCAGGCGACCGTTACCGGCTGAGGGGGCCGTGCGGGCGGCCCGAGCTGACCGGCGATTAATGAGCCCCTGCTCCCTTGCTGCCCCGGGCACCGGCCGGGCTCGACCGGCAGGGAGGTGGGCCCGGGCTCGGAGGTCGCATAACCGTGGTGGCCGTCGGGGGGGGTGGGGGAAGGCGGGAGCCCGCCGCCGGTGCCAGCGCTCCAGCCGCTCCTTAAATATCCTCGTTTAGGATCCCGAGATCACCTTTCCCACATGACCTGGATTTAATCCCGCTCTGTCCTACATCACGCCGGCGGCAGCCGCAGCGGCGTGCCCTATATAACGTGAGCAGGGAGAAGGACTTCACTGCGGCTGCTGGCGAAGGGCGGGGGGGGTCTCCCCAAGTTTTCATGACCACAAGCAATCCTTGTGATTCCCCAACCAGCCCCCCCCTCCCCGTCCAGCAACAGGGATGCTGTGCTGGGATTTAAGCTTCTGAACACACAAAGGGAGCAAATGTTGCCAAGTTCATTCCCGAGAGCAGAGGCAGATACAGAGGAGCTCCTCCTGCAGAATGAATAAGCTCGCAGAAGTGACAGACGCTACAGCCACCGGCTTCTCCTATCAGCACTTGCTGCCTCTTGCCGCAGAAGGGCCGGCCACAGCAAACCTACTGCATAGCACCGCGAGCGGGGAAAAGCAAAGGGTGCGCAACCTCCCTGCGATGGCCCCATCCGCACCCAATAGAGCCACAGGTGCCAGGGCGGAGATGTTCCCCCTCAGTGCCAGCAGAAAAGGGACATCTTCCCGGCTAGACACTCGGGCATCTGCTTGGTTCAGCTGCCCTTCCACAAACCTCAGACATTTCATTTCAGTGGCAAGGCACAATTTGACCTGACCCTGGCTAATAAACCCTAATGGTCTTTGTGACACAAAATCAGTTCCGAGTTCCTCTCCACGCGCCCCAGGAAAAGGAACGGATTGGAAGTCGCATGGGGTAGATGCCTACTGCGACGAGGACCCGGGGATGTCTCCATCCAACCTGGGCAGACAGGCAGCCAGCTGCCCTACCTGCCAGCTATTTCTCTTGTGTAGGCTGGGAGGCAGAATCTGCTCCCTCCTTCACAGGGGACAGGGGTGGGACTCCTGACACAACTCCTGCGCACATGCTGCCTGATGGGGAGCTTGCAAGGGCCACCTTGTTAATACAGGCTGGAACAGCACGGGTTAATGCATCATTTATCAAGGCTGATAAATCCAGCTGCAAGAAGCAGGCAGAACAGGTCATGCTCTGCTGCCCAGCGTGCTCCAGGGCTGCTGGTTGCCCTCCACGGACTCCCTCTGCCTTGCCAAGCTCAGCTGGCAGAAGGAAAAAGCACATGCGTGAAAGGGAGATGCCACTTCACACGGGGCAATGAAACAGATGTCGGACCACACATGAGAGAGGCGGCACACACAGCTCGGCAAGGGGCAGCAGGCTCGCAGCGATGCTTTTGCCTGGGAAAGAGCTGGTGGTAGACAGAGAACACAACCTAGTGAGGCCGGGAAGGAGCAGCTTCTAGGAACGGTGTGAGGGGATGTAGCCAAAGCGGGCAGGCTGCAGGCTGCAGGCTTCCCATTCAGTTACGGCTCTTATGGTCGCTTTGTTCCATTGTTGTTGATGCTGGAGGCCCCAGGGGATGATGCTGTGTCTCAGTACTGTACAGCGCTCCTTCAAGGAACAGGCTCTGCTCTGCGTGCATCCCCCCTGCAGATCTCAATGGCAACTGCTTTGCTGGGTAACATCCATATGAATGGAGGTAATTAAAACCACTCACCAGCCTTTACTCCAGGGCTTTTCCCTTTAGATGGACCATGTTCTTCCTCCCACACATTTCCACCCACACTCCACTGTGCTAAGGTTTGTTCTGCACCACCACTGGGTTGTGACTTTGCTTGGAGAGGGTTTAGCTTGTATACACTGTTAGCTGCCCGGCCCGCAGGCAGGAGGGAGGGAGGGAGTTCCTGGGGAGCATTCCTGTGGGTTCCCTCTCACATCTCCCTGCTCGGGCATCAGCTCTGCCCTGCCAGCTAGGAGGGAGGCTGCTCCGAGAGAGCTTTTCCTCACCACCTCTGGGGATTAGGGGCTCAAGCCACTGCCAGCAGAAAGTGGGCACTGCACCATCAGCTGTACCTTCTTGGTTAAGCTGGGACCTGCCTGGATTTTTACAATTTCTCTTCTGCTCTGCAGCTGAGAAGGAAGAGAGGAGGACAATGAGATGTGAGGAGAGGAATGCAGCGGCCTTGGCTGTTATTGCTGGGAGTCTTGTCAGGGCCAGATGATGCAGAACAGCCCAGCTCTGATGCAGCAGGGAGACAAGCGAGAAGCAGCCCAGCGCTAGGCACAGGGTGGGGGGGACACATACAGCAAGCCCCACTGGGAGGTTTGAATAGCAGAACACATTTCAGACAGAGGCCTGAGACCCAGCAAATCCAGACAAGTGGTGTGTGGGTATGGAGACCCAGGAGGAGAGAACTGAGCTCTATGGGAAGAGGGCCATGATGGGAATGCTGGCCTGGGGAGGGAGGCGGCATAATAAGGACAATTCTAAGAGTTTCAGGAGGTGCTGCTGAGAGGCAGGGTGGTCCTGGGGCTGAGGAAGAAAGCTGCCACAAAACAGCACCCTCAGCTGCCAAATAAGCCACACTGAGTTAAGACTAAATTATTCCCTCTACAAATCATTGATCTCCCCTCTACCTCCCACTCCAACTCTTGCCAAACAGATAAATCTTGCCAGCACTCCTCCATTGGATTAATTCAATCCACTTGGCTGTGGAGATCAGAGATCCCAGAGAGGCAGCCAAACTTCAGCTTAGCCACAGCAAGGCTCAGCACCACGTGAGCCTCCCTTGGCCGTTACTGCCTCTTCCCAGCTAGGTCCGCTTTCTACCTGGGTATCAGTCAGCTCGGAAAACATGCCCTGGTCTCCACACGCAGCTTCATACTGTACAATATGTAAACACACCAGTTAGCAGGCAAAGTCTCAGCAAAGAAGAGAGCCAGCTCACAGGTGGCACCAGAGGAACAATATGACAAAATGAGTGCCTTGGGGGGTAAGGCAGCTCCCCTTGCCCTATTAACCCCTTTCCCACAGGGAGCCGTGCAGGTGCCACAGGGCTCGCTGTATCCCAGCAGGTGTAGGCAGCTGCCTTTCCTGCCTTACTGCTGGAGCAGCAGCCTTTTCTCCCGTTGACACTGGAGCGAGAGCAGGATCCCATGCCACATTGTGCATCTGGCTTTTCTGCTCCCACCTCCTGGATCACGCTGCCCCTCAAGACCGCAGAACCATCTGCGTGTCCTAGTAGCAACTCCCTGCAGAAGAGCGAGCTCTGTGCATGTTTGCTTTTGTGAGTTCAGCTCACTCGTGCCCAGACATGAGCTTGTTGAGCTGAGGTGTTTCCACTAACCTCCCCAGCACTCGGCAGCAAACGTTAAAACACAACCAAAAAGCAGCTTGCCAAGGGCATGTGTCATCCTATCCAAAACCAGAGTCCCCGAGTTGTGCGATGGGCACTTGGAGCATGCCCAGCAACAGAAAAGTGATCAGTCCAGCAAGAGCGAAGTGTTCAGCACAGCAGAAGCCCAGGGTAAATAACCTCCTGGGTCCTTTCCGTTTGTTTTCTAGGATGCTGCACAGAGAGCAGGAAAGCCTAGGAGTAGAGAAGTGCTCTTGCAAAGAAAACACAACACTTTCTGTATTCCCTACCCCAGCTTTCCACTGATAAACAACTGCAGCATCTAACACAAAGTTTGCACAGAGTCAGCCTGCTCCATGCGGGCCGGGCTCCCTGGACATCTCCCTGCATCTGGGAAGAGGCAATGTCTGGAGGCTCAGCAGTTATTAACCGTGGGACAATCTGGATGGCAATCCTGGAAGTTGCTGCTACGTGAACACGGAGATTTGTGCCCAAGCCTTCTCTGTGCACAAAGCTTTGCGGGTTTCAAAGAAGTAGCTGAGCACAGAGATTAAAAGGATCAGGAGCTCAGCGCTCTTGACTGATTTTGTAATCAATCCATTGCTGCTGGTTTTCCTTCTAGCTGCACAACATGCTTGGTTCCAGAACCCCCTGTCCGACCTGGACACTTGGGCGAAACACACCCTTGAAGGGCTTGCAGCAAACAAGATCTTCTGCCCCCCTCTCGCCTTGCAACTTAAGGAGGGGAAGGAGAAATCAAAACAGAACCCCCAGCATGCATTCCCTCAATCCTACCTGTCATCTTGTTGGTCCAGGGTAAGGAGTACTCCAGCAGGGACTTCAGGACTTCTGGAAAGTCCAGGGCAGCGGGGCCCCCGGGGCTGTTGCAGCTTGACATGTCCTGTCCTGGGACTGGGCTAGCACAGCTAAGGGAGGGCCAGGTGCCTGGCCACCAAGGCTACACCCCGCTCACCTGGGTGTTGCGAGAAGGGCTCGGAGGCACCCGGAGCAGGCTTGCCAAACTACTCCGGCTGAGAAAAAACGAGGAGGAAGGGAAGCAGCTTGGCAGGGATGCAGTTTGCCCGGCTGTCTTCACCTCCCCCTCTCCCACTCTGAAGTGGCCAATTGTGGAAATAGCTTGCAGCCTTGCAGGGCTGGGCCGGGCGGCTGGCCAGCGTGGTTTTACAGGGCCTCTCCCAGCCAATCCAGCAGCAAAGAACTGGGCCAGTTATCTAACTTTGCAAAGGCAGCACCCTTTTCCTTCCCAAGGTGTTATAACACACACACACACTGGGGTCGGGGGGCGGGAAGCGCGCAGGCTGTCAGGGGTACGCCTTGGCTGCAAACACCACGGAAAAGGGATCCTCTGAAGGGCTCTTGAGAGGCTCTGAGGAGCTCTGAGCTGTGCAGGCTGCCCCGTGGAGATACAGGCGCTGTCTGCATCTGCCTGCTAACTTTCCAGCTCTCTGAGATGCAGATAGAGACAGTATTTGTATATGATGCAACGCTTACTGCATGTCCCTCCTAAGGCAATATAGATAACGGTGTAAGGCATCTTTCTTATCAGGTGTGCATCATCCCCAAAATGCAGAATTTCTCTTCCTAAGTGGCACAGAGTTTTATCAGAAAGCCAGCTGACTCCTTCTCGGAGCAGTGATGTAAGGCAAGAGAGTTCATGCACCCTGCAAATACTCTGATAACGGCTGGTTAAGTAAGATCTTGAGCATGCAAAGCCCCTCCTCTCCTGTTAGTGAAGTTTTTAGCATGGAGGTGTTATAAGTTTGGACAAAGGTCCAGGAGCCGACTGTAGTGAATAATTAGAAGTAATTTATTAAGCAAGCGGTAAATAGGCAAAACAGCGCTGGGCGGCCGGGGAGCCACTGCTCCACCAACGGCTCGCAACCCCCCTTCCCGTAGCCACAGTTCTTATAGTCCTCTATTTCCGGTATATGTGTCATTTTCGGTATACGTATCTTCCTTAGTGTACTCCGCGTCTGCGCCGATCTGTTGCTAGGGGGGTCTTTTTCTGCCTTCTGGTGATTGCTGGGATGAAGGCCCCCAAGTCTTCCTCCTGCGACTGCCCTGTGCCACTCACTTGACACACGCGTGTTTTATTACCTTTTACAGGCCCCAAGTCTTCCTCCTGTGACCACCCTGGGCCCCTCACTTGACACATACATGTTTTATTACCTTTTGTATAAACACAAGGCTTGCACAAACATTGTTTACATTACCAGTTATCTGTAGCTAATGCAAGACTCCCTCCTTCCTGTTTTAAGGCCAACATCTGGTTTTTCTACTAACATAAGCAAGATTTGATTAACAAACGCTTATCTATTATCACAGAGGGATGGATTGGAGGCAGGAGGATAAAGGTTCTGATCTTCTTTATTGGGATCTGGCATGGGAAGGAGCATCTTACAAGAGCCAGGGTCTTCTCTTTTGCTGGGCGTGATAATTAGAACAGAAGTGCCCTTATTTCTCAGTTTGCTCCTGTCTGTTTTGCCAGGCTCAGCCTTACAGCGCCAGTGTGAGTTGATAGGAACCAGGTATTCCTACACTGGGCTGTGAGCCCCAGCTATCAGGGACAGCCCAGCAAAACCGTCCGTGGCTCTAAGCATGAAAGTAGCCTGAGCGAAGTCATTAGTACTCTTCTTGTGCCTGAAGTGAAGTGTTTCACTGGCCCAGCATTCAGAGTCTTAAAAAGTGATAGGGTTTTGCTCACTCCCAATAGCATGGTGTTTGGTCCCATAAGGAAATGCATTTGATTTAACCCAACAGAAACCAAAAAGAAAGAATTACCTAGCCGGGTTGGGTGGTTGGGAATTTCATATTAGCTGGCGAAGTTTCGTGATCTAGATCCCAATCTAATCAGGCTCAGAAGTCACCCAGCAGATGCTTTGGTAGAATTCTTAATTATGATACAACTACATTACCACCTCTTGGGATTTTCCTTGTGGTTTGCTCCCCCCATTCCCCAGAGAGAATGTAAGAAAACAGCCAGTGATAACCATCGGTGGTGAAGCCATTCAGGGAGAATAGTCCCCTACTAACCCCAGGCTGTTACCCTGTCCTCCACCCGCCAAGCTGGAGCCAGCAGACAGACCCTACAGATGGTCAGTGCATTCTGGCTGCTGGGAGCAAAAGAAACGATTGCATCTCTCCCTCCTGGAGCACAGCCTGCCAGCCAGGAGGTCCATGGCCTTTCCTGAAATCTTCTGGTCCATTCTGTCTGGGCAAAGCAAGCAGAGTAGGATCACTCAATCCCACCAGGCATCATTAATGTTTGGGAGAGCTACCATCATATATGCCTAGGTCTGCTTCTCATCAAATGATGGCAAGGTAAAGTGACTGGGAATGTGGTAGCTGCCCAATGCCAGGTGCAGCTGGACCTCCTGGTTTTGCCCCAGGCTCAAACTTGTCCTGAAAGCTGAACAAACATCTGACCGCCTGTCTGGAAGAACCCAAGGACTTCACAGCAGCTGCTACAGCAATTGACTGACATTTATGGCTTCAGAAAATGAAGAAGTTCATTGAGAGGAAATTCACAGAATCATAGAATGGTTTGGGTTGGAAGGAACCATAAAGATCATCTAAATTGTCACTTAGCATTTTAAATTATTAGCCTGCAATGGACATCTGTAAGTTCTTGTCTAGAGATCTGAGAGTGCCTCCCTCATCTTGTGTTTGCCATGTCCACAAAGTCTCCTGCCAACACTGTGTGTCCTTCTTGATTCATAATCCCTGAAAAATGAGCTCCCACCCAGGAGAGGAGCTTGGGTAACATCCCTAGCAGGATGCATCCACACTGCCCCGACTTTGAGCCCCAGGGAAGCAGAAACCGTACAATGGAGTAGAGCCATAGCAGCGGGGAGTGTCCGTCTGCCCTTGCGTCCCTACCACGGAGAGTGCTTGAGCTGCTTTAGTGAATGGAGTTGAAATGTTGGCTCTGGAAAGCTGCAGGCAGGGCCGCAGATTGCATCATTTGTGCTGGCTGCACTGTTATTGGATCAGATCATTATTTATTATTATTGTAATCTCATGTTAGTGGAGGTCTCAGCAGCTCCACTCCATCACTCAGAAGCCCAGCCAGCCCTTAACAGCACACTTTCTCACAGACTCAACCAGCTACAGTCAACTTATGCTGGCCGTAAGTGGGTGGCACGCAGAAGGGGGCACCTAATGTGGCGGAGAGGGCCAAACTCCAAGAAACATCAGCTGAAATGGCAGAGGCCAGGACTACCTTCAGTGTCTTTTCTGTAGGTCTCCCGGTGCAGCTACCCACACCGCCCAGCCGTGCTGGCCGGGCCCCTCGGCACGTTTGCCTGAGGAGCGTGTTCAGCAGGGCCATGGCCGCACGCAGTCCCAAGGGCAGGAGTGGGGGTCCTTCAATGTTTGCCTTGGTCCATGCTCTCCCTCCTTTTAGATTTTTCATTTCAAAGAGTTGGGGTTTTTTTTAAGCACAACCACATTCTTGTCTTTTGCTTTGCCTCCCCGCCCCGAACCCTTTGCCTCTCTGCAGTGCTCAGGTACTTCTGTTGGTACCAGAGCATGAAATGTCGCTCTTAAAACCCCTAATTCTACTCCTGTCTTTAGAGTGATCTCTCTACAGAGGTCTGCCATCAGGCCCAAAGCACACCAGGAACCGCAGAGCACCACTGTTCAGGTGTTATTGGTAGGTACAGCCTTCCTGGCAGTTTGAGACCCCGAAGAATCGTTTTGGACACTCAGACCTCTGATACAACCCTGTTCATTACCAGGAGCTGGGCGAGGGGGCTCTCTGTGCATCTCTCCAAGTTGTTTCCCTCAGCCCCAGAAGTGCTCCCTCAACTCCTTCACAGGGCCACATCCACGGTGCTTCTGGAGCTGCCTTTCCACTGCCTCCCCTCCTGCCGGTGTCTTGCAGCTACCCTTGGCCCCAGAACAAGAGATGGTGGCACACCTGAGGGCCGCCTCGGTCAGAAACTCCTGGATTGCTGCTGTGGGTCTTGTAGTTGGTGGTGGCACCTGGCTGCACATCGATTTCTGAGGCCACCATTACAGAAGGGAACTTAGTTTTTTTTCTTACGGGTATCTGAAAGCACAGCTCATGCAGAACCCACCAGCAGCAGTGACATTTGACCAAAGAAAGGCATTATTGGTTATAATTACTAATTGCTGTTATCTCAGCTTCCTCCAATGAGATGAAATCTTGGCTTGAAAATCTAATGGAATGTGTCCTCTTAGAAAATAAAAACCATTTTTGTCTGATTTTCTGAGGACACAAAGCTTACACAACAGTATTATCTATCCATCCATCCATCTAACCCTCCCTCCCGAGAACACGCTACTCAGGGTGCCAAAGGGATAAATATATTTAAATATCTTTTTTTCTATTTGAAAGGTAAGCTAGGAAGAAAAGAGTCAAATTAATGCCTCCTCAGAGAGAAAACCTGCTGTTATTTGTTCTCTTTGATCTGGGGCACACACATTGGCAGTCAACACCCCAAAGCACGTGCTGCCCCTGGCAGGCAATAGTGAGGGGACAGGGAGAAGCCAGCAGTACTGAGGGGACTTTGTGGTGACAGACAAGGTAGCTTACTCCCCTGAAGTGTATCTGGAAATAAGGACAAAAATCTGTAAAAATCTCTAGAAGCTATACAAATCCTGCTGCTCTCGAAGCAGCTTTTTTTCAGTCACCCAAGACCATTCACCTTGGCAGCATAGCCATTATTTGGAAATTTCCCTATCTCCTCATGCAAGATGTCTTCTGCTGCAGGTCCCACACATCAAGCCTACTCCTCATGGTCTGTGTGGAGACCCACCCACGGAATTTGGTTCTTGCACCAAACCCAGCTTGGTAAATGGCTTCCTCTTTCTTCTTTTATCCAGGCAAACCCTTTGCCAGAGGTCAGTCACTGCCTCTTTGCAGACATCCGTAATTTTTTTTTTTTGTACTAGCTCCTAGTGTGAGGCAGAGTATCGCACGCATACACGTGCCCATGTATGTGTAGGTGCGTGCCTGTCTCCCTCTGCGGAGGAGCAGCGCCGGGATCCCCCGAGCAAGCGGTACAGTTCAGTGGAAGGAACCGCCTGCACCTCCCGCCTGAGGCGAAAGGATTTCTAAAAATTAATTCCCCAAATTGAGTGCCAAAAAGCTAATGAGCTTTGCTTCCCCACCCCCCCGCCAAGACATCTCCCCCTTCTCGGGGTGCTCACGTGGCAGCTCTGCTCCTCTGCACGTGGCCTTCCCTTGTGAGGTGCCATTTGCCAGCAAACTAGGTGCTAGGCAGGGAGAAAACATGAGAAAGGCTCTTGGGATCACCAGAAGTTGTGCTGCCCTGGGCAGGAAGGACACCTAGAGCTGCCTTTCTGCATTTCCCTGCTCCAGAAACGCTCTGGGAGCCTGGGCAGAGCCAGCTTTGGGAGCTCTCCGAACAAGCCTTGGCAGGAGGCAGAGCCCAGGAGGTGCCAAGAGCAGCAATAAACCAAGGCGTTTAAAGCAGGATGGGGAAATCCAAGGACAGCAGTTGCTGGGCCTCTGCCAGGGTCTGTGGGAGACTGTTGGGTGGGACAGCAAGGAAGATGCACGCTCCTCCGGCTGCTTCCTTCTCAAAACGGAGAGGCTGGCTGCAAGGACCTCGTCTGTCCCTTGGCCATCCCTTCCCTTCCCAGGCTCACTCACCTCTCCCGGGAACGACGTGGCCCCCGCCAGGAGCAGGGATCCTGCAGCACCATGGCCCAAGAGGTCAGAGCCCAATGGATGGATACGGGAGTCAGCTGAGCCTGGGGAAGGCATGCGGGTTGAAAGATAACAACCGATCCCCTGAGAAGTCTGGGCAGTCTGGCTGCCGCTGATCCCCAAAAGCCAAGATACGAATGGTCTCGAACAGGACAAGATCCAGCCTGCCGAGAGCTTCTTTTGAAACACTGCTTCTGTATTGAATCCCCACCACAGCTCCCAGGGGCAACGTCCAGCCGTGTTGCAGTTATCCTCAAGCCATTTGGCTAAGGAAAACTGACGCCATCTCGCTCCTGCGGAAGCAGGACTTTCCCTCTCTGCCTCTGAGCTTTGCTGGGGTACAGACAGGGGAGCATGCCTTGGTTTTCAATTAGAGAAACTATGCAGCTCTTCATCTTTCCCGACCGTCTGCCTGGAGGGCCCCAGCACTACCGAAAGCCCACAGCTAAGGCAGAAAGAGGAAATCCACAGAGAACAAGGGAAATACAACAAAGAGCACCTCCAGCACTGAGTATTTTTCTCATTCCAAGCAAGCCAAATCTACTCTGGCATCTGGGTTTAGAGATTTCTATCCCAGCCCTGGGTAAATGTCATTTTGGGGAGGATTAATCCAGACGGTAACAAATAACCCTATTTCCTGGAACTCTCTGCTAGGTCTGTGCCTCCTGAGGCTCCCAGGAAAAAGTAGGAGTTTTCTGGGGCACTGCCATCTATAAGCTAAACTGCAGAGAGGAGCACCCCTGAAAGGGGCAGTCTCGGGAGCCGCCAGGGCCAGGACTGTTGCACCGTGGGGAAGGAGCCAGCTGGAGCTGTCCTCTGGTCGGATCCCTGCTCTCATCCTTGCTGCACCTGGATCTGCTTTTGGAAACCACCAGCCCTGCCCTGGGGGCACCAGCACACCTGCTCTTTCCTGGAGGGGAACCGCTGCTCTTTCCTGGAGGGGAACCACAGAGAAGCGGGAGGTGACAATCCAGCTGGGAAGGGAGAGAGGTTATTGGGAATGGATGGGCCCCATCCTGTCCCCTCCCATCGTGGGGAGAAAGGGCCGAGGCTGGATGAGACACGGCGCAGAGCTCCTGAGCAGTGCCCGTGGCTTTCTGGGAAGCCCCAGGAGCTAACTGTCCTCAGGACCTCTGTCCAGAGCCACCCCATAGGCACCCAACGAAGTCTGTTCAGCACCTTCCTCCACCCCACACCAAACAGCTATCTGCTCCAGCCGGTGCTCCTACAGCCTTTCCCCCTGCACCTCCCTCCCACCAGTCACTCCCGCCCAGGGCTCTTTCACTATTTAGCACACCGCTTTCTGCCCAATGTTTTTCCCCCGAGCGCCCTACAGCGTTACCTCCTCCACGCCCTCCACCCCAGACCTCCTGTCTGCTGCTCTCCTTGTGCAGGACACAACACGGCTCTGTTTTTGGTTGCAACGGCTGCAGCAAAAACAATGAAGAGTGATGACAGCATTTGCATCACCTGCTGTCACTGCCCAGAAACGTTTCCCTATAGTGTGGGCAGACCGACTCAGTCACAGCATTACTTAGGCATCCCATCTGCAGCATGCATGCTTTGCAAGGCAAACTCCCTCTCCCAGGCTGCTGTGGGATGGCATTAAAGGTCTTCGGTACGAAGCCTTCCTCCCACCGCTCGGGGGTCTCTACCCCTGCTCCTCTCAATCCTGGATCCTTCCTGGCTGACCTGGGGCTCTCCCTCTTGCCTCAGTGTCTGCTGAAGTTCCTCGGAGGATGTGAATACTGAAGTAACCACTCCTTTCCCTGCCTCTCCAACACACAAGTTTATTTTCTTCAATGAAGAAACACCGGTGGAGAGGGGTTTACAGCTGGAGGCTCAAACCTGCAAGAAAATGCTGTCGTTTTTCTCCTCATGCTTTGTCTGCCTCGCAATTTGAGTTTTGGTCCCCACTGTACTGGAGAAGCTACCCTCACTCTTGTCAGCATGGCCTCAATAATCTGTGGAGGGTAAAACTAATGCCTCTCTCACGTCGTACGTACTCAATGGATGCACCTTAAAAGTGCGCTGGTCTCCTCATTCCCTCTGCACTACAAGCTTGTCTTCAGGCCTGTATGAGTTGTCATGTTTGTATCCAAGCACACTGGGGAGATGCGTAACAAGTCTCCTCAGGTCTCACTGGGTATGACCTTCTGGTCACTCTAGCAGTTTAAACAGCAGTAGCAGGGTGTCTCCACAGGACTCCCTTGTCTTTGCCGCATCTCCAGTTTTGGTGTCATCAAGAATCCCAGACTAATCTGCATCATGATGGATTTAGAAAAATAAAGAAAGCAGTTTTATTAATAAATGTTGTCACACTGACCTCTTCCCCCAGGTGCAATCTTCACTACACAGCATCTTCTCCAGGGGGAATCTGCGCAGACGCTTCTTATGGCCCAAGCTGCATGCGACTCGGTGAGTAGGGCTAAGGGCATTTTCCCGGGCAGGGTGCATGCTGGCAGGAAAAAGAACTGGCTGACCCAGTTGAAGACAGCAGCCTACACAGCAGAACAACCTCTAGATGAAGGTGATTACGAGACCTGATTACTGGAGGTTTCAAAACACAGGTTACCATAACACCTGAAACAACATGTTAATGCAGAGCGTGTAGAGTCTTGGTGCTTGGGGGAAAGAAAAAAAAAAAAATCTTAAACACACATGAAGTTCATCAGAGCCGTGCATCTGATGAAGAACTGCAGAATCTGTTAATACGCACATAGGCAATTTTCCACTCAGCAAGAAGAGCAGTAGATTGTACTTAAAAATGGGAGAAAGCAAAAGCAATCCAATGCTTGAAGTCCTCCCTTTGCTTGCCTCCTTACAGCAGGGAAACCTGAAACCAAGATAAAAAGCCTTTGCGGGCTCTTTGAAAAATGCAAACACACACTGGATCAGGAGAGGGTTTAAAGTGCACACTTTTATTTTCTATTACAAAGGCTAAAAGAAGCAAGTTGGTTTTTTTTTTTATTTAAGAACAGAAACAAAAATGTTGTTAAAACATCTACATTATTATCCTGATACTAGACCTTATGAAAGATACTAAGTTCTTTTTTAATAGTAAAGCGTGGTATTCTTAAATTATATTAATACAAAGACATATTAAAGGACTCGAAATCATTACTACCCAGCTCAGAACTGCAGCATCCCCTTGCCATCTTTTCCTTTCACTTGCTAAAACCCATCCATTTTTGACATACAGTTTCATACAAGCTAAGTAGGGTATTTTTTGGTTTTTTTACTTCCCCCTGTAAAGGTCAGGTTAACTCCAACACCAGCATCACTTAAATCCCTGCCCCTACCAAAGGATTTGGGAAAAGATTTCCATTAAGTCCTTCAGCATTAGACAAGCTGATCTAAATCAAAGTCTTGACTCTGTGTGAGTGTGTGTCTGTGGTTATTTTACAGGATACGAGATTTTCTTCTAATGTTATAAAATTAAAACATCACTTCTGTTGTTAATAACCCTCAGATTTGGTTCTGTGCTGCAAAATTTTCTTTTCCCTCATGTGAATGAAGAAAAGAGAGAGTTATCACAGGGTCTTGTGAACGCACCACTAAAGCAGCCCTACAGCTCGTGGTTTATCTATTGTAGAGCCTTGAGTGCTGAGCGGTTCTGCTGAGAGTACATAACTTGCCGAAGAAAACACTCTTTGGCTTGATAAAGCAAGCCTGGGAAGTCAACTGTGAAGCTTCCTGCCTTTCACAATATCCCTTTAAATAATATAAGCAAAGCCTTATCATTAAAACTTTACTCGCTCGTTAGCAGTATAATACTCTTTCACTGAGATGGGACTGCGAGGGCATCCTAGGGGGTTTCAAAAGTGTGAACAGGGAAACCTGTCCCATCTCAAAATTTATACCTACCTATACAAAACCCTCCCCTCTTTGCTATTGCCCTTTCCCTAACCCAAATAAAGTCTTCATATTTAAACTGGAGATGCTGCGTTTCCTGGCCCAAGTCCTTTTCCTTTACCCTCATTGAAAAGATTCCTTCGATACCACACACATATAATATTATATAGAGCGATATATTTAATACCTGTGTATATATGCTTCATGGGAGGGGTCACATATATACACACTAAAACAAATCTGGTGACAAAGTACTGCAACACCACAGACCAGGTTATCATATCAGGGAAAACAAAAAGAGATACTCCACGCAACCCCCGTGACCATGGGCCTCCCTCACCTCACGCACGCTCGCCCTCTCCCCGCCTCGGCCCCAGTCTGAACCTCTGAAGCCCTGCCGAGCAGCTCGGCTCTCATCGCAGAGATGGAGAGAGGGGACAGCGACCCACTCTGTAACCTAAACAAGTTATCGTATGAGAAATCACGGCACAGCGAACGCTAGAGTCACACGAGAGATGCAGGTTTGTTTTAAACAGAAAAAACACATTCCAACGTTCCCCGATCCAGAGTTGCTTCCTTGGCAACTGCCCAAGAAGAGCAGAACAAGATAACCCAGGAGCTGAAGCCTACCTTGTCTCCCGCCTCTCTGTTTATAAAGTTGACCAGTTGAGCACAAGGAGCACCAGGAGAAGGTACAATCTGGACAGCTACAGCAAAGGGCAGAGGAGAAAATACAGCACCTGACCACTCAAAAACTGCCATGTCTGATATTGCATTGGTCACTCTCTTTCCCCATAGCACTATGGATCCTTCCCCATCTTGTCCTTCTCCCCTCACGTGGGCAGAGATAGAAATAACCACTGCCGCCTTCTCCCAATAAGCCACCCGTGTAGCATCAGATGTTACGATCCTGGCCCCTTCCAGGCCAGATCTCAAGGTGCTGTACAGCTAGGAAGGGAAGCTCACACCAAACCAGTGATCGCCATCCACATTTTAAAGGAGAGCAAACAAGCTCAGAGGCACGTCCAGCTTACTTAGAGCACGTAGTATCTCTGGAAAGACCCAAGACCAGCATGCAGCGCACGCTGCTCCTGGGCCGTAACTGCCCCAGTGGAGCTGATGTACCTCCCTGGAGGCTGGTTTACAAAGGTGCCAGTTGCCCCCACAGCATCTCCTGCATTTCCACATCTCTTACACTTCCACATCCCATCTCTCTTGAAGCTGGGAACCCCAAGGATATGGGAGCAGGGAGGGAAAAGGGGGACCCAGCAATGCCAAAGCACCAAGCAGTTCGCGGCCAGATCATATTTACCAAGGATACAGCCCTGCCAGCCCCAAGGGCTCTGAGCTTGCTGTCCTGGGAGACTCTGTATGAAAAAGACATCCCCTACGAAGGCTGGGAGGGAGATGTATTTGTGTTGGAGTGGATGGTGCCATCCATGCACGCAAAACTGCAAAGCGCAGCTGGACTGCAGAAGAGAGAAGGAGAGGGAAGCTCAGGACAGGACACACGTTTACTGCTTACAGGATGAGACCGCCAGAAGGGACAAGGCTGGCATACAGAGCAGTACTGCCTCTCACTGATACCACTACAAAAGCCAAAACTCCTGGCCCAGAGCTCAGCATCACTGATTCCCCCATGGTGGTGCCCATCAGGTGGGACAGGAGCAGGCGCATGGCTGGGTCCCACTGTGCCGCTCACCCTCCACCACGGTCCCTGCCCTGGGTCGCATCCTGGCTGCACTGCGTGTCCGCAGCTCCCTGCCCCGGCTCCGAGGAGGAGGGGGCTGGACCTCTGGTGCTGGTAAATACTCTTACAGCTGGACTCCCATCAGCAAAGCATCACCCGTGCTGCTCCATGGTGTCCTTTTAAATGGGTCCCCACCCAGTTCTGGCAGTGCAGGGAAAAATGCAGGGAAAAATGCGGGGAAAAATATACCGTAAATAATCAGTAACACAGGCCATTTAAAGAGCAAAAAGGGAACCCCAATACCTCCCTCCCTCTCTTCAGGACACAAGGCAACACAGAAACACAGGCTCCTTTTGGTTACAGCCTTCCTCCTGACTGATACTGCTGCGTGGACTACAGTGACACAGGGTGTGTCACAGTCTCCACTACACCTTCTAGATGGCTTCAGTCTTACTTGCACCATTCACACCAGCCAAAAAACCAAACCAAAGCTACCCACCCTGAATACCTGTCGCACACCGGGAAAGGCATCTAATGAGGTGTCACCAGTTTGCTTTCTGGGTACAGTCAGCTGAAACAGTCTCACCTACAATCCAGTTCCTGCTGCTGCAAGCAGTTTTATTACTTTGCTGCTTTTAGCTGTGCTCTTTATACCAGATGGCTGTTACCCTCCTCAGCACCAGTTGATGCCTCAGGGCAATATAGACAGCAGGAGCTTAAGCCTAGATGTTTTAAGCCAGATCTAGTGGTTTTCCTTCTTTTGCACCTCAATCCCTAATTCTTCTGGTACTGAACTCCTAGGAGAGCAGGCTGGCTGCAGCAGTGTAAGTGGGGCTTGCTCTGCAGCACTGAGAAAAGGAGCACATGAACTTCACGGTCACCTTTTCACCAGATGTCTGGCCCTTTCTCTCAGCTTTGTCCTCTGGACCTCTGCAGCCACACTCTGAACTGAAGGGCTGGAGAATGACACAAGGAGGAATTCTCCAATTCGCAGCCCAGTACAGATTGGATTCATTCCTCTGAATGAAGGACAGCGAAAACAAAAAGATGGAGAGGAAGGAGAATTTGGGGGAAAGAAGAGTGAGAAGATGGATCACAAACTCAGTGAGCATGGCGTTCGCTGGCCAAGAAGAATCAAATTCACTATTTCATTCACCACTAATAAATCATTGTCTCATAATCTTAAAACGAAAGAAAAGAAAAAGTTCTCTTTGCGAGACACAGATCTCGCTCTCCCTGCTACTGCCACTCTTGGAAAACCCACCCCACGTTTCTCCAGCTGACAGGCTCCCCCCCCAACCCTTACTATACGTCATCGCGCAATAGGAAGTTGTATTTCCCAAAGTCGTCATCCCTGGGGCAGAGCAGCATGTCCTTGCGGGCTTTGGCCAGTTTCTGTTTCAGCACCTCCCTCCGGTCTAGCCACTCCGTCAGCTCGTCCTGGCCGTGGGCGTAGCGACACTCCTCTCCTTCGGGGCAGGCCTTGCTCTTCTGGAACCTGCCGGCACAAGGAGCACCATCAGGAAGGCACCCCCAGGACAGAGTTTCGAGCTCCCCATCTGGGATACTCGGTTGGGGCCCACCAACACATGCTGCGAACTCTCCTTTCTAAGGGTGAAGTGATTCTCCTACAAACCCACGTGCAGCTGGGGAAGGCAACGTGGAGGCTGGGCGCAGAAACAGAGCAGCGAACAGAGCGATGTCTATGAGGGGATTTAGTGAACGGAACAAAACAACGTGAACTGGAACGGGACCAGCAGGGATGAGGAGAAACCACCACACAAGAGAGGAAATGCCAGGTAACAGCCACAAGAGACAGACCCTTCTCTCTAACCAAAATGGCATTTCTAACCATCACAAGCCTCCTGAAGACAACTCAAGGTGCTGATTCAGAGGGTGTGAGACATTCAAACCATTTAATAAAGCACGTGGGATTCCCCCAAGCATCAGGCCAAGCAGACTGTTCAGCAGCCTGAGAGCTGAGAGCATCCTGGCCATGGAGAGCACAGGTGCAGACATGAAGCTCACTCTCCTTTTCTAAAGATACGTGCTCGGGAATGTATTTTTATCACTCAGTAGTGTGGCTGAGCACCTCTGGGATCCAACAGCAGCCTCACCATCACCCAAACCTGTCAGCTTGTCCCACTCCTGCAACCAGAAGTCCCTGGGGACTCTGTGAGAGGAGGAGGACATGGTGAAGGAGGAGGAGGAGGAGGAGGGGGGAGGATGGAGGCCCTGGGCCTGCTGCCCTGTCCCGGCAGCAGCAGCAGCACAGGAGGGAGACGAGGCAACGGTACCTTTCGCAGAGCCGGAATTCGCCCATGGGGAAGCGGTAGCTCCAGCAGCTGGAGTCACTGTCCGAGGTGAAGACCTTCTCCTTGTGCTTCTCCGACTGGATGTGCTGCTGCCATTGCTTCTTGCTGTTGCTGTTCTTCCCGCAGAGCCAGCAGTGGTAGCCCATCTAACCGGTGCAGACAGGGCAAAGGGCCAGTCAGTGCATTAACAGTCACCCCCATCAGCCTTCCCTGTGCTGACACTGCCTTTCCCCGTCTCTTTCCAGAGCATCCTGGAAGCTCCACTCGGTCTACGACCTCCTGCGCTTCCCTGCCACGTCATCTTTAGGGCGTCGTGCCACCACTAAGGGGGAGCAGAGGAGATGCTCTGTTGAGGCTTACCTACAACTCAAAACGGGCTCAGAGAACAGAACAGCTCAGTTCACTGACGTGGTCCCCCTGCCCCTGCTGACGGCCCAGGTGGGGTCTGACTGCAAGGCCCCCAGGTGCACAGGCGAGGCAGGACTCTGCAGGAGCAGAAACTCTTAGACCAGCCACCACCCCTGGGCTAAGGAGACACATCTGCCTCTAGTTTTCCCAGGCCTCTGTGCTCCAGACCCAGCTCTTCTCCAACCTTCTCCCTCTTTTCTGACAGGCCAGCAATGGCTTTGCCAGCTTTCCCAGGAGCAGGCAGGAAGCAGGGGAGAGGCTGAGCCCACACAAAAGGGAACCTAAGGTAGACTCCTACTGACTCGAGGATTAACAGAAAAGCCATTGCAGAGCCTTGCTGACCCCGGGTCAATCCCTTCCCGCCTCATCTGTGCTGCCCTGGTTGTGCTGCTCCAAGCTGTCCATCTAACCTACATTAGCACGGGCTCTTTCCCACAAGAGCAGGCAGTCCCTGCTAGCTCACACCTGGAGCACGGGAGAGAGGCGGGCTGTCAGCACCGAGGAGGAGGAGGAGGGATAAAGGACAAGAGAGCAGCTGATTACCATGATGTCAGCATAGTCGGTGGGCATCTGGATCTGTTTCTCCCCTTCTCGCGAGGTGAGCGGCGTCCCCTCTCCAGGCTTCCCAGGACTGTGTTTCTTTAGCCACATGTCATAGGTCTGCTGCATATCTAGTACTGCACAAAGGCGACCCGTGAAGTCACTCAGACAACCTCCCGCACTGTGCGCTAACTACGAGAAAAGGACGAACGCTGGGGCAGCCCTTCCCTCCCTTCTCCAGTGCAGCAGCAGCTGCCGTCAGACTGAAGACCTGTGCTTGGGAGGCCCAATGTCACTTGCCCAGATGAGAGCCCTGGGGAGAGGAACCAAATTCACACCACACCGCCTGGCATGGGCGGTCTCTTCTATGAGTCAAGGGGCAACTGCGACAGCAGCTACACCAAGTATTCAGGAAGAAGGGAAAGTGCCCCAAGATCTCCGTGGACTTCACCCCACAAGGCGATTCTCCATCGGGCCTCATTCTGCTTGACCTCAGCAGACATCTCACTCCAGCCAGGGAGCTAAGGCAGGGGCTGGATTCAGGTCTGTCCCCTCCCTCCAAGCCTAAGCTTCACCCTCAGCACTCGAGAGGGAGGAGAGCCCTTAAGCAAGCTGGCCACAGGAAGCACTGGGGAGGGGAGGAAGACCTAATGATAGCCTGCTCCAAGTTCAAAACCTGTCCAGAGGAGTGCAGTCGATGTCTCTTGGTGCTTGTGGTTTAAAACCCACTCGGCATACTAGTGGGAAGGGAAATTTTGGGTAGAATCTTTGACTGCACATCTGTCTTTCCAAGATCAGCTCCTGAGAGCAGCAATGGAAACATAAATGTTTGCAGACACTGATGTGATGCTGTAAGTGTGATGCGTTAGTGATTTACTCCTCACTAAATGGGTAATTGAGGAACTCAAGGCAGTTGGGGATAATGAATGCAAATTCCCCCAAACTGAAACAATGCTGTCATTTGAAGATTCACCTTCGTGTTTGAGCAAACACACCCAGACTGGTCTGATGTGCTTTAAACGCCTCAGCAACAAAATGAGTTGAACTGTAACAACTAACAGCGTTTGGCCCAGCAGAGAGAAAGACCCTCCATCCAAGCACAAAGACCAAACAAATTCAGGGCAGGCCTGAAACCCTTCAGGCTTTCCAGCATCTCCCAACAGAACTAGCTGAGCACCTGGACAACTGGGCCTTGCAAAGAGCTTGCTGTTGGCCTGAAAAAACAAGGATTGCTGCCAGAGAGCTGGCAGTCCAAGTCATGGGCAACCACCCAGCTTTCCCCCAAAAGGTAAGCTGGGAGCCTGCATAATTAATTCCAGATAAGCTCCTCCACACAAGTACCACCCAACAATATTCTCATTCAGGATCTCAGATTCACCCCTTTGAATACAATGCCATGAGCAGGGAGTGCCACAGCCCAGGAGCAAGGGATATGAGCAGAAATGGGCAAGAAAGCCAAGGCAGATAAAAGACAGACAAGAAAGATACAGGAGCAGCTACAGGTCAGGACTGGTTCTTGGGCAGAGCTCCATACGGAGCCAGGCCTGGGACAGTACGGCAACTGGATGGACAGCACAGGGTGGATTCAAAGAGCTGCAGAAAGAGAGGGCAGCAATGGAGCAGTGCAAGACACGGGACCAATGTGCACTAGTCCCAGAGCGAGGGACTCAAGATATACATGCACGTTTAACAAAATAGCAGCTCTAAATTACTGTAGACAGACCTGCCCCATAATCCAACCTAAGCTCATGGTACCAGCTCTGCCCAGCTCCATCTCTGTTGTCAAGAGTATGTCTTATGAGAACTTGCATCCACTGCCCAAATGTCCTCTTCCCTCTCCCCAACCTCTCTGGCCCATGCTTCCCCCACTCACTTTTATTTTCCTTCATGAAGGTCCACATGTCTCTCTCCTCAGGACTGTGGGCGAAGGAGCAGTTACCCACATACTGGCATTTCCTGCCATTTTGTGCATGGATACACAACTGTTAAAAGACAGAGCGAAATTTAGCATCTGCACAAACACTCCTTGCTAGACTGGAAAGTGGGTTTTCAGCTGGGACATTATATTGCACACAGGAGAGGTCGCAAACGGGACACTTCATACGTCATTAACTCATGCTTCTTTTCCTCAAGCTCCTGATGACACAAAGGGTACGTTTTCCCTATAAACATGCAGGCAGCTCCGTTCAGCACCTGGCCTCTCTCTCGTTGCCATTTCCATAGGCGACCGGGTGCAGCTTCGCTTAGCACTGGCCCTGGAGGAGAGCACAGGGAGCAACCTGGATCGACCCAACAGTGTCTCCTGCTGGTCACGTTGCTGGTCCCCAAGGTGACTCATTCTCCAGCCATCTCCAAGCGGGTGAAGAGTGGCCTTACGGGTTGCTTAGACCACCACACCAGCGTGCACACAACTTGACCTCCCAGCTACGAACAGCATCATTGCTAGAGAGAATGAGCAGCTTTCCAAGCATCATATTTACTGATCATGCCTTCTCCCCCAGTCCTGCCAGCAGAGGAGGACAGCAGTGTGGAGACCAGCTGGCCCACACAAACTGGGGAGAAGAGATGACGCTGTTCCTCTCTGGCTGGGGTTGGGTGGGAGCTCAGGAACGCACACGCTCGTATGGCAACCTGCTTTGCTGCACAATCTGCGACTCACCTGCTGGCCTCGTCTCCTACTGCAGCAGCTGTAAATAACTCTTGCTCCCCTCCCCAGCTTCTAGCAACTGGCCTGCAACTGGAGAGCACTCAAGGCCTCACACGTGGCCTTGTGCTTGCCCATGGAGTAAAGGGCAGCAGATCCCATAGGGTAGGGGGAGAGGAGCTTCCTCCTTTCAGGGAGAAAGGAAAGGAGAGAGAGAGAAACTATCAGTCGCCATATTCAAGGCTGGGGTTGGAGGTTGGATAGCTGCAGTTTTCCTCACAGCACACGGCTTTTTAGCTGAATTTAGTTTTGCTTTCAAAACACATCGTGAGCACGTTTCACAATCTACAGCAGCACAGCCACAGCAAAGGCAGGGACGGGCTTCTCCCAAGCGCTCCATCTCACCTCTCACCCACATTGAGAAACCCTGACCTAAGGGGAGACTTAAATCTCATTCCCAAACCCTGTGCCAGCCCCTTCTTGAGAGGGTGACTGCATTAACAGCAACGTCAGAAACTCGCGTACATGTGTAGAGTGGTTTAAAGGGGTGCTGCTCCTTTTCCTGCTCCACCCTTTTGCTGGATGTGTTTCAGATCTTGCTGCCATCAGTCTGTCCTTGCCTCCCACCTCAGCCAACACGTGCCTGCCTCCCTGCCAGGTCTACAAGGGACCAGCCCTCAAAACACTGCACCACGGTGGGAGGGAAGGGGAATGGGCACCTGGCCGTGCCAGGCATAGGGCTTACATCATATTGCTGTGGGAAGTTGCGGATGGAAGGCAGTGGTCGGACAGACACCCACTTCTTCTTTGCTTTGGACATCACCAGCAGGACGCGACGTTCCTTCGTCCAACTAAAGAAGAGAGAATAAGTCAAGAGAGGCAAAGAGAAGAGCAGAACAAGGTTTTGTTTTCTTCAGAGACCCCTAAATATTGAGAGATGACCAGATTCTCCAGTCCAGCTTGTCCCTGCACTACCTGGCTGCTCTTAGACACATTACATCTGTGACAGCGAAGCCACAAGAAGGGTGTTTTAGGAGGATTTCTCCCTGTACTTATCACGTATTTCCTGGGGTATCTCTTCTCATAAAGCCACAAAAGTGTCCCCCAAGTCTCATATGGCATCACCATGGATTACTAAACAGCTACATTCCACCCTTCGACACAGCCAATGCTTGTGCAATCAGATCCATGAAAAACGTTTGGGAATATTTTCTGCTTGAAAGGTGCAGTAGAAATGCAAGTCATTACAAGCACTGTCTTATGCACAGGTGCCAGGAAGTATTAATTCTGTGGCTCCAGCAAGTGATCACCAGGAGATACCCTGGGCAAAACCCTCAGCTCTGTTCAGCAGCTGCATGAAGAGGTGTTATCCTTCCCCTTCCAGGAATTGATCCTCACCTGCTCGCTTCCTCCAGCAACTGCTGCTTCTGTCTCTTTCTCATCAAAGGTCTTACATTTGCAATAGGATGCTGGACTGTGCCTTTTTGGCTTGTGTTATGGGAAGTGAAATCCTATAAACCCTTCCATCCTATCCTGCCAGGCTGCCTGGGTGAGAGGTGCCACAGTTCCCGTGACTTCCCAACTGATATTCCTCTTCTATCACACTGAACATCCTTACAGGCCCCAAGGAGCCAGGAGGTGCAAACGGACAAGACATGCGTCAGAGAAGAGCAACCAAAGCAATGAAAAAGCCAAGGAAACTAATTTAAAAGGAAGCAGAATACCGTGAATCACTGCTAATAGTGACCTGACAGACATCTGCAAACAGCTAGGAGTGTAAACAAGTGCAGAGGAGAACTATCTTAGTGATCTTGCTAAGAAGAAATGATAGCAACTGGGAAAAAAGGGAATTGTGGGAGCTGGACTGCATGCACCAGGAGTAACAGTCTGCACAATGCTGGCAGCAAATACAAACAGTAAAGAAGAGAGCTGGAAACTGGAAAACGGCTATCTGCAATGCTTGCTATAGTGACAAACACCCCAAGCAGCAAGAGGCTGCTAGGAAACCTTACAGCTTCTTCCAAAGAAGCCAAATGAAGCCCTGGAGGAGGTAAGAGGAGAAATTCCTGCCCTGAGGAGGGGTGGGGGAGAGAGAAGGTTGCATTGCTCACCAGTGGCGGGCTTTGGCACTACAGTACTTGAGGTCTTTATCTGGCTCCACCAGCTGCCCGTTTCTCCAGCACTGGCCACAAACAAATTTCATCTGGAGGTCAAAGGTGCTTGACGTGGGAGCCCGGGGAGAAGCCTGGGGAAGAGAACCACAACCTCAGGCAAACAGAGCCAAAATGCACCCCCCAAACTGCCACGGAGATGCTGGTGGCTCCCCGCATGCCCGCGTGCCAGTGACAAGCCAGAATAAATCTGAGACAGTCCAGCTCTTCTTTGCCAGCATTAGCTGGTGGCCCGTCGAGATACCAGACAGGAGCAAAACCACCGCTTGCTTCAGCATGATTTCCTGGGCTTTGACGTCTGGCCAAAAGCACAGCCAGCCTGGCAGCTTCAAGCACTGACCAGGCCTGGCTGCAAAACCCCTGCAGCGTATCTCCATGTACAGGCAAGCTCTGCAAGACCTGCCCCAGCACTTAATCCCTGCTTCCCCACAGGGAGGGCAATCCACGTCCCCCTTGCTACCCATGGGGGGAGATCAGTCGCACAGCTGAGAGAGCCCCCTTGGGAGGGGGCCAGGCTGTGCCACAGCACAGGACCCACCACTCCAGCTTTTGGACCAAGAGGCTCATGTCATGTCTAGCATTTGACGCACTGAAGTCCAAGCTGGGTCCTTTTGTTTATACCCTTCAAAGCCATTTCTGGGCAGGTTTCCACCCCTCACAGTTCCTTTGCACTAAGCCTCACAGGCAGTTAATCATCATCTCTGGACAGAGGTACAACTGCCAAGGCACATATTTCATATCCTCTCAGCTGCTTAACTTCATTGGCCTTCTACCTGTCTCCTTGAGAAGGCTCTTTTGGGATTATGACTAACATATTGTGGAGGGGGAAAAAAAAAATGGAGCCAGTCCCATATCACTGCTGCCTTGTATTTTCTGGGCAAATATCTGGAAAGGTGTTTACATTTTGTACCACCACTGGAAGACATGAGGCTGGTGTCTCCGTTCATTTCCAAACCAAAGAGCAAACCTGACCAGACGCCAGTGGCCCCGGGCCCAGGAGTATGTGAGGGCACAAAGCAAGAACCTAAAAGAACACCCTGGTCGTCGAGCCAACCATGAAGCACAAAGGTCACATACCAGTAGAACTGTTCTCTGACTGCTAACCTTCCCAGCTGCCGTGCTTTGACTTCTAACCCTGAGCATCTAGTAAGGAGCAGACAGGCAAACCACATCCCCAGGGACCAGGCTTCTGCTGGCAATTGATTAGCAGTAGCACGGACCCAATGCGCATCCCTCGGCAAAGGGAAAACAGCAAGCACAGGTGGTGCAGATTCAAAGCATCTCCCAGGAAACACCACATAAGCTATCAACTACCACTCTGCATCCTCCAGACCCAGCCTTTTGGAGAAGCAGGGTTGACATACAAAGGGTCCTCCATCGCTGTGAAAAGCTGACCAGAGAGCTGACCTTTGTCTGTGCTGACTACAAGAGGCCATCACCGCTCTGGATGTCCCAGAAAAAGACCCTTCCAGAGAACCATCACCTCTCTTGAAAAGCAGCAGCTATTCTGGCCGACTCGCCTGCAGGACAGCCTTTCTGGTGGCATCCAGCTCATGACTTGTTCATCTGTCAGCTTTCACCAGTGCTGGTGACCACCAGGAACACATCAAAGCGGCCGGCTGCGGGATGAGCAGGGTTGAGACCTGTAAGGTGCCTCCCTCTCAGATGTGTGGCCTTTGAACAGTAGTTTTAATCTCCAGTTGGTCTCCAAAGGAAATTACGCTAGAGCTCTCCACTGACCTACCAAACCTACAGGCCTAAGGTAACACAACGGCTCTGCCGGCATGTTCTGCTTTATCAGCCCCATGCTATCTGCCCTATAATCCTCCAGGCGACAGATCTCTCAGCACAGCCAGGAAGCTTGGCTCAAATCTACTGACCCAGCAAAAATAAAAATTGAGTGGCTCCAGAAGGCACAATAGATCAGAGATAAAGAAAATATTTCTCAGGTAATTTGGGTGCTTTTTCCACAAATTCTTAACCAAAAGAAGCCCTGTGCATTTCTTCATCAGTCATGCAAACCGCCGGTCAATCCAGTGGGCATGTATGCTCCCAGGGGATTGGGAGCCAAGCAAAAAATCAAAGCTGCTGCTGTTGCTGCTACATGACTGTATTTGTAAAGGCAAGACACATACCTGGCAGGCTGCTGATAACCAACAGTGTGGAAATTAGTATCACATGAGGCTCTAGCAGATGAAGCCAGGCGAAATTGCCTCGAGCTGTGGCACCACCCCTTGCTATGAAGCCAGACAATATAGTGTTAGCTATGCACCATGGCAACCAAATAAATAAAAATCTTTGGCATGACAGCTCTCCACTTCAGGCTTTGCACAAAGCAACAGCCCTAGCATGGCCACTACTGTCTCCCAACTTCAGGAACCCCTCTCAGCGATACTGAAATGCTTTCTGGAGGAGCCACGTGCCTTGGGGGACTGTATGAGGAGCCCAGGTTACTCAGCCACCCAACCGAGTGAGCTGTACTTAGGTGCAAGTAGCCCTTATTAGACACTTTCCTCTCCATGCTTAAATTGCTAATTCTGCAGCCAATTTTTATGGGGGTTCTGCAGCTGGCTAGTGGAGTAAAACCAGAATTGCCCTCAAAAACCAGAAAAAACGAGGGCTAAAACCCCTCAATTCCTAGGGATGTGATGGGAGGACACCCAGCTGCCTACAACAGTCTCTCCTGCTGACTGCATCTTCAATCTGCAGCCACTGGGTTTACTCCTACAGCAGCCTCTTCGGGGCCAAATTTGTGGGGCCAAGTGTGAGATCCCTGGCAGGTGTTTAGCAAGTAGTGTATCTTCACCTTCCACTTCTTGCTAAGTCTCCTGACCTGCATCGTCACAGCTGCTGGGTCCCTGTATGCTGCCTGCCTCTTTTCTGCACAACTGGATGGCCCCAGGCGCTAAATGAGTCCAACTGGCAGCTGTGACAAAACTGCAGCAAAATCCCTGGGAGCGACTTTGCTTCCGCTGACCAGAGGGCACCGGGCTGAGCGTGGATCACACGGGATGGGGGGAAGGAGGGGTCTGCTTTTACAGCACTCCTGGGAAGTTGTCTTTGCCAGGCAGCCAACTTCGAAAGCTGGAAGGATGCTGAGAAAACTCTGAGTCATGTTAGCCTGCTTGGATGGGAGAAAATAATGGCAAAAGTAAACATCTCTCAACAGCTACGTTAGTCCTGCCCCCGGGGTCTTCGGCAGCAAGCCAGTGTCTCATCCCGGAGCACAGCCCTCTGGCTGAGTACGTGCTGATGCCAAAGCCACGGTTTGCTATTGCAAACACATGCGTCTGACTGACTTTGTCTCCCTGTACAGTGCCAGTGCCAGGCTGCCAATCCCTACAGACAACTGATGGTGCCGCTGGTAGGCACTTTCTGACTGTACCAACAAGGCTGCTGCTTTGCCTCCGCACAAACTGATGCCCTGGAAGGGTGGAGAGTGCAGTCCAGCTCTGCAACAGGCATTTGTGGGGCACAACCAGACTTTGTCATTGGCCATCAGCCCTAACACTGCCCATAGGGCCCAGAAACTGTAGCGCTCTGCCCATCCCCTGACAGCTGATGTAGCAGGCGCCGGCATTTCTTTTCCTGATCCTCTGCCCCCTGCAAGCCCCAACAGCCAGAAATGAAACCCTCACTCAGCATCCAGATCCCATGTGCTTCAGAGGACATGGTCTGACCATGCCCACTGAACAACTTGTCCTTCCAACAGCAGCACCTCCAGACAAAAGGTGAATTTGAAGCTGCAAGGCTTACAGGAAAACATCTGTCTTTTTTTATCCCCAGATTATGCACAGAGAATGGCAAGACAGAGCTTTCTGGAAAATGCAGGCAGGTCCATAGCAGGCAGGACAGAACCAGACACTAGACTTCACTCTCCCTGGGGCAGGGATTGCTGATATAAATCCAACTACTGTCACAAACTGACAAATTCATACTTCGTTTCCTCCACTGCAGAGATGCACGCAGCTGCCTCTGTCCCCACACCCGGTAGAAACAGATCATAGCCAGCTCTGTCTGCAGGGACCGTTCAGATCATCCAGGCTCACTTCTCATATACTACAGGCTGTAGAAACCTGTCCTCTCAGCTTCCTGAGAGGCTAGAACATACTCCTTAAGCAAGTCAGACAGCTTTGGGAACTAGAGACCTTGGTTACTCTGGACTGCTACTTCGCATTCCTCTCCCCCAACCATTTCAGACCACAACAGCAGAACAGGCCACACAGGTATGTTGCCAAGCATCTCCTCAAAGATGACTCCATCTCATGCAGCATAACCAGTACATAGGTGGACACAGAGCCCACTGCAAGTATCAATGCAGTCACCTGCATCTTTCCTGTTGGGCTAATCCATGCCAGTCAGACCTGCTTTTCCCCAGTGTCTGTGCCCTACAGCCTTCAGAACACTTTTGCTGGCCCATAACCTCGCCAAAAGAAGCTGCTACACACCATGTGAGTGACTCAGATCCCTTTCCTATAAAACACCTCCTCTGCGGGGTGCTCCCAGGCTGCACTCAGTGCTGGTCTCTGCAGAGGGACTCCTAGGTGAGAGGTCCCAAACCAAAGTGAAGCACCCTTGCTCTGACAGTAAAGCACAGGCCAAGGGGTGGTGAGCTCAGGCCTCCACAAGGGGAAAGCAAGCTGTCAAGTGGGAACAAAAAGGATTCACAATACTTTCCCCACCATTTTGCAGAGGAGGGAATTGCCCCTCCACCTGAGAGCTTGCTAGGAGGCATGAAGTTTCTCATCTCATCAGACGTATCTTCTGAAAGTAATTAAAGAATAAAAATCTCCCTGTTCTAATGGCAAAACTGCTTTAGTTCAGCCTCAGGGCTGGGCTGGGAATCATCTTCACTGGGTGGGCTCTGCTCCTGCACTACAGAACACCCCCTTGGTGGAAAAAAAAGGAAAAGGCAGCACCACCTGTAGCCAACAGGTTTGAAGAAAGCAAACAAAGAGGTGCCCTTTGCTTACAACACACCTCTCCAGAGAAAGCTCTTGGCAGTGCTGGAGCGTGCAGCCAGAGGCACGTTCTCCCACACTGAGAGACTGGTGGCACAAAGAGACGCAAAGCTCACAGCCTCCTCCTGGCAAAGCACCACTATGATCTCTGCCCAGCCTCAACAGCACCTGAGCTCCAAGTTCCACCCACTCCTGCGTTTAGAGCAGTCCTGTGGGTCATGAGTCATTTCTTAGAGTCCTTCAAACTGCTGTATTGTCCCTTGGCCACTGAAGGGCAGCAGGACACCTTTGGTCCCCACTCTGTGTGGCCATGGGCCCCGAAGTCTCCCGATTTCACTAGCAAAGTGTCACAGGAAGCACCATTCTCTGTGCCTTGCCCTCCCTGCTCTGGAGGCTTCACTCCACCACTGAACAGAACAGATAACGATGCTGCAAAACAAGGCACAAAGCTCATCACTAGCACTGCAACCAGGAAAGCTCTCAGCTGTCCTCCTCCTCAATGGCTAGCCTGGGATCTGTCAGGTACAGCAGTGGGAGGAAAAGAGAGAGAGTGCTGGAACAGTTGGGATCAAAAACAGGCTGCAAGTGCTAGATGCACCTTACTTACCATGCTGTTGGCTGGTTTGCTGGCATGTGCCTCCATCTGCTGCCAGTACTTCTTTGATTCCTGCACGATATCTTCGTGGGTCATTCCTGGGAACAAAAGGAGACAGGACTGAGCTACCCTGCTTTGGCCAAGAGAAGAGACAGGGGGAAGGGTTGCAGGACTTCCCACGTTGGGGCTTAGGAACCCCTGTGTGGCTGACAGCTCCCAACAGTCCCACTGGTAATGTCAGGACATGGGTTGTGAGGGGACCTACCACAGACTGTGTTTAAGCACAGGCTAAGGAAGCTCCTCTTTCCACACAAGCCAAATGAAAAGGGAAGAGTTCAGTCTCCTGGGCTCATTCAGACCTGGCATTCTGCTCAGGCTGTCTGCAAAGGACCCAGATGCTGCCTCCAAGATGATGATTCTTGACTAGGGGTCAAGACCTTGACCAAGGCTGTCCCCCAACACCACATCAACAGATCCTACCCAAGGCCCTAAGACAATGCTTTGTTACTCTTGATCTACTGTATATTGGAGTTCTTGCCACTAGCTTGGAAGATCACAGATATCCCACTGAGACATCTAGCACCTCCAAGACCCCAGAAGCTCACCTAATCCCTGCTGGGATTAATTAGCGTGTTACGCACTTCAAGTTGTGGGGGCTGCCCATCAATCAATAGGCGAAGAGGAAAGTTGAAATTCAACACAGACAAACACCAAGTACAACCAAGGTAGCAAGGAAAGACTGACAGTGCAAAACCAACAAAGGAACAGCTGCTAGTATGTAACCAGCAAGGAAAGATCTGCAAGGTTTCAGGAATCAGAAATGCAACATCAGACAACAAGAAAAAGGGTTGGTCTGACCTTATCTAAGGAATTAGCTCCTGACCAATTTAAGTGGTGAGGGAACAGCTCCTGCCAGCACCAACCAGCTAGATGGGTGCTACGATTCTCAGAGCACTGAACAGCAAGAGAAAAGTACCTAAGAGTTGGAACTGTCTGGTCAATGTGAGGACTCTGTTACAAAAAAAGCCATGTTATTTAAGTGCTGTAAAGACCCAAAATAGCTGCCAAAACAAACTGAAGTATCTTACAACGGCCAGCTGACTGCAACAAGTGGGGTGCTGAGGATGGCCTTGATGCAGCACCCCCAGCACAGAGAGATTGCAAAATTGCTTGCTTTGCTTTTGCCTATAGCTTGAAGTGAGGTGTTCCCCAGGCATGCCACATGGACATGATCTTTGATCTGGGAGCCAGCATGTTCCAGAACTTAAGGGCCAGCAAACACAAGTTTTCATCTCAGCTTAGGCTGTGTGTAACTTGGGCAAGTCACAGCATTCCTGACCTCAGTTTCCCCATCTGTGATTTCAGCTGTCCAGGTCCCTGCCAGGCAACAATAATGCTGTTTGTACAGGGCTTGGACAGGATGAAAAGCATTCAGGGAACTTTACCATTCTTCAAGAACATTTGCTCAGGCTTCCAAAATGGCAGCTGCTGCATAGCTGGTACTACTCCCAGATCAGAGCTGTTTGTGGATTTTCTCCTTCTTAACCATTAATCCCAAAAGAAACTGTGTAGAGTTAGAAAAACTGCAACTCCCTCTTCTGTGTCCAAGTATTCCAGGGCTGGACACAACACTGATCTGCACTTTGGGGACAAAAATTATAAAGCTGGGGAAATGAAAGCAAAAAGTTAACGTGCTGCACTGGACCTGTCAGAGAAAGGGCCAAAGTAGCTCCCATCTTCTCCATTCTGCACACCTGCACTGTGATCCTTGGGGTGCGGAACCAATGGCAGAAGCATATACAGCTCTTGTCAGAAAACTGAATTTCAAATTAAGTTCTTAGCAAGTGACTGTCTTCTTCCAGTCCCAGAAATCTGAACAAACTCAACAACATGGTCTAGAAATGTGGTGGTTGCGAAACCCACCCCTCCCAAATATGAAAGGATGTTTTCCAATACACCAGCTCTCCAAAGCATGAACTGTCCCAAAGAGATGATGTGGGAACCAAACAGCCCATGTGTTGATTACTTATAACATTTCAGCACCTTTTGCAACATCGTTAGTGAGGACAAAGACTGTGATTTCCACTGATGGAAGAAGATAGGAAGATATGTCTACGAAAAGCCACAGTGAACAAGAAAGCAGTCCTGCCTGTCCACATTTTCAGATCTTGGGAGCCTTTACTCCACCAATACAATCCTTTATCCCCATGAACAAAGTCACAAGCTCTGTAAAAGCTCCAATGGCTGTGAAATGCAACAGCCCCCTGGTTTCAAATGCAAGCTGCTATGAATGATGTCCCCTTCCTATTCTTGCCAAGCAAATGGTGCCCAAATCAAACTCTCTGCTCCAAAGCTAAAGCATTCCCAGAGAATGGCAACAACTACCTTTCATCTCTGTTTCAGTAATGAGTGCTACACTTAAGAGAGGTAATAAACTACCACTCCACTCACAAGGAAAGCAGGCTCATATATACAGCCCTGCAGAAAAAAACCAAAAAGATGATGGCTCTCCCATTGTTGGAAAAGACGGGAATAAGCACAAGGCTTACTGACCACCTCTGCAGCTAAACTCATGGCTTGTGTGCTGGTTCATCTCCTCAGCTTCCCCTTTGGAAATCACTTCTTCAAGTAAAGAAGGCAAGAAGCAAAAAATCAATCTAACCATTTCTTCTACAGGCTGAAGAGGAAGGAATAGGGAGGGAGGGAAGGAGGGAGAAAAAGAAACTCTTTCTAAAAAAAAAAAAAACACCAACAAAAATAAACCAACCATGGGGTGGGAAAAAAGCAAGGTGCTTGAATATTAGAGTGCCCAGAGTACTACAGGCAGTACCATAAGCATGTAGGGCAGCAATGGTGGCCTACAGCTCACAGGCAACATGCTGTCTTAGAAACTCAGGTGTTGTAATTTTTTAATTTCCTGTGGCCACAAGTAAGTGAGGCCAAACAGGAAGAATCAAAGATGGTATTCGCCACAGTGTGCTACTTGTTCATCACTGTCCCTCATGAGCCAAGCCAAGGCCAAGGACTGCACTGAACAACAGAAACTAAAGAGGTTGCCCCCAATTACATCAAAGAATGGTAAGAAACATCCATAACGTGTTTCCTCTCTGAAGTACTCCCATTACCGGGTTGGGTCCGGCACTAAACAAGACCCTGTGGTGAAAAAAAGATGTTGGTAGCATCATGGGTGGACCATCATCTACTCGGTTAACAGGAGAGCAGCAAGAGGAACCCTCCGACATATCAGAGAGAGAGAGAGAGAGGACTGAAAGTGCCAGATGTGGCAGTGTCATTATATGAGTGACCTGAATATAATTTCTGCAATAGCCTCTTCAGAGGCATGTCATCTAAGCCTTTTTGGGAAACACCAAGTATCTTGTCATTTCCCAGTCGGTGAATTTGTTTAGAGAAACTGGAAATGCACAGCCTTCCTTTACATAACTGCTTTGTCACCTGCGCATGCTGCCATTCTCACTGCATCAGGCACTCAGTCAGGGGCCCAACTGCTAATTAGGGTCTTGCGCAGGATTTAAGTGCAGAACCCCTCTGGGGATTCAGCCCTACCTAATAATCATTTCAACTTATGCAGCTGGTCCCAAAGAAAAGGCTTCCTGGTTTGCAAATTACAGTAGCGGATGTAAAGGAACAAGGGCCAAATCATCTCACAGAACACCTTGGCCCTCTTTTATGTGTCCCTGAGGAGACAGAGTAAGTGTATACACAAGTGAGTGACAACTTCTAGTACTCCCAAATCACCCTCTTCCCCTCTCAGCTGGCCCCGGGTACACACTGGAAGAAACTCAGGTGTACACACCACCAGCCCTGCACCAAGTCACACTCACCTGAATATTGCTGCAGCAGCCAGACCTTGAGCTCGATGAAACTATGAGCGAAGTGGCAGCTGTCCTCGCGCAGGCAGCCATAACGCACTTCATGTCGGCACACGTCAAACTGGAAGTGCTCCTGGAACTGGCGGATCTTGGAGTATTTCAGGGAAGTGGAACGCACGATGTGGACCAGACACCTGCAGCCAGGCCGGAGAAACATGAAGCACCAGAGGATCAAATCTTCACTCCCTCCTCCTTATATGTGACTTTCAGACATTTGACTGGGCAGTCAAAGGACACAGAAAATCAACTCTGGGAGAGGCAGACTCCCACTGGGAAAACCAAACCCCTGCCCTCCCACCCTATCAGCCCTAGGTAGGTATTTTCAATCTCCTCAGCCCATGGGTGATGCTCTGCTTAAGTTCAGAAATCAGACACATTTCAAAACATGCAACAAAGACACCAACTCCTCTGGCTCAGCAAGTCCCTAAGTCTCAGGTTGCCAGGAACCAGAAGGGGTTCTATTACTGTGTACTTGACATGTTTCTTATGCTTGTTTTCCTAAACATTCATTACCAGCCAGTCAGAGGCAGGATCCTCAGTTAGAGGATCTTTGGTTTGACCTTTATGTAAAGGCCAAGCTGAAAGGCAAATTAAGTCAATAGGAAACTCAGGCTGACTCCAAAGGGCTTTGCTGATGCCTGAAATCCCTCAGCACCAGGAGCAACCACACAGGGTGAAACATATAGTGCTATTTATCATGCTTTGAGCTGCCCTATGATTGGAACCCACAGGGAGGAAAGAAAGAAAGAGACCAGGGCCCTGGAGTTACACTGGCTGGACTTGTGAGAGATTGCTCCCATCAGCACAAAAAACATTCACTCACTTGTTGTCATGGAAGCTGTGTTTGGCAGAAAGGTTGGAGCAGACAGATGGTGTATCCTTGGTCCCTTTGCTGATAATCCGGGGTTTGCTGTCAAAGCAAATCTGAGAAGAGAAGAATTAGCATGCTGGAAAAATCTTAGAGAGCAGTGAACCAGAGCCACTTCACTTAGAAGGGGAAGAAGAACCAGAGCCAGCCTATTCTAATGTTCAAAGTTGGAAGAAGCCTGCTGAAAACTTTGTGGTAGGGCTTTAAAATAAAGCAAGCGCAATTTTGGAAAAGCTTCCAGACAACATTTTTTGGATTATTCTCAATAGTATTTTCCATTGTGGTTGGAAAAATTTTGGTCAGAGCCACATATTCTTTTCCAGTTAGCCAACAGAGCAAGAAAAAGGGGGAAATGATGGGGAAAAATAAAAGAACAGCCAGTTCACAGCAAAGAACATGTCCCTTTACATGTACCGCTGCCAGTGTGGGGAACTCTCTGCTGCAGAGCATCAAGACGGTACAAGCCAATCCTCAACTGTCTGACTCAGTGGCTCAGCACAGACATCAAGTGGGAATTTGTTGCATTACGGGGTTCTGACTTCTTAAGTAGCTGGGGCTAAACTACAATTCAAAGCAACATCTGAAGACAGAGGAGGAGACAGGTGATCCCATGAGGCTGTGTGCACCTGGTTCAGCTGCAGGGGTAAGGAGGAAAACTACCTCTCCTTTCTCCTACACAGCTGCATCCACTGCTCACTGCCCTCCTGGGAGCAGGGCACTGGCTGGGACATATAGAATCACAGAATCGTTTAAGTTGGAAAAGACCTTTAAGATCACTGAGTCCAACTGTTAACCTAACACTGCCAAGTCCACCACTAAACCATGTCTCCAAGCACCACATCTACATGACTTTTAAGTACCTCCAGTGACGGTGACTCCACCACTTCCCTGGGCAGCCTGTTCCAATGCTTGATAACTCTTTCGGTGAAGAAATTTTCCCTAATATCCAATCTAAACCTCCCCTGGCACAACTTGAGGCCGTTTCCTGTCATTCTATCACTTGTTACTTGGGAAAAGAGACTGAAGCCCACCTCGCTACAACCTCCTTTCAGGTAGTTGTAGACAGCGGTAAGGTCTCCCCTCAGCCTCCTTTTCTCCGGACTACACCACCCCAGCTCCCTCAGCCACTCCTCATAAGACTTGTGCTCTAGACCCTTCACCAACTTTGTTGCCCTTCTCTGGACACGCTCCAGCACCTCAATGTCTTTCTTGCAGTGAGGGGCCCAAAACTGAACACAGTATTCAAGGTGTGGCCTCACCAGTGCCGAGTACAGGAGGTCGATCGCTGCCCTAGTCCTGCCGGCCACACGACTTCTGACACAAGCCAGGATGCCGTTGGCCTTCCTGGCCACCTGGGCACACTGCTGGCTCATATTCAGCCAGCTGTCAACCAACACCCCCAGGTCCTTTTCCACCGGGCAGCTTTCCAGACACTCTTCCCCAAGCCTGTAGCATTGCATGGGGTTGGTGTGACCCAAGTGCAGGACCCAACACTTAGCCTTGTTGAACCTCATGCAATTGGCCTCAGCCCATCGATCCAGCCTGTCCAGATCCCTCTGTAGAGCCTTCCTACCCTCCAGTAGATCAACATTCCCACCCAACTTGGTGTCATCTGCAAACTGACTGAGGGTGCCCTCGATCCCCTTGTCCAGATCATTGATAAAGATATTAAACAGAACTGGCCCCAATACTGAGCCCTGCAGACCACCACTTGTGACCGGCCACCAACTGGATTTGAATCCATTCACCACCACTCTTTGGGCCCGGCCATCCAGCCAGTTTTTTACCCAGCAAAGAGCACGCCTGTCCAAGCCATGAGCAGCCAGTTTCTCCAGGAGAATGCTGGGGGAAATGGTGTCAAAGGCTTTACTAAAGTCTAGGTAGACAACATCCATAGCCTTTCCCTCATCCACTAAGTGGGTGTGCCGGTTTTGGCTGGGATAGAGTTAATTTTCTTCACAGTAGCTGGTATGGGACTCCGTTTTGGATTTGTGCTGAAAACAGTGTTGATAACACAGGGACGTTTTAGTTACTGCTGAGCAGTGCTTACACAGAGTCAAGGCCTTTTCTGCTTCTCACACCACCCCACCAGCGAGTAGGCTGGGGATGCACAAGGAGTTGGGAGGGGACACAGCTAGGACAGCTGTCCCAAACTGGCCAAAGGGATATTCCATACCATATGATGTCATACTCAGCATACAAAGCTGGGGGAAGGAGGAAGGGGGTACGTTTGGAGTTATGGTGTTTTGTCTTCCCAAGTCACTGTTATGCGTGATGGAGCCCTGCTTTCCTGGAGATGGCTGAAGGTGGGAAGTGGTGAATGAACTCCTTGGTTTGCTTTGTTTGCACGCACAGCTTTTGCTTCACCTATTAAACTGTCTTTATCTCAACCCACGAGTTTTCTCACTTTTACCCTTCTCGTTCTCTCCCCCATCCCACTGTGAGGGAGGTGACTGAGTGGCTGCTTCGCTGGCTCAGGTTAAATCTGTGGGTCACTTTGTCATAGAATGAGATCAGGTCAGTCAAATAGGACCTGCCTTTAATAAACCCATGCTGACTGGGCCTGATCGCATGGTTGTCCTGTACATGCTGCATGATGGCACTCAGGATGATCTGCTCTATTAACCTTCCCCGGCACCAAGGTCAGACTGACAGGTCTGTAGTTCCTTGGATCCTCCTTCTGGCCCTTCCTGTAGATGGGCATCACATTTGCTAACCTCCAACTCAACTGGGATCTCCTCAGTTAGCTAGGACTGCTGATAAATGATTGAAAGTAGCTTGGTGAGCACTTCCACCAGCTCCCTCAGTACCCTTGGGTGGATCCCATATGGCCCCATAGACTTGTGTGTGTCTAAGCGGTGCAGCAGGTCACTAACCATTTCCCCTTGGATTACAAGGGCTTCATTCTGCTCCCTGTCCCTGTCTTCCAGCTCAAGGAGCTGGGTACCCCGAGAACAACTGGTCTTACTATTAAAGACTGAGGCAAAGAAGGCATTAAGTACCTCAGCCTTCTCCTCAGTCTTTGTCACTATGCTTCCCCCTGCATCCACTAAAGGATGGAGATTCTCCTTAGTGCTCCTTTTGTTGGTAACGTCTTTATAGGAACATTTTTTATTGTCTTTTACAGCAGTAGCCAGATTAAGTTCTAGTTGGGCTTTGGCCTTTCTAATTTTCTCCCTGCATACCCTCACAACATCTTTGTAGTCCTCCTGAGTTGCCTGCCCCTTCTTCCAAAGGTCATAAACTCTCCTTTTTTTTCCTGAGTTCCAGCCAAAGCTGTCTGTTCAGCCAGGCTGGTCTCCTTCCCCACCAGCTCATCTTTCAGCACATGGGGACAGTCTGCTCTTGCACCTTTGAGATTTCCTTCTTGAAGAACATCCAGCCTTCCTGGACTCCTTTGCCCTTCAGGACTGCCTCCCAAGGGACTCTGTCAACCAGGCTCCTGAACAGGCCAAAGTCTGCCCTCCAAAGTCCAAGGTGGCAGCTCTGCTGACCCCCGTCCTTACTTCTCCAAGAATCAAAAACTCCATCATTTCATGATCACTATGCCCAAGACGGCCTCCAACCACCACATCACCCACAAGTCCTTCTCTGTTCACAAACAACAGGACCAGCGGGGCACCCTCCCTAGCTGGCTCACTCACCAGCTGTGTCTGGAAGTTATCTTCCACACACTCCAGGAACCTTCTAGACTGTTTCCTTTCCACTGTATTGTATTTCCAGCAGACATGTGGTAAGTTGAAGTCTCCCACGAGAACAAGGGCTAGCGATTGTGAGACTTCTCCCAGCTGCCTATAGAATATTTCATCTGCCTCTTCATCCTGGTTGGGTGGTCTATAACAGACTCTCACCATGATATCTGTCTTGTTGGCCTTCCCCTTGGTTCTTACCCATAAACACTCAACCCTACCATCACCATCATTAAGCTCTAGACAGTCAAAACACTTCCTAACATATAGGGCTACTCCATCACCTCTCCTTCCTTGCCTATCCCTTCTGAAGAGTTTATAGCCATCCATTGCAGCACTCCAGTTGTGCGAGTCATCCCACCATGTTTCTGTGATGGCAACTATCAACATATGAATGGTCCAGATACACACTGAGGAGACAATGAAGAGTGCCTGCTCCCTCCCGCCAGCTCTGTACCTCACAGAGGAAGGTGAAGATGCCCTGATGTTCCTTGAGGAGCTTGGCAATGGTGAGGCTACTCTGCTTGATCCCACCTAGCGGGTCAAAGAGGAGGTCACGGTTGAGGGTCCCCTTCCTCTCCTCCGTCCACACGTCGATCTCTTCCTGGTGGTACGCGAAGGTGCAGTTATCCCCGTACTTACAGTCCTGCTTGTTAAGCATATCTACAAAGCAACAAACAGCACACACCACCACACAGGGAGGGCGGCCCAGTCAGAAACTAAACTCTCTCTCCTCTCCTCCCACTGCCCACACCTCACAAGGAGCTGAAAGCAAGAAAACACAGAGTTAAAGAAAAAAGAGAAGACATCTTCCCCCAGGTTTGCCTATACCAAGACATTCAGGAAAGCTAATGCAAACTACTGAAAGGTGACAATCTCAAGTAATGCTATGTGTTGTGGAAACTGTCTCAAAATAGAGGCCTGCATTAATTCAGTGCCTGGCCAGGGAAAGACCACAATTTAACCAACCCCTTTTGAAGCCAATCCAGATTAAGTTCCCTTAGTGGCCCAGCACTAAGGAGCTCTGTTATCTTGGCTCTTGCAATCTCCCCACTTCACTAGGTACTTTGTAATGACACTGCCACAGGGACCAGTCAGGTCACATTGCAGAGGGATGGGCTGGAGCAAAGGAGCAGGCAGAGAGCGCTTTTCCCTAGGCAGAACCACAGTCCTGCCATGGGGCTGCTGGGTGAAGTGGGACTAATGCAGGCACATGGACAGGAGGCAGGTTCTCAGCAAAGCCCACATCAACAGGGCAGCTCTGAGCACTTGGCTGTGCACAGCACCTCACTATGCCTTTGCAACTCTTCTGCTCCACCACTTTAAAAGCTGCCTGCTCTCCACAGCATGGGAGCTCATTGCCTTTCATTGTACTGAGCCTCCCAGTCCATGGGCTACTGATGGGACAGGAAGACCCCAAAGACATCAGGTGATACCAACTGGAAGTCCCCTCCCAACCTCCCCTGGCATGCACTGTACAGCCCCTTCCCAGCCACCGACAGCCCTATCCCCTCCAGATCACCTTTGCACAGGTAATAGGATCCTACAAAGTTGGTTTTGGTTGGGCGAGGACGGATCCTCTTCCAGGTCTTGTCTTCTGAGTTCTTCAGCCTGCCCAGCAGGATGTCCCGCTTGCACTTGTGCTCCAAGCCTTCCCGATAGGTGTAATCGCCAGCCTTGGGCCCTGCAGGATAGAATAACCCCATCAGCCCGGGGAAAAGCAAACCCTTGCCTGGGCCAGCGCTCTGGGTGGCAGAGCAAACGCATCACCTGTTTTGGGGTAGCAGATATGACAGGCTTGTTTGAAGACGTGAGTAGATGCCAGGGGGTTCTTCACCAGCAGGGCTGTGTTGGGCATTACTGGTTCCGGCTGGGACAGCAGGTGCTCGGTGACCTTGGGCACAGCTGAGTGACTCACTCCACCAAGGCTGACCTGAGCAAAAACACACATACCTCTCCTCTCAGCTCTGCAACCATATGGGTAAGAAACCTCTCTAATCCCTTGCCCCATTCCAGTCTCTCAAAAACCTTCCTCATTTTCTCTCTCATCAAAATGTTCACATCTGAAACTACACCTCCAAAAGAGCTGCATGCAACCTTTTCAAAGATAACAGTGTGGTATGTTCACTTCAAAGACGGGGCTCTCTCTCTCTTGGTAGGGGACCTCAGTTTTCTATCATGAGCCACAGAAAAAAATGCCCCCCTCACTCCTTCCCATTCCTTCTATCATGACCAACTCTGAATCTGAAGACTCTCAAATCAACCCCATCCCAACCTGGAAAAAAAACCAAACCACTTATCAGTGAGTCTTCAGGGAGCAGATTAATCTGAGGACAGAGACTTGAGTCTGCATTGAAGTAACAGGGATAGCAGGATGCCAGAAACTTAAGAATAATTCTTGTTCCAAGCTTGCTAACCATAGATAATCCTCCCCTTTTCCTCCAAGACTGGAGACATGGGACAGGGGCAGGACAGTGTATCTGGAAAAGCCTCCTGAGAGGGGCACAGAGGAGCAAAGAACCTCACTAGTTTTAAGACAAAGCTGGCTTCCTCCACCCCATCCTTCAGTGTTATGTGGCTGCCAGATATAGTGGGACACTGGCCTCCATGATCCCCTGTTGACCCTACAACCTAAGTTACACCATGTTTACTTTGGCAATATGCAGAGTTGCAGATAAAAATGAACATGCAACAAATGTCTTCCTGCTGACTCTGGGGAAATCTTTACCTGCCTTGCCACAGCATGGGAGGCAACACTCACTGGGGCAGGTTAAGAAGAGGGGCCCAAATTACCTACATCACCCAAGTCACTACTACCTTGGCTCCAGAGCACCTTGGGACATCAGCACGGGGGAGCGGCTCACTCACCACAGGGGATGGTTTTTGGCTGCCAGGTGGGTGTCGCAGTTCCTGAGGGCTAGTTTCTTCTGGGCAAAAGAAGCGGGAAAGAGCCCCACAAAACAAAAACAATCATTTCACTTTCAGAGGTAGTTCTGCTCACAAAAAGACAAACAAATGCTTATTAAATCTATTTGCTTTATTTATTTCATAATATTTTAATACTTTTTCCCCAAACCACCTGTCTACGTCTTGGAAAAACTCCAGAAAAGGCCTTCTTGTGCCCCAAACCCTACTGAACCCAACTCTGTGCTGCTGAACACTGGCATTCCCAAGGTGGCAACTCCAAGATAGCCCAATGCTGAGGTGAATTCGAGTACTGAAGTGCTGACTGGCCAGTCTCTGGTCTTCTCAAAATACTTTTGCTGCCAACATACTGCAATAGTGGGGACAAGTTAGCCAAGAAGAAGCCTGCCTTCCCTCCTGGGACAGGAGGGGACTTACTCTTTGCCCACCATCCTCCACAGCTTTGCTCCTTGTGACATGAGAGTGCAGTGCCCCATGCAACAGGACACTTGATGCCCTGAATCCAGAGATGGGAGAGGCCCACCTTGGCCTCTATCATTCTGCCCAGCACAGCAAGGTCCTGTACCATCTGAAACAGTCACCAGGATTTTGCTCATTTGGTCCAAAATGTCAAAGAGTCATCGTCGAGGGTGGAGGAATCACATTATAGTCTAGCAATTGTGCCAAGGGAGGTGTCCTGGACACCGAGCCAGGTTTAAATCTCATCACTCATCATTATACACCTTTGTGTTCCTTTCTCCTCTTGAGATTTCACACCATGCACACACTGGTTATCTGGGATTACACACTTATAGCCTTTCTCACTACTCCTGAGCTAGACATATTCAGTTGCTCTGTCCAAGACAATTCCCTGCCCTCTTCTACATTTATACTCCTGTTCTGCGGCACCAGCAGACAGAGCTATATGGCAAACGCCCTCAGCACTGAAGGAAATAATTTTGGCATGCATTCACAGCTAAAGCAGCACAAAACCCCGTCAGTCCCACACCTACCAATGGCAAAGGAATCCAAGGCATCCAGTGACCCTCTGCTTGTCCCAAAGGAGTCCAGGGCATTGAGCCGTGAGTCTGTGTAGGGGAGCAGATCCAGGGAATCCAGCGAATCTAAGGTGGAGCCGCCACTTCCTCCCGGCGGAGCCTCGAAGGCATCCAGGACAGAGGAGGAGGAGAGCTGCTTGGTGGGATCCATCACCAGGCCGAAGGAGGCAGGTGGCAGTGGGGTGGAGACAGGGATGCTGGCTGTCACGACTGGGGGCAGCAGTGGAGTTCCCCCCGGAAACACAGGGATCAGCTGGGGCATCTCCGTTGGCAGGTTGGTAGGAATGGCGCCCTGGACCAAAGACTTTGGGGAATCGGGAAGAGGGAGGATAAACAGCACATTAGGAATGAGGAGCAGAGAATGAGTGAACACAGAGGGCAACAGGCTCCCACTCAAGTGCGTGCTGTATCATCTGAAGCAAAAGGACACCTGGCAGCTCAATCCGCCTGCAGACTTCCCACAGACCTTCCAATCTATCTACAACCGCACACAGTCTGGACCAAGGTCCCTGAGGAGGTGTTGGGCTACCTAAGTTCATCAGTCTGCAAGGCAGAGCCCTGCGCTGGGCACTTAAACCAGCCCAAGTTGAGAAACAGTGCAGCTGAGTACACACAGCGCTGAGGTTAGGGTAACAACCATTACTTGTGGTACCTCTCATCAGAGCTTTTTGGCTCGAGAGGTGTCCTGCATCAATATGATTATACTGCTTCCAGACCCAGGTTGGCTCACATAACATCAGCAACACTGGCAACTAATATCCAACGTAAGTATGAATACAGATTGTCTTTACAGCTCCCAGACCTGTTCAAAGAGCTTAGGCTGAATGCAGCCTGCACAAAATACAAGGAGATTAGAGCATGCCCACTGTATAAAATACATCCATCATTCCTGCTTCAGAACACTCATTTCTACCCTCAGGCCTGCTTCAACTCCATGGAGACCAGAGGCCAGGGGGAAGGTGATGGTTGGGGGAAGGCTATCTTGGGTACCTTTTGAGAGGCAGCTCCCTGAAGTTGCACACAGCAAAGCAGGCTTGGAGGCAAGCTCTTTAGATACTCACAAGCCAGTTGCAGAAATAAAGTAAGGAATGAACGAGTTTTGCCAGAGGAAGAGCTAGGAGGAAAGAGTGACAGAAAGAGAGAGAGAGAGCATGCATATCCGCATGCTGCAAGGACCTATTTGGAACAAGAAGCAGGGGACTCAAGCAGTGCCCACTCTTACTAGAGGGTATGGTGACCCTTCGGCGAGGGAGTCCAGGAGGGAGTCCAGTTCTTCCCCAATGATGTCCCCATCTGTGAAGTCCTCCACGCTCTCAGGCACTGGCAGGGACACGCAGTCTGGAGATGGGAGCAAGCTGGCAGCAGGGAGCGAGGTAGGCAAGCCCTTTGCATCCGAGTCAGAGGGGAAAGGGGCCAGCCCCTCGCTCACAGGGATGGAGGTGACCACGGGAGCTGGGAGGCACTGCAGGTCCATAGAGCAGTCTGTGATGAGGGAGAAACAGAGCCAGTCACCCAGGAGAGCCTCTTGCAGGGGGCAAGCAGAGCACAGCCTGGCAAAAACAACATTGTACAACTCCGTCAAATCACAAAAAACAACTATGCCAATTTTCTGAGAGGAGGGGCTCTGGTCTGAAGAGTTCTTGCCCTTTCATTTTTGTTCCCAGTCTCCAATGGCTCACCAATAGCTGAAATATGCTCTAAGGGCCAGTGCCCAGACTGTCAAGATTTGGCAAGCACGTACAGTAACCAGGAAAAACAAAAAACCTGTGGCTGAGCAGTTACTAAATTCACTGCAGCCAGGACTAAAAGCCAGGGGCACATAATCCGATTTCTCTATAACCCGCCACCTGGTGTTTTCTTTAATGTTCCTCACTAATGCATTTGCAGAGATCACTGTCTTCTCTACTCCTTGGAGCTTCGATATCCCAGCTGAAAGCTTGCTTACTTGCACACCCTCTCTAAAACCTCAGGCATCCTAAATGGCAGAAGACAAAAACACACAATGTCCTGCTGGGAAGAGAGTCAGAGATTGGGTGCTCAGACCAGGTTGTACTAACAATGTGTTCCCCAAAAACTCCATCAGACTCACTCAGCTGTCTTTACCCAAGTAAATTCCCTGCTCTTGACTGCTTCCTGATGTCCACAGGTGGGAGATTGCTGCTCACACTCCCCCTCAACACCTCAGCAGCAAACATCCCCTTGGGAACTTGTGTGAGCCAGGGTCAGGGCAGGAGAGAGGCAGTGATTTTCCCTAAGGCTTCCTTGCCTCTCCAGTACACTACTGAAATGGTAAGACGTTCCCATCATGCAATATAAGCCTCTGTTAAGTGAAGTTAAGGTTACAAGCACATATTCTTCACAGAAGAGCATTTTATTCTCAAAAAAATTAAAGGTTAAAAAAAAAAAAAAGAAATTCAAAAGTTAGAAATTTGGAAAATGAAGCGTTACATTTGCAGTTCTCAAACCAAGCACCCAAACTACCTTAATTCTGCCCCTGTGCAGATGTCCTAGAATAAAAGAAAAGAAATAAGACAAAGATGCTACCTTCTCCACCCACATAGCTGTGGCTGCACCATAGCTTACGACGGTCTAAGGCTATAAACAAGGCAAAATTTGGAAGGAGAGACAACAGCTTTTATTAGAAAGACTGATAAGAATGGGAAAGAAACCAGACAAGCTTCCGAGACACGAATCTTGATCCAGTGAGAAATGCTGCATCCTGCCTGTACAAGCTCTGCTCACTCAGCCTCCACAAGAACTCAGCCATCCCTTTGTAACTGGGACTGGGTGAGTGAGCCATGTTGCTATCCTCTACACTGCACGTTCACTGACCGAGGACGGTGTTGGTGCCCTTAGAGAGCTCATCGAATCAGCAATTCCTGCAAACCCCCAAGTCCTGAACAAAACAACAGCAGAGATGACACACACATGCAGGCCGCCTTATCTCTAACCCCACCAGCAGCACACCACCACCCCCTGCAGCCTTTCCTCCGGCATTTGTTGTGAGTGGTCCACACGGATGGACCACAGCTGAGGTTGCTGTGCAAGGCACTGGAGGCCAAGCTGTGACAAAAGGCAAGGAAAGCACGGGGAAGCTGCAAGGGGCAGACACAGGTCCCTCTCCACAACCTCATGCATGCGATCAAAGGAAAGCGCATGTAGTACCTTATGGGATCCAACACAGGTTTTCAATGCTGCAGCTGGACACATTCCCCACAGGCAGTGGCTCAAAGGAAGGCTGTAAACGTCCTTAGTTTTGCAGTCGTCCCTCAGATCAGGCTCAGCTCCAACCCCTTGCCCCCTCTGCGACAACTTCTCTCAGCTCACCTCCCTTTTGCGTGGGCCCCCCAGCCGCACTCGGGAGCCAGCCATCCAGCTTCCCTCGGTGCTGGCCTCATCACTGGCAGCTCGGCCGGACTTCCTTCAGTACAAAGGGATGGCTTGTGCCTTCCCGTTTTTCAGATGTTTAAATCTGGAGTACCATCAAGATCCCTCCAGGGGCCAACAAGAAGTTCAGGACATGCTGGAAGGGCCAGGGACACATGCAGGGGGGACCAAAAGGGTTCACAATGACAGAGCCCTGAAGGATCCAGAAGTTCAGACCTTCTCTGAGGAATGAACCAGGCCCTCCGGTTCCCACTCAGGGAAGCAGAGGAAAGAGGCCCTCACACACCCTAAGAGGCCCAAAACCCAGAAAAGCTGAATGCTCGATCAAAAGGCAGAGAACGATACAGGATCCCCCACAGCTCAGTGCATGTGAAGGGCGAGGAAGAGAGCAGGGACCAACAGGCTCCACTACTTCCAAGGGGCAGAGGGGAGATGTCTGCTCCCCTCTCCCTGACCACCCAAACCCTGTCACTCCTTCAGCCAGTTCCTCCCATTCCCCTCTGTCCAATCTTTTCCCCTATCCCTCCTTTCCCATTCCTGCTTTCCTCAGGACATCCCATTTGCTGACCTCACTCACCAGCCACCATACCCATATCTCATGTACTCTCCTTCCAGAAAGCTCATGCACCTTCTGCATTCACCTAATGTTTGCTCCATTTTAAAAAAGTAAAAGTCTTCTTTGACAAGCAAATCACAGGCACACACCTGCCTCCCCCTGATTCCTGCCACTGCCACGACACTAAGCCCCACCTACTATTACTATAAGCTCAATAAGGGTCTTGTCCATCCGTTCCCCTGAACCAAGACTCTCATACCATGCCCCCTACCTGGTAGCTTCTCTGGCCATACACCTGCCTGTCCCACAGGGGTGAGTACAGTGCTTTTAAAAGCCCTTTTTCTAGCTCTGCTTCCCAAAACAGCAGTGGTTCCCTAGTGCATTAGCTGGCCAAAGGCCATACTGAACCAGATCTGAGCCATGATCTGTGCAGGGCAGGGCTGAGTTAATCAGATGACTTCAAGCAAATCATGGGGGAAGGGGCTTCAGGATTTTGCATCTTAAAAACAAAACAACAACTAAAAAACACCCTTGCTAAAAATGCTTTGAATCTGAAACTCTTGAGCTATCTAGCACCCACAGCCCTCCTGGTGGCCTATCGCTCTCAGGGCAACGGGATAACATGTAATTTCAGTGCTTTTGAAAAGATTTCCTAGCAGTAAAGGTTCTCTCTGCCTGAAATGCAGCAAAGGTGGCATGCTGCTCTTACACCAAATCCTGATTAGATAAAATAGCTTACTGGATGCAGTCACTCTTTACTCTGCAGCCGAAGTCCAGTTCATTTTAGCACAGCAAGATAATGTGAAAAACTCTCCTTAATTCACAGAACTGGGTCTCATGATTGCACATAGCATTCAGTTACTGAAGTGGCATTCAACAGAGAACTAACATGTTTTCAAAGCATCCTAATAATGAAATTAGTTTCTTTCTATAAAAAGAGCAATTGCTACTTGCAGCGGTTAAGTCTTCACACTTACCTTCACACACACACACACACACAGAGCTACCTTTCAAAGGAACAGACTAATGTGCTCAGAGGCACGAGTTCAATGCTCCAGCACACAACAAAGGGCAAAGCACAGAGCAAACCTTTCTACAGGGGCAGAGTTAAGGTCACTTGTTTCCCAGCATGAGAAAAGCAACCCCGTAGCCCTCCTTCTGCTCCTCCTGGGTGCCTAGCCCTGAACACGGCTCTCCCTGGGTCCCGCCCAGCTCCCTTTGTTTTCATTTCCTCCACCTCAATGCCTTGGAGGACTATACGCGCTTAGAGCACAAACAGCCACCTACAACCTTAACTTCACTTTATCTGGACTGTTTTGGCTAGGAGCAGAGTTTCAGAAGCTTTGCCAAGCCCAGCTTTAAGAAAGCACAACTGGAGAGATCTGTGTACCTCAGCAGACCCTTTTAATTCCCAGACGTCTCTCACTGGGCCTGGACAAAAAGCCTTTCTGCAGGACAAACACTCCTGCTTCCCACCACCTTTTCCTCCTCCTAGTTGCCAAAGCCAGGAGTGTGCAGAAGAGACACAAATGAAGACAGTGAACCTCTCAGGCCTGTCAGCCTGGTCAGATACCTTACCGAAGCCACAAAAATCAGAGAAGAGTGATGTCTTTACCTGTTTCGATGTCATCTATTGAACCCAATCCATTGGAAGTGGTCTGCAAAGAGGGTGTAGAAAAGGGGAGAGAAAAATATCACCAGAAATTAATCTTTAAAAAGATATTCACACTTCACAGATGAGACTCTACTACTCCTAAATGCATCTGGCCCTTTCTTTTCCTTTATGGCCTCTTTCAGTGCAAGAGCAGTAAAACCAACGAACTTTAAGAGGCCATTAATTCAAAGAACCTATTCATTTTTACCTCCAGCAGTGGACAAACCCTGTTGCTGCAAAGGAGTACCAGCCCTGCACAATACCCAACCATGTGAGCAAATCTGTACATAGAATAGGGTTTTTCATGTGTGGATGAGAACGCTGTGTCCCAAGTCCCAAGACATCAATCGGTCAGCCCCATGCAGTGTGAGATCCGATTAGCCTGATCTTACACAACGTTCCTTTTCTTACTTCACATGTTTTGCAATCTAACAACCACAAACTTTTACAGCAAACTCAAAACAGGAAAAGGTTTCCGCCAAGACAACTGCTGACTTGGAGCTCCAGGCACGGAATAAAATGAGCCCGTATTTTACAGAAACATAAACACGTACTTACGTATGTGTGCCTTCAGCTTAAGCTTAAAAAGGCACAAGCAAAGCATTACTCTTGAGATACTGCATCTACTGCAATAGTTTTTCCAAGTTCTAGTTTTTGCACTATTTTCCTTTCTTAAAAAAGGAAAGATTTTCAAATGAAAAATTGGGCACAACTATTAAAGAAAGCTGACGGGCTTTCCTAGACAGATGTGAAGGCAAGTCACTGAATGGTGGGAGGTAAACTAATTCTTTAGTATCCCATCTTGTCGTACAAAATGACAATTTTTATGTTTTATAGTTTGTTTGCTTTAAGGAGTAGCGTGAAGTACCAAATAGCCTGTAAAAACAGCAAGTGTTTGGGGTTTTTTTTGCCCACTGGTGGAACAAGGAAATCAGCAATTTCTTCTGATTTAGCCTGGTATTTGTACAGCGTCCTGCCCAAGCTGGATCCCCCAGGTGACAGGACAATACAAAGAATGCATAAACTGTGTATGTACTTTGCTCAGTACATTGTATGATTTAATTTTGTATGTTTCTTCAGCAGCTGCACTTTCTGACTTTTACTTAGCATTGCCCTAACTATGTAAAAACTTGAAAACTAAAACTTACTTAAAATGCAAGAGAAAACAAACATTCACAATAACTAAGAAAAATAACCATCTTCAGTGATCTAATTACTGACATCAAAAATGTTGTCACTAGAAATATTTTCAAAGAAATTAATTTCCTTGGCAATATTCCTTAAAAGCTGAAAACACTAATTTATACATTTAAATCCTAAAAGACAGTTATAAATTTGCATGTAAATAAAACTGCAAAGCATTCTACTAGCACAGTCCATTAACAGTAACAACCACAGGATGCAAATTCTACCTGGTTTGACAAATTGATTGACGTGCCATTACTGAGTAGCGAGAATGTTTCCAATTCCTGCTGCAAGGAAGAGAGAGGTCTTAGAACAGAGACAGCCCATGAATGCTCGTAAACTAGGTAAAGCTGGGTTACAATACGGTTTCCTTCCAGGCACTGCCCATAAATAAAAGCCGCCCCAAAAGGCATACTACTGTGACACAAGGGTACAGTTTTCTGAACGCTGAAAGGGCCATATATTTGTTCTGGACACCTCGGTGCAAAACACCCAACATCCAACACACAATCAGGAAACAAAAAACTTCCCTGAGGAACATAAGTTTTTGTCTTTTCATTGAGAAATTACTACTTTGGGAAGGCATTACAGCACTGGAATGAAAGCTGGAAGTCAGCACAAGAGATAGCAAGGTGTTATCAAAATACTGATCACTAAATTTCAAATAATAAAAAGCATTTTGCAGTTTTTAATTTTTAGTTGTCTAACATACAGGTGGTTTAAGCCCATCAGAGCTGAGTAACATGACAGCAGCAAAAAGGTGGCAAGGCCAACACAGTGAGCAGCTACAAAAAGCATTTCTGCGTAAAACTTCCCTTTCTTTGAGACAGAATCATTTTGGAGTCCTGAGAGCTGCTACAATGTCAAGCGTTTTTTTGGGGTATGCCAATCACATGTGAGGTTGGTCATGGAGAGGAATAAGATGCTATGGCCAAATTTACCTCCAAAGCTTTCTGCAAACTGGATGCCCACCAATCACTTCACCGCATACTGCAAAGGTGCCCCTCTGGAGATGGAACATGCTGGCTGTTTAATACACCACTGTGCATGGGGCCAAGGATGCGAACGCAAAGCTAAGCCTCGACTACTAGCTAATGTTCCTTACTCCTGAAAACGCATCCTGGGATTTTACGTGACCAAGGCAGCTTTATCCAAGAGTGCTAGCAGTGGCCTAACGCCCTCTAGCTCCATCCCAGAGTACACACTTAAGCACCAACAGTACTCCAGTTACAGCAGCACTTTCCTCTAGAGCCAGGTTACGGATCCCGCCACTGGCGTCAATTAACTGGACCCATGACTCGCTTTCTGCTGCCTTCTTTCCTAGCATCTGACCAGATGTGTACCAGTTGTTCTCCCAAAGCTCAGGCCTTTCCCCACCACAAAGAAGGTGTACGCCTAGATATGGGGCAGGAACCCTTAATGACCCATCGCACTACAAAACCAGCCATGCCTCCAATGCAGCAGAGGATCCCACCCTTCTCATCCCATAACAAAACCTCCTTTGGGATCAGGCCTCACGTCCCTCTCCTCCAAAACACACAGGCTCCCAGTGCATTGGAGACCTCTCCTGCAGCACCAGCCTGGCTCTGGCTGGCTTAGCTGGGGACTCAGGAAACATCCTGGCAGTAGACACAGCAGCAATGGGGTTAGAAATGTATCTAGGCAAAGCGAGTCAGAGGGTCAGGACAAGGAGGGTAGCCAGCCGCCCGCTAGACGGATTGCAGGGTAGTGTACATGTGTCTGCAACTGCAGAGCAGCACCTACCACTTTTGCAAAAGTAAATCTGAAAGAGCCAAAGGATAGCCTCTAAGAAAAAAGAAGTCATACCTGAGGTCTTTTGTATGCTTTTCGAACCCTCAGTCCCAGCTTCTGGGCAAGCTCCTGTCCCAGTTGCGTGACGCTTTCATCCTGGGGACAAAACCATCAGCAGGACACTTTCAGTTTTGCCTTTGTGGCACGCACAATGAAATAAACAGGGATGCAGTTATCCTCACTGGGCTGCACCAAGAAGCCTCACTTGTAGACAGCAGCCAGTGGACAATTGCCAGAGCAGCCCTAGGAGAGTCCATGCAGACCTGAGGGCTCTTGTCATTCAGTCCTGCTGAGATACTGGGGTTGCACCAGGAGCTCTCCCCTACACTGCCTCGATGCTGCAGAAAATCAGAATCAAATGTCTGCTTCCAAGAAAGCCCCCACCCTCTGAAAGCGGGGTTCACGAATCCTGCTGGCAAGATGGCTGGAGAGGCTGCCAAGGCTGGCTGCTGTGGGCTGACACAGCTTCCACAAGGTCCCCATGTCTGGTAAGGAGTCTGCATGCCTTCCCTCTCTGTCAGCTGCAGAGTTAATAATCAGTTTTGATATGCAGACAGTACTCACTAGCCTGTTTTGCTTGTGTGCTTGTTTTTAAAGCTGAAACCAAGTCTCAGTTTCCAACTTCCTAGCTACAAGGCATTTTCACTGTCTCCAGCTCTGGTTAAACTGCCTCAGCTTCGTCAAGCAGATCCTTCTGCTTTCCCCGCTGCGTGCCATTTACCATCCTCCCTGCTCACTGCCCGTGCCCGCTCACACACCACCGTGGGCTTTAGACAAAGTTCTGGGCCATGCTCCATTCCCCTGCTCCTCCCTCTCCACTTCTGCCTGGACAACAACCTGCCACAACCTTCTTCACTTATCACCAGCAACTCTTTTCTTCTGCTTTCCTCTCTCCCTGTTTGCAAAAATATTGGAGAGCTTTAACAGTTTCTTCAAAGAAGAAAAAAATATCTGCCCAACCTATTGTGATATCCCTCCTTAGTGTCCCAACATCTCCTCCCTCATCTCCAGCCTTGAAGCTTGCTCTCTTCTCTCTACTTGCCATGCTGGTCTTTCCAATCTCCTTCTCCCTGCAAGTTCATCCCTTCCCTTTCAACCTCTCACTAGCCTCTGGTTCCTCCTGCCCACAGTATCAGTAACTTTTCCCTTCAATTTGGAGTGTCACTTTTTGACTGTACTTGCTCACCTACACCCTCAACATTGGTCTTGTCACCGTCTTCTCTGAACTCAGTGAAGACAAAATCTATATTGCCCATTTCCTCTTCTCTCCCCATCTGACACCCCTTCAGGATGTACCTTCTTCTCCTGACACTGCCCCCACACCCTCCAGAGACCTCTTGTTGGTCAAATCTCATGGTCACTGCTCCTTCCTCACGCTCAGATCTTTCTAACACCAATCACGTTTTCATTGCTCTGTTTGCCTCTGGAGATTCTGCCTTTCCAAACACTCTCTCAGGTGTCTTCTGAAGTCTTGCTCCCTGGGGAAAACTCACCAGAAAGACCTTTGACATCATTTCTTTTCATTGATCTCATACCCATACCTACCAGGTTTACCCTGTCCAACTCCACACGCCAATGTAACTCTGAGATGTCTTCTCAGATTCCTGGACAAGATCAACAATGTATTTCCCTCTAGACTGCCACCACTTCCCTTCCCAACGACACATAGTTAATTACTGTCCTTCTTGTCAGCAGACCTGAGGTGTGGGGGTGGGGGGTTATTTGCTCTTTGCCACCCCCAAGTTCTTCCTTTAGCTTTCCCTCCCCTCAGCCAAATGCCACCCTCAGGTGCTTACTACCTCCCATCGAAACAAGGGGATGCTCAACAAGGGCATGCAACATGCTCTCCTCCAACACTAAAAACACCCCATGCCATACCAAAAAAAGCATACCACAGAGGGGTATCAACTTCCCCATGCTGGGAACCTCTGCAAACTACCAGCACTGAGTATCTGCCCCCAGAAGCAAGTTAACTCTGCTAGATAGTGAGTCAACGGATCGGCAGATCCTTCATCACCGGAAGTTTTAATACACGCTCCGCTTTGACCACAACAAAGTTCTCAGCTGTTACAGCAATGCAAGCTGGGAGTACCCATGTGCTCCAGAGGCATAATGGAAACAAGAGTGAGATGATGGATAGCATGACTTGCTTTTGATGCAGAGAAGGCTTATGATTTCTGTTAATCAGGTAATAAGGCAATGGGGTATGTTAATTTACAAGACTGAATTGTTTAGAATAGGGAATGCAGATCACTTGATATGGAGTTTGTAGGCTGAACTTTCCTGCCACAGAGAAGTTTGATAAAGCGTTTGTAGACCACGACGATTGTAATGATGATAATGGGAGATATGTAAACGTAACTGAATTTATCTTTTAACCATATAATTAAGTGGCTCAACTGCAATGTGAAATATAGCCAATTATGGCTTTATGTGAACACATATATTAGATGGGTTTGTTTATAAAAGGGTTTGTTTAAAAAACAGTTCTTTGGAACTCCCCTAACATGATACCTTTCATGTTTTGGTCACCATGTTCTGCCAAGTCAAAGAAACTAGAATTTACAAGCTATACAAAAGGAATAACTAACCACTAACAAGGCTTTCAAAGATTGCTTCTGTAACACTAATAATAAAGGAAAATGAACTTCTGCTGATGTAGATGCATTTTTCTTGTAATAGCATTACTGTGATGGATCAGAACCAAATTTAGCAAGGACAACCAGTGCTCACTAGAATCCATCTAATCACAGTCTGGTTTCCTGTTCAGTATTTGGCCTAAAAGGACACTCAACAAAAGCACTGTCAGGAAAATATCTAGGGCCTAGTATATGCAGATAGTCCCCTCTGAATGCAAAGATTTACACACCTGTGAACATAAAAATAACTATGAAATGTGATGTCAAGGACACCTTTGCATGTCCCTGAAGAAATAAAAAGCTTTATCAGCTTGTCTTAGCAATCAGTAAGTAAAACATGAGACATTTTTAACTAAAACAGGAAGAGTATACATATTTTCCTTCCAGTGCTCCAGTTCCCATTTGTCCCATGCTCCTAGTGACTCCCATTAGACATATAAAACCAGCTAATTAAAACAATCTCATGGCTTTAGTTCACATTCTGTTAGGGTACGGTTTTGCTCTTCACAAATAGGCCACCACACCTGCCCTCACTAACCAGTGTCTCTGGCTAGTACTATCTGTAGAGGGTGACTTGGACTGAAGAAACACGGGAGGTCAAACATCTTCTTCAAATCAGAGACACAGAATTTCTGGGCATAAGCATGTTTCCAGCAACAGCCAAGCTTCCTCTTCCACTATCCTCTAGCCTCACACCAAGCATATTAAGGAGGAGGAAGGTGGTGAGCCACAGAAATCAAGAAAAGTTGTATGTCAAAAACTTACATGTGGGAGGGACAGCAAGCATCGGCTATTGCACTCATATGCTTCTTTGTGTCTTCCAAGTTCATTTAAGGAGCGGGCTTTCCGGAAGAGCGCTCGGATGTTCTCCTTGTCAAGACTTAAAGCCTTCTCGCTGTCTTCCAGTGCCTTCTCATACAAGCCCTGCAAGGAAGAGACCACCTTGAGTCAGCTGAGGCACAGGAGACTAACCCCTCCTTCTGTGTGAATGCAAACATTTCATCTCTCAGCAGAACACAGGAATATAAAAGGCAGTTAAACATACATGTATTACCTCATACACAGACCAGTGTACAAACACACAAGGCCTACAGTAACAGAACATTTTCTTAAGTCTTGCAAAATTCAAAACACTTGAAAATCAGTGAATGCCAGAATTAAGGCTGCTTGAGCAACCTTATCTTGCCTCCCCCTCTACCTTGGGCATGTTACATTTGACAGTCTTTAATTATGCGACTGCTTGCTAATTTTGTTCATGGGACTCAGCCTCATTATGAACAGGATGGACCTGCTCTGGGGTTGTGCCATAGAGTAAAGCTGTCGGATTCCTTAGGAAAATGGAAGCATGCAGCCCTTTAGAGCCTGAGTATTTCAGAATCATTTTCCATGTGGGTGCTGAAAGTTCCATCAAGACCCAAACCCTTCTCACTGTCTTCCAGTGCTTCACTTGAAGAGGCAGGAGCCTCCAGAGCAATACTCAAACAGTATTCCAGAGAAGTACTCCGTCAGGACTGGAAGGCACTGGATTGTACTAAGTCCTCACCAACATGGACCATAACTGCACTGTCAGTACCCTAGGCCTGGCCCCCTCTCCTTCACATCCTTCCTCTGGTCTCGCAAGACAACAGTGTGATCATGAGGAGATATCAGACTTTTCTGTGTGTCATCATCTCCTCCAGTGTTGGAACAGGGCGTGGACAAAACCAAGTGAAACCCCTCTTGACATCTTTTCCAACTGCATGGCACTGTGACCATGATGTCCTCCCTGGCCCCTGGGGATGACTTGGGAAGGAACTCACCATAGCAAAGTAGCAGGCAGCTCGGTTGACGTGCAGCTTGCACAGGAGTTCCTTTGGGATGGTCACCTCGTCGGAGGCTGCGTAATCCGCCACGTTCAGCCCTTCTACATACTGTACCAGTGAAAGCTTGAAATCCTTCTCTCGAAACAAATCATTGCCCTCTGCAAACAGGTTTCTCACCAGCTTCTGCAAAAAGGCCTGGGCAGCAAGAAGAAAGCAAACAGACTAGATATTCAGAGGCACGAGGGGTTTCCCAATTTCCCATTCCCTTCCATATGTTTTAGCAAACTTCCCACCCACCAAGACTTTCCTGCCTCCCCACTCTCCTATAAAACATCAGTCGTTTGGTAGAAGAGAATAATCCAGTCAAATCTCCTTTCTTCTCGAACATTCAAGTGTCCTCTCCTTTCCCTGAAAGTTGTCATTGTCAGAACCTTAACACTTTAAGTTACAGACAAATTGTGACAGACCATCCCACGCTCTCCACTTTTGGTATGTAAACTAATGGCTGTGCAACAAAACAAATCTTGCTAACCAGAGGGTTCCCAACTTCAGAAAACAAATTCTTCATTACCTCATAATCTTCTTGGCTTAGGGGTAATGTGGACCTGAAAAAAAGAAGAGAAGAGGCTCATGAAACAGGCATCCAGGCAAACAAGGGCTTTTGTCTGATAAAGAAATCACCTTTCTGGTCCTGTGTTGATGATCTCAGTGAGTTAATGAACATTTTATCACTTCAAAGGCAGCTGGGGCAAAGAGAACACAATTAGGGAGCATTACACTCAGCGATGGCCACAGTGGTGTCAAGAGATGGTCAGGTCCCAAAGGCATCTCAGACTAGAGGAATCTTATTCTTAGCTATTTTCTGCACATACACAATTCTCTGTAACATGCCTTCAGACAGCCACCTAAAAACACAACATCTTTAAGAAAGTCCTATGAGAGATTGCCATGGAGAATACAAGCATATTTTAAGTGCACCTAGCTCTAATGAGAGGCACCACACTGGCACTCCAAGACCTCCTCAAGTCCTCTGTGAGACCAAAAAGAGAGTGATAAATGCAATCACTTTCCTCTGTATTAACTTAGCCACATGCCTCCACACCTACACCACAAAAGTAAGAAAACATTGCAGGTTCAGGAGGCCATTTAACTCAGCTGTCTTGGCTGCCAAGCCGTGCCACAAAACTGGCAGTGCTTGTGTGGATAACACCTACCCCACAAGAGCAGTGAGAGTTAGGAGAAAGGTTCTGTTCTTCAAATCAGACCATCCCAGTCATCCAGGCTTGGTTCACATGTATTTATTTTTTCTCTTCAAGGGGAAAACACTAGGCTCTAGAGAAATCCTTAGCACCTTTCCTAGCCCTCCCCACCTTTGAAATATAACACTGTATACATGACCTCATTGGTCAGAGCATAAACATTTTTTAGATTTCATCTAACCTAATCATCAGCTGCTCCTTAAAATTAACTACAAGAAATGTAGAAACATTTGTTCTGCTTATAAAATTGGAGTACCCTTCTTCCACATCAAAACAAGCCAACAAATGACACTGCCCCTGGTTCAGAGTTCAAGATACGCTCCAGAAGCATGAACAACACCCCGTTTTTTCTACATTATTTTCTTTCCGGGAATCTTGCACATTTTTATAAATGTTACCAAAATAAACCTCACAACTGCCTCTCTGAAACTGGTTTATCAGCCCCATTTAATCTCAGAGTGGGGTGATGTCCTGGTTTCAGCTGGGACAGAGTTAATTTTCTTTCTAGTAGCTGGTATAGTGTTACGTCTTGGATTCAGCATGAGAAGAATGTTGATAACGCACTGATGTTTTCAGTTGTTGCTAAGTAGTTTTTATACTAAGTCAAGGATTTTTCAGCTTCTAATGCCCAGCCAGCAAGAAGGCTGGAGGGGCACAAGAAGTTGGGAGGGGACACAGCCAGGAGAGCTGACCCCAACTGGCCAAAAGGGTATTCCATACCATGTGACGTCATGCCCAGTATATAAACTGGGAGGAATTGGCCAGCGGGTGGATCGCTGCTCAGGAACTCACTGGGCATCGGTCGGTGAGTGGTGAGCAACTGCATTGTGCTTCACTTGTTTTGTATATTCCAATCCTTTTATTATTATTGTCATTTTATTATTGTTATTATTATCATTATTAGTTTCTTCCTTTCTGTTCTATTAAACCATTCTTATCTCAACCCACGAGTTTTACTTTTTTTTCCCCGATTCTCTCCCCCATCTGACTGGATGAGGGGGGAGCGAGTGAGCGGCTGCGCGGTGCTTAGTTACCGGCTGGGGTTAAACCACAACAGGTGAAAATATCATTGCCATGCCACAGGGTATAAATAGGTAACGTGGAAGATTTGGCTTTTTTTCCCTATTGTAGATGCACAGATTTCAGCCATAACAACTGCAGGACTCAAAGCAGACCTTAAAAAAACCCAAACCAATCTGATTAGAATCTTGCTACTTCCTTACTCAACACGGGACCTGGACCTGAGTCTGAGGCCTTTGCTAACTCAAACATTGGAGGGAAAAAACACTACTTTACTTTATAAGGAAGTACTTGGACTTGTAACTACTACATAAGCAACTACTTCAAGCTCTAGAAGGCCACACGATATTCACAGAAGAATGACCTCGGGCACCTACCAGGTTGGCAACTGTAAAAGAGCCCAGGTCATCTATTTCTCCTATAGGCACTATACGGGGTACCTGGCAAGTCATTTACTTTGCTTTCCCCACCTACAAAATAGAAACACTATTTCCCTTCCTAAGAAAGGTGGGATAACCTTGTTGAGAGAGCACTTTGAGATCTTCAGGCTGAAGATGAAGTAGAAGGTCCAAGTACTATTAGCATTATGCTGACTATAAAGATCATCCTGGAACTGCAGCAGAGGGTAAGACCCAAGGAAATTAAAATGATAGAATTTCAAGTTTAGAGAGCTGTCAGGACAAGAAGCACCCTGAAGAATCACAGTGAAAATCTTCAGTACCAATATCTCTTTCCCATGCAGCAGACCCAAAGCAGCGAATAGGAAGAACTCAGTTCCTGCAATCCTCGGTACAAAGACAACCACCTCCAAAGCCACGGGAAACAATGAGGTTGTCCACTTACTGAATGAACTGAAGTCCTTTCTCTATTTCTTGTTTTCTCTTCTGTCTCTCCATTATAGTTGCTGCACAGGAAGAAGAAAAAGAAAGAAAACATTGTGAGTCATTTTAGGTCTTGCTGGCAATTAAGCAGCACAGTATTTTGTGTGTGCCTGAATTTACTACTAACAAAATGTTCCAGACCAGATGCCCTGAACACCGAAGTCCGTGATTTATCCACACTGCAGATATAGAACGGCAAGGAGCTCACTACCAAGTATCTGCTTTTTCTCACATGCCACCGCCAGGATACATGAGCAAAGAGGAATTACTTCACTTTGAGCTCTCTACTTAGGCTGCCAGTAAACAAAGCAATGGGAACCAACTGTTATCATGACTGCCTTCTAGGAAAGGAAAAAAAAATTTTTTTTTAAAAATCAACATTTCCCCTACACTGGCAGTCATTTCAGGAATTTGTGCTGAGACCCTCCCACGATAAGCAATTCTGACCACTGTTTATCTGGGCTGGATTTAAACTGGTTTACTGCACAGCAGACAAAACAAGTAATCTCTGTAAACTGTATAGAGGCATATCACAGACAGACATGAAGGAAGGAGATGGAATTGCTTGCCGTGGTCCACATAAAAGGACAGCGATGAATCTATGCAATTGGAATTTTGTGCTGAAAATCAGCAGGCAAGAGCAGCACAGACTTGAGAATGCTCCTCTGAAGAGGGAACAGGGCCCCATCCTGCAGTGTTTTAAATTGGGGTGGGCAGTGCCTGAGGAAGGCTCAAGAGACAGTTATCCTCACTTAGTCAGGGACACAAATGGGCACAGTAACTTGTCTGGCTTTGATCAAATCCAGTCTGGGTCTCTGTGAGCACAGACAAATAAGTATGATGGAGTCATTTTGCAGTAATGTCCCTTTTCTCAACTAAAATGGGCTTGAATCACACCATTAGATACATGAGCTTCATCCCCTGCAGTGTGAGAGCAAATCTTAGAATGGCTCCTCCCTGACCTTTCCCCAAGGTACACAGGTCTGCCACACAAGAAAAGAATAAATGGCAGAAGGGATGGCACTTTGTGGCAAAACAGAGTTGCTGGGAAAGTGAATTTCCCAGCCTTGCCATCAACCAGCTCTGATCACAAACAATGCTCAGCTTTTGAGGAATGGTAACTTGGGGACAAAGGCAGCAAGCACAGAAACACTGAGATGAGATGGAGCTGAAGATGTTGTGCGTTCCAAGCCTGGGATTGCCTCTGAAGAGATCACAAGAAAAACAAAAGTCATTTCTCTAACTCTACTCTACAACAGCTTGGAGAGCGTTATCTCACAGCTCCCTTTTACATTAAGACCATCCCTAAGGTATCTTACAGTATCTCTGGCATGTTCAGCCTGGAAAAGGGTGAAGGGACCTTTAAGGTACGTGAAAATCAATCCTGACAACTCAGCAAGCCCTTACTGATTGTGCTCTGTGCCATGCAAAATGTAGAAGAATTGATACCTGCCCTTTACCAAGAAGGAGAGTTGGGGGAAGGGGGAAAAGCAGGAACAAGAGAAAGACCAGAAAGAAGTGGCAGCAGAAGAAAGCAAGGGCTTGCAAGTGACACTGTGCAGTTTGTAAGTCATCAGACATTAAATTTGAGAGCAATCTGGTCTGAGCAGCAGGTAGAAGATTTTAAGCAGCTGCATTTGGAACAGGATGGGCAGTGCAGCAAGAAAGGGAAAGCCAACAGACAAGGTGAGTGATGACCAGCATCTCTACAAAGGCTTTTAACAGAAGCGATGGAGCAGGTAGACTTCAGCACAACACCAACAGAAGGCCTGGAATGATTTATAGATAGCCTGGATAATGAGCAATCAGCAAGAAAGAAGGAAATTTAACAAGGAGATTGTGAGGTTTATATGATCACCAACACCACAGGCAGACAGGCTTGAGGGGTAGAAAAAGAGACAGAGGCAATTCATTTGATATTTCTCCTTGTACGAAATTCTGGAAAGACAGAAGAAGTAAGAGAGAGAGAAAAGACAAGGTGAAAAGGAGCAGTAGGAACCATTTCCACATAGACAGCAGTCAAAGCCACGAAAGAGGACAGAGCAACCCCAGACCACTGCAGGAGAACTGTGAGGGCCATCAGAGACAAGGGTGGGGAAAGAGCCGCCATGGGAAATGACAAGAGATAAACTGGGGGACGGGGAGCAAAAGAGTCAACTGGACCTTCAGAAAGGCTCATGGGGGAAACCACAGGGAGGAAGGAGGAATTTCTAGCTGTCTGGTCCCTGAGTGCACTAACAGGCTTGAAATGCCCCAAACCTTGGGGTCTCACCTTGGACCCTCACCCACGCACCCTCTGCCCATTCATGGTCCAGGAGCTCCATTTCAGCTCAAGTCCAGGCATACTGCCTTGTCTGAGCTATACTATAGGTGGACCTGTCCTCAGCCCTCTCTCCTGGACAAACCTTGGACCTGCACTGTAGGCAGCTTGTCTCCAGTCCTGTCTCTGGCACCATCTCCTACTGCTGGACTCCTTGGGTGAATCCTAGACCCGATTCACCACCTCATCTTCTTTGGGACTGTCGATGGACCCCTACTATCAGCAACTTGTTCTGCCTGCGCTGTTCAGACATGGTGGGACTGTACCCTAGTTAGTGAGGGCACTGCTGGTGGCCATCATCATCACCTTCAGCTCCTAGCTTGTCCTCCCTGGAGGAGCAGCCCTGCTCTTGCTGCTCCCTGACACGAGCCACACTGGAGAGAACAAAAGTCAGAGAAGTGAAGCGGCAGCCCACGGATCTGATAAAGAGGGAGATTATTGGGAACTGTGGGGAGAGCAGTTGACACTGGCTGGTCATCACAAAGTCAATGGCTGCACTCCAAAAATGCTGTGGCACACCTTTGCAATTATGTGTATCCACAAAACAGATCATCACCTTGAAAAGCTTCTGATAGGCAGAGAAGCTTCAACCTCTGCTTCTGAGCTCAGCTTTTAAAACACTACTGCAAGGAGTGAAGAGATCAGTACCTGCTTTCATGGCTACCCTGACCCCACTGCTAAAACATCCTACACAACAGGATGTGGGCACGTGTTACAAGGAGCACTGGTTACTGTTGCTCGCCCACAGAGAAGGGCATTCAAACATTACCACCAAAAGCTGGAGTGGAGCCCAAGAACTACAGGGAAAGGCTCCAGAATGTCTCCTTCCTAGAGCTACCCAACTCTTCTTGCATCCTAGAGCTCCCCTACTGTTTTTTCTCTCCTCACCACCACTGCCACCGCATCCAACGTACGCATCTCCATCCTTGCTCCATGTGGATAGCTGACCAACCTACCGCACCTCTGTAAGTCCCACAGTGCCCAGCTACAGTTTTGATCCTTGCTACAAAACCCTCCTAAAAAAACCCCTCTGTGCCCTGCATGCTGTTTACTCTCTGCAATCCTACCCTCATCTTCCACAGTGAACGTTCTCCAACCCAAGACCTTCCATTGCCTTCTTTAGACAAAAACCACAGCTCTGATCTCCACTCCAGACTGTTGCTTCCTGATACTGCCCCACGTTCCTTTCTCCTTGCAAGTGGGTGACCAGCTTCCCCTGAAAGCTCCGACACACCTTCAGGCTTATGTCACAAATCTGCACATAAGACTCATCTCCTCATGGCTACACCCACAAAACGCACACCACATGCTGCTGCCCTAACAACTTCTTTCACATCTCTCGGGAATAACCACCTTTCCCTTTCCATCAGACTCCACACCAGCACCCTCCTCTATGCGTGGCAGACCTCTCCCCTGTCCTGCCTGCCCCCCCACTGCTGGAGGCTACCATTCGGGCTCCTTTTGCTCCTCACGCCTCCTCCCCTGCCACCTCCCTGGCAAACTCGGTCACTTCTGTCTCCCCTTGTCGTTGCAGCCTCTCCACAGTGTCTCATTTGACCCTCGGACCAAGCCGCACGCTCGTTACGCTGGCAAACCCAACACACAGTGAGCTGCCCATACATGCAATACTTCAGTTCTGCCGCACGCCATACCATGGCTGATGCATAATTAATTTTAAGCACAGAGCCTGTTTAGCTTTTGTTTTCTCAGTCTTTCAAATATTTTTAGAAACGCAGTGGAAAACATTTCATGAAGCAGTGTGCCTAAGCATCCTCTTTTTTTTCGCCCACCACATCTGTCTGTCCAGACTTGTCTGCTCAAATCACCAGCAGAATTTGAATCCAGAGTATTTATATCTCCACTACAAAGCTCTTATCCTTCCAGTCCAGAGATGTTTATCCTCTCTGGTCCAACATCTAGAAAGGACTTCATTCATAGTTTGTCAATGAGTTACAAACTATTTGCCAGACAGAAATAAAATGCTGCAGACAGGCAAAATGGTTTTCTTGCCTTCAGAAGGAAGCATGAGCCAGTAAACAGAGTGACTCAATCACAAACTGGGTAGATACGCTCTACGAGACGCTACGAGATGAACAGAAAGACTTGAATTTACCTTATCAAGGACCTGGGTGTTATTCCCAACCCTGCCAGAGCTGAATTTGGGCAAAGCTTTTCATACTATATTTCTGGGATGGCCATGAGTTCACACTTGACTGACTTCCAGGCTTTGACTGTAACATTTCAGCCCGAAATAAGTGCACCGAGATGCAAGTAGCAGGTTGTAGAGCTGAGAACGGAGCTCAGCCCCAGGCTGTGTGCGCTCTCCTCCAGGCAAAAGGCTCCAGGACGCACTAGTCTGTAACACGGTCTTTCACTGGCCGCAGTATGGCCACCTCAGTGGTGCAGCAGGATGGGTAACCGGACTCACGTCAGGCAGAAGACAAGCCGCACAGCCCACTACAAACACGGGCTCCCGCTCGCTCCCGGGGCTGCCCTCTGCCATGCCCCCACTCCCTGGGTTTGAACGCTTCTCGCAGCCGACAGCCCTGGGAGTCCCCACCACCGTGCTGGGCCCACCGGGCCCGACAACCCCGTCCCTCCATGCACCGGCCACCCCAAGGTACCTCCATGGCCGCTCTCCCACAGCCCAGCGCCCCGCCGGTCCTACTCCTGCCCCACAGCCACATCGGGGCGGCCGTCATCAGGGCGCCACCGGCTTCACCCAGCAACACCCCCAGTGAATGCAGGGCGAGGTGGCGACAATCCCCTCACCCCCAGCCGAAAAGAAAAGCAGCGACCGTAAGTTTCCCGGGCAGGGGGACGGAAGTGGTGGTCAAAGCCTCAAGAGACCACCCCGGCCCCCGTCACCCCATTTTCAGCTCCCTCCAGCCGTGTGCCCCACACGTAACATCCCCTGTACTGCAGGCCACCCCATGCGTAACCCCTCCGCGCCCTGCAGGCCACCCTTCCTCCTGCCCCGGCCCACCGGGCCCAGCCCGCGGGGCACCGCAGTGCAACCGAGGAGCGAGGAGGAGGCGGCGGCGGGGTGACGCTGCCCGTCCCTCGGCCACTTGCTCCTGGTTTCGTGCCCACCCAGCTCGCCCTCTCCCTGCCTCGTTTTAAAAATTAAATCCCGGGTCTGCTTCCCAACACGGGTGGAGCGGGAGCCGCCGCTCGCCTCCTCCCCACCCCCAGCACTAGGCCGCCGATCCCCGGCCTTGCGTAGCGGCCGCCGCAGACAAAAGCACCACCTCGGCCGGCCGGGACGGAGAGGGGCCGGCCGCGCCGCCCGCACCCCCCCGCGGCCCGGCCGGGCGCCGGCACCCCGGCATCCCCCGCCGCCCCGGTCCTGCTGGGAGGGGTCTCCCGCGGCAGGAGATATGCAGGCTCCCCCGGGAAAAGGAAAACAAACCAAAACATACTCTTCCTCCTTCCCCACCCCCCATCCGCTTAAATGAGAATCACACATCTCCAGGAGCCTGGGAGGCGGCTTTAAGATAAAAAAAAAAAAAAAAAAGATAACCTCTCCTGCCACCCGGAAACTGTCTAAAGCATTAAAGAATTTGGGGGGGGGGGGGGGGAGAAGGAAAAGAAAATTTAAAAAAATCCCACAACCTTCTTATTTGATAAACTTTACAAGCCCCTACGGAAGGTGCATCTGAAAAGCTATTCCGCAAGGGCTTCTCTGCTGCTTCATGGGGTTTATACCAAACAAGAGGGGGAAAACTGCAGCCTAAATACAGACCTGAACACAGCTCTCAAACCCACAAACCACAAACAGGCACAAACGCAATTAATACTAAGTTTTTCATACAAACCCAGGGGCTTTTCCCCTAGCTATCCACTTTTAGACTACTACCACATTTTTTCCAGGGGGTGGGATTAGGATCTCTGACAATTATTTTTTTGCAAACCCCACATTTTTGGCAGAAGAGGGGGTTAGCTTCAAAATCTCGCCCATATTATTTTTCACCACTTTTTTATTTGCAATTACACAACGTTTCATCCATGCAGTTACTATCTGAAACCTTTACTTTCTAATGAAGCAACATCCAGATTTTCTTGTTTCTCGAGTCCACCCCTTTCTACATACACAAACACACACACATACAGAAATGGTTTAAGACAAAAATAATCCCCCCAAAATAATAATAAAGGACTCACCTCTCCTTGGGTTTTCCCTCCCACACTATGTATAAACTTTCCTTGATAAATGGTATTGTATTACTAGAGATATTATTAATGTATTATTACTAGAAGTAATAATAATAGTAAGTGCTATTTAATTATAGAAGGCAGCATTCTGCTTCTGGATCGGCTGCCCCTGCAGCTCCCTCCATGTGCCTTCTGATCTCTTTACTTTCATTTCCAGGTCTCGCTCGCTCGCTCTCAGCTGCACCAGCAAAAGAAAATGCCTCCCTGCATATCCTCTGGGCCCTAGAGGCTACCGCTTTCCATTACAAAAATTCACAGATCTTTCCCTTGTGGTTGGTTTTGAGATTCTTTAAGGTGAAGTAGGCTTAAAAAAAAAAATTAAAAAAATAATAATAAATGAAAGCGCTTAAGCAGTCGAGGCTCTGTTCTTATTTTAATGCAACATTTTTCTTCTTCCTGGTTGTCTTCGCCGATATATAAAATATACCCCAAAAGAAAGGAAAGCTGCCTCTGCAGAGCGATTGCATGCATGCGAAGCGCAGCAATGAACTGAATTACGAGACACCCCCGCCACCATGGGATTATCATATACATGAAGCAGAGACCCTTTTGCCCACCCATGTATGTTTGCTGGAAGGGGGCCAGAGCCATTGCTTATGGCAGAGCAATTATCTATTCTAGCCAGAACTTACTTACTCAACCCCGCACTGCTGAGGGGGTTCCCTGTAGATAAAATCTTCTGAAAACATCAATCTTTGGGTGGAAAAGAATAGGCAGTCTGTGTGTATATAACATAATATTATATTATATACTGTTGTGTATTATACAATATACATACATATGTACATGCATATATATCTGTTTTTATATTTATGTATACACGTATGAGTTTAGACACTTTTTTTGGAACCAGATTTTTGGCTTGTTTTCACCCCAAATCCCTCAATCTTCCCAGAAAGTGGACTGAATCTCCACAGCAGCCCATGCAGACAGAGCCCCAGGAACAGAGCTGCCGGTGGGAAGCGGGGGCCTGGCGGCACACGTTCTTCTGTCGTGGGAAATGGTTGTGAAGACAGCGGTACGCAGACTGCCTTAGACGGGGGGTTCATCCACCCCTGCTCAGCTGCACTACCATTAACTTCAAAGAACCCTCTGAAATGAGTTTTATGCTCGGCTCCCCACCCAGCTGCCCTGGTAGGATAGGTTTTCCTCTCCCTAAAGGATTCTGTCTACCGTCAAATCATCATTTCCAGACTGACACTGGTTTAAATTATCACCTCTTTCCCAATGTAATCCGTGACATGTTTACTCCTCAGTGTCTCGCTTCTCTATTTACAGTGACCCAAAAAAAGAGTGTCACTTTGTGCTTTGCAGCTAAGCAACTCTGACAAGATTCAAAGGCAGGTAGAAGGTATCATCTGAAGTGTACTAAACTTGTTTAATATTTAAAACATGTTGATCGGAAAAGGAAAGACTTTATTATATTGAGTAGGATTGGCTTCTGGCAGCTCTGTCAACACAATAAACTGATAATTTATGAAATATAGGCTGTGAATTGTATAATGTACCATATGACACTGGAGAACAGTCTTACGCTCTTCACAATATTTAATCACAATGCACTTTTTTTTAGATATTTATTATGATCCAAAGATTGCTGTTATTCATGGGTAAGACAATGTTTATTTTTATTATCTCTTCAGCAGATTTTTTACCTCTTATTTTTAGGCAATGACACCATGACAATGAGTAGAGTCTAACCAAGCTAGGCCTCTGCTGTAGAAGCCGCTGGGCAAAATGTACGTTAAATGACAATCCCTGTGAAGGGGTGGCTTTGGGCAGAAGAGAGGTGGAGCAGGCCTGGTGAGGGAAAGTAAACACGGGATACCTGACATGCCAGATCATGTTGGGAGGGCAGCGTCACGGAGCCATTAAGCATCAGATGAGTCACAGAGCCCAGGATGCCTCCAGCCCTGCAGCACCTCTGAAAGGCAAGACATCACAGCTGGATGAGAAGAAAAGGGCTTAGGAGGAGCTGAGGAGAAAGAGGAACAAAACCAAAATCCACGCACAATCAAGAGTTGTACTGGAATAAGCACTATTTTTCAATTCAAGAACATTCATTTTCAAGACTGCTTTTCCCAACTGAATGTCATGTTATGCTTCCCTCCAACCCAATTTCCTTTGCCTGTAGGACTGAGAGGTGCCCTGCAAAGTCATGAGCCAGCATATACTGCTCCTCTCATGAAGTAACATCTTTCCTGAGTAGTTAACATGAAGATTTTCACAATTTGCAAGCATGGTTATCAAGGTCTTGTGTGCAGGTAGTCAGCAGAGTCAAAACGCCGCCAATCCCCGCTACAAACTTGTTACACTGTCGTAAAAATTACTTTGATTTGTAAAGCTGTTCTTTCAGGGAGAATGAATCTATGGATCTAATGGCACAATACACCTTCATTCCAATACAGCTGCATCTGCAGTTAAAAGACCTTATTCTCACCCCTCTGGCCCAGGTAACTAGCCAAAATTTGGGAGAACAACGGAGAAGGGAATCAGATGTATTTGATATGATCCTGTTTACTGCTAAAGATTGTGAGGAACTAACAACAAGTGACAAACTCCTTGCTTATATTTTCCAAGTTCAAGCTCCTTCTCGAGATCACGCTGATTTATTCCCTCATCTGCTCTACGTTTTCTGGCAGCTTTATGCTTCTCACATACAACCATAATCTAGTCAGTGCCTCAGCTTCTTAACTTTCTTCAGTTGCAAGAGAAACTCCTCTTATTATTTATGAGTTAAATTTTGCTCAACTTTTCCATCTGGTTGCTGTACCGGTTTATGGCTTTTATTCTTTCAGCTGTCATGCTCCATAAAGAAACTTAATTGCTTTTTGTACTCCCCCAGAAGGAAGGTGGTCTACCATGCCCTTCAGCCTCAATGCAGTCTCCCAGGTCACCCAGCATTGCCAATCCCTGGCATTCGTTTCTTGGGTCCATATAAGCATTTGACATTGTTTCTTAAAACCACAGTTGGGAGAACTGTCAGAGAATGAAAAATGCCTCTTCTAATGTTTTGGGACCAGATGGCAAAATAAATCCAGCCTATTACCCACCTCAACGCTGATCTCACCAGGTATCTGCGGCCCCATCTGAAACGGTGCCTCCGTCAGTGCCTGTAGGTTGCAACTCGGAGAGGAGGGATTGGGTCAAGACGGCCTGTGCAAACACGCTGCAGTAGCAAGCAGGTTTACGCACAGCTCACTTTGTCCCGTCAGAGGTACTTTTATTTCTATGCTCAGTTAAGAACCTCACACACTATGTACACACAAAGCTGTCAAGCAAACCGGCGTTTTTTGCATCCTTAAGTAGGCATGACTGCGCGCTCCCAGATGAAATGCTTTCCTTAGCGGAAAGGTTCGACAATAACACCTAAGCGCAAAGATGGGCTCCGCAGAGACATTATCTCAACGAGGCTTCACAGAAAAAGGCACTCGTGTCTCATCCGTGGGTATCTGGGAGGCCTGCAGAGCAACTCCGAGCCACCCCCCGGCGACCCCTTCCCCGAACGCCTGTTGCGAGAGGGGCCCGGGCGCCCGCCGCAGACCCACTCAGCCCTCCCCGACGGCTGGCACGGCTGCCGCCCCTCGGAGCCTGCGCTCCGGAGAGGCGGGAGCGGCGGCCGAGGGCAGGGACAAGGTTCCGGCGTCACAGGGCCTCACCCGCGCCACGGGACGCGGGTGGAAGAGTGGGAGAGGACGAAAGGAGAGGGCGAAGGCCGCGGCCCCGGTCGCCACCTCATGGGGGTGGCTCCGCGCGAAGCATGCCGGGTACTCCCCCCTCCCACCGGACTACACGTCCCGGCGTGCCCCGCGGCTGACCGCCCCGTAGCCCCGCCCACGCGCGGTGGAGGCCGGCCGGCTGCGGCACGCCGGCCGTCAGCACCGGCGGGGCGAGGCGGGGCGGGGCGGGTCCCCTCTGACGTCACGCCGCGCAGCCAATCCCGGAGGGGAGAGCAAAACTGCCGGTTTTCAAATCCTCCGCCTCCCCCGCCCGCCCCTCCCTCATCGTCCCCGGCAGCGGCGTGCGGGCTCGGGCCGGCCCCGCTCCATCGCCCCCCCCCCCGCCCCCCCTTCCACCGGCAGACCAGCGGCGGGCGGCGGCGCCGGATCCGTCCCGGCGCGGAGGTGAGGGGAAGCGGAGTGGAGGGGAGGCGGCGGGGAGGCGGCAGCCGCCGCCGTTGGTGGCCGGGGGAGGGGGCTGTGCGTGAGGCGAGGCCATCCCGCGGACTAACACGCCGCCGCCGCTTCCCGCCGGCCCGGCTCCTCGCGCGGCGCTCCCACGCGGAGGCGAGGGTAACCCCGCTCGTGGATGCAGGTCACGGGAGACCCCTCCACGCCCGGCGGCACGGCGGCGGCCGCCCGCGCCTGCGGCGGGAAGAGGGGAAGGGGAAGGGGGGGGGCGATCGCCGCCGTCTGACGGGGCCGGTTATGGCGGGGGGGGTGTGTGTCACGGGGGCCGCCGCGGAGAGCAGCTCCCTCGGGGGAAGAGAGGAGCCCTCGGCCGGCGCCGGGAGGGAGCTGTCACCCGGCGGAGCCGGGAGCCGGGCCCTCCGCTGCCGGGAGAGCAGAGCAGAGCCAGGCTCCTCCGTGGGAGAGCGCAGCAGGTAGCCGGTGTGTTGTCTGTTGGCGTGGGCACACTGTTGTAAATAAAGCGTTCGGCCGAACCAACTTTTTTGACCGTCGAGAAGCGTACGGCTTCGTACAGTCTTTAAGTAACGAGGTAGCCTCTCTTCAGCCATTTCCAGATCTTGTTTTTATTCACCAAGCGTACTAACTCTTCAATTTTTTTTTTTTTTTTAAATCTTTCTGTGCAGACGAACTAGCAGCGAAGAGACCTCTGGTAGGTTCACAGTTCGGTGTGACTGACGTGTTTGCAATAAAACATGCTTCAGGATGCGATGATGAATTCTTATGTTGAAATTAGGAAGTAGCCTGTGTGTAAGACGAAGACAGTAAAAGGGATTTAAGGGAAAGAGAAGCGAAGGGACTGAGTACACATGTAGAGTATAGAAGAGCATCATAGTGGAACAGAACTCGTTTTTTAAACAGTAGAGTGATGAGGTATTTAAAAGTAAAGTTGATAATTGAACTGGGTGAGCTGACTGACTTCTTTGGATCCTAACTTTTGTTCCTGTCTGGTAAAGCCTTCACGGGTTGGAGGATGTCTTCTCTTTCTCCCTTCTCGGTGTTGGATTGGCAGAGGTTGGGAATGTCCATCAGTCTGGTGTCTGTGTGGCCTGGTAGGGGTAGAGTAAGTTGTGTGAGCATGTTTCTCCTGGTAGCACCTACTTGAGAGGACAGTCATCCTAGAGAAGTGATGTTGATCAACCTTGGGGATGGTTTCATTCCCCCTGTGTCCAAAAGCAATACTGAAGTTAACGAAAGCTGAAGAGAAGCTGTACCGTGGGGAAGCTGAAGGCAAATACTTCACAGCTAGCCATCAGGAGGAAAGGATGTACGTACAACTTTCGCTTAGGGGGTGTTTTGAAACCAGTGCTGTTGAGCTCAAAGAGCTGCAAGAGTGTGGGCCCACTTCTAAGTCAGACAAGAATGGAAGGGAACCAGTTTTCTGTTGTAGGAATGAACCTTCATCCCAACTGATACCAGAAGTCTGTTTTCTAAGTATGTTGCTTCTAAGCGCTAGTTGTGTGTAGTCTTTTATCCCAGCAGAGGTGCTGGGATAAGAAACATGCTCTATTTATCCTGCTGAATGAATGGAGGCCAGTTACTTCACACAGTGATTGATATTCATTAAATAATGGTACGCAGATGCTACTAGGCATGGCTAGCTTCAAACTTGTGCCTCAAGGCAAAATGGTTGCTAATTCATCATCAGTGTAAGATCATCCTGTTTAATGTGTGTGATAAATCTGTGTGGGACATCCGAAAAGAAAGAGAACCGATAAACTTGAGAGAGAGTTTTGTATGCAACACACATGATGTTTTCAGCAACTCGGTGGTTCTGGAACTGTGCTGACGAGGCCACTACTGGGGATATCACTGAAAAGAAAAAAACAGTTGTGTTCATTCTAGCTTGCGTTGGAGAACAGGGGAAATGTGCAGTGTGTATAATTAAAGGATGGGGTTTGGGGAGAGAGGAATGTCACATTTTAATTGTAAAAGCATTGCGGAAAGAGTAAAATGTTTTAATGTGGCCTTAATCCATAGCTTTAGCTACCGATTATTTATGAAGTATAACAATTCCATCAAAACCCAAGTCTCGTCAGTATTGGAAGAATCAACACCACCTGACTGGCTGGCTTTGGAATATTAATCTAGCCTAGCTGTCATAAGTGAGCTATGGGGAAAACACTAATGACACTGAAAACTCAGTATCTCAGGAACAAAAAACACATTAGTGTTCAAATAAATATGATTATTCATACAGATTATGTATTGTAGTTTGCTTTTTTTATGTTGACAGTTTCTTTTAATTGACAGCTCTTAACATTTGGAAAAGCAGGAAAATGGCATCAGAAGACATCACTAAGCTTGCGGAGTCACTTGCCAAAACGAAAGTGGGTGGTGGACAATTGAGCTTCAAAGGCCAGAGCCTTAAACTCAATACAGCTGAAGATGGTAAGAGAAAATACCCTTGTGTTTGGGAAGTGTCTCCCTGAAATTCTAAAGTCCTGTGGTAAACCTCCTGCTAATCCTGCATGGCCAAGCTGCCATAATATTAGCTGTGATGGAAGGGTCTTTCACCTACAGCTGCTTCTGATAGAGACACTTCCTTCCCTTCTTGTACCCTGCTTTGACCTGCTATGCTGGCAGTGCTACAGCTGGCAGAATTGGGATTTGGGTCTCTGGTGTGTGATTCTTGTTTTCTTGCTGTTCTTTCCAAGTGCTTTTGGCAGTCACTGTGCGTTAGAAGTCAGTGCTCCTTTTAAAAAGAGTAAGCAAGTGCATGACAGCACTTGGAACAAGTAGATGCTTCAAAGACTTGCAAAGAGGAATGGGCTGATATGTTAGTCCACTGCAATAGTTCAGTTTCTTCCCAAATTCTGATGGATTGGTTAGACTCTTGTTTGTTTGTTTGTTTGGTTTTTTTCCCTGGAATACCTCTTGCTGGTATATGTCTGTTTCCCAATTAAAAACGTCTTGCAGTGGCTGCTAATGTAGTAAATATCTGGAGAATATGTATATATTTGCTATAGATTATTCGCTATAGTGCATACCTTTTTTACTGATTCCAAAGGTGATGGTTTTTTATATGCCATTTTAGTATCTCTGAATCATAGAATAGTTTGGGTTGGAAGGGACCTTTAAAAGTCTTCTAGTCCAACCCCCCCTGCCATGAGCAGGGACATCTTCTGCTAGATCAGGTTGCTCAGAGCCCCGTCCAGCCTGGCCTTGAATGTTTCCAGGAATGGGGCATCTACTACCTCTCTGGGCAACCTGTTCCAGTGTTTCACCACCCTCATTGTAAAAAATTTCAATGTAGTGCAAAGCCACTGAGCTATGGGGAAAGGCTTTGGAGCTTGGGAATGATAGCAAGAGCCCAGTGACAGAAGAGAGTCTGCAGCCTGCTCCTGTGTCTTGCATAGGATTACCCTTGAGTTAAATTGTTCCACCCTGACGTATTTGCTAAACGGGCATCTACTTTTGTCAGTCAGTGGGAACTTCTTCCTGTTGCTGTGGCACCAATTCCCATTAACTTTTAGCTTAGTCCTTGCATCTTTGTAGGCACATGCACTCTTGCTCCTAAACCATGTGCTGAATGGCAGAGGAATCTTACTTAGGAGTATGTAAGGAAACTTACTTTTGCAAATAGGAGGATGGCTATCAGAGAATAGAACTAGAGATAGATTATGAAAAGGCAGGGTGGGGAATGGAGAACGTTCTCTCTAGTGACCTGACATTTTAGCTCTGTTCTCCACTGCTGTTTCAGGATTCTTTCAGATAACATTGCTCAGCTGTTTTCACTAAGAGTAGAGTTGAGCGAGTATTGCTGCATCGGAGTGTTACTGTGGTACCCGAGATGACAGTTAAAAGGCCAACTAGGCTATCTGCTTTTTGCAGCTGAAGAAGTGATCAAGCAAATTGAGGAATTTGATGGCCTGGAAGCACTGCGTCTGGAAGGCAACACAGTGGGTGTGGAGGCAGCAAAGGTCATTGCCAAAGCCTTGGAGAAGAAATCGGAGCTCAAGGTGAGATCCTCAAGTGGGTGGTGGTGAAAGGGAAGAAGTAATGTAGAGAATACTCTTCCTGCAGTAGTGTGCCTTGAGTTAGCCCCAAAGCTTGCTTTGTGGTTCTTCCAGTAGGAGGAACAACCATATGAAAATATGGCAGAACATGGGGACTTTGGGATAATGGGAACATTTTCTGCATTCCTAACCGTTCCTGTTCAGAAGGCTTCCAATCGTAAAGCTGGGAAGCTGTGCAAGGAAGAGCCTCTCTGCAGAGGTGGGATCTGTAAACAAAGAACTGTGGCAACAAAACTTAAGTTCTAATGGAAAAGCTGGGTCATATCTTCTGGAGAATGATCAGATCTTCTGAAGAATAAGTCTTCAGAGAATGCCTGAATAGGGAAGAAATAATGGAGGAAATGCATCAGGAGGTTTTTCCATGTCCAAGCTATGCTTCCCTGCTACTGTTCTAGCCTAATGTTAGGAGGATGCTGCGCTGCTAGAGGCACTGTCCTTTGCAGGAGAGGAGTATGAAACATTGATTCGTGTTAATCACCCAGGTGTGGCTTTTCAAGTAAGTTCAGATTGTTGAGCTCCATACCTTAGTAAAACATGCATTTCTATGTATCCTTCAATTTCCTGCTTCTTTTTCCTGTGGTAATTTTCTCGGCAGAAAAGAATTCCAGCTTGAATGCAAGCAAAAATTCTTGTGTTATTTACAATGTGCACTTCAGTGGCTTTATGTCCTTACAAGTGAAATAATTGTAATGTTAGTTCTTGTAGCACTTTAGTACAATCAAATGACAAGCCCAAAGGAAGGGAGACGGTATTAAGCTGTCCCCCGTGATGTAATGTAGCTTGTATGTGTAAACCTCTGTACAACTATGTTGTCCTAAATATTTTAATGGTTTCTATCTGTATGTTTCTTATTTTAGAGGTGTCACTGGAGTGACATGTTCACAGGGAGACTAAGGTCTGAGATCCCTCCTGCTTTGGTAAGTAAAAACTAGATCTGAGACTTCTGACAAATATAACTTCTTTTCTCACCTGTCATGCTTTTTGTGGGAGTATGTTTTTTAGCACAGAGTTGATCTTTCTCTACGTTGTTAACACTAAGTGTCTCAGAATAGGCAAGTGATTCTTTTTTGCTCCTTCTGTATGTGGTGGAGAAGAGTTGATAAAAGGCCAAATGCAGGTCCATGCTAGTGAAGAACCTTGTCACTGGGGAAGACATCCTCATGACCTGATGGATAGAATGGGAACTAAGCTTTCTAAATAAAAGCATAAGGCCATCTCTTCCAAGAGCATTCGGAACTCCCTACCGCCTTGAGTCCTGTGAAGCAAGAACATGATAAACTCAACAGAATGAGAACAATATTTCTTTTAGCAGTGTAGAGTGGGAAACTCACTTTGAAAAATGAGCATTTGACCTAAAGGGATGGGATAACTTCTTGGTAACTGCCTTATGGTTATCTTTGGCTTAATTTGCACAACTTCTTCTCTGGCTTTAGCTGTAAAGTTTTATTTCCCTATGCAGCTTTGCTGAATGTCTTCAAAGTGGAAATTTTTTGCAGCATCACTGCCATACCTAGCCACTGCAGTGATGCTGTCACTAAAAGTCAATCCACTCCCTCCCTCCCTCCTTCCCACCCACTGCCATCTGTTTCCTTACAGATCTCTTTGGGGGATGCACTCATCACTGCTGGAGCCCAACTGGTGGAGCTGGACCTGAGTGACAATGCCTTTGGCCCAGATGGTGTGCGTGGCTTTGAGGCACTGCTGAAGAGCCCCGCGTGCTACACTCTGCAGGAACTCAAGCTCAATAACTGTGGCATGGGCATTGGTGGTGGCAAGGTAAGGGTTGTCTCCTTTTTGGGAATGAGATCAGAGCCAGGACTTGGCTCCAGACTGGCCTACACCGAATCACAGAATGGTTGAGGTTGGAAGGGTTGGTGATCGTCCAGTTCTAGAGCTGGATATACAAAACACATTTGGATTCCTTCAGAATGAGATGCTGAGGTAGTATAAACTGCTTGCTTTATCTCTAGATATTGGCAGCCGCTCTGAAAGAGTGTCACAGGAAATCAAGTGCCCAGGGCAAGCCGCTTGCTTTGAAAATATTTGTGGCTGGCAGAAACCGTCTGGAGAATGATGGTGCCACTGCCCTGGCTGAAGCCTTTGGGGTAAGTAGCAAACCAGAGCTTCTTGACAGCAAATTGGAGCAAGGTGTGCTTAAGTGCTAATGTTAAAGATAATGCATACAGGGCTTGCCTCACCTTGGAGGCAGGGCCTGATTGTTGGTTTACTAAAGTTGTGATGTTTGCTGCTGAAACTGGAGTCTTCAACAAGTGCAATTAGAACTGATGACTGAATGTTTGTGGTGTAAGTTTCCAAACACATAACTAGTGGCTGTGTAAATTAGTTACTTGAGGGAGAAATAGGCGTCTCCTGAGTAGATTAATAGTAGTCCTATTCCTTTTTCTCCCTCTGTGCTAAGGGAGGTTATCTGGCACTAGGGTAGGTGTACCAGTTGACCTCTTGAGTGCCTCTCTGCCTAGTTGTTTAATCATCTGGCAAAAGCAACCTAGTGTTTTCGCTAGGATCATCCTGTGAGGTCTCTAAGTGGTGCCTAGCTTTCTCTAGCTGTCACTGGCCAACTTGCGCTTTTGTTGGATGAAGAGAATTCACTGTGTTTGGGGCTATCTAGTTTCCTTTTCCTTCCTCCACTGCTGCTAAAAGCAATTTCTGAATTAGAATGCGTATTTTCAGGTATATTAACAATGATATCACAGGTTATAGGTTGTTCTTTTTTGTAAAGAGCTGTCTGGATGTGATTTTGACTAATCGGCAATCATGGCAAAAATAAGACTTCTTAAATACTTGAGAGGCACATAACAAAGTGATTCTTGAGGAATTCAGACTGAATGGCACTACCAAAATGGGATTCATTATTGTGTTTTGTGACATGCTGTTTAGTCCATAAACTGTTCATACTAATTTTCTTACGGGTTTGCTTCTGCAGTCAGGGTGAAATGTAGATCTTAATTTAAAAAATATTGTATCCAGTAATGCTGCTTGGTCTGTTTCAGTGTTGTTGAACCACAGGTGAAGAACTCTTGTTTTAAGGTATCCTAGAGCAGACGCAGGGGGAAGATACTACTTGTGACTCTTAGAATTGGGGGCTTTATATTAATCTGATGCTTGCCATGAGCCTGCAATTTCACTTGGATTAGTGACATAATTCCTGGTAAATAGTTCTATGTAGAAGAGCTAATGGAGTTTTGAGTTGGAGGAAAACAATTTTAAGCAAATCCTAGAATAGAACACTATAATCTGGAGTTGAACTATGTCTTCTAACAGCTTTTTTTTCATCTGCATCCTTTCCCAGATCATTGGGACTCTAGAAGAGGTCCATATGCCACAGAATGGAATTAATCATCCTGGCATCACGGCACTGGCCCAGGCCTTTGCTATCAACCCACTGCTTAAGGTTATAAACTTGAATGACAACACCTTCACAGAGAAAGGAGCTGTGGCCATGGCAGAGGTGAGTCGTTCTAAGCTGCTTTGGGTTTGTCTTCTGCCTCCCAGTCACCTCAAATACAGTTAGCATTAGCACCTCTGGGTTGGTGGAGCCACATGACATGCTGCGGTGGGAAAGATGACCTTCCAGGAGTGATAGGACATTCATTTCCTTGCAAGTCTGTACTTTGAAATTTGTGCTGCCTTGCAGACTCTGAAGGCGCTTCGGCAGATTGAAGTGATCAACTTTGGAGACTGCCTGGTGCGTTCGAAGGGTGCTGTTGCTATTGCTGATGCTGTTAAAGAAGGGCTTCATAAATTAAAGGTATTGTCGTCTTGGTGTTCAGCTTTGAATCTCTTTTGAAAATGCTTTGTTTCCCATTTCCTGGTTTTCTGTCCATTCTCCTAGCACTACTGATTATTTTAAAGTGGGATTCATTTCAGTGCAGGCTCTGTGCTCACAACTCAAAAGCAATAAGCTGTACTGTAAATCAGTGGCATTGCCACATCCAGCTAAGACTATTCTACATGGAGATGTACCAGTGATCTGTTTAGACTCCACTTGATGTTTTTGAAGCTGTTGGTTCAGCAGAGCAAGTGCTATTCAAGAAATCTGGTAATGGAAGTATCTGACTTTAGAACCTCTCAGAGGGTCATGAGTGGGGACTGGTACGTTCCTTATCATGAACAGCTTGTCATCTCTTCAGCATTTCAGAGTTCATACAGCTAATGCTCTTTATTTGTTAGTGCATGTATCAAAGGTCCAAATATTTTTAGGTTTTTGGCAATATCACAGCCTCCTACATCAGTATTTGCACAGGACTTGCGTTTGACAACATTCTAGACAGGCCCAAGTCCAGTCAGTAATGTATGTAAACTAGGATCTCTAGAAACACCTGCCATGGGTCACAACTGCACTGGGACAGATGCTGAACACATAATTCCTAATCTTGCAAGCTTACAGTCAAAGACAAAAATTCAGCTAAGTGTTAATATTTATTTACATATATGAACCTGGTACAGAAAGAAGTAGGTGCTTTGTGGTGTTCAGGTCCCTTGCTCAGGCTTCTGCTGGTTCTACTGGAGCTTATGTCTGAATCTCCCAGGAAAACTTAAGTAAGGGTTCTGATGGGGGTATTGAGACGAACAGCCAGAGGTTAAATCCTTTTTTTTTCTAGAGCAGAAGTGGTTAAGGGAGGGTAGCATGAAGCAATCATAGCTGATTCATTCTGTTCAAGGACTGCTTCCCTTTTGCTGTTAATATTAAATCTCTTCTCAGGAAAGGATTGATTGAGCACAGTGTGGAATGGTGGGGGATGGTGCCTGGCTGTTGAATAACTTTACTCTTACTAGTCTGTCCACACTGTTTCTCTGCTGGCTGTGTTTATCAGAAATAGTACCACTCACAGTTTGTGTTTTGAAGGCCTTAATTTGCAATGTAATTGTTCAAAAGCAAATGTGCAGTCCATTTAGTATAGTAGCTACCCTTCTTCAGTAAGACTTGCTGGTGTGTGAATTCTGGAATGCTCTTGTGACCCTTGAATAAGTGAGGATCTCCAGTTAGCTGGTTGCTATGTACTTAAATGTCTGCTACCTTTTTGGTGAGCAGTCAAAATGCTCTGGTCTCTGTGGCTATTCTAGTAAAGTGGTTACTTTCAGCAGTGCTGCTCTTTACAATACTATCTTTCAAAATGCCCCTTTTAGATATATGAAGTAGGAGTATGTGTCAGGTTTTATTTATTTCCAATTAAAAATAATTTTTTTTTTTTTTTTTGCTAAGAGCCTCTTCTAATGAGATTCTTTCCAGAACACTTGTGAGCACGTGAAGCTTATGGAGATGATGGATGTTAATAGGAATTCTGCAAAGAAATGTTCTTCTGTTTCTTAGGAACTGAATTTGTCCTTCTGTGAGATCAAACGAGATGCTGCTCTGACTGTTGCTGAAGCTATTGAAGATAAGGCAGAGTTGGAGAAGTTGGATCTCAATGGTATGTAAGTTTGCTAGGTCAAAGTATGTCTAGTCTGATCCCAACAAGAAACCACTAGGAAGAATGTTGACAGTATCACATATTCTAGTCTTGCAACTGTCAGCATTTAAAAAATGGTACTCAGAGTAGCCAAACTTGGATGACCTCAGGACAGGAAGCAGTTAGATCCTGAAAGTTTTCTTAAGCCATGAACTCAGTTAATTGTTAAAGTTAAGCAGTTTTGGTACATCTCGTAAGGTGGAAAGATTAAACTGATACCTATACTTGTCTTCAGTAAAACTTTTTAAATTGTTCATTGTGATATCAGATATTTCATACTTGCAAACAAAACCCTCTGTGTGCATCTATGCAGAAGAGTGGGAGAACTTTGACCAGTGTTGGCTTTTGCTGTTCATACCTTGGGTCACTGCATTTTGGTGGTACTGTGCCATGTGTCTTTGTTTTAGAATCACTGAGAACAAGAGCTCTTTATAGAACTAGCAGGAAGTCTCTCAAAGACACTCTGAAAAATTAGGGGATTGGTTTGTTTCCAACCATCATGTAATGCTGCTGAAATTTGGTTTAACAAGTGTTTGATTCTGACAGCTGGAGTCTGTGTTGCTGTCTCTAAGGTGTTGTGTAGAAATGACTGATAACTGTTCAATTTCAGAAATAACAGGTAGACAAGATTATACAGCTAAATCCTCAAGAACAAACTTGTGTGCATCTGTTAAGTCTGCTCCCTTTCATCTGTCAACCTAGGTAACTGTCTGGGAGAAGAGGGATGTGAGCAGCTCCAGGAGATCCTTGAAGGCTTCAATATGGCAGCTGTGCTGGGATCTTTGAGGTAGGCAGGGTACCAGAACTTAAATCAGAAGTTTTCCAACAGTTTTCATCAATACTTTCATTCACTTACCTGTTTTAAAATAAGGACTGTAACACTGCAGATGGATGTTGGTCTGAGTGTGCAGCACAGTCAAGGGATTCCAAAGCAGGATAAGCCTTGTGTCTTATTTTCACTGATGGACTTATCTCAATGTTAATTATTGACTGTATTCCTCACTCTTTGCTTGTCATTGTCAACAGGGTGACTGAAGCCTGAGTGTCCTCTTAATCTGTTGTAGGTGGAGATGTACTTGTGGTAGTAAGACCTGAGGAGAGGCTGCTTTTTTGTTCTTGAAAAAATGTTTGAGTTCCAGTGTACTGGAATTACAAGTGTGTAATTAATGTAACATGTAACTCTCAAACCTTAGTGATGATGAAGGGGAGGAGGAAGATGATGAAGGGGAGGAGGAGGATGAAGATGAAGAGGAGGAGGAAGAGGAGGAGGAAGAACAGCAACAGCTGAAGGAGAGAGGACAGGGAGAACAGGAGTCACTGACTCCTAAGAAGATAATTGATTCACAAGTAAGCTTACTTCCAGATGCATTCTTGTTTCCTCAGCTGGAGGAGAGTAAAGGAGGAATTGAGATGTGGAGTGAGTCTGAACTTGGTGTGCTGGCGGGAGTTCACATTCCTGCGTGGGCTGGCACTGTAGTAACAGTCAGGGAGATAACATGCAGGAAATAAAGAAAATGGATGACTTGGAAACATGTTTTGTTAAAGTGTGCATATGCACACATGGATGGAGGGAAAGGCTGAGTAGCGGTTGTAAGAAACACGGGTAGAAAAAGTCTTCCCATGTCCAGAAAATGGTGGGAGCCTTGTACGTGCAATACCATGCAGTCGCGCTAGAGTATTCTGGCTATTCCAACTCTGGGCTCATTCCAGCCTCAAACAGTTTTCAAATAGAATAAATCCTGACCTGATGTACCTGTGTCCTGACCTGTCCTATGTGCCTTTGCTGCTGAACCAATTTACTTACTTCCAAGAGTAAACTTGAGATGGATTCTGCCTGTTTCAGGATTCAACTCCAGTACCATCTCCTCCCGTGGATGTTGCCACGTTCCTTGCTTTCCCATCACCAGAGAAGCTGCTGCGACTAGGACCAAAGTGCTCTGTGCTGATAGCTCAGCAGGTAGGTGAGCCAGTGGTCTTCTGTGGTTGACTGTCTCTCAGAATCATTTAATCCTCAAAGGTGATAACTTTCTCTCGAGACCTACATTTGCATCTTCTCCCCAGTGATCCCGAGGAACCTTATGGAAGCAGATGATGCAGTTAATGCCTATACTGGTGCCCAGAGCTTCTACACAGAATAACTTTGCTTCACAGTGTTGCTTATGCCTTGTGGTATGGCCAAGGGAAAACCTGATGTCAGCTGAAGGCTGTAATTCTTGTCACAGCCCTAGCAGAGACACATCTTCTGTAGCTGGTGAGCAGTGAACTGAATGGCCACTGATTTTGTTTTTGTTTTTTTTTTTTTTCTTCCCTTGTCTTTCAGACAGATACATCTGATGTAGAGAAAGTTGTTACAGCTCTCCTAAGGATATCCTCAGTCTTCAAAGATGAAGCCCCAGTGAAAACAGCAGTGCATGAAACAACAGGTGACTGGGCCTTTCTTCACTTTGCGGTGTGACCTGCTTCAGTGTCAAGGCCCCTGTGGGCCAGGCCATTGGACTGTTTTGTCCCTGGCAGCAGGAAACCCCAGATAACAAAGTACCAAGCTGTGCCATGCTGTTGTGTGGAGTGAAAGCAGAGATTCATTCTGAACTTAGCGTATCTTGTGCTTCCAAAGCTTGATGATGAGTGTCAGTTGTAATTGCTGTCTTAGTGGACCTGTGCTGCCCTTATTGCATCTCCTTGATGCTAGGCTGTCAATAGCCAGTAGTCCTCTGTTCAAAGGTCAGTTACTTTTTCAAGGCCGTTTATTTAAAAAGCATTTTGCAGGAAGTAGCCTCTCCAGTGTAGTATTAAGAGAGTGTAAAGAGAGACCTCTTAGTGTCTCTCCTTACAAGTCTGAAAAATCTTTAATTTCTTCAGGAAGCAGAGACTTGCAACATGGGACAAGGCACAGAAGCTAATGTACAGGCGAGGGACTGTTCCTCACTGTATATTCTGGAGCAGTGATTCGGGTTAGGTCTGATTTTTTTTTTTTTTTTTTTTTTTTGCGTGGACTAATAGTATCCCTCCGTGTTCTCACTCAGAAACAAGAACTTCCAAATGCTCCCAGGCATCTGACCACTGACTTTCATCTTTTTCAAATCCCCCAACAGTACAGTTCTCCCATACATGAGCTACCTATCAATATTGTGCAAAAGAACTGGATCAATTATTTTTAAGACCACTTAGAGTGATTTACTGCAAACAAATGTGCATTTCCCTAGTTTGGATTTCTTAGTTTGGAATACACAGACATGGTAAAACTGTTAGCTGTTGTCTGTAAAACAGTAATGTAATATTGTTCTCTGCAGTTGATTATGGGTCCAATCAACCAAAAATAGTCAGTTGGCATCTCGTTGAGCTAGTGCTGGCCTTGGCTCATGCCCGTTAATGAGTTGTCTCCAACAAAAAATGGAGCACAGGGTATTTCTGTTGTCTGAAGTGTGCTTGTGTATGTATTTATCTCGATAGCTGTTCCTTACTACTCCTGCTCCTAAGGGAAAGGTACAACCTGGCAATTGTTCTCCTTCCAGAGAAGTAACCATCAGCTGACAGTGAGGTCCCTGGTTAAGGTCTGACACTGTTCTGCAGCTGCTCTAGTGGGTTCTGCCCATTCCAAGAAACCAGAATGGTCAGAGGTCAAAACGGGTACCTTGCCTACCTTGTAGACATGAGAGGCTAAAGCACTAGTTTGCCCATAGCTTGTGGGAGAATATTGGCCCTGAGGGAGCCCAGAAAACAGCTGAACAAGTTTTCTTTGTGTTCTCATTCCTTGTGGTTTCAAATGAAAGGTGAATTCTTGCTGGCCTTTACAATGTCAAGGCTCTAACTCTTGCTGGTCTACTTCATCTGATCATACTTATACGCATGTACGCACATAGCATGCATGCTCAAATGCATTGAGTAGAGCATTTTGTGGTGTATAGGACTAAGGTTGAATAGCATCTGAAGCTTGGCAGTGTGAGAATTTTGGGGGGTTTTTTTGCTGTTTTTGTTGGGGGTTTGGGGGGGGGGTTGGTTTTTTTTTTCCCTTTGTATCAGGCCTTGTACTTAAGGGCTGGGTTTTACTTGTCTCAGTGTTTCAGAGATTATACCTAGTCCCCACAAAGACAACTGGAATCTTAACAGATACTACCTCCCAAAACTCCTTTAACAGTTGATATTCCCTGAGGTCCTGTATGATCAATCTTGATCTTAAAATCCGTAACAGCATCCCTTTCTATACTGTTTAATATGATGCATTTATTTCTTTTTTAGATGCCTTGATGAGAAAAGCCTTCACTTCTGCCACATTTAATTCAGATGCATTTATCACAAGCCTCTTGATCCATATGGGACTACTTAAGGTGAGGAAGCAGGAAAGAGTTAAGTTATGGTTGTTTTGCCTGTTTAAGACCAGACTGGCTGGGTTTTGGGTAATTACGTTGCCATGGAAGCAGCTGGGTGCCTGTGCATGCCTGATGCCCAGGGACAATGGAAGTCTGCAGGTCCAGCAGAAATTGCAAATTACAAGGTTGCATTAGGATGAAGGAGGTGTCAGCTCTTTGTACCTCTTCTGCTTAACACGCTCTGCATTCTCAGTCATCCCCTAAAGGCAGGGAGGGTTAGGTAAGGAAAGAGTGCTGCTGCTGGACTATGATGTCTATAAAAAGCCATGTCCAGGAGTCTAATCTACAATATTATTAGTTAATGTGGTCCTTTAGGGAACCTCTTAGCATGGCTCAAAAACATATATCCAACAACTCATGCATGTTCAAATGCGTTGAGTAGAGCATTTTGTGGTGCATAGGACTAAGGTTGAATAGCATCTGAAGCTATAGCATAGTAGCATGATCAATAGCATTCAACATCATGCTTTGGAGTATATTTGCCAAATACTAGAGTCAAGTATGTAGTTACAGGAAATAAACTTTCTCACAAGAAAGGATGGAGGGTCAGTAGGAAACCTGGAAATTGCATTAGAATACCCGTAGCTTTACTTTCAGTGAGATGACTGGTGAGAGGTTCTGTGTGCAAACTTAAGGAGCACCTTTGCCTACTTGTGCTACAAGGGTTAATGTTTCTTGCTGCCTCAGGACCTAGAAGCTGAGAATCAAAACTTGGACCAACACAATTCTAAACGACAGAATAGCTGTAATCTATGTTGTAGCTGCCTGCTCTTAATTTTATAGATTTCCTTCTGGTAATATCCAGCTTGGGGTGCAGACAGCTGCTGACATGCTTGGATACATCTTAATTTCCTAAGATTGAGCTTAGCCTTTCTGTGTGTACATTGGACCAATGCTGGGCTTTCCACTTCTCGCCAGTTCAACAGAACCAGAGATGGTTTCTGTTCTGCAGAATGCTTGTTTTGGGGAATACCACCTACCTCTTATCCCATATAGAAAACTGCAAATATGCATGAGGCACAAGTTACAGACTTGTGTTCTAGAAGAACTCTTTCAGACCAGGAAGTGGCGTTGATGGTAAAGCCCTTAAGGATCAGCCAGATGATTGTTTGTCCCCTGTGATAGAGGATTGTTGATGGATTAGGCATATGTGGAGAAGGGAGCAGCTTCTATCATTTTCTGTCCCACATAGCTGGAAGTACACGAGCAACAGGTATTCCTAGCACCATGAAATACAAGGTCATACACCTAGAAACACAGGTCCAGATCCTGCCTACAGAATGAAGGGCTTTAGTTGGGATGGTAGTGGAGAAATAAATGAAAACAATGTAAGAGTTGGGACATGTAGGTTAGCATCACATTAGGAGCAAGAGTAACTTATGCATCATGTAAGCAGGGCAACAGCAATAGGGATGACTATTAGCTTTATCTTGTACATAATTGAGAGACCAGTTCTGGGAATACTACATCAAGTTCTGGAGGAAGCCTGCCAAAGACCTGGAGATGGTACAAAAATGAGCTACAGAATAATACACGAAAAATTTGTGTAATTAAGGCAACTGAATTTTTTATGAATTAAAGTCAGGTGAAATTCCTTAGGAGAACACTTTGACACAGGGGCCTCAGAAGATTTGGCTTTTTCACTTGCAAGTTCATTACTTCTCTTTCCCCATTGCTGCTGCTATCAATGACTAGGCTCTAATTGGTAAGTACTAGAATGTTCTTGATGCTGCTTTATTTCAGATGCTGGTGCTGGGAAGCTATGGAGTTGGCTACCTTTGTTTGAGGAACATTGCACTTAATCTAGTGAGCAGCTTTCTCTCCTACAGTGTATGGCAGCACTTCATTCAACAGAGAATTCATTACCTCTGTGAACTAGAGTGTATTAGATAAAATAGCGATTGTCTGATTTCCTCCTTCTTGTCCTTTTCTCAGAGTGAAGACAAGATCAAAGCTGTCCCAAGCCTCTATGGTATTCTCATGACCTTGAACCATATGGTCCAGCAGGATTATTTCCCTAAATCCCTGGCCCCAGTTCTCTCAGCTTTTGTCACAAAGTGAGTATTGTACTTGCCATGCAGCCTTCTTTGTGGGAGCTAGTGAAACTGAGGCTTAATAGCTACCTGCAAGCTGTTCTGTTAAAGCCCACTAAATATCCATTCTGAAATTAAGGATTAATTGTTTGATGGGCCTCTACTTTTATCTTGCTTACTCCAGAATGCAAGGTTTAGAGTAAAAAGTCTTGACCCTAAAGAAGAAATGGTGGAAAGCTGGCTTTGCAACTAACTGACTCTGAAGCAGAGACTGATGGGAGTCACAGAAGAGGTGTTTTGAGCTTAAGGAAACCTGGTGGGTTTCTAGCCACTGCTTGAGTGAACTATGAGCACACTGGATCTAACTGTGCCCTCCAAATCATCCTTCTGAGTATGACGGTCAGCAGAGCTCTACCTGAATTGTCATGCTGTGTAACACTGAACACCAGCAGATCAAACCAGTGCAAAACACAAAGACTGAATTTATTCCTAAATGAAACTGTTTCTACTGTGACAGCAACAAGGCTAGTGATTTTTTTGAGAACTAAATTGGGAGCATAAGTGTTGAAGAAGCTGCTTTACTGCCTGCCTCTATTTAACGTTGTTACTTCTGGTATAGGTATGGAATCAACTCCTGCCCCCACCAGCTTTAGTTTCTTTAATGTCTTAAAGCGTAGATAATGCAATAGCAGTGGAATCTGTATCTCTTCTGGATTAAATCAGTGTGAACTTAAGTGTTGATGTGATTTAGAAAAAACACCCCAAATAGTCCTTTCCTCAAGAGAGCAAGGACTTCAGCAGTCAAGGGGACAAACAGTCCAAAATTGTCACTTGAAGCAAAACCAGCAGAGGTCTGAAATCTGTTTGGCACTCAGTGGCTCTTTGGCTCAGCAGGGACCGTGTGCCACATAGGGTGAGAGCAGCTTTTTAGCAGGTTCCAGAAGAAGACTTAAGCCTTCCTGATTTTCCTGGTGTGGGGAATATGTTGAAGCTTGGGATCTTCTGCTGGTGAAAAGCAGAGGCGTCAAATACTTGTGGTCAATACAAAACATGGGCAATAGAGATGCAGTCAAATATTGGTAGTCAGTCTTAGTTCTACTGGGATTGGAAGCAGGCCAGTTGTGATAGGGGAGAATTTTTTCCAAGCGTTGGTGTGGCTGAAGCTGTCAAAGCTGATGTGTAGCAGTGGTATGTGTCCAGCAACCAGCCATGGTTTCCAAAGTCAGTTTTGGAAAACAAAACTATGTAACTAGCTTGTTTATGCATGTGCAAATGCTAACCTAGAGGCCCTTCTTGTGGAACAGTTTGTCTCCTGTCTCCTCTCTTTGGCTTGATCAGGCTAAGAATTAGGCAGTTAGAAGCCAGTGACCATATGCCTTACCAAATGAACAAATACGCCTCCAACTCAATCATGATCGGTTTAAGCAAGAAGTATCAGGATTTGCTGTGTGAAGCTGTCCAGACATATCACTGGGTTTCTGCTGTTTCCTACACTGCTGCCTGTGTCTGTGATCTTGCTTGTTGATCAAATAGATATGTACAGTGTAAGGATCCAATACCAGTCCTAAAATAAAAGGGTGAAGAAAATGGCTTACTTCATCAGGCACTAATTATGCAGAGACCCAGCTTGATCAAAACAAGTACCAGTTAGTGTCTATCAGCCCCAGCCCTCCAAACAGAGGATTTAAATCACTCGAAGCTGGGAATACAGAAGAAGGGACTTTGGTTCAGTGCATTTGACCCTTCTAATTGCTTATGTCAGATTCCAGTGCCTAGAGTAGCCCTGTAACTCAACTTGACGTGTCCTTCTAAACGAATTTGCTCACAAAAGACACTTGTCCCCCTCCTTGTGTGTGTGTATGTAGGCCTCTCCCAGGCTCTAGGCCTGCAAAATACCAATAAATGTTTTTCATCTGTAGATGATGCTGTATGTAACAAAATCAGAGTAAAATTCTGGTCTTAATGAATTCATCAACAAAAATTCCATTGAATCCACAGCCAGCATTTCACTACCAAGTACAAGAGGGTAAAGTCTCTGAAAGACTGAGATTTGTTTAAATGTTCTGTAAAAGTTGTGTGAGAGCCAAGAGCTTCTCACAGTAGAAGGCAGATCTGTCTGCCTGCCTTTGGTACGCAAGGGTGCTCATGCCAAGCCTGCAGTGACCCTGGTGCTATGGAATTCTTGGAGCTGAAGCTTTCTCTGACTTGCAAACCCCTCTGTTGCAAGGTGTGATATTATCATAGGAAAACTTATGTCCTGTGCAGCATAATGAAGTCAACACTATATACAAGCAATATACCTTTGTGTTTTATAAATATGTGTATTTCTTAAAATGCTTTCCCTAAAGGAACAAGGAGAACAGCTGTTAAACCCTTTACAGCTGCCTGGAGAGAACAGTCCAGTTAAAACCGCTTACCTACACCCCTAGTCTTTCCTTGGAATTCAGTCAGAACAAAATCACATCCTAACCTTGAATTAAACCTCTAACTGTTTAATAACCTAGTAATTTGCAGAGCTCATTTGGTCTCTGTTTCTGCAACAAATCTACTTCCACTCTGTCAAACCCATGAGTCCTTCATTTGCAGCAAACTGGTATGCATTTTTGTGATATTGTCTAAGTTTTTCCTTTTGGATTGCACTTAGCTCCTTCAGGCTTCTAGAGCTGTAAAGTTCTTGTAGCTGCCTAGGCTAGAGCTCTGTTGCCTTTTGCTGCAAGAGGCTTGCTTCTGGAGTAGTCATTCTCCTCCTTTCTTTTGTGACAATTTGTGATGTAAGTAGTGTTCTCCATTCAAAAATAATAATAGAATTATGGATACGGACTGTGTAAGCAGCATCCATCTTAGTCTGCTGATGTCAGTCCTTATTTTCTTTTTTTGGACACAAGAGGGTGCTGTGAATCCACATGTGCTTTTCCGTAATTTTTGAGGTGGAAACACTGCAAGTATGTGGCTGTCTGCCTACTTGTGACTTGCTGGAGGTGGTGGTGGTGGGGGTTTTGTTGTTGTTTTGGGGGGTTTTTTTGCTGCTCTCTGCTGTTGTATTGGATCACATCACTGGCCTCTTTCAACATCTGTAGCACAGAGTGGCAGGTAATTTAACTCCACAGCAAGTAAGGAGGCTCTTGGTGTTAGAGGAGGCTTGGTGTTAGGAGTGGAGGCTGAGGGAGCTTGGCTGTAGTCAACATCAGCAGTTCAGGTTCTCTATTTCCAAAAATGGGGAGTCGCCTAGGCAGAATCAGCCTGCTCATTGCCAACAGGGCTGGGTCTTCCAAAGGTGATGACTGAAATACCTCACCCAGCTGCTCTGAAGATAAATGGCAAGTTGTAATTGTGTCCTGTCTGTTCCGTGTGGGGCATTGAATGGCTCTTGGGGGAGCAAAAGCGGTTAACTCTTCTCCAGGATGTGCCTTGTTAAACTGCAGCAGACTTGGAGCCCTCTACCAAACCACCTCTGCAGCTATTGCCCATGTACTATAAATCCAGAGACGAACTTCTTGCTCCTACCTAGATATTCCAGTCTTTATTTCAGCTCACCTTTTTTCCCCAAATTATGTAGACCTCATTGCTATTAATTAATTTATTGATTCAATTAATTAATTCTGCATATTAGAAGTTGTTTTGCTGTGGTGGGGTACGAGAGAGGTAAAATTAATTATTTCCATTCTCAGAACAGTAGAAGACATTGCATTAAAATTCTTTAGTGGAAGTTCCCTAATAGGTGGATACAGATTGTTGGAAGTGTCAGTGGTGCTTAGAGAACAGTTAGCCTGTGGAAACAGAAATATACATTACTGGGAGGTGATGGGAATGTTAGGGCAATTTAGCCCCATGTTAACCCTGCTGTGACTGTATATTACCATCGTCTGGTTTCAAGGAGCAGGTTATTCTGTGTGAGGTAGACCTCGCTATTGCCATCTCTGTGCCAGGCCCTTTCAGAAGATGCTCTGCAGGTTCTGTGGGCTATTTGTAAGGCACCCTGAAAGGTGGCCCAGCAAAGCCAGTCAGGTGTTAACTTGACCTCAGGGGTGGGGAGGGCAGGAGGTTACTTCTGCCTCTTTAAAAGACTTAAAAAGCCCCAAGACCAAAGTTACCATCGGGTCATAGATAGCAGATGACTTGGCAAGAAAAGATTTGAGTATGAGCAGGCTTATCTTCTGCATTTTGGGGCTCTAAACAGTGGATCTATATGGAAAATTCCATTGCCAGAAGGGAGGGATGGGGGCTTCCACCCCCACCCACTTCATTCTACGCAAAATGAGACACCAGGCTGCAGAGATCAACAATCTGCTGCTGATTTTTTTTTACCCATGGAAATAAATGTTTGGATTCTTGGTCGTTGTCTTCCTGAGTCAGACTCAGCAAAGGAGAGAGAATTTTCCACAGCAAGCTCTGAATGGGAAGCAGTGATCCATGCAGCAATGAGGGAATGGTTTCAGAAGAGATAACCGAGGGGAAAAGATGTAGGCTTTTGGGCGTGCAAGCCCAGTGCGTTTGAAATAGTGTTTATTTGCTCATTCAAAGTCGAGTACAAAGCAGCTCTTAAATTTAGTATTTTAAATCTCTCTCTCTCTCCTCTTTCCACAGACCAAACCGTGCTCTTGACTCCTGTTCATTTGCTCGCCACATGCTCTTACAAACGCTCCACCAGCTGTAAGAGACAAGAGATGTGCTGCTGTGCCCTTCCCTCCTCATAGGACTGTCATCAGCAGAGAACTCAGAGCTGCGTGGTGGGAGAGGATTCCAGAGCCCATACAGACATGCTGTCCTTTCTCTTTTCTTTTTCTTTTTTTTTTTTCTTTTTTCCCCATCCCCCCCTCATAGGAGGTCTGTCCTTCCTTCTGCTTTCATAAATTTGGACAAATCCTGCTGAATTTTTTTTTCTATGCCTCATGAAGTGGCTCCCTGGTCTGCAGGGCAGGTGCTTATGCTAGAATAAGTCAGTGCTGCTCTGAGCTCTGCATGAATTGAAGAGAAGAGTTCTCCACTTTGGTCGCATTGGCAAGGGTGTGCCAAGACTAACAGGGGGCCCAGAAGAGGTGTCATCCGGATCAACCCAGTTGTGCATTTTGTTTTATTTTATTGGACTGTGACTCCTCCCTGATAGCATTCAGCACTGCGCAGGAGGAAGGCAGCTGCTGCCCCTGCTTCTCCAGGCCAGGGGAGTGCTTGACCCCCTTCTGCTGCTGCTGGGTCGGAGGGGCAAGCTGTGCTCCCCCTTGTTTCTTCTTTCAAGTCCATTTGTCGAAGGCAGTGTGTGGCTGATTTGTATTTTAATATACTACTCCCTTGCTGCTGTGGCTTAGAATATTCATGCAGTGTGGCTGACCCTGGTGGCCATTGCTGAAGGGAGCAAGTGTATTTTTATTGTAAATTTTTTTCCCATCACCTGTGGTGTTCCCTCTTCCTGCCTTTTCCCTGTCCCTTTCCCTTCTCTTCCTAATTAAATAGGCTTGGTTTGGAAATTAATACAGTCCATGAAGTCCCTGTGGAATACATATTCCCTTTCTCCTCCCTTTGACAAAACACTGGGACTGTGTGCACTGTTCACATGTTTGAAAGCTGAGCACGTGTAAGAGCACAAAGAATTAGGGCTGTGCTGATTGTTCTTGGGTAGGACTGTGCTTTTCTTTTTAATTGTGCTGAAGGAGTAGTAGCAGATGCCCCTAAATCTCTGTATGGAGAATTGTCCATGTGCCTACACATTTGTGGCACCTACCTGTACCAGTCCTGAGCGTGCAAGCTCACAGGCTGGTCCTGCTCCCTCTTCTGTCAAGCCTCTGAGAATCAACCCATCTCTTTCTCTTTAGGTAGCAAAGAGTTGTTCCTTCCCTCTCTGTTTTCAGTTGGAAGAGACAATTCATCCTCCCTTACCCAACCTGACAGTCGACGTGCAGTATAAATAGAGCCAGTGCCAGGAAGAAGTCAAGGAAATGGAGTTAGCTGTCCCTTTGTTGTGAGAGGCGATGTGTACCACAGCTGGCAGGGTGCGTGTGCTTGGCCTAAGTGCAGGAAAAGCTGGTGTTTAACTCGCAGGCTGTGCAGGCAGCATGGACAGAAAAAAGGGCTTGGAGCACTGGACTGAAATAAAGTGTGTGGTATGCGCAAGACCTACTTGCATGTGCTCTCTCCTTAAATTTCTTCAGGTTGTGGGCCTGCTCAAGGCAACCACTGGTGAAACTGGGGTGGCTGTGGGAAGTTTTGTGGGGCTATGAGCCAGCAGGCTCAGGAAAGCAGTCTGTCATTGCTCTGGCAGGGGAGGTGCTGGCTTTTGTGTAAGAGTGGTGTCCCCTCGTTAAAAAAAGGCTGCCTTAAGGCTAAGAGCAAAGTGCATTTTCGCCCAGTTTCTGTGACTGAAACTGGAACTCCTCTGTGTCCAAATTTGTAAAAATCAACTGAAGTGAAGGTACCTGCACCTACAGGAGCTTCAATCACTGCAGGCCAAGCCCTGCCTCCTTCACCTCACCCCAGCCCCTTCCTTCAGCTGTCTGTTGCAAAAGCAAATCTGTTAAGTTTTGCCATGAGCTTGAGGGCAAAACCGAGACATAAAAGAATCTGTATTTTCTGTAAGTCTTGAACCTAGCGTAGCTTTCCTTACAGCTCACTGGCCTCTTGCTGCTCTTCATGTCCCTCTGCCCTGGAGGAGGGTCATGGAGAAAAGGAACGTGGTGCAGAGACCAAGCCAAGGGGTTAATCTTCACAGCAGGCTGTCTGCAGTGGGTCCCATGGAGTGTGTCCTGGGTGCAAGGCTGTCCAACAGAGCCTGTGAAGGTCGGAGGGATGGTGCTGATGATTGCATGATGGTCTGTGGGCCAGGTCATGGTGAGAACCTGCATGGGAAGCTTTGAGTAGCCAAGCCATAGTAGCAGAACAAGCGTGAGATGTTGATCCCTAAGTTTCTTTCTAAAGCAAACAATATATAGAAACAGGATTGTCCTGGTCCTGGGATTCAGGGTCAAGATTAGATGTCTATAGGAAAAAGGGGGGTGTGAGGGTAGAAGTGACAGTCTCTGCAGAAGACAGATTCACATGGACTCAGAAGTCCCTTAAAATTGGCTTATGCCTCAGGATTAGGGAAAAAAAAAAAAAAAAACAGGATGGGAATTGCTAACTCTGGTTTCCATTAGTAGTTGCTCCCAGAGGATGACTGTTTCCCAGTGGTGCCCTGGAGGAATGTGGATTCATTCCAGTACTGCTTCAGCCTGTCTTGTGCAACCATCTCACCCCAAAAGCACTGCTGTTGTCAGAAGTATTTTTAATTTGAACTTCTTTAGTCCAGCAAGGCAGCTGCAGTGCAGAGCTCTGTCTGCACGGAGCAGTTTTGGGTGCATCTGTGAGCAGTGAAACCCTGTAGTGGTAGTCATAGGATCGGGCTCCTTGCAGGCAAAGGTGAAACTTTTTCTTTAATGGAAAGCAAAAGTACCCAGCCTGGCAGAGGTGGGTTAAACCCCACCAAGTGGAAGTTCAAGTGTGCTGCCTTCATGTCCTGTGCCCCAGCAGAGAAAGCAAAGACTGGCTGCCTCCCTGCAGCCTTGGCAGAAGCTAAAGCTGGCAAGATCATCGCTGGGTAAGCGAACAACCCAAAAGCCTGGGGAAAGGGCAGACGTGGCACTGGGTGCTTGGTATGCACCTCCACCTCCCCGTAGTCCTCCAGCAGAGCCCAGGCCACTGCCAAGAAGGTGGCTGGCTGGGCAGGGCTGGGGGCTCCTGGCCAGGGGGGCTGGTGGGGGGCCCAGACAGTGGCCAGAGTTGTGGCGGGGGTGATGGTGGCCGCAGTGGGTGGTTTTGTGTCAGCTGGGGTTGTTGCTGAGCTGCAGGGTGGCCAGCAGCAGGACGGAGGAGGCTGAGGTTCGGCTGGAGGTGGTCAAGGTTTCTCAGACCCCTGGAAGTGCCTGGCCGGAGCTGCTCCCCCCCCCCCCCCCCCCCCCCCCCCCGCCCCTTAGGTGGAGGGCAGTGATGTCCGGCAGGTCTGGGAAGAAGCCGGCATCCAGCGTGGAGAAGAGGGGGTGCTGCAAGGTCACCTCTGTGGTGGCAGGGGGATGGCAGCGGGCAGTGAGGACACAGGCTGGCGGGGCACTGGACACAGCACTGCCAGACAGAGCAGCAGCAGTTTCGGGGGGGGCACGAGGGTCCGGCTGCGCTGGCGGCACGGAGCAGGGCAGGGTGAAGGCTACCAGCCACGGCACCAGTGCCGGCCGGAGCATGGCTGTGACGCAGAACAGGCACTGCTCCGTTCAGCTGGCCCTCCCTGAGGGACCCCGAAATGGGTCTTTGTGGTTTGGTGCAGGCAGCGAGCCCCCCAGGGTGACTCCTGCCAGCCTGGAGCAGGTTCGTCCCCTGTAGACCCACGTCCCCGGTGGTCCTCCCTGCGCAGCAGAGCGGAGATGAGCAGGAGAGCCGCTGCCTCCAAGCTGCTCGTCGCATTGGTGCGGTCGGGCAGTCACCCTGCGTCAGGAGAGCAAGAAGCATCCCGGGAGCCCGCAGGGACGGAGGAGATGCCGGCCCAAGGCAGCGGCCAGGGAGGGTTTGGCCATCTGGCCGTGGGGAGGCTTGCGGACCCTGGCCGGTGGGTCCATCACCCACAGGTGCCACTGGGATGTGACATACTGGTTCTGGCAACTGAGATTGCTGAATAGGGGAAGGGCTTGAAGGGGAGAAGACATTAGTATCAAATCTTCCAGATTTTTTCGGGCTGCAGACCTGCTCACATTCCCTGGGAGAGCGCAATGCAGAGCCAAAAAAGGGAAATGACAGAGTCGGGAAGGAAAACAAAGACCTCCATGCCCTTCTGCAAGCAAATGCTGTTTCACACAGGCACTGCCACCCCTGGCCTCTTCAAAACAAGTGAAGCAAAATCAGGAGAACGGAGGGCTGTAAATGTGGCACGGCCCTGCAGCCTGCCTTGCCAGGTGCCTCCTTCCTTTTGCTCATGCTTACTGCCGCTGTTGCAATTTTGGATGTCACCTTTCTGCCCTGCACCTCCGTAACTCCTGTGACTTACGCAGCCAGGAAAGGAAAGTGCAAATCCCACACGGGCTCTGGCCGGGCTGGTGCTGCGACGTGCCAGGCTTTGGCTCCTGGCCCCCTGCGAGGCGAGGGGGAGGCGATGTCTGGGTCACTGCCCTCTTTCCAGGGGTGTTTTACCTTTCCTCCCCTCCTCCTCCTTCTCCTCCTCCTGCGTTGCTGGCTCTGTCCGGTGAGCGCTGCTGGGAAAACGGCACAACAGGGCCCATTCAACTCTCACTTCTGCGAGGAGAGCAAACTTGCAGGAACTTGGCAGCCGCCGGACGAGGTGGGGGAACCGCTTTCGCCTCTTTTTTTTTTTTTTTTTTTGCCACCTCTTGAGGAGCAGGTACCCCCAGCCCCTGGGTGAGTGACACCCCCCCAGGTGTGTGGGAGCGGGTGGCAGGATGGTGCCCAGCACGTGGCAGTGCCCAGGCGCAGGATGGGGGGGGCTGAGCTGGGGCCATTGCATTGGTGGCACTCGCCGGTGGCTGCATGGTGTGTGGGGGTGACCCCGGTGCGTGTGGGGGGCGCCGAGGCAGGGCTGGCTGTGGCGGCGGCAGGAGGGCAGAGTGGGGGCATGGGACCGTGGGGGATGATGAGCCATGGTGGGCGAGATGGGCACCACGGTGGGTCCACGGGTTGAGCCTTACAGACCCCACTGCTGCTGCTCCCCAGAGCTTGGGGGGTGGGGTGGGGTGTATTGGCCATCTCTGCAGCCCCACCGTCCCCCCCGTGCTCGCTCCAGCCTTGGCCTCTCTCCAGCACCTCCACCCCAGGGGCTCGCTGCTGCCTAGCCAAAACCAACCCGTCCTTCCTGGAGCTAAACAGTGGAGATCTATTCCAAAAACTGCTATGAATAGCTTGGGGGGGGGGGGGGGCGGAGCTGGGAGCGTGCAGGGTGGGAGGTGCAGAGCTGGGAGGTGGCCAGGGTGGTAGAGATAGGACATTTGCAATTAAAAGAAAGGTGGCAGCTCAGCAAGCCAGCGTGATCACATCCCCTGCGTGGCTATACCTGCTTGCCTTCCTTACAAACAAAACCCCAAGCCTTGATTGTAGGATGAATATTGATACCTTGTACAGATGAATACAATTTTATGCTAGTGATATATGAAGAAAAGGGGTGTGGGGGGGTGCCTGCTCCAAGCCAGTTCCCCATGAGTGACCACCGTGCTCCTGCCAAGCCCCTCACAGATGCTCCCAATTATTGCACAGGGAGTTTAGATAACCCAGGTAAAAGCTGTTTCCAAGTGGAGACCTGCTATCTGTGACCTTCGCTTTTCATTCTATTGCTTTTCTCCTTCTTCCCCCTCTCTCCCTCATTTATAACCTATAAAATCACGGTGTGAGAGCAAGAGCCAGTGAGACCCGCCCCACCAGATCACAGCAACAGCCCCCACGGCACCCGGTATCCGTAGGCGATGCTGTTTGGGGACACATGGCCTCACCGCTGTCTCTCCCCAGCCGCAAGTACCCTCCGCCATGAGGCTGTCCCGGGGGCTCCTCCTGCTCGCGGTGGCCCTGGCGCTGGGGGGGGCAGCTGCTGCCTGCTGCCCCGCACCCTGCGTCTGCGACAACCTCCGCGCCCACGTCCTCTGCCTCAACGGGACCCTGACGGCTGTCCCCAGCACCATCCCGCAGGTGGGCAAAGGGGTGGGCAGGGAACAGGGGGAAGAGGAGGTGGAGATGGCAGCTCTGGGGTAACTCAGCGTTTTATCTGTGTGACCGACAGCTCACCAAAAAACTGAACCTTCGGGGCAACAGCTTCGCGGTCATTCCGGTGGGAACCTTCCTCGCCACCCCATACCTCACGCACTTGGACCTGCAGCGCTGCAAGGTGGAGAAGCTGGAAGAAGGGGCGTTCCGGGGGCTGGGGAGGCTGGTCTACCTCAACCTGGCCTCCAATGGCATAGCCCTCCTCTACCAGGAGTCCCTGGACGGGCTCTCCTCCCTCCAGCAGCTCATCCTGGAGGGAAACCGCATTGAGGAGATCCAGCCGGGTGCTTTTGGCCACCTGGGGTCCCTCACTGTCCTCGACCTGAGGGCGAACGCCTTGGTCTACCTCCCCGACATGGTCTTCCAAGGTCTGCAGGCCCTCCGGTGGCTCCGGCTGTCCCACAACGCCCTCCATGTGCTGGGCAGTGAGGCCTTTGCCACCCTGCCTGCCCTGCGCAGGCTGAGTCTGGACCACAACGAGCTGCAGGCGCTGCCTGGCGAGGCCCTGGCCAGGCTGGATGCGGCCACCCGGCTGGACTTGGGCCACAACCCCATCACCTACGTGGCCGAGGAAGCCCTGGCCATGACCTCCCTGAAGCATCTCTTCTTGGACCACGCTGCCCTCCAGGACGTGGCACCCGATGCCTTCGCCCACAGCCCCCAGCTGCGTACGCTGGACCTCCGTGAAAACCAGCTGCGGGGGCTGCCGCCCCTGGCCGGGGCCGGGGGGCTGGCGAAGGTCAGCCTGGCCGGGAACCCCCTGCTCTGCTCCTGCCTCCTGCGCCCCTTCCGCGACTGGCTGGTGAGGGCGCGGGTGCAGGTGGAGGGGTCCTGCGCCGCACCCCCTGCCCTCCGCGGCCGGCCCCTCGACTCCCTAAGGCCCCCCGAGATGAGGTGCGGCCACCCCTGGCCGCCCCCCAGCCCCGCTGCACCTTCGGCACGGCCGAGGATGGCCAGCGGCCGGCATTGCCCCCAGGGCTGCGCCTGCTCCCCCGATTTCCATCACGGGTCCTGCGAGAACAGGGACCTGCGGGAGATCCCCCACGGCTTCCCCGGGGACACCCGTCTCCTCGACCTGCGCCGAAACACCTTCAGGACGGTGCCGCCGGGCGCCTTCCCCGGCCTGAAGGAGCTGGCGTCCCTCCACCTGCAGAGCTGCGGCATCAGGGCACTGTGCCCCGGGGCGCTGCGGGGGCTGGAGAGCCTGGTCTACCTCTACCTCGCCGACAACCTCCTCTCTGCCTTGGCGGCGGCCGCCTTCGAGGGGGTCCCGCGGCTGGCTTATCTCGACCTGGACCGCAACGCCTTCACCCGCCTGCCAGCGGGTGCCTTCGCGCTCCTGCCCAACCTCATCTCCCTCCACCTGCAGCACAACGCCATCGGGGAGCTGCTGGAGGGAGACCTGGCCGGGGCCGGGGGGCTGCGCTGGCTCTACCTCGCCGGGAACACCATCGGGCACGTTGCCCCCGCTGCTCTGGCTCCTGCCCAGATGCTGGAGAAGCTGCACCTGGAGGGAAACCGCCTGGTCGAGGTGCCCACAGCTGCCCTGCGGGGCCTGCCCGCCCTGAGCGAGCTGAAGTTGTCCCGAAATCCCATCAAGCGCATGGGGGACGGCGCCTTCCTGCCGGTGGCCTCCAGCCTGCAGCACCTCTACCTGGACAGCATGGGCCTGGAGCAGGTGCGCTTGGCTGGGGACCGCCCCCCAGGGGCGCAGCCATCTCATTCCAGTGCCCAGGGCTGGTGGCCCCCACAGAGACATCTGAACGGATGTCCCTGAACTCCCAAGGCTTCCGGAGATGCTCCGTAGCCCGGCCAGGAGCAGAGGCTTCCTTGGGCTTAGCTGGAGCGTTGTCTCACTCCAGCCTGTCCCCCAGGACAGGCTTGCTCCTCCTTAGAGACACCCAGCGTCAGTGGGTTCCAGACCATTCCCCAACCCCCCCCCCCCCAGCCCTGGCCATATTTCTCCTGCTCTTACTACAATCTCTCCTGTGGGATTTTTCACTGCTATTACCCTGAATTCCAACATCCTCTAAAGAAAGTGATGTTAGCACCACTCTCGTAAGGACTATCCACCATCCACAGCACCCAGGGATCGCTCTAAGACCTCCTGCATGTCACTATCTTTCCAGGAAGACGGAGCAGGGTCTAGTGAACCCCCAAATGTGACCGAAACTGGTTGAGTTAATTAACAGTCCCTGAAGTACATGTGCTGCTATTTAAAACAGCTCTTTCACAGGGCCACCAGGTTCAGGACAGACACTCTCAGCCCCTCAGGCTGCTTAACAGTGCAGTGGCAGAGATTTGCTCCCCCGCCTCCATCAGGACCCCCCTGACTCACCCTCGCTTCATTGCAGATTTCCCCTGGTGCCTTTGCTGGCCTTGGTCCCAAGATCAGAAGCCTCTACCTGGAGAGCAACAAAATGAGCAACATCCCTGACATGAGCAACTTCACCGGGCTGGAGATCCTCAACCTGAGGGACGTGCCTTTCCGCTGCGACTGCCAGCTCCTTCCCCTGCGCAGGTAAGTGCCGTGGCGTGGGGGGGGGACAGCACCAGGGGACAGCTGGACCCTGCTGCACCAGAGGCACAAGCCCACGGCATGCTGCCCATTTTGGGTCTTCTCCCATGGTGGTGAGATAGAGCACGCACTTGTGTGCAAGGGTGGAAGTAGCCCAGGTCTTCCTGGTGCAGGGAAAGCAGCCACATGCTGGGGAGGGCAGATACTGGGATATTCAAAGGTCACCCGGGTGAGAGCCTGAGCATCCTGGCCTGGCTTTGAAGCAACCCGCACCCGCTCACGGGCACCGAGTTTCTCCTCACCCTTTGCCCCGTCTCCCATTCCTTTCCCTGATCTCCTGCCACATTTCCAGGTGGATCGAGAAACTCAACCTCCGTGTAGGGGCCACCTGTGGGTCCCCTGCAGAAGCCCAGGGGCTGAAGGTGAAGCTTTCCACCACTTTCCAAACCTGCCCTGGATGGGGCCGAGGCGAGGCTGGGGGAAGCAGTCCTGGCAAGACCAAGGCTGCAAGCAAGCCTCGCAAGACAAAGAGATCAGGAAAATCACCAGCCAGAGGCTTCAAGAAGAGCAGAGCTTAGGAAAGGCATGCAGGACACAACAGGGCTGTACGTACAGTCTGGCGAGAGCATTTTTTCTGGACTTGTCCCCACCGCGGCGACATGGATATTGCACAAGGTGCAAAGGAGAGAGCCCGGCACCATCAGAGCAATGCCAATTTGCCAAAGATGCAGGGTTTGTTTTTGCAGGACACAGAGGCACATTACCCTGGAAAGAACCGGTGCAAAAAGCTTCCGTAGTGTTTACAGCATGCTTTGATGACTTAAACAACAAAGCCAAATACTTGCTTTTTCTTCCCAAGGCTCCCTCCAGCCATGTGGAAAAGTTGGAATCCACAAGTTTGTTTTTGTTTTTGAGAGCATTGTGCTTTCACAGCTTCAGAAACAGTTAAAGAGCCCTGAGTGGGACTGCAAACAGCAACAATACAAGATCCTGCACTGGCTCAAATCTTAGGGCAGAAAACTTAAAAGTTATCATCAGTGAAAACATTGCCTGAATTCCCAGCAGCTCCTCAGAATTAAAACATAAGCAGATCAAAACCTTTCTATTTCCTGCAAAATTTGATCAGTGGTCTGGGATCACTGATCCCATAAGTGATCCCATCATAAGTGATGTGCCCAACCTATTCCCCACGGCAGCCTGGGTTGGGGACTCCCCTGCTCGGCCCCATTTTAAAGTCAGAAGTTTGTTCAAATTGAGGCAGCTTTAAAAGATAAACACTTCTAGCCATCAACCAACCGTGTGGGGCATGGAACTGTTACAGCAAAAAACAGGAGGAAGAAAGCCAAAGGTGTTTGGAAATTACCATCCTATAAAGACAGGTGGCCTTACAAGCCCAGCTGTTTGACAAGGCTGGGGAAAGGTGGCAGCCCAGGAGGGAGGGGAAGAGAGAAACGCAACAGCTTTGCCATGAAACAAGATCCTCCCGCATTAAGACATCTATTGCAAGCTGGTGATAGGCAGAGCAGCCCCAGGCGGGTGGGCAGGGAAGCCCCATTAGGATTAGGTGCCTTCGACAAAAATCCCACCCCTGCCCCATGCTCGCCCCATCACGGTTTCCCCAGGAGCCCAGGGCCCTGCTGGGGGTCAGTGAGGGGTGGGCTGAGATGGCACAGCTCTCCCGCCCCGTTTGACACAGAGACCCTCTGCACTTTTTCCACTTATGTCTCCTCGCTCCCCCTCGGCCCTTTCTTCCCTCTCCAGTTAAAGGCTCCGTTTGCCTCTTTAGACAGGAAAAGAGGAAGACTGCGTTAATTACTCCCGGTCTCTACCCCGTGTTTTCTATACAGTTAGCTTGCCAACATTTTTTTTTTTTTTCCCATCATGAACCACTGTGCAAAGCGGGAACTATTTTGGCATCACAAGTTCTCGCCTGGAAGCTTGAGGGGAACATGGCCAAGGCAGCCATCCCGTGGCCAGGGCAGTGTCCTGGGCAGCCACCATTTCCCTGTGGGGTTTGAGAAGGCACTTGCCCTACAGCCAGCCAGGCCCCGTAGCAGCACGGACAGGCCGGGCTTTTCCTCACCTGCAGAAAGTTCACAGGAACCTGCTGCAGGAGATTTAAAACTGTTTTTCATCCTTGTTGCCATACTGACCTTTCCGATTTCTGCCCTGAACGTCGATGGCCAGTCTGGGGAAAGAGAGAAATGCTACAGCTTTGCTCTAAAATGGGAAACAGCATCCCCTGCCTTAAGTTATCTAATGTGCTCTTGCGATATTCAGCCCTTAAGCAGAACTGGCAAGTAGAGAGGGGTCAGTGGACAGGAAAACCCTACTGCATGCCTCAAAAAGACCCAAAACACTGTTTACTTATACCAACCCACCTACAGCCCTCTTCTCCTCCCCACCTTGGCTAACCCTGGTATTTTGGTGACCTGTAAAACAATACACAGGCCTTTGGCCTCTTCCTCAAGTTTAATTTGCAGGGCTTTAGGGTACAGATCGTAGATCAAATTTACAGTAGGACTGCTAAAAAATTAAAAATTCAAACAGTGCACCATGTCCTCTGCAGTTCTGGGTTCAAAAAGCAAGAAATGACACTCAAAAAGGTCTCTTGCTCCCTCAAGAGGCATCACCATCCCTTTTTGTTTTTTCACTTCTTTCCACTCTTCCTGTTCTGACTTTCTCAAGGGTTGCAGGGCCTAGACCAGGGAGCACAGCACCAACGTCCTACGAGGGCAGCTGAATTCCTGACGCATGTGACCTGCACATATCATCTCAGACTGCAGCTCACCACTTCCAGCCACAGCCGAGAATGCAAACCGCCCCTTCGTGCTCTGGCAGCCTCTTTCCCCATTGGGAGCTCCTGCTAGGAAAGGTGCCTTTAAAGCCAGGCACACACGACCCCAGCAGCCACCCTGGTCAGGCTCCTCAGCGTGCCTGCAGCCTTTCTGGAGTCTGTTTCCCAGGGCTTAAAATTACAAGTCTGGGGGAAACTTTCTTGCACACCAGGAAAGCAGAGTTATGATATTGCAGGGTGGTTTGCTTCAAAAAGGGAAGGCCCTGTTAGTCTTCTGCTTCCCTTTGCCAGGACATTCCCCAAAGAGCCACAAGGTGAAGCGCAGTCTGCTGTGGGCAGCTGGGGATACTCCAGGATCAGTCTGTGACCTCCTGCTTTATGCTGCTGATGGGAACGGGAAGCTCTGTGGCTCCAAACTCTGCTATCGAGGGGTCGATGGTTTCTTCTTTCACCTGCACAGCAATGACTGGCAAGAGACAGAAAAAGAGAGGAAAAAATAAGTAAGTAAAATCAACCCATGCTACCTTGCTCTACCTGCAGCACCCCAGAACCAGCTCTGTTCACGCAGATACTCAAAATGCCCCAGGTTTCCAGCCCACTTCTTGAGGGTCCCCTACCGCAGGCAGCCATGTCTTGCTAGCACAGCTCTATCCATGGTCACAGCAGCAATCAGGATGGGGCTAAACCCTGGCAGCATTCAGCTGCCCGCTCCCAAGAACAACTTCTAGGGCAGAGGGAGGAACAGCCAGTGTGGTCCATTCTCTACCTGCCTGGGTCTGCACAGGGGAAATTAAACCTCTGTGAGCAACGGGACCTTTGTGAGGCTCCGTCCCCATGTGCACAAAGCACCTCACCCACCCTCTTCCCCAGCACCCATTAGGGTTGGCAGGTGACCCAGCTGCCAGACGCTCTTCTGGTCACCACATCTCTTAATGCTCAGCACGATGGGGTGCGTTCACATGCTGTGACAGCCCTTATGGGGACTGGGATGTGACAGCACAACTTTGACATGTCCACCTTGTCTCTCCTCCCTAACTGACCTCACACAACCAGGCTGCTCGGTAGGGCAGTCAGGCCCTCAGCAGGCATCAGCAGTATCGCGGTATCTAGCTGTACTGGTGCCACCAAACCTTCTCAGGAGGCAAACCTTCCCAGGGAAAGCAGACAAAGGCTTTCTTCCACTCTCTCTGTCTCTGGAGGAGTGGGGAAGGACATTTGCCATGGTGCTGCCTTTCCCTGCCTGGGGGCACCCATGACTTAATGGCCGAGCGGCAGCACAGGCCTCGGGAGGGCCAGTGGCACGCAGGGCGTACGCGAGAGAGTTGCATGTGGCTGCTGGGTAGGGTAACTCGTTCCCTTACTCTCATCAGGTGCTGGTTCTGGCAAAGCCTTGCTGGCAGCTTTTACTTCTCGTTTTATCTTCAGGGTGGAAGGCTTCTTGACAGCCTGCTTGATGTTGCGGCTTTTGGCAGGTAACTTTTTTCCTTAACAAAGAGATAACAGAGCATGGGGAAAAGTGTGTTTCTTCTCCCCCGGAAAATCAGCAACCCTGCTCCACTGAGAAACCACAGGCCAGGCACCAGCACAACTGACCAGCAAGCTACACGGTCATTAGCTGCCAACTGGTTACTCAACAGAAATGGCCTACTGGAGAAAAACTCTATAGTCAACATCTCAAAATAAGCTCCTCCGTGTTCTCCTTCATTAAAGGCAAGGCACTTCAGCATGTGCTTAACTTCCAAGGATGAGGTCCTGTTGGAATAGGTCTGGAGTCAGCTTTGCTTACCTGTCTGGGTCTAGTCCTAGGCAATAGGCATGTTGGCTGCAAGGCATGGACACTGTAGCATTAATGTTTTCATTTTTAGCTGACGTTTTTATTTAAGTTGAACGTCTTTATATTCTTTAGATGTCCTTTCCTCTCCACCCCCCAGGAAGGAATTTCTTGCCTGTCTACACATGATTTGCCACAGCTACTGCAACAATGACGACAATGACAAGATGAAACAATAACGTGGTCCAGCCCCACTACTGGCCTCTTCAGCCACCTTAAGGCCTTCTTTCCCTCAGCACAAAGCAGGCAGGGTTGCTCTCCAGCTACCCTCCAGCTGCAGCAAACAGTCTCCCTCTGACCACGGACACAGTAGGGAAAGCAGCACAACCTCACGCCTGGAAGCAAGCACCATCTATACCTCGGCCAACAGAAAACAGACTGCAGAACAGATCCTTCCCACACACACAGCTCTGCTCTTTTAGGTAATAGGGCAGTGACGGAGGATGAAGCTGTGTTGTCAGACCCACAGCTGACTGAGGGCATCCACAGCAACACAAGGCCTCTCTCTCCTGCTCTGACAGGACATGGACAGGGTTCCTCTAACTGGGCCCAGCCTGCGAGCGAGCGGGAGGGCACTAATCAAACATCACTCACTCTTCTTTCCATAGGGTTTCTTCTTCTTCTTGGGCACCTCCTTGGCCTTCACTGGAGTTGTGGGCTCTGTCATGGAGATGAGAGGGAAACGAAAGCCAAGTCCCATAACCAGTAGGTAACTGGGATGAAGTGACATAACCGAGAAACAAGATATACCCGTCCCCCCGAGCCAATGCCCTCTTCCCAAGACAACCAGCTGAGGGGAAAGCAAGGCTCTAGCGCAGTTACTGTCTGTGCTTCCAGGCGAGGGCCCAGGGCGGCAGGCTGGGGCAGTGTAGGGGAGAGAGGCCCAGGAGAGATTTGGCAGGGGCAGTAAAGGAACAAGATTCGTAACTTGGGACAAGAAGGAAAACATCTGCAAGGGTGAGGCAGTGGCCTCCCTGTGACAAGGGAAGGAATCAACACTTGAGAGGGATGCTCTTACCTTTTACAGACAGAGTCATAGAATTGATGAGAAAAGGGAACAGGGGCCAAGCTCCCCCTGCTACCTGGCTGAGGTTGTAGGTACTCTTAGTAAAAGGGAGCTGTACAGGGACAGGACCGCCTAGAACTCTACCCAGCTTCATTGGGAGCAATTCTCTGTTGGTATGCAGGTGGGGGTACAGAGGGAAAACAGAGCCAACCTCAAATCTCAGGCTGTTTTCTCCCCACCACAGACTCCTCCCGCTGCCAGCTGCTAGCACGTGTGGCAGCAGAGGAAGATTTATGGTAGCCAGCGCAAATCAAGGAGGCAATTTTCTCCTCCCTACAAGGCCCAGAAAAAGGAGGAGCCACTCACAGAGCAGGAGGAAATCTGCCTCTAGCGTTAGAAACCACAGTAAAATTTTCACTCACCTGGAACAACAGGTGGTTGAAGCTGGTAGCCTGTCAGCTCACACCACCCCACAGGATAAATGTCTGGAGACTCGCAGTCCACCCACTGGTCATACTCGTTGTCCCAGCCATCAAAATGGATGCTAAGGAGACGGTGGACTACACGCTTCACCGTGGCCACGCAGATGAGCCGGGGCTCCATCAGGTCCACTGCTTCCACCTTCATGCCTGCCTTGAAGCCGTGGTTTGGGCAGTCCTGAGTGCAGAAAAAATGAAAAAAGGAAACCCAAGGCCATTGCACCCAGTCCAAACCCACCTCTGGCCACCAGCACCCTAGAACAGGCTTGCCTCCAGCTTAAAGCCAGCAGAGAGAGAACAAGCCCACAGTCACGCAACAGAATGAACCAGTCGCGTAACAGAAGGGGGCACACATGGAAAGACCCAAGGCCAGCTGTGTCCTTAGTGAATCTCAGCCCAGCCTTTAGAAACAAGATCCTGACCTAGGGGGAGCAGCGGGCAGCAGTTAAGGGACACCCGATCAAACCATTAAGCTGAGATAGCCCTGGGAAATCAGAAAGACCAGCACAGGCCCAGGTGCTGCAGCAGTTTTGCTGATGCAGACCCACTCCACCCACATGCCAGCCACATGTCCACAGGCAATAAGCAGTGCAGAACCCACCAGGAGCCTACAGCTCCTGGAAACACTAGAGAATCGCAGGTCACACTCAGAGGGACCAAGATATCATTACATCCACAAAGGCATGACACTGCTTGTCCCGACCTGCCAAACAGGGCCTTTACTTGGAGAGTACATACTCCTGTGCCTTGGGCTCTCCTTAGAAGTGCTGACTGGCAGCAAAGAGCAGCCCAGTAGAGACACTGGATATTGTCTATCCTGATTTCAGGAAGGCTTTTGACACTGTCTCCCATAAGATCCTCACAGAGAAGCCGATGAAAGTATAGGCTGGATGAGGAGACAGTGAGGTGGACTGAAAACTGGCTGAGTGGCTGGGCCCAGAGGATGGTAATTAGTGGCATGAAGCCTAGTTGGAGGCCAGTAATTAGCGGTGTATCCGAGGGGTCAAGACTGGATCCAATCCTGTTCAACATCTTCATTAATTATCTCGATGACATGACAGAGTGTCACATCAAACTCGGCAAGTTTGCTGGTGATACAAAACTGGGTGGAGAGACTGATAGACTAGAGGGTTGTGCTGCCATCCAGAGGGACCTTGACAAGCTGGAGAAATGGTCTGACAGGAACCTCACGCAGTTCAACAAGAGAAAATGTAAAGCTCTGCACCTGGGGAGGAACAACCCCAGGCACCAGGACATGTTGGGGGCCGAGTGGCTGGAAAGCAGCTTGGCAGAAAAGGGCCTGGGGATCCTGGCGGACACCAAGTTGAACAGGAGCCAGCAACGTGCCCTTGGCACAAAGGCGGCTAATGGTAACCTGGGCTGCATTAGGAGGAGTGTTCCCAGCAGATCAAGAGAGGTGATCCTTCCCCTCTACTCAGCACTGGTGAGGCCACACCTAGCATGCTGTGTCCAGTTCTGGGCTCCCCAGTACAGGAGAGACATGGACATACTGGAGAGAGTCCAGCAAAGGGCCATGAAGATGATGAAGGGACTGGAGCACCTCTCCTATGAAGAAAGGCTGAGAGAGCTGGAACTGTTCAGCCTGGAGAAGAGAAGGCTCAGGGGGATCTTATCAGTGTGTATAAATGCCTGAAGGGAGGGTACAAAGAAGATGGAGCCAGGCTCTTCTCAGTGGTGCCCAGGGACAGGACCAGAGGCAATGGGCACAGGCTGAAACACAGGAGGTTGGTTCCCTCTGAACATCGGGAAACACTGTTTACTGTAAGGGTGACTGAGCACTGGCACAGGTTGCCCGGGGAGGTTGTGGAGTCTCCATCCTTGGAGATATTCAAAAGTTGCCTGGACATGGTCCTGGGCAACCTGCTATAGGTGACCCTGACTGAGCAGGGGGTTGGAGAAGATGACCTCCAGAGGTCCCTTCCACCTCAACCATTCTGTGACAGCCAGAGCTCTTGCGCTCCTTCTTGCTGACTGCAAGCATCCCTACACATCTCTTCTTCCTGGCAGCACTCACTGTGTTGAAGAGCCGTGCTGGAACAGGTCTTGATTTAGTCTTTTCCAGGTAACTCTCCCAGTTGAAGGTCTTTGCGTCTTGCCCTGCAGCAGGAAGAAATGGTAAGAGGGAAAAAGGCAGTCACTGGGTAGACCAGCTGGGAGAAAAGGCAGAATAGGCAGGAAGGAGGCATAGCAACTGGTTGCAAAGCAGTTTCATGAACCAGCACGTACAGCCTGATCTTGGACATAAATCTAGTGCACAGATTCCATGGCATTCCAGCATCCCCCTCCAGCGGGCAAATACAGAAAAGCGCAAGCTGCAACTCTGAATGTATCTAGACCACAGAGAAAGGTGAGGAGAAGCAGCAGGCAGGAAGAAGTATGTTCAGAACACGCCACCAAGACCAATCTTTCTCCCACCAGCAGGAACATCAAAGGAAGATAGCATAGCACTGCACAAAAGTGTTGCAATACAGAAATTCAGAGCAGGCCTTTTTGGGGTATGGCCAGATGAGGTAGTAAAAACACTCCTAGGGACTCCGCTCAGGACTGGTCTCAGATTTATTCATACAAGAAGAACAGAGGTGATTCCTGCCACTTTTAAGTACTGAGTCAAGCAGCAATGGCTTTACTTATCCCTTCCCACCCTCCTTGTCCTTTAAGCTTTTGATTCTGTTCAGTTTGGGGATCGTACACCTCTCCCACTGATCCGCCAGGAGCTAACCGCCATGCCATTAATGCCCTTTGGAGATGTTACTTCCTTCCATAAAGTACCAAGACTTGGTATATGGGCAGAGCTCAGATGGACTGGCTCTCTGAACCAGCCCTATCTCCCCCCAAAACAGGCAGACTGGGACCGTGTGGTTTTGATTCACCTGAACCTGACACCTCTCAGAAAAGCACAGCCCAGCAGATTCTGCACGCAGGTTTGTACCACAGGGCAGAGTCCAAATCTTACCTTTTGGAGGGGTCAGTTCGATGCTGTTCTTCTGACAGAAGTTGACGGGGAAGATGGCATGCGAGGAGGCATGATAGCAGAACCAGTCAGAGCCATCAGCAGATGTGGCTCCATCAATGCTGATCATGAGATACCCATCCAAGAGGACCTGAGATGGGAGTGAAGGGCATGAGTGTAGAGCTTCACTTGCTCTAAAGCCTCTCCTCTCAAAGGACCCCCCCCCAGATGGATCACAATTGCCACTAGAGAGTAAAATGCAATGTTATATGCTCCAGGGCACGCAGTAGCTTCTCCTGATATGTTAGTCAACACAAGCTGATCCCCAAAGCAGCAATTTCTGCAGGACTGGGACCAACACTAATAACCTTGTGAAAAGGACTCAGCCATAAACAATCAGGAGCTCCATTCTCCCTCAGAAATGGACTTTATTGGCAGCCCAGAGACCTACACCAGCCAGGTGATGAATTTGTTACTGGGCAGAAGGGAAGGACACCACCTTCAGACTTTCTGCTTCCTACAGCAACAAGACTTGTCCCATCCTGTCACTCAGTGGTAACTGGTGCCTACCAAATGTGATAGGCATGTCTGCCCCAACCTCTTCACATTTCCAAGCAATGGCTGAAGGAAACATTTTACAGACACAAAGAGCTTTCCTAGCATCCCCCTGCCAAACCACAAGTGTCAAAGTCCTCTACTTGGGTTCTACAATGGCAAACTGCTTCTTGAGGGAGAAGGAAAAGCCCAAGTTGATGCTATACTTCAGGACATGCAACACACCTCACTGAGGAAACCTGGCCAAGCAATTTACTTCCCAACACTAGCACAGGAGTACAGCTCATTACCACCTCATCAAGAGAGACTGCAGGAGACACATCCATCCTCAGCTTCCTGCACCAGTGAATGCTGCCCATACAGATACATCCCATTCCCCACACAGAGGTCATCCCACAACTCTTTCCCTCTCCTTTCTCTCCTCAAGGCAGCATTACAGAGGCCTCTCTTTATGCACACCAAGAACTGGAGAACAAATCCTCCCTACTGCATGCCCAAGGGTGAAGGAAGGGCGGCTGCCAGTCACACACACTGGACAGTTAGCTTGCAGACCAAGCATGCTCATCTTCATGCTATCCACTTAGGCACACATGGGCAACTGCTGGTCTCATCAGCTTCTCAGACCTCTGAGGTAACGCCCCAATTCCCTCCACACACCACCTGCCTACCTTTCTTGACAGCCCTCTCTTCTCCCTCATGCAAAATCCTACCCGGTCTTACTCATTTGCAAAGACCTGAGGAGAGGCTGGGTTATCTCAGGTAAACACAGTAGACCCCCTTCCGCCCACTGAGCTTACCTTGCAAACAGTGGCCACGCAAATGTTGCCCAGATTCAGGGGATCAATGGCCTCCAGTTTCATGCCTTCCTCAAACCATCCACCTTCAGCATAGACAGCCCGTACCTAAGGGAGACCATGCACTGTCAGGGGTATGGGACAGTTCCATCCTGACACCAAGCGTGCCAAGTGCAAACAGGATTAGAGCTTCTTTACTTGGCTCAACCCAAGTTGGGAGGGGAAAGAAGTATTACAAGAAATACAAAGAGGCAGCCAAACCAATGCTCTGTTTGTGTCAGCAACCTCCTGCCAAGGCTCTGGTCAGTCAGAAAACCGGGCCCAGCACTCAGCTACTGCTCCACAGCAGAGCAAGCCTCCTTCTCACCTCAGTCCTTATCAATATGATCCAGCTCCTTGTCAGAACTGGTCTCTCCCATGCAATCGTCTTCCCTCTCCAACTCAAAGCTCCAAGCAACCGCCTGCCTTTCAGTCGAGTCCCTCAATCTGTTGTTGTCTTTTAGTTCTTCCATCTTTCTATTTTGACCTGCCCCTGCCCAACCACAGCCTTGACACCCCAAACACCTTACTGCCCTTTAGCTGTAAGAGAGACAAATGAGCCATCCTCAACAATCCACACAGCAATATATATATATACCCAAGGAAGGAAGTGGTATCATGGCTTCCTCTGCTGTGGCCAACACAGAAAGGCAAACTTGTCCTACCTTCTTAAACAGATAGGGGACAGCATCACAGTAAATCTTCCGGAAGGTGGGATGGTTTGCCATGTCACTGCGTTTTTCTTCTGTGAGGAATGGAAGAAACAAAGAGAGCTAAGAAACCTGCAGCAACTGCAGTAAGAAAACACACTGGTTATTAATTCTCTGGTGAGAGCTCAGCTGCTATAAAAGACCTAGATCAGAGACCATGAGAAGAGTAATAAAAAGAACAGGTCAGTCCCTCTACACCTTCTCATAACATAGGCTGTGATGCAGGGCTTTCTCAAAAGCAGATGCCTGAGCTTCCTGAGCACTAGTGATGACACCTATACATGCAGCTGTAATCACCAGAGAGAGGCAGCAAGGAAGGGAGACACAACCAAAAGGATCAGCAGGGCTTGAGTCTTAGTCTTTTCTGCCAGTCTAAGCTTATCAACAATTCCTTTCTGTAAAGTCCAGAAAAACACAACCTGACAGCATCCAGTCTTACAGAAGCCAGCATGAATTTCCTCAAAAAGACTATAAACATCTGTGATGTTGCAAACTCTGCATTCTCACACTGTAGGCATAGACTATCTGCTTCAGGTAAGAAACCCTACAGTCCCCCTGTCCTGACCTATGGCAGCAGATCACTGGGCTTTTATCTATCCAGGGGGAAAAGCAGCAGACACATGACTACGTAGACTTTATCTGTCGGGTTCTGAGGCAACTGCCTGGCTCCCAGCATGTCAAGACTGGTGTCAATGGCAGGGTCCAGGCAGTTCATAGCAAATCAGAAGATGCTTGTGGTGGCCTGATCCCTACCTGTCTTCTTCATGCTGTGGCCCACTCTCCGTGACCAGCCCACAGGATGGATGAGGGGACTCCACATGTGGCACCAGAAGTCATCATCGCTGTCGCCATCCTCATAGAGGAGTCTCAGTCTGCCCCCGATCACCGTGTCCACCACTGCCATGCGCGTCCGGGACACATGGCTTTTATCCACCACCTCCACCCGCATGCCCTGCCGGAATGGGTACTTCATGCTCTCCGCCATCTAGCAACAACCAACAGAGGAGGTATCAATCGCACTTGGTGTTTTCCTTCCCCAAACACTTCAGAGAACACCTTTCCCCACATCCTAGCCAACCTCCTGGGCTGCCCAAATCTGACTGGGAAAAACCTCTGAGAAGGGATGCACAGGAGTGGGTTCATCAGGGGGATGGGGAGCTGCCAACCCCCCCACACGACAGCACGGTTGGGCACATGCACCCTAAGTGCTGCCTGTGCTGTGGCCTTATAACAGCCACCCCCACACTGGCCCAGCAGCCGTGCTCAGCCAGTACCTTGTGTGAATGTTCTGAGCATGAGAAACAGATGTCCCTTCTGTTCAGCAGGAACAGAGTGAGGAATTGCGTGCCTTTTTCAGTCATGAGACCATAAGGTTTCAAGGCTGGAAGTTAGAGGCACAGCTACCCAAAGGGCAACGGGATTTTCAGTTGACTTTAAAGGAAGTCAGGCCCTTATTTTCACTTTTTTACTGTGATCAGAGGTAGAGCAACATGATGGTCTATCTGCCAATTCCACCTCCAATGCCAGTTACTCTGCAGACTGACTCAAAGGCGCAGGCACACGAAAAGAGTCACTGGCTGCCTTCTAACTGATTTTATTTGAGACCTTCAGTTTGCTGATACAGCCTAGCCCATCCACAAACACCCAAGGGTGTTTAAAGAACACCTGATATTTCGGCACTGAGGATCCCAGAATGCCGTGCAGCAACTACAAACAACAGCTCAAAACAGACTCAGACATCCAAACCAGCCTACACCTGATTCCAGAAGAACTTTTAAGGGAAGGTCTCCCCCTTCCACCTCATGTTCATTAGGTGGGAGTCAGGATGCTGGGGGGAGAACGATATTGACAACATCTGTCTCCCTCTACCACTTCCCTTCCATGGTGTGAGCTTTGAGCTACAGGCTGCAGCCCAGGAACAAGCATCTACAAACATCCTCTCAACTTTCTGAGGAGCAACAAGGGAAACACCAAGTACGTCAAGGTCTCCAGCTCAGTGTCACCAATTACCTTGCACACAGGAAAACCCATCACCTGCCTTCCTGCCTGCTGTCTCTGGGACAGTCTTCCCTATCTGTGGTTTACAAAGTTGCCAGTGACAAAAGAGTCTCTCCTCTCCCACAAGATCTAACCTCAGCGCAGGCTACACAAAACAACCACAAGCGCCATAAAGCTGGCAAGGCCACGGCGCAGCTGCTTCCATGCACTTTGAGGGAGCCTGCACCCCTCTCACTCCCCACAAGCTGCTGTGCTACCAACATTGAAGGCAAAGGTTTTTGACTCAGAGCCATTCCCCAGCACTGAAACAGGGCAGGGAAAGGCCAGGCTGGAGCTGCATTGGCCTCTCCCTTCAGCAAAAAAAGCAAACTCATCCCCAGTATTTTCCAGCACAAGTTGACGACAACAGCTTTTAAAGCCCATCTACAACCCAAAGGAGAAACAGTTGTGCTGACAGGGCATAGGGGCTGTGCCATTACCCACAGCATCATGACAGGTGTCTCACTGCCCCATCCTGCCCAGGTTTCAAGGGGATGCATAGGAGTTGCACAGATCAGAACCAGAAGAGACATGTTACACACATGACATCTCTTGGCTTCGGCTTCATTTCCACACATAAAATGATAGCCTCCCACATTTACCTTGATGTGGAAATCCACTGGGATGGTCCTGGCTCCCACCAGTTTTTTCATGAGGTAACTTCTCCAGTCAGTGTACTTAGCATGGATAGCTACATATGAACAGGGAAAAAGCACATCTTTATGACCAAAGGAATTAGAGCACCACATTACACCTTTCTTCCTCTCTGAGAGTCCGTTTGCATTAAAAGGCCTTCTTCACATTCAGATCCTGTACCTGCTCTCAGGCAGACCCTGTTCTGCAAGCTTGCCCTCACAACTGGCTGCGAGGGATCACCATTAACAGAGCAGACTGAGCCAAGCAGACATCCAGCTCCACTGATCTAGATGTGGAAGTGGTATTAGAGCAAAAACACATAAGTTACACCAAGCAAACCTCAGCTTGCTAGAATTCTGCTAAACTAGCATCAGCAGAGCAGGGAATCGATCCAGTGCACTCCCCAGAGACTGTCCAGGATATAGGACCAAAAAGCTCCCCCAAAGGTTAAGGTCAGGAGGAACAGCCACCTGCATAAGCCTCTGTCCATAGGTCTGACACCAGCTTTGCATCCCACACCCCCAGGTCAACCACAGGGAGATGAGGAGAGAGCAATCCAAGCAGTCTCCAGCTTCCCAAAGAACTAACTGTTCCTTGTAACTCAGAGCACAAATGGAGCTGTGGTCCCAAGTACAGTGGGAGCACCTGGCTCACTGCACTAGGCATATACCAAGGCTCCTCCATGCCCAGGCACGTCCTGACCCCTCTCGCCCCAAACTCACTTTGTGGTGGTACCAGGATTTTGCTGTTGATGGCACACCAGCCAATGGGGTGAATATCCACTGTGCCCAAATTGCACCAGAAGTCGTGGCTGGCATCATTCTCAAAGCCCTCATATCGCAGAAGGGCCCTGTACCCTGCCAGGACAGAGCAGACAACCAGAGAAAGGCATTAGAGGCCAGGCATTTCTCCTCTCCCTGTTGGGCACCACAGGCTTAGTCTCTACAGCACAGCCTTCAGAGCTCTGCATAGGTTATCAGAGCTTCTTCAGCCATTCTGGAGGCAGAACCATCCAAAATTTCTCAGCTGTTGCAGAGCTCCAAAGAGCTGATGTTTTGCTTGACCAGCTACACTCGGCTCTCTAAAGCTTCCCTCAGAGATTAGCCATCCCCAGCTGTCAGGAATTACATTGGAGACATACCTACAGTCTGGATGACGGACGCAATCCAGTACACACGGCTGGGGAGCACGGCATCACTGTTCAGCACTTCCACTTTCATACCTTTCACCACATCATCCCACTGATCGAAGAGTGGCACCTGAAGGATTGAGGCAGCCACGTTGGGAGAGGGACGTTGACAGTTAAGAGTAGGGCTCAGGCCCTCGTTCTAGCTTTCAGAGACAAGTTTTAGGCAGCTACACTTTCACCTTAGGCACAGGCTTGCATGTGTTACCCTTTCTATATCTGCCAACAGGCAGAAATGCAACTGAACTGTCCCAACACTGGGGTGTTCACTGAGGATCCCAAAAGGCAGAACATTGTATAGCAACACTTAGCTACTGCCAGCTGTCCTAGTATCCCAAAGTAGCTGCTGCCATTCCTCTAGGGTATCAAAATCTCTAACCATCAATCAAACTGCCATGCCTTCCTGACCTATCCTCAAGAAGAAGGAAATTTTGTTAGTATTATCACAGATCCCAACTCAAAAGGAACATAAGAAGCGAGTCTTAATACACAGAGAGGCTAGGGCTGCTATAATACCTAAGGACTGCCATTCTTCCACATATCTGTCTCAGCTACTTGGCCCATAAGGACTGCAAATCGGTATGATAGGAACCAGACATGCTGGAGGGGCAGCTACTGCCAGGCCCACATAAGCAGAGTTCCACCCAGCACATCACCCTGTGCTGTGCTCACCCACGCAAACTGCAAAGGCAACTAGGAGCTTTCTGCTGTGCCCCCGAGTCAGAACTAATTCTGTCCCCAGCCAGCACTGGGCCATCACCACCAGCAGTGCTTCTATCAAGTCCCCCTCTGCTTCCTCCCCCTAAACTCCTGGTCCCCCTGTGGGACTCCCATTCTTAGCTGTGAGAAGTCCCAACTTCTTTCCTGGCATCAGCTGAGGCTCAATAACCAGTTCCTCAGGCCTCTCCCCACCACTTGTCACCGGAGTACAGGGGAGCCCCATGCACACTGTGAGGCACAGCGAAGAACAACTCACGTGTTTGAAGCAGCTGACAGGAGCTGCCTTGAAGCCGTGCTCCTGCAGGTACTTTCCCCAGTCAAAGCCCAGGACGAGTGCTATAAGCAGACATGAGAGCAGAAAATCAGGTGAGATTACAGAAGAGGCACAGAGCGCTCAGTTACCTCTAGACTACAGCTTGCAGCCACGTTGCGGCCCAGTCTGGGACAAAGCCCTCTGCCCTAGCACACAGGGACTCTGCATTCCAGTGCATCTTCCCTGGTGGAGAACTAGATCCTACAAGCACACAGGGACCAGCCCCCACAAAAGGCACAATATATTTTTAATCAATCCTTGCTGTCACTTGCTTTTGGGAAAGGGGGGACAGGAGGGGCAAGAAAAGGAGTCAAATCCAGCCCAGGGCTCGAGCACTCGGGGGAGAGTAGAGACTGCATCCTTTCAGCGCTAAACCACTTAGCAGCTTTGCCTCTCAGCAGCAACACTGCAGGGTCATAGCAGCAGCACCTGCTTCCCCAGAGGATGCTGGGAAAATCAGAGTGAAGCACTGGGATATTCAACCCAGTCACTTCTGATCCAAGGCTACAGCTCTGCTCCAGCAGCAGCATGCTCAGGGATTAATCCCTACTGCCACCCCCTGGGGCTCAGTTTTGCCCCAACAGAGCAGCTTGCTACTCCTTCAGCTGCAGTGACTGGCTGCTCAAGTTGATCAGTGAATAACTCTGCTTAAATATAACTCCCCACAGGCAGGGGGGCAGCGAATGGCTGGGAGCAGCAGGGCACCTTTAAGTCAGCTTTGCCAGTAGCTCACAAGACTGTGACTAAAGAGCTTATGCTTCAGCCCAAGTTGCACCAGGAGCAAGGATGAGGCTGCAATAGTGGATGGACAGGAACCCACCAGGGCTCCGTTAGCACCGGCAGGGAGAGGGAGATAGACGTGCCCTGCATCCTGCCAGCTTGTGTTGGAGCAATCCACGCACATTGTTTCAGTACAAGGCAGTGTACCAGAGGTGAGGAAGTGGACTGCAGAGCTTATAGCCCTCCAGGTGTCCCCATTTCTGTGGCTCCAGCAGCTGTACCTCACACCTCAACTACACTCACCATCCTGGCCTGTCAGTGTCCCATCTGCCAGCTGCCCTGTGCCCTGTGAATGGAGGAAGGCCCCGATCTTGGCCGACCAGGCTGCCTTGTGCAGAACTTTAGCTTTCTTCGTTGGTGGCTTCCCCTACAAAAGAAGCGATGTTAGGAACATCAGTAACACAGGAGAGGAGAGGAAGCCAGGCCCTGCAACTGGCCAGCAGGACATGCATCTCTTCTTTGGGGTGATTTTCAGGTTTCAGCATTTTCACTAACGCTCACAGGAATAAGAAGAAACAGCAGGTAAAATATAACTGTGTCCTTCCCCAGCTTCTAGGAAGCATCACATTTCATCTGGCATGTGCTCTGTGGGGACTTCAGGCAGAAAGAACAAGCCATGGTAATGGCAGTCTGATCTTTAGAGAGAAACCACGCACCCCTGCGTACAGGCACGTCCTGCTCCATCCCCAGGGAAGAAGGCAGGGGTTTGACTCACCTGCAGTCTGGCCAGGATGCTGGCCTTCTTGGAGTTTGAGGAGTAGCTTCTGGAGCAGGAGACACTGCAGAAACGTTTGGTCTTGGAGAAGAAAGCTTCCCTGGTGCCCACAATCCCACACATCTCGCACACAGCTGAGAGAAGGAAGGCACAAAAACGTGAGCAGTTAGCAGGGTCGATACACTACAAGGACAGAGCTGAGTCCAGCTAACCCTCATGGCACATAGCAGCTCCCCCACGTAGCCCAGAAAATGCAGTCTCAATCCAGTGCTGCTCCCAAAGCATATTCAAGGTGCAGTCATACACCCTTCCGCTCCCCTAGCCCTTGTTCTTTCCATCACGCACGTCCTTTAGGTAGAACAGGCAGGCAGCGCAGTACCTGGCTCGGAGCCGCTGTCCTCTGTGAGCCGGCCTATGGACGGCTGGTGCACAGGAGAGGTTGGAAGCTCTCCAGCTTCCCAGTCTGCCACCTCATCGTCACTAGACTCATCCAGACAGGAGCTGCTGTCACTGCCCATGCTGCTGTTGTAGCCCCGGAAGCTGTCATAACCCCCAAAGATGTCCAATTCATCATCCTCCTCGTCATCATTGCCTTCCTCCTCCATCCGCTCCAAAGATGAAGTTTTGTGGCAGAAGGTAGACACCAACTGAAAAAAGAGCCAGTCTGCTTTAAAATAGAGGTTTTACACCACACCCCACAATAAATCTGCCTTCATTGCCGGGGGGGGCCCTCTTAGACCGGGGAGAGGCCTCGGGGTGAGCAATGAGTCCACGTAACAACCCCAAAGGCAGGAGTCTGAATCCCTAGCAGGGAAGCTACTACCCCCGCAACAGGTCCCTTTACAGCTCTTTCACAGGCTGCATTCTGCTTCCCAAAAGGAAACAAACAGCCACAGAGCTGCAGCTACATAGAAAAAAGTTAGAAGAACATGGAAAGAATACAGGGAACTACACTGCCATGCTGACGAAGACAGGAGACTGTGTCCTTCCAGGCACTGTCTCTCCCAACACAGTTGCACAGCACAGCAGCGCAGACACCATCAACATTAAAGTCACTGCAAACTTCCAGCGCAGAGCACAAAGCTGAACACTCTGGCCACCATAGCTCACAAGACCAGTACAGCCTAGATGTCAGCAGGACAAACTTGACTCTGGAAAAAGCTCATGTTCTTTGGAAACCGCATAGTCCATAGCTGACCTCAGTTCAGAAGCTGCATCAGCAGGACGACAGAACGTTCGTTAAATGTTTTTGCCTACAGCCAGATGTCTCCACAACTAAACATCTTCACTAGCTCTTTGTACTTGCTGTAACAGTGAGAGAGCAGAGAGGCAGCGACTGAAGAAGGAGCACAGAAATCCAGTGACTGTTCCTCAGACCAGAAGAATCTTGAACTGGGCTCCAAATAAGCACAAAAGAAGCTGGGAGAAGGTGTTAGCAACTCGTGAAAGAGCAGCAAGAAGGCAGCATCAGCACAGAGAGTGATGGAACAGAAAGGTAGATTGGAACAGCCACACGAGGCATCAGGATACAGTTGTTCATCCAAGCGGGCAACAACAAAAGATCAGCAGCAAGTCCATCACCTTCCAGTCCTAAACTCCCTCCGATCCCTGGCTCCTGGGTATTATTATAGACACAGGAACTTTGCTCAGTGCCGCCTCCCCACATCCTCCCTGGCTTTCACACAAAACAGACCCAAGGTACCCAGGTGGTTCCCTGAGGACAGAGTTGCTCTCCTGCAGATCCACATCCTCAGACAGCATTCCTGGCGCCTGAAAGGCCTGAACTCCTCCGAAAAAAGCACATTCAACTCTCTCTCGCCCCTGTCTGGGGGTGCACTTTCCTTCAGCTCGTAGGAAAGGAGGATCTTTGGATCGTTCCTCTTCCACCAAACGCGAATGAAACTCGCGGACACGTTACAAGTTCCCAGGGCTGACGAGCAAGCACAGCACCGCCCGCAACCCCCTCAGAGGGGCGACGGGGACGCAGAGGCCCGTCCCGCCCGGGTATGACCCCCTCCGGCACCAGCCCGGCCCCCGGCAGCGCGGACGGCCGCGGCGGGCACAACACCACGACGGCCAGGAGGAGGCGACCCGCCGCTCCTCGTCCCCTCCCGGCCGCCGGCAGCCGTTACCCCGCTAACCCAGCCCGGGCCTCGCGTCCTCCCTCAGGGCACCGGGCGGCCCTGCCCGCTACCCCAAGGCTTTCCCCAGCACCCTGCGGGCAGCTCCGCGGCTGTAGGAGCGGACGACTCCGCACCCCCGGCCCCGGAGGAGCCCCCGGCCCAGCCCGGCCCGGCCCGGCCCGTCGCCGCTCACCTCGCCCCCGTCCTGCTCCATGGCTCCCAGGACGCCGCTAGCCCGCCTCACCCGCGTGGAGCACGTCCCCCGTCCCCCCAGCGGCGCATCTGATTGGCGGGAGGCGGGCAGACAAAACCAATCAGCGACGAGCTTGTTCTCGCCTCTGTCTCTCTCCCCGCGGGGCACGACGGGAGCTGTAGTTCTCTTCCCGCCACGGCGGCGGTGAGGAGAGGCGATGGCGGTGAGGAGAGGCGATGGCGGCGAGGAGAGGCGATGGCGGTGAGGAGAGGCGATGGCGGTGAGGAGGGGCGATGGCGGTGAGGAGAGGAGAGGCGATGGCGCCTCACAGCGGTCCCGGCCCGGGGCGGAGGAGAGCTCGGGCCCTGCTGCCGGCTCCCCAGGCACGGCGCCGGGGAGTGCCAGCGGGCCCAGCCCATCCGTTCTCATAGTTCTGGATTAGCTCTCTCATTCCCAGAAGTTTCTGTAAACAAGAAAACGAAAAAAAACCCCCAAACCCAAGAAACTCCCAAACTTCGGCCCCACGGACGGCTTTGACGCCCAGTAACCATCAGCGTGCGGGTGCGAACATAGCATCCCTGAAACAACGTGAGCCCCACAGAGACGCACAGCTGGGGTTGTGCGTCCTAAGCGTTAATGGAGGATGCCTCGAAGCCCCAACAAGGATGTGGTTTTAGACGGGAGGAATGGCTTCAGCATGGCAGCGCCTAATGTCACACGAGCAACGCCTTTGTCCCTGTCCCGCACCGCTGACGTAACCAGCGTGTCACCCAGGCCGGGCAACCCTCAGCGGGTGCTGGTAAAGGCTGCCAGGCAAGCAGGGTGCAGAGGACGGAGAACTCACTCCTTCACACCCACCCTGCCCCGACAAGTCCGAGAATCACCCGGGAAATAACCCATGCGAGTTAATGCTGCTGCTCCCTACCTCCTCAAATCATCAGTCTCAGAGATCTCAGGCAAAAATAGATGTTTTATTTGGCAAAGAAAGTATTACCTATACAAAAGAGGCCTTAAAGTGTTTACTGTGCTATGCAATTGGTTTTAAAATTTTTATGCATTTATAGCATAGATTTGTCGTAGTATGAATGCTCCTCTCCCTTTTGGCTTTTTTTTCCCCCATGGAAAAGTAGTGTGGTCTTAGCGGTACTGGTAGCAACATCCCTCACCCCAGCTCGCTGTCAAGAACAGCCAAGAAGCAAGTGTCTCACTGTATGTCTCTGGCATCGATTCTCTCTTACTCAAAAGGTACGTCCCCTGCAGTTAGTTCTATTTCCCATTCTACCCCTTTTATTTTGTTATCACCTTCATTGTGTTGACAAAGAAAAAAGAAAAAAACCCCCTACCTGTACTGAATGTTCCTACTCTGTACAGACCTTGTAGCGAGGAGCTAAACAAGTAATGCGTGAGGCATACGCACAGTTCCTCTCATGTGCAGACAGTACGGCCTTAGTTGCAGGCGAAAGTAAGGCAGCATGGAGAAGGTTCACTCCAGAGGCTTACCTATGTTACAGATATGCATGGATTGCTCTTCCAGACAATCCAAAGGCACTAACACGAGGCTACAGCCTGTCGATCTAAACGCAAAGGAGTGTCACTATCAGTGTGAACCATGCTTAGAACCCTGGGCAGTGACTGGGGTCACAGCCTAATTATAGAGGGACAGTGGCGGCGAGCTTGCAAAGCCTGCTGCGTGCAACTCCATCAGCAAATTTCTGTAGCATCAGGGGTCCTCCAGGTTCAGGTTCCAAAAACAATCCCACAGCGCTGTTAAGAAACAGAAAATTGCTTTTAAAGTATTTAAATAATGTAGTTGATAATAAATTATAAAGGCTGTTACTCCCTTGTATAAATACTGCCAGACAGTGCACTGCATGACAGACAACAAAGCTGTTTCCAGAAAAGACACAGATACAAAATTAAAGGTTCATTAAATCTTTCTGCTGCAGTAATCATTCATGTAACGCATTATGAGCTATTGCTGGTGCACATCTCCCGCTTCCTTCCCAGAGCACAACAAGCAGCACTGCTTCCTTACGTCACAGACCGGCTGGCTCAAGGCTTCATGAAAGCTTAAGCAAAAATGAGTTCTGCCTTGACACAGAACAGGTTTAAAGGCAGTCCCCATCCTGTGGCTGTTCATTTGTCATTGCAGTTCTAAGTAAACCTTTTCAATAAATAACAGTATTTAAATAATTTCATTTTAATTTGAATCAAATTCAAATTGGTTAAGGAATACTTATATTCTCTTTAATAATAAAAACTTCGCTATGTAACATTAATCGTAACGTCTTTGTAAAGCCAGCTCCTTTCTTCAGGGATATAACAGCACTGACAATCTCAAGAAACCAAAACCCCAAACCTAAGATTAGATTTCACTTTTCCTATCTCCTTCCTTACTGCTGCTCTGGGCCTTGTCTCTGTTTTGATGCCACCTGAAGTAAAAATTTTAGAAAGATCATTATAAAAAGGCTGCTGTCAGGTGAAAGCACCGGAGCCCACGATGCAATGGGGGGATTATTCCTGCAGGACAGAGGCCAGGCTGCTTTCTCAGAGCTGGACACAGGTGCTCAGCTCCAAGCTGTGCAGCTGGAGAAGCTTTCTGTACTTCAGCAGCAGCTCTATCCCTTATCACCACAATTTCCTTTAGGAGCCTTGGCACACTGGCTCTTTGTGCTCATCTACTGGGACTGTCCCCTCGCCCATGCTCTGGGGTGGGGAGCTCATGCTCCAGGTCCCCAGGCTTCATAAATTCATCCGCTGCTCCTCCAGAGCCTCCTTTTTTAGTCTTCTACTCTGTTACTTCAAAGAGCTCATGAGAATCCTGGCAGTCTGTGGGCCTAGTTTCACTTCAGCACCAAGTGGCAGCCATTCTCCTTACAGGGCCAGCTTCCAAATTCTTCAGCATGGTGGGAAGTCACACAGAGCTTTAGTAATGCTTTTGCTCTCACTTCCTATGCCGACACCGTAAGAAAACAAAAAACATTGCAAGGGTTTCATTTCTGTCATCAGCACTGGCAGCCATTTTGAAGAAAAAATGCTTATGACTTGTAGCCCTTGGTCATACGTTCACGATACTGTCTTTGAAAAAGGAAAGTAAGGTAGAAAAGCTCGGAAAACCAACAAGCAAACAGAAGAAATAAATAAAAAAAAGAAGTATTCTGCTTAACTTTTAGCAGACTAATTTTACAAATTAGTAAACACTTTACAAAGGTAACTGTGAAATGAAAAGAGGGAAATGGTGACCAGCCTGACCATGGTGACCACGACAGTAGAGGATTCCCCTGCACCAGGTATTCAGTAACCCAACTGTTCTTACTTGCAGACATCCCTGGCTGGGGCTGTCCCATATTGGGCCCTTGATTCATGGGAGCCTGCGGCATGCCTGGAGCATTTGGGATCATGTTTTGCTTCTGCAGCCTGGTCCTTCGTTTCTCCTCCAGCTCCTTCTGAATCTTATAGATCTTCTCCGCTAGCAAGTGATAGTACTCTGCCTGTTGGGGAGCAATACAAGTCAGGAAAGGAATGGGGACACACACTAAGCAAAGGCAACAGGTCACAGTGATCCAAGCTCGGAAAACAGCCTTCCACACACACATTTCAGCTTGGGTGGGGGTGGCTCTCCCTTTACAGGGGCTCCCGCACAGATAGGAGGGCAAAACCAGAGCACCGCTCAGGGCATTGCTGGCAACCATTAGACCAACACCAGACGTTTCTCTTCTCGTGTCCGACACTTCTTTGGGAGAATCACAGTGAAGAGCTTCACGCTGCCTTCAGCGAACCCCGAGAAGTCTCAGGCACAGCACAGCCCAACGGGCACCCCCCCTGACTCCTGGCACACCCAGGCAGAAGCCTGCAGCTGGCTGGTTCCTAGACCCCATCCAGCAGCCCCTGAACACACGCTTCCTCAGCCTGGGACTCTCATCTGCGCTTTCACTCCTCTTCCTCCCCAATCACTGCGCGGTCGGGGGAGAGACACACGACTAGATGACAGAGGATGACACCTCACCCTGCTGTTTGCCGATTCATACATATCCCCTTCCACTTTCCGAGCATATGCCACCAGATTCTCCATACGCCGATCCTTCAGTGCTGCGGGGTCAGGAGTAGGAAATATGGCTTGGACTCTGGGGGAGGGAAAACAAAAAAAAGAAAAGCGAGCCAAGTGATTAGGATGTCCCCAGGCAGGGACATCAGCACTAACCCCAGTGATCTGATCCGAACACAAAGCAGCAAGCAAGTCTTCTGACAGACTGCGGCACAGCTACGGCTCCTGGGGGATGCTGCCCCCATGTCCACGGCTTGAGTACAGAGCGGGACACTTCCACTGCAACAGCCCCAAACCAGCAGATGCAGCTCCATCCATCTTTCAGGCTTCTGCTTTCCCTTCTCACGGGCCCTGACAAAACTCACTCCCTGGCCCCCTGGTTTTGGAAGCCAGGCTTCCTCATGCTCCCTCCACCTCAGAAGCAGCAGCTCACCCAAGAGCAGATTGTTTTGATATTAGCTACTCACAGTCTGTGAACAAGGCGGTTTCGGATTGTTTTGATATTAGCTACTCACAATTTATGAACAAGTTGGTTTCGGAGATCCTGAGTGACTTCTCCATGCCATTGCTTCTGCCTGCCCCCTGACAGGACGGAGCCTCCTGACCCCAGCCCGGGTACCTCGGGGCTCAGGCCGACCTTACGCTGCTGCATCTCCCCAAGGAAGCACCGGCTCCACAACCCTCATCCACAAAAATCGAGCAAAATCCTTCAGGAGCGGTGGCGGGGAGGCGGGGGGGGCGGGCGGGAAGAGTGGGAAGGGTGGTGGCGCGAGCGGAAGAGGCACCGCCCCCTCAGGCGCCAACGGCCAAGGAGCGCGCGCGGCGCCGCCCAACAGCCGGCACCGCCTCAGGCGGGAGCGTCCCTCAGCGTACGCCAGCCTTGTCTCTTTGGGGTTGGTTTTTTTTTTTTTTTTTCCTTTTAAAAGTATCCCCCCCGGGATCCTCGGGCAGAATCTTACCTCGCAAGTGCAAGGCAGCCAGCGTGCGGGTCGTGTTTCCTCAGGCAAGGGCACGTCCTGGGCTGTGTGAGGAAGCTGTTGGTGCTTTCCAGTTGTCTGTCGTGCAGCTTCCAGAAAACCCTTGTCAGACCATCCTTAGTGTTACACTGATGTTCTCAGGTATTTACAGCAACTTCTCATTAAATCACACTGTGCAATAGACATAGCCACTGAACAGTTCATGTGGTGAACAAATTGCTCAACCCCAGACCCAACCGGCATCCCAGTTAAGGGCACAGACGCTAAGTTAGCCTGTCCCTTGCTATTTTACTACTGCGCTAGGTCTGCCAGTATATGTCAACGCAGCTCTACGTACAAATACTAATAAAAAAGTAAAACAAAAATGGTGTCCAGATTTCACACTATGCCTAGTTCCAAGGCTGTCCTGAAAAGGGGAGAGAAGAGTTAACCATCTGGGAGATAAAACTCAGTTTTGAGTACTTACCCCATCCCAGTCCCCCAGGAAATCTGCCTTTTGAGTGCTGAGCTGTGCTGCCTGTTCGATTCCTCCACCAGCCTGGGAAGAAGCGGGGTACCACCATGTCCTGCCAGGTCACCTTCCCCGGCAGAAGGGGCAGCCTGGAGGACCAGTAAGTCCAGCTAATAGCAGAAGATGAGACGTTACAACATCCACACGGCCTGGCACATAATATGCAGTTCACCAAGGTGGAAACCCCTTTACATACGCTTTCCCAAGCCACCGTTAAGGGCTCTCTCTCACCATTTGTGGTGACACTGGGGAACTGGGTCCAGGTGGCAGAAAAAAGACCTGAAATCCTTCAGTACAAGCTCAGACTGAGAAAACGGCGAGTAAACAGAAGAGCACCTGAGGTCTTTATTTTCAAACTCATGATTTTGGGGTTCTAACTTGTGGCAGCTCTAACCCAGCCAGTGAATGTGGTTACAAGCCCTGGCAGCACGGGTGCTGTTGGACCCAGGTCACACCTCAGGCCTTGGGCTGCCCCGGCTTTCAGTCGACAGGCCTGGTGAGATATCTGTTGTATGGCTCTGTCCTGGTTTCAGCTGGGATAGAGTTAATTTTCTTCCTAGTAGCTGGTACGGTATGTTTTGGATTTAGTGTGAGAATAATGTTGATAGCACACTGATGTTTTAGTTGTTGCTTAGTCGTGCTTACCCCAAGTTAAGGACTTTTCCGTTTCCCATGCTCTGCCAGCAAGCAGGTGCTTAAGAAGCTGGGAGGGAGCGTGGCCAGGACAGCTGACCCGAACTAGCCAAAGGGATATTCCATACCGTAGAACGTCATGCTCAGTATATAAACTGGGTGGAGTTGGCTGTGAGGGGCGAATCGCTGCTTGGGCATCGGTCAGTGGGTGGTGAGCAATTACATTGTGTATCACTTGTCTTTTTCTTGGTTTTTTTTTTAATTTTATTTTATTTTATATATTCCTTTTCATTACACTTATTATTATATTTTATTATTATTATTGTTAGTATTGCATTTTATTTTACTTTAGTTATTAAATCATTCTTATCTCAACCCACAAGTTTGACTTTTTTTTTTTTGATTCTCCTCCCCATCCCACTGGGAGGAGAGGAGTGAGTGAGCAGCTGCGTGGTGCCTAGTTGCTGGCTGAGGTTAAACCATGACAGGCTCCCAAACCTCTGCGTACCAGGGAGACACTGTACTGGGAGCTCATTTCAGTGCCACACTCCAATCTTCACACCTTATTGATGGAAAAAGGAGGAGGGAAAGACCCACAAAATCATCCTGGAAATAAGCCTTCTGATTTTAACTCCCCACCCTCTCCCAGTGCTGGACAAAGATTTGCTCTGGAATAATAAATAAATCTTGTTCTCCCCTTGATTCCTTGGAGCCAAATGAATTGCGGGAGAAACAGCTATGAGCTTCTGTAGCTGAAACTGGCGGAGTCTAACAGGGAAGGAAAATGCATTAGTCTCACTTTCCTGCCACCCCACCCACCACGTCCCAGCAGTACAAACACATTAAAAACCCCCATCAGGCTATATAGGTGCCTGACAAGAAGCATCACAAGTACCAGAGAGCAGCCCAGAAGCCTCCGTCATGGCAGAGCAATGCATGATCCAAGGAAGAATCCAGCTTTAAAACAAGGCACTTGTTCTATTGCACAGCTGATCATCACAGGATGGATGCAGAGACCAGATTCCTGAATTCCCCTTCAAAACAGACACAAGAGAACAAGGGTGCCATAGGTACCCGCTTTGAGTCACTGGGGGGCTATTTATATTCAGCTTCACTTCCCCTCCCCGCACCCAGCATCCATTCCACCCCCACCCCAGTCATTTTGAGAAGTGGCATCTCTGGGTGCGCTACTTTGGGGCCCCTGTCTCCTACACCAACGTCACCATCTGCAGACCACTGCTGATCCTGCAGGACATTCCTACTAGTCTCATCTGCTGCTTTAATTGCCGTCTTCCACCTCGTACCAGGCAGCTGAAGCTGCAGGGTGGCTCCTAGTGACCCCAGATGAGCACAAGTGAGTTAGCTCAGCTCGTCTTGCAGGTTGCAGAACACCAGCTGGGCTGGGCAGCGTTTGCTGTGGGTTTCAGTGGCAATGCTAAGCAAGGGCAGAGACTTGTCTTGGCCGTAGGTTTGCATGACTCAGCGCAGACCACAGACTGGAAGCTGTTTGGGATACCAACTTAAAAAGCAAGTCCCGATCTTTGGCTGGCCAGAGATGTAATTTCCGCCCCAGCTGTGATCAAAGCAAATGAAATTCTTTGCTTCAGCACAGTACTGATCTAGCACCACAGTGAGTAGCTAGTGCCTCTGCTATGCCCTGTTGTCAGTTCTCTTTTCCCCAGAGGAACCTTTTAGATCTTCTTACAACAGGAAAGAAAACGTGCTGCTCCATAAACCAAGCAGGGTGCATGAGTTGTGTAGGGATGGGCATCCTCTTCCTCCCCCACATTCCCCCACATGCCCCTTTCAGGCAAGACACAGCACATGGTCCACAGTCCAGGAGAGGAACAGCATGGGTTACAGTAGGTGGACTAAAAAAAAATATGTCCAAAATACCTGCCCCAAGGGTTTTCTTTAGAGAAACTTGAAGTTACTGACCTGCTGCCAGAACAGCAGAACACCTTTGCACAGGAAGAACACGGGATTCCCAGACAGCTGCTGTTGCTCTCGCTGCGATCTCAAGAAAGCATAGGAAAAGGGAACGCCTGAAGGATCTTCAGCTTAGGGAGTTGGGGTTGCTACGAGCAGAAAATGGGGCCCTGGCTTCCAGTGCTGTGTTTGCAGACCCCACTCCTGCCTGGGGTCAGCTCCTCCCCCTGCGGCCACAAGCCCTGGCAGTAGTGCAGAGGGCTGGGCCCTGGCTTACCAGGCCTTATTTCTCAGCGAAAATTTAACACCCAGGTCCTGCCTTCCAGCCCTTGGAGATCCTTTCTATATCAGCCCAGGGATGCCCCTACATCTGAGCCCCTGCTTCACCAGCCCCGGAGTCCCATGCTGCTGCGACTCCTCCTCCACCGGGTATGCAGCCATACTTGCATTTTTTTTCCCATTTTAGAAAGGCCTTGGCAGCGGTGTGGGGCAACAAAGACAACGAAAAGCAGAAGTGAAGAGGGAAACAAACCTAAGTAAGTGAAGGACTCCTCTCTTTGCTGGGCAAGAGGAGCGGGGCTGGCAAAGAGCTTTCTTCTTGTAATGCCAATGTCACTGCCTTCCAGTTCCTGCTATTGCCCTGGGGACTGCAGGGGCATGGCGAGAAGCAAAACACACGCTGACAGAGCTCGTGGTTGCACCCCATGGCTCTGTGCTCCCAAGATACGCCAGAGCCTGCCGCCACCCAGCACACCTGGGGAAAACAACAGTCTGAGCCGTGCCAACTTCACAAGGAGTTATGAAGGGCTTCAAAGACGGCTATGGGAGATGGTGCCAATAGTAATTCCTCCACCCTCCCTAAATCCACCACACTGCCTACAATAGGGAGCGTGGACGGGAGCCACGGCTGATTGCCCATCGGCTACCCACGGCACCGGTTACAGAACAGGTTTCCCTTTCAAAGATCCACCGTGCGCAGGATCCCTGCTGGGGAGTTACGACCAAGTCCCTGTTCTAAGGGATTGCAACTAAGGCAACTCAAGCAAATCAGCAACCCCCCGTTTTTCTAAACAAAGTGCCAGATCGAAGCTGGGCATGCAAATGCCAATGCATACAACATGCCTGCAAGGCTGACGGAGCAGCTTAGTGGCTTTTTGACTGCGATGCAGGCACAGATGCTGCTGAAACCACTGCAGATGGAGCCCGATGTGCTCTCACACTTTCAGGGCTGGGCTAGGCTGTCTCGGGCCGGGATCTACAGCACGCGATCTGTTTTGACAAGCCGAGGGAAGAGATGGCTCCTTGTGCAAACTGACAGTCACCCAAGGGTTGTGTTGTATGAAGGCAGCTGCTAAGAGGGTTTGTAAAAACAAACATTCCCCAGCCAGGGCAACGTATGGCTGTTCTTCGAAGAAAAGCTCATTTCAAGTGTAGGAGGCCTCTTCACACACTTAGGCAGAACGAGTCATTAGGAGCAGATGCTTCCGACCACTGCTGTCTTTCAATACAGGACCCGCTCCAGACTCTCCAGAGAGGCCGGGCCAGAGTCCTTGAGTTCGGCTGGAACTGGCAGCAGCACAACCAAGGACATGGTGTGCATGAAAAGACCATCTTGGAAACAGGAGGTGGAGTTTCTTGCAGAGGAACGAAGTGTGTATCAAACCCTGGAAGAAGCGCTGGAAAAGGAAGTAGAAGCTGGAATGGCTGTCACTGTCACATCGTGTACCTCAGCCTTGTCGTGGTGCTGCCGCCGCTTCTAAGAGGCCACGGGCTCTGCGTTAGGTGAGTAACTTGGGCCCTGTCAGGCTTTGTCTGGACTTTTCTTGGCCTGCCAGGAGCTGCATTGTAGCTCGTTTCGCTGTTACAACAATTGTCTAATGACCAGCTGACTGTTACCAACATTATTTCAGTTTTTGTACAATTACCTGGTGTGACACTTACTGTGTATATAAGGTTGTAACTAATAGATAGCAGGTATCAGGGAGAAGCCTACGTAACTGCTGGGCCTAGAGCGCAGCTCCCACAGAGCAACTAACAGATGTGGGGGTTTGCACAGTGGGGTGCACAGAGGGGGTCAGGGTCCCCGCGCTCAGCAATGGTGATGTGCCACGTGGCATGTCCTCCCACAGACACTGGAACAGCTCTCCCTGTAACGCCAGAGCCTCCACCCAGGCTGAGCTCTTCTGTGGGAGGATATGGCTTTGCAAGTCTTGTGGTGCAGGGAGTGTTTGAGGCTTCTCGCTTTGGCTGAGGCTGGGGCAGAACAGGATCTTCTCGGAGACGCTGCAGTTTCAAAAGCCCGAACCCCCCGTCTGTACTGAAGGCAGAGTCTGTGCTCATCGGGCTGGGAATCAGTGACTCCCATGATGATGAAGGCTGGAAGCTTGCGACTTGCGGCACCAGGAGGATGTCTCCTGCTCCACCTGCACGTGTACGGGACAACACCAGAATCGGTTCGGTGCCCTCACAGCAGACGTGAGGCTGGAAGCTGTGTCCAGTGAAACGTCCAAACTGCCTGAGCCTGGGCCTGAGCCGGGCAGCAGCACCTCGTGGAAGTGGTGGGTGCTGGTAGTGAGAGACTCTCTGCCGCAGGGGACGGAGGTCACCATCAACCAACCTGCCTACAGAGATGTGCTGCGGGTCGGGCTCTCAGATCTGGGATGATACGGAGAGGCTGCCAAGGCTTGTCCAGTCCTCACAGTTCCCTCCGCCCCGCTCCTCTTCCACGTGGGCATCGATGATACCGCCGGAGAGACCCAGAGCATATCAAGTGTGGCGTCATGGCTCTGGATGCAATGGCCACGAGTATGGGGGCTGAGCGGTCTTCTGCTGGTGAGGGGAAAGTACTTGAGGGGGAACAGATGTAGCCTGCAGGGCAACAACTGGTTGTGCAGCTGGTGCCAATAGGGATCCAGCTTTTATGACCATGGGACTCTCTTCAAGGATCAAGGACTGCTATGAAGAGATGGGATCCACCTGACCAAGGAGGCAAAACCGTCTTTGCTAAGCAGACAAAGGCTGCCCAACCTGTGGAGAAGAGCTTTAAACCAGGGACAACAGGTGAGGGACAGGAGAACTGACAATCAGGTGAGGAAGTGATGGACTGGCTTGGCAAACAAAGGTTACAGTGTGATGCGGACAGGAAAGACGTTGAAACCTGGCAGACAGGGGCCCAGCCCACGTGTATGCATGAAAACAAGGACGAGCTGGGAGGACAGCATCCTGGGGAAAGCTCTCGTAACTTTTCTGGGAAGTCAGCACATCTGTGTGCCTCTCTGAAGTTCCCTGCTTTCAGCAATCCCAGCTCCCTGAGACCAGTGGGAATGTCTGGAGCAAGGGAGACACTCTCAGTGAAGTAGAATCAGATTAGAGAACATTTAAACAAACTAGGCATGCTCAAGTCCATGGAACTTGACCGTTGCACACCCAAGTGCTGAGGGAGCTGGCTGATGTTGCAAGGCCACTCTCTATTATCTTTGAAAGGTCATGGTGATTGGGGGAAGTTCCTGAGGAGTGGAAGAATGAGACTCCTGTCTCAAAAGAGGAGAACCTGGGGAACTACAGGCCAGTTAACCTCACCTTAATCCTTGGGAAGGCAACAGAGCAAATATTCCTGGAAACCATTTCCAAACACACTAAGGACAAGGTGGTGAACGGGAGTAGTCACCATGGATTTATGAAGGGGAAATCATGCTTAAGCAACCTGACAGCCTTATGTGATGACTGGCTTGGCGAATGAGAGGAGAGCAGCAAACATTGTTTGTCTTGAATTTACTTAAGGCTTTTGACACCGTCTCTGAGCACTTCCTCACAAACTGAGGAAGTATGGGCTAGATAGACAGCAAGGTGGGTTGAAAGGTTGGGATCACTGGCACAAAGTCCAGTGGAGGCAAGGCACTAGTGACATACCCCAGGGGTCAGTACTGGAGACAATACTGTTTCACATCATCTTCATTAGTGACCTGAATGATGCGGCAGAGTACATCCTCAGGAAGTTCACAGATGGTACAAAACTGGGAGGAGTGGCTGATACACCAGAGCTGTGCTGCCATCCAGAGGGACCTCCACAGGCTAAAGGAATGGGCTGACGGGAACGTCACGAAGTTCAATAAAGGGAAACATAAAGTCTTGCCCCTGGGAGGAACAACCCCATGCACCAGCACATGCTGGAAGGCAGCTTGGAAGAAAAGGGCCTGGGGGTCCTGGTGGCAAGTTGAACAACACGCCAACAACATGCCAACAACATGCCTGTGTGCCAAAGGCAGCCAACGGCCTCCTCGGCTGCATTAGGAAGAGTCTTGCCAGGAGGTGGAGGGAGGTGATCCTTCCCCTCAGCACTGGTGAGACACACCTGGAGCGCTGCGTTCAGGTCTGGGCTCCCCAGTACGAGAGACATGGACGTAGTGGAGTAAGTCCAGCAAAGGGCCAGGAAGATGATGAGGGGACTGGAGCATCTGTCAGATGAGCAAAGGCTGAGAGGGGTGGAACTGTTCAGCCTGGAGAAGGCTCAGGGGCATCTTATCAATGCGTATAGATACCTGGTGGGGGGACTACGCAGAGAGGCTGTGGCACCTCCATCCTGGAAATATTCACCTGGACATGGGGCCATGCAACCTGCTTCAGGTGACCCTGCTTTGAGCAGGGAGGCGGACTGGGTGATCTCCAGAGGCGCCTGCCCACCTCAGCCATTCTGTGTTTCTGTAATAATGAGTGGCTCTGTGTAGAATAGGGTATCTATGATTAAAATAGGGTAAAAAATAGGGTATCCAAATAAAAAAAAAAAAAAAGCAGTATAGACACATACAGTCACAGGACAGTACTGGAGGTCCAGGGCTATAAGAAATTCACCAGTGGCCAAGTTGTCAGCAGGGTAAAACCAGTTTTAGGGGTGACAAAGAACAAGTATGCAACATATGGAAAACAATCCATAAACAGGAAATTTGTATATAGTGTGGAACAATGAACCAGGAAGGTGTAGAGTATTATTTACAAACAGAAGACCCCAAGACTGAGGGAGAAACCATAAATATTATACTACTTGCCCTGACAAACTCACTGTAAGCGCTCCCCACCTGCAACGTCAGTCATTGACCCTAGGACCCAAAGGGGCATTGGAAGGGGTAGACATTAGAAAGTTTACAGCACGGAACTGCATTATTATTTGACTGTAAGCATTAGTGTCATTGCAACTGGACAATAAATCTTTGATTGGATTGCTAAAACTTTGGGTGCGAGTTCTTTTTGCTGGTCCAAGAGTCTAACAAATAGGTGGGAAGTGGAACAACCTACTCTAACTTGGACGCAACTGGTTGGCAAGAGCACACAGCAGCGATACAGATAACATCCTAATTTTGTTGTTGTCCTCAAGTCCTACCAGTTCCCCAGTCAGCCATACTATTTCCCCAACAGGTGGGTTCTGGTTCTTCAGTAGAATCAGGGAAAGCAGAGGTGGAGGGATGCAGGAGAAAGGAACCCCATGTGAATTCAAGACCATTGATCATCCACACCATGTCAATAAAACATTTGAACTTGGCTCAGAGACAGCATCTACAAAGAGGGACAAAGCAGCTGTGCTGTCACCTAAAGTGCCTCGTGACATCTTTTAAGCAAGTCACTAGGTTGGCATTCAAAGTCAGAAGACCTGTAGCTCTCTGAATCCAAGCTGCTCTGCAAGGTCTCGAGGCTTCCCCACTTCAGCGTGGGTCAGATGCTCCCCTGCAGGCCAGGACAAATTCAAGACACACTTTGTGTGCTAACATACAGGCACAAATAAAAGCCGCGTGCCGAGTTGGGATGCACGAAAAGCATGCAAGTCAGAAAGCTGGGCACACTTTACGCTTCACTAGCCAGCATGCGGTCAGAAGGAATTTTATTTATACTCCATCCTGAGAAGCCCCCCAGGACTGAAAGGCTTTGCTAAAACTAGGCTTTGCTTGGGTGGGGGGAAGGAAGAGGAAAGCTTGCCACGATTGGCATGGAGAACAAATCTAACCATCCCAGGCGGCTGCCCTGGCATTCAGCATGTGGTTTTTTGTTTTCTGCTCCCCTTTAGAGCAGGTCAACAGCACTCCCACCCAAAGCAGCGGGAATTGTGGGCTTGGTGCAGAGCTGGTCTCCACCCCCCCAGGGGTGATCGGTATGAGGATTACCTAAGGGAGAATACCAAAGCACAGTGCTGCTTTCCTTAAGCCTCCCAAAACTTTCTACCATCTTGCTGATGGCTTGCTACCAAAAACCTTTTTATAATACAAGGTTCATGGTCCTGCTTGTGTTTATATCCAAGTATCAAGCATTTCACTCCCATTTTCTAACAGCCTCTAACAGCCGTTCACATTGCAATACACCATTGCTTTTGTTTGGCACTGGGCTGGGGCTCCCAAATCCATCCAGGCTCCCCCTCCATCATCTTCCACCAGCAGTCTCCTGAGGGCAGCTTGCTCACGGTGTTATTGGTCTGGGCTTTGTGGGTGCAGTGATGCTCACAACACAGCTGGCGTTACGCAGATGGTGTGCTCTGGTCACATCTGGGTCTTCCAGGTGCGTAATGCCTGGTACAAGTTATTCCCTAGGCACCAGCACTGTATATACACACACAGAATAAGGCTGGATTTTGGGAAGCCCTCAATGGACCAGGCGCATACATGGTGGGTGCCCAGCCAGCGCACAACACCCGACATGTTCTCGCATGATGGGATTTAACTCCATGTGCACACAGCTACGGGCAGCACGCAACTGGGTTTCCTTACCCGCGCTCCACAGCTGAAGCATTTCTGTTCAGGAAATCCCCCCGATATATATAATATACGGTAACCAACCACATGCCCTATGGCTGGCAGATCAACCAGATTCAACACGGGGGTGACGGGGCACCCAGGCGCCGTCTCGCTGCAGTGTCTGTGGGACATGCACACAAGCTTACCTCATGCTCACACGTCAGTGCCAAAAGGTGTACAATATATTCCAAGTGAAATAGGATCTTTTAATATCACATATCCAAACAATAGTTCTCATTTCAAAATGCAAAATAGGTCCTTTGAAGATCAGCTGCTCCCAGGCTGTGTGAGCAGGGTGGGGTACAGATGACTGGCACAACTGTCGAGGTCAGACCTCTTTTCTTTGGTAAGATACATGCCAGGAACAAACGCGAATGCTGAGTTGTACCAAAAGTGTCCATTTAGAAGACTAATTATTACTCCACGTCCCTTATTAGAGATTTGCATTTTAAAACAGTCATATACATTAAATAGCTCTCCGACATCTAAATAGCCAACATTTGAAGTAGCATATATTCTGCTACCCCCACCATTTTAAGAACAAGCAACACATGTGGGAGAGAAGGGAAACATTAAAAACAGGCTGTCTGTCTCACACAGTTTATTTAACAATAGGTAATAAGAAATCAATTTTTAACAGTCTATACAGTGATCGAAAGTTCATATTTATAAGTAATCAACTTTAATTGCATGATTTACAACATTTGAGGGTTTTTTGCTTTCTATTTTCAAGTTTTACAGAAAGTGGGAGAGGGTGGGAAAGGGGCATGGGAGAGAAAAAGCAAGCATAAAGAAGAAAACCCAGGGACTTTTTCTCAGGTTAAAATCATCCCATTGGAACTGTTTCTTACCCTCTTTTTATTTTTTTTTCCTTTGTTAGATGTAAAAATAACAAAAAAAATTCTTTCAAGAAAACAGAAACCACAATATATATACTACATCCATTTGGCAGCTGCCCCTGTGTATTTGCAAAAATGTTGTCTTCTCTCTACATGTACAAATTATTTTAATACTTGAAGTTTTTTTAAGCTCAGACTCTTGTATAGAAAATTCTTGGAGGACAAAAGTAGACTTCAGGAGGGGACTGAGTTATTTAATATTTTTACATTTTTCAAAGAATTGACATATTTCCAACCAAAGAGGAAAAGACTGGTATTTATTTTTATATATATATATTTATATATGTAATGTATTTTTAAAGCAACATTAACCCCTTTTGTCCTCCGGTTTTAGGAAAAGGTTCTCCTGTGGGTTTTTTTTTTTGTTCTGTTTTTGTTGTGTTTTTTTGCAGTGACATGAAGAAAAACCAGAATAGGGAAAATGTTTACCATCTGCCTCAGTAAATAATAACTATCAATATTACATATTTTCATTAATTTAAAAAAAAATAAAACCTATTGGAGGCATGAGGAGGGCATCCTTTGGTGAACAGCCAAAAGACCACCCTCTTCCCCTGACCTCCCCAACGCACACGAGGAAAAAAAAAAACCAAGAAAAAGGACTGGTTATGATTCCAGCCATAACAAAAATATATTCTTTGTACTCTACTGTCCCTCAGGTTCGTTGTTGGTTTGTTTTTAAAACCACAAACTACTGCTGCAGAGTTCAGATGTGTCCCAGGGAAAAATGTTGTTTTAGCTAAGAAAGATTCAAAAAAATTTGTCTTCAGTACAAAAAGTCTTGAGAAAATAAGTTTTTTCTTTTCTTTTTTTTTTTTTTTAATTTTTTTTTGCTCCCAAAATGCTACAATGTGTCTAGTGTATGTCTAGTGTACTCTGTGAAAGGTTTGAATTCAAGTCCGAGTTCTCGGAGCTGAGCCCCAGTTCCGTGGCGCTTGTACCATGGAGGCCTGCCATGCCGGGATTGCTAGCAAGCTGGGAAAGCATTGCACTCTGGTCCGGGCTGGCAAAGTGCCCTTGATCCATGGGGTTAGCCTGGGCAGCTACCAGTCCTGGATGTGGGGAGCTGGTCTGCGGGGAGACGTGGTGCGGAGAAGGCTGCGGCTGCATCCGAGGGGATGGGCTGGAATGGGGGGGCTGGGACTGGGGCCGCGGTGAGGGTACAGGCTGCGGAGAACGCACTTGATTGGTGAGCGATGAAGGGAGCTGCTGGCCCTGGAGGTGCGGGGACTGGGCCTGATTGGGGAGCATGTGCTGTTGGGGGCTCATAGGATTGGGCTGAGCTGGGGAGCCCATCTGCTGCTGAAGTAGCCTCTGCTGGAAAGCCTGCTGCAAACTGGCTCCCGTCTCCGCACTCATCGCCTGCGGAAGCTGGCTTATTTGTCCCATGTTTCCTTGCTGCATCTGCTGCATGTGATGCTGCATTCGCTGCTGCTGTTGCTGCTGCTGCTGTTGGGGATACCCGACGCCCTGGGGCTGCTGAAACTGGTTGTGGTTGGCCATCCCCGGCCCCAGCGCTGGTCCTGCTCCCTGCTGCTGCTGCTGGTGGCGCTGCTGCTCGATCATCTGGTGCCGTCTCATCAGGAGGTCTCGGAACTGGGGAGCCATCCCCGAGTGATTCATATTCATCTGCTGCGCCTGAGGATTCATCCCAGCCATGGCCTGCTGCGGCTGCTGCTGTGGCTGCTGCTGGGGCATGCTGGGCCTCTGCACTCCGGCTTGCATGGGGTTCATGTTCTGCATGGCTGGGTTGGGGTGCACCCCTCCTTGCTGCCCTTGCATGGCCTGCTGCGGCTGGAGGCCTGGCTGACCCTGAGGGATGCCGGGCTGACCCGTCATGCCCTGGGGGTTCTGGGACCCCGCGTACTTGGCGGCCCGCTGCTTGATGAACGCAGCCAGCAGCTGAGGATTGGAGTGAAGGATGTTAAGCACCTGCTGCTGCTGCATGGGCGAGCTGGGAGACCTGAGAGTCCGCAGTAGGTTTTGTAAGGCCGCCTGGGGCAGAGGGGGTTGTTTGGGCTGAGCAGCGCCAGGTACCTGACCCATCCCTGGCTGAGGTGCCATATTCATCGGCTGACCCGGCTGGGCTACTGACATCATGGATGGCCTCTGCATTCCTGGCTGCAGCTGAGCTTGGGGTAGGCCCCCCTGCACCCACGGTGGCTGCTGCTGGATTCCCGCCGGCCCCATTCCTTGATCTATGTGACCACCGGGACCTCTGCCTATCTGTGGAGGGTTCATTCCCATAGGTGGCATCTGGGGCATCTGGTGCTGAATCGGCCTTTGGAAGATCTGAACCTGTGCCATCTGACGCTGGGTCTCCGCTGCCCGCTGGATCTGCATGGCCATTTCCACCGCTGCTGGAGGAGGGCCCTGAACTGGTGGTTGAGGTGGCTGGGGTGGAGTTGGAGGAGTCACCTGGCCACCTGCCTTGCCCTGGGACACAGCGCTGGGGGGCTGAGTTCTCGGCATGGTGTAGGGCGGCATACTGTTGGGAGGTGCCGGTTGAGGCTGCGAGGCAGGCTGGGACGGAGGCTGGGGTTGTGGGGTTTGTGGCGTTGGGGGCTGCTGGCCTGTCGGAGTTGTTGGCGTGGCCGGCGTGGGCGAGGGCAACCCTTGCTGCTGGCCCACCACGCCGGTCCGCTGCATACTCGCCATCCTCCTTCGGAGCATCTGCGCCTGTTGCAGGCGGTGCTGAAGCTGCTGCTGACGGAGCTTGTGTTTAATGTTGAGGCAGAAGGGCACCGGGCACTTGTTCTCCTGGCAGTGCTTCGCATGGTAGCAGCAGAGTGCAATGAGTTGCTTGCAGATGGGGCACCCTCCGTTGGTTTTGCGTTTGCAGCCTTTGGTGTGTTGGACAACCCGTTTCATCTTCTGACAAGATGGCAACGAGCAGTTGGCATTACGACACTGGCAGGCATGGACCAGAGACTGGATACAGCGCTGAATGCTCAGGCGGCGGGAATCACCGGGGCTCTGGGTGGTTGCAGTCTGCTGGTTGTTGCTCTCATCATCTAGACCGAGGCCTAATTTTTCCATCTTGTGGTCATGGTTTTTAGTGTTATAGCAGGTGATGCACAGGTCATAATCCTGGAAAGACAGCGAAGGGAAAAAGTTATCGGTGTTCCTGAAACTCCATACAATAAATAAATGATGTCATGCCACCTCAACAAATTACTCCCAGTCTGTTCCAGGGAAATTGTTGTTCTAGGGAAAAACTCAATCTTTCATGCCATGTTGAGGTACTAGAGAAGGAATAAATCCAAATTATAGCCAGGGAAAATATGTGGGTGTTAAGGGTGTCTGAAATCTATACAAATACATGTAGCTTGAAAAACAAGTTTGCTCTGAGCTACTAAGTCGCACATTATTCAGCTGGGCCAGAAAAATCCCTTTCTTTCCTGATAGGAAAGGAGAAGAAAAAGGCAAGGAACAAACAGCTGCCCATCTGCTGCTGCTTCAAAAGAAGAGGGCAAGAGTGGCAGGAGAGGTACCAATTTTCAAAGAAGAAAGGAGAACAAAAGCTGCATTTTCAGTTTTCAGGCAAATTAAACAGCAGAGTGTGCTGACAGAACAGAACAGCATTTACATTCTGTGAAAGCAACAGCACGAGTTTGGGCTCAATAATTGATCTTTAAGAAAAAGATGTGACTCCTCAGGATTCACTAATACATAGGAAATTTAGAATTTATTTTCTGGTATATACAAGGAAATGGGAGCATCAACTTTAATCAGAGCTTTTCAGAACTGCATCTGAGAGTCATTTACTTCCAGCAGGTTAAAAAAAACTAAGTTACAAGCCAGAATCAAGGTTAGTCCAGCTTCTGGAGGGCACAGCACTGACCCAGGCCACTGGACTCAATCTTCAAACACGCTGGTATTGCAAACACTTCTGAAGACAAAAATGCTGTTTGCAGCATTCTACAGAGAGACAACAGGGTAGTGGAAGAATCACCCAAGTACAGGAATATGACTTCTAGCATAGCAAAACCTCTATGCCAGTAAACCAATGGAGAGCCCTATTTACAGAAATACTGCAGCACTACACTTCTGACTCTGGAGGAAGACAGCATTCAGTGCTCTTCAGAAAAATCAGCTGATCCTATCGTTACAGCTCAAGCAGTTGCTACAGTTCCCAACTGCTTAAGCAGCAGCACCTTAAATGAACTACAAGAAATACATTTCTACTGCAGTTCTCCACAGCTTGAAAGTAGAAGACAAAAATCACGCCAAGTAGTGGACTAGTAGAATGGCTTGTTACAGAAAACGTGCCCTCTCCTTTCTTTCTGAACTGCCAGAGGATGAGCTGTACAGATCTTTTTCCATCAGTTAATGCTGAGAAATTAGTTCAGGTAAAGAGCACTCTGGGCACAAAGATACAGGGACACAAGTAGGGAAAACTTCACCAAGCATACCTCACAAACGGTGCAGTGCCATCTGGTCTCCACATGATGCTTGCACTCATTGCAGGTGTAAACAAAGCGGTCTTGGCTCTGGGTATGCAGTTCCACCAGCATGCACATGGTTGACCACTGAGCCCTTCGTAGTGAGGAGAACTCCAGGTGCTTGTCTCTAGCAAGTGTTAGGAAAGCATCACGCCCATCCATCAGGTCACACGGAATGAGTGGGTCAGGCTCAACAATGGGGGGCAGGGAGTTGGCTGCAGGGCCAGCAATGAGACGGATGACAAAGAAGACCTGAAAAGTAGAAAGACTTAATATGCCAGCACTTATCAAGATGTTTTGGTCACCAAACTTCATTACACAGAACGTACAATTCCAGGACCAACTAACACTTGAATGCTGTGCTGCCAGGGCGGTGTGCTTGTAAGGACTGGGAAATTTCAAACCTCTGGCTGCCCCGCAGGTTCACTTTCTTCAGAAGCATTAGGTAAGGAGCGCTGCACTGAACAGTAAAACTGTTGTGACCATCTAGACTGTTAGGAAGTTCTGTACGAGCACAGTTGTATTTATCCCTGATGCCCTCGCAGCAGAGTGCCCAGACTTACTGGTACTTGTCTAGTGTTTCACTCAATTCTCCAGATAAAGCTGTATAATTTACAGGGCACAACTCTGAAGTATCAAAGCTTTGTACACCTCTCTACTTGAGTAAAATAAATATTTCTCATTCTATCAACTCTTACCTCCTTGTGCTTCTCCATAGTGGCATACAGCTTTTGGGAGAGGTCATTGGACACATTGGGCATGCCAGGCTTTTTCTTATTGCCACGGCTCAAGCTGCTCTTGTTCTTACTTGTCTTCTTATTGTTCTTCTTTTTGGCATTTTTGCTGTCTCCCTTGCTCACCTATTAATTTTTAAAGGCATTTTATGTCAGGTATCTAAGTCACAACACATTTTATTGCTTGCACATCTTCTATAACTGCAGGACAAAACACACTTCACAAAAATTTACTCCGAAGACACTTAACAAGGGTCCCCTGAAACATTAATTCCATTAGAATCACTCTAGAACATATCAAGATCAGCAATACATAGTTCTAAAAATATTAAAAGCATAAACGCTCAGGAGGTGCAAGGGAAACGTTATTTACTGAAACCCGTTTGCTATAGTTGAACACTGAAGAACCTCATGGATAATCACAAAAGGGTTCAGCAGGTGGCTTCCCAATGCAATTCAAAACTAAAAATAACTGAAAAGTACAACTGATATTGCACTAACCAGAGGCAAGACAGACTTAATCCACCTAGATTTAGTTTGTTACAGCTCTCTGACTGATTTTTATTTTTTAATAGACTGCATTAAACCGATTTTGGTATGAAACTGTTCTTCTGAGTCCAAAAGGCATTAGCAGTGTAATTTCTAGTATGCACCTTCCTCCTGTGTCATATCCTGCATCAGTTGAACAAAACGAGTCAGCTTAATTTCAATTATAATCAATTAGCAAAGAACAGTTTATTCCTCTCTGTGCTTCTCAGAGGGCCCCTCAAAACACTACAGCATATGATGATCAAGGATCAAAGCAATTCTTATCCAAATAAGCATTTTTCCTAAGCTTAAAATAACTTTGACAGGATGGAAATTTCCAGTGAACATGAATGGCTATCACTTCATTTGAGAGTACAGTTTATTATTGCCTCATTTTCAAGAAGTGAAACATGGGGTCAATGAAGAGTTAAAACTATCTTTAATAATAAAGGTTAAATAGCAGTATGCTGCAAGCTTCCCCCACCGCAGGGTTTTGAGGCCAAACTGCTGTGAAGGATCAACTAAGTGTTGACCAAGCTCACACACAGACCTAGGCAACTCCTCATGACTAGTTTCTGGTGTATTAGAGAGATAGGAACTTAACAGCTATGCCAAGCGGAAAACAAACTTTAAATAATACCTTCCTAAGACAGACATTAGTTAATGCAAATCTGGCATCAAATTGCCTAATTCTCAGGTTACTCTTGCACTTAGTTTATTTGAAGTCCTTGAAAAGAGGTATTGCAAAGAGCAGCACAGGAGATCCGTGAATTCTAGCTGTAATGTTAAACCTAACTTTTTTGATCCAAAGGTCTTCTAGGAGAAAGATTAATCCTAAACCCCAATAAAAATCTAGTATCTAATAAGGTGACGAAGCAGCAGTGTTTAAACAGAGTTAACTAACAAGTACTACTGTGTGAGCAAAACTACTAACCTTATCCTAGATTCACCACCTCTTCCATAAAAGCTCTGAAGATCCAAGGATAGACAGATGCATGATTTCTACATCTGTTCATCTTCAAATTTATTGTTGAATTCAGAGGCATACCTTTTTTTGTTCTTTGTGGAACGTGAAAGCACAGTTGTTGCACGTTCTCCAAAAAAATTGCACAGGATACCAGCAAGAGATTTCTCTAGTTTAAGCAGCCCAACAACAGTTCAGCAGTAATTTGTACTTCAGATCCTCAATGCCTTAAAGCTTTCTACTAAAAAAACCCTACACAGACTAAACTACTAAATCACAGCGCTCTTGTTACTTTCTCAGAACATGATTGGTATTTTGGTATTATAACACCTAAGTTAGAAAGAGAAGACTTAGCCACTATTCAAAAGCTAAAGCTTAAGGAAAAAGCTTCCAAGTCAGGCTGAGATTGCAGCATGAACATTGATAATAATTGGATTTCAGCAGCAAAATAGTCAACTAGCAGCTGGTTCAGTCTAATTGACTTTGGTAATTAGTTAGGTTTATAGCTGTATGAACAGCCACTGCTCATATGAATGTAGCTTAGTGGTATTTTAACAGCTCTAATTTATAAAATGTAAAATTGAAATTGATATTAGAGTGAAGCTAGAAAGGTGAAAAAGCCAGTTAACCAAAGCGCCTAGGCCTCCCCTTCTTTTTTTAGCCATACGTAATCACAACTTTTACATTAGATTATGAAATAGCAGAAGCATTCTTACATCTGTGCTTTCATTACTAGTGTTTTCTTCTCTCTTCCGTTCTTCTTCCTCTTGCTCTAGTTCCTTAATGCTCTCCTCTAGGACGTTAGGCCAGAAATCCCCTTCAAAGTAAGGTAGCTCTTTTGCACTTGTTAGACGATCTTCCGTTGCCTGCTTAAATATATCCTGAAAAAAGAGCAAAACACTTGGTTACCACTATTACAAGTCACATAAGTAAAGACAACCTTTTCAGTAAGCGATAAAAAAAGGCACCAGCAGATCAAACAAAGGAAAGCTTAATATTCAATGCATTTTATGAGAGCACATTCTAAGTGCAGATTTAACACTGCATCAGTTATCCCTTTGGCCAGTTTGGGACAGTGGTCCTGGCTGTGTCCCCTCCCAACTCCTTGTGCACCCCCAGCCCGCTTGCTGGTAGGGTGGTGGGAGAAGCAGAAAAGGCTTTGACTCTGTGTAAGCACTGCTCAGCAATAAGGAAAACATGCCTGTGTTGTCAACACTGTCTTCAGCACAAATCCAAAACATAGCCCCACACCAGCTACTGTGAAGGAAATTAACTCTATCCCAGCCAAAACCAGCACAGGAATAATTTCAGATCTCTTGCTAGAACGATTTCAGAAGCTACACGCTTTGAAGAGGATGTATTTTAACTCTAAACTTTTAGTGCTCAATTCACTTAAAACTAATACAGTAAACTCCAAGAATCAGGCACAATGCATAAGGCAAGGAAGAAACCAAGACAAGACTCGTCAACCCCCCCCCCGCCCCATACAAACATACACTTAACAAACCTTGTAATCATGGACAATGCGCTCTGACACAGATTTGTCCAGCATCTTTTTGTACCACTCTTGCAGTCGTTTGGGTTTGGGTATCTTCTGGTCAGGAGGATGGCAATGGAAGATGTAGTCATCTCCTTCACTAGGGGGGCACGCCCAGATGTGTCCAGTAGTATACCTAGCATCGTTAGAGAAAAAAAGTACATGTGGGCTCTGACAATTAACACTAGAGCTTGACCTCCTCTCTGCCACGAGATGGAGCCACCACAAAGTTGGCTGGTGTTACCAGATGGACAATAATTATAGCTCTCCAAGATTTTAATTCTAGTGCTCATTCCGGCTTCATTCATGTGATAGCATTACCATCTTTTCACTATTTTTTTAAAATTCAGTGCTATATGTGGAGTAGTTTATGAAGTGTGCGATTTTTCCAGTCTAGATAAAAATCAAAGCCTGATATAGACCTGCAATTGCCACCTCCCAATTAACTAATAAGAGAAAAATGGAGACTAGGTATTTCAGCAGTAAAAGCCAGAATTCTTTCTCCTTGAGTCAGTGCAGTCATTCCTTATCTCGCAACATTTTAAAGACAGATTTACTTAAACACGCAATTCACTTTTCTACTGGTTTTTAACTTTGAGGATCCATTTTAAAACGTTTCACAATTCTATCTGGGAATAAACAGTCACTGTCAACCTGTGCTATTGGCTGTACAATCCAAGTACTATGAAGACAGATGACATCCAAATAGTAGCAGCTGCAGAGAATATAATACCACAAAGATCACTTCTTCATCCTCAGTTCTTCTCTATTAATTTTTGAAAAGAACTCCAGTAGGAGGAATAATCAGATCTCAAGTTAGAGAAAAATAACCATCCTTGCCGTGTTGAGAAACAGCTTTGCAGAACCCTACCCAAACCCTGGGAACTGCAGCCAGTTGTCATTCCTTCTGCCTGAGAAGGGAGAGATGATACTGCGTGACCAATATTGTTTTTCCAAAATGAGAACCTGATGTTACCCATTAGCACAGAAATCAGCATTAAGTAAAACTGAGGCCTGAGTGCTATGCAGCAATTTTACAGACTCACAGGTTAGAAAATACACAACAAAAGGCAGAAAGAAGCCTAACGTATGCCTTTGAAGTACTAAGGAATGTATCATCTCACTGAGATACTGAAGACAGTACCACCCACCTCCCCTAATTTTTCTCCATGCAACTGCTCTAAACATAGCCCCCAACAATTTCTTCATGAATAACTCTGCCAAGCTACAGCAGGTACTTTGACAATAGATTTGATGTTTACTTCACTGCCTTTTCTACTTCAGCAATCATGGTCATTTAATTTCCACCCTTCTCATTTCTTCAGTTGTTCCATGTTCTCTTTTGTGCTGTCCCAAGTACTCTCCTCTTTCTCTAACTTTTCAGTTTCTCACAATTTCAACCACTCATTCTGTAAGAGAATTCTTCGTGGCCTTACACAGCTGTTACAGAGTTAATCAGTACAGACAGAATACACTTACCTTTCTCCTTCAAACATGGGTAGGAACTTACTTGCCTGCCTAAAGGAATGACCTGATTAAAGCAGTGGCATTACACCCAGATGGCACTAACAACAAGGCCAGCAAAATTTTTATCGTCCAGATAAAAAGGCTCACTTTTTCTACTTAGACTTAAGGAAGTTTTACGTAAGCTTGGAAACCTAAAAATATCTGAAGCATAAGCCTCTCCTGAAAAGCCTGCAATCCCTTTTTGTCTTTTCTCCTTTTCAACTATGCACAGTTGTTGCCAAGTTATTCTATCACCAGTTGATATTTAGGCACCATATTCTGAACAATAGGATGTAGTAATTTCATTTGCAATAAGAACTACCTAGCATAAATGCTGCACAGAAGAAAATATTAAAAAAGACTTACCCTAGTTTCTTGACATATTCTAGATATCCAATTAGTATTTCGTGATAGACAGCAGTCCTCAAGCATTTAGGCCGGAAGAAATGAACACTGTCAAGGTAAGATATATACACTCGCCTAAAAAAAACCAAAAAAGGCATGATGAGAAGCAGAGATTTCAAAGTAGTTCTACAAGTTTATTCACGTTATTTTATACATTTGAAGCATCCAGTACAATAGCAATCTTCAAAGCCTCTGATGCTAATTTACCTCTAGAAACTCAGCTTTCTTTTAATCCTAGCCTCATCTCTCTAAAACTATCCAATCCCTTCCTCAAGAATACTGACAACTGATCCTTGCGGCAACACTGTCTGCCAGCCGGCATCCCCAGTAAGAAGCAACTCTACCTGACATATGCCCTACAGAAGCAACTTTGTTTTTAGAAGCTAACAGCACTGAGTCTTCACACATACAACAGTGAAGCTCTATACAGCACTTTGGAAGGTTCACTCAACTGAGACGGTACCAAAACAGAATAAACTTTCACGCAGTTCCTCACCTTTGATTGGGTGGAGGGCAGTCTGAGCCATACTCCTGTACATGCATCCCAAAGAAGCACAAGTCTACACCATCAATCTCCTCAAAGGCAAAAAGCGCTTTTGTTCGGTAAGGGAAAGACTCAGCCATCTCTCCGCTGTCTACAAACCTGCAGATTACAGAGGGTAAAGAGGAATACCAAATATATTCACATGTTGGAGAATACATGTCACTAGGTAAAGGCAACAATAATGAAGGCTGCTCTAAGTGTAATTTTAGTGCCATTTTAAAGCTAAATGCTTACAGACTACTCAAATACAAGGCATCCACTTTTTACTATGAAAAAGATGATGCTCATCACAACTAATTAATATGCTGCTGTAACATCTGTTTGTCAAGAAATGGTCAGTGGTGAGGTTTTGAATACAACAGTCTGTTTTTTCGAAATAGCAGCATACAAGTAAATTCAAATAGCTTCCACCTCGCCCAAAAGAAAGCAAAATTAGAAATGGAAAGAACATACCTTGCTTTCATTCCTGGTTTTACTTCGACAGTTTTGTCAGATGCGTGTACCACCCTAACTGTAACCTCTCCTGCCTCAGGGTGATTCTGTCGTCTTAGGAAATCATTGACTCTGTTCTCCAAGAAGGTACCAAGTCTTGTAGCGGGTAACCCTGCAGGAGAAAAATACAGCTCTAAATACATACAAAACTGAACTGTTCAAATGTGATTATTCAGATGTTAAATGAAAGGTGACTTTTAATGCATGCAGGATGTTATCATAAATTAAAGCTTTATCTTTAAACACTAACATTTCTAGATGGGGTGAGCTGCTTTTCACCTGCAGGCACGTTTGTGATTTATACGTTATTTAAATGAAGAAAATATGTATTTCAGCCCAATTTCTATCTGTCTTAAAAGTCAATCTCCATTAAGGCTCCTCCTGACTAGGAGCTATTAGTTACTTAAACTGGATTACAAAACACTGCTCTCAGACATAGCTTCAAGAGCAGACGTTGCATTTGGAAGTATAGCCACATTAGCCAAGTTAGTCTCTCCACTTACCAGAAGAATGTATTTCAATAATGGAAAGAACAAGTAAATACAACTGTATCTGCAAGTAATGTAGTTAGTTTAGAAATTTCTCATTTTCAAACAATCTTCATACAAAAGAAGTACAAGCGTAACATTAGCTGACAAAAACCTAGAGCTGAAAAGGAGTTTAAGGCTTCTGGTGTAACAGGGCTTGCCTCACTGCTGTCCATTACTTCTGGTAGAGTTACATATCTGCCAATCAGCTTTTAATTTTTCCAATTTGACACCTTTCAGTAAAGCATCACTATACTACATTAAGTATGCAATACATACAGGTTGCTAGAAACAAAAACTGAAAAAAACTGTATAAGAACCCTTGTGTTCTTCCTGCATTCTTGGTGAATCTAGGGAGTTTTGATTTTGGAAAAAGATTCAGATGTTGAAACCAGTCATTGAATGGTTTGCTGAATCTTGATGCTATTGGCTGGCTGGGTTTTTTCTTTTTGTTTTTTAGCAGAAATGTAGATACTCACTATCTGTAAGAAGTACACCAACCTAAGAAGCTTCTGAGGGACTTATTTTGTCTTTAGAACAGATGGACAATGACTGCACAGATTTCCTCCTACACTGCCTTCCAATCAACTGCCTTGATCAAGAGGAAATGTCTATAGAGTTTTGTCACCAGGTGATGCAACCTTTACCTCCATCAAAGCTTTTAAGAGCAGCAGTAGTCACAGTGACCTGAACATTTTATCATAAGTTTAAGTCAGACTGCAGTCACACAGCAACTATTTCCCAATGCTATTAATACTGCCATTGAGATAAAAGGATGTGTATCTTGCGTTAGCAGTGCTCTAAAACTGTACATTAACCCTCTTCAACAGACTATTAACCAACAACACCTGTGAATGCAAACATTCTGAACATCACGGAACTGATGTGCAGAACTGAGCAAAAGTATCCTCCTTTAACTCAAAAAAACTGAAAAAAGTGCAAAACGAGCATAAAACCCACCCCTTCCCCATTCTTTAATTATTTAAGATTTATTGGTGCAAGTGTCAGAATCTTACTTTTAGCAGAGAATTTGTTCTCTTTCCTGGTTCGTCCTGTTTTCTTTAGGCAGCCATCACAGACAAAGCTGAAGCAAAAATAGGAGAACGTGAAAAACCACCCCAACTCAGACCATAAAGTTCCTTAGCATCATATCATTAGAAGCAAAATCTTTCACCAGATCTTATCTGGTCTGGAAAATACCTTAGCTGAAATTTGAAATAAAAGACAGCACAAAGAACAGTGCCAGCTGAAATGGCCCAACTGTTTCAGAGCTGCAGAGAAGGATCTAAGCTCCAGGGGGTGCACCTCCTGTCAGTCACCCACATCACCACCTGCAAGCCCACGAAACAGGGTCTCCACTTGCAGGTCTAACAATTTTGGCTTAAAGTATTCTTGGAACAAATAGTCTCAAACTGTTGTCTCTGATGAAGATGAGATACCGCAACACATAAAGCAAAAGGCTGATTTTTTTTTTCTAAACGCTCAAGTACACTGTTAGCATGAAATGATGGGCAGATTCTTCCTCAGTTACAGGACATCTACCCTATTCTGCAGTAATGTGGATGGGACAACAGAATGGTAAGTCATAGCTATCTTGTCAAGAAAGGGAACATTTAAGCTCTTACAGAGCTTTATCTGCATATAATTTATCAGCTTCTTTAAAAAGCTTTTAAAGCAATCAGAAGAAAAACCAGTATGTTGATCAAGAACTATGGAGTATCTAAAGAAAGCTAAGATTGTTTTTCAGATTTAATCTGATAACCAAGGTCAAAAAACTGACTTCACCTGTTTAATTCTGTAGTTACAAATTTTTTTGAAGATGACAAAGCAATATGATTTGTACAGAAAATAGATCAGTATGAAATTGTTACCAGAACTAAAAACATCTTCTCACAAAGGACTAGTATCTTTAAACATAAAAGGCTGAAACATAAGGCTGAACGGCCCTCTTCCACACAAAGGAATGTTATAAACATGTAAGATTAGAAACAACTTCACACATAACACAGTAAGATATGATGTCTAAATTCAATGTTACCCTATAGACTCTGTAAAATTTTCAGGTGGGAATGCAAATTCTTCCATTAGACACTCTTTTAAATATAACCAGTATAAGGAAGTTTATGCATTAACTCTAGTAAATCTATCATATACCCTCTACTTAAGAAGGAGAAATTCCTCACCCAGAAGGCCAGATTATCTCATTATGAAGAACACAAATCTGGTGCATTTTTCTTCCACACTCTATACATTCAACAAATCTGTAGAAGGAAAAAAAGGGGTAAGGGAAGCAAGGTTAGTAGTATCATTACTTGCTTGTATATTTTGTAATATTTTATTAGAGGAGTTCTAGCACTTAGGCTCTTGAGCCTATTTAACATAGAAGGCACATCTATGCTGAGAACAGCATCCAGAATCAATTAAGAATCTGTCAGCTCAAGTCAGGGACACATTATTATTACTGTTTCCTTGCCTTACTGCCATCCACTTCACTCATTTTTTAAAGTGAAGCCCTTCTAACAGTAAAATCTGTAAACTGCTTGTTGCTATAATGAAGAGAGGAAAATGGATTCACAGGTGTCAGAAGTGAAGAACCAGGAGAAACAGTTGGCTGTTAGTTGCCCCACTATGCTTGAAGCCTGGGGTACATTGCAAATATACTGCAGAAAGGTGAGAAGGAAGAAAACACAAGGAGTATGAAAGTCACTTTCAGAAGACTAGCAGAGGTTTAAGGACAACTGAGGTAAGTGATGTGATCTACTTCACACATATTGGTGAATATAATTCTCAGAAATACCTAAGGTTGCTTCATGTATCAGGACATTATGACTCCTTTTGAACATGTCTATTCATAAGAGTCTGAGACTTTGAATGAATAGCTGTCATTTATGTAGAGCATATGGTATCATACTGTTAAGTTAGGCTTGTATTCTAGCACTAGGCTGTATCTTCACTGTAACAAAGGGAAAGAGAAGTTATGAATCAAGTTACTATTCTCTCCTTCCCACAGCCCTTGTAAAACAAAAGAACAACTGGCTGACCCTTATGGCCTTAGAAGGATGGTGTGGGAAGAATACAAATCCTTTTTGCTCATTCATTTGAGAATGAAGATAATGTTTGCAGAGTAGCAGTATAGGTGTATAATGCAGGACCATGTAAAGTGGCTTCAAAAAAACCCTCAGGAACACGAAGAAAAGCAGCTGAGTCACTATCATAACTCTATTGAATGTCTACAGTTCTGCTTCCAGAGCAGCGTAGAAGAATCGGCTGGTTGAAATTTAACAACTTTTCCTTCTACTACAGCTGCCTGTAAAATACGACAACTAGAAAAGCCAACAGCACCAAAAGAGCTACTGCCAAATGACTCAAATCAGTCCTGAGACTTGAGCATTTGCCACAACAGGGTTTCAAAGCAGAGTTATCTGCATTCATCCTTCTGTGGAATCCACATTCAAGACAACAAAATGCAATAATTTCGGCCCACACATTCAACGTTATGTATTTCTCAAGTACAGCTGTGGTGGTTTGGGTTCTCAGCACAGAATGCCAGATATACTGCTTACTGAGCAGCCCCTGCCAGTTAATAGAGCTACATGAAATTTGGAAAACATTGAAAAACAAAGCTGATAGTGAATGAATGACATGTCTTTTACAAAATAATTACGATGAAATGAGGAACATTCAAAGTGTGACAGCATTACTTACAGTTCAGGGTCCAGTGTATCATTTTTCCTTTTTGAAAACTGTTCTTTGTTTATCGTGCTACGGAGAAACAGGCAATAAAACTCAGTTTTAACACAGGACAACATACATTCATGCCATACCACACACATCCACACACCAAGACAAAACTTGCAAGCAGATTTTTTTTAAACAGTCACTGGCACTGCAGGGAAAGGAGTTGCATTTCACAAAAGTGACAGACAACTAAAGTACACGCCACCCTTAACTCTGCCCATGGAAAACATTCTTTTCTATGGGACAATAGCTTGTAGAGAACCACATTGCTCCCTTATTCAGTTTTACTACAGGATAAATCATAAAACTTGCTGACAATCAAGTTCTGGGCCAGTCTGATCAGTATTTCACAGGGAAAGGACCACTGGATATGCCTCTCTGATAGTCTGAAGGCAGAGAATTCCAATTATTTTTGATTACTGAGAAAGGTAGCTTCTCCACAGCATTTGCAAGGCTAGAAATTCCATGTTTTTGACAGTGAGGTCCGGGTATCTTTTACACCAATCTGGTTCAAAATAGTCCAGAACAATCATACAATACCTAGATCTCTGAGAATTTACACCGAAGAGGGTGCTGTATAACATAAGATCAGTACATGCCTCTCTGAGAAGGAGAGAAAGTACTTTCTTACCATTGCTTGTGTTCAAAGAGCTTTCGATTGTTTTCATTATCGGAAAAAAAAAATTGTACCCAGCACCTGTGTTTCTAAATCTAGTGTAAAAATCAAAAGCACTCTATGCTGCCTTCTACGCTGACTCAAAGGTTTGTAGCAAACCGTTCCAACTTACACGTATGAGAAAGATGGTACTCTCTTAGCAGCTAAACAAAAATTTTATATATAAACATGAATTTATTTGATGTTTATTTATACACAGATTTACAAGTATATAGATACTTGCTTCTCTCATACGTACTTCATATGCCACATCTCCTATTAACAAAACTGGACAATATTGATTAGACTTTGGGTCTTTGCTTATACTAGAGTAGTAATCCATACTATCCTCAGGGACATGGCCCATTGTACTGACCAACATAGAAACATTATTTCTTCCTTTTTCCTTCCAGAAAGGCAGAGGTACTCTTACATCTTCCCAAGCCCCAATGGATTCTTTCACTACTGTTCTAGATACATCCATCAGTGCAACCAGGATTTGCTAACATGCACTAAAGATGACTTCTACTTCCAGTGAAAGTTAACTCAGTTTGTCCCATGACCAACTTTGACAACTCTCCCCCTGGCTTCAGACTTTCCCAAGTTCCTCACTTGCTTCTATCCGCAGTGTTCCTGCAATGCCCTCCCCCAAAGAGCTTTCTTCAGCAGCTCAAAGAGTAACTGCTTGGCACTCATTTGTCCCTCAAGGGCTTCCTTAGTCTCCCAAAATTCTGTTTCAAGATTTTTTGGGGGAAAGTGTAAGGAGGGTACAGCAGAATGAAAGACTGTCCCAACAGTTTGCCACCAGCATGGAAAAGGCAACTAAATTCATGTACTGCCTTTTACTGTGATCTCCTCAACAACTGCACACATAAGCAGATGGCATTCCAACAGCAAAATATTTGTATGGCAAAAGGAAGTTCCCTGCTTCTGATTTGGATGAAAAACAATCTGAAGTTGAATACAAGTTTAATAGCATAGCCAGTCTATAAACAGAATGGTACATTTGACTATTTCAAATTGTGTTTGTCACCTACCTGCCTGCAGGCATGCATGGTTATTTTTCTGCAGTAGAATACTTCCACATTCCCTGCCCCGCCCCCCCCCCCCGCAAAAAGCAATTCTCTTCTTTCCCCTCTATTGGTATAGTTGCAATTTTAAGCACTAAGTGCTTATTTTACACTATAGTTCAATCAGTCCAGATTTTAAAGAAAAAAAAAAAAAAATCTACAGCACAAGTCCGGGCTTTTTGAAGAGTATCTGGTCCACCTTCTACTGGCCTACAAACAGCAAGGGTTACCTAAAACTAAACTCCTTCTCTTTGAGAAAACTCTATAGACTATAATACAGCTTATGAATGCACAGCCTAAGCAAACACAAATAACTCACGTTTGAGGTTGTGATGGGTCATCTCCCAGAGAAACGCTCTCCCCTTGGATTTCATTGAAGCACTTCTCACAGAAATGATACCTGTCAGCAAGAAGGCCATATTTGGGTGAACTGCTCCGTCCACACAACACAGCCCAAGTCAAGCAACGGAGCCACCAATCACAGCAGGCCAAGGAAGGGACAGGAGCAGAGAGCAGGTCATCAACGGCGACAAGGATATTCAATGATGCAGATTTATGGGCCCCACATTGTGTTTGGTTGGTTTGGTTTTTTGTTTTTGTTTTTTTTTTTTTTTTTTGCGCAATCAAAGCCAAGTGCAGACAATGACAAGCATGAAGGAGAAATAAAAAAATAACACACACACGAACAAAGAAACAGGGGTTTGCAGGACAAAACCAAAAACATAGAAGCAGGACAAGACAACACAAAGCAGAAAGCCAAGGCAAAGCACAGATTAGCATTAAATCTCTCAAATGGGTTCACAAGCAGCAAATGATTAAAGCAAATTAAACACGAGTATTCCATTTTAGCATACCCATACCCTCTTCATTTTAATAATCCATGCCACGTACAGCAAAGAATTAAAATGAGAAAGGGGAAAGAACAGCAGGAAGGAAGAACTGCTACTCTGACTTGTACATCAGCACAGCAGTTCTGTTGGCAGGAGGATCTGCAGGAGATCAATGGAAGGGGGATAGTCTTCCATCTTAAATGTATAAATGCTGAAAGGCCACAGGATTCTCTCCCAGTTGAAAGGGAAAGCTAAACATCAGAAGCTTCAAGAACAATAAAATCTGTCCTCAAAAATCTTACAGACATTAATTATAGAACTGTCAAACTGTATGTTAACTAAATACCTAACATTAACTACACACATAATGCTGTACATTGATATAATTCTGCCATAGCCCAGTTTGAGTGTACAACAGTCCAAGCATCAAATACAGCAAGGATTACAGAGAAAGATTTCATTTATACTTGAATAAAATAGTGATTAATTCAAGATTCTACCCCAGCCCTCAAAAATGTTCTAGAACTGTGGCCTCTCCATTACTAAGGCATGTTAATTGAGTGCACAAGACATCTAAAAATAAATAAAAGAAAATTAAAACAAGTTTATAATAAAGCCACACAAACCAACACTATAGCAGCTGTTACACTAAAAAGACAGGTCTCTTAACCCTCTCTCCCAGTTTTCATCTAATACAGAGGACAGTGCTTCTGGAATTGTACATTTCAGTCTATAGATATATATGTATGTGTGTAAATAACAATTTACAAGTCACACCTATGCACCTGTTAATAGTGCAAACATTCCCTTCTAATGTTTGAAAACATGTAAAGCATGTCAGATTTTTGAATAGTAGTCTTTTGGTCCATCTAGCACTTGCACATAGATAAACGTAAGCAGAAGATACTGACATGATATGAAAAGCTCTAACTATACAAGTCTAAAACTACAACAGTTATGGGATACTATAAGCTTATGTTCTACTTCTTCACTCCTAAAAACCTCCATTCATTGCTATAAACCCTTATGAAGCCTAAGAAGGTTAAGATATAACTCCTGTAGCTCTTTGGTTGTTTTCACCTGACCAGGTGCTTAAGAAAAATGCAATTCTTACAAAAACTTCCTGGCTTTCAGGTAACAGCTTTAGTGGTTTTGTTGTTCCCAGTTTTTTTGTTTAAGGCATTGGAAAGAATGGAGCGCAGGAACTAAATTGATGGAGGTGACATAGTTTGGAGGTAACCAGCCCTCTGCTCTAACAGGTGCATTCTGGTGACAGGCAGGGGGATATGGGAGTGTTCAAGCACCTATTTCCCTGCTTCTTCCTGCCTCGCTTCCAAAGAGATGCCTAGCAAGAAACTTTCTTTCAGAAGTCAAATACATTTAAATCCTTTAATAAACCCCAAGTAAAAAAAAAAAATTATTCAAAAGAGCTGTAGAAGTGACAACACTTTACAGAGCTGCTGACAGCTACTGCAAGACAACTCCCTTAAGGAAACTTCGGGAGAAAAAGCAAGCATCAATCTACTGAATATCTCAATACACAGATCTTCCAATGAAGATTTGCATCACAAAACTAAGTTTGCTCTTCAGTGTTAACATCATGAGAAAAACAAAGACTTGCCGAGTATAATATGTATTACGAGCATTAATATACTTGCTGCATAGTTTACTCAGTGTTCTGCATGAAAAATACTGCTGTATAGTAGGAAGCAAAGACAACAGACTTGTATATATGATTTGTAGATAACTGAAGATTTAATTAACTGCAGGATAAAAATTTAGTAAAACATCACGTTTCTGCAAACAAGAGAGGAAGAGCAAAGGCTGCAGTGAACTTTTGCAGAAAGAAATCATTAACACACAATGTAAACTATTCAAGGGCACTTCCAGCAAATTTTTATCTTAAAACACAAAGGAGTACACATATAAAGAGGGTGTATATGTAAATGCATGCATGCCTTTAACAGATTGATTGCAGCATGCACAAAAGTGCACCAAGTGAGTTTTCCTTACCTGTTCTGGTAACTGTAGTAAGTGGCATCTCGAGGGATTGTGCACAGCTGTTTGCCATAGCAACACAAAGTCTGTGGCGAGAACTCCAACTGCAAAGAGGAATGGGTTGTCTTAGTACTCATACATGTTTTCACTTGCTCTCCATGGGAAGCAAGCGTGACCCAGACAATGATCATTTCCACCTTATTCTGTGCACAGATCGCACAGTACAGCAAATGTATGAAGTGCTAGTCATAAAAAATGTTCAGTGGACTGTTATTCTCAAGTTAGCTCTTCTCCAAAGACAGAAAGCATATCAAAACAAGACAATGGAAATGAAATACACAGTCTCAATATACAGTGAAATAGCGAGCACTTCTTCTGCAGTAACAAAACCACATCTGTTTAATTTGCAATAGCAAACGGGTTTGCCCTAATCAAAATAAGCTTTCAGTTACTGACTTTTTCTCCCCAATGGCTTATATACAAATAGATGATTTAAGCACTAGATAGAAGATCCATAAAAATCTCAAAATCAGATTACTTCAGGGTTGCTAAAACCTGGTAAACTTTCAAAGTTTTTGACACACTGTAACTGCTAACAACTGCAACTGTTGTATTTTTCCCCCTTCAATACCAGGAAGCAAGCAGTAGACTAGAAATACTTATTTTCTTACCTTTCTTCCACAGCAATAACCAAGACTTTGCATAACTGGGTCAATTTCTTGCTCAAACACCTCTGCCAGTTTGGAACAGTACTTATATACCCGAGATGTTTTGCGGTTATACAGCCAGGCATTATTGAACATGAGCCAGATGTCATCTACATATTGCCACGGTTCCTGATACTGTCCTGTGTCTAGCTTCCTCTTGATAGTAGAAAGGTCCATGGGGTTCTTCACTATGTCAAAATAATCCTGCAAGAATACACAGTGTATCAAAACACTACTACAGAACTATGTTGTGACACGACAGCATGTGCATTCTCAGCATATAAATTCTTCTGCAGTACAAGAAAAACAGGTTCCTCTGACTTCATTGTCAAACCGCTTGTCACATACAATGAAATCTCCAAGTAATACCATATCACTCCCCAGTGCTTTCTTTTCATCATTCCTTTATTTCTCAGGCTCTGTTGCTCTTCCGCTCCTGATGAAATGAAGCCACTCTAATTTTAGTCAGCAAAACAATTATTACAGAAAGTAGGAAACAGCAATGTTTTTGCAGCCACTGCAATCTGAGGATATACACAAGAGCATTAATAGAAAGCAACTGTTTTTAGTAGACCACACAACCTAATAAACAAAAAGAAATAACTTTACTAGATGATAAAAGATACCACGTCTCCTCTAAAGAATGCCTTTTCCAACCCCCCTCATCAGTTATGGGACCACTTCTCCTACAAAAGTCCTCAGAATATGACAGCCAATTGAGAGCTTGTTAAAGCATATTAACAATATTTATGCCTGCTTACAATACAGGAGGCCTTGAATTTTTGTAGTATCTATCCTAAAAAACCCCATGCCAAAACCAAACAAAAAAAACCTTTCAGGCAAAAAAATGTTGCCCAAAGCACCCAAGTAGGACTTTTATGTCTACATATTTGTATATAAATAGTAAACTTGTGTGGTCAGTCCAGAGAGTTTAAAACACAGATCCTTGAAGGATAGTAATGTCTTCTGAAGACAATTCTAAAACAAGCAGAAAATTTGACCTAAGCAAAAACTGTAACTTGAATAGTCTCTTCCTTGCTTCTAACAGATTAATAATCATTGATGGATTTTTTTTTGGTTTTTTTTTTAAAGTGGCCTTGATCTACTTATTTTCTCACATATTCAGCCAAGTTTTATATATGATGAGGAACACCTATGGAATTCAGCAATAGAAGCATCACAACATGAAGCAACATCCACAAAAAGCCCACACAGCACTGGGGATCTGTTGGTAATCACTTCAGTGTGTGGGACACCTGCTTACCTATCAAAAGGAACACAGAACTGAACAAACTTTTTAAAAAACCCAAACTTTCCCAAGTCAGACATTGTGTGTTCCACTGCCTAATGCATCAATATAAAAATGTTAACAAGACAGAGTTAAGCTGTTCTCAAACAGGTGTGTCATAATACAGAAGTTTTAAATTGAAGCCAGGAAAGTATCTCGCTAAGACACTCACAGGAATTCCTAGTAGCTGGGGATCCACAGGCTGTCGAAATGGAAGAGACTCTGGATCCTGACGGTAAAGTGCCTCCAGTGTTGGCATAAGCGCTTGCCGCAACTCCTCTGGCTTGAAAACTTTGAAGAACAATCAACATTAGAAAGATAGCAGAACCAACTGTAAGGAAGAAACCTGCTGGAAAATGTGAGGTCTGTGGAAAAGACTACAGACAATGGGTTTAAGGTACTTGGCATGGCTTCTTTACCCTCTGCAACACTGAATTCTGAGGAGGATATTAAAATGATCACCTGGACACAAGGAGATGGCCAAAATATTAAAGAGAATCTTGTTTTTATCATAGGAAGACACTGCTATATTTAATAGAGCCAGTTTACATTCCAGATACAGCCCTTCTCTGAGGTCCCAAGAAAAAAACTTGTCTAGAAAATCTGTAACTGAAGTGTATTTCAAATCTCTACTGTATTGATAATTTTACTAAGGCTTAATGTCTAATACTAAAGTCTTAAAGAACTTGCCCAGAGCCAATTACGAGCACATGTATTACTAGATATTTTTGTCCAAAAGCCACAAAGAAGAATCCATATAAACCTACTGAGTATCAATGAAGACAGCCTGGGGTTTTTTCCCCCAAAGATTTCTAAAGGGAGATTCAGTGAATTTCAGTCAAAACAGTGTTCCTGCTTACTTTTTTTCTTAGACTGCCCAGCTGCTGGAGAAGACTGAGTAGCTGGAGTAGTAGGTCTTTCTTCCCCCTCTGGTACTTCAGTCTTCACTTCAGATTTCTTCTCTTCTTGCTCCATTGGGTCTGGTTTACATTCTTCCACAACTGGTTCTACTTTAACCTGGAAAGTAGTTTGGAGCCTGTCACTTAGTGTCTTGTGAAGTCACCCATCCACGTTTCTGTCCTTTAAACCTGTCTGCCATCCTGATCACCACTCTTTCCTAGGATTAAGGGTATCTACTTTGTAGTCAAAAGTTGCCTAAAACTTGAGCAGATGTGCTAGAATGCATCTTTAAATACTACAGTAGTAGCAACGACGAGCTGCTAACCATTCTGAGCTGCAAGTAGACACACAGGTACTTATTGAGCTCTTCAGGCAGGTCTGACAGTCTCTCATATACTGGGGCTGCTAGGATGACACTACTGGCAGCCACGCTCATAGCTCTCCTCAGTGACAAGTTGTCAGAGCCCAGTAAAGCAGCCCATCATGTACATACAGAATCACAAAATCATTTAGGTTGGAAAAGGCCTTTAAGATCGAGTCCAACCGTAAACCTAACACTGCCAAGTCCACCACTAAACCACGTCCCTAAGCACCACATCTACATGTCTTTTAAATACCTCCAGGGATGGTGACTCCACCGCTTCCCTGGGCAGCCTGTTCCAATGCTTGATAACCCTTCCGGTGAAGAAATTTTTCCTAATATCCGATCAAAACCTCCACTGGCACAACTTGAGGCCATTTCCTCTCATCCCAATATCTGCTGTTTTAACATTTAACAGCTGCCAATAACATGTGAAGGACTGACATGAGTGCCCTCTTACATTGGCATTCACCAAAAAACCTCACAGCTGCACACATTATCACGGTCCTCTCTGTGGCCACTGGCTTCTACCACCATTTCACCAGAAAAGAGACACCCTTCTTTAGGAAGAAGTAGAGGAAGACAACAATCAAAATAGCAGCAGGAGGCAGCACCTACAGCTCTCATTGAACTCTGGAAGGAATGGCTTGCATGGAAACAGAAAGCATCTAGCAGCACTAGATAAAGATACTCTACCCAACAACTGGCCAACAATCTCACCTCAGATTTCTCCTCCATTTGCAGCTCTGTTTGTTCTGGTTCCCCTTCATCTGTTTTAATATCCATTTTCACTTCCTGCAAGGGTAGCTGCTGCTGCTCTGGAACAGTCTGCTGAGAGTTCACCTCTGTGCTGCTGGTGGATGGGGGGTTGGATACCTGCCCATCAATGCTTACGGCTGGCTGTGAAAGCTGAGGGAAAAAACACACATTACAAACAGGCTTCTAATGAACTTATTTTTCTTTCCCTAATTTACCTTTACCTATACTGCATTTCCACCAAGTTTAAATGCACTCTAGTCCTTCTACTTGCTTCACCTGAAGAACATACTGCTGTACAACTCCAATTATAGAAAAAACATGCAACAGAAACATGCACTAGAAGGCCTAGTATAGAGAAAATTACATACTGTTTCCCTGTTGTACACCACCGCTATGCACATGTAGACATAACTGAAGACCTCATCCATGTTTCACAGTGAATTTCAAAACATGCACTACAATTCTGAAAAATACCCCCTCTCTGGAAACATGAGATCGTCTGTAGACTTGTCTTGATGCAAAAAAGGTTACTTCCCAAATGCAGAAAAACCTATTTTGATATTAAACATGCCAGAAGCTACCTCCATTATCACGGGCTCGCACAAAAATAAGAGACCAATTGAAAATTAAACCTTACACTTAAACATTTGCAGGGAAAGCACAATTAAGTATTTGCTTACAGGTGTTGTGGGGTGCTGAGGCTGCAGTGGTGCTGTTGGTGTGGGAACTGATGCAGTCGTGCTCTGCTGTGACAAGGGTTGCTGCTGTTGCTCTGCAGAAGGGGTAACTGGAACTGGAGGCTGGACTTGTGGAGGCAGCTGTGCCTGCGGAGGCGTTGGAGTCTGCCTTTGAGGGGGGTGCATAGTTTGCGACTGTGGTCCAGGTGGCATTGCCTGAGGAGTAGGTGTGGGGGCAGAAGTGGCAGCTGCTGCTGCCTGCTGTTGCTGTGATCCCAAGCCTGGGGGCGTATGGTGAGGTGTTGGGGTTCGGCTAGGTACTGGAGAAGGAGAATTTCGGTGCATGGGAGGCTGTGGAAGAGGTGGGCAGTGAATATGGCTCCCTTGAGAACCTGGAGCCATAGCAGGAGAATTCACAGGACAGGAAGCGCTGGTCATTTGTGCCTGTGGGCAAACAAGTACACAACTGCTATGACTTGAAATAGAAAAAAGCGAGAGAAACTACTGTCAAATGGCTGCTTTCCCACAGTTACTGGCATACTTTTAAAAATGTCACAAATTGTCTGTTTTATTTTTTAAAACTTTTATTTCAAAAGGAGAAATGGTGTATTCGATTTATTTTGCTCCACAAGAACATAAAGCTGTTTTATAATTTATTCAGCTCTAAAGGAGAAGTTTCAATAGAATAACTTATACTTGTCAATATATTTAAAGAACCGCACACCTACACTCCCAGTTTGCAAAACATTTCTTTCTAAAACTGCAGATTTGTACATCCTGAATATGGGACAACACACCACAGTGAAAAATTGCACTCAAATACACTTAGGGTGCCCATGCCCCACCCGCAAAACTAGAAACTGAATTTATCATCAGAAATAAGTACAGCTGTAACTGTACCATTATGAGATTACAAAAAATTGTATTCGTCAAGGAAAAAAGCTGTCACTCCACAGTAATCTTGCCTGCAAACTAGGAAGAAGCATCAACGAGAAGCAAACTGACGTTCCCTACTTCTTCCTGGCCTGAAAGGTTCTTGCTGAAAAGGGAGAGGGAAAGGACAGAAAGGAAACTGCTAGACTAAGTTCAGATCTTTAGTAGTGATAACCCTCCTATGCCCCAAAGCCAGCAACACACATTGATCCTGTATAGACATGCCTTTTTATGACTTATTCCACCATCTCTTAATTTCTCAGGCTCTGCTGCTTCATTGTTCAGCAAGAAATTCTTAACTACTGCATGCCGAGTAACAATTTCTTCTTTGCTCCATGAAAACAAACTCCTCTGTCACACTTAAACTTAAGCCTGAGAACAAGCCAACAATGTTTCACCCTTGCCATACCCAGTGCTACATCAGCAAAACACAGGGTTGCAATAAATGAATTCAGTTTATTATAATTCCAAAAGCATCTTGAGAAAACAAGTCTTCTCCATTACTACAAACTGAACAAGGAAACCAGTAAATGACAAAGCCCACTGACACTGCTTACAGAAACCAGAAACTTACTTGAGAAACTGGTGTCTGATTGCCAGGCTGAGTCATAGGCATGCTCGCTGTGTTCATTCCTGGGGAAGAAGCAGGGAACTGGGTCTGTTGTAGAAACTGATTCTGACCAGAAGGCTGGCCAACTCCTGGTTGCTGCATACGTGAAGGAAATCCCATCTGTTGGAAGAGAAAGGAACTCATTTCACACAATGTGCGTACACCTCCATAACATTTTACAAAAAAAACATTTATCTTGTTGCAGAAATTGATGTTTGCTGGTTAGCTGTAGGATAAAATATGGAAAACCTGCTTACAGCTCCTCTCAACAGACAGAAATTATGATGATTTCCATTGCAAGCCAAGGAAAAGGATATTGATTTCAGATTGGGACTGTGACTTAAGATTTATTTTTGTTCCTTGCATTAAGGATGCACCACCACAAAAAGCCACTTAAACTTAATTTTTAGGCAATTTTTCACACCAAGATCTAAAACCTTACCATAGACTGTCATGGTTTAAGCCCAGCCAGCAACTAGGCACCACACAGCTGCTCGCTCACTCCTCCCCTCCCAGTGGGATAGGGAGGAGGAACAGGAAAAAAAATTAAAACTCATGGGTTGAGATAAGAATGATTTAATAACCGAAGTAAAATAAAATGCAGTACTAACAATAATAAAATAATTGTAATGAAAAGGAATAAAATAAAAAAAAAAACACAACAAAACAAAACCAAAACCACCAAAACAAAAAACCAAAAAACCCCCAAGAAAAGACAAGTGATGCACAATGCAATTGCTCACCACCCACTGACCGATGCCCAAGCAGCAATCCACCTCCCCCGAGCCAACTCCCCCCAGTTTATATGCTAAGCATGACCTTCTATGGTACAGAATATCCCTTTGGCTAGTTTGGGTCAGCTGTCCTGGCCATGCTCCCTCCCAGCTTCTTGTTTGTGCACCTGCTTGCTGGCAGAGCACAGGAAACTGAAAAAAACTTAACTTAGGATAAGTACTACTGAGCAACAACTAAACCATCAGCGAGTTATCAACATTATTCTCACACTAAATCAAAAACACACTGTACCAGCTACTAAGAAGAAAATTAACTCTAACCCAGCCAAAACCAGGACATAGATCAGACAAATCTTTCAGTGGAGATGCAAGAGAGGAACCAAAGGGTCAAGAGAATGAAGAAATAATGCTTGATTTTTTATATTTCTTTTATTTATTTATTTAAAGGAAACAACAGCCAACAGAAGCAAACCTGTGAGCTCAACACCCTGGACCAAACACCCACTGACCTGGTTCATGGCCCCAGCCTGGCTTAGCTGTCCAGGGTGCTGAAGAGGAGGGGTTTGCCGGGGTCCCATCGATGACAGCTGCATGTTCATCTGGCCAAACTGATTCATTCCTGTGAGTTTGTGCCAAGAAAACACTTATAAACAAAGGCCTGAATTCTCCTTTGGGCACCGTTCAACATTAGGAGAAGAAATGCTGTCAGTCTCTTCCTAATTTTGTTTTCTAGCAACCGGTTTTCATGCATGCAATACTATAAAGGAAATATTTCCTTCTATCAACCAGTTACACGGAATAATTTTAAATATAAAGCATCCAAGCTACCATACTCCTTCAGAATACAGGCTAGTTTCCCCCCCCCCCCCGAAAGACTTGTTTCCACTAACTGTTATCAAAGCTCTGAAGTTTGAGAACTGCTGGAATACATGATTAAAAAAAGCAAGTGTCACATCTACTGCTGAAGATCAACTTTCTACAGCAAGTTGCATTATCTTAATTACACATTAGAAATTCACTTATTGAATGCCAAACTGTATCTTCACTTCCTTAAGCACTTCGTATGTTAGCTACAATACTTCTTGAATATGTAACAAAGGTTTGGCCCCTTCCTTCTGAGCAGTAATTCTCACCATCTTCCCTCTGCCACCAACATGTCCTCATCTAAGGTGGTTAGGCCTACCATGTTTGACTGACCCCACCATCCTATGTTCACACGATCAGAAGTTCCAAAAGCATCAGGTTCTTTATTTAACAGAGCAAGTAGCTAATATGCAGCTCTTACATTCATAAGATCATGAAATGCTATCAGAGATATATACAGTTTAAAAAATATATAATATATATACACCTATGTAAGTATTATACAATATAGATAGCTATTTTCTTAATCAAATGGGGAAACTGCAGGTGAAAAAAGGGCTATGACAGTTCAGCAAGAGCTGCCCAATTCCAACATTCCTTCAAAATCGCAGTAGTGAATTTTCTTCAAATACTTACCTGGCTGTGCCTGCATGCGATTCATCATCTGGTTTGGCACATTGGCACGTATCAGGGTTGGGTCGGGAAGAGGACCATCTGGAAAAAAAGATACTGGAATAAGATTATGGCTTTTAGAAGACTGAACATCTTAGTGAGAATTTTATACATGGCTTTTAGTGTGTAAAACAAAAAGAATTTAAAAAAAGTACAGACACAATCCAGTAACTCTAAACACTCTTGAAGAGTCCTCAAAGTGTGAAGCAAAACCAAAAACTTCCTTGAAAATATAAGCATGTCCCATTGACAGAAATATCCTCCGACTTAAGAGTCAGCTTTCAGAAACTGAAGACAAATTTGAAGTATGCTATCAAGGTACAACTACAAACTCCGTAGCTCACAAACGTTCCAAACCACAAGAACTTCTACAGACCACTCTACACAGTTACTGCACCTCTATATTTAAAACACTATGAAAACTATATGGTTCGATAGAGTATTTACCAAAGCTCTGAAGTTTGAGAACTACTGAAGTACGTGATAGATAACCGGAAGTGTCACATATAGTGCTGAAGATCAACTTTCTACAGAAGTTACAGCAAACAAAGTCACAGCATCAACCTTTAATGATCTTTCTTGGATCTTGGTAATGCATCTTGGTAAATCCTGTTCCGACTTCAAGCATAAAAAGACCCAGAACTGGATTTACCAAGATACATTCAAATTTAAGCAGGAGAAAAAGAACTCAGATGAAGATTCTTGTAGCATGTGCCTGGACCTACTGGATCTTTATGCAGTGTTAGGAAAAAAACAGGAAGTTTTTTGTCTCCTCAGTTGACTAACTCAAATTTTGACCCTATGTTCTCAGACAACTTAATACAGTGTCACTGACAGCTATATATCTGTTTCCATGAAGTATCTTAAGAACTCCATTCTTCACTGTAAAGTATCTAAGAACATGCAAGACTGAAAGAATCAAGGATAAAAATCCTCTTCTTTTGAGAAGAAAGCTCTTGGGACAGAGTTGGGACGGGGACAGGGGAGGGGAGTGCTCTACAAAGTATGTTTGCAGAACCGTTGCATGTAGTTTTAAGCAAGACGGCTTCAGTCTCCAGATCTGTCAGTTCAGAATCACAGAGGGGGAAAAAAAATAAAATAATCTTAAAGCAGACTGTGGCTCAAATAGTTAAAATATTAGTTCTTTTACAGTTAAATCAGAGTATTGAATGCAATTTTATTTAGAAATGTACAGTTTAAAATCCAGTATTTCGATTATTTACAGGACTTAACTGGAAATACAAGATTACAATGTCAGCAGATGCCTCTCTCCACTTTCTAACTAGAAATATTACCCACAATAACGTTACCTGTTCTTAACTGTTACCCAAATAAAAATATACTAGATACCTGACAGCTCACAGCACCTTGTCCCTTCCTAATGTTTGTGAAGAGACTTCACACTCTTTAGCAGCATGATAGTTTTGATCATTAACTCCTCTCCAAAGTAAATTTTTTTCTAATATACAAATGCATAGTTAGCAGGGAATCTAGTAATAATCTGTTTAGCATTAGGAAGGTCAATTCAAGTACCAGAACTACTGTGAAATAGAAGACAGCTGCAGAAGAAAAAAAGTGAAATCTGGTTTTCATTGCATGCTGGAAAGGCCATTTGTCCGAAAAAACAGACGTGGCACAGAACAAGCACTACCTAAACTTTCAAAGGCATGAACACCTAAGCGCTTCATCATACTCTCTACTTAGCAACAACAGTAGTAGTAATGATCATTTTAAACACCACACAACTAAATATTATGAGAAGATATTTCTCTTTAACTGAAGAGTAACTGAAGTTATCTTTAAATCAATTAATTCTAAAGGTGAATCTAATAAGACTGAAGTTCTACGTTAAGTATGCAACTTAATCTCCATTCCCTCCACCCTGAAAGTAAGTGTAAATGTTTACAATATTTCAATTTGTTCAGAAGACTAAATACTTTCAGATAATCTATGGTCGTTAATTAACACATAAGCAAAGCAAAGATTTTGCAATTACTTCTGAACAGAGGAGAAAGTTCTGTTTAACTTTGAGCAAGCCAGGTACCTGTGAAACAAGAAGGGCAAAATGGTCACCAGCCTACCAAAATGACAGTAGAGGATTCCCCTGCACCAGGTATTCAGTAACCCAACTGTTCTTACTTGCAGACATCCCTGGCTGGGGCTGTCCCATATTGGGCCCTTGATTCATGGGAGCCTGCGGCATGCCTGGAGCATTTGGGATCATGTTTTGCTTCTGCAGCCTGGTCCTTCGTTTCTCCTCCAGCTCCTTCTGAATCTTATAGATCTTCTCCGCTAGCAAGTGATAGTACTCTGCCTGTTGGGGAGCAATACAAGTCAGGAAAGGAATGGGGACACACACTAAGCAAAGGCAACAGGTCATAGTGATCCAAGCTCGGAAAACAGCCTTCCACACACACATTTCAGCTTGGGTGGGGGTGGCTCTCCCTTTACAGGGGCTCCCGCACAGATAGGAGGGCAAAACCAGAGCACCGCTCAGGGCATTGCTGGCAACCATTAGACCAACACCAGACGTTTCTCTTCTCGTGTCCGACACTTCTTTGGGAGAATCACAGTGAAGAGCTTCACGCTGCCTTCAGCGAACCCCGAGAAGTCTCAGGCACAGCACAGCCCAACGGGCACCCCCCCTGACTCCTGGCACACCCAGGCAGAAGCCTGCAGCTGGCTGGTTCCTAGACCCCATCCAGCAGCCCCTGAACACATGCTTCCTCAGCCTGGGACTCTCATCTGCGCTTTCACTCCTCTTCCTCCCCAATCACTACGCGGTCGGGGGAGAGACACACGACTAGATGACAGAGGATGACACCTCACCCTGCTGTTTGCCGATTCATACATATCCCCTTCCACTTTCCGAGCATATGCCACCAGATTCTCCATACGCCGATCCTTCAGTGCTGCGGGGTCAGGAGTAGGAAATATGGCTTGGACTCTGGGGGAGGGAAAACAAAAAAAAGAAAAGCGAGCCAAGTGATTAGGATGTCCCCAGGCAGGGACATCAGCACTAACCCCAGTGATCTGATCTGAACACAAAGCAGCAAGCAAGTCTTCTGACAGACTGCGGCACAGCTACGGCTCCTGGGGGATGCTGCCCCCATGTCCACGGCTTGAGTACAGAGCGGGACACTTCCACTGCAACAGCCCCAAACCAGCAGATGCAGCTCCATCCATCTTTCAGGCTTCTGCTTTCCCTTCTCACAGGCCCTGACAAAACTCACTCCCTGGCCCCCTGGTTTTGGAAGCCAGGCTTCCTCATGCTCCCTCCACCTCAGAAGCAGCAGCTCACCCAACAGCAGATTGTTTTGATATTAGCTACTCACAATTTATGAACAAGGTGGTTTCGGAGATCCTGAGTAATGTCTTCATGCCACTGCTTTCGAATTCCGGTATTGGATGGTTGAGCTGTTGGCATGGCTCCCAAACTGGCAACGTTGGTGCTTTCACTCATCATGGGGCTTCAAAAACAGAGCAAGAATTGAGGGCAAAAGTCTAGCCCAAGCTTAGTCATCTTACAGTCATAGCCTCTTTTAGAATAATGTTAGGACAAAGTGCTAGTTCAGCCATTCCCTAATCAATGGACAAACTCTGCAGAAATAGCTGCACAGACACCAAAACAACGCCATGAAAGAGTACATGCTGTCCTACCCAAGGATTTGGAAAACTGCAACAAAAGCTACAAAATCCAAAGGGAGAGATAGCCATCAATGGCATTTACCCCACTGTTTATGTAAGAAGTGCCATGAGATCAAAACAAAATCACTGGGGTGCAAAGAATAATTCAACTTACTTTTGAGAATTCATGGTTGAATGTAACATTGAGTCAGGCAGCAGATTAGGGGTTTGAACCCCTACTCCTCCGTTCACTCCCATTGGATTTGCACCTAGAAAACAGAAGAATAAGTATTCTTAAATGAACAGGCCATTTACTGTGCAAAATCAGTAATTGCTCAGCAATAACAAGGGTCTAGGCTTTCAAGTACTTTGACTTTTGTGACGGGAGTACTCTCTTTACCCTCTTCCTTTTACAAACTTAGAAAAAGTCTGAGGCACAACACTGGTGACCTCCAAGTGAAGCACCACACGACATTACTCCTCTGCACACCTTCCTGAACTTCTCAAACAAGCAGTTTCAATTTGCTGCAAACGTTATGTACTAGAGTCCTTTTCTGTGATTCCCTAACTAAAGATTCAACATTACCAGCCACTTCTGGTTTTTTGTTTAGAAGCGGTTGGAGTTTTTTTGTCATTCAGGGGTTTAGGATATATATTCACAAAGGCTTCAAAAACTTAAAACATCAGCTACCACCTACATCTGACAAGGTCCCCTCTCACCCACTCCATACTTAAGGATCCTACAACTAACTCCAATGTTTGTACTAGGAAGGAAAATCTGACAATCCTTTGCAGGAAAAACCTCTAGTAATTTGTTACATACCAAAATCTGCTTTTCTGAATCACAGCAGACCTCAATCACCATAAAAAATAGCCTATTTTCCTCACAGACTACAGTTAAGACTCAAATAGTGAAGAAAAATGCAGCACATTTCTGTATGGAGCTTCTGAATAGAACACTTTCTGAAGTTGAGAGTAGCATGAAAGCCATTACCAAGCTTCACATGTATTTAGGACATCCAAATCCTACAGAATCTGTATTTCAAGCCAAATTAGACATTGTATACAAGAGAAATCCACTGAAATTAAGTATATCAAGCCTAACACATACGTCTAATATCACAACCAAGTGTTTAACAATCTTTTCATAAAGCTGCCTCCCACCTCCCTTCCCTTAGCCACTTTCTTCTCCTTCCCAAACTCACTTTGCAAGCTGGTGTAGAAGACAACTGTCAACCTTTGCCTTAACTCTCCCTTTTCAACTGCCAAAACCAACCATTTGTTTGATCTACTTAGGACTGTATCTTTTCACATCCCAGTCCTCACCAAATCCTGCTGTTTCTCCTAAACGAGCCCAGTTGTCATGTAGGCCATGACCTGCTAATTCCTATCCCACCTGTTGTTATTCCCTCCTTAGCCACCCATTCCTAATAATGAAACAACAGCCAAAAGTCTACACTCTCCATACTACTTCTTTCTACATTAAGCTTCAGTTCTTCACTCTCCAAGATCTTTTCAACCCCACCTCATTGGATTTTCTTATCAGTGCTATAAGGAGTACCCAATAAGAACATACAGGCCAAACTCTGTGCCTATTAAAAAAACAAAACAAAAAACAAAAAAAAAAACCCCAGAGAACCATTTCGCTTCAGAAAAATGGATGACACATTCCTTTCAACCCCCTTGCTATAACATTTTGGAGCTTCTTAGAAATTCACCTATTTGTAAAACACTCTAATGCACAGTAGAAAACCATATTATTTTAATCTAATTAAGACTAAGCTCTCAGGACCACCCCCACCCCCCTTTAAAAAAAAAAAAAAAGCGCTTTACACACTAGAAGGCAAATTTTTAGCAGTATACAAGTCACATGCAACCTATGAGGACCAGTCATCTCGTTAACAAGTCTACTCTACCCAACAACCTCTTCTTGACTAACTCGGAAGTAGCATGTTCTTTGGTGCAGAAACAGCACACTGAACTGCAGCCTGCAACCAACTGCTACTCTCCTCTGCAATCTCTCAGGTCCTTCCCCATGGAATTCCTGTGCATACACAGCACTCATTCCATATGCAAGCTTGACATGGGGCATATAGGTAGGATCACTACAATCCCATACAAGCTTGTGATAAATCTCTACAAGCTCATCTTTCCTCCTTTCCATTAAAAAAACCACACCTCTACTTAAGCAACTCAAGCAACGAGCTGGGGGTGAGAGAAATTCCTGTGATGTAATCTCAAAGTATCAAAATTACAATTTGATGGTTAAATACTTCATTTGACACTAGTCATAGCCAGGTTAGCATTAATTGCACTTCAAATTAAAAGTCTTATGTAGTCTTTTGTGATTTTTGCAATAAGCCACCCACACAATTTACAGTTACCTGAGTCCACATGACAGGATTCAGAGAGAAAGTCTGTTATTTACTACTTTCCATTTTTAAAAACAAACATGTCTGAGATACAACTGTAAAATGCTGCAGTCTGAGTGACAAGGAAGTACACTTGAATACAGGCATTCCAATGCATGCATTTCCAATTAAAAACTCCTAAAAAGCCCCAAACTTGCATGACAGTACAATTATAAAGCTACAAAACAACATTAAATAAAATGCTCTGGAAAATTGGTTCTCAAAAAAAAAAAAATCGTTTTTCCAAAGAAAATACTTTTCCCAGAGAACTTGTTTACCAAGAGAATGCATCTGGGCCCTCTAATGTTCCTGTTCCACTGAGTAGTTTGCTATCTCAAGACTAAAATATTGCAAAGCCATACCTTTTGCAAATTAACTAGCAGTATTAAGCTAGTAGGTTAAGAAAATTTGCATTAGATATAGCATGGGAAAGTTGCCTGTAGTTTGCATTTTAACATTAACAGACAAACTTACTCATAGGATTCATAGAGCGCAGACCCTGGGGTGACTGTCCTTGTTGCTGATTCTTCACTTGAGCCTGGGGCTGTGTCTGCATCTGGTTCCCTTGATAGGTCAGTCCAAGGGCTGCGTAGGCTCTCTCGATGGAGCTGGGGTCTATCTGACTGGTAGTGTTTATGCTGGGCGTTGTCTGCTGCCCCACGCCCACGGAGCCAGTATTTGCAAGTCCTACTGCAGCTCCGCCCAGCAGCGCTGGAAGAGACATACCAAGTTAATAAGGACAGCAGCAGGTAGCCAAAGAGGTCCATGAAAACAGGGAAAGAACATAAAGAGTGCACTGGCTGTTCAGAACTAAAACATCTCCTTCTAGGAGCATGCAGAGAAGAGGCCGGGTGTGGAAAACCTGTCATGAAACAGGGAGACAAGTTTTGACCCAACCAGCCATTCCAACAATATGCTGTTTTCCCTTTGAGCTGCTGAGAGGAAATCCCACTCTAAGTATTTAGGACACATCTGTTTGCTTCAAACTGAAAACAGGCTCACCATGTCACAGAGGCTGAAGGCAGAAAGGTACATACAAGCTCTTCAGCAGCCATTGTAATGCCCTTTTTTTTTTTTTTTTAAATAATTTTCTTAAAATAAGAAATAGCTTAGCTCACATTAGTCATGAGAAGAGCCCAAAGTAACAAGAAAGGAGAAAGAAACAACATACAGGTAACACAGTGACAAAAACCTTGCCAAAGATTTTGGCAGGAAGACCAAGGGGACAAAAAGAGAAGGGGGAAGAGACATCTGATGCAAAACAAAGGATGAAGACAGAACCGAATATCATCAGGGCTGAAATGACACAACCCTCTGTGTGTGTACACATCTCCAGAACCTGGCCAGCTGGAAGACGTAGCAGTGAAAAGCCAATCATTTGGTTGAGAGCTATGACTTGTTCACCCTTACCACTCACCTGCTAGGAAAATCCAATAAAGTTAAAAAGCTTCCATAAACACAAGTTATCAGAGACAGAAGAATACTCTGCAACTCTAAAGCAAGAGGAAAGTCATATTACATGTTCCCAGGTTCAAGAGCATCACCACTATCACCTGGGTACAAGAAAGTTTAACTCCAAACATGCCTTTTACGGTTTTTCCAATACACAGAATTCCCCAGTAGACTTACATTGTTGATTTCTTTTGTCCCCAGCATTTTTGAGAGGCAAACATACAGGACAGTCATGTCTCGTACAATTCTTCCAGTGCGAGATGATTTGTCGGGAAGATGCGCAATGTGCCACTGAGAAAGGGAGGGGAATGAAAAACTGTTACAGACTACTGCCAGTATCTCCACATGGTCAACACAAACCAGGTAGGGAGCAACTATTTCTCTCAGGGTACACATCTATATCAACATGGGTCAGTAAAGTATTACTTGAAATAGTTCAGCACTAACTAGCCCTGAAAATGGAGCCAGATTTCTTCAACTACTATTGGCTCAACTAAAGCTTACTTGAAAGCTCTAAGTTATACACCCAAGCCTATGTCTCCCTGGCTTGAAGGATAACACCATATACATCAGGCATCAGGCAGACTGTACCAAGCAATTGAGATGCCAGCAATTGGCACAAGCTGGACAAGCCCAGGCTACCGAAAAGGTAGTATACATTTTCCTTGGCTACTAGGACAGACTAAGAGTTCACCAGTGCCAGTAGCAGCTTAATTCCTGGCTAGCTATTGCTTGAGATTTGTCTCTTCCATTTAAGGGAGACAGGTAGACTCCTACTTGCAGATTCCTGCTTTGTCTCTACCCTTATCAGAAGGCAGCATCCAAAAGATCTCACAGTGAGTTACAAAGTTAAGCAAAACATCTTCATGCATCTTTGTGCTACCTTGTCCCCTCTAAGTTGCCTAAACTTTAAAGGCTCAGAAGAAGTTTATGATTTCCATTCTTAAGGGGACAGATAGGTTAAAAAAATTCTACTTCCCAAGCCACCCACCACTAGTTCTCCATCTCTTTCTAGGAGCCCTTCTTGTCCTGGAAATGTTGACCACATCTATATAACCACTTCTCCACTTACCCTGGCAAGATTTGCCAGCCTGACAATGTGTCATGTGGTTCAGGACATTCTTCATGGTTCGGCAATGAGGGAGGTTGCACTGTCGGACCTCCCCGTTGGCCTGTTCTCGCCGCTGACACTTGTGAGCGTGTAAGAGGAGAACTAGTTGCTGCTGAATGAGTTTGCGTTTTTCTGGATCTGCTGTCGGTGCTCCAGACCCCATTCCTTGAGAAGCTGCTGGCCCCATCCCAGCTTGCTGAACTTGGGGAGCCTGCTGCTGGCCCTGGAGAAGGTGGAAAGGGAATTCCCAGAAATAAATCTGTTTTTGAGAATAATCCATTTAGCAAGGAAACAACAACAAAAAAAAATCAAAGAAGAGAAACAACTACTACATTCTGTGATTAAGGGAATAGCCCACCTACCTGTAGTTCTGGATGACTTATATTAAATATACCCCTTAGCAACAGTCCTGGCAATAATTCTCTTGCCAGCCACAATTTCTTCCCCATATTACTCTCCTAGTCCTAGCTCTTGCTTTATCCAAGACCACCAGAACTTTGCACATGCTCACAGGTTAATCTGCGGTGCTAGACCAACCAGAAAATATTAATAGCACTTAGACCTCAAATCTCCTCCTTATTTTGGAGGCTAGAAAGTTGCATCCACAATTCTTGCATTAATGAAAGAAAGCACCTCTCAGTGAATAGAGTTTTCCCTCTATTTCAGTATAAGGTGCCTCAATTTTGACTGTTCCTAGAAAAGGAGAATGAAGTGGAAGTTCTTGGAACCTTTTTTCATCAGGAGACTTGGACGTAGGCATTCAAAACAAGCATCTCCCACTCTCTGCTAGAGATGAAGCGCAACTTCAGGATAATACATGCCACAGAACTAATGTCAAGTATGGCAACATCTAGTACTTCTTCTGTACTTCTCTATTTCTTCAGACTTCTTTGTATTTCTTCCAGGTGACATTTGAGGAGTACTCAGCAAAGAAGAGAGGCTCAGGGACTCTATGTTGCTTCTATCACTTCAGTGCAACATCTTCAGTTTCTGACAGACTCTTCGCAGAGGGTTTTAGGAGGATGTTTGTGGAGATCTCCAGATCTTCAGAGCTCAGCTACCTGCATTTCTAAACCCCGGTTCTCCCACAGCTCTTCAGTACTAGTATTACCTTTCATTTTACAAGGAGACTTTACCAATTACTTAGTCCCCTTAGGGTTTGTATATGTTTTAATGGGACCATAACTGCCTTGTTTGCAGCCTGTCATTCTAAACGACAACTGAGATAGCAGCAACTTTTCATTCCTACATTCAGCTGGGTAGAAGTTCAACTTCAAAAGAGTTATATACTCTGCACTGAACACAAGCTTGACAGCTGGGGTTCTGAGCAGCAAGGTTTGGCTGTTTCTTTATTGGTTCATACAACCAACTGGTTTGCTAGACTTCTAATGTTTCATGCTCAACTTAAAAAACATTAAATAAAACTCACAGGATTGAGCTCTTTTTAATTCAAACGTACAAATGTTACCTGGAAACCGTTTTTCAGCAACAGTTACTAAGATCAAGAGACTGACCCTCCCAGGCAGTGGGCAGAGGGGTGGACTTTGAAGCGGGGAGAAACACAAGCTATATTCAGAAATGTGAATTTGTTTCCCAAATTAAAAAATATATATGGGGGGGGGGGAAAAGGCAGGACACATTGCATGTCATACCCCCAACCAATTTAAGCTTCTAAAATACTAAGGCAAACACATTCAGCCACCAGTGTTAAGCTCAAGCTAGGGAACCTAACATTAAGGCCTACAATTTATAAGCTTGGGCAGTCCACTTTCTGGCCATCCACTTTTCCCACCATTCTTACTTCCCCTTTCCTTAAGTCCTGCGGCAGTAGCAGTGTGGAGGGGAAAGGGGGAGGCAACAGGGCTACTACAGCAACAACTGCCAGGGAACCTCCAGCATCAGGACTGTTGTGTGTCATCATGTTAATTCAGAACACACACATGACTGGGGCTTCTAAGCCTTATCATAGGCAATACTTGTTTGAGAAGGGATACTTCTTTCTCCCAAAAGCATCAGCGAGTACAAGTAGGAAAACAATCCTTGAGACAAAGCTACACTGAGAAGGGGCCCAATATACCAATCACAGTAGAAGGGATGGGAGAGTAGGGCAGAGGTGTCCAAAGAGGTGGCAAAGCTCACTTCAGTTAAGGAGCTCCATTTCATTTTCTCTGCTAACAGGGTTTGAAGGGTGAAGAGTGGAGATGCAGCTTATCAACAGGGAAAGCACAACTCAGCCCTCTCCCTCCTACCAGACTTTTTAGGAGCTGAAGCAAGCACATTACGTGTGGATTCAGAGCATACATTCACACTGGGTACAACTGCTGCAAAAAACTTAGAACATGCCAACAACAGTGCACATTGTTCCACTTTGGTCTACTACAACATCTGGAGACACCTTTCATTCTACTTACCATGTTAGGCATTCCTGCCCCAGGAACTGGCTTCTTATCCATTGGAAACTGTGGTAAGCTATTCTGCAGTCCAGCTTTATTCTGCATCTGAGGCCCAAGTCCACTGGCTCCAATTTGCTGCCCGGTATTCTGACTATATGGCTGGCCGTAAGGGCTGGGATTGCTCATCATTCCCATCTAGGAATTAAAATGGTAAGATGTTCAAGTATGATAGCTTAAGTTCACAATGTAAAAGGCAAATGAATACTTCAGAGAAGCAAAAGTGATCACAGCCATAAACCAGCTGCAATGCAATAGTGATCCACATGCTTCCCCTGCTCCTTTATGTGCATGTATTTACCCATCACACAACATTAACTCCTCAACCAGACAGTTCCTATAAACACAGCAAAGCCAACTTACCAACCTTTGAGGTCAGTCTGGTCAGAATTGGCCTGATTATTTCTTTATAAAAGATTTTGTTGAGCAGATTTCTCATTTCAGCCTTCCCAATCACAAATTTGCACCATGGACTATGTAACTCACAAGTCTGGAAAAATTCTTCTGCTCCCTGCATCTGTGCAGACTCCAAACAGAGACAAATACCACCTTCATTCATACCAGCCGGGTTTATCCCCAAAACCTCCTACCCAACTGTCAGCACTCTCACAGCTCCTCTCCATACAGCCATTAACAATGCATGTCTGCATTTGCAGTACACAACCGGTTTCCATTTAAGAAAACACCATAGGCATAGGTAACACCGCACACAGTCACAGTAACTCATTTGCAGTGAGCTGTACTAGAGGTCAAAGGACATGGTAGGAAGGAACTCTGCAAACAAACCTATTGAACCATTCATCTGCAGAGGAAGTAGATCTGTATTTCATACAAGCTATATGCATATTCAACAGTTTTAGCATACCAGAATATACCATTTGTTGCCTTGGAATGCCCCAGAACCTAAAGAACAGTTAGGAGCAATCCTGCCAAAAAAGTTGTTTGGCCTCTTGACTTTTTTTTTTCCATTCCTTGCATTCCCATCTATTTTTCATGGGAAATCTGGCCTTCTAGGACCAAAACAAGTAGCCATAGAGGACCAGGGAAACTGGAGATCTTTGTTAAGATTACCAAGTTCTCACCATTACTCAGGCAGAATCCTTGAGGAGCCATAACTAATAATAATAAAGGCACAAAAAGACTTTAAAGAGCTGTATTGTTTCAACTCACATTATCATTTGACTAGACAATGTTCAGTCTCCCTGATGCTTTTGGTTCAAGTCAGGGCATCTTCCTGCATCCAAAAAAGTGCATGCAGGCTCCTATGGTAGGTTTGTTTCCAATCACTCCTGCATTTATTCTCAAAGCATCCTCCTCCAGTAGACACACCTTGTTTCTGCTCTTTACCAAGCTTCTCCAACCTGCACGGAGAAGTAACCTATACGCCCAGAGATCACCTGCGATTAGTCAAACACTTCCATTTTCAGGTTGTAATATCTACCAATTCATTATAATAGCCTTCAGTTTGCATTTACAAAATAAAGCAGACTCAAACCCAAGCTACAGGAAAAGGAACACAAAATTCACTAAAGAACCTGCCACTTTAGACATCTGATATGTAGAAGTGAATTCCCTTGAGGACAGCCCCCTCCTCCACACACAAGCAATAACTGTAATCACACAGCAGTAATTCATTAGAGAGCAATGAAAAGAATCTCTGCACATGGCAGATAAACAAACTATGCCATGATCAGGCAGAATTAAAAAAAAGCTTCCTTTCCTGTCTCCTTTGGCACCACCCCTGCCCTGTCTCGACTGCAATGAATACACATATGGTGACTGATGAGACAGCTGCTGCCAAAAACAGAACAGGTAAGACTCAAATCCTTCCTGCCTCTTCCTCAGAAGACTCATAAGATCTTATGTGCAAGTTGAGCAGAAGGGTAAAGGAGAAGAAAAACATAAGGAGTCAGCAAACACACTTTCAGGACTCTTCCCCATCATCACTGCTGCCTTAAATGGACCAAGAGATTCAAGACAGTGAAAGACTGACAGTGGGGATTACTTCCTTAAGAAAACAAGGTATGTCTTCCTGTAAGATAGCCTGATCCCTTTGGCTCCAGAAAGGGTTTTGAAAGAAGGTACCTCCCCAAGCCCAGAAATTTCCAAGCAAAGTTTTCAAGTTCATCAATCATAGCTCCCAAAGTTAGCTGACACCCGAGACTATGCTAAAGCACAGGCTGTGGTGGCCATCACTAACACTGCCCCCATATGACTTCTGCAACTTACGCTGCTATTGGCCTTAAAAAACCTAAGCAAAAAAAAAACCTAAGCAAAAAAATTCAGAATTGAAGGCTGAAGGCACATTTTCACACCCTGGTGTCACAGGGAAAAATCAAGATGCCCAACTCAGACAACTGAGGACTTCACACATTGACAGGATTGATGAGCCAGCTCTGTGTTGACTACAGGGGGAGAAACCCAGACCTAGACTTAAAAAACCAGAAACTTTCTAATGAAACTCAGGGTTGAGGTTTGACCACACCAATCAACCTCTGTATCTGCAAGACAGCTGGACACAAACTTTATGTGAAGCATCTGGCTTTTTCAAATGTACTAATCAAGTTGGCCCAGCACAGAGATCTCTGTTTTCTCAAGCATGAGCCACTGGCACTGTTTGGGGTGCAAAACCAGCCCCTTCAAACAAGGCTGTCTCCATTGCAGAAACACAGGGCTCCACTCTCCCTAGGGCTGAGACCCATCATCCACTCCACCAAGGGGACTTACTCCACCCAGCTGTACCCAGGGACCTGGCAGCAGAAGACTACATGCCCAGCTCAGCCCAGCTGCTCCCAGCCGGGGTAATCCTCAGTTCCCCATCTCAGCCTACAGGAGAGGCAAAGACCAGAGAAGCACAGGCCAGGCTGGAAGGCAAGCATGCCAAACTGACTCTGAAAGCCACGCACTCAAGCAACACCTAAGAAGGATGCTAAAAACCAAATGCCTCAAGGTCTCCTGGAACAAATCAGTAGCCATCATTTGGTCCTGGTGGAACTGACACCTGCCAGATCCACAGCTAAACCTCACAGCAATGCCCCCTGGTTCTGCCATCACAGACCCACTAATCTGACACCAACAACCTGCATTCAACTCTAGACTGAGTCAAGACAAGGGTCATTTGCGAGATTCTTCACCTCGCACAAGGTGGCCTTGTGACCCTGGCACAAGAACCAGGAGTATGCTCATGCCATTTGCTGTGACATGTTGAGAAACGTGAATAAAACAAAACAAACAGGAAGAAATGGATGACTTCATGTCCACAGAAGGAAGATAAAAATAATCCTGTATAATTCTATCAGTAGGAAACAACCAGAAAGACTGACATAGTTCATCATCATATTAATGATCTATTGGGAGTGAGGAGTAGATAAACAATTGAGTGCAGAAGAACCAGCCAAAGAAAGGTGGTGTTAGTACCACTGCATGAGACAAGTACAAGGCTTCATCTGCAATACCATGCAAAAACATACATGGCTGAATCACAGCTGTAAGTCAGCAAGTACAACTTCTACTCACTCCTTCCTGGCCACCACTTCCTTCCACTGCTCTTCCCATTTCTCTTCTTATCCATCCCATCTGTCGTTTTTCTTCCTCTCCTCACCTCACCGCCTCAACTTACTTTCATCCCATATGCAAGGACTTGCACACAAGGAAGCGCAGACAGAAATCCGCATCACAGTAAAGGAGAAGAGGAAGAGGAGGAGGAAACAAGGAAAACAGCAAAAGATGATGATGCATGGCTAATAGACAGCAAAAGTAATCTCAAGTGGTTATACCTTCTACACACACAGTGAAAAACAACTTGACTTTCCCACCTCCAGTGGAAGCAGGGGCTGTCATTACCAGAACAGTGGAAGATATGCACCTCTCACCATGTAAAGGGCATGGACGACAGGAGTTCAGGAAACATCCTAGTTCACAAGCACAAGCAGCATCAGGTAGGGCTGTTCAGACACTCCCCGCATCTGAGAAGAGCAACTACAGAAGCGGAGGAAATTCTCCAAAATTTTGTTCTAATGCCATGAAACACATCCATCTTCAGTTCAGAAGGTGGTCAAGTAACTAACTCTGCTTCTAGTTTTACTGTTGATACCACAGAGTACAAATTGAGGAGGAATACCTGTTACAGATATGCACATAGACATTACAAATATTCTACTGTTTCTCTATAAAAACAACTGCTTCACTGACAGTCTAATATTTAAAAGCCAACTAGATATCAGCAATAGTATTGAACAATGACCAGTTTTAAGATTTGCAAATATAAATGTAAGCACAAAGAAGTAAAGAAATAGAATTAAGTTTTACTAACATTCTTCCAAATAATCCAACATTTGCAGTATCAGCTATGTACCTCTATCTGGGTAACTGCAGTGCATGTCCTAGTTTAAGACTGTACTGATGGTATCTAGCACCTTTCCATATCCACGTGTTCACAAGTGGAAGTTAATTAACTTTGTCGAAACAGGAAAGTTAGTTTCAGTAAATTCCAGCTGACTCTTTAAAAAGAATTTATTGTATATCACTTTCTAGTGCCATTCTACTGACTGGTAGAGCAGTACTGGACCCAGGCATAACCTAACAACAAAATTTTGCCAGTGGTATCCGCTGCATTCTTTCCAAGGACTGTTATTGATTGTTCTTCTTTGCACTTGACTGTGTAATGTTTTAAGATACCTATTGCAAGATGCCAGCATTATTTCACTGCCATCTGTGCAAGGCAGTCCCCTATCCACCCCAGAAACTTATGAGTCAAAGACAAGTCTTTACTGCTCATTTCTCCCTCATAAACAAACATTCCTCCCTTGCACTGGGACAAAGTCAGCAATTACCCATTTTTTCCACCTTGGTTCACAAAAGAAGAAAAAGCAAAGGACCAGAACACACAACTACACTTTTAATGGATTGCTGTACTTTATCGTATGGTATGCTTGGTCACAGAGTCTAAACAGTATGGATACATTTACCTATCGCATCAAACAGCTAACAAAAATAATAAGGCAACCAAGAACACTGATCTTCTACCTAAAATGTGACACTGAATATGCTAACACTAAGGACCATAAGGTGCTTTTATTTTCTTTATGTAATTTTACAATTTGAGGGTGACGCCATCTTCAATCTCCCTGCAACTCTGAACAGAACTTTATTATTCTGAAATTTCTTATGTTTTACTTAAAGGAAGTTATGGAGATTCTGAAGAATTACATCTGTCTTTGTAAAATATTGCCATTGGGTCCTCTTAACAGAGGTTAAACTGATAAAACTAAGTGTATCCATTATAATAGGAGAGAACCCTGTATATACTCAAACAGTAAGCCGAATGACAAAGAATTACTACTGGAACTCTAGTTCTCTCTCTTTCAAGTAATTTCACATGTGAGTGGAATACTCACATAGCAGAGGCAGTAGTAATGCCCTTACTAATCTGAACTGCCTTCCCATCCATTTTATTGCTTGGGTAACAGAACATTTCTTGAATCACCTGAAGGCCAGGTGAACTGAATCACTTTGTGATCCAGCACTGTTATCACAGAAATGGACACACCAACTTACACACAAAATACCCTCCTCCCCTAATAAGAGGCTGGACAGTAAGACTGTAACCGGCACTCTTGACAGAACCCAGTGGAACAACAAACTGAAGGTTTTAACTAGATACGGTTCCAAATGAAAAATTGTTCAAAGCAGGAAACATGAATTTGTCCTAAACATTATAGAGCTTGAACGTGATGTTTACTTTTAAATTAATCAAAGCTGTAAAACTATCTAGTGAAACAAGAAGTCCGAAAAATGCTTATACACTGAAAGAATCAAAGCATTACAGACAATTTCCAAAACTCTATTTTAAGAATATGCGGTGGGTTGACCCTGGCTGGATGCCAGGTGCCCACCAAAGCTGCGCTATCACTCCCCCTCCTCAGCTGGACAGGGGAGAGAAAACAACAAAGGGCTTGTGGGTCGAGATAAGGACAGGGAGAGATCACTCAATCAATTACCATCATGGGCAAAACAGACTTGACTTGGGGAAAATTAACTTAATTTATTGCCAATCAAACCAGAGTCAGGGAATGAGAAAGAAAACCACATCTTAAAACACCTTCCCCCCATCCCTCCCTTCTTCCCAGGCATAGTTTCAGTCCCAAATTCTCTACCTACGCCCCCCCGCCCAGTGATGCAGGGGGACAGGGAATGGGGGTTGGGGTCATTTCATCACACGTTGTCTCTGCCACTTCATCCTCCTCAGGGGGAGGACTCATCACACTCTTCCCCTGCTCCAGCATGGGAGACAGCCCTCCACGAACTTCTCCAATGTGAGTACTTCGCGCAGGCTGCAGTTCTTCACGAACTGCTCCAGCGTGGGTCCACAGTGTGTAGTCCTTCAGGAGCACACTGCTCCAGCATGGGTCCCCCGCGGGGTCACAAGTCCTGCCAGAAAACCTGCTCCAGCGTGGGTCCCCTACGGGTCCGCAGGTCCTGCCAGGTGCCTGCTCCAGCGTGGGCTTTCCACAGGGTCACAGCCTTCTTTGGGAAATCCCCCTGCTCCCGCGTGGGGTCCTCCCTGGGCTGCAGGGGGACAGCCTGCCTCACCATGATCTTCACCAGGAGCTGGAGGGGAATCTCTGCTCCGGCACCTGGAACACCTCCCCCCCCTCCTTCTTCACTGACCTTGGTGTCTGCAGGGTTGTTTCTCTTACATGTTCTCACTCCTCTCTCCGGCTACAGTTTCTGTGCCGCAGCAACTTTTTTCCCCCCTTCTTAAATCTGTTATTCCAGAGGCACTACCACCCTTGCTGACTGGCTCGGCCTTGGCCGGCGGCAGGTCCATCTTGGAGCTGGCTGGCATTGGCTCCATCGGACATAGGGGAAGCTTCCAGCAGCTTCTCACAGAAGCCACCCCTGTAGCTCCCCTGCTACCAAAACCTTGCCATGCAAACCCAATACAGAGTAATAGTCATGTCTGTCATCCTCCTAACTTGCACACAACCAAGCACACAGAAAACAAAAAGCTATTCAAGAAAGCAAAACTTGTTACAATTCTTTTCCCCTCCAAACTTCTAACAGTTTCTTTCAGGCTAGACTTTCACAGGCATTTTTAAGCTGGTACTGTCACCAAAGCAGGGTCCACACCCTCCTCTGACTGGCAATACCAACTCCTTTAATATGTCCCCTCCCTAATAGCTGCACTAGCTTTCCAACTGATGAGTATAAATTGGACCCGAAAAACAATTAAAATTAAAACTTTTGGTTTTTTTAAATGACCATGTGAGTTTCAAGCCTGGATTAGTTCCTCAACACCGCCTGTCATGCAACTGGCACAGAGATGGCATGCAGACAGAATTGCTTCTTTGTATGTCAGGGACTGCTTACATCATACATAAAACTACAGCATTAAACCACAGGATGTAAGCGGCAGATTATGACAGTACAAGTTTATGCATACCAGGTGACCCCAAATCACTCACATCGATATTTGGGATTTCGAGTCCTAAAAAGTAACACGCACAACTAGAAAAGTTGGGAAGTACATGGCTAATGTGTAAAACAAGTGTTCCACTCTACTGCTAGCCAATGTTTTGGGAGGAGAGGAAGAAAATGCTTCGGTAACTCCACAGGACAGAAGAACAAAGCAGAAACGTAACCAATTTTGCTTTTCAAATTGACTAGCCACTCGGACCTCATCTTACTGTTAGAAGAGCGTAACATACTCCCTCTCAATTAGTTAAAATCACAGGAAACCTAAGCTATTCCTCCGTACAAACCATTGCAGACCACACACCTCTGTTTTACTGAGAAAGAACTCAGAGGCAACCCTCCCATCACCTAAAGCACCTGACTTTGGCAAGCTAACATGATGAAGTTGGACCACCCATGTGTCCAGTCTATTTTTTTCTCCTACTGAAGGACAGCTCCTGAATAATGCACATTTTTTGCAGCAATGAAGGAAACCTACAGAAGTTATTACACAAACTCCCACATTAACAGCAACACAGTACTAAATTTACCAGTTAAAAAAACCCCAGCTTTTAAAAACAACTGCTTAGGGTCCTCTGTTTTCATCTACTTTTTGAAGATTTGTAGGTGGGAAAAAAAACAAAAGCAGATGGGTGGAGAGATAAAACGGTCAGACATTACTGTTGTCAGATTTTTCTAACTCCACTGCATGAAGTGAAACACAGGCTCCCTGCCAACAACCAAACCAATTGAAGACATTCTGGAATTTCAGCCTCCATTTCAGACTGCTCCTTCTCATCCGGCAGTTTCAACTGCTTTATGAGGGCTATACCCACCATACTTACACTAAAAGTCTCAAGGTTTTTTTTATCAGCAATTAAAAAACTCTAAGTATTTTTAACTAGTCTGGGACTATGAACTAAAAACCAGAAGTTATCATGTATTTGGTCTGAGTATTCCCAAAAGCACAAGATGTTCTTACTTTAGATGTACAGCACATTTCATAATTTAAGCAAGCGAGGAAGACAATTTAATTTTGGACTACATCAGCCAAAAGCTTGATTTTCATGTCCTTTCTTTTACTTCTCCTAGATAAATGAGTTTATTATCATGCATAACCCTACTTTAGCTCTGATAAGTAAGGATTAAGAAGTTGCATTTCACCCAAATATCCAATACATCAATTTTTGACCTCTGAACACAGCTTTCTAAAGATCAAAGTAATTTTTTTTATAGCCAAGGAATAATGAATGAGACATTATATAATTCCAATACAAGAATACTTCTAAGTAGTTACATACTTCTTTCCACTGTAAACTCTATACAAATTTTCTACTGTAGCAATCAAGCTTTGCAACAACTTTCCTCTCAGACAAAAATATCTGAAATGACCAGACCACAAAATCAACTCATTACTAGACATATATATATCAGAACTGTTGTTAGCAGCACACTGAGCTTAAGCAAACAGCTAAGATCAAAGAACTTCATAATTAATAACATTCACGAGACACTAAAATCATTTTACTTACTACATTAAAGCATAGCAAAATCATTAATACACAGCATAATTTTCATTTGGGTTTCAAATACATTTATAGACTATGTTACTTATTATTCCAAGCCCTCCAAGCAGACTGACTTTAGGCATGCCAAGGTAGATCTATTCAGGTATTGCAAAGCACCTTGGAAAAACTTTCCCCTCATTAGCCAAGAAACACAAAATACCCACCTAAAGTGAACTGAAACATTTAAGTATTTTCTAGGCTTTCGATCAAAACACTAGAAACTTGAGAAGAAATACTCAAGTGGCTCCCTACTCTAAAAAAGCTAATTGTGCATGACAAAAATTAAATTTAGACATTTCCTTGTCACTTAAACACTAGGTCTTCTCTCATCTTTTCAGTGACTCATGTCAACAACTTTCTTCCAATCTCCTAAATTACAAAAGCACATCTATTTCCTTCTCTGGTATAAAAAAAGATTTTTTTTCAGCTTTCTGGTTTACTCTCCTGTGGACAAAGTCTTTGTAAATTTTAAAACTAGAACTGAGTTGGATTAACAGTCTTTTAAGAAACTAAAAATTGTCTTCAGGTGTTTACACAAGCATTCCTTCTCCACCATTAACTCAAATACCTATTCCTTAACAAGGCCAATGTATGTCTTAGCACATACAGTGTATCAGTCCATTCAAACCTGTATGTGCCTCTTAGCATCTGCTACAGCATAAACACTCAGCTGATCTCAGACAACAAATACTGTGATTAAGTGTCACACAGAAAAAGGCACCACAACATAGAAAAAGTCCTGATGAATTCCTATCACACTCGCAATACCAGCATCACATTAGTTGGGAAAATACGTTTGTGGACAAAGCATAAAACAGAATAAAATACAATCAAGTACTTTTTAGTGCTGTTGATAATCTATACTGCCATAAGATTTCTAAAATAGGTTTTTTAATCTAGCAATAGTCTTGCTTGTTGTGCAAGACTCAATTTTTGACTCCCATGACTGCCACAAATTCCACCTTAGCAGCATATAAACTATTTACCACATGATCCAGGACTCTTAAAAGAAAAAAATCCCATTCTATAGAACCCATACTGCAGAGGAATAATTCTTACAAAACAAAGTCAACAATAAGAAGGAAGGTAATAAAGTCAAGTTTAGCTTGTCTTACCTTGTTCATGGCTCCAGGCTGTGGCCCTCTCAGTCCAGCCTGTCCTCCCATCTGCGGAGAGCCTTGTTGCAGTGTCTCAGCCAACAAGTTACCAGCAGTACCCATTCCTGGGTTTGGGTACGGCATATTAGGTCGCCCTCTGCCTGCTCCAATTGAACCATTCATGACTTGCCCCTGCATCATCCCCTGTCCATTGCCTGCTGCCAACATACCAGGATTCATGCCAGCATTCATCCCTGTGTTCATTCCCATGCCAGGCTGGTTAACTGGACTGTTTACTGTTGGCATCATTCCTGCTGCGGATTGGGCTGAAGGACCCTGGTTTGGTCCACTTGCACCCATTGCCATATTGGGAGAAGTCAACCCAGCCTGTGCCATGGGGCTTTTCACCATGCTGTTTAACATTCCCATTCCAGGACTATTTTGTTGGGTTTGACTGGCCATGCCCTGGCCAGGGCCACCAACCCCCATATTGAGATTTGGGGAGCTACCAGCCCGTAAAAGTTCAGACAGCTGCTTGTGTTTAGAGGCAGCATCTTGTGCCAGGCCAAGGCTGGTCTGCAGCTGATTAATGTCACCACCATTGCTGAGTCCCAGTTCTGTGGAGCTGATCAGTTCATCTGGCAAGTCATGTTCCAGATCAAAGAGTGATCCAAAATCTGAAAAATAAAACAAATTTTATATGAAGTCAGAGCAATCAGTAGTGTCTTGAAGAAAAGTCTTGTTCATTAGTTTCGACTTTTTGTATTTCAAGTAACTAGCAGAACTTCACTTTCGATGTTCCAGCAAAATTCCCATATCAGTCATTACTGAAAACTATCCAATTTGTCATGGTAAAAGTAATTTCTAAACTTTACAGAGTCTGAACTGGAAAAGACCATTCTACTTCACTCTCCTACAACAGTCTGTGTTGAAGGATCACTGGGTATCTCAGACTATGATCTATCTTCTCAACTTGAGAAATTTGACAAGAGAGAAAAAAAAACCTGTATTAAAAAAAAATCCCACAGAGTTAGCCAATGGAATTAAGACAACAATTATTACAAAGAATTAAAAGGTTGATGGGGAAGCACTGTCTTTAATTTTTAACTTTCACTGAACTCTGTCACTTTTGGAACAGATCTAACTAATATAGTAATATAGTTTCTGAAAAAATGGTTACTATTTATAAAATAATAAATAGGTTTGGTTGTGGGGTTTGGTGGTGTTTTTCTTTTGTTTGGTTTCGTTTTGGGGGTTTTTTTGTTGTTGGGTATTTTTTGGTGGTTTTTGTTTGTTTGGTTCGTTTTTTTAATCTTCCACATCCAGTGATTCCCAGCACAGAATTGCAAAATTCCATTGAACTACACTGGACAACCAGTATCTTCCCACAATGAGCACTGTCAGAAAACAATCAAAGTAACCCCTCCTGGCCACAAAGCTGTGAAAAAAACACTAGGATGAAAAATCAAATTCACATCTCAAGAGCCCATGCAAAGCAATACCCAAGATAACCAAGTGGAGAAAGATTACTATTTGGGATATACAGATACGAGAACATTACACAGTACCCAGAATCAATTCACTCAAGAAAACAAGAAGTTCTTAAGTCTGCAGAAGCAGCATGCACCTTGATCTGTATATTTAATCTATGGTAGTTAAAACAAAAATAACCTAGAAAGTTTATGGCTAAAAGCTGAGCCACTGGGTGTCGTAACTATGCATAACTAGGCTGTAAAGCTTAATATTTGGAATCTGAGAATACCTGGTAAAGGAGGAGTTTTTAAATTTTAACTATTGGAACATTTCAGCACCCCTTCTGCCAGAAAGGTCATTTCATGGATGCTCTGTAGGAGGTATTGCACGGCATTTTCAAATACTTCAGATCTAGACAATGACCTAAAATACTACTCATTATCTCAGCAACTGCAACTGCATTTAAAAGGAAATGTCAATTACACTGAATTCTGGAAGGGCTGGCAAGATGACTTGGTCCAAATATTAATGGAAAAAGACTACAGTTAAACAGCACCTAAGTTAGAAAAGCTCATCAGCATTAGAAATCTGTTCATAATGTTTCACGCAATACCATACCCAAACTGCCAAACTCCAGTACTAACAGAGTTTCTACAGCTTCGCAACTGTTATCGCAGATAAGATCATGACTTAAGAATTCTGAAAATACGGTATGAGGTTAGCAAGAATGCAGGTATACCACAACAGAGGAGATTTTATAACTCTATTTATATATTCTTCCTTACTGCAAAGCACCAGAGACAGAATGAAAATTTCCACTGAAGAACTATGTTTTAAACTATTAAAATCAGCTAGCCCATTCTTCATTAATGTAAATCTCATTCTAAAAGTTATGCTTTACAACACATACTAAGGACTGATCTTTCCTTTGCATCACTTCTATTCTTCACCATGACTGGTATTTTTGAAGATTCTAAAGTGAAGGAAGAATCAGAAGACTAAAGCTTTGTCTAAGTTTTCCTCTATTCAAAATGATGAATTTAGAGTTTTGTGTCAGTAGACTTCTCTCAAAACACAACTCCCCCAAACCCCAACTTACAATGCTCAGTGGTTAGCTTACAAATTAAATATTGATGAACATGGGAAGAGTTACAGTGGGAGAGACCCTCAGATTAGAGGGGAGATCAAAGAAATGGAAAAAGCAATCAAAAAATACATGACAGTTTAAAACAGCTTCAACAGACATCTTAAGATGCCTGTTAGGGCGCCTTTAACAGGCGAATGTTGAAGCACTACATCCAGAAAACACTCTGGCTAATAACCTGACAAACAGCCCATGAGTGAGGAAGGAGTAAAAAAAAATACGATCAGTAATTCACAAGGTAGTCTGCTGTCCAGAAAAAAAATTCTCCTTAATGATGAACAAACAAAACCGAAAACAAAAGTTAAGTGTCTGGGAAGAACATAAGACAGCATAAACCCTGTACCTACAACACAACCATAATGGCAGCCCACAGCAACCTCCCATCTGCAAACTGGGAAACAGCTGTTGAGGCAAAGATGCCCACACAGCTCAAAGGCCAGTTTTGTGACCAACTGTAGCTGGGGAAAGAACTTCTGCTCTTGAACATACACAGCTTCCAGGACAGGGTGAGTCCCAAAACAAAAATCCCCTCTTCACCTTTCTTGAGATCATACCATTGTATGTTAAGCCTTTCACAAAACCACCTGGAAAGTGATCAGTATGTGTCTAAATATGAAGAACTAATTAATCTTTGAAACCACTACAGAATATTTTCTCAGAAAGACCCATTTAGATGATTTCAGATATAACACTGCAAAGAGGCAGTGCAATTCTTGTTCTGAGAGCCAAAGATTTGATCATCTTTCTCCACAAGAATATATTAATCTGCTTCTCTGAAGACCTCTTTCTTTTTGGAGCTCCCCCTCCTCATAGGTGAGAAGATAATTCCAGCTTTAAGGCTTATTCGCTCATATCCAACTGAGTATCCAGGTATAAGCTACCTGAGCTGGTTGTCCTCTGCCACCCATGAACAGGAAGAAAAAAAAGTCATAAAAACTCAGAAGTGTTTTTAATTCTTTCTATTAATGTCTCAAAACACACCAAATCAACAGCTACATTAAAAAAAAACCGAACAACAAACAAAAACCACAACACTAAATGCTTGTGAGATAATCCCAATCAGATTAATTCTTTACATCAAAAAAATGTGAACTGTTCTTTCCATATAAGACTAACTTGTTAGGATTTTTAATCCTAGAGAATACACAACAGAAGATTCATCATAAAAGAATACTATCAGCTACAAGCCAAAATCCTTAGTAGTAAATGACAACAATGCAATATCCTGGTGTGAGTTTTCTCTTTTTGTAATTCTTTTCCAAAAACAAAACTTCATTCTTCTTCAGCCTGTAGATAAACAACAAAACTAGAAAAACTTTCAGTTGTCTGGTCAACTATGAAAATCACATGTTTAGTCAACTGCCAGGAGGCAGAAGTTTTCAGATACAGGACTGAAACACGAACAGTCTCAAAAGACCATAGAGATCATTAAGACTTCATGTATCTCAACAGTTGCAATCCGTTTCACAGTCTTTTACATATAATACGCATCCTACAGCCCACTGTAGAGAGTTCTACCTATGACCAATCCAAAAACTGACAAGGCTGGGCCAGACAGCTCATAGACCACGTGAAAATAATGGCACATGCATTCACACAAGAACCAAAGGCATAGCTTAAGACAATGATGATAAACAGCCAGAGAACTGATTGACTTTCCAGTACACTGGGTCCACTGCTCACCTTGCAATCTGTTTCATTAAGGATACACACGAAGATTTCTTACTAACAAAATAAAGCTCGTGAGAAGGCGAAGGAGGCAGATCAGTCCTGCCAAGGTTTGTCTACTTGACTCATAATCCCTAGAGATCTTAGGGTATAATCAGACACAAAAAAATTGGGATGTAACAGAACAGACACTATCTGGCCTAAAAGCTCGAAACCATCCAGTGATATGCAGGCAGTAAGTGGTAGGGCTAAATCTTGATCTCAATAGAGTGGCACAGAGTGATTCCACATTATGTTATTTATGGTATTATTAGTGTAATTCTTTCCAAAGGTAACAAGAAGATATAGAATAGATTGCTACTGCCACCTAAGATTCAAAGAAAAGAGAAAGTACCTCCACAAAACAACATCTAAGTAGGTAATCAGAAAGTCTTCACCTGAGGTAGTCTCAACATGCAAAGGCATATAATAATTCCTTTTAGGAACTGTACCACTACTGAACACTTAAGCATGTCTTTTTTTGTAGAGTCAAGAAACTGGCCTGACTTGCCCTGGCTACATTAGATCTGTAGCGAGAAAGTGGGTCAGAAAAGACAGATGGAGCAGGTCCATTTCTTGCAATGGCAGTCCAGTTAGGCTGTATTAAGTAATATGAACTGCACCCTGAACTGTGAGAAAGCAACTTAAAAAAAAAAAAAAAATCAGCGTGCTAACTTGTGTTGCATACTATGGATTATTTTCTTAGTTTTGGACCCTACTTCTAAGAAGTCTGTCTTTGACAGTGTCTGATCTGCAAGATGCAAGGAAACTGCTGGCCTTGGTCGGAAACCCACCAGGCGCCAAAATGGACTTTAAACTAGTACAGATTCAGGGCGTGCAATCAAAATCCTTATGTCAGTAAGACATGGGTGCCTTATCAAGTGATCAATTTTCAAATGAGTTAAAGTATTTATTTCGAGCTAGTTTTACTGCAAGAGCACCTGGCAGCACCAGTGATGTAACAGCTCTCAAAGCATGCCAGGCAAGGTAGAGATTTCTGACAATGTTTACAATGCAAGGAAAATATATCCACACCAACTACTTAGCAAAGAAATCAACATGTGGGTTCAAGCAGTACATGCTAGCTTCTCTTGCATGCCTTCTAGCCTACAGTCACAATTCAGTCATTTTCTCATTTCTGGATTAAGATAACAGACCTCTATTCACCTTTCAGAATAAACCAGGCATTTTTATCAATATTTTTATCTGGTTCTAGCAAATAGGCTGCAATGAATAATACTAGTTTTCCAAGAACTTGCCCACACACTACAAAATAGCAAAACCACTTTACTCTCATGTGTACTGTACCCACAGACTCAAGACATTCAAGCATTCCATCTCAAACAAGAGTTGATACATCTGAAGAAACTGCATCATGTGTCAACAGTGACACGCGAAGAACCCTGCATGCCAGACACGTAAGACAACAACTTACTCCATGCTTACCTCGTTGCTGATCTTACGGAAGGAAGAGACTTTATAGTTCCTGTCCCTGCCTCCCTTTTATTATATTATATTCTGAACACAGACATATCAAATTAGAAAGCTGCTGAACAGTCACCTTTTTGCACAAATGCTTCTGGGCTCCAGAAACCTATCAGTAGATCAAATTATATCACAGTCATTAGGGTCACAATGAAACAAGTGGACAAGGCTTAATACAGGACACTGAATACAAAGCATGCATGTGACAGGGTTGACAGGAGCCACAGATGATGTTGGACTACACAGAAAACATGATACCTTTGCTGCGCTTTCAGACAAAGAATAACAATAAGCTGCTGAGGTCAGTATCTTCCCTGCACAGTGACATGAAAGCTATCCAGGAATTGAACAGGGCCTAGACGTAACAGAGAAAGTGCCCAGAGGATACAGCCAATATTCCAGTGAAACGAGCCATTCAAACTTGCAGTCAAGCACCAGCATTACAGGTCCTGAAATGTATTGTCTGAAATGCCCCTAAAAAATAAGCCAGAACTCAAAACAAAAATAAAAAAAGGCAGAACAAGATAAGGAGACATGTTCTTACAAGATGATTCTCAGGTATCCACGAAAACACAGAAACAAAGGTGAAGCACAGACTTGAAACAAAGTGCTAATAAAGAAAGTCATCAATTCCCAAGGCCTCTGTGCAATGGCATAAAATTAAGGTAGACATGTTCAGCTTTATTGGGGGGGGGCAGGAAGACATCTAAGAAAGAGGCAAGAACTCAAAGATTCCTACCAGGTGGGTGTGAGAACTTTGCTATACAGCATTTTGGAGATCAGATTTATTCTGACCATTGAAGCCCACTAAGGAGAAGGCTTTTCATGTAGACCCTCTGTGAAGCCACAGTTACCCAATGGTAATACAAACTCTGCCAAATTGTTTTTCCTAACTTAAACTGTAGAGTTAATTTAAATTAATCTACCAATTTGATGCAAAACGAAGGGGCAAAAATTCAACATCAGCCTAAAATATCAACATCTAGATTCATCATTGCAACTACTGCTTCCAAAATCCTAGAACATCAGTCCCTATATAAACCTCATCGCCATTTACCCCCAACGCGGAAGTATGACGCAGAGGTCTTCACTATTGCTTATGCAACAGCAACTAAGAATTCTTATTCTGTATTACACTATTTGGGTAACACTCTTCAGCATTAGATTTCGGTGTTAATTCTGTTCCCTGCAAGAAACTGGGGAAGCACTGCCTCCTTCCTTCCCTGCCAATCCAGACAAGACCCGAAATTTGTTCACTACATCAAGCAACTTGATAATTTGAAGTGAGACTGCAAGGACAGGACATATTCAAAACCCCTGGAAGACAACAAACACAAAGGCACAAAGCATGTTAGCATGTCATGGTAGTGCACAACTTCAGGCACAGCTTTTTTTTTTAAAAACAAATATTTGTTGGTCAAAGTCCAATTCACCACCTAGAATGCACATGATTTCGTTATTAGTTGTAATAACCGGGTATAAACGTAAGTATTTCACAAGTGTAAACAAAAAAATCATTCTAAAGAAGCAACAACTTATCGTTCAACATCTACTGGAGTCCTAAAACTAGGACCTCACTCTATCCATTTTTTTTTTTTAAGCTATCCTAATTCCTATTCAAGCACTGGTGTCAAACACATCAACTCTTGCTTAAGGAAAAGAGTCTCAATAATCTGCAAGTTTAAGTCATATTTGTCCCAAACTAGTATCAACAGAAATGCCAATTTTAGTAGACTCTGATGCATGTTTTTTGCAACTTTAGAATAAAATAGTATTTATAACAAACTGTTTTCATTTTCATTATCATATTCAAAGTTCTTCAAAAACCAGTATTTAGATATACAGATGATAGTAGGTATTTACCACTGAAAACCATAGTGAAAATTCAATGGTTATGATTCTGGAATGTGGAACTATAGCTGTCCTAGGGAAACAGAAGTGGTGTAATATGGAAAAGACTGGGTGCAAGAATCAAGATAGAGTATGTTTAATATTTTAACATTACTTAAGGGGTAATTTCAGAGACACTGTTGTTTGTGTATCTGCCTATTCACGCTGTTACTTAACACAGTACAAAGGTACTAGTCTTGCCATCGCTGATAACCAAAATAAGATGAAATTTTGACATTTTAATTCCAAAATGCTGAAGTCACACAATTAATTTCCTTGTGAACATGTTGCTATTTGCATAAATTTCACTGGGCTACCTTTAACTTCAGTGAAAAGTCTCTAAATTAGTATTCTTATTCCCAAGTCTAGCCTGTGTATGCCACTGAAATTCCCGTAAGACCACCTTAAGTTAGCTACTGTTGGTTCGTGGCATCATTAAATAGCAAGAATAGCATTTCAGCTGCGAGTCTGATAATTGCTGACCACTGCGCACACAAGTCCGGAAAGTTAGAGATGCCTTACTGGTCTGCTATACCAGTGGGCAAAAAATGGGTACATGCAGATAGGAAGGGAACATCCGTATGTGCACAAGCACACTGAATCAGTTTCATTTCAGAAGATTACAAATCATTTTCAAGAAAAGAGTAAAGTTCACTTCATTGTCAACCACGACTTTGAAATTATGCAATCTGCATATACAATTACCAAAAAGTCAGTTTTCTGAGTATCACTGACTTGAGTTCATTCAACATTCCTCCTTAGTAAAACCAAAAAGCAATGCTGAATTTATGTACAAAAAAATACACAAGTAAACAAAAAACAGAAGTCAGCAGATCAGACTTCTTTATCTTGAACCAGTAATTAATTCCCCATAGCTCCTGAAATTATATTCAGGAATACGTAAAAGGCAGTTTAGTTTCAGCAGAATTTGTACTGAGCAAGCCATACAGCAGCATTTTGGCAGAGTTTTATTTTTTATTAGAATTCTTAAAAAAAAAAAAGTTGAGAATGAGATTGAGTTCATTAATACAGTGAGAGTACGTTGTAAAAGACATTATCTATTCACTTGTATTTGGGAGATCTACAGAGCAAGAAATACTAAATCATGATTCTGCAAGCAAACAGATACGGTTCAAAAGTCTACTTATATCTCTTACGGAGATACAACGAAAGATGCAGTACAGAGGTGTTTTGCACCATCAAATGGAAAAACGCAAAAATCTTTCTCACAAAAAAGATCTCACAACCACCCATAGTAGAAAATAACCAGCACTGTTTTTGAAGGTCCTGTACCTACCTTGCACTTTTTAATGAAAATCCTAGTTTGGACCACGATTTCATCTCCTTGCTGTTCCTGTAAACACACCTGATCGTCAACTAAACCACAAGTTACTACAATTTGAGTTAATCAGAATTCAATGCTCCTTTTTCCGATTTTCTTAAAAAAGTTCTGGAAGAAATGCATGCTTGAAGAAGAATATAGCACGTCAAGCTTTTAAGAGAACTTTAAATACATTCATATGCCAATCCATTTTAAGGAAACTTGTTGCTATTTAGGAAGAGAACAAAGTCATGTTGTCAGGTATGTCACTGACTGCTCAGGGAGAGAATTTCTATGAATTGCCCTAGTTCAAGTTCTAATTGAAGTTCTACAAATTCAATGCAACCACAGAAGTTTTTTGTCAGTGCATACAACCATATGCAGAGACAGATGTATTTTACTTCAGCCTGCTGCTACAGTTTAAGTAAAGACAGAAAAGCCAAATCCTTGGAGACAGGTGTGCATTGTTTATCTGTCACCAAAATCTAAAAGCAAAATTACTCCATTTGTCAAACAATAAATCTAAATGGCTTTTGGCCAAGCCCTCTCAGAGGGGGCACTAGTTCAGGTGATGAGAAAGGTTAAAGTAGTATCATTACGCTGTTGGAACAAGCACTGAAAGGCTGCTCCTGCTAAAGCAGCTTAGCAAGACACTGAGGTGACACACTGGAGATAATCAAGCAACCTAGAGAGAAGATGCAAGAAATACACACTAAATCATACAAAATTAAAATCTAATAATAAAGTCACTTTCTCAAAGTTGTAAACGTACCAGAAACCACAATTCCTACAGTAGAAGTTCAGCATTTATCCCTAGTACCTTATGAAACGCACATCCCCTAAAAACATACACTAAACCCTAGAGCCCACTAGACCTTTCCCAGATAAACTTTGGTTTTCTGCAAATACACAACTGACCAATAACCTGAACTAGGGACCCTCTAGACTAAATCCAAACCCTGCTCTAGGACCATGAGGGACAAGATGCAAAAAATTAGTAGTTTCTTTTAAATCTAGAATTTAAATTCCCAAGTTCAGCAACAAAGGTTTTCCCTGCAATACCAAACTTCTGAATCTGTATTTTTAGATTGGTTTTCTAGTCTCAAAGGTTTTTTTATTTGTCAGTGCTCAAGATTCAGTTTTACATCACGATACGTACGGTCCTTGTGTTGTAGTGGTTACTTCCTTTTTTTAAAAAATTAGGTACCTTTCTAACACTGCTCAGAAAAAGTACATACCTATATCAGACACACACACACAATCCACTTGGTGAAAGGGGCAAAAAAAAAAAAAAAGCAGAGACATAGCAGTTTGGAAATCTAGGAGGTTCAAAAGTCCACAAGATTTTCCTTAAAAAGTTACTAAGCACCATATGAATGATCCGTTTACTTTTAAAGAAAATTTTGCAGACTTAAATTCTCTTAATTTTATTCCTAATGCAGTTACTTCGAGAACTTACTTAGCTACAAGGCAAAGATGCCCATTTTTGCCACACAAGCATACATCACTGCAATACTTGGTTTACAGTATATGCCACCCATCAAACCATATTTTAAGGCATCTCATCTCATAACTAATACTTGGAAAAAAACCAGCAATAAAAAAAAATGTGGCTCTAACAAGAAGGGATAATATTTAACTGATGGCTGTAAGGTAAATGTAATGACTTGGTCTTAAACATTAGCCAGAAAACAGATTTGTGAAAAGTGTTTAATTTTAAAAGGAGTATATACAAACACAAGGAAAAAAACCATCGCTGGCTGAAACCAGAATTGAAAACCCTGCATATACCTCTGGAAAAGGCAGTGAGACAAGATTAATATGATTCATTTCAAGCAAAGAAACATCCTGATACATTTTGAACAAATGAAAGATGAGTATCAGTCAAAATTGAAGTAGTCCAGGCAAGAAGTTTCATTACAAGTCTTAGACCTTTGATGTAAGGGAGAGTAAAGTTTTAAAGGTCAGAAGCAGTTCCTGAAATAAAAGGAACATACAAACTTTACAAAAGATAGGTACTGAAAGGGAGATTGAAGATGTGCTATTACTCAGAAAAATGCTACTTTTGGATATAGTAAACTGAAGGATGTTAAGGCACATACCACAAATATGTACCCTGATCTCTGATATAATACACGTGTCAGCTAATTGTAGAAAACTGACTTCCAATGTTACAGCAAGCCAGAAACACTAAGCACTTAAAATCCTATTTTCGGATCTAGGAACCCAAAGACATGATACCGTACAACCACGCTGCAGCAGAGAGCAAACTCCATTTTTATTCCTTGGTGAAAAACAGCATTTCGGAACCCAGAGCCCAAAAAGCTTTCCTAGTTCACAGAGAACAGGTTATTCCTAAGGAGGGGTTGTGAAACATGATTAAACTCTCCCTTCCTGAATATACCACACAGAAATCTGTACGTGGCAATTTCAATGCACCTGCATTACTGCAGGAAAAAGTGAGTTCACAAATAAAAAGGCCCCCCCAAAGAAAAAAAAAAAGAAAATCACTGGTTTAAGGCATCCAGTTAAAAATGAAAGACTTCCACTCACTTACTCAAGGAGCTAACTCTTCAGGATACACTCAAATTATTCTGTTATAGTGGGGAAGGGGGGGAAATAGACCAGTGTGCACCGGTTCGCTAATACAATGTTTAAGAAAGTCTTGTCAGACTAGGTGCAACATACCAAAACAGTATTTCTACCAGTAAGGAAAGGTAAGCAAAACGAGCTACACTGGCAAAGTACTTATGTCAATGTAACCATGCTAGTACAGAGGACCTGCGCTAGCATCCAGTGTCACACACTCGCGTTCCATACTGAGGATACTGTACCAACAAAAGGTGACTCCACTGTAGAGTTGTATTGGCCCTCAGAAAACTTAATGTCTGGACAAGATATGCATATAACTAGCATTCTTCTTTGCAACAAATGTAACATTTAAATAGAAAAAAGGTTGTAGAAAAACCCCTGGCAGTTTAAAGGAATCCACACAGTCCTGTTCCTGACACTATTCTAGAACTACACAACATTCAAGAAAAAAATGAGACCATTCAAAAATTCTAATATACTACACGACCCTGACAATACCAAGACCTTCTAAATTACTTCAAAATGTCTATTACAAAACATGCTACAAACATTTCAGCTTCCCTGTAAGTCTATGTTACTTTTACCTCCTCAAGAAGGAACTGGCATTAATAGAGCAACTCCAAACTCCACTAACACAGCAAGTTCTATGGCAAAGCAAATTCTGAGCAGGGAACACACAAACCATTTAAGACTTTTAAGACAGAAGATGCAGCACTGCAGCAACAGTGGGAAATGCAGCTGTATTTGGCTGCTGCCAATAAAGCAAGCATACTAGGACAATCTTTGCCAACTTCTTAGAAGAAAGCCACCAACATTCAAGTTTAGTACATTCCATCAGTATCATCCAGGTCTACAGTGAAAACATGAATGAATTAGAGACTCAACTTAAGTCTTCAATATAAATACACTTAACATCTGTAAGTTTGGGAATAAGTTAATAAGTTAGTTAATAGGGTGAGTCATTGTTTTTAGGTACCTAACAAGCCAAAACAGTATTTCAGAGTAAGAAATAAGTCCAAAAGTTAACAGCAAAAGAAACACACTGAAAAATCCACTATGCACATGTGCTGGAAAAAGTTTCATCAACAGTGCAAGTTTCTCACCTTTCTCCTTCCCTCTCTCTAATGATGCTGTGAATCTAACAGTTTTAAAAAGAGTGCCTGAGTAAGTACATAAGCACCATGTTATTTATTTTCTATAATTAACTAAGGAGTGGGGACAGTACAACAGATTCTATAAGTGGAAGTTACTTAATGAAAGCTGCTTGCACTATTTCAAAGCAAATTTAAGGAGCAGATAGGTTAAAAAATGTAAACTTCAAAGCAGTTTCCCACAACAGCAAAAGTGGGACCAAAAAAAACGCAGTCTCTCAAGCAGCAAATGAAAAAGTTTAACCCCCAAAACATGCTTATTGGTTAAGAAGTTTGATTTTATTTAATTAGAGAAACAGATATCATGTTAAAAACCACAGAAAGTGGAACTGTCCCAAATCTAGCTAATAAGTTGTCAACAAAAAAAAAATCCAGAAGAGTAAGAATCCTTTAGTAGTTTTCATGTAGCATACGTGAAGTGTTCACACCACTATAAACCTCTGCATAGCTATCAGGTGATGACAATCTCAATCACTTTGAGAAAAATTATCCCATTCGTGCACTACTGAAACTGTCCAACAATCCCTAGTGTTTCACCAGAACTGTAAAAAAGTTCATTAAGCTGTCCAGTAAGCTAACAATTAAAATAGGCTAAGTATTCTGTGAAAATCTGCACCTGTTAAACTGAAATACATTCACAAATTATCCAAACCTTATTTGATCACAAATGGCTTGACTTAGATATGTGCGTTCATCTGAATCACGTCTTTAACTTTCATATTTTTCAAGTATCAGGACTTCTCTCACAAAATACATTTTTATTTCACCTCTCTAAACAAAGCAAGATGACCACTGTCAAGAAAAATTAAAAATGGTTACTACTGAATTAAGTACTGGTTTCCAAGTCTAGCACAAAAACCCCCAACAACTAGCTCTAGCTAAAGAGCAGCTTCTCCAATGCTCTTCTACTCTTACTAGAGACCTGTTGATATTAGGAACGAACAGTCATGTCGTCCACTTACAACATAATACTGCCTGTATCTAATATGCTCTGAAAGTTACAAACTTTTCAAAACTAGTATGTCATTCACCAAGAATAGAGAAGGCAAAAATCAAAATTTTGAAGATGATTCCAGGTAGAATCACATCCACTGCTCAACCAAAAACCAGCTACTAAAACCTTCTGTTTACTGTCAAATGAGGAGCTTTTTAAAAAAAAAAAAAAAGCCACAAAAAACAACAAAAACCCAACCAACTCTTCCTTTTTCTTGCCAGCTGTTAACTGCATTGAACAAGACCATCGGTGCCTTCAGAAATGCCACCACTCACCAGACTGGCAGGAGGAAGCCTCCTCCATATCCCATAGGCTAAGAAGATCTGAAGACAGTTCAAAGAAACTCCTGTGGGACAGGTAACCAAGTACTCTTCATAGCAAAATGACACCAAATACTCATCTGCTTCACAAGAAGCATTAAAAAGCTGAAGAGCCCTTTGTTACTCCCTCCCCCTCCCAGTACAACCAGTTCGTATTTGGTAGGGATTGGGACACCTAAGATTTCCAACCTCTAGCTTGCCTTCGCAGCATCACCGAAGACCTTTGCAGGACTGCGGAGAAGCCCCTTTATCTTCGCAGCTCTTAAGTCTACAGGGGAAATTCAGACATTTTGCTCTCGCAGCAAAGAAATGGGAGATGCAAGATGAGCTACACTCCATATTGATTCTTAACACAAATAAGATGAAATAACATTCCATTTTTAAGAAGAGTCTCGATAAATCTTACACCCAAAGCTTGGGATCTGGAGTTTGGTTTTAGCTGTTTTTTTCCTAAAGTCGATGGTCTATTTGAATCAGAAAAGCAGGTTTTAGATATCCTTCTGCAAGGAAGAGTAAGAAGGATTGTAAAAAGTAAACCAAATAAGCGCTCTGCACACAAGAAGAAAAAAAAAACAGCAGAGAAATAAATCTCGTTTCTAAACGACCTGTAAAAAACCCCTTGTATATGCAAAATAAAATAAGAAACAAGACGCAGTTGTGTGTGCAGACGTACACACGTAATTCAACAATAAAGTGTACAAAAGCATCATCTTTAGCACTATTTCGTATGTCTGCAACTGGCATTAAAGGTACATGTTTAGCAAGGAGCTCAGTAATAACTACTATTGTGAAAGACACGAAAATGACAAACTGTTAAGTCTTATCTGCAGCTGATCAAGAGCACAATAAACTGAACAGCTTTGCTTTCCATCACTTCCAAAAAAATAGGAGGGTAGAAACATCCGAACACCCTCCCTAAGCCATTAACGCCAATAGGTTCAAACGGAGCGCAAATGGGAGAAACAGGCAAACAGAAAGGACGAAGGCAGGCACGAGTTAACAGCAGCAAAAGGGAGGAGGAGATTTAGGCAGAAGAGGGGAGAAAAGGGCAGCAATTGCGGCACCGAGAGGTGGGGAGGGCCCGGGCCCCCGGGACTGACCTGTGCCGTCGCTGGCGGACACGGAGAGCGCCGGTGAGGAGAGTTTAGGCCGCTTGGCTGAAGGCGGGCCCGGCTCCACCACATTCTCGGCCATTTTTAATTCTTTTTTAGACAATCACTCAGAGCAGAGAGACGGTCGGGGGTGAACCCCAAAACCTTCACCTTCTTTTCGGGCCCCGAGTCAGCTGAAGAACAACAATAACGCCGAGAGGGAGCGAGGAGGATCCGGCGGAGAAGGGGGGCCAAGTTCCCCTTTTTCTGCCCCTCGGGGTCCGGGAGGGCGGCAGCGGAGAAGGAGGGAGAAGCTGGGAGCTGGGGCGGGGAGGGGGGTGGGGGGGAAGAGGCCTCTTCCCCCAGGCGAAAGGGCTCAGCGAAGATGGGAAGAGCAGGTAAAGCCCCCGCCAAAAAAAAAAAAAAAAAAAAAATTGAAAAAAAAGAGGCTGGTAGGGTTGGTTGTTTTTTTTTTTTTAGTAAAATTAATCCCGGCTGTTGTGCTGCTGGTGCTTCCTCGCCGCCGCCACCATCATCATCTTCATCCTTCGGGGGGTCTCCTCCTCCTGCTGCCTCCTCACCGCCGCCATCAGCCTCTTCCTCCTCGGCGCCGTCCTCCTCCTCCTCATCGCCACAAGGAGGCGGGCGAAGGAGGGGAGAGGAGGAGGAAAAAAGAAAAAAAGATCACCGTCCTCTAGCAGCGGCTCCTTCCCCCTCCAACACCACCCTGCAAAAAAATACCCACCGCCAGCGACGGGGCTGGGGGGGAGGCGGCGGGGAGAGAGGCAAGGCGTGCGCGGGGTCCCCAGCTCCACTCGCTTCTTCCTCGCCCGTCGCTAATGGCTGCAGAAAGGGGAGCTGTAAGGATGAGGAGGGTGAGGATAAGTCCCAGGAGTCTCCGCTTCACATCTTGTTGTGCAGGGAAGAAGGAGGGGTTGTTGTCCTGATGGAGGCAGCACCGATCGCGGGATGGGAAGGTGGGGGGGCGGGTTTCAACACCCTCTCTGCTTCCCCCCCCCGCCTTCTTCTCTTCTTTCCCCTTCCTCTTTCTCTCGCTCTCAGTACCGGGCTGCCCCCCCCCTCCTCTCCGGCGCAGGCAGAGGGGCCGATCCCACAGCAGCGGCAGGAGGAGGAGGAGGAGGAGGAAGAAGCCGGCCCCTCCCCCCCTCTCTGCCTACCTTCCCCCCTCCCGGGCGGCCGAGGATGGTTCCGAGCGCTGGCGCCGGGCAGGGAGGGGGGGGCTGCCCGTCTCCGCTCCCGCGGACCCACGGGCTACGCGGGGCGCGGAAAGCGAGGGAGAAGAAAAAAAAAAAAAAAAAAACTCGGCCGCTGCTGGGGCGCGGCGGGGACTCCCTCTTCGCCTCTGCGAGGGTGGGGAAGGAAGCGAAGAGGTTGGTAGTCTGGAGGGGAGGGGGAGGCCGCTCAGCGACCCCTCCGAGAAGAGGAGGAGGGGAAGGGAGGAGGGGGTGTTTAAAATTTAAAATAAAACAGAAGGAAGATTGCGCCGGGGGAGGGCGGGGGACTCGCCCCGAGGTGGGTTAAATGGCCGGGAGGGGGAGGGGGGGGGGTCCTCGGCGCTCCCCGGCGCGGGGGGGGGGGGGGTGGGACGGCGCAGGCAGCGCGGGGGCCGAGCGCAGGCTCCCTACTGCCCCTGCCTGGCGCTTCGGCGGCGGCCCGGCTGCGGCCGCTGCTGGGGCGTGTGTGGCGGAGCGGGCAGAAGCGGGGGCGGAGAGGAGCGGGGGAGAGAAAGAAGTCGGGGGAAAGGAGAAGAGAGAAAAGGGGAGAGAGAGAGAGAGGGGGGACGGGCAGGCTGGCGCGGGGGTGGGGGTTGGGGGGGGGGGCGTCTCGGCTCCTCGCTTCTCTCCCCGTCCCCTGGCCGGGCCCCTGGGTCTCTCTGCGCTGCCCTCCCCCTGGCTCGCCCCGTCCGGCTCGGCCTCTCGCTCCCTCCCTCAGTCGCTCACACACAAACAAAATGGCGGCTGTTGTTTCTTCACTCTCCCGAGTCCCTCGGAGGGAAGCGAGCGGCGGCGGCGGCGGCCGGAAGTGAGCCAAGAGAAAAAAAAGGGGCGGGGCCAGGGCCGGGGGCGGGGAACCGGCAGCGGTGGCGCACACAATGGAACGCGGGGGGCTGGCGTGCTGCCGGACGGCGAGCGGAACCGCCCAGCTGCCGTCACGAGAACGGCGCCCGCCCAATCAGCGCCCGCCTCTCGCCGGGCTCTTCCGCAAACTCCCCTGGCTCCGCCCCTTAAAGGCGAAGGGGTTTTGTTCAAAAAAAAAAAAAAAAGCGGCTCCTTCTTCCTCCTCCCCTCACGCTCTTTTCCGTCGGCCGAAAAGTGCCCGGCGGCGGCCCAGGGCGGCCAAGGGAGGCGGCCGCCCCGCCCCGCCGCGCTCCCCGGTACCCGCTGCCCGCCCCGGTGGGCTGAGGGGCCGAGCGGGTCTCTCCCTGCGCGGCCTTCCCTCACACGGTTGTCGGTTCCTCGGGCTCCTCCCGCCGGTCCCGGCCCTTGCTGCGCCACAGACATGGCAGCCCGGGGCCGCGCGGCGCCCGGGCTGGGGTAGAGCCCGTGGCCGGCCTGGGAGTAAGCGGGGCTGGGGAGCGGCACCCCGGGGCGCGGCGGGCGGCGAACGTAGGAGATCGAGGGGGGACTCTCCGCAGGCTGCTTGGCCGGGGGGATGCGAGAGCTGCGGCCGCTTTCCAAAAAATAATAAAGCCCACCAAAAAAAACCCCACCCAACCCCAAAACCCGCTCCATGCCGAAGAGTAAACAAACCCAGAAAACACATGCTTTATGCCAAAAATAACCCCAGGTGTGCTGGGGAAGGAGGCACGGCAGCCTGCCGGCAACGTGCCCGCTCCTCTGAGCGAGGCTGGGCATGGCTGGCTCTGGGCAGGGATGGATCTGGTTGGTCTCGTCCTTCGTCAGCCTCCATGGCCCCTGAGACGTTTCAGAGCTTAGGATCGCCGACCCGCCACCAAGGGTTCTCCTCAGATCTTTAAGGGCTCGTCAGCCATGATTATTAGCAAGGAAATACCCCATCACGGCTTTTCCCTCTGGTGTCTCTGGGCTCTTTTGGGACGTCCACGGTTATGGGATAGGACTGAAAGGGAAGCACAGGCCTGCATATGTTTTTAATGGAAAAAGCAGTTTCTTTCGAGCTGAGCAGGACATTTGCAAGGACTTCTCTCGCCACCCACCTTCAGGGCTGAGCTCTCCGCCATCCTGCGTGTAAGAACCGAAGCAGGTATTTGGGAAGAGCCGAGCCTAAACACCAGAACAAACACCACAGACGATGAGAGGAGGCATGAGCGGAGATTCACAGCCCTGTAACAGTTATCTGCCGGCTCCCTCACGTACTCCCACACTTCAGCTTCCCTTGTTTGGGCTTTATTTCCAGCGAGATGGTTGTTGTCTCCCCCGGCACAAAAGGGAAAATGCAAATAGGGTTACACTCAAACTGCTCCAAAAAGTGCTTAAAGACTGTACGTGTATTAGCCTTCCAGAAAGTCTTGGAGCCATAGGCAGCGCACAAATCTATATGTTTTAAAAGAAGGGTGGAGGGAGCCTTGCACGGACAAATAAGCGATAGGAAAATAGTCGGGAGAGCAGAAAGTCTCAGAACTAAAGCTGTTGGGGTTAACAGCATCAAACCTAACAGCGTCACCTTAGAAACAATGTTATGCTTCTCACAGTTTTTTTGCCTCTTATTGCTACTAAATTCCACAAAATATTCCAGTTATAGAAGTCTTGTATTACCTCAATTTATTTATTTTGTCAGATCGACTGTTTCCCTTGCTTGTGAAGCGCTTTTTTAACACAGCTGAGACTAATTTTAGCTTCTTTTTTTTTTAAGTCTCCTTAGAATTAAAAGTTGACTGAAATAAGTCTATATAAGGTTTTCAGACTCTCTAGAGGCCCTTAATCCATAGTTCAATAAGGAATTAGTGCCAGCTTTATAAAGACACCAAGGTGCACATAAACACCTAAATGCTTTAAAAAGTCAGGCCCTTACTAAACAACAAGTTTGGAGCAAAGCAGATGTTTCAAATAAGAGTTTCATGACACTAGTTCCTATCTAGAGACTTGATCCTACCAATAGTTGCATATGTGCTTAGTTTTATATAGCACATAGTTCCACTGAAATCGCACTGTACTACTCGCCATAGTAAAACTGAGCACATGTGTGCTTGCTGGAGCACAGCCTGAGAGATAAAAGTTAAAGAACTGGGTAGTTATTTGCTACTCCAGAGAGTATTGTATGGATCGGTTAGTTTTGTTAAGTACCAGGAAAATCTAACAAAGTCAAGTCCTTTTTTTTGGTGCAGCTTCCCCTGGCTACCTGTTTATCTACCCTTCAAACGAGTTCAGGGAAGTGTACCTGAACTGTGGGAAACATCTTCTGAATATGAATTACAGATATAAGTAATTAACCGATCTGTTAGTTAAACCAAACAAGCTTCATAACCAGTAAACCAGTAAAATATCTTAGTTGTTTATATATTAGAAAGTGGTATTGTTAGCTTTCCATATTAAAGACTTAAATGCAAGCTGAAATATATGGAAAATAAATAGAAAAGAATGCTACTTCTGTTTTTTTTTCTGAAAAAGAAGGTCATCTAAAACAAGAGAAGGAGGAAAAAAAAGGAAAGACCAGGAAAATAGGGTTAAGATAAATCAAATGTATATATAAACAACAACAACAAAACCTTTCAGCATCTGTTAATTTTTCTAAAAACACTGGAGTTTTCTTAAATGAACCTTAGTACATACACACAACCAACTACTGCTAAATGCTGTCTGCCAAAACAATACTATACAAAGTTACTGGAAAGCAATAATAGAACACAAAGCATACTAAGAAGAAAGTACATAAACCTATACAAATAAAACCAGGAAAAGATTATACTATTCAAAGTAAAACAAACCTATTTACCCAACAACTGCTCCTCCTTGCCTCAGTTTCCCCATTCTTACAGCAAGGATAGTAGTATTTACCCCTTGAAAATAATACCTAGAAGAATTAATTAGCTCATTATTGCCAGTAATTACAGCAGTCATTATATACTTGGAGATAACTGGATGAAAGTACCATAAGTCCCATTAAAATGAGAATCCGCTCAGGAAAGCAATAAGAAGAGGAATGCAGGGCCTTGAACTTTTATCATGGGATCTCGTTTGGCCTTAGCTGGTAGTTACCGAAATTTGTAAGCATGCCCAGCTGCTTTGAGGGCTACAGGGAACAAGATAAGATCCCCTTGTACTGCCAGGGTCGACGTGATGCCCAGAGCTCAGCATCCCAGCTTCAGCGAGAGGAGCAGGCAGAGGAATAATCATCTCCCTCGGCTGGGAGGGAGCCGGGGCTGTGGCCTTCCCCTTCCAGCTGCTGGACGGAGAAGTGGTGCGTGATCTCAAAGTCACCCGACCAACCTCCTCCCCTCCCTAATGCTGCTCGGGAAATCACTTCTACGAAATAAAACTTCCCCACTCCCCTTCGGCAGGACTTGCCCCGCAGCCCCGCAGCCACACAAGTGTCTCCGAAAGAGGGGGGCTCGTAGGTCGGGGGGCAGGAGCCGGGGACAGGGCATCCCATCTTCTCAGTCCTGTTTCTGCCTGCAGTTTCCAGCTGTATTATCTCTTTTCCTGAGCTTTCCAGGGCTGCTGCTCGTGTCTGGCAGGTAATTTCTCCTGTTCCCCAGCTACCTCCCGCCGCTGCAGCTCTCTGCTCCTGGGGAGGGAAGGAGGAATGACCCCCTTCTCCATACCAGCGGGGAGATCTGCGTGTGGAGGGTCCTTCCTGGCACAGGTCAGAGGGGTGAGGAAATGACTTAAGGCTGCAATTTTTGCCAGTAATGCCAGGGCACAGCTATATTTCTGGAAAGCAAGAGCCAGCTGTGCCGGAGCAGAGAACATCGCTCAGTGCGGTGTCAACATTAAAACCCAGCAGCTTTTTGATACGAGAGAAATTTTATTAAAACCATAAGAAATAACCATCCAATAGCTGGTTGTTGCATCTAGCGTATACATAAAAGAAAGGGCTGACTTTCTGACAGCAAGCAAAATGTTTTCAGTCCTCGGCCCCAGAAACGCAGGCTTCCTCGGTCACACAGTTTTCAATAGCTGCAAACACAGAGTTATGTTGCTAAATGTTAAGGGCTCAGCTGTTTACCAGAAGAATGTTTCCTCCCTGGAACACATGGTTTTGCTTAAAAGAAGTTCTCCAAAAAACCCCACTTTATTTCATTAGCGAATGCAACATTATAGTCCTAACAAACATGCCATGCAGTCTCCCGCTGCAAGAACGAAATAGAAAAAAGACGACAAAAATTGACCTCTCAATTTAAGAGAGGGGCAGAGGTACACTCTGCCTAGGAAATACCGCAACTTTGAGGTCTGGTGATCTAGAGCCGAATCTCATGCTCTGAAATGTATATATCTTCATGCATTGTTTTCATATTCCGGTTCACGTTGAAAGCACAGATGTGGAATAGGAGCGAGAGGCTTGCGCGCTCCCCCAGCTTTACTGAGGGCTGGCCAAATCGCTGCCTTTCACTTCCCAGGCTCAGCTCTCCCCTCTGTAACAGGGAGTTGATGCTGCTCCCCCTTACAGAAAGTGCATCAGAATCATTAAACGAAAATGTAATACTCATATCTTCTAAATAAAATTACACTGAAATTAATGCATTTACATCAGCCGTTGATTTATCCCAGAGTATTACGGGGACACAAGCAAGAGGTTCTAGAGTGAAAGCGTAATATTTTTAATTAAGAGCCCTTGAACTTGCCACATGCTTTGAGCTTGTGGAAAGTGAAAGGATGGCAAATTTCTGAACAACTCGGTCAGCTCAGCACTATATTTACAAAGATTTGCTAAAAATGATCATTGTATGGTAGAGCTCAAGCTAACATGGGAAATCTGTGCTGAAAGAATTAGTTATTGTACCGACGTGGAGGAAGCACACTGTTCACATTCCTCTTACTTCTTTTGACTCTGGTATCTAATGGGAAAGTTCTTGATAAGCTTTATTGCACTGCAGAAGTTATAAACAATGTGCTTTGAAATCTGCTGAGCTGAAACCCAAAACTTATCTTTTCATTTGTTTTCCTGAATTGTCCCACAGATACAAATCCACTGTCCACACATGTTTATAAAGAACAAAATACAATTATTTCTGTTATACCTCCCCTTCCTTTGCTGTTTTTTCACGTAGTGTTCCTTAATTCAGATTGTTTTTTTATGTGCTACAACATTCTTCTATATGCTGAACTGCAATGTGTTGTTTGATGTCTGCAATCAAAATGCAAAGAGGGAAAAAGTAATTTTTTTTTTCTGATGTATGAGTTTTCATGCTTCAAGATCTAAAGTGATTCCTTCAATGGGGTCAGGCAGGAATTTACTCTGTGGCAGAGAAATGTAATGAATTGAGAAGTTTTCAGTACAGAGGGTATTGGCCTTCTGATGGAGTTAATGGGACCCTGTTGTTCATGGGATAATACACTTAATCAACACAATATCTGAGCTGTTTTTACAGTTGCCATGGAATAAAAAAATTTCACAGGAAATATAGGTCTGGTTGTTTTTTTTCATTTTCTGCTTTTCTCTGAAAAGATCATGTGCTTTCTTGGCTTTTTGCCATACTAGAAAAGGCAATGCCTTCACAAGTGCTTTCCTTCTACACGCAGATAAAAGTCAATCATTAATGACAAACACCAAAAGCCAATTGATTCTAACGCGATGACTCTGGGTGGAACAATAGGGTTAATCCTCAGTTCCTTACCTTCCCAATTTATATGGGCTTATCACTTCTCTTCCCAGAAGTTCCCTCGCAAACCCTCACGTTTCAACACCCGTGAGGTTTTTTTTTTTTTCTCTTGGTCTCTTCTAGCAAGGTACGCCAACATCAGGCAGCCCCGGACTTTCTGTTTGCATCCTCTGACCGCCCCAGACACGAGACCTGCGAGCCTCCGAGAAGGGAGCATCAGCCCCTGCGGGTGCTACGCTATTAAAAGCCACTGAGAGAGCAGCCAGAAGGCAGAAGCTGTAGTGGTCCCCGGCAGCACGCTTTCCCTCCTGGTGCTCTCACGTTGCCTGAAGCCCTGGAAAGATCATTTCTGCAGAGCAGGGCTGCTTTATGAGCTGATTTGTGGTATTTACTCCAAGCTCTTTTGCCATCTCAGACGCCTTCCCTTTGATCTCAGTCCAGGCATGGGAGAGGAATGCACAGTGCACCCCGGACTAAATGCATGGAGGTGGAACAAACAGCCTGTCGGTGGGATGTCGGGGAGGGCCGGTTGCCCGGTCCAGCCCAGGCACCGCAATAAGGATGCAACCACCTGGAATTAAAGCTGAAAACTTTTGAGACGGCTGGACCGGCCATTAAAAAACTTTCAGATGCCAGCAGGCGGCAATGAGAAGCGAAAGTTGTGGCTGGCATGGTATTTTGGCAGCAATGATATCATGTTTATCTTTTGTTAGAGCTAGAGAAACATTTAGGTAACTTTTGAGGGAATGTAGAGAGCTTTCCTAGTGATCAGAAAAACAACAGTTTCAAGGTTGATGCTACTCCTCTTTTGTCAATATTTATGACTGCAAATTTGTTGCTATTTAAGAACCAGCTTCAAGAAAGAAAAATGCAAACTGTGGGCTGCACAATCAGCATCACAAAATGACAGAAAGCTTGGTTCTTTCACCGTCGTGTATGAGACGAGTAAATGTTTTGTGCAGCCATTTGGATCCCATACGAAGGGGCTTGGCCATGGTCATTCTGCATGGTGCTGCAGGGCCAAGCACCAGGCCACAGGAGAAGCTCCTGTGGGCAACCGGGGCACTGAGCTCCTCTGGACAGAGAAAAATCAGTTGTCTCAGCAGGAGAAAAAAGGCTTGTAACATCAACCCCACAACAAATCCTTGCAACACCAACAACCCACGGCTTCTGCTGCTGCCGCCCTGCATGGTGAGCATCGGCCCCATGTTTGGGACCGGAGAGAGGGGACTCTGCCCGGCCGTGCTCCTGGCGTGCCTGCCGCCTGCCTCCCTGGAACATCTCGGTGGTGATATCCCAAACAGCTGCTCCGGCAAAAAGGACAGTGCTGCTGGACAAGGGGAGATGCAAATCTTCCAACACCGGACCGAGTAGCGTAGCGAAAAGTCTGGCGGCTGGATGTGCCGGTTGTCTTGGCAGTTATGCAGAGTGGTTTTTTCTCATTTGCTCTGCTAGATGTAGGCATCTGAATTTCTACTGAAAAGAAATGGAGGTGCCCGAGGCCTCTTGTGATTTTACAGTTCGCTGGTTCACGTGTCTTCCTATCTGTACATATACTATATATATGTATAAATACCTGTGTATATTTCTATACCCCAGGAGTATAGAAATTAAATGTGTTTTGTTTAGAATATTCAAGCCATCCCAGCATATTTAGCCCCTGCAAGAAAAAAAATCTTTAAAAATTATTTGCGCTGCAGTTGAGCGTCTCTCTATTTGCAGAGGAGTGCATCAGCTTCCTGAAGGTGAGACACGTGTGGAAGATTCCCTGTTCTCGTGCGAAGGAGCCAAGCCAAGGGCTAATGACTGTGGACTCACACTACAATACGAAGGGCAAGTGCATCTGTGCTTGCACACGAGTATCCCACATTGGTGCAAAAGGGGCCCGGGAATTCCTCCATCCCTCCTGGCTATTTCAATTAAAAGCTGAGGATGAAGTCCAAGAAAATGCCTAAAATGGCTTGAGTCCTTCCTCACGATCTGGAAATGGAAGTCAGTGGTGACTAACTCCAGCCCAGCCACCAAACCCCTCCCTCCCCGACTCTGCATCACTCTGTTCGTTCCCAGCTCCTCTCCTGCGTTTGCAAACAGTTGGCAGTGGAAACAGTGAAGCAGCCTGGCTTCGAACAGCAGGAACGCACGAGCTGTATGCGACTGCTGCAGTGACCGTCATCCACCCGTCCCGGTGTCTAACCTAGGAAGAAGTGATTAAAATCTGATAGGGACAAGTCTTGATTATAAGCAGAGGAATGATTTTAAAAGAGGCTGCCGCCAAGCCTGGAAACAAAGCCCAATTAAATCCTGCCATTGACTTAAATTGGCTTCAGACCAGGCCTCTAACAGCTTCTCCAGTAAAAAAAAAACAAAAGTGCTTGTTTATAATTTTTCAAGCCAGTTCAGGCGATGTATTCTGACCTCCTCACAAAGCTAGCAGATAGCAATATCCATAAAGAACAAGATTAGCTAACTGAGGGGTCAGGAAAGCCACATCCCTTACTTACTCGCCGTGTGACAGCCTCTGTAATATGTGCTTTTTTCGCTGCTGATTCTGTTGTGGGTATGCAGTTGACCTGAAATTGAAAGCATCAATCCTGAAAGAAGAGTAACCTGGATGTTGGGAGCAGCGGGAGCACGTGCTTTGATGGTGGGTTACTCCACGGGCACCAGCCCAGTTCCTGCTCTCTGTTCACTCCCATCCTGTGCCAAGCATGAAGTCTCAGCCCTTCCGCTCAACATTTCTAACCGCCTGGGTGCAAATACCCAACAGAGAGCCTTTTTGTGGGATTTGAGCTGCTGCTTTCCTTCCACCACCCATTCATCTCACATAAAAGTCCATTGAGACTTGCTCTTCGTCTAGTACCTACCCCATGGGGGGCGTGATCTCTCCTGGTATCCAAGAACTACGATAATGCAAAAAAAAAAGAACAGAATGGGATGCTTTTGATCCCAATAATGTGTTATTCAAAACCTCACAGTTCAAAATCTCACCTTCTCTTTCAGTTTACTTCGGTCGGAGCTCTTTCCCTAAGGACTTTAAAAGACTTAGAGCTCTGTGTGCTTGCAGGTGAAGGGTAAGGGAGGAGGAACCATCCAGTGTGGGGCCCAGGATGCCCTGTCCTCTCCTCCTTGGTGGTGCAGCGTGGAGAAAGATGTCCTCAAAAAGTTTGACTGCTTTCTGAGATGAAGCCCTCCACGTCCCTCATTCAGCAGTGCAACAGGGTCTCTTCGGGAGGTGCTGGAGACCGAATGTGCTTGGAGATGAGTTTATTCACAGGGTGCGCAAGGGGTTGGCTGGAGGGCTGCAGAGCTGAGCTGCCTGCATATGCCCTCCCCAATTTACCGCTGCCCTCAGGTTTGTGACCTCAGTGACTATTCGATAGGGTAAACCTACCTTGCATATTCCCTGCAGAGGTGATTAAAAAGGATGAGCAGATGAAGGCACACCTGAGCAAGGATATCGCTAAACTAATTCATTATTTTTACTAAGCTAATTAAAGGCGGACCAATGAAGTGATCACACCAAGATCACAATTAAGATCAAATCAATAAATTGATTCAAATGACTGGTCATCAGATTATATATCCATCTATCAAAAGGATTTGTGAAGTTGCCACTGAAGGAATTACTTAGATTTAATCTTTTCTAGGGAGATTTCAAGGAGGAGGCACAGTCATTTCAGGCTAAAACCAGAGCGAGCTTTCCAGCGGATGCAGTGACCTCCCTCGTGAAGAACGTAGGTCTTTGAGGGATATAAGGATATATCCTCCTTTGAAGGAGATATTGCCCCCCACGTTGAAGGGGGATGTCCAGTCTTTGGATATTTGCCAAGCCATATGACCCAGTTCATGCAGTAATCTTGTCTTAGCTCTGTTTGGGGAAGTAACCTGATGGGCATCTCCACAGTAACTTTCCTTTAACACATCTTCCTTAAACCTTAAGCTTATTTTTAAACGTATTAACATTTATTGTCTGTATGTTCCCCATTTCACAAATGGCCCAGTTTTCCTCCACTACTAAAGCAGAAGGGGTGGTTAGGGTAAGCCCAGCTACTTCTGAATAATCTTGTTTTCAGCTCCGAAGACTGCCACCCTAATTCCTTTACAACTTAATTTTAGTAGTCCTCCAAGGGTATTTTTCCCACCAATGCACCCATTCAACCATTCATAGCAACAGAAAATCAGAAAAACAAGAAGTGAGAGAATCAGTTCATTAAAACAAAGGTAAAAATAAACAGTGTAATTTCATCTGCATCCTCCCTTGGGGGTTTTAATTCACGCCTGTATTTCTTTGTTATGCTGAGCACAGCGCTGAAGGCTTCCTCCGGGCGCACAGCCTGGAGTCTGACACGGTCCCAGAGCGGGCTGCAGCCTGTCCAGCCTGGTGAGAGCCTTCGCTCGAGTCCAGCTCATCTTCCTCTGCACGGGTCATCCAGTGCAAGGCAGAGAGGTGATGTCAGTGGTTTTATTTTGGGGGAACGGACGATACAAAAGAACCACGTTTCCCACATTGTTGTCATTTGTGTGGGTGTATTTTCCACTTAAATCAGCCTTGGGTTCAAGCTGTAGGGCTGGCAGGCCAGTGGTGAACCCTGGTGTTTTGGATCATATCTCTCACCCAGGTCCCTCACAAGTTGTGGTGGAAAGTCCCATCAGCAAGTGACTTTTCATTTTACCTGCTCGTGCATTCCCTGGTAATATAAAATACAGACATGTATGGGAGGAGCCTTGCCGGTGAGGCAGATGCCAGTCTTGCAGCGGAGGTGAAGGGACTATAACATGCTGTCAGCAGAAATCAACTTCCAGAAAAATACCTGGTATCCTGCTCAGCACGCTTTCTCCTGAGGACATTTTCCTTGTGCCAGTTCCTCCTCCAGTGTTGTCAGCAGTTGTTAAAATACCATGAACTTTTTAATGGAAAAGAATTGGGGAGCTAACTTGGGGTAAATTTTTTACTTACTCTCATGGCTTCTGATCTAACAAAATGCTGTTATATTAATCAGTGCTTGACCATTAAAGTTTTCGCAGGATTGACTCTAATTTGGGTCTATTTTCATTCCACAACCTCCAGTCCCAGCAAGGGTCAAGATATATTTGAATTCCCAATTCATGGAGGCTCCAGGCTTGCTGGTAATGCAGTGAAGGCTTTTCACATTTCTTTGTCACTGATGTGAATTATAGCGCATCTGAGGCGAAATGGGGGCCTTAAAAATAAAAAATGAAAATGTAAAATAAAAGATGCTCTGGTTCCCCTTTTGCAGAGACAGCACAAATCAGGAGGTGAGCTCTGCACAGTGCTCTGCTAGAAAGCAATTTCCTGGTTTAGGGTGATATGTAGCTAAGGATTTTGACTGTTCTCATCTATATGTATATTCAGTCTTTCCAAGACGCTATTAGTAAGCATACCCGAAATTTGAATGTCTTATTTTATTTCGTAAAGCCTCTTTTATATTATTTTTAGGGAGAGTTATCTGTGTTACTTGCAGCCCGACACAGCTTTGGGTCATCTGCAGGTTTAACAAACCTAATCTTTCTTCTTTCAAGCAGATAATTTATATGAAAGCCGTGTACGGGCCTGTGCCCCAGTCGGATCCTGGCTCACCCTCACGCAGTACAGCCTTTCATTTTGGAAATGAATCACTGCTAAAGACCAGAATAGCACAGGGTTTTGCCACTAGCCCTCTACTAGTTTCACCCAGTGAGTTTCTCTGCCTGGTTTAGGAGAACGTTGCGTAAGACCGTGCCAAAACCTGGCTGGATCCCAGCTGCAGCACATCTGGAGCTTCTTTCGCCCCAGAGCCCGCTGCTAGTCTGCTTTAGGAGGAAAGCGGGTTGGTTTGGTACGGCTTCTTCTTGACAAATCCAAGCTGGCTGCTTCTCATCTCATTGCCATCTCCGGGATGTTTACAAATAAATTGATTATTTGTTCCAGACAGTTAAAGTTAAGCTGACTGGTCTGTGATTCCCTTGGCTCCTCTCGTCTCCCCTTTTCTGTTGATAGGAACTCCTTTGCCCTTTTTTAATCTTGGGGTGCCCTGACGTGTCCGTCACAAATTCCCCAAATTAACCACCTACCGTTCTGAGGTAATGTCAGTCAGTGCTGGGTGAAATTCCTCCTGCACAATCAGATTGAAAACATTTACCTCATCCAGGTGCTCTCTAACCACTTCTTTCTTCCAGGCTGGCATCTCATTCCCTTTCTTGGCTGCCTGCTCGGCAGCAATATATTCACTGAAGACTGATAATAAAAGTATTAAGCACTTTGACTTTATTAACATTATTTATCAATAGTGTTTTCTCTTTATTGGGTGGCAGAGCAACACTTTTCCTTACTCATCTTCTTACTAGGATATGAGCTGAAGTCCTCTGTGAACTGTGCTCTATGCTGGAGTCAGGGATGTCCAATGCTCTTTTTTTTTTAATCAGTGCATGACAGGGAAGATTGTGTAGAGCCAAGCTGGTTCATTCTGGCCTCTGTTGGGTTTTTAATGGTTTTTTTTTTAAAGTTCTTCAGGGCTCACTCTCAAATAGAAATTTGGACTGGCGAAGAGACCGCGGTCACCTCCCATCCCCAGCGCCCGCGGTAAGCCCAGACAACTCTGTGGCTGTCCTAAGGCCACATTTCTGAAGGTTCCTTCCCAAGATCCAAAAATCCCCACATCTGCCCAATGACTCTTTTGGCAAGGGGGCTGGCGGGGAGGACCCCATTTGCGCAACCTCCTGCCTGTTCCCCCCGAACGGCTCCTTGCAAAGGACAACCCTGACCCCCCTTCCGGGATGCTCGTGTGGATGCTGGTGATGCTCCCGGAGGCTGAGGCTCCCCTGCATCCTTTTGGAAGCCCTGTCGCTATGGCGACTGTGTGCAGCTTTATGATCTGTTTGTTGTCCACCTATTTCAATCAGAAACGCTTCTGGAGCTTTTATATTTTCAGTGATTTTAATTCAGATCGCTAGCAGGTGGTTTTGAATTCAAGAAGGAAGCGATACACTGCGAGGAAAAACTTTCAGAAACCTTTGTGGTCCACTGTTACATTCATTTACTTTTTAATGATTAAAGGAGGCTTTTTGTCAATCTTAAATCCATTTTCTGTCATTGTCACAGTGCTCTGAGAACATCGGAGAGAAAGAGAAAAATCTTTGCGTCGCCCCCTGGTTCGGATGCAAAACCCACCAAATTGCTCACGATGAGCGGCAGGGCTGCCCAGGAGCTCCCCTGCCCCGATTCTCGGGGGACGGGCAGGAGCCAGGCACGATGGGCCAGGAGCCCTTCAGGGTCTGCAGCCTAAAGGCAACTGACCTGCGGGTGGCCCGGGGGGATCCCCCTCTTAGTGCTCCCACCTCAGCTAGGGGACAAGCAGAAAGGAGAAGCAATGATGGTGAAGCCTCAGAGTGTGCACGTCGTAACTTCACCCACCTTTGCTCACCTGCAGATGCTTGTTCGTCACCGAGGGACACTTCAGACCCCGGCGCTCGCTCCTCCCGGCTCAAGAGTTAATGCTTTTGCCTGCCAGATTGTAGCACTTCTGATCTGATGACTTTTAACAAAGGATCACAACTTGCATCTGCATCCTTCTCTGCTTGTCCCTCACCAGGGTTTCTGCCTCTCTTTGGCAGAGAGAGTTTCTATTCCTTGCCTTCTGCGAGTTCCTCCAGCTGCTCCGACCCTCCGGCTGCAGCAGTCCCCTGGCACCCCCCCTAAGCATCTCCTCCTTCTTTTCAGCACGTCTTAGGAGGTAAAGAGGTGTTCAACTTTGACAAATGGTGGTACTTCTGCATTTAATAGTAATATTTTAGGGAGGCATTTGCTTTCAAAGGCATTGAAATATCTCTGTCTTTGTTGCGTTTCAAGCTTTTGCATCCAGGTGCTGACATGGGAAGGGCTGTTTGGTTGGAAACTTGTGGTTTGCTCTGTAGGTTTGAGATTATCAATAAGGAAATCTTATTTCTCAACATGTAGTTTAATAAGAGCTACCAGGTGACTAATAATGAAAATGTTACAGACATGGAAGCAAGAGATTACTGGGGAGAAAAACTGAACTCTGCTCAGAACGCTTTCAAATAAAGAAAATAAGGACTATGGTTTTAGCTGTGTTTTCATTTAGTTTGGTTACTAACATTCATTCGTTCTGGACAGTCAAACTACTTTCTTTTTAGAATTCCTAACATCTTTACTTATGGAGCATGGCATGATGCTCTTGGATTTGGTCTTCTAAAACATAATGGCATTCTTACATAAAGATGCTTAAATGGCAAAGGGCTTCCTAGGTACTTCAACAGCAGGTTTTGATAAACCTTTCAGTTCTATGGACAGAACCAAACCACTGGCAATCTGTTTGCTTGAGTCCCTCTGGAAAGAACCTTTCTTTTTCACCTAGCCCTCGGTGTGGCAGTGGGAAGAGGTCTGGGACGAGGGATGGAGGGACAGGTTTGCACCCAACACCCCGGGAGCCAGAGAGCTCACTGGGATGCTCCTCTCCTCCCTGGGTATGGGGCAGAGCCATGATGGGAGCAAGGATTCACAGCAGGTCACACTACCAAGTAGCTTTTTCTGAAGGATACGCTGGGAACAAAAAAAAGGGGTCTCTGTTGTTCACCATTTTCGGTCGCAGCCAACCCTCCAAGCGCCAGTTGCGATCCTGTAGGACGATGCTCTACTGCGGGGTGGTGGCTGCCAAGACCGGCTCCCTGAAGGAAGTCTCTTCCCTATTTACACCAGCAAATACCTGGCAGGAGCCGGCCACGATAGCTGTGCCCCTCCCCAGGATGAGCCCCACCTGCAAATGGGAGCGTGGAAAATTGTCGGTCTTCTTACCTCGCCACAGATTTGAGACCAAGTCCAATTGCTGCCCCTCAAGGAGAAAAGAAATGAAATACTGAGATGGCACAGAAATGGTCAAACAGAGAGAAAACATTGCCTTCACTTACTAGACAGCACAAATACAAATGTGGAAAACCTGGCTGGATGCCCGGGATAACTAGGACTGGCCCGAGGTTCTTTGGCCGATCACCCCCCCCCCATCGGAGGCCCCGACGTGTGTCAGCAAGTGGAAGGGTAACAGTGGGTGCTTTGAAAACCTGCAGACGTGGTCCAGACCTTGGCCCGAGGTTTGCAGGGAGCCATGCGTGGTGTTTGCCCGCGCCGAAGACGGTGGTGATGAAGAGTCATCTCCCTGTTTTGGTGGCACTGTGTTGAGTTTCGGGAGGCTGTTCCTACCAGTGACGAGCACATTCAAGTTGGCCCAGATGTTATTAAAAAGCTATTCCAAGCGCTCTGGCTGGCTGTACGCATTAGTGACAAGATTATTAGCATCAGAGGAAATCCCAACTTTTGTTAGGAAGAATGTAAACAACTGCTGTTCACAAAAGAGCTGCTTCATTCAGCATCCAGGAAAGGAAAAAAAAAAAAAAAAAAAAAGAGAGGTGTCCTGGTTTCAGCTGGGATAGAGTTAACTGTCTTCCTAGTAGCTGGTACAGTGCTATGTTTTGAGTTCAGAGCGAAGAATGTTGATAACACTGATGTTTTCAGTTGTTGCTCAGTAGTGTTTAGACTAATGTCAAGGATTTTTCAGCTTCTCATGCCCAGCCAGTGAGAAAGCTGGAGGGGCACAAGAAGTTGGCACAGGACACAGCCAGGGCACCTGACCCAAACTGGCCAACGGTGTATTCCATACCATGTGACGTCCCATCCAGTACAGAAACGGGGAAGTGGGAGGCAGGGATTCGCCGCTCGGGGGACTGGCTGGGTGTCGGTCGGCGGGTGGTGAGCAATTGCACTGCGTATCATTTGTACATTCCAATCCTTTCATTATTGCTGTTGTCATTTTATTAGTGTTATCATTATCATTATTAGTTTCTTCTTTTCTGTTCTATTAAACCGTTCTTATCTCAACCCACGGGTTTTGCTTCTTCTCCCGATTTTCTCCCCCATCCCACTGGGTGGGGGGGAGTGAGTGAGCGGCTGCGTGGTGTTTAGTTGCTGGCTGGGGTTAAACCACGACAGTCCTTTTTGGCGCCCAACGTGGGGCACGAAGGGTTGAGATAACGACAAACCTGACCAGAGCTTGTTAAAACAAATTTGTTATAAGCATTCATTATATCGGTCTAATAGTTGCTGGTCATTATGTTGATTTATGTGTTCTTAGAGTTGTTGCTCTGGTTTTTAAAGTTCTGTTATGTATCACCTCGCTTGCTGTATGTAGTCCCTCTTCTGCTGCTTATCATCCGTGGGAGGTGGATTAAGGTTTTCGCTTTGATGTATTGTATAACACTGGTTTATGGTATGATAAAGTCGTCGGCTGTGGGATTAATCCGGTACTTGCACCCAGCATTGTCACCTTTATACTGTGGAAGCCATCTGTGGGAAACTATTAATAATTATACCATTTACCTTTCCTCCTTGGAAAACCAGTCTATGGGTGGGATACCTTTCTTCCCCTCTCCTTTCTCCTTCAGTCCAGTTACAATGGTGTTTGAGAATTTTGAAAAATTTGAATACTCTTGGGATGTTGGGACCAGCACGGTCCTAGCCCTACTGCTAGGAATTAGCATGCTTCTGAATGTGGTTCAGCTCTCATTTAAGGTTAAACAACTATTTAAGAAAATCACCCAGAGATCTGCCCCAAGGCTGGATAATTATGAGTGGCAGGGTGTGTGGGGTAGTATGGGCAAGTACCTAGAAAAGTGGGCACCTCCAGTGTTTTGGAAATTCACCCCTGAACAAGTGCAGAATCCAGAAGAACTAGTAAAATATTTGGAAAAGGTATGCTGTCACCCCGGCAGCTCCAGAGAGATACAAATTACTGCAACGTGCTGGGGCCTGGCCCATGCCTATCGAGCCCTGTTCGACACCACTCAGTACCCTCAAGGGGAAGAGAAGGTCTCTGGACCTAACAACAAAACGATGAGCACTGTGGCTATCCAAACCTCAGCGACAGGCACTGCAGCCCCTCCAGCCTCGGCAATGAGCACGGCAGCTACCCAAACCTCGGCAACGGGCACTGAGGTCCCTCCAGCCCCAGCAACGAGCACAGCAGCTACCCAAACCTTGGCAACAGACACTGCGGTTATCCAAGACCCGGCGAGCGGTACTGCAACTGAACCAGTGGACCAACCTGCACCAGTATCAGTTGCCCCCGTACAGAAAAAGAAATATACAAAAAAATCAGTTCGCTTAGCGAAGGATGAAGGCGAACCAGGGTCATCACGGGAACAGGAGGAAGAGGCAGAACCAGAGGTAATAACCCGGTCCCTATCCTTGAGTGAGCTGCGGGATATGCGAAAAGATTTTGGCCGCCGTATAGGTGAGCATATTATCACCTGGCTCCTCCGATGCTGGGACAATGGGGCTAATAGCTTGGAATTAGAAGGTAGGGAAGCCAAGCAGCTGGGATCGCTTGCCAGGGAAGGTGGCATTGACAAGGCAATTGGAAAAGGGACACAAGCCATCAGCCTCTGGAGGCGACTCCTGTCAAGTGTGAAGGAAAGGTACCCCTTTAAGGAAGATGTTATATGTCAATCAAGCAAGTGGACAACCATGGAAAAAGGTATCCAATATCTGAGGGAATTAGCTGTGCTAGAGACAATTCATCATGATCCGGACAACCCACAATTACCCAAAGATCCAGACGAAGTCCAATGCACACGACCCATGTGGCGGAAGTTTGTACGGAGCGCACCATCGTCCTATGCCAACTCACTGGCAATAATGACCTGGAAAGACGAAGAGGCACCGACAGTGGATGAAGTGGCTCGCCAACTCCGTCAATACGAAGAGAATCTCTCCTCCTCCCTACAAGCCTGCATTTCGGCTGTGGAGAAGCTGTCCGAGGATTTCCAGCAATTCAAAGAGGAGATGTCCTGTTGCCCACCTGTAAGGACCAATGTCTCAGCTATTAGGAGTGAGCGCTCCTCTGCCCAAGAGAAAGAATATAGAAGGTACACACCGTGAGGTGCCCTGTGGTTTTACTTATGTGATCATGGAGAGGACATGAGGAAATGGGATGGAAAACCTACCTCGGTCCTAAATGCACGGGTACGTGAGCTGCGAGGAAAAAACACCACAAAAGGGGATTCTACCAGGAAAAATGCCGCTCCGGTTTCCAAACAGAGTAGAAGGGCTGATCTTATTTCTGATCCTCTTGAAGGGACTTCTGAGCCAATTTTACGAGAAGTGAATACTGGATACTCTGACCAGAATTAGAGGGGCCCTGCCTCCAGCCAGGTGGAGGAAAGGGATAACCGGGTCTATTGGACTGTGTGGATTCGATGGCCTGGCACGTTAGACCCACAGGAGTATAAGGCTCTAGTAGACACCGGCGCACAGTGTACTTTAATGCCATCAAGTTATGAAGGGGCAGAACCCATTTCTATTTCTGGTGTGACAGGGGGATCCCAAGAGTTAACTGTATTGGAAGCTGAAGTAAGCCTAACTGGGAATGAATGGCAGAAACACCCCATTGTGACTGGTCCAGAGGCTCCGTGCATCCTTGGCATAGACTATCTCAGGAGAGGGTATTTTAAGGACCCAAAGGGGTATCGATGGGCTTTTGGTATAGCTGCCTTGGAGACGGAGGGCACGGAACAGCTGTCTACCCTGCCTGGTCTCTCTCAAGACCCTTCGATTGTGGGGTTGCTGAGGGTTGAAGAACAACAAGTACCAATTGCTACCACGACGGTGCACCGGCGGCAATATCGCACCAACCGAGACTCTCTGATTCCCATCCACAAGTTGATTCGCCAACTGGAGAGCCAAGGAGTGATCAGCAAAACTCGCTCACCTTTTAATAGTCCCATATGGCCCGTGCGAAAGTCTAATGGGGAGTGGAGACTAACAGTTGACTATCGCGGCCTGAATGAAGTTACGCCACCGCTGAGTGCTGCCGTTCCAGATATGCTAGAACTTCAATACGAACTAGAGTCAAAGGCAGCCAAGTGGTATGCTACAATTGACATTGCTAATGCGTTTTTCTCAATCCCTCTGGCAGCAGAGTGTCGTCCACAATTTGCCTTTACTTGGAGGGGTGTCCAGTACACTTGGAATCGACTGCCCCAGGGGTGGAAACACAGCCCCACCATTTGCCATGGACTAATCCAGACTGCACTGGAAAAAGGTGAAGCTCCGGAACACCTGCAATACATTGATGACATCATCGTATGGGGCAACACGGCAGAAGAAGTCTTTGAGAAAGGGAAGAAAATAATCCAAATCCTTCTGAAAGCCGGTTTTGCCATAAAAGAAGGTAAGGTCAAGGGACCTGCACGGGAGATCCAGTTTTTAGGAATAAAATGGCAAGATGGGCGTCGTCAGATCCCAATGGATGTGATTAACAAAATAGCAGCTATGTCTCCACCAACTAATAAAAAGGAAACACAGGCCTTCTTAGGTGTCGTGGGGTTTTGGAGAATGCATATTCCAAATTACAGTCTGATTGTAAGCCCTCTCTATCAAGTGACCCGAAAGAAGAATGATTTTCAATGGGGCCCTGAGCAACAACAAGCCTTTGAACAAATTAAACGGGAGATTGTTCACGCAGTAGCCCTTGGACCAGTCCGGACAGGACAAGATGTTAAAAATGTGCTCTATACTGCAGCTGGGGAGAATGGCCCTACCTGGAGCCTCTGGCAGAAAGCACCTGGGGAGACCCGAGGCCGACCCCTGGGGTTTTGGAGTCGGGGATACAGAGGATCCGAGGCTCGCTATACTCCAACTGAAAAGGAGATATTGGCAGCATATGAAGGAGTTCAAGCTGCCTCAGAAGTTGTTGGTACTGAAACACAGCTCCTCTTAGCACCCCGACTGCCAGTGCTGGGCTGGATGTTCAAAGGGAGGGTCTCCTCTACACATCACGCGACTGATGCCACGTGGAGTAAGTGGATTGCACTGATCACACAACGGGCTCGCATAGGAAACCCCAGTCGCCCAGGAATTTTGGAAGTGATCACGGACTGGCCAGAAGGCAAAGATTTTGGAATGTCGCCAGAGGAGGAGGTGGCACGTGCTGAAGAGGCCCCGCTGTATAATAAACTGCCAGAAAATGAGAGGCAATATGCCCTGTTCACTGACGGATCCTGTCGCATCGTGGGAAAGCATCGGAGGTGGAAAGCTGCCGTATGGAGTCCTACACGACAAGTTGCAGAAACTGCTGAAGGAGAAGGTGAATCGAGTCAGTTTGCAGAGGTGAAAGCCATCCAGCTAGCATTAGATATTGCTGAAAGAGAAAAGTGGCCAGTGCTCTATCTCTATACTGACTCATGGATGGTGGCAAATGCCCTGTGGGGCTGGCTACAGCAATGGAAGCAGAGCAACTGGCAGCGCAGAGGTAAACCCATCTGGGCTGCCGCACTGTGGCAAGATATTGCATCCCGGCTAGAGAATCTGGTTGTAAAAGTACGTCACGTAGATGCTCACATACCCAAGAGTCGGGCCACTGAAGAACATCAAAACAACCAACAGGTGGATCAGGCTGCCAAGATTGAAGTGGCTCAGGTGGACCTGGACTGGCAACATAAGGGTGAGCTATTTATGGCTCGGTGGGCCCATGATGCTTCAGGCCATCAGGGAAGAGATGCAACATATAGATGGGCTCGTGACCGAGGGGTGGACTTGACCATGGACACTATTGCACAGGTTATCCATGAATGTGAAACATGTGCTGCAATTAAGCAAGCCAAGCGGTTAAAGCCCCTGTGGTATGGAGGGCGATGGCTGAAATATAAATATGGAGAAGCCTGGCAGATTGACTATATCACACTCCCACAAACTCGCCAAGGCAAGCGCTATGTGCTCACGATGGTGGAAGCAACCACTGGATGGCTGGAAACATATTCTGTGCCCCATGCCACCGCCCGGAACACTATCCTGGGCCTAGAAAAGCAAGTCTTGTGGCGACATGGCACCCCAGAACGAATTGAGTCAGACAACGGGACTCATTTCCGAAACAACCTCATAGACACCTGGGCCAAAGAGCATGGCATTGAGTGGGTGTATCATATCCCCTATCATGCACCAGCCTCTGGGAAAATTGAGCGATACAATGGACTGTTAAAGACTACATTGAGAGCAATGGGGGGTGGAACTTTCAAACATTGGGATACACATTTAGCAAAAGCCACCTGGTTAGTCAACACCAGAGGATCTGCCAATCGGGGTGGCCCTGCCCAGTCGGAATTTTTACATACTGTAGAAGGGGATAAAGTCCCTGTAGTGCACATAAAAAATATGTTAGGGAAGACAGTCTGGGTTACTCCTGCCTCAGGCAAAGGTAAACCCATTCGTGGGATTGCTTTTGCTCAAGGGCCTGGGTGCACTTGGTGGGTGATGCGAAAAGATGGGGAAGTCCGATGTGTGCCTCAAGGGGATTTAATTTTAGGTGAGAACAGCCAGAATTAAACTGTATATTAGTTGCTATATAACCCTGCTACTGTATATTATCCTTACTATAATTATGTGCTATATCCATAGTACTATAGTAAGAATCACTTAGATCAAGCAAGAAAAGAACTGTGATAAAACTGAGCAAAGCGCAGTAGTGATGGAACCAGAACTGACTCCAGCATGCAACAATCCAACGGTGCACACCATCCTCCTGCTGCGCCAAATGTCACCTGCTTGTCACACTGCACTGAAGCCCAATTCTGCTCTACCGACTGAGAGGACTTTGCACCATCCCTCCTGCCCAGAAAGACTGGTATGACAGATGGAGCCCAGAGTCGGAAACTAAATGAACTCAATGAACATTTTATGAACATGACCCATGAACTAAAGGAATGATATCTCTGTGTGTGTATACATATATATATATATCATTGCTCATATGTCTTAAAGGGATGGAAAAGTGATGATTGATCAGGATGTAACTAAAGGTATGGGAACTGTGCATGACGTCAATGGTATAGAATAAGGGGTGGATACTGTCCTGGTTTCAGCTGGGATAGAGTTAACTGTCTTCCTAGTAGCTGGTACAGTGCTATGTTTTGAGTTCAGAGCGAAGAATGTTGATAACACTGATGTTTTCAGTTGTTGCTCAGTAGTGTTTAGACTAATGTCAAGGATTTTTCAGCTTCTCATGCCCAGCCAGTGAGAAAGCTGGAGGGGCACAAGAAGTTGGCACAGGACACAGCCAGGGCACCTGACCCAAACTGGCCAACGGTGTATTCCATACCATGTGACGTCCCATCCAGTACAGAAACGGGGAAGTGGGAGGCAGGGATTCGCCGCTCGGGGGACTGGCTGGGTGTCGGTCGGCGGGTGGTGAGCAATTGCACTGCGTATCATTTGTACATTCCAATCCTTTCATTATTGCTGTTGTCATTTTATTAGTGTTATCATTATCATTATTAGTTTCTTCTTTTCTGTTCTATTAAACCGTTCTTATCTCAACCCACGGGTTTTGCTTCTTCTCCCGATTTTCTCCCCCATCCCACTGGGTGGGGGGGAGTGAGTGAGCGGCTGCGTGGTGTTTAGTTGCTGGCTGGGGTTAAACCACGACAGAGGGAAAAAAAATCCCCGTCTCAGGCCATTGCTGCATGGTTAGCTTCTGGTCAGCACCATCCTGCTCCTAAGCAAAGGGTCTGAAGTCTGTTTAGGGACAAACAACAGGGAAAAAGCATAAGCTTAAATAGAGCATTTCACATGAAAAATGCCTGCATACAGATTAGATGTCACCTCACCCCAAAGCCAGCCCCTGGTCCCCATCAGTCAAGCTCAGAGCATCATTTCCATATATATATATATATATACACATATGCACTTAAAAGGTATAAGTGGGTGTGGCATTTTGTGAGCTCCCAGAGATTTGGGATATCTGGAGGACTGTAAATATGAAAAGTGTTGAACTATTGCAGTCCAGGGTCCCATACTGGAATTACCAGCCCCCCCATGATATCATGGCAGAGCTCAGAACCTTGGCTCAGCATTACCCTTATCCTCTACTATAAAGAAAAGGAGTCAGTTTGAAAAATTCCTATTTTACTCCATTTTCATCTTAGGGAGTTGAAAGAGCAGCAATGGAATTCAGAACAAAACAATGAATAATCACATCATTGAGGTTTTTTTCTTTCTTCTCATAAATAGCTTGTCTCCAACTATAAACGGAACCATCTTCTGGTCACCCACATTTGCTGAAGGACCCAGTTTCAAACTATTACCGGCCCAACCCCAAACCACCATTTAATTGGGCTGAGACACAAGCTTGCCCTGCAGCAGCCCCTCAGATGTTTGGTTTCTGCAGCTACAAGCAGGTCCCAGAGTGGTGTGAGCAGGATGTCCAGGAGCAGACGGCAACGGCTCTGGATGAGGCCGGCTCCGTGGCTGTTACAAATCCCAGCTTCCACGGCACGGCGGGACACGAAACAGTCCTGGGGATCCACAGGGTGCCATGCAGAGCAGCGGAGGACACATCTCCCATCCACGCTGATTAGCAGTGCACGTGCCAAGCAAGGAAATCATTTGCAGAACGCTGCCAATGGGAGACCTCAATGACGAGCGTGTTCAGCCCCTTACTGCCCGGAGACATGTGTTGTTTCGGGGTCATTTATGCGATCAGGACAAAGCGGGGATGGGTTGGGATGCTGCGGTCCAGTCCCTGAGCAAATATCTAGGCTCAGCTCCTCCAAAACACCGCGTGGACATTTTAAACCCCAGCACCGGCCGGCAGCCAGCGATGTGGGCAGCCTGTGAACAGATTGCAGAACTCAACGGCATTTTCAGCTGCCTCTCAAGCTCACCCCTACCCTCCTTGTTTCGGTGCTTTTCTGAGTGAGGCTGACCCCACAGCCTTTTTACTCCAGTTAGGATTTTATTGCTTTTAGGGTTGTTGAATCCCTCTGCCTCTCTCAAGACTGGCAGTATCCGACAGCGGCAGATGCTGCTGTCACAAAATTGCACGAGCTCAGGGCGACCCAGAGCTAGTCCAGAGACCCCCTCGTAAGACCTCCCAGCTAGAGATTCTCTCTCCTATTTTTCTGGTGCCATCGCGTAAGCCCATGACGATGTCCCACCATGCCAGACAGGCTCCAAGCATCGTGCCGGAGCTGCGGGGAGAGCAGAGCACTTGCAGCTCTGCAGTACCCACGCTGCTGCTGGATAAAACCTTGCCAGGAGATGGGAAAGGCCACGGCGAAGGTGGTGCGAGGGCTGCGGCGGCGGCAGAGCTGCCCGCTCCGCTGCAGCCGCCTGAGGTTGCAGCAGCTCCAGGGTGATTCATCCCGGACTGGGAGTAATTGGTATTGGCTGCTGAAACGCCGAGTCCTGAAACTTGTTTCATCATATTTAGCATTTCCCGCTATATGACATGCAACTTTGCAAAGTTCTCTGCTTGGGGTTTGTGCTGTAGCAAAGCCCTTAGTCACCTCCCGGTCCCAGCAGTGCGGCGTGTCAGTCCTGGGGAAGGAGTAGGAAAAACAGATCTTGCAAGAACAGGCAAATTACTTTCACTTGCTCAAGGAAAAAAATAGGAAAGAAAAAAAAGAAAGATAGTAAGAAGAAGTGAATAGTTTAAAGCAGCAGGATCTAAAGTGAGTTCCTTTATTATAGAAAAGCCTGAATCATTTACTGGCACGGTATGGGGGTTGCCGATGCCTGAGCGATGGCTGGGAAATCTTTCTGTGCAAGAAGGTGCACATACTGATGGCAAAACAAGTAATCAGGACTTTGCTAACTGCTTGGTGCGCTTTTTTCTGACAAGGCTCCTCGCTCAGAGCTGAGAAAATGACTGCCCTGAGGCTGGCTTTGCCCAGCAAACCTCCACAGGGCCCGGGGAACTGACACGTCCAGGCTCCAACATGCTCTGAGAGGAAGATAATCCTATAGGGAAGATCTTCTACCGAGAACGTTCGGCATTGTGTGTTTTAAGATGTTCGGTTGCCTAAAACGTTGGTGGATTCATTTTCTGAGCCAGGCGTTTTGCCCATGGGCACCTGGAGAGCTTTATGGGAGCGTTTTGCTCCCCGCATCACCACCGCGGTCACCGACCCTGAAAATTTCACCCCCAGAAATGAACAGGCAGAGGTTGCAGTGATGGTAGCGCTCCTGATGGGCGGCACGAAGCAGGCGCTCTTGAAGATTGCCAGGTCTTCCTACACAGGACTCCCTATTCTGTGACCAGCCCCTGCAAAAGAGGCTGCAGCATCAGACCCCCCGCACGGCACGGCCTGTTCGGGGCTCGCTCCCCCGTGCCGGCAGCCAGCCACACTCTGCAATTTGCTGCAGCCTCCAAATCACCTTCAGGGGTGATCCCCAGCACCCTCGTTGGCAAGTCAGCGGTGGGCAGTCCACCATCCAGTGCGATGTCAAACCCCGTGTCAGGCTGTGAGGCTCCCACGCCTCCGGCAGTGAGACCGACCTCTGCCAAAAATCCCGCACCGGTGGCCAGATTTTGGGGCTGGCGAAAGGCCGGACCTGCCACGCTCTTCTCCAGCGATAAACCAGGGAGCCCTTGTAGAAGTAAACCTTGTCGTTAAGGCTTGGTTGAGACTCACGGTACAGCTCACCTCTTGTTTGAGCTCCAGCATCTCTGCAGACTCCAGCCGACAACTTCTGGGCGATGTTTTCAAATTTCCTCTCAGTACGATGAAAGGCTGGAAGTCCAATTTATTAAAAGAAATAATCTCAGCTCCTGGAGCTGAGATTTCAATTTCATCACCTTGCTCCAGGAGCTGGGACCTTGGCACAGATGGATAGTGCCTATCTGTTAATCCAGTGCCGGAGAGAAGAAAGGAAGAAAAAGCTCGTTGTTTTGTAGCAAACCAAAGAGAGAAATCATTTCAGGGCCCTGCTCCTACCCGAGACTCAAAGAGCACTGATGCTTTGAGGCCTTAGAGTGTTTTTTCGCAGAGGTCAAGCGCATGTCACTGGCATGGAATGAGCAGAATAAAAATTGGCATTAAATTCTGTGTGACTAAAACCTTGATTCAGCGTCACTGCGAGTGAAAACCCCAGAGAACATGAAACGCCGTTATAGTTGTACTACAAGGCTTTGGAGTTTTTTTTTTTCTCTACCCCTCTGGTGCCTGATGTTCCTGCAATTAATTTAGTCTGTGTTTCTAACACTGTGTGAGCAGAAGGAGAGGAAGCAAATTGATTTTTGGTTTTCCTTGTATCCAAACGGTATGACTTAAAGGAAGAGCTTACGTTTCAGCCCCAGCGTAAATCTCTCTCACATTCTGGATAATCCGTGAAAAATGCCCCAAGGAGTACTTTTGGGGAGGAAAAAAGATGCGCACGCGGAGGCGAGCAGAGGGACCCATGCACCGCCACTCGCAGAAGGCAGGTGAGGACCGGGGCTGCGCGCTGGGATGCTGGATGCTGCCACGGGGGGTGGGCGGCTGCCCGGAGGGCATCCAGCGGGATGGGAAGTGGCTGCTCAGGACAGACAACTGAGGATGGGAAGTCACCGATAAATTACTTCTGATCTCGCCATGACTCACTACAGAAACTTCCCTACTTTAGCTCATCTTTTCGAGACATCGTTACTGACAACGGATTTGTGGTGGTGGTTTTTTTTTAAAACCAAACTTAGAAAGCAACCCAAACACGTGAGCACTGAATAATTACTGTGCATGCTTAGCACCTAAATAATAAAAGCGCTTGCGCTGCACTTTTCTGATCTGGAGCGCTGTAGACTCTGAGTAATCGTTTCTAACCCCGTGTTACCGATGGATGTTCGCGTTGCTTTTCCAGGCCCACCGATGAGAAAGCTGAGGCAGAGGGTGAGCCCGACGCCCTGGAGAGGCTGCGGAGTCAGACCGAGAGCGCGCGGGTGTTGCTGAGATTTTCAGCTCTCCCTGCTGCACGCAGCCTTTTCAAAAAGGCAGAGCCAGGGCTCGTTACCCGCATTTCTCTTCCTGCTGTCCCCTTGAACACCATTCTGCACGCAAACATGCCTGTGAACTAAATATCTTGAAGCTCGTCCTTTCCAGGAGACGTACATGACCTTGCCTTCTTCAAGCCTGCGCAGGGCTTATGCTGCAGCTGAACCCGAAGCAGTGGTGTGGGGAAAAATGGTGATGGAAATAATCTGAGGAAAGAGGGAAGCCAGGGCAGCTCCGCCAGCTTTTATATCTCCTCCTCAAGTTGGCATGAACACACGCGGCTTGGAGGAAGGACGCGCAGCCACGTTCCTCGCTCACAGCAGGTTTGAATGGAGGCAGGAGGACCTGTTGCCCTGAGAGCGAGTGATTTTCCCGGGCACGCTGTGCTGGAGGGTTGGTGGCACAGCCTGGCACACCGTGGTGCCCGTTGGGATGCTCTCTGTGCCGGTCCCTGAAGCTGTTGGAGATCTTCGGTGCTCACCATCTGCAAGTGCGTGGGAAGCGAGCTGGGGAAACGGGGAGGTGCGGAGCAGGGCGGGTGGGCTGAGTGTCCAGCACGTGGAGAGAAAATCAAAATCCCATGAAGGGACGGGTTCCTCACTCGGAAGGCCGTTGGAAGGGCTGTTTTAAGAGATTTCTCCAGTGGACCGAGGAGGAAGATGACGACATTTTAGATGCTTGAGGTACACAACGTGTTGCTTTCAGGTATGTTCATGGGGGATTTAGGGACAGTTTGAGCTGCTTAAGAAGCAAAAGATAGTCCAAGATAGACTGACAATCTGGAACCAAACCAGAGGACATCATATTGTTAGAACCAGATAGACACTCTGTTCCTCTTTCAAAGATAAGCAGTTTTACTGCAGATCTTTCTGCTTTTTATCCTCATGTTTTGTACTTCTGATGGACTGTTCTCTCAAGGCAAGGCAAGCCCTCCACATCCATGTTGCTGGGGGGAGCTGCTCTAGGTCCAGCTGGGGAATGGAATCTCCTTCTTGAAATAAATTATCCATAATCAGTGAAAAGACTTCTCAAAATTGTATGGAGAGCCTTTTAATAAAAAAACCCAACCAAACAAACCAAAACCCAACCTAGTGACGTTAGTTCCATGATAAGGAATTCAGCCTCCTCTTACTCTACTCCCCCTGCAGCTCTTCAGGTCTGCTTTGTCAATGGCTGGGAATAGAAATACAAATTCAATGCTGGTCCCAGAACTGTAGTCAGTATAAAACCTCTTTGGTCAATAGTTTTAGCTCTGTCCTTCTTCAGTCTCCAGCCTTTAAGCATTCACTCGTCAGTGAAGTGCTAGTGTTCAGCCCTGGCTCTCGTCTGGAGGCATCTCCTCAGGTTGTCAGAGGTTTGCACAGTCAGACGTTGGATAAAACCCTGCTTTTCAAGGAGACTGTCACAAGCCATTGGAAGTTTCTGAGTCTATATTTTGTCCAAGAAAAATTATTTTAGAGCCATAATAAGGAGTTTATTCCAGGTCTTTTTCTATTTTGTATGCAATATTTTAGTTCTGGCTCTACCCTTGCCCGCACCATGGGCTGCTATTTTGTTGCCATTCCTGCTAATGAAGCAAATAGCTTTGCATTCCAACTCATGATAATAACACAGCTGTATTCCTAGTTGGCCTTGGCCAAGACAAGCTATTAAAATGAGTTTTGTTTTGTCACGTTTCATTTTCTGAATCACCTTCAGGAGGCGTGGAGCTGGTGGAAACGCACCGAACAGGCTGAGAGTCAAAGGCAGGAAAAACATCTGAGACGAACCCGCCATGCCAGGCTCCGCTGGGACAAAAGCAATAACATTGCTTGTCTTCTAATTCTGTGCAAAGACACGTGTGAAAAAAGGCTCATTTTTTTGTGTGTTCAAAGTACAGCCCCTTTGGTTTTTTTAAATCTGCCACTTGTAACTCATGGTGCAAGCCTGCGCAGACTGTCCACTGGCTTTTGCTGCAGAGAGGTGAGCAGTGGAAAACGCAGCGCAGGGCTTTGCCGAGTGCTTCCCCGTTACTGGAGTAAATTTGGTCAGCGGCATCTTTTCTGGTAGGGAAAAAGAAAAAAAAAAAGATTATTTCATGTGACTTGAACTCTGCAGCCTGATACGATCATTGGAAAGCTTTGACTGTGTTGTAACTAACTTCTGATGCCAGCGCAGCTTTCTGCAGGCTCCTCTCTGAAGCTCCTACCTTGGCAGCTGCCATCAGCAGCCTCACCTCACGTGGAGGCATCCGTGATGGCAGTCGCTGGTGGGGATGGTGGGCTGAAGAGATCATCTTTGCAAACACTGCATGACGCTGCTGCCTTCTGCTTTGCTGGGGATGAGGAAGGCTCGAGCCCTCTCCTCTCCCCCCACGCGCTCCTTGACACGGGCTCGTTTCTTTAGCTGTGTAGGGTCGCATCCACGCCTGGATCCCATAGGACTTTGGTACGGATCCAGCATCACTCATTGCATGGGCAAACCTTTTTTGAAAGGGACCAGCAGATTTCAGGGCAGCCAGGAAAAGCGCCTTCTCCTCAGCAAAATCAGCCTCCGAGCGGCTGCCAATTAGCTGCTGCAACAGCTCACGATGGCAGGTAGTGTTTGAAAGCCAGAGATTTATAATCCACGGTCACATAAAGTCTATGGCAAATCAAATCTGTGATGAAAAAAAAAGCCTGTAATAAAAAGATTCAACACAGGAAGTCTGACGAACTGTTAATTTTACTTAGGATAATTACAGTATTTACATCTAGGTAGCGCTGACAGTTCAGGGCTTTGATATACTCTAATGTGATTTATGGGCAGCAGAAAGGAGCTGGGTTGAGGTCATCATCTTCGCCCCAGGAGCACCCACTCTCTGTGCAAAGCTCCGATGAGCGTGTGCCGCCCCAGCAGATACGACCGACCATAGGTGCCTCCCATCTGAAGCAGGGCGTCTTCGTGGGCTGCTGCTCAGAGACAACCCTACATCCTGCTCATTAAATGCTAATGAAGACACTACATTTATAGACAACCCAAAGAGCTTGACAAAGAGCCCAAGGGAATAAGCCAAAAATGGAGTATTGACCCTGGAAGAGACAAGTGGGAAAGGAGAAAGAAAATGAGGCTGCCTCATCTTCCAGGAGCTGCTTTTGGTGCTGCAATAGATGGTTCATCAACAGCGGCCACAGCCCCAGGTATAAAAGAGGCCACCGTCATCACCCATAGCTCCGTTCTGCCAATGCAATCTACAGCATCAGGCTGAGGAAACAGCTGCAAAACGAGAAACAGCCAGGGCTCTAACATCGATTTTCAGCACAAATGCTACAGCTGCTTGTGTTTTTGAGGATTTGCCGTGTCCCTGTCTCGTGGATGCCATCCTCCCCCTCGGAGATCTCCAGCTGTAACCAGGACAAGCCACATCGGTGCGGTGGCGGCGGTGGTCACAACCCAGGGCATAAATGGTGCATGAGCACAGTGGTTGCAGAAGCAGTAAAAGTAATTTTTGACAGATGTCGTATGTAATATGGGAATGGAATAAGGATGGGCTCCATTTCTCCACCAGCAGAAGGAGCACCTCTGGGTGCCAGTCTCAGGTTTTAAAGGCAGGTAGCATCTGGATCAAAAAAAGGAGACTGTTGTTTGGGTTTATCAACAGCTGATGACTGAAAAGAGACTGACACTCGTGGGTGAAACCAGGGGGGACAGGGACAAGGTCTGGGAGATGGATAAGAACTTCCTGAAGCAAATCCAGCACAGGCCTTTCTGAATTTTACCCTCCTGGAAGTGGTGCCCAGTACACTCATTGGGATTCACATTTACCTCAACCCTCTCAAGAAGATCCCATGTGGATAAAATGAAATCTGTCCTAAAATGCCTGATAAAAGGATGGGGTATCTCATTCTGCCTCCTACTGGGAGCGACACCTCTTCGTCATCTCACCACCCTGCAGGAAGGGTACACAGCAGCACCGAGGCACCCAAAATATCTGCCTGGGAGGACAAGTCTGGGTTGTTCCTCACACCAATCCCTTTACGGAGTGGTTTATCTTGTTGGAAGATTTCTGGAGAAACCAGAGGCTTAAGGACAATCCTCACAGAGCTGTTGTCTTTCTTCATAGACTTCCATCTCTGAACAGTTCGGAGATCAGTGATTTATGAGTATTTTAAATGTTCGGTCTCCACTTAGATGAGCAGGGAGATGGATGGCCACTCACTCTGTGTGGAGCAGCAGGATGCGAGAGCCTTGGCACCTGGAGCCAGCTCTCACCCCCAAAACCAAACATGAGTAAAGGAGGTTCGTAACAAGCATAATGACTTGGACACCAAAACCATACAAAACCGAACTCATGTTTTACAGAAAAGGCTGCAGCCCTGGGATGAATTTTGGCAAATACACGCCTTTCAGAAAATCCACAATACTGACATTCGGGGGGGAGGTGGGGGGGAGTACACAAAACATCCAAGTCCATGTTTCTCATTAAAAAATCATAACGTTTCATGTCTAAAATGTCAAAATGAATAATTTCAATGCATCCGATACAACCGGAATGAAGAGACTGCTCCAACAGCACACCACCTCTCTAAGAGAGCGGATGGGAGACGAATGCCCTTTTTGATTTGCATTGCAGCTGATATCTTCTAGGACATGGAAGAGGAAGGGCGATGAAAAGGATATGAAGCAGGCTGTGTCTCCGGAGAAGAAAAACCTCCCTTAATCCCCTTCCCCAGCACATAAACATCCACTTGAGACCCAGCACAGGAAGACGAAGAGGAGATGAGAGTGACTGAGGAAGAACAGCACAACCAGAAGAAGAGGACGTGTTCTCAAAGGCACTGCCAGCGCGCTGCCATCCAGGATCATCTGCCCTTGGCAGCAGATCAACTGAAAATACCTACCTGAAGCCCCATGGACAGAAAATCCTGATGTGCCAGGGTCATACTGCTTTGCAGTCCCACCTTGAGTTTTGATACCTACCACACTGGCACCTTTCTGGAGGCAACTACTGTGCCTTCCTCCTGGCTTATGTGCTGGAGCAGTGAGGCCAGGACTCACCTTTCCTGCAAGGACCAAGAAATCAGGTGATTGAGCCACACTCACAGTTATATGGAAAGAAAAGGCAGCAAACAGGCAAACTCCAGGCTGCTGCAGTGCAGCAGGTAAATTCAGCACAGCAGCAGGCAGTGGTGCATCCCCATGTCCAGATCTGGCCTTTCCAGAATCAGCTGGTGCTAATTTTCAACAGACTTTTAAAGTGCAACCTCAAATGCCTTTTTTTTTTTTTTTTTTCCCCTCTTTTGCAGCGGGGACCGTTGCTGGCGATGGCACGATGTGAAGGCCCGGCGAGCTGCACCGCCACTGGGCAGAGCTTTGGGCAGCATCCCCTTCTGCGTCCAACGGGGAGAGGCTGCAAAGCAGCCAAAAAAAGTGAGACAACAGGCCAATGTCCTGTTGCTGTGATGGAGTCAAGTGACTGAAAAACAGAACGGACCTTCCAGCAACTTGCAGCTTGACTTCTGGGACTGGATGCAACTTCAGCCCAGGTAAGCCAAAAATCATCCCACAAACCCCCTCCCTCAGGCTGCGGAGGGAGGAATGGTACCATTGATGCCTCGGGATCTCCATGGGAACCGGATCAGAGAGGGGGAAAGGGAAAGAGCAGAGCAGAGAGGAGAGCAGAGCGAGCAGCAGGGAACGGGGAGGGGGCTGTGGTCCGTGTGCCCGAGATGCCCCGTGGTGAGCGATAACAGGCTTGCTGCAAAACCTGCTGCATTGGGGAAGAAAAGAAAGCAATGTATAGAGCATGTGGCAGGGGGGACGGCGTGTTTTCTCACAGCACATTAAAGCCAGCAGCGATATTGGCAGAGCGAGCTTGTGGGGAAAAGCAAAAGCAGGCAAGAAGAGCTCGCTCTTCCCACAGGTTTTGGGGGGAGAGGAACAGGGTGAGCAAAGCCGGGAGACAAGGGATGCTTCTCCACACCCATCCTCCTCCTCCCCTCCAGCCCTCCGGGGGAACCTGCGGTAGGAAAATACCCTCAAGCAGTGTCACCTCCTCCTTCTCTCCAGCCATGGCCTGGGGGGGTCTCCGGGCAGTGAGCCCACCCAAAGCCTCATCACTGACCGCCGAGGGGCTCGTCCCTTTGCCGGGCGGTAAAGCAGCCGCCGTAGGGCAGAAGCACGGGAGTTCCTGGCATGCCGGGGAAAGAACCAGCAGCGGGCTGGCCGAGCACCGCTCACGGGCATCAGCTCTGTGCCCTGCAAGAGCCTTTCTGCTGTCCCACGCCGGCACCGCGTTCCTGCTGCCCAGGAATAATGCAGGAGCACTCCCACGCTGCCGAGGGGAAGAGCTCGTGCTCCCCACCCGCCGGGACATCTCCTCGCCTGCCTGCTGACGGGAGCAGCGTCTTGGGCAAGCACAGGCAGCGACTTAGTCTTGGTCTCTGCCTCTGCCCATCTCTTCTTTCAGTTATCTTCACACCCGTTCTTCTCGGCTGCCCTTTTTTAGCCGAGGGGATGAAACCCACGGTGGTGTCAGTCAGGGAAGCGGTGTTGCTGCCATCCTCTGCCCTGATGCCTTTGGAGGAGGGAATTTTCCCAAAACAGTGCCGATCTCCCCACGTGGGCGCTCCCCTCCAGGGAAGCTCGGCTCTCCGCCTGCACTAGCATTGCTCCAGCTCGCGCAACACCGGTGCTGCTTGGCTGGTCTTCACGTCAGCTTTGCCGAGCGTTTTGTGGCCCCAGACCGCTTTGGGATGCCATTAGCTTCTTCATTAGGAGCTAGCGGGAGAGGGCTGACGGATGCCGGCGCCTTGGCTTGCCTGCACACACAGATGCTGACAGCTACTCCCGCCTCCCCTCCCGAAGGTGAATTTTCCCACGTGTCGGTGGGGTTTCACCATCACGCCTGGGCACACAGCGGTGGGAGCAGCTCCCGGCACTCCCCGACAAGGGGTATGTGCACGGGCCCCCCCCAAAGCAGCTGCAAAGCTTCCTCATTCCAACCCAAACATCTGCATCTCCACAGAAACTCCCGCCTTACCCGACTGAGGCAGGAGGACAGAGTCATGACGTTCACTCCGTGGTGTGTGTCACCGCAAGCCTGGCAAACCGGCTGAGGCTTCAGCCGTTTCTCTCAGACACCAGACACCTTTCAACCAGCAGACTCCTGATGGCCTGCCATTTTTTTTAAGGTACAGCCCGTAGCGCGATTATGACGGGGAAACTCCCGTCCATCCCCTCCTGCTTCCACACAGCCCAACGCGCTGTCTCAGCGCCACGGCATCCGGATCCCGGCATTTTAATGCTAGAGCAGTGAGGGATTTGGCACATGAGGCACGGCCGCCGCCGCACAGCACCTGGAGATCATTGCCTCCTTTCCGAAAGGAAGAGAAGGAATCGGCTGTCTGGTCATTTTGGCTGGCCCGGAGCGCTCCCCGGCAGGGCCTGCTCAGACACAGCTTGCCTCAACTGACAATCTTGTGGAAAGCATCAGAAATGTCAAAATTGCCTTCTGCTCCACAGCAGGTCTACCAGCGATTTGTTTTTCTCTAAGCCGGGCAGCTTGGACGATACACTACTCTCTGCAGTTTTAACAGTCATTTTCTGCTGATTTTATTTTTGGGTCCACACTTCAGACACATCCTCCATTTATAGGATGGGCAAACAGCACTGATGTGGTCATCATTTCTCCCCTGCACAGCTTCCTCCCCCCAAGGATGCTTAGAAATGTGTCCAGTTCCTCCTTCCACCCCAAAAAGCTCTCTGTATTTTGCAAGAAGGGGAAGCTGTAGTCGAAAACGATTGTTGCTTCAGGAAAAAAAGAAAAAGGCGGTGGGAACGAATGGGCTTTCCCCCTCCCACCACCACCACATCCAGCGGAGATGGAGGCCGAACTGTCAAAGTCAGGACAGAGCGACGCCAGCCTGAGCGAGCAACCGTGCCCTGGGGAAATGGGGCACTTTGTGCCTTTGGATAAAATAGATCCCTCTTACCTTCACTTGATGCTGCCGATACCAGAGAGCTCCTCTCCTGGGTCGCTTGCTGAAGCTTTTCCTCCTCCTCCTCCCCCCACAAACACAACCCTTAATGCGCTACGGAAAATGGGGGTGCCGGCAGCCCTGTGCTGGAGCGGCCGTGGGTCGTCACGGAGCTGGGGCCCTTTGCGGCAGGGGAAGTGGCAGCAGGGCCATTTCAATGGGCAGCAGCTGAAAAAGGATTTTCTTTCCTGGGTCTGTAAGCGATTGCTGCTTTACAGTCCGTATTTTTCCATTTGGGAAAACCAGGTTTGGGGGAGACGCTACAATAGCAATCTGAAGTCAAAAGTAACAGTTAGGGCTTTACGCGCTGCTGCAGAACTGAGGTTCAAAGGGTGTGGGGGGAGAGTGCCTGTAGCCTGCCATTTGGAGGGATCCATTAAAAAAAAGGCAATAAAAATATACAAAAACCCTCTTGTCTTCTTGCAGGCGCAGCCTCAGGCGAATGCACATGAAGCCAGGAAGGAGAGGGAAATGCCTGCACTGATGTGTCTGTCCCCAGCCAAAAAAATATGCTCAGGGCAATATGCACAGACTAAAGGGAGATGAACCAGAACGATGTAGCTGGACCCAAACCAAAGTTCTCAAGGAAATAAATCCCCCCATCAGTGAGCATCTGGGTTCCAGGTCCTGAAAAATCAAACACTGCAAACAAAATGGACAATCATGAACAGGGACATCTGACATTTTGCTCAGCCGGATAGGACATTAAATGGGAGTTCAGACTTCAGGGAATGGCATTTAACCTGGATATCCCGCTGCCCGGATGAATGTTTTGACCATGGCTGAGATCATCTGCCCCCTCCTCTTCTGTTCCATTCCTGCCTCCATCACCAAAACTACCTTGCAAATTCAGGATGAGCTTTCTACCAACTAAACCTGGTAAATAAACCGTCTAGCTACAAACTCTCCCAATTCTAGTTGGTCCTCTTTTCTTCTTCAGAGTGGAAAACAGCAAACCGTATCATTAACCATATCATTTCAGAGCACTGACACCAGCTGATAAAATAATCCTGACATTTGCTTGCTGCAGATTAAAGAAAGCCCCAGCAATTACTGAAAAACCTGCAGGTTTCAGTTCTGCCAATGACCACCTTTATTCCCTGTCACTATAGTACACTAATGTTTAACATCAGCTATCAAATTTCCCATCCCCAATAATTAGCAAAAAAGCATTGATTCAAAGGTGGCATCGTGAACAGCCAATGAAAGAAAGGTACTGTATCTCCTGGTGCTGACACGACGGGACACAGCCTCTCGTAGCAGGAAGAATTTCTTTGGCCTTGTTTGAGTTCCCGGCACCGGCTGAGGCTGTTGACATAGGGGCCAAAATTTGATGCAGTGAGGAGGATACTAGGCCATTTGGCACAGGAGACACCAAACAAAACATGATGTCGTTTTCAGAGGAACAATTTTTGGCCAGTAAGAACTACAGCTTGGCTTGGAATGGGGAAACCAAAAATTAGTCTGTTCATACACTGCTTATTTTTAGCTTTCCAGCCAATCTAGCACGTGAATTTCCTGAGTTTACTTTCACCTGGCACCTGAAAGGGCTTTATGAGCACTGATAAAAACTAACATTCAGTTACTGTCCCCCAAGCTGAAGAGATGGAACTGGGAAGAGTTAGTGAAATTTTCCTCTGCAGGGGAGCTGGTCTAGTCAAACTCAAGTGCAGAAACAAGAGAGTAGTTTCTAATGATGACGCAACCCCTAATTGTATAGATCATCATTTCAACTCAGCTGCAAGGAAGCATGTCCACGTGAAATGCTATTTGCATAAATGACACTTTGCCAGGCCAAGTCCTGCACCCATTGCATTACACGACGGAGCTTAGCACCGACCTCAGTGAGCCACAAGTGTGGTTCTCAATTGCGTGGGAGTAAGACCAAACCCACAGTCAAAAACAGGGCACAACGACCAGAAGAGCTGCCCAGCTTAAGTTGTCGGTCTGCAGATAATTCTCCTCCCTCATTCATGGACTGCCCACTCCTGAACACAAGACAAAAAACTTCGTCAGGAAGCTCCAGCAAGATTTTATTCAATGCTATACAATAGGGAGAAATTAAGATTAAAGAAGAATTGTATACATTGCTGATTTTTCAAGTTGCTAAAACAAACCCATAGTGACAAGAACAACTGAGGCTGATGACACAACAAGAAGCATGGTGACCATCTCTCTAGTGTCCATACCTGCAAATATATAATATGTTAATGGTTTTCTTTTAAAAATATGTTTCATACTAGTGCTGATTTGGGCAGATTTATTCTCATTCTACCACTATGTAATTAGCATGTAAACCAGATGAAGGTGAAATGCTATGTTATGGAACGCTTAGGAAGTTCTCCACATTTCACTTCCCCCCAAAGTCTATCCAGACACTAGTTGGAAGAGAGCCTGAGCAATCCACAATATCGTATGCAAGAGATCCTCAGTATCATCAGCATCTTTTGCCCTGAATCCCACTTCAAATATATCCTGCATGAAAACAAGGCCAAAGCTTGTCATAGTCCCAGACGTATTACTGAGCACCCATACGAAGATATTAATTCATGTCTCCATTTCTCATCGTGCTGCCCATGCAATATTAAGTCACAAGCCAGGCAACGTGGGCTCAGTTTTCATTAAAACATCTTAATATCAAAACTATGGTACTCAAGTTGTCATGTCAATGACGATTAGCACAACTGATCGTGAACCAGATCCCAAAGATAATCCTGAACAGTTATAAAATATTTGTTTTGCTTTGTCTTAATGTGGACTCTGGTTAGAATTAATTTTATTTTTTTTTAAAGGGGGTGGGGAGAGGGAAAATCCACAGTTAAGAAGGTTAATGAATAAATGGTACTTGCAAATGAAGCAAGTGACAGGCAAACTTCCTAAGTACTCTCAAAATACAATTACCCCTTAAAAACCCATCCATGGACCCCCTATTATAATTCTAACAACAGACCTTTGAAAAACACAAAACAAAACAATGAATACAGAAATTATGAATAAATGAGCCAAGGCTGTAGCAATGGCTACAGGGACATTTGATTTCCAGATGCTGGGAAATCAGCTGTATAAATCTCTCAGCATATTAGAGTTATAAAACAAATCACCAAGATACAGAGGGACCCAGCAAGACGTCTGGCACCTCAGCAGAAATGCTTTTGAACACAAGCTGCTAAATTCAGGTCATTTTCTAAACCCAAATTGCTCATGCGGCAGTATAGTATTCACCTGAGGCTCCACTTTCAGTGAATTCCATTTCTCTTCTGCTCTCTATTCTTTAGAGAAAAAGTCAATAGGAATCACTACTTTTTAACAACTCCCACTTACCCACAGCTGTTTGGGCCTCCTTCAGAGCTCATTTAGCACTGGGTGACTAAGGGAAGGTCGCTGTACAGCAAGGCGGAGAAAAAACCTTTCCTAACAGCAACTCTGCCCTCAGACCCACAAATGAGAGAGATTACCCACATATCTGACATTGATCATTTCTATGAACAGAAAGACAATTGGATTTTTCATCTGGAAATCTGTGCAGGATACCTACTTTTGGAACTCCCATTCCCTGTTGTCCAGTGGACATACTTGGCGAGTTTTGAGCCAGCGAGAGATGCAGTGGAAGTGGAAAGCGTGCTGGAAGAGAAAGTTCAGACCACATCGTTTCAGAACACATGACTGTATCTCAGTGTGAAAACTACCACTGAAAGCATCACAGTAAGCAGACAGTAGCAAGTGTTTGCTGACAAAGGTGGGGAGGACTCATCAGCCAGCTCACTGGTAAACACCAAGGAACTGATCCACATTTTCAAAGAGGAAGGGAACATTAGTGAAATGACAGCAGGGAGCCTGTTCCACAGTGCATGTAGTGGCAACCGACTGACTTCTGATGAAGGAGAGAACATAGAATTTAGTAGCTGCTAAAATTGGCAGAGCAGATGCTGATAAGCAGCATAATCAGAAAGACAAGAAAGAGGATTTCACACTGAGTAGCAGGGATGATATGTATGTATACACGCTGAAGCTTTCTGCCAGTCTTCTGGACAAACCAAAATCTGACTAAAAAGGAACTTGCAAAATTAGAAAGAAAGAAAAAAAAAAAATCTCTATTACATGTTTAAGAAAGACACCGTTTTCCATACCCCCTGCAGCTACTTAAAAACAAGGCTCCACTTGTGGTAACTCTTGCACACAAAAACATGATTTTGACACTAGAACATTCTGACATGGTTAAAAAAGTTGCTCTTGTCCTCTACAAACAGAATTGCATCATTTATAATCCCCTTCCACCATTATCACACTGTAACTTGATCCCGCAGCATAGTGAAGATGGGACTGAGGAACAGGTAGTTATTCCATTATGGAAAATTTTATCGTCCACCTCAGGCCCAGGCTAGCTAAGAGGTATGCAAGTTTGAGTTCACATGCTAGTGGGACCATGTACGAATGGCAACAAATTGAAGAGCTGGAGATTATACACTAGAACTAGAACTGATTTCATCTTCCTCCAACAGGAAGTAAATCACCTAGTGACCACATATTGACTCCTTGAATGAGCCTGCGCAAAGACAAATCAAGCATGCTGACATCCAAGTAATCCTATTACCAGGGAAAAAAAGGCATAGCTCCTAGGCAGAAACTTGATCAGGAAAATCATGCTCAGAATTAAAGATCTATTATTCGTACAAAAAAAATTAAAAAGGGGTAAAGGTCTATCTTCCTTCCTTCTCTTCTGTGTCTTCCATATTACACCTCTCCAACTTTCTTTCTTTTTTTTTCTTCTCTCTCTTTTCTACAATCTACTAAACATATGGTGTTTAAAGTTCTTTTTTCTGGTGGATTATCTGAAACATTTTATAGAACTCATTTTGTCCTGAGTCATGAAAAAAGGGGATAGCGTCACCACACATGAGCTCCACAATAAAAGTCTTTCTTACATTGCAGACGCCCCACGCGACTGTGCACTCTTCAGAGGTAGCTGATGCTTGGTTTGCTTGACATTCTATGCCTGTGAAAACAAAGATTAAACACATATAGACAGGAGCAGAAGATTTATATTCAACATCAACTGGCAGATTTCTTCATAATAGCAAGTGGGGGGAAAAAAACCCCAGCTCTTTTTTTTGTTGCATTTATTACATCAGAAAGTGTCAAGAGCTGTGGTTTATTGTGTACCGTTTTCCCAAAAGTATCAGATCAAAATACACTTCATCCTAATTTCCTCCTTCCTCTACTTTTTTAGTATTCCAAAGTTCCAGAGGGCAAGAGTACATAGCTCATCTACTGGTAACATATGTCTGCTTTCCCAATTTTAAAGATAAATAAATATTTCTAATTTTTTCTCTTGTGTTTTAAGAGATTTCTTTTGATGATCAGTTAAAGGTATGTTTACTTAAACTCCTTACCCAAGTTTCTCTAAATATAAATTCACTGTCTCGGCAGACATTATGTACTATCAGTTATATTTACAAATTAATTTGCTCATGTAATGCTGGAGTTTGCCTGTCTTTTTTCTATAGTCTTGTGACAGGTAAGTACACCCCAAAAATACACAATAGGAAATACAGTTTAAAAATGTATGTTTTGAACTTTTTACACCTTGGACCTGAGTACCCAGGATGATCCCCAAAAGGATAAAGACTATTTATGGGTTTGGGTTATGCTTTGGGTTTTTTGTGTCAGGTGGCATGGATGAAGGAGACAAGAGAGAGTGAGGAAAGAAGGAAGAACAGCACTGAGAAAATAAATCCAGCAACCTGGTTCTCCATTCTAGAGCCTGAACAATTCACTTCTGCTCCAGCTCAAAAAGAAACTTCCAGAGAAAAAAAGGTATTTCTAACTCCTCCACAGTCAGCAGCACAAACCTATGAGACCAACATTATACTTCCTGCTAAACGATGCTTTCTTTAAAAGTCAAGCCCAAATGGTTTAAAAAGACATGCTGATAGATGATCAGCCTAGAACTCAATACATGGGCTTGTTGCTTGCTTGTTTTGCTGATCTTTTTTTCCTGGCAAAGAAAATGTCTGAATGAGCTCCAGTTCTCTGTTCACTGTTTGTGTGCCCAAATACACTCAAGAAGAAAAGGAATTTGCTTCACCAATTAAAGATTCAAAAACTTTCAAACCCCACAGGTTTGGCTGAAAAATGTGATCTTTATTTGCTCTGTCCTATTCATCCCTTTCTCCATTTTTCACTCTCTTTCAGGTGTGGAGGTGAACAAAATAAGAGAAAGGCCAATTTTTCCTGAGCTGTGAGAGAGATCGGTTAACCTTGGTCACCAGGAACTACTCAAAACAAGACTGAGGTCTAAAGAAACTCAGTAGCAACAACTATTCTGCAAGATTTGAATGGACCCATATTTATTATATGGTTTACATCAAGATATGATATACCACAGCAGGAAGTCCAAAGCTCAATCCTGGCCCTGCCTGTAGAAGAGAACAAAACCGAGCGCACCTGAAATGTCTGATGTCTTAATTCCTTAGCCCTCAATACATACAGCAATAAAACTAAATCTGACTCAGAAAATGGAAGATGCTCAAGAACCCTGAAGAGCTTCAATTACTTTGGACATTTGTTTAAAATTTGACACCCAAGATTGCTGCAACAATTTTACTGTTACTGCAGTATAGACTCATGGCCTTGCTGAATATCATGGGGCATATTATATTAAGTTTTAAATACTTGGCATTAGTCTATACAGTAACAGAAAATGATGAGAAGATGAGTAGTAGCAAAAGGAGAGGAAATTCATTTGAAGGAAGAAAAGTCAACTGATAAGCAAACTTTAACTCAGGAAGTCTCTGCTGAAAGCAAGGAAAATATTCCAGCACACAATATACTTACCTTGTTTCTTCTCCTCTTTCCCTGCTGGAAACAGGATATTGGGCATATTAGATCTGAAGTCGATCTAGCCCATTTTTATGTCATTTTGTCTTTTTTTTTTTTCTCCTAAGGGGCCCTAACCTGTGAGCTGTACGCTTTGGAACACAATACAATTTTTTTTTCCCTAGGCTTTAAAGGACTCTGCATTTTGACTGGGAGTAAGAGGGAAGAAAGGTGATTTAGGTAAGGAAGAAGAGCAGCACTGAATTCATTTTAGTGTTACTCAAACATTTGCTGACAAGCAAATACAGTCTAAAACATGACAGGCCCAAAAGCTTAAGAGGACAGATGAACTTTGCAGAAATAGCTGAGGAGGAGTTCTCTGGTGGTGATGTAAGGCCCTTCCAACGAGACACCCAGATTTAACTCCCTCATCAAACAGGCTGGAGACTACTGCTGGCACTACTACCTTTGGCTGCCAAAAAAGGGCCTCCAAAAGCTAAAGCACTTTTTGGTCTCCTGTTTGCCTTATTTCAGAAAAGGGCAATATATCAACAAAGAAATAAAACAAATGAACAATCTCTGTCAGAGGATGAAAGCTGATGATTCTGGCTTTTGGAAGAAAGAGAAGCTATTTACCATCTGCTGACCCAAAAGAAGCAGTAAGAGTCAGACACTAACAGGTACTGGAGGAATACTGGATGACTCTTCTGTTGCCTTGCTTTTGACAGAGTATCTGGAGGTGAGGGCAGAAAGATACAGCTAAAACCTGAAATACCTGTAAATAATTGTGAAAGATGCAATGGAAGCATTTCAACTCAGGGAGTTACAGAAATGCTATTATATAATGGCAGCTTCTGAATCTTGGCATCTATTAAGAACCATCCCTCCTCCTGTACATTTTCTATTGCAGAAATCTTCTGTATATTTACCTAACAAGAAAAGGAGCCTAAGATTTAAGTAGCCATAATGGCAGGTAACAGAAGTAAAGTACATGTCTTTTGTTCGCAGCTACCATAACAGCCCCACTGCACTGGTAAATTTCATAAGAGCTCTTCAAAGCAGCTTCTGCTTGAACAAGGGTAACCACTGTATGGCTTCCCCTTTCCCTTTACATGTTGCCTTCTAAAATTATGTCATGAAGGGATCGACTTATTGGGAAGAAGGGAAATAGATACACCTAGCTTGGCTAACATAAAACATCATGTACTCACTCAGAAAACAGAGACAGAAAGAACAAATAACCAGGCTAACAAACTTGAAGTACACTTGTTACTTGTCCTCTGAGGAGCGGCTGAGGACTTTGGGCTTGTCTAGTTTGGAGAGAAGGAGGCTGAGGGGAGACCTCATTGCTCTCTACAGCTTTCTGAGGAGGGGTCATGGAGAGGGAGGTGCTGAGCTCTTCTCCCTGGGATCCAGTGATGGGACACATGGGAATGGTTCAAAGCTGCGCCAGGGGAGGCTTAGGCTGGACATGAGGAAGCATTTCTTTACCAAGAGAGCGGTCCAACACTGGAACAGGCTTCTTAGAGAGGTGGTCGATGCCCCAAGCCTGTCAGTGTTTAAGAGGCATTTGGACAATGCCCTTAACAACATGCTTTAGCTTTTGGTCAGCCCTGAAGTGGTCAGGCAGCTGGACTAGATGATCATTGTAGGTCCCTTCCAACTGAAATAGTCTACTCTAGTCTAGTCTGGTCCCCCAACATGCAGAATTCAATTTAGTTTTTCAAACTTCAGAGTTTTCCCCTTGCAATTCTCTCCAGTTTCTTAGGAATTATCTGCAGATTTTACTAAATACTTACCCTAAGTTCCCCCCATCATAACCTCATCATTCCTTCTACTTAAAACCCCCTTGTATCACACTCACTATTTCCTGTTAGTATCACGCTCTCAAAATATATGTACACAGCTATCATCTTCCGCTCCTACTTATGACTTGGCAAACTATATATATATACTTAGTTGTGTTCTTTTATTCTTCTCATAAATCCAAAATCATTCAACCTGTTAAGCATCCTGAGATTCTTCTCTGGATTCTATGCAATCCATCTATCTTTGTGAAGCTGGAATATCAAAAGTGGTGCTTTGCATCTTACTATCAAAGAAAGGGGACAGTATTTTGGTGGCACATTTTACACATAGTTCAAAACTATACCGGTTACCTTACTACAATATTATATTCCACATTTTAGACCGAAGGTAATTCACTATACTAAACGTAGGGTTTAGTTAACAGTCCCCAACTTACCATGCTGCAGTGACATCACCGGAGAGCAAGCCTTTGAAGAAATCAAGAACACTGCCCAAATAAAATCTAAATAGCACCTGGGTCTTACCAGAGAAGAATGAAACCAAAACACTGAAAATCTACTCATTCCTTCTGTACACCAAATACAAACCAAATTGAGGGCAAGGGGAATCCTTTGACCATATTATTACCGAGTCATAATGTACATGCATGAAGAGAACTGCATGACACCTTAACACTGATGCCTCCCTTAGCATGGATGGTGTTACTTACCACTCTTCTAATGTTTTCCTTTCAAGGTTTCTCTTTGTCACTAGGAGAGGGAGACATTTGTATCCTGCGTTTTATCAAATTGAATCTTGTGTTGTTCTTCCCTGCACATTCTATTAATTTTTCCTCAATTTCCCATCACTTCACATCTTGTGTTTGAAAATCTAATTGAAGTGTTGTTTAACAATGTTAATGATCTGTAACAAGGAAGTAAGTAAATCCAGAGCCAACGCTGATCTCGGAACACCAATTTAGATACCCCTTCTACTCTGTATACTGTCAATTTTGGCCTGTCATTTGCAGTCCAGGCTTTTCATAATATTGCTCATACCCAAACTAATAATGTGTTATGCTTGAGCAACTCAGAAAAGAAAAAAAAAAGTTAACTATGCCCTTTTCCTTCACTGTTTTTCCTAATCTACCTATACACTCTCAACCCCACCCCCATTTTGGTAGGATCTTTTTTTTTTTTTTTTTTTTTCTTCAAGAACTGACATAGGAAATTCACTACTGGAAAATAACACATGTTCACTCTCCTTCCAGCTCCTCCACACCTCTCCTTCATCCTCATATGTCCTTTTTGCTATCTATAATAAATAGCAAATATATGAGACTCTATTTGGCCTTTCATGGGAGGCACTATTAATTTTGAGGCAGATTCATAGAATGAAACACATCAGCACCCACTATCTGACCACATATCCCACTTATCATGAATAATTATCTTGAATTACAGGATTTTATATATTTATTCTATACATTTGTAAATTCTATAAATGTAACTTATGTTCCAACAAGTCTTTAAAATTCCATTTGCCTGTCAGTGACATGCTTTCCTCTCTAATATATCATAAAACTGAGAGACTAAGTAGTAGTCCAGTGTCCACCTCAACTACTTTTCACAATGGTACAGGTTAGAGGCACTTAAAAAGGAAATCTTTGCATCAGAGGACCTCGGCATATTTCATAACCCCTATTCTCACTTGCTTCTTTTTAGTGTTATCATTCCCTTTCTAATAACCAAGAATAAACTGAAGCATGGATAGACAGTGGCTCGCTCAAAATACAAACATATCTGTCCCAAAGCAAAGAAGCGAACTTGCTTAACCCATTTTCAGCCCTGTGTGTTATGGTCTGTTTTCTCTTTATTAAAAAAAACAAACAAAAAACTTCTGAAAGTAGTTTTGTAATTATTATTTAAATATGATGTAAAATCAGGTGCATCTCTCACTAGCTGTTATTATAAACTTGAGGTCTCATTTTTCTGAAACGTTTTATTTTCACATAGGCTTACTGACAGTAAGTTGCCATTACCAGTACTTCCAAGGGCTACTGCATTAAAAAGAAGTGCAACAAAACTATCACAATGGGATCATGACAGGCCATTCCCAGGCACTGCAGTTGTACCTGATCTTCTTTTGGGGGGTTCCACAATCCTCACATTTTAGTAATATATGCAAATAAGGCAAATTTCTATCTGGGGTATATTAAAAGGTCTCTGTCCCTCATGACTGAAACAAGATGGACAGTTATGGAGCCACCAGTATCTTGTCAGTTTTGAGGGGAAGAAACCATGGGTTTGTACTCATTACCAATCCTTTAAGGGACTGAAACCAGTGACTTCATGTATGCACACCTGTGTCACAACAGAAGCTTGTATACTTAATTCCACTATCACTTTATTTTCCTACATAGCAAGCGTGTTTGTTAATTGAACGATCAAGATTATACTGCAAAAATCAAACCAATACTAGCAATACATTGGTTTTGATTTAGGCATTTGATTATTCTCCTTTGTAAATGAAAAATTAATTCTCTAGGTGGCAACAAAATCCCCCATACTATAACATTAACTAACTTACGCAAGGTAGTTTTTGTAGAATGAGGAGTCAAATGAAGTCACTGGTCCAAGCCTTTCCTGGCCAGACACAGAAAGCCTTACAAGATTTCATGCTACTGAGTGTCATCAGAAAGTTGGTACCTACAGCAACATCCCCAACTCTAAAGTCCAATACTTCTCTTTGTGAGCAATACCTGTCAACCCTGAATAATTTCTGTTCCTCCTGGCCATTTACTATTACTCCTTTTCCTCTTCATTCCTCTGAGTGCAAAATACACTCAGCATCATCATCTCATCTGTAGATGTGGTACCAAGTGATTCTACTCTTGCAAAAAGAAGGGTGAGGGAAGAGCAGTATGGCGACAGAGGTCACAAAAATAGATTATAGGACTTCAGCATTACATAAAATAGAGCTTAGTGTTTGCACTGTGAAGACTTAATTCCTAACTGAAAGCTGCATTTGCTGACTTATACCCTCAACAGGGGAAATTTCAGCTGTGCATCATGTACAAGTCAAAACTGTCAACTGTCTTCCCCACCATTTACTTACATAGATCCATAATATGGTTTCTGCAAATGGCACAGTTATCAACCACAATGTCCCATGCCCACAGAGCTACTGCGTTCCACTAGAGAGAGGGGGAAAAAAAGAAAAAGAAAAACATAGTTTTGACTCAATTTACAGCACACAGAAATCCTTGTTATTCCTCAAGATCCCATGTATTTTTTAAATGGAAAAGCTGGGATATTTAAAAAAAAAAAAAAAATCTTAGAAGTCCAGAGTAATTCTTTATCATGAGTTCAGAAGCTTACTAGAAAGCAGTGGTACATTCCTCTCACATACCTCCCAGACCCAGCGTCTCCTTCCGACTTCAGAAACAAGATAACTCCAGTAGTCCCCTTTTTTGTGAAACAAATGGAAACATCTGCATTTCTATTCAAGATCCAGAGGCAAGGATGCAGCTCACCCCACATCCACAACTCTGATGGAAAGGACAGTGCCTTGCAGAAAGACCAATCCAGATGCCATTTTGTTAAGAGGAATTTCCATTATTCGCAAGTTCTTCTAGTAATCACCCCCCAGAGCAGTTGGGGCCAAGAACTAAAATCATCTCTAATGCTACCCTTCCCTGACTCCTGAACAATTTCCTCTGCAAAAAGGTTACTGGAAAATGTCCTACCAGCAAGGCTGACTATAAAAATTTGAAAGTACAACCAAATTAGCCTTTCAAATACTTTGTTTATAAAAAAAAAAAAAGAAAAAAAAAAAAGGAATACTTTGTCCCATGCTACTTCAGGGGAAAGGTTGGCTACAAATTTCCACGGCAATTTTAGAAAACTGATTCAGAATGAGGACCTTAAGACAAGCTATGGAGAAAAGCATAGCGCCTTTTTATTCCTCCCCACAAAAAACATAACCAAGTCTTTTGTAAATTCATGAAATAGATGGGCTTGCCTTCAATGTTCAAAGCAATCCAACAGCATATTGGTAGCCAGGATAATCTTCATTTACTATATTTTCAGTATATGATTGTTTTGACTGTACCACAGTAAACCTTCTCTACCTAATTCCATTTACATCTCGATGTCTTTGTTGCTTCCCCTCAGTTGGGGATTCTGAAGGAGGAATGCAGACTGCCAAGTATTGATAAGTATCAATTTCAAGAAGCACTTCCATTTTTCGTTAGTACTGGTATAAAAATTCATCACAATATTACTAGATAGTTTAGGAAACGTGTCAGTAGTGATCTCATTTTTTCTCCCCATCTTCCAACATCACGTCTAGCCAGACTTCTGGCCGAGGTACTCCCCTCTCAAGGACTTCATCCACACTTCAAGGCTGCTAGGATGAAAGTTTCCAGCACCCTTATGTCTCCCAGACTCTCTGGTACTTAATCTCTTGTCCCATCATAATCCACTCTTACAACCCACAGACCTATACTGAGCCACACGTGCAACAAACGTGCCTTGATACCTTGTTGGGGAGGAGCAATGCCACTGACACATAAAAGGTGCCGCTTCCTGCTCCTCTCATGTGCTATTATACCTGTCCCTATTTCCAAAGAACAAACAATCACATCATCCAAACACCTTCTTCTCCATAGACCTGCAGCCCTGTACAGAGCTAGGGGTTTCCATCATCACTGATGACAGCTGCATTTCAAACTACAGCTACAAGCAGGAATCACTGGAAATGTTTGCTGATAACCAGTCCAGGGGTCATTTTTTCCTCAAGTTCTACCTTAGTACAAGCCCACACAGCCTCCCTGCTGCCTCTGCACCCTCCTGAAACAGGCTTGGACTATTACCACAAACCAGCTGATGGACAAACCGGTGGCACTGGACAGAAGAGGGATATTATGGCTGTTTTGGGGAAACAGACAAAGCCAGGGTGACAGCAGAGCATTTCCTGACTACGCACACGTTGTTATGGTTTGATTTAAAGAGGAAAAAGAAAAAAAAAAACCAGCCACAAATTTGTGCAAAGCGCCTTACGCGGCATATGGGCCACAGCGGCCGGGGCTGAGGAAGAGGAGGAGGAGGAAGCAGCACTCCACTCCTGCTCCCCGGCCCGAGCTGCCCAGAGGCTCCGGGCAGCGCGGCCCGGGCCGGGAGCAGCCGAGGGCGGTCAGCGCGCGAGGGGAGCGGGCGGCGGAGCCCCCTGACAGGGGCAGCCTCCCCCCCCCACCTCACACCTCCCTCCTCCCGCCCGCGCGGCCCACGCCAGGCGCGCCCGCTGATTGGTCAGCCTCCGCTCCATGTGCGGCGGCCCGCCTCAGCCATTGGCCCGGACGCACGCCAAGACACCCCCCCCCACCCCCCGCAGGCACCGCCCCACCCCTCCCGCCGCGCCGGTGCGGACCCGGGCGCCCAGCTACCGTGAGGGGAGCGGGAAGTCGCCCGCTTCCCCCCGTCGCCGGGCCAGCCCCGGCCTCCCCCTCCCTCTGTGGCCAGCCGGAGGAGCGCGCCGGCGGGCCTCACTTTCTTCACTTCGAAGCGCTTCTTGCCGGCGCCGCTGTTGGTGCCGCTAGGGGTGTCCACATCCATCGCGGCCGCCATTTTGGATGCGTGAATCGCCCGTCTCGCTCCGCGCGCATGCGCGGGGTGGGGGTGGGGGGAAGCGCGGAACCCTCCAGGTCCCGCCCCCTCGCTCGCCCCGCCCCTTCGCCAACAGGTGCGGGGAGGGCAAAGAGCGCCACGCCGGGGGGGGGGAGGGGGAGGCCGGGAGCGCGGTCACGTGGGGCGGGCTCTTAAATGCGCCGGTCAGGGCGGGGCCGCGCGCCGTTACCTCACCCCCCCCCCGCGGGGTTGCACAACCCGGGGGGGGGGGCGCATTTAAAGGGGTACGCACCCCCAACCGCTGGGGCGGGCGGGGCCCTGCCGCTGGTCAGGCGAAGCCGGGGGAGCGGGGGGGGGATCCCCGACATCGACCGTGGTCCCGGCCCCGGGCCGCCTTCCCTCCCTCAGCCCGGCCGCTCTCTCGCCTCCCCCCGGCCGGGGAGCAGGTGCGCCGGGCCGGGCCGGGCCGCTTTGTCCCGGCTGTAGACGCCAGGGTGGGGAGGCGGGAAGCGGGCCGCCTCGCCTCAGCGGCCTCCTCGCGGGCCGAGCGAGGCGGGAGGAAAGCGGGGAGAGGCCCTTGGAGGGTCGCAGCACAAGGCCCGAGCCCGCAGGCTGGTCTGGTCCTTGTCCATGGCTTCCCTGAAATCCCTTGGGAGTTGTCTCTCCCCGCCCCGCTGTGAAGGGCTTCAGCCCTCCATAAAGTTTTTGCTCGTTTTCTCGCTTCCTGATTGATCCCCGGCGAGCGTGGAATGAGGTGGGGTTGTTGGTGTTAGTACTGTAGCCCTTTTGTTTGCTAGTGGTCCGGTCTTTTTTTTGAAATGGAATATCAGAATCGCTAGAGAAAATTCGCATCGTCCAGACTACTCTTCTGGCCAGCAAATGAGGCTAACAACGTGACAATCAGCGTGGGTTTTACTTGTGCTCGAACTGCCCAAGCCCTGCCCGTTGTGTTGCAAAGATGGAGACAACAGGCATGGGATCTCCTACTGGGAACTTCCTCCCTCCACCAGTACAGTTTAAAGTACTTTTCAGAGGTGGTCAGTAGTAGTGTTCCCCCAGATGTGGAAACAGTGGAAGATACTCCCCAGCAGGACGACAGCAGGTCTTGAAATGTCACCCAGCTTTGCAGGTCCTTGTAGGTGTGCACCCTCTTTGCAGAGTCAACCCTTTTAAATCCGTTTGTAGACCATGTTGCTGCATGGATGCAGGAAGGAGGAGGTAGTAGAAGCATAGAAAGGGCATTCTTTTATATGCATACAGGCAAGCAATATCTATGCTGGATCTGTCATAAGCATTTGGGCCAAACAGCACTGTTCCAGTCTGGCTCCGTCATACCCATCTTGCTGTATGCATACGGCTTTTACCTGACATCCAGTGCCTGTTGGGCTGGGACGTCTAGAAGTCTCCAAATAAACTTTAAACTAAAGTAGGGGCCTGCGGTAAGAGCAAGATGATGCTGTCGTTGGATGTTTTGGAATAATTTTCAATGGGATTCATATTTGAAAGACATGCAACACTTGTGCCCTGAGTTAAGCACATACCTAAACGTTTGCAGGGTCAGGCCGAGCCTGAAAGTTATACACACACAGTAAAGGTAAGTTTGAAGAAGAAAAATGCGCGCTCTCATTTGTATAACCTTTAACACCTCCAGTTATCTCCACGGAAAGCTTCCATTTCGCTTAACAGCCCCTTTCCCCAGATGCTGCTCAGCTATGGTGCGTCTCTTATTGCCAACAGTAAAATGAAGCTGCACAGATTCAGGTTTTCGTCCTGTTGCTTCTTATTCAGGGCTGTAGTCTGCAGGCTATTGCAAAGGGCTATTTTGAAAACAGGAGGTGGGTGCTTGAGAAAATTGATTTTTCACCTTCAAGAAAATAGCTCTTTTCAAAGCAGAATCTGCAAGATTTTCTTTTTAATAGAAACATTAATTTTAACCCTAAATCTGTATGGTAATGTCCCCAGTAGGACATTACTCAGTAGGCATCCAGGACATTGAACAAACATGAACACTAGGGCATATGCATACCAGAGAAATGTTAACATTCATTTTCACTTTAAATGACTACTGCAATATAAAATTATAGTCTTCCCACCTCAGCTGATGTCACCATGGGGAGATGGTTGCCAATGGGTAAAAGCCATGCAGCCAGCAATCATATGGTCTGGATATATCTTGCTGTACCTGGCAGCAAAAGGAATACAGCAATGCAGATCTTGAGTTAAGTCTTGCTAAAAAGGTGTGGTGTTTTCAGAAAAAAGATGACAAACGTGGTGCAGAATAGAACATATGTCTGCATGCTTAATTAATATTTACTGATTCATGTAAACAGATACATAATACCAACAGTGGGAAGGAAGTGCATTAAGAGATCTCCAGCGTGCTTCGCAAAGTGAAATTAGTGATGGTGTTCCCTAATACTCCTGCGCTTCATAAAAAGGTCTGAGCTACCCTCTTTACTGTACATGAAATAATCTGTTTTCTGTTGATTTTAGTGCCATCTCTGATTTCTTTCCTCCTTGGAAAAGTGCAGCCCCTCAGTCCTGTTTTCCCGCTCTTAAGGCTGTATGTTATAGAGAGGTGTCAGCAGCTGCTGCAGAAAGAAAGGCTGCAGCTTTGAAAAGCATCAGCCTCAGAAGAAATGTAACACTGTGGTCCAAATTGCCAGGGATGCTTTGAAGAATGGATCATTTTTCAAATCACTGGGACATGCAGGGGAAAAAGACTGCCAAGCTGAAAAGGCAGGGAGGGAGACAGACTAGGTGACACATGACAACTGCTCTGAATACGGTTAGTCCCAATTAAAATGAGACAAACTCCCTCTCCCAGTTGTCAAAAGCTGTTCCAAAAGGCAAGGCAACAACAACCTGGTGACTCTAGTGCAATTACCTTCCAAAACCAGTGTCTTTCATCTTGGTCATTGCCCTTCTCCTTTACGTTCATTCTGTTGGCGTTTGTTTTTTTTTTTTCTGCAGCCACCAACATTTTCCTATGTGGGATTTATCCCCCCCACCCTGATACATGCACCCTTTGAACGTGTGTGCATGACTGGGCTGCCGTGTTGGTGCTGCTGGAGGGGCAGCTGCTTGCAGCCCCGGCTCTCACGGCTGCACCCACACGGGGAGCAGGCGGAAGGTCTGGTAGTGGTGGTCCTGACAAAACTCGTCCCTCCAAGGCACCAGAACGGAGGAATCCCCACGGCAGCAGGAGGATCCCCCAGAACTAACTGAGTCAGAAGGAAAACGCGTGCAGGGAAGGTTGCTTTGTTTTCCAGTCCTCGCTGCCCCTGCCTTTTGCATTCCGCGTCCCAGCCCCGCAGACAAGATGAGGGATGCATCCTCTGTTATCACGACTCATCCTCAGCGCGCACACCGATGGCCCAGGATCTCTCTGGGGCACTTGGGTCACTCTCAGGAATGAAACTGTTCTGAAAGTGAGGAGAGAACTGCAACAATTTCAAACACTCTTCAGAGCAAAAACTTTCCTTTACTCTACAGTCAGGAGAGTAGGGATGGGCCTTCCAAGACTGCCAGGAGCAAAAAGTGGGGAAAAAAGGGAGGTGGCCCCTTTCTTTCTAAGTGCTTACAAACCTCAAGTTTTTCTGTTGCCTTTCTGTGCTTCACCCTCTCGGTGCTGCCTGCTTAAGGTGCGGTTTCAGTGGTGCCTCAAGCAGGAATTACCTGGTGTGTGAGACTAGGTCCCGTTCAGTGGTTGCAAACCAGGGAGTAAAAATCAAGTGCATCTTATTACTTTTTAAAGAACTGTAGGGCTGGCTGGCTGCCCTCCCTTCAGTTGCTGATGCTACTAAAACCATTTGAATTGACTAAGTGGGGATTTCTAGCCCCCTTTGCTTTTGGATGCCCAAACCCACAGAGAGCATTCACAAATTACTATCAGGACAAAACTGAATCTACTGTCTTTCCATGTTGCCACAAAACTTCTCAAAGTTCACAAAGTAAGCGAACAACCTCCCACCAAGGCTCTGTAGCATGCCCAGCTGATTCAGTGTGCTTGGCATAGGGAAGCTGAATTCAGAGAACAGAGCCAGAGGGGTAGATTAAGCAATATATCCCATAGATTTTTGGACCAGACTGTGCTCGGTTTCTGCAGAAACCCAAACCCCCTGCCTCTGTGCATGTCTTCCAGATGATGGTCACATTATAACCCATATAGTACCCCTGGCTTTGCAATCCATTACTAAAATCTCAGAAGAGAAATGGAGCCTCCAGCCCCCAATAATCTAGCTAAAAAGAACAGATGAGATTCTGAGAGAGGAACAGGTTGTAGCATTTAATGGGATGGTGATGAATTGTTGCTTCTCCTTTCTCGTGGCATTTTACCTAAAGCTGCTTGATAACTTGCAGATAAAATAACATACGGCCATCGTGGCAGCCTGCAGGTAAGTAGGTGCTTGCAAAAACCATGATACTTAACGACTGTGCCCAATCTCCTGCAGACAGCCTTTCCCCACACATGAAAAAAAGCAGCTGGGGTGTGGGTCTAGGCTCAACAAATGACCCTGTCCCCACAGTGGGCATCTCAGCCCCACACCACACCTCGTGATCAGCTGCAGCTGACAGAGAAACGTGGTCTGGATAGACGGACCCCAGTGCATTACGGTGAGGATGTTGGGCTGATTCCACTCCGCTTCCAGAAAGGGTTTGAAGCCATCCCTCCTACGCAGCAACACCCCCGTGCTCCCCATCCTAATCCTCACCCCCAACTAAGGAGCTCCACCTCAGAAGGAATCCAACACCAAACCCACCTCCTCCCCTCTGCAGTTCTGGGCGCCAAGCTGCAGATGCTTGCAGAAGCACATCTGGCTGTGCTTGCTACCTCCTGAGAGAAACCAGCGTCCTGGCTTCTTCTGCTCAGTGGAGAGGACACGTTCTGCAGCCAGGCTCGTAGCCTGCGCGGAGGTCCCCAGGAGAGCCAGGGCTCTCCATGCTGCCCGTAGAGACAAGACGAGTCGCCATACCTCTAGGTCAGCTGCAGCCTGGCCACCTCTTTTATTCACAAGGCTGGAGAAGAGGTGGGAGGGTGAGACTGCCTACAGCAACCGAGACCAAAAATGCACACATGGGAAAGAGCGAGGGCTTGGGAGAGAAAGAGTCCTGCTTTAACCTGAGCAGGGATCCTGAAGAGATGTCGGAGACAGAGGCTGAGATTGTAATTCAGAGAGAGGGCAAGTCTTTCAGAGGGTAACAGGAAAGCAGTAGCAGGGGAGTGATTGTTTTTAACCTGAACATCCCAGAAGAACTGCATGAGGTGACAAGAGGCTATGGGGTAGTCCAAGAGCAGGAGACAGCCCCACTAACCACACCAGAGACATCATCTGAATACCAGGTCACAGTCTAGATCTTCCTTGCTTAGACAAGAGTTTTCAGAGTGCCTTTTATCCTTTTAAGGAGGATGCAAAAAAAGGGAGAATGTTATGATAGCTCGATACAAGTAGTTATATTCATCTACTACTGCATGTAAGCAACGTTGGAAGATCTGCCAGGGTAATTAACAGTAGCCAGGAAAAACCACGAGAGTAACCAAAGTAGTATCGCAAGCTTGCCTGCATATAAATCCATGAACTCCTACTGATTTGGGAAATCCATGAACTTTCAGTAACACGAGGAGACGCAGTTCCAGACTGCTGTGTGGGAGACACTAAGAGACTGTTTACAGATATTCTTATCTATGACTTCTCCCTGACAGTCTTGAATGTGGGGAAAGAGTCACAGAGAGGGAATAAACACTAAATCAGAAAAAACCATTATCAACAAAGGGAGGTCTGGAAGCTACCTCCACTGAGTCCAAGGTTTTGATGCTGTTTGAAAGGAGGTGAGAACCATCGAGCTACAGCTTTGCATTTGTTATCTCCCATTAATTCTTTGTCCTTTTTCCAAAAAATATAGTATCCCCAAATTCCTCCAGAGATCTCTTCTAACTGAATCAGGTTCCTAACTGCAGGCCCTGCTCAACAAGACACAATTCGTTAGCCTTTGCCATCCTTCTTCGTCACAATGGGAGAGATGCTGCTATCAGTAAAAGCATTTTGTTGAAGCCCCTGGTAGTCATAGCAAAGGCACCATTTGGCAATTGAAAACTGTAAAAATCCAAATCCAAGCTTTTGGGGGGGGGATGGGGGGTGCAGTGGGGCAGATTTGAAGGTGGAGTTCACATGTGATTTCACGGCAAAAAAATAACTAATTTTATACCACTTCTTCTTGGAAAGACACAAAGGAATGGGAAAAACAAGTTAGGTGGCCCACAGACATGGCAATTACTGGTGCAAAAACTATATGGATATTACAAAAGAAGCCAAGAGCGAGGGAGCCAGCAGTCCCCTGCCTGCCATACCAGCATAAGCAGGAACAGAAAATTGTGGTACCTGACTCAGATAGTTCTCAGAAGACAGGATTTCAAGTATGTCTGGCATTTAACTGCTCTCTGTCGTGAATGCCTAGATAAAGACACAATATACTGAGTTTAGCCTTACTTTGGACTTCACTGGAAAGTTCATTGTGGCATCTAGGTCAGCGAATCCCACAAGAGATGGTCTACTGGCCAGTTCTATAGTGAACAATAAAATAAATTAATAAACTGTCATACTTCTCTGCAGGTTCATATACCTTGAACGTATCTCGCTGTGTCAAATATCCTTTCCTTTAATTTCAAAGCTCAGCACAACTGGATCTCTGGAAGCCCAATGGAAAGAAGGGCCATTTGAAGCAGTGAGCCTTCACTGATCAGAAAGCACAAGCTCCCCAACCCTGACAGCTTCAGGAAATGCAGAAAATAGGAGCGAGCAGAGAAACAAGTGTAAGGTGCAGGGACTAGTGCTTTGGTAATTTACCACTGCAAAGTGATGTAGTCCCTTCTTCTCCCTCCTCCAGTCACTTTGGCTTTTTTGTTTTTTTTCTTTCTGCCTCTGCTCACCACACTCATAAATTGTATTTCTCAACCCAGTTTAAAGATTCATTGATTCCTATCTGGGCTAGGAGAAAGAGGAAAGCACCATATGCAGCGCTAGGAATACTCTCCCACCTGCCTGCAGTATCAACAAGACTTTAAAAAAAAAGAACAGAACAAGACACAACAGCTTCAGGGAGGTTTTAGCAAGACACACAGAAAGTTCTACACTGGGTGAGTTTACCACAACTACCGAGGAGTTAACTCCTTTACCTCAATATATAGAAATACCCATGAGTTTATCATGGAAGATCCTTATGTTCAAGTTCATTCACATTCCATAAACTTCTTTTGCGAGTCTGCAATCATTCAAGACAACCAGTTGCACAGGTCTGAATGGAAATATTGTAATTAATTTTGAGGAACCAGGAAAGCTGGAAAAACTCAGGGGCCAGAGATTTGGCAATACCACACACATCCAAACCAACAGCAGTTACCAGACCCATTTCATTCCCTGGAGGATTAAAAACCAAGCCCCATTCTCTTACCTTCCTTTGTTCATGCAAGGAGTGACAAAGTACCTACCTTTGCATTTAGATACCGTTCTCCTGCTGGGGGTTGGACTGGCAGAGACAGCTTCTGCAGCAAATGCCCATCAAACAGCAGCCGTTGGTTAGAAAGGGGCCTGAAACCAAGGAAGAGCCCTTAAAACTCTTCTTTCACACAGCAAAACTGTCAATTAATTAAAACGTTTTGGAAAGTATAAGGAAAACTGTTCACTTTCTCTTTCTTCAGCTCTAGGACAGGGGAAGATGGAGCAGATGACAATTTTTCTGGTTACGAGTGGGGTGGGGAGGTTGAGGGACGAATAGCCCCCAGAAGTTCAACTCGCAACTGGCATTCCCATGTTATCTGATTAATAGTGTAGTTGCTTATGCTAAACCAGTTTCCCCTCAATTTACCTTACTGTTGCCTACTCTTTACTCCCTTCACCCCTGCTTTCTCTCACAGAGTGTGTTATTGTATGATTCTATGATTATATGTTTGTATTTCACTGTATTTTTAAACTCAATCATTAAAACCCAGGTTGCAGGTTTGCTGGTGTGTAGAAATTATCAGGTAATCTTTCCCTTCTCCAAATACCCATTTCATTCTGTCTCACTTGCATTACGAATCAACATGGAGTATGGTTCGTTTTGCAGCTCCCATTGCTTTGCTGCGAGAGCAAAATCTCTGAAATTCCCCTGTAGACTTACAGGTTGTGAAGATAAAGGGGCTTCTCCACAGTCCTGCGAAGGTCTTCGGTGAGGTTTCAGGAGAGAGGAATAATCCATGCTGTGAAAACATCAGAGCTGCTGTGGAGGCAAGCTAACCGTTGGAAACCCTCGGTGTCCCAAGCCCTAGCACACACAAACTAGAGGAGATTTCCTTTAAACTCACTTCGGATCTTTTTTAGCCTCTGGGATATGGAGGAGGCTTCCTCCTGCCAGAGTCAGGCGAGCGGTGGTATTCCTGATGCCACCCGTCTTGTCCACTGCAGTTACAGCTGCCAAGAGAGACAAGTGAAAAACATACATCATTTCACAGCGAACAGGTTTAGAAAGGCAGCTTTCAGCTGAACCTCGGGTGTTTGTTTGGAAGCTCCTTACCGCGGTTTTTAGTCGCCCCTCCTTTCCTGACAGGGATGAGCAGATTCCACTCCATTAACTGTATCTCCCTTGGGTTCTCTGTTCAAGTTAAAAAGAAAGTTCTCAAAGAATTTGGAGGGCACATTTGGGACTCGCGTATAACACGACAGCGGTTTGTTTGCAGCGGCTTAATTTAAATTGGATTTCACATCAATTCGTTGAACAGCTGAGGAACCCTGTGTGGACACACTTACTTGCCTTAAGAGTTGGCTTAAAATCAGTTCCTAATCGATTTAAGCTCCACTGATCAGATTTAAATATATATTTAAAAGGTCAACACAACCTTTTGCATTGATTTAATGAAATGATATTGAAAGCAACGCTCGAGTAAACTGGTGCAGCTCTGTGTAAAAGCTGTCCGAATTAGTGTAATATGGATTGTCAAAAGATGGAGAAACATTTCTCCCCCTCAAAGCTTGCAAATTCAATCTCCTGATTGAATGCTAGCAAGATAGAGGCTGATGGATCTCTCCTCTGACGGAGCCATGCATTGATTTTATCATTAGATATACAAAACAAATGCCTAATTCAGTAATAGGCACATTTTATGCCTTTCCTTGATGGTGTTGATCCTCACCCTACATATACGTATTTTAGCTCAAAACCACATTTAGTCCCTCTTCAATATGAAAGTTCAAAATTCAGGCCTGGGAATGTTTTTGAAATTACGATCTTTAAAAGATTATAATCTAGAAAGATAGGACCTTTTTAAAAATTTAGATAAATAACAGCATGAAAGGATCACTTATGGCAGGAGCCTATTTCACTGTTTAACAGGTGCAGATATTCACTATAAATTAAATCTCATTCGTGCTGAGTGGTTGAATTGCTGAGGAATCACTTTATTGGTATGTGAAATATTTACTATGTATAGCTGGACAGCTTCCCAGGAATTCTGATGAAACACATTAGTGCACAAGAAAGAACATCCTGTCTTCATAAGACTTGTGAAAACGTAAGCTTTGCTCCTCTCAGTATCTTATACAGAGTTTTTAAAACTATCTGAATTGTCCATACAAATTTACTTAGAATAACTGCTAAGAAGGATCTTTTTAGGTAGAAAATTATCTCTCCGTTGAGTAAAGCTGCTGTTATAAACATGAATATCCAAAATAAAATACGCTTTTATTTAAATTACATTTTTCTTCACCCTATTTAGAAATCGCCTTTTTCTTATAGAAGGGTGAGAAACCACATACTGCTTTAAACAATTTCAGATGCCCAAAAGAGAAGGGTGATATTGGGATCACTCCAAAAAGCACATGAACTTAGAAGCCAATAACTAACATTTGGCTGGGAATTATTTGCATGTGTCCTTTGAATAAGAGGCATTATTTGCTAAGAATGATTTATTTAGACAATTCGGCTATGGATTTCTTTATCTGTGTAACAACCAAAATATAGTACAAAGGTAGGAGAGACTTCCAGCTACTACCTAAAAGTTTTCGGTTCCCACCTGTAATACGAGATCTGGGTTTGCTATGTAGAGTAATGGATCTGCATGACAAATACAGACAAGTTTAGCTCTTAGAGTGTTACAATATGCAAGAAAAAAGGACATCAAGAGCAGGTTTACACAGACAAGAAAAGTTTCAAACAAGTGTAGGCCACATTCCTTGCAGCTGAGGAGCCACATAAAAAACCCAACCTAAATTAAACAGCAATAAAAGCCAATATGAACTGTGTTATATTAAAAAGCTAATACTGAGAGCCATGAAAGCTCAAGAGTTTACATGAGCAGCCTATAAAACACTAATGTAACTAACAGGGAACTCTGTTGAAACCATCCCTCTGCAAATCCAAAACTATATTAAAAAAAAAAAATCAAACTATTTCCAGGACCAGAAATAACAGATGTATACAAATTTGCAAGGTTAAAATTTGTTCTCTGTTCCTGATTCACAGGTGTATGTCACCAAAATAATTTTCAAGGCTATGTTTCTCTGAGATGAAAGCGAGTCCTCCATCCCACCTGGTATAAACTGCCTCTGAGTTTAAGTTCACGGAACCTGAACGCCAGTAGTACAATTACCTTTCCATCCTCTAAACACAATGGCTATGCAGTGGACTGCTCACGATAGTCTGAAGAACTCCTCCAGACTGGCTGTGAACAACAGTATTTATGTTATTTTTGCACCGATGCTTGTAACAGTATTTTGAATATTCATGCTTTATTCCAGTTACATGGAAAAGCCCAGGTGCACAGGGCAGCGTGTGTATTTGTGTGTTGGCTTTGGCTCCAGAGTGAGGACACTCTGTTCTCTGAACAGTCAGGGAAAGAGTGTGAAAAAGAGGCAACAGGTTTTTATTTATTTACTATAATGCACAGAAAACTGCTGGGAAGCAGTCAAGGGTCAAATCTTTCAAGTCTTTTTTCCTAAGAAGATACAAACTGCCCAAGTAACGAGTGGTTGAAGCCACGAACACTGCATACATTAGGCTAAAACCATTGTGCTAGTTTATTTTGACTCTACAATTGCAGAATAATTAAAGAAAGTGTCTTTTTATTTTAACATTGAGTATTTTAATTGAAAGGGGAATTGTAGCTTCTGCCTTTAGTGCTAGCACATTCATAGAGATTTGCAAAAAAGAACTTACTTTCTCACAGAATGGAAGTTTCTTTCCGGCCCCATATGCAAAAGCTCTTGTAGAGCTTCTAGTCTCACTATATCCACCTAAGCCAGCAGCAGTCACGTGGAGAACGGTCCTTCGAGTGGCCAGATCAGCTGGGAGACATTTTTGCCATAACTCGAATGCATCGTTAATACTTAACGTTTCACATACTCGTTAGAGCATGTCAGGAACATCAGTCACTTCCATCAAGACTGGAATTCACAGGAGCAAAAGTCCTACCCTACCAGCTAAACCACTGCTGGGATAACGCCGGGAACAAGTGTTCCTGTTTCCACAGGCTCAGCAATACCTCGGCTGGCCTTTTTACGAAAATCAGCTGAGGGTATGATATGCAATAGCAGACCATACAGGAATCATTCTTCCAGTCAGAGAGTGGACCACGCCAGATCAAGACTGGTCTAATCTCAGCTATTAACTCAGGAGATTTTACACCTGGGAGCAGGGAAAAGGACACTTTAAAACTTTTATATATTAAACAGTTACAAAATTAATTACAATTCATATTGTTAACTTTTCTAAATCAGTTCATCTTCTACTTAACATTTTGTTCTTTTTATAAACATGTTTCTTGAATAAAAAAAGCTAGAAATAAAGAATCAACTTCCACCTTGCCTCAGATTTTTATAGTAAAAAAATGTTTTTAATCTTCTAATTTATGTAACTATTTCAAAGTTGGGGGAAGAGGATATGACGTCTGCAACAAACATAAATTTCACAAATGCTTCTAGTTGCCATGTGGCTGTTAAATAACACTCTTTTGAAAAAAATAACACACATAATAAAGGAGATAATGCAAACTGTTGTTCCTTGACACTGGCGACCTCTAAAAACTTCCTGAAACAGATTAAAAATTATCATCAGTCCAGTCACCTCCAGATAAAATGAAATAATACTCTGCAGCATGAGCAGGTTACGAGAGACCGAATGGAAGAGGCTGAGCAGAGCAAAATTCAAAATGGAGCAAGGCACACTGGGAGCAAAATAATGATACGACTGACTTGAAAAGAGAGAGGAAATAATGAATTCAAAATAAGCAACAGAGACTGCCCATCACTGCGCGCTCAGTCTGCAAGTGCTACACAACCCGGTCACTTCTCTTGGATTAGTTACGGAAAAGAGGAAAGTCGGTGTGTATCTACTTCCCCTTTTGAATGGAAAAGGCAGCATGCAGAAAAGCACATGGCGCTGTGCAGGGCTGGCTGTACACAGGCTCACACCCCTTCTCCTCCAGGCACGGAATAAAGCTCTCACGGAGACATCCTCCTGGTCACTGCTTGGGGTTGGGATAGGCTGCCTGGGTCAGTCTCCTCCAGACCTTCTCCAAACTTTTTTCAGGGCAAATCCAGGTTATGGACCCTGTAAAAGGTCACCCCTTCTTTTAACGACGCTCAGTGGCATTCGTATCTTCCAGCATGCAATCTGGAGCAAGCTTTCCAATGGAAACGTTGTTCTGAAAACATCGGGTGACAGGATGGAAACATCTCCTGCCGCAGTATGTTTATTGCCTGTTAGATACACTCTAGCTGGATCAGTACAGGTTTACCAAGTGGGATGGAAAAAAGTTGGAGGTACATGAAACCTGTATTGTGCCCGTTAGACTTCAAATGTGAAGCAAGAGCAGCAACCAGACATTGAGGATTTCAAGGGAAGACCTTTGCTGTTGAAGAGGTTAAAGTGATCAAAAGTAACAGCACACAGAGAGTTTCGAGGATGGGCCTTTTCTAAAACCCCCAATCCTGAGTCCAGAATGTAACCTAACAGGCAACCTCGATTCACAGGATGACTCAGTTCTCTCCTTTGCACTTACTCTTCAGGATCTGGGTTTTTTCTTTCACTTTGCGTTGGCACGAGTAGTCTAAGCTCTGCAAAGCCAGGTGATTCAGGGAATAAATGGAAGACAGATAACATCTGGACTATGCTCATGTCCTGCACGATTGCTTATTTTAAGGGAACAGACATGGTGGCAAAAAGGGGGGCAGGCCCCAGTGTAGTACGGATCCAGGTCCAGAGGAGTCACTTTGCAGCCCCTTTTGCAACTTTACATTTAATTTTTTAAACATACAATGATTATATTAAGTACTGGGGAAAAAAGGATAAAAAGGAGATTGCACTATTTACTGGAAGACTTGATTTTCTTTTGTGTGTGTGTGTGTGTGTGTGTGTACGTGTCCAAGACCTTTTCTAGCAGAAGAGAGTCATGCGACGCGTATGTCTCTTCATCGCTTATCTTCTTCCTTCCCTCTCTGGTTCTTTGTACTTCTGGGTTTGCTCTCCTTGCTAAACTGTGAATGGATGGCCCCACTGGGCAGCTCTGGGGACCCTGAGAAATGCAACTGAAGGAGGAGATGAAGTTCAGAGCCGTAGACATTTTTATAGAAGTACAGTCACCGTTCCACTGTCAAGGCTAAACTGAACCCAGAGCAGGTATCCAAGCTGTTCATTAAACATATGAAGTTGCTCCTCATCCTCCCTATAGTGCCTGTTGGGGCTGTAGGGGGCAAGCAAAAAAAGATGCATAGATTTTTAATGATGGGGTGGTTAACAGCTGGAGCAAATGACTGAAAGAAACAATTCTCCACCTCATCCTTCTCCCTCCCCCAACCTTCAGATCAAGGCTTGATGCCTTATTGAGGGATCTGCTGGTGTCACACACGAGCTACCAGGCTCAGCACTAAACTGAGGAGGTAAAATGCAATGGCTTTAATAGGAAGGCGCTCAAACTGCTCGATCAAAGGCCCTCCTACCCTTTCATTCAGTGACTCTATTAACCGAAGATAGGCAATATCCTAGAGGATTTTCAACAGTCCTCTATTAGCTTGTGACTCATTAAAAATGGAGTCCTTAAGAAATGTAGCATTTGGTTCATTTCTTGTCTCAAATGAGCTTAGAGAAACAGCTTATCAGTCGTTTAATTTATTATTAACATTCACTAAAATTTCAGAGAGAGTTGCACACTGGAGTAAAATAGCTCTCGTATCTAATTGCTGAGATTAATTTGCAGTTATCAGTATATTAGGAATTTAGGTTTGCACCACAATCCTCCTTTCCATTAATCGCTACCTTTGTTCTATTTTATTTCTCTAAGAAACTAAGTTAGAATGATACATTTGGGTTCAAAACTCACATAGTTTACAGTTTTGAATTTCAAGAGTAATAATCACATCTTACAGATAGCACATTCTCACCTTTTTTGGAAAGGCACTCCTCAGGTGAGAATCACAGAATGCTGTCTCCTCAAAAGCCTCATACTGCAGGGAAATTACATTATAAAACTGAAAAAACCCTCGAAGATGGAGGCAAGGTTAAGGTTACGTGGCTGTGATTTGCAGTAAAATATATTACAGAGATAATGCAATTATTCAAACCGCAAGAATTATAAACCTTGGAAATTCTAAGGTAAAATCAAATTTAACAAGAAATCCAAATAAAGCATAAAGAAATGAAGAGTCAAATATCTAAACAATCTTAATTATGCTTGGAGAAAATCTCTTCTAAATCTCTAACTAGCTAGAAGTCACAACATTTGTTTGCATAATATGCGTGTGTTTGCATATATCGACTAATACACACATGCTTCTGAAGATGAATCATACCTTTCCACTTTATAGTGTGAAACTGAAAGTTCATGAGAAACCTCTCCCTGTTCTGCAGCGAAGGGCAAAAAACACAGCGTGCCTTTAAAAATCTCCTAATCGTATCCAAGTCCACAAATGTAGAACTATCTCAATACGAACTGTATGTTTTTGCCTGGTTACAGTCACCACAGTAACACCGATGTAGCTGTTAAAAAGCTTATCTCCTGGAAAAAAAAGAACAGGGTAAAAGCATAAATTAGAAAGCGATATACATACCAGATATCCGCAATGCATCACAGGAACCTCAGCGGTACCTTACGGAATCTGACAGCAAGTAAGAGGTCAGCGCAATGAGCGCACCGGAGGCTACGGCTCCTTCGGCTGCTGGCTTGTACCTCTGCAAGTCCGGAGGGAGAACGCTTAGAAGGACAGTTGGAGATTTAAGGCCTCCGTGACAGGGGCAGCTGCGTGGGGACGCCAGGACTGGAGATTCCTGAGCTGTCGGTGGGGCCGCATCTCTCTGCCCCTCTGAGAACGAGAAGACACGTGCAACTGAGCTGAGGGAGCGTAACTCTCCTAATCCCTGATGCCACACCAAACCTTGTCCATCCAAGAAGCGATGTTAAAAACGTTAAGTGGTTATCAGATCAAAAGGGGATCCTGATGGCACGTTAGGACAACAGCACAGAAATGCCAATGCAAATGACAAACTTCACAGAGGCCACTAAATGGAAACGATTGGCCTGCCAAAAGGGGGTACGGAAGGGCGTTCGTAGGCAGTATCATTTGCCTGCTTCTGTAGCCTGGTAAGAGACCCGCGCTGAGAAAGCTGACCCCCCCACCCCTTCTGTACCATTAACAGCTGCCCTTTCTCTGAACGACCACAATGCTGGCAAACATGTCCACGACCGAGATGCAATACCATTAATTACAGAGGTATTGCTTGTAGCTCCCAGAGGCAAAACTGATATTACGTGTTGCCCTTTGTGTGCACATTAGACTAGAAAAAACAAAGTACATTATCCCCAAACTTAAAGCATTACCTTTCTGAGTAAAAGATTCACATGAGAAGAAGTTACCTGACATCTGCTAACTGTTTCCTGGGACAAGAGTCAGACTGCTTAATCTTAACTTGGGTCAGTGGCCAATCCCATTTTGCATTAATCTCTCAAAAGGAGACACAGAGGCAGAAGCCTTGTTCTGCCTAGGAATAAAAAGAAGCTGAGCCTCCCTCCTCCTCACACAGTATTGTTCCTATTGGCCCAATTTACTGACAAAAAACCCCGCAGTGAGCCTATTTCCCTGGAAAGAATTGCATTTCAACCAGTTTTTGCTGGACTGCCAACTTCTCCTAGTTGATCACTGAACGACAAGCTGAGTGTTCCCACCTTCTGCTGCCATGATATTCTGCCCAAATCATGAAAAAAAGAAACTCCTTTAAAAAGCCATAGGCTCTTCACGGTCTTGAGAAAACCAACACAGAGCTTCAACCACTGTCAGTTCTGGCCCACCACAGCATGTCTGAGACCAGCATTCCCAAGAAGCTTCCAAACCAAGACTGCACATCGCTCCTGCAGTGCTACTTGTTTCCCCATCATCCAAGGAGAAGGAACATACTGAATCCTACGGTAGCCATTCTCACTCCTGGGTCTACAACCAGCTTTCTTGTTAAATTTTTCTTTGCTCAAAGATCTAGTCATCAGGCTTACCTAGACAGGAATTATTTTTTTTCTTTACCATTGTTAATGGATAACTCTGTCATGGTAAGTTAAAAAGGCATACGCAGTATGAGTCAGCAAGAGAAGGTAATGCACGTGGAAGACCTGCCAATTCTTCCTTGTTCCTTTCTGCCCGTCTTCTGAAGAGTCTGGTTTTCGTTAGCCAAATATCAGGTGGTGCTTCAGAGAAACAACCGGGTGGGCTGAGGCACAACTTGTCCCAGCACATAGGAGTTCATTGCTCCGCTTGCTGCTAGCGAGGGAGGCTTAGAGCTGGCAGCCAGTTAAGACAGCAAGAAAAACTCCAAGAAGGTGAAAGGAGCTGAGGGGAGAAATTGAGCGCCATTGAGCCCACCGTGCCTCACTATCCATTTTGATTATAAATTCTGCTTTAAAATGTAAGTTATTGTTACACCTCTGAAATATAATAAATTGTGTAAGTCAGACCCACTCCTAGAGCCAGCATTTTGAAAGTGTCCAAATGATGATTTTTAATCAAGTAGAGGCTGAGCGTGCATGTAGGGAGCACATATAACAGCGATGCTGTAATGATCTCAGAAAATTATAAACTTAAATGCAGTTTAGATCTGCATACTAATGAAGAGATGCCTATATAGGGTCCTAGACAACTCAGTTTAAAAGAAATCAAAAAATGTCAATTTATTGCAGTGCAGAGTTTTGTTATCCAATTACACAAAGTATTAAGCATCTCATCATCATTAAGGCATTTTTGTCATTTATCTCATATAGATTTTTTTCTAAATTTAACCCTAACTCTTTTTGCTTTATGGTAATTCTCCTGGGAGTAATTACTAAATTTCCATAGCAGCAATTTGGGTAGTATAAGAGCACGTAAACTCAGCCTTGCTCCCTCCATCATAATGAAGATTTTGCCTAGAAACATACTTTTTCCCCTTCACATTATTTAAAATATGACACATGATCAATAACATGAAACTGCAGAAAACTTTCTCATATGATAGTTCTATTGATTTTTAAAGGAAATAATTAAACTAACTGTTAAGACCAAGTTCATCAATACAATCCGACTCCCTTGTTCCCCCCTCCTGAGCAGGACAAATCAATCAGGGTCTCCTGGTTAGCATAACCAGTTTCCTAGAGCTATTGCACCACTCTGACAACATACTGAATAGCCATTTCATACCCTGTTCTTCTCTCCTTGCTCTCACATCCACCTGCACGCATCCCCACAGCTCCAAATGACACCCTTCTGAATCTTCTCTATTGCACTGTACATTCCCAAACCCCTCCATCTCCATTCTCTTTTATGTGCTCCCTCAGTTTGCTTCTTCCTACAGCATCAGGTTCCTTTGCAAAATAACAAATGCAATTTTAGGAAAGACATACTGTATTTTTCACAGATAACAGAGATAGAATGCCAAATTGCATTAAATGCCAAATTTCTTTCCACTTTGATGACAGAAGCATATCTGCAAATTAGCACCTCTGCTCAGACTGTACTTTAACAACAGGACTTTCCTACCAACTAGTTCTCTGCAAGGCAAAGCAGGCCCCTGGTAGAAGGTGAAATGGGAAAGCCGAGAAAAGCCTCCTGGACTTCCTCTGAAAGCAAAGCAACTTCTCCACAGGGATGGGCAGCTCTCATTTGAAAATTTTCTCTCATACTCTGATGCCCTTAAGACCTGTGCCATTGTTGGAATGAAATCTCTCCCCAAGTTAACTTGCATATACCTCAATTTCTCTTTCACTTCCAGTGATCCCACCAACGCCTCCATCAAGCAGCTGGCAACTTGCGCTGCCACCAAGAGCTGCTCCTGCACCCATGTGTTTGGAGGGAGGAACCTCTTCCGTGGCAGAGACAGACCGTAAATCTGGCAGGATGGGACTGGCGACTGGGGAGGTAAACCACAGGAATGTGCAGCCAGAGACGGGATTCTTTAGAGTTTCTTGATGAAGGTCATGTAAAATCTTCATGGATTTGGTTGTATTCAAGGGACATTGCAGCATGTGTGTAGGTCCCAGATGATACTCTGACTATCCACCTCTGCAACAAGCCAGAAAAGGCCTTCAAAAATTTAGGTTGATAAGACTCAAATTTAATATATTCTGCAAAATGCACTTTTCTTTACATGGAACAACAGATTCCAAACATTAGCAGCAGTTTATGCTGAAGAAACGGTGGAACACTGTGGAAGAATTACAGAATATGGAGCAATGCACAGCCTAAATCAGACACACTTAGCATGGTGGAGCACAGCAGCCCTGACAGATCCATTGTTCCCCGCTCAGCAGAGTCACAAACACTTCTTCACTGCCAAAAACAATCATCCGCAACATTCTTAAGATCTATTGGTGTTTGCAAGTTGCAGGATTTTCCTGAGAGGAGGAGGAATTAGTGTGTGCCTACATTTGGCAATGTGATTTCAAGTCCAAGATAGGTTACAGGTAATTCATAAATGTCCCTGCAAAATAATGCTCTTTCTGGAGGTGCTTATATCTATTCAACAGCCATGCAACTCGATGGCCCAAGAAATGACTTTCTAGAAATTGTTTTATTTTAAAAATAACTTTTTTATATGTATTTCAAAAGCTTATTTACACTAAGTACAATCATTAACTCCATTAGGTACATGGGCAGATGTGCAGATCAGCACACACATGTAGCTCTCGGGTTAATGTTATTTTAGGCTGCTTACATAGTTCCAAAATCTAAGATTTGTCCCAGTTGACATGGCTCTAACAGGTGTAATTGGAACAACACACGTGTTACAGATCAGAACACCGAAAGTATTCATCAGTTCTCTGTCCATGCTTAAAAGGCCTTCCTTCTAACAATTCAACTGTAACACATGAGCATCTAACAAAGGCTCCCATCAGAGATTAGCAGATTCTCTTAAACAGGTGAAACTTGATACACTAAACTCTGTAAAAGGATTTACTTTTTGTCATGTTTAGAAAATAAAATTATGGCATGTCTTGGCTGCCTTTCAAGTGCCAAATTCAAACCCCAGTGCATGCACCCAGGTCCCATTAAAAGCAATGAGAGATGCAAGACACTGCACATTTAGCCTTCACTAAGTGAAATGAAACACAGAAAAGAAAAAAAAAAAGGAAGAAAAAAAAAAGCAGATTTCGCTAAAGGTTACACAGCAACAGAGCCAGAGGTTCAACTCAGGAACCCTGACCTCCCCCACATGATTCTGACTACGTCCACTGGGGGGAATTAGGGCAAACCAGGGAAGAGGCAGTGACATCGATTAGAAAGCAAAATGGATTAGGAAGCAGTGACATTATAGTGGGTCAAAAATAGACAATATAGGAAGCGAACAGAAGAGAAAAAGAAAGAAAATTGAGAATAACAGTTGAAAAATACTGAAAGCTACCATCAGAAAGGATGTAAGATGATGTGATGCAACAGCAAGCATAAATAAAAGGAGATGAACTGATGAGAGGCACTTTTCAGACACATTAAATAGCTGATTGTCAAAATATTTTCAGTAAACACACAGATGCCACGTTTGCCTCTAGTAGGTGTTTTTACTACTGCATACAATGGCCTGGGTGGTAGGCTGATGTTGAGCGAAGACAACTCTTCTCTTTACTCCTCATCCATCCTAGCCCCTAATCACATTTGCAGCTGCCTCAAAAATATTATCACAGAGCATTAGTTACTGACTGCACTTGGCAAAACCCAAAAGGCAGCTGCGATCGTGCCCTTAGAGTTTTGGAAAGGAGAATTACTTTAAATTTCATATAAAAGCTGTATAAAGACTTGAGACTCGCCACAGGGCAGACTTCAAAAATACACTCCTGAAGTTGCTGGCACTTACAGCATAAACCAGAAAGGTGCTGTGACTGTCCCAGAAGCGGACACCTCACATCTAGGTGACAACCAGCAGCTCACCAGTGGAGTCCAGCACAGCCAACACAGCCCTGCTTCCCAGGGTAGAACTGGGCTCAGAACTGGAATGGACATTTGGGACAAAAAGAAGGGAATGTGGAAGACAGCAAGAATGGGTGTGTCCAACCTCCTGAGCCCTATCTGTCCTTTCTGAAATTACCAAACATTCAAGTAAGCTGAAAGACCAGATGAGATGATTTTCCCTGCTGCTGGCCTATTTTGCATAGGTCTGAACAAGGCCCAAACACATCCTTATCCTTAAAATACTAAAAGTGCTCTCCACAGGCTTCAGTTATAACTACCTCCCAACCAAACCCCCTCCTTCCAGGGCTCTGTAAAAATCAAAGCTGTATGACACACTTTTATTGCCCCAAAACAGCATTTATCAAAGCTTCATTCTTCAAAATTTGACTGTTGTGAAACTACTGCTAAAGGGGAAAAAATCGGACTTCGGTCTTAGCAGTTGTACCTATGCATCTGGAGAGGGACCAGGCAGAAGCCCTGCTGGTGGCACCGACAAAATTCATCCCTCCAAGGGCACCACAACAGATGGATCCACACAGCAGATGGATGAATCCACCCCCATGTCCTACAACAGCTCAACACCAGCACTAATCAAATCAGAAGGAAAATGCACACAGAAAAGGTTGCTTTGCTTTTTCATTCCTCAGTACCCAAGCCTTTTGCATTCCACTTCCCAGCCCCAGTCTTGGAAACAGACATCAATTGTCCACACCCTCCATCGCTTGACAACTACAGCCAGCTACAGGGATCGCATGCATCACTGGAGGGCTGCGTCTCCCGAGGAGGATGCAAGAGGCAGAGAAGGGACATCATGAGCTGCGGCCACAGATCTGCTCCATGTGGTAGATCTCCTTGGGACAGTCAGCAGACAAGATGAGAGGCGCATCCTCTGTTATCACAACATCATCCTCTATGCGCACACCAATGCCACGAAACCTCTCTGGCGCACTCACATCGTCCTCAGGGATATAAATGCCTGAAAGAAGGAAGGGAATTAAAACATACAACACTCTCCAGAACAACACCTTTCCCTTACTGCACCACCGTGAGAGCAGGGTTGGATTTTTGGCCATAACATGAGTTTGATCCTGAAATTTTTTAACAAGGAAAGCTACTCTTTCCCCTCACCCATAGCAGCTGGTGGGCTAAGAAAGGAAAGTGTCCCTTAGTGCCTAAAGACACTAGCATGTTAATAAAAACCTCCACAATTACAGCTGGCCTTTCCGCACTTCTTGCTCTCCACGCTATGTTCACAATGATGATTTTAACAATGTTCTGAATAGAGAGAGAGAGAAGAGCCAAGCATTAAGTATCAGTTTCCGGCTGACAGCTCCAAATCCAGTGACAAGCAGAAAGAAAGATTCATGGTGAAATGCCTAATTTGCAAAGCTAAGTTGTGAATGCCTGTAATTGCAGACTGCAATGCTTGAGACTTACACTACCAGTGACTGGTAGTAGTTTAGTCACAGTAACGCAAAACACAGCACAAGTGAATTTAGCCTGCTTCTCTGCACTGCAATTGACCTGCACTGCTGTGGGTCAAACAGCAGCAGTCTGAGGTCTACAACACTCTGCCTTCTGCTGCACAGACATTTTTTGAGAGTTTACTCCCACAATTTGTTACCTTGGCTGTGCTTGGGAGGGAAATAAGGTTTTCTAATACTGCAATCATTTTCAATTTCACCAGAAAGGACCTGAATGCTTTGGTCTGAGGGATCAACTAACTACTCAAAGCAATACTGTTATCCTCAGTGTTGGCATGTTTTTGTCCACCACTGACTGCATCGCTTTTTACCTGGTTCAATGGTTATCACCATGCCTGGCTGGAGTGGGAGCGATCGGGATATATCTGGGGTATCATGAACATCCATGCCCAAGTAATGGCCCACATGATGTGGGCAGTACTTTCGAACAGCCTAGCAGAAAACAAAACAAGTGTCACGGAGGCAGTTAAACACAGCCTAACCTGTTGTTCTAATACAAAAGATGGGGAGAAGAGACAGAACAGTCACGTGCTTAACTAACAACCTTACTGCCACGACTAGGTCACCAGGGGCTGCCGTCCACTTACCAGAACTGGATGGCCCTCAAAACCCACCAGTACCATGTGCCTATTATGAGCATATTGCCCACTGCCTTTCCCCCTCACTGAAAAGAACAGCCCAAGCCCATCACCACCTCAGCATGTCAGGCAAGACTTCAGTTTTCAGCTCACTGAGCTTTGCTACCCCAACCCTTTCCATCCCTTACACATCCAAGCCCTGCGTTGCTCCCATCAGCAGACCCGGACAACCGGCAGCAGCTGACACAGCTGCTACGTGATGTGGCAAAGACGTCTCCTATGCACGACAGAGCAAATGCTGTGCTGATTTCACTCAGTAGCTACAGCAGGATTCTAATCCACCTCTACAGGGCACAGACACCACCTCACCCGCACACCCTCCTAATCCCCCTCCCTCCAGAGAGGAGCTCCCTGACAGCAGGCATCAAAGAGCTAATTCTTCCTCTGCCCCACACTCCTCACATTCACTGGGGAGTGAGCTGCAGACGCTGCTCTCGTCTGGCTGTGCTGCCGCCTGCCGAGGGAAACCAGCATGATAGCCTCCATTCTCAGGCAAGAACTTGTGCTGTTGTTGCACTGACGCTGTAGGACAATTAAACCTGGCAGAAATCTGTCCTGCTGCCAAAGAGGTAGTTCCCTCACTTGGTTCCACCATCCTTCTTGTATTGGCATCAGCAATCATGCAGGTTTGCAGTGAGTGGGACCGGATAAACTTCTCTAACTGCAAACCAATCCTATTTGATCTGCAGGTTCAGCTCTAAGGCAGACCAGTTTCCTGGTCTTATTCACCAGGTAGCTCTGTGAATCCCAATACTGACACAAAATGGTGCAGAACAGGCAGCAGGTGGAATGACTGAGAAGAATGGGCTGCACATTTTGGTGGCACTGCAGATTTATGCTATGTTAAACAGATCACAAAACTATGACTAATTGCCTGCAGCCAGCCCTGGACCCAGAATTTTGTGTTAGTGCCACTGTCTCTATAGGTCCCTTCAGACTGTCTGTACTCTAAAGGTGCATCTACACTAACAAGTAGTGCAGACCAATGGCAATGGATCTGCAGAGTGTAATAGCAAGTGCCGAGGAACAAATGTTCACACTGTGCATGTAAGACTGGGGGGTTACTTCAGACAAAATTGCGTGCTGAATGGTTAAACACATCTTAAAGTTCAGCCTTGTCTGAGAGAAATCCAGTCCTGTGCTGAGACCAGCCCACAACATGAATTAAAGCACAGTGTGTGGTGACAGTTAGAAGATACATCTCAAAAGCACATTCCTGAGCCAAACTAAAGCCACTAACATAACCCAAGGAGAAAACAGTTAGGCCTAGTAGAGGGAAGCTGTAGTAAAAAAACTTCAGGTACCTTGAAGAAGTGGCTCTCAGTGATGCTGTTCTTCAGGATCCCCAACTCTTTCAGTTTCTGTCCAATAAGGCTCAGCATGAGGCTGTAGATATTTTCTAGGCTCATGCCTGGGAAGCAGAGGCTCAGGCAGGACTTCTGGATATCCAGGACAGCCTGGTATAGTTCTGCTTGGGGTTTGGTGAACCTGAAAACCATTGAGAAAAGGAACAAAGGATATTTCTCACAATTTAACCTCTTCCCAGAACCTATTTTGGGGATAGATTCAGTTCTATGTTGGAGAAGGGAAAGTCAGAAAGGAACGCAACTGGGTCCTTATATGAAATGCCAGGCAAGGCATCACTGCAACATGCCCTTCAATGCACAGGGTTGAGGCAGGGTTTCTCAGCTGACAACCTAACCCCAAAGCAAAGCAAGGCAAAGCTACCGCAGGAAAAAGAACGCACTTGAGCCAAAACATCCAGGAATCAAACACACAACCACAGGGACATCACACCAGCAAATTCACAACTGACAGAGCCATGTACAGGTCAACTAAACTCCTGTTTTCTTACATACAACCAGAGTCAGCCACAGCTGAATGCACAAAAGCCCTCTCTGCACTTTAAGCATGCTGTAATAGCTGAAAATAGCAGTAATCACACATATTCATCCAGTAATTAATGAGGCAGTGGGGAATACAGCTTCTCATGCTGAAAGATTAGTTTATATAATTTGATTACTCTGAAGAACCACAGAATGGGACACATTAAAACCACTCACACAGAGATTAAACACACATACACTCAATCCATCAATTATCTAAGAGCTTCTCAAAGTTCTTCAAAACAGCCTTATTGCAGCATACCTTCCATTGACGGGCCAGGTGCGTGTGATGTCACTTACATAGCAGGAAGACTCACATCCACCATCTAGCAAGACCAGTTCACCATCCTGGAGAATAACAGGAAAAAATGCCCTGTGGGTCAGTCCAGCTATTAACTGAATTGATTTTTCTGTCTGAGAGTGGGAGAGGAGATTATGTCTTTATTTTTGCAAAGCAGCTGCAGATATGTGAGTTCCTTTTGCAGAACAACACCCCAGGTGCTGCTGTTTATAAATAGGCTATTCCAGCTGGATTGCTTCTCTGCAAGGTAGTCTCTGACTGTTACGCTTATCTACAGCCTGAACTCTTAACACGCTGATTTTCAAACACTTTGGAGTAAAAAAAGACATTTTCCTTGAACTATTCTGTGCTCTGAGACACCAGTCCCATTCACACCTGGATCACTTACTCCAGCAGATTACACCAGTGACTCCTTTCACTAGAAGTTCTCTGCTAGTGACTGAGACAGAAGGGTTTTGCAACAAAAACATAGATTTCTGAGCTACCCACAAGACCACTAACAGCTAAAGATTTAGCCTTGTCACAAGGTAGGAGGACCCAGCAAAATCACTTCTCTGACAGTGTATCATTACTGTAAATGCACTATTGAACAGCTTGTACCATCTTCCCTGTTCTCTTCCGGGTCTTCCTTGACTGCTTGCTCTAAGATATACTTCTGAATCTATCTGGTGATGGAAGAAAAAACTTTTGGAGATGTGAACCTCCAATTCGCTTCAGCAAAACTGTTCCATGTCAATTAAATCACTGACCACACATCTTCCAAAAACCCCGACAAAAAAAGACAAAGGGCCAGGAACAAAACCACTGCCTTGCTTTCCCTCCTTAAAGAGGCTAACAACAAATAAGAGCAGTGAGATCTGTAAAAAGTTTGGATTAAATTCTCTATGAATTCACACTACATGTAATCCAAGGCCTTTTACACATATTCACTCCACAGATCCGTGACTGTGCCAGCAGCCATGATGTGGCATGACAAAGAATAATTCTAGCACTTTAAGGGAAAAAAGAAGCAGAATTTCACTGCTAGCACTACTTCCAGTGCTAGCTACTATCATTGTGTACAGTTAAGTGCCACAAACACTTACACAGCAGATAAACTCAGACCTCACTATCCCACTGAATAGACAGGCCCTTAACTATCTATTTAAATTGTATTTTTAGCTTCTTCAGAATAGCTGGTTCAATTCTTTAAGTAAAATATGAAATTATAGCACCTGCCCTCTTCCAAGCAATTAAACAAGCTAAGTAGCAATTTATTGGCTAAGGGAATTCTGCCTGTGGTTTGTTGCCCAGTAAGTGCCTTATGTCGTGCATCGTGTCCTCTTTAAAGCTGAGACCACTAAGTGGTGGACTGAATGAAGTCCACATGTGGCCATAAGCAGCCTTCAGATACCTTTCAAATTAGACACTCTGTTAGCCTATTTGGCAACAAGATCTGTAGGAAGTAGCACGCAAAGGAAAAGAAAGAGTCAAGTTTATGAGTTTAACCTCCTACTTAACAGTTTTGAAAAAAACAAGTGACAGTCATTTAACTGAACAACTTTATCGGAAGCAACTGGAGTTACATGAGCACGCCTGACCTTAGACGACAGTACAACAAAGGAGGCTTCTTTCTGCCAAAAGCAGCCTGTCATATCTTTTGTATGTCTGTCTCTGCAGATCATTTCAAGGTCTGCTAGCATGCCAGCTTCAAGAACAGACAATGCTAGTGGGAAAGTTTCTTCCTGCATTAAGACAGAGAAAAAATATGCTCCTCTGAAAAGTGAATCATGAGTAGAGCAGTGGGGGAATAACTGCTCCTGAAAATACTTATCTGAATCTAAAGGTGTATTGTCACAAAAGCTGGAGAGGGTTCAATTCAATAATGTGGATCTTCAAAATAAGACATTCATTTACCTACAGCCATCTAATCCACCTCTCAACATTTAATGCTGATCCTTTCCCTCCTTGTTCCCCTTCCCTGCTTTGCTAGCCTACACAGAATCCGAAATGCTTTTCAGCCTCCTCGCCAGAGGAGGAATGCACTATTGCACCTTCTGTTGCAAAGCAAGGCCAAGCAATGCACGTGACAGTAGAAGACCTCCCCAGAGCCTTCACTCTGCCTGCTGCAGTGGTCCCTCTCTTTTGTGAGGTTAGCAATCCACCCAGCACTGCACACTGCTGCACACAGTGTGGGAGCAGACATGCTCGCTAAATGAAGTTATTTCCAAGCTTGTTTGCAAGTCCTTCCACTGTTCAGAAAATACTGCAGAAAGTGCAAAGAGGAGAGAAAGAGACTAGACGGAGTGAAGTTAACCTGTCACTGACAGTAAAACTAACCAGGGCAGGATTCCTTTCCCCTGCTCACTTGAAAATACGTATTTAAGTGTTTTGATTTGTTCAGTCAAAATGAAGAGCAGCTACAGGGCACATATGGGCACAGTGTGTCACAGCACTGCACTGTAAGTTACTGGACATTGTATCATTTACCTTGATGAGCTGATTGTTCTTCACATAGTGCAAAGTGTTTGATCTATTGCCACCAGCAACAACAGGAGGGTAGGCCAAGATGTCAGCACCACGAGCCCGGCACTCGAATTCAAACTGGAATACCAATTCAGAGAGGAGGAGGCTGTTAGCACTGATTCAGGCGATTAACTGCCCCGGGGCTATTATAATTCATGTCCTGCAACTGTTTTCTTAATCTGTACAACACAAAGTGAAACTGGAAAGTGAGTTCACTAAATGAAAGCAGCCTTGAAGGTTTTCCAAGAACACTGGAGGAAAAAAATTACAGAACTACCCACTTTTCAAGATAGTGTTTTAAGTCTGCATCTGGTCTCATGGAAGCTCCTTCTGGTGCAAGCTGTTCAATACTGTATCAAACATTCATTACATTGTCATAAATCACCATAAAGGTGAGGATTTGTTCTTTTATAAAGTAATGCTCTTAGTTGCCATACAACTTTGCGAATTTTCAAAGATCCTAAATGTCAGCATGACAACAGTTGTGTTTTGCTGTTGTCTTTTAAAATTACAAAGTACCAGCATATTTACAGCAGTATCTATTTTCATGACTCTGTTGAACTAAGAAGGTTTGAAAGCATGCACTACCTTGATGTCCAAGGAGAAAAAAAAAAGGCACCGTAAGCCTCAAGATCTTTATCTTTCTTGAGTGATGAAGCTGATGAAAGCATGGAAATGAATAAACTTACATCTGTAAAGGTCCTCTATATCCTCAATATATTAACAACCTGTCTTTTCTATAATTACCAAAACCACATGGGACAGAACACTCCAGGATGCCTACGTGTAGTAAAGTAGGTTTTACAATCCTGATCTGGAGTGAAAAGTTGATCTGTAAAATACACTTTAATTAAAATAATTTTCTCTACAAGTTAGTACCACTGCTCAGTGCCATGTCAGCACAGGCCCATCTATGTTGTCATACAGGGTCAAATCCTGCTGATGTTTCTCAAACGGGCATCTCACTGCAATTCCTTACGAAATTCCTTACCAAATGCAGAGGTCAATTAGTGCTTATTTTGTAACTGAGATGTGTCTACACTGCTTCAAGATAGCTGTGGTAATCTGATGTAGTAAGAGGCTACAGTCAAGAGAAGCAGGCTTTACAAATAGGTGTTATAACTACTTAAATTCTGTACAATAGAACTGTATTATAGAATAAGATAATAACTATATCTCTGATGGTTTAGCAGGTTTTGTATTTAAATACAACAGAAAAAGACATCAATAGCAGATAAACTTAAGACAACCACTACATTCCTTCAGTAAGGGTACAGGAAGTACAGCTGAGGAATTCCTCACACTGACTTTTCTGCACGTCCTAGGAACCACAAGAACTTGGTGAAGGAGGAATGTGCTACAGCAGGAAGCCTACATTATAGACAGATCTGACATTTCTAGTTTTGTGGAAGGATAACCAACATCCAGACCTTCTATCTCACCTCCAACCACACAGTACTCACCTTTGCATACAGAAAGGCTTCATCCACTGGGGATTTGCTGGCAAACATTGTCTCTATGAAAGCCTATGAAAAAGAAGGGCCTTTCAGTTAGCAAAGGAGCCTGAACTTGAAAGAAGTTTTTTTTTTACTTGCTGTCTTTTGAGGAAGGCCTAAAATCAGCTGGCCCAGAACACAGGAACCAGAGGCAGCTTTTCCTTCAGAGAAGGACAAGCTGTGCCTCTCTTTTCTACTTGGCTTTCTATTTTAATAATATTTACAAAAACATAATTGCATTTGAGGTCATCTGTCAGATTAGTTTAAAATTGGCCAATGAGTTCAAAAGGTATTTGAGGGAGAAGGGGGAAAATGGAGACATACACAGGCAATGTGTTCACAAAAATCCTGTTTCCTCAAAAACAACAGGATAAATGGGGAAGAGAATGGCGCGGGGAAGGAGAGGGAAGGCTGAGAAAAGAGTGAAGAGCCTACCCCTGTTCCTGAATAGGTACTGCTTTTAAACAAAGTTTAACATCTGCTGGCTTGTCTTTGCTCAAGTTACACTAATTGAGAGAAGCTGGTAGTCCAAGCAGTCTTCCTGTTTCTCCTTGTCAAGTGGAGGGAGCCGAGCCCAGCCAACAGCTGAGACACAGCAGTTCAGTAGCAGATTAGACCAAAGCTATCCTTCCAACCCACGTCACCCCATCAACAGCCCTCTCCCCTTTCTTCTTTAAAGAAATGCACTGGTTCATCTGGAGAGCACACGAACCCATACCTCTGCTGTCACCCGTCCAGCTATCTTCATCCTTTCAATCTCTGCAGGAGATTTGATCAGCCGAAGGTTTTGCACTAGATGTCGGATGCCCTGGATGTGGTTTTTGTTCCGAGCTTTTATCTCAGCCAGGGGCTGCATGTAGTCAGAGTGCAGCTCTGTATGCACTGGTTTCGTCAAGTCATACCAAACAATGTTTGACTCACCTGGAATACAAAACAAAAGCTGATACAGAAGAAAATAAATGTAGAAATGTCCTCCCCATACTGAACAAACTCACTCCTCCTAAACTAGACCTGTTGCTATATTTGAGAAATTAATTTCCTCTGAATCTGTATTTACAGACCATATAGACACTTTCACTGTCACAGGATATAGCAGTCTCTTCAAAATCTGGAAGATTATCAATTCGCAGCATGTAGATTTGACAAATCCCCACTTCTACGCCAATATTAGGTTTTACGATCATCACTGAAAATATGTACCTTGCACAGATCCATTCACAGTTTGCATATCAAACTTGCACTTGTGTAAGCTAAGTAGCCATTGCACTGCAGTGGTGCATGTTCTGAATCATTATCTCATTTAGCCTGTCCCCCCGATGCTGTAAGGCAATTTACCTTTTACCCATCGCATGGAATCAGGGTCATTATCAACTACGCTTCAGAGTATCTTTGGGGAACAACTGCTTATTTCAGCCATTCAGAGAAGATGACTTACTGAGGACAAACTTATTTACCCATGTGGAAATTTATTTAGAACATCAGAGTTAGCACCCACATTCTCCCCACAGGAGCATTTTAAATGGGAATGAGTAGAAAAGCCATGCTGAGTCACAGCTAATGTCCACCTAGGCCCTCCTCCTTTGGTGGCAGTAGCCATTAGCAGGTGCTAACAAAAAGTCTCTAAGAAACTGGGCATTTATGAAAGAGTATTTCCCTTAGCACATCCTCCCCACTTCCGGTTTCTTCATTTCAAGGCTGCATCTTCGTAACACTGATTAACTGCTTTTCATGGACCTCTCCCCCACAGAACTAAAAACTTTTGAATCCATTTATACTTTTGACATTCCAAACCTTCCATGAATGATCTACAATTTAAAACTTAAAAGGTGTCAAAACCTGCCATGTGATCATTTCATTCAGTGTTCCCTTTGTTTGTAAATTATGAAAAATAGCAACTAATCATTCCTACTCATCATCTCTATGCTTTCCATAACCATACACATCTCTCATACCTTACCTTCTGTTTTCTGCTGTTCAAACTGAGCAGGTTTGTCCAGCATGTATCTTACACACACTCCATACTTTTAATCATTCTTGTTGCTCTTTCTGTGACTTCTCTACTTCCAATATATACTTTTTTGAAACAAAATAACTAGAATCCAAGATGCGATTTAAGACTCCAGAATTCACTCTATTTATTTGTGTAATCCCCCAAACAGTTGCCCTTTTTATATTGTCGTAAGCCTCCACCTTCATTTTGTAATGCATTTAAGTTCACTCTGGATTATAAGTATTGAGGCTACCTGGTGATGTTAGATGCAGAACACCATGTCTAAAGGACAGCAATTTTTGTATTTCAAGAGTAAGTCAACATCTATCTAAAAAAGGTGAGTGGACTAACAACCTCCCTGTGTGGATCATTTTCCAAGTCTATTATGAATAAAATACCTTTAAGTTTCCTATGCTTCGTCTGTTTCTGGCTCTGTCAGCAAAAAGGTATGACTAAAACGGTAACATGGTTTGCGACGCTCTCTTGTTTATCCTGTTCCTTACATTTTACAGATGTGCACACTGGCATTCACGTGGGCACACAAGAAATTCAGAAGGGAGGAAAAACTATTATTTTCAAAACTACTTTTCCACTGGTGACCCTCAAGAAGCTAACAAGAACTCCCAACTGTCCTTGTCATACTGTCATAGCCCCCACACCTCCCCAAGTTCATGATAGTCTTGAGTTGGTGTCACAGACCACCTTCCAAACCCGTACTATTCAGACCCTGCAAATCACATCTCATCCCATTCCCCCTCTATTTTTTGTTACCTTTCAGCTTGGCCACCAAATGCCTGAACTCCTCGATGGTGTAAGCTTCGTCTACTCCTGTGAGAGCGATTGCCCCATCTGTGCCTGATCTGGGCCCGTCCCACAGCTCCCGGCTTGGATCTCTCCGGGGTACAAAAAGTATGGATTTGTGGGAAGGCAGCGCTTTGCCAGCAATGCTCTGCAGCACCAGGATGCTGTCAGGCTCCTGGAACCCACAGAGGTAGAGGAAGTTAGTGTCCTGGTGGAAAACGTAGGGGATGTCATTGCTCATGTAGTACGTGGGGTTGGATAGCAGAATCACTGTGTGGTCCAATCCATCCCAGCCATGCGCTTCTTTCTGGATCAGTGCCATCAGTTTGTGTCGGCGAAGAGCGTATTCCACCTGTGACAATCCTGGAGTTACCTCTCCTACGAGTACAAAACGAGTCAGATCGAGAAATTCAAGGCACTCGTGATATTTTACTAGTTGCATGCCTGATGCCTTTCATATGCACGGCTTCGTTGTGGTCCCTCATTAGCCTTACCATTGCTCTCTCATGCATCTCTTCAGCTTCCATCCCTACAGCACATCCTCACTCAGTCTGCTCCTCCATCATGCAAAGACAGAAATTTATTTTAACAAATCCAATTTTCTCTTATGTATTTCTGTGCAAAAGCAGAAATCATAAAACCTGGTAGATTTAGACAAACATCCAAAACAGTTGGATGTTTTTGGAAAGACATGTAAAAAAAGGGGAAGGGGCAAGGCAAACTGGACTTTGACTGCTGAAAACCAATGGGGTTTATAGCACCTGGACATTGAACAGAAGATTACCTCCCGAGGTTGAGCATTAATTTCCTCAGATAAAGCTAGAATGTCTATTCAAATACACACTAAGTCAACTCATAAAGTAACTAGTTCTAAACCATAAGGGGCAGATTGAGTGTTACAGATACTGGGAGATCAGGCAGAAACACAGAGGTTGCAGAGTCTAACCAGTCACAAGATTCCAGGCAGAAATAAACCACTAACTGCAAGCTGGAGCTAGACCACAATTAAGAGAAAGAATCTCCTCCAGGGCAGATGTAGCTTTTCTCAATAATTAACAATTCAGATTTTTCCAGAGCTAAATACTATATTCCCAATGACTCTAACTAAACAAATGCTCTCTTAGATGAAAGTGTTTTAAACTGCTCCAGTCATGAAGGATACGAAGTCCAGCGATCAAGATACTCAACAAAATCAAACTGAGGTTGGAGGAACAACCAACAACAGCTCAAGTAAGTATTTTTAAAAATGTGAGACTCCTTAACTATGATTTAAATTAATACATAAGCCTTAATCAGTACTTTGGTTAATACCCTATTTTAGCATAGATTGCATTTTCATACGGTTAACTTTCTACTTTCATAATTTTTTCTTCCTCTTTAATGTATTACACAATGACAATTCTAGAATAAAAATTGAAATTTGGCTTGTACTGTAAGTGGATTCTTGCATGGGTGGGATGAGAGGGGGAAGTTCTATCCAGAATGTTTTTCCTGGACAAAAGAGAGTTTAAGAAAATCACATATGTTTTATTTGCATCAAACTTTACACCTTTTCAACACCATACATCCCCAACACCTATTTGGTGTGAAAGTCTTTTTTTTGTAAAGAAAAAACCCAAACCACCAAATTTGTTTTACTCTGTAGATCGAGAAATGACAGAGAACACAGAAACTGTTTAAATGCAATCTGACCCCACATTTCTGCAATATTATACTGCAAATTTCCTATGCTCCGCTGCATTCCAGCTTTCTAACTACCACAAACAGCCCAGTGAAGTTTAGAAACTGCAGTAGGATGGAACATGGGAATCCCATTTGTCTTCTGACTGCAAGGCCTGGAAATTCTCTTTGCCTTAAAGGCATTTGCTTTTTAAAACAATAATTGCAATAAAACAATGTTGTATTATTTTAAGGAAAACACCACTCCTTTATTAAATGGAAAATTACTATGGGCAGCTAGGATTAATCTCCAGTGTTTCAGCTGTGAAGCATCAGCCTCATTTATGTGAGCTGTTAATCAGTCCCCTGAGTAACCTGATCTAATATTGAAGTTAGCTCAGCTTTGAGAAGAGTGTGGACCTAGTAACATCCTGAGGTCCCTTCTGACCTGAATTATTCTACAGTTAAATATATAAGTCCATGGTTACATATTCATCTGTTCTCTCTGTATACCCATCTATGGAAAAGAACACAGAACCAGAATCTGGTTTCCTGGACATAATCTTGAATATATTTTTACTTCAAAGTTTTTAATCATGGTCATCTCATACCTACACGCTTGTTTTCATTAATCTCATTAAACTGCACAACCTCAGCTTCTCTTTCATGAGTACCTACTAACTTTATAGCCGCAAGTCTCTTTTTCTTCTTTTTCTCACAGCTTGAATACTCTTCTGAAGGAGGCATGTTCTTTAGACAAGTGGTGTCCAACCCTCAGTAAGTCTCTCCCTGATCTGCTTTTCTGAATGACACCTTTATTTTGTGACCCACAAGACATTCGATATGAAGCATTCTAGCAGTTCAGCTTGCACAAAGGACTCCTCCTTAATATAAACTGTATTGTATTTGCAGGACAATGAGCTCCCAAGATGCCACTGCCATGAAAGGGCTGCAGTACTGAAGTCAGTGACACCAACCACTCCATGAGAAAAAGGTAAAATGCTAACACATGAAGCCTGTTTTTGGAATCAGTTATCATCTCGGACAAGGAAATTAACTACTAAATATAATTACTGCCTAAAGAAGTTAATCATAAACAGCTGAAATCATGGACACCTGTATGATGCAGTAAATCAATACTCTGTTGTAGACATCTCAGAAAAACAGAGGCAAGAAAGAATAGCAATGATTGGCTCATACAGGGCCTGAACCTAACCTGGTTTGAGAAGGTGTGGGTGTGTGAAGGGGCTGGGCTGGCCCAAATACCGGTTTGGAATCTTCTTCTGCTGGGCAGGCTGGATGGAAAATCTTCGGAGAGCACATGACTTGCAAACTAGAGGAAAAGAAATGCACCATGTCAAGTTAAAAGACCTTTCCAGTTAGCAAACTGCAGAATTATGCTCCAGTCACCTGCCTCTTCGTAGCACTCGCCTCTTCGTAGCACTCGCTTCACTTACATGACATAAATATCCCTCCTCAACTTCCCAATTTGTTGTGCACTGTAATAGTTTATGAAACAATGTGCACACAACTCAACTAACGATCAAACATTCACAAAACAGATTGAAATAAATTAACATAAGCTAAACCTGACAATTCAGCACAAAAACCCAGAAAGCTATGTCAGTCTGCACATACTCCAATTTCTACACTTGGTGCTCACCCTCCCTCGTGTCCCTCAAGCACCCCAGGGCTTGAAGCACAACACCTGTATATTGTCTTTTCTTGACGACATCTTCAAAAATACCACTCATATAGAACAATTATACAGTTTTCAAGGCCTTTCCAGTTCTTTTTTTACTAATAACACCACAAAGAAGCCATAAAATACCACAGGTTTATGCAGCAATGCGGGTTTTTTTTCTCTATGAAAGATACACAAGAGTCTCCGTTTACGTATTTAACTTACTTGAGAGGAGCCTTAGCCAAACTGAAAACTGTTCCTCAGAACATACAGTTATGTATCCCTTTTCACATCCACGCAGCCAAAGTAGACAAGTTTTAAAGAGAATTACAAGCGTGCATTTGAGAGCTGGGGGTGTGCACGGTAAGACAAAAGCTAAAATTAAATATCATTGTCATAAACTTTACAAACTTTGCAACTCTTAGTCACAGCCTTTTGCAGATGAAGAATTGCTTGTGCTGAGATACAAGTTGGACACATGGAAGGAGATGGTAATCGGTTTCCTAACATCCACCAGCTGATGTTTTGGAAACTGGTTCTCTTTTGTGTCACTTACCATGTGCCTACTACAAAATCCATTCATGCTGCCATAGCATGGCGCTGGGTTCTTAGAACAAATTATAATCAACTCTTCACTAGCATAAGCGAGTACAACACAAGCGAACCAGCTGCCTGCCTTTCAGGGAGCCGAGACTCAGAGACTTACAGCAGAACATATAGACCGCGGACTTTCTGTGGGAGCCAGTACGATTAGCCACTAATTGAAGATTACTTATGCATGGCAACTGACAGTCATAACATAAAGCATTCACTACGGGATGACTGACTGGAATAACAGTCTGGAAACCCGGGCAGTGAAATATAATTACAGCTTTTTGCGCAGTTTAAAAAGAGAGCGGTCGTCACTGTTTCTCTCCACCTACGCAAACAGGACAGCTTGCAACGAGACAGGAGAACGCAACGGGCATTAAATAAAGCAGTATTTTGAAGACAGCAAGGAGCTTTCCACATCGTTGCTTTATTTTTCAAACAAGCCCTTCTTCCCTCAGATCCAACCGTGACCGAGGGCTACAACCCCGCTGCCGCAGCCAGCCGCCTGCCCGCGCCCCCTCAGCCGAACGGGACACGCCGGAGCGGCCCCACAGCCCGCCCCGGGCAGTCAGTTACCAGAGCCCCCCCACACCCCACGGGGACGGGGGCAGCCACGGGCGCGGGGCCGCGCCGGTGAGGTGAAGTGAAGGCGTGTAGTGAGGGAAGGGGGAGTCTCTGACCTGAGAAGCCGCGCCAGCCCCTCACCGCCGCCACAAGCCTCCGGGCCGGAAGGTGCGACATGTCCGAGGGACACAGCTAACGCGGGGATCGCCCCCCCCCACCCCAGACGCCCCCCCCCGTCACCCCCGCACCGGGCCCGGCCCAGCCCGCGCACGGCGGGGCCTTTCCCCGCCGCGGCGCCGGGCGCTGACACCATCAACGAGCGCGGCCGCCCGTCCACTCCCCGCCGCCAATGAGCGGCGCCACGCCGGCTTAGGCGCCCGCGGAGGCCGCCTGTCTCGCCCGTAGGGGAGACGCAAGGAGGAACGCGGGACACGGCGGGACCCCGGCAGCGGAGGGCGGTGAGTGGGAGCCGCTGAGGCGGGGAGCGATGCCGCGCCTGGCGGGACTCGGCCGCTCGGCGGCCACCTCCGCTTCTAGAACGTTCCCGCCGCTGCGCGGCGGCGGGGGCGGGCGGGGCTCGGCGGGTGGAGGCGGGGCCTCGGGGGTGGGCGGGGTGAGCTGGAAGTTTCCACGGCGCCGCGCGGCGGTTGGGCCGGGAAGCGAGCGAGTTAGCCAGGCAGCCTCGGCCGGTGCTGCCGCCTCACCGCCGTTCTGCCATGGACTCGCGTAAGCTGAGCGAGCTGCGGGCCTTCGTCAGGCTCTGCAAGCAGAACCCGGGTCTGCTGCACACCGAGGAGCTGGCTTTCCTCCGCGAGTGGGTGGAGAGGTGGGTCACGGGCCGCGCCGCCGCTGAGGTGGCCGTGAGGGGAGGCGGGGGGGGGGGGAGGGGCGGGGGGTATCAGTGTGAGGCCCGGTTGAGGGGCGGAGGGGAGGTGTGGGCTGTCGCCGGTGCGGGTCCAGGCCGGTCCCGTTTAGGCGGGCGTTCGCCGGGGGAGCGGCTCCGGTGCGCTGCCGCCTTCCCGCCCTCCCCTCCCCGCCGCGGGGAGTTACAACTCGAGCGTTAAAAAGACTTGTTGTTTTTGTTTTAAACTCCGGCTATTCCCGTGGCAAAAGCCTGCCCGCCGGCCATCTCGGTGGTTCACCTTTCCAGGTTGGAAAGCCCCAGAGTAATACTTAGCGAGTTAATTCTCGCATTAATACAGCGGAGTTGGCTAGCCGGGCTCAAAAAGGAGCCGAGTTTGTGGGGAGGTGAGTGGCGTTGATTTACATCCTGGTACCCGAAGGCATAAAACAGCTGACGGTTGGACAGGCGGAACGGTTCCTGGCCAAAGTGATGTACCAAGCAGTTGAGACCTCGCTCCCACTTCGGGCGCCTGCTGTGGAGGAGCATGCACATCGTCTTCTGTGCACGGGTGGCCTGTCACAGCAGATGCTTCTCAATATAAAAACATCCTGGGGTTCTACCCTGAGCGCCCGGCAACACCAGATCGGAAGGGTTGAGGGGCTTTGCTGCTGGCAGAGCACCCACAGAAGCCCCGTGTTCGGCGAGGGTACCTCTGCTTGGCTTTTGTAGCTGCAAGCCTCACTACTCCACAGAACTGAGAAGTGAGGAAAGTCCTTGCCGATACACCCTTTTATGAAAGGGGAAGTTAAAAGGTTTTTATTTAGTGACAAACTGGGATTTGTTTTAGAAAATTTGTTTTACATTTTAATCTTAAAGTATTTCAATTGTACTTTCTGCTATATAGTTCTTGCAACTAGTTGAAAAACTAGTGGGGCTTTGTGTGCATATATATATATAATTAAATACTGGCATTTCATATAATGAAAATGGCTACAATGAACTATCTATTTGTTTGTTTGTTTTTTTACAGTGGTGTTTAAACTTTTTTTTCTGCATCTGAATATTAGCATGGTTGTAAAACCACTCCTGTTTAACTTCACTTGGTTTTGCAGTACTGATAGTAGCTGCAGGTATGCCTAGGGAGGAGATGCCTGTCTATCTTATCCTACTGCAGGTCTGTAGTTCCTTTTGCTACTGTGTAAAAGACTTCAGTGCCTCCCCCTAGGTCACTTCCATTCTTCTGTTGCGTCACTCTGAAGGTGTGAACAGTATTTTGGGAGGGAGAGGAAGAACACTCGCTTCAAAGCAATCATTAGATTTCTAACCTTCCCCCTGTTAATGGGGAGGGCTCTAACTTGCAGTTTAATTTTTAGAGTTTGTATTTGGTTTAATAGGAGGGTGCTTGTATGTAAGTATAATAATTAGCTTTTGAGCTGTGGAATGTTTTTTCCATGTAAAATCTTCACTGGATATCTTTATCTCAGAAGTTAAGAAGTATTTCAGAGTAGAACTTCTTACAGCTTTCTAAGTTTTCTGGTTTTCCTCACATATTTGAGCTAAATATTTGGGTAAGTTATACACTTGGATATTTGGAGTAGTATTTACTTTTCGTGTCAAACTGTCTAGAAGTCTGGTGGGTTCCCCTCTGCCCTTCCATAATAGTGCTGTTTGCGGTAGGACTATTAAGTGCATTTATAGGGTCTTCTCACTCTTTGGAAACTACTTGAAACTTAGCATGGCCTGGCTTCAGGTGGAAATAAACTAGATGAGTCTTATATGTCTTGTCAGGCGTTACCTGTATTAATCCAAAAGACATAGGTTTAGTCACCAAGGTAATGTTGTGAGTGATTACAGAATAATGACTAAATGATATTGAAATCCATCATTAAATTTTTCAACTAAAATTCTGATGATTGATTTGATATTTTTTTTTCCTCCCCTTAAAGCTAATGATTCTAACTTAAATGATGCTAACCGCTCATAAAGCCAGAATGGGATGCTTTATTTCTGACTAGCTGTTAATATTGCATCACAAACCTTAAGTCTCATCTGTTTTCATGCACCTTTATTCTGTCTAGCTGTTGTATTTAATTTCTATATAGATGCTCTCTGTATAGAAAGTGTATGCTACTGTATGATTATGTTTGGAAAGTGTTTTAACATCCCTTTTAGTCTTCCCTGCTTTTTCATAATTGCATAAAAATACAAATATTTTGACTTGAATTGTTATGAAATGCATCATTAAAGGGAATGTGTTTCAAAAACCTGCAACTGAGCAAAGAAACAACAGCAGTCCTTAAAAGTAAAGCACAGAATCCCTAATTGATGAGCAGGGCTTTTTGCCCTTTTTTTTTGTTGTTGTTGTGCTCAAATAGATTTTGACCCTTTTGAATTTGTGGTAATCCAGTTTCTCTCTGAAGATAATTTTGCTGTCAGTGATGAAAGTGGATGCAGAAAAATAGCAGTTCTTTCAACAAGTCATAAAAGCAGCACTTCTCATCACTGTGATGAGTGGAAGTATGGAGTCATTGTTGCAATGGAGTCCTGACAGCTCCCAGGAGTTTTTACTGGAATTGCACAACTCCATTTTAGCGCAAAGGTTTAATTTAAAATCTCTTTTTGTGTGTATATGCGCTATTTATACAGCTCAGTACCTGCCTTTTCCTACAAGTCTTGTGTATCTATATACCACTGAGGTTAAATACGTTGCAAACTTTGCACGTATCCTTGCTGTGCATTTAATAGTAATCAGATAACTGGTTTAAGGGGTTTTAGCGTAACTTGCTTTTGAATTGTTCTGGGATTGTAACTCTGGTTTAAATAGAGGTTAACTGGAGGATAACTAAGAGGATAACCGTACAAACATTATGAAGGACTAGGAGTGAAACTGTTTAGCCTTGGCAGTTCATGCAATAGCATATTGTAAAACATGCATATATATCAGTTAAACATATCTCATAAACTGTTCTAAGCTTGGATGGTTTTTCGGAGGGATGTGAAGAGGGCGGAGGAAACTGACCAAGCTGTTTCAGCCTTGAGGTGATTCAATGTGTCAGACTTAAAACCAGCTGATCTTGAGGCTGATAATTTAGAATTGCTCAAGAATTTGATTCCTGCATTTTTTTGTGTGTGTGTGTGTGAACTGTTCTTAAATACATAATTGGAAGGTGGGAATGTTACTAACCTTTTTGAGTTAGAGGGTTCTCAGTCTTTTTCCAGTAAGCCAGGTTTTGAAAGAGTCTTATTTAAAAAAAAAAAAAAAAAAAAAAAAGTGCTGTCAACAAGCATTAGATGGATCTTAACTTGTGAGCATTGTGTTACTCTGGATATTAGCTATTAGCACTACTAAAATGCTTTGGAATTTGTAGTTTCCTTTGTGCAGAAGAAAAGTTCCAAGGCTTCCCTAGACAGTCCCTATAGTCCTAGAGAAAACTCTTCGATATTTGCAGACTGGTAGAGTTATGTGCCCCGTTGTCAGCCTACAAGAGTAAAATTTTTGGGAGGAACAGTTACTACTACATGTACTGTGGTTTTTTTGCCTAGCTCTGCAACAATTTATCAGACTGCAGTTGTTTAGTCTTTGCAGTATAACTTAGATTAAGCAACGTCAACATTCCAGGGACACATCTAGATGTTTGCAGTAGCTTCAGAAGATGCTGGGTTTTGTAACTTGTGGTATTTTTTCTCGACAGTTTTGTCCTTGAAAACTAGAGGCAGTGTAGTGCTTTTTGCTTGCCTTTTGCTCTAGGGCCTTGTGCTGTCAGTCCTGCCACCTCCTCTTCCCTCTTCTACCCTCTCTCCCCCAATTCATCCCTGTCCCCATCCTGTCCCACCCCATCCAGGTTTGTGTTCAGCCAGTTTGGGGCCTGACTGTGAGATGGTGCTGGTGACGGGAGGGAGGAAAAAGGGGAGAAGGGGACTGCAGCAGCCTGACTTTAGAAGCTGTAGGATCTCACCCCTAGGTTATAGTTTTATGTTGCAGTAATTCCTGAAAGCAGATGGTCCTGCACCCTTCCAGTTCCTCCTGCCCACTCCTGTTTGCCCACTTCCTTCTCTCCCCTGTATCATGTCTAACCAGTTGCATGGGGCCCCAAGGAGTTGGTCGAGCCTGTTGAGTTGATAGAAATGGTTTTTTCCCTTTGGAGCGCATATGGCAAGAGCAACTGAAAGCTATCAGTAGATGGGAATGGTAGTCCTTGTGGCAGCCTGCCATTAGGTATGATTAGATATTATATGAAGCAGCTGGAGAATTTAGTCTATGCCTATTTCTGGCTGCTAACCAAAGTTGATATAATATAGAAGTTTATTCTATCTTGAAAGAATGCTGTCTATATGGAGAATGCTCCTTAACTTGTAGCTAAGGAAAGGCATGAATATTGCAATACATAAGAGAAATGAAATTTTTTCTAGGCAGCAATTTTTTAGTTGCATAAGCATTTTAGGCCATTATGGTTCTCTTAACTTGTTTGACCTCTGTTCCAAAAATAATTCTAATTTTAGTAACACCTATAAAAATAATATTTAGTTCTGACTTAAAACATAAGTTACATTTTTAAGGAGAAAATCCATTTGAGCCAAGGAGGCAGCTTTTCCTCGTGAGAAAGGGTGTGTGGGTGATACGTGATGTGCGTGAGTACAAGTCACAGTGGAATTCTAGGTGAAAGAGCCAACAGACACAGTGTGTGCATTATGTTACACTGAGAAAAGCATGGTGGATGCGTGCTTTTTATTTGCTACTTTTACAGTGAATTGGATCATCATGTTTTGTGTTACAACAAAAAGCTGAGATTATCAGCAGGATTTGAATCAGTAAAATACATGTCACTATTTTGATAATCTTACTGTTTTGTTTTTTCTCTTCTCTATTTTGCTGTAAAGTATGGGAGGCACAATACCGCCTGCTCCAGCCAATACCTCCACAGAGGAGACAAGTAAGGTGAGATATGAAGAATTTATCATTGAAAACTAACATTTGGACTCTGCAAAAATTACTGAGGAGGAGGAGGGGAAAAAATTGCTGTCAATTTTCACTCAAGTAGGGTGGGTGAATATGCTAGGTTGAGTGAGTGTGACAGTTCAGTCTGAAGCCTGCCCATTGCACATTGTAGATGACTTGTTACAGATGGCTTCCTAGTTTATTTCAAGTGTTATCATGCTCCATTTCCCTAATCCTGAATGCCTGATGTTCTGTGCAATGCAAATGCTGAACAAAGTCTTGATTTCTTTTTTTTTATGTTCACGTTTTCTGTTTATGCACCTCTTCTGTAGTCATAGTGGATTAAATTATAATCCTTGCATGAGAAGAAATATTAGCAAGCGTGGTAAGTAATGAACAGGTGAACTATCAACTTTTTAAGGCAGTATTGTGGAAGAGATTTTTGTTGTCTCTTGTTCATTTGTTTTAAGGGAAATAATAAATTTGGCTTGTAGATATTTATAGCAGGATTTTCCCAAGCTTGGAATTCTTTTGGAAAAAGTAGAATTCCTTTTTTTTTTTTTTGATTTAACAAGATAGCGGATGCTGGAATTACTGGCTAGTTAGAACCGTATGGAGAGATTGTGTGTATGTAGTGAGTATAGTCTGTGACACTGAGTATGAAGACAAGCAGCTTATGTCTGTGATTAAAGCAGGATGTGCTAAGTTACAGGATTCAGAGGAAATTGGTAATATAGTTAGAAGCTGGTAGGAAAACATTTGGAAAAAGCATTCTAAGTATGCATAAGTGGCAAAAATCTCTGACCTTGGCAAATGGAAACAATATTTTAATCATTGACACCAGCTTATTGTTCACTGGTAAAGGACCTTAGCTTAATAGTCTTAAATTGAGAGAAGTTTTGATCCAGAGAATGTGTGAGGGAAGGAAGGAAGATTGGAAGGATTGGTTAGTAATCATGGCAAAACTGGTTCTGAATTGATTGATTATAAAATTACACAATTTGAAGGACAATAATAGACATTCATGGGTCAGAATTTGGGCTCTGAATTATTTGCAGGCACGACAGACTTAATCTGAGAGGAGGAAAAAGAAGGTTTCTATCTTAAAAATAAAAGTTTAGCTGTAGAGCAATCTGATGCTTTGGCGATTAATTTTGGATTTTCTGATGAATTGTTGTTTATTAGAGTGGGAATAGAATATCAGTCAGAAATAATGTGTGTTTACAAATACATTTCTCTTTCAGGGCAAAGCAGAGGAACAGCCAGAGGAGCCAGTTAAATCACCTGAACCAGAAAGTGAAGAGAGTGACTTAGGTGTGGAAAATAGATGACTTTATCCCATTTCACCAATTTGAACATGATTCTGGAAATCCTCTCTATGTTTGTAGATGTAGCTTAATCTTGCTTTTTGTTTTTCCCCCAGAAATTGACAATGAGGGAGTGATTGAACCAGACAATGATGACCCTCAAGAGATGGGGGATGAAAATGTGGAGGTAAACATGGTGTTTTCAATGTCTGTGGCAGTAGGAAAGATAGGGAGAAGTTCTGAGTTTAGACAAGTATAGCAGCTGAGGGGGGATGAGTATTATATTAGCTAAGTAGCCAGCTTTTGCTTTGGCTCTTTCTCCTGAATAGAAAACTTACTGGCTTAAAACCATAGTCTTTTCTTATTCGAGGTTAGAGTCTGTCAGAAAGTTCAGTGAGGAAAATCAGTTCAGAAAATACCAAAAAAATTTATCAAAATGCCCATGAAAACTAGATATGTAGAAATCTGCCATTATTCAACTTAGCTTTTGAGCATTTTCTAGCTAAAAATAATGATGGCTAATGTCTCCAAGCTGAAAGCAAAGTTGGTTGTGTTTTTTTGTTTTTGGGGTTTTTTTTGAACTATGATTTCAATGCAAACTAAAACCAAGATTCTAGAATCAGAAAACTGGAGCTCCCTTCTTTGGTGCTGTCTCAGCATGGTAATTCTGGCTTGGACTCTACAGCTTTTGGGTTTTGTGTGCGTTTTTAATTTTCTTTATTTTCTTAGGTAACTGAAGAGATGATGGATCAAGCTAATGAGAAGAAGATTGAAGCAATAAATGCTCTAAGTGAAGGTGATACTTTTTTAGTACATATTCAAGGACATTAGGTTTGGTTCTCGTTATTAAAAAAAAAATAAATATCTTGGACCATTTTGAATGCTTTCAAGGAAGAGAAGACCCACTTCCTGCTGGATACCCAAAACTATCTAGAACATGAAAGCTTCTTTAAGTACTGTCTTCCCAATGTAGCTGTAGTTCTGGGCAGGGCCGGCGGGAATGAGGTACTGCAGCATCTTAATTACAAATTGATCATTATAGTACTTCCCTACATATTATGATTAGTGTCTCTAGTGGTTTGTCTTAATGCAGTGAAAAGCTGTGTAATGAGGAGGTGACTTCCTATGTGATTGCGTACAAAGTTAAATGCACAAATTTAAATGGGAGAAGTCTCTCCTCCCCTCCAGCATTAATTTTGGAGTTCATACTTCACTAACATAGCAAGAGGAAGAAATTGATTTTGCTTTGTTGATAACATTCCATTTAAGAAGTACCTAGAGACATAACACCCTGTAAGGCAAGTGTGGCAATTTGGATGTAATTTCATTGCGTAATGATTGAAACTTTACTGGTACTCGTATTTAGGTGAACTTCAGAAGGCTGTCGACTTGTTCACAGATGCTATCAAGCTGAATCCTTGTTTGGCCATCTTGTATGCCAAGAGGGCAAGGTGAGTCATTATAAGCTAGTGATTTATGTTTCTGCCTGTTCTGTTATTTTCCTTAAGGAACCTAAATACAATGGCAACTTGAGGATCTATGTAAACTTAAACCACATGAGGGAAAGAGAAAATTACACTTCATGGATTTTCTCTTATATGTGATTAACCAGATTTGCTGAAGCAGCCGTATAAAGAATCTTGATAATAGAGTAAGTAACAGAGTGATGTTCCAAAATGCATTATGGTAATAGAGCTTTTGGTATGTTGAGTTAGGAAAATGTTGGATAACAAACACTTGTAAAATCTGAAGTTTATTCTGGGATTAAGATGATGATTGAAATTGCATCGTGTTTAGATGCAAAGTTAATTGTGGGTCATGTAAACTGTCTCCCTGTTGTACCTGCTAAATGAATTCATTCACTGTGAAGTAGATCTTTTTCTGTTCAACAGTCCTACGTTTGAACAAGACACACCTATTTCTCAACTCATTCAATAACCACCTGACTGCTAATTACATCTACCAGACTGCAGATGATGCATTGGGAACACTGTCAGATCTGATGTGTGGTAACCCTAACTTAATAATGCACAAACATATTTATCTTCCTAATTTTTGAGGAAGGCTGGGCACATATGGGTTGCAGAAGCAGAAGTTCCCACAGATATTTTTTTTTTTTTGTCCTCCTTTTACACAAAAAACCCCCACTAACCCTGGATGATTTGATAGTTTAGTGGATCTTTTCCATAGCAAGGTATAATTTAAAAGTTCAACTTTTGATAGACTTTCATGTGATTAACTAGTGTTCTATTCTAGTACACCTTAGCTGGTACGTGCCTTGCTGGTTTTTTTTCCTTTCCATATAAAAAGTTTTTGCATGTAATACCACTTGTGTGCCTTAATAGACTGTTGTTGTTGCCACATCTTCTCAGGACTGGGATTAGCAATGAAAAATAAGAGTGTTAGGAGAAGTTTAAAAGTTACCTCAATTTGGTCTACTGAAGAAATAAGCAAACAATATATTAGGATATTGTAAAACCTGCAGTGTAACAGCAGTGCTGATCAAGTGCTGTGTGTAATCCACTTCTCTGGACTTCGGTTTTGGTTCTGGGGTGTTTGTGTGTTTGGGAGACTAGGGTTTTTGGGCAGCCAGCAGCATCAGAATGTCTCTCATTGGTGAGGTGCAGCTTTGAGATGGTTTCCTGACACATTGTCCAGCTCTGTTTCTAGAAGAGAATGTGTGACTTTGCTTGCTTAATGATGAAGTTACTTACAGGCACTCCAATTGCTGATAAATTGTTTCCAAGTAGATGTAAAAGGACAGAAATTCTGACTTGGAGTATCTTGAGTATAAAGTGCTGTTGTCATTTCAGGAATGGTTTTTTTAGTGTTTCCTTCAGAGATTTTTAATTTGAAATGCCTGAACCTCCTAAAGTACTGCTCTACTAGTTAATCTGATATGCTTGTGTGTTGTAAAATTTGCAGTTATTTCACTTAACTGAGAAGGGATTGGGGCTGCTTTCTGGGTTTGTGTTATGTTTTGCCTCTTTCAATTTTGATGACTCATCTCCTATCTGCTTTTGTAGTTCCTGATGATTCTAGCTGTGATCCTTGTAGCTTGCATGATAACTTGTGCTTTCTTTGTCTTACTGTTTTAAAGACTGTGTAATATGGCATGCATAGTATTATTGTTTTGTTGAAATTGCCAGTTGCTGTTGGCTGTAGACTCCAAACACCATGGAACTGAACTGTCCTTTGCATTTATGCATCCTTTCCTTGTACACTGAAGTTATTCTTGCTGGCAAGGCTTGAGTCTGAATGATGAATGCTTTTGCTGATTCACCTACAATGGTGGGGGTGGAACTAAATTTCAGTGACTTCATTATCACTACGAAATCTTTTTGAACTCAGCTATTTCAATGTATTATCTCACTAGCTTGCCTGTTAGTCATCCAGAATTATTTCCAGCTTAAGTTAGTAACTTGGTATTTCAATATGTACAATAAATGTTCTTGTTCCCACAGTGTTTTTGTGAAACTACAGAAGCCAAATGCTGCCATTAGAGATTGTGACAGAGCCATCAAGATTAATCCTGACTCGGCACAGACCTATAAATGGAGGGGGAAAGCGCATAGGTAATGAACTGCACCTGTACTTGATATTGTCTTTACTTACTTGGGGCGGAACAGTTTTGTTTATGCATGCTCTCCTTCTCTGTGTCTCTGAACTGTCTGTCTTGTACCTGAGAGCAGTAGCCATGAGCCAAGAAACCATTGTGCTGAGTGTATGGCTTACAGGAAAGAGAGGATGATGGTGATTTATTGATGGCAGTTTGAGTAGTCCTTCTGGCACTGTCTTTTCTTCTCTTTTTAAACATATCTTCTAATGGCTTACTGCTGTTCTGCGTATCATTTTCTAATCATTTGCTAAAAGTTCTAGGACTTGGTTTTAGTTGTCTGGACGTCTTTTGTTTTCACTTGGTTTAGTTTTTATTTACTAACCTATAATTCTTAAAACATTTTTCTGCTGCCCCTATTCCATTAAATCCTAGAGCTCTCTTACATAGTAAATTAAACTGCCTAGTTATTAAGGGAACCATTTGTTGCAACTGAAGAGTGGTATTAAGCAAACAGCATAATTATTTAAAATGGCATTAGGCCAGTGTGCATCCCCCCCCAACTAAACTTCAACTGTTTGGGTTTTTAAATGACAATAAATTAGCTCCCCCAAAATAAAGTGGCACCTCTTATGGTCTGTATAAAAGAAAAAAAGGCATCTTAAACAGTGTTCAGAGAGTAGTTTGTTAATTTCTACAGTTTTAATAAACGTCATGGAACCTAAGAGTGAGAAGACTGGAGCATAGTTTGGATTAACAGCTGTTGGTAAGCAGAATTGCTTTGACCATTTAGGAATACCGCCATTTTCTTAAATTTTTCAAGAGTTTGTATAAATGAGTAGTGAAGAAGTGCATGCAGTAGCTTGTATGACCTCTTCAGCTAAGACATGGTGCATCCAGTTAGCTAGGATGTTTGAGTGCTGAGTAAAGAGAGTCCACTTAAGCTTGAGGTAGTAGTGGTGTAGACATGTACAGGACACTGAATGTGTAGTTTTACACTGAACATGTGCCTAGTGGTGCAGAGTATTTTAGTGTGCCTCACGTGTTTAGGTAGGGTACCTTCTCCCTGTTAGACCCTCCTTGTTTATAGCAAACAATGACACTAGTTGATTGAGGGTCTTTTTTTCCCCTCATTGTTACTTCAAGTGAAAGTTATTGTGAGGGTATAAAGCAAGCAAGTATCCTAATTAGGGCATCATAGGGTGCAGGTTACAGAAAACATCACGATTATTAAATTCAAACTTCTGTAAGTCCGTATAGCTGCAGGTAAAAATACTGAATGCTGCATGGCTGTAAATATGTTGAAGAATTGTAAGAGTTCAGTTTGTTTTTTTCCTTCTGAATGTTGGTGTCTTCTGAATTCCAGACTTCTGGGTCACTGGGAGGAGGCTGCTCATGATCTTGCATTAGCTTGTAAACTGGATTATGATGAAGATGCTAGCGCCATGCTGAAGGAGGTGCAACCAAGAGTAAGTGGGGAGTCATAATAGTGGTCACTCCTCTATTTGTTCAAGTGACATTGCTGCCTTCAAATTCTTCCAATATGTATTGTCTTGTGGGAATGTGTTCATGTGTCATCTGACACTTCAAACTGAGTTTATAAATACTTCTGTCTTCAATCATAGCTGTTTATGGCTGTGTGTAGAGAAATTGAGTCTCTGGGGCTGGGCATGTAACCGAAGTATGAAATAGTAGGTTCCTTTTTAAAAATCTTAACAGCAGAATCTGAAGCAGTTGAAGTTTGCCAGGCATTTTAGAATCTAGACTAAAAACATTCAGAAGAGCAAGAGAATGCTGATAATGGATTTTTGAATAAGACGTTTCTGAATTGATCAAAGCTTCATCCTAAACACATTTTACAAAGGAAACATTCTTTTCTGTGATTTGTACTTTCATTAGTCTACCCCATGAGGGCAGCGTAATCTCTGTAAGACTGGTTTTCAGCTTTTCTCAAGCGGTTGACCCTAGCGTTCTTCTAAGGAAGAACTTTTGTATAACAAATGTAAGACTGTTGATAGCAGACTTTTTTTCATCTGTTTTGCATATTCCTTTGAAGTGGTTGACAGACCACAGCTTGCAGCAGTTGCATTGTATTGGGTTTGCATGGCAAGGCTGGGGGGAGGTGGAGACTTCAGGGCTGGCCTCTTGTAAGAAGAGACATGGGGCTGCCCCTGTGTCAGACAGTCAGTTCCAGGTGGCTCCAAAACAGACCCACTGCTGGCCAAAGCTGAGCCATCAGTGATGTCGGTGGTGCTTCTGTGATAACATATTTAAGAAAGGTTAAAAAATGCAGCACAGCAGCTGTGAGAGGGGGGAGTAAAGACAAAAAATACAAGAGAAGCAACCCTGCAGATACCAAGATCAGTGAAGAAGAAAGGGGAGGAGGTGTGGCAGGCACGGGAGCAGAGATTCCTCTGCAGTCCCTGGAGAAGACCATGGTTAAGGAGGTTGTCCCCCTTGAGCCCATGGAGGTCCACAGTGGAGCAGATACCCACCTGCAGCCTGTAGAGGACCCCGTGCCAGAGCAAGTGGATGTGCACTGAAGGAAGCTGCAGCCCATGGAGAGTTGACACTGGAGCAGGCTCCTGGCACAAACTGTGGCCTGTGGAGAGGAGAGGAGCCCATGCAGAAGCTGGTTTTCTGGCAGGAGCTGCAGTCCATGGGGGCCCATGCTGGAACAGTCTGTTTCATAAGGACCATACCCTATGGGGAGGACCCACGCTGGAGCAGTTCTTAAAGAACTGCAGGCTGTGGGAGAGACCCACATTGGAGCAGCTTGTGAAGGACTTTATCCTGTGGGGGGGACCCCACACTGGAGCAGGAAAAAAGTGTGATGAGGAAGGAGTGGCAGAGGTGCAGCGTTATGAGCTGACCACAGCCCCCATCCCCCTGTGCTGTTTGGGGTGGGGGGCGGAGGTGGAAGAGTGGGGAACAAAGGAGCAAAGTTGAGGTTTGGGAAGAAGGTGGTTTTAGTTTTGTCTTTGTTTCTCATCATCCTACTCTATTTTTTAGTTGGCAATAAATTAAATTAATCTTCCCCATGTTGAGACTGTATTGTCCAAGATGGTAGTGGATGAGTGATCTCGCTGTCTTCAGCTCAAACCAGAGCATGTCCATCTTATTTTGTCTCCTGTTGAGGAGGGGGAGTGAGAGAGTGGCTTTGTGAGCATCTGGGAGCCAGCCAAACTTCACCCACCACATGCATAAACATTCCTGTGTCTAATAGCTTCAGCTTTCAGTTTTCTTACCATGTCTTTGCTGTCTCCAGCAAAACAACAATGGAAACCATCTTGCAACCTATTAGTCTTCTGTATTGGAGACTATTGATCCATGGTAAATGTAATTAGGTCTTAGGTCTCAACGTTTTTTGTGAGAGGTATACTTAATGCTTGGCTGAAGGGGAGCTTTTTATTTCCCAGTTAATCTGCCCATGCACAGAAATAGCAGAGTATGTTTGTGCTATATTGATGTGTAGTTGCCAACTGTATGGGAATTTGTGTATGTAGCTCAAGGAAAAACATATGATCTTTTAATGGGTGATTTTTTTATTTTTAATGAGTGAAGATGATACGTTCACCTAATTTATTCACTTTCAGCTTTCCTAGCACTTTTTAGTTTGTAGCGCTTTCAGCTGGAAGTCTGAGTCAAATTCTAAAAATGCTTAGTTCATTTTGAGAAATACTTAGAAACAATGAAAATCAAAACTTTGAAAACTCTTTATGTTTCATTAAAAAAAGAAAACAAACCAAAACACTTAGCCCTCTCTTAATGAACTATTGAATGGCTGTAACATAAGGTTCTGATAATGTGTACTGCATTCAATATCAGTCAGTCTTGCTGCCTGCAGTGTGCTTTCTCTGGCAGATGTACTTCAAGAATAATGTGGAATGGAATGACTATCTCCTAGCTAAAATAAGTTGTATTGAAACTTCACTACTTATAAAATAATTTCTTCATTTAAAGAGTATTCTGAAAGAATAGAAGAGTATCCCTTGTAGTAGTAGTTAGTATCTCTGTTCTTGAACCTTGATTTTGCTATGTTTTTTAGTTACAGGAGTGTTACAGCGTAACCGTCATACACAATTTGTGAAATCATGAACCGTTTTTTGCAATGCTATATAAGGGTACGTTCTGGTTTCAGGAAAGCGGTGCTACAGTTAGTGCTCATTGTAACAACAGAACACCGAGTGAGGAGCCTTGGGGGAGTTCATTGCTAGCTACTCTCTTCTGTTGGGGCTGCAGATTTGATAGACTTGAGAAGCAGCTCATATAGGAAGCAAACTTTCTGCCCACCAGCCCTGTCTTGGTTTGGTTCAGGAATTCTTTGGTCTGCTTATGTCCAGATGCAAAGGCATCTGGAACAGCAGTAACACTATCCAAAAAGTGTGTGTGTGTGCAAGGGGAATTGTAATTCCCCCTGGTTGTGCCAGTGGAAATTCCCTTTTCTGGGGCAGTTGCTGGTTTTAGCCCTGGAGGAATTAATATTTCAGCATAAAAGCACATAGGGATATGGAATGATAACATATTTAAGTTCTAACTATGGTGAAGTCCCAGAGCTCTATAGCAAAAAAGTATACTAGAGTGCATGTTCTGGTGAATCCAGTTAGGGCTGAGTAGACATGAATAACTGATTGTCATAGAGGGGAAGGAGTAAATGGCTCCTAAAACAAAGGGGCTTTTAGGAATTGAAGTCAGATCTTGTTTTTAAGAAGTGGTAAAAGCAGATGGTTATGCTTACATGTATTTTGTATTGAAATACATTGTGTGATATGCTAGAAATGTATATAAAATCTTGGTGTTCTATTGTAACAGGCTCAAAAAATTGCAGAGCACCGCCGAAAATATGAGCGGAAGCGTGAAGAAAAGGAAATCAAGGAAAGAATGGAAAGAGTGAAGAAGGCACGGGAGGAGCATGAGAGAGCGCAAAGGGTGAATATTTAGGCTTTAATATTTCTTAATAATTTGAAGAGTGTCGTAGTTATTTTGGTTAAAATGAATTGCAGAGAAGAATTACTTTTGTTTTAAGTCTTAGAATAAAATTTTAGAGAGTTGATTTCTGTCTTGGTTACTTGACCAATAATGAAATCCGAAGAAGAGGGCATTGTACTGCATCTGCTTTTATTGCTTATGACAAAAACAGGCTCCGGAATCTCTACTAATCCTGTATTTCAAGAAGTCAGTTATTGTATGACTGTACCAGAATAGTTTTCACTTACAGCTCCCGAAGTGGGAGGCTTTAAATTCAGGATAATACTTTGCTTCTCTTCCTCGCTTCCTGACACAGTTTGCTTGCTTTTTCTTCATGCTTTACTGATATATTTTAATATGTTGGGCGTGGGAGTTGGTTCTAAAAATGTAAGTTGAGGAGCTAAAACAAATCATAGAGTTCATATTCAGTAAAAACATACTAAAGTAAGAGTAGCCACTGCTATTTCTTGTCAGTGGTTTTGTAAGTAGTGAAGTGCTTTGTTTGTTGCGAAAGCCTACCTGCCTGAAACAGTCTCAGCTATTTTTTTTTTTTTTTTCTCCTAAAACTAGTTGAGCAGTAGAAAACAGGCTGCAGTTCCATTGCTTTGTGTGGAATGATGTGCTTTCATCTGCAGGAGGAAGAAGCAAGACGACAGGCAGGAGGAGCGCAGTTCGGTGGTTTCCCAGGTGGCTTCCCAGGTATTTTATTTTTAAGCACCAATACCTGTGGTAGAGGTGGCTGTTGTTTCCATGTGGAATATTACAACCATAGTTTTTATAGCATTTGTTCTCAGGACAGAGAGAAAAATATTTTAGGAAGTTTAGAACTTGTTGTGGTGGGTTGACCCTGGCTGGATGCCAGGTGCCCACCAAAGCCGTTCTATCACTACCCCCCCACCCCTCAGCTGGACGGGAGAGAAAATATAACAAAGGGCTCGTGGCTTGAGATAAAGACAGGGAGAGATCACTCAGCCAATTACCGTCATGGGCAAAACAGACTTGACTTGGGGAAAATTAATGTAATTTATTGCCAATCAACCAGAGTAGGGTAATGAGAAATAAAACCAAATCTCAAAACACCTTCCCTCCGCCCCTCCCTTCTTCCCGGGCACAGCTTCACTCCCAGATTCTCTACCTACCGCACCTCAGCAGCGCAGGGGAGCAGGGGTTATGGTCAGTTCATCACACGTTGTCTCTGCCACTTCATCCTCCTCAGGGGGAGGACTCATCACACTCATCCCCTGCTCCAGCGTGGGGTCTCTCCCACGAGAGACAGTCCTACACAAGCTTCTCCAACGTGGGTCCTTCCCACAGGCTGCAGTTCTTCATGAACTGCCCCAGCATGGGTCCCTTCCACAGCGTGTAGTCCTTCAGGAGCATGCTGCTCCAGCATGGGTCACCCCCGGGGTCACAAGTCCTGCCAGCAAACCTGGTCCAGTGTGGGCTCCTCTCTCCACAGGTCCGCAGGTCCTGCCAGGAGCCTGTGCCAGTGCAGGCTTCCCACAGGGTCACAGCCTCCTTCGGGCACCCACCTGCTCTGTCGTGGGGTCCTCCCTGGGCTGCAGGTGGAGATCTGTTCCACTGTGGACCTCCCTGGGCTGCAGGGCGACAGCCTGCCTCACCATGGTCTTCACCACGGGCTGCAGGGGAATCTCTGCTCTGGCGCCTGGGGCACCTCCTTCCCCTCCTTCTGCACTGACCTTGGTGTCTGCAGGGTTGTTTCTCTTACATGTTCTCACTCCTCTCTCTGGCTGCCACTTCTGTGTGCCCTGCAACTTTTTTTCCTTCTTAAATATGTTATTACAGAGGTGCTACCACTATCACTGATTGGCTTGGCCTTGGCTGGTGGCGGGTCTGTCTTAGAGCCAATCACACTTGTCTACAGAACTGTTTGAGTATTAGTGGAAAGAGAGATGGGATTCTTTCTCTTAAAAGAGGATTGATGCTGGGTAGGGATTGATGGCAGGGAAGACAGAAATCAGTAATGGTGGATAACGGAATGAAAGGATTTAGGTCTGAGAAAACAAAGGTGCAGTATTTGCTTAGTAATATGTGCTGCAAAACTAGTATAAAAATGTTTTCTAAATTACCCAGGGTGCCTTGGACCCATTCTGCTTAAGAACAGTAGTTTTAAAGCTGAAAATTTGTATTGAATAATACTAGGGAAATCTGTGCTGGTTGCAAGCTATTGTTGAACAGAGTAGTTTCTCAAAGGTGGTAGTGCAGTTTACCTTCTAGAAAAGCTGTCCTTGAACAGTTCCACAAAAATCAGGCTTTCAATGTTATTTCTGGGTGCAATAAACGGGGAAGAAACAAGAGTAAGTACTAATGCTCTTGGAAGATCGAGATGTAGTCGAGGTAGGCTGTGTGCACGCTCTAGCCCGATCAGCTTGTCAGGGGAACCAAATGAAGACCGTATCTACCCTGCTCAGCACAGCTGGGGTAGCTGTTGATTAAGGATTCAGAAACAGAACCTCAAGCATTTCGTTTCAGGGATTTTGGGGGGGGGGGGGGGTACAATTTCTGCAAACCGAAAGTTCTTGCCAAATGTGGAATGTGCCTGGGACATACTACTACTGATCTGCTTTTGCCCTGAATTGTTCACCCCAGGCATTCAGACTCCTTATGTTCCTGGGCTTGAGACCTATCTGCTTTAACCAGAAAAATAACTGCATCTGTGTACAAGGTGCTAGAACTCATGACAAGCCTCCTATTGAATTGGGTTAAAAACATGGTTGAAATAAGATGTAGGCCTTCACAGAAAGAGAAGGTGAAGACCCTGCTTTCTGTTCAGCAAACCAGCTGTAGCCTTATGGAAGATGTTGCTTTAGAGGTGTGGCAAAGGAAGTATGTCATGGTCTCTCTCTCAGCCTCTTGTATAGATGAATAAATGTTTTTCATCATGCATTCTTTTTGGGTTTTCAGGTGGATTTCCTGGGGCTATGCCTGGAGGTATGCCAGGAATGGCAGGTATGCCGGGTCTCAACGAGATTCTCAGTGATCCAGAAGTTCTTGCAGCCATGCAGGTGAGTATTTGTTAAAATCAAAGCTGAATGTTCTGAAGGAGGGAAGAACAGTGCATGTGAGCTAAGGGAAGGAAGAAAGATGTGACCTTCTGGATAGCAGTGGGATGCTTGCTTATTTCTGTTGTGAAATTCTCTCCTTGTGGGTGTGGCACCAGACTGTCTGCAATCAATGTTAGCTATTTTTCAGGCTGTGATGGGAGCTTAATTAAAGATGTGCACCCTCCCCCCCAGAACCATACATGCTTATGATAGGCAAAACTATGTGCTATCTAGAGTTATTCATCTCTTGAGTCTCTTGAGTTGTTATTTTCCACACAGTATGATTCACTTGCTCCTTTTTTTGAATGCACACGCATTGTGGCAAGATAATTATGCACAAACAAAAAATTATTGTTAATATTGTTGCAACACAATTTATTACAATAATATTGAGATGAGAATTGCCTTTCTCTTAGGGGATTAAGTGTTTGGTTTTTGCCAGAAACAAAGTAATATCAGAATAGTTCTGCATCTGGCATTTTCTAAATTCATGTTCAGAGAGCTTACTTCCCCAGTGGGCTTGATTAATTCCTCCATGTCATGCCTACTTTTACACAAGAAAAGTATTCCAGCAGATTAAATAGAACATATCTGACAACATCAGTTTTATGGGCAGGTGGGCTAGGAAAAATCTGAGCTATATAGTACTATTTGCATACTAATATGATCAAGTATAAAAGTGTCTTGTTGCTCTTTCTGGATTGCTGTGGTTAAACTAGAGTTACGTGTTGTTCTCACCTTATTGAACAGCTATGGTCCCCATCTCAATAACAGCATCACAAGGGACCTTTATTTGGTATGCCCTGTAATTGCAAAGGTGGCATCACTTTCCATGTAAAAGTTCAAGGGTTCCCTTAATGGTTGCTGGTGTTTGGGAACACACCTTTCCTTAGGCTGCCAGAGTCAGCAATGTTGATTTGCATGCAAGTCATCCAAAAAAAGCCCATGACTTGTAATTGTATTCATGACCTGGCTAATTATGCTGTAATACAGGAGTTTGAAATTGGAGTTGCCAAAAACAGAGTTTTGAGGTTCAGCTGAATATTAAGCGCTTGCCACATGCCTTGTGAGAAGACTCTACAGCATGCTGATTATATATACCCCAACATACTGTAGGACTCTGTTGCAAGGATGTGTGTTGGCAGTTTTTTCTGATAATGCAGGCAGGCTTTAACACGTAGAACCTGTCAGCAAAGCTTTGAGTCTCTTGCTGACCTCTTTGTACAAACCGTACATCTAGATATGATTTATTCAGTGTTTTACCTATGTCTGCACTGCTGCCTTTTCTTAAAATGTCCAGCTGACTATGGTCTGGTCCTCTCTGAATTGGCAGTTTAAGCTCTAGTCTTAAAAGACAGTAGTTCCTACTGCTTGGCTTCTGCTCAGTGCAGCTATGGAGTATGTTGGTGGATAATGGTAGCTGGCAGCTCTTACACAGGTTATCTGAGGTATTAGGAAAAAGTCTGAAGATACTGCATCACACAAGTCTCTCCCAAATTGCTAATCTTAAGATACTATTTTGACTGTCAGGATGTAGAAGCTTTTCATAGTGAGGAGTTCTTCCTGAAACTGGAGTATTCTGAGAGTAAAGACCTCCTTCTCAGTCTCTTTAGACTTAGTGACTATCATCTCATCTTTGAGACTGTTCTCCATGAGCTAACATTGAAATATGCCTGAGTCTGTTTAACATCTCAGTAAACCTTACAAGTGTGTGTGTGCCTGAACATGAGCTAGATAAAACCAGTTATGCTGTCAACTTCAGCTTGTCATCTGTAGAAGCAACCAAAGAACCAGATACAGCTGCCTATGGACATCTTTATAGAAGTCATTGCTCATCATTGGCATAAAGATAAGAATCTTTGCAAACTAGTATAAAAACTTGTTTCTTGATGAAGATTTCAGGTTCTGTTACCTGAAGATATATTGTCTTCAGGATATTTCCTTTTTTTTTTTTTTTTTTTTTTTTGAATTGTGGCTGATAACTAGTCTTTTACATAAAAAAGACTCCAGAGTGGCAAAACTTCTGTTGCATTTCTTTTCTTGGCTTCTTAACGGTAGCAGTTGTGACATTTTGCAATGACTTCTAATGCATGTTGTTTTAGCTCATTTGCCCCTGAGCTTTCTAGTCTCCAGAGGAATTGGCTGAAATTTTTGTGTGTGTGTTTCTCTTATTTTACTGTTTTGGTTGTCTGGAGGGTACTGTGGTACTTCCTGTCTTGCATGTGCAACTGCTTTCTCTGGACACAAGGTGATGTTTGTGTTTTGGAGAGCTGTCATGGGTCAAATACAAGTCCTTTTCAAAAGGAGCGATGTGCAAGACAAATGTATGGATTCCTTATTTGACATCTAGTCATATGTTAGACCCAGACTTCCACCAAAATGTGGAAGTTGGAAAAAGTTACCACTATTCTTTTTTCCTTCAAAGTATTTTTCAACCTCCTGCAACTAAAGACTAGAGCATTACAAAACTGAATGTTTCACTAATGCCATTTATACAATGGTTCCCATTCTGCCTTATGTACTAAATATTTCCCTATGGAAATGTTGATATCCTCAGTCTTAAACTTTATTCTGATAATATTGCTCATCAATGTGAAACCTTGGATGTGTTAAACATTTTTATAAACACAGTCTAAGGTTGAGGGCTTCCAGGGAGTTGCACAAGTACAGAATATTTTACTTGCTGTGAATTTATAGGACCATAAAACACATAGCATAAAATTGGATATTTAACATTCATTTAGGTGTGCTTTGACACAAACCAGTGACTCAGCTTAACTCAGCTTTTTGTTCCGGATTCATATACAGGTGAAAACATAGCTTTAATAACATGACACAATCTTTATAGTTATATGCCCTATTTTGAAATAAAAAATACAAGGAGTTTGAGGTTGTGAAAGTCTGCTTTTTTTCTTTGCATAGGAATCCTGTAAAGTGGAGAAAATATATCTAGTGTCTGTTTTCTGAACTTCAGCATCCTATTTTTCTTAGACTTTGCAGATTCCCTTTTGTGAGGGAGATGAAACACTTGTAAATCCTTCTAACAAAAGATAAGATTTGACTTGTGGTTCCCAACATGTATAAAATGTGACTCAACCATGTGGGTGATTTCAGTGGAGTCCACACCTACCAAATGCAATTTTGGATCAGACTTGTTAAACAGCTTTTGTCTGTCTGATACTAGAATAGATACAGGATGGTGGTGGTGTAGCATAGGCAGCTCTGAGGACACCAGCTGGTTTTTGATGGTTTCCAGAGAATACAGCTGTGGTAGCAATGGGCTAGAAGTCTAGGGAAGATTGTATCTTTCAGTGAAACTACTTAAATGTGCTAGGAAGAACAGCAGATGAAATTACAGATAATGCAGATGATTTGGTTTGGATGTAATAAACTGCTTGCACTTCAGCTGAATTAAAGAAGGCTTTTGAATCTTTGCAGAAGTTATAATAGAAACATTTTTCCAGGCTGAGATGTGAAATTGGTCTATACAGATTAATTCTTAAAGGGCACTGTTCAAAACATACACATGTAAAATGAGTAAAACCAGTTCTAGTTCAATGGAGGCCAAAGGTATACTAGAAGTATAGAAAAAAAAAAAAAGAAGTACTAATGGTTCTCATACTAAGTAGAGAAGATGAAGTTATTTTTTTGACCACTGACTTCATTGTGTATATGAGTGTATTTATCAACTGCAACACAGTAGTGTGATGAGAGATAACAAGGTTCTCTTCCAAGCGTGATTTCTCAGAGGAGGTGGGGAACAACTGAGAATTAGATGCATTTTTAAAAACCAAACATTGCCACATCATCTGCTCACAGTTCAGCAGATTAAAGTTTCTGCTGCTAGAAGGAAAAGGGTTGAAAGTGATGAGCAGCAGCTGTTGCTCGGAGGGTTATCCTATCAGGCATGCCACACACAGCTCCTGCCTCCTTCAAAATGCATTTGAAGATGCCTGAATACAAATAATCCAGTAGGTGTGGCTGTGTTTGGTTCCTGTGAACTCTTACCTTATCCCCCTTCTCACACATTGAGTTATTACTGTCACAAGGTCAGTAATGACTCTGGTGTTTACTGATGCAGTTTTAACAACATGTACTATATCATTTGGTTCTCTTTAGATGCCTCTCACCCAAAACTCTAATCTAGTTTTGCCATGTTAAAAGCTGAGCAAGACTAGATTCGTGTTGGAACCAAATAACCACTAACATTTGTAGACTTCTTGTATAAATGCCCTAAATTTTTGCTCTTTGTCCTGCAGGATCCAGAAGTTATGGTTGCGTTCCAAGACGTTGCCCAGAACCCAGCAAATATGTCCAAGTACCAGAACAATCCCAAGGTCATGAATCTCATCAGTAAATTGTCTGCCAAATTTGGCAGTAAACCATAAAATCCTTGGTTCTTAAAAATCATATCTGAATGGGAAGGATTGGATTTGGCTAACCAGTGTTGCAATAAAACAAACCATTGTACCTCTGATCCTCTTAAGAAGAGAAATGGGGTGTTGTAAGGAGAGCTGCTCTCTAGCCCCAAGTGTTGACTTTATTCAATGATTGGTTTATAGCACTCAAATTATATTCAGACGACCTAGTTTCAACCATCCCTCCTAGTCCAAGAGTTGCAACCTTTTTATTATAAGTGTTGCAGGCAGTTTCCTTTGAATGAACACTCTAGTAAGAAATTATAATATTCCAGGAGTGTAAGATAAAAACCTGCTGTTGTGTTGTTTTGATTTTTTTTTTTTTTTAATTACTCTCAGTGAGCAAAGAGGAAGGAACTTTAACAGTTGAAGTCGGTCTTAATCCCCTTAGGACAGAAAAGTTGGCCTAGTCACGAATAGCAAAGATGGGACAAGTCTGAAGAATTAACTGGATAAAGCAATTGTCTGCAAATACCAGGTTTTGTTTTGGTGGTTTTTTTTTTTTTTTTTTTAAATGGGTCACTGACTTTATATAGCTATTAAAATTATCAGTATAACCATGCTAGCTAGTTACACACTGGAACTTCTGGCAGTACTGCAAATAATGCAATGTTTTGATCACCACAATTGTGCAGCAAAGGTACGGTCCTATCCTTTGCACAACCTGGCATGAAGTACGTATTGCAGAGGCCACAGAGGTTTTGTTACTTGCTCAATTCTTGTCCAGCACCTTTACGTAGCATTTTGTTTATCAGTCTGGGTATGGGAGAGCAGCTTATTGTCTGTGCTTGTGCTCTTGTCCTTTCCCAGTTGGCAGGTCCTCCACTGGTTGCACTTGCCCTTCCTTGGGGCCATGCTTACCAGGTTTCATTTATTTGGAATCTTTAGAGAAGGAATCTTGTTCCCATCACTACCTCTGTCCCACTGAATGCAAGCCATCCAGAACATGTAAATGCAGAGTTATAAATCAGTGAAGGGGAGAACACCCAATGAAATTGCAGCTCTGGGTTCTGTGTCAGTTTGAGTCCTTACCTGCTTACTGATTAAAATTTCTTGGCCAAAGTCCTGCTGTTGCTTTAGAGGTGATGATTCTTCCTTCACCACATACTGTAGTCTTCCATCTTTTCTTCTATCCTTTTCTTTAAAAAAAACAAAACAAAACAAAAAAAAAAACAAAACACCACCACCCCCCCCCCCCCCCCCCAACCAAGAAGGTGTTGTCACGGTTTCATACTTCCATGTTTTTGAGGCTTGTGATATGGAGGAAAAGGTGAAGTAATTGGAACAGACAGAACATTCTTCTAACATTTGCAGATTAAGAGCGTGGGTATCCTTGAAGCAGTGTCTGTGCTGATGATGTTCAGTTGATTTGTCTACCAATAAAGACAGTTGTTGCTTCTGTTTGTCTTAGCTAAAACATTATCTTTCTGTGGAAGAATGACCATAGCTACCACTTGAGTCTCAACGTTTGTGTTACTGTTTTGTAATCCAGTATCTTAAGCCATAACTGATGTTACCATTGTTAAATAAATCTGGATTGGTGTAGGAACTCAACAACAGTTGCAAAAAATAAATCCCCAAATGCTTTTTCTCATACTAATGACCCTGCAGAATGAAATGTGAATCTTTTTGCTTAAGAAATATAGTTCTGAATACTTCTCTTAGCCTTTAAAAATAAAGTATGGTTTTGAAAAATAAAGCTTTTTGGGTTTGTGTAACTTTCTGATGAAACCTATTTTGCTTAAATTAAATGTGGAAGTGCTTTAATTAAACTGTATATATGACTTCTGGTTTAAATTGGAACTAAATGCTTAAGGGCTTGTCTTCATGACTAAATGAACTCAAGTTATGATTGAGTGTTACTGTGTGCCTGGCTTTTGGTCACCCTCTTGATCTCCTGTTCCCAAGAGCAGATACTTGAAGTAGGTCACCCCTCAGTATAGGCTGAAACTCAACTTCTTTGTATGTGCTGTGCATGAATTAGAGTACCTTGAATATAGATTTCTTCCCTACAGTTTCCTGTTACTCCATCTTTAGCTGTTTGTGTCTGTCTACCCCTGACAAGGCAAAAGTAGGAAGTTGCCCCTAGCTAGTAGAAATGGTCCTGCCTGTGTCTTGCCTGCTTGCTTACACATCAGCTGCCCTTATTCAGAGCTGCTTGACTCAAGAAAAACATTCTCCCTAATTTTGGTGTTAGCATTAGCAATCTAGTTGAATTCTTGTTCTTTGGGAATGCACATCCCATGGCTCCCTGGGTGCGTGGGGTTTTTTGGTTTTAGTGTTATCCAGTAAGGTAATGGAGGAGAGGTCTGGACTTCATCTCAGTTCCCCAAGTTGGCGTGTGGACATCTAAGCAGCTAAACGGGTTTGAACAGAAGTGCAAATGCAGAAAGTTAACTGCACAGGAGATGAGCAAGGATGATAAGTTTCAAATGTGGGCTATAAGTAGCTATATGAGGAAGTTAGTATTTTCAGTGCTTGCTCCGGTATTTATTGGCAGCTCCTTCAGGTTATTTCCTTCCATTGCAGCACAGAGGAGGGGTGGTTCTTGTAAGTACAGTGGCAGTAATCTACTTAGCTGACCGTTTGACTCGCAAAGCTGCCAGCGTGTATGAAGGGCTCAGCTAGTGCAGTGCGGCGTCGGAGGTGCTGACCCGGGTCTGGGTGTGCGTTCTGCAATTTGAAGGAAGCGGTGTGCGGCGCTGTTTGGCCAGTCCAGTGCCATGGATCAGAGGACCTGGTCTGCCGGAGAGCATGATGATACACCTGCAGCTGACTGGTGGTAGAGGGTCTTGTTATTGTGCACGTGAGTCTGAGGGGCTTGTCTGTCCTCTGTGGTTCAACTGCTGCCCCAAGGGAAAATAAATGTTGGGTCAGGTGCCGCTTCCAGACTGTACTACTTCAGTGAGCCCTATTGCATAGTAACGTGGACAATGCAAGGCTTGGTGCCTTTACCAGAGTTTTTTTGAAAATTTCTCTTGCTTCAGTGTCGGGCTGTGAATAAAAGCTATTTGTCAATGTGGCTTTGTCTTGGTTGGAAGGCAGTGATTAGATGGGCAGGAGCCAGGCTATCTCAAAGTTGGGTGAAGGCAGGTGGGACAAGCCTGGGCAGAGCAGTGATAGGCCAGAGGCTGAATGGGTCAATAAATTGAGTATTAAAAAGCCACATAAAGGTAAACCCATGTTGTAGAAACAGCTCGTTGCAAGTGGCCAGCAGTATTATCTGTAGTTTAAAATACCTGTCTTTAAATGCCACTTTGTTTTTCTTCAGGGCCTTTGCATAAAGCTCGTACAAGACACACCCTCGTATATGCCTGTACATCCCTCTTCTGTGAGATGTAAGAGCAAGCAGTATTGTTACGGGAGCTCATAGCAACTGCTGTCTGAGCAGAATCCTTCACCCAAACAGATAGGAGGTTATGGATCTAGCGAGGGTGAGTTGGAGCCAGGTCAGCTTTGGCATATACCTTGCTGTGGATCGTGGCATGCTCCTGACTGGAAGTGTTTGGAGCCCCTTTGAAATCCCACAGGCTGCAGGGTGGTCTGATAGTGTCTGGTACCGGTACAGAAGAGGACTGGCATCCGCGAGCAGGAGGGTGATTCACTAGGAAAAGTGTAGCAGTATTTTCTTCCGATGTCTAGAGAAAGGTGTCTGGTGAACCTTATTCAGAGCTTTGCAGAGGTGGGCCTCAACCCTACTTCGTACACGATGGAGCGAGGGCTGCACTGTAGAAAGTAATTTTGGATTACCAAAGAGCTGAAATGGAGTAAAAATGGCAGCTTCCAAGTGGATGCAGAGACCACTATGTTGAGTACTACAGGAAAAGTCATAGGGGGTCACTAGTGTGATATAAGCAAATGCAAATACAGAGGAAGCAGGAACAGTTTCCATGTGACAAAGAAATTAAGCAGGTCAGGTGGTGGCTGGTGGATCTGTGCTGTGGAGCAACAAAATATTCAGGTGACTTTGGGCTGCAAGTTGTTGATCACCTTGTGAATCAAGAGCTTAGGTAAGTCACATTCTGGTGTGGTCCTCATGAACAGGAACTTTATGTGAGACAAACCTTTCTTCGCCCCCACTGACTGGAGGTCCTACTGAATGTAAATACCAAGGACTTTCCTGTAAATCTGAATCTTGAGGACTACAAAAGTCAAGATGTTAACTTGTAATCTTGCTAACAAAGTGTTACTACTGAAGCTGTCTTTGATGTACAAATACGCTTTTGAAATGTATATTGTAGATGGAGGTCTCAGACAAGCTTGAGATCTTGTCAATAAATAAATGTATTTGCAGAATGTGTTATGACTCTCTTTGTTAAGTAACTGGGTAACAAACTTTAGCACCGTTGCTGTTGCACACATTTACTAAAAACAGGATATTTTTAATGTACAAACATTTCAGTGGCTACAAAGAATACAAGTTGCTACTAGGTGTGAAGAAATTAAATGTGAAAGATTACAGGACAGGGGGTAGCAGTTTATCTTGGAATTTCTTCCTGAAGTAGAGCAGCGGAAGCAGTCAGATGGTAAGCATAATTTGTATAGAACAAAGATATTCGGAAAGACAAGGTACTCAACTGTAAAGTAAATGACAAGGAGGTGAGGTGGTCTAAATCAGTTAATAGTAAAGGGAACTCTGTTATTGAAACCTTTAGTTTCCTAAATCTAATGTTCTCACTCTGGAGGGTAAGAGTTTCTAGAAATGAGTTAGTTTGCATTTTGCATTTCAGAAAGAAAAGCATCATAACAGAAAAATCAGAGCAGTCACGTAACCACCAGTGCAGTGTTTAATAAAATGACCTTTTAAAATAGGCTGAAGGTACAAGTTAATTAGGAAGTCATCAGAATTAGATGGAAAAATACCAAGGTATTATATGGAGAATGAAGCGGCTGAGCTGCTGCCAACTGCACTACCTCTCATTGGAGAAAATTCACGCTGAAGCTCAGCCAGTAGTGTCTAGTTCTCTTGGAAAAGAAAAGCACCAAGTGCCAACTGGGCTTTCTTATTTCAGATTTTAAAAAATTGATCTAAAAAATGGCTTATTGCTAACAGTTTATAAGAAAAAATGAACACAACTATTCTAAAAGAAGATTTGCTCTAGCTTTTTGGGGTGTTATCCTACAATAAGGAAAAGTGCTTGAGAGAAATAGATTTTCAGAAGCCACGTTGTAATCCGTGATATTGTTTCTGTAGTCTCTTGTGTGAAAACTTTTCAAACCAGAAGTAGTAAAAATCAAAACTGGAATGAATCACTAGCCTTTTTGGAACAAACAGATGACCACAAAAATGTGCAATTAGAACAGATGTTAGATATTTAGGAAGTGCCTGGGAAAAAAAAACAAAAACCAAACACCAAGGCACCAAAATTTGTCTTTGACAATTGCTTAGTCTATGTAAAACTAGAGGTGGCTAAGGAACATTTGGTCTGAACTAGTAAGGCTGTTAAACAAGTAGCATAATGGGAGATTAAACTTAATAATGGCAAATTCAAGTAATTTAAACTGAAAAGCATTTCAACTTCTCTGATGTCCCTGAGCCTAAGTGAAGTCTGTAGGGAAAACAGTGGCATTCCAAAGGCTCAGTCAAAATTGGTTCAGGCAAAGCACAAACACACACGTACTTAAGCAATGGGCTTTTTAATACATTTGTGATTACAATGCTTGCTTCTGGAACAGGCTGGTCTTTCCACGGCCTTAGACTTAAGCCCAATCTTGCCAAGTTTGTGTGATCAAACACTGCGCTATTTAATGAATTCAAATCGTCAGCACACACAGTCTCATTTGTTAATCTCCAGTTGCTTTAATCTATGATGTACTGGGAGTATGATGCAGTTTATCAACCTTTTCTGAAAGATAAAGTTTTGCAACAGATTCAGAAAGTCCTTTTGAAAGTAGTAAATCTGTCTTAACATGTTTTCACTCTCTAATGAATTGAATTTCTAAGCCAAAAAAGGAGATGTGCATTTCTAAATTTTTTTTGTAAATTAATGTTAGGAGAGTAGTAGGGTAAAATTGGTTTAAGTTCAGAGTTCATCCTTTATTTGCTAAGGTAAGACACAGTGCAAAATTTGACCTCTGGAGTCACCAACAGTGTCCTCATTCTTTGTCATGAATCAGAAACAAAGCTGTGGGCTGGCCGAAGAAAATCTGTCAAGGTTAAAGCTTCTCAAGACCTGTTACCTCCTTGTACAGGTATCTGCAGAATTAAAATTATGCAAACAAGAAATTACTGAGATGCAGTTCATGTACAGAGAATGTGTTCATATTTGTAGTTGCTTAACTTGGTTTACTTCTTCTAGGATTTCTAATAGAATTGACAAATGGGAGGAAAAGGAGGTAATTTGGGCCTTCTGTCCTTCAGTAAGCTCCGCGTGCACGTATTACATGTTTGCCTGGAAAATTGTTGAATTTGCAGTGTTGCTGTGGAGACCTAAGGCCATGTCCTCACGAAACTTTTTATAGGTAGGTTCCATTTTTTTCCCTACAGAGCACACTGGCATGTCTTGTTTAACATAATCTGTAGCGTTCTCCTTGTTTTTCTTGGACAGCTGCACTAGGTCTGTGTGTTCCAACAATAACATCAGTTGGTTTTGGAATATTGCAATTATTGCGTTACCTGTTAATATTTTGTTTTGCAATATGTACAGGGCATAGTGTTGTATTTAAAATGTTGCTAAATAGAATAGGTATAGTATAGAATGGTTTGGGTGCACATTTATGATGGAAATCCAATCTTCAGTACAAACTGACTCTTGGCGAGAGCTTCCCTCTGTGCAAGAGGGACAGAATCACAAAGAACAGCGGAAATGTGAGTTTGTGTCGTGCTCGAGGCATTTCTTCAAAAAGCACACGTACCTGATTGTGCAAAGTCACTTTGCATAATTGTTCCCTGGTTTTGTAAAACCTGAGCTGCTCCTGGCTGCTTTAGTGACAGGAGATAGCCACTGAACTGTGTGCACCTTAATTATAAATTAAGGTTTGAGTCTTCTGCATGTAGGGGGGGTGTCACAGGTGAATTATTAAGAGAAGTCATCACTGTGGGGTTAACTAAAAGGGTTTTATTAATGATTAAATTATGATCAAATGATAATTGATGACTGAATGAAAATTAAATGGTAATTGAACGGTTATTAAGCAATAATTGAATGGTAATTAAACAGTGATTTGACAATGGTTTAAATTACGTTTTAAACAATAATTTAGACAGCGGTCAAACACCCTACTGCTTACTACACTTCTAATAATTAAGCTATAGCTGGATATATATAAACATGCCGCTAGCATACAATATACTTTTAAGCCTAATGTAAAACATCACTCAGCTCATCATAGATATCAGGTGCCGTGTAAGGGGGTCTCAACCTCGAGGAGTAACCTTGAGAGGCATCCCTGCTCAAGGGGGAGATAATCACCGGGCAGCCTGCTGCTGTGCAGGAGAGCTCAAATACAGATATTTATAGCATAAAGTGATTGACTCGTAGTCAATCCCCTTTTGGTGTATGTGCAGCTGTAGCGGTTTCAGTTTTGTCTAGTCCCAGCTCCGGCTGGTACTGTTAGCTCCTGATAAGACATGGCCTAAACTCCTTAGTTCCTGAGGAGATACGGCCGGGCACAATTCTCGGGGTTTGCATGGCAGGGCTGATTTCAGTCAGGCATACCTGTCGGTGACGCCTGAACCAAAGTACTGCTCACTCAGTCAGCGTGGGTGCACGCATCGCAGGGGATCCCATTAAATATATATATATAAAAAAATATTGGGACTACCAGCGGTATCAGCCTCGCGTAAAGGAATCAACAGTTGTGGCCTCTTAGGTTGCTGGTGTCAGCATCTGACGTTGGAGCACAGGGATTCTGGAGCACTGCACTGGAAGAATGTTTTTCTCAAGCCGAAACGCTTGCCTTCGGCAGAGCAGCCTGCGTTCCTTACAGCCCTCCTCCCTCACAGAAGATCATGGGGATTTTCCTCACAGAAGGGTAAATAAAGACGAGTGGTCTGTTATTAGGCCACCTGATGAAGGCATGTCTTCCCAAAAGGAAATGGCTTATCTGGCGGTGTGGTAGTATAACTCTTGGGAACGGTGTAACGTGCTCACTGCCCTGTCCGTGTTTAGGTAATGGCTGGCGTGGTGATTCCTACCACTGGTGTAAGTGCTAGAAGCTCTTGCAGCTCAAGCAAGAGGCAGCCGGAGAGTTGTCGTCGAAGAACTAAGAGCTGCAAATATGAAGAATGAGTTATTAAGTTATTTTGTCTGGTCAGAAAGAGACAACGAAAGATGATGGAGTAACAATAGAAACAAAAGAGCTCAGGAGTAACACGAGACAAAGCTAAGGAGAATATTCATTCTTTAATTATAGTTTTTTCTGAAGTACAGGTGAAGCTAAGGAAAGGGGAAGGATTGTTAACACAGGCAAAACCCTGAAGCTATCTGGAAACCAGTATGTGACATGAGAGTGGGGAAAAAAACCAGGACAGGAACAGACACAGATGCCATCCCAAGTGATTTTACGAATTGTGGCACATCCAACCTAATTTCATTCCCTCAGCTGCTTCCTACCCTGCAGAACCTCTTCTACGTAAAAGATTACGAGGAGGCTATAGGATTCTTGGCATTTTCCAAACTGCGTATTTCACAGACTTGTCACTGTGTGCCCTAACTGCTGCGAGCCGTGGCTACCTCGTCCTTGGGCCAGCTACTCGCGTCTAGTCTTGTCTTTGCAGCACTTCTCCTTCCATCCCCAGGCAGCAAAGGGAGCGACGAGCCTGGAGATGCTGTTTGTAACGGTGTGCTCTGGCTGTGGGCGCTGGGAAGTCTCTCAGCCATGATGGCAGAGGAGGAGGAAGGGGCTACGGGACGGGGAAAGGAGAAAACACGACAGTTGGGAAAAGCAACAGGCTTGACCGGTCCACGTGGAGTAAGAAGTAAGGAATGATCGGCCTGAAGAAGTGTTATTTTAAAGCTGCTGGACTTTAGGTAGAAGGAGAGGGGCTGAAGTCAGAGAAGGTAGAAACAGTGTTAAGTTAAATATTGTCTCCTCTTCGTAATTAAATGCTTATTTTAAATGTTTGAGAAAGGGAAGCCAGTGGTGGAGAGAAAAGGTGTTACTGTAGTTTCAGAGGAAGGAACAATGGATTTCCTCGGTATCTACCCTAATTCTGTATTTTCCTTACAGCCACAGAAATTATTCCAAGCTCCCACGAGGTAAGGTCTACTCTGTGTGGAAAAAAAAACCCCGACGTACAAGACCAGATACATAAACAGCACTTCAGATCTCTTCTTCCCACCTCCTTTTCCGCTCCCAGGGTTTCCAGTAACGCATTTCCGCCCCCCCCCCCGGCTTGCTCTCTCACAGGTAGGCGCTGGAATTCCCATCCCATCCCCGTCCCCTCCCGTGGGTGCCCTCAGCCGTCCCGCCCGCCATCCTCCCCTTCCCGCCGCCCGCCGGCTGAGGCACGGCAGCGCGCATGCGCCGGGCCCGGCGGAGGGAGGGTCCGCCGGCTAGGGGCGGGGGCGAGTCGCCACGTGACTGGAGGGCGGTCGCCACGGGACGAGCGGGGGCGGCGGGCGGTAGTCTGGGTCTGCCTGGGGTGGGCGAGCGGGCGGGAGCCGTGGCGATGTCTTCCATCGCCTCCTATGAGAGCCTGGTGCACGCCGTGTCCGGGGCTGTGGTGAGCGAGCGGCTCGGGGTTCGCGCCGCGGAGCCGTTGCGGGCGGTTCCCGGTGTGTGTGTGGGGGGGGGGTGGGGAGAGGGCGTCTGGCCTCGGCTGTGAGGGGACCGAGGGGTCGGGGGGGGGGCGGCCGTGCCAGCCTGGCGGCGGGCGCTGAGGAGGTGGCAGGCCGCCTTAAGCTTTTGTTTGACCGGGGGGCGGAGGGGGCTGCGCCTGAGGGGGCGGCCGCCGGGGGGGGTGAGGGCGGGCGGGCCCAGCAGGGCCGGGGTGAGGCGGCTGAGGCGGGCCCGAGGCCTTCAGGGGCGGGAGAGGGGGGTCCGGGCTGAGGTGTGCTGCCTTAGAGAGCGAGCAGGTGGGCGTCGGGCTAGCTATGGAGACTTAACGCCGGCCAGAAGTTACGGTCGGGGAGAACGCTTCAGCTGCCTGATAGGGCGAGTTGTACTGAGCATCCGCGCTCGGCGATTGTTTCGTAAATACTTAAAAGTTGCGAAGGGTGAGGCAAGGCTGAGGTGTTAACCAAAACGCAAAGCAAGCGCGGTGCAGCTAGAGGAGGTTTGTATAGGTTATTGCATTACATTTTTCATGGGACGCTCGTAGATTAAAAAGTAGCGTTTGGTTTCTGTAGATTTCCCAGTGTGCCCAGCTCTTGAATGAATGAGCACTAGCTCTGCAGATGTCAAATCAGCCCTGTACTTCCAACAGATTAAGAATTTTAGCGCAGCGTAGCACGTTGGACCAGCAAGCTGATACAGCTCTACTCCTTGGTTATTCCAGACTGGCAAGAACACCTAAATGTGTATTTTAGCAATTGCTGATCTACTGTTCTAATTTGAGACCTTAAAAGATCTTGCAATGTCTTCTATAGGATGAAAGTCACTAAAAGTTATTGAACAATAACGGCTGATTCTAAAATGAAAAAAAGACTCTAAAGGGTGTTTTGTCTTTATCATAAGTAAACATGGGTTTGTTGTCTGCTCCTTAAAGTGTTTTAAGTCTGCTTATTTAAGCATCAAAGGCAATGGGGACTTTCAAGAAATGGAACTCTCTCAAATGATCTCGTTATTGAAATACTGCTCACTCTCCTTTTGCTGGCTTGTACAGAAATTGGTAATACTTTCTAGCCCTCGCTGTTAACTTCTCACTCTTATATACAGATCACTATAATCAGCCTGTGCTCCTGAGCAAAGTTTGTGGTATGAACCGACCTTATAAATCTGGCCATAAACTTAAAACACATAATGAAACAGTATCTTAAGTCCCTTGGTGGTGTTAATTAAATTAACAGAAATTCCCTATTGTATTTGAAGATGCTTATATCTCAGCAGTGATGCTGCTATGAAGGAAGACAGGACTTTCTGGAGCCATTGGAATTCTGTACCCTTGTGACTTCCACTTGCTGTCACTAATATTCATATACAATTTAAAGCTCTGGAGCAAGAATTTTTTCCTTAAATGAGGTGGCTTTTTTTTTTTTTAACTGCCTTATGCTGAAAACCTTGATTTTTTTTTTGTATAGTAAAGATGTGCTCATTGATTTAGAGATTTCTGTTTGCTGCAGTAATATCTGAATTTTGGCAAGATCTTTGGCATGGGTACTAACTGTTCTGGTATTGTCTCACCATTTGTTTAAATTATTATAAAGCACACTGATGTGTGGATGTGATGCAAGAATTTAAAAAAAAAGAAAAAGCAACCCACAGAACTGTGCTGAGGTAATGAGAAGAACATGTCAGATCACAACATGATAATTTTTGTTCTAATGTGATGAAAGTTCATACATCTAGGCTACCTAGTCAAACCTGTGACAAATGAATAGTTTTGTGACCAGCAAAAAAAAATCAGTGCTTGATTTCCTGTGAACTTTAATTGAATTACATAAGTATTCTTTAACTCTGCATACAGTTATAAAGTAACCTTCCTGTTACAAAAGCTGTAGGAATGAGAATTTTATAGGAGTATTATGGCAGTAGTCAAGCTGCTTTGCTTGACTCTGAATGTTGGCTGACAATATAATATTTTTATATATATTTTACATTTTTTATTATTAATATTTTTTAGAAAACCTAACTTTAGGCTGTGGTCCTGCATGCCTCTTCTTGGCAGCAGTCACCTCAGGCTGTTTGTTCTGGCCACTGACTACCACCTCTTGGCTACTGCACAGTTGTTTATGTGGTGCTGCAGCTGATCAGGGAACTGATCTGACTGAAGAAGTAGCCCAGCGGAAAAAGTTAGTTTTCAGCCAGCTTAGTTTCTTTGTCTGCATCATTGTGTAGGTGCCCCAAAACTTATGCCACCAGAATGGAGGAGGCAGGGATGCAAATACAGTTGACCAAGAGCTAGGATTGCTTTAGCCAGTTTGTACCTGTCCTAGCAATTATTCAGCAATAGCATGACTTGACTTGGCAAACTACTGAGATTCAGCGCCAACAGGGAGGTGGTGGGAAGGCAGGCAATGAAGCCTCACCCCTTCAGCAGTACAGGGTCATACATATCAGCATATGTTCCTGCAATCAGTAATATGAGTTACTTTCCCTTCTGGCCTCAAGTGCAATTCAGTAAGGAATCTGAGCCCATCTCAAGGGTTTTTGTTGCTGGGGAAAGGTCTGCTCCTGCTCATCCCTCTCCTTTCCCTTACTTCTAGCCATGAAATCCTGTCTGCTCCATATGATGCTTCTGGCACTCTCCTCACCATGTAATTGAGTTGTTCCATTTATAAGCCCAGGAGAAAAGTAACTCTGCTTTTCTGAGTTTATTTCCCTCAATTTAGCAAAAGGAGGGGAGAGGGTACAAATTATCTTTTATTGGCAGTAATCTGTTAGCTAAGTTATCTCATGACATTCTGTTGAGCTATAGCTTCATATATGTTTTAAGCCAGTTTGAGCCTGTAAGGCTCATTGTGTGGGAATGGTTCAAAGCTGTGTCGGGGTGGTTCAGACTTCACATTAGGAAGCATTTCTTTACCAAGAGGGTGGTCAAGCATTGGAACAGGCTTCCTAGAGAGATAGTCCATGCTCCATCCCTGTCAGTGTTTAAGAGCCATTTGGACAGTGCCCTTAATAATACACTTTAACTTTTGGTCAGCCCTGAAGTGATCGGGCAGTTAGACTAGGTGATTGTTGTAGGTCTAACTGAAATATTTTATTCTGTATCTTGTGTCCACCCATTTGTCCTGTGTGCCACTACCCTGACTGTTTCCCTATTTCCATTTTCTGATTTTGAGTGCAAGTGTGTGTGTTGCTGTATGGCGGATTGCATTGAGAGTAGGATTCAGGATAAATCTCACTTCGGGAGGATGGAAGAAGGATAAATTGAGCAGGGGAAGGCTGGAACTTGTAGTCACTGTGCAGTTTTGTGGCTGTTTTGTGCATAGGTGTGTGTAACTTTTGAGGTTGGCTTCAGAGGTGCTGTAATGCAGCTGTCATTAGGAGGTGCATTTTGGCTCTTTCTGGCACTTCTTTTTGTGCTGGCACTAGCCTTCTAGCTGGAATTTATTTTTTGTAAATTTTTAGTCAGATGGGTTCATTAATCCTGCTTGCTGTTCAGCTGCGTGCATAGTAGGTACCTAGAAAGAGCAGACACAGGACAAGTATGTGGGAGAGCAAAACCAGTCCTTTGGGCTAGAGCCCAAACTAAATGGGTTAAAATAACCAGGTAATAATGGCCAAGTGTTTCCTTTCATCTGCTACCTGGTGTTACGAAAGCTGGAGAAACTTAAGTCTTGTTAAGACTTCAGCCAAGAGTTGTCTTAGTGAGGAAATACCACCTGAAAAATAATCCTTTGTTGCTGGTTGTAGAGATAGGTCCAAGCCACCTGCTCAGGAGCTGGAGTGTTTCCAGAGACAAAGCTTGCTTAAATGTATGGCGTAACATTGCTCCAGAAAAATTCAAGTTGCACTGTGCAGGATGCTTTAAACACAGTGCTTGTGTGACTTGCTGTATCCCAGGCCTTCCCACCGTTTAAACAGTTTGCATGGCAACTAACGGAAGAGTGCCACAGCTTTAGCAGCCATTTAATGCATTTAATACTACTATAGAGTGTTAACAGGTTTACACCCAGCCAGGGTCCTTTTGAGATAGATATCTTTTCCAAAAGCTGTGCAATATTAATGCTAGGGTACTAAAGAATGAAGAAGCTGAATGATGGTGGGGACAGAGAGGGAACAGCTGCTTGTATGGAAGATAAGGGCATTTGCAAATACAGTCTTTAACCCTGTTATAAAGGAGGGTGGCTGCTGGCTTTTCCATTTAGAGGCTTTAATGGTTGGATCGCACAGGAAGTGAAGAGAGTGTTGGATTCACAAGAAGGGAGTCTGCTGACACCTAGGTCATGATTTAATTCATGCCACAGGGGGTGCCTTAGTAGGCAGATCTTTATTGCCTAAATTGGAATTTAGTACAATGCTAGTTAAGTCCTGAACTTGTACTATCAGTTTTTTAATGAATAAAAGTTTTGGTTTTTTCTTAAGTCAAAACAAGGTTATTGTAACACAATGGTTGCTTGTGTCATAGTCGTCATCTTCTTTTTTTAACCTGGACATTGGGTACTGAGGCTAATAGGAGGTAGAGGAAGTGCAGTATGTGTGTTTCCTGACACCCACTTTATCAGCTTTCAGACTTCAAAAACTTTCTTTTTGGGCAAAAAGCTTCTAATGTTTTTAATTTTAGCTTGATGTAATACAAGAGAAAAAAAATCTTGTTTGTAAGCATGGCACCAAAACCCACTTCAAACAGACGTTGTTATGTATGGAGTTTATCCCCTTTTTAAACTTACTCAGTAGACTGGTTTCTGGGTGAGAAGTGAAGGGCTACAAGGAGTCTGGCAGACATCTGTACAAGCAACTGATACACTATATAGCCAGTTTATTTTGTTTTTCAGGGCAGTATGACTGCAATGACTGTATTTTTTCCGTTGGATACAGCTAGGCTTAGACTTCAGGGTAAGTGTCAAACTAGTTTCTTTGTATGATGGTGTTTCTGTTCATCTTGGCTTGGGCACTTGCAAGGGTGGTTGTAGGGGGACCTATCTTGCATGAACAGGAATCTTACCTGTGTAACACTAACACCGTTTAATTACTAACACCATTTTTCCCGCTGAAGGTAATTTTCCGTTTTGGAAGTATTGGGCAACCTTTTAATTAGCTGAAAAGGCTGTGTGATCTGTGGCCAGACATGGCTTTTGAACGGTTATCTAAGACCAAAAAGAAAAATAAAGATGTGAGATTAAACAGGATCACATTTGTGTGTTGTTGCTTTTGGCTGCTGAGAACACTTCAAAATGCAGGGGCAGTATCATGAAAAACTAGTCTGGAATTATTCCTGAGAATGGTTTAAAGGGAAAAGTCAGGGTTAGAACTGGGAGTAGGAACATCCAATATTTACAGAAATGCATCTGGGTACAAACTTTGTTGTTCTAATGCTCATATCTTCTAATCAAAAGTCACAGAATCACCAAGCATTTTAGCACTGTGACTCAAGCGCTATTAAGAACTAGAGGGAGATCATCAGCCAGGTCGTCAGAAACATGTGGCTGAGAAATGAGCACCATATCACTGTTGAGCAGCTTTCAATGCAGGAAGAGACAGTGTTTTGCTAAGGCTTAGCTGTTTGCAGATAAACTGTAAAAAATTGCTCTGCTAGTGGTGCTAGTCTGGAGTCCAAGGGAACGATTTTGAGAGCAGTTAGGCAGGCCCAATTCTAGTCCCTTACCTAAGGGGAACCTGTCTTCAGTTCATGTCACAACTCTCAGGTGAGGAATTGGTAACTACAGATACTCTGGTGCACAACAGAACCTGCTAGTCTGGGGAAGAATGAAAAAAGGAAGTAGCCTTGCCTAGCAAATAAAAGTAAGGAGCTTTCTGGAATTGCTGCAGAAATAGGGAACGTCTATCCTTTATGAGGAAGAAGAAACATGCTTTTCTGGGATATGTTCAGAATAGGAAGGTTAAGGACTTGAAAATGAATGCTAAAAATCAGAATAATCTAAAAGGTTGGTTCTCCTGTTTTCCAGTTGATGAGAAGCGGAAGTCTAAGACAACACCGGCAGTCCTGTTGGAAATAATCAGAGAAGAAGGCCTGTGAGTAGATACTAATTTTCTGCTTGTCTTCATGTAGGCAAGCTCTAAAGCTAATTTGAATTTGCTTTTAAAGTGGAATAGTTAGCCTGTATCTCTGTGGACAGATTTTTACTCTGAATTAAAATGTCTCCATATAAGTGTGATATGACTTGCATAATCTTATGTGTTTGTCTTTAGCTAATTTGGATTAACTTTCTTGAGCGCCTTATGCCATCGATCTGTTCAGTGATGTAACTGTGCCTCCATTAGTGAGGTAGCTGTGCTTCCTCAGAAATGCAGGTTTGTATGCAAACGTACCTTCATGTACCTGGATTATCGGGTGTGTCCATTTCTCATAACCAACATTAAGCTCTTGGGCAGCTGAGCCACTTTCAACAGGATAATTGAGACGTGTTTCCCAGTTGGAAGTTTTTTCTCCTCCTAAGCATGTGGAAGTAAACAGCAAGTGACTTTATGCTGGTGAGATTCAAGATCTATCTAAAAGCAGTTAACTTTCAGCAATGCTGTGCTTTAGTATTTGCCACACAGTCTGGGCTGAGCTGGCTGGGAAAAACAGTTGTATGTGTGTCCTTGTTACAAGTATTTTCCTAAGTGAATCCCTGGAACTCTTAAGTAGACCAGAGCTTCCAGGACAGTAAAGCTGACAAAAGTTTTGCTCGGCCAATAATGTCTTGCCACCTTTGAACTTGAGCAGTTGACAGCTGTACGCGCGAGTACTTCTCGGTCAGTTGGTGATCTCTTTTGTTCATATTCCTGCATTACTTTTGTCACATGAGGGTGGCAAGTAAACTTCAATTTAAAAAAAAAGAAAAAAGTAAAAAAGAAAAATTAAGAAGTTAACTTTAGTGGAGAGACTGCAAAAGTGGTAATCCTACTTTTCCTGTGAAACAGAAAAATCAGTAATTCTGGCAAGAGGGGAACATTGTTTCTTCCAAAGGCATTGGGAAGGCCTCGCTAAGCAATGATACTAGTTTTAGAGATGTGTCTGGAATAATAAACCCCTGAACAACAACAAATCTGAAATGTAATGTGAGATCATAAACATCTCGTTCACATTACTTCGTAGAGTTTTATCTTGTACTTTTGTGAGACTGCTTTTCTCATCTAGATAAAGCAAATAGGTTTAGCTTTTCTAGGTGATATGAAAGGTGTTCACTGGTGTACACTGCGTTCTTCACAAGGTTGCAGTTTGGAATACAAACTTAGGTTTTATTTGTGTGCAGAAGTATTTGTATGTGAATTATGGATGCTAGCACTGACAATTTAAGTCATTAAAATAAACTCATGTTTTTTGTCTTAGTTTCATGCTTTGTACTGCAAGATGTTGTGTTTGAAAATCATCAGTTTTTAATAAATCAAGCAAAACCAAACTAACACTCTCAGTTAGAGGATGTGGTCCCCAGAGGGTATTTCTCCCTTTCTTTTCCAGCACAGAAGAGAGAGGTGATGCAAAAATTGTTTTAATTCTGCTCATGACTAACTGTATAGTCAATTAATTTGTAATTGTAACTGTACGGTTAGCTAAGCCTGTAACTTCAGAAGCAGTCTTAATAATGTGGTGTATTCCCAGCTACATGGGAGGGAGAAGCACTTGATGCATCCAAGATGAAAAACTAGCATTTAGGTTATAAGAACAGTCAGATGCTGCATTTACCAGCCTTGCATCTTTTATGGGATCCTTATATTCTGTGTATTCTCAATATTTTAATGAATACTAAAGAGCCTCCATGATCACTGCTGTTCACTGAAGAGATTTCTTATGCTCTTAACATGATACCAGTTCTCTGCCTGTCCTGTGCAGCTTCAGTGAAGGTGCATATTACTGTCTTTTTTTGGATGTATTGTAGAACATGCTGGGGATGTAGGGCAGCTGTTGAGGTGTCACTGTTTTACAGGCTCATCAGGCCTGTCAGAGAAGGGAGCTTTGTTAGTTGACTGTTAGGAAATCATTAAGGTAGATTTAGATGACACACAAACAATTATTGTTATTCACAACACCTGAAAAATAAAACAGCTGTGAATCATAAGGGGGTATTCAGTTTTTCAGCTGTGATTAATCTAGTTAATATCTTTCTCACCTGACTGATTTGCTCTAGACTTCACTGTGAGGCATTTATTAGAAATTCCTCTCACCTGCATATCTCATGCCCCAGGTTGCATCCTTCGGAAAACTCTCCTTGGTGGAGTATATTAATTTCAGTAACTAGTCTTCCATTCTTAAATTTTATGTGAGAATCCAGACATACATTTTTTGTCTTCCTTACGCTAGTTTTTCTTAATTTTGTATTGAAGCAGTAGTTGTCTTTAATTTTTTTTCCAGCTATGTTAAGCATTGCTTTGTTTCCTTGGAGATGTGAACATCTCTTTACTGGGGTGTTATCTTTTGTATTGGACTGACAACTCTGTTTCTCAACAAAGATGAGAATTCTCCTATGTCTTGGTATGTTTTAGTATATGGTTTGAACGGAATGTATCAGTCTGTATGTTAACTTACATACTTCAAACATATATTCATCCCCTGGATGTTTGGAGTTCACTGCTGGCTGTTGGTAGAGAGCAAATATGGTGGTAATACTCACTTTTGGAGTGACTGAGTCCCAAGCTTCTCACTGTAAATTTATTGTACCTCTACAGCTCCTTTTCAATGGAATTATTCCCGATTAATTTATATTTATAAGTGCTTAATTTTTTTGTGGTACAGTCAGGAGTTTAGTATTGTATATAGTATACAGTATTGTATCTCTGGGACCCTCCACCAACATGTAAAATCAACCAGATCACATAAATACTTTACTGATACTTACCATGACTTTTTCCTCTCCATTAGGTTGGCACCATATCGAGGATGGTTCCCTGTTATCTCCAGCCTTTGCTGCTCCAATTTTGTTTATTTTTATACATTTAATAGTCTTAAAGCTCTCTGGGTCAAAGGTCAGCATTCAACCACTGGAAAAGACTTGGTTCTTGGGGTTGTTGCAGGTAATACTTAAAAATCTCAATTTCATCAAAAATGTATTTTTAGTATATTCTGTCTAATGTTTTTCTTTATGAAGTCCACTGGAGGTCACAGTGAGTGCTTATGCCTCCCACTGTATGTAGACCTAGACCTGCTTCGTTGTACAGCTCTGATTGCTCTTCTGTGTCCTCCCCACCTCATCAGCAGGTGCATAAACTGTTCCTGTGGTGAATTCTGGCACAAAGCACAGAGCTGCTGTGGTCTAATATTTTATTTGTGTCTGGTGTGTTGTTTACCATGCTATCTAAGCATCATCATTTAGATGTTGAAGACAAGTGGCAGGGAGAGGGATAGGTTTTTTTTAGAGGAAAAGATAAGTGCCAATTCTGAAATATTTTCGGTTACGATAAGTAAGAGTTTTTAATGTAAGCATTTGGGTGTCAGTTTCCAGACTTGTTTTTGGGTTGTCACCTGAAAGTGACAGTAAGTGCCTAGATATATGGGGCTCCACGGGGAGGAGGGTGTAGTGAGTAGGGGAAGGCTTTTTGTTTACTTTTTGCTAGTTTCTTGTGCTTTCAATGTAGGCACAATGAATGGTTGAATAGTTGGGGGAAAATAAGGATGGAAATTCCTAAGCTAGCTTTATCACTGGGGTAAAATTCCATATAATTACATTCTGGATCAAAGGCTACAGGAGTTAGGGTAACAGCTTGTCAGTTAAATGACTAACTCTTCTTCAATGTCAGTAGTTTATATCTTTATAATGGAATAACATCTGGTGTAAATGGAAAAATTCCACTTAAGGTGTTTACTAATTCTCCCTACCCATCTCTCATTCCTACTACTGGTAGCAAATACAGATTGGAAAAATACAGTAAAAAAAAAAAAAAAAAAATTCCTTTCCAGTCTGGAAAATGAAGTTTTATGACTTTTCCTTTAACTGAGTCTGGGTGAAAAATTACAAGTAGACTGTGCTCTAACCTGTTGCTCCTTAATGTAATCACACTGACTTTAGTTAAGAGAGATTAATGTGGCTTGCCTTTTCTAGTGCTTGATTTTGCTCAAAACTTCTTTTGAGAGCTGACTGTAGTGCTTATGAAGGATACTGAAATAGTTATGTTTATATTCTGCTTTTCTAAACCCTTTTAAAGGAAAAGAAAAAGAACAAAACAGGCACAATGTAGGTAGTAAAATGTCACCTTTTTCAGATTTACTGTTCTTGATGGTTATGTAGTGTGTCCATCTCAATATAACGGAATAATTCAGTCTGTCACTCAGACTCCTACCAAAGCAACTGATGTAGAAGCAATTGCTAATTTCTGTGATGCAGATTAATAAGAAAGATCAGAAGCTTGTTTTTACATAGTTACTTCAAAGTAACTGCCTCGGTCATTACTGAGCAGGAGAGACCTGTACCAGGCGACTGCAGAAGTAATGTCACTTAATCCTTCTCCCTGTTGGTTTAGAACTGTATTTTGCAATACCTCATTGTTGCAGCCTTACGTATGCTTGTCTGTTTCTCTTCCCCCATCTTAATTTCTGATATTCAACTTTCAAGCTTTACTGTTGGGGTTTGTTATTGTGTGTAATCTCTTGCCACTTCTAAGCCTTACCTAAAATACTTGCAGAATCCTGTCTTTTCCACCTTAAGTGTACTTAGTGAATCTAGAAGCTAGATGTCCTCATTCTTTTGGCAGTGTAGGAGCTCTGTTCTGGTTGTCAAGCTGCATGCACTTATCTGTTTTGATCTCTCCTTATAAAATAATCCTTCTAACCTTATCACTCTGTGTTTCTTTCTGAAAGTAGGCAGGCAGCAAGTCAACATGGAGTGAAGTAGGGTGTAAAAAAGTAGAGTATCTTGTGCTCCAGTGTGGTGTAGAATGCAGCATAGTCACAAATCCACTTAAGATTCCTTCAACATGTTCCTGTTTGGTGTGTTTTGTTGTTTGGGGTGGGAGATTTTTTTGTGTGTGAGTGGTTTTTGGGGGTTGTTTTGTTTTGTTTAAGTTTTGGGGAGGAGTAGCAGAAATGTCTTCCCACTGCATGCAATCTGCTGACAACTAATTCATGGTGGGGCTGTGGGGGGATACCTGAAGTAGCTCATTACAAATTACCAGTTTACTTTTCCCATATGCTGTGTTAATTTTTTTTCCCTCTTCCTACCAGTCATTTCAGTAGTGTGTGAATCCCAGTAAAAGGGGATAAGAAAACATTTCAAATCTTTTTCCGGTTCTTGCTGATTTTCTTTGTGCTGTTTTGCATTAGGTGTAGTGAATGTACTCTTGACTACTCCTCTTTGGGTAGTGAACACACGTCTGAAGCTGCAGGGAGCAAAATTTAGAAATGAAGACATTGTACCAACCAATTATAAAGGTATAATAGGTAAGCACCTGTTGTTATCGTCAACCAAAGAGAAGTTCATTAAATGAAATATATCAAGGACACTGATGTTTGAAGACTTTTATTCATGTAACCAATTTCACTCTGGAATCTCTATGCTTCCCTATCACTTTGCAGTCATTGAGTTTTACAGGAAACTGGACTTGGCCATTTCTGATGATAATTAAGAGTTTGTAGTATGCACACCTGTAACTAAAATACCTTTTGCAAAGGCAGGTGTCTTATATAAATACTGGAGTAGTAGTGAGCCCAGTGAGGTGGTAGCTGGGAGTCTGAGTTTAGACAGACAATCTGCAAATTAAACTTCACTCACCTTAATCTCTTAATCATCCACATGTTCAGGCTCTCTTCCTTTTAAAAATAAATAAGTAAATAAATATTGTTGTTTTGAAGAAGGTTTAGAAGACCTTAATGTTGATGCTGAGCTTGTACTAAAGAGAGCAGGGTGTCTGTGCAGATGTTAAGCTTTGTTTACTTTAATGGTGATGTGAGCAAGAACCATCTTTGTCACTATTTTTCTGTTAACTTCCAGATTAGAATGGAAGGTAAAAAAAGTTGCATAAAAGACTGCAGTGGATTTTTATACACTTTGAATATTAGGCTTTAAGTTTAACTTTTCTTATCTTCTACAGTCAGAATTTTGTACTCAAAATTTTAATAATTTTTTTTCCAACTTTCTTCTCAGATGCCTTTCATCAGATAATACGAGATGAAGGAGTTGTAGCTTTATGGAATGGTACTTTCCCCTCCTTGCTGCTGGTCTTCAATCCTGCCATACAGTTCATGTTTTATGAAGGCTTTAAACGGAAGCTTTTGAAAAAGCAGCTGCAAGTGAGTATGTTTTGAGGCCAGGTGATGGACATGCTGTCTTATAAGACAGGTTCTTTGACATGTGTTACTTGAATGAATTCAGAAATGTAGGTTTGGTTTTGGTTCTTGTGTTTTTGAGGGGTTTTTTGAGTTAGTATATCTTCTAAAAAGGATCTGTCATCATGAAGTGAGACATGAATCTTTCATGTCCCTAGGGAAGATATTCCTGTGATGAATTCCTCTTCCTGTAAAAACAAAACTGCACCTCTTGTCCACATTTGTTTAGCTTTGTTCACAGGACTTGATTTAAAGTAGATATTTCAATTCTAATATATCTGTTTTATAAATATGTACCTACAGACTGTTTTGAAGTCACCTCTTAACCCTTTCTCCAGTAAATCAAGTATACTGAGCCTTTGAAGTATCACAGATTTGTTCTGGACCCTGTCATTTTAATACCACTTTTTTTCTGAAGCCCTCAATTTTTCAATACCTTTTTTGCAAGGATGGACACTAGGATTGAACATAGTGTTGCAGCCATACCTCCTTGATTCTTTAAATAGAGATAGAATCATTTTTCTGTCCCTGCTTTATAGTCCTTGTCTTTTTCTTTATTCTTTTTTCTCTATATCAGATATAGCAGCTCACCTGAACTCACGTTCCTTTTATGTTCTAGCAAATTGAAGAGCATTTGTGTTAGTTTAGGATAATATCCTAAACTATTACGTGTTTAAGATGCAGTGCTTTGCTGTTAATTTGTGACTTTAGAATGCATTTGGTTGTGTTAAAATGTTAGATCATATCAATATTTTACAAAGCTGTCTTGTTTTTCCTCAAGACATAGTGAAATTATTTTTACGTGAGATTTTGCTTCATAAATGAGGCTTGGGGTTTTTACCATCTTTAGGCAATACTGCAGCTGTAGCACTCTATTTGTGCCTGATGGATCTATCCAGTTACATTATGGACAATACATTTTTTGAGTGATGAGCTGAGGTTCCCTCTGCATTGTTATTTGCCTGTTGACTAATTGCTATATTTATTTCTTGTGTTTCTTTTAAATTACTTAGTTCTAGCTTAAATTAGGGCATGTTTTGTCCATGATCATCAGAGGGAAAATACTTTTTTCCCCTAGCAATGGTCATTTTTATTTTGGACAACATTTTTCTTTCTATTTGATCTTTTCCAGATTGTCTTAAGTACATCAGATTGACTGTTTTAAGATGTGCATGTGTGTGCATATTTCTGATTGCAATCAACATTTTGCAAATTTGGAGTTTTGTTATGGGCACCTGCTTATTTTCAGTGATTAATTCACACTGTTAAACTGAGATGCACTGTAATCAGCTTAGGCTATAACAATCTATTTGGTGCATTGTAGACCAGTGTGGGCTTTGGAGGTGGGGATGGGCTACCATCAGGTGTTCTTAACTAATAGGGGATGAGATTTAGCCTGTGTCATCAAGACTAAAATTCTGCCTGATAGCGTAGTGATTATGTCTCAGGATTATAGAGTGATGTTCAAGGAATCTTTCACTGTCACCTTTTCACGAGTGCCGTGTGACTTGTTAGTTTAAATGTTGCAAAAGCTGAAATGCTTATTGATTGATGGTATGTTTAAATGATACTTCGCTATCTTTTGTCTGCTGTCAGTGCTTTAAATTGGTCTAGTTGTATGGCTTTATCTTCACGATGTTTTAGTAACCTAGTTATAATGAGAAATGCAAAAGCTTGTGAGCAGGTAGAAGTTACAAATGAACTTTACTTGCGGGGAACTGAGTTGTTTGAACTATAACTAACTCTTTAAAATGAGAAAACCCAGAGACTTCATGAAATCTTTATGCCAAAGATACTTAGATAACCCAGAAGGCAGGTACCAGTACAAAATCCCCAAACATATATGGGTAACTGGCTGTTCTGGTACTGTGTGGAAGTAATGTGTTCTTTATCTGTTGAATAGCTCACATCTTTGGATGCTTTTGTCATTGGTGCAATAGCCAAAGCAGTTGCCACCACCCTCACTTATCCTCTGCAGACAATACAGTCAATTCTGCGGGTAAGTAATAATTTCATTTCAGGGTAACTGCCTCTGAGTTGTTCTGTATAATGCAATCCTTGTTCAAATGGCTCATTTTCCTTTGTGTTAACGAACCCATCATTTTGGGAGCTCCTTTTGCACAATGCAGGTCACTGATAATGATGCCTCTTTCCTTTGATCCTGTACTGACAGGGTCTGGTGGAACTTGGTGTTACTGGTGCACATTTGTTTCAAGTAGCTGGTAGGATTGACAACATAATGCATGGATACAGTGTCTCACAGAAGCTGATGCACCATACTGCTTTTAGGCACTACAAAAATGTAGATTTACTTCTTTGAATATAAATAGAAAATGTGTCAAGTGGGAAGTTAAAATTAAATCCTCTAAACCCAGTTTGTTCCCAGATGACCTAGGGTAATCCAGAAAAAGTTCTATTCATAGGTTTTGTTTTATTCAGATGATGGCCTGACCTTGTCAGTAGCCAGAATGTGATTCATCAGGGGGAGCTGAGCTCCCTCGTAAATAATATCTTTAACCACTTGCCCAGCCTTGTGTGCTAATTGTAGTGGTAATGGAAACACTTGCATTTATTCTCACTTGCAATTTGTGTATATGCTGGATAATGCTGCTACCTTCAGTATGTACCAATGTTGTTGTAATATTGAAACAAGACAAAGTTGGGGGTGGGGAAGAGACCTGGCCATACATAAGCAAGCATATTGTACTCTAATTTCTGTGCTTGTTAATCTATTTTCGTAAGCTGTTTCTTGATGATTTTTATAACAGTTAAATATTAATATATGTTTCCACATGAAATACAATGCTATTTTCCTAAGCAAGGAGAAGCCCTAACTTACACGTATGGTAAAGCTGTTATATATGTTCTAAAACTTGTACAAATTTGGAGAATTAGCTGAACTTTGAACGTGAGCCTTCCATGTTAAGGGTATCACTTTTCAGACTTGTCTAATAGGGGATTTTTCTTGTTAATTGTTCGCCTGGAAAAAGTGATTTTCATGCAAGTTTTGTAATTATTTTAGTTTTTCTTCTCTAATTAGAGCATACTAAATGTATTTTGATTTTTGATAGCCTGTAAAAAGATAGTTTGGATGCCATATTTCAGACCAACAGGACTTGAATATACTTACTGTGTGGTTACTGCTGCCCTGAAAAGACACTAGACAATTTTGTGTCTGCACAGCTTTCTACTTCACCAACCTAATGGTGCACAAAATGGCATCCGCATTTGTTGTGGTTTAACCCCAGCCAGCAACTAAGCCCCATACAGCCGCTCGCTCACTCCCCTGCAGTGGGATGGCAGAGAGAATCAGAAGGGTAAAAGTGAGAAAACTCATGGGTTGAGATAAAGACAGTTTAATAGGTAAAGCAAAAGCTGTGCAAGCAAGCAAAGCAAAACAGGGAATTCATTCACCACTTCCCATGGACAAGCGGGTGTTCAGCCATCTCCAGGAAAGGAGGGCTCCATCACGCATAAGGGTGACTTGGGAAGACAAACGCCATCACTCCGAACATACTCCCTTGCTTTTTCTTCCCCCACCTTTATATGCTGAACATGATGTCATATGGTCTGGAATATTCCTTGGGTCGGTTTGGGTCAGCTGTCCTGGCTGTGTCCCCTCCCAACTCCTTGTGCCCCTCCAGCCTACTCGCTGGTGGGGCAGCACGAGGAGCAGAAATGGCTTTGACTCTGTGTAAGCACTGCTCAGCAGTAACGAAAACATCCCTGTGTGGTCAACACTGTTTTCAGCACAAATCCAAAACATAGACCCATACCAGCTACTGTGAAGAAAATTAACTCTGTCCCAGCCAAAACCAGCACAGCACTGTAGATGTCAGCCATATTGTAGTTTTTGTCAGCAGTCATCTCTTCTGAAGTTTTCATAACTTTTTGTGATCAGCTGAGCTAGTGCCTTCATTCGATGTCTTACCCTGTTTTAACAGCCTGGACTTACCCATCTCATGAGTTAAACTAGTAACGCAGACTTCTATTGCTGAAGTGACAGATACAGAAAAAAAAATTAAGCAAATATAGCTTTCTTTGGATAAGTTGCAACATCAGTCTGTTTTTAATTTGTGATGCATTTTCTGCTGTGTGAAGGAGAACTGGAAGGAAAGTTGGAGTGCTCTCTTTTAGCCTTAGCATTGCACAGCAGCGCCATTTTCCTGGGGCTACATAAATAGAACAGCTTCAACCCTTGGTCCTTTCCATGGTTGCTATAGAAATGGTTACAATCTTGGACTATTACTTCATGTTTTGTCTGTCTCCTTTCGGCTTTTTGAACAAAATTTTTCTATCTTTTGGTGACAGTGTCATTCTTTTAAAAAACGGCAGCTCTGGTAAGTTGTGCTGCTAGCTTGATGTACTAACCAGCTGCTGCCTACTGCTCACCTCAGCTGAAGTCAGCTAGCTCGCTGCTGGCTTGCCAGAGCAGTGGCGAGTTGCCTTTCTGCTAGAGCACAGCTAACCATCAGTGTCCCAGTGGTGGTGGGATTTTTCTCACAGTGGCCCACTGTGAAATAAAGTGGCCTGTATTCTACTTCTCAGTGCCAGTCCATCCTCTCCCTGTGATGACGGGGAATACAAGGACCCTAGCTCTAGTTCTGCAGTCACTAGTGGTGACTTCTTTCCCTTTGATCTATGAAAGAAGTAATAGCCAGAAACCCTGAACATTTCTGGCAAGAACAGCAGAAACAGGCATCTGGGATACCTGTGCTGTCCAGTTCAGACTTGCACTACTTCGTAATGTGACGTTTAATCTAAAGCTAGCATTGTTACATTTGATGAAGTTTTTGTCACTCACGCTAAGTGATGTTTAAAAAAACAGTTATGAATAAAGGTTTAGTATTTTCAGAAATAACGTTCTGCATTAAGTATACTTTGTATAGTTGTGGGGATTTTTTGGAACAATTTTAGCAGATTTACACACAAGCTAATACAATCTCAATATAATTCATAAAAACTTACACATCATAATTAAGTTCTATCGTTAGAGTAGAAGTACAGGACTCTTGAACCTTAAACCTTTAGAAATTTACTATTTTTTGAAAGTTAGGGTTCTTGGTAATGAAGTCTCTACACCTTTGCTTTCAACTTTTTGGCAAAGCGCTTCTCTTGCTTCCATATAATGAACAGTTATCCGGTGTAATTGATAGTAGTAAGCAGCTTCCAGCCTTGCCATTTGGGATGTCTATTTCCTTTTCAGTCATTAAAAATACATGGCACGGGTACTACTCATTATACAGTAAAACTGTTCTTTAGCCTATGTGTCAGTAAACAGTGAGTAAATTAAAATTGCCTCTGGAGAAATAGCAATACTGTTAATGTTCTTAGTGATCCTGGGTGAAAAAGTTCTCTTTAAAACTCAAGCCTCTTTCCTCTAGCGTAGAGAACGCTAGTTCCTTTGGGAAATCTTCTGCAGTAATCAGTGAAGTATTGATGTCTTAGGGAGAAATGAACTTTTTTTTCTGCTTTTGTTTGAGCCTTTGTTTGCAGTACAAAAACAGTCCGATGGTGGAGAAGAGAGGAGAAGGAAGCATCTAATCCTGGTGTAGTTTGGAAGCCTATGAGTAATTGGACAGCAACTGGAGTTGTAACTTGGAACCTAGTTAGCAATTTTTTGGGGGTGTGTCTGAGTCTTTGACAATAATCCTTAACATTGATTTATCAATATCAAATTAGTTGCTGATGAGAAGATCATGGATTGTGAGCACATATTCGCCTAATAAAGAGAGATTTCCAATAGCGTTCTGTTGCTGCTGTTTCCATCTGAGTTCTTAACACATATAGCAAGGGACCTGTGTCATCCTGCCATTTTTTTAGAATTTCTGAACTGACTAAATCTGCTTGCATACTCTACCTACTGTCAAGGGTAATTTATGCCTAAGAAGTAGCAGTTGCCTGAGTAAGTTCTGGGAGAAACTCATCCACAGGCAGTTGCTCAAGTTCACCTTTCTTGGCACAGAAGCATAATACAGGCTTCAAAAGCTATTTGGCTATGTTGTTATAAATACAAGTGTGGCAACCCTTGTATATTAATAATTCATGGTTATGGCTTGCTGACAGTACTATTGACCTGTATCAGATAAGAGTATTAATGAATGCTAGAAAAGGAGTTGCTGAAATTTCTAGTTTAATTCCAAGACCTAAAATTACAGCAGCAGCTATCTTGCCTGCTGAAAAACTGTTTGGGGATAAGCCAACACAGTAAGTGAGAGAGAAGTATTATTTAGGCCAGGTAGGTGGATCAATTTTGGATTCTTCCTCAGCAGTTAACATGTAAATGTTTTGCTCCAAGACCATTGCTGGGCAGATAAATTTTGGGTTCAACTATGCAACCTCAATGTAAAGATTTGTTAAATGAAAGCTGAGCAAGTCAGAAAGAACTTGCTTTGAATGTCATATGCCTACTAAGACTCTGCAAATTATGCTTTGGAGATCGTGAAAACTTTCCTCCAGAGCAACTAAAAGAGAGCAAGTATGGCCATGTGTAACGCTTTCTTGGAATCTATCTTAAACCCAAATTATTGCAGCACATACTGTTTTAATGCCCTGGTATGTAAAGTTTAATAGTGTGAGCTTTGGCCTCAGTTCTTCACTGATGGCTAGTATAACCTGGAAAATGTTAAAAGAGGTTTAAGATAGGCTCTCCAGATTTTACGCATATGTTGGGTTCTCTGCCTCATGCCATGGGGAAATAGTACAACAAAATGCTCTTCCTTTTTTTCAGTTTGGACGCCACAGGTTGAACCCAGAGAACCGAACACTAGGCAGTCTTAGAAATGTTCTTTACCTTCTTCAACAGAGAGTGAGGTGAGCTTTCTGGGTTTTTTCCTAACATGATACAGAAGACTTGAGTATTACTAATATGTTAAAAATGTTGCTGGATCTGACTTTTGTTTCTTTTTGCCTGCCATAAACTTGCCATTTGAGTCAACCTGGTTTTTGTAATATATTGCGGAATAAGTACACAAAACCAAATTCTCCTCAATACCTGTACAGTAAGTGGTATCAAGGATATCTATGAATACTAATTCATTCACTCGTCTTGAAAAGAAGCAAGTTTCTTGCACAAGAGACTTAACTTTCTGCAGAGTTTTCTCTTTAAAATATTATTAAACATAGCTGGCACTCAAGAAATCAAGAATGACTTTAAGATTCTTACAGTTGTCATTAACTTGTGATACTTGCAGTGTACCTATTTACTTACAGAAGAGTATTCATGTTTGTTTTCTTGTTTGGTTTTTTTTTTTCCTTAGGCGTTTTGGATTAATGGGACTCTACAAGGGCCTTGAAGCAAAGCTCCTGCAGACAGTCCTTACTGCTGCTCTTATGTTCCTAGTGTATGAGAAACTGACTGCTGCAACCTTCACTGTCATGGGATTAAAGCATTCGCGCAGACATTGAAAAAGGAACCTATGCCAAAGATTGTGGGGTCTGGAAAACACATTCCACTTGAGACCAGGCTGGGTAACAAAGGGTCCTCACTTCCTCTTTTTCTCTTTCTTTTTAGCCACCTCCATCTCCATTATTTGGAGAAAGTTGGAATACACTCTATAGGACCTGTTGCCATGAATTCAAGGATAGCCTGTTCCCTACTCTTCTGTGGACTCGCTGTGTTAAAAAACAAAGTAGAGACCTTATTTAAGCACTCGACATGAAATTTTAACTACTATACGATTTGGTTGACATTCTTGGCAAGAATGAGTATCTCTCACTATGCTTTCTTGTTTTCCCTCAAATCATCCTCAACTATTCTTCTATCTTTACCTTCTGTCAGCAACTGGTGGGGCTGGTTTCATGTTATCTTCCTTGGTCTGTGTTTATGTCACTTCATGTTTGGTTCATTAAAATAATTCATAAAGAACAAGATTTTGGACATAATTTTCTTGTAACTTCAGTATGTTTGTGGCACAGAATGATAGGCTATTGCCCTAAATATCTGGTGGTGAGATTTCTGAACTGCTAGAATGTACATTATCAGTGAGTAGGCACACTGCTGCCTTGAATCCACCTATTTTGAACCTTGAAAATTTTGAATGCTGGTACAGGCTAGGTAGGAGGAGCATAACCTCATGCTTTTTCAAGCTGAGTACCTCAAGCTGCTTCAAGAAAATGGACTTGCTACACAGAAATACATGAAGTTCTGTAACCCTGTTCCTTGTGAGAATATGTGAATTCATGCCATGTTCTCATGCAGACAGGGAGCACTACCCTATGCTTCAGAAGTGATACGCCCTCTCAAAAATGTGCTTTAATTTTTAATTTTTCCACTGATCTTCCCAGACGCTTTCCTGACCATAAAGCATAAAGGTCATAACCGTTGTCCCAGTTAATGTAAGTATGTATGTTCTTTTTGCATAGTTTTGCTCAGTAGTCCTAGGCCATAAAATCCAAATAAATCCTGCTGTGTCCATCATTAAGTTTGCAGTAGGATTGTTCTGAAGAACAGTTTTATATATTTGAAGTATTGAGAAATTCCATGGTAGTTTAACACAAAGAATGTCTGGGAGAAGAATTAAGTGCTGCAGGAAATATGTTAGTGAATTGCTAAATGGCACCCTTTTTTGGGTCTCAATTGAGTCAATTCTAAGTATGAAATTGGAATTCAGTTCTGCAGATAATGCTGTCTTTTGAACGAGAATAAAAACTTTACCACTGACTGCTGCTTTTAAGAGTATTGGGAGTATCTGTATACAGGAAAAACGCTCTTAATTCAGTGCTGGATGCTTTTCAGTCCAAATGGGATTTACATATGAGAAGTAAGAATGAAAAAGCATAATGAGCTGTAATTATACTTTGATAGATGAAATTTAATGAAAGACTGCAGACCTCACCACTGGAAAAGAAACAATCACAATTTGGAGAACTTCAGTGAAAATATTCTTCTAACTGAGATGAGTTATCCTGTGGAAAGATAGTCTGCTCTCTTTTTGGTGTTTTTTAATAAGAAATTTGGAATCAGTAGTATGGCTCTTGGTAAGCTACCTCACTTTGAAATTCCTGCTGTCAGAATCATTGTGGGGAAGCTGAGAGGCTGGTGGCTTCAAGCAAATGCAGAGTGGTTCTCATGCCACTTGGCTGAAATCTGTGTGGCTGCTAGAAGCTTTAGTTCAGTGTCACAGATTTTTCTGGTCTGTAGCATGAAGGAGCAATTCCTGTAAATACAGAAAGATTTTTCTGGTTGCTATACCTGTAAGAAGAAAGTAAATGCTTGCTTGCTATCTAGCCAAAAAATACTTGCCTACCAGCCAGCGTGGTTTCAAAGGGATATAGAAATATCTAATTTTTGCAAAAAAGCTAAATACAGAGCAATTGTGTAGAGAAGAGTGCTGGCCTTGGCTGTGTCTGTGTTACTATTAAACCTGGAATAGACATTTTGCACTGAAATCTGCTTGGCTCTGCTGACCAGTCGTTAGAATGAAGCAGTTTCATAAAGGGGTGAAAACAAAAGCTATTGGAGCTGGGAGTGCTAGACTTATGGTATTCAAAACTTTTTTTGCTCCTGCATTCTGCAGTATTGATGTAGACATTAGACTGAATTAACTGAAAGACTACTTAATCTCTCGTGACTGAGCCAAACTAGAGATGGTTGAGGAATTTTTCAGTTGTTTGTTCAATCAGCAGGCAAACATTCATGTTACAGGTGGGACCTCTGCCTAAGTTTTCTCAGGCATAGTTTGAACAGATGATGACATTTCCATTAGAATTGCTAAAACTATTTCAGGCTTCAAAGGCGTATGTGAGTATCTCTGAGATTAAAAAAGCATAATTAATCAAAGCAGACTATGAAAGACTATTTCTAATCTTGGTACTAAAGTTGTAAGTCACCCTTGGTAGATAAATACTGTCCAGAAATGAAACCAATATACAATAATTTTACTCTCTTTTAAAATATATTTACGTAAATTATTACTTCCTGATGTCCCTCACAAGCAAATGTATAGCTTCAGGAGGTGTCGTAAAGACATGATTCAGCTAATCTGGCTCTGTAGTTAGGTCATTTCACTGGAAAAAAAAAAGTTTTAGGAGAACTAATGATCCATTTCCATAACAGCCAGCACAAAACATACAAGTGTTCTGTTAGACAAAAGTGTCTTGTGTCTCGTGTCTAGTTGTCATGGTTTTGGCATTTGAAGCTGGAGATGGACATGGAGACAGCGTTTGAGGTGCGGTGGCAGAAGCGGCTCTATGCACAAGGACTTCGCAATGAAACCCTCGACTCTGGGATTGTGGTTGCCAATGCACTGCATTTCTGCTGTGCGGTCAGTATGTAACTGCATGTTCCAGCCAAAGAAGGTGTCAGTTCACTTCTAGAGAACCCAACAAAGTATTTTCATCTTGAAGTGAAAAACAGACTTTCTCTTTTTTTTTTTTTTTTTTTAAATACTATTCTTGAGGGAAGAAAGAAGGGAGAGATGATTATAAAAGACAACAGCAGAGAGGATCATCTGTCTTAGCCAAGTTCCATCATGGATAATTGTGACCTTGGCTCAATTTAGGAGATTGAAATTTAATCCTGTCCTCTTCTTTCTCTTCCCTGCCCCACACTGACCGAAGGTAGGAAACCCCTACAGCACCTTAGAGGTTGCAAAGCAAGTGGCTTCTCAGGTATCTGTGATGTCTGGGGTGAATTCTGCTCCTATTTGTGTTCTAGACCATGCTGCTCATGATTACAGATTGTTTGCCTGTATAGTAGGGCAGTATTTAACACACCTTATTTTAATGTTACTTCCTAAGCCTCGGGTTAGAGGTTGAGAGCCAATAGGGCAGAACGTGTACTGCTTGTCTTAAATAATGTTGTTGCTGAATGCAGCTAAATAGCAGTGTCTGTTGCCAGAGCTGGCTGTACTTTGCTGGAAAACTCACTCCATCGGACGGTTTGCCTTTGCTGGCTGCACCGAAGAAAGTTATTAAAACTTGAAAGCTGGCACGTACCCTGTGTGGGAGGAGAAATGAGATTTACCTCCAGCATGTGCAAGAGGAATAGAGCACGCTGCACTGCAAAGCTTCTTGTACAGATTAATCCTTCCATTACGCATCTTATTGCTCATCTGCTGAGGCAGGAAAAGGGGAGTGCTGACCCTGTTCCTTGCTGGCCTTTGGTAGTAAAGGCAGGCAAACACAGTCTATTCAGAGAAAAAAATGAGTGAACCTTCAGGGTAGGGGTATTCCTGCACAGGGTTCTGTTGAAAAATGTAGTCATTGCTATCGATGGAATTATTTTTTCCATCGCAAGCGAAAAATATTTCTCAATGGATGAGCATGGGGCAGGAGAGCACAGAGCCATGGGAGAGCGGGAGCTCTTCAGGAGGGCAGCAGTGTTATGTCTGTTGTGGGGTTTTATGTCTTTTTTTTTTTTTTTTTACCAGTATGATTTATAGCAGAGTGTTAAATGGGGAGGCAGGATGTCTCAACCAGTTGTTTTCTTATAATTGTTCAATCACCTAGTCTAAAAGGCTGAATTCCGTGTCTGCAAAGGCTGTTTCACGCAGGGGGGAGAAGATGCTCTTTGCATAACAGACCCCTCTCTGCCCCTTGCAGTTGCTGTCTCTTGCAGCAGAAACCTCTCGCTTTTGGGGCACGCTGATGGCGTCAGCTGCAGAGGCCTCATCAAAGCAAGTTTTCATGGTAAGGAGAAGGGGGCAGGTCCATCTCTTGCACAAATAAAGCTGCGCTCGACTGCACGGTCTGCACAGGGCTGCTCATGTGGACCCCCTGTAAAACTTTTACTAGTGTGAAACATCAGGATATAATTGACTTGATAATATTTACAGTTTACAGGTTTTGATAGCACTAGATAAAATAGGTTAGCTTGAGGATTTGATAAACAGCAGCAAAAGAGCTCGTTTTGAACTGGTGCTACACCATGCAATAAGCTGCTCGGTACAGAATTATTTTAACTTCTCTATTCTTCCTTTGGTTTGTGTTTGAAAGAAACAGACTCCGGAACTTTCTGGAAAAGAATAATTAAAAAGAGATCTATCTACCTTTCTATCTGGCTAACAACAGCTTCCTCTGCTGTTCGTAGCAATGCAGTGATTCCATCCGAACCGCTGGCAGGACAGCGCAGCCACTTTAAGGTAAGGGGCAGAAGCTTGTGCAAAGATGGATTTATTTCTGTCCTCTGCAGTCGGGGTCGTACCGGTGCAGTTACTGCGGCTGGAGGGGAGGGAAGAGCTGTAACTTGGTGGTGGTCCAGATCAGAAAGCTCAGAGAGACAAGAGTCTGCCCCAAAGCTCGCAGCGATGGAGACGTACAAGTGATGGCGAGGGCAAAAACTACCTGTGAGGTTCCCAGACGTGCGTCTCCAGCACGTCAACGCTTGCATGGTGGGGCCTGGCTCACGGGGGTGCTATCGCAGCAGAAATAAACCACGTAGTTCACATCATCCCCTCAGCCCTGTCAGCGGCGACAGTCTTCGTTTTTACAAGCACTGGCTGAAAAACTGGGTGTATATTCTTTTGGAGCTGGAATAGACTGGATAGGGTGGTTTTCTTCTTGCAGAGTACCCCATTACTCAGTGCTTTTTGTTTGTAGCATTGCTTGCTGTGATTTTTCAAAGCAGCTGAAGAAAATAATAGGTGTGTCCAGCTCGCTGGTGTTTTCGCTTGGATTTTGCCTACCAAAATTGCATTAAGGCGTTTAGGAGGTCTCCCAAGCGTGCCGACACGCTCAGTTGTGAGTCGGAAACGACTTAAAAGGCACGGGGTTACTGGTCACGCTGGGAATGGCACCTCAGAGGAGCAGGTTTTAACAAGAGGGAAATCCTCTTCGCGATGTTTTGTTTGTAGCTTTATCTCAAATGCCGGACACCAGCTGGATGCGCGTGTGCTGGGCGCGGGGGCATCTGTGCAGAAGGGGCCTGGGATCAAACCCCTGCCAGCCTTGGCACGGTGGGATCAGCCCCAGTTTATCCATAGGAAAACACATTTTTCTGACTTCACCCAGTGCTCGGCTCGCGCTGGGAGGATTGCGATCGTTAGCGCTTGTTGTCCAGCTGCCGTCACAGCCCACGTTGGTCTTATTCTTAGTAACGGCTGATCTCTTCTGTATGCTTACATCCAGATATCGAGGGCGTGGGGTTGTGTTGGGTTTTTTTTTTTTTTATCTGATAGGATTTATTTGGAATTAGAGAGAAATACTGACCAGGCTTTGGCAGGCTTCGCTGTGGCTTCCTTACTAAAAATTGGTGCTTTACAATTCTTGCCTTGGCCTTTCTGATCTTAATCTGTGACAGACAGAAGATTTCAGCATGTCTGGATGGATTAGAGGCATGATAGGGCCCCACCAAGTGTCCTGTTGTCTCAGCTGAGCGATGGCACGTCGAGAGGCCCAGAGCTGCTGTTTGGAACAAAAAAATCTCCCCTGTCCTGTAGTTCTTGGGAAGTTTGTCATTCTTTTCATGTCCTTGAGGAGCTGCAGTGACTTGCTGATGTGAAGGTTTTATGAAGCGCTGCCTTTTGTGAATGCTGATGTGAGAAAACTAATTGGATGGATTTTCCTCATCATCTTTCCTTGTGCACGTGTCCGTGCAGTCCTAAGCCTCAGAGTCACCTGCTGCATACAAAATAAATGTTTTCCTTTCTTCTGAATTATTTCTCCTAGGCTTGCCTTGTGACCGGGAATCAAAAAATACTTTGATACCACAGTTTTATAGTTTTGAGATTCCCCAGATTACAGCAGGCAATGTATGAGCTTTTAATAATTTTTTCACAAGAGAAGACAGCCTATGATGTCCCTGTTGCATTTTTACTCTTTCTATAACATTTAGAAAGATACCAGTTGGAGACTTCATATGCTGCTTTCAAAACTCTCAAAGTATTTATCAAGAATAAAGCAGAATGTTCCAAGAAAACTGAAATACTGTATTTAGTGTTAGAGTATGAAGTGGGAAAATTTTCTCCTTTCCTCATAAGCAGGGAAGAGGACAAAGGAATGCAGAAAAAAGTAATAATTCTTATTTCCTCATTGCTTTTCTCTGGAGCAAATACATATAAGCTTTACCTACTGCTGAAAGAGAAACATGCATGGAAGTCTTTTTGTAATGGAGTGGCATGTTGGCCTCACCTTTGAGAAGGTGTATGTTTGACTGACCTTTTAAAAATGAAAACTGACTCCAGAGACTTTCTAGCTCCTGTCTGCAAGACGTTAACCGCTCCTGTAGTGTGCCACGAGCTTTTGTAGCCGAGTCTAAAACTGTATTAATTTGTGAAGCTTGGCACCCTTGAGCTCAGCAACCTGATCATGCACCTCTTCTCCCTGAGGAGTCGGTTTTATTCTTGCTGAGTTAGAGCGGGATCAGTCTCGGAGCTGGAGGGCAGTGCCTGTATTATTTGTATTGTTGGTATATTCTGTTTTCTTTATATTTTCGGTGTTTTTTGGCGTGTGGCCGGTGGCGGAAGGAGGCTGGACGCTGGCAGGTAGCAGCCAAGCCCTGCTTCCCTGCCCGGCTCCGCTCTCGCTGCCAGGGACCGGGCAGGGCAGGAATGGAAGCAGAGGGACTTTTACATGATCCAAAAGAAATCAAATTACAATCTGAAGATTTTGAACCTTAGCCGGGAGGAAGGGCGCACCAGGAGCTGGAGATGAGGATAGGGTCAATGTCGTTCTGCGTAGAAAAGCTGCATGCCCTTGCTGGGGGGGATGCTCACTTTTGGACTCTGCTGTCTGCATCATACACTGCTTGTACGAATTGGTGGGGTTTATTTTTTTCCTTGGTGTCATTATAGCATTATAGTGAATTAAAACCCCAGATGAACTGAAGGCCTTTGTTTTAATATGGGCAAAATTTTTGTTTGATGCCATGTCAGAAGGTTAATGAATTGAATGTGCTACCTATTGTGTTGAATGCTGCTGGGCAAAAAATGCTCTAGTTGGGTAACTATATGTTGGATCAAGCAAGGGACTGTATGGTGGGCAGAAAAAGAAATAGCCAGGTGGTGTGTTTCAGTGCAAGACATTTCAGAGATGAGAGTGAAATCCATGGAGTTACATGGAATGGAAAAATTAAGTTGTGAGAAGGAAGCATTTGTAAAGTGATTGTGGCAAAAGGTTTTGTCTGAATTCAGGACACCCCAGGGATGTGGTGGGATGATATTTTTATATTGGTGCCACCACCACCAAAACCTGCTAGGCCATTTCAGTGTAATCTTTATTTCACAGATTTAGCATGATTTTGCGAGGCAGAGTGAATTAGTTGGGCTGGCAAAATCAGATGTTGTTGCTATGTATGATTGTTTGCATTTGGGGCAGGTTTCTTACTAGCACTTGGCTTAAAGATATCACCAAATAATTTCATGGTGCCACCAACAGTCATAATTTCAGTCTCTGCTTTCTGGATTGAGTCCCTTCTGATGAACTGAGCTGGAGCCATCCTTCCTCTGCCCATCTATGACTTCACCACAGCTCTCATCCTGCCTAAATATTCTCTTTTTCTTGTTTGTTTGTTTTTCCCCCTGAGGAATTTGCTTTCTAGTTGCATTAGAAAGTCAGAGGTGAATGGAAGAATGTGGCCTGATAGCTCTGGAAACACGCCTTTTCAGCTGTAAAAGCCTGTGTGGTTTGTAGGGTGGTTGTAGTCGTGGACTTCCTTTGTTTGAGGCAACAAACGAAGACTTCAAAGCATTGTGTTAAGAAAACTGACTTTGCGACAACAACTGTCCCTGGCAGCCATCTCTCCGGTTGCTTTCCAGAAGCTAGAGGGATTTAGGTTAGCTGCCGCAGGGCCGTTACCTAGTATTGTGTACTCTGCAAGAAATGGGAAGGAGAAGCCAAAATCATCTGTCAGCTGGACAGCACAACGGCCGTGAACTCCTTTATTCTGTCCTGATGGGTCTTAACGCTCTGTCGTTTTCTGCTGGTGGGAAGAGGTGTGCGGTTCTGGTAGGCAAAGGAAGGGAAAACCGACGAAGCCTCACCCTGCTGGCACATCGGCTGAGGAAAGACGTGCTTGTCAAAAGGCTTCTTTGCAGCACTGCTCTACAAACGTAATTAACGTTAAAACCACATTAACGAATCTTGACTGTCCAGTCCTAGCTGCTTGAGAGGCTAATGTGATGTACAATACGATGCTCGAGTGTGAAGCTCGGCTTTCCAATGCCACACAGAAAGACATCGGACTGCCCTTGGCAGGGGATAGCAGCAGCAACGCGGTGGCAGAGCCGCCCAGCCCTCTTTGGCCAGCTGCCCTCGAGAGCAGAGGCCCCGGCTGTGTCCAAAGGACCGGCCGTGGCCCACCAGAGCAACTTCTCCTGCCTGGGGCTTCCTCCTGGTCCCTCTCCTTCCCAGGCACCTCTCGGGCACGGGCTGGAGGAATTGCTCTCTCTTGTTTCCTCACCGCAGCCCCCTTTGCTGAGGGACTCCCCAGCCCCTTGGCCACTATCTATCCAGAAGAGAAGCTGTGGCTTGTGGTACGAGGATGGTGGGTCCCATTAAATGACCGGTGTCTGAGTGCAAGCTGGGTCCTGTGCCGAGTGGTGCACGTGTTGCCCAACATCCAACCGGCTCTACTGTATGATCCAAAACTGAGCACAGGGCGTATGGTGCAGGTTGGTCCACGTGAAGACACTTTGAGTAGCTCCTCAAGAAGGTACGTGGGCTACCAAGCTCAACAGCATGGGCTCTGTGATCCTCCAGCCGTCTTAGTTTGGTTCAGACCATATTGTAAACCTTTCCCAGGTGTGTCATGCTGCGTAGAAAAAGGAACACGTGCTTGATTTTACAGCAAAATGTGGTCCTTTTGTCATGATCGGTAAAATGGGGATAACATCTGACCATGCTCCCTGAGAAGAGAGGACTTTATAAAAATAATTTCCTTGTTCAGTGCTTTGGTGTCAATGCAAATGCCACGTGAATGTGTGACCTGCTTTTAAACTTGAAAAGTAAGCTGGTTCAGTGCTGACTTTTGGAGCAATCGCTGCTGACAGAATACCACCGGCTTGCAGAGACATGGCCAAATCAAGTTCAGGGCAGGTTATGGCAAACAAAGTTATTCTCTTGTCAGCTTACAAAGCAGGTATGCTTTCATCACGCTGTCTACCCTGGTGGTACTATTGATAAGATGAAGCAGGAATTACAGCTTGATGCTCACTTACAATGCATTGCTCCAATCTAGATGCTGCTGCAGAAAGTCCCTTGTCCGCTGAGCACGTAGTGAGAGACGTGAACCCAGCGCACCTCCTGTTTTTTCTAACCGCAGGCGGAGATGCTTAGAAAAGCCCAGCGTTACCACCAGGAAAGGCTTTGAATAACCCAGCATGGCAGGTTAACATCCTTCTTCTCTTGGCTACGATGCAACTTGTGCCTGGGTGAGTGCCCTGAGCCCTCTCAGCAGTGGGGGGACCTTTAGGAGACCCCCCCAAACCTCAGCAACTCTGTCCAGAGATGTCGTAAGCCCAGGAATTCCCCCTGTGACGGCTGCTTTGATGAGCCAGGCTGAGTTGTTTGATGCAATCAGCTGCTTCTGGACAGGCATCTATGCTGTACCAGCACCGTTACAGCTGGTAATGATTTATTCCTCCCCCGTCTTGCGAGGAGTCTGGTAAGAGAAGCCAAAAATTGCAGGGACTACAAAAGCTGCCTTCCCCCGGTCTCCTGCTGATTGTCCCTTGTGAGATGCTGCATCTTACGTTGAGTTTGTATTTTCTGTCCGTTGTTGCAGTGATTGCTACTGTGGAATATAGTTAAAAAATGCAAAAAATGCAAGTACTGTTTGAACTCACTTATGATTGTTTTCAGTAGAGGAATCCCTGGGAAGGCGAGTTTGGCATGCTGGTTATGCAGAAGACATCAGAGATGATCTTACTAGGTCTTTTACTGAGAAAAGATCTGGCAGCAATGAGGACAGTCTCTATCGAGCCTTTATTTTATAGTTCTGCTCTCTAGTGTCAATCATTTAAAAAGATGCAAACAGAAAAGGAAGAAAAGGCCTCCTTTCCTCTTTCTGCCTTCACTGTATGAACCCCTTTTTGTCGTGGTAATAGGTGGAAACCTTAAGCTTTAAACACTTTCCAATGGAAAGCAAATGTGAAGTTCCTAGTTTAGTTTCCCATGTGCCACCTTGCCAGGATTGGTACTAGGCAGAAAAAGAGAGAAAAAACACACATAGCAGAAAAAATAGTTTCTTTCTCAATTGCTGGAGTTATTTGTGCAAAACAGGGGTGTAATTTTTCTCTCTGCTTTTCAGTCTTAGGATGTGAGGTTGGGGTGAGGGGGAGTCAACTGGCTGAACTAATTGTCCTCAGGAGACAATTAGTAATTTTACAGAAAATGAGTAATCTTCCCCCTCATCCTTTTTCACAGCCGACCCAGCAAAAAAAAATAGCATGGGAACTAAAAATACTTATGCATTTTTCTTGCAGTCGTCCTTATCTGGACTATCGCAGCACTCGCGGGAGTCGCAGCGTTGCAGATGGATCTTTCATAAGCCAAGCGGGATGGGTCAAGGGGTGACTTTGGCCGGGAGTGCCCGGCAGCCGAATGTCCCCTGCTGCTTTGCCCAAGGCAAGAGCACACGGTCCAGGACAGGGAACGAACGACCCCGCAGCGAGCAGCTGACGAACGGTTTTTATCTGCCCCCTCCTCGCACTTGCAAGGATGCTTCACCTCCGACTCGCTGCATCCATTTTCCCTTCCTCCCAGCCTTGCTGCTAAGCCGGGGTGGGTGACCTGGGGAGTCTGTGGCAGAGCGGGGTGGTTGGTTTGCAGATGGAGTTGAGCGGCTCCGTGTCCCGAAGGACTGGGGAACCATCGCCTCTCCTGCCTCCTCCCACCGCCGTCAGGCAAGCCTGACCCCGAAGGTGGGCTACAGCCAGAAAAACATCTGAAAACTCTTAGCACGCGGTCAGTGGTCGACTTCTAAAACTTCATACGTCCATCAGAAAACAAAAGGAAAATACATCTGTGGCTTCTTCTGGAACGTACAAAAGAGCTTGGGACTCTTGTCTGGAGTGAGAGCTAGTCTTGTGAAATTTGGGCTGTTTGGCGGAAAAATGCCAGATGGCTCCAATTTGTGATGCTGCTTGAGAAAAGTGGGATCAGGGGTGATTTTTCAAAGCAAGTACCTCTTGTTCTGGCTCAATTCTCAGGCAGGTCTCTGGCTTGAAATCAGACAGCAGCCACCCATCTTGTATTAAATAGTATGTGTAGATCACCAATACAAAAAATCCCATATTAAATAGTGTGTATAGATCACTGACAAAAAAAATCATGCTGGGTACTTTAAATATTTTTGAAATATAGGATTACTCTTATAATTTCCCTGGCCAGTCACGTAGGCACAATTTCCAACTCCCTTCACAACCTAGACCACTTCTCCAAGCATTCACAAGTTTAATTCTTGGGTAGATCGGTTGCTTGTTAACGCGGATCGAAGCCTGAGGCAGGTGCTGGCCCAGTGGTGCGGGATGGTGATATGTCTCCCTTTTCTAGGCCCTTTCTTTTCACAACCCATATTTTCTTTACCCAAGTGTTTAAAAAAAAAAAAAAAAAAAAGACCAAACAGCTCCAAAATTAAAAAATAACCCCAAATCTTCTCCCTGGAAACATGCAAATACACAGGAAAAATAAAATAAGCGAAAGTCAACCAAAGCAGCCTTTCTGGAGACTGATTTCTAATGCCACCACCAAAAAATCAGCAGTGACACCCCCTCACGCACCAGCAGGGATGATGCCAGGCTGAACCTGCAGTTTGCATTCCATTCCAGCTGCAGCGCAGGCGGGAACCTCCCGGCAGGGAAGGGCTGGGTAGAAGGCGGCATGTTGTGCTGCTGGTTGCCTCAAAGTTAAGCGGGTGGCTAATCTGCGTGCAAACCTGCTGCCATTTCTGCTCCCTGCTCGTACCGCTGTCGTCGGCATCGGCCTCTCACCCCGGAGGCCCTGCGGAGGCTGGCATCATCATCGTCATCGTCACTTGCTCCCTTTGAACAATGCATGGCTCGAGGGACTTTCACGTACCCAGATGCCCACCTAAGGGTATTGCAGAATATCTGCTAGTAAAATGCAACTGGCGAAACAATAAACCCTGTGGCAAAAGCCCTCTGTGCTTTTCCTTCCCCTGCACCTGGTCCATTAGCATCCCTGCCTCTGGGAGCAGCTTTGTGATCGGCCCTGAAAAGCAGTATATTGGGGTCATTTGGGACCAACAGGGGCTCCGAGGTCTCCACCGAAGGCCGTTTCTCATGAAGACTGTTAAGGCAGCCATCCCTTCGCGCTCGGAGGGACCCCCAGCATTGTGGGCTCCGCTGTGCTTGAGAACTGCAGCAATGTGACGTAGCAAAAACTACAGAGAATGGGCCTGAAGCCACGTAATTCTTCACGGGACAAAACCAGCTTGTCTGATCCTCCGCACGTCTGGGAATGCAGCGTCCCTGCGTGTTCATGCCGAGGCAACCCGGCTGAAACAGAAAACCTGCCCTATGGGTACGGGGGCACCGTCTGCCTGGGGGGTCCCCCCACCGCCCCCCACAACATCCCAACCGGCCGGGATGGTGCCCGGGGCCCTGCCTACACAACTCTGGTGATTTCTGTGGAGGAGCAGGGGTAGGTGGATCCCGGGAGCCGTTAGGAAGCTGTGATGAGGAAGGATACTGGGTGAGCATCCTTCCTTTCCTGCCCTTGCTCCCGGCGGACTTTCCGCCCACCTCGTGCCTGCTCGGTTACCACCACTTCCCCGCTCCCCCGTGCTCCGCAGCCCCCCTGCCCCTCGCCCACGGTGTTTCCCACCGTCTGGCTGCTCCCTCGGTGCCCTGCGGGAGTTTGCCGGCCCTTCCGGAGGTGACAGCCGACCCGAGGGGCACCGGTTATTTTCAAGTTTGGAATCTGACACCACGGACGTGCATGTCCCCCAGCGGCCTCGGCGAGCGCAGATGGGTTACGGGTGCAAACGGATGGGCTCCTTGTTCCGGGCTCTGAAGTTAAGGGACAGGTGCCCCCCTCTCTTTTAGCTGTTCTTAATAAAAAAAGCCCTTCTTCCCCCTTCCTAGCCATTGTCTGGTGCTCCTGGCATTTCACGCCCATATGGCTTCGCTTCCTCCTGCCTCCTTCCCAACCCACTCTCCCACTAATTCTGCTTCATGCCAAAATATTCATCTCTCGGGCGATCGGCAGCTTCATCCCCTCAGCGTGCCAGCAGCCCTGCACCCAGCGAGAGGGATGTGCTTAGAGAAAAGGCTGGCTCCATTTTAGCAGGTGTCAGACACCCTGTGCGTGCGAAAGCTGCCGGTGAGGGAGGCACTGTGCCAAGAGCTAGTGATAGGAAAGACAGAAATTAAGTCACATTTTTGTACAGTGTATTGCTTTTCATGGTGAGTACGCGCGTGAGGGCGAGAGCCTATGGAGCCCTTCAGAGGAGATGCTGTGGGGACTGGTGGCAGGGATCGCTGCTCTCCTGATTTTCCTGTTCATCCTGCCTCTGTTTTCCCACCCCCTCTCTCATTTTCTCTCCCTCAGTTAATTTTGTGCCGATTCAGCTCTTCCTGACAGGAGCTCAGGCTGCAGTTTTAGCAGGACCCACTAGTGCTGGCAGGGAAACACACTGATCTTTTCTCCTGTTGGTTTTCCCCTTTTCCCTCTTCTCAGATCAACTTGCCCAACAATACCCACTTGTCGCAGCAGAAAACCCATCTTTTTGGTGACAGCTCACAGCTCCTGTCATCTCCCGGCCCTATGGTGGCTGCTGGGACCTGGCGATACTTCAGCAAAGGCAAATTCAATCAGTGAGAGGTGTTCGGGAGAGGCCTTCAGCAGTGCCGGGGGATTTAGGAACAGGGAGCGGCGTGCGGGCTCTGGCCACAGTCCCAGCCCCGTGCTGGTGACGATGAGGAGGTCGGGACCGAGCCGTGGCTTGGATGCAGGGGTTTTGCTGCGGCAGAAGGAACTCCTGTCCTTTGCCCTGTGCCTTGTAGCAGCGGCCATGTTGGGATCCCCCCTGTTGGGATCCATTCCCGCTTTGGGAGACCCTATGGAAAGGGAGCACTGTCACCTTGATTTTTCCCTGGCTGGTTGAGAGTTTCCCCAAACCCTTGCATATTTCTCTCCTGGTGATGATCCTGTACCAGGTGCATCCTGGGGTCACCACGGTGGTGCTGAATCCGTGTCCCACAAGCTCCCTCCGTCCTGTCCCCAGCTTTCGACAGAGCCATGCACATTCCACATTCGTCATTCCCCAGACATGGGGAGGGGGCTGGGGACACGCGGGGACGTCCACGTGAGTGGGACAAGGTGTCACCTCCGTTCCTGACACCGTGGGAAAGGGTCACTGACCCAAACAGCTCGGGAGCTGCTGGTGCAACCATCACAGAGACGGCTGGCGTGAAACCTGGAGCTGTGGGGACAAAATCCTGCCGGCTCAGCCGCGGGGCTGGGGTGGCCGAGGAGCTCCGGGAGCCGAGCTGCTGCTCCTCAGCATCCCTGCCTGCACCCTCGGCCAGGCCCCCGCTCCTCTGGCAGCAGCGATGGGCCAGGTCGCCGGAGGGGAGCTGCTGGCCAAAAGCAGTTTCTCTTTTCTTCTGCTATACTGGGGCAGCGGCCACGGGATGGCAAAAGCTCCTTGGAGCAGCTAGACAATAGCAGAGCGAGTTTGTCAGGCTTTTTTGTTTTATTTACGGGTAATTTTAGCCGTGACATCACCGATGAAGTTGCATACTTCAGTTTAAATCATCTTTTTAACAATAAAACTGAAGCTTATTTCCCACAGAATTTCCCTTTTGTTCTTTGCTTAAATACTCTTGCTTAAAATGGCCTTTGGCTGTTGTCAATTACATCCACAGTCTTCTAAACTTAATCTGTGGAAATTACAGAGTTTGCAGGGAGGGCCAATATCTAGTACATCTGAGAGCAATATTCCTGTCCCTTTTAAACATAATTAACTTGCATTGATTCTTACAGCAGTATGAAAACAAAATGCAAGCTGTACAGCAGAGGATAAAAATACATGCCAGTGAAGCCAAGTAAATCAGCTGCTGTGGGCTTTGCCCTTCCCCTGCCTCCTGGGAAGGGCTGGGTGGCAAGGCTTGCAAACATAGGTGTGGGCAGAAGGACACAATAATTGTCCCCTGTATTTTAAAAGCACACTCTCACCACGGCATTAGATACTGTCACCAGCCATTAGAAAGGGTCTAAGTTGCTATTTCTGCTCTCAAGCCACTCTGCTTGGTGTATTTGCTTTCAATGCATTGAAGAGTCCTTCACGTCCAACGCGTGAGCAATCATGCAATCCGACTAGCCCCCAAAATAAGGACAAACTCATTATTTTATTAAGGAAATCTATTTAAAACTGAAGGGAAAGGTAGTTGTTCACCTGTTTGAAAACACTGCTTTTTTCAAACCAAGCATGTAAGGTCTCCCCTAGGACAGCCTGCAAGGCTGCTGCTGCAAGCATGTTACTATTGAAGGTTACTTTTGCAACAGAAATTGCAATTTTGGCTTCTTCAAAGGAGGGGAATCAGCACCCCAGCTTCTCTGGGACACAAAAATCAGCACGTTATCCTGCAGAGCTGCTGGCACTGTAGCAGGGAAGCCCCCATCTATATATTCGCTGAGCTACAAAGATGACACAGCCAACGTGTTTACGATGTTTATTTTTGAGCAAAGCTGCGCACTGGGGTTTTCGGCCATCAGTCGCTGGCAGAGGTTAACGTGGTGGTGGCTCCAGCGGGCACTTCACTGGCACGGATGCTGCTGAAGGGGCCCGTGTGGTTTCTCGGTGGCTTTTCTTTATCAGCGTCAGGTGAAGGGAAACTCCTGGCGGGTGCAAGCGCACACCCAGCGCTTTCAAGACACTCGCCTATTTCAGCTTGTTTGCTTCCTTTTTTTGGTCTCTGATCGTACCTCAGACCGAGCTGAACACGATGTCGGCTTTGCGGCATGCGAAAGGAGAAGGTCACCATGAAGGCTCTTCCCTTGGAATCTCTTGCTGCCCTCGAGGGCAAACCGTGGGCCGGTTTGGGGTTTGGGGTGCCGGCGGCACCCGGCGCTCTCAGCATCCGCCCCACAGCATGCTGCAAGCTGCGGTGCTCCGCCGGGGCTGGTGTCACCAGGTACCGCTGGGGACACCGGTAGCTGGTGTTCTCCAAAGCCACCCATGTTTGGGTGCGGACAAACTTGTCCTCAGGCTCTCTTCTCTTCCCACACAGATTTGGCAGGCTTCCCCGCCAAGCCTGATCCCATTTATCACGCCGTGTGGGACTGCCGATGGCAGCTGGTTGACATGACAACTGCATTTCCCAGCAGTGGAAATAGTGTTTCCCGTTGCCCATCTTTCATTCCCATAATCCCGAGCAGGGGCTTTTGCGCTGGTTTTCTTTTATTTTCCACTTCAGGAGGAAATAAACACATTTCTTAATTTCCCGCTTGGAGCAAAGTGGCTGAGCCAGGACCAAAACTGCCTCTGGGCGCCTGCTCGGGGTGAAGGTGGGACACAGGGTGGCTGCAGACCGCCGCCTCAGTTCCCTCTGCTCCTAAATTCACCTTTCGATGCTCTTCAGGCAGGACTTTGGACAGTCTGTGGCCATCCCTCCTCTTACGCTCCCCGTCTTTCGGCAGTTTTTCCTTGACCTCTTAAACCTGGAAAGCTCTGTGTGGCTGCAGCCACTGTCAGCAGCCAGCCTGTGAACACCACTTCCAGCCAGCCCTCTGGAGTCCTTTTCTCTCTCTGAACCCTTGTGCATCTCAATTTTTCCAGTAAAGCCCCCTCATCTCCCTGACAGACCATGAGCTTTGCCCAGACGCCAGCGTGGGGCAGGGCTGGCACCTCGGGGACCCTCCTGGCTCTTGCTGGCTCCAGGGAAGGCGCTGGCTGCTGCAGCTGAACCCTCGGCTGGTGGGGATGTTTGCTGGCTTTGCAGGCAACCAAATTTCAGTCTGCTCCTTTTGGAGGGGCCTTAGCCCTGCCAGCTCTTACACATCCCAGATGTGTGTGTCCCAGTGCACAGCGAGTGCTGGTGCAGGTGATGCCATGAGGGAGCTGCACCATCCGCGGGAGTTCTCCTCCCTGGCAGTCTTTTAGCTGTACCAGGGGACATTGATGGCTGGAGGAGGCAGGGCACGGTGGCCAAACCATTGCAATTGCAGTCTTTTGGCCCCCCCTCGGAGAAACTTCAGGCTAAGATGAATGGCTTCAGCCCGCAGAGGGATGCAGGCAAGGGGTTGGAGAGAAGTTGTATCTTTTATAACACTATCTCACAGCATTTCAGGAAAAAAGGGCAAAAAAGCTCTCAGATCTCCGACCCTGGGGGCTGCAGGCAGCAACGTTTGTCCTGCAGCACACAAGAAATCCCCCAAACATCCCATGGAACTTCTTTGGCAGGTCTTGGGGAGCTGAGCTCAGCATCATTCCCCTTTCACCAGTTGTTCATTCCCTGCTTCGCGCTGTCCCAAGCATTCGCGTGGTCAAACAGCTCAGGACATCCTGCCTCCCAGATTTCACCTGGTTTTGTGTCACCCGGCCAGTGGCTGGGCCAGGGCAGGGGCGATGCAAGGACGGGAGCAAGTGGGGCCATCCTTACCCTGGTATAATCCTCACCGAAGCCTTCAATGAGCCAGTGCAGGTAGCAGGTCTGACAAAAAGGGCTTTTCTGTTTGTTCTTTTAAAGCTCTGCTTGATTTCATTTTCTATTTTTCTAAATTCTACCTACTCAGACTGGTTCTCCATGGGTTCAGTTGGCAATGTTGCCATGGGTGGCACAAGGGTGGTCAGCAGGGTGGCTTCTCTCAGCAGCAGAGCAATCCAGCTGATGAAGGAAACACTAATATTTTCACCACCAAACAAACCTCCTACCTGCAGACCAACGGACGCCAAGCCTTTGCAGCTTTGTTTTTCCCCTGCCCCCATCCAACATAAAGGGACTAACAAATGCAATTCCTGGAGTGGTGCTAATATAAAAAACCTGCAGGTCCTCAAATGCAAGGATAGGAGCACGGGACGGGGAGGACAGACAACAGCCTGGAGGTGTTTTCCTGGCCACAAGCGAGCTCAGGCCTGAGGCAGAGCTTCTCCCCTTCCCAAACACCAAGAGACTGGGACCAGCTCTTTTGCTTGATGCAGTCCTGCCTAGGGAAGTCAGAAGCGGCTGGGGCCATGGGGTCTGAACTTTACTGGGGCCTCTTGGAGAGGGTCCCGCTCAAACCAGGCATGTCGGCAAGGGCCGGCTGAGTCACGGCTGCGGGAGAGGCTGCAGCCAGCAGATAAAAGGTCTGCAGCACCAGGATCTGTCAGAATGAGAGTTAAATTAGGTGTAAGAGAGACATGTTGTGCTTAAGGCTCAATTTGCCGTTCCTTTTCACCACGAAAGCTCACACTCATGCTTTTGTTATGCCCCCTGCTTTTTAGCTGAGCTCTGACTGTCACCGGCTATTAAGCAGCGATATCTGCCTGGGGTTCAGCCCACATCCACGCGTAGGCAGCTCTTTCAGGGCTGTGGTTGAAGTGAGTGGTGAACTTCTAAAGGACAACCACATGCAATAACCTATTTCACCAACTGAGTAAGCAGAGCTCGGGCTGCGGGAGGCTCTGAAGTCGGGGCAGCCGTCAGCTATCGTGGCGGTGGGAAGCCCAAAAGCCATGTAAGAGGAAGCTGAACTGCAAGTAGAATTGGGGTCCGTGGCTGTGCTTTGAGGGAGAGGTTTTATTAGGGTGTACCACTGCACATGCCATCCACTTCTGGGAGTTCTCGTATTTGCAAAGCGAATCTACCAGTGAAATCCCCTGCAATGACTGTTTCCCTGTCGCTCCTGGAAACTTTACCTTTATCTGCTTCTTTCTGCCCATTGCTCATCAGTCCCCTCAGTGACACACAGAGCTCCGGGTGGTCTCCATGAGCCCGTTTCCCCTCTCTCAGATTTCCCCTGAATGTTGCTGCAGCTGGTGGCTCATACAACTGCTCCTTATAGAATCGTTTAGGTTGGAAAAGACCTTTAAGATCGAGTCCAACTTTCTTTATCACCAGAAGCTTTCAAGGGAACCAGCTTGCTAAGACCTGAATTTCTGACACAGAGGAAAAATTTGAAGGTGAGGAAGGGCACTTTCCCAACCACTTTCATTTATCACTGAGTAGTGAAAAAAGTGGGGGCAGAAAGGCACCCACCTTCTTTTTTTCCACGTGAAGATTATCTCTGAACACAGGAACAGACCTGGTCAGTGGAACACAGCGGGGCAACCATGCAGCCAGGTTTCCTTTGGCACATCTGCCTTTCCCAACTCAAACGCTCATCCGGATGGCCTGCGGTCGTTTGTCCGGGGTTTCCAGCCCTGAGCAGGCTTCAGGACATCTGGAAATGCCGGTATGGCCACAGACCTGCTGGGGAAGGCAGGCAGGACCAGGGGGGACCCGTGCTCACATATCCAGGCGGGAACGCGGCTGGCTGGCTGAACCCCGAGGGCTGCGTTTTCCTGAAGGGCTTTTTGTGGCAACACCCGTTTAAAGAGATCTAGCCCTCTTCTCCTCCTACCCTACTGGTCTTTTAGCCTGGATCGTCGTGCTGGTGCTGCAGAGGTGGCGAAGTGCTGAGATGCAGCTGAAGGAAGGAATGGCTGGAGATGTAAGGGGGGAGCAATGACACCATGAGCATCAGCACTGCTAGTGAGGACCTTGAATCAGGAGACGATGGCCTCAGACTTCTGTCCAGAGATCTACTGCACAGGCTATAGAAATAAAGCGACAGAACTGGATCTTTTTCCCCTGAGGACCCCCATTGCCAAGCCCTTCCCCAACACCCCCTCGGGGGGCTCTGCTGCTGGGGACAGCCCCTGCAGAGCGAGGCAATGGAGCTCGTGCTGCTGGGTCACGGAGTCCTGCTCACAGCAAATCCAAAACACAAATAAGCATGGACCAAGACGGCCTGACCTCGCTGACATCTGTGTTTTCCTTCTTGATATCACTAATGAAACAGCTCTTGAACTGGCAAATACAAGAACGCTTTGCCTATTTTGGACAGTGCCCGATTTTCTCAGGATATGGATGTCCGAACTGCAGGAAAAGACACGCAGCCACGTTTGTTCCTGCTAATTCTGACCTAGGCTTTGTCCAGCTACTTCCATGGTCACATTTTCAGTGGCAGGTACAAATCCCATTGTTGATTCACCAGTGTTACAGACCCATCACTAGCAGCAATGAGAGGTGGGTGCTCAGAGAGGATGTACATGTTCTTCCTCCACTCTGTCCTTTTACACTGCTGCCCCTGCCTCAAAACAAAAAGGATACCTAAATATTAGAGCTTTCTGAAGGTACATGTGGCTCTTCCAGTGTCTCACCTAGCTATAAAACTGCTGACCCAGCAAGATGAACAAGGCTAGATCTCATTATGAGAGGTACAGGGAGGAATACAAATAGCTGAGGTTACCTGACCCTTCCTCTTATCAAGCCTTGTTTAAGTTGCTGATAACTTTGACCAGTGATATGGGCAGAAAGTTTCTGTGTTGGGTGTCTGTCTGTGGCCTGTGTTTTCTCAGAAAAATTTCAGCTAAAACAACTCAGCCATTTCTTCAAACCTGACTAAGGGAAACAAGCTTTATTAGCGTAAAAAGAAAACCACATCCTCTTTCATTAAGATTTTCTAACACAGCCCTGCCCTGAAGCATGGACTTCAGATGTGAGGCTAGTCTGTCTAATACCCTCTGCTCCACACCTGTTGGGATCAGAAGCCTTTAAATTAAAACACAGAGCACCACCGTCTTGGTTCCTACATCTCCCTCAGCACAGGCAGGTGACGTTCCCAAAGCACGTGCCATCTTTGGATGGAGCAGAGCTTTCCCGGGAATTGTTCCTCCCAGCTGTAGGATAGTGTTACATTACTGGCATTATTTTACCTGTTTTACATGTTATTGTAATTAATACATGGTGTTATATTAATAACAATAATAATGTTGAGAGAGACTGTCCCTGGCACGTTCAGGGCTCCCAGTATTTGTGTTCAAGTGCAGGAGCTGGGTATGTGTTGATAGAGGGGTTAAAACTAAAATCAGGAGGTGTGGGAAAAAAATCAGTGGTAGAAACCTGGGATAATGAACAGGATCTGAAAAGAGGGAAGGATGGGGCTTGGGAGGGAGAGGACGGTGCAGAACTCGGTGGCAAAACAAGAGAGAGAATTGAAACCCATCCCCATGTGCTTTGCCAATTGACGGGGCACTGTGGCTCGTCTCTGCACCCTGCTCCGGCTGAAGCAGTCCAGAGCCTTCTCCAGCACATCGGCAGCGCTGTCACCCCCGGGGCTGCTGCGTCGAGCCGAGAAAGAGCAGAGCATTGCCGGCACAGCACGTCTCCCTCGCTGCTGAGGGCTGGGATGGGGCTGCGGGCTCTGGCCTGGGAGCTTCTCCTGCAAACAACGCCCGGGCACCGCTTCGGGCACTGATTTCTGCTATCTCGGGTGGGACAGCAAGCACTGGGGCCGCGGGCTTTGTCCGAAGAAAGATTGCAGACGCTCGTGCGTGCTCGTAGTTCCTGGGCCTCATATCTTGTAAAACACGTCAAGGATTTTTCCCAGATAAAAAAACAGGCGCATCACTTGGCAGACGGTTCCGCCTGCGAATACATGTGAACGAAAAACATCCTGAAAGCGCTGCCCTGGAAACAAAATGCCCAAAAGCTCAAAACCACAGAGGGGAAACGGAGAGTGCCGCGACGGCGGCACGTTCCTATCGCCTGCGTCCTCCCAGCTGGCCCCGAAGCCCCGCAGAGAGGCGAGTGCTGAACCCGATGCCTTCGGCACAGAAACTGGGGGAGTGGGAAGGAGCAGAGCGGGGCGGCACGGGGACTTGCTGCCAAGGGCTCTTTGAAGATTGTCATCCCGCTTTCCAGCAGGAACCCCCGGCCTTCTTCATCAAAGCATAAACACGGAGCAACGAGTGCTCATTGATTGCATGTTTGTTGGGTTTAAGACCCGAAGCTTATATAGTTTAAAACTTCCATGTACTGCTTTTGTCGGTGCCTCTGCAGCCCAATAACTTGTATGTGACAGAGAGAAATAAGCAGCAGAGCACTTTAGCATGACCTAACAGTGGAGTTATTTGAGCTGGGGTTTGGTATGTACTGAAAATACCAGCAGTTAATATACTGTGTACATGGTGCGGCAGCTCTTTGCCTCCCAGCTAGCGCAGGAGTCAATGCCTCATAAAGCTGAAGAGGATGCTCTCCTTCGCGGCGTCTGTCCCGCTGATCCAGTGACCAGCCTTGTTTTACGCACTCATCCACCAAAGTGCAGCCATCGGTATACAGATATTTCTAGCCTTCATTTTAAAAACTTTTACTGGAAAATAGAAAAAAAATCTGCCTGGGAAGCTCAACTTTGACCTCTGTTTTTGACCATTAACCTGACTTCAAACTGCCACGCCTTTAAATGTTTGGTTTAGCTACTGCTACAATTTTCTAATACAGTGCATAAATTTAAAGACTATTTCTGTTCTTGGCTGAAGTTTTAACATTTCTTCCACTTGGACTGAACACGCTTTATCACATCCTCTAAACCTGAGGGACACTCCAGTGAAGAGAGAGCACTGTCAATGTGAAAAGCAACAGTATTTTCTCAGTTTCAGACCCCTCATCTGCGCCAGACTCTTACCCAGATCGGACACCTTTTTTTCTCTGCACTTAAAGCTCACCAGGGAAAGGAGGAAACCAAAGAAAGAGAAAAAGAAGATCAATTCTGTAATAAGAAGACAAATCACTCTTGTCAAATTTATTTGTCTCCATAACTGGAAGAAGTACTTTTTATAGGCTCTTTATTTTAGACACGGAAAATCATGATGTGTCTGTCCTCTATGTGCAATGCCCAACAGAAGATTGTGCCATTCACTATATGCGTCATTTACTATACGTGCCAGGTTTCTGTTCAATTTTAATTTACTGCTTCTGAGGGGTTTCAGCCTCTCCCTTTTGGGGATTATTCAAATCAAGCAGAGATTATTGTTGGCTCTTTCCATTTTAGGCAGCCACCATCACCATAATTTTCTGAGTGGCTCCCATATAAAAACCCGTAACAAGAGAGAAGCTCGCAGAGAACTCAATGTAGTATCTGGTACTTTTCCTCTTTCAAAATAACTGCTTGGAGGAAAGGTTTTGTTTGGTTTCTTAGGCTTTGTACAGTTACTTATTTTAGCTCGCTTTATTTAGTTTATATTTTTGTTCCTTGTACTGAGCCAAATTTTTCCTTTTCTCAAATTCACTTGAGTCCTCCTGGCTATCACACTAGTACCACCGTAACCACTCCTCCTTCCTTGACATTTATATCCTCCAAAGTTTTGTGAATTATCACCACCATTCTCTTCTATATATATAGTTGTCATTTGACCAAATGATGCATCTGATTTGTTTAAACATTTTAAAGCATGGATTCACTAGGAAAATTAAACACCCTTTTGAAGTCTTTCTGTACTCCAGGCACCTGTACGGGATACTCGATATCCCCTTTAGATCCAATACTTTTAATCTTTGGCTTGCCACCTGCCTCCTGGCAAAAGTGTGGTCAGTCCCTGCCAGTCCTGGGCCACTGACCTGACAGAGAGATCTAGTGACAGCTCTCGCAACCCACCAAGTACACAGGGGGACGAGCCAGCTTGGTGCACAGCCCAGGATGAGGCATACATTTCAGGTGCAAGAGCAGACGAGGATCAGTGGTTGTACGTGTCTCCAGCGGCAAGTAACGCCGTGCCCAGCAGATCGAGAAGACCAGACATACAGCAATCGCAATTTGTGTGGCTCACTTCACCCTCAGCTGGGCACTTTGCGGGATGGCTGGGGCAGAAGAGACTTCATCTTTCGGAGTACCTGCATGCAGGCAGCACCACGGGAGGAGTGAAGGTCAGTACGGGACACAGCCAGAGGAGGGACAGCGAATGCCACAACCTCTGGCACCATCAGGGCCAGGATAAACCTACCATGGAGCCAAACCAGGGTAATGCTAATGAGGACATGCCCGCAGGAGGCAAATTATCAAGTCAGCAAGAGGGGACTTCCAACATCTCAGGGAGAAGATTGGTGAGCAGCGGCTAAACATCAGCCTCTGGACACAGCAGTGAGAACAGGGGTGCTGGCGAACTGCTGACATCCATAGCAGGGAGAGCAAACGTGGGGTCTCCCAGCGTGCCAGACCCCACTGCCCATACGCTGACAGATCCCAAAGATGAACAGCTGTGGAAAGACTGAAGATGTCTGGAACATGGTGGCACCAGAGAAGGTTGGATTTCTTCACTACAGCAGAAACAGCAATAGAGATGCAGACAACGTCCAGGAGATGGATGGTGCCCAAGATACAAGGTTGGAAAATGTTAACCTAAGAGATGCTCCGAAGACTGGGTTGCTGTGAAAAAAGAAACATAGTCACAAAATACAGATTTAATTTTTTTTTCTTGTTTGGCATAGAATCGAGTGGTGGAAAAAATGTGTCATTCAGTATACCTCTATCTACATCTGTCACGTGTTTTTCTGCCAATGAAAGTGGCCTGAAGCAGTCTTTGAAATTCCAGCTCATACCTTTACACCCCAGCAGCAACAAACATACCAAAAAAAATACCCCTGCAGGCTACCATCCCATCTACGACAGAAACCAGCAGAAGATTACTCCCAGAAAAGTTCAAGAGAAGAATAGGATAATTTGGCCACACAAGAAGTTATTTGTAGTAACGGGCTTTCTGAGGTTGCTCTATGCCCTGAAGCTAGTGGGATTTTTATCCCTCAAACATGAAAGAGAGAATAAAAGTAACAACCTCTGATTATCCTCTTTTTCCCCCCTCTAATCCTATTTAAGACTTAAGCTGACTCTTGTTCTCAATGATGGTCTGTGAAACTCTCACAAATAACATTATTCTGTAGTAAATACATTTCCTGTACACACGTAACATTATTCTGTAATAAACACATCTCCTGTTACCCATTTTAAAATGCGTCACCTTTCAGGTTCACTGAGTCCTCATTCAGCATAGGAGCAAGCAGCACCCAAAAGAACATCTTTAGAGTTCTATTCTCTGCTCTTCTATTATGCTCCCTTTTCTGAATGTCTCCCTGTAAACTAAATAATCACAGCAGACTTCAGCATAGCAGTCTCTCCCTCCCGTTAATCATATCTGTCTTTCACTTCCCAACCTACCGCCTTTCACCAATATCCAGTTTTTTGAAACGAGAGCCCCTGGATATTTCAGGCAAAGCTGCCTCCTGACATTACACACTGGCACCACGCACATTTCTGGAGAAATCAGCTCTGCACAGAGCACTTTATCATCAGGCCCTTTAACCAGATGTTTAACTCCGACTCTGACAAACGGCTCCCTACGAGCAGGATGAGTTGCGGACTGTCGGCATCCAAGATGCTGAGCAGTCCCCGGTGCTCACCAACCGCCCACAGGCACTTCTCTGATTTACGTGGGCTCCATCAGGAGAGCCCTGGCCAGGAGCCCGTCACTCTTGCTACGTTGCCAGCAGCTGGAAGAGTCTTTGGTGTCTGCCGGGCAGCTCTGCCACACAAGGATATCTTTCTTTGGGAGCAAATTCGTCTGCTCAGTTTCAGTGTTGTGCTGCAGCAGGGGCAGGGGAAAGTGGAAAGCAGCTCCACTTGAGTTTCATTCCTACTTCCTTTGTTTGTGCCTCTTTTTTCTTCTGGGATGCTCATTCCTGGATCTGTTATTCTGTAGGAACATCAGGCCTGTCTGAGAGAGGCCGCTGCTGTGTTCCCCAGATAACATTAAGCACTCGTTCTTTTTTCATTTGATTCCTCTTTTCTCAGACATAAATCAGAATACTCTAATTTCCCTCCAGAGCTTTCCCCTCCACTGCTTTTAATATATATATATTTTAAATCACTTTTAAAAATGTTCATTATCACAATTGTAAATCTTGTTATTAAGGCTGAAAGGCTAAATGTTATGTTAACAAGCCCCACCCAGACTAGGGAGAGTTTTGGAAATACCAGGCCTGGTAGTTGGTTTGAGGTAAACAGATAAAGGTAAACTGAGGCAGAAAAGGAGCCTGCAGTCGGGCTGGTGAATACGCAGCGTGCTCTGCCATTGTGCCACACAATTTCCCTGTGGACCATACTTGACTGGGCACTGCCAAATTCCTGCTCCAGGGACTAATTAATGCAGCTAAGCTATGTGAAGGTGATTGGGCAAGATCACAACGCTGAAGAAACACTTTCCCAGGGGATGGCAATTGTTTTCCTCTACTAATTTCTGCCTTTGTGATCTGTTTGCTTTGAAGCCTGCGGGGTCGTGGCATTGTCCAGTTTTTACTGAGCCTCTCGGATGCTCTTGGACAGCACGCTCTCTGTCTAGCACCTCTTCCAGAGAGTGGGACCCCACGGTGCAACTCCCCCGAGCTCTGAAAATAGCTCTGAACTTTCCCAGCCTCTGCCTGTGTTCCTTGGAGCTGCAGCCCTGCTGGATGAGTCAGCTCTTTGGGGATGACATCGCAGCTGAAATCAAACCCAGGCTTTGCAAAGAGAAATCCAAAGATCCTCTTGTACTCACTTGCTCCACGGAAAACATCTAAACAAAGTAAAGATGTGAGTGTCATACACTTCCTCTCCCCATGCTGGTTACTCACCTCTCTGGGGAGCCCCGGGGTTGTTTGGGGATCAAATCTCCTCTTTCCAGCTGCACCTTCTCTAGCAATGACAGAAAGTTACAGAACATAACTCTTTCAAGAGCAGACTTTGGAGTCAGAGTGGCAGCTAGGAAATAATACAGTCCTGATGAGGATGTGCTAAACCAGAGCGGGCTCCAGCACCTCTTCCTTCTTCACAGCAAGCCGCTGGAAGAGGAGGCTCCATCCAAAAGACTGGTCTGGCACCAGAAAGCCCTTCCCAGCTTCCTCAACTCTTCAACTGTCACAAGCTTTTGCTGTGCTTGTGCTCCACATGCCTCTGTGAAAGGGATAAAGTATAGTGACTGCTGCAAATGCAACCATAGGCATAGAACCACAGGGATATAAAATCAGACGCAGACCTCTTCTCCTGTTGGTCGCACATTTGTATCACCAGGATATTACTGACACATAGTCTCCGTATGTCAATTCATTGTTCGTGATTCAGTCTGAACACTGAATAGCAGGAGGACAAGACTGGCCCTTTAAATGCAATGGTCTTTTGAGAAAATGATCTGCTTTACAGTCTTGCTTAAAAATAACAGGCTAGCAAAAGGGCACTCTGTCTATACAGTAAGTTGCCTCAGATGTTTCCACAACACTTTCAAATCTAGTGTAATGAAACCTGTTGCCAGGTAAGTAAAGTCAGTGTGGAAATATTTACTCTTGCTCCTTACCCAGACATGAGCGGCTTTGCACTGGTCTGAACACAGATGTGAAGACGCCTTCCTTGGCTCTCAAAGTGAGCAAAGAACTTTGAGTTGCTGTCAGGGGGGTAGCTATGATTTCTCACTTCCAAAGGCTGGAAACACTAACTCCTTACCCTGTAATGCTCTCATCCTTGTTTGGCTGATAGTTGTGTCTGTCTTCCTTATGCAGTTTTTTGACCAAATCGCTGTAATTTAGCTATCACTTCAGAGGTGAGAGAGGCTGCAGAGCCCTCCTCTCTGTTCTCTGAAGCTCCTACTTTCTATTACAAGTCATTGCATTGCATCCGTAGATCCCAAACATTTTGCAGTGGAAGTCCAGAGTCACAAGACATGGTAGATCAAAGCTTTGCCCAAGATCACAGTGTGGCAGTGGAAGGAAGAAGCCTCCAAAGCATGTTTCCTAAACCCTTTCCTAATGCCTTATCCATTCAATATGCAGAAGAACAGACCAATAGCCAAAGCTGTGATATAACCATAGTTAGAAAATGTAGTTAGAAAGGTAATACTTGTAACATCTGAAAACCATTTCCCCTCAAGCTGTATGGGAAGGTCAGTGTCGAATTAGCGCTTTCGTGTACCATTGCCTGTCACTGCAGCACTGTGGGAACAGACCTGGGAGACAGTGAAACAGTATTAGAGAGTCAGCCTAGGGGAATGGGCAGGACATGGGGCTTGGGGACACACGACAAACTCTCCTACTATAGCTCTCCTCTGTGACTTTGGGGAAGCTGCGTTCATTGCTGCTGACTCCCATGCAGCTGGACGATGTTAGTTTGGCTCCATCTATGGGAAGCGGTAAAATACTACAATAACCCCAGAGGAGTTGGTGTCTGTTCCAGTCCTTTCAGACCAAAAGATTATGGCCAACCTTCAACATTTCTCATAAAACAGAAGGTATCTTTTCACTGCACTTTTGAACTGATGAGCTTATAAACTTTTCTTCCCATGTGGATCACAAGTTGGAAGCCACAGCCTTAAGTTAATAATTTATGTATTCTTTGAAAGAAGACATTGCAATTATTAAGCCTCAACTTTTTTTTTTTGCTTTTGCTCTCCTATATGTTACTCTTTCTTTGAGCAGCTGAGCATGCAAAATCCTCTTTTCTTGAAAAGGATGGATAGGAGGGTAGATTGCTTGCCCAGCAAAGCTTACATTAATAGAAATACGTTGATGTTTACCAAACTGAAACTGTTGACCCATTTTAAAACAGAAAATCCTTAGTAAGATAGGAAAATGAGTTGTCTCTAATGCTTTGAACACAGCCTTTGAACTACCTCTGTAAGATGTTTCTGTCCTCTCCCAACTCTGTTCTCAAGAGGCACTTGTACCATGGGGATTATAAGACAGCAACCAGCCACTGATGTGCAGGACATGGAAAATAAGAACGAAACCACGTAAAGAACACAATTAAATTAAAAAAGTACAAGCGACTGGCCTCTCTTCAGGCAGGGAATCATGTCAGGCACTTCCTCCTGTCGCTTTTTATTCTTGCTTGTCAGGACTTGATTAAACAAGGCTGAGAACATACCATCTCCTCCTAGTTTTACAACACAACCCCAAACACAACCGCTGCCTTTAAAGCTCCCACAGGGGCTGCTAACAGCAGGACTGCGCTCCTACCCTGGGCGGTTGCAGCAGCTGCCTGCTCAGAGCTGGACCACGCGCAGAAGGGTGTCTTCACACCCCTCCGCTCTCCGTCAGGAGCCCAATCTTCAGTGTCTACAGCCCACCAGTCCTCCTGTGTACTCAAATACACACACCTGAACTCCAGTACCTGCTTCTGCACCCTCCTGTTCCTTTCCCTGCCAGGCATGCCTTCCGCGGCAGCCTCTGCCCTGCAGCCTGAGAGGTAAGTGTAGGCTCTGGCTTGAGGCCGCACACAGAAGCTGAGCACTGACAGTGCTTGGTCAGATGGAATAGCTCATCCAGCCTCCATGCCGGCAATTACGGCCCAGCAGAAACCATCTACGTGCAAGTGCTCGCCGGAGCTGCTGGGGGAGAGGCACCACAGCAGTGGCTTCCCTTGTAGCCCAGGTCAGTGTCTTGCAGGAGCCTGGCCACGGCAGCCGGTGTGCCGGCCCTGCCTGAGCCCAGGGCTGGCAATCACCCCGGTTTGGCCAAGTGCCTCTGGGAGGAGTTTCCCCAGGGCCCTGGAAAGCCCCCGCACGCTCTCGCTTGTGCCCACACACGTGAGGATCTGCTGCTGTGGCCCGTGCAAACCACGGGAAAACTTAGGATCTTGCTGAGCTGCTAAGATGCGTATAACTAGTCAGAAGCCTAGTTAGCAGAATTCATTACCTTCAAAAAAATTAAGCTGGAATAGTTAGCTGCGCCAACCAGGTTCTTTCTGCATCAGGAGACGATTTGTCCATCAGCCTCATACCATGACAATAAACATTATTAGGCATGTTCTGAGTTGTTGGGCCATTAAGGTTTCTTTAATAGCTTATGATTTTAAGCAGAGTCATCTTCAGATGGCTGAAGGCCATCCAGCCTTTAATGTTAAGCACTGAGCCATTTTAAGAACTTTATCTTTAGAAACACTCTTAGGGACACCTTCTAGCTTTGTTCTCTTTTGGAGTATTTTTCCCTATTCTTCTTGCTTTTCTTTAGAGAGAAAGGAAACCCAAACGCAAAACTGAATGTAATGCTAAGTCAGTGATGACTAAGACATTAGGTTAGGTAAATAAAATAATTCTGTGCAAGATTCCAAGCTTAGTTGCTCATGGTAGGCAACCAAAAGTAACTTGATTTTGTAATTATGCAACTGACTTCAGAACTGCACTTAGAATTAGCCCCACTGTAACTAGATTGAATTCTCCTGTATTGTTATACCGCACTGGTGTTTTCTGTGTTCAGTGTAAACCTTCACCTAACATTGAATCAAATGGAAGTCATTTAATACACTTGATCTGCTGCCTTTACCAATACTGCAGACTGTTCTTACGCATCTGTTGATAAAATGTGAATTTAGCTCATTCATTCTAAGTCTTAAGGAAACTGAAAGCTACTAAAAATAACAAAGAGGCCTTCAAAACTGAAACAAAAAATATAGCTTGCATGTAATACGTGTTTTTTCCCTTTTCATTATTCCTGGTAAAGACAGAAAGCTTTTATGAGCAAGCAGATTTCTCTCTTTCTGTTTTTCCCTACTGTATATTTATCAAGGCCTGTAAATACCTTTGGAACTTTAGAAAAACACAGTAGTAGATACTGCAAGCAATCAATAATACATAGAGCTTGTAAATCAGTAGGGACGTTAGCAAACCAATGAAACCTGTGCACAGAAATGAAGGGAAAGGCTTCCATCTCTTAAATGTTCATCTGTTTGAAGGAAGATATAGCCTGGTGAGTAGGACTCTGGCTTGTGAGTTGAAAATATGGGCATAGCTGTGAGCTTTGCCAACAGTTTGTGGTATGCCCTTGGACACATCACCTCTCCACCCACACTGTTAACAGATCTATTAACAGGTCTCCTAAGCAAATGATTTCAAGAACAAGCCTTGCACCATTCTTGCTAAAACCAGCAATGTAAACCAGGAAGACACCCATGCTTTCTCATCCACTTGGAGCATTTCTCTCAGATCCCTAAAGAGCTATTCTTAGAAAACATGGGAGAAAAGGAAGGTAAATATTCCTGACTTGTCATTAAACCTAAAACTCTCAGAATTACCACGATCCATGGGAACATTTCACGGTTTTGACTCTACTCTTTCACTAAACTACCTCTGGAGGGCTAACCCTGTCAAAGAGCATGGAGAAGAATTACGTTACATCAAGATTTATGTGCACAGCCAAAGCTGAACTAGATCTCTGGGAATGAAAAGCAAAGAGCTGTAAATGTCAGGACTGGAAACTAGGGCAAGATAGTGGCTGACTGGCAGTAACCGTCTAAGTATTTGGTTCTTCTTAATGTTCTTGTATCATCAAGCTTCTTATCATGACTTTCATAGGTTAATTGTGCATGGCACAAACATTTTTTCCTAACTACTTCACATACATTGCTTTGCAGTTATATCATGTCCTCTAGTTCTTCGACTACACGAGAAAATAGGGAAAGGCCAGTTGTGCCTTCTTTATACCATTTATTGTTGTATACCCTCCTCATGCCCCCTTTTCTTTGTCTTGAAAGGTGATCCTAATTATTTCAGCTTCACAGCGTGAGACAATCCTTCAGTTAGCACTGTTACAGCCTCCATCATGATTCATGTCTGTAATGCCCTTTTGAGATACAATAAGCAGGGGTGAGGACAGCATTGCAGGTGAAAGTGCACTAATAATGATACTATAATGGTATAACTATGATCCCCGGTCCTGCTTGTTAGGTACGGCATCATCCCTCTATTTCCTCGACAACCCTGCCCCAGTTAACCGAAGTTTTCATTACGGGCATTTCACCCATTTGCGATTTCTTTTCCCGGCTTCGTTATTTATTAAATCAAGAGACGACACGCTTCTCCAAGAGAAGCATGCCGGCCGTTTGGAGGTTTCACCCAGCGGAAAGGGGCAGCTGAAACCTCCCAATTCAGTCACAGTTTGGTCAGTGATGCCAACATGGCGCCCGGCCTCCCCACTCCCTCACGGCAGGGCGCCCACCCAGGCCCATCCCAAAGGATTAGGGGTGGGCGAGTGCTGGGAACGCTCGTCCCGGGGCTGGGGCAGGCAGGGAGAAGGGGGTGGACAGGTCTGTGCCCCCGCTGGGCCTCGCCTGGCCCCATGCTGCCCTCGCAGGGCCTAGGGGGCCCCGCTCGCCGCCCCCCTCCCCGGCACCAGCCAGGCCTTCGCCGCGCCGTTGCCACGGCGCCTTTTGGGAAAAGATCCGCTTTATACAACAACAAAAATATCGGCCCGATACAAGTTAAACGCCGCCCCCCCCACACGCGAAGGCCACAAGTGCGTCGCGGTCCCTTTAAGGGCGAGCACCCGCCCCTCCCCCGCCCCCGCCTTCCCAGGGGAACGCCCCGCCCCGGCCCCGCCCCTCCACCGATGACATCATCCCCGCCTTCCGATTGGCTGCCCGCCCCGTCAGGCACGCGGCGCCCGCCCCGCCCCCGCCCCCCCCGGCCCGTTAGCTTCCCCGGGTGCTCGCGGCCCATTGGCTAACCCCGGTGGCGCTCAGCCGCGTCTCTCTGCTCCGATTGGCTGGAGCCCGGCGCGCGTCGCCGAAGTAGGGAGGTGCGGGGCGGGCGCTTCCGCGGTTGCGAGGCGCCGGTCGGCGGTGGTGAGGCCGGGGGTTGCGGCGCTCGGGGGAGGCGCGGAGCTCGGCGGGCGGGCGGGCGGGCGGCGGCGGCTCCGCCAGGGACAGGCGGGGTCGGAGCGAGATGGAACCGTGACCAGGTGAGTACGGAGCGCCGGCTCTAACCGGGAGCCGCCAAGTGACCTCCGCCTCCAGGGGCAGAGAAAGGCGGGGGTGGGCGCCCGGGCCCGCTGGCGGGGACCCGCCCCGGCGCGGGTCTCGCGCCGCCGCCCGGACTTCTCCTCAGCGGCGGCCGTTGGTGTGTGTGTGGGGGGGGGGGAGGTGGCAGCGCGTGCCCCCTGACACCCCCCACCGTCCCGGTCCCGGTCGTCTCCCCCCTCACCGACGGTCGCGGGTGGGGGGTGGGAGGCCGGTGCCCGGTACGGCTGGACAGCTCCGCTCCGCTCCTCGGCGCCTCCTCTCACCGGGGCACGGCCGCTGCCTCCAGCCGTGGGCCGGCTTCGCCTCCTCAGAAACCCCCGCGCTCGTTTCCCCTCGGTCCCTGGGATCGCTTCTTGCCCCGCTCCGGCCTCTCCCCGCCTTCCCCCGCTGCGAGGGGGGCTCGGTTCCCCTCTCTTGTCCCGAACGCCTGGCGTTTAGTAGGTCGGCGGTGGTTTTTTTCGGTGCTCTCCCACGGGTTTTTATAGGCCCGGTGGCGGTGACAGTAGTTTAGAAGGGGTTTGTGCAGCAGCAATCTCCTGCCCTCCCCACCGCGCCATGCACACGCTGGGCTGTATCAGGAGGGGTTAATTTTCCTACTGAAAAGATGCTTGCCCGTGCTATGCCAGGATGCATATTTAAGGTAACATCCGTGTGTCCCAGACGCCTGTCCAGTGGGGACTAGATCTCCCTTCCTGTAACCGTAAAATCTTGTATTGGAGAGGACTGTAATTTCGCATATCCCCATGATCAAGGATGAAAACTCTGACCGTTTGCCATGTGTGTACGTGGAAATACCCTCCCGAGACCTTTATGATCGGCATCCAGGTACCCTTATACTGCATCGCACAAACCGTGTGCTAACACGATTCTGTGTGGTTCTGTTTTACAAGGTGAACCTTGAGTGGGCTGAGTAAGGGGTTTCAGGTTTGCTGCTGCTGCTTATAGTGCTTCCTTTCTTGTACCGTGTTTGTCCAGACAGTGTCAGGGCCTCTGCCATGAAACTGCATCTTATTCTACCATCAATAGAAAATATATTTTGAAGGCATTAAAAATGTTCGTGTTTAAGTCTGTAGCTTCTTTGCTGGATCGTGGAAACCAAAACTCTTGGTAGGATTTGAAGACACAGCTCTGAATGTTTGGAAAATATAAAATGTAGTTATTCTGGGCTGAATGTGTGTATCCCAACATTTCCAGCATGGGCATTGAGAAAATTCAGTATGCGATTCTGTCTTTATTTTAAATTTGTATTTGACATCAGGGCTAGTTAGCCAAGGCATAGCTAACTTAGTGAAAGTGTGTTTTCTAATTGTGCGTTGCTTTCACTTTCAGGTAAATATACAAACAAACTTTTGGCACTGATTTCAAAGTATATCTTGCTGCGTGCACAACACCTATCAGTAGGGTCTTGTAAAGACACTGTTAAAATCCATACTGTAGAACTGCTAGAAGTGTAATGCCTTTAGGTCTTTGTAAGTATTTCCAAAAATACTTCAATCATTTCTGAATATGAAATGAGAGGGACACCCATTTGTTCCGATTTGCTGCAGTGATTAAATGAGTGATCTAATAGTTGTGATTAAATAGAATCTAATAATAGATTTAAAAATAAGTGTATGATCTGAAGCTGACTGTGAACTCCTTTTCTGTTCTTTACATTCGTGCTTTCTGCTGAAGGGAGAAAGAGACTCAGGGCTGAAAGCAAATGCCATAAGCTTTTCACAAGTAGGCAAATTTGCCCTTAATTACCAGATACTAGCTTACTGAGCCCTTGTCAGTCCTTCCTCACTTATAATTTAGATACCAAATGTGATTTCAGGAAAAGAGTGAAATACTGCTAGTTATAGTTTCTTGGGCATCATATTGTTCTGTACAAAATGTAAGTAGTGCTGTGTTTGCTGGTTCCAACAGTTGCAGAAGCAGCTTTAATTTCTATTTAACTAAGGCCATCTACTCTAACATCATGCAGAAGACCCCCAAATCTTCAAGCAGCAAATAGATCATGAAATAAAATGCAAAGAGAGGGAGTACAGAAGATATTTTGACATAGGGCTAAGAGAATATGGGGGTTTTCCAAAAGGAGTCTTAAAATTTTCCTCCCCTTGAATATGAAATGATAGGAAACTCTTGGGTTTGGGGAGGAGTGCTTTCTTGTGACTCTTTTTGTAAGTCTGGCTTCTGCTGGCATGGTAAAGCAGCAGCGTTTTTCACAGACCCTTTCATCGTTGAACCTTCAGGTGAAGTGTACATTCAGGCAATCAAAATACCCCTTAATTTAATAATAATAATAATAAGCCCTACTGGATTTCTTTCACTGTTGAGCCATGCTTACATTACTATGTGGTATTTGGTGGGGGGAAGGGGCAGCTGTACTAGATATAGAGGAGGATCAGAGCAAAAAGGGAGGTGGGAGGTGTCTCCATATATGCTTTTTACCTCAAAAGTGCATTTTATAGCAATTCCAAGAGTCTTTTGTCTTTACTCTCTATACTTAGCTGTCCTTCGTGTGTTGTAGATCATATAAGCGGACTGTCTCAATGTCTGTTTACTGATAACTCAGTATTATGATTAAGATCCCTTTTGAAGAGTGCAGTTGATTTCCTCTGTGTAAAAAGAGGTAACAATTAGTAAATCTCATTATAGTTACACAATGCTCTTCCTTTAAAGATTTTTTTTTTTTTTTTATCAACTGTGTCCTGAGGGTCAGTGTCTTTTCCTGAGAAACTGTTGAAGAGGAAGCAGAAAAAGCAACTGTTCAGCAGTCTGAAACCGTCAAACACCTACTCTGGGAAAGCCAAATCTAATTATTTCCTGCTGGACACATTGCTGAACTGAGACTGAAAACAGAGGATGTGGTTACACAGACGTTTCTTTTAGTGGTGGGGCTGTCTTCAACAGCTCATATTCCCATCTGCCTCTTTTTTTTTTTTTTTTTTTTCCCTCCCCACCGTGTGCTGTCACCTCAGTAGTGATGGTATGTCTGTGGGGCTGCGTGCTAAGCCAGGTTAGAGACCTGATTTTTAATCTGTGCATTTTCTATTCCTCTCCCCCTCAGCCCCCAAAATAAAAGATGGGGGAGGGCCGAAGGAATGCATAGCTAGAGTGGAGGGGAGGGAGTGCAAAAGCAGATTAGTAAGAGCTACAGCTAAAGGGAACGTTTTTGGAACCGTAGTTTAAAACTGTTCCTATGATTCTTCTTTTATGCGTGTGCTTCAAATAGATGAAATGGATGAGTTTGTGTGAATTCAGAAACTCATTCCTTTGTCAAGTACTCTGTTCAGTCCTTCAGGGACATAATGTGTGTGGTTAATGTGTATATTTTACCTTCCCTCCTTTGAGTGCTTTATGGAGTGCAAACACTGTTAAGTGGCTTCTTCAAGGGAAATGAATGGCATTGGGGTGAGGACAGTTTACATTACCAGGCTTAGGTATGCCATAGTGGTCAGTCAATGCCTTGAGATTTTTAAATGCAGGTTGTCCTTGTGGAGGGCAAATGGTGCATGCAGCTTGTACAGGAATCTGCCATCAGTCTGATACTACGTTTTCAGATGTTAAGAAACAATGCCGGTAACAGTATCTCACTTTCTTTGATCCTTTTCTATTTCTGATATGAGATGCTTATTTTCCACACTGATATATTTTAGGGTTTGTCACTGAGCAAGGTACTGTAATTGTTTAAATTAGATTGGTTTGTATTTCAGAAATTGCAGTAATGAATTTAGTTTGCGCAGCATTCCTTTCCTCTTCCCTCCCCCATTTTCTTGTGTGTGTGCAGCATCATTATTCTTGTGTGAAGAAATATTTTGGATTTAGGCACACAGCCATATTGATAACATCTCTGTAAGAAGTTGAAATTTAACACAGAGTCACAAGTCTTTTTAAATCTTGAAAGCTGAAGGCTGAGCTTTTAATTGGGGATTTTCTTTTGCACCTTAACCTCATGCCATCCATCTGCTTTTGCTCTCCTACCACAAACTAGCATGTTGACTACTTCTACTTATCCTTGTTAATTAACTTGTGCTCTCTATTTCAGCTTGTTTTGGCCCTGCTGATCCAGAAGAGCAGGGTTTTTGTGGAGCACAGCAGAAGAAGCGTGGTAGCTGCTGCTGCATGCGCCAGTGTGTTATTTGTTAACAGTTGATCATTGGGGGCTGCCTCTGTGGCACTGAAATAAAAATTTTCCCCTGGACATGGTCAGGAGCTGCTGCTGCTGTTGCCTCTGCTTGCCATGGGTGCATATTGAAGTGTGTATGTACCACAATGCAGGAGCTTCTGACATAAAGCAATGCAGAACATTCCCTATTTTGCCATCTGACAGTGAGGTAAATCAATGCACTGACTACACATCATCTTCAGATTACCTTGATGTTAGGAGAACAGGAGACTGAAATGATACGTCTAGTTTTGTGAGATTAATTTTGTTTTGGGACAGGAGTCTACCTCACAGATTGTTTCAACCTCAAATTAATGCTTCCTGTAATATATGGCAATTACGACTAGTTCTAGCCACAGTAGGGAGGGGGTGTATATATACTGTGGTTCCTTGAGTTCTGCCCTTTCTGTGGTTTAGTAGAGGCACTGAGGATATGTCTTCACTGCACGATTGATCCATATGGTCAACACCCTGTTAAGGCTTACTCACATGAGATCATCCTTTACACACAGCCATACCCATGTTATGATGAACTCATTCTTTGTGCAGCTGTGTATATGTGTGAAGGTACAGCTCTGAGCAAAGATGAGACAGGATTCACTTTCTGTCAATTACGGGGAAAGTTTTCCTCCTCCAGGAAGAAAGTTTTGGAAAAGCATTGAAAGACTCTACTTGAATGATTTTTTTGGTTTAAATTATTATTTTTGCCCTCCCTTCTGATTTTTATAGCAATATAAGGAGTTTCCCAACAGAATGTGCTTACAGTCTGCATTGTAACTTAATTTCTATTCCATTGTGTAAGATGGGCCCAAACCTGGGTGAGGGGTTTCTCTGAGTGATTGGCAGGGCCAAGTTAATGTTAGGCCTAATATAGCTGTGTCTCTAAATTCACTCTCATGTGTCCTGTGAGGCATGCTTTACAGGAACAGATCACTTGGAGTCTGAATCTTTCCAAAGCCTCCATCTGAGAAGTAGTATGGCTGTTAGAAAGATGGGATATGAATTCTGCATTGCTGTGTTCAGATCAGACTTGTGAATCATGTCAGTGAGTTTCTGTGTTGTTCAGACGTGCTCAAACTCCAAGTCACCAGTGAAGGCAATAAGCCATGGTAGTCACTGGAATAGCAGCCATTTGGCTTGAACATGTAAACACTGACATATAAACATTTCCATTGGATGGAGAAGTTTATCAGCAAGATGAGACTTCTGCATTTCTTAGAGATGACACCATTTTTTCTTCAGAAAATCTGGGACAGTAGTTTTTTGCCTGCATTGATGGTAGAGCGGGAGGAAAAAGGAGTGTTGGAGGAATGTTTTGATTGTGCTATAAGCAAAGAATAACAAAAGCAGTTTAACTGTGGAATTTTGCCAGAAAATGTTTCAGTTATCAGATTAATCTTTGCTTGCTCACTGCAGTGTAGAAGGAGCAGTAAAGAGCTTGTCTTTCATTACAGTTGTAAGGCTGTTCTGCTAAATTTTTGTGAAGTCTGACTTGTTATTTTGAAGGCGGTGTGTGTCTGTGTTTTCTGTTGTTCCATCTTCAAGCTGGATTGAAATTCCATGGGATGACTGAACGAGGCTAATGATAGAAATACATTGTACCTGCAGCATCTCTTAGCTTAATGGCATGCGTATTAGAAAAAGAGTTGATGACTGTCCATGCCCATTCCAAGCCAGTTTATCTCCTACTTGGGGTTCAGGTGACTAAGCAGTAAATCGCAGGATGCAATACTTTAACCACCTAGGATTGAGCAGGAACTTCCTTGACAAATAGGACAAAGTTTTAAAAGTTGGCCTTCTATTGGCCAGAGTATCTGGAATAAAACTTTAGTTCTTAGTAGAGACAGACAGACAAATATATGCTGTCCTGGAGGATGAGCTATATGTGGGAGAACAAGGACCTCTGGACACGTGAAAAGGCAAATGGAAGTGCTGGAAACTCAGGAGCGGTAAATAAACTGAAGCAAGGAAGTTATTGAAATAATTTGTCCTGTTTTCTGAGTGTGTGTTTGCATGTACTCATACACACACACGGATGTTATTTTCTGAAGAATAGTGCTAAGTTTTTGCAAAGATGCCAAAATCACCAAGTGTATGTGGGTACTTATATATATATATTTAATCTTCATGCATACCTTCAGAAGTAAGATTGCAAGGTCTATATTGTGCCAGGTGAGATGTCTGTCCAGCCTGGTGTCTTGTGTTGGCCAGTTGCTGGTAATGAGTGCCTTGGAAGGGATATAGAACTGGGGGTGTACGGAGAGGTTCTTCCCCCTTCAGCCATACCCTGCCAGCCGATTAGGGATAGCCTGGTATATTCTTCAGACCTGAATATTCAGCAGTTTGAAGCTCTCCAGAGAAAAACATGCTGAAGAAAATACAAAGATTTTTTTGACTGGTTATGGGGTCCCACTTCTGTAAAAGACTGGCAGATGCCCTGTACCAGGTAGTAGGACAGGCAGACCAAGAAAAGGCCCAGTGTTGGAGCTGTCTCGACTTAAATGAGATGCAGAAGAACATGGATCTTAAGTGCTGGAAATTAAATGCAGCAGTATGATGATTGTCCAGCTTTATCAGTGCTGTTGCAATCTTAAGTTGGAAGAGAATATCCAGTGAACCAAGATTACTGGAAAGTAGGGATTGGCCAGCAGAAATCTTCAAATGAAATGCATCTCTAAATTCTTCACACTTTCATGTGTGAAAAGCGGTTTCAGGGGTATCTGTGCCTCAAATAAATGCCCCAACAAACACCAAAATAAAAAAAATCCCACTCAAAACCAAATGATGCCAAAAACTTGAACTGGAGTAAAGATGTAATATATGGATAAATTTCACTCACTTATAATTTGTGATTTAAAAAACCAACACCGTCACAAGCAAACATTCCATATCTAAATTTTGATGTTATGTGCTTAATGCTGTCAGAAGAACGCTCCAGCAAAATTATTTTATCAGATTATATAAGGCACTTTGTTCATCAGATTGCAATATCGAACTCTTAACAGTGGTTGATCGTGTGCTATCTTTGTGGAAGACTTTCCTTGACTTCTTGAGGCCTTTTTGCCTTGCCTTTTAGGAAATCTAGGATCCGCAATTGTGTGAAAAGCACATTGTAAGTATATACTTGGTTTTCTAGCCTTGCATGATTATCATATTTTAATTACAGTTGTATCAGTTTGGCTGCTTTATTAAAGAAAAAATAATTACTTGTTATGGCTTCTCACATTAAATTAATGGTTTAAGTGGTTATAAGTAATTCTAAATATTGACTTGATGACAAATACTGTACGAGGTGGCAGAACGACTTCTTGATTCTGTGGTAGAGCCATGGTTAATGTGTGCTGACACATTTTATTCAAAGAAAAATTGAAACGTTCTCTGAAAGGGATTGTAAGGGAAGCTTCTGAAGTACTAGTGTCCTTCCTTTTTTTTATTTGTATCAGTATTGTAAATCCCTTCTCCTGCAAATAGTTAATTGAGGAGAGTTGACCAAGTAGATGTGCAATTCATTACCTGTAGCTGCTTCTAAACAGCTTCTTTCTTTTATTTGTTGAGGATCAGGGAACTCTTTCAAATTTTGGGATATGCTGATTATCCAAGCATCTAGCTGTGGTCATTCTTTCTTCAGGAGAGACTAATCAGTCTAATTAGTCTTATTCCTTCTGATGTTAAAGCAGTAGACAGCTCATTCTATTTTTATTTTTTTTTTTCACTCCAGCTATGTTAATGCTTGTGTCCTAAGTCCATCCAGTCTGAAGTTTGTATTTGAATGGTGCCTGTTTTTTTTTTTTTTTTTTAAATTTTCTCTTATTGACAGAATATCATGGCATCTCAACTGCAGTTCCATGCTTCTGGTGTCTAGGAAGCCCTAAAGTCTGAAAAGCTCAGAAGAGGAAATGGAATGAAAACTTTGTGTTAAAACCTTCATACGATGATTTGTATTTTTTTTTTTCTTTAGATGTGGCTAAGGAAGTAGGAGTGAAAGTATGGCAACTACAAATCAACTTCTGACCCTTTTTATTGCTGTTTGAGGCAATAGTCTTCCAGAGCCTCCAAAGTAGTTATTTTCTAGTCAAGTGCTGCTGTGCATGCCTGTTAAAACTGTATTGCCAGAGAAAAGTAGTGTGTTACTTCAGTACATTTATGAGCTTTTAAGGCGTGCAGGATGGTTCCCTCCTCCCCCCCTCCAAAATGGGATTCCCATTGCAGTCTTGGCAAATCTCTGAAACGTACTTTTTTACCTTTCCCTGTTTTTGTTTGGATGGATAACATGGTGTAACAAACTAGTCATAACAGTCTCCAACTTCTACTATCCATTGTTTAAGAATGATTTCAGTACAAGGACAGGAAGATTGAGTGTATCATTTGGTGAATATTCTGGCTTAGTAAATCTCAAACAATGCATTCTTCTGAACTGACAAACCAATAGTCCTAAAGTAAAAGTTCTGCTCTGCAAGTAGCATGGGTATGTGTATACAAGTGTGGCAGTCTTTACGGTATTTTAGTCCAACTTCTGGTGTGTGTGCCAAATGAATTAAAGATTATATGAAAAAAAAATCCTAGATAAAGGACTTTGCTCTTTACTCTTAAAGAAGAAAATGGGCTGTGCTTTGGTTTTTTTTTTTTTAAAGATCTCTGAGTATTTGTGTACTGTTTTCCCTTTCAGTGACTGGGGAGAGAGCTGCTGGCATGGAAGTGAGCTGGGTTTGTCCGTGGGAACTGTGAGTAAGGTATGTATTGTGTTCTTTTTGCTGTCTTTAGTCTGCAGCTTTTGTTCTTATGTGGTGAATTGAAAATTGCTTGTGGTCACTAAATGTAAGGGATAGTAGTGTGTTAGAGTTGGAATATTTTGAATTTGTACTAGCATCAGGTGTGACAGCTGTCCAGCAGGGACTTTATAGTGTAAGAGTATAAATGGTACACTTGTCCACTTTTCACTGCTGCCTAGCAATTAGTTAGACTTGTCACAAGTTAGCTGGTAATATGTTGCAAACATTTTTCAGTGTTACTGGTACTTGTCTCACTAGACTGATTTATTCAGGTATATAAAAGCAGCCAATTGTGTCTATACAGTAAAATTGTAATGTCTGTAAAACTGTAACTGAGCTTACCATGATACAGTAGCACTCAAAAGAGATGATGATACATTCAGACATTATCTGTGGTCCCAGGCTGAGTCTTACAGTAAAGAATAGAAAATGTTTTAATGCATTCTAGCACCAGAACAAAAGTCTTGGTTTAAATGTCCTTCATGTGCTGGCTCTTAGTATTGTTGCTTCAAAGAAAGAAGTAGTGAAGGTTGAATTTGGTGTCCTTTGAATTGGCAAAGAACAGCAGCAGTACTGATTCCCCCACCCCTCCACTATGTTCTTTACCCACATTCATTAGATTTACATGTTAGGGAGCACCTCTTGAGTATGTACTACTTCTTTTCAATAAACTGATTAGCTTAGACAAGACAGTAATATCGGTATATTCTTCTCTATGAATCACTGAAGAAAATTATTACCTGTTTTTTGGTAGTGGGGAAATCCAAGGGTGGAAAGTCAGCTCTCGTAGGGGAAAAAGGGAACAGAAGATCTGGTAACTCAGTCTCAATTGCTGGACTTTCCCCTTAAATAAATGTCATGCTGGGTAGCTGCATTAGAAGATGCCAATAAATTCGAAGAAATTTGGATTCCACACCCAGTGTCCATTGATGGGGAGGAGAAGCAAAGTCATTGGTTTAATTTCTGTAGGCAGTTTCATACTGTCATGACTAAAGAATGTGACTGGGGTCAGAAAACTTCCTGCAGACTCTGTTTCAGGCTTTGGTTTCACGCTGTACCTAACATGAGGTAACTGCAAGCTGTCACTTTTCAGTGGGCCCTGCTCCTCTGTTTGGTTTTTTTTTTGGATGAGATCTAATGAACCAGTGGTTGCAGGGTTCAGATTGCTTGCACAATGGGAAAACAAGCGTGTTTCAAGGTGTAGCTTTCCATCAGAACAGCAAGCTGAATTGACTTGCTCTGTGACTGCAGAGCCACTAGATTTGAAGGAGAGAAGGTGCGAATTTCAAACTGAGGTGAGGTGATACAATATGGACCTACATGCTCTGTCACAGCCCATGATCAGACTGAGTTAGATAAAATGTAAAACTACTTCCTGACACACACAAAAGTAAGTTGCCAAAAAACCTTGCCATAAACTCCTTCAGATTCTTAAGTTCTGCAGTTTTGCCTGCCGCTTTGTGCTGACATGAATGCTTGTGCTGGGAACTGAACTGACTAAAATCTAACTACTTTACCTTTGTTTTATTTCCTTTGTTTCCTTCTTAAAATTTATTTTCTTTTATTTTAGTCTAGATTGGTTCCCTGAGCTATCTTTCCTTCCTTGCCCAAGTCCCCACTTTGTTTTGCCCTAGGTCATCCAGTTCTTGTCCCAAAGTTCAAATCTTCTGCGTTTGAAAGCGTATTGTTTCTTGTGCGGGCTTATTTCCACTCTTCTCTTGTCCAATGACTTTCTCATCCCAATCTGCCCTAAATCCACATTCAACATGAGTTCCTTCATACTTTCTCAGCCACTTAGTTTTCCTGCCATGGATTCCCAAGTCAAAGCTCACATCTGGCTGCAGATCAGCATTCCCTTTTCTAGTTTGCTGCAGCCTCCCTGTTTCCATTGGTTGTTGGCATCTGTTGCCACATGTCTTTGCTTCATCTGCTCGCCCCTATGGGGCGGGGGGAAATGCTTTGCCACCGACATGAAGGAAATTTTTAAAAATGCATCAGACAGCAATTGCAAGAGGAGGTGGTGGAAAACAGGCAATCCTGTTCTAAACACTAGTTCATCATGCATTTCTTTGGCACCAGTGCAGGCTTAAACAGCTTGCTCCCTTTCACAGCTCCCTCTGTTTTGCTGGCATAGCTGTTTTTGTGGCCATGGTGAGCCACTCTGGGGAACAGATCCTCCTGGAAAGAAGTGGTTTTTTCTAGATTATTTTTCGTCTGGTCCAGTACATGTTGTCTCTGTAAGATTTATGCTAGTTTCACAATGAGGAAGGTATGTGAGTGGGAATGTGTAGCAGACTGCTTAAGTTGGCACCGCTGCTAGATGTTTAAGTGTGCTCTTTGACATTACAGTTAAGTTGATCTTTCAGTGAGCTGCTGTTGCAAAGGCTGGTCAAACCTCTGCGCAGCTGTGCACTCGTGCTTCTTCCTTTGCATCAGAGCTAGTGATTGTGCAGCCACAGGGCACGTCCAGCTAGCTGACTGATCCTGTAGAAAATAGTTTCTAATCTTTTGCAGAGTTAATCGTCTGCTGGTTCAGCTGACCTGAGTCACCCCATGGGTGCACACTCATTAGATCAGACAAAAGGGAAGCAGCAGGAACCAATAGCCCGGTAACAGAAGGCTGGATTCCTCTTTTAATTATGATGTTGAGCTATATCATGACCAAGGCCTAAAATACACAAGTGTACCCATTGACACGTGAGACCTGAACATCGTGTCTTTTTTTCTCTTTCGTTCTTTGAACTTCAGTAGAAATTGTTATTTCTTCATTAGCTATCATCTTTAGTCTCACAAACTAGATGATTAATTCAGCACACCGAGAGGTATGATAGAATTATGTGTCTATAAACTGCTTCACCAGTTTAAGGCTCAATGTCCTCTGAAATTAGAAGGATGTCTTCCTCATTCATGCTTTGAGCTTAAATAAGAACTTCAGAAATCGGTGGGGAGTTTGTTCTTTTTGAGCAAGGATTGTTTATTATAAATATCATTGTGATTCTCAAAACTAACTTTGGTATTATCAGTTCTTCTGTGTACCCAGAGTTCCATGAGCTTGAAAGCCACAAAGTTCCTCCAAATACATATTGAATCATGAAAAGTATTTCTTAAAAAACATCTGGAATGCCAATCTACATTTCTCAGCCTGCTATTTGTGGTTTTAAGAAATGGATGTTTAATGATCATTTTTCAAGATCTCTTAAAGACTTTCTATCACTGCTGGACTGAGTGAAACAAATGCTAGTGTCTTATGAAGGAAGTACTTAGGGCTTAAGAAATATGGTTCCTGATGAGTGGTTGTTAAAACCATGTGCAAGGCTGTGTTTGTCTACAGCAGAAATTATATGGTTGATTGCTTTACGCTAGATGTGTTCTTTGCATCTTTTCCCCCTCAAGTCCTAACATCTCTACACAGCTGTTCATGCCTTCTGTGTGATAACATTTCTTGCCATTTTCTTGCTGGCCCGAGCAGGTTTTTTGACTCTTGTACTGATAGATTTGCTGGAGGTGGTAGTGGAGAGACTTCTGGTGATGATTCAAAGGTGTCCTCTGTTACTGTAATCTTACTGGCACAGTATACATACAGATTCAGATTCTTTAGCTCTGATAAAGTTGTGCTCATCCATGCTTTACCAGCATCTTTGTTCACGTGTTGCAATCTTTGCATTTTTAATAGGGGCTTTGTAGGGTAGTGGCTTGTGGTCATGGTAAGATGGACAGTTTACACCTGCAAATAACTAGTTCTAATCCAGAAAGAATTTGGTTACTTTTTGACTGCTTTTGCAACCCCCCCTGCCCAATTACTGTGAAAGTGAAGGAAGGTGATGACTGGTTCATTTTGCAGAAGGCAAATTCATGTGGAATATGTGTGTTAAAATAAAATTCCATAATCTAAGAAGGTCTCTCTTTAGTGGTCTGCATAGTTTGGTTTCTTAACTTAAGGTGGTTCCTCAAGAACAAGCTATTACATTGTCAGGGTACAGTCTTTGTGATGCTTGCCTTCTTGCTTGCTGTGTTGTATATACTTTATGGGCAGTGCCATTAGTTTAACCTGAGAAGTAAATCTGCCAACAGTTTTGTGCCTGGGTTAAGCTGACTGACAGGAAACTGATTTTTTTTTTTTTTTTTTTTAATACAACCTTGGAGGTCTTCCTGTTGGTGACTTTTTTCTGATATCTAAAGATAAAGGGAATATTTCTCACTCTGATCGTTATAGCTTCTCAACCTAATGTGATGCTTCGGTTTCCATCTGCTGCAAACTTCACTTCTCCTGGGTTATTCTTTTGATTTGTGATGACCTGGGGGGTATAGATGCCTTTGGGCATGTCACGGCATTCTCTTCCTCTCTTCTCACTCATTTCAAAGATTCATCTACTTAAAGCCACTTTGCCCCAAGATTGCCTCTTCTCTTGGCTGGATGATCTCAGCTGGCATAATCATTTAACAGAAGGCTGCTCTTAAGTTTAAAATAAAAAAACCTGTCTTCTCAAAATAGCCTGGCTGCACACACATGCTGTTGCTGTTAGGTGCTGGAGGTTGCTTAGCAATTCTTAAATTGGTAGGAAATTGCTATTACCCTGGCAACTCAGCCCCAAAATGCAAACAAGGGAAAGCTGTTTCTAGAGGTGCCCTTGCTTGATTTGGGAATTATGCACTTCCCCCCCTCACCCCCGCCTCCCTGATTTTTAGTTACTTATTTTTTAATTCCTTTTGTTCCATATTTTTTTTCTGGTTATTGAGGTTTCGTGTTAGGGAAGGTGGTACTGTTCTTTGGTTCATTTAAATAACTGACTGTCAAGATCTTGATTATGCCACGAGTATGTGAGTATTGCCAAAATTGAGAGAAGTCTAGTGCATGAAGACCTAGTTCATGTGTCCATATCAACACGAATGTTGGATAGATTAAACTGTATAATACCTTAAGGTGACACTGCTACCAAAAATAGCCACCCTGATTTCTTTTTTATTTTCTTGTGCCTCATTCTCCCTCATGCTAGCCCAAGTTTTTTGTGTGGCTGGGTGGCAAGCTGGATCAGGAACTGATACAGATTAAAACTAGTAGTCTGTATGTGCATGGCCAGGTCAAATTTAACACAGATCAGTTCCTTGATCTGGTTCAGCCTGTGCTGGCCCACAGGAGGTGAGGAATGAGCAGGCTGGACTGTTCCTTTTGTTGGCAATGCCAGTTTAGTGTCTAACCAGAGGATGTGGTCTTATGATACAGCTAAGTTGATCTAAGCTGGCTCTTGCCAAAAGGGGCGGTCTTGGATGCATGCCTTTGTTGCTTCCTTGTGCCAACATTGGTGCTTGTCTGGCCTTATGATGGGATGATTAATGGAGCTAAAATGGCAGGAAACTAATCCTAATCCCTTCTCCCCCTCCCAGTTTTCTTTTCACTTAGCTCCGTGAACCAGTTTACTGTGGGTCAGACAGGTTTCAGTACTGCACGTGTCTGTCTGTTTTGTTTCCCTTTCACGTCTTGGGCTTTGAGCTACCCTTCAGTGATTCTGGATGAGCAGCTTTACGAGAAGTTTCTATAAGTAATTTTGTCATATGGTAAATGCAAAGTAGAATAGTTTTTTCACCAAGGAGTAAGCTAATGAGGTTTACTGTGTGTTTGTTGTGATACGGTGTTGCGATGGCAGGAGGATGCACCTAAAAAGCTACCATGTAGAAGCTGCAGAGCAATTTGGTCTTTGTAGTTTGCAGGTTTGATGAAGATAATATTTTTCTGAAAATTCTTATTGGCTATGGTTTTTAATCTTATACTTCGTGCAAAATTGACTCTGCCTCATTTGTCTGTCTGAAGTTGAAGTTTCTTAGACGCCTCCAGAAGTCAGAAAGGGATGAAGATTATTTATATATTTATGAGTAGTGTCTAATGTTTCTTTTGAGCAGCTCCATCTTCTCCCTTGTGTTGTGGTCCATGCTTGTATTGTTGTGGCAGTGGTTTTGTGCTTTATAGCAATGTAATTTGGGCACTCTTGGCTCCTGAGAGCTCACTGTTGCCCCTGCATTATGGTGACACAGCTGTGTGTGTAGTTGGCAGTGGACTAGATTGAGGAACTGATTTTGCTGAATACCCAGGAAAAATGTATGGTTTTCAGCTAAATTGATTCCTCAGTTGAAGAAGGGGCAGCGTAGGGACAGAAATGAGCAGCTGGACAGTGGAGGACTTTAGGGTTGCTTAAGCTGGTGTTGCTGCTGTAGAACATCTGTGGGATCACAACCACTCTTATCCTGGAAGCAGTTGGCCCAAAAGTAGAAAAATGCCGTGATAGAAAGCTTGTGTCTGGTTAGGCAACAGATACAAATCCTTGAGGGCACTCACCCTGAAACACTTACTGAGGATAAGAAATACTTGCTCTTAATACTGTCCATCAGCTGCTGGATGACTCAGTTAAAGACCATGGTATGGCCCATTTCTTTGTGGGAAAGTTTCTAGTCTGTTCAGAAATGACAGGAAAACAAACGTTTTGAAATTTTAATTAGGTCCTACATAGTAATGTGTGTAACTAACTGATTGATCATTCTACAATGACAGTTATAGAGTGGTATAACTGTCTGGGAAGTCTAAAAACAGTCTTACTGTTGGTTACAGAAAAGGATTCCATGCCTTTCACAGGACTTCCAAATAATGCAGCATGGATGATTATAAATCCTCAAAGCATCTTCCAAATCCCTCTATGCCCTCATCAGACTTTTAATTGAAAACATTAAAATCAAAATCAAACTCACGCAATTACAGATTTTACTGTAGTCTTCTGGACTGAATGCTGCTTGCTTTTTTTTTTTTTTTTTTTTGAAAGTGGGGATGTGTTGCATACTAAGACTTGGCATTGCTCTGAAAAAAGTTCTTTTTCCCTTAGGTAGTGGCTAGATGTTTGGATGTACTAATGGTGCAAGCAGGTTCTCTCCCCTGTGCTGTGCTGGCACAAGTGTTGGTGTGGCTGCATGGCAAACTGCACCAGGGTCCTGATTTAGCTGGAGTGTGATCCAGAAGACTAGCTTTTACACCTGGGTCAGTTTTCTCATTGGTTTATCACGTGTCACTGCAGATTCTTGTGCTGGCCTGAAATGGTAGGGGATGTGGTGGAAGGAGAAGGCAGGATTTCCTAATGCATTTAATGGTTCATCCCAGTTTAGTTTCATTTGAGCTGCAACCCTACTTGGAGTAATAGAATTGTTGTCCAGGCTTTTTGAGATGCACAGAGTCAGACTGTGATTTTTTGCGTTTTGTGGCAGTGTTCCCCTGTACTGTGCTGGTTCAACTGTGGCTTGTATGGAGGAATTGATCCAGCTGAAAAATAACCTAGGAAAAATTGCATTTCAGCTGAATCAGCTTTCTGATATGGTTCACAGTGTGGCTGTACAAGCAGCACTGCTGGCACAACACAGGACATAGTGGCAGGCCAAGAATGAATGTCAAGGCAAGGCAAGGTTTGCTTAAGCTGTGTTACCTTTGATGTGGGACAAACATTGAATGACGTGCCAACTAGGATTAAAAAGATGCTTTCCATCCCTGTAGTCTTCTGCACGAGTTAGGAAACCTGCAGGTCCAGGTACAACTCTAGATAATCCAGCTGCTGTGCTGAAGTTCCATTGGACAATTTACTGGAGAAACTCTGGTTTATAATCCCAGTACCAATTAACACTAATTGGTATGGTGTTGCTCAGGGTTACATAGCAAACTGGTGTGCAAGCACTGATTTCTTGCTCTGCTTTGTGCTGTAGCTGGCTAGGCTACACTGCTTTTACTGTAGCTGGGTACTGTGCTTGTACATAAAGGACAGAGTTTCAGTGGACTGGCTGATGTGAATATAACTAGATTCAACAATAGATTACAACACTGTTGTTAAAATGGTGTTTGAAATGTGATTTTCCTAGTTTAGGCAGGCTACAAACTCCTGTTTAAAAGAAAATCCAGTATGTCAGAAGTTCCCAAGTACATTTGCTGTTTACCTAGTTGAAGCAGATCTTACGTATTTGAGACATGTCAAGCTTTTTTTCCCCTTTTGGGAAGAGGAAGGAACTCTTCTTCTTTTCTGGGGTAGATTGAGGAGGGAAGGTTGAGTCTCCCCCCATTCCAAATCCTTGCTGGATTATGGATTATTAGATATGTCTGTCCCCTGTTCATGGATTCAGGCCTGGCTGTGCTTGTCCTCTGCCATGATCTGACCTAACCATCATGTGGTACGAGGCAAAGTATAATATCTCCTTCGATAAGGCAAATTGGCTTTGGCTCCTCTACGATGGTGACAGCAGTCCTTACCAGCCAGCCTCCTAACTGAGCAATTACTCTTCCTTTTAGCCCATTTCCACAGGCCTCCCATCCTACAGCGACAGGGCCTGAGGCCAATTATATTGGTCATGATTTAACTCTTTCCAGCCTTTGCAAGGATTGTGATAGCTTACCAAACTGTTATTCTAAGTCTGCGGTTTAAGGGTGTGTGTTTCCAGGCTTTCTGTATCCATTGTAAAGAGAAAAGAAGGGCACAATCCCAATTTTTTCTCTTTGCAGATTGTTACGATTTGCTCTCAAATGGAAATGAGCGATGTTTGCTTTGGACAGGAAATATATCAAGGAGGGGGTAGGCTCTTTCTAGCCAAATTGTAACTGAAGTAAAAGCAAATACTTCACATGGCAGTAAGGTTTGGCTCAGTCTCATTTGTTTTGTTGTAACAAGCACCAGCTTCGGTTGGTGGTTTTTGTTGTTTTTTTCCCTCCACCCTTCTTTCCCTTGCTTCTCTTCAAATCATGACGTAGGGTCCTGGGAATGAATGTATGACAACATGGATGAAATAGCGTTTATTCATTACCAATAAATTCTAATTGCTGCCTTGAATATACACTGAAGAAATTTTTGAAACAAATGTACTACCACTTATGACTTTGTTCTGGGTATTACAGAGCAAACGTTACTAATCAACTGAAGTACGAAACTGAAACGGAAGTGGGGAAAAAGACTGTTTGAGCTACTTTATCAGTTATCAATGTGTTGATGTTGTCACACTCATTCAGGTTAATTATGAGTGTTAAGTGGGGAATACTTAATAAAAAACTGTATTGTTAAAAACGTTGCTCCTAACGTTGCTCCAAGTTTATGCTTTCTGATTGATTTCTGGAGGATTGTCCTATCCTGATGGTTTCTACTTTACTTATTTGCAGCTTGCTTTACTTGTGTCTTTTTGAAGCTGAAGGTTAGCCTCTGGAAGTACCTTTTGCTTGATAAATTAGTACAGTGCAGCAGAGTTATGTAGTGGTAGTCTTCTGAGTTTAGATGGGTTGAAACAGCAGCATACTAAGAAGCAGGAGATTTCCATCTTCATTAATCAAAACCAAATATAATTGCCCTTGTATAATGTCCATTACTGTTTAAATGTTGGCACAGTAACAATTTCACTGGAGACTTTTCGCTAGTTTGTTTCTGTTTAAATTACTGAACATAACAATTTTAATTTTAGCATAGTGATGGCTTTTAAATACTTATTTAAAGAATTATGGAAATACCATGAAACATTTAAAAATTGCTTATTTCATTAAAGTCCTTTATATATTGCACATTTCAGTCGTAGCTGAGGTTTTAGACAGGAAAGCTTTTTTGTTTACTTCATGTGGAATATTTTTCTTGCATTCATTTTCACTGATAGTGAATGGGGAAGAGATAATGGAGCAAGAAAGAGAATTGTTTTTTGAAATGCAGTTGATTTTATTTGAAAATCCTCAATTTGTTGTATTCGGCTCTCTCTCCAGGTTTATTATGAAGGATACTTTACCTGACTCGATTTCAGATTGACACTGAAATAGTTAAAACACTATTGTTGGTATAAAAGGACAGCAATCAAGAGTTCAGCAAGGTTCTAGATAGACTGCTTTCACTGGAACAACTCAATCTGTGTCTTCTCACGATTGGGTTCCTAAAGTACCAAAAGTTGAGAATGTTCTCATACTTTTTAAGAAAATTATAATAATCTGTAGTTTCTGCGGTGACACTGTTGGAGGTTTATGCAAGCTTTTAAACTTTAAAGTTGAGCAAGTTTCAATCACTAGTTGTATTTGAATTGATGATGATAATGAACACTGTGCTAAGGAACATGTTGCTCCAGAATATGGAGATGCCTTGATGAACTGAACATGTGGGTTAAGACTCTCATGTGAGATTTATGGTTTGGTTTTTTCTGGTTTGTCTTGCAGGTTGCCATCACGAAAGCCAAAGTGGATTTCTCCGGTGTGGTGTGCCTGCCCCCTTCCGTCATTGCTGGAAATGGGCTGGACGGAGGAGGGGCTGGCGAAAATGATGATGAGCCGGTGCTGGTGTCACTTTCGGCGGCCCCCAGCCCTCAGAGCGAAGCTGTTGCCAATGAGCTGCAGGAGCTCTCCTTGCAGCCCGAGCTGACCCTCAGCCTCCATCATGGCCGAAACCCCAACCTTCCTCCACTCAGCGAAAGGAAGAATGGTAAGTGGTACAGTGCACTCATGTCTCATGTAGTATGTCCTCGCCACAGAAGAACTGTGGTGGTGTCATGGTACGTGTTCTGATGACACTGCGGCTTCTTATTGCTTCTTACAATGTTTTATTTGTATGGAGAACTAATAATCTAGAGTTGATAAAACTGATTTACATTGTTCGATGGGAAGCATTGATGTTACTGGCTGTGGAAGTTCCAGAGAGCTCCAGTGATAAATGCTTTAGATTATTGTTTTAGGTGAATACCAGAAACACTTCCATGTGCTTTGTGGTGACTAAAAGTTGTGCAAAGCTGAGACCATCAGTCAAAGGAAGTGTTAGCTCCTCTTCAGACTATAGCCATCCATAGAGGTTTCTTTGCCACCTTGGTCTGCACTTACCAAGGGTGAGTAACTTTCTCACTGCAAATGTCTGAAAGGTTCTGTCAGACTTGTTAGAAGGAGGAACAAGACCTAAAGTTAAAAATGAAATACCCTAGCAGGCCTTCTAATCCTAGAGTGAGAATGACCTGCCTATGTTTCTCAAGTTGCGGGTAGCTTATGGACAACTATGGCATGAATCCCTCTAACTGTTTGGTGGGTGACAGTGGAGTGGCAAAATATAGGGTCGCTTGGTGACCAGAATTCCTGGTTTTGGAAGAATGTGAACTGTCTGAAGCTGAGGATCACCAGGCTGCCATGAAAGCCTTTGCATGTTCAGCCCCATCCTGTGTCAGGCTGATGAAACCATTTGATAACTGGTTCCTTCTGTTCGTGAATTCCTCTTGGTGATCTCCCTTCACTCTGCCCTCTGGGGTATATGCTGGTGGCTCTTGGCAATATGAAGGTCTTTCTAGAGTCTGAATTCTTGCTATCAACTTTACCTGCAAGATACTATGGATTTGAGCATGGTTGAGTCCTGGGTGCCTTACAGTGTTGGGCACTATATAAATTACACAGAGTTGCATGGCAGAGCATATTGGAGATGCTGAAGAGCTTTGGAGTGGCTTTATAGCCAAAACATAATGCTTATGGTAAAGTGATTTAGAATATGTGAACTGTAGGACAGTAATCTGAATTGGAGGGATACCTCATTTGGCATGCCTGGTTCTTTACCTCCAGAAACTGAGCATACCCTTCTCTGAACAGCGTATCAGTGTTTTGCTAGCTGGACGAATTAATTAACTTCAATCCAAAATATTGTTTAAGAGGATAAAAAGAGTTTCCTCATTCCTGCACATTATACCATCATTATGTGATTACAAGTCACGTTTACAGGCCTTAAAAATGGAGGAGCTAGAAACTGCAGAAACAGAACAAAAACCTTCTAATCCTTGATGTTTGCAGTCCTCTAAGTATAAAAGACAACAGATAGAGATAAAGGTGGTGGTGGTAAATAGAAGAGAAGAATTTGGAATATTAGTCAGCATGGTAGGCTGTGGTCTCAACACATCTCAACTAGTGGTAGATTTGGGCATTTTATAGTTATGAAGGCAAAGAGAGATTTCAAACAAATTTAACTGAGGTAGTTTTGAAACTGGTAGAGGGCTCGAAAGCAGCATGGGAAAAGCACATGAGCCTTTGTTTCCAAAACCTGACAGCTGACCACCTGAAGGTGACATTGTGAATTTACTGGAGGCAGGGTTCTTTTTTTTCTTAGTGGATAAGACATGATTAAGGGTCCTGAATTGGGAAGAAGCAGTTTATTCTTGATGCCACAGGGAAAGAGATACTAGTGTTGGGAACAGATAAAAGTACCTTTTTAGGAAAATGAAACTTACAGCAGCTTTGAATGGATACAAGCAGGATACAGCAGCATTTGTTGTGGTGAAAGGAAAGGATATTCTGTTACAGAAATGAAAGAGTCTTTATATGATTCAGTTTTTTGGATAGGTTTAAAAATTGGTATCTTGGGAATATTTTACAGAAATAGTTGGGTTTCCTCTATCAGAATAATGTTATTTTTATGGACTCAACCTTGAATCTGTATCATTGTGGGCTGCAAATCTGCTTGACTGGAACAGGTAAAATAGAGTTGGGTTTAAAAAGTATTTGAAAAGGAACACCTCTGCCCATACCTTTTGCCAAAGAAAATTAGGATATTCCCGGAAATGACTCATTAGGTGTGTCTCTTCAGAACTGATTCTTTATCAGGGCTCAGCACAATAGTGGAAATTTTACTGCTGGAGGTGCAGCTTTTCAGACAGGGCATAAAGTCCAAAGTCCCTGATCTAGACTACCTGAATATTCCTTATCTTCAGAGGTATACAATGCTCTTTTCTCCTAGGCTGCAGTATGTTGTTATGTGTTGTTTGTGTGCCCATTCATTAAAGCATTGTGGGACTGAAAAGTGCTGTTGAAATACGGTTATCTGCAAACTGTCACAGCATAGAAGGAGACTTGGCTTAGTGAGCTGTTGAGAAACATAGCTGATGCATTTTGAATTAATAAACTTGTTCCCTCAAATGGGAACTTTTCAGTTATCTTGGGGTAGAGGTTGCACAGCTGTTGAGCTTGTTAAAGCTCCTTTTTTAAAGATGGTGGATCTTTGTTGTTGTGCCTTTTGCTTCAAACCTGTTAAAAAACCTTTAGAGATGATCTGCCAGTCGAGATGGCAATCTGCTTAAACATTTGAGCAATCCGAAGTGGTTGTAGAAGCATATCTTGTGCAGTGAAACTGCTTCTGTGACAACTTGCCAAATTCAAGGTATGAGGAAGATTCAAGCTGAGTGGCAGCGGGAGGAGATGGTAAATAAGGGACTTGCTGGAAGCTGCTTATCTGTGTCAAAGGGTCTCCTGTTTGCAGTTCTAGACAGGCATTGCTGACTCACAGCTGAACTAACTACTTATGCTGAGCGCTTCTAACAGGTTAACCCTTTGCGCACCTTTTGCTTACAGAAGACTGTTTATCTGTAGATGTCCGTAGAAAAATATTGCATGGATTTGTACTGAATTTGTTACTTCAGGCCATGGTTCTGGAACATAAACTACTAGCTGAGTTAGAATAGAAATTTCTTTGGCATGTGAAGCATCATGGAATTATGTATCCCATGGGAGAACTGGGAGTGCAGTCCTGTATGCACATGCTGCCATATGTCCTAGGACATCGGATTCCCTTTGGGTTTTTTTTTTCTGCTCTTAGAGAACTGAAGAGCAGCAAGAGACAGTTTCTAGGGGCTTTCTTGTTGGTTTGGTTTTGTTTCAGACCCAGACTCCTCTTCATATTCTTCTCCCTTATCACAGCTACATGTTATCCTTGTAGGTGTGTGTTCCTACAAGGATAGGTACAGCTAGACAGATGAGTGTAAAGACCTTAAACATCTTGACTGAATAGTTGTTATTAAGTTACACTACATTAAAATGCAATAAAAGCTATTAAGGATATGTGTGAAGTATTGGAACATAACAGATAGACAGGAAACAATTTCCTGTCACTTCAGTGGAAGTGATGTGGTAAGATGTTAGTAAAATATTTTGACACAATTATTAGGTTCTATTCAGACATCAAGCTTAATGGAACATTTAAGGTGTAGTTATTTAATATTTCTTTGTGCTTCACAGTGAATTTTCTATCCAAAATTCACATTCCTTCTCCTTTTTTACCCATGTTCATCAAGGCCTCGACTTTCTTTAACTATGAGAGATTACCTGTGACTGACTCATTCGTTGCCACACAAGCCAAAAAAAGGTCATTACAGAGTCATCTGAAGCTGTTAAGTATATCTTGATTTTTCTCAGTCAGCTGTACTAAGATACCAAGATAACTTTTCCCAACCCTTGGGGCAGGGTTAGAGCAAGTCCCTGATGAACGTGGTTACAAAAAAGAGAAAAAACAGGTGATGAATATACAAATCTTATGCAGTTTGATAATTTCTGGTCAAAATTGTCCTTCTATTTAACTTTCATTTGAGATTATTATAATTGCTCCAGTAGCTTATTGACCCTCTCTCTTGACCTGTTTTTCCCAGATGAATTCATAGTTGTCTTTGTCCAGAGGTCATGAAAAACATTGTGTTAAAAGCCTAGGACAGTCCTGGTTTCTTCTCTCTGTAGGCTCGTTAAAGATGAGGTAACAGTCTTTCAAACAAACTGTTGCATTTTATGATTACAGGTTTGGACAAAACTTGTACCAGCTTGTCAGTTTTGGGGGTTTACTTGATCTGGGATGCTTGCCTTCTAGAAAGTACCATATGTGCTGCAGGGAAGGAGACTAGTTGGAATGTGTGGAATTTCAGTATGACTCGAAGTCATGTAACAGGCATGTGCTTTAGGTATCAGAAGGTACTCCTGTTTACTGTAAAGGCAGAGTGCTGTACAAAGCATGGGATTAATTGTTGCCACATAAGCTGTTGGTGATTATACTCACCTACAAAATGCAGAGTTGAACTTTTTAAATGGTTCTAAGGAGCTAATTTAGTGCTTGTGTGCCTATGCCTGATTACTGTTAAAAGGCAGGAGTAGTATTTGAAATGTTTATTAGGCCACCTGGTTTTATTTTAAAGAATTCTATAGGTGATTGCTCCTATAATTCTTTTATTAGGTTATATGTTCCTGTCTCCCTCTCCTTCTTTCCCTTTCCCATCCTGGATTGTCATTACGTTGAATGCAGTCAGATTCAGGATTTATTTCAAATATAACTTATTATGGTGTTTTTTGGGATTTTATAGCTGTCTTCCTGCTACTGTGACTTTAAAAACATTGATAATGTTTTCTTAAAATCATGTCATTAAACTGTCCTTTTAAAAAGTGAATATTGTGACTTGTGAACTCATTTAAGAAGTTAGGCATGTTTGTTTATTAACAAGGGTGGTATTTTATTCCCAAGAAAGGGTTTTAAAGAGACAGGATTATTCTGAAGTTATTTCCTCAGGTTTTTTGGAGGTTTTTTTGTTCTAGTGTATATCCGATTTCTGGAATAGTGTGACTCAAAGTTACATTTGATTACCAAGTGGTGGTTACTGCCTCATCCAGAATTTACATGTGAAGAAGATTAAGTCTGTATTGTAACAAAAGGATCAAGACAGGAAATATATAGCTTTCTCTGATCTGTTCTTCACACACATTCCAATGAGGCTTGCTGTTTTCTTTTGTGTGTGAGTAAGGGGAATGGTTGTTAGAATAAAAACAACCAGTCTATGTTGGATAGATTTGTGTTAAGAGACTTTATGTCCCAGGAGACTATAAATTTAGCATGCTGTCTGAAAGTTTCTGATAGAGCTATGAGATTCAGAGCATGATAGAAATGACTGGCCTGTTACTGATGGGAGCTACTAAACAGCTGAGAAGCAGTAATCTCTTGAAATATTTAGAACAAACTTTTAAATAGTGATGGGGGAATAGTTGAGCTGGAAGGAGTAATGCCAAAGGCAGCTTTAATGTGGTGGCTTTAACAAGTTAGCTCTCAACACAGTTTTTGTTCGTTCCTGATCAAGTTAACAAGATTAATGCCCTTCTCCAATCACTGGTTTGTAATATTCCTCTCCCTTCTGCTTCTCCTTTCCAGTTTCTCTCTTACTTTGTTTGCCTTTGAGGTTTCAAGGTTCAGGGCTGATGGATGAACATTAGACATATAATTTGATAGCTATTTAAAAAAAAATCCTTTTTCATGAATTTAAACTGCTTGCTAAACAAGTCAGGCTGAGGTCTGGGCAGCTGTTTTGTCTGTGTGAGTAAGGACTTCTGTTGCTGGTTTTGCTGTTTTAAGTATTAAGGGTAGTAATGGGGAAAGGAAGTCTGGTTATTTAAAGGGAGAACGCCATTCAGCAGGATCCTCAGTCTGTTCTACTGAAACAGTGAGTGGCTGCTTCACGCAAGAAAGATTGCACCATTTCACAATAGTCAATTGCTGCTAGTACTTAGCAAACTGAATCCTAGCTTTGCGTAGTAGCCTGCTTCTGTAATCTGTGGCTTTTGTCATGAAAATTTCAAGTTTTCTATAATTCATTTATATTGGGATACCATCAGCCACTTCTGCAGCCTGTAAGTCTCCCTCTGCCACAGTCAGTACATTACCACAGAGTATAATGAAGGAACCTCTGTCTGAAGGGATTCGGTAGTGCAATCTTCATCTTCCTTGTGGGTCAAAGAAGCAACATCCTGGTTAATGCTTTAAATTTCATCTGTCTGTTCATGGTCACTGATAGTGCATGTGTAGATACTTCAGGGAGTTAAGTGATGTTCCTGGACACTGTACGAAAGATTTCCTTTCTGCTTTGATCATACTGCTTTCCCTTATATTTCCATGTATCACCGCAAAAAAGAAGCATACATTCTGCTGAAAATTGATGGTTTCCTTTATTTATGATTAATATGGATATTCAGGGTAGGTGTTGAAGTGACTTATTTCTGTCACTAGTGCCTCTAAATTCTTGCAATACAGTGCACCACTGCAGTTTCTTTCCATAAGGATTGCAGAGCAAGAATGAGCATTTAGGCCTGCAATTTTTGCGTAGTCTGGCTGTGAAGCTAGGACTGCATAAGTGTGGCGTTTGAATATGAGAAGCCCAAATGAGCTGATTCTTGGCCTTTTACAACATGCTACTGATGTACGGAGTATGGAAATCAGATAAATACTACAGTATCATCACTGTAAGGGATTTTCCTGTATTTAAAGCTGCCAAATGAGTTTCTGCTGCCTCCTTTGAAGCCCCAGATGTGTTGTGTGGGGGAAGGAAGATATGTTGCTAAAACCTGCCATGCTCTTCTCTCAGCTGTTGAGCAGCTGTTGGGGAGTTCTTGCATCTCAGTGCTTGAGAAGCCCTGAAGTTATTTAACATTGAAGGGGTCAGAAAACAGCGCTAAAGCAGTTTTGCACACCCAGTTACTCATCTTCGTGAATACTATTGTGGCAGGAGAGGGATTCTGACTTGCTACAAAGGGATTTTAAATCTAAAAATTGGTCTGTATGTTTGATGCAGAGCTCAATGTATTTTTGCAGATTTATGCAGTTACTTAGATGACCTAATGAGAAATGACAATGAGCCTTGGGGAAAGATGAGGAATAAGGGAAAGCTGCTCTGGGGACAGAAGCGTTGGAATTAGTTTGTTAAGATAATTAAATTATCTGTTGGGCAAATTACTTGAGACTCTTTAGAGACTGAAATTGAATTTCCTTTCTGTTGGGAGCTAGAATCATCTAGTGAGGAAAGATTTAATGCTATTTTTGTCTTTTACTCAAGAAATATTTGACTATAAAAGTTTTGTCCACCATTCGAAATAACTTGAAACTAATCATCTGGAGGGGGGAAACATGGCTTAATTTTTTTTAACCTCTAGACAGGTTGGATGGAGGGTGTGGTCCACAATGGGAAAAGTCCGAAGGAGAAAGGGTGTTTTGTTTGTTTGTTTTTAAGAAACAGACACTACCATCTGTTTGGAAGAAGTTCCAGTCCTTTGTTACAGTAGCTCAGGTTTAGTGGTCAGCAAGGGGAGTTGATAGGGATAGGGGAATAGTGCAATTATTAAGAAAAAGGACTGGTAAAGATTGAAGGAAAGTGACTGATCTATCAGCAGGATGTGTATGTTTTTGGCCATGTTGTTACAAAGCAGAGGATGTCTGCATGTTTATGTTAACACTGGGTCTCCTTGTCCTTGGAATGAAATTGCCCCATCAGCAGAGCCCCTTAGGGGATTGAAAGTCTACCCAAGACGTCATCCTTCTCTTTTAAAAGGGGAAAAAACTGCCAGTTCTAGTGTCTCTGACCCCTTCCTCCCCCCTCCCTTTTACTTACAGAGCATCAGGGGCGGACCTTACTTCTGCAAACTACACATCTTGCGTTCCCCTTTGAGTATTCGTTTTTCTTCTAGCAGTAATTTGATTCTGGGCTGTTCCAACTTGCCTGTAGTGAATAAGCAGAGAACTGCGTGTTGAAAGACTGAGTTTTCTCAGTAGGCACAGTTTTCATCATATAAGGATGAGAATTTCTTGCAAGTTTTGAGTGAGATTAAAGTTGAGAGGTCCTCTTGGATATTTTTTTTTTTTAACATATCTATCTATCTATATATAGAGAGAGGTCTTTAAGGGATTGTAACTGTTGAGAAAAGGATCAACATGACACTGCTGGAACCAGAAATGCAGATGACAACACTCCAATCAGGTATCACCCCAAACATATCCCATGGGTAAATTTTGCTGGTGAATCATGGTCGCTGAACTACACAGGGAGTGCCAGGAGGCTATGTGACTTTGAGTAAAGACAAATTAGAGAGTTGTGGTAACTTCATGTGCAGGTTGCAGATGGATACTAGTTGGATGTTAAATACTGATCACTTTAGAGCTTCATCAGAGATAAAATTATCTTTCTGTTCTTCATTTGTTGGTCCCCAGTGTTAAATTTAAGTGCCTCATGAAGATTAGAAAATCCCTGTCAAATCTAGGACTTGTTCTAATGCAATTTCCTCTGTTTAGCTTTTGGCTGATTTATGCAGTTTTACTGCTAGTTATTTTTCAATGAAACATATTCTTGGTACTTTGGAGAGATTTAAAATTGTGTATTTTGGGAAAAATGCTTCTGCTTTGAAACTTCCCAATGCTTGTTTTCTATCTTGAAAGACTGTTTCCTTGAGAATGAAAATGGTATTGTGTTTATATAATTTTGTCCTAAATACTATGGTCTTTTTGTGATTCCGTGCTTACCTGTTAGATATGTATAGAGTTGCATTTCTGACGTGTAAGACATGCTAGAGTGAGAATTATCTGTTAATGGCAGTATGGTGTACTTCTGTAGGGCATTTTTATCTGAGGCTTTAGAACATTCTGTAATCATGAAACTTAAATATGTATAGATATGAATGACCTCTGTTCTACGGATGGGAACAGAGACTGACTGTAACCTTGGTAAGATCTGACTGCGAACTAGTAGTAGCCTAGAAGTTTGCGTTTGTGTTTGTGTACTCTTAACCTCTTGTATGGTGTTGCCTGAAAAGCAGCACATACGTAATGCCAAAAGTGTCAAGACAGACTTGTTTCTGAAAGTTAAATGCTTTTTCTTTTCCTCAAGTAGTGACTTGGAAACAGACAAGTAAAACAATAACTTCATAGTTTAATATAGTTTTTTTTTCAGAAATTGCTGTTTTATTCCTGATTTCCGTAACTTAGAGTCTTATGTTCTGTAAAATATCTGTGAAGATTGTGTATGTCTATAAAGATCCTGTATGACCTTTATTTTATAGTTCTGATATATGGTTGTATTCTTTGTTGTTTAGAGAACCAAAGTATGTTTTTTTCACCTCCTGTTGTAGATAGGAAAAGCAAGAGAGGTGTTACGGCAGGGCTACATTTTGTATGGAATACGTAGGTTTTGTCTCAATTCAGAAGGGTGTTTGGACACAATACATCATTCCTCTAGTCATACTCTTGCAGTCTGTGTGAATTTTGGAGGTAGGATTTAGACATTAGCAAGGTGTTTGGTATTGAACAGAATGTGCATAGCAAGACAGTACCTAATCTGTCTTTGTTGTAAAGAAATTATTTTTTTTCTTGGTAGGACAGTTGTTATGTAAAGGCCTGAAAAACATGTTTACCTCGATGTGCTTTATTTCTAATAGGTTTCCTAATTATGGTAATTTTTTTTCAGACAAGGAAGAGCCATGGAATTTACATTTCAGGTTCTTCTAACTGAATTTGTGCATGATATTCTGTGGAAACTCACAGAATAAAGTCAGACTTGTTAAAATTAGGGAAAGAGCCTTCATATTAGTATTACTTTTTTCCAAAACTTTATTTGTGGCTGTGTTTCTTGTTTCTTCCAAATTATGAAAACTCCTGAGGCTTGCATTTAATTCTTATGGTGAGAGTTTCTCCCACTAAAGAGTACTTGTATGTAGCTTTCGCTTAAGTCAGCTAACCCTAGTCCTAGATTATGCAGTGGCGTTCTGCAATGTTGAGGCAATTTCCTGGCAAGCCTAGCTTACCTAATGAGGGGTACAGATTTATTGCACCTCTTCCATCAGTGGCAGCTCTCTTTTCTCCTGGATCAACCACTGCTGGAAAAATATTAAGCAAGAAGCAGGCAAATGTTCACGTAAATGGATTCACAGGATTGTTGGGGAAATTAAGTATGACAACAGGATGGAACCATGTGCATAGTAAGTTTTAAAGATCAGTCGTGAATAATGAAAGTGTATTACAAGCTTCTAGATAAGGAAAATGGCTACTTGATGCTGAGACCAAATTGTTCAACATTTTTTTTCTAAAAAAATTTAATATTTAGTGACTTCAGCTGCTGTTGGTTGCTACTGTTATTTGGCTTAGTGAGGTAATTAAGTTGTTTGTTGGGCAAACTACTTGAGACTTTTTAGAGACTGAAATTGTATCTCCTTTCTGTTGGGAGCTAGAATCTTCTAATGAGGAAAGACTTAACTTCTCAAGGCTTCTTGGTCCTGATGTTCATTTCCAGAAGCCCTACTGGAAAGATGGAAGCTGGAAACAGTTGTCCCAGTCAACTCATCCAGGTTTCTGAACAGCCATTGAAGAAGTAGGAGAATCATGGCCTAAGCTGGGTAAATAAATTATCCTGATAGACCTTACACAGCTTGCACTCCATAGACCAAACCTTCTTAAAGTGTGCATGTCATAAGACTGTGCTTATTTAATGCTTGGGTACTAATAGGAGTCCACTCCAGAAGTAACAGTATCTGAAGCCATAGCTGACATAGGAAGTAATGTTTGTATTCCATGTTGGTGGACACATAAAAAGTAACAGATTTGACACTAAAGATGAGAAAACATTCTTAATATTTTAGAGAAAGAACTAAGGGGAGAATACAACTTTACTATTCTGGGAGCAGAATAGCTTAAGCAGGAAGGGACTATTTCTTCAGAACAAAACATAAGTGAAGCAGAAACAATATGACTGGTGAGGTGCACATTGTATTAACCAGAAAAAATTATACACACCTGTCAAACCAAAAATGGGAAGAGTAAAAAATCAATACAAGTGATGACAGCTGAGGAAGAAGAAGTAAAAGTGAAAATCAAGCTGAAAAGACATTTCAAAAAGGCAGTGGACCCAGAAAAAATTCCTAAAATAAGAGCAGAAACTTAACTGCTGCATTTGACATCTCATTGGACTACTGAACTTGTTTGAAGAACTATGGTATTACTGACCCAGTCATTCAAAAAGCGGTCCTGCACAGTGAGGCAAAATTCTACATTCATATTCAGGAATATAGTTTTGGAAACAGCCCTGTGTCAGTTTCGGTGTTTTCATTCTGTTGAAAATGAAGCTGATGTGCAGATCTATACCAAGCTCTTAGCAGTGGGAGCTCCCTCATTAGCGTTTTTCTCTTTTAAGAGTCACTTGGTCCTTTTTGCTGCCTTGACTCTCAGCATCTGACTCATTTGTTTTCTTTATTTGCTGATTCCAAAAGCTTGCTGTTTCCTTCCCATCATCTACTTCAACCTAATCTCCCTATGTAGCCTCTTTTTTTGTTCCCCCGAAGCCTTTGTGTTTTTCATGTCACTACCTAATTATCCCATGTGGAGATCTTGCAAATTCTTTTGCTGTTGGTCACTGTTCGGTCAAGATACGGACTGAATAGTTTGTTGATATGACTTGGCTTTGTTCTGTAACAGACTGTTTGACCCACTGAAAAAATGAGTCATGAATGTTGTTTTTTGGTGGTGGTGTTTTTTTTTTTTTGTATATGAAGAGGGAAGAGTGCTAGAAGAATAGTTTTTTTTGACACAATCTACAATCCAGTAACACTTAAAAGTGTTTTTGAACACTCATATGAGGCACTCATGCAAGTTAGGGAAATCTCAGGAGTTTTGGGTGTGCTGCTGGTTTCTATATGCAAATTTTGTGCTTAAATGGCAAACATAAACTTTCAAAGATAATATCACTTCTTTTCTTTTAGTTATTATTGTTCACGTTTCTTTTTCTGACTTCTAGCAGGTGGCTGGGCAGAAATGTGTGTGCAGTACACATACAGAGGTGCGTTCAGCCAGACAGATAAACTCTAAAATTCAGATCATTTTTTGCAGACGTTTTGCATGGATAGGTAAGAGTTATTGCCACTAAGGGTCACTTAGAGTCTAACAATGCATTGCCAGAATTAATGGACGTTGGCACTTGGCCAAATGGCTACTTTTGTTAATGAATTCCATTTCTCCTAAATTTGCTCTACTTACAATCTTCTTCATATACTGTTCTGGGTAGCATTGGTTTGCTTCTGTGCACTATACTGTGGTTTGCGCTGTCTCGGTATATGTTGCACATTAATAATTGTCTCTGTGTAATCTTAATTTCTTTCTGTGAGTATACCAAAAAAAATGAAAATCTCTTCAACAGAGTGATCTGTTGGATAGCATCTTTGGGTTTTGATATGTTGTTCCATTGACCTGCTGAAAAAAGATCTTAGACTTTATTAGAGATCAAGCCAGGTATGCAAACCAGAAGCAGGTTGTTCTAAAATGTTAGAAGTGCAGTTTAGATGAACAGGAGGGTTTTTTCCATGCATATTTAGAGAACAAAAGAAGTGTTGTTTTGAAGTCAGCATTGTAAATGAGCATAGAAATAATTCAGTTCTCCATGGTGGATAAAACTTGACTTCTCTGGTATAATTTGCTTTGTATCCAACTGGTTCTGAAAAGGGAACCATCATTTCAGCTGAAAATTAGTGTCATCTTGAATTAAATGTAAAACTTCACTCATTTTCAGGGGAAAAGTTGCATTTCTGAGCTACTTTAGCTGATTAGGGATAAATTAAACTCAATTTAGGACAAACTGATGCTGATCCCATTCATTCTTTCTTTTAAAACACAGCTCCCAGGCTCTTTCTCTTCCTTCTTTAAAGTATTTAGTTGAAGTGCTTTAGGATGTCAGCTCCTAAACTGCTTTTAATGGGAAGAAAGGGGACAGCATGTCTGTGTATTCATAGAAAGGAGGTGTCCCCCTCTTCAGCTCTTTTAGGACTGACAAATGTCAGAGCTGCAGTTTCTGTGGTTGGTTTTCTCTCTTCCCTGTTTTAAATAAAGTTTAAATTCAGTGCTGGCTTTTGGTACTCGTAAGAATAACCTCTCATTCATGCACTAAAATGCCTTCTAACTTCATCTTGTTTTTTTCAAGCACCTGTTAGTAGGATTTTTTTCGTACTGTTCTTTTCATTTCCTAGTAAGAGATTCTTCTAGTTGTGATTTTTTTCCTCTAGTTTTTGGCATTTCATTTTGTTTGACTAGTAGAACTTAAAATACTGATTTTTATTTTTTTATTCCCCTGCCCAACTTAGAATTTCAAGATTGCAATGAGTTCTTGAATCAACACAATCAGGATTTTGGTTTTGGATGGAGGGTGGAGGTGAGGGGAAAACACTCCTAGCTTTATAGTTTGCATCATCACCATTTTAAAACTAGATTTGATTTCAGTTTGAAATCTATGGCATTTGGAAATGTAGCCTTCTGTATCTAGGTAGCAAGTTCCTGGGGAGTGTAGAGAGTTCCCTGGTTGCTGGTACAGTTCCCCAAGATGTGTATATTCTCAGTTGTGATAAAATGACTCTTCACTGGCTTTTAACCAGAATCCTGCATGTGATCCAAAGACTGAACAAAGTTATGTGAGCTTCATCATCATCATGCAGTGGGAATTCTTTCCGAAGCAGCAAATGGGATGTTCCTGAAGTCAGCTTTAAATATGGAAATTTTTATGCCAGAGCTACTAACTGCATGAAGTTCTGAGTTGGCTGTTACAAGACATGGAGTGAGGAGTGCACAACTGTAAGCTGCACATTACTGAGTTATTCCATTCATGAAAGAGTTGAACAGAACCTTTTGCTGCCTTTTATCCCTGTGATTAACTATTGAGTAATCAAATCACTGTGGTGTTGTGTTAGCCAAACTAGAGTTAAAGGATTGTACTGAAACTAAATATATAAAGGATGCTTTTTTTTTTTTTTGTCAAGAATGAGAGTCTACAATAAAGACTACTCATTAAAATCACTTAGTTGAGCAGTACCTATTTCTACTGACAAATTTAAACAAGAAACTGCTGGAAGTCTATTAAAACCTGGAGGAAGTATTTGTTGAAGTCTTAAATTACCTTTTAAAAATAGTAATTTCTTCTATATCTGCTTTGAAAATACTCTGTCCATTCATTTTATGCAGTGAGTGTTATGCTACAGGTTGAGAAAGAAGGAGTAGGAAAAACCACCCAGGCAGCTTTTTGTCTTTATCCGTTCTATGAACTAAGATGAACTCGCAAGGGCACACACAGGCTGCATTTGTTCTAAAACAGCAAAGATGTGGTAGACACAAGACAATTATTCACCGACTGCTTTGTTTCCTAACCTTTCTTATGGCTCCAGCTTACTTTAAAACGTAACTATTGAGAAATAACTTTAAGGAAGGGGGGTGTGTGTGTGCATTTTAACCAGTTTCCAATCTACGTACTAAGATTGTCATCATCATATTGAATTTTTTTGTATCATTCACCAATTGCTATTAAAAACTAAATGGAAGTTTAAAATGCATGTAAACTCATGTCAGGTTTTATATGCTGGAACTAATCAAAGCAGAGTCTTCCTTGCTGCGAAATTAATGCATTATGTATAATGGGCCCTATTTAATTGCTGTCATCATATTCTGTAAGTTACCTGTTCATTTACATGATGAATATGAATCAGCCTTTCTTTAGGAACATGGTTCAAGTGCATGAGCAAAAGGAAGTAAAGAAGAATTATTTAAATCAGCTTCTTATTTGGGGTCTTTAGGCATGATTGTATAAAAATTACTTAATGATTATTTAAATAGGCTCAGACTGATCATTGTTATCTTTGTGGCTCAGACTGATCATAGTCATCTTTGTGGCCTGCCACTAATTTAGGTTCTGGATTAATATCTGAACCTGTGTTATGCTGAGTTTCTATAAACTGGTATGATGATTACACCACACATGCTTTGCCTAAAGGGATACAGTGCAGACACACATCCGTTCTGTCTTCCAGTTACCTGGTTACTCCTTGCTATCCAGTGTTTGCCACATTGAAGAGATGGCTAATGTTTAACAAAGCATTCCATTCCTGTGTGATTGCAGAAATTCAAATTAGGGTTTAGATTCAGGATTTTTTTTTTTTTTGTAATAATGGGATTCATGTCCAGTCTACATTTTGATTACAGGCATTAAAATTTTTTTATATCTAAGCTTCAATATGAATCAGTCTCTAATGTATGCCCAGAGCTGTATAGATTAGTGGTGGGGATTATAAGTAACTGTTGAGGTTTTTGGAATGTCTCTGATGTTGTGTTTTGATGTTATGTGGAAACTGACATAGAAAAATTTTAATATTTAACTGTTTGCCATCTGCTGTTACTAGTCTCAAATGATTCCTGCAGCACAACCTCCCCCCCACTAAAACCCAAACAAAACCCAAACAAAAAACCAGCCCCCAAACCCCGAGGTAACCTACAGTTTCGTGTTGCATCTGGATGCTCCTTGTTGCTGAGCTGATGCACCTCAGTTCAGACTTACAGCACCCTCTGCTGTTCTGACCTCAGGGCTCTTTCGAGAAGAGACTGACACTTACTTCAAATTGTCTTTTCAAATGGAGAAACCTCAGCTTATCTTGGGGCGGTCTGAACTGTTTTTTTCATTTGTGGCTAAGGAGACATGAGCCCTGCTTTATGGAGGTGAAACTAGAATCTTTATCTTAATGGAAGAAATATTGGCCCCCTCTTCCCTCAATTTCTTTGTCAAGAGAATTATACTAACAGAATCAATATAGGAAAGTAGTTTAATTACATTCGCACAGCTCCCTTTTGTGATTAATCTTAGTGTGGCAACTTAGCAATAGTTTAAGTAGGTGAGGAGTCATAAAGAAACAGACCTGGAATTACCCTTCAGGGTCACAGAGCCCACTCCCCTGCTGTTGCAAGTAATCAGGTTCTATACTCCCCTTCATAATTTGATTGAACACCAGTTTAAAAATTTAGATTTCTCACTTGCCAGCAACTCATACTGGAAAGCTGTCCTAGAATATCTCTCTTTGGTTAAAAGTCTTCCAGTTTTCAATACTAAATGAGCATCTCTGTCAGTGTCTTTTAGTCCAAATAGCTTTTTGTAGTTGAACTGATGCAAACCTTAATGCAAGTGAAATAATTTCACTAGAAGAAGCTGCATCCACTTACAGTATTCTTAAGTAGTCAAGTGCTAAAGTAGTGTCTGCTAATGTGACCTGCTGAGTACTTTTTTTGTATCTTTCTATCGTGATGCTTATTTTAAATCAGATCCTTTAAGTAATGTTAATGATATTTCCTAGGCATTATGCACAGCATTGGAATCCCAACAGGTTAGGAACCTATTTAACTATCCAGTTTGAGAAGTAGGTTGAGAAATGTATTTATGGTTCTTTGTAGTCTTTTCCATTTTCTTTGCCCTGATTGTTTTTTCTCAGAAAAGAGCGTATCCCAAATAAAGAAGTTGCAGTTTCCAGTGCAGCACAAGCTGGCTTCTTCAGCCTGTAATGATAAGTGACCTTGATGAGATTTTTTTTTTTCTTTTTCCTTTTTTTTTTTTTTTTTTTTTTTCCCCTGCTGGAGATACTCTGACTGAGGCTGGTTTTCCTTGTTTATGTCTTTCAATATTTGAGATTTGGATTTTGCATTCACTGATGTGAACTCAAGTTAAATATATGCCTTTTAAAAATAAATTGAGTAGTTTTGATTTATTGAAGTTACTGACACTGAGGTACCACCAGTTAAAAAGTACAACTCCCAAAACTTTTGGTTAAGCTCTTCAGAAAGTACCTTGAGCTTGACTTTATTGCAAAACACTCCCAAGGCTTAGAGCCTTCAACATTCTTCCACTAAAAGCTGAAATAAACAGAAAACACTTTGCAGTATGCCTTTGCTGACCCCGTGTTACCTCAGACTAAGCAAGAACAATATCCAGATTAGTAGGCTCCTTATGAAGAAACCTCTATTGCTGATCTTATCTTGAAAATCCAGAGACTAATGTGAGTGTCTAGAACAGTGTAGTATATGAAAAGTGGTCTCTCAGGCAGGAAAATTTCAGCCCATTTAAAGGTCAAAGCATCTTTAAGTTTAAGCTAGAAAGTTACTAGCAACCTAAATGGACCAGAAAAGAATAGCAATTTTAAACAGAAATGCAGTATTCTACAGAAGTTTCAGTTGGTTTGGTTTTTATTTTGGGGTGCGTTTTTTTGTTCGTTTGTTTTGTTTTGGTTTTTTTTTTTGTTGGATTTTTTAAAATTTTATTTTGATTTCCATATAGCTTTAAATGTACTACACACGATCTCATTTCTGGGTTGTTTTTTTCTTCTTTTCTTTTGTTATGCTTTGTTTTGTTCTCTTCCTTGTACTGGGCTTTTGCATTATGGTGGCAGACTAAGTGACTGCTTATAATAAGAGACTGCTCCACTCCTCCCAGTTTTCCTCGGAGAGAGGCACTCACTGTTTGCTGTGGTTGTTGATGTAGTGCCTGGGAAGAATGAGGTTTTTTGGACCACTTCCTCGTCACTCTCTCGCTAAGGGAGCCTGCGTCATTGAGAAATGTTTAACCTTCTGGCCCTGAAGCAGGACTGGAAACTTTGCTGCAAAATCTGGAAGCTAAAACTAGATCTTGAAAATGTTACTTATGCGAACTACTCTTTCCTTTGATTTAATTAGGACAGGAGATTGCAGACCGTGATTTAGAGTTTTGAGTAGCTAATAATTTGGAGAGTGAGCAAGAGGGAAAAATTAGTTCTTTAGTGAAGAATGGTGAGCAACTGGTTTAGGGGAGGAGGACAGAATTGTTGGGGGCAGAAGACGGAAAAGTGTGGGAGGACTGTGTGGGGAAAGGCTGTCCTAAGATCATAATTCTAGCATTGTCAAACGCTTAAGTAGTTCTCTCTAATTTGTGTAAGGAGGCTGGCTGTGTGTAATTTTATTCATATAAGATGGTGGTTTCAGGATGCTGATAGCAGAAGCACATCCTGAAAAGCATTGTGGAACAGGAGCTTTCAGACTTAATCTTGAAGTGTGAGTTGGTTGTGGAGAACTAGGGTCCTAAATTGTGGTGGGAGCTCTTCTTTCCAGAGGTTTGATCTAACAACAGATACTGCCTCTCCCTGTAAACTTTCATATGACTGCTATATGTCTGATTTTCCCAGACTGTCCACTTTTTTTCCTTCCCCCCCATCCCCATCTGGACCATGGGGGTTCTTCTAAGACTTGTGCAGAATTTCCAGATGTCTGGCTGCCTTGCTGGAACTACACTCCATTAACTGAGAGGGCAGAAGACATTCAGAAATCCCAGACATTTCTGCAGCATAATCATAATAATATATCTGAAATATCTTGAGAATGTTGTGCTTTTCCAAATTAAGTATATAGTGTGCTGGTAGTACAAAGAGTAATCCTGATGCATCCACAGAATTTTGGATCTATTGTACATGCTTTGGCAATCTACATAGCACATGCTTGTATGTTTATCTTCAGGATATTCCAAACAGAAATGTGGCAGCTCTGCCTCTTGGGGTCCAATCTCTTTACAGTAAAGAGATTGAAACTAAAATGAAGAAGCTTGACTCAAGGGTGAAATAAGAAGTGGTTTGAACTGACCCAATGATTTGTCATGACCAATGGAAGGGAGGGGAAGGGGCTGTACTTTTCACTCCTCTGTTTTTCATCATTAGGAGATCAGTGCACCTGCTGCTTAGCCCTAGCTAGCTTGGATGTAAATTGGATGATTGGACTTTTTTGTGAGCAGTCTAATTCACTTCTGAAAACAAAGCCATTAAAAAAAAAAAAAGTTTTCTGCTGGATCAGTGGGCTGAGTTAACTTGCTGAACTTTCTTATGAAACCTAGAGCCATCAAAAAGAAGGAATGATGAGAAGTGGAGCAAGGTGCTAGATTATTTCATCTGGCTTGGGTCTGTACTGAATAGTGAAACTGAGTAAGGTAGAAGAGAAACAATTTCAACTCTGAAGTCATCAATAGGATGAGAAAACTGCTGAACACTAGATCATGCAACCAGTAAACAGTGGCAGTGGCTGGGCAGTAAGAGAAAAGATCAGGAAGCAGGGAAGAATATACAGTGCATGATAGACTCAAATAATTAAGAAATGTATGAAATTAGAAGTGGGTGATTTTTTTTAGGAGAATATTAAAAATATGTGCATTTCCCCAGTATGTGGTTTGTCATGTTAGAATTTTGTTCGTGTTTACTCTGAGGTTGTTATGTATCTATGAATGGACAAGCAAGCTGCTGGAAAAAAGGTGGTTACACATCTATCACGGAATAGTTGAGACTGGAATGGATCTCTGGAGGTCATCTTCTCTAACCCCCTGCTCAGTCAGGGTCACCTATAGCAGGTTGCCCAGGACCATGTCCAGGCAACTTTTGAATATCTCCAAGGATGGAGACTCCACAACCTCCCTGGGCAACCTGTGCCAGTGCTCAGTCACCCTCACAGTAAACAGTGTTTCCCGATGTTCAGAGGGAACCAACCTCCTGTGTTTCAGCCTGTGCCCATTGCCTCTGGTTCTGTCCCTGGGCACCACTGAGAAGAGCCTGGCTCCATCTTCTTTGTACCCTCCCTTCAGGCATTTATACACACTGATAAGATCCCCCTGAGCCTTCTCTTCTCCAGGCTGAACAGTTCCAGCTCTCTCAGCCTTTCTTCATAGGAGAGGTGCTCCAGTCCCTTCATCATCTTCATGGCCCTTTGCTGGACTCTCTCCAGTATGTCCATGTCTCTCCTGTACTGGGGAGCCCAGAACTGGACACAGCATGCTAGGTGTGGCCTCACCAGTGCTGAGTAGAGGGGAAGGATCACCTCTCTTGATCTGCTGGGAACACTCCTCCTAATGCAGCCCAGGTTACCATTAGCCGCCTTTGTGCCAAGGGCACGTTGCTGGCTCCTGTTCAACTTGGTGTCCGCCAGGATTCCCAGGCCCTTTTCTGCCAAGCTGCTTTCCAGCCACTCAGCCCCCAACATGTCCTGGTACACTCTTTGGGCCCAGCTATTGAGCCAGTTTTCAGTCCGCCTCACTGTCTCCTCATCCAGCTCATACTTCATCAGCTTCTCTATGAGAATCTTACAGGAGACAGTGTCACAAGCCTCACTAAATCAGGACAGACAATATCCACTGCTCTCCTCTCTTCTACCACGTCTGTCTTTCCACATTGTAGCTCAAACCTAAAGACAGTTTTGACCAATAGCCATCGTGCTCAGGCAAAAATATTTTCTGGTCGGAGACAGTTGTGAGTTTATAGTAAATTCTGGACTTACTATAGCATAGTTGCCAAAAGTAGGCATATGGCAATGTCTATAATGTTAAAATTGTTTTTGCTCTAAAGAGTTTGTTTGTAAGTGACTTCTGTTAAGCCAGCTGTTAGATGTATTGGGAGCGAGCAGCCAAGTCCTGTCAGATCATAAGAACTGGCAGGCATATAAAACCCGTATCTTTTTCAGTTCCATGTTTGTCTATTCAAATAGATCATCAACCTGTTTGTTTTTATGCGGTCCCACTTTAATGGTCCATCTCTTGTGTCTGGATTCATAAAATAGATTCGGTGGCCAAGGAAGGATGCTAGGGTTTCTAATTCCAGTTCTGACACAGGCTCCGTGTTACATGTAAATCTCTCTACTTGTTTTAACCCAGTTTATCAAACCAAAGGGTTTTTAATAGAACTGAATTGTTTAGAATCCATAAATGTGAGGTTCTGACTGATGAGTTCTGGTAACTCATACCAAAGCAACAAAAGAAGATCTTAAAGGGATACCAGGCAGCTGATGAAAGATAGTGACCGCCGAGACTTCTCTGCATATTGTTTCAGGTGAGCTCACAGATTTATGAGGAGGAAAGCAGAACAGAAAGCTGAGGCCCGAATCAGACCATAATGTTCCAAGCATAGTTATCTTTACAGTTACAGGCACTTAGGCTGCATGCCTTTCAATGCTTTTAAGCCAGTTGGGGATTAAAACTCAAGTTTTGGTAGGTTTTGCTGGGGCAACAGAATAGGATACACCTTCCCGGTTACTTGCCTTTTCTCTTTGCTTTCATGGCCAGGATTACCAGAACTCTTGGATATGAGATAAAATTTGTTTTAAAAGTAATCATGCTCCATAACCACATAGGTCAGATCAAACCATGTGGAGTATTTTATTGTGCTTTCCCTACCTCTCTAAAATCTTTTCTGCTTTAAATTTTTGGCAGCAATGGTAGTACCATGGGTGCCTAAAAAATTGCGGTCTCACGTATGTGGAAAGGTCTTTGGGGCAGAGGTTTGGAACATGGATATGTGCAGGCTAAATTTAGGATATAAAGCTACAGTGTTATGTTTTGTGGCAATTCCCTGTACATGTGAACTTACACTGAGGTACTGAGCAGTAAAAGCAAGGTAGCTCACCCTGGTTTTCACTGAAGGGAGCTCTTGTCTTTATGGCTCTGTCTGTGCAAATTACTGTTTCTTGCTCAAGCCTGATTTTTGGTGAGCTTTTTTTCCATCCAGACATGGTTCTTTTCAAATGCTTGGAAAATGGGATTTATCGTGAACTGCATGAATATTTTAGGTCAGTTCAGGTTGTTTGGGGAAAATACTATGTTTTGGTCTGGTACCTGTGAGTATTGTGACCAAATCATTGGGGAGAGGTACAAATGATGTATGAACTGGGAGAAGTTGTACATTTCATACCAAGAGTCTGTCTTCTGTTATAGCCTTGAACAGCTTCAGGGAAAATAAACCTTTGGTTTGGTTAATGCATAATATGATTTACTTAATGTAGTCTATGGAGAAGGAATAGTAGCATCGTCAAAACCGCATCTTCCTGAAGTGGCAGGCAAGTGAATCCCATGAAGGCATTAAAGGACTTCTTCCACCATAGCATAACCAGGATATTTTTCCCGCTAATCAAAAGCTGAATAATTTAGTCACATGCAGGTAAAAACTATCCCAAATCCAGTCTCATGCTATCTCCCTCTTGCGATTCATGCTTTATGTTGTACTTAAGGTCTGAAATGTCTGCACGTGTGGAGGGAGAATGAGTCAATACCAGACCTGGAAGCCCTTTCCAGGATCAGTGCAGTCCATTCTATGAGATTAAATGGTTGCATGCCTTGACGTTGTCTCAGACTTATTTTATGTTGTACGTAAAGATTAAAACTCGAACATGCTATACATTTTTATACTGCAAACATAAATTCAGTTGTCGAAGCCGCCACAAAAGCTTGAGATTGGCGTCTATCCAGGGAATAGCTGAGTTTCGGCACTAAAAGAGGAACTCGAACATTTGACATTGGAGGTGATTTATAGATCTTTGGCAATGCAAGAACTGAATTTTACATTCTAAGGACAATATTATTTCCTGTCTCAAGTAATCCTGACAATAGCTGTTTTTTACTGTGGGGTGAGATGAGCATCCGTGACAATGGAAAAGGAGACCACCACTTTCAGTGGCAGCTAACCACTGAATTGGCTTAGAAGTATCATAAAGCTTCCTCTCCTACTTGACCTCATCCAAGCCTCACTACTATCTGACTGTGACAAAGCACTCGAACCATTTTTAGAGAAAAAGTTAACTGTTGAAAAAAACCCCACGTCTAAAACTATTATCGTTGGCTACTAATGTTTTAAATGAATGGGATGGTTTATGGTCTTTTTAGAATTGTACCTACATTAGCGCATAGTTGTTTCAAGTTAGGAAGCAGTCTTCTGCAACCATAAGGGGTAAATAGACATTTTAATAAACATCTGGATTCTGGGATTGCAATTCTGTATCAGATTAACCAAGGATAATTGTCATATTGAGCCTCAACAATGTTGTTATTGCCCATGTAACTGATATGTTTGGGGAAGGAACAGCAGCTTTCTGGGCAAAAGTCACAATCCTGTGGTGAGGGTTTACCTAGTAGCTATTCTGCTAGTATAAACTAAGAAGAAAATGAAGCATTTGCTAATCCTTTCACAAGCAGTGCATGAACATTGAGTGCAGCCTGGCTGTTTCCTCTCTTGCTTGGGTAGTTTAAAAATAGACTGCATTTTCCAAGTGTTTGCAGGTAGCCCCTTTGCGCAGCAGGAGGGTTTGATAGAGAAGAAACCTTTTATTGCCAGAAAAGATGTGGGAGGGATAAGTGCGGGCTATCTTCTATTCAGCAACCACAGGAATTAGTGACATACTTCTCAAGCTCTTAGGCATGCCTTAACATGAGGGAAAGGGTATCTTTCTCCTGTCCTTTCCCAGTTACTCCCTCCTAAAAAGAAATTGCTGTTTTAAGACAAATTCAAATTGCCTCCTTTTCCGCTCTGTCCTGCTCACTACCCCCCTTGGTCTGGCAGCCAGAACTTCCTCTTTTTTTCTGCTCTCAAGAGCAAAACCAAATGTTTTGGGTTTTTCTGTTTTCACTTGTTCATAGTGGTTTAAAGCCTAGAATATCTGCAAGAGGAAATGTTTTGAAAAGTCTGGTCTCTTTGTGCTCAGTGTTCTTCATTGGGCACAGTATATACTTACTCACGTGTCAGTCTTCCTGCAATCTCTTGATGTTCCTGCCTGTGTGTGGTGGTGGTAGTGGAGAAATGCACATCTGCATGTGTGTGAGCACAATTTTAAGTTTGTTGAATCTTGGGTAACTGTCTCTGGCTTGAAACCTTTGACTCCTTTATAGCCGGTAAACTATTGCTCTTAGGTAAGAGCAGGGAACTGTTACTCTTACTTTCTTTGGTCTTAAGCAATTATTTGAGAGCAAGATGGGTAATAGCTGAACTAAAGGAATATATGGGAATTCTGTTGCAATTCCAACTGGAGCAGCTCTCAGTTAAGTCCCTCCACTGAAGATACCCACCCCACATTTGAGATGCCGTGCTTGATGTGTGAGCTCTCACTGTGAAGCTCGTTGGCTTAGCACAAGTAACTTGAGCTAATCTTTCCAACTTTGCACTGGAACAGAGTGAGAGCATTCATACAACTGGTTCTGGGGGCTCAGCAGGGGGTGGTAACTTGAAGAAGGGCTAGTAATTTTGAACTATAAAGAGGTATGCGACAGTCTGCATATAACCAGAATTTATCAACCCAAATGGTAAAAATAACAAATAAAATGTGTTTGGATATGTGCTTTTAATTTACTTGCTTGTTTTTGTTGGGCTCGTATGCACAGTGGACAGCAGTTGTTTGGGAACTAGCTATAAAACTTCTTTCTCTTAATCCCCCCGCTTTCCTCCTGCCCTCTACTGTGAAGTTTTCTGTTGTGGACAGCATCCTTCCACATTAGCCAGAGAAATCTACCTACTAGTTGCATTTCTTTTGGCTAGAAATCTCTACATAGGCAACACTGTTGTGTAGTCAAGGAGTTTATTTGCAGCTTTCTAGAGGTCAGCATTGACAGAACTGTTGCCAGTGGTTTGCAAAAGAAAATCCAACTCAAAAAAAAAAAGTGAATTTAACCAACTTGTCTTTAAAAGTTGCACCGCTTTCTTTGGCTGTGTAGATGACACATTCTGAGCAGGTGTAACACTCCATGTAGTAACGTTAGGAGCATGTGCTGCATCATGCTTTTGTTTTGTTATGATCTAGAGTAGAGTAGACTTCTGGACCATTTCCTTTTCTTTATCACCCCTGGCTTCCTCAGTAACCAAGTGGTCCTGGGGGGGGGGGGGGGGGAGGGGGGAGGAGAGGCATGGACCATAAGTGAACCACCATCTCTGCTTCCCTTCCTCTCTCTCCTTCCCCTCTTTGCCCTTGTAGCAACATTGCCATAGTCTCTTTGCAGATGACCTTTTGTCAGTAACACTGACCAAGTGTGTTCTTGGCCTGGGGAGGGGAGAGGTGGGAAAAGCAAAGGTTTTGGCTTCCTTCTGCCTCTCCTTCCTCCTCAGGTCTGCAGAGCCAGGGAGAGAGGCAGGGCTGAGTGACTCGTGTTGGGGAGAGGGGGATGTGGCATCGCTGCTGCTGTCTCTCCACACCTCACTTAACAATGTTGACTTGCCTTGCTGGTTGGAAACTGCTTATCTACGGACTTAATCAAATGCAGATCAGCGTTGCATTCCTTGGGCTGAACTGATTCTTCTCGCTCCTGTGTTTTGCAGATAGGGATCGTGGATTTCATGTGTGTGTTTTCAGGGAAAGGCAAACTCACATCTTGGCTGAAGCCAAGGAATGGGGTGGGTGGCAGAGTTTATATATGTGCTGGGGGTTGATTTGGCTTTAGCTGCTGTGTAAAGTTCTCTTTGGCAGCTGAAAGATGCAGAGAGAAGCACTTTCAGAATTAGAGACAGTGAGGTAATGAGAAAGTGACATAGGAAAGGAAGTGGTGGGGGGGAGGGGAGGGCTCAAAACGCGCCTTGACATCATCTGATAGGTTTTCCAGCCTGTGCAGCAGCTATTTTTATGCTTTCAACTCACAGTATTTACAGCTCAATGACAGCCAACTTGCCAAAAGTGGGGGTGGTGGTATATCCCAGAGTGGGTTGGGGGACTGAAGAGCCGCTCAAAAGCTACGGCAAAGGTCCAGGTTCCCAGGCATGCCGGCTGCTGTTGCCTTTTTTTACATCTGCATGGTGGTTTACCTTTGGCTACCTGTCATGTCTAGGAGTTTTCTGAATGCTGAGTGGCAGCACTAGCTGTCACCAGCTAACTGAAAGGATAAGAGTATGTAAACTTCAGGCTCTTCCTGAGAACTGGAGAAGCAAGAATGTACAGTGCTCCCAGCTTGGCGTTTCTACCTCTTCCTGAAGGCCACTGTTGGTGGGAGGCAGGATCCTGGGAATATCCAAAGCAAACTCACATTACATAAATCTGATCCTTAGCTGAGAAAAAGTGAGGAACACAAGTGTCAGTGTGAAGTCTGTATTTATTTTGAAGTATAAAATGAATAGAGTCATAAGACATCACAGCTTTACAATGATGTAGGTGCAGCATTCTGTTATTTTTCCAGCTTTTGTCACTCGCTAGAAATATCAGAGACAGGTCTTCAAATATAGTGGGCTCATACTTCTTTCTGAGGGTCCATCTGGCTTAGACCTCGACTGAGATCTTTCTCATATTGCCTGAGTGAGCATATATTGCAGCTGTTTCCCAGTTCTTAGGAGTACATTGTTTATATTTCATCACTAAATTGTGTGCATGAAGATCCTTGCAGGCATTGTGCTGTCTGAGAACATTATTACCAGGGGAAGAAAGACAGACAACCTGCACTGAGCTGCGAAGAGGACTGGAGGTGAAAGGCGGAAAACAATGCACATTTTAAGTTTTTGTCGGTGGGGGTTGTAAGAGCATTTTCTATCTGCTCATTAGTTTGAATTTAAAGAATACATTCATTTTTGGGGATAAAACTAATGATGCAGTTTTGTGTTACAGCTGAGCCGATCCAAAGTCTAGCCTGTGTCAAGACTGTAGCCCCTCTCTCCCTTCCCAGCTGTGTTCACCAGCCACCAGCTGTGGTGCTCATCCCACCTGATGGTAATGATGTTTAGTAGGTTGAATTGGCTCATTAAGATACCAGATGAATGTCAGAACTGGTATTAAGGAGGCTAAGAGAGGGCATGGCTGCAAGAAGAGCAGAAGGTGAACTGGGTGTGATCCTTTTGGTGGTAGCAAGCTGTGGTAGCAAGCAAGAACCTTGCAGTTCTGATGCTAACTTTGCACAGGCAATTTTTTGTGTGTTCCTGGAATTTAAAGGTCAAATATCTACAGCAGGGTTAGAACTTAACCTGGAGGTGGTTCACTCTTCCATATTTCTCTTCTAACACAGAATGGGAATTTGAAAAAGCTACTGCTTATATGCTGCCTTGGCTTTTGAGGATAGAAAAATAAAAGAAGAGAAAGCTAATGAAGTCATTCAAATTCATTCAAAATAGTGAGTAAGTAATGATAACTGACATTCAAACACAAGTATTGCATTCTGTGCCCACCAGGCCTCAGAACTAGCAGCAGTATCTGTGCAAGCCGTATGTGCACCTGATGTTTCTTTTTATTTCTGTGTGAGGGTATAAATAGTTATGCAGCATCTTGAGGAAGAATACATTCCCACAATCTGTATCTCATTTCAGACTTGAAAGTCAGACGATGTAAGGCTCAATAGATGTCTCATGGACAGATTATGAAAATTAGGCCTGATGTTTTCCAGACCAGAAATCTGTGGCAAATACCTAGGTCCTGTTGGCAAAGGTGATCTTTCTGCCAACAGCACTGGTGCCAATTCCAGGCTAAAGGTTGTGCAAGATACTGAATGTTGGATGTACATTGGCATGGGTTGATCCTACTTTTCTGCAGTGGTTAAGCAACTTAAACTGTTGTTGGAAATCCTACCTATGCCATGAAACAGACCTTCCCATCTACCCTGCTGATTTCCAAAGTAACTGTTGAAATTACTTATCAGGCCTTAATGTGTTCTTACAGTGCATTGATATTTCTGCCCATGTGATCATTGGTCAGACTTTCAGATCTTGTATCAGTACATCAGGATCCAACAAAACAAATTAAACTTTTGTTTAACTTTTTGATGCTCATCAACATCTGGCAGTAGTGTCAGTGTTTCATACCAGACAGGTTGCTCTTAGTCTTTACTCATCTATCAGAATCTGTATGAGCTTCGAGCAGCTTCTCACAGGAGCGGGCCCTGCGGCCCCTCCCTTGCTACCAAAAACCCCACCACACAAACCCAAAACACTTGCTCAGCAAAGAAAAGATTTATCTACCTACTATTGAGCCACTCGGGTGTTTTTCTTGCCAAGCTGTTTTCTGCATAGGAAGAAAGAAAGGTATGTCTGCATACATATGTGCAGCTCTGCAATAGTACATCGAGAAGATCAAATCTTCATCAAGTTGGAGTTGTCAGTTATAAAGGATTGGTTATATCACCAGATTGCCAAAACTGGCAGTGGATTTCATGTATTATTAGCTCCTTGGTGCCTCTCTTCTTTCAGTTCTTAAAAGTTTTCTTCATCAGAACTTGGGCAACGTCTTAGGGCTGTTTCGGCAATACCTGGGTATTGGTGAATCAGCTGGATGGAGCAACCGGCTCGCATTTCCCAGGCCTCGGAGACTGTAGTGAGCTGCTAGCTCAGAGGCCCTGGTTCGCAAAGTAGTAGCAGTCTTTGACCTCTGTAGCTGAATCTTGTCATTTCCAACATCCAGATGGTGTATTGTTTGCCAGAAGAAGTAGGATTCAGTCTGGCACAGGGTAGTTGTTCTTCAGTTATTACAGTAATTATAGGACCCGTCTGCACAGAGTATCAGGCCTGATTCAATGTGCAGTTCTGTGTTGCTGCTGCAAGGGGAGATGTGGACAGCGTGTTTCATTCTCTTGTCCTTCATCCTGGCTTTAGCGCTCTTGTGGTCTGCCCGGTCAGCTTCCCCAGGCAGCTCTCTGCAGCTTCATGACTGCTAATGCTTATGCAAAAGCGGGCTCATTTACTTATGCAGTAATTTGACCTTACTGGCCACAGTTCATTGTGAAACTGAACCTTTACTTGACTTTTACAAATCCTAAACTTAAGAGTTTGTGTTGAGTATACATGGGTAACTTAAGAATAATGCTGTTACAGATCTTTATATTATCACCAAAGGTATTTTTTTACCCACAGGAACTTTAGAGTTTGGATTCTTCTCTGAGTGAAGGTAGAACATTTCAGAATAAGACGTGTACCGTTGAAGGTGCTCAGAAATGTCACTGATGCCAGCTAGCATCATTATTTAGTAAACATGTAAAATTCTGTATATTACTTTTTAGTTTGTAACTTAAAAATGTTAGTTTGTTTCATTCCTCTAGTGCAGCTTATGGCAGAGTTAAAGTCCTGTTTTCTAAATCTGACTGAACACCACTTTTCTCAGATATGAGCTTTGTTATTAGAGACTTTTTTCCCCTTGTTGTTGCTCCAGCCTCGCTCTGTGAAATGGCTTGGATGCCTCTCAAACTATTTGGAGATGAGAAATTTTTGTCTTGATTGAGGGGGTGTGTGCAGAATATGAAATGGAGACTGTTTCAATAGGGTTTAGAGTATTCACCCTCTTATTTTTGTAATGTCCATATGGCTATCTTTGCTTCAGGCTTGTGGGATGACACTGACTGCTATTCATCTTTTTTTTTTTTTTTTTTTTTTTCCTGGAGAGACACCAGAGTAGTTTTTTTTCAGGTATGTGTATTCACTGGACAAGGTTTGTTTTTGGTTTTGTTTTCCTTTCTCTCTTTTTTTTTTTTTTTTTCCTTCCCCTCAGACTTCCTCCTGGCTGTTATTCGGTTGGAGCATGCTTTTCCCTAGTCACTTCCAATTCCATTACCATGCTGGGCAGTATGTATAACCAAAGTTTGTCAGCCATACGGTGTCTGTTCATGATGTGCATTAAATAAGCTCCAGGTGAGATGACTGCCTCCATACCAGCACAGGTGCTGAAGTTTTAGTGCTTGTGTAGAGGGTTACTGGTTGGGGGCTGCAGGTTATCTTCAGTTAGGTGTTTTTGCAAGTTGGGAGAAAGGATATAAGGGAAGAAGAGGCAAGAACGTGTGCTTGTACAGAAGCCTCCTGTTACCTGTATGTGGTCTCAGAGCAAATGCATATGAGAACTTTGTTTCCCAGCTTATCAGTTTAGTTTTCTCCACAGCTAGAATTCCATTTCAAATAGTTTGAACAGGAAGGGAAAAAAGGCAGCATGCTTCTGCACTCAGAGTGGTGGTGTTCTGCTAGCTGTGTGCACGGCGAGCTTACAGTTGGGAGGTGCAGGGGCAGGGAGGGTAGTGCTCAATCACATGATATTGCCTGTCTGGCAGGTGTCTGTAGTGTGAGTAGAGAAACCAACTGTTCACTATTTTGGGTGAATGAGGTTGGCTGTTACTGCAAGTGGCCCCACGAAGAAGTCCACGCATCTGTTGATAAGCACCGCTCTGCATACTGGGATCCTGAATGCTTATAGCCGCTTGCTGAAACAGTGAAGTTTCTGTCTGAGCTTTAAGATAGTAGGAAGAAAAGTTTTGCCAAGAGCCTTGCTGATTCTAATCTTTAGATGTTGGCTGTCAGGATTTGTCTGTGCCTCAGGTACCTCTCTGTTCCTATGCAAGCACAGCGTTGGAATCTAGCAGTAAACTAGTTTTTTTTTTCCACTCTACCGCTTGGTGCAGTGACTGAAACCTGGTAGAGGGATTGCGGTTGGGTGTCTTGTGAGGATTAAGCACCCCTTCCAGTAGCCTGGGACGCCTCCTGTGTTACAGAATCTGCCTTCAGGTCCAGGGATTTCCTCTAATATGTTGGATAAAGCCAAGACACTCCAGCCTGCCTATGTCGGGATTGTGCCGCTTGCAGAGACTGTGTCAAAGCAAGGGAAGAGCTATTCAAGCACATATCAGGATTCATACTACAGCTTACGAGAAGGTTAGCAGGCTCTGCGTTCTTTGTTGTAGGCACTGTGCAATTGGTTTGTGGGTTGGGTTTTTTCTTTTTTTTTTTCTTTTTTTCTCTTGCATATTGAGTCTGCCTGCTTTTTCTTTTCTGGGCAGTAGTCCAGATTTTGGGTTTCCCACTGACTCCTGTGACCTGTTGTCCCTGAGGGCGCTCATAAGCATGTCACAGAACAAGGCTGGAGCTCTGTATGTAGTGACTTGCAGTGCCTGGACCTTGGGGCAATTTCACTTGCGTTTGGAAGTTTTAATTTCAGAGTTTAAATTTATTCCTCTCCTCTATGTGTGTAGGGCTCTTGTGAGCCATGTTTTAAGGCTGTTTTATTAAAGGTGTAAGGCTTGTTCTTGAGTGGCAACTCTGCCTTGAAGGAGGTAGTGTCATGTTTTAAGTTTCAGTATGTTGTTGTTTGGAGAGTGTGAAAGGAGTGGGGTGTGTATATCTAAATGTGATTCTGTTTTAGATAATGGTATTCTCCTGCAAATACATGTGATTTTTTTTTTACGGGCATTTGTCAATTGTGAAAGATTATGTAGACAGACAGAGGTCAGATTTTAGGGAGTTATATCTATGAGGAAAGAAGAAGATCTGGAGGGATTTAAAAAGGTTGAGAAGATGAAAACAGTGATCCATTCATAGTGTGCAGCATAATAAATAGCAACAAACAGGAACTGGGAAAAGATTACAGGCAAGAATGGCAGAACATAACAAAATGCCAGTGGCAAACATAAAATAATGTGTTTTATCAGAAATACTGGATCTGTCTAGCTACAGGTGAAATTTTAATAGGAATTTGCAGGAGTGAACAAAGATCTTGAGCACAGTGGCCTCAGAAATAAGATGATGACTGATTTCAAGAGCGAGTAATGTGATCTGAGAGGAGCGGAAAATGACTTTGAGTGATATTTTGGGCAGAAAAGTAAAGTAAAGGGTGGCAGGAGCTGAGGACAGAAAGCCAGATAGGATAAGACTGTGTTTGCGGAAAGAGGGCCCGTGTGTGGAAGATGATTTTAGCAGTTGCATTTAGAGGATTTTTCTCTCATATGCAGCTCTAGGCCTGCTGAGGCTGCCAAACAAAACTGTTAAGTTTCTACCCCCTATTGTCACTCCCCCTACCAAGCACCTTTAACATATATCAAGGGTTAGCTTGTTATCAGATTTTTAAAATATTACTATTTTTGTTGCTTGTTTTCATTGGAATACTCTTTGTCAAACAAATATGGAAAAGGAAAAGAAAACTGAAGTCACAGTCCTCAAATTCAAGTTTGGGAGTAATAAATCCATTAGTATAGGCAGTATTCCCAGATTACTTTGCTCTGGAGGCAAAGAACTGCAGCACATCAATCTTCAGAGGAAAAAAGCAAACCAAAGTAAAAGAGCCAGAACTTGCAGCTGTCTTCCACTTGCAAGGCATTGATTTTCACAGAAAGTGAGCACTCTTCATTTGGATGTGGCAGGATACATCTTTCATCCAGTCACTAAATACCACAAGCTCTACAGTAGGATAACATGTAGGATGAGGAGAGTAAAATTCTGTAGTACTTTAATCAATATAAAAATGTTTGCTGCTGTCTCAAGTAGAAGTGAATTAAGGTCATTGAATTCTTGTATAATTCTGATTATTGAAAGAGCGGTGTTGACTCTGCAAAGTCTAGCAATATTATCAGCCTACCCCATGTCTAATTCATGACACTTAATATCATATGTGATGAGGAAAGCTACTTTCTACCAGCTACCAAACAGGAAGGGTAGGGAAGAGAAATAGATGCTGCCAGCTTCTTTCATGTCAGAAGAGAAAAGAATAACCCCTTAGCTTTGCTGCTGCTCCATTCAGGTCTCCTGCAGTCTCGGGATGCCTGTTGTATTTACGCTGTAGCATGCACTGTATTTTGTAGAGCCAAATCTTACACACTGTGGAGAAGCAGATGCAGTCACGTGTAAACCCTTACGGAAGCTCTGGAAGTCCAAAATTAGCGTTGACCTGAAACTATAATGACTGTTGTACCTTAGTTTTGGTCCACCTAAAAATGGAACAACTTAGTTTTGTTATTGCCCAGGACAGAAAATTCATCCACTTCTCTTTCTCTCGCTTCACCACACAGAGGTGAATGGGTACCAGTCTGCTTTCTCCTCTTAGTAAAGCTGGGCAGACAAGGGGTGTCTGTGTTGTGCTGACAATGCTCATACCTATTTTCTTAATGAATCTCATGAGAAGCAGCTATCTGGAAAAGACTTCATCTTGTTTCCTTGCCTCTGGAAAACAGATGGTCTCCTAAATTTGATTTATTTATTTTTTTGAATTGGGACTTGACATTGAAGTTTGGGAACTGCTGATCCTTTCGATACAGAAATAGGTTTGACATGGGGAAGTCAAGGAACATATGCTTGTATTTTTCAAAGTATGCGTTGGGGCAGTTATTTGTAAAATTCCTAGAATTCAGGAATCCATAAACATGTTTTCTATTCAAGAATGCCTTGCAATGATTTAGTTTTGAAATACCAGAGCCTAGTTTGCAGTTCCTAGACCAGTTAACACAGCAGTATTGTAGCCCCTCATGAAAGATATGAAGAGGGAATCGCAAGCTTTAGCTTAGAATTAAGTACTTTCAAAAGTAAATTCCAACTTTTCCACCTCTGTGCAATTTCTTTCATTTGTTGCTCTTAAACGAAACACTTTTTTTTTTTTTTTTTTTTTTTTTTTTGCAAGTCCTTCCTTCAAAAATGTTCAGTGTGACTTGGGGCTGACAGGAAAACTCACCTGTCTTTTTCCAAGATTTGTGTCTCAGGGCCCAGACACACGAACAAGTTCCTGCGTGCCATCTGATCTGCAGTAACTGTGTGCACATTCTTGGTCCACAGCAAATGTGAGGTAATTTGAGTTAGCTTAGCCTTTGATTAAACTATTAATATCTGTTCAGTACTTTGAAGAGATCAGGAGTCATGCAAGTGCTTGTTAACATACGGCTTTCTTCACAAGTGATCTAGACCTTATTGTTGTAACATCTCCGGGAACCTGAAGGTAAAGCTGTGAGGTGGCTGTCCTTCATCCCGTAGAGGGCAGAAGAACCTGCACGTGTAGACTTGGAAGCTCTCGATGCCAAGGAGATCCCCAGCAAGAGGGCAGCCCCTGCGTCTGAGGCATCTCACAGGAATGCAGGGTGACATTTTTCTGTAAAGGTTGATCTGTGTCTTCCTAGTTCAGAGTGGACCTGAAGATGCTGTGGGAGATGCGAAAGCGATGCCTCATGCAAATGCATGGGTAAGGAACATCAGAAACCAGTCACAAAATGTAACAGGTGCATCTCTGAATTATGGCCAGATACGTCCCACCATTCAGAATTATTTTTGCAAATAGTGCTCTGACACAGAAGAACATAGAAAATGTGTTGAACCTATGGGGAGTTAACCTGCTGTCATTTTTTATGGCAAATCCAGAGGCACACCAAACGTATGTAGTTAGACTCCCTGTAGCCTCGTGCTGCAGCCACTTCTTGCAAATGTGTAGCACAGTGACTGTGATTATGCTTAAAAGGTAAGAGGTGCAGTGAAGGTGAGATAATGACATATTAATGTGAGGTGGCTCAAAGTTGGCAGTAAGATGGCAATTTAAATTTATTTTTGCTTAACTCCCAGTGTGCCTCATTTGACTGTGAAGACTAGAGGTGTTGCAGGGTATTTGTTAACTTTATGACACGAGTGGGAAGCTTAGGGAAAGGGTTAACACTGAATGCCCAGGGTTTTTGTCAGTCGTTATCAGTGGAAGGAGAGTCATAGCATTATCCCTGGAGTTGAATTCACATATTTTTTCAGTCCTGCTGTCCTAATGTGTTTTTGGTTTTTTTGGATATGACATGTTTTCCCCTCTTGGAGTTTACTGAACTATTCCTGTCAGTGTAATGATCCCCAGCTGTTGCTTTAGCCCTAGCTATTTTCATGCTGGGAATGGGAGGAGGAGGAGGAGGAGATGGACAGAGGCTAGCTTGTTTACCACACAGTGATCTACTTCATTTGTCAAAAAATGGCTACTATAATACTTTCTTTAGCACAAAGTAATACTAAAAGGAAAGAGTTGTAGACTCAGACCTGCAAGAGCAAGAAGATATAAGGACTCAGCACATGTAGAAAACAAAAAGAATAGAAACTGGGTGTGGTGCGCTGAGTACAGCTGTCAATAGCAGTTATGCAGACAATGCTTTGAACTGCAAGTAAAATTTGCAGTAAGTACTTTCCTGCCCTATCAACTGAATTTTCTTCAAAGCTGAACTGAGCTTCATGTTCAACAGCAGTGGTGCTGGGGCATTGATAATAACAGCAACTGGGAAACATGTTAATAAAGCTTGAAAAAAACTTGGGTGGCTCTGGAATTATTCATTATTTGATAACTATCTATTTTTTTTAATTATTTTTTAAGAAAATATCTGTATTTGTACTTTTAAACAGCAAATGACTGATGCTTGGACTTCCCAGGAGCTATTGAAAAGCAGATGCTTTTTTGAAAACAGAACTATGATACTTAAGCTCAGATTGCCTGTTTTGCATCCAGAAACAACTTCTGCAGTTAACATGCTTGTTCAGAGTCCTTGCCAGACAGATGTCACTGTGACTTTCCTGCCCAAAGAAGATAAGGGTCAGTGACAGTTGTGGTTTCTGCTTGTGTTTTTGGATCCACATCAGGCTGCCTGTGTAAATCTTATCTCAGTACTTTTATCATCGATAAGATCTGTCACTAGTCACCTCAGATTTTTCAGCATTCTGTCACACCTGCAAGTCATTGATCAACAACTTAATGAATATCTATACCAAAAATAAGTGCCTGCTTAGATCTTTCCTTTTGTGCCCCAACTCCCATATATCCAGTCTTTCCTGAGCATTGAATTACTGATCTTGTCACCTGCTGCATCAATAAATTTTGATCCAAAATGTTAAAGCAGCACATTTCTTGGCAAGAACCTCTGCAACCTATGGTAGAAAATGGGATATGGCCCCTGATGTATCTTAGGTTTATCAAATGAAAACCCGCAGTGAGCCTATGGGGCAAATTGTGCTCCTTTTTCTTGCAGGAGGCCTGTAAGTAGATGCATCATCATCTCAATGGCATAACATGGAGCAGAACTCATGGTTTTCTTTCTCTTACTTGGGCTAGTGGAAGAAGATACAATGGTTTTCCCTGGCAGTATGTAAAAAAAACCGTGATACCTCTCCAAACTAAGAGCAGACCTGCAGTAGCTGAAGTACATTGCAATATGGTGCTTACTAGTAAGAGCTACGGAATGTTTTTTGCTCATCAGTGTATTCAGGATTTTTCCTGGTGTTCAGTGAGATGGGTAGAAGAACTGTGCAGGTGACCTACTGTCAAAGTTTATTCTGTATATAATATAGTAAGCATTCTTCCAAGAAAACAAAGGTTTGAACTTTCCAGTCTGCAGTTCTGCCATCTGAAGTTAGACTTAGCCTGATGCAGCTAACAAGAAATGTGAAGGAAGGTCAATAATAAGGAAGAGGATATATTGCTTTGGGACATGGATTCTTTCCAAAATTGACAGTGAAAATTTGTGAAATTCAGGCTTTCAGGACAATCCCATTTTAATACAGCCTTTCAGAAGTAAGCAGCTGTAAAGAAAATCTTTTGTAAAAAAATAGCTATTTGAAAGTTTTCAACAGAAGTGCCCATAATGGATTTTTCTCCAGGGTAGGGACAGGTATCATCTGTTGCAGCCATGCTTATAAAGACCTCATTCTGTGGTCTCCATCCCCAAAGACAGCTTGTGGGCCTGTCACCATTCTGAGGGTATTTCCTGTAACATCTCAGCTGTACCCTACCAGCTGACATATTTAACATCTTTTTGGTAGCCTTCCTCACTGAAACACTTGTCAGGGCACAAACATTGTGCTGCCCAGCAGGATTGTTGTGGGCAGGGCGGGGATCTGAGTGATGCTCTCTGGGTGACAGAAGGAAGAGATCCACTTTTGACTTTTCTCTGTGTGAAGTTTCCCTAGCTTCATGCTGCTACATGTTTCTCTAGTATTAAATGCATGGAGACTATAGCTGTGTTTTTTGTAGGAATTGAATGTGGCAGTAGCTATGTTCTTTGGTTACTCATCTCTGCAAATTTCACAGCTGGAAGCCAGGATGTACAAGCTCTTTTTGCATAATTTGGTCAGTATTACAAGCAGCGTGTAACCTGTCCCTGCAAACAGTTGTGGGCCTTCTTTCTTATTTTGGTGAATGCTCTTTCTGATGCTTTTTTGATGCTTTTTTTCTTCACTTTCACTTTCCTAAGCTTTCATACCTCTTTCTGTATTATACTTACATGTGAAAGTCCTTCTAAGCCTGCTTGCAGCTTGCACCCTTTTCCATGCTCCGATGTCAAATTCTCCCCTTTCGGAAGTGGAAGACAGCATTTTAGAAGTAGATGGTAAACTAGTAGTACCTTTGTGCCTCACTGAGAGTCTGTTTTACTGCTGCTAATAATAGGTGTCACATTGACTGCAGGCAGTTTAGAATGAGGATTGTATCTTCAGGACTGACATGTGACCGTGAATCTTAACTACAGCGGTTGCAAACACTGTCACCACGGAGCTATCTCCCCTGCCTCTTTGCTGGAGGGAGCAACAGAAAGGAAACGTGTCTGCCCTTCACTTGCTTTTGTTCAGTACATTAGTGAAAGCCCACCTCAGTTAGCAGTTGGAGAGAATCTTCGGCTGTGTGTAACGAGTGTGGGAGTACCTGCTGCTGCCAGCAGTCTCCTCTCTGCCCTTCAGGAGGGGACTGAGCCAGCAGTAACACTTTAAACATCTGCAGAATTTGTCCACCAGTCTGAAGTCAGTGGTCATGCAGGCCGCTCTGGACTGCTGGGTTTTTTTAGTTTGCTGATTGACCTGTTATACAGAATTATATTATTTAGATATTTATAGCTATGATAGCACTTAAGAACTACATTAAGCCTCATAGCTGGATTTGTTTTCAATGCTGTGGATCCTCCCTCTTGAAAAAACTCAAGAAAGTCTGTCCTGGAGATCTGTAGTCCAGAGTTTTGAAAGAAAGTAAATATCCAGAGAGAGAGGAAGTAAAAAGTAGTAGATAGATGTTACATGATCACAGTTTAAAGAGTTTGAGGGAATTTGATGTGCTTTTTAAGTGTAATGCAAATTCTGGGGATCAGCTTCCATACTGGGCTGCTATGAAGGAACTGATTTCTGATGTAGAGGGATATGATGGCCATAGCTGAATCTTGTAACTTTTTTACAAGTAGGAACAGAACTGTAATAGAATTTGTACTTAAACTGTAAAGAAGGTGTCAGGCTGTTGCAGTACAAAGGCTGGGATCTTTATTTGAACCTCAGATCCCATGATTGTGGCCCGTGTTCTTTGCAGTCTTTGAGAAAACAGCAAAGATGTTTCTCACTACCGTGAATTAAAGAAATACGGTAATTCCTTGTAGCATCCACCTGAAATTCTTGCTAAGAGAGGATGCTGGGGCTTGGACAAAAGCTAGTGGCAGGAATACTAACCAGATAGGGAATGCTCCGAGTCTTCATTTTGCATGTAATATGCATGTTGGGCAAAACCCACTTTTGTTCCATGTCCTGTGAAATAACTGTCAGCATAATCAACCAACTGAAGCTGGGAGATGCTCAAGCTAGCTAATTTAAAATTAGAAGGGCCAGCTTTCTGAGTTTCCTATATAACCAGTTAATTACTTCTTCTAAAGAACTGCTGGTTTTGTATTTAAATTTGCATACTTTTAAGTCCTTTTTTCTACCACTTGTGGAAAAACACATTTGCTCTCATTTGCATTTGGTTTCAGTAAACCAAACATCTTTAGGTAGTTAAGAATCTAAAATGTCTAGGAAATACATAATTATTCCATGTTTAAGTGGAAAACCCAAAACCACAGCTCATAATGTCAAGGTGTCCCAGCTGTTGCCACAGAAGTTCTGTAGTACCTTGACCATTAGATGATTTCTGTGAAGGGAGCTTTTAACTTCTATCTGTAGAGGGTGCCCTGCGGCAGAAGGAAGGGTGAATCATTGGGCCAACACCACAGTCTCCGAGAAATGTTTGAGGAAGTTTTTGGCCTTGATCTGAGACTCTGTTAGTACACTGGAGCACTGTGCTGTAGCAGAAATTGCAGTATGGGAGGTGAGCTATGAAGGAAAAATATTAGACCATGCCTCTTATTGCTGAAGGTGGCATGGAAGGATTTCCTTATCAATTTTAGTACATGTCTAGTCAATCTTGTGTTTTATGGGTGTGTCTTGGCACTGTCTCAAGACTTGATTTTTTTTCTTCTTATTAGAAACACACAAAAACATATTATCCCTTGAACCCAGAATTTTAAATAAAATGAAAAATTGTTCAGATTCTGATGTATCTCCAAACAACATGGGTTTTTGCTTTTCTTCTGTATAATTTTTCAGGAAAAATATTAACAACTCTCATGTCTCATCTTTGAGGAAAATAAAAAGGTTGTAGCTCGCTCTTCTTATAAGCAGATACCTCTATCTTTACAAGAAAAAAATGAAAAGGGTTCAAACTTGTTTTTCCCATGTGTAGCTTGCCTTTTGTGCTGTCACATTAGCAGACAGCTGTAGATCTGATTGTCAGGATATATCTACCCATTCCTTCTTTTTCCTTCATTTGTCCCCATCTGCCACGTCAAATTATCTTGAAGAATTTCTTTCTAGGGTCTTCTTTGCAAGGTGGTTAAGGGCAATGTTAGTTCCTCCTTGTTCGTTGTTTCATGGAAACATGTAAATCAGTATAGACCGTGACTCAAGTTAACATGGGGTTTTGGGAAATTCTCTGTTTTTTCCCCCCTCAAGGCTTCTCTTCCAGCTATAGATAGTAACAATGGATATATAGATGGCATCAACAACCACTGATTACAGATAATATTTACTGTCTTATGATACTGGTGTGTCAATTTTAGGTAGACCTTTCCACCTAGGTATTTTGTTACAGGTCATCTTGTTGAATCATGCATGGTAGCCAGATTCCATAGATATGGATACGTGCCTAGTTATTCACACGCTTAGTTTTCACCTAACCAGTATTACTGGGACAAAATGATTTTATAAAAATCAGTATCCTGCACAGAACGCAAACCAACTTTTCCTGTTGGTAAGCTTGTTGCACATTATTACATGTTGCATATCTTGCTAAATATACCAGGTTACATGTATTTCAGGTTAATTTCTTAAAGTCCTATTTTAACAGTTTCAGCGAGTGCTGAAATGGACTATTAGGTATACCAACATTTTATGCAAGAGTGGGCTTCTGTGCATGCAATAGAAAGACTTATGTACTGATAGTAATACATTTATCTGATTTTAAAATTTTAGTATTAAAGAAAACAGAGCTGGCATTGCATTAAAAAGTAACAACGATTAAAATGGCAGTAAAACCCCCTAAATTTTACATGTTTAATGGAAATGGCAGAAGTTAAATCATGAAGGAAGAATGTAAAGGCAAATGCTGTAAAATGCACAGCAACTGCTAGTCTTTTTATTTTAAATAAAGATAAAAAACCCCTGCAAAATTCAGCATAACTTTCACAGTAATAATCAAATTTACATATATTTAGAGTAATATACCTAAGTAGCACCCGCGAAATAAATGTGTTCAATTGTGTGCAATATTGAGGACTGAGATTGTAAACTTCTAAGACTATGACCTGGTTCTTCCTTTTGTATCTGCACATTTTACCACCCCAGAATGCCAGTGCTGACTTGAGCCTTTGAGAACCACTGACAGGAATAACTATTCTGTCCTGTCTGGAGGTTAGATCATGCTATGTCGTGATACTTGGACCACGCTACTGCTTTTGTTTGTTTTGTAATGCTGTGTCCTAACAAAGCTAAAATTGTTGTAAACGGTGGCTTTATCTTCTAAATACAATTTTTACTTAATGTTACTTTGATTTCCACATTGTATCAAATTTGGTATGAAGCCTCAAAAATGACCTGCTGAGGTAGCTTGTTGTTTTGTGCTCACAGTGTGAGCCAGCTACCTTGTGGTAACATGTGAGGATGGAAGTAGAACTTTTTGCTTTTGATTGTGTAAATGCTTCTGATTCCATGTTCTTTGGGGACCAGTTTCTTCTGTAGGTTGGGATCTTTGATTCTGCTAAATTAACCATATCAAAGAATCTGTATTTGTCTGTTTCCGCTAAGAGAGCTATTTAATGCCTCATAACATTGACTCATTAAAAGATACTACATGCAAGTATTTCATCATCCTTTGAAGACTTTTTTTTTAATTATTCTTATTTCATATTTCTCTTTCAACAGCATCCTCGCAACAAAAAGAGACTACTGCCCTGTACCTGTTTTTTTTGTTCCTAGTAGCCAAAACTAGTCTTCTGGAACACAGTCATATAGATAATGCATCTAATATAACAACAGGCATGTATAAGCTGCTTGTCATGTCAATGATTTTATGTGACTCAAGAACATTTTGAGCTGTTGAAGCTTTGAAGAGTGTGATTTTATCAATAAACAAGCCTTTCTTGTCCTGAGGGTGAGAGTCAGTTAATTTTCTCTCTTCCTCCTCTTTTTGTGTTCTTAAATGACCAGTCTCTCCTTTTTCAGTACTTTTCAGCTGCTTTTAAAAGCTTCTGGGCATTTGACAGCCTGAAGGCTTTTAGAAGTGCTGGGTGGAAAAAAGCAACCCTAGTGTTATGTGACCCATATTACATCCTTGGATTATTACTACCATAAAATATTTTGAAAGTTGTTGCTTTGGAGGTGAAGGATCTGTTCTGTTTTTTAAGAATCTCTTGATAGAGGCTTTAGGTCTACATCAGGCACGAGAGTACTCCTGTTCTCAAAAGCTTAAGAAACAAGAGGTGGTTGTGAAAAAGTTTCAAGTCCTCTATACTAGATCGGCCTTTGAAGCAGCTGTATGGCTTGCTTGGTTAAACCTCCTGTTTGGCTTTGTGCCTACAATCATCTCTGTTGGACAAGCACAGCTGGGTAAGGAGTTTATCAGTGTTCCCCAAACTGATATGAGACACCTGCCCATCTAAGCGTATTGCGGTAGAACATGCTGATTTCTGCAGTGCTGCTAAGATATCCACTTTCATCATTCATGTGACCTGCAGTAGGGAACCAGTCCTGATCCTGGTTTTGTTTCTTGTTCAGGATCTGCTTCGCAGACCTCCTCTTTGGGTGTAGGGAGAGAGATCCCAATCTTGCTTCTCACAAAGAGAAGACCACAGCATGAATATTAATAAGTGGCTTTTGCCTCTAGTGTGAAAGGTTCTTGTAACAGTTTAAGAGACCAAAACAAATCCTCTTTCTATTCTTTACGCTCCCAAACTCCATTTTCTCTGTAGTATGGTTGCTAAGGAAGAGATGAGGAAACTGCCTGCATTTTAATAGCAGCCGTTGTTGCTGCAGGAGAGAAAAGAGGTAGTGGAATGTGAGATAGTCTCAAATAATAAAGAAATAAACTTCTGCTTAACTGTCCCTTTGCCCAGGCTTGCTCCAAGCTATTCTTTAAAATGCATTTTGATGAATAGAACCGTATGGCTGCTATTCCCAACAACAGTGGATGCTTGCAAATTGTGAAGATCAGTGGTGTATCTGCTGCTTCTCCTTCACCCCACAGAGGGACATGAATTTTTGGCATCCCCTTCCCAGGGTAGCAAACTGTCATATAATCCCTGCAGTTTGGGTGTCATTTACAGTCTGCTTCACTTAAATGCTTCTCTGTTAACTGCACAGTCTGCTTAAATGCAAAGCCAGCATGTATTCCTCATCAGCAGTTAGTGGATTAAAATGCCGTTAGGCTCAGAAAATTGCCTTTAAAAAAGGCCCGAAAAATTGGCTTTTCTTTGTTGGTAACACCCATTCTAGCACATTCTGTGTGATGTAGGGGAGGTTGTCGACAGCGCCAGAAAAATGTGGCTCTGGAAAAAAAAAAAAAAAAAAGTCGTCCACCTCAGCAATTTGAGTTATTTTCAAAATTAATTTTGAGTATTGTCTACTCACTCACTGATCATAAACTATCATAGCTGAATTTTTCTTATAGCTTCTTGTGGACACTACAAAAAATTTGGTAATACTAACCTCCCTTTGCTGCTTCTGTACAGAAAGGTGTTGCAACTGGAGCTTAGCAGATGCTGCTCTTGCTGGTGTATGAACCAGAATCTAATCTGGCTTCCCGTTGAAGCATGAAAGGGCTAATGCGAGTCAACATTTGTTTTGTAAGCAGGCGCAGCTGAAAAATGCTCAGAGACCATTTTTGGTGTGAGGGAAAGGTTTTCTCACCACATCTCCAAGGGACTGAATTCAGTCATACATGTAGGATATAACCTCCACTGAAAACAACGGCTGATGTGCTGCATATTCCAAAGCTGAATTTGGCATTGGCTACTGGTCAAATGCAACTAACCAGAAACTAGGAGAAAAATTCGCTTCTCAATGTAGTTAGAAAGGCTGCTACTGGCTGAGTGGTAAAGTGGAAAGGTGGTTTCACCCCTCAAAGCAGTAGTTACATGGCACTGTGATATTTAAGTTAGAGGCTCCAGTTCTGCACAAACAGCTGTGATGATTTTGTTCAGCAAATATCCCATGTTGCCAAAGTCGTCTTTTATGGTTGCATATTATAATTAAGTTGGTTGCATATTGGCTGTTGGTTTAATCTAACGGTGTTATACACATTGTACTGAAAAATTGAAAAATATGTGTGGGCTGCAAATGGTGGCCTAGTGCCACGTTTCCTTAGGCTGTGGTCTCTGACCTTCACAAAGTAAACCCGGTCAGACCTACCCAGTGCTAGGCCAGTGAAAATTCTCCTAAAAAAAATCTTTGTTGCTACTGAAAGGTAGAGGTGTTGATGAACTAACTGGCAGGTTTCTATCCCAGCTTGTGCTGTATTAATGTTTTCTTGTGAGTTAAGTGGATGCTGTAGCACAGGGCTTTCAGATGGGGTGTGCAGAGGTGCTGAACAGCATACAAATAAATGATGTGAACCCTTATGAGCACTGAAGTGCATAGTTTGCTTTTTACTGCTTTTACCTACGCTTGCACTTTCCTCAGCTTAGATAATGAAGTTAGGCTAATTTCACTTGTTCTTTGGTAGTTTCTCTTTCTAATCACATGGCTTATTGATTGGGTTGCAAGGATGAATTTTTCTATCAGGCAGACTGCTTTAACTGAATTTACAAAGTTGATAAATCATGTCTGTGAGCATACAGCCTACCTAGTTAATATGCGATTTATGTCTTGCACTCTCCCTTTTTGCATGGGTATCCCAGCCTGGGTTCTAGGGAGTTCTGCCACCCTCAGCCCCTCTACAGGGTTTCGTTTGGCGACAGCAGCCTTCCTCCCTTCCTGTTGTGCACTGCTGCTCATGCCGTCTCTATTATAATCCACCATATGGCTGTGCTTAATCATTACCTTGGTTGGGCGACCTTGAGTATCACTTGGGATTCCTTAGAAGAAAAGATTTTTGTAGAAATGTGAACACAGGCTCCCTTTGGCAGTAAGTCTGTATTCAGTGTAACATGCACAGGGCCTCACCACAAGCTGCAGTTCAGAGCTGTGTGCTTCTCTTTGCTAGTTTTCAAAAAACAGGAAATGCAGGATATTTTTTTAATTTGTTGTCATAAACCTCTCCTGGTATGTGACATAGTCTCTAAGATGAGATTTTTTTTTTTCTTTTGAGACGCTGAGATGCAGAGGCAGCAGTCTAGTTTCTGTAGTAGTTCTAGTCACACTATTAAACACGAAGTGTGGTTTAGAAATAGAAGGGCTTTCAGATATGTGTGTGTAAGGGCAGGCACGCTCTTGCAGATTTAGATGACGAGCTGCAAAAAACAATTTAGCTCATCGTAAATGCTTGGTCTTGCTACTGCTTACTACTAATGCACCCCTGTACTACAACTAGAGTTGTAAGTGTCCTGAAAGCGTCCATATGGGTGCAACCTCTGTATATTAAGCAAATACTGCTCTGAGCTGCCACCAGCCATGAGTAGGCAGAAGTAAGCTCTGGTCTTCGAATATGTCTGTGGGTTCCCTGTTAAGGCAGTTTTATGATAAGACGAACAAAAAATAATCATGACTTGCTGTACTTCACTAACAGTGTAACTCTGTTGATAGTAGCTGTATCACAATGTTATTTGTCTCTTAGAATCCCCCCCTCAATTCTTCTCTACCTCTCCTCTTAAACTGCTGGCAGCAGTCCTCTATACCAGCTCCCAGATTTCTCTGGAATGTTTTACTAATTCTTGGAACAGTTCATTAAAAATACAAAAACCTTGTTCAAACTTTAACTATATTTCAGAATTTTTCATGCTTGTGAAATAAATAAATTATGCCCAATTTTGAGTGGGAAAACCGGACAAACATACAAAGCCCACAAAATGTTGCACAGACTGTGACACAAGTTGAATGAAAGAGGTGAGTAGAAGGGTACCAGTATGGAACTTATTTTCTGGCCAGCAGATATATACTCTCCTTTATATGACCTGATTTATTCTTAAGTTGAAAATTAATTTAAAGGTTAAGTACAGGGTTAAAGGAAACAGAAGATTGTTGGTTTGTGATTGAAAGACAGACACTTCAGTCTGTCTTTGAGTAACTTTGAATTTCTCTGGTCATTCTAAACCTTTGGCTGAGCTCCATGTACAACAGCCTTGGATTGGCTCTTGGGACATCTGTTAATCTATATATAGGATTCACACACTTGCACACGTAAACAGGTGATCTCCTAAATATATGAAATGGTGTTGGGAACTCCAAGTACTTATTTAAGCCAAAATGAATTCAGGAGTGAACTGAAGTAATCCTTTTTGCTTTCTTCCCTGCCACAAAAATAAGCTGTAATGGAAAAAAAGTGCATTATGTGCTGATTATAACTTGTGCTTTATATGTATGTATATACATTCATAAATCCCAGGAATGAATTAGTGCTTATTAAAAGTATCCTGAAAATGACCTTTTTCCTATTCTCCAGTTTAGTCCTCTTGACAGTTGCTGGCTTTTTGCTGTGAAAGGACATAGTGTTTAAAAATAAAAGGTGCATATAATGGGTAGAGAAAAAGGGTAGTAGATGGTAACTGATACAGAAATAAGTTATATTTATAAAATTCATAAGGGAAGCTGAAGTCAGGAAGGGAATTTTAAGTCATTTGATGAAGTCTCTAGCTGTCTGGCTGATTTCTAATAAATCTGGGAACCACCGGGAGACTTCAGAAGAGTGAAAGACCAGTAACATTTTGCATCACTACTGAAAAAGGGTGAGTGAGTAAAGAGTGGCTAATCTGCCATCAGTTCCAGGAAAAAAAACTATGGAAAATCTGATAAAGAATTTAGATGGTATAAGAATAGCAGCATAATCACGCTATTCAGCTTTTCAATTTGTGAAAACAGGTCTGCTTAAATACGATTTTGTTGTTTGGATACATGAAATTTGGTTGCTAGGGGTTTTGTCTGGGTGTAATAGACTTTTATAACGTCTTTAACTTAGTAGTGTGGTATATTTTGGTTTTAAAAAGTATCTTTGAATTTAATGAAGTACTGCTTAAGTGGATTAAGAACTGACTGTAATCAAAGAAAACAGAAAGGCATTTCTAGTTGGGATCAGCCTGGTGCGGTCTGGAAACAAATGCAAGATGGTAACAGTGTGGATGGAACAAAGATTAGTGGAGGCATAAATAATGACATTAAAAAAATGGTTTAGATCATTTAGGCAAACTGAGACAGGTGGGCAAAATGTGCATAAATACAGGTGAGGGCAGAGTTATGCACCAAGGAGCAAAAAATGCCAGCCACACCTGCGTGGGGGAGTTTTTCACTGAAAATCCCTGTCTCTGGGAGGTGAAAGGTAAATAGTAGGTGTAGTTGGAAATGGGAGGGAAAGTAGATGGTCCTAGCAAGTAAATAGCAAAGTGGCAAAAAGGGCTAACATACATTGCTAGATGTGTAAACGGGAAGACATGAGTAATAATGAGATTATCTGAACTTAAAGCTGGGGAGATGGACCTGATGCTATAGGTCTGTGCCTTGTCTATATACATTTAGTGAGATGTGCTAATTTAGGGTATGGAAATGAGTCCCTGAAATGCCTCACTAGTGGAAATAAAGCCATACAGTAAGAGTTTTAATGTGCCGTTACCTAATAGGGCTGAAATCACTTAGTGGCACACTGCTGCTGGAAGGATGAAGTCTCACTCCCACCTTATGTTGGTGTTAGCAAATACCGGGCTATACAGTCGTCCTCTTCAACTCACTAATGAGACAGAAAACTATTCCCTGTTTTGACTGGGCTGTGGTCTCTGTCGTGTCAGTGAGTCCAGCCACCAGTCAGGGGAACGTGAGAGATGATGTGGGGAGTGAGAGAGTTGCCTCTGTCGCAGCAAGCTGTGTAGATCGAGTGCTCCTGTAGATGTGTCATCAATCTGATGCGGGTTTTGATCACCTCAAAATGAGTCCAGCAAATGAAGGGCTCTGTGAACAGGCCGGCTGTGAGACTGTATTAGCCCTCACGCTAGCACAGAAGTAGGGGTGTGGTCGCATGCTGGGTGGGAGGAAGAGTCTGGGACTACCACTTCTGTTTGCAGTTTCACGGCCAAACGAAGGGCCTGTTCCTTCCCCTCTGTGTTCCCTCCTCCTCGCTCTGGCTCTGGGCTGATCCCACGCAGAATTAGCATGGTGCTCTGTACACCCTCCCTCCCTCTCTCCCTTCCCCATACTAAAGGAAGTTGTTTCCTGCCCAGGATGCATATATTAAGAAATCCTAGTTTGGCTTAAGAAACAGAAGAGAGGTAACTTGGTTGCACACTGCGCACAGAAGTACCTTCACAGGTAGGAGATATATTCTTACTGTCATAAACCTTTCAAAGAAAGGTACATCAAGAGCCAATGGAAGTGGAAGCTAGACAAATCCAAGCGAAAATGTAAGTGTGCATTTAAGTGAGGGTGATTAGCTGCTGTGCAAACAACCAAGGAAGAGATGGATCTCTTGTTAACTTCATATGAAGACCAGAATCCTTACTGGAAGTTGTATCTTAGTCAAATGCAAACTGCAAATAGGAGGTTGAAAGAAACAGGTAAAATGTGATGATGTGTGTAAGCAGACAAAGTGGCATCTTCTCCTTAAATTTTTTGATCCCTACTTTAGGGAATGTACAGTATAAATTTGGATATAATGTATGAAATGAATGTATGGGACAAATGAAGTACTTGAGAAAGGAAGCATAAGGGTTCTAATGAGATTGCATATTTAGACACTAGAGCAGTTTTGCTCTCTGGTGGTTCCACTACATTTGTGTGGATTTCTCTTACGTGGACTACACAACATACATAAGCTTGGCATAGAAATAAAAATTAAAACAGGGAAGATGCCATGCCATTCATTTTGTAATATTTTATGTTAGTATTCTTAGGAGCTTAGGCTTGATTGCAAATGGGATTCAGTATCTATCTATTGATGCTCACTCAGGTTGTCCTAAATTGATACATGTGTGTGTGTGCACATGCATGTGATTTTTTTTCTTCAGTTTTGAAAGGTCCCTTTCATATGGAAGCTGTCTTTGACCGTAAGAACAATCTCTAAAATGTTGCTTTGATTGTATAGTTTAAAGGGAAACTGCTGTTATAAGCTAAATGTTGAAATTATGGCTATTCCAGAGATTTGCATTAGAAAAAAAATAGATAATTGCATTTCACACAGGTCATATGTATGTTCTCTTATGCTGAAATAAATATGAAAAATTCTAGTGATAAGGGATTCCTTTTGCCGTGGAACAAGGACACATCTAGACTAATCCATGATATTTCACTTTGTGAGATGTTTCTGAAGGTGAATTTCTGAGTTGAGGAAGGAAATCAGCCTTGTAATTTAGAGTAATGACCAATAATTTTGTCATATCAGTTTAATCTGCACATGGTAATTAGAATCTTCAGGAGTCATTAGCAGCTGGGTGTCACTGTTTATTGGAGGACTGTCAGCTGGTGTTTCTCTTTGTTTGTTTTTTAATATTAATGGTTTGGAAAGAAGTTGGTGCTCTAGAAAGAATTGAGAAACAGGGCTGGCTTTGCGGATTTTTATCACCCTGCCAAGACCCTGCGCAACTTCCTCTCCTTGTTGCCCGCAGCAGAATACGGAAACCTGACTGCTGGAGACCACTTCTGCAGTTGCAGCGGGGCAGGGGAGCAGGGTGGGAGGGGGGTCTTTTTGTTCTGCTGCTCGCTAGTGCCTTGGCATCCAAAGAAGAAAACAAGATGCGTTTGAAAATGTCTCTTCAGTTGTTTCTTGCACTGATGGGTTTCCTTCTCTTCCCTCTCTCTGCTGTCGTGCAGTGCTGCAGTTGAAGCTCCAGCAGCGACGCACACGGGAGGAGCTGGTGAGCCAAGGGATCATGCCGCGTAAGTATCACTTAAACTCTTTGTCTTGGTGTTTTTATGCATGTTTTTGAGTGGAGAATGGTTTCATATACGATTCGAAAGATCAGATTCTCTGTTTCTGCATGAAAAACATCATATATAAGAGCCCCACCCTGTCCCACCCAACTTGGTCCTTCTGAAGTGTTGGTACGCTAGGTACGGGGCCACCTCCGGTACTGAGGAAGAGAGTAATGGCTCCAAGTGTAACTGTACTCCAAAACAATGTTTGTATTTGATCACAGTGCATAAGAGTCTTCTGGAGAACATACTATGTTAGAAGTGCCTTGTATACTTGACGCATGCTGGTAATCGCTCTTCTAACAGGCTTCCTGCCTCTGCAGTTTCTGTTCTTGTTTGTCAGCTCCTCCGACCTCTGAGGCAGTTGTAACTTTGTATGTACATATTCCATAAACCCATGAAAAACAGGCAGCGCATACAAGGTGTTCACCAACAAGGGGCCCTTTTTTATGTTTGTAGCTAGAAAACATAGCTAGAAAGAGCCCTATGGGCATCAGCCATTCCCCTTCCTGCAGGGGAAGGCACAATCTGCAGAGCCAGAGAACTTTTACTTTTCTGGGTGGACACATAGGATATAGCCTAATGCCAAGCTTTAGTAAATTCACTGTCAAGTTAGCGTTGGAGAAGGTGTATTTTCCCCTCCTTCCCCACAAAATGCAAAAAGATACCTGACAAATAGTTTTGTCATGCTTTGTTACCTCCAAACTAGATGACTTATAGGTAACAACCTGAAGCAAGACCAAAGAGCAAATGTTTTATTTTTGAGGTCCTCTCAGTTTCACTTAACAGATTTAGTAAAAGGCAATGGATCAGGTATATGTTTTCTTCTTTCAAAAACTTTCCCCCTTCCCCATTTCACAAGCCTTACTTGAAGGCAGTGTAGTAATGAGGAGGCAGTGTAGTAATGAGGAGTTTCTCATTCCTTCTGTTTCTGGGGTGCACACTGTAATACGACACAGTGATGTGACTTAGACTTTGCTAAAGGCGTTAAGGTTAGGCTGTCAGCTCTCTCTCTGAATGAAGAGAACCTGTCAGCAGCACTGTGTCAGCTGAAGTGGCTCACTGGAAGGCAGTGACACGCTCAAGATGTTTCTTGGGACCCCTACTTAGAATTCTATTACCAAATCAAAAGGGAAAGATTATCCTGTCTGGATATAGTACATCATGCCTGTCCTCTTATTTTTACCTGGGGAACTCATATATGTGCTTCTACAGAATACACTTACTTGCTTTTGGATGAAAGATGAGCGTCCCAGTGACTGTGGCCTTTTGCTAATGCTTCCCAGAAGAAAATGTTCCTGACTTCTTTGTGGTCTCCTGCTTTAGGTGGATATGTATGCAAATACTGTATTAACTTACGTTCAGTACTGCCTTTCTTCAAAGTGTGGCTGGCCAAACTTGTGATTCCTGAGAGGGGTCTGTTTTACAGGCCCTTTGAAAATGAGGCCCTTGCAAGTAATTCAAGTAAGGCACCCAGGGTAATTAGTCAGTCTCAAATTTGCTTAAAATACAGCCTAAATAAGTAGTCTTTGTAGACTTGTGCTCTTTGTTGCTTCGTTTATGTCTCTTACATGTGAGTTTTATGACGGACCAAAGAAGAATGTCGGTGAAATATCATTGTGAAAATATTGGCGACACATGAAAAGGTCCTTTCTGCAGTGGAGAAAAACCACTTTAGCAGATCCGTTCTAAACATGATTTGAAACTAGTTCCCTCCAAGTCATGGTATCATTTACCCATACCCGCCAACTGGAAATAATCACACATAGGGAAGTGTTTAAAAAATTATTTGCCTGGGCCATTTTTAATGAGAAGATCAGATGTGAGATAAATTGTGATACTTCAAGCAGAAGTCCCATTTTTAACCCGAGAAATACAGAGGATGACTAGGGGCCATGTTCCTCCTGAAGGCATCTCAGAGCCATGACAGCTTTGCTTCTACTTTCAGCAGTTCAGAACAGACATTTTTACTTACTACTGGGAATGTGCAGGTATCCTGTATTCTTTCATCTCTCTGCCCCCGTCTGTGAAAACATTTAGGTACTTAATCTTGTTCCTCTGTCATCTGCTACTGAACATGGCTATACTGGGCCCCATGTCTCCCTCTTGAGTTCGTTAGTCAGGAACCAAGCCTGACACAGCCCTTTGTGATGATTTAACAAAAATATAAAAGTCGGAATCCAGAGGATGGTTTGGTGCTGAATTAAATGAGCTGGAGCACTCTTTCCATGTGAAATACTGCTTGGCTTCCAGCCTTTATTTTCCATCTGGAGAGCCTTAACACTCTTGAAAGAATTGTGGTAGTTGCGGTTGTATCTACATTACCATTGTGTCAGGAAGGTGCTTTTGAAGCGAAGCCCCTGATTGCACCTGCCTACTGTACCTTGCTTTGCACCATGAAATGAAGTTTGAGAGTTGGATTAAATTGGGTTGAAAGTGAACTGGAAAATATTCTGCCTACAGCTAATATGCATTCAGTCCATGGGACCAGGCTGTAACTTGTCTGGCACCACACCTCCCATTTCACCTTCATGTATAGAGTTTGGATGTCAGTTCCTCAGCATCAACTGTTTTTCTGTGCAGATTTGGTCTTACTAGGCTATCCTATATGTTCATTTAGATTAGCCTTTAATACAGATCAGTTCCTGGAACTTGTAGCCAAACAGATGTGCAAAAATCCATGAACCAAGTGTGGGAGAAGTTAAAGTTTTTGTCTTACATTAAAAGCTATCTAGTGTGCAAACTCACTTTGGTACCTTTGGTTCTCCCGACTGCAATATTAAGTCTTATGTGGTGTTTAGATTCAGCTTGGTGCCCTAAAAGAGAAATTTTATTTCAAGGCTTCCATCAACACAAGGTTTTTGGACACTGTAAACCTGGGAAGTGGGAGAAGACACGTTTGTGTCACACTGAAGTGAGAGTTACACCACTCCTGCTTGCTTGTTCAGAACAGAGCTGGGAATTGCTTACTTTGTTCCCATGTGGAATTTTGTTTATATGGTAGAGAAGAAAGGCAAATGTTTCAACATTTTTTTACCAAGTACACTTAATCTCGCTTGAATAACCTTTCCAACCCACCAGCCACCTACAGTAGGGCTACGCTTCACTAAAAGATTAGTGTATTGTAGTAAGAAATAAAGCATTTATAAGCAGTGACAGAGGATTCAAAATAATTGGGTATTATGCTTCATTAATTCTTCTTGCTTTTCTGTTATGACTTTGTGTAACCTTTTACTAGTAGCAGGATTCATTAGTTGAAGATTAAAATTCTCAATTGCCCATAGAAAAGAGGTGGGAAGCAAGTCTTCATCTGCATCTGACACACCTGTTAATTGAGCCAGAAGGACTGTATCTAGAAACAAGGAGAGCTGAGTGTTTGTATTTATTCAGGTTTTGGCCTATTTTCTGATAGTGCAAATGGACAAGCTGTTTTGCTATTTGCAATTTTTGTAGCTATGCAGAAGTGATTTTCATCTGCTTGTCCTCATAAAACACAAACTAAACAAAATCTGCTGTCTGTGCTCAACACTTTGAACTCTGTCATGCTGTAGAAGAACAGTCAGATGCTGTCAGTTTCTACAGTATCGAATTCAAAGGTTACAGCTACTGTAAGGTTTTCTGGGGGAGTATTAAACACCCAGTTTTCCACCCTTGAAAAGAATGTTTAAAACAGTAGATAATGTGCATCTGAGTAGAAAGACATGTGGAAAGTATCTTCAACTAAACCAGCAAAAAATTTTAGGGGAAAGACGTTTGCCAAATGTAGCAATACTCTGCTTTGCAAAATATGTCGCACTTTTTCTCTTTTGCAAGGTTTAAAGCTTCACATGCCCATTGTTTTACCCATCAGGATTGTGATGTTTGGCTTCTGGCTGCAAACACAAAATATAGGCAAGCATGCAAGGTTGTCATGTGGCACAATCCTGCAGGAAAGCTGTTGCAACCATCAGATTCACCTAAGCAGGTGAAACAGAAGTAGAAGATAGTTTCTGGGAATGTGCCTTGTGTTGCTCTATAGCACTGCTTTGTGAATATCTGAAAGATGACACAGGCAGCCTTTGAAAAGGGCATCGTCTGGACCGAGAGCTTAGAAGGAGGGTGGCTGTAGTACAGGCAGAGAATTTCCAGGAGCTTCTTTTTCATTTCTGTGTATCTGATGTTTGCCAGTTTTTGTGCCCACATCCAACTACTCTGACTGTATTCCAGGATGCAGTATATGCAGAACGCATGAATGTATGTAGAATCCAAAAATGATGGAATTTGTGCTGTTTTTCTAATGGGACTGTTTTTACAGGTGCTGAGGTGTTTCCATGCTATAAGTCTGCATTACCAATGCTGTGATGCAGTTTTCTGCTTGGGCTTGCAGCCTGTTAGTTGCTTGAGTGTATTTTAGAATACAAGATTTGTGAATCTTGTGCTGCTGGGTTTCAAACTCTCCTGAGGAGAGTGTATTTTATCTCCAGACTACACATGGAGAGCGTGCCATAGTTCAGTTGCAACATGTCACACGATTAGGAATGATTGTAATACAGCAGGCGGTCTAATGATTATAATCTCATTAGGCCTCTCATATCACTAGCTGCATTTTTTTTGTACCCATAAGGTTAATGGAGAAAATTTAATATTTGTTGTAAAACTAAAATAGAGTATTTGCTTTTTAGAGAGCTGTGAGACATTGCTTAGAATTAATTCTAAAGGAACTGCCATTTACTGGGGACACTTAGTGATTTAAGGATACAGAGCACAGGTTATGCTTTGGCATATCAGTGTTGATCATCATTGAGGCAAAGCTTGTAACTGGTCTTCCGCATCCAGCACAGCTACCATCACAAGAAAACAAGGATCTTTGGGGTATTGATTTTGGGAGGTGAAATGCTTGCCACCTGTGAATTTCTAAAGTTAAACCATGTCTCTAGACTTTAACATCTCAACCCCCAAATATGGCCATACATCCACACTTGTGTTTGTGTAGAGTAGCTAAAAATGATACTGCTGCTTTAGTCTTTACCTGATAGTCTAACCACTTCTCAATTTTAAGAAAGTAATTTGGTTGATGAAAATTATGCACTTCCAACTTTATTGCATAGCTGTATGTTTAATATTTTATTCATGTTCATATTTTCTTATGAAGCTGCCAGTTTTAAACCTGAAACTTGCCAATATAGTATATGGGGCAGTAGTTGAAGGAGACCTGTCCTTTGAGGATATAGTCAACTTCGGGTTCCTGTTAGAAACAATAGCTACAGCAAAATATATTAAGTGTTGTCAGAAACAAAAGAAAACAAAAACCCTAGCTTTATGGATTGTTTAACTGTTAATTGTGAAATAGGAGCATCTTTTGATGTATGTCAAAGAAAGGAGAGACAGTAAGCTGTTGGAACATACACAGTTATCTACATGTGTAGTATTTTTCATGGCAGGAACTGTTCTGCAATCATGCTGATGACTTCAGGTGCAATTCTTAATGCCTCAACAGTATTTTAAGGCTAGGGTAGAAGATGAACTGCTATGCCTATGTGGAGTTTTACTGATTTGGAAGCGTTGCAGTGTAGCTACACAGTCAACATTTCAGGATTGTTGTGTTATGTTTGAACTGCAGATTAAACCAACTGCTTTAACACCCCAAAAGAGCTCTTCCTGCTTTACCTATCTCTGCTGCATAATGTGTTCCTGTCATTCTCTCACTGCTTTACATATCAGGTCTTTGTAGTGACATTCCCTATAGTTTTTGGAATATATTTATAGTAACAAAACAAAAATACAAATTTTTACTTCCCTGCCATCTATTGGCTGCTGTTCTGCCCGTTGGTGACTGCTTCACTTTCATAGCTTTTTTCCACAAAACAAGCTGAAACTATACTTTCATTTAGGATAAGGAGTTAAAAACAAACATATGGACTGTAAATATCGTTACTCCCAGACTTGTTTAATAAAATGTTCAAACCTGTAAAGTCTTTAAGATCTAAAAATAACAACAACGTTTTTTAACACTCGATTTAACCTCTGAAACCTTGCTATTTCCCGGTTCATTGTGTACAGAATAGGACCTCAAATACAGAGGCTGCAGTGAGACTTTTGATAGACTCGATGTCATGCTCTGAGAGTAAGGCTGGAGCACTAAGCAGGTATCATAAAACAAATAAAACTGTAGAGGACACTTGCAGCTGTGTTTCTGTTTGTGGCACGTAACACAGAAATCTGTAACTGGTTTTATTTTAATTTGATCATCTACCTGTAACTTGTCTCCCAGGAATTATTTGCTGGTTCTTGTGACTTTGATCTCTTCTCTCGAAGCACCATTTCAAAGCCTTGAGGCTTTGTGTGGAGAAGGAGTCTGTACATTTAAGCTGAGAGCCTCATTGTCAGGGGCCTAATAGCTGCACCTGGTTTGTTTATATTTTTAGATAGCTGTCTGTGTTTGTTTTCCATGTGTTTATATCATCTGTGATTAATAAGACATGGTCGGAGTAGGAAAGTTCATTGTGTTCATAATGGAAATGTGCTGTTTGCCCTTTCTGAGGTTGTAGAAAGAAAAGGCCGTGCTCAGGGGTTTGATAGGTTGTGTTTAGTCCTTGATCCCTGCAATGATAAAAGATCTAACTCTGCCAGTTGCAAGAGAAATGTAATAATTCAGGAGAGTAAAATCTGGTATGTAATACAGCTGTTTTCCCTTCATGTTCGTCTTGGGTTCATTCTTACTCGTTGGCTGGGAATGGTCTCTCCTTTTTCTTCTCATGGCCCCACGCCTCCCCCAGCCTGGGCACTCCATAAAGTTGTCAGAAGACTTTGCAAAGGGCGATTATCCATCCAAGAAGCAGGCATGAAGTCTGGTGTAGGAATGCACGGATCGAAGGGTTCCCAGTAGAAGTTCCTTGTCTCCCTTTTCCTCTTCAGTTTGGAGGTGGCATAATCCTAATTGTAATGAAGCTTTGTCTTCTTTATTTTTCATTTCAGGATTTAGGCAATGTCTTTTGAATGCCAAGAGTTAATGGCAATGGACGGAGTTGGTTATACATTATCTGTATTTGCTGTAAATGTTCTTTGACACAAAGCTGTAGCCATAGTCACCCATAGATCTGATAACTGTTACCATGGGTGACAATTTCCATTTTGCTCCTCAAGAGGATGAACTTTCTGAGAAATTACACATATCTGTTAGAGTTTAAATTAACCCAGTTGAAAAATCTTAGCCCTTTCTGTCAATAATTTTGCCTGTTTGCTGTGACAAACCTATTCTTCAGGCTTTTGCACAGTTAAAACTAGCGAAAATCTTAAACTTCAGCTGTGTGGTAAGGGAGGTACTGCTGTAATAAAGTTACTGACAGTTTTGCTGAGTTGTGGATGTGGGCTCTGGAGAGGTGCTTGCTTGGTTCAGGCGTTGGAAGCAGCTCGGCTGGTGCGTGGCTCCGGGGTGAGCTGAGCTGAGCTGAGCTGAGGCAGGGTACCGCAGTCCCACCTGTAGAGATGCTCGTGCCAGCAGGGCAAGCCCAGTTCAGGGAGCTGGAAAGTGGCTTTTTGGGGGAGCAACAGCTCCGTGAGCTGTGCAGGCTCATGAGTGTTGATGCAGGAGAAGGGGTGGCTCTGTGAGGTAGGGTGTCAGGGAGGCAGGACTTCTTCGGCTCTGGCTTCCATAACAGCCTGAGCCTCACCAAATAGTCTAGCTAACATGGCCTTTATTCGGCTGCCATCTTCCATGCCGTTTCTCTATTGATTGGAATAGCTCGGTAACATGGAAGACTCGGTAAAGCTGTAGCACTGTAACTGTAATGCCATGCTTTGGCAGTGCTGGCAACAGTAACAACGTGGGGAGGAACCTTTCGCCAGCCTTTCTTCTGTTTGAGACTAGAAACACTCATAATTCCTTAATCACAGTGATATTGTTATTGAAGGGTGTCATTGAAGGGCAAAGCTGCATTTGTTTGGGTGCCAGAGATGTTTCTCACCTTCATAAAAATATTTGGATTGGGGTTTTTTTAGGTCAATCTTAATTTTGAATTTTCTGAGTTTATATGTTTCGGGGTTTGAATAATCACAATTTACCAGTTGTGGCTCCTTTTCTTATCTTTACCTTGATACTCAGATCTTAGCCTTAATCCAAGGGCTCTTACCAAGGGGTATGAAATCAGCAAGAACTCTCAAGTATGATCAGGTCTGTGTACTGGATGTGAAACTCCCTGGGTGCTGATGGAGATCTCTTTTCTCTTACCTGTGTATTCCCTACCCCCTTTTCATATTTCTACAGCATACTGCTCTTTGGTACTGCCCCACTAGCAAGATGACAGCTCCTTCTGTGCGTGTGACCCAGTTTTTGAATACTTTTTTCTTCCATGCTGTGAGAAATACTTTTTGGAAGTGGGGTGAAGATGAAGGGAGGAAGAAATTGCCAGCTGCCTTGCTCTGTGGTTCAAGTTTTCTGTCTCTTACCAGATGCTACACACCAAATGCTATGGGGTGGGAGCCCCACCCTGAACTGACAGAGGAAGTCATCGAGCCTATTTGCAGCACTTTATCTCATCTTTTTACGAAAGCATAGTAAACAAGAGAGAGAAACTAGAATTTGGTTGCGAGCAGGGGTGAATAGCTGCAGCAGAAGGCCTTCTGCCGTTCTGAATTAAGTCAGCATGTCTGAGGTCGGGTTTGGACATGACATGAGCTTCTCTCTGTCATAGCAAAGGAAGATTTTACCTTTCCCTCAGGAACGGATCTAACTGAAGAGCAGAATACTTGACTCAGTATTTTGAATTTAGCTGTAGCCTTCCTACAAACATTGCATGTTGTCTGACCAGCTGATGTGCAGTTCAAATGTCACCTTGTGTCTACGATGAGCTAGATACTAGGGCCAAGGAAAGCTCATGTGCCATCTCTCCTCTGTCAGCCTACGTGTCTGATAGCCTCCAATCTTACTGACTGCAGAAGGTTTTGCAGCCTCTCCTCCCCCCTAGACACTTGAGCTGTGAGGACCTGTGAAGACCCTTTTGCCTTTCTTTCTTCCCTTTATTTGGTTCCTTGCAAACCTTGGTGTCTTCTGTCAGCTGCATAAGCAAAAGCAGGGTGTACAGATATTTTGATCTCTTTTTCTCAGCAGTTGGGTCAGTCCCCTTCCCCTGCTATGTTTCATTCTTAGAGTGACTGAATTTGGTTCTGATTCCACTTACTTCTCACACTAGGTAACAGGAACTTGAAGATCTGCATATGACTATCTTTGAAAGCTTTGGAAGGCTAAAATTTGCTTTTGTACACTACAGGGTAAAACCTGAACAGAAATGTTTGAACCATTTTGCCCAGCTTTTTGTCTCTGCTGTTGTATTGGAGATTTGGGCTTGGTTCTTGGGCCTTGATTCAGTCTGTTTATAGCAGCACCAGTTTGATGCTTTGCAGCAATATCTCCCTTCCTTCACACATTGCTGTCTTCAAAATGTGGCTTGGACTGAGGGAACACTGAACTCGTGCATTGCAATTTTGGACCCTGTTTCATAGGAATTAATACATTGCTTTGAAGCGAAGATTAGTAGCTTCCATGTCCATGCTTTGTATGGAAAGGTGTGCATCATTGTAGATGGTCCTGTGTGCTGCTGCTTAGCTTTGGTGGGTCAGATGGAAGGACACTAGTTGCAAAGTATAGCTGCAAACATTTTTGAAGCAGGGTGGAGGCACAAAGTGGTTGCATCATTGACCTCCAGGGACATTTCTCATGGTAGCTAAGGGTGTGGCCACAAAGATACTAATGCTTCAGGAATTCTGGTGATGAAGCATCAAAATTCTCCACAACAAGTAGCAGAGAGACTAAAAAACTAGGATGTATGTGGTAGGAATTTCATGAGATCCTTGCTAGCCAGCCCATCTGTGGTAGGAAAATCACATCCTGCTGTCAGTCATCTAAAGGTGAGGGGTAAAGCTCATCCTCCTAACTGTAGATGTTGCAAATTGCCAGATGGTTGAGGTGGTTGTCCGAGTGGGACAAAAGGACATACAGCCCAGTGAAGGGCACCTGCTGGACTGTGCTGTCCCAAACCTTGCTGGTGATGCTGTTGTCCCTTCTATCACTAAGCCATTTTTAGTGCTTGTTTGGCCATTTGTAACATCAGGCTGTTTTCCCAAGGTGGATGGGGCAATCTGAAGACACAGGGGCAGTGGTTCATCAGCGTGGGGGCTCCTGCTGCAGCGCTGGCCTTAAACCCAGCCTCTCGTTTCTGACTTTGTCTGGCAGGGCAGTTTTTGCTCAGTTTTGCTGACACTATTATTTGTGAGGCCGTGCTGTAAACCAGCATACCAATCCAGGTTAAAATAACTCTTTCAAAACAACTGTGATCTGAATCCACAAACAGTTTTGTCAGCATAACTGAGGGCTAACATGCTTTGTCCCAGGCCTAGGTACAAGAATGAGGGCAGAAAGTGTAACTGCACTTTATTGACGATGAAAATACCATGCACATATCATGTAGAAACAAAATCAGAAAGGTAGGCAAAAGGTGTACCTAACTGAAATTGGGCATTGCAGAAGTTACTGCTGCATTCTCAAATATCTCAGTAGAAGAGAAATATAAAGGAATTTTTTTCTGCATACAGTGGAAAACAAAAACTCTCAACAGCTAATACTACTGTTGTATTTTGGCAAGTTTTTTTTTTCTCTGGCAACACTCTATTCTCATCATGGGCTTACCCAAAGTTTTGCTGGCAAAGCTAGCGAAGCTGGCCGCGCAGTTAGCTAGATCAAGGATTTGAACCGAGTTAACTAGTACCTCTTTTTGGGGAGGGGCAAGTGTCATGGGGAGGTGCTGGAGTTACTTTATGGTGACAGTTCCCTAGTACAGCTCCCTGTGCAGTACAAATACAATTAGAGCATCAATGGCAAGGCAGAAATGTGTGGGACATGGGGAAGGGGGAAAAAGCTTAAGCTGGACCTACCACCAGACTAAATAATTTTTGAACTGCCTCCCCAGGAAGTCAGGATGTTAAATGCCTTTTTGCACTTACTGGGTTTAGTAAGGTGCTTGACGTGTGCTTGCTCGCCTGACGTTTTTGTAAGCAAGCTGGGACTACTTGAAGCTGCATATGCAACTGGTGAGAGAACAGTATTGGAATAAAGGCTTGGTGTCAGATTGGGAGGATGTGTTGAGCAGGGCTTTTGGGTGGAGTGGGGATGGAGAAGGTCAGTGTCTGATACTATTCAGTATTTTCAGTAATTTGATGTAAACAAGGGAACTGTGCGTATTTATTAAGCTTGCAGGTTAGGCTGGGAGAAGGACAGGATTGGGACTGAGTATTTGGAGAAGCTGAGAAGTACAGGACAAAACCAAAGAAAAATGCAGAGTTTCTACATTTTGGTATGTCTAGTCAGTGGCATGAATTGGGGATGGAGAATGGCTGGCTATATAGCAGCTCTGCAGAAGAGGACTGGAGACCTTTCATGGTTTGTGAGCCAAGCACAAGTGAACATGTTATGCATTTTATGTACACAAAAAAGGCAAAGCGGCTAGGACATAAAGCTGAGAAGTGTTATTTAATAATCATTTAGCTCTTTAAAAGCTGATAAAGCCTAGGCTGGAATATATACCCAATTTCAGACACTATACTTAAAGAAAAATGCAGATCAAATGGAAGGAGTCCAAAAGAGAGTAAACAAGCAAAGGTCTGGAAAATGTTATCTATAAAGGAAGGTTGAACCAACTGGCTTTGGTCATTTTATATAACAGAAGACTGGAGGAAAACCAAAGTTTTCAAATATATGGGGATAGATGCAAAGAGGAAGAGAATAAATTCTTCTCTGTAATGATTGCAGGTAAGGCAGGGAATAATGAGTATAAATTATAGGAAGGGAAATGTAAGTTAGACATTCGGAAAGTTTTTTAAACAGTAAGGACTTCTATGCACTGGGATAATTTCTCTGCAATAATACTGCATTTTTTCATGAGAGGTCTTCAAGAACAGGTTAGACAAACTACTGTAAGGAATAGTTTAGTATATTTTATCCAGCCGGAGCAGTCAGAAAGCATTAGGTGATTGGAGTTTCTTCATCCCTGTTTTCTGTGGTTATATCTGCTGCTTCAGGCACAAAGGGCTGTGGACATGAATCCTGTGTCAGCGATAGAAGTGCTGCCCCATGCCTACCTGGTTACCACTGCTTCTGCTCCACCAGCCAAGCTGTTCATTTGCGTGCACCGTCAGAATGAGCCAGAATAGCTGATATGGCTGAGAACAGTAGAGCTTTGTCAATATGGGTAATTATGAGTGGAATGGATAAAGCAGCACTCGGGTGAGCAAGCCAGAAGGGTACGGGGGCAGGCATAGTTTTGCAGGGGTCAGTGCCAAGTGGCTGGGAAGGGCAATGGTAGGAGCTGGAAAAAGCATATCTGCACTGTGGGTCTCCTATAGAGCTTGCCCAGAGCCTTACTGCTTCAGAGTTCTTCACAGGATTTTTTTTTTTTTTTTTTCATTTGCTATAGTAAGGTTAACAGAGTTTCTCCACAGCTCTGGGCTATGTAGTCATTTCAAAGCCAGAAAAATGTGCAAGGCTTAGTTAACTTCGAATGCAGTATGATTTTACAATGGATACTCTCCTCTGACGTGTCAGCCCCATCCTAGATTGCTGAGGGAAGCAGTGAAGGATTTGTGCCCTCTTGACATTTTCAGAGGTCGAATATGAAGTTCTCTGTCATGTTGCCAGCCCAGAGAGCTACAACCCGGTGCTTGTTTCCAGAGGACTAGTCATGAGAGACTGAAATTGTTCTTTATAAGATTCTTCCTGTAGCAGTTTTGCATTACTTACTATTTAATGTCTATGTGTTTGAGGGGAGGGGTTTTCTTTTTTTTTTGCTCAGGGATTCTTTTCTTGCTTTGTTCTTCTGTATGCAAGAATTTTCCTGGACTACCTGTGACATCAGCTGAACTCCTGCAGTTGACTTTCCTGACCATTTGCTATGGTCAGGGAAATGTCACTTAAAGTTCATGTGCTGCCTCTTACTGACAGCAGAGGTAGGCAGGAAGGGGAGAGTAAAGAATTACTGCTGTGCCTGCGCATTCCAGTGGAAGAGAGCTTTTGAAGACTCCAGTGAGGCCTGCTTCGCTTGTCTCCAGGGTGGATTTTTATACTGACTTATATATTGCACAGTGACTTTGCCCAAGTGTACCTGAACTTTTATTTTACTTTTCTGTGATATGCCTACAATGAAAGAAATGCATGTTTAAGTTCAAGCATGTGCATATTTCACAAGCAGTTCATGCGGCTTGAAAAGAGTATTTCCCAGTATTATTTGTTGCTTGCTCTTCATCAATGTCTGATGGTCAGACTGACCAGGAGTTGACGTCTCAGCTAGCCAGTGAAGTTTTTTGTATTATTTTTGCAGTTATTGCAAAACCACATCTCTCTACCCTTACTTTGGCATATTCCAAAGTGCAATCAGTGCACTCCCATTTCACAGCTTGCGTAACTTTCTCTGGTGATTTCTTTCCATAACCAGATTGTATAAAACTATTTTTAATCCCATCGTTGCAGTGGTCTGTATACTCACTCTCTGTGGTTAGTTTTCAATTATTGTTAATTTATTCTACAATCATTCTTCATTCACTTCCGTAGTCTGAATCCCATCTATGATGCCCTGGTGCGTTCAGAATTCCTGGCATACAGACTAAATTCTACTTTTTACCTCATTGATGTGAACCTAGAGGGACTCCATCTATATTTTGCAGAACATGTACCTGCCTTGACACTTTGTCTTTGGCTACTCCATTTTATTCTGTAGGAAAGAGTTTAGAAGTCTGCACATGCATTAGAAGAGGTTTCTCACATTGCATTTACACAAGGGCTTTTATTTTTTAACAGTCTTTTGAGATTTCATTATGAAGTTACATTTGAGAAATATTTAATCATTGGCCTTAAGTGAAAAATAATATGAGGAGACTATATTTCATAGGACCTAGATGCAATACGTTGCAGTTACTAACTGTACAAGTTTAGATTTCTGTCTTCAAAAGACTTGAAACTTATCTCTAAAGCTGAAGTTTTTTAACTTTGCCGTTTAGCTTGATGGTAATTCAGAAACTTCACCAGGCAGTTTTAAATATGAGTATTTCAGAAATATGAAAAGAAATTATCATGTTCCCTTCCCTTCTGAATACAAGCCACAATGTGATTGTTTTAAAAAACAAGCTACTTGTGGATTCGGGAAAACTGTGAGGAGCTAGTGACACTTACCGTTGTCACCCTCTTTCTGCAGTTTTACTGTGGGACTGAGCTTTGTGTGCTCCAGAGGAGCCAGGCAGAGTGAGAGATTCCTCCAGGGTTAGTATGGTCCTGGACAGCAGAGGATCAGTTTCTTGAAACACGATCCGTTTTGGCTCTGGTTTTAGACTGGGCCCGAGGGGGCGAGGAGGTCTGTTATATGGAGAACTGCTGTTAATTCCTCAAGTCTTGGTTTTCTGTCAACAGACAGATGTACTTTCCTGTTCTTATGATAGTTTCTCTTACATGGAGCAATATATACGTCCTGTGGACCTGCAGAATTTGCAGCCAGCCCTTGCATGTACACAAAACACAGGTGTGGATTAAGGAAAGACTTGCAGCTTCCTTTGACATTAAAAGGTAGTAAAGAGGATTTACAGTTCATTAGGATCCTCCCCCATCCTTCCAACCATTTCATGTATCTCTTCAATGTTTCAGTGCCATTCCCTTACTTAAGGGTCCTGGATATCTTACTCTATGTTGAAGCTTGTAAAAGACATTTGTTGGGGGGCTGGTTTTGACTCTCGTTCTTGGACCCAACTTTGTGAATAGTGGTAAGTTTCACTAGAAGTGTACCCATATTAGTCTTCTCAGTGGCCCACAAAAAGTCCAGGTTAGTTCCTGTAGCTCCTGTGCTGTCAAATGGAGTATGGCAATTCACATTGCTTTACACCAGCTGCAGATCTGGTCCAGTGTGCTGAAAGATGCAGGAGGCAGTTGCTGTTAACTTAGTTGGCCTGAAGGGACGTGCAGCGAGAGAACTTCCATCATTCTAATTCATTCTCTACATGTTTTCCTCTCAACAGCTCTGAAAAGTCCAGCTGCATTTCATGAACAAAGAAGGAGTTTGGAGCGGGCCAGGGTAAGATGCAATATTGTCTTTAATGTTTTGGGGAAGTCAGGAGTAGTATGTCTTATGTTCTGGGCATCGTGTAGCTGTTAATGAGATGCAGAAGGGAATCGTTCAGATTCTGGATGTAATACAGCGCTGTGTAGTCAGAGATGTATTGGATGGGGTGTTGTTTAGCTTGTATGTGGTGGTAGTTAACCCTGAATGAACTAGTTGTGCCTAAAAAACTATTTAATACGGTGCCTGGATTTCCCCTGGAAACTTATTTCTGGAAGTCACTGATATTCTTCTTCCCCACTGTCCATATACTTTACATTTTTATTTTTGTGGTGTCTGTTTTGCCCTTAAATGCTCCTATCATGTTGTTGTGGTTTCACCCCAGCCAGCAACTAAGCACCATGCAGCTGCTCGCTGACTTCCCCCCCACCCAGTGGGATGGGGGAGAGAATCAGGGAAAAAAAAAATAAAACTCGTGGGTTGAGATAAGAACAGTTTAATAGAACAGTAAGGAAGAAACTAATAATGATAATAATAACAATAATAAAATGACAATAATAATAGGGTAGAAATATACAAAACAAGTGATGCACAGTGCAGTTGCTCACCACTCACTGACCGATGCCCAGTTAGTTCCTGAGCAGCAATCCCCTCCCAGGCCACCTCCCCCCAGTTTATATACTGGGCATGACATCACATGGTATGGAATACCCCTTTGGCCAGTTTGGGTCAGCTGTCCTGGCCATGCTCCCTCCCAGCTTCTTGTGCCCCTCCAGCCTTCTTGCTGGCTGGGCATGAGAAGCTGAAAAATCCTTGACTTAGTCTAAACACTACTTAGCAACAACTGAAAACACCAGTGTGTTATCGACATTCTTCTCATACTGAATCCAAAACGCAACACTATAGCAGCTACTAGAAAGAAAATTAACTCTGTCCCAGCTGAAACCAGGACACATGTGGAGCTCATGCCACCTTTGAGGAAAGTGTATGGTTTCTCTGTTACCTGCATGTGCACTTGTTTATCCAGTACATTAGAAATTGAAAATTTAATAGAGAGGATCCTCCCCCAAATCTTGTAACACTGAAATCACACAGATTTCTGGCTCTATAGAAAGAGGAAGCCAAGCATCACAATTCATGCAGCACCTTTGCTAACTGGGGGGTTTCTTGATGATTTCTGTTCCTCAAAAGGTCTCTGGGGATATTTTTTTTTCTGATTAGCCTACAGGGGAATAAAACCTGTTATGACTGCTGGGCTAAGTTTTGTTTTAAAAGTGAAAGCAACATAAGTAAAAAAATAACAGCTGTGATTAAAACCTGTAAGGGAGTGTTAGCACTTTAAACTGTGGAAGGATTGGAACAGTGGACTTTGCATTAAGACCAATGTCCTAAAGGCTTTTTCCTCCTCTTTTTTTTTTTTTATTTTAAACCTTATTATTAAGTTAATATTCTAGTGTGGGCAATTGAGCAAGTATGGTGCAGTTTTCTGATTGACTTTATTTTCTCTGAAGGCCCGTCCTGATGACCAATACTTACCAGTCTGTTAGCCACTGTTCCCAGATTCCCATTCCTGGGCTGTGTAAAGGGTAACGTGCTCAGCCCCGACAGGGTCATCTCTGTACATTGGTCTGTAGTGCATTCTCCAAAGACAGAGCTAAAAGCAGCTCTGGAAATGAAATGAGTCTTGTCATAGCATTTAGATTCTGCCTGCCAAGGGACTACATGGGGTCTTTAGCTTAACAAATAACATAACTTTAAACAAATAAAATAAGCCCAAACCACAAGTCAGCCCTGAATGCCAACAGTATATGAAAGTATTTGCTGTGAACAATGGAACCAGTGCATTTATCTTCAATGTAAAAAGAAATGTCTTGAATTTCACCATGACACAAGTTAGTGTTGTTGCATAAAAGGGGAAGAGAGGGCTTCAGCTCTTGAGGAAGTCCCTTCCAGTTTCTGTTCTGTGGGGCAGCAGTGCACAGTTAGACTGAGGCGATTACAGTAGAAGGTCATCTTTAGCATAAGCTCATTCTCTGGGTGCTCTGGGACAGAAGATATGCCCCTTCTCTGCTCTGTGTTTATTTAGATCTCAGTAACAACCAAAGATGGTTGTTTCTCTTGTTTGTGCTGTCCAAGTTTACCTTGCTCCTGTGTCTGATCAACTGAAATTGATTCTTGCTTGTCTATTTTTGCTGCAGACAGAGGACTATCTGAAACGGAAAATCCGGTCCCGGCCAGAGAGATCAGAGCTGGTTAGGATGCACATTCTGGAAGGTATGGCACATGCTAAATAGGAAAACATCAACAATAAACTTTATCGTAATTACTTACTTAACAGCTTTCTATTTTGCCTCTGAACCCTACGTCTTTCTTTCAGTTGGAGTGGGCAGAAGATCATGCATGATTTCGCGGGAGGGATTCAACTGCATGCATGGAGATTCTCAGAAGAATCTGTTATGTGAACTCAAATTGTGCAGTTTTGTGTAGCTGAGCAACAAAGAAACAGGGTGACCATGGATTGCTCTTCTACTAAGGGAAGACACTGTAAAATATCCAGGAGGGAGTGAGGCAGATTTGGTCTAATTAGTAAGCACCTCAGTTTCAGAGAGGGAGTACTGCGCTGCTGCTGAGCACCGCATCTTTGGACACCAATGAAAGGGAAAAGATGAAGGAGAATTGGGTGACATCAGTTTGAGAACAGTGAATTTGTCCTATTCTAGAGTCACAAGGGCTACTGTAGTTATCTTTGTAACTTAAATATAAATAATATCTTTATAGTGCACAGTTACCTATTGTTATCTGCAACTATTTTTCTGTACAGTTACCTACTGTTATCTACAGTTACCTTTTTGAATAGAAGTAAAATACTGCTGAAGTGCATTGGTTGACCACTGCTGGATTGATGCCATGTTATTTACTTCCCCCCAAACAGAGACCTCAGCTGAACCCTCCTTGCAGGCTAAGCAGCTGAAGCTAAAGAGAGCCAGACTGGCAGATGACCTCAATGAGAAGATAGCGCAGAGGCCAGGTCCCATGGAGCTGGTGGAGAAGAACATCTTGCCTGTGGAATCGAGCCTGAAGGAAGCCATTATTGGTAAGGCCAGAGGAGGATCTAATGTTGAGGGCATTTCCCACAGGTGGCTGTGATTTCATATCAATTCACCTGCCTGTCTAAGAGAGTGCAATCCCCTGGTTGGTCTTGTTTTCCTGTCTCAGAATCACAAGCTTTCAGCCCCAAGGATTCTGAAAAGCAGAACTCCCTCTGCCCCAGATAGTGCTACGGAGACATTAAATTCTAGGGAGTATGGATATCCCAGAATAACGTGAAAGCAATTGCATACCCTAAAGACTTGAAAGACTGTTGAAGATTGCATTCCCTAGATTCTCTCCTTAAAAATCCGTCTCTCGGTATAACATGTCAGCAACCTTGGTCAGGGAGAACCCACTGACTTACTCAGATCAGGGAGAGGAGACAGAATATAAACAGGTGTGATGAAACAAAAGCTGTCTGTGAACTTAAAAACTTCAGAGGATTCAACCCCTTTAAAAATAAACCAGAACAGATGTAAATCATGCCAGTGCCATTCCAAGGGCTGAAAGGAATGCTGAGGAATAGCCTTCCCACTGCCTCAGCAGTGCTCTTTTCCAGTCTCCCCAGACTGAGCTGTCTGTGTGCGTCTGTGGTTATTCATCCCCTGAAACATGCACAGCTACTTTAAAGACAAATGGGACACAACTGTGAGGAAGACAGAATACTTTCAAGAAAAAGGAAAAGGACAGTGTTGTGGGAGAGCCTGGCTTCACTATTGCACAAGAAGTGGTTGAGGAAGAGAAAGAGTGAACTTGTGAACTGGAGTATTAGAGATGTGGCTGTCTTCTGACTGAGCGAAGTACATCTCTCTGGATTTCTGTGGCTTTTATGTTAGGTGCAAATGATAGTATTTTCCTGCTTACCAGGATTAATTTGAGATAATGTAATCTAAAAAACATTAGTACATTACAAATATACACTCACGTGAATTTATCTACTGGACATGTATGTAGAATGAAATGCTAATACCAGTCAGGACCACCACTTAATCCATAGCCCTCGTTGCTTGTAAGACCAGAGGACAATCTGGGCTTCTGTCTGGAAGAGGGATCTACCTTCCACCACACAGGATGAACACCAAAGGAACCATGACTCAATCTTACACTGTCTAACCACCTTCTTCCTCAGTGCCAGATGATAATCAAATAAGCCATGCCACAGATCTGGGTTTGGGGAGAGTTAAGTAGCAATTGTTATACTTCCTAATCCTGTCTGGCTAAGAAGCAAGGGAAATGGCTCACCCCAGTCTGCATCATTTTATTCTACTGACAGCAGAGATGAATGTAAACACTTAAAACTGATCCAGTTTGGGCTCTGTTCTCTCATTTTTAGTTGGTGTTTTAAGCACAACTCAGACACAACTATCTCCATGCCTTCATTATCTTTGTGAAACATCTAGTGTCAAGTGAAATAATTTCTTATTCCACTTTAAAGACCACAGTTGATGTTTTGTGTTTTCAGTTGGACAGGTGAACTACCCAAAGGTTGCAGACAATTCCTCCTTTGATGAGGACAGCAGTGATGCCCTCTCCCCAGAACAGCCAGCCAGCCATGAGTCCCAGGGGTCTGTCCCATCGCCGATGGACTCCCGGATTTGTGAGCCTCTCCCTAGCACCACTGGCACATCACTAGCTCAGGTGAGAATGTGGTGGCCTCCTGCAGTGCGTTGGAGCTTCACAGCTACTGCTGATTTGTGGCAGAGGATCCTAAAAAGTGAGACCGAGGGATCCTTAAAAGGTATAGTCTGTGAGATTTCACAAGGGGTCTTAGCTCTGTGTGATGTTGGTGAAGTCCTCTGGTTATTCAGAAGCCCCCATAGTGGTGCCATGTGGGGAAGGGGGGCAGTCATTACTTGGTGATACAGCCTGTGTGCGACTGATTCTGGCAGGCAAAGCTGGGTGATACGGGTGTGGGATTTTGATTCCTTTTCTGCCCTGAGAAGTGCTGCTTCTCAGGGACAACTGAAGCAGTGGGTTAAAGGAGTCTAATTAATGACTTGAAACCTGTGCTGCTTCCCTGTAAGTGGACATTTCCTGCACTCTGTTAAACTGTTCCCCTCCTCGTATGTGTATTCATTATGCCTTTTTCTGTCCCTGCAGGGTACATCCCAACTGCAGATTAGTGCAGACTCCAGCGAAACACTTTTCCTACCTGAACAGCCACCCCCGCCTCTGCCACCTCCTCCTCTTCTGCCCCCTAGTCTTACCAATGGAGCGGCTCTTACTGCTGCCAAGCCCCCACCAACACTCATTAAGGTACTATTTTGGGTGATTTCTTTGTCATTGTAGTCTGAAGGAAGATAAGATGGTTACCCTGAAGAAAGTTTGGAGTTGGAAGTATTGTGTTAACAGATGCAAAGGAAGGAAAGCTTATTTCTCACTAGTGTCTTCCTCTGACACTAGTTGTAACATATTTAATAGGTTTTTCTGTTCCATGATGTATTCGTCTTGGATTCGTCCATGATGTAAAATGGATCCTGAATGCAAAATGTTTTGAAACAATCAGCGTTATCCATAATTAGACTCAGTGAGTCTGCACTGGATGAGCAAGTGATCTGGTGTGCTGGGAAAGGTGACCTGCATTACAGTGCAGTGTAAGCTGCTGCGGGTGCTGTGCTGTTGCCTGAGTTAGAGAAGCATGGAAAGACCCTGAGGTCAAATCTGGAGAATTTTGAAATGAAAATCCCAGTGTGTGTTCTGGTTTACATAAGGTGTTACGTTATTTCAGTGTTTCCATTCTCACTTGCTTCCTCCTTTTCTTCTAAATAGCAAAGCCAGCCCAAGTCTGCTAGTGAGAAGTCTCAGCGCAGTAAAAAAGCCAAGGAGTTGAAGCCGAAAGTCAAGAAGCTTAAATATCATCAGTATATTCCCCCGGACCAAAAGCAGGACAAGGGAGCTCCTCCCATGGATTCATCCTATGCCAAAATACTGCAGCAGCAGCAGCTCTTTCTCCAGCTTCAGATCCTCAACCAGCAGCAGCAGCACTACAACTATCAGACCATCCTGCCAGCCCCACCAAAGTATGGGTCCTAAATGGCAGCTCTCTCTTAGGAAGCACTTGCTTCCCCACTACTGTTATCAGAGACTTTGTGTTCTGGGTGTGAGGTGTGGTGATTGGGTGTAACGCACTCAATCTTGTTAGATTACAGTGGGCCTCAAAAAGGGCTGGTGTCTGTCAGATGGATCAGACAAAAGCAGCTGAAGTGAGTTGGTTGGCAGAGTAAGGGGCATGGATATAGTCAAAGGCATTGGTGTGCTTCAATGTCTATAGTGACGCTAGTGACCCAGACGTTTCTGAACGTACATGATTGTTGACACTGAGGGCCTCCGGTGCCTTTCCACCTTGGTTTTGATGCCTGTGGTTTTTTGTTCCCTGCAGGCCTCCAGGAGAGCAGCAGAGTGGTGGCAATGCCCCTGCTGTACGCAATCTCTCTGCCACAGTCAGCAGCACATCTTCAGTATCCTCTGGTTCCAGTGGGCTGATGCGACAAAACAGTAATGCTGCAGTGGGCAAGCCTGGCCCTCTCCCTGCCAACCTAGATGAGATGAAGGTAAATGTCCTGTGAAGCTGCACAGCCCCTTTTTTGCCATTCTCAGAGGGCACTACTGAATGATGTTGCTGCCCCAGAGCAGGGCTGAGGTGGACTGACAGGAGTTAGTGATAGCAGCTGGTATTGCTACCCTGCAGTCCATACCTGAGGTGCAGGTTTGTTGGCCTGCAGGAGGGTCAGTTTAGTCCTTTGCCCCATGGCTCTGGTAGCTGTTAATAGTTGTTGTGGTTAGAGTGTACGTTCTCTTAATGCTGCCCTCTGTTTTTCCACATACCAGGTAGCAGAGCTGAAGCAAGAGCTGAAGTTGAGGGCCTTGCCTGTCTCGGGCACAAAGACGGACCTGATTGAGCGTCTCCGAGTTTACCAAGAGCAGAACGGTGCAGCTGGCCAAACAACCCCCACTCCCAAGCCCAGCACAGCAGCCATCCTCCCAAAAGCTGCCGAAGTGGTGGTAGCCTTCCCAGCTGCCAGGCTGAGCACAGGGCCAGCCCTGGTCACCACTGGCATTGCACCAGCAGAAGTAGTTGTGGCCACAGTCACCGGTGGTGGCATGATGAAGTTTGGCAGCACAGGCTCGACTCCTCCTGTTTCTCCAACTCCTTCTGAGCGCTCACAAATGAGCACAGGGGACGAGAACTCGGCCACCGGAGACACCTTTGGAGAGATGGTGACTTCACCCCTGACCCAGCTCACCTTGCAGGCGTCTCCAGTGCAGTTCCTGGTGAAGGAAGAAAACTCCAAGTTTGCCTCCTGCAGTGTAAATGCAGCACCCCGGTCAGAGCGGTGTAGCACTGGTAACAGCAGAGATGCAGAAGTTAGGGACAAAGACCAGATGCTGCAGGAGAAGGACAAGCAGATCGAGGAACTCACCCGCATGCTGAAGCAGAAGCAGCAGCTGGTTGAGATGCTTAGGCTACAGCTAGAGCAGGAGAAGCGCTCTCAGCAGTCACTACCGGCCCCAGCGGCTGCAGGAGAAGGAACAGCCCTTGCCTCTAACCCAGTAGCATTTGGCACCCAGGTCAAGAGTGAAAACGGTTTCCTGAGCTGCCAGTCTGCAAAGCAATCCAGTGGCCAAACAGACCAATTCAGCCCTGCACCAACCGCTAGCCAAATGGACACTTCGAATCCAAGCCCAGTGCCAAAGAAAGCCATGATGGTGAAGCAGGAGGTGCCAGCCGTGGAAGCAGAGCCGCCGTGCCAGTCCCACAGCCCGCGGCTTTTCCTTGGCCAGCAAGGGAGCGCCCTGAGCGACCTCATCAAGGGCAGCCCTCCCCCCACCCTCATCACCGACTCCACAGGGACCCACATCGTCCTCACCGTGACCAAGCAGAGCGCCGAGAGGCAGGGCCTCTCGCCCCACGGGAAGGCAGGGAGTAGCTGCCTGGCCTTGCAGGTAGGCAAGGGTTAGATCACATCCCTGCTGCAGGCAGTTGGGTTCCTCTCTCCCTCTTCCTGCTCCTGTGGTTCAGGTTACCGTAGGATGACTTAACGCGGTGGAAATTCAACGCAGTAAATACTAAAATGGCTGAGTTGCTTGCTACGATGGCTGGTAGATCATGGCTTTGTAAAACAGAGCAGTGTAAGCAGATCTTCAGCAAAAAGACTGGAGTTTGACAATGATGAACTGCGTACAGCAATGCATGATTGACTGTGTGCATCACAGGCTGTTCAGCATTCTTCCAAACCCATGGTTCTGCCTTTTGTCAGGCAGGATCTCAGGCTTGGAGGACGAGGGTTTGCTGCCACATTTCACTAGTTTTTGAAAGAACAACTATGCCTGTGGTAGTAAAAAAGCAGAGTGTATTTCACCTCTTGTACTTCACTGGAGAGAGCATAGTCAGAGTGATAGATAGGTCACCTTATCTACCAAGAGCTGAAATCAGACTCTGGGAGCAGGCTTTTTGCTTTTTGACTGCTCTTTGTTTTAATGCATGTCACTATTTCAGTGTTAACAGAGTCTTTCATCGGAGATGATCTACTATTCCCCTGTTGGCATGAGCTCAGCACTTAACCGAAGTGTTCCGAGTGTTTCTTCCAGGAAGGGATAAATAATGCCCAGGTTTTATAGCATAAGTCAAACCCCAGCATCTTCCATGGCATCAGAGAAGATTTTCATTCTCTGCTGCTACATTTCTTGCACCTTCTGCAGAGCAAGTGGCAGTGCCTACCATCAGGGACAGGCACTGAGCAGGCTGCATTGGCTGTGTAGCAGGTGAGATGCCAGGCAGCTGTCTAAGTATCAGCATCCAGTGTCACCCTTGATACTGCAGGGTACCTTACCTGAGCTCCAGCTGCTGCTCCAGAAGGGGACAAATCCTGTGTCAGGTCTGCCAGCCCTCAAGGGATGTCATGGGTAGCCCAGGGATTTAGACTGGTACTACCTCCTCTTTTAGGACTCTGAATCCCACCCCAGTCTGGTTTCTCTGCTTGGTGAAACAGAATGATTGACTCAATTTCCTAAAGAATAAAGAGTGAGGAAGAACAAACAACTTCATAAATCCTTTAAGAAACACAAGCCTTTCTCCATGTTGTGTCTGGGGAATAACTTCTCATGGATAGCCTTTTCTTTCCAGAGAGTACAATCATCGCCCACTAAAACTTCCAGCCAACCACCGTGTCAGCTACCTGCAAGCACCCCGCAGCAGCCCACGCAGAAGCAGCAGCAGCAGCCCCTGCAGCAGCAGCAGCCCAGAGGACTAAACCAATCTGTCAGAAAGGTAGCTTACTGCCTGCTCACTTTTCTTCCTTGTTTTTCTTTGCCTGCTGCTGGGGTTTGTAGCAGCGGTGGGAAGGGGACACACACGCACGATCCTGGTCAGGGACCATCATCGCAGCAAGTGAGATCTCACAGCAGCTTCTGCCACAGCTTGCAGCTGCACGGAGTGTTTGGTTTTCAGCTTGAATGTGGCAGCAGAAGGGGTGCCTGGCATAGCCTCTCCATTCCCCTGCCTCCTGCTGAACTAGCTGTGATGGAGAGCCCATCAGGCATGAGGTTTCAGGATTGCTAAGTCTCCATGAGGTCTTCCCCTATGGGCACGCTTGGAAGTGATGTGGAGGCTTTACAGCAAAGAGCTCGGGGCTAAACCCTGACAATTTGCTAGCTTCTGCCCTTCTGCTTCTGCCCTTCTGCCTACTAGCTTCTGGGCAGAATACCAGCTGGTGTTTTAAAAAAGCATTGTCTATCAGTTAAAAAAGATGAGAGGCCAGAGTGGGCAGCCTTGGTTCACAGTGGTGTCCCTGATTCTTGAAGGAGTGCTGCTGAACTGAAAAGGTGGCTACTGCATGGAGAGAGGGTGGTATAGGCAGTATGTCTGCTACTGAAGGTGGCATATAAGCTCTGAGAGGGGCAAAAGGATGTGACCTTTTACTCTCTGGTACTGATGAACATGCTGTGATTTCCATTCCCGTGCCTTGGAGCATACCCGTTAATCATCTCTTTGTGAAGTGCAATGCCTGTTCAGAAAAGAGAGCACCTCTGGCTTTACCCCTTCTCCAGGTGATGGCTGTAAAGAGGCTCTGCTGTGCATGTCCTCCCTTTCTAGCCCACTTAGCTCTCTCTCTAACATGTAATTAAGATACAGAAAGATTATGAAGAGTTTTTAGAGCTTGGAGGATCACTTCTGAGTCAGATCCTGGAAAGGATATGGAGACAGGAGTTATTTCTAGTGCAGTCAGAGTGGGATATCCACTTTGCAAAGGGTCAGTGCCTTAGTTTGCTTGGAGACCTTTGAGGAAAAGCAGAAGTTAAACGAAGGCACATTTTCCCTCAGACTCCCTTAGCTCATGTGCTGTGGAGGCATCTGTAGTGACTCTCCTAATCCTTTTGCCTCCCTGTAGGGTCAGAAGCCAGGTCTGCAGGTGGTCACGGGGCAGCTGCCCCACACCATATTGTCTTTCTCAGCACCTCCAAACCTGCAGCCCTTCTTCCCCAACGGTTTCCACAACAGGTCCCTGAATATTGGTGCTCCTGGCAAAGCTGGCTCACCCAGTTTGTCAAAAAAAGGTACCCTCCCAGCACATCCCAGTGGCCTGTGCCACAACGCCAGTTTCCAGCCCCTCTCAGGAAGACAGTGGACCCCAAAGCGGCTCTGCTGGCCGGGGCCCGGGGTCGCTCCTCTACCTGCAGGTCACAGAACAGACGAACAGCTTTCCAGGGAAAACAGGATGGGGAGGAGCATCAACACGTACAAGTGTTGGAACTGGCATTCAGCTACTTCCCAGGGATCACTGCTGCAGGGGAGCAAGCTTCAGTGTGGATCACGCGTAACTGCTGTAGAGGCGAAGACCTGATCCATGTTTTAACTTTTCTTATGGGCAGTTTCAGTGCTGATTCATCTGGTAAAGCTGAGTCACAAGCACTACTTCCTGCAGCACTTGGGGTTTCCTTTGGAGGTCTCTGGTGCTGCTGAGTGCGCTGGTGCTCTCCGCCCACCATCAGGCTGTGAAACTTGCTGCTAGTGAAGCTTCATTGTGTCCCCAAAGCAGGCACTGCAGAGGGGGATGGGTAAAAGAGAGGTCCTGGATATATTGCGCAGAGTAGGCTGAATGCAACAAGGGAAGTGCCCTCTCTCTCCAAAGTGCTAGAGGAATCCCCCACTTGGACAGATGAGGCTCTCCCCATCCACGAGCAGCCCGGTGGCGGTTTGTGGCATAGTTGCTTTAGTGTTAGAAAAATCAGCAAAAGATTTCCAGCTGTGAGTTGGAGGGGAAATCTGTCTTCCTCCCCTGCAGCCAGGGCATAGTGCACAGAGTACATGGAAGAAGCCAGGCTGTTGGGAGCAGAGCAGCACAGACCTCTGTGCAGCGCTCACCAAGGGAGGGGGTGATGGTCTCTCAAAGCAGTTGTCAGACAAGAGTTGATGTGGACTTTCCCCAGTCACCCCTTCTGCCTTCATTCTAAACAGCCCTCATCGCAGCCCGGCTCTCCTGCTGCCCCTTCCCCATCCCAGATGGACCTGGAGCAGCAACAGCACACGTCGCTTTTTGGAACTCCTCCACCTCCTCTCCCTGTTCCCTCGGTCCCAATGAAAGAGCCACCAGGCTATGAAGAGGCCATGAAGCAACAGCCAAAGGCCCAGGTGAGAGCAGTTCTTCTCCCTGGTTTCCTTGGAGAGCAGGTGAAATGTTGCCATTGAAAATCTGCTTAGATTCCTGATCTGGGCCACTAATAGAGAATGGAGGCACAACTGTGCCTTCCTAGCTGAATTCTTTCTGGGGGGTTTGGGGCAGACCCCAAACCACAGGTAGAGATCCCAAGCCACTCGCTGCCTGGTGACTGTTGGTACAGCAGTTGCTGACTATACCTTCCCCTCCAGTAACAGCCGAGGGTTACAGAGGATTCTGGTGCCATGCCTCCGTGTGCTCATTCTTGCTTAGATAACAGTCCCATCCCTGGGGCGAGGGAGGAGAGCCAGCGGCCAAGGGTGTTGCTGGAGGTGGAAGCTCCCCTGGTAAATAGGAAGCTAATCCTGCGCTCGCTCTCCCCAGGAGAATGGCTGTTCCAGCCAGCAGATGGACGACCTGTTTGACATTCTCATTGAAAGTGGAGGTAAGGAGACAAAGCATTTCCCATTCTTTGGGTTTGAGCCTGGGGATTTATAGGGCACTGAGCGGAGAGTCTGTCATGGCTCAGGTCTTTGCTCCTGCAGCCCTGCCAGTGCCTTTAGCATTGGCAGGAGTCATTAAGGCACCGAGGGAGATGTCAGTCAGGCATTAGTACGATAGAAAGCTTCTCGGCGGCTCTGCTGCATCAAATCTGGGCACATCTCTTCTGTGATACTGGACAGAGCTGGAATTCCCCGGAGGTGGGCTGAAAACTCCCCATAGCAAGCCAAGTGCAGGCAGCGGATGAGTTTCCTTATCCCAGTTGGTGGTTGGTGATGGCTCGGTCTGCGTGGTCAGCGGTGGATCCTTCTGGTGTTCGGCCAAGCTTTTCCTCACCCTGGCCTGCCTGTTTGTTCCCTGTACAGAGATTTCTGCTGACTTCAAGGATCAGTCGTCCCCAGCTGGGAAAGAACCGCCCGTGGCCCCAGCTTGCTCCCCACCGCCCAGCAGCCACCATTCCTCAGAGCTGGCGGTGCCGGTGTCCTTGGGGCAGCCGGTGCCCGTGGGCCGGCTGGAGGACTTTCTGGAGAGCAGCACCGGCCTCCCGCTGCTGACGGCAGGCCACGACGGGCCGGAGCCCCTGTCCCTGATTGATGACCTCCACAGTGAGATGCTGAGCAGCTCGGCCATCCTGGACCACCCGCCTTCACCTATGGACACCTCGGAATTGCACTTTGCTCATGAGCCGTCCGGGGGCATAGCCCTGGATCTGGCTGAGGCTAACTTGGACAGCATGGACTGGCTGGAGCTGCCGGGGGGGCCCGTCATGAGCCTGGCTCCCCTGAGCACTGCGGCTCCCAGCCTCTTTTCCACAGACTTCCTTGATGGACACGATCTGCAGCTGCACTGGGATTCTTGCTTGTAACTCTGTGAGCAGAGACTGAAGGGAATGGGAGGGCACAGGCATGCAGGGGGGGAGAGGCCAGTCAACCAAAAAAAAAAAAAAAAAAAAAAGGAAGAAAAAAAAAAAAAAAGAGACAAGCTCCTAGTATTTGTACTCCTCCCCCAACAGTGTCCTTCCTGCACGAAGCCGGCAGTGGTAGCAAAGGCAGACCCGCAGCTCGAGTCGCTGCTGCCTGGGCCGGGCCAGGGCAGGGAGAACGGCTGCTGGGGGAAGAAGCGGCTGCAGGAGCTCCGGGGCTGGTGGTCTCCTGCCCCCTCAGTGCAGCCTGACCCAGCTCCGGTGCGAGCAGAGCCGGACACCCGTCTTCCTCCAGGCGGGAACAGCGATGGCAGCGCATGGGAGGCAGGCACGAGTTCCCTCACGCCTCGCAGAGGGGCATAGCGTGACTGGGCCTGAGCCGTTTCCAGAAGCAGCACCCCGCGCCTTGCTGGGATTGGCAAATAAAGGAGGTTTAATGGTTGCAGAAGGGGATTCTACCTCCGGAGCAGGACACAAAAGGTGGGAGTGCTGGCTGGGGGCACGGCTGCCCTCTGCACCCCCTCCTGTCTGCCAGGGGAGGGCCTGTTCTGCCGCAGGGCTGCGAGGAGCTGGGCAGAACAGGCACCTTTTCCAAACGTAGCCAAAGGGAACCAGGGTTCCCCCCACCCCAACCTGGTAATGTCTCAGCTGGTTTCCCAAATATTGCTGAGCTTGGCAGAGGCCTGCCTGCTTGCTTCACTCGCTTTGGGCTGCAAAACAGATTTTTAAGGTGCTAAAATCCAGGTCCTTATATGTTAAAATCTGTCCTTCGCTGCCCCAGACCTCTGGCTGTGCCTGGAAGCTAGCCTTCAGGCACACCCCTGTCCCCCCCAGCTTCCACAGCACTGGTGACATCCCCAGGTGAGCAGGGCAGTCAGTCTGTGGGGGGGGTTAGGGACAAGAAATCGTCTGTGTGTCCTGGGGCACACGTGAGGGGCACAGCTAGCGATGAGCAACATATCATTAGGGGCCATGTGCAATCTGTCTCTTGCCTTCAGCTATGCTGTTGCCTCCCTGTAGCAGGTGCCCCAGTGGAAAGCAGCAGCCCAACAGGCAAGGAGGGGGAAGCGGCACTGCAAGAAGGGTGTTGTGAGGCTCAACGCAGGTCCTAGCTCAGGAGTGCGACTGTGAGGGCTGCTTTCTGGGAGAAGTGGGAGCCTGAAAGCAAGTAATGGGCAGGTGACCTCCGCTCTTCCTTCCCTCCAGGCCCATGGCGTAAAAGGCAAAAGCAAATGGCTGCTTACTGGGAGCTGCCGCCCTGTGTCCAGCCAGCTGTGGCCACGTAGGGCCTGGGGCTGCTGACTGACGAGTACCCCAAGCCATGACAATGCTATTCCTTGTGCAGGGTTTTGCGTTGGAAACCCAGGCCTGCGGCTCTCTCCTGTGCTGTTACTCCCGTCGCTTTTAAATTCCTGTGTTTGTTAGTAGTAACTCACCGCCATATTATTTACCTGGTGAGCCGTAGCCTCGCTCGCTGTGCTCCACGCAACCGCCTGGCCGCACAGCTACCCCTACTTTGGCCTTGAGCTGGGTCTGGGCTGCGGGGCTGCAGTTCCCCAGGGCAGGGCTGGAGGCAGCGGCTTTTGAAATCGTACGGACTGAGGTGCTGACCCTGCTCAGGCACTGGAAGGAAAAAACTGCCATCCTTTTTAGTATCTCCTTGAGGATGCTGTCCTCACCTTTGCCCCACGCTGGGCTGCAGTGCTGCCTGCTGGGGAGGGGCACACGCTGCTCCCCTTCCCCTTTGGTACCCGGTGCTCTTCTTGGGGGGGGCCTTGCTGCAGGGGGGGGCAGGTACCCCTGCTCCAGGGCAGGTGACTGCCAGCCCTGCACACTGTGCTCTCCGTCAGCCACCGAACTGGCAGCCAGGTGGGGGGTCATGCCTGTTTTGCAGCTGGGAGAAAATCCTGCTTTCCTGAGCCCTATTTGCTTGTTAACTGCATGGGGAGCCACTTTCTTAATCATTTGGAGGGGAAGCCTGCTGGCAGCTTCCTTCCTTTCTGCCCCCTTCTTCCCCCCCCAGTTGTAAGCAAGTCAGAGCCTCTTATCTGCTTCCTTCAGTGTCTGGGTTGGAGAGGATACCCCCCCCCCCCACTTTCTGTTGCCCAAACTACAGTGTCATGTCCTAAAAATCAGAATAACTGGGACTGATGGACACCCTCTTTGACCCCCCCCACCCCTCCCCAGTTCTCTCCTGGTGCAGCCCTGGTGCTCACTGGGAGCAGAGAGTGCATTAATAATTGCCTTACAGAGCTCCCCCAGGGCAGCTGCCCAGCCATGGGACCAGGTGGGCACAGGAAGCAAGTGCTTTCTTAGGAGGAAAGGATGGGGGGACAAGGGGAGGATCTTTCAACTGCTAAGGGGAAAAAGTGAGGGTACCTATTTGTCAAACTGAAGCAAAATCAGCTGCTTTTAGCCCACAGTGAGCAGTAGCCCCCACGAAAACCAGCTGTGTGATATCTTTTATACAAATAATTACAAAGCTGCAAACAGTAAATAAAGAATGAAATTACCAAAGTGCAATGAGCTCCTCGAGGAAGGTGGGAGCACTCCCGGCCTGACCCAGCCACAGTTCCTCACACTGGGCCAGGCACCAGTCTTTGCTGGCAGAGAGCTGCCAATGCCCATTACCAATATAGCCCTTCCCCAGGGTTGAGGGTGAAAGGCTGAGCTCACAGCTGCTCCCTTTTCACCTTTACCCACCCACCTTCATTTGTGAAACGTTGTAGGAATTAATTTAAGTACATTAAACTTGCCCAACAACATACTTGAAATTGGCTGACAGGCTCAAGAGCCCTCAAGGAGTCCAGACGATACAGAACCATGAGCCTCACCTCCTAAGGAAAGCAGAGCCCTTCTGCCAGGAGAGCGAGCGATAACCCAGTGCCCGTGGGCAGAGGGGAAGACGGTGCCTCATCCCAGGAAATAGTAGGAAGTCTTTTCCCCAAGCAGTGCGAGAGCAGGCTAGCCCAGTTCTCTGCTTTCTTACTATTATTTGTTTGAATAATAGTTCAATAGTTCTTTGTCAGAAGAGGTATTCCCCTGGACGTACATTTTTGCACCCACTGGGAAAAACGAAGTCTGATGTTCTGCCTCTACCTTGAATGTAATCCTGAATCTTTCTGCTGTAACCACTACTTGTTTGTAATGTGTATTTGACTAGTACGCACTCTCCCTTCCACTATGCAGCAAACAGTGAGGGGTGATCAGCACCATCGGAGACAGATGGTGTTGGGGCATCGGATCCAGAGCAAGTATTCAACTGGAAAAGGATAAAAGTGACAAGTTAACGGGGGAGAGAATGGATCTTTAAATTGAATTATTTTTTCAGTTACAAATATTTGAAAAAAAAAATCCATTTTATTAAAAAAATTCCAAACAAACAGCCAAGTGCTCAAAAACTTCTCTGCTATGCTGGTGGGAGGGCTTGGGGCCACTCTGCCTTTTCCAGCTAAGGGTGGGTGATCCCTCTGGGTCTTTCTCAAACCAGAAAAAAAAGAAGCTTGAGTGGTGGTGCCTCATCTCTTCTCGGCTGCAGGGAGATTCCCTCTGTGTATGGAAATTACCTACCCTGCAACCAGAAGTAGGTCTTATGGTGGGAGAAGCACAGGCAGCTTTTACAGCCTCTCCCAGCCCCGCAGGCTGGTCTGGACCGCAGCCGTCATGGTGGTGAGGTGACACTGCAGCCTTCCTCAGCCAGATGCCAAACTGGAATTACTTTGACTGAAAACACTCATTTTTCACATCAGTAAATACGCTGCAACTCCCACCCTCCCATGACCTTGGGCTTCTGAACAGGGTTCTCCCCAGGCCTGGGCCCTGTTCCTGTCCCGCTTTGCAGCCAAGACTCCACCTGCTTTTTTCTGGAAAAGCTGCTTGTTGTACGGACAACGCCGCTATCCGCCACCACCCAGCCCTGCTTTCTGCCAGCCCCGCTCCCTTTGCTAAGGGCCCTCCTCCTGCAGTGTCCCCACACCCCCTCGTTTTTGAGTATTTCTTGCTTTTCTGGGGCTCTGCTGCAGAGCTGCACTTGGGGGAAGGCTGGCGGCAGAGAGGCAAGGCAGGGCTGCCGGTGCTGGCAGCACAACTGCTCCTGCCACAGTGCGAGGCCAGTGAGGAGCCCCACGGTGCCAGCGCAGGTTGAGCGGAGGAGACCTCAGCTTGAAGCCAGCGGAGAAATGGGGTCGTAATTATCAACCGCAGAAATTAAGAATTAAATCTAGTCCTGGCCCTGTCAAAAAAACAAAGCCAAAGCCTGGCACTCTCCCAAGATCCAGTTTATTTACAAACCCACCAAATAAAGGAAAGTAAGAATCTAGTGTCATTTCATGAGTAGTTTGTGCTCACAGACAAGCGCTTTCAGTAGAAAGTCACAGACTCCATATCCAGAGCCACCACCACAAAGCAGCAATTCTCCACTCCTGACCTGCGTCCCTGCCGCCGCCGCAGGGTGAGGAGGACGAGTTAGTCTCCCTGAGCCAGCTCCAACCTGAACCCCGTCCTGAGCTACAACAGTGCCAAAATATACATGTTCCTGGAGTTAATTTACAGCTTTTTGGTTAACAGTAAAAATCATCTAGAGACTAAAATGACAGCATGAAACACTCTTGTTGAGGGGAGAAGGGGTTTTTGTCTGCTCCCAGAGGAGACAAGGCCCATCCCCTAGGGCCGTTACAGTGATAACGGCCGGTGAGGTCGGGCACCTCTTGTCAACACCCCACACACCAGTGCCAGGGAGGTGGGATGAGGCCGATGCCAGTTCCCTCTTCTCAGCCCCCGCTCCAGGTCAGAGGAACTTGCCCAAGTGCTTCAGGTTTTGCCATCCCTCTCCCAGGCAGAGGCAAGCCCTTGGCTGGCCTGGCGGGGGGGAGATGTGCTATCCCTACAAGCCTCTCACCAGCCCGATTCCACTTGCACCCGTGGTGCCACCTGCCAACGGCACCAGCTTTCGCGGATCAAAGCCACCCCGCACGGGCTGCCTCTTCCCCACAGCGATGGCAGCAGACACGCTCACGCACCCACGCATCCGCTGGCCCGTGGGGCTGCGCGCAAGGGGCTGTGGGCCAGGCAGCTCCCCCAGGCACAGGGAGGGGGGAGACAGAGTAGAGGCAGGCAGGAGATGGGGGTGGCAGAGCTGGGGAAGGCTGGGAGGGGGCACTTGTTTTTGTGGCCAGAACACGCTTGCCCCTTTTGCAGCATCACCCTCCACCATCACCTCCCTCGCAAGTCTGCAGCTTGGCCTCTCGGCGCTGCTGCCATCTGTCCCGGGTGGCCTGGCAGCCCCCCCCGAGGGGGATTTTGTCACAGATACAAGTGGGGTGGGGGGGGGAGGGCAGGGGGTGAGACATGACAGGGGTGGGGGAGAGGAGTGTGCGCCACTGAGAAGGTTCCCCAAGGATGGGGCGGGGTGGGGGTCACCCATCTATGTCCCAGCTGAAGAGATGGTGCTTCACCAGCATGTCCTGCACCCCTTCCTTCAGCGGCTTCTTCTCCTTCTCCTGCAGGACGACACAGAGAGCCGGGTCAGCGCACCGCACCCAGAAAAGGGGAGGTCGCGTCTGCGGGCAGAGCCCCAAAGCGCACCGAGGTCTCCGGCGCCCAGACAGAGCAGCCCTCTGCGCTTCCCACCTCTGCGCAGCTGAAACAGGGAGAGGCCCTGCGGTTTGGAGAGCACCGGGGAAGGGACGGGCCCGCCATTTCCCTCTGCCCCAGCTGGGCAGGGGCAGGCAGCAGCCCCTGCCAGCACTGGCACGCAGCTCCTGGCTGAGGGAGAGAATGAGAGATGCCACCTACTCACCTCCCTCTTTATTGGCAGCTCCCAGTCCTGAGAGAGGCTGAAGGCAAATTTGCAGAGGACTCTGCAATGGAAGAGAGCGATGGTAGCACACCCCGCCAGATCACAACTCCCAGCCTGTGCCCACAACTGTTGCCCCCCAGGCACACAATTGCACCGGCTCCTCAGCTTGCCCCGGCACGCCACAAAGCTTACAAGGATGAAATTCCTTGTTTGTTGGTGTTGAAAGGGCAGCACCAGCCACTCATGCCCTGTTTCCCCCTCCTCTTTGGGCTTCACACCCTGCCAGGCTCAGGCTGGAAAGAGAAGCCTGAAGATGTGACTCAAGTGCAACCCCTACAGAGCCTGACACAGCAGCGCAGGGAGGCACGGGCAGATGGCAGACACACATAGCTGAGGACTGCAATCAGCTGCAATGGGGGGAGTTGCAGGTTCCTCTCCAGAAAGCAGACCCCTGCCAGTAGCACCTCAGAGTTTCTGCATCCCCCTCTCTCTCTCCCTGGAGTAAGAGAAGTGTCCCGACCCCCACGGACAAGTGCCGCATGGGGATGGCACTTGGAGCTCCCTCGTCAGACCCGGCTCTAAGCAGGGGCTGCAGGCACAGCCTCAACCCTGTCCCTAGGACAGAGACACACAGCTCAGACCTCCTAGCAACAAGCTCGTCAGTCTTTCAGGCTCAGGGGAAACTCCTGTGTGGGTATCTCCTCCAACTCCTGCTGCAGCGAGGGAGCCGAGGCCCTCCACAGGAAGCTGGCTAGGAGAAATACGGCATAAGCCTCCGCTCCTGCTCCACGTAAACCTGGCCCCAGCCATGAACCAGTCCCGCTTGGTCCTTCGGCTGTGCTGAACTAGCGCTGCCCCACAGGACACAGCAGCAGAGAGGTGGAGGGGACTCCCCTCCTCCCATTCCACAGCAGCACAAGGAGAACAGGGCACCCCGAGGTGTGTACATACAGGCCTGCTCCTGGCTACGGATGTTCCCGCTGGGGCCAGAGGCAACCGGGTGGCATGGAGAAAAACCAGTTCCCGCAGAACGGCAGCAGCAACAGGGCTGGAGTGGTGGTGGTGGTGGCGGGGGGGTTGCCCTACAGCTCCCTGGGACTGGATGTGGCTTTGCCGAGTGCAGGAGGGCCAGGAGCACACAGCGTGGATGTGTGCCCTGGGCTCCAAGCGATGTGCTTTGTGTGAGCTCAGGCACTAAAGCCGCGTTCAGCCTCTGACATCGCTCCCTCACTTAACCAGGAGTCAGCCAGTGACAGTCAGACTGTCTCTTTAGCAGATTCCCTGTTCCCTGCTTGGCCTCATGGTGGCTGGCAGAGGACCTGGAGAACATGGGGGTGGAAAAGGCAGTCTCTCCGTCAGAGTAGGTGCAGGGCACAGCAGGAGATTGCTGGCAGGCAGAGGCTGCCTGCTTGTCACGACAGCTCCCCAGGAGCCAAGCTCTGCTCTTGGATCAGGCAGGCGCAGTGCATCACATTAAGCAGTCTAGACAGTTGCTGCTGCCTCAGCACACAGAAGTCTCTGCAGCGGGGATGTCTGGGCAGCCCACACTGCTCCTCACTGGAGAGGGCCCAAGGCCAGCCATAGGGAGGGCCACCTCCTGCAGAGGAGGAGGAAATCCTTTCCAGACCCTTGCAAGGCCCACGGGGACACTCACCTCAGCTCACATTTGATCTGTACCCAGCCGGGACTGCGCAGGAATGACCAGGGGTGGAACCACTTCTCCACAGTCTGCAGGCTTGAGCACAGCACCTCCAGCCACAAATGCAGCACCTGCTCGCTGCAGCGATGGGGTAGAGGCATGTTATTTGGCTGAAGCCAGGGAAAGAAGCCCCGTCCCTTTGGGATAGTCTATTTTCAGCCCAAGCCTTGACCCCAAACTCCAGTCCTGTCCCCCGTAGGAACAGGATAACTCAGTAAACTTGTGTGACCCACTCCACGCAATAAGAGCTACTTCTTCCAGCTGGGAGCCAGGCCAGCACGATGAACAAGAAAGGAGCAGGTCCCACTCAGTGGCTGCAGTGTGAGGGCAAAAAGACCCTGTGGCCGAAGGCAGACTGAAACAACTGCTGCCCTTGAACCTGCTCTGCTCCCTCCCAAGCTCCTCGCACCCGCAATGCCAGGGGTATCAGGACCAGATGACTCACTTGAGTCCAACGCAGATGAGGGAACGAAACTTCACGTCCATCTGCGCATGTGCAGCGTTGTGTGTCATGTTCACAGCCTGAACCGCCTGCAGGGAGGGAAGATGGGGTTACCGCCTTCTCAGCTTAGCCTCAGGCACGGCTGGGCAGCCGTTTCGGCAACACAGCCAAATGCTGCCCTCCCCGGAGCGGAGCTCCCCACCCTCACCCAGTGCCATCTGCTAGCGTCAGAGGGGCCAAGCCTTCCTGATGGCTTCACTTTCTGCCTTTCCCCAGGCACCTGGTGTCTGTATTCCTTCCCATCAGGGAAGGTCTGGGAGACTCTCGAGCATCTCCCTAGAGATGAGCCTCACCCTCCAGCAGCCTCCATGGGAAACTTCCCCACATTAGGAGCTGGGCTCTGGCTGGGCTGGGGGCAGCACTCACCCGGTAAAGCAGCTCCTCCGGAGTGAGGACTTTGCCGTCTTCATCAAGCCTGCAAAGATCACAGCAGAGACACAGCTAGCTCTGGAGCCACCCTGGGCACATGCAGGCCTCTCCCCCTCCATACCCCAACAGCTCTCTTGCTACTGCTGAGCCCACAGGTGATCCTGCAGCCGTGAGAGAGGAAGACACAGACCCAGAAGCAAACACGGGAGCCTGGGGAAGGGGACAAGAGCCACTGCCAGCCCCAAGTCAGCGCAGGCACAGCAGCATGCTGACACCACACCCACAGGAGGATGGGGCAGACCATGACCCTTCCCCAGGTGGAGAGCAGGAGCAGCAGCAGCTTGATGAGCACGCAGGAGCAGGGCACAGACCCAGCCGCTTGGTGTGACTAAAGCGGCCTTACCTGTAAGTCTTGCAGAGCACAAGGCGAGAATACACAGAGTCAAAGTCCCGTTCCACTTCCCGGCTTGCAGCCTAGTAGGGCAGAGGGACGGTCAGCATACTCTGCCCTACAGCCCCCTCACCCCAGCCCTCCGGTAACGCTGCCCCACGAAGGGAACCGAGACATCTCACCTCTTCAATAAACAGCCAGGGATGGCAGGGCCCCCCCAGCAGAGATGGCTTCTTCAGTCCATGTTCAAATATGGACTTCAAGGCTGGACAGAGTGTCCCTCGCACCAAGTCCGTCACCCCTTCTGTGACTGAGTCATCTCCAGCGATAGAGTACTGAGGAACATGAAGAGCCAGCTCTCAGCATACTGCCGAGGGGGCAGAGCATGGAGGTGTTCCACTCACCTACAGCTTCTCTGCACAGACCTCTTCTACTCCCAGGTGCCCACCAGTCCCCCCTCCCTAAACCCCTTACACTCTTGCTGGCTCTTGCATAAGGCACCATGTTCAGTGCTACTCTCCAGGGATTTGGTGGGACACCAGGACCTTTGTGCCTAGGTCGTGCCCAGGAGACCACACAGGTGACCCCAGCACCATCCTGGCTGAGCTCGGCATGTAGGAACTGTTGCAGTTTGGTGTGATGCTGACTGAGCTAAGGTAAGGAGAGGGACTTGCACTGAGGGTCTCTGGGACTCTGTAAGCTGCTAAAAGTCAAAACAAAGGGGGATAGATAGGAATTCCCAGGTCAGCTGGTACACCACTTCAAGGTATCACCCTGACACACTGTTAGCATGAAGGATGTTCCAAAATTAGGATGAGTGGGATCCTCTCTACTCCCACAGTTGGGAGGAGAACTGCTCAGCAGTACAGGGTGCGTTTACACTCAGAGAGGTGATCTGCATTTAAGGCACCAGACCTGAGAAGAGGGTGAGGAAGCAAGCGAGGTGTCAATAGTGACATCTCTCTAGGGGCTTCTCTTGGGGGGTCTCAGATCAGCCTTTGAGCCCTTCCTTACTCTCCAAATGCTGAGGTGGAGAGGGAAAACAGGGCCTTCTCCACTTCGTCTGCAAACTGCCTAGGCCAACAGCTGCTGATGTTTGTCTCCTACCCACTACCCCAGCCTTGGGGCCATATCGAGGTATCTGCTCGAGATAGATGGCATCTTGCCACTGCCGGTTGCGAGAGGAACTGAGACAGAGTGCTCCCTTGGGCACAGCTGCTCGGGGAGAATCCACTGCGGTGACCGCAAAGCATGAGCGGGATCCACAGGCACAGCCTCAAAGGAGGAAGAGCAGGGCAGGGAGCCGGCAGAAACACTGCCCACAGGATCCTGCCGCGTACCTGCCTGCTGCTTTCTCAGCTTTCCCAAGGTTCATCTCTAGGGTCCTTGCGAGCCCAGGCATCACACTCAGCTACCCCCTGCAGCCCTCTGGGACCCTCATTCTCCACTTGGTCAGCATGAGGAAGCAGAGCAAACAGGCTTAGGAAGATAAGCTGCCTCATCACATCACTAAGCGCTCAATAGACAGAGAGAGCAAACAGACTCGGGGGGGGGAAATACATGGCTCTCTCCAACTATGTTTTTTCAGTTATGACATGATTTTTTTTATCTTGTTTTTTGTTGTTGTTGTTGTGGGGTTTTTTTAATTACCTCTTTACTCCGCTCATCCAAGATCTCCACAAATTTTGCAGGAAACCAACCTACAAAGAGTGGACAAAGAGGTGAGCCTGATGTAGGCACTGAGAAACAACACAGACAAGACCAGAGCCCAGTGGAAGCTGAGAATAAATCAGCATTCATAGGGTCCAACCCCAAAGAAGGAAGTGAGCAGCCTCAAAATCACAAGAATTAGGGCAACTGCAAGAGGAAGCCAATTACAGGACACTGCCCACAAGCAGCAGAGATGACATGAACCCAACCACCCTGTGCCAGGAGGATGGAGCCTGAACTTGCTGTTTGCAAGAAGTAACCAGGTAGCCGCATCACTGCTCTCATACCCTGCTTTAACATTTCCCTGGCAGATGCTGTGGGTAACCGGCAGAGCCTTTGCTGCAAACGTGGCAGAATGTGGATGAATGGATGCTCCGCACCCGGCCCCACTCTCCCCAGTGCAACCCATCCTGCTCTCACCTCTCAGTCCATTCAGCTCTCCAACCCAACAGTGCTCATCCTTCTGGGAAATGATCTGAAAAACAGGGAGTGGAAAACACTGGCTGAAGAGAGTGCAGCACCAGGAGGGCTACAGCTGCCCAGCTGTGTGTACACAACGAGGAACTGCTTTCTCCTCAACTGTTTTGCCAATGTTCTCTTCTCACACGGCCCAGGGCCTTCAAGGGCAAAAAGCTACTGCAAACACAACGTTACCCCTATTTTCCCCCAACTTCAGATGGGATCCCCACAGCTAAAACACAAATGGATGCTTTTATAGTCTTACCACAGCCTAGTGCGTGGTGTTAAACTGGGACCCAGGTTGGACCAAATCAACCTTTTGCTCAGCTGTATGACAGCCAGGAAAGGGACTTGGTGGTTGCACTGAGAATGACCCACAAGACAACACTCACAGGAACACACTGCCTCATCCCCAGGCAGCCCCGAGAAACACCAACTGCTTCCCTTAGACTCCTAACTGGGCTCTGAGCTGATCTCCCTTCTTTCCCTGCAGAAAAGGCAGTGCAGCATCCCAAACAAGTTGGGCGTGCCCTGTGTGTGGGTTGCCCTGGTCCCCATCTCAGGGGCTGACGCACCGTAATGATGTCATTCTTGCGGAAGCCCAGCTCATCGTCATCGTGGCGCTCAAAGTCCAGCAGTGCCTTTGCTCGTCGTCGTCGGTTGCGGGAACAGGCCACGTAGTTCTCGTGGTCCCGCTGGTGGCTCTCCATGCTGTAGTCTGGAGTCAGATCCTAGCATGCATGTGGATGAAGAGCAGAGAGCAATGACAAGCAACAGATGACTCCCAGCTGACCTGCCAAAGCTTGCATGCCCCTGTTCCCAACCCTATTCCTGCGCCTAGCAGGCGGACAACCTCCCAGCACAGCCCTCCTCCACCAGGGATGGGTTGAGCAACCCTCATCCTCCACCCATTACACCTGGTGTGTTCTTTCTCAAGTCCACACTCCAGGAGCATTTGAACAGCCCTGTCCTGTGGTGGACACTCAACACTCATGCCTGGAGCACACAGCAGTGCAGATCCAGCTGTTCCCACTCACAATGCTGCAGTTCTTGGGATCCACACACTGGAAGTGCCGTGCCACCTGGAGAATGGCCTCGCGCAGGTCAGCCACCAGCTCCGTCTGCTTGATGTTCTTGGCCTTCAGTGCCTCGAGATCGTCATCCCCTGGGGGAGCCCATACAGCCAGAAGGAAGGTGAGGAAAGGAAAACAAGTATAAGGTATTAATTTTTGTTAACGTTAGAAATCATTGATTCTGCAGAAATCAGAAAAGCCTGACATTAGAAGTGCCTACACTTAAGCAGGTACTTACTGCTAATCTATTCAATAATGTAAATAACCAATACCAATTTGACTGTCTCAAATTTTAAGGAGCTGGTATTTCAAACCACATATGGAACTGGAATATGCCATCTTTGATCTGTCTGGACAACTCAGTATACCAAAATACTGCGTACTGCTTTAGAGAAGTGTCTACGCAGTATATAGATAGCTGAATGGTGGGACACAAAACTAGGGAACTTTCAAAAATTCTCTTCAACTGAAATTCTCTTGAAACTGAAACAGCTTTTGGTTGAACTACTTCTGATTTTTGCATACCTCACAGGCTGAGAGCATCTTCTTCACTGAGTCTTATAAAAGACTTGAAAAAGCAAGACAGCCCACTTTCCTCTGTCGGTCTAGAAGTCAGAGCCATGACACAAAAGCTGCGTTCTACTTAAGACCTCAACCTCCCTAAGAGCCAGATTTCAAAGGTTTTGGGTGTGTAGAAATGGTCATAAGTACAAAGTAAAAGTTACCAAAGCATCTTTCAACTGTCACCAATTCCCCCAGGAGTTCTGACAGCCTATCTCTATTGTTTATGCAGAAAGATACCTAGTGGGATGGATTCTTTAGGCAGTTAATGTATCTGAATGCCTTAAAAATCAGGTACATGATGTTTGGGAACAATGAACCATTTGCTTCTTTTTCTAAAAAAATTCAGTTTGTTTTAAATTCAAAGTGTATTTTCATACATCTGTTTTTGCTCTCTCTGTAATATACTGAAGATGTGGTAGCTTGATTAGCAAAATCAACATTTAAAACAATGTATTTTTCACTCGACTCCAATTTTTATAGAAACACAGCTTTTATGCACGACCCAAGTAAATAATTCGCTAGCAAATTAGTACTCTGCTTATCTTCTAACAGCATTACAGAAACCAATATGAATAAAGTGTGGCCCGAGCTATACAGCTGCTGCAACAGCTATATACATATGAAGTTTCTGCTTATTGAAGTGATTAACAGTATCTTTTAATCATAAGTGACCCTAATTAAAAAGACCAACACTTTAAGAACATAATAGAAGCACAAAATTAGATTTAAAATTATTTTTATAATTGTTTTCTATTTGCTAAATTAAACAATTAGAGAATCAGACACACAGAGCTTAAGAGAAAACCGAACTTTGCTTCCGGACTAGAAAAATGGTAGGGCATAGCTACTCCCAGTCCAAGCAATGAAAATTAACAAAACCTCCTCCTCACTGGCCAGGGGTAGGAAATAGAGCATGTAAGAAGTCTCACTACAGATTCAGAGATACAAAGATTGTAAATAGATAGGTTGTCACACAGATGGTGGGGGTTCCCAGAAAATTCATGTTGCTAAAACAGAACGTGACTAAAGAAGAAACTACTCAACCACAGCCACGCTAGCTCCATGGGCTGCCCTCATTTACATAGATCACTGATTCCCTCTGTCATCAATTCAGTCCCTTCTGGCCAAAATACCGTGCTCCTCCCTCTGTACTCAGATCAATCCACCCAAACACAAGCAGGAGGTATGGGAAGCAAGTTCTACACCCTCCCACCTTAAAATATACACCATACAGAGGAAAGCAGCTGGGGTTCCCACCAGATTCACCTCACTGCACCCAACATGCCTGCATGGACATTCCAAACCAGGAAACCCGTGCAGGATCGGCCACACGTGAGAAGGCTCCGTTTTGAGCCTGCCAAGACTGACTAGCTGCACGGTTGCGCAGAGGAGGACTAGCTCTCCTGCCTCTCCTTGTTGCAATGCCCATCCAACAGGAAAAAGGCAACACGCGTATCTCATTCTCTGCCAAACTACCTTTTGCTGTTTCTTCCTTCATTAGAAATCTGGTCCAACTCCTCAAATCTCAGCTAGAGAAAGCCTTGGCCTTGGCCGACTTGATCTAGCAAGAGCCTGGCTTTCAGCAGGTGAGGTTGCGCTACAGACATCTAGAGGTCCCTTCCAAACAGTGCGCCTGTGACTCCTGTCCAAGTCACTACTAAATCTGCATTCACTCTAAGGAAAAAGAATTAAGTCCTGGATAAGTTCTTACTGCCACCCAGACAAGGGTTATGTACCAGCTCTACACAGTAACTATCACAGGAAGGAGACTTTACAGTTAAGGTTGTTTGACAGTTCCCAGTATAAGGTGAATTTATCACATCCAAGCTTTCCTTCCCCTCACTTGGGCTGAAGTCTTCCATTCTGGTCGTCTGCTGCAGGATGATAACTTCTCTATTTTAACCAATTTTTTAAGAATACTAGGTAAAACCCATGACAGTCACTGCACAGAAATCCCACTAAAACGAGAAAACACTATCATGTCAGTTCTACCATTGATACATTTTGAAGCTTGAATTTTAAATTTGTCTTTGTGCGTGGGTATAACTTGCTATCACTTTCATGAAGCTACTCAAACTTGGTCAAGGAGACTGAGACACAAGAAAGATGCATTTGGCAGCTAAGTTCCCTGCCAGTTCGGTTTGTACTGACTGTATGGTAACATTACATACAAGAGGTCTGAGTTTAGGTTGCACAAGCAACTTTCCTGCATTTCTTCACTTCTGCATGCTTGACTTTACAGCTTCATTGGTCTTCTACCATAACTTCTATATGTAATGCTGTATGCGCTTGTAGCAAGCCTGTGACAATATATCCGCTTCCTGGAGAACACCAGAAAAGCTCTTCTCTGAAAAGACCAGTAAAACCCAGTTTAGATTTATTCAGGCCATTTCAACCACAACAGCAACACTATTTGAACCCTGTAAATTCAGTATGTTGTCTTCTGCCGGAAAAACAATTTCTGTGGTGAGATGTGGCAATTTCAAGAAAGCTAACCAGTCACAAGGAAGGTGATGACAGTGAGACTTACAATAGAAAGGTTTATTATGGAGTCACAGAAGCAAGTTACTGCCAAACCCATGCAAAACCCATTCTGGCCCTGTACTTTCTGGACATACACTGGCTTAGCTCATAAGCAAAGAAAATTAAGACTCAAAATTGTTCACAGCATCAAACTCTCAGAGTAAGGGGGAACATCAGGGATGTTTGCATTTATAAATTTTGACGAGTGACACACTGGACCATCCTGCCCTGTCTCAGATCTTCAGAGGTGCTCCTGAACTGAGCAGTGTAAGATCAGGAGAGTAAAACATCCAGCTTATGGACTGCATGTGGTCTGCCAGAAAACGTGTTTGACCTGTTGGTCAGTGCAAGAAGGACATTACAGCTGGGCTGAGCTGCAGCCCGCTGTTAGTCACCATTTAAGGACTAACCGTCCAACCTAAAATTCATTTTCTGAGCTCAGACCAAAGCAATCAAGTAGAAAACTGCACTTCTTCCCTCTCATCCTTCAGCTCTGGCTCCCTTCTCTCCTCTTTCTCTGTCCCAGTGTTTCCCTGCTTTGCTCACTCCCCTCCCTCGTAGGCTGTTATATCCATCAGCACCACGTGAAAGGTACAGGATTGTCCTTACCGAAAAGCAAAGAGGTGATGCCAGATTTCCTGCACTGAGTCCTGCGCCGCACAATCTGAGGGAGAGGGAAGAGAGAGACCAAAGTGCACACATCAGGACAGATTTCAGAAATAAAGCAAAGCAACCCTCCACACAGGTCAGCTCTGGGCAAAGGGTCCTGACAGCTACCACTGGAAAGGGCAGGCAAGTGAACCAGCAATTTTTAGACAGGAGTTGTTCTAGTTCTAACACAATGAATCAGCTCTACTGCTTGATCTGCTCCGTGTGCAACGGGTTATTTATAGCTCAATTATTACAAAAGCATAATTGAAGTTCAAGAATCAACCATGATTCAAGTGAATAATTTTAGTTCTAATCTACTTGTTGCCCAAACCAGTTCTACACGTAATTATATATAAATTTCTAAATGGATGCCCTATTACATTCTAGAATTGCAGGAGTGTCTTGCGATTAGACAAGCATCAAGAATATATCTTCCACGCAGGCTTGACAAACAGTAGCTACTACATCCGCAACTGCAGACTGTAGTCCAAGATTAAACACAGGTGCATTTTTTATTCAGCTTCTCAAAGGCTGACGCTGTTTCCTAACTCTACCTTCCAGAATTATTTTAGTGTATCAGTTTCTCACTAATGGATTAACTCCAGTTCCTACTCTGCACGCTCCAAGCAAATTCTGCCAGAAGCATATGTTTCTTTTTGTTTCCATTAATAAAATGCATCACTCTCCATCATAACTCTCATTAACGATAATTACAATCAATGTCAATATCCCTCTCACCTGGGATTTATCAACCAGGACAGATCTGGCAGCATTTCATTAGTACAGACCTTCCCTTCACTTCCCAATACCTTCTCTCCACTGGATGACACAGTCATCCTGGAGCCAAAACCCTCTCAGACAAGAGGACCTCTTGCTCACAAAGAGCAATTGGGAGGGAACACATAAGGGAATGGTAAAAATGGAGCAGCAGAGGCAGATGGGACTCTGTGCACTCACTTTGGATAAATTGTTGACAGTGGTGCTGGAGTTGAGCAGCTGCCCTTGATCAGCAATGAGGTAGGCCAAGTGTTTGCGACGCTGGGTCTCCACCGCCACATCTGTCAGCGAGCCAGCCACGCGCATGGCCTCCTGCAGCAACACATCTGCATCTTCAATCTGACTTGGGATGTCCGAGAGCGTGTTGAAGATCGAGGCAGAGTTCTCGGACTGGATTAGCTCATCCTCCTGCAACGATGCAGTCATTTTGCCACTCAGAACAGTAAGCACGAGAGCTATGCTCTTAGGGCTGCTAGATGCAATTTTACATTTGTTGTACAGCCTGGGCCAGAAACAATGCAGGTACAACTAGATAATTCCATAAAAACTTCAGTACGAAGAGCGCAAGCTACTTATGGGAGGGGACCAGCATCTTTTACTACACTACTGCACTGAGATCTGCCCCCAAAATTCTAGCTGGTGTGTTTTTGAATCACAGCATCCATCACTGAAATGAAGTCAAATCAGCAAGGAAGGACAAAACAGAAGCTATTCTGCACCCACCGCCAGGCCTGGGCACAGCAGGGATTTTGCTGGGAACAAGGGAATGGAAGCTGATCAGTCTCACACACTACAGAGTGCCTACCATGTCAAACCATGCTCCACCTTCACCTTACTCCCAGCAGGCTCACCCTTGCCCTTCACACAGCAAGCGGAACCACAAAATTATATTTTGCATGAAAAGGAAAAGATCAGGTGGTTAAATGTAAGGCAGCCAAATCAGATGTTGTCAGGACAATGCCTAATCTCTTGGAGCATTCAACAGTGTGATCAAAAGCTACCCAGATGACCACAACCTTGTCCTGGTTTCAGCTGGGATAGAGTTAATTGTCTTCGTAGCAGCTGGTACAGTGCTATGTTTTGGATTCAGTATGAGAAGAATGTTGATAACACACTGATGTTTTCACTTGTTGCTAAGTAATGTTTAATCTAAAGTCAAGGATTTTTCAGCTTCTCATGCCCAGCCAGCAAGAAAGCTGGAGGAGCACAAGAAGATGGGAGGGGACACAGCCAGGGCACCTGACCCAAACTGGCCAAAAGGGGTGTTCCATACCATGTAACGTCACGTCTAGTATATAAACTGGGGCGAGTGGGGGCGGGGGGATCGCCACTCGGGGACTAACTGGGCATCGATCAGTGGGTGGTGAGCAATTGCACTGTGCATCATTTGTGTATTCCAATCCTTTTATTATTACTGTTGTCATTTTATTAGTGTTATCATTATCATCATTAGTTTCTTCTTTTCTATTCTATTAAACCGTTCTTACCTCAACCCACGAGTTTTACTTCTTTTCTCGATTTTCTCCCCCATCCCACTGGGTGGGAGGGGAGTGAGTGAGCAGCTGCGTGGTGCTTAGTTGCTGGCTGGGGTTAAACCACGACAATGTCTCTGCTCAGAGATGGTGCAGAATCAAGAATTATCTTGGTTTAGGTAAGACGGACTCCCAGGCTGGGATCTAGACTGAATAGAGGGGGGCAGCTGATGGGGTTTAATTATGAGGGAACAAATGAGGCAGGCAGGGGAAACAGCAATCCCTGAATCCTGTAAAGTGCCTTGGAAGTTCTTCACAGCCCCCAGTTCTGAGGAAGGCAGGAAGTCGTCTTCCCAAGCACATTTCCAAACCACATACAGGAAGTGGATACAAAACCTTCTTGCCCCTAAAACTCAAAATTAAACACCAAAATACTATAAAGGAGGAAGAGGACGTGGGAATTACCTTCATACTGAGCATGCCCAAAGTGAGCTGGAACAGCACCAGGGAGCCCTGGTAGAAGAAGAGGTCCCAAATACGTAGCAGCAGCTTGATGTGGACAACACTAGCGAAAGAGGTGAGGAACCAGTGCAGGGTGATCAAGGAGAGCTCTGTGAACAAAGACACAGAAAAGAAACATGACAAGGGAAGTCAACCAAACCAGTGAAGATGGACTCTCCTAAGTGTTCTCCTCCCAGCTCAAAGATGACCATGCACGCACTGCCTCCAGGGCCAGGAGGTTTGCATCTAGCCCTGCTGCTCTCCCTTTGTGAAACAAGAACAATAATTTTCGTCTGCAGGTCACCCTGGCAAGAAAAGGTATGGTTTCTAGGGCACACTTTTACCTATGTCATGCTCCTGGAGCAGCTTGTCCAGGCGGGGCAAGTACTGCACAATGAGCTGTCGCAGGACACGCTGGTCAGTCTGCACGCCCATCAGGGTGGTGCTGAAGTAGGAGGCAGGAACCAGTTCCTCGATGATAGCGCACATCATCCAGAAGGCATCTTCCTCTTCCAAGAAGAGCAGCAGAGAGGCAGCCACCTAGGATTTTGAAGGAAGAAGAACTGTGTGTCCCAAGAGGAGCAGATCTCTTTCATTACTTCCTCACATGGAGAGATGGACCAGTATCTAGGTGACCAACATCTTCCTTCCTCTGCAGCAGCCCTCCTGCAGTCTCCCACTGAAGTGATTTCTCCTCAGTGTAATGCCTGTCCCTCCCCAACAGATGGACTGAATTCTTCCACATCTTTGGACACGTGGTGCTACTCTACTCTCCCTTCCCTAGAAAAAACGTTCCAGGTGGAAAGGATTTCTCTTCAGCTCATCTGGAGGCCACAGGGTCTGGTAGCACTACCTCAAATCACTTGCCCCAGCACAGCTACCACAGACAAAACGATCCCTATCATAAAGACACTCTGAAAGCAGGTTACCATGCCAGTGCCTTGGCAATATCCAATCTCTGGGTAGAGCCAGGCAAGTCCCCGTAGTATCCTGCGTAGCCGCGGCACCCCAATACTGTTCATGTTGGAGAAGCAGGCGTTGCTGGGCATCGTGCGGAGCAAGTCCTTTTCAATCTGCAAGACAGCCATAAGCAAGGACAGGGTCAGCTAGCAGCATCTGAACAATTGCCTTCTGCTCTCTGCACTTCCCCACAGCCTGCTGCCTCAGGGAACTCTGCTTCCCCACACTCATGCGTAAGTCCTTAGGCACCAAAGAAGACGGCCCTGTCCAAGCACCTGGGGTCCCTTTAACAGCCTTCACCGAAATATGGGAAAATGTCAGTGCAGACGGTGACTTGGTGCCTCCCAAGAAATACTTGCCTACACTCAGCCCCTAGCTTCACCACTGAGAATAGCAGGCATACTGGTTGGGAATTTCATCTGCTTGGATTTCAAGCAAGGCTTCCCAACAAACCTCCCCCAGAAAGAAACCAACAACCTGGCCACATCTGTGACAGGGAACTTGGAGGTGAAGAGCCCACAGATCTCCCTTCGGTGGTGTTGTTCCTCCTTCCAACCACTTGAATCTAGCTTCTTAGTGAGAGGTGAACCTGTGCGGAGCTCAGTTTCTTTTGCCATGGCCTTTGCCTCCTCCCACAAAAGCAGAGGTCAGAGGAAAAGGGAAAACACCTTGTAACGGTCTCGCTGGTGTTCAGAGACTTTGTGTTTGAGGGAACAAAGACAGTCCCTGGAAGCAGCTGCCACTACCTCAACAGAGGTGCATCTGTCAGCCTTTCGCACTTCACTTCCCTCAACGAGTATCAGGATGTTTGCTGAGATGCAGCTGCAGCGCTGTTTTCTAGCCTGCAGGTAGCATGGGTCCAACCCCTCCCTCCTGTCCTAGGAAGGCAGGCAGATGCACAGTTGCTATTCCAACAAAACAAAGGAGAAATACGCCCAACAGGATTAAGCTTTAGCAGGATTCAGCCACACATGTCCTCTCAACTGTCCCTGCTGCAGGTGTTAGGCAGACACCCCTTCCTCCTCACGCAGCAAATCTTGCCCGTCTCCCCACTCCCTTGTGCCCAGTCAGCACTAGGCAGCATCTCCTACCTGTTTGGCAGCAATGGTTTCATCATTAGAGCTGTTTTTCACAATATCCCGATACGACATCTCTGAATTCCTCTTCTTCTGCAAGGCCCCCGACAGGCGCATCCACAGCTGAGGAGACAGGGTGAACAGAGATAGGAAGAGTCACTAAGACAGCCACAGAAAACCATAATCTGGCACCCTCTCAACCAAGAGAAAGGAGTCTCGCTCCACTGTTTCTTAGTCCAGGCAGGAGAGCCTGCCCACAACAGGCAGCACTCTCACCTGTGGCCTCATGCTGTGTGGGATGCCAGCTAGCACCAGGGAGCGCAGCTTGTCTGAATGCGGTAGGGTGACCTCAATTTTGTCCCAGGTGAGGTCGCCCACGTCATGGTTGTGTGTGAATTCCAGATGAGCCTGCCACTTGAGCCTCTGCTGTGGCTCCTCTGCCAGTGGGACCCCCAGAAGCTTGCTGGAGTTTGGCTCAGCACCATCTGCCTCAGCAAAGGGAGGAGAACAAAATGAAGACAAGTGAGAGAGGGAACAAACATAGGGCAGGGTGGGGAGTAGGAAGGCCATCTGAAGAAAGCACATTAAAAACATACACGTCTTCCAGCCAGAGCATGGAAAGGCAAAGCTTTGTTTCTAACTGTCTTCTCCATACAGCAAATTTTATGGTCATAAGCAAAAGGCACTGGGGCCTTGAGAACTAAGAAGCTGTCGGCAGGCTTCTAGTCTCTACTTACTCATGATTTAGAGCAGAGTGTGGCTGGAATTAAACAAGACCCTGGCAGCAGTCATCCTGCTGGGTTTTGCAAGGATCTGTAAATCAGGCTGACAAAAGCGTAGCAAGCCTCAGAGGTGGCAAGCAGAAGCTATATGCTCATGCAAGTAATGAGGTGCAAAATGTTAACTTTGGGGATATTTAATCACCAAAAAAGCTTTAGTAAGGACACTTCCAAATTCATAATGAAAGAGCACCTTAACCTGAGGCTGGCTTTCTAAAATAGATACTTTAGCACAAGTACAGGTTTGTCGTAAGACACTCTGTCTTTCATCATATCATGCATCCCAACAATGCAATCCAATCTTTCTGCTGATTTTATAATGCACAAGTCTATCAAATGTCCTGGCTGAAGAAAATCACTGTGTCCTGTCCTCATCTCCGGGTCATTGCTTCAAAGAGGATCCTCTATGACTCAAGGTGTGTCAGGGCACACATGCAAACAACTTCTGCTCTTGCACTGTATGGCCCGCACCCTGGAAACATTCTCTCAGATCACATAAAGCAATTCCTGCGTCCCCCACTCCCTTCTCTTCCTCTTTGCAACGGCAGCCAGCTGTTGTAGTTCAATGCCCAGCTGCAATAGCTCTCCACACCTCCTTCTGTTTGGTCATCTGCCTCTATATCTTGCAGAAAAACTAGGATGTGGGTTTTGTCCCTAGAATTTGCCCTACACTTTGACAAGCTGCTGGGATGGGTAGAACACATACTGCTGCCACTCACCTTGGCTACGAGTTTTTCAACAGACAGAACATGTCCCTGTGCTTGCTATCAGTGCTTACAGTGCTACTGAACACGACAGAGACCCCACTGTGAACTGGGAAAGTTGCCCTTCCCCAGCATGCAGCTGCTAAAGGAAATGGTAACTTCCTCTTAACTTTTCTCTCTCTTACCCATGGCACAAGCATAAGGGGATGGAAATTACTCTGCTGCATAGTCTGTGCTCCAGACTCCCATAAGGCCAGCACATCTAATGCACTTGATTACAACGGTAGGATACAGAAAGATGACGACAGTTGGGTAGACGAGACCTAGCACAGAAAGGTTGCAAAATCACCCTGCCATACTTAGAAGCATGGGAAGGGCTGGCCACAAGACACAATGGAAGGGGGAAGGATGGGACTGGCTTTACCTTCCTTATCAACTCGGAAACCAAATTCATCATAGTGGAACTCTGGCTGCTCGATGGATTCTTCTTTCTGGGAGATGTGAGGAAGGAGAACAGACATTTTCATCAGTTTAGCACTGAACAACTGAACAGACACATGTGGAAATTGCCCCATCCCACCACTGTCCACACTGTGCCCTCTGAGCAACTAGACTCCTTGCCCTTTTATTTTCAGTGCCTCCCACCACAGTTCCCAGGTGGGGAGGTGTTGCATGCCATTCCTATTTTGACTTCTCCATGGAAGTTGTGAAGCCCTGCCTTCACACCTGTACAGATTTTCCCAGCAATCCATTTTCCAGCAGGGCTTGAGCACAGCATCATACCAAGATCAGAACTTCCCACTTGGAGGTGCACGCAGCCCTCCTTAAGGACTGAGGAATCCACACACACCAGCTAAAGTGGTCTCTGCTGTCTGCATCTCTAATACACAGCAGTCCTCTGTTACCTCTCCACACACACTGCAAATTCAGCTCCCTGCATTGCTCCATCTCCTGCCTGTTGCTTTCAGATTTTCTCTGCAAGACAGCAGGCAAAACTGGAATTTGCACCTGTGAAGCAAGCCCGAATTATATGCCAAAGGAAATTAAGGTCCACAACCCAAATCTCAACTTTCCTCATCTGTGCTCATGGTTGGCATTGGGGTGTATGCACTGCAGGTTACAACCAGGCTTTTTTAAGGAGTGAAAACCTACAGACACCTCCCCTTTTCTGCAAGCCCACCTGCCCTTCCTGTGGGGTCTCTTGCAAGCATTGCACCCAGGCAGCACCCAAGAAGCATGCTTCTAGCATAGCCCCACAATAAGCTTTAACCTGCTTCACTGGGCTCAGCTGCCTTCAGCAAACACTGCGGGTAAGTTGTGAAATTCCATGGTTGCTTCCTTCCTTCCTGCTCTGCCCACCTGGTGACAAGTCTTGAGGCTAGCATTTCCTGCCGTGCACAAGCCATCCAGAGTAGCTTGATGGCGACAGAGACTCCCTCAGGATGTCAACATTTTTACAGTGGAGCAATAGTTGCAAAACAGCAGGGCAATAATTCACACAAGTTTCTTCGTGCTCTGCAAGATCCTCTTGCAAGAGCCAGGATGCAGCCGCAAAACACATGAAGTTTAAGTAGCAAACAAGCATCCACAACCAAACCACCAGAGGAAGAGTGTGTCTCTCCCTCCTTTTCCCTGTGGCCTTCAGAGACCACCAGAAGTCACCAGGGTCCCTTTACTTCTGTGCATAGTCAGAGAACACCCCCTCCCTGCCCCACACATACCTGTGTGTATTTTGCCAGGATCTCCTGAGGCCAAATGCTGGGAGTGAGTGCTGAGAAGGGACCCCCGGGAGAGGGAGTGTGATGGCCTAAATAGAAAGAGATCAACATACAGCAGTGACAACCTGGAAGGACTCCCTTGGAAGATGCACACTCCACACAGACTGTTCCAGCAAGAGAAGGACTCTATCAGCAGTTTGTCACTACTGCCACTCTAGACACTGAGACAGCTCCCACTTCACCAAGGAGGCAAGTCATTTCAGATGGTTTTCTCCCTTATCAAGCAAAAGAAATGGCAATTGGAGTTCTCTTTAGGAAAGAGACTTTTAGGGAAGAGAAATAGTTCCATGGCATCATGTGATCTTTCTTCTGCTTGGAAAAGCTGTGTGGTCAGTGCCATACCAGGGGAACCATTCAAAAAAAAATCAGTATGGAGAAGTAAACACCCTCCTACAAAGGCACTGACTCCAGCATGGGCAGCACTCCAGAGTTCCCTGAAACCTTCTCACCCAGGCACCAAAATGGGAAATCAGAGCCCTCAGCAGGATCCTCCCTTTGCTGCAGAAGGACTGGGACACTTCTGCCCCTCCCTGCAAGATTGTCAGACCATGCATAAAGAGCTGCAGCAATGAAAGTATGCCTATCAGCATGGTCTTTTGTGTTCAAGGTAAGCACCTTCCCAGTCTCAGGTAGTGTTCCCTTGAACAGCTTCCTCTGTAATAATAGCAGATGTCAAGTTTTGCAATTGAAGCAGATAAGCATGTCCCAGGCCTTCCGCTGCAAAAAGGTTTACTTGGCTTTGAAGTACAGTCTCCCTCAGGGTTATATACCCTGAAATAACCAGCTAGACTGGGAAGGAAGGTGTACACAAAAATATGGGGTGGGAGAGTGGGCCACTGTAAGAGTGGACATGCTGGAGGAGACCTAGTTTTAGTAAAGCTTGTATATCAGTAGCTCACAGTTGAACTCCAGTAAGTCTTTAGCCTTCTGTCTGCCCTAGAGTTACCATTTTACAACAAAAATCTCTCAGATCATAAGCAAGCCACCTACTTCGGGGCAAGTCTTGGGAGGAGAACAGAACTGAGCAAATCTCATGAAAAATGGGGAAAGCAGACTACATTTCAACCTCCTTCTTCCTCTGTGTTCAATGGCTGAAGCAGCTTCTGCAGGCTTCAGCACAGGGTAAAAGAAGGAACTGAGTTCACTGTAAGTGAAAAGGCAGCTGGGTCACAAAGAGTGGGGTGATCTCTTCGCCCCTAATTTGACCAGACAGCACATTAGTGTAAAGAATAGCTCTTGGAACTAGTAGCTTTCTTTTACTACACTGCAGCTGAAGAAAGAACAAGCAACCAAACAAGAAGGTACCATGTCCATTTTTGTCTGCTCACCTGACATTGCGCTAGGTAAGGCTGAGTAGCAGAGGCTGTCAGCAGGTCCAGAAATGCTCTTCTCAGAGGTGAGAGGTCACTATCCTGTTATAAAAACAAAACCCAACCAAACAAAAAAATTGGTGAGAATTCAGTTAGCATCTAAGAACATGGTGGGGGACAGACAGACCCCTCGCACAACTTCCCCACAGGAAAATCAAGTCCCTTGGTATTTAAGTTCCCCACAGGAAAATTAAATTCCAGAAACTGGAATTTCCTCTTGGTTTCATACCTACCCATGAGCTAGAAAGAGCACACTGTCATTTACCAAATTCCTTGTGACGGTAACATCATTGCTGACTGAAAAAATGTCAAAAATCAAGTCAACTTTCATCACCTTTTCCATCACATATTGTGAGTCCCATATTTAATTATGAATACTAAAAAAACCACACCATACATCATCATTCTCTGGACAGACTGCCCATGGAGAAGGGACTGGAATGGTGAAAACGGTATAAGGTGGTATCATTAGATGCAATAAGCCTGAAAGAGATTTTAGGGGTAGCATCAGAAGAGCAAAGTGTATTAGGCTGTGGAATACAGCTCCCTGAAGGGAGCTGGGAAAGCTTCTGACAAGGGTTTTCTGTGATGAACTGGGCTAGGATATGATCAATATGCAATCGAGTACCTCTGCAATGAGCCAGGCTCCTCTAAACTAAATCTGGTGATTGAGCTCAGATGATGAAACAGCCGGCACAGCTCCCCTCCTCACATTCCCGATATCAGCTCACAGCAGATTTTTATAGGGGTTTTCCAGGACAACAATGGAATAGTTCAGTAATCAGAGATATTTCGGACTTTAAGATCAACCTTATAACTGTATGTGGGAGACAGCAAGAGCCACCTCCACCAAGCAGATAAAGCTAGTGCTGGGATATATCAGTCACTCACACTTACTTGGGAAAGAACCTGGGAGAAACTAACATTTGCACATTTGGGATGGGTTTTCCAGCTTCCCCTTTTCAGTAAAGCTACTTATGACTGCAAACCACTAAAAGAAGGAACCCCAGGGATTCAACGAGCAGGCCCTGTCCAAGTTGTTCATAGTGCTCAATGGTACAAGGTTATATCGCCTTTGCATCTCAGCGAGCTTTCCACTGAGCACTTACAGCCTGGAATTGGCTTGCTACAGCACTCCAAGATTAACAGCTGTAAAACACTGCAAAAGCATAAAAAGCATCTGGGTCTGAGAACACAAATGATAAGGCTTCGTCCTTCCAGATTTAAACAGCTCTCTGCATGAGAAAGGCTGACATAGATGAACAGACATTCTGATCTTCTGACACCAACTCTCAGGGCAAAAACAACAAAAAAAAACCAAACAAGAAAAAGTTGAGCTTTTGTTTCTGAGAAGTAATGTTGTCCACATAATGGCTAGTCACTTACCCTCGAGTTCTGTAAACACTCTTCCACCCTTCCCATCACTCTCGCCCCACTTGTTCTCTTAGCACCAACTTTTCCCTCAGTAGCTGAAGATATAAGAATTACAAAATGAGCACCTGAGCACTCATTTTAGATGGGAACATGCACAGCATGCACACCAAGCAGGTAAATCTGCTGACAATACTTATTCCCCTTTCAACATCACTGTGAATGTGTTTTGATGCTTTTTTTTCAGGCTTATCACTGCCCTGGTACCACAACTGCTCTGTTCCTGATCCTGCAATATGTCCTTCTCCCCTGCCCTCTTTCAGCCCAGTTAACCCTGTTTCCAGTAACTTTTATTAGGAATGCAGTCACTGTTTCAGCCACGTGGTACTTCTGCCATGCTTCTCGTTACCTGTGCTCTGAATCCAAGCTCAGTGCCTCAAGCACGTGAGTGTCATTATTAACCTTCATCGCTTGCACAATCACGGCTGAACCAACCTGCTATAGAGGAGCCGGGCCAGTGTGTTAGGCACGTAGATGAGAAAAGACCCCAAAACAAGAGAGTTAACCATGGTGCTTGGGAAGCAGGTCAGGGGAGTGCTGAGGCCGAAGGTCCCTCATCGTCCCAGGACAGGTGTAGCAGAGGGGAACACCTTCCCTTGCCCACGTCATCACACGCTGGCCTCTGCTGCCTGCCCTCCCGTCCCTGCCAGGAGAGCACTGAACTTGGTGGGCAGGTTTTTCCTGCCCCTGGTTCCTATAGAAACCTTCCTGCAAGCACCCATCTGGGACAGGAGAGGCTCACCCTGCTGCTGGCTCTGGGCTGTGCGGAAGGGCAGGGTGGGGAGAGAAGGTTCTTGCTGCAGCACAAGGTCCTGGTGCGCTGGGGACTGCCCAGGGAGCCAAGTGTCTCCAAGAGAAGGTGCTGAGGCCACCGTGCCAGCCCGGTAGGTCTTCATCACCCTGCTTTGTGCCCCCTCCGGCTCTGCCTCCAGTAGAGCATCACAGGAACTGGGAAGAAGGTTCCCTGACACAGCCAGGCACATGCCAGTGCAAGCCAGGAGGAGGATGTCTGGCATATGGGATTGATATAGTAAGTTCTTTCCTTGGACTGAAGGATATAAACCTAAAGCAACTCTCAAACTCTCCTAGCCAGGGGACGGCAAGTAACAAAAGGGGCTCCCATGAAGCCTGTGAAATTGCAAGTGTGAAATCGCTACAGCTAACTTAGCTGTGTTATTTGCACAGTACACACTTCTGAAAACTAGCAACAGTAAGGGATACAAAGGAAAAAAAACACCCGATCCAACAAATATTAATGGCAACTCCCAAACCCTCAGAACTCTAAAATTAAAACCTGTCTTCGCCAATGCATTAAGAAGCATGTCCCGTGTTTAAAGGCAATTTAAGTTTCCTATACAAAGCAATTTTGGTCACACAACAGGTAGTCTTCACACTTTGAAAGAAATGTATTTTTTGTTAAAATGCAAATGGTACCTGCTATTTGCAGCTTTACTTTTTGAGTTCAGACTCTAAACCAAATCACACCACCACCAACTCCAGCCTGCTAGAAGACAGCTATAATGACAGTGTGTGTACCTGAAAAAGAAGGCTGCAAAGGATGCAGTCAGCATCAGGTACAGTTACTTGAAGCACTCCAGCTGCAACACCTTTGTTGGAGTTGCAAATACACACTGTGCAGGATTATATCCAATTAGTTTCTTTCCCAGTGTAGGTGTCCTTTAGAAATTGATGCTCATGAAGGAGGCCTGCAAATTTACTTCCACTTGGCAATATCAAGCCTCCTCTGGACACACTTGCTCTTCCACACAGCTGTGATAGGAGAGATTTCAATTACCTGGCTTCTTGCAAACACCAGATAACAATCTCCTGCTGCCTATGTTTTACTCGCTTGGCCTCTTTTGCCACGTGATCTCCACTTAAGCCCGGCGTGGTAGTGCCTGGATGTGCTAGGGATGAAATGATGCTGTCCGGAGCCTTTCAGTAGGATCTTTATTTTGGGACAGAAACTCCTTCCTAGAAGTGTTCTTCCCCTGCTGATTTTAGCAACAAAAAAAGTAAGAATCCACCAAAAAGCCACCAAAAAAGCAACACACCTCTAGCAGACAGACTGTGCAGAAGACAAACACTGTACAATTTTTTTGTATGCTGAAAACATTACAACTAGTAACCATGCAGGAGCCATCAGTGAACATCATCAGAAGGACCAGAAGCAGCGTAACAATTCTTTCTAGAATGATTTTCATCCACTGTCATAGGAACAGCATATACAACACTTCCTCTGACAGTAAGCTAGCATGGGGAAAAACTCTGCTTTCCATTATGCTTAATTTGAACATGAAGCAGCATTGCACGCAGTAAATCCCACTGCCACCTCTGGGCTGTCAGCTGGTTTCCACTGCTCTCTATTCTCTTCCTTTATTTGAAAAAAAACCAAAAACGTTTTGGAAGAGAGAAAAGCGATTGCAAAGCCACAGTATTCATCTGGAGGCCACGCACTCAAGTGCAGTTCTAGAAGCCTCTTCCAGCTCAGCTTTTCAAATCCCACGTAGATTGCATCCAATTTAACATTTAGACCAACTCTTCCTCTCTCAGAAATCAGACACCAATCAGACCCTGCACTGAATCAGGCCGTTCCTTTCTGTCCCCTCACACCTGGAAAGCATTGTTTTCCTAATTACAATCCTGACTTGCCCAATGAGATGCACAAGAGGAGCTCTCAGCAAGAAGCCCTTTGCCTTCCCTTCCCCCATCAGTTTCTCCTTCAGGTCAGGGAAAGGCATATCCTGGAGCTGCAAATGCCATTAGTCCCACGAGTCAATATTTGCTTTGCATGTATACAGTCAGAAGAAAACTCCAGCTCCACAAACAAGTAGGTAAGCGAACAACGCACATCCACACGCCTGACCAAGGAGCGGACAAGATGCAGACCATTTCTGCCCCTCGCACACTGACACCCTGGCTTTTTAAGCGATGCAGAATCCCACGCGGACACCGACACGCGCCAACTCCTGGTTAAGGAGCCAAGACGGTGTTGGTGAACCTGGGTCATTCCAGGAACTATCCGCTCAGGCTTACAAACCACGACCAGCCTCACAACGCTTTGGGTGTTGAGCAACACGCTACAGACGCAGGAGGGAGGTCTGAGGCGGTAGCCTTCGTGCTTGCTTTCTACCGCATGACCTGGAATGAAAAGTTGGGGGACTTTAACTGCCTTCAGCCCACTTTCTTGTAGCAGAGAAAGTGCACCAGAGATAAAAGCCTACGGCAGGCCTAGAAAGGGGGACATGAGATCGGGAAAGCATCGAAGGTGACGGCCTTGCAGAGACAGGAGGGATGGCAAGCTGCTGACAGCGTTATGTCACTGACTGCAGAGGCATCGCTCAGGACTCCAGTTCTGCCCAGTCACCAACTGGGATCACATACTGACTGCAGGAGCATGACTGGGCAAAGTGCCTCCTCCCAACTGCCCTGGGGCACTATTGGAGTGACACATAACAGAGACAACAAAAAACAAAATGGAAATCTGTGTCTCCTACCACAAAGCACCTTGTAGGCCTCTGGCCATATTGGAAATGTAATTCCATGCAGAAATGTAACTAAAAGCTATTTCCATGCAACAGATCTGCTCCGTGCACTGATCGGTGTCCAGCAAGTCTGCCTGCTGTCATGACAGAGAGCGCCCATGGAGCTGAAGGTGCTGAACAATTTTCAGTTTATACAACAGGAACAGAATAGGTAACTTCCAGTTTCCTATCTGCTTCATCTCCATTTTGAAAATGAGGATGTGAAAAAGCAAAATCCTGTTTCCTACCGCTTACACATTGGACAGACCACAGATGGACTTCCTGATTGTAGTTCAACATGTCAAGCTTGCCTCTAAAAAAACCCCTACACAACACCTACTTACCTAGAATGCAGATATCCTACATATCAGCATGTATTTTCTTTTCAGAGCAGAACTGCCTTTTATTTATCTGGCTCCAAAGCAGACAGCTGATCCTTTATGCAGGACACAACTTGAAAAGTCTGAAGCTCTTGCTTCTAAAATCTGGAGATAACAAAAGGCTTCCCCCACGTGGCTCATGAAAAAAATAAAAAAAACCCCAGAACCAAACTTACGTACAGCTCTGCTGATGCCCTGTGTTGCTAACACAAGCTACCACACTTTTAGCCCTGGAAAGCAGAGGGTGTCTATCCTTACACAGCAGACACTTGGTGCCTGCTAAGCATGAACTGCACTGCTGTGGAGAACCTCTTGTTTACAGAGACTCTTGCGATCAGACAAGGAGGAGTTTCCCCTTTCTCTGTGCTCCCATTACTTGAGTGGTGAGAGGATATGTGATGGGAATATAGAGTGCTCCTCCCATCTCACACAGGAGGATTACAATAGATCGAGCACTGGAACAGCAGTTGTTGGTTTTTTTTAATCTGCGTTGAATGAGGATGGGAAAAAAAGGCCAGGATACAAACTAGCAAGGTGTCCACTCTCACTGCACAGCAAAATTTTTCTTGCTTCCAACACAGAGGGAATAAAACCCATGCGCGCCAAAAGCCAGGTCCGCAATCATCCTAGTCTTCAAGGCTTAGGGTAAAGACAATTCCACATTAAATGCTGCTATGCTAATATAACCCAAAGGTTTCTGATTAGCGTCTAAGGGGGCTCAAAACATCTCTTCCATAAGAGTCAATTTGTGCACAATAAATGGACACTTTCACCCAAATAAGCATGGTACAGGACCAGGGCACTTCTGCAGAAGTCTGCAGAAACTCGTTTTCCCCAAAACTCTCAGGAAGTGATTTTCACCTTCTGGTCCATGAACTTCTGCAAGTCTGCAAACTATTTATGCAATATCTTTGGAAGGTAATGGCAGCTGACCAGTTTAATTTGCTGTATAGAAGTTTGAAAGAAAGTATTTCTGTTAGAGATGCAGCATTATACCAATCAAAGAAAGGTTGAAAGACACTACTGACAGTTATTTAAAGACAGGTATTATGATGTCTTTTATATGACACTCCTACCCTGAGCAGTGACAAGTGGTGCCATCTGAGGCTCTCTCCATCACCTCCAGGGCCAGCCCTGCAGGCACCCCCAGGCGAACCTTTGATTCTCAAGCTGGTCTCAGCCTGCTGTTCTCAGTGACAAAGGAACAACAGCCTGAAGAATGGCTTTTCCTTGATACGGCCTCTGACGGATCTGCAAAGCTTTAGCTGTCACGGTTTGCCATTCTCTTGGTGAGGCCCAAGGAAGGCTAGATTCAGGTCACACTCCTGTAGCTCTGCTGTATTACCATTTGCTCTAGTATTAGCAAAAAACTGTCAGATTCACCTAGCAGGACTCTAAGCAGGTCTCACTTCACTTGGCTCCAGAAAATGGCTTTTTAGAGAAAATATATCCCACAGCACTCAAGACTTTCCTCCTTCAGGGCTCTGTCTTTCCAGAACTCAGCTTTCTGAAGAGGCTAGTAACACCCAAAACACCTCTCAGGACTGTTTGCAAAGCTCTTACCTAGCATGTCATGTTAGACTACTTGGATCTTGCTCCTGCAGAAATTCACAGGCACAGATAATTCGGAGGAAAAAAAGCAAAACATACAATGATCATTAACATTTGTAACAAAACAAGACAAAACTCCCAATATTTTCTGTTTCTGGGGATCAGGAAGATTTCTCCTCCAGAACAAAAGGGCTGTCAGGTTATGGACATTTTCTCTCATCTCTGAATCATTGCATACTTCCCAGCCAAGAAATACTGCACTGACTGGGCAGTGACAACAGTTCTCATAGTCATACTAATACCAATATGCTATCTTCTTTTCTCCTATCTCATAAAACAAGTGTGTTTTCATTTCTCCTGGGGTTTGTTTTTTTTTTCTTAAGCCAGAAACAGAATTGCTCTGTTACCAATATAACTTGTTGCACTCCAGTTTAAAAAACAGCTGAGACTTCCTCAGACAAAACAAATGTGGCAGGAAAACATCCTCCTCCTCCCTACCTGGTGTCAACAGTAACGCAGATGACAAGTGAGATTTTCCCCAATGCTCCCAGATACTTACCCTGTGGAAGCTTTATGTACCTAAAATCTTGACCGTGCGATGGAAGGTGGCACAGAAAGAAGTTTAAGCAAGTCTTTGTGTTTCTGAGAATACAAACCTGAAGTGCCAACCAACACCTCTCCATCTCTCAAGGGACATTTGGGACACTGCACTCCTTACATATAATGAAGCTATTTGTCTACCTCATCCTACTTGACAACTGCAAAATCTCCATATGCTATCCATTTGAGACAGGACAGGATCTAGGATAACCAGTGTGATACAGATTACCAACTAGGATCACCACTGATTTAGCTAGAAGAGCTGTAGGACCACATACACCAAAATATAAGGTGACTTACCTTTATCACTGAAGATACAAGTTGCAATACTCCTTAGGATTTATTTTTTTAAAGTTTTCTTTCCTTCTCATGTTTTGGTGAGAAGTTTGCAATTAACAGCCAGGAAGACAGACATCATCCTACTCATTTCCAAAACAGTTACAACCTCAAACGCGGTATCGCTTGGGAGGGGTGAACTCACCGATTCCTTTGTTAAAGCATCCTGAATACCAAACATGGTAAGCAATTTTGCAACACACAAACCAATTCACCAAGAATGGGGCTGAGACTGGCAGCTCATTTCATACAGATCCCATAACCAATAATCTCTACTGTTACCATGCCACCTCAGGTAAGAGAAGTTGATTTTTAAAAGCTAAATATTTTGATTATTACCTATCTTTTAAGATCATCAAGAACACTGATATTTGCAAAAGATAGCATCTTGCAGGAAAGCAAGTAACAGGTTAAAAGCACAGCAAAGAAGAAAAACCTGAAGGACATTAGCAGAGACCCCACAACTGGAGAATCATTTCAGTCCTGAGCAGGTGTGCAGTACTTCCCTCATCTCATTAGCTGATGTTAACTCTATCATCTCCTGACCGGTGCACCTCCTCCAGAAATATGCCCCTCCTCTCTGCTGCCCCTCATGGATTCCCTTTGTCCTTCTTCTGAGGAAGTGTCACTATGAATGACATCTCCCTGAGATTACCTATCACACCCTATCAAAACATTATCCTAAACAGGAATTAAGAAAGGTAGCAACTGTCATTTTAATCTGTTAAATACAGAATTAACATAACTTTATATTAACATGACACAACCAGTCCCCACCTTGACCTCTTTAATTACATGTCATGCCTCTTCTCACACCCTTCCTTCCCTTTCACTTTGTGAATTCTCCAGGGTAGGAATCCAACCTTTGTTTCTGCAGAGGGAAAGCCACACACACAGCATGTGGATCCGGAAATACATAACAAAACAGATCTTTTTTCCAGTGACTGCTTCTTTCCAGGACACCACTCCAGACTCTGTAGCAGCTGAAAAACTACTCTAGAATTCAGATTATCCAGCAACTAACTGTACTCTGATCAACATCTCGGCAAAAGCACAGCAGTGGCCCGCTCCTGCTAGGCTGGCAGTTCCTTGTTGAGCGATTTTAAGATCCAGCTTCTCACTGCTGAACACCTACTGTTCTTAATTCCAGCAAGACTGCTTCTCTATTAGTACTAAAGGATCCTTCATTTCCTCAAGGCACTTTTACTACTCTATTCCCACTGCTCCCCCCCCCCCAACACCACAGCAAGTAAGGCTGAGACATCATCAAGTAGGAAGCTACGACATCACATAAAAAAACCCACCCCACACCAACACTGAAATCTACTCGTTTAGAAGGAAAGTACCTGCCTAAATTCAGACATCCCTCAAAAAATTAGGAGGGAAGCAAAGCAGACACCGAGAAGAAATTTTCTGCGTCCCGCCCTTACCAGCTCTGTGAAGAGACACCAGCTGTCCCGGATCCCAAAACCGCGGCCTGCGAAGAGATTTAAATCCGTGTCAGGGCGGTTCTTCACTCCCTTGAGTTCGCATCACCAGGTATGAGAAATTTTATTTGTCTACCGACTTCCTTCTAAGGTTTACCACAGCTGACAATCACAGGGCCTGCAGTGCATCTATTTATGACAGGATACTGCCATATTTCCACCTCTGTTTCGTGACTGTTCCTTCCCCTCACAGCCAGACAGGAGACAGACTGTCTCTCCTCCGGGGCACCTCCGAAAAGATGCAGGCGCGGAGAGCAAGAGGATGGCAGAGCCGGGCGGACGAGTCCGCCCCACGAGAGTCAGAGCCACGGAGAGGAGAAGCGGCAGGTGAGGGGAGAGGCATATCCCGGGGAGCGGGAGGGAGCAGGGGTGGGTAAGGGGCAGAGGGAGCAAAACCTGGGGGGCGGTGGGGAGCCGGTAAGCTGAACGTGCCCCAACCGACCCGACGCAGCCCGGTGAGGAAGCTCTGCACGACATGAGTCACTCGCCGGAGCCCAGACCCTGCGTCAGCGCAGCAGGTGAGAGGGAGCCTGCCCGGGGGCTGGGCAGTGTGTCTGGGGGGGGTGTGTGTCTCTTCCTTCCCGCCCTCCAACCCTGCCCGGGAAGGGGCCGGGGAGCAGAGAGGGGGCCGCGCACCCCCCCGGCCCCACACACAGCCCGACACCCCAACGGCTTCAGTACCTTAGTTCCCCCCCCCGTCCTCCTCCTCCTCCTCCTCCTTGCCCGAGGGGCACCGCAGCGGAGCGGTGGGCGAGGTGTGTCTGTGTCGCCTCACAGCCGGCGCGACCGTTCCTGAGGAGCCCCACCGTCGCGGCGGGGGAGGCGAAGGGCTGACAGCCCCGGAGGGCGAGAGGCGGCCCCCGCCGAGCCCTCCTGCCCGCGGGCAGGACCCCCACGGCAGCCCCCTCCATCCCGTCGCGGCGCTCACCTGCTCTCCTCAGCGGCGTCCCCACAGGGCGGGCGGGCGCCCGACCCCGACCCGGCGGCCCCCACACGCCGCTCCGGAGGGCGGAGCACGTGCGCATGCGCGGCATCCGGGCGGCGGCGCGCAGCGCGCCGGGGGCTGTAGGCCGCGGCGGGGCCGGCCGGGAGCCGGAGAGGACGGGGCGGCGGGACACGCCGCACGAAGGGGCTTCTCGGCCACGGTGACAGGCGCTGAGCCCCCCGACGCAGAAGAGGGGGCGGGAGGCTGCGAGAAGGGCGGCGGCGATAGCTTCTGTACCGGCCTGGCAGCAGGCAGCGGCGGTCCCGTCCGCCACCCTCGCCGTTACGGCGGGTGAAGCACCAGCGACCGGGAAACAAACCTGTTCTGCTCGGCGAGACGCTGAGAAGCTGCTCGGTTCTTTTCCGTCGTTCAAGGTCTAGGTGAATTTCTCCTCCGAGCGGGGCGCTGACCCACCGCTGCTTTTACTGGTGGCATCCATCGCAGGGACGCGTACTGGGATGAACTGGAAGAGCGATCCAGCCTCGCCAGGTAGTCAAGAGCCGCTTCCGAAGAGCTGCTTGGTGACCTGCTCCCAACCGCCAAGGAGATGGGGGAACTACATCTCTGGCTGGTGCCTCCGCCAACTCCGCTGGAGGAAAGAGTACGAGGTCCCAAACCAAGCTCTTCCGAAGAGAAGTCTCCGGAAGGATTTGCGTACCGTGCCACGGTTTTCTAGGAGGGTGATGTTTTCCCATGCCACTGTTACTCTTTTTAAACTTTCCAGGAAAACAGGTCCAATGCCTCACAGCTGGCAGCCTCTACCTAGCACAAAGATTTATTTCTGGATGATGAGAAAAAGATACGTTAGCTGTTCCTTTTCTCTGTACAGGGTTGGTTGTTTTTAATCCCACCAAGAAGAAGGAAAGAGGACCAAAAAAGGAGGAGTTCCGCATCTATCTGTTTTCTTTCTTGGCTATCCATTTGACTAATAATTTGAAAATTGCCAGTGTTCAATTAGAGTTATCCTTTTCAAACAGATGGCAAATTAACTGTTAATAGCATGAGCAGGCAAAATATTTTGAACACCATAAAACTCACAAATCTTTGAGACATTTGGAATGCCATAGTCTAGAGGCAAGGTAAAGCCAGAGCAATCTAGATGAGGGGAGATCATGGCCTGAAGCTTCCCACTTCTCTGACTACTTAATACAGACAAGCCTCATTAAAACATACTGTATTTTGAAATCCTCTTTAAACAATGATGGCCTCAAAGAGAGCAGGTAGCTTCTTTCAATTAGTTTCTGCTTTTCTTAATTCTCTCCAGCAATCACACATGAAAAAATAATCAATTAATTCTGATCATGTCACCTCTGAGAGTCTGAATAAATAACAGAGGAAAGAGGGAGCTTTTTATTGCACTCAAGCAAAAGAAATGGGCTGTATTGTAACAACACTGGAAGAAGAGGTAAGGGAATCATTCCAGTTTAAGTCAAAGGGAGAAGAGTTTGGTCCAGTACTGAATGTCCAGTAAAGCACAGACATTACAAACAGAACATTCAGGGTCAGAAATAAGACCAAAGCTCTTGAATTTCTCTGGTATCCAGTGAATTCCAACATCTTTTTTCTTTCCTTATCAGACAAAACTTAATTGCAGTAGAGAATGACTTTCACATGCCAGAGTCCACCTGCCATTCAGTATCAAGCACCTACAGCAAAGGACCTGGAAAAGTAAATCAGAACAGCTGGTTCCTAACCCACACCTGCTGTAAATACAATGTTCAGAAGCTACAGAGCCACAGGTACAGTGTTAAACCAGCAAGGGAGCACTGAAGGACCACCAGTTTGATGAGCCAAGAAGTTCCATGGCCTCTCCCTTTCATTATTCCTAATTTTTTTGCCTGTTTGCTCCCTATATCACAGTACTCTGAAAGCCAGGACAACCTTTTATCATCTTTTGAGAAACCTGTGCAGAAAGTTTAAGAGCAGATGAATAAGATGGAAATGGGAGTGGGCTCAGTTCCCCTTATCCCTGCTCTTCAACAAGTCATACATGAATGTCAGGCAGCACCTGGCATTGCTCTTTAAACAGCTGGCTGTGCTCTGTAAGGGGCCAACAAAAGGTACCGTGATAAAGTTACCTTGTCACAATCAAGCATTTCTCCGTAACTCAGCACACAATAGATGGAGGCTTGATTAAACAGCAGACAAAGAATGAAAAGCCCATCTGGAATCAAGGTGGCTGTAAGCTCTGGGGGTTAAATATACTGTAGAGAAACAAAATAACGTGACACAGCAAACAGACCTGGTTCAATCAGGCTTTTATTACCTTCCTGTACCCACACACCTTTGCAGAATATATCTAAAGTGCCAGCTCAATTTTCCCACCCATCTTGCTTTGGTATGGAATCAGTGCTGGTCGAACCTCCTCCTTCAGGAACTTTGCCACCTGTTCAAGAAAGACAGGGAGGAGAAAATTAGCAAAAGAAAGGGTTCCCTTCTCCTCCCCATTCTGACCTGCTCGTCTCACTGGGGTCTCTGTTTCACAGAGACACCTAGCAGTCTGATATGTCCAGGGGCAAAAACGTGAAGCCCGCAAGGAAAGCCAAGGAAGCCAAAAGAGAGAAATGTGTCTGCCTTAGTAGTATGGGCAGAGGTACATGATGTGTACACTCTCAAGCACACAGGAGTATGCAGGATTAAACAACACATTGCATTACAACCTGTAACGCCCGTAGCCTCTTTCCACTACTTTACCTGCTGAGGAGCACGTCCAGTGAAGGAGGAGGGATCCAACAGGCTTTCAAGTTGTTTATGGATAGGGCTGAAGTAAGGATCAGCGCGGACACGGTCAATGAAGTCATTATCACCCCCTTCCTGTTTCACAACAGCAGCTGCTTGCTGGGAGAGAACACGAATCTTCTCATGGCAATCCTGTAGCAGCAGGGGGAAGAGGAGGGGAAAAGAAAAAAGTCTTTCCATTGCTACTGACAGCACAGGTTCATCCTGCTAACTTGTGCTGGAGGGAGAAAAAGATCAAAGCGTACTGCACTGGACAGCATACAAATGAGACGCAGCTTGGACTGCTGTGTCTCATATACCACTATATTAAAACAAGATTTTCTTCATCCTTCCACATCCACCCTTTGAGGCTAAAACAGTCTGAATGACAGATACGTTCCCTGTTGAATTATACCGCAATCTTACAACACCGGAGTCCTTTACATTTCCTCAAACTCCCCAAATACTCTTAGGAGTCACTACAGGGATTTTTTCAGTTGTTCTATTCCCTACTGGCATGATTTTTCCAAAGACAGACTATAGTAGCTGTTCCCAAAATATTCTATGAACTGTAATAAAGGAATTCCTTATTCACCACTAATCATCCCCTGTATGGAACATCTTGGGAGCACAACAATGTAAAACCTCTACAGGTTTGGAAAAGGGAAAAGAACCTGTCTAACTTAACGAGCAGTGAGACTATGTAAACCATGGCTTACATAAGGACAGACTGAAGGGAAAACAACCCTTACAAACCTGAGGGCCTTAAGACATTCTCTCCCCAATAACCCTCACATGACACTAAGACTGGCAAAACCCTTATAACAATTTTTCTGAAACACTTCCTAATCCCTCGATTTCCTATGGAATCAATCTGTAAAAACAAGGGAACCCAACTGTAGTCAGGGACCATCTGCAAAATCAGATGCTGCCTTGCTGGCCCTAAAATACAGCCATGTGGTTGCATTTACAGCCATGTAAGAATCTTCTCCTCACATGTATTATCCTTGATCTATCTTCAGCTAGGAGGAAAATTACCTCCTGTTCCTTGTTTCCTCCATGCAAAGGCCATCTTGCTCCAGCACTGACCTGCCTCAGGTTAACAGATCTGTCTTCTGGATCTTTAGGGGAGGGAGCTGTTCAGTGGTGGGGACAGGAAGTGAGTTTCTATGCTATGAGGTAGGAAAGCTTAGAAAACGTGCTGTTCTGGAGTTCCCAGCACATGAAAACAGAAACAGAACATACTAATGTGAATAAGAACAGATTTTATAAGTGTACTAATCTCTATAGATTTGTAATTAAACAGCACCAGAAAGAAGGCAGGCCGGTAACAAACACAAATTAAATTCACTCTTCAATCTAATCAAAATAGAGAGGACTGTTTAGGTAAGTATGGGATACTTTAGAAAGAGAACCAGCTGAAAAGATAATGAAACTTATTCACATGATCTGACCCTTAATAAGTTTAGTTAGGAAGCTTACTGACTGAGCCTGTGACAAACATCAGACACACATGGGGGAAAAAAAAAAAAAAAAAAAGGAAAAAGGATTTTTCCTGGCTAACATCACAGGTGAGTTGCCAGAAGTGTTTCAGAGAACTAGAACCACATATCCTACTCAAAGCTTCTAGCAAACCCTTCCGCTATTACTATCTTGCAAGTTTAACTTCTGTCCCTGATGTAGAAATAATCATAGAAGGAAAAATTACTATTTTCTAATCTATCTATCACTATCACTAAAGGTAAGTGAAAATAAGCTGTTTTATTAAGATACAAATTTGATTATCAGTTTTAAACTGAATTGTGAAATTAAATGATAAGGAAATATAATCTAATTGTCTCTGGATTTATTTACTAAGGAAAACATTTCATTTCAATTTGCTTGAACACAGAAAACTGAATGAAGGACCATAAATTAGGGAAGAGTGCCACATGAATGAATGGTTCAGAATGGTCTCACTTGCTTTTTTGTTAACAGCACTGATTCATTCTCTTAATTTATAAGGTAGCCAACTGCCAACACGTTCCATTTAAAGAAGCCCGGTCTGTGTTCCAAGTTCCTTCAAACATTTACAAAAGGAAAACGCCTACTAGTATCTAATATAAAAATAGGTCTTCCTCTTCTCCAGCACAGCCAGCCAGATTAGCTCAAACACACAGTGTTCCTAACAGTAAATACAGATCTCCACAACTGCTCTCTCCTCAGAGAGCAGCGTCTGGCTTTGCAGCACCAGTGTAATATTAATAACTCTGTGGGAGTAGGTGGAGAACAAAGAAAGGTGAGATGGTCAGGACAAGAGCCCAGGTACTTTTGTTTCTCAGGAGTGAAATGCCAGGCAGTGAACAAAGGTATTTTTGACTGCATTAGTACCTGACGATTGCCCCCTGCTGTCACCATCGCCATGATTATATTCTCTGTGGCCATGAACGGCAGCTCCTGCCGGATCCTCCTCTCAATCACCTTAAGCAAAACAAAACAAACGAAACAGAAAAAAGAAACAGCATTACAGCAATTCTGTAGACAACTGGGACTCTCAGTGCAGTTTTCCTCTCCCTTCGAATCTCTAAGACTGGACAATGATGCAAAGATAATTTCTCTTTTTGAACGTAGCTATGGAAATCCGGGTATTGAGGCTGATAATACTTAGCATCTGTATCTTGTCAGGGACATTACTGTGGAAAAGATGTCCAATGAATTTTTTTTTTTAACCTGGAGATAAGTTACAGGACTGTACAAGATCTGCCTTGACAGTATCTTTTGGCAGTAAGTTCTACAGATCCGTTGTGTAGTTCAGGGAAAAATATCCTTTTTGAGAAATTTTTAATTTACTACTTTTTGGCTTCAACAAGTACCCTTTCATGCCTGTCCTGCAAACAGTGAGAATATACTGAGAACGGAGAGCAAAATTCAGAGACTGTTTGAACTAACAGATAAAAATGTAATCCTTTGAGTGGGAGGATTTTTACACACTTTGGCACAGCTGCAGCATTATCAAGGATGAAACACTGCACACATTATCTCCTGCTTTACCTTTGGATAGACCACAAGTCCCTCGGAGATATTCTGCAGTGTACTCAGAATGATGTCAGCTGTGAGGAAAGCCTCAGCCAGACACACGCGCCTATGAAACACATACCCAGGGCCCCAGTTAGCAATAAAGGCCATGTTCCAGTTTACCTCAGATCCAGCTCTTTAGTTTCTGTAAATAATGCCATAAATAGCATCACTGTGGCCCTAAAGCTGGAACTGTTCTCCTTACAGGTGCTGATTGTCGCTTAAAGGTCACGACAAGGAAAGCTAAAGAACACCTTATAGCAGCTCTCAAACTGGGGAGACGGGAGGGTTTTGGGGTGTTTTTTTTTTGGTCAGTAGAGAAAGGGAGAGAGAGGAAGAGAAATGGTAAAGGCGCACATAGAAAGGTCCAAGATAATTCAATGATTACACAGCTAGGAAAGAGGGCAGCAATTTACAGAGCTAGCAAACACGAGAGACTATCTTCCCCATTTTCTGTGTTGATCTGTCTACTGATCCTACGTTCCAGGAGTAAGACGTGCTGCACTGTCGTGCTGTGCCTGCCTGTGCTTAGTGGGGAACTTTCAAAGTGATCCATGCATCTGGTGGAGGCTCCCTCCAAGAGACCAGCTCCTGGTCACAAAGGAGGCTCCTGACAAAAAAGAATGACAAAAAGGAAAGGAAGGAAAGGAGGGAAAGGAGAGGAGTAATGGGGACTAAGCTGTATCAGACAAAAGGCTCTGTGTCACAGTGCAGCAATTACAGCATCACCCACCTGTGACAGCAGTGCCTGGCCCATTCTTAACTATGATCTTTTAAAATACACTAGTACTTGAACCTTGTGCTACATTTAAGGCCCTCAATTCTATCACACTGTCTTCAAAGGACTTTGCTGTTTTGTAGGTTGATTGCATTTTCTCTGGCTTGCTCTCCTTTCAAAACTATAGCTTTAACAAGAAAAATCCAAGGCACAGAATTTTTAAATTGGGTTATGAAGTGGACAAATGACCCTTTCTACGAGATGAGGTAAAAATAAAATTTGAAACACTCCAGTACATCTCTCAACACTGGGTAGCTATTGGGAAATACACACACCACATCAACCAGTATCCAATTTCTTAAATTTACATAGTTTTCTGCTGCCTATGCAGCTCTTTTCTTAACAAGACTAGCACCTGTGGAGTAAAGTCCTTTTGGGAAAAGACCTATGCTTTCATGAAATTTTATGCAGACGTTATGTTCGTGGAGACATTTTTAAAATAACATTCTCATCAACAATCTGAACACTAGTCTACAGCCAAAACTGCTGTTGTTTGTTGTTCCACAAGCCCCATATCTTAGAAATCTAAAGATCTACGGATATCTAAGATTCTAGGAGATTGAATTCAGCAACAGAAGACTACTTTGAAACTAAAACGTTTCAAAGGTAAATATGAGCTTTATGCAAATTTAGTACTAACTGGAAGATGGAAGCATTGAATTTGATTGCTGTAATTTACTTGAAAATAATTACAGATAACTTTTGCTCATCTCAAAATAGTCATAATGAAGAACCAGAAAACAAAGCAAAGCTTGCTGAGCAATATCTAAAAGACCCACACACATTTTCATGAAACATTACTTAAAAAAATAATGTTTGTGCTCTTTCTTTAGGATTTGAACTACTTGTAAAGATCAACACTTGACAAAGAGATGAAAATAAATTTCTTTAGATTATTTGGAACGTTAAGTGATTACAGATAAAATTGAATTATTCTTTAAGAAGTGAAGAGGAGCAGGATCAAAAAACACATTCAAAACAGAGAGGAAAATTTGAGAAATATGAGAACTGCTACGTTATGCTGTTGAAACAGGAAGACTACGAGAGCAATTTATTACCATGGCTTCTGCATCCCTCCCTCTCTCTGCTGGTTTACTTTTCAGAAGATCTTGAGGTTAAAAAAACCCTAACAGTATTCATCTGATCTTAAAGAGGAAAGCAGTTTGTAGTCTCTAGATTCTACTGAGACTGCCTTACATCAAGGTGGTAACTTGTGGTTTAAGTTTAAAAATAGTATTTTCTAAATACGTCAAAAGACCTTCCTGCACAAGACCTTCTGAAATTGCTGCATTGCACGATCTAAACAAACCTGTTGGCACTGTCATCCAACGTTCGCTCGAACCACTGCACAGAGGCTGTCTGGAGGGGATCCAGCACCAGAGTCATCAGGTGTCGAGCCAGGCTGCAGCAGCGTTCTGAACGCATTGGATTCCTCTTGTAAGGCATAGCACTCGAACCTGTGCAAGGAGAAAGAGTGATGGAAACAGGACATAGAAGTAGTGCATTCAGGAAGAAGAGATGAAGGTCCTCCCCCAGTTAAGAAATATGCGTCAGGAATCATGTTTTTGACTAAAGTCTCAAAACATGATGATTTTCTAAGGACAAAATGGAATAAAGAAAATGACGCCACCATGCTTCCCCTTCAGAATAGAAACATCTAAATGGGGGGAGACAAAAAAGCGAGAAGGCATTTTGCAATTCTGAAAACAAGAAGTACTACCACATAAAAACAAATGGAATTAATTTTTAATGAAGTTTAGTGCCATCTCTCTAGGCTACCCACGGCAACTTTAGCAGTGTTCAAGACCCCATCTGAAGGACAATGTTATTGGGCAAAGTCAGGTACTTATACAGCTGCCTGTTGCTCTGGTGAATGGATATCAAAACGAACGTAGAATGATTCAAGTAACAAATACGACTAAGGCTTAGTTTGCCGATTCAATCCTACGCAACTATTTAGGGTGCCTGCCTGAACTTTCTTCCAGCCAAGAGCCAAAACTCTACGTTTCCTTCTCCCCTTCTACCAATGTCACAGTCACATCACTGGTATTCTTCCAGCAAGGGTCCAGCCTAGTTTCGTTGTTCCAAATTTGTCTGTTTATAAAGACCAAAATGCTGAGTCAAGCTGAAAACCTACAGCTCCAGTTAGCTTCACAAGAAATGGAAAACACTTTAAGTACTCCTCAGACCCAAGTCTTCCTCTGTGGGGAATACGTGACTGCTTCTGCTCTCCCCCCAAACCCAGGAAGTGCAGAAATACAAATCTGATTTTAATTACTTACTATCCAGAAATCTTTGCGTAAAGGGCATTTTTTTTTTTCCTTTAAAAAGGACTCAAAATACTAACAATGTCAAACCTCAGTTAATTTAAAGCAACTTCTGTCAGTAACATTTCAAAGTTTGCTTAAAAGGCTGCACCAGCATAAATGAAAAGATACATACAGCGGTCCAAGAAATGTCTCACATCCCTTACCAATCTGGTCTTTCTCAAAAGGCTCCTCTATCTCCTTTAGGTTGGCCAAAAGACGAATGTCAGTACAAATCTAGAAAAAAAGCCCAAGAAATTAACAAACAGAACCAAACTAACACACACCAATACATACTCCTATTAGTGTTCTTGGAGAAGTGTTTGCGTCTGTGTCCGAGAAGTAAATTTGGGAGACAGTGAAAAATTTGACAAAAAAATTGACACTGCAATCATACTTCCTGGCCTAAAAATCCCAGTCAAGAAAGCAGAAGGAAAAAAGATTCCCACTGTATTAGAATAGAACAGGAATCTGAGAAAGGTAAATGCTTGCAGGGAATGAAATAGGTACCAGGAGGGAACAGTGAAAATGCATAACAAAACTACACAGTGATTTGTGATTACTGAACCAGCCAGCCCACAAAACTAAACCAGAAGAAAATACCACAGATCACTTTAGCCCAAGAGGAGGAGGAGGGAGGGAACAGAAATAAATCAATGAAAAGAATCCACAAGGACAGAGAGAATAACACCATTATCAGAGAAGCAATTAACTAGGAGCAAACGGTGAAATTTAAAAACTTGTACACCACTAGGAAAGACATTTACTCTAATTGGATCAATTTAGCATAGATTAGATTAGTATCTGGTGTGGGATTTGTTAACCCATCTCAGAATCTGCTCAGTAAACTCGCTTTATTTGCCACTGGTCTTAAGATCTTTGAGGTTTGATTACTAGGCATGTACCCAGTGGTGAATTTACATGATCACAAAGAGAACAGCTGAACAAGGAACACCAATTAATATTTCTTGAGAAGAGCATCCTGCACCATGAGCACCTTCTCTTCAAGATCTAAAATGTTTCCCCCTCTTCCCAAAGTATACAAATAGGGCACTCACCTTGTGTATAGATGCCCCAAGACTGGCCAGCACAGACAGGACTTCAATATCCACCTTGCGACTATAGGTCTGCCCTGTGACCATATAAGCCCTAAAAATAAGCACAGGAGTTGAGTGCTCCAGACAGATACAGTGGTACTGCAAGGCTTTGAGCAAGGACTGACATGGCTCTTAAAGTGGAGGGTTGTCATTCTGCCCTGACGAGAACAACTTTGGATTCAGGCTGTCAATTTTTGAGCATGCACATGGGAGAGAGAAAAATGGAGGAAAAACAGACAGCTGTGCTTTGACAGGGAGACAAGTAGAAGTGTCCTATTGAGGAGGTGAAGTTTCCTGGGGGAAGCTGCAACTGGGAATGGAAGATGGCAAGGGGAGATAAGTCAACAGCAGCAGAGATGTCAGTTTAGCAGCTAGGGGAATCTGGGCCAACACGGACAGCAGGAGTCACACTTTGCTAACACCAAACATAGATGACTAAGTATGCTTGTTACATACCGTTTAAATCCTGCCTTTGCAGTCACTAATCTGTCCAGCTCTTCAACCTCAGGGTAAAGAAAAAAAACAAAACAAAGAGAGCTCAGAATGCAACAACTCAGGAAGGTCAGCAACAGTAAAAAGGGTCCTTTGCTTTTCTCAGTTTACTGTCAACAAACGTTTTACTTGCTGGGAAGCACGCCCTCCCCAAATTCTGCTCACTTTCACCCAGGACCTTGTCAGTGGGCCTCAGAGGGATCACAGTGCCCTTGTGAATTTGATGCCAGAATCTCCATATTCCCCCAAACAGAACAGCATTCCAGAGGGGAGAATTGCCAAGACTGCAAGTCTACACCCTGGGCTGTCTGACTTACTTTACTATGGTCTCCCTCAAAGAGCTGCAAGAAGCTGGCTTGAGTGCCAGTGGTGCCTTTTACACCCCGAAAGCGCAGGTCATCCCGAGCCCGCTCCAGGTTCTGCAGGTCCATGCACAAGTCCTGAATCCACAAGCAGCAGCGTTTCCCCACGGTGGTGAGCTGTGCAGGTCTGAAGACAACCAAGAACAGAATGTGACTCATTGACAATTTGCACAGTAACTCCCCAAAGACCACACTTTGCAGGCTGGTCTCTCTGACTCCTCTGAGCAGAAATTAAAAGGATCTGGCTTATGCAGGAAGATGTAACAGCACACATGTATCACCAGTAAACGGTACGGAGGATGTGATCATTCTTTTCAGCAATTAGATGTAATTACAGCAAGAGAAAACAGTCATTGTAGTTTCTGTACGCGTTAGGGGATGAAGAGATGTGAGAGCGGGTCTCCGCCGGCGTTTCCCTACTACAGCTTTTGAGAGTTTCTCCAAGAAAAGCGACCGCAGACCCACTCGTCAGACTACCTACAACGGGTTTACGGCGTTCTTCCAGAGCTCTGTCAAGCGGGAAACCCTCAATCGGGGCCGGTAACGGCACTTCGATCCCCGGGCCCGATCCCCGGGCTCCCGGACCGCTCCCGCGCCTCTGCTGGCGGAGGGCGCCCCCTGGCGGCGCGGGAGAGCAGCGGGGGGGAGCGGGGGGGTGCACCGATCGCCCCATCCCCGATTCCGCTCGCCCGGGGGTCACCCTGGCTAACCTATAGCCCTGGTGGGAGCTTCTCCGTGCGGAAACACCTGGGCGCACGCTGCGATCGTAACCGATTCCTCTACGGGACCGTTCCTTTTTATTTATAAAAACGTATTCCTCAGCCTCCGGGCAAACGTGCGGTAATTAACAATACCGTCAGCCAACATTTTTTGTAAGACCTCCACCGTGAAATAAGTATCTGCAAGCTTCGACCACACTGTCCCCCTGCAAACGCTTTGAGGAGAAAATGGGGCTGTGACGCAGAACCTGGAAGTTGAAATACTTCAAATTATCCACATGAACTCCAAGGACAACCTCTGTACTATTTCAAAAAAAGCATATGCACAAGAACAAGGTGCTCCTGATTAAGGTCAGACGTAAAAGGGAAGCACATAAGATGTGGAAGCAGGGACGGGAGATCCAGGAGGAATACAAAGAAACTGTCCAGCACTGCAGGGATGGGACCAGGAAAGCCAAAAGCCCACCCAGATGAACTTAGTGCGGGATGCGAAAGGCACCAGGAAAGGTCTCTGCCAGCACGTAAGCAGGAAAAGGGAAGGCTAGGGAAAACACAGACCTGTTCGTAAATGGGGCAGAGGCCCCACTGACGAAGGACACAGAAAAGACTGAGGTGTCAATGCCTCCTTCACCTTAGTTTTTATGATTTCACCTCACATATACTTCCTGAATCCTCCTTTGTACTCCTTCCAAAAGCCGAGATAAAACAGCCCAGAGAATACTACTCCGAAAAGCTGTAGGCAAAGAGGGACCTAGGACTAGAGCTGATTGAACTGACATGGCATATACAGCAAGACAACCAGAGAACTGACACAATGCTCTCACTCTCCTTTGGGAGAAATTTTAAAGTGCCAGACACTGAGTCTGACAAGACCTGTGCTTAATTTCCCTGCCTCCCGTGTTCCATATCACCGGGGCAGAAGATCCAGGCTTACCTCAAGGTGTACGGTTTAATGCCTCTGAAAGCAAACCGTCTTCATGAAGCAGCAGATTACTCCAACAACAGACTTATCCAGATGTCGTTGTCCTTTGACTCAGTAGTCTGCCTAAAAATATGCTATTCTATTCTGTTCTGTTCTATTCTATCCTATCCTATAAGCACTCAGTGTCAGAAGTGCTGCACAAGAAGTGTAAGTTTCCCAAGAGACAGGCAACAGTATCATCTTGTTAAACAGAAGAAATTGCTCCTGATTCTTCCCAGGGATCCATACAGGGATGTATGAAAACAGATGCATCCTGAATCATCACTTTAGAAGAAAGCTTCAGCTACAGTGGCAGAGTAGCTGTAGTAACCAGTAGTCAGTAACAGACCTTTCTAAGCTGCAGCTGAAACTAACTTAACTGACAGAAAAAACAAACATAAAGAAAATGTGACTGGAAGACAGGCTTACTGCAATTCCCAGCCATGCTTTTTGAAACAGCCCAGAATATACACATCCATGTTCGCCAGGAAGTCCTTATGAAGCTGTGTTAAAACAACTGCTGACAGCTAGTCAAAGCAACAGTTCAATTTCCTGAGACAAGTCTAGAGTTAGGCACGTACTCCTTTTCTGAACCACCAACAGTGTCTTAATGATGCCCAGCAGTACCAACTGCCACTGGTCAGAAATGGGAAAAAGAAGGATGAAAGAAAGCAGTTGCAGTTATTTAACCAAAGCACAGTCGACAAAATGAAAGCAAAGGCTGATGGCTACTTACTGGTAGTGAGTGAAGCCCAAAGTAGGCAGGTCAGCATACTTCTCGGCAAAGTCGGCCAGGCGGCTGATCACCCTTGCGAGCTGGTGGATGCAGGAAGGATAGCAAAGAAGCAGAATGAGAGAAAAAAAAAACAACAAACCAGCACAAGCTAGCATGCTTAAGCACAACAACATTGTGAGAAAAAGGGGAGAGAAACAACTGCGCGGTCCTTGAATACCCTCCCTCTAATTGTAGAATATGGTGTGTTTCATTTTTTCAGAGTGTGCACATTAATTCCTGCTTGCTACAAAACTCAAGCAAGAGATGATACAAGTGGTTGGACTTCAGCTTGAACTAGTCTAGTCCTCATGTCCAACCCAATCCTGCAGTTGGTTTATCCCCGGGTATTATTCCTGCAATTGGTCAGAAATAAAGCTGCTTTGAGTATAACTGACACATGTACAGTCCAGGGCAAACTGGGTGCCAAGACATTCAGGTCAGACAGACAACACTGCACTATACTCCCACCATATTTGACTGCAGAAAAATGTATTATATAGCTTCTTGAATGCTGACACATTCCTAGGAATACAGTTAAGGGAATGCCTAAGCTGACCCTGAAAGCAATACAGTTGTTCTCTGAAACTAGTACCTGTGGCACAGATAAACAAGGAGTTGCTTATAATTCCCATGGTGAGCAAAGAAGCTTTGGGAAAAGACATGAGAAAGGAAGGGAAGATAACTGTTCACATTCTTGAGAATAACCCAAACAGAGAGCTCCTCCTAGCTTCCCAGCAAGGCTTAGGAAAATCCAAGTTAAACACAGGCTTTTCACAGGACATCAGCACTGCCCACTTCCGAGACACTGTGCACAACCACCTTCTTACCTTGGGTAGCAGCAGGTTAAACCCATCACGGAGGACAATCAGATCCTGAAAGAAGCAAAGAAAGGAACTTTGGGCCATGCCTGAAGGACCAGACATAATGGCTTCTCTCAGAGAGGACACAGCTAATTAAAATACACTTTGTCCGCTCAAAAGTCTCTTAAAATGAAAGCTCAGCTTTCCTTCTTGTACCGGAACTTGCAGTGAACTTTCTTATGACAAAAATGCTGGGTCCATCATTGCTTCTTCTGTACTAGCCACAGAAAGTCACACTGGGCAGTAGAAGATCCATTTCCACTGACTGGGTATGAATGATTATTTTGAGATTCTCGGGATGCCCATGGAATGACAGACTAAATCATTCATCCCAAGTGGAAAATACAGGCACTGTAGGTAAAGACAGCACAGAAGTAAGTGGACTGATCAGGCAGCAGTCATCTTTACTCCTTCTTTTGAGACTGAGGTACAGCTAGGTGCAAGTGTCACAAGGAAGGTGGTATTACCCAAAAGCCAAACAGGCTTGCAAAGGAGCAAGTTAAAAAAATCACGCGGCAGGTTCTTGTACGACAAAAAGCGGTTGTGAAGTTGCAGTGACTTGGACAGGGGGGAACAGCAATATATACCAAGAAATTAGGCTTTAGTTTGCACTCGGTTTTAGACAGGTTTTTCACAAACATTTTACAGTTCTGTAGAATGGTGGTAATTCCTTTTTCACTTAAGACAGTTATCCATGCTCTTGGTCACTAAAAGCTTTATTTACCCTGAATTAATACCTGGGCTCAAAGCAGCAGTTGAAAGCTCATGGGCTGCACATATCAAAAGTGGCCTTGTTTTGTAAGTCACTGAACTCTTGTCCCGTCGGCGTAACCGACAGGTCACACGTTTCTGCATGCGTTTGCAACTCATGATTTCTTATCTCCTTGAATATTTAACGTGCAAGCAGAGTTTAGGGAACAGTTAGTTTCCAGACAGATCTTGCTTCATACCAGAAGAAAGAAGGCTAGGGAAGCTTGCCTTCCTGGGGTAGCTAGGACAAAGGGGAATTAACTTCAACAGTAAAACTAATAAAAGTGTCTGAAAAATCTATTTAATATTATTTTATAAAGAAAAGTTCATAAAGAGCTATCAAGTAAGCAACTGTAGCTGTGTTTCGCCCAGCTCTGCAGGCAGGAAACTGAAAATATTATATTACCGTATTATCCCCTACGTAACAGGAAGTTGCTCCAAGGTGAATGATGGCTGCAGCTTTTGGACAGCAGTGGGCAAAGGTGTGAACGTGGGCCATGACATCGTGACGAAGCTTCTTCTCTTCCTCCGCTGCCATCTTGAAGTCAATGTTGTCCAGGTTTGCTTCCATCTCCTGTATCTGCTCATCTGTGATAGGAAGCCCAAGTGACTGCAAGGGGAAAAGAACTTTCTATTTCTTTTTTTTCTTTAAGAGACAACCCAAACTGAGACAGAAGTTGTTTAGATAATGTACTCCCATAGGACATCTCACAGAAGCATGGCAATTTAGCATAATCAAGAGCTGTAACAGCAAATGCTTTCATTTGAGGGTTGTCCAACCTTTTCCAATAGGATAGGACAGTGTTCACGCTTAGATGTTCCTCTTGGGCTTCGTACTTTCCTCAATCGTGTAACATCCCTGTGACAACTACAAAAATTAGACACGTGGGGAAAAGTGATATAAAAACAGTATAGTTTTAACTTCTTTTAATGAAATTTACCCTTTGGGTGGGTACAATCCAGCTACCATATGACAGGATAGCTTGTGGCAGGAAGAACTCTTTGGAGCACAACTAGACCTACACGAGTGTTAAACAGTGGGCTTAGAACATATGGAAAGGTACGTATGTTTGAACCTTTCCAAAAGTCCTGAAGTACTTCATCTCAGTCTGAATCTGGAAGCTTGGGAAATGAGTTACTTGATCTGGAAGCAGGAGATAAATGCTCCTAGTCCACGTTCAAAAATATTTGCTAAACCTTTTCAGCAAGCTGACTTAAAAACAGAGTAGGGTATCAAACCACAGAATTACACACTGGTATAACTCTTGCACAGCTCTATACTTGCACAAGCTAACTAAGCTGAGAAAAATGTCTTTTCCTGATACTGAGAGTTTAAAAGCCTTGGCATTACTGCCTTTTCCAAATTAAAATACTATTGTCTTGTGCATTAGTAATTAGAAGTCACCAGCCAGGAACCTTCAAGGACACAAAGTATTTCAAAAGTTGGTTCTGTTCAGAATCAAACTGACTGAAAAAATGTTTTGCAGATATGGAATCTGGAACTAGAGAAGACAGCAAGTAAAGCCGATGTGTCTTCAAGGTCCTCGACAGATAATTAGTACCCACACAACTTAAAACATGATGCTACAAGTGTATACGCAGCCATGAGTGTCCAGACAAATGAGGAAAAGCACCTGGCCCCAGACTGCTGTCTTTGAGATGTATCAATACAGACCATAACTGCCTGAAAGCACACAGGCAACTCAGCAGGCAATACACTCTTGTGCCAAGATTAAAATCTCAGGCCTTGTTCGTACATCCATGATCTGCTGGGAAAAGCTGACCACAGTATGCAGTCATTGACAGCCATACGGAGAGTAAAGAAACAATCCCCAAGAAATGGGACCAGTTGTCATAGGAATACATGCAGGGTAGGGTAGTGCCAAGGCAAATGCTGTTCTCATGTGTCCACAAACATCACGAGGCCTCTTCCTTATCAGTTTTTGCAGATACTGACAGTACATCAGGAAGAAAGCAATCGAATGTCCTTCAAACCCGTCTACCTAAGAAAACCAACTCAGAAAACTACTCGAGGGAGAACAGAGGGTTTTCTCCAGAGCGCTACAGGTCAGTGATGTGCTCTCTGGATTGTGCTTTTAAGGCGTCATTCCTCCGAGGCTGTTCCAATACTTTGATATGCCACCCTAACAACTATGACTGTTCATTCAGCAGCAGAGCAGAGCAGGCAGATGACACGGAACATCTCCTGTAAATAGAATGAGAACACTGGGCTGCTCATCTAATAAAGAACATACGACAGAAAAACAATGAAACTTAAATTGGACAAAAAAAATAGATTTGAGGACTACCATAGGCTCTTATAAGAGAGAAAACATTCAGATTTCACGTGCAAAACATTTTATTAGTCAGTTTGATGCTGCAGGACGTCAAAGCTACTTCTACAAGACGGAAGAGCTCCATGAAATTTGTACTTGACTTTCAAATAACATATTGTTTAGGTCAAGACCTCAAGATTAAAAAAAACCCCAAACAATGAGGCGTTAATAGAAGTATCATAATACAAATGAATTTATGCTAAAAAAAAATAAACTGGAATTTTGGGATGGGTATAAACTCACATGCTTCAGCTCTTAACCCAAACTTTAACTACTGTCAGTTGGGAAAAGATTAGTTTAAGGAGCTCTCTCTTATTAATCACACGCTTTGCCGAGTCTCCTGTTTCAAACTCCTGATGTTGCCTGCTGTAAGGAACAAAATACCAACCGTAAAGGTTTTCTGTCGAATCCAGTTTCCAGTGAAATAATTTTTCAGTTCTTATTTCACATATTCCAAGTGGACTACTCGAAAATTTCTCCCGGAAGTAGCGTGAATATTGAAACCATTTTCCCTGGCTCTGTGCTTTACCTAAAACTTCCTTGCTAAACTGTGTGTCCCCTCTTTTACTACTTCCCTGCAGCTTCCAGAAAACCTACGGTTAGATCTTAATATTGTGATGTACTACAAAACAGGAATAAGTATTGCCCATAGTTCATTCATTACTTTTTTTTTTAAATGTACCCCAGAATAAATATCATGTATCTTCAATAAGAATTACTGGAGAAGCAATAGATAAATGGCTTGAAAGTGAGGCTAAGTACTGGAGTGAACATTGCCCATAGTTCATTCATTACTTTTTTTTTATAAAATGTATGGGAAAAAGAAATACTATGTATCTTCAATAAGGAACCTGAGGAAACTGATTATATCTGTAACTAACTGATCACTGACAGAGCTAACAGGTGCTGAAAGTAGCTGACTCTTCCTCTTTCAGTCCAGAGCTGACATCAGAAGACAAGCTCCTCTGGAACTAGGAGACAGATAAAAATAGTAGTCTCCCTCATCCCACTATGAAAAGGGTGCTCAGGAAATTGCAAGATCTGTCTCTGCTTTCTGGGAACAAAACTCTGCAGTGGCAATGTGAGGGAAAGCAAGGGTCAAGAGACAGGGGAACCCCAAGTTCAGGGCTTGGGAGCGGAAACCTAGAAGTCTCACCCTGGTTCTTTCAGCAGCTTGCTTTCTCCTATCAGACAAGTCATGTAAAGTGTTTTATTCTTGAACAGAAGAAAAAGCAACGATTATCTTCTGGAATTGATACAACAGTGTTTAAATAACCATTGAACATGCAAAGCTCCTTAAGCATGTGTTCTTGATATTGACACTTCCTATAGTGGATGACATTTACAGTCTGCTCACTCCAGCATCTCAACCGTGACAACACTTAGCATACAGTATTTCAGAAGGCAACTCCTATTTAATTAACACAGCTGTGTAATTACACCTGCAGCTTCTAAAACCTCACGTTCGGTGCAGCACACTATCGGTGAGGCTGCTGTAGTGGTATGATCCTTGAATGGAGAAGGAACATGTTAACAACACTGTGCGCTGCTTGTTCATTCTCCAGCATGGTGCTTCTCTGCCCTTATGCTAAGAGTAACAGCCAGACCTTGTGCTTGGATTGCTTCCTAACAACCCCAGTACCTCGAGAACGGAAACTGAAGGACTCTGTACAAAACAAATGGGCAACTGTTGAGTCTGAAAGCTAAAGCTACCCTGTCAGAAGGCAGGGTGGTTTTGTGGGTTTTTTTCTTTTTTGGGAACATATTACAGCTTTTTCACTATCAAAAACCTGATACGAGTCTTCCTCTCAGTCACAAGGAATCAAGTTAGTGCATCCTAAAAACTGACTGTCTCAACAAAGAAGTAATAGTAGGCTGTACGCATTACCCCCAATAGGGACAAAATTCAAAGAAAGAAGGTTTAGCTTAAACTACATTTTAAAAACGTTAACTCTATGGAATCTGCTAACACAACAGCTTGCAATCACATGGACGTGCTCTCAGTCACCACCTCCTAACAGCTGAATTGACACCAATCTTTTGTGCTATCAGGTTTTTTTTGCAGCACTCGGCCTGTCAGAAACGTCATAAGCATTTCTGGGCTAACTGTTCCGTGCGCTTTGGCCAAAAGTGAACTTCTCTCAGAAACAAGGGCTGCCTATCTAAAAACAACTGGCTGCAGATGCGTGGGGTGGTCCGGCTGGCACAGACTGACCGCGATCGGATTGAACGAGAGCAGGTCTCATCAGTCACACCTCCTGAAAAGTAAACATCCAAGCGCTTCAGAAGGACACCGGTGTTTGCTCAGCGGGCAATCTCCCCCCCACACCCCCCCCTGCTTAGCAAAGCTTTTACAAAACTAATTTCGCAGAGGGGGAGGGTGTGAGACAAGAAGAGGCGATTTGCTGAGGGATGACAGGTACCTGGCGGATTGTGTACGAAGAGTTGTGTAAAACTGGGCTTGCACACACTCCCCCCCGCCCCGAAACAGGCGAAGGGGCCCCCGAAGGTTGCCAGGGTCGGCTTTCTCCCGCTCGCCCCGGGGCAGAGCCAGGCCGCTGCTCCGTCTCCTCTCCCGAGGCAGGGCAGCTCCGGGAAGGCGCGGCGGGCCCTCACTGCCGCTTCCCGCGCAAAGCACCGGGGCGGCGGCCAGCCGCTCCGCCGGCCGCCCCTCGGCACCCGCCGGTAACCGGCTCTCCCCCGCCAGAGACCCCCTCAGGGAAGCGGGACAGGGTGGCGAAGAGGCTCCGCCACGACAGTTCTCCACACGCCGCGGTCCCGGCCCTCCGCCCTCCCCTCAGCGGCCCCGTCCCGCCGTTACCTTCTCAGCCTGGGCGAGGTAGAGCCAGAGACGGCGCCAGGTCCCGAACTTCTTCCTCTCGCTGAAGTTGAAGCCCATCTCGGCGCTGGCGTACCGCGACACGAGCGGAGAGCGATACCGCGCCAGGGCGTCCTCCTCGGCGCCGGGGGTCGCCATGGCAGCGGCGGGCGCCGAGCGAAGGAGCGATCGCGGCCGCCCGCGGCCGGGGATAAGGGGCGGGCGGCAGCCCCGCCCCGCCGTCGCGAAGAGCGCCCCGCCCCCGGCGCGGAAGACGGCGGCGCCCCCTGGCAGGAGGAGGCCGCGCCGGGGGTGAAGGGCACAAGATGGCGGCGGGAAGAAACGTGCAGAAAACCACGAGCGTTAAATGCTTAGCAGCCAAACACATTTATTAGTCTTTTTCTTTTTTTTTTCTTTTTTTTTTTCCAGGAACCCAAAAATAGTTTGTAGTTATAATGTAAGCAACTGAGTTGCACATAATACAATCATATCTTTCAAAAAATAAAAATAAAATAAAAACAAAAAAAAGCTGTTTAAAAGCCCCCCAAAAAACCTTCAGAAAACTTATATAAGTATTACACCATCTCTCAGTTTCAATGAAATGACGACGACTTAATTCCTTATTACTCTTAACTTGTCACACTCCAATAAAACATCACCCTTGTGTTTTTCTTTTTTTTTTTTCTTTTTTTCTTTTTTTTCTCTAAATCCAGCATGAGAAATACAGTACCTGCTATGGCAAAAATACACATAAAATGCAACATTTCAGCTTATTTGTACATTAGTAGAGTTTAAACATTTTATTGTTGGTTTTTTTTTCTTTTTAAGTGAACCAGTGATTTTAAGTACCACTATACTAAAAGTAAAATAAAAATATAGAAAAGGAGGAGAAGGGGGGCACAGCCAGCCATATGAGAGCACCTTCTAAAGTGCTGAGTTTCTGTGTCCATGGAAAACCCTTAGGAAGTTCAAACGCCTGTGAGCGTACAGGATGGAAATGAAGATGAAACCCAGGTATGCAAGACATTGTGTCATCTCCTCTACACTCCCCCCATTTGTCCTGTATCTTTCTTTACTGCACACTAGAGAAGGAGGGGAGAAACCAGAGCTATGATAAGAGTTTAGTGAAGGAAGCCATTTCAAGTATAAGAAAAAAAAAAACCACTTATAGGTAACTTGCAAATAGCATCAATATACACACAGCCACTGTTTTTATTATTACAATGTCTGCTTCTGGGGGACAGTGTTTCAGGCAAGAGGACTTTAGCTGTACCTTCCTGTTACCTATTTATGTGCAAAGTAGAAAAGCTGCCTTTTCTAATCCAGCCATTTTGGACATCACTGATTTTCTTTTCTGCAACCTCCTCCCTCTGTTTGGTAAGGAGAGAGGGAAGTGGCATTATTTTAACAAGAAGACTAGATGAAATTAATCTATTTCTCCATTCCTCTTCCAGACACACCCTTCTCCCATTACTTGCTCGCAATGAAGAGAAACTCGCCAAACATCTGATGCCCACCATTAGCCAGTTTCCTGAACAGGTAGAAGGCATTTACCTTTGTAAACATAATCCCTTATGTTTGTGGAACTCGAAGCAGCATTTCATTACCTCCATCCGAGCGGTGGAGATAAAATAGACCAGAACGCTCCCCCGTCACTGCTTTTCCTCCTCCCCTTCCCTCCCTCCCCAGAAAGATTACATTTGGTTACTTTTGTTAGAAGGTGGGGGCTTTTTTGGTTCTTTAGGGAAAACACTTAGCATTTAATTCAAAGTAAACATTACGGAATTACCATCAGCAGAGTCATACTGCTTTTGTTCTGCTTTCTAGATGAGAAAGAAAAAGCACTGTGCATCAGATATTCCGCATGTTTCGGACAGGATGTGGCAGAAATCCAAGATACCTATGTGTGTACATCCTACAGGTGCACATGCATCATTTCAGCTTCTTTCTCTGCAGAATCACTGTACACACTTCACCTCGAGTACTGGCAGAGATGGAGGGTGGCATACAGCAACCGGGGAGAGATGTTCCTAAGGCCACGGGGAGCAAAGCAGGACAGAGAGGACCAGGGAGTGTCAAATAGGAAGGTTTCAGGTACAGAAACCATATTCCTGATAGTTCAAAGGCCAAATTCCAAAAGGCATGGGCTCATATGCACATCCCTGAGACGCACATCCAAGAAAGAAGGAACAGCGACCGCGTGATTGGAGAGGGGAGAAAGTAGCAGAGGTTCCCTGACAGCCGTGGGACTTACCCAACGAAGACCTCTTCCCCCACCACCCTCCCAGAGATGTTCTGGGGGGGCTGTAAGGCATGTACACAAGCAGCATCTACTATCATTCCCTCTGTTCCTATGTTTTATCGGCAGGTAATGGCTTCTGTGTATCGTGGACAAGAAGAGACACTGCATTTGAAGTGTGACTGGTAACACACAAATTAATTCAGGGAAGGAAACAGAAAGCTACTCTGCCCTTCATCCCTGGAGCAGCAGCATAAAGTGGCAAGGTTCTTCATATGACAGTCCCCTCTCTGGAAGTACACACCACCGCCTCCCCTTCCTGATGGCAGGAAAAGACGAGTCCACTTAAAGGATGACATTACCAAAAATGCTATTTAAAGGCAGGGAAAAGTACACAAACTGATTCCAATTTGGTGATCTGGTGAAAGAAGCAGCAAGCTCAAAGTACTTCAATCAAGTCTGAAGCTTATCTAAAAGTACAACTAGAGACATGCAACCTGCAGCAACACTGGCATATCTAAGTAAGGAAGAGCAGAAGGAAACTGGCATAAAGACAGAGGAGGAGTATGAGTAACTGAATCTCCATCAACTGTTATTTAGGATCTGAGTGTCTGATGGCTTTAATCATTAAAAAAAAAAAAAAAAAAAAAAAAAAAAGGTTATCTCCCTCCACACAAGCAAACAAGGTAAAAAGAGTAAGTGATCTTGCTGTAATAACCTCATAATACTTCTATCATGCTTTTTATCTTTAAAGCACTTTACAAACATTTACTAGTTGATCCTCACAAAACCCCTGTGAGGTAGGTAAGTATTATTATCACACCCCCCCCCCCCCCCCCGCTTTACAGATGAAAAAAAAAACAAAGGCAAAGAAAGTTAAATGACTTGCCCAAGGCAAGGGAAGAGTAAGGGCCAACGTAAAAATTCAGGAGTTCCAGGCTTCTGGTCCTGTGCTCAAAACCACTAGTTCAAACATCTTTTTAGAAAGGAGGTAAGAGATGGAAATAAAAGCCCATTAAGTTCAGAAGAAAAGGTAAGATTTAAAAGGTTACATCAGAAGGGGAAATGTACCACGAGGTATTTTTGTGAGCAAGTTTAAACTTCAGATTTTTCTTTTTTTTTTCCTCCTTTTTTTTAAAGGCAATCTGACAGAGTGGAACCCTGATAAGATCACATCTGCAAGGCAGGCACAGATGCGAGAGTGATCAAGTCTATTACTTATTACAGTACTGTGAACGTCAACAAAAATAAAATTGCTGCATGAAAACACTGAATACAGGCAGGATAATCTCTCAGTTTATGATATTACATCTAAGATAATGCCAAGGATAATGCAGGTACCATGGTACACCATGGACAAAGGAAAAAGTCAAGTCAAAGGGTCCCTATTAAGATGACAAAGAGGGCAGTGAGATCTATGTTTTTCTGAGGAGACTGCTCCTGGAAGCTCAGCAAGCTTCAAGGAACACACATAATTCACAATGACTGCATTTTAGAGATGTGAGGAAGTGAATCCTTTTTTATGACCATTATGATACTGCCTTATAGTAAAAAAAGGATAATTTCTTTTAAAGAAGGCCCTGTCTACACATCAGTGTACATTCCCTAAAATTTTGCACACTGCCAACATTAATTCTAAGTCACTGGCAGTAACACCAGACAACAAAGCACTGGTAGCTGCTGCTGTTGAAAAAACGCAGTCCTCATAGCCGTGCTTTGATCAGCACTAGAAAGTTAAGTACCACCTCCACCATCTTGTCCATAGCTGTGCTGTCACTGTATGAGCTGTGCCAGAAACAGCAGCAAAGAAAATTCTAGGGAGAAGAAAGCGTAGACATCAAGGACCAGCTGTGTTCCAGTTCTCCTGGAAGAGCGCAAGGACTGCTGTAATGGAAAACAAGGAGTAAATCCAAAAAAGACAGCGCCTGGGGCACTGTGTTTCCTGAGCTTGACACGGGCCAGAACACAGGAGGTGGTAGATCGTTTCCCAGGTAGAGCTGGCGTCCCACTCACCCTATTGGCCCTGGGTTAACACTGCACGGCTAGAATTCACAATCCTGCGCAAGGTTTAGAGCCGATTCAGTTTTGCGGTCAACACTGGTTTTCCAAATCTCTGCCCAGTTACCTATTGGCCAACTGCTGAAAAAGAGAGGTTCTTATCAACTCCTTTTTATTTCTAAGTCATCACCTCCCCACTTCCCCAAAAGATAATGGATATACCATGGACACAGAAACTCCTAAACAGTTTAGCAAAGCTATCTTTGTCCCCTACACCCCCTTTGCAGAATGCATAGTTTACAATTCACTTACAAAATAAAGAAGCAATGCTGACCACATATGGGACCTTTTTTTTGAAAAAAGAACAAACAACCTCTTCTTAAGTTCAGTATCAAAATTCACATTTGCATAATAATACATTTCAAGGCCATTAGAGAGGAATGAGAGCGAAGCAAAGAAAACTGCAGAGTCTCTCCTCTCTTTGTCTTCCTGAAGAGAGCTGAGGGATCCCACTTGAGTTTCTTTTCAGGGTGGGAATTACGAAGGGCTACAGCGACAGCTCTTGATCTTGTACACCTCATGTTTTGGGTGGGACGAAGAGGTGAATTATTAGAAAAAAAACAAATGGAAGGAGACACTGCAGATTCCCATGTTTAGCTACAAACAGCTTCGAAGAAACAAAAAATTACTTCAGATTTTTTTTCCTTTTAAACACTTCTACCTCACCATTTCAAAAACTCTTTTTTTTTCTTCTTGTGTAATACCCTGTTCATTTAAATGGCAACGTTAAGTGTGCTGGAAGTTGAAGGGTTGAAAAAAATAAATTTTCCTGTTTCTCTTATCAGGACACGGACAGAGAGGGTAAAAGTGTGCCTGCACCCACTATTTAACAGAAGCTACAAAACATCATCTTCTCTACATGTATAAATTTGTCTCAAACATCACTGTGTTTCAATTCTCCAGTGCTTACAAAAAATAAAGCCACACGCACTCACACTCATGCACACAAACATAAAGAGAAGCCACATAATACATATACAAACTCAACCTGCAACGGCAGACTAGCCTAAAACTATCAACAGCTTCTGTGCATCACGACATCCCTTCGCACCTCCCCACCCCGATCTCTACCACATATGAATACGTATTGTGCAGTGTAGAGACCAGCCCAAAGATGCTGCTTGTCAAAAGGGACCAGTGGGCTGCAATCTCCACGTCTGACCTCTTGAAAGAATAAATTGACCATTGTCTCCCCTCCAGCCCAGTGGTCTCCTCAATTAGACAATCACTATACTCACAAAGGCACATTCATAAATACCACATTTAACTTACTGCTTGTAAAAACATAGGAGGAAAACGTTAAGCGCTTAGACCCCAACCCATCCCTACTGACCCAGCAAGAAGTATCACAATAACGTATCACTTGGTGAGACCTTACTCTACCTTTAGAAGGTACATATTAAAGAAGTCTTCCAACACCTCTTTTTAAAATTTTTTTTTGCATAAATGAATGCTTTTTTTGTTTTTGGCTTACATATTTTGGAATACAGCACACTCACTATAAAGCTCTGTTGTAAGGCTACCCCCTAAAGTAAGGCTGTTCTACCTTGGCTTGCATTTTCACTTCATTTTGCTGCTTCTCCACACGTTCCCAAAACAAAACAAAAAAACCCACACAGCGCCTTATATAGAAAGGGTAAGCCACATCTGGCAGGGAGAGGGAGGGGAAAGAAAGCACATAATATCATAACCATGTCACTAAAATAGCTATTCTAACAAGCTGTGCAACCTGCTCTTACTGCTCAACAGTAAATGATGAAGAGAACGTTCACTTACGGTTGTGTTTCATCTGAAACAGGAGAAGCTTCCACTTTGTCTCAATTAAAAAAACCAAACAGGTTAAAAAAAAAAAAAAGAGGAAGTTAGTTCTGCAAATGCAACAACACACACTAATACCCAAGAGGAGGCATTTAGTGCTCAAGGAAACACTTCTTGCTAAGCACTGCCTCCTTGTATTGCGCATCCATGCAAACTTCTCCAGTCTCTTCTCTTCCCTCTGCCCACCACAGTCAAGAATGTTTGCTGCAAAAATACTTAATGCTGGCTGGCACAATGCATCCTTCCTCCCTTTTTTTTTTCTTTTCCCCTGGAGTGCTCTGTATTTATTTACAGAAAGGCTGTCAGAGTCAAGTCAAAAGAACTCCCTTTCTCACTACAAAGTTAACAGGAGCCCTAACACTGCTGAATGTCACCAGTCCCAACTGTCACACGTACAGGGCAAAAATGGCTCTTTGCAGAGGGCACTTGATTTGCTAGAAGCTTGCTTAGATAGCACAGGATTGTGGGAGACTTTTAGGGAAAAACCTTCCTGCATAGCTCGATGAAAAGCAACACGCACGCAAACCGTGGATGCAAACGGACACTGTCTGCTGCGTGCCACAGATGAAGCTGCATCTATCTTGGCCTGACAATAGTTTTAAAAATAGGCTCCAAACCATCAGGAGCCGTGGCGCTTTTTGTAGCACAGATGAAACCTTAAATCACTTTTCATATAAGGATTAGAAGCTATAGTTACTACATCACAAAGTTTAAAGTCTCACATAACACCACAAAATAGAGAGCTATATTTTAAACAGGACCCTGACTCATTTTAACAGCAATGTAGACAGACCCTTGAATTCTACTGTAGACAAAGCTCTGCTTGGCGAGTTGTTACAAAATGGACCTGTTTCCTATTATCTACTGCAGGGGAACTTTGGTAAAATTCAGCAACACTGGTATTTACAGTGATGGGACACTTACGCAAAACATTGTGAAGGACATGAACTAGCAAGGCTGCTAAAAATCTCCAGTTAGGCTCCTGTCATTTAGCCCAACCAAAAACTCTGCTCCAGCGTAATTTTTGCTTTGTGTCTTAGGTTTGGATGTGAATTCAGGACAACAGGGAAAACCGACTCTGTCTACATCAGGGAATTTTACATATTTCTCCCCATTACTGTTAACATCCTTCTGCCGCAGGTGGAAGCCTACTACTGGAGGTGAAGGAAGAGAGTTTGGGTTTTAGACATCTGTATTTTGATCACCACGGGAATGACTGATATGATCTAACTAACAGTATCAGTTCCTAACATTGCAAAACAGTAGAAAATAAACTACAGAACGGAAACGATATTTTGTGCAAAATCGATTTAGACAAACTAACAGATTCTGCATATGTTGTTTCAGACTCAGGACCAAAGTTGCACTTCAACAGCATTTGTTTGGTATTTTTTTTTTTTTTTAGGAATTCATTTCAACTTAGTTTTCTTGGCATTACTTTCCTGCCCACAAATACATGCATGCATATTTACAATTAAGAAAGCTGCTTCTGCTAGGGGAACCTTGCCTCTTTAGAGAGAAAAAACTACCTTTTACTCAATCAGGACTCATACCCTGAGATGCTAACCATCCACCACAAAACCAGCATTTCAACCCACTTGAGAAACCTGGATACTAAAGTCACATGATTTACAGTGTATGTGATATATGCAACACAGATACTTGCTGCACTGGAAATACAACAGGTCCTCATCTGCTACCTCGGCCCTGATCCAGCTAAGGCTTACTTACACAAAGAGCCCTTATCCGAGCAGTACTCACTCATTTAAGGTCAGTGGGACTAATTAACATGAGAATCACTCCTGATTTCCTGCACCAGATTTGGCCAAATTTGGGTATCTCAGATACACAAACAGTACTCCTCTTAAAGTCAACAGGAAAACAATAGGCACAAACAAAATTAGAAGCCTAACAGGTATATGTAATAAAGAATGAAGCAAAAAAACCAACCGACCAAAAAACCCCCCACCCCTATAGTACTGTTTGGATGTACTACTAAGACACAGTGGAAGATGTGGCAGCATTTTTAAGAAGAAAGAATAGGGGAAAAGTTTTAAGGAATAAATGTTTAGAAATCTCATGGCCAAAAAAAAAAAAAAAAAAAACCAGGCCAACTTAATATAAAGGTTCAATTGTTATTTAATCTTTGAGGTCGTTATCCCAGCCGCTTTGTTGAAAACATCCTGTTTATATTGCAGAGGAAAAACACACTTGGCTTAATATTCTTGCTCATTACACAAGCCACTTAACATGAATCAAAATAAAAAACTTGTAAGAAAAACCTGACACCCTGTGATTGGAAGAAAACCCCAAACCAACGAAAAAAACCACTCTCAAGACTGCTGGGCAAGTGTCCAGGTAAAAGCGTAAAAACACTGGGAAAAGATGGCAAGTCTTCCAAAATACATGGTACTAAAACTGCTTTCCAAAGTAAATGTCAGAGGTCTCAACACAGGTTTCTGAGCTGTACTCCCCCCCCCCTTTTTTTTTGTTTGCTAGACTTTGTTGTCACTGCTAAAATGAAATACTCAAATGGAGCAAAGAATTATCAAACCCATTAAAAAATTCTCAACTTGATACACACTGCAGAGTGGGGTAAGCAAAGTGGCTGGTAACAAATGGACACTGCTAACATGTTTGTTTGTTTGTTTTTTACGGATTAAGCACTGAAGGATTCAACACCAGGAAAAAACCAGGAATGCTGAAACCACCTGTAAAGTATGTATATGTTTAAATTGTATAACCTGGAGAACTAAAACCAAGAACAAAATGATAAAAGAGTTCTGTTTGTCACTTGAGAAAGTAAAAAGTGTTTTTCAGTGAAAGATGTCACATTTGATTTTTCTCGGGAAAGAGATGCCCATAGTCTATTCCAAGCTTTGCTTTCCGCAGCCTCTCTTCCCTACCTTCTTTGTCAATATGTTTACACAAGATGCTACCACTGATTCCCTCCCTGGAACAGTTTTGTAAAGCCCCAGAAGTACCCTAACATCAATTTCCGCTGACTTTTCACGACTGTGAGCTCAAATGGCAGCAGAGTATTTACAACATTACGCGATGGTTGTCCCTGGAAGATGAGTCTGGTTAGCGCAGTGCTCAGAAATTGCTTGCAATCGTTAGGAGTGCCATGACTAAGCCATACCAGCAACATCATCATTAGCTACGTGTGATTTGGAGAGGAACAGAACTGTCAATGGCAGTTGGAAAGTAGTAAGATTAATGCCACTTTAACAATTTAGGAAAACTATCACCGAGGAGACAGTCACTAACATTTGCAGGCCTGCACGTGTAGAGAAAGGAGGAGTAGACTGTTGCACTGCTGTAGTACAACAGGTTTGGACCCAGCAGACTGCTGATGCTCCAGACCGCCGACCCTTCAGCAGTCAGGCACAACCCGCTTCCAAGTGACTGTCAAGTTCCTGGGCTCTTTTTGACTACATTCTACGATTTCCTCTCTTTTAGGACACTGCCGATTTGATAAAACACAGCCTCTGGCAAAGCACTCAGAAATTCCCTCTGTAAAATAAAAAAATAAAATCCCAAACTCCCTAAATAAACCCTCCTTCTACTGGCCCATGAAAAGATTTTTTTTTTCCCTAAAGCTCATTGTTATTATTATTGATGCATTATTTTCAACACACACGTATACACTCAGATGTACACGCAGCGCAACATGAAAACACTGGGCAACTGATATGAAAAGGACAGGAATTTGGCATCTGATTTTTTTTTTCTTTAGATAATAAAAAGTTATCTCAACTATTGTTATGTAACTCATTGCACGTTACGCAGCATGCTCTTTTTCCTTAAGAACAGGTACATCTATTTCCATGAAGCAGCTGTACTGCCTCTCTTTGCCTCCTCCTCCCTCCCTTCCCCCACCGTAGGGCATGTGGGTGCATGTAAAAAGGCACTAGCGCGGTTTTTGTGGTTTGAGCCTAGCCATTTCGGGCAGAGTAAGCCCCTGACCCTTAGAGCTGGGAGACAGTAGTTGGCCGTCCCAACACTGAACTCTGAAGTTCAAGACTGTAAGCCCTGACAGCCAGCAGCAATAGGGTGAACAGAAGAGTTTAACAGATATTTTCCTCATATAAAGTAGAACAGAAAGACTGGGAGGTGGGGTGGGTGAAGAAAAGCAAGCAGCAAATCTCCAAGTGGGGAATAAATTGACCGAAGAGCTGAAAACAGGAAAGTTGATTTCTAATGTACATTTTACTGGAGTTTTTCCATATTCTCTCCTTTTTCTGTACTGAAAAAGGCAGGATAATAAACCTGCTTCATTATTGGGTATTCTGTCAGCACTGGTTTTCTTTAGCACTACTTAGAAGTAGTTTAAAGAAGCACCATCATTTATTTCCTGCTAGTCCTCCTAACTGAGGACTCTTTCAGTTAAACTATACTGCATTTTAATTAGGTTTATAGTTTCACTTTGCTTTTAAAAAGGTGCTTGGAAGAATATTTACGTTTCATTTCAATCGAGAGGGAACAAAGTGATTTCCATTCACACACTTCTCTTCTCCATGCAACTGCACACATGTCTGCATGAGTAACAAAGCACTATAAATGATAACCCCTCTTCTCCCACAACTTGTTCAACATTACAATGAATTTGTTGCTGATATTGATAAGTTTTCTTACTGTATTTTAATTTATACAGTCTTTATAATTCTTGATCCCCCGCTTGACAGTAACATTTGGAGATTTTTTCTTTTTTTCTTTTTCTTTTTATTTTTTTTTTAGCATTTTTATTTTAAAGTAAAAACTTTCAAACATTTTGAAGATTCAGGAACTTGTAAAAGTTTATCAACAAGAAACAGCCATCTATCTAGGATAAGATAAGGTTAAATAAACCATCTTCAAAAAACTGGCTTCCTACCCTAGAATTCCTGAGAATGCTTGCAAATTTAAAGCAGGAAAATAAAATGTTAAAATAAAAACAAAAACACTGTTAAATGCTCCCAGAGTTAGTCTTCATCTAAAATATATATATGCACTTTTTGGTCTTTTTTTTGTACGTTTCAACTTTTTTCCCTTTAAGCTTACAATGGAAGAACAATTTAGCTTTTCTTTTTAAATATTTCAAATCCCTCATTATGTCTTGTAAACAAGAGGGGCTCTAGCACCCGGCTTTCACCGTAGTATCGCAATGAACTCAACTAGCCCAAAGTGCAGGAAAAGGGACCTCAGGGCAGGTTGGGAGAGAGAAGTGAGGGTGGAACACAGCAATGAACCAGCACGTATAGCAATTCATGTGACGGAACAGATACTGCCTTACTCGGGCCAAAGGTGCTTCACTAGGAAGTACTGCTGGCACAGGACTTTGAAGAACCTGCTCTGCGTGTCCGAGCGCAGCTGGTCTTCGAGCAGAGACTAGCAGAAACAAAGCTTTATGGATGTGTGCACGCGAGGGGCACTAGCTAGCAGGAGCTGGAAGAGAGCATTTTGTTTCTTTGTGCACGGTGGGATGGATGAAGGAGGAGACATGATAGAAAAGTATATTCAGAAGGGGCCAGAGTATGCTGCACACTCCAGTTAACTAAACAAATACAAACCTACTCGTACTTTTTGTCACATAACACTTTGCATACAAATCTACAGGCATGTGTATATGCAGCATTTCCCTCAGTCAGTCTTCCTTGTGACATTGGGTTTACATAGAAAGGGTGAATTAAAAAAAGCCACGCAACTCCCTAGCCCTTCCCTCCCACCCCCAGCACACACACACACGCATGCCCCTACATTACTTGAATCTGCTTTTGCTTCTCCCCACCCAACCCATGGTTAGAGTTAAATCTATTAGACATTGTCATATCCTTCAATGAAAATGCTGAAGAGACAAGACTCCCCTATCCTCCCCCCCCCAGGTAATAAAGCCCGAGCACTGCTCCCGCTGAGGGCTGGAATGAACAGGTATGTGCTGGTACAGAATGTCGGCACTTTATAGACAGTGTAACAGCTAGACAACACCACATGGAAGTCCTAGCACTTATGGAAAAAGTACCGGCATCTCTCTTCCCTCTTCTCCCGGCCCCACCCCCCCAAAAGACTTCCCGCTTCGTGTCAAGGGATGTTCCTTCAGGTCTGCTACAACTCTTTTCACAACAACAGGTCTTAAAAGTTTTGTTCCCAGCGCACACATGCACACACACACTGGCTATCACTGTGGATTTTAGGTCACCCCTATCCTGCCCAGATTACTACTACACTGATGCTAAAAAAACCCCAAACCTTTCCTTAAATACAGAAATTAAAAAGCAACAGTACAGAGAAAGTAAAAACAAAAAAACAAAAAGGTGCAATACTTTAAAAAAAAAAAAAAGTCTTTGCTAGTTATATACCTCCCTAAGCAAAACCACGTACACAGGAAAAAACACAACACAGAAACAAAAGGAAACGTTTGAAGTACACACTGGTTTAAGAACATTCGTAAGTAAACGTTTCTGTCAGTGATGGTCTGGCACTGTAATACACCAAGGCCTGGCACAGGTAACGCTCACCATGAAGGACGCAGAAAGGAGTTCACTGCATGTGCTTTCAGGAGATGAGGCAGGCCGGCCAGCAATTTGCTGACACGATTTCGCTTTTTGTCAGTTTTAATACAAGCAGTAAATCAATCAAAAGGCTAATTTGGTTGGGCTGGACTTTCAAGCTTTTGATGGATTCTTCAAGAATAAGTATGGGTGCCCGTTTAGGTTTGGGGGAGAAAGGAAACACTCGTTTTTTAAAAAGGTACTGAAGCTTGCGAGAGACTGAATAAGAACATTTGTCTTAGTCGCACAAAAAATGGCAATGTCTTCTTTCCTCCTCTTTTCCCCTCATTGGAAGAAAAAAAATGGCTTGCATTATATAACAAACATTCTAGGGTTCACTCAGTACAAAACCCCCACATGCAGACATAAATAAATAAATACACTGCTACTCAAAAGACAACATTGGCTCCCCTCTCACCAAATCCTTTGGATATGGCAGTGTTCTGCTCTACCACAGGGTTAGAACAAGGGCTAGGAAGCAACTACCCACTCAATATGATCTGCAGACTTGAGATAGCACCCTGCTAAAATGAATTTAAAAAAACCTACTGACAAATTTTAATCCAGCCCAACTGGATTCTGCTTCAGCCACAGGGACTCCACCATGCCTGTCTTGTTTTCAGAATCAAGACATGCAGATGGCCAGCCAGCCCGTAGACCATCAGCAATGCAGCGTTTCAAGATTATATATAGAGAGAAAAAAATGCACACACACGAACATGTGCACACACACTCACACAGAAACAAGCACACGTGGGCAGTTACATGTGCCAGAACACACTGGTACTTATCAACCAGCCAATCACAAAGTGTTGGTTTTTTTGTTTTGTTTTGTTGGGTTTTTTTTCTGTTTTGTTTTTTTTTGTGGGTTTTTTATTTTTTAAATTTTTTTTTAGTTATTTTTTTGTTTTTAAAGTGAGGCTCCGTCAAGTCTTCCCCTCCCCCCCAACCCCTTTTTTCATTTGAACCCCTCCCCTACCCCAGCCCAACATGGTAGACCTAAGGACGGAAACACACCCAGTGCAAACAAAGTTAAAAAGCTATTTTTTCAGTATATATGTTTCTTAGCAACAACTTCCGTATAACATGAAAAAGTGAAAAACTAGAAACTAATTTTTTTAATTTTTTGTGTTTAAATTTAAATGGTATGTGTACTTGCTTCACATTGTCTTTCTAAGTTGGCGTTCATGATTCAAGTATTTCAAGAGTGATATGTTCTCTTTTTGGATTCATATTCCAAACGAAAAAACTGAAGTTATATAAGGGAGGCAACTATGTGCTCAGACAGTCTGTCAATGACCCACCTTTTTTTCTCTCTCCCGTTTTCTTTTTTCCTTTTATAAATGTATTTATTGCAAGTTGAAAAAAACAAAAAGGTCAAGTTAGTGCTGCTGCTGTTCCAAAAAAGGTCACGAGGTCAGAGTTGAAAGTTCTAAGTTCAGATTGAATCCGACCCTCCTCCCAGAAGGTCTCCAGGTAGTAAGGGAGCAGGGCTGCCCATTCTGTGTGGATCCTCTACGCTCGGGACCCCCCACAAGCTTGAAGAATAGTTTGGGGGCCCCCACAACGAAGCGCCAGTGAGATCACCCCCACTGCTGCTGCCGCCGCCACCACTGCTCCACTGCCCAAGCCCTGTTGACCCACCAAAGAGATTCAAAGCAGGTCCAACTGGGTCTGTCTGGTTCTGTCCCGTCTCCAGGGATTGCCAGCCTGCTGTGGGTGCACTTGGGGTTGCTGCAGGTGTAGGGGGCTGAGCTTGTGCCAGAAAGCGACTAACCTCTTCATCTGTGGCAAACTCAGCCAGGATGGTAGTGTTTCCCAACACACACCTAGAAGACAAGAGATACGGAAGGAAAAAAAATTGTAATTAGAGCCAGAAGTTAAGGGCAAGGATTTCAGAAGGCATGGAAACAACACTCTTAGGTGCCCAAACCAAAGGAGCTTGCCACAATTGAGTGAGCACAGAAAACTTTAGCTGTTCTCAACAGTGAAACTGACTCAAAACACAAGAACTTCCATTTTATAAGGGGAAAAAAAAACCCCAAACCAACCAACCAAACCCCTCCTCCCAACATCCAGTTGTTATGCCTGCAACAAAACCTTTCTAAGTTTAGACTAAGGTCCTGAACATTAACACCAAGAGCAATAAAAGTGCCTTTACAGGGTAGCTAAAACGGTAAATGCACATATGCCACCATTCAAACAAAACAGAGGAAGAACAGGGTAACAGCCTGTGAAATTCAGGATAAAATTAGTATAGTTCAAAAGTTTTCACTCAGTTCTAAGGGCTTACACCATGCCAACCCCCCCAAGATTTTTGTCTCAAAACCTCTCACATCTTCAAAACATACCAGAGCCACAGTCAGTTCTAAAAAGCTTAAGAACAGGAAACCTAAGATCTGCAGCTTTTCAAGTAAGCTATTTCAGGTGTATCTCAAAACTATAGCAGATTCCTACACATTTGGGTTACGCATATAAGAATGATTTTCATCGGAAACAATTCACAAGCTTTTATAAAATGGCCAAAATTGTACAGTAAAGGTGCATACTGGTCACAGTTCCATCCCATTTGCACGTTCTTAGTTCTGTATGTGCCAGTTTGTGCCAGCAATTAAAGTAACACAAACAGAAGGAGGCATCTTTGTTTCTCTTCCTCCTCTGCCGGTGAACGAAAGATTCCCTTCCAACCGTGACACTTGAAATGAGTCTCCAAAGCACAGCACCAGACAGGTGTTCTGTGTTCATGACTAACGTAGTAACAGAACGGACACAGGGATTGCTTACATGTGCAGTGCAGTCTGGGCCTTGGCCGCCTCTTGTTTGGTGTTGTATCGGATAAGGGCGGTGCCCTGGGTCAGGTTCAGATGGAATGTCAGCAGTGGGCCATGCTGCATGCAGATCGTCCTCAAGGTTGACCCATCGATCTGAGGAAGAACAGCCAGGATAAAACAGATGTTTCTAACTATTTCTCCAATCCTAACTTTGTCTCAGTAATTAAAAGATAATCTGCTCTCGGAAAGAAAAACAGGTGAAAGCAGTGGGAAGCAAGCAAAGGTGACGGAATTTAATTTTCAAACAGAATCGGTATGCCTTGACCTCTCACAATTACAATGACTTTGCTTTACGGAATAATCTGACTTATCCTTCTTGCTCACTTGTAGCTTGAGTCCAGTTTTCCCCACCTCATTGCGTTTCTTATGTTGTCACTATCCTTACGTTGGCAGGTTTTCCAGTAATTATATACAACTTGTACTTCACCATCTTCAGCCGTCAGGATTTGTACCAAGGGAGCCAGAATCTCCTAGTCTCCAGCACTCTGATTTCAGTAGAATTTAGATCAACCAGTATTTAAAAGTTCGTTGCAAAACTGGAAATATCACCTGTACAATGAGGGTTTTTTTTAAATTTATTTTGGTGCTTTTTTGTCTTTGTGGTTTATGAAACAGTAAGCCACAGAAACAGTCAGTGATCTTTCTGCCAAACCCAGCAATGCTCATTCCTCCTCAACTAATGTTTTCACAGCAGTTGTTGCCTACATTCCTTCTGCAGCAGTAACAGCTTGTTACTCACCTCCAGCAACTGCTGTTCTCCAAGGTGTTCTGCACAGACAGATTCCATTCCTGGTATGCCACAGGAACATGCACACACGAATGGGATCCATATGTGCAGATACTTAAGGAAGTGCTACTTACTTCCTTCTTCCTTTCCCCCCTATTATATAATATAACCTCAAATGAGGGAAAAGGAAGTTGTGTGTGGGTACAAATATGGACAAAGTTAAAAGAGAGAAACTTGAAATGAAGACACTGTCCCTGAATCCACCTTAACCTTTACACTTCCTTCTCACTAGTAAGATAAATAAGTAATAAGTAATAAATAGAAGATTTGTTATGGAAGAGACAATTACAATCTGCCTCTTTCTGTTTTCTATTAACTTAAATGCCTCCAAAATATATTCTTCTTCCTTTAAATGACTCCTAAAGCAGTATTAAACTACCTTAACAAAAGGAAGGCTTAAAACTGTGCCTCTTCATCACACCACTGCTGTTTCCTTCACCTCAAGGAAAAGTCTCTTCTGTGAAAGGAGCACAGTTCACGCCATTTTGGGTGATCTGAAGGAGACCTTAGTTCTTCCTTTCACATTGATGTTTTCTCAGACTGTAGTAAAAGTATGGTAAATTATCCTGCTGAACAGGGGACTCTCTGTCTAGACCTCAGGGCGCTGCTGATAATCACACAGGCTTTTCCTAAGCCTTGAATACAGACTAATTGGGATTGCTGAAACCAGGATCTCCACAGAATTCATTTTGAATGGAAGTAAGCTCTGAGAATACTTGCAGGAATAACCTAACGAGCCTGTTTTTGGCAGGAGTGCTGGAAACATTCTGTGGTTTCACTATGGAAACACCAAAGTGAAAACTGGCAGTTACACCAGCTTTCTTACTGACAACATCCCAAAGAACAGCCTCTTTAACAGCTATAAACCATTCCACATTATGGTCATGCCACTTATCCTCACTTCTAAGAAAAACCTTTCTGTTCCAGTAATTTTTTTGAAACTCTAGGTAATGAAAGGTTATGACAGTCATGTAGCAAAAACTGAGCACCTTAAAAGTTAGCTGAAGAGATTACCATAGAAAAACCAATCAGACTGCAGCCCAATTTAGTAGAAACACATCTTACGTATGCTGACCAATCTGATTGTTAGATTTTATTCAAAGAGAAACAACCGAAGAATCCACAAATCTGTATATTGTTAAAGCAAACGATTTCCCAGAGACAACAACAGAAAATACCTGTGGAGTGAGATTGTGAAGAACCAACCAGTAGCTAGGACGAACTGAGCCACCATCACTCCAAGTAGATGCTGCAAATTAGAAGACAGAGCAATCAAGACAGATCTGATACAAAGAAAACCATTTTTCTTTACAGTCAGGTCTTCCAATCTCAGACAAATTCAGCATTATCAGCCCTGCTAACACATGAAAGCCTAATCTTCGTCCTGAAAACAAACACACATCTTGCATCGCATCTCACAGCGAGTCACCTTTTACTAGAGTTTATCTTCAAGGAGTTTCCCACCCACCGAAAGCATCTAGTCTTGAAAGGCCCCATGCAGTAGATATTCTGTCCTGGCAGCTCTCGGCCCTCTTCACTCATTCCCTGCAGCAGGACCTGGGATTCCACTCCCAGCCCCCACCCCGACTACCGACAGCAAATTTCCCTTTCAAGAAGGAACTTTTTTTTTCCTTTTACCAGACAACTGCAACTTTCTTTCCTCCAAACCATTAGTGCTGTAAAACGTACACTCCTCAGGTCTGATCAATGGTGCTATCAGTTGATTCTTCTCACCAGAGGCAAGCCGTGAGTCCTGTGCCCCCCAGCCCCTGACCGATCGGGGTGCTGTGCTGTTCCATGGAGATGATGGTTTGGGGTTGGTCAGGCCAGGAGGCGGGCGGGGCAGCCCTGTAGTGTTCCTTGAGGAAATATGGTTTTTCCACATCTTGTTGGAGAGATGAGTGGGATTGTGTCCTATGGGATCTGGGGACCATGTTGATTTGTAATCACTGAATTTTGCTAGAAGATTAAATAAATTGTACGTATTAGAGAAACTTAGGAGATTCAACTAGCCTTTAACTGTACTATCACTGTAAACCCTCGGACCGCATTTATATTGGAGACAACCACAAAGCACAGAACCATACAAGAGTTAACTTACCATACCGAAAAAAAGCCATGCTACAAGTAAGTTAACTAATTTTTGCTTATTTTATATACGCTGACAAAAAAAAAAATCCCTAGATCATTTATGATAATGTAACCAGTCTCAATATGTTCAATCATTAATAAGACGAACAGCAACTATTACGTCCACACTACATTTCATTTGAGAATCTGAGAATTTCTTACAAGGTTGGGCACTACTGACCTTTAATGAAACTGAACCTTCGTCAGGCCAAAAACTTGCAGAGAACTGAAATGAATATTTACCACTCTTGGTCTACTAAGCTAATGCTACCTCCTAAAGACGTCTTCCTGTAAGGTCAAAGCTTTCTCATAAATCACAAACTTCATACAGAGCTGATATGACAGTAACACAAAGAAGGCCATTGAGCTGTGTGACAACTGCACTTTTAAATCCTGACAGTGCACATTCATTTTTTTATTAGAAACCATTACCAAATGCCTGGTAGGAGAAGTTAAGGTCAACAGTGGATATCCCTAACATTTCAAGAACCCTTTATATAGAAGTCCACTGAAAGATAAAAATTAACACACTCCCCAAAACATCACTACAGGTCATGAATATTTGGGAGCTCTTTGTAAACCAATTTTCCTTAAGGCGGCAGACCACAAATTCTCCCACACCTTCTGACACCAAGGGACATTTATCACCCAGCAAAAAATCCAAACCAAAAGTCAAAATTGCTCGAGTAATTTTTTTTTCCTTGTTCTGTAATGAGAACCAGCAAACACAGACAAGGCAATCTGAGAGGAAAAGGCACTTGTATCATGAATTAGCTTAATCGTTAATTATCTTAATCAGAACTCTGGTGCGTGTGTGTGCAAATACATGTATTAAGCTCTATTCACTAACAAACGGTAGTAAATTACTTACTTGAAACAAACGGTAAAAATCCAGGTTTACAATATGCCAGGGTGTCGGAAAATAATACATTTGGGAATCAAGACCATAAAGCTTTCAGCAAGTAAAAGCGTGCTTCATTTTACAGCTGGATCACTGTTATTTCCACAACAGAGTAACTGTCAATAGCAAGCAGGTTTCAAGCACTAGCCTATGAAATTATACGAAAGTGCTTAAAACCCAGCTTTCGCTAGACCCAGTTTGTTTTACAGACACACGAATTCTAAATCCCTAATTCAGATGACCTGCTTTCTGGCTGTACAATGCTGGTGTGTAGTTTAACAAGACGAGCAGAAGATGGTATGTGTGCCAGGCAGTAGTCTAGTTTCCTCAATTCAACTATGACTTCAATCATTTTTTATCTCTTGGGTCTTTCTTATGTGCTAGAGAAAAAAAATCAGCAGAGGTAAGAAGCTGATACATGCCACTCCTTTCCCCAGGCTATGAAAGAAATCTTTCATGTCACTGGAATGCTGCACAAACTGGCAGCAGGAACACTGTTTTTCTCGAGGGCTAAATAGGGTTTTCAACACATTTTGTGAAGATGCTGAGATAACATATGAACACAGCTTTTATTCAGTAAGATGCAAAAACCATAAAGTTTGGGCCAGATGCAGCTCTCAGCTATGTTCGTCACTTCTGCTATTTAAACACAATTCTTCAGTTTTAAGTAGTTGTCAAGACAATGATGTCTCGAGAGAAAACTCTGGCATTTGTAAGAAGTTCAAAATCCAAATGGTTTGTCTGGAGCAAGTATTTCCAGCATCCTACTCAGAAGTGTGTGCAGAAACCATTTTTCACAAGAAAGGTTTGGAGACCTTCTTACCAAGGGTCTGAGGCAGATATCTGAATTACTATTTACAGGCCAACCATTAAAAGCCAGAGGACGAAGAGCCCCCCCTCTCTCTCCCGGTTTCAGGGAATGATGAGTGCTATAAAAGGCAAGGCAAAAACATTCCCTTCACAGCACTCCAATATTCCGAATTTAAGATGAGTAAAATCACTCACCTTAATTACTCTAATTCCTTAACTCATACATACAGGAGCAGGTATGTTTAAAAAATTATGACAGCCCCCCAACCCCTTACATGTATCAACAGATTGTGCATGTGGGGTTTTTTTTTCCCCCTTTTGCATCTGCTGCTCACTGCTACCCTGTTCTTTAACTTGCCTAACTAAGAATTTTGTATTGGGGGTGGGAGGAAGGGCAGAGGATCTTAGTCTAGGTTTTAAAGCAACTAGAACAGTATTTTATCTTCAGGAGGAAAAGTACCTGATCAGCCACTCAAATTTTTAGTTCCTCATAAATTACTGAAAGGCTAAATATTCAAAGTGGAACAAGAATGAGGAACTAGTGATTAAGCAGAAAATGCTTTGTCCAGGTAAGTTTTGGAGCCCACATACCTGAAGTGCTATGAACGTTGGTGAAGGAATTGTCAGAGGCACTGTAGGGCCAGGCACCAGGTGAAGGCAGCGAGGTGTTGAGGGAAGAATTAGACCCTATCAAAGGGAAAAGGAGAGAAAAAGAGTAGGCCAATTTCACAGAGTTTCTGTAATACTGTTGAACCTCAAGAGAGCCACAATTTGTACCAATGCCAAGCTTTCACATGATACACAGCCACGGTGCAAAGACAATTAGGCTTCCTTCTTAGTCAAATACAATAGACTGTTACCCTGTTATGACAGGAACATCAGAACAACTTAAATAACCACATACCAGTTGTTCACTGTTTTACCTGTGGTGTTGTCCCGCAGAAGTTGGTGGTCAGTATCTACAATGGGAGATGTGGCTGTCCCCCCCAGCACACTTCCAGGGGTCACATAGGGGTCAGATTCAGGGTCAATGTTTTGTATACCTTTCCATGGCACTCCTGGTTGGAACTCTGGGACAGGGGGGAAAAAGGAATTAGTTGCAAACAGGGAAACGCCATTTACTGGAAGTTAATTGCTGAAGATATTTTAGAAGGGTAAATTGTCTTCTACACTGTTCCTCAGAAAAAAAATAACCAGACTTCTCAATTAAAATCTATTTCACATTTCCTCCCATGGCACTACCTCTAGTGTCCGAATACAACTACACTACAAAAAAGTGGAGCAAGTGCATACGGTATTCCTTTGACTATTCCTGTTTTACTACATTGAGTTGAGGCTTCAATAGTTTGACCCTTCCTTAATAGATTATGTATTTTTTAAGATATATAAGATTAGATTATATATTATAAGATTAGATTCGGCGCGCACACATACTTTGTGCGTGTGCAGAAGCCCTTCTCAAGGAAAGGCTACCTACCGTAGGAGTTTGTAAACACAACATTTGACACTTTACACTGCAGGTACACACATACTTTATACATTAGCTATCAATATTGAGGTAATGCTAAGGTGAGATGCCTTGTGGTAAAAGCAATGTATATGCTCATCGACATTCTTCATGCTTCACAATGAGATGGAATATACTTATCGTGCTTTAGTTTCCTTTCAACTATAGCTCCAGGCATGCCAGATTTTTAAAACAAGAGGATGAATTATATAAGGTATGAACATACAGAAACTCCAGTTACTATAAGAAAGATCAGTAACTTGGTTCTTTCTCTGAGCAGATGTTCAATGAATAAAGTGCTGTGGTCAATTTTGGAAGCAGCGATAAGAAAGTAAAACTGCCAAACACAAAACCAAGAAGCTTCAGATACTATGTGACAATTTGGATAAGTGTGAAAAGAGTGCGAAGGTACCAGATTCATCCGTTGCAGATACAAGTCCAGGATGTGGAATGATACCTTTATTCCCAACCTGAAGTTTCGAAATAATTGACAGAATATTTGAGTGTAATTAAAAAACCTTGATTAAAAGTGGGATCCAGGATGTGCTCTCTGGAATGAAACAATGTAAGGTGAATCTGGCATGGAAGGGTTCATTTCAGTCACCTTTGTAATGAAGCAGTATAGTCAAGACTATGACTTTCACACACAAATATAGAAGAAAATGTGATATTACTGGTTCAAACAATTGGCACAGCAAGGGCAGTATTAGATTGTGATAATGCATTGGCAGGAGAATCTCAGAGAAGATAGAAGAAATGCCCCACTGGGTCAGAACCGTGGTCCATCTAGCCCAGTATTCTGCTAACAGTGGTTGGAGGGATACCATTTAGGGACAGAACACAAACCTCGCCACTATCTGTAAGCTACTGCCCTCACACTCTCCCAGCATCCATAGTCCTTCTATTTAGGAAGTCAGAAATACCCTCTATCTGCTAGCACCTGCTTGTGAAACTGTTTTTCCATCGGTTTATCCAACCAGTTTCAACTGGCTAGTACTACCCGTCTCCATAAGCTCTAAAAGCAACGCACTGCAGAAGTTCACCACTCCCAATGGGAAAACAAACAAACAAAACACTAAAAACAAACCAAACCAAAAAACTCTCATCTATTTAAAATTTATATCTTCTTAAGTCCAGCATTTGCACCATGGTTCTAGTGTTGCAAGATTCGCAGAATTACAATTCTGCATTTATCTTGTTCACTGCCTTCATAATTTTGCAGACCTCAGTCACATCTCCCAATCTGTAGTAACTCAACAAAATAATCTAGGATACCAGGTATCAACGTTTCTAACAGTATGAGCAATCAGCACTGCATCAAGGAAGGAATCTGCTCTGCTACTGCCAAAATGCTGCAATCCTCTGACAATAGGACCACCTTATGCTTAAGGAACAAGCAATGCAGCTCTTGGGTCTAGTCAAAAGATCTCTGTTCAGAGATAAAGAACCCATAAGCACAGATTAGGACCTGGAAATTAGACTTCTTTGAAAAAGTCCAAGTCTTGTCTTTGTAAAGATTTCTGAGAATTGGTCAGACTGAAAATTAAGTGCATAGTATGCTCCATCGAAAAGTTAAGGAATATTCAAACAAGGCTCCAAAGATCAGGTGTATTGTATGCAAACACATTCACTCATCGAGATAATCCTGGTCTGGAGAAGAGTTTTCCTTGAACTTCAGCATACTGACAAATTTCCAAACTATACTTTGGGATTGACAGTTACTCTCATGCACATTCACCAACTTTCCCTACAGATATGCTATTTTATTTCTAGATAGTAAAGAAAACATGAAGTGCATTTTTCCACTGATATTTGAAAGGTCCTCCCAAAAAGTTCAAACATAAGATTATTAGGAAAACCATGACAGACACATCCAGGCCAGTTTGCCTGGAGTATATGACTGAACTGCTCTTGAATGGGAAAATTACAGTCTAGTATTACCTAGGTATGCAAGTCTGTGTGACATAACCAAAAGATACAGTTCTCACCAATGCAGCAAAACTTGCTCTCACCTCCAGCTGTGATATCAGTTTGACTGGGCACCACTTCATTTATCTTTGTGCTGAACAATACTGCTCTCTTGAACGGCAGAATTTCTGCAGCAGATGGCATTTAGGAGGAAAACGCGAAAGGTGTAGTCAGGGTGAATGCTGAGTGACCACTGTATTCATTCAAAGGAAAAATGCACCTATTTCAAGAGGTCTTCTCTTGTAAACTCATTTTCGTTAGCAACTTATTTTCCAACACTAGGAAGAAAAATTGTATCTCCACGCCAGGAACTGACAGTGGGCCTCATCTACAAGCTTGCAGAGAAAAAGGACCTACAGTGTAAAATCATTTTGGGTCTTTATTCTTCATCGGGGTGTTGATAAGGTGGATCATGACTTCAGCTAAGTTTTCCTTCTCGAGGAAGCCAATAAGCTAGAGGGGCTATGAGACAGTGTAAGTGGCTGATGGTTCTGGGACAGTAACACTTGTCCCAATAGTCTGTGAACCTCATAAGAGAGGGCTAGCAATACAGCAATAATTGCATAAAAGCCACATGCCAAAACCCATGATCTGTTACATGACATCTAAAATAACAGTCATGGGCTACTCATTTACACAAGAAATTGGGGATAGTACTGATGATCCCAGTGAGAGTTTATGTTCAGGATTTGTGAACTCCAGCTGTCCTCTCACAGTGGTGACACAGTCAGCAACAGCAAAAATTTCGCTTATCCCTGACAGTGGGACTGCAGGTATCACTAAGGAAACTCTATGATATCAACGAGGGGCAAAGAGTAGCTATTCAGCTTCTGAAACAGCCTTCGTCTAGCAAGAATCTTCCTAGAGCCAGTGGCTACTCCAAAACCTGGAAACATGGCAGAACTGATGCTCACATCCCTCTCCTAACATTCCAAGCAGTACTGTGTTTCTCAGTATTATATAGGGGAATGGTAACTAAAGAAAAAGTTCAGCAACAATGGGTCTACGAGAGCGGTCCTGCAAAAAAATTTAAATTTTGGGGGTTTGTGGCATTATGAACAGTAACTCCAGCTCAAGAAGCTCAGTACTTAACAACCAGGCTGACAGAAATGTAATGCAAATAACACCTCTACAGAGAGCAGTCGGTGGTATGAAGTGCTGTGGGTATGCAGATGTTCTTGAAATAACTAATTCTTTAACTTAGTTAGGTCATCAGAAAACATGTTCTTGCCAGACTTAGACACTGAGGGGTTCCCACATAAAAAGCTTTAGCTACTTTTTGTAGGTTTCCTGCAGTTGTATCCGTCACACAGATTCCTAGGCTTTCTGATGCAAGGTCTGTGCTACTGGTTTACCCCACAGATGTACCTGCACCTTTACTTTTTTCTGCTTGAGGGGATACACAGTAGAGGATTTGCAGTTAGTGTTTTTCTTGAAATGTAAGTGTCTTCCAGGCAGAGAAAAATCACAGCATCCACTATTTGCTGAACAGCACTGGTGATTAATCCATGCAACTTCAAGGACACCACTCTGTTTAACAAATGTTTTATATAGAAAATGACGTGTGTGTTCAAATACGTATGTATTTTTCCTAGACACTTGAGTTTTCTAGCGGAAAGATAAAATTCTGCCAATGAAACTCTAAAAGACTTAAAGAATGTGCTACTGCCTGTAATCCAAAAAGCAAGAAACTTCCACTCAAGCCACAAGATTGCTGAGTAGTACTGAAACATGGCAACTACTCTTCTATCCTTTACACGACATGAGCAAAGGAGAACCACAACAGCGTAGCACACACATTGTATAGATATTGTACCAATACTGCTGGCAAAAGAAACCTGGTGGTCCGCAATGAATTGTATTTGTAAACAATTGCCAGAGGAAATGTTCATGCTACGTAAAATACATAAAGTCAAGAAAAATCCTGTTCCCACCACCACAAAAAACAAGCTTTCACATCTTTTGCTTTCTGATTCCACGCTATCAGTCAGAATTTTTACACTCCGTGTCAGCCTAACACAACTGAAATAAGGAAGGAATCAATACAAGAGGAGGGAGCTGGTAATGTGTGTTCTATGAACAAGTGTTCTCATGAAAATTTCTGTAAGTGTAGAGTCACCAAACTATAGAAGATCAGAGTTCACCTAACAAAACCGAAATACTACTCAGGCAATTCAGCAGTTAGTTCATATTTAGCCCAGCAATTTTTTACTGGAGATTCAACTTTTATGTTCTAATTTAATGTGGAAGAAATTTAAAAAATGGTAGGCCAAGCAAATATTTTCCTTGCAGTGGTTATTGAAAAAGTATGATGAGGAAAGGTCCCAGCATATCTACTTTAAAGCTAGGACATAGCCCCTGCCCTTATGTAATACCTGGAGGCCAGCTGGCGTTGCTGGATTTGCTTCCGATCTTGTTCGTTGGTGGAGATTTGGCAGGTAACCAGCTATCACCAGCAGGGCCTGCATGGCTACCTAGTGGGTCGCCCTGAATTATGTCGAACTGGTTGTAGGGCGATCCTCCACGAGCCTTTCCAGGGGGCACAATTGCACCTGAAGCATTAAAAAAGATACGTTTACACTCCGGAAAAGTTGGGATCTTTATGAGTATGGTGTACTAAAACAAAAAATATTTAAGATGCCTACTGGTGAGGCAAGACATTCAATAACTTGAAGCATAGTTTCATCTGAGCTATTTCACCTCTGGCAAGATGATACTGCAAGGGTATTCCCAAAATAGCCAGTCCCCTTCTCACCATTTTTGTGCATATTGGCATCTTGTGAAGCCACAGAGGGCAGCCCTTCCATCATAGTCCACTGCTTAAAGCGGGATTCTGTTCCAGCCTCTTTCCCTCCCACCATGCCATAATCCATGCCACTCGAGCCAAAGCCTGTGAAACAAACAAACAAAACTCCATTGTCATTTGCTCTTTTCAGTTTAAATATCTTCAAACAGACAGTCATTGTGATGACAAGAAAGGTAAAAAAATCCAACACTAGCAAATGAAATGTTCAAGTGGCAACTTCCAAATAAGATTGTTAGGTCAATTTGCCACCAAGATATACTTTGTTATTAGGTTTGTCTTCTTCCCCTGCAATGAAAAACAATGCAATTTGATCGAGAGTTGACACATGTTGTAACCTTCACTCTAGTGCCTATATACACCAATTACTCATTTCTGGTAGTCTGTCTAGTCAGACATAACTGACTAATATGGTAACTATAGGCAATGCACCATATCTCTTTCCACAGAGCACTTACCTGAACCGTATCCAGGTATTTGCCCTTTGGTCTGTAAATCTGAGAGACCCACATTCAAAGGATTGGGTACCATGCTGTCTAAATGTGGCTTAGGCCCCACAGGGTGGGATGGTGAATGCTTCATGCCAGGCTGCCTCTGCTGCTGCTGTTGGAGGGCACTCACCATACGAGCAATCTGCAAATGAAAGCAAAAAATGGGAATGATATATCCTATACTGTAACACAGAATTCCAGTAAACATGAAGAAACAGTGACTTGAAAGAGATCCAAAGGACCCTGCTCTCTGAAAAGTACAATCTGAAGACAGTGCAAACCGAAGAGAGCAGATGACATTACTAAGGCCAGTGCCATCTCTGCTGCAGAGTGCATTTTCCCAGCGCACTTTATGCTCCACGTGATTGACAAAACCAGTGCCGCACCTGTTGCTCCTGCTGTTGTCGCACAGCTTGAGATAACTTCCTCTGGCTCTGTAACAGCTGCTGCTGCTGCTGCTGCTGAAGGAGGAGCTGACATGCCTACAAGATAAGTGGGGGTGGTAAGAGTGAAAATACAGAGCTTATCAAGTGAGATAAAATTGCCAGGAACTAGTCACTAGCAAATGCTTTGCTCAGAACTTCTGTAAATTGTTTCTTATTCCACACACTCAAAATGACAATGAAAGCATTAGAAGAATACTATATCCTTCACTTCTTGCTAATTTAACATCATGCAACAGTATTACTAGTACCTGCTTTACTACCATCGCTATGACTACAAGTCTGAAAACAACTTCATTAAAAGTCAACAAACAACTGCTTTCTGTACAAAGACATTGCTTAGACTCATTTCTAACCCACTGCAACATTCACAATAATTACACAGGCCTGTTTAGTTTCTCTGCTGCCTTCTAACAGGACTGTATTTTCCTTTACAACAAACAGGGAATACTTGTACAAAAATAACACAAGATCAGTAAAATAAAAGAGAATTAGAACAAACATAAAAAGAAAACTCTTTCAGCAGACAATTTGTAAACAGTCCGTCTCACAAGATTACTAGTTACTTACTAATTGAAACTGGGGAATCTGTGGAAGCTGGCTCAGCATAGCAATCTGTTGCGGAGAAAGCTGGGGGCCCATATTGAAAAGACCAGGATTCAAGCCACTGTTGGGAAACTGTTTGAGCATGGAGGCCGAAACCTGCATGGAAATCAGTTACATATCCTCAAGAAATGCACTGCTGTGAGAAAAGATGATGAAGTATTTCTATAAAGGAATAGGTACGACACCAATCTTAAATGGTGTTCCGGGAAAGACATTACAGGTTTCTTAACACATCACATTTAAACATGCACAATCTATGACTTGAGCTGAGTGAATACCTCACTTGATTGACAATATACAGTATCACATGTGCAGATGCAGACACACACACACAAAGGTTCCTCCCCCAACCAATCGGTTGCTAGAGACTGCACTAAATTAAAATGCTGATATATGTGCAGCTAACCAGTAATCACAGTACTGCATTATCACATTAAAAACGTACTGCTTGACAAGGGAAAAGAAAGGCATTCAGGCAGTCACTGGAGCAAAGAAACAGTGCCTCACAGAAAGAGTTAATCTCTTTGTACGCTGAATAAGCTATAGTAAAAGACAGTAGGTGGAGAAGAATCCCCCCATTTCTCCCTGCATTATTTGAGAGTTACGCAAGTAGAATTCAAGAGAATCTCCAAAAGTCTTGAAGTCCAAAGCAAAAGGTAAACTTGTGCATTTGGAGACCCTGAGGTCTTAGAGCTCTGCAACGTAAATGCAACGTGTAGCCCCTCAGCAGGCCTCTCTTTCAGGGGGTAGGAAGCACAGGACGAGACTAATTGAAAAAAATTAAGCAACCTGTCACACTTCAGAAAAACTTGCAGCTTTCACTTTTTTTTGTTGTTTTTAAAATACTTTGCAAAAGCCTATGTAAGACACAGGATTCCTGAATCCACTTTGAGGTTTAAAAATACTGGTAGCAAGCATTTACCACCAACTGCCGTGGAAGAAGAAAGAAGGCCAATCCTTCTGCAGGGAGCTTTAAGCACTTTCAACTACAAATTTTCATTTTTTATTTTATCTAAGTTTCCGATTTCTTAACATCAAATCAAGACTAAGATAGATATATGAGTAACCTCAATGATGTGCTCTGAAGGCTGTAGCTCTACTTTTACAAGTAACCAGTTACTATAAATTCCTTACCTGGGGAGAAAGAAATTGGGGAGGCACTTGCGCCCGGATATTGGGGGAAGGATTTAGTGGCTGCACTGGTGTGTGCATGCCCCTCGATTGTGCTGTGCTGTTTCCAAACAAACCATGATTGCCACCCTATAAAATTAAAGCAGTAGTGAGAAGATGAATCTTTCAGGATAATGGATTTCTATGCTATTAACTAAGTATCAATAACAATGAGGCAAGTACTGACTTAAACAGAGCACTCTTAAAATTACTGAGATGTTTGCCCTAAATCAGTAATATTCTACCTGGGTTAAAACTGCTGTACTACATTTTTGAGATGCAGGCTCTTTCTCCTCTATGTTGAAGAGTCATGTTTATCCACTTATTTCAAAACACATGACAAAGCTAATGTTTTATATTTTGCACTTTACATGTTGGGAAATGGAAACTTGCGAGTACAAACAACATGCTCGAAAATGTCAAGCCCATTCCATTAGCTTATAAGTATGGCAAGACTGTCTCAACAAGAATTTTGGGCCATAATTTTAGAAAAGTCAGGTACTTCTGAGTAGGTTGTCGAGACATTACTCATAAGCCTACTACTTCCTCTGCAGACCTTTCACTAACTGAAATTAGAATTCTAAAAACTTATTAAAAGTTTTCCTTCTGATGTGAAAACTTCAGCATTCTGGATTGGGATGTTTTTCTTTTCCTTTTTTTTCCACTAAATTGAAGAGCAGGAAAATTTTTCAAGTGAGAAAAAAAATTTTTTTTTTTCCTCACGGTGATTTATTTTCTAACACAAGAATAGTTGCTGTTTGAGTTTTTTTAATGAGAAGTATTTACTGTTTTATAAACAACTTCTGTAATAACAAACCCTACTGCATGAAAAAGACCAAAGAAAATTCGTGATTATGTTTCACTATTTCAGCCTCTGAGCAGACTGTCTTTATTTGTAACATCTTTCAACAAAAGCCACAGGAAATATTATGGACAGTCTCCTATACTAACAGTCACATGCTGTTGCTTTTAAAAGCTGAAGCTCATCAAAAGGTCCTTATGTGCCATGATTCTGTCCTTTCATTTTCAAGACCCTCAGAACTTCCCATCTCCTGCTGTGTATCAGGACATCTATGATCCTCAGACACCTGGCGTTCTAAACAGTACATTTTCCATCCCTCATCCATCATTCTCTGTTCTCCCTCTCCATGCTGGCACTGCTGTACCCAACATAATCATTTTTTCAAACTGAGATGGTGCAGGCCTTCTCCAAAACCTTTCCTTCCGTTATATACCAAGATTTCATAAACTTTGCCTCCCTTCTACCATAATGCTGTGCATCCTCCACCATCCTTTCGCTACAACAGAAGTCTCTCATCCTGCTTCTATACTGGCAGCATTATGGATTACCTCATTCACCTGCATCACATTTCACTTCCTTAATGTACGTTCTCTTTCGGAAGCAACTCGGGATGTCATACTAAGCATGTAGGAGGATAAACAAAAAACCCCAAGAGACAAAACAGTTTTTATTCTGGAAAGAACTGACTGGGGTCAACTACACAAAAATTTTTGAGGGGCCTGAAGCTGCAGCTACACTTTCAGCCCTCCCTAAAGCTCAGAGTTCTGCACACCGAATCCAAGAACATGTCTGCAAGTTTTGGACTTAATCTTATGTTCAACACTGATTGTGTCACATAGAAACAGAAAGACAACACAAATAAACACCATCATGTTAGGCATGTGACTACATAGGCTAGTCCAGTTGCAATACTTAGGTTCTATTCTTTCATTTCCTAGTATTCCTGCAACACTTTCTTCTAGCATAATGCGAAACATAATAGCCAGAAATTCTTCTAAACTGCAGCTAACCACTTCTTTTCTTCCCCACCATTCCCCTGTATACAGAACAAAAATATTGCTACTTCAAGAGTTTTTACAGGCTGCTAAATCAATCCTTTCTTTGGGCTGTGGGGCAGGGGAAGGGAACAGGCACAATGCAAAATGACTGCAATTTTTTAAAGGCATATTTCTACATACAAGGTCACTGGGTGGAATCTGGAAAAATTCGGTGTCGGGGGGTGGTGGGGCAAATCAATAGCCTCTAACTGGGTTTTAAAACAGCAATTAAAATATAAAGGTTGCCACTAACTTCATGACTTCTGAAAAGCACATCTATCTGCTGCTGCACTGATTCAGGAAGTAAGAGGCCAACAAAAACAGATGGAAAACATTTTGATGATAGGAACCAAAGTGGATTGATTCTCAATGGCCTGATATAGCTGAAATTTCCATTAACAATATTTATTTAGTAGGAAAACAAATGCAAGCAACCAACTAACCAGGATTAAGCCCAGGTTGCAGCCTTATAACAATGCATCTTATAAGGTGGCCTGCTTACTTGTCTAGCAGCGAAGTTTTGGGGACTGAGCCCTGAGCCGATTGCCCCAAGGCCGACGTTGGATAGTGTGGAACCAGAGGGAGACAGCTTGTAGCTGGGAGAAGGGGAGAAGGGAGAGCAGGGAGCCTCATCCCCAAGGCACCCATCTTGATTGGAGAAAGGCAAAGTCAGCTGAAGCAGCAGTTAGCCAACAGCAGGAGTTGGTTAGTGAAGCAACAGAACGCAAGAGGAGAGAAAGAGGGACGGTGAGTGACTAGGAAGAAGCAAAGTTAATTTCTAATAGCAATTACAAGGACAAAACTTCTGACTCAAATGATCACTTGACAATCAAGACTTTGGTCCAAGGAGATAAACAATAAATTCCTAAGGGTTTCTTTTTAAAAATACATTTTGAACTCTCATGAAGTTTGTTTCTGACAGTGGCTATTACCACTACAGAAACAAACGAATCTTGAATGAACTTCTAATGTTAGCACACACCTACCAACATAATTTGTTAGGAATGCATTAGCTCTGCTAGTGGTATTTATTAATTAGGCCACCAGAGGGAGTTGACAAAACTGTTTTTTGGCCTGTTATACCAAAATGGAGGAGTTAAAAAAATTTATTGACAGTAACACACCTTCTGAATTTTTAAACCAAATTTCTTTTCCATTTTACATGTGATAAAACTGTATTAAAAAAAAAAAACCCAAAGCATTCTGAATCTACTGGACACTCTCCAATTCATAATGTGAAGCAATTAATGTTTGATAATAACAGTGAAAGCTTCTATTTAAAATAGGCAAGAATGAGAAAGAAACACTACCATAACATAAAACAAATGTCACAGAGAAACAGATGTCATACAGAAGCTTACAGTACATGGACATACAGCATAAGGGGTTGTGGAATTTAGAAAGGGTGTTTCCAATAAACGACAGACATGAAAGCAGAAAAAATTTGGAAGACTGTGATTACTTATGTTTACTTAGATCTAAACCAATTTTTTACAGTAGATGACTGTAGTCAGTAGCCGAAAGAATCACTGTGATGAAACTATAATGAATTTCATTGCTACCAGCAGTTTACCCTTCCAAGAAAAACAAAGGAATTTCTTTCTGTCCATATTAAGAGCAGTCTGTTCTAGAATAAAGCACCTCATTCTCCCCAGATAATTTAGTTTGTCTATGCACATCTGACACCTCTGTTTTATATACACATTCACTCTACAAACATAACTCCCCCACACCTTTTATTATTGAGTTTGTCAAAGGTTACTGAATTTTTAGCACTTCAGGAGGAGTAGGGTAAAAACTGCAACCTTGAACATAGAGGTTGATACCAATTTATCTAAAGGTATTTCTCTCACCTTCTCAAAATAAGGCCCGCTATCTGTGGTTCCCATGTCTTTGGAATTAGGTGGACGGAACCCAGATCGATCCTTTCTCATCATGTCATTAAAATCCCCGAGATTCATGGCTCGTTTATCTACCTCAAACTTCTTATCTGGGAGACCACCTGTTAAAAAAGAGGAAAGACGACAAAATTAGTGCCAATAATCTCTACCATGTTTCATGACAGCAGGTTCACAGCCAAAGAAAGTATCTTTAAGATCAGGGTATAAATTAGATCTGTCTTACAATTTAGCATAGCTACAGTTGCTATTAAAAGTGTTGAAAAATTAAAGTAGGAAGTTTCATTTTTAAGACTGAACAGGCCGATTTAATTTAGAGAGTTTAATGTAAAGTATTTCTCACAATTTATGTACAGATATAAACCTATGCATTTCTACATCAGCCTAGTTCAACTAATGATATTAATTTATACATAATTCTCAATCTCCTCCAAAACTCGCGCTGTTATTTATTGGTATTCAGTATCTATAGAGACACCATATTTAACTTCTCCATATATTCTACTTAGCCTTTACTGGGTTTGGCATTGAGAAAGAATTTCTCAAAACTGCAAAACCATGCACGTAATTTGATCACAACTCTCCTACACTCATGTGAACTTAACTCTTGAACACCACAGATCATCTGGTATAGCATAACTTCCAGACAGGCAACCAATCTCTCTCAGCCTGTATGCCATGATTACACAACCACTAAGAGACACTTTTCAAACATCCTCTACAATCTCCTGCCATTGTTCAGTGAGTAATCTGGTGGAACACGAGGAAGAGGTGTTAATAACAGATGATCAAACTGTAACATACACAGTGAACAAGACATCATCTTTCTCTATAAGCTTATCATCAGCAAAGTGCTGACTGAAGGAAGTTTTCTACCTCACACACTGAATTGCTGCCAAAGAACAATTTTTTTTGGTCATAGCATTATTGTTACATTGAGGTAGATAGAAAGCATCTTCATTTTAAAATATAGATGATGTGATAGAAATGAGCTTTAATGGTATTTTTAAATAATTTAATTTAGCAGATGGCCTTACCAAGAACAGTTTAAAAAACCTGTCACCACAGTTAACCAAAATCTATGACTCTTCCAAAGGAAGTTGGTGACAGATATCCTACCCTACCACTGACAAAACACTAAGTCTTTATCAAACAGAGCAGACAGCTAATCTCTCCAATACCTTCAAAACACTTATCTGTTCCTCAAAAAAGCTTCTCAAAGCCAGCATCTCTTCCTAATGTCCAATCACAAACTATTAATATTCATAGGTATGTTATTGCCAAGAACCCATGAAATCAACCACTAATTACATGGGTTTTTCTTGCTGGCACAACTTTCGAAGTTGATCCAGCTTCATCCTCTCAGATGCCTTTAACATCATTTATTGCAAAAATACTTGACAAGTCACCTACGTATCTTGGCTTGTAACTGGAGTCATACTGACCTGGATGAGCTCATCCCTTTCTAACATATCCTAAAAAGCTAGAACTGGCTCTGCAAAAGCAGTCACATCAAATGTCACGCACATCTCAATCCTGTCAATACCTACACCTAACCACTACACACAATGCCAGCAATGCACTACCAAAAGCCTTGTGTACTTTAATTCTAGACAGGAAGCCCTTGTCCGTTAGTTGCTCGAAAAGAAACTGAAAGCAAGACAGAGTTGCATCACTATCTGAAATGAAACCGGGTCAATGCTAACACAAGATGACTAAGCCACAGAAACACCCTTTTGTTTCTTCAGTTATCTTGATGATCCAATCAACTCAAACATTACTGAATGATGCCTTGTAAAAAGGCTTGCTAAATAACATGTAGAGCATTAAGTAGCACCTTTAAAGGTTTCAAGCATAGATATGCATGCCACTTAGTACTGAGGCAGCTGCTTAAACTTCAACATAAACAAGGCCTTGCTAAGAGATGATGGCATTCATTTATCCCATTCACAGAAAATTCTAATGCAACCTTGAAACCAGTCACGTGAGCCTGTCTTTTGCACTTGCCACCGAAAGCTATAAATAATGCAGGTGGCTGAAGACTAGCTTTACCTTACATAGTACAAGATGACCGTTAAAATCTGAGAATTTTGAGTTTTACCCTCTGCAGTAGGCAAGAATACTTGTGCATGAATAAATATGAAGCCCCAAATCCTCTACATGCAGAAATGTAGAACAGGTTAAAAGCCTAACCATCTTCATAAAGGAAAACACTCCATCAGTTCTTGGATTTTCCCCACTATTAACAGCTGTGAGAAACACCATGAAAAATGCAAAATGAAACAAGAGCTTGGAAGATGACATTCATGCCCTAGTGAGGGAAAAAAGCCTATTAAGTAGATCTCCCCCACCACATGCACACAGCTTAAAAGAAAAAAAAAATTGAATTCTATACAAACCAAATTATATAATGTGATCCTGTACTGGGAGATAGGGGACAGAAACTGCTGTTGAGCAAAGTTACATAAAAGTTTGCAAATAAGAGACTCGATGCAGTGAAAATACATATATCCAGTGGGGTAACCCAAATGGAAAAAAAAAACATTTAAAACATGTTTTCTGCTTGACCACAAAAATGAAAACATTTTAAAGATACTGGTTTTATACCTTTGCCATAAATTTACATCACCCAAGCCTACTGAGCAAGCACATGTGCTTAGATATTGAGGTATTGCACCTGCATGCTAAATCAGGTTATGGCTTTGTAATGTATTTACAATAGACAGCTGCATGAATTGCATTTGAATCAATAGAAACTGGAAATTAATTTCCCAGTCTTTACAGATGACTTGAGAATTCAGTGATCTGCAGAGGTTGCAACTAACCATTAAAAAAAAAAACAAAAAACCAAAAAAATCCCCAAAAAAGACAAAGGTGGTGGTCAAACAGAAGGAAGGAAAGGATAAAATACTAAGCGAATTTGACAAGCTACTTACTCCAGCAAACTTCATGCCACAAGACTTACATACTAGGAGAGAATTCAATGGAAAAAAGGGTTGTATCCTATTTTCAAAGTAAAACAAACTATCCGTTGAACGGATTTGATAGAAAAATAATAAAAAAAAAAGGAAGTAGATCTGCTTCAAGCATGCTATTGATCCACCTCTTTTCTGTCTTGGTCGGTAAATAAGAGTATTCCAGCACCTTGCAATAAAAGCAACACATTTTTCAAACAAGGAGAGCGAGACCAACGTAGTAAGAATTACTTACTGACAACTGGACCTATTTTACAATGCATGATGATCAGAGCCAAGGTGCAGCAGGCATACCAAAGCCAAAGTTTTCTTTGATATGTGTGGTGTCCAAGCACAGAATTAACTCTGAGATTAATGTGCATTTATTCATAAACTGGGAAAATATCATGTTGTGAGTCTAGTTAGGAAAAGCTCCTATGTTGTACTTCTGACTGAAAACCAGTTGAAGAACAAGCCTACCTCATAAGTAAGTCCAACTTTTAAAGTTTATAAGTAGATATAGTCTGAGCAAAACAGCTTATGTAAAAACATAAACCCGAAGGTGGTATTTATCTGAGAGTTGAACAAACAGCTTTTGCTACTATATCCTTCCCTACTGTCACTATGTGCTGTTTAGATGGAGAAAAAAAAAAAAAAAGAGAAAAGAGAAAAGAAAATCTGGCAATGAAACAAACCAGAAGTTGCCACAAAGACAGGAGCCAGTGCACCAAACTGTGGATGTACATAACACTGGAAAGTGAGATTATTTAATGCTTAGCACACAATCAGTGATAGACCCAAACACTGTAACTTCTCTGGCAGGTAATACCTCAGAAGTAAATAGATTCTATCCTTGACGTCGGATACGACCAGCTTGTGCTACAGACCCCATGCTATTCTAAATTACAACGAGTTTCAGAACATATTTTGAAACTAACTGTACTTGATTTGTAAACACTAATTTTAGTTGATCTAGAGATCTCAGGCTGTGATCTGACACAGAACCACTGTTACAGGTGGTTCTTCAGAGATACCACCACAGGATCATCAGTAATTAATTTGACTGACAATCTCCCACAGGAAATTTAGAACCACCAGCAGAATAAGCATTGATTCCAAGTCAGTCACCTCCTCCAGCCAGCCCTCCTCTTCTTACCAAGGCCTTTCTGTCCTCTCAGCAGCACTTTGTGCCTGTGTGCATCCATCTCTCAGCTGAGGTAGAAACTTTTGCTATTATGCACAAGTAGCTGGAAATAAGCAGCTTGGTACCGGAACATTTTTAAACATGAAACAGGTAAAATGGTTACTGCATAACAGCCATACTGTGGGTCTCAGTGCTCATCACATGAGATTCAGAATCAATTGTGTCCACACCTTCATAACAAAAACTTGATTTGCACTGATACAGGGACCCTTTCCAGACACAGAACCACTAAACATACACTTCTCTGGAGCCCACAGGGCATACCTCATCTACCCAGGCAATTCACTGTTCTAGATGAGAGCTGAGAATACTGCTACTACTTTGACATATCATCCTTTGGAATAAGAATTACAGACCTCTCCTTTTGACATTGTAACTGGGAGGAATCTGAGGCCTCTTTGACGTTCCTGACAGTTATCAAAATAGGATTAACATCTCTCTCCAAAATTACTGTTGGGTTTGTACAGCAGCAATGTCCTCGAGTCCTCGAAGTGGACTAGAAGATCCGTCTTTGTAGCCAGGGGTATGAGGTGATCTTCCTGCTTCCGTAGATTTTGAAGAATCAAAAACTGAACAGAAGTAGTCCCTAGAACAGGAACGAAACCCTCTTCCCCTTTATAAGTATGAAAGACTACCCTGTACAAGTTTTTAGCCTTACTAAGCCTTCAAAGACTTGATAACAAATAAAATAAACAATCGGAACAGCAGATTTGGATCATCCCTTTTTTAATATACACCTTAGTTATCTTGTAGGGAAACCATCTCAAATGGCAGATTTCAGAAACCTGTGGTATTTCTATTGCAGTACCATGATAGTGAATATACAGAGACAATTTGGAGAAGAACAGAATGCAAAACTAAAACTGATTTCAAGATCAAAAAAAATTCTGAGAGTTCACTACTTAGTTTGCCAGAGAGGAAAGTAATGACAAATTCAAAGGCGATTAAATGGGATTAATCCAAGTGGTCAATTCCAACTCTCATTTAGGATAGTGTTTTCCACACAGCACATTCCACTTAAGCTGTATAGTATTTGTGGTGAGGCTATCAAGAGTGAAAAATCTAGTTCTACTGAACAGTAACTTGTAATAGCCCGAGGCAAGCAATTGAAGAAATAAATGTGAGGGAAGAGAATATCTTCTAACATCACCTCCAGGGAGCTGTGGTAATTGGGATGTCCTACTACCAAGAGCTAAAAAAGTCTTCCTCTTCCACCAAATTAAAAGGGATCTTCACTTTATTGAAACAGTAACAATGAATACAAACTACATGGATCAAAACAGTCTTACAGGATCTCCCTTCCACAAGTTATAGCTCTGTTCTGTACAGGTATACATCCCAATCTTGCATACCAGCATCAGCTGTGTAACTATTCAAAGCCTACAGCCAAGATAGTGGATGCTATAACTCTATCCTTCTATTATAAGGAGTCCTAAAAGTAAAGATCAAACCTTTCCAAAGCACAGCATGCCATCCACATAAAAATACTACACATGATCTCGTATTTCAAATGCATTTAAATTAAATTATACGCACCTACAGACAAGTCCATCTTACTGCCTGGAATGTCCTCAGTTTGACTCTGGGGGAGGGAAAAAAAAAAAAAAAAAATCAGTTCTGACTCCTGTGAAATACTGAGGAATGTTTTAGAAAGCAGCCCTTGATGGTTAAAGATGGAATGAAGGAAGGACATGCTTGTGCCAATGAAAGTTTTATTTTAAACTAAAATCAAACACAAGGATTCCTGATACTACCCTGGACACACCTCACCTCCACCCCTAATGCTGTGTGTGGCAAGTCTACCCATATGAAACCAGACACATGAAAACACACGACAGACAGAGAAAGATGGATAGACAGCTGCTCTGTGAAATGAACCTCTGTCCTCATGTTCCAGTGGTCGAGAGATGAAACACTGAAAATAGTGGCCAAAATGATAGCTCATCCTCATGACCTGTCAAGTCATCAAATCTTGAAATGTGCTGCCAAGTTATTCTTTAGTTGGCAGTCTGGGACAGGGTGTTCCCATAGCTTTCAGAAGCATCTACAGTCTCGCAGACTGAATTTGAACTTGTGAGCCAACAGACATTACAAACTAATCCTGGTCATGTCAGTGAATTTGTGCTGCCCTGAGCTTCTCAGAGAACCTCTGCATTATTATCTTTCGCTAGCCTGCATCATATACTGTTCCTGCTTCACAGGATAACAGTTGGCGAAATATTCTGTAAAATATTTTACAAATTAGCATATCAGAAGTTCTTATAAACCATTTTCTATGTAACTATTTTTAAGCTACTTCCCCACAGATCTATCTTTTCTCTCCATGATGTGCCATTTATTTATTCACTTTACCAATCAATCTTTATGTACTGATTAATAATGAGCCCTTTTTGTTCTAAAAAGGCCCTGCTGCGCAGTATTTAAAATATAAATAGCCAAGACAGACACAGGGCCGTAGAACTCCTTTTCTGATAGGTGGCTCAGATTCAGAATGAATAGCCTTGGACTAATCACAGATGTCTGACGCTACAGCCAGGAGCTGGGGCCTCTACCTTGAGTGCTCTAAACAGCAAGTTATGAAAAACAAACAAAAAAACCAAAACAAAACCAAAACCTCCAAATCCTATTACTTGCAAGGAAATTGCAATCTCAGAACAATAGCTGTCAAAGTAACTCTGAAAAGTCAAAGCAGACTTTGGGTTTTTCTGAGAAACCATTCTGACTAGCAAGGAAGTGCTGAATACTCAGCTATTACCGGTATTATAATCAACATACCAGCATAGTAAATGCAGATAAATAAGTAGTTACATACTGTGAAACAGCTGATCTTTCGACTTATTTAAAGCTTACTACTTTTTTACAAAGTTGGATTTTATATTTAAAAAAATTTACTTACTAGCAAGCCCATATTTGAAAACTGTTTGGATAAAGGGTTCATCCACGAATCACTATTTCCTCCTTTTAATGCGCACTGAAGAGAAAAAAAATATTTTTAAGCAACTTCCTCTTAAATTTTGTTTTATCCTTGAGATGCACAAGTGTTGAATGAAAATCCTGGTATTAATCTCCTCAAGAAATTACTTTAAGTTTTTGCATGATTAGAAACATTTACCAGATACTATTTTCTTCTTTTCTCTCTCACAGAATTGTTCATTGTTAGGTACACCAAACTGGATGAACACTTGCTGTGTAGATGTTTATCACACCTTCAGTTTGATTCTGGAATCTGGAAAGCTTTGTGAATGTTATTTATTTTTCCCTCTGTTACAGTTTAATGCATTCTCTAATCTACCACGTACAGAGGTAGATTTCTTCCTTGGCTTTCTTCCCTTTAGTAGGGTTTGTCTTACATGGGCATGGGCACTGTGCAGACCTGGATCTCAATTTGGCCTTACTGTAATTTACAGGTGATCAAAACCAAAACTGAACACAGTTCAATAGAAAAGAAAATTTTTTTGGACAGTTGCTTTGGTAGTTAAAATAAAAAAGCTACAACGGAGAAAAAAGTTCACGAGAATCATTTTTGCTAGCTAAATAGGAATTGTAAAACTCCATACCACGTCACAACAGTATTTCCACATCCTGTGAAGCTGCTCTGCACTTGCCTTTTAAGTTTGCCCTACCTGTTTGATTAGAAGTAGACAAAACATAGTCCTTCTAATATTAATACAGTTCCAAGTGTTACTGTACTAGAGAACTTTAATGCAAACAAGCCTTAGAAAGCAATTTACTCGGGACTATAGCCAAGCTCTTGCTCCTCTTTGAGGCCAAAGGTCAGTAACAACAAACACAAGTCAGACCTAAATCCAACAGTCAGTAGAAGTAAGAAGTGCATGTGCCAAAGGGACTGCGGAATCCGAACTTCAGCAGGCTATGCAAGGAGAACAGCAGCAGCCTAACACAGAAAGATGTGTCAACAAGAGGAGAGCAATAGCCTTGGGATATGCTCAGTTTCATTTAGCAATGGCTCTGCAGCTTACATATCAAAAGAATTTGACACCTACTGGCAGATTTATTAGTCACAACAGGTGTAATAACATTAAAACAAATCCAGAAACCTCACATTTTTTACACTGTTGTAACAGGCACCTTTCTAGTTGAATTCTGTAATACCTTTTTAAAAGAAGAACTATTATAATGCTCTCACATATCAGTCGTACTGCTTTCAGACAACACAGTAGTTATGAGTCATTCAAGCATTTTACCTTCATTTGTGTTTTCTTTCCTCCTTGCCCCCAGCTTGTTGAGTTGTGGGAGGAACTGCTTCCCTGAGAGCCTGCTGTGTTCCAGACTCCTCCCTCCTCCTCCTCTTCCCAGCTGGAATGACGAGTTCCTGTCACTGGCCCATCACTCTCTCCCCAGCCATCTTGCATAGATTTAGTACCTTCAGAAAAAGAAAAAAAAAAAGCTCAAAAGCAGTCTACAATACCACGTAGCTGGTGATTTGACACTGCAAGATTAGCCGAGATCATCATAACCCCAAAGGAGTAAAAAAAAAAAAAAAAAAAAATATTCTTCACTCTAACAGCTGTAAAAACTTGTGCATGAATCTCCAAAACCAAGAGGTTTGGTGGCATGTTAGCATATCATGTTTTGCAACTATTTTAAAGCAATGTCAAACCATTAAAGATATAATAACCACAGGGGCATCTTCTCTTATACAAGATACAGCTGCATTTGGATTTCTTTAAAAGGCAACCTATTATTTTCTAGTGTAAATGAAAGACTTCAAGAACACTTAAAAACCAAGGGTACTGAGGACTCTGGTTCAGGTGGTGTATCAATTATTTCCTCTCTTCCTTCAAAACCTTAACACTTCCCTTGCACTAAACTCCTTCACAAAATTACAGAAACAAAGAACTTTAAGTAGTAACAACTAAGTAGAATCTGAAGGAGAGGACCTGACATTGTGCTCTGGTATATGTAACACCAAAAGTAGTTTAATGTGAAAAAACCCCCTCGACTTGCATTTCTGTTCTTAATGTCACTAAAAAGACTTATTAGCAGCACTGTTTAAGTACAGATGCCATTACCAGAAAGCTACAGCCATCTCATCATATCAGTTCAGACTAAGGAGTCTTCCCTGTTGGTTTCTTTTCTTGCTGTTACTCCCTAGCACCAGCTGTCAGGCAACTTAGAATTCTAACCTCTACTGACAAGCCAACAAGAGCCCAAATCCTCATCTTGTCCGCTGTCCAACTGTTCTCCTTCCTGCTGTAACTGTTCATTCTGCATACTTATTCCCTAAGCATTCATCCTTCAAAAGAAGGTTTCCATCATCATCACCTGTTTCATAACTAATTCTTCAGTTGTCTGGGGTTTGAGTGTGGAAATCAGGGATAAGGATATTAACACCCATAGCAGAAAATCTCTGTACAAAAAAAGTCAGGAATTGTAATTAGTCTATCAAGGGGAACTCTACCTCAACCATGCCAAAAATAAGTACAGCAGCATTTCATGGCAGTTTAAGAGCTACCTGAAAATTCATCATAAATAACAACAACTCAGATGTTTAACAGGAAACATAACTTTTTAAAGCATATTCGCATACCAAAATTGAGGGCTGCTTAGGAAACATACTGGTCCAAGCACAAAAATCTACCTCTTGACCCTTTGATCATGCTACTTACACAGAAAAGGTTACACTTAAGGATTATGGCTGCAGAGTCAAGAACTTAATCTGGAAATGTCATATATGGGGTAGTCCCTGCAGCATTAATTTATTTCCAGCCACAGTGTTTAAATATAGTAGTATGATCCTGGTTTTAACTACATGACCACAGATTATTTTTCTGCATTGGCAGCTCTCAGGTCTGAGATTCTTGAACGTGAATCTGGACAGGGGTATAAAAATGACTTGTCTGTAGGACTCCTGTGTCATTTTCTGCATTTGTTTAGTGAGGAGGCACAAATAGCTCTAGTAAGCAAAGGAAACTTTCAAGATAAAGACAAAATAATGATGTTACAGAAAACTGAATTTATTCCTACTTCTGCCAGAGAATTCCTATGCAATAGTAGTAAAACTATGTAAATCCATGTTTTTTAAACAGGTGGGTAATGATCTATGCTTCCCTTCTTTGGCTCTAAACTCTTGTTTTCTTTTACAATCATTGCTAATCTCTGTTTCCTGTCCTTACCTTCAACCATAAATTATGCCCTTGCAGGCTCTTTGTCCCAATTTCTTCTTCCAACTTATCCAAGCCATTAAATATCTCCCCTTACTCCACTGAATAACGTAGCTTTCTTCTTCATTCGTTCTGGGTGCCAATTAGAAAGGAGTTGAGAAAGCAGTCACAGAACACAGGAGAATGAAGATCTCAGCTCTTAACACTGGTGACCTACTACACCCCAACCTGAAACAGCTGTCACAGGGAAACTCCCTACATTTGCTTCTCTAGAGCCAGGGACAACTTACGTACAAAATAGTACCCATTGCTGCAGCTCTGGTTATGTCACACATGCACACCAGTTAGGACGAGCAAGTGACCATGCATAGCGTTTAAAGACTATCTTAAGTATTAACAAATCCATAGAACTTGCAATGGATGATGAGCATTTCAGAGGCTCTTATTTTAGTCATATTTAGGTGGCCTTTTACAGATGAAAGAAGAGATCTACCTAAAAAAAGTCTAGCATCCTGAAAAGTGCCAAGTTTGTGTGGCAGGCACAGGAAGCACTACAGCCATCCACCAAAGGTTGATATAATGTTAATACTAAGGAAGCAATGCTTTTTTCCCAGTTTTGTTTCATAAATGGCCAAACTAATTAATTGGGGTGGAAAGAAGGGAGAATGACCCAACAGCATACAATCTGTATAGAGCATTTCATTCCAAACAATTACATGTTGCAAAAGCAACATGTAACTGGAAACAGTTTTACAGCATGTGTCATCACTCAAGTTTAGTAACAGTCACATACTATCAGTATTTCCTACTGGAAACTTCATATCCAAATGTTATTGGCTTTGGCTATAGCATTGCTATGTCGTATCAGCAGGTGATTGCTTTTGTTTGTTGTATTCTCCTTAAAAAGAGTGAAATAAGAATTCTACAAACAGCTTACATCAGCAGGAATGATTTCCACAAAAATAAAACACTTAATACAGCAAAATCTTAAATTCAAAGTAAATTTTTAAAAGATTTCCAGATTTCTCATTCATGAAGAACACAGCTATAGGCAGGTAATATGCAGAAAACAGTCATCGAGTTAGGTTCAACCACAAAGTTCAGTTCTTAACAGTTACAATTTTCCACACTCACGCAATAATAATAAAAACCATTTAAAGGCAAGTTGCATTACCAAAGCATAGATTACCATGTAACGGCCTCCACAGTGAAATCTGTCTGTACTGTGCATTCCTTTTTTTGATATGATCAGGAAAAGTGATTTCTCATGTAATAAGTTTATATGCTAAGTAACAAGTGGGCAGCCAGAGAAGAAAACACATTTTGAGAAAAAGATAGATTTCCTCACTCAGATGCTCTAATGTTTCAAAACATCACAAATCGGAGCTGCCCACAGCTTAACTAATTGCTTAGTTAAGAAATTTTTCATTACCTTAAAAGACAAAGTTCCAGTCATCTGTAAGCGCTTAATCACTCATCCATCAAAATCTTACGTGACATTCAACATTGCTTCTACGCCTCAGATAACAATTCCTCCATGGGTGACCTACATCAAAAGGCTAAACGCTAAAGATCTCCAGGACCATTGCAAAGAAACTTGGTATCTGGCCTATACTCACTAGATTTCATGGCATTCGGGGCGTTGGAAGGTGCATTCCCCCAGCCTGTTGTCGATGCTCCTGTATCATCTACTTCACCCCACCCGGGACTGGTTTCATTTGGCTCACCCCAGGCAGACGTACCATTATCTGGAGCAGGTGGAGTGCTTTTGCTCCAGACTGCACAAAGGAGAAAGAGTTTTCATTACAGACCATTTAGACAACGAACTATTTACTGCAGTGCAGCACCACGTCATTAATCTACTGCTTCATGCTTTATGTTGAGGACTTTAGATTCTCAGTAGCGAGGGTGCAACGGAATGGACAACTGTTCACAACAAACTTAGAGCAGGCACTGACCTCCAGGGATGAAAAGGAAGAGAATGCTATGATGAGTAATATTCTTCTCCCAGGTTAAACATGAACCCCACATCTAATGCTGTCCTCCTATCTGGTGAACTCTTGTGACTAATTAAAAGCACCAGACTAACTCAGGGTTTTCATATACCGAAGAAAGAATAAGGACATATTTGAAGTACATATTAAAACAAAATAGTATTCTTTAAAGCATGTTTGAGTCAGAAAAGACATTACATAACAATAACATCTTAATATACTTGCAGGCTATGTAGCTTTTTCTTGTCCTTATTTAAAAGAAGAAAATATTTTGTTAAGTATTCTTTACCGTACAGCAGAATCAAATTGAGCTAAAAACCTCAACCACAGACTCGCTCAATTTCAAGTGTTAACTGAGTGTTTCAGAGCAAAAAGTTTTTGACTAAAAATAAGTAAAGAATTTCTCCCCATTTCTCTAATAATTAAATATCAAAAATGTGATTTAGTGTGGAGAAAAGGAGGCTGAGGGGAGACCTTATTGCTACCAGAAAGGAGGCTGTAGCGAGGTGGTGGTCAGTCTTTTCTCCCAAGAAACAAGCAATAGGTCAAAAGGAAACTGCCTTGAGTTGTGCCAGGGGAGGTTTAGATTGGATATTAGGAAAAATTTCTTCACTGAAAGGGTTATCAAGCATTGGAACAGGCTGCCCAGGGAAGTGGTGGAGTCACCATCCCTGGAGGTATTTAAAAGACATGTAGATGTGGCATTTAGGGAGATGGTTTAGTGGTGGACTTGGCAGTGTTATGTTAACGGTTGGACTCAATGACCTCAAAGGTTTTTTTCCAACCTAAATGATTCTATAATTCAACCTGTTCTTCAGAGCTCATATTGAATACACAGATCTGTCAGCTAACAAACATTTTCTTTTGCTGGCAAGCTGACCAGTATTCAGATCATAGTTACTAAGGCACAACAAGCTGAGGACTGATTGATTCAAATTCTAAAAGACACTTTAAATACAGAACCAAATATTCAAGTAAGAAGTTGGTTTTCTTCCTGGAATAAAACCATTAGGAATTGGAGGCTACACGAGTCTCTCTTATACATTAAGGTTACATTCATATATAGGAGCTTGCTGAAGAAAGGAACAAGACTAGTACCTGATGCTTGTGATTTGCTAGTCATTGGAGTAGGCAGGCTCTGCTCCCGTGGGGCCTGCCCTCCTTGTGAGTTCTTGTCCCACAGGTTCACATTCTTGTAGTTGTAACTGCTCGGATCTCCCCACGCTGAAGTGCCATCATCAATATCCATTTTTCGACTGATTGACTGTGGAGAAGGTTCTTCCCAGCCACTAGGCTCCTCCTCTTTGGGGGCAGCTGGCTGTGGTCCGCTGTTCCAGTTTGGGTTTGGAGGTCGGCCATTACTTGGAGTTTGGGGTGGGGGACCCCAGGAACCAGAAGTCTCCTGCTGTTGCTGCTGGTGCTGCTGCTGCTGCTTGTTCCAGGAGTTGGGCTGTCGACCCGTCTCATTCCATGTTGAAGTTCTTTTACAATCATCCCATCCACCCTTTGAAGCAGCGCTTGTATTTGCACCATTACCCCAAGTTCCAATCTCATTCTGCCCACCTTCACCCCAACCAGACACTGGCTTGTTTCCTGTACTTTCCCAGTTGCTGTTTTTTGTTTGGTCAACTTCCTCTCCCCAACCGTTCTTTCCTGAAGACCATCCTTGATTAGGTTGCCGTCCACCCCACCCCTGATCCTTACTAGAGCTGTCATTCCAAGAGGAAGATGATTTTTCTTCTGGTCTTCCTCCTCCCCAATTAGAAGAATTGGGGTTCTTATAGTCATTCCATCCTCCAGTATTTTTGGGGTCCTTCCACTCCGTTGGGGTTGAGAGCTCACCCCATCCAGACTTGATTTGATTGCTTTGGCTGGGTACATCGCCCCAGCCCCCTGAGTTCTTTGTCTGTGTGGCAGAGCTCTCCCACCCCTCAGTTCCTTTATCAGACTTCCCCTCGGGCCGTGGCATCTCTTCAATATCCCACACGGTATCTTGCTTAATTTGAGTTTGGCCCCAGCCGGTGTTTGAAAGCACTCGGGGGTCCAAATCAGTCCTGCTCAGCAAAGTCTGCAAGACTGCCTGGCAATCAGGATGCGTAGGCCTATATGATCGGCGTCCAGAATTGTGACTGTCACTACTTCCTGCTTTGTGGTTGCTTCCAGTGCTTTGACCTCCAACCTCACTTCCCGCAGAGCTGGAAGATCTTCCCCAACAGGGAGCCTGGGAATTGCCTTGGTTTTCAGGAAGAGAGTGGCCTTTTTGATTGTCCCATGCTCCAGTGCTAGAATTTGGTTGGTTTGGACCACTCCATTCTCCAATCTTCAGTTCATCAGACCCAGACAGCTGTTTCCATTCTCCCTGAGAGACCCCAGATGTTAATTTGTTCCCTTCACCCCATTTGCTTTCATTTGCATGCTGAGGGCCAAAGTTCCAAGACCCACCACCCGTAGACCGGTTATTGTTATCCCAAGAATCACTTCTTGACCCATTAGGTTTTTGAACGGAAGCTCCTTTCCAGGAGTCCTCTCTATCCTTTCCATTGTTCCCATGGTTTCCAGAATTGCTCTGTCCAGAGACTGTGTCAGTTCCAGAAGACCCCCTAGCTGTACCCCAAGATCCAACACTCCCAGTCTTTCTTTCTCCAGTGCTTTGTGAAGGGGTGTCAGTGCTCCTGGAAGGGTTCCCCAAGCCCATTTCAAAGGGCATTCCCTTATTCTCCATAGGGTTTGGTGAACTTAAGTTCAAGGAGTTAGTGTTTCCATTTTTTGGTCCATCAGTGTTATGAATTTGAGCCTGTTCTCTGCCAGAGACAAAGTTAACACCCGCATTTTCCATCTTTGACTGCTGTTCCCTAGAGGTCTGACCTACTGTGCTAATCTGTGCATTGGAGCTTCCACTATCAGATTCCAAAGTCCCTTTCCTAGAATTGCCCTCTTGAACCAGTGCCGGCCAAGCAGATGGGTTGCTATTTGGGTTAAAGTTGCTGAAGCCAGAACCGGGACTGACTCTATCTTGTCCACTCAAGTTCCTCCAATTACCTAGTCCATTGTTACTCTCGGCAGCAGGGTTGGAAGATTGAACAGATTTAGCCTTGGGATCAGATTTCCAGGCCCCAAGATTACATTCGTTTCCAGCGCTTCCAGACTGGCACTGGCTTCCTTTTCCTTTGTTACTAGTGGTGCTTCCTGGCAGAGCATTCTTCTCCAAGCCAGGGTTCGAGGCACTGTTGTTATCGGTGGTGTTTTCGGAAGAAGACTCAGCATCTTTGCTGGCAATACAAGGCCACTCTTCCATGTCAGACCCGTCTACAATCACCTTGTCCCAGATGTGAGTTGGGTTGGCGTTGGTGCCGCTGTTGGAGGAGGTTCCAGGACCCCAAGTGGAATTTGCATAATTTGAAGCAGCAGCACCTCCAATCGCTGAATCTAAAAAAAGCAAAACAAAACAAAACACCACAAACCACACCCAAAAAGGTCATTAATAATCGATATTATTTACAAGCACTGAACATCACATTTTTGACACCACTGATTACTGTTTTCATTAATAACAACCCTGCCCTCAAATGTGTAACAAAGTTGCTTTGGAATAACATCAGGCTGGAAAACACCATTGAAAACACTGACAAAAAAACTTCTTTTAACAAACTCCCCACAAGCATTTTGGGGGGACCTGAATTCACCGTTGACTCACTAATTCTGCTAACAGTCCAGCTCTAAGTTCAACGTAGTAATTATAACCCAGTTAATGAACCTGCATGGTCATTACTGATACTGGTTGTAGACTTTTCAAATACACATTTAAAATCATACTATATATAGAACAAGAATGTGCATGTGCACACATTCATACGCATGTGTGTGTACACATAGTCAGCTGTTGGTCTGCTACTCAATTGACTCAAATCAACTACAATTTATTACAGATCAAAAGATAAAATATTGAAGACAAAAAGCATCTAATCAATATACGAAGCTGAAGAAGTCTATTCTTGAGCTTCAAGTATCTTTTTCAAGTTGATTTCCCTACTAGGTATTTCTTTCAACCCTTTGTAAAACAAATAAAATTATTTCCAAAAGTTACTGTAAATCAAAAGAGTCCAAAGATACACAAATTACTCTGTAGTAATGTTGCAAGCCGTATTCAGTATGTAATTACTCCGTTATTTGTGTCACTGCTATATTTACCCTAGAAACCACAGTTTGTGGTTTTGCGAGCAGCTAAGCTGACCTCTCTGCCACTGGATGGAAGCTAGTAAGTGATCTCACTTTTCCTTCTCTCTCTCTCACCAGCTCTACCTACTTCAAGCTCCCCAAGTCTCACCTCTCATTTGTGACAGTTCTGATAGCAGTTAAGCCCTTTAACAAAGTCAGCTGTACTCACTAACTGAAGACAAAACCGTCCACTTTTTGACAGGTTAGGTTTTTTTCTGACTTAGCACATTGTACAGGGTAACCTGCAAGTTCAATGAGCTTTGGAGTCACTTTAAGGAAATCAGCAGGATGAATGACAATGAATAGGGCCTCTTTCCTTCATCTGTGGTGAACTATTATGTCCTATGTGGCATGACTTCGCATGGACAAGATATTTGTACACAGTTTTAAAGCAGAGAAATTGACACAATGCCACAATGGATGAAGCCTCTGTCAATGCTGGCAGCATGATGTCTGCATACATGCAGACAGCTTATCATCATTAGTTTAAAATGTCAGACAAGATTCCCTTGCCATCCACATAATTACCTCTGATCCTCTAAATAATTTAAGACCATTAGTACTTCAGTGTTGTTCTCTATATAGGGTTCCACTCATCTTTCCACATATTTTTAATACAAAGGGACCCTAAACTGCCCTCAGCACAAATTCCCAGTGATGAAGACTAAACACTCTCCCTTCTACAAAACCACGGACTGAACTCTAATATATTAGACTTATTGAGTTATCCCACACAACCAGTTCAACTTATTTTGCAGAGCATAAAGTTCATAGTAACATCTGCATCAGTATTCATACCTGAATATATATTGTTACTACCAATACTGGCTCATATGACAGCTTCCATGAAAGTAGAGCATAATGACTTTAAGAAAGCAGATTCCCCCGCCAAGTTCCTATGTTATATATTCAAAAGTGAAGACCACAATTTCTGGTTGCTAATACTTTTCAACACAAGATGAACAGGTCAGCTTTCAGTGCCTGTCTCAGGCTTTCAGTTCATTAGCTTAACCAATGAACATCCACTGAATGCCTTCCAGATTCCCCTTCATTGAGGGCCAGCAGTAAAGATCCAGACTTCACAGCAAGGTTAGAACTCTCTTGTAAGCTTTGAATACTGATGAGCAGAAGTTTGTCTTCATCCATTAAACCCTAGCCACCAAGATCCAAAAGACCAAGCAGTTCCTGTGCACATTCTGTTCCTTCTGTTGCCTTAATCTTAAGTGCAAACTTAACAATAGCAAGGAAGTGTGACCCTTGACTGGTATTTACAATCTGGCTACCTTTTCTATCTTTTTAGTACACTGAGTAACACCTCCCACCCCCATTTAAAAGCTTTCTGATTAGACTGATCACAGGAATAGTTTAAGGAGGACAGCCAATGGCAAGTTCAAAAGGCTGCAAAGCTGCTATCTTTTGAACTTAGCGATGATTCTGCAAACGAATGATGCATAGGCAGCTATGCACTTAGCAAGATCTTCACATAGGTGACTTCAACAGAGCATTTCACATTTCATTTCTGTGAAGACATTCTAGAAGTATCAAGATTGGGATGCTTGCTAGCATGGCATACTAGGACACAACTTAATGGACTGTTTTATAAAACCAGCCTCCCCTTGCTACATTTTACAACAGCAACAAAACTGGCAATTTATGGTTTTGTCTTAAGATAATGGGTAAGGGCTCTTGGTTCTTAAAACATACTCTTCCTTAATAACAAACATGCTTCAAGAAACAAGTTTCTGATGTGACTAAAATGAAGAAAGTTACTAGCAAATGACTACTTTTAAGGATGAAAGTACGGAACTGAAATAAGTGAAAGTATTGAAACGGAGTCCTGAATGAAGATAGAGTTTTGCTGTGAGAGATGGTCGTGATTCTTAGAGGGTATTTGTGGCGAGTTGACCTTGGCTGGATGCCAGTTACCCACCAAGCCGCTCCATCACTCCCCTCCTCAGCAGGACGTGGGGTGTGTGGGGAAAAATAAGATGGAAAAAACCATGGTGGGTCAAGATAAAGGCAGTTTAATAAAGCAAAAGCAAAGGCCACGTGAGGAAGCAAAGCAAAACAAAAGATTTATTCTCTACTTCCCATCAGCAGGTGATGTCCAGCCACTTCCTGGGAAGTGAAGGAGAAGGGGAGGCATTTGTTATTACGACATTTGTCTTCCAGAGCAACCACTACACATACTGATGCTCTAGTTCCTGGGAAGCGGCTGGACATCGCCTGCTGATGGGAAGTAGAGAATAAATCTTTTGTTTTGCTTTGCTTCCTCACGTGGCCTTTGCTTTTGCTTTATTAAACTGCCTTTATCTTGACCCACCATGGTTTTTTCCATCTTATTTTCTACTCCCCCCCACCCCTGTGCCTTGTCCCGCTGAGGAGGGGAGTGATGGAGCGGCTCGGTGGGCACCTGGCACCCAGCCAAGGTCAACCCACCACAGTATAGTAACTATTGAAAGACTTTCACCAACAAAATTTAAGGTTTTTTCCCCCAAAATTGTCTTGCATGTCCTGAATATCATTGGTATTGGAAGAATTATACATACCACCCTCCACCCTACTCCCTCGTATTGCTAAGAGACAATAGTAAATTTGGTGTCATCTTTCAGGAAACTAGAGTTTTGCCATCTTACAGAAGCAGTTTCAGTTCTGGTAGAAAAAGATCCATGTAAAGAAGGATTATGTATTGACTTCTTGTATTAAAGCCTCACCAACACCATCTATAGCTATCTGGCAAATATAATAATGCTAAGAAGTAGGTAAGCTGCATTATTTTTCCCTTTAGGAACCTGCTTTTGTTTTCACATGGGATGAATTAATCACTGTATCAGTGCATAAATGCCTGACAGAACTGGGCCCAATCTGAAATCCAGTTTGTAAACAGCCAGGATCTCAGATGGAATTAATGATGTGCGAGACAGATAGCAACAGCATAGTTCCATAAGCACTTTGATGGAGCACCCTAAGTGACAGCCCCAGCCTTTCTCTTGTCCAGCTGCTCATTCCCACTCCTCTGGCACACCTAACTCTCACATGCTAGCAGCACATATGTTCCCACTGATACTCAGTGAGCTGAACTGGTAAATCACCCAGACTGGCATTAGCTTTAAAAAACAACCTGGGTTAATTTTAATCCCAAGTCAGCTCCCCAGCCTAGTTAACTGTGTTATGGTGCAGAAATTTGGATGGGGTGAGGCAGGTCTAAAGGACCCATATCTTTCTTGGCAACACTCCTGACTTGCATCAGGATAAAGCAACTAACCACTGGCATAAAAAGTTGCCACAATCAGTAACACACAACCATAAAACATCTTAGTCATTAATGCACCATTAAACTAAATGTAAAAATATGGGAATTCATAAAGATCAAAATGCAGTCTCAGAGAAACAAGTATTAGGTGTCAAATTAATTACATAAAACTTAAGGAGCCTCTAAAATACTTCAAAATGGTCCTCATATAGTACATCCAACAGCAAAAAAATGCTGCTCATGAAAAATTTTGAAAACTTTTAGAATGCTTCACTACCATAGCCTCCTTTGTTGGTCTACTACCATCACTGTGAAGGTATACCAACGCTGACATAATGCTAGGATTTTATATACAGCCAAAAGACTTTGGGGTGGGTTTTTTCCCCCCCTCTTCATCTTTCAGGTGTTTTATCAAAACCAGCCATCTCTAAGAGATCTGTTTTTAGACTGATTAGCTAAAACTTTGCCATTGTAGTTTGAAATTCACCCCCCCCCCTTTTAAATAGGGAACATCAAAGACAACAAGATAAATAATCTGTCAAACAGGGATTTGCTACAAAGGAACTGAAGTACTGAAACCACAAAACAAACGGAATTATTCATTTTCCTAGAATCCTTTTTAATAAAGACAGCCATCCCATCTAGCTTACTTGATTCTGGAGTTATAAGTCACCTCTGTTTTTTCTTCTGAACCATAGAGAACTGTAAAAGGTTTATGCTCTCCAAGACTGTGGTAGAAAACCCATCCCATTAATCTGGCATGGTTTTCAAAGGCAAACTCAGACATAGTGGTATCGTTATTTTCTTCTTCTGGCTTTCAGGCACTTATTTCTTTTTTGAACACCCTTGCCTTCTCCCATCACCTAAGTTTTTCTTTGGAAGGCAGATGTCTTGAGTGGAATTTTGTTTGCTCTACTATGATAACTTACGAAGGAAATATTACAGCTACTGCAATTCCCCAAGGGTCTAAAAAATTCAGGAGCACTCATAATTTTCCCATGCTCATAAAGCAATGAATCTTAAAAATCAATTTATCTTCTGGAATTCAAAGTGAAGAGAACAGCAAAACCAGGACAGTCACCACTTTTATAAAAAGGCTTCTCTAAGGAGAAAACCAAGATTACTACTAAAAAAAAGTCATGAGCAAAGGGACCACCTATTTCATCCAGATGAGAAGTGACAGACACCTGCCATTTGCAGACCTGGTATCTACATGTCTGTTTTACCAGATCAGAGAAAAAAAGTGACAAAATAGGAAATTCAAGTCAAAGAAACCTTAAGAGCTGTTAAGAACTACTCAATGACAACCATAAAATGCTGTTTATCCGTGCATTGTGTTTTACCTTGCTGTGGTCTTAAGAGCATTACAGCATCCAATTCAAACCACCCAAAACATAATTAAAAAAAAAAAATTAACTGTCTTGTTCCCTCTAGTAGTAAAAATTGCATTCACTGCCGCTAACAGCAAAAGAAAAGTCTATACCCTAAACCAGAAGTAAGCTCTCCAAAAGCAATCTGAGGAGTTTTATTATATAATGATATGCTTATGCACAATTTTAGTGATCTCTTTTCTGCCATGCACACACACATGTTTATTTAATATTATTATTATTATTATTATTATTATTATTACTTGCCTGTTGCAGTCCCACTGTCGCTCTGCAGCAGTGCTCCTGTCACTGGTTGTGCGTTGTTTGGGTTTGCTCCTGGTGCTGCTGGGGGAGGAGGCCCTGCTCCACCGCCAAGCAGCATACAGGATGGCGGAGGGGGCTGCCCACGTTTCAGTAACACTTTGTGGTCCTGCTGGCAACGGAATCGCGGCGGCACCTCCCGAGGCATGTAGCGGGCGGCGCTTGGCGGTTGTCCGTTCGGCACTGCCACCCTTTTGGCATTGTTGCCACCATTGACTGGTGGCGATGGAGAGTTGCCAATTGGGCTGGCAGCCACTGGTTGGCTTAAACTTGGTTTCGTCACTTCGGGCACTGAAAAACAGAAGAAGGAAAATCAGAAATTTTTCCACTCAAGCCTGTGTTACCTACAAGAACTCACTGTGACTCTCCTACTTCCATTCTTCTCTGAAATACTGTGCAACTTCAACCTTATTGAAGAACAACTTAATTAAAGCAGCAGCAATAAGCAGTTGTGGCAAACCTCTTGGTTCCATGTGCAACTCAGTACCCCAGGATGAAACTCTGCCCTCAGCAAGTATTTCGCTCTAAGCCCCCAAATTCTTCTAAACCTAAAGTTGGCAAAGAATACCACCTTGGGCAATGAGTAATTTTAAAATATGAGCAGTCAAATATAACTGGTTCCCCCCCCCCCCGCTCTGTTCCCTGATCTTCAACTGGTTTTCGAATTGTTATGCATCACCCTTATGGGAGATCTGAAATCAGATCCCAAGTTTTCACCTGCTTACTAGGTGGGCTACACAGCCACTGCCAAAACAAACAAAAAGAGGAAAAAACCCTCTTGGATTCAGAGTTAACAAATCTGAGTTCTCTGTACTGCTCTTGAATAAGGCAGCAATAGTTGACTCTCACACCCAAAAGGCAGTCCTACATACAGTGTTTGTATTGGGCTTGCCTAAAGCTTCCAGCTGGTCACCAGGTGCCCCTATAAGCAAGGACAAGCTGCTTCTGAGGGCTATTATGCATTGGAGCAGAGGAAAACCACAAACAAATGCTTGAGGAACTAACACCATCACAAATTTTGCTTAAGAGGCTCTACACTTGACCCCTGACTCACGTTCTCCATGTGCTTTTTTGAAAGAGAGCAAAAGAAATTCTTAGCCAGGCACCTAGAAGGTGTAATTGCTAAGACAGACTCTAAAGGCAAGGAAAATTTAATACATCTACTCTAGTGTTTAATGAAGATTAATACAAGAAAAGGATGTCCAGAAACCCCTCCTGAGGAAAGTGAACATAATCAGTAAAACTTTTCTTCTTACAAATGTTAGATCAAAACAAGCGAGTCTCTCTTTGGCAACACGAATGCATTGTTCCCCGCATTTTGTTCTGATAAGAGTTTTCCCATTTCTCTATATAGGCTTCATTGCCCAACACCCCCAAAAGGTATTGCTAGCTGTAAAATCACATTACTATCTTAGTTCTCTTCTGTCAATAATGGCAATTTCGCCACACAATTTTTAGAAAAAACTGACACACAAATCAAGATTAAATATATTTTTAGATCAGCTAAATAAGCTTAACTTTCAAGATGCTCACTCATCAATGCTGCCGTATCTGTTAGACTTTTAGGTACCTGAGCTTCTCTTAAGTTTCCAAAACCAAGTCATTTTCACTCATTTTGCTACCTCACCATTAACAGTACTTTCCCTGTCTTCCATTCCATTTATATAGGTGGTTTCAGTTTTCAGTTACTTGTCTAAAACCTTTGCAAAACTGAAAACGAAGTATTTCAGCTAACCTATTTTATCCACAAGCCTCATTCCCCCTTCAAGTATTTTGATGCTGACAACATGGATAGTTTTAGGTTCTCCATTTTAATCACCTCAACTTTCATTTCTTCTGAGTACACATCTTCAGTATTTCATCTTGACTCATAATTCCCCTTCCTTTTCCAACAGTTTTGATCAAGATCTGTCTGAGTCTTGGCTCAAGTCAATAAAAAATACTCTTTAGGATCAAAGATTCTTACCTTTGGTTTTTTGATCTGTGACCTGCAAATTAAGAGCAAGAATGTAAATACAGTTTTAAGAACCTCAAAACAAACATTGAACAGGGTGTGCCAAATCATCACCTTAATTTAGCACAAGAACAGTATTTGTTATTGCATGAAAATAATCAGCTGATGAACTACAAGTCTAAACAGTATTCCTAGTCATATAAATGAAGTTTTCAAAAATACTACAGCTCCTATAATTCATTTGCCTGATGCAGAAGTCCCTGGCAGAAACAATAATTACTTCACTCATAACGATTTTTAGTATTCACCCCCCTCCTCATCCCAAACATGGACTTCCAAAGCACAAATAAACATGTGCCATAGCACCACCGTTCTTTCAGGTTTTGGAGGTGAAGTATTACAGTTAAAGTGTAACAAAAACTTCCTTCTACGAGTATCCTTACAGCAGACTGTTGGGGCTAGCAACGGAATTCTCACAGGAGTAACCACAAGTGAGAGTAGCACTCTGTCTCCCTGCCATCTTCCCATTTCACCTTTCCCATGACATCTCTTCCAAGGAGAAGAAATCCTAAACCTAAACCTTACTGGATTCATTGCCACAATTACAAAAAGTACCAGTAATACCTATAAAGCACCAGACTTCAAAAATCTCTTGAACGCAATAAGAATTTGATTACTAAAGTGAGCCATCACAGTGGCCAACATACTCAATATGGGGTTTTGCTGTACTTCTACATTCTTTCAGCGTAGCAGATTTCAAACTACAGTAGAGACAAACATACCACTGATATATTCTCTGGAATCATGTGTATTGTAGCATGTTTCGAACCTGTCGATCATGAGTTCCACTACACAATAACGGAAAAACCCTAAAGATCATCATGTGTCAGGTTCTATGACACCTATTCTTAAAAGAAATTGCTGAACTAGCCCATAATTCTGGAAAGCACACAGTGACAGTATAGAATAATGAAAGCACAAGTAAAAAGCAGTTTATTGTTTAAACCAACCAAGCCAGAACTCCTTTGTATGGTAAAGAATAAAAAGACAAACTGCACTAAATTGCTATGGCATCATTTACTTTGCAAAGATGAATGCTGCAATATGGAAAGTGGAACATTCACTATAATACAAGATCTTAAGCATTGCAACTGCACAGAATTACGTAATCCAAAAGTCTCCAAGACACTAAAAATGCACCTGTACCAAAACTGCGTCTGTACCAAACCAGACATCAATTTTCACTTCACTTACGAAAAATCCCCTATGCGTCAAATTGTATCTTCTTCTATAACACAGTTAAAAATTCTGTTAAGCACTTAAGTGACTCTCATGCTGCACTACTAAAGGAAAAGAGGGAAAAAAAAATTATTAATGAATCCAATCTGGTAATGCTGATTGGTTTACTCTGGTCAACAGTAAACATGTTCAGTAAATGAGTAACTTGTCTACTTGGAAGAACCCCCTTTTTACCAAATCTTTAAAGATTTCTACATAATAACCACAGTTTGCTTTAGAGAAACAAACAAAAAAAATTACTTCTGCCTATACTGCATCTCTCTCCTAGTCAAAACGATCTGGTTTTGTGATTTTTTTTTTTTTTTTTTGGTCTAGAATACAAAAGCCGAGAAAATGTGACACTGTCTCAGATTTACAGCTATCATCTCTCTGCAGGCAACCTATAAGCACTGGCAGGGCAGGAGCAGCTATAGTGAAGGTGGAGTCAAACTCAGCCTTCTGACAAGCTACCAAACAGCCCCTGGGACACCAACCACAGGAATTTAGTCTGTGAATTTGCTTGCATAACCTCTGTTGAAGTGATTTTTAAAATTCTTTTATGTTTTAGAAGATCCAGACAGAAACAATTGTTTTATGTTATATAAACTCTGTCTGAAAAAGGCACCCCCAAATCATTACTGCTCGTTTGGTGAACACCACCACAGTCACTAAGAACAGACACATTTATGTTCTGTCCATTTGGTTGCCTGCTTTGCTATTCCTAGATATCTCCATGTACTACTGTTAAGGTTGGTCTCTAGGAGATTAACTTATTTAGTGTTTACCCCTCCCAAGATTTTGGCAAAATATTGTAACATTCAATCACACTGAATAACTCAGTAGGTGAGGGACCACACAGGAAAGCTGGCAAATCTCCTTTGTATTCAAAGCACCAATTCCTCAGCAAACACTCACAGCACTGTTATCAACCTTTTCAAGTTTCTCTTGTATCACTGAGTATCAGCATATAATCCTCAAGTCACTAGTCTTTATTAACCAGGGTCTGCTCCTTTTAGTTCTTACATATACTTTTTGTGGTTGAACATTAAACAGCAGCAACACTGAGGCAAAAGGACACTGAAGAAACCTTATTCTGTAGTTACTGCTCTTTTGCAGTATTATTGGGGATGTATCAACACAATAGCTGGATAAAAACAACAGAAATACACCAACTTATCCACACCTAGTTTAAACTAATAGACTCAAACTGGTGAAAAATCCAGATTTAGAAAGACCCTGGAGTAGCCAAAATTTAACTGAAAACGGTGCTGGCTATTCTCAGGAGAAACCTACAGGACCTAACACAGAGTAATGTCTGATCTTTTGTAGGATCTGTTGTTACTGAAGCAACTGAAAAACAGAGACTACTGAAAGAAAGTAAAGCCTTCTGCTCTCAGTTTCACATAATCATTGAGGTTGGAAGGGACAGCCTCTGGAGATCTAGCCCACAGTTCCCACCCCTGTTCCCCACTGTCATGGTTTAACCCCAGCCAGCAACTAAACACCACGCAGCCGCTCACTCACTTCCCCCCCACCCAGTGGGATGGGGGAGAAAATCGGGAAAAGAAGCAAAACCCGTGGGTTGAGATAAGAACGGTTTAATAGAACAGAAAAGAAGAAACTAATAATGATAATGATAACACTAATAAAATGACAACAGCAATAATGAAAGGATTGGAATGTACAAATGATACGCAGTGCAATTGCTCACCACCCGCCGACCGACACCCAGCCAGTCCCCCGAGCGGCGAATCCCTGCCCCCCACTTCCCCGTTTCTGTACTGGATGGGACGTCACATGGTATGGAATACACCGTTGGCCAGTTTGGGTCAGGTGCCCTGGCTGTGTCCTGTGCCAACTTCTTGTGCCCCTCCAGCTTTCTCACTGGCTGGGCATGAGAAGCTGAAAAATCCTTGACATTAGTCTAAACACTACTGAGCAACAACTGAAAACATCAGTGTTATCAACATTCTTCGCTCTGAACTCAAAACATAGCACTGTACCAGCTACTAGGAAGACAGTTAACTCTATCCCAGCTGAAACCAGGACACCCACCCACCCCCAGGAGTCTCCCCAACTCAAAGCAAAGTCATCAAAACCAGATTGCACAGGGCCACATCCAACTCATTTTTGAGCATCTCCAAAGATGGAGGCACCATAACCTCTCTGGGAAACCTGTTCTAGTGGTTGCCCAGTCACATACATACACACACAAAAAATGTCTTTTTATAATTAAGTGGAATTTCCTGTATTTCAATTCATGCACAATGCCTTGTGCCTTGTCACTGGGCACCACTGAGAAGAACCTGCCTCCATCATCTTTACTCCCTCCCACAAGGTACTTATATACAGTGATTAGTAAGATTGCCCTGAGCCGCCTTCTTTTCCAGTCTGAACAGTCCTAGCTCTCAGCCTCTCCTCATCTGTCAGATACTCCAGTCCCTTAGTCATCTTAGAGGCCTTTCGCTTGACCTGCTCAGGATGGTTACATCTGTTTTGTACTGGGAAGTCCAGAACCAGACAGAAAGAATTTTACCAGTAAAAAGCACGGATAACGCTGCAAGAGACTCAAGTTCCTATGTCCAGTTAACTCCTAGAACAGTCTACTAGATTTTCAGCGAAATAGAGAGCTTCTAATACACCAAGTGTTCAAAACCATTTTCTGAGCAAAAACAATTTTCAGTGACTTAGAGATTCTCCATGGCTCAGACTCGAACTGATATACTTCAGTAAAAGTGCTACTAGCTACAGAAAACGTAAAGCCTAAGTGATACTTAGCAAAAAGGGAACCTTCAGTAGTAAATATTTCATATAGACTTGTGGAAAAAAAAAAAAGCTATCTTTTTGCTCTAGAAGATACTTAGTCCATTTTACTGCAAGGATTGCAAAAGCCCGGCAGCATTTCCATCCCCAAACACCTAAAAACAGCAGGAGTTGCATAGGTCAAGAGAGCTCATACTCAATAATTTATATTAAAAAACTTCTTTTACTTCATATGACACACTAAGGAGAAGAAACATTCAAGTTAAACACTTAAGTTCCAGAAAAATGATGCAAAAAATAGTCTTTAATGAAGCACCACTCTAAATAATCAAGTTTTTAAGCTCAAATACAAACAATTTAACATCTTACCACCCCCAATACTATTTATGTTCCAGCTAGATAAAAGAATTCAAATAACAAAACCTACCTTCTGAGCAGATTCCTTCTTTTTCTTATCCTCTTTCTTCCTTTTCTTGTCTTCCATTAACTGTTCTTCCCTTTCTTGCTCCTTCTCTCTGCCAAAACATGAAAAACAATGGTATGAGCACAATCAAGCTGTGTAAGAACAGCCACACGTACTATACCCCTTTCTCCCAAGAAAGGAAGTCAAGATACTAGATTCCTCTATATCATCATACTTCATTTGCATTTGAGGGTTTCAGTCTAATTGAGATAAGAAAAGCACCTTCTAGCTCAGTGTGGCCACAATCATGCCACTTGCTGCATAAAGGAAAATGCCTTTATTCAGATCAGGCCTCTTATGGCAGTACCCTATATAAATTATCTACATGTCTGATATTAGAAAACATCTTCAAGACATTTTGGCCAAAGTACCCTTTTAATTGGGTTGTGCTATTATTTAATGAACAGTCTCATGAATCTTTTCATATGGTAAAAAAAGGGAAGCTGTAATTTAACATAAGATGGTTTGGTCTGATACGACATTTATCTTCACAAGGGGAAGAAATTATTCTACTGCCTGTAGCTATGTCACTTCTAAGAGACTAGAAGTGTCATATCAAATCAAAACCATAATTTATTATACAAATCACTAATTTAATTTCTAGCCTATTGTACCCACCCACAGAATTTTTGTGATAAAACTTGTAATATAAATTACTTTCCAGGGAAACTATTTTTTCCACAAGAACATTCTTTCAAAAAAGGAAGAAAAATATGTGCAGCTGCTATTGTTGTCAAGCTACCATCTTGTTGCTATGTTTTGTACCAAATATGAAAGTACCAGAAAATGGTTAATTTACTGCACATATGCTATTGGCTGAGCTGTTTCTATGGTGAATCACATTTTCGTTAACCAATTCTCCTCACCTCCTTAAAAGTAAATTTAAGATCATGTTTTCAGCTCACTTGGAGTAATTCTTTCTATAGAGAAAGATTAAGACAAAGACAATTACTGTAAAAAGATGATCTGACAGATGACGGGTAGGATCAGAGACCAGAGTTGTGTACTTTACAAATGGGAAACAACTAACAAGTATAACCCATGATCTTTCAGAACAAGATTTTATAAAAACCAGAACAGCTTTATAAACAAAACTGGAATTTATAATTGTACTGAACTCTTTCTTGTATTTATGAACAAATCAAAGCTTTTTTGACCACACTTTAAAAAGCTTAGAGTTGTGTTGGCTTTGCTGTCACATAACTCAGTCTTTTCCTTCCATTGCATCTATATGGTATAGGTAATATTTTTGTCTGCATTTTCACTGGATAGTGCCAAGCCAGCGTACAAAGAGACATTTACATAACTAATCAATTCCTACAAAAATATTTTGAGAAGTTATGTGTTAAGAACTTCCTGATTGAGGACTTCAAAGAACTCTCTTAAAGAGAAAAGATTCTATGCACAGTAATAAAATGTCTTCCCGGTTTCCTAAAGTTCGGCTCTCCTTCATGGACAGAGAAAATGGATAAGGGCAAGATGAGTCCTTAGCAGCAACATCCTGAGGTTATTACCAAATACAATTCACACGTAATGGCAAGTTCAGCCTGCATTTAACAAAGTTTGAAGCAAGCATTCCACATCACACAGAACAGAGTTTTATGCACTCTGGTATTGCTTGAGCCAGTTCTTGCTCTTTTCTGTACAGCATACTTCCCAGTCCTAAACTCTGGCAAGCAAAAGCCCTGCAGGTTTTTCAGTTTTACTAACAGCACACGACATGAAGCACAGGGGAGGTTAGTATACTTCGCATTGTCTGTCATGGCATTGAGACAAAGTTCTCCTTTTTCTTTGAGCCATAGATTGTAAGCAATATGAAAATGCTCTCCAGTGACACCCTCATCTTTCAGAGTTACTATAACCTCAATTTATGTTTGTACTACTTTTGTACTACCAAGCTACGTGTGCCTTTGGGGCTGTATACTACTTCCAAAAAACTTTCTTGCAGCAGGCAAAAGTTTAAAAGCTGTCTTAAAAGAGCTGCTGAAAAAGGGCAGGATCAAAATACAAAATGACTTCCAGTAACTGCCTGGCACACAGACAGCCTTCTACTTAAAAGCACCTTCCTTAGTTTTGTGAGCTGAAGAGCAAGGAATAGAAAAGAATGAGGAAAAGGTCATATTCACAATCAAAGCTGAAGCTATGGCTTACAACGACATGTAGCACTAATAGTAAAAGGAGCCAAGGATAGAAGATCTATAGCCTGAAAGTAGACACCTAGTTATGGTCATCTGTCTTTGTGTTAAGTTCAGGACAGGGAGATTGCTACTGCTGCTGCCTTATTTTCAGACATACACAGTCAAGTATCTATGGTACTAAGGCTGCAGAGAAGCCCTTTGTTTTGCATGACGACCTCCCTTCTTCTGCTCTTTTAGTAGAGGTGTGCATTTAATATTCCACTGGGCATATCATCAACAACTACAATATAGCAATAATCAATACTTAGTAATTTAGGCTTGAATTCATATAAGCACGCACCTAAGTTGTACTGAGGTGGAAGGGATCTATTTGAACACTTGGGCTGCATCACACGTACAAGACCATAAAGTTCCTGGCAAAGCGTAACTGAAACCTCACAAACATGTAGGAAGTATGAAGTTGTACTCTACAAATGACAGAGCAAGAATTGATGCTATAGACACGCTAACAATGTACCACTACGTTGAAACTTCACTGATTTGGGGGATGGTGGAGGGTAGAATAGCTTATTGCCATTTTGAGTATCACACTTGCCATCTTCCCACTTTCACTCTTTGATGCATTTCACTAATATTTGAAGTTTTGTAATCAATGGTTTCCCTTTTCAGTCATACACAAGAGGCTTGTTAAACACAAACTTAACTTGCAGTGTTAAGTGTTCTGATAAATTTAACACAAATAGAGTTTTCAAGTACCTCACTGATTCATTCAGAAGCCAACACTGCCTATTAGCCTTCTCTCCTTAGCTAAAAGATAATTCTTCCTGGTCTGGTCAAGGGAACTGGGAGGTCCACCATGTACATTCCAGCAACCAGCTGCTTAAATTGACAAGACCAACATGGGGAGAAAATCCATCAACTCCAAAGGAGTGAATTTAGAGTCATACAATGGGGTGTGGTTCCGTTTTTTGTTACCAGCAGGTAGTAAAGGGTACACGGACACACCACAACCCTGAAGAGGAAGTTTGCTAAATAGCAAACAGCAGCCAGCTTTTTACTCTATCTAGCTTTCTTCAAGAACGCATATGTCCATCTTAAAAATATGACCTAACTGCACTTTAATATTTCCCACAAATCTTAGAATCAACATTACTGAAAAGTATTTTAAAAGCGTCTTTAATTCCAAGTATTTAAAGTAAGGCACACTAACAGCTTACAAATGAAGAGAAACTATAAGCTGTAATCCCAAAATTTTATTTATAAAAAAACCAAAACTAAACCAAACCAACCCAGTAGCTATGATGCAGTATACTCAATAACTTACCTAAGTTCTTATAACAACCTCTTCTGGCTAAGACAAAAGCAGTCATTTCAAGACAAAAAAAAAATGTTTTTCAGCTAGTTAACTAGAGAAGTAATAGAAAATACTTGTTAAGTCCAAGTTATTAAAACAGATAGCCATTTCAGGAAAACAAGAAAAAAAAATAGGTATTCAAGAAGTGTGCCCTCCTCCAAAACAATTTACCAGTTTTGGAAAAATGTTAATTTCCTGCAAAATCCCAACATTCATTTTTCCAGAAAGCTATTTTAAAAAGACTTATTCTTGCAACAGATAGGCTTGAGGCACAGGTAGAGGACAGAAGTTGTCTTCAAAGTTCTTGCTATCACAAACTTAACTGTGAGACAAGATGACGTACTAGGTATTACACACTATCTGCTGTCAACATGCTTTGATAGGTAGAGATAAAGCACCACACAGAGTATTAGTCTACGCAAAACCCCCACAACCCTATAAAGTCACCCTCAAGCTAAAATGGCAGAAAAATTGTAAGTAAAATGTAAGAAATGAAAATTCCTAGAAACTCAGGAGTGGCACTTCTGTGTATGCAACTCTCAGCTCCTTCCATAGGGCTATAGGACAACAGTGTAACAGTGTTTGGAAGTTCCTCATACGTAAAGATGTGGACTAGATGCCATCACTGTGTCATCTTCCCTCCTCTTGACCCCATGCTTTACTTTCTTTCAGTACAGTTAACTTGGTTTAGCTATACTATAACACAACACAGGAGTGACAGTAAACTTCTACAGGTGCATCCTGTTCTCTGCATTGTAATAAGCATAGGATGAATTACAAATCTGCTTTCAAATTGTGAGCCAACTTCTGTACCTTCTTCCAGAATACAGGGGATTCCGAAACTACACTTGTAGGATCGGCAGCACTTTAACAGAACAAGCTTTTATCTATGCAGCTACAAGATCACATTAACAACCGTTAAATTTTCCCTAAAGGCTTTAGCCATAACTAGCCAGAGCTAAAGGCCATCACCTTATGTGAGATAATGATTTGCATGCATAGACCAGTCTCACTCACAAGGCAGCACTTGAGCTATTAACTAACTCTTTCTTAGACAGGCCTCTAGTGATCCAAAAATATCAGACCACAAATATGTTTCTAATCATTTAGAAAGAGGCAAAAAGACTCAAAGCTTGAGGGACTAAACCAGAAATTTAATCTACAGTAAGGTATCCAACTTCAATCAAGATTTGAAGCAAGAAGAATTTCCAGTGAACTCTGACTACAAGCATCTAGCTTCTCAGCATTTCTGTAAGTCTCCTCAGTATTTTGATAAATTATACAGCCTGGATACCAGCAGAATTAGGCATCACACACTGGTGTCTCAGATGTGTTAAAAACCACCTTTCTAACAAGCTCAAGGCCAGGTATGCTTCCAAGGCAAAAGCTCCTCTCAATCTAAACAGGGACAAAATCCCTTAGAGAAAAGTAAGCTGTCTTCAACACTGCTATTTCATGAACAGCTTGCTGCTGCCACTGGAGAAGAAGGTTTCATATTCTTCCACTTTATTTCTCTTCATCAAGCTCTGTCCCTGCCCTTCCCTTGCTTGAGCCTTCTCTGGAACACAGCTGATTGTAGGGCAAGCAAATTCAAGTAAAAAACTCACCTGGACCATTCCCCCCATTTTGTAAATAGAATTAGCTTAGAGTATTATCAGACAAACACCAGAAGTAGTGTGCATAAGCAGCAAGGAATCTTCTCCTTTCAAAGGAGCATGTTAAATTGGTTGCAATTGAATGAAACTGCACCTTATTTTATCGCAACACCTCTCCACACAGCACCCAGTTAAAACTCTATAAATTGTATCACAGAAAGATCTACCAGTAAAAGGAGCGTATTTCCTTTTGAAACAGACTCCTACATTGTTCTAATATATTAAGGAGAATGTTTCCTCTGGACTGTATTTAGTCCTTTATCCCATACTCTGCATTTGTGACCTGAGCATTGTCACCTGCATCTGTGCAATTCTCCTAACTGTAACAGGGGCTTTATTGGTACAATCCTCTAGTGTAAGAGTACTTATATATAAATACATTAAAAAGCATAAGGTGATTAGAACGAAGGGTCATGAGCAATGAAGAAAAAGCATACTACAAACTCCCAAATGAGTTCTTGCACCTTGAGGTGCAAGCCCTTCTTGCTGCAGCAAAGAATACTGGTAGTCTACTGCTTCGAATGCTTAAGGTGGATGAAAGCTTTTAAATTGTATCAGGAAGCTGGATGTCAGAGACTAAAAATGAAGCAAAATTAAATGCACTGCTACTGGAGTATAGAAATCTTTAGCTTTACTTCTACTTCCATTCAACATATCCCACTTAATAGACACGTTCCATTATTTCAACAGCATGAGAAGAGTATGCCGTGTCCAAACACGCAAGTGTGCTCCAGCACATTTAAACAGAACATCAAACAGAAGCAAGACATAACACAGCATGGGATAAATCCCAGGGTTGACAGACCCTAAATTTCTAAAGGTAAAATTAATTCCAAAAGACTAAGCTGTGTAAAGAGTTATGATCTTGCTGATCAAAAGATTCAAAATGGGATTAATTCATTTTATAAAAAAAAATGTTAAAATGCAGAACATCACAGCCACCTTTCTTGTTAAGCAATGCTTGCATGCATAAACTAGACAGATGTAAGCCATACAAAAGCTGGTTAAATAAGAGATAGCCATTCAGAAAGTCAGTATTTAGGCTGAACTGACAAAAACAGAGTATGAAATTATTTTAGGCCAAATGACTTCTGATGTTTATATGGAAAAAAACCTGATCCTTCAGAATAGCACCCCTGAAGATTCAGAGTATAAAAATTTCAAGGAGAAAAAAAAAAGGAAATTACTTGAAATATGACTTAAGTTTACAGCATCATTGAACAACTGCAACATTGAAGTAAACGATAAACTATGCAGTTTAAAATCAACCAGGTAGTAAAAGGACAATTGTCCCACACTTTTTGAATGAAAGTGAAATCAAGATATCCGAACTCAGCTCTTCAGTGGAGTATGAAATTAGAACTTTGTATTTGTAACATGTATGTTCATAGCATAACACGTGTAAGACAATAACAAAAGTGTGTCACCCCCCGCCCCACCCCAGGGCAAGCTGTGGATTATATACACAGACAATATACGCTTCGCCATGGATTAAATGAAAAGACTTTAGAAAGTGTGGTTTTAGAAGTGCTCTGTAAAGCAGTGTTTTCAAAAGGCAAAAGATTATTGCTCGTCAAGGAGTTAGAGTAAGCTGCTTTTTTCTCCTCTTTGGCTGAAAACCAAAACAGCGTCACAGCAAGAAGTTTGCTTACTTTAAATAGCATATCTGGAACAACTGATATGCCTTTATCGCAGCAAAACATCAGTAATTTGAAGCTGCTGTAGAAAAAACCCCAACTTTAAAACATCGGCATACTGACTTCACTAAAAGCGTGCTTTTCTAAAGAAAGACCCCTTATAGACTTAGACTTGTTAATAGGGTAAGGTTAGTTCCTTGTAGAGTATTCTCTCTCTATATGCACAATGATTTACATACTAGAATGAAAACAGCTCTGACCATAAAGGGCTGTTTACTTTAAAGAACTGGACAGTATAAGCCCTGCAATACAACAACAAACACTCACAAATATGGAGGTTTGTTCTCAACCCTTCAGCAACTGCTTTGGGGGGAGGGGGTCAATTTCAGTTTTAAAAGTCTCCTGTTATTAAGAAAACCTTGGATTGTGTAAAAAAAAAAAAACGAACTGAAATGTTCTTAATATTCCATATTTCTTGCTTGCACTCCTTTTATAGAATTACTCTTTCCAGCTGTATCACTTACATACATTAAAAGAATGACTTCCAGGTATGATCTAAAGTTTCCAGATGTTAGCCACAGTTGATAAAAAGGGAAGTTTTACAGAAATGGAGAGCTATAGCCAAAGTTCCAGAATGTAAGAACTGAGCAAGTTTTCTCCCCTACTTCAGTCTTCGAATGCTTCAGAGCTCTTACAGACCAGTAATTATTATTTCATAGCATGAGCACTCACGCATACCAGACACAGATAAAGTGTGTTTAGAGAATTGTGAAATGTGGTAAAAATAGCCCAAGAACGGCAAAACATTCAGTTAGAAATCTGCTTGTAATTAGGATGTCCAGTATTTTTTCTATCTTATCAGAACATTCATTCAGCAAGACACAGTTCTATCCAGGACTTCAAGGTTTTACTGATTATCAAATAACCTTATTTTCCTCTCAAAAGTATTCACACGTGTAAAAAGGTCTATTATCTACAACTGTTTACTAAGAAAAATATTTTTGTGGTTCTGAAAGCCACAAAAAATACATAGAAAAATGAATGCATAACAAATGAATATGCAACAGTAAATGGATAACAGCTACCACAATAAAATCTCAACAAAGAACCTGTCTCTGCTACAGGCTTAGAGAGAAACAAGTTTTTTTTGTCAAGGAAGGAGCTGGCAATCCTCAAGTAGTACAGTTGAGATCTCTGTTCCACTACAAATGATCTATCCTGGTAATATGTACTCTTTCAAACCCTAATTCTTGCTAAGCCATACTTTCAGCAGATAAGATGACAGACTACCTGGCAAAATATTTCTCTGTACCTTCCATTAAGTGAAGTCCTTTAATTTCTGCAATTATGGGTGGGTGGGTGGGTGGGGGCTATCAAAGCTCTGGACAGATGACCACACTGAGGGAGCTGCTGCTGAACTTTCCTTTGCGTGCAAAAGACTTCTTTTCGCTACACCATCCAAAAAGAACACTTTACCTACCTCACTGTGAATATGGAAATACTTCAAGAGTCCTACTTCGTCATACAACACGGGCTTTGAAATAAACAGGCTATCTGGGAAAAGTGCCACATGTCAGTTAAAGGATTGCTCATTAGTCTGCAAGTGCAGTATACACAAGTATTTGCCAGTACTGCTTTGTATTAAAAGTTTAAGAGATGTAAACTCTACCAGTTCTATAATCTCAAATGGTTTGCATATCAGATGTAAACTCTACCAGTTCTATAATCTCAAATGGTTTGCATATCAGGAGAAAAAAATCCTTTCATTTGAAAACTAACAGAAGAAGAGTTACACAGTTTTCCTTAAACAGTCCTTTCCAGTTTTGTTTTTTTTTTAATTTTTTTTTAATTATTATTTTTTTAAACCAATTCATCTTTTGGAACTAAGTGACACTTTCTGTGCTAGATACATGATACTCTTACTGGTCTCACCATCAGAATCACAAATTCTGATTGAAGGGACCTCTGGAAGTCACCTGCAGTCTGGTCTAACCCCACACTCAAAGCAGAGCCATCATCAAGCAGGTTGCTCAGGACCTAGTCACGTTCAGAGTATCCCCAAGGACAGAGACACTATTACCACTGTGGAGAGCGTATTCCCTTTTTTTTTTTTTTTTAAACTATACCCATTGCATTTGCCTCTCCCCAATATCTACTCAGAATTTCTTTTCGGCAACTTGTGTTTGCTGTCTCTTGTTTTGTCACTGTGCACCACCTCCAGGAAGAGTCCGGCTCTATACCCTCCCATTAGACAGCTGAAGACAGCAGTAACATTACCCCCTTAGCCTTCTAAGGCTGAATAAATCCAGTTCTCTCAGCCTCTCCTTGTGCAAGATGTGCTCTAGAACACTAATCATCTTAGTGGCTATTTAATGTTAGCCTCTTTCCTGGATGAGAGCCCAAACTGGACACAGTATGTCACTTCTCTTGACCCACTGGCTATAGCCTTGCTAATACAGCCCAGCATGTAGCTGGTTTCTTAACAGCAAAGACACCCTGCTGATTCACATTCTACCTTTTCTTTGTCAGGACCTTTGGGTGTTTTTTCTGCAGAGCTACCTTCTCATCAGTGGATGCCTAACCTATGCTATAGCACAGGGTTATTTTGCCCCAGGTGTAGTATTTTCCATTTACATTTGTTGAATTTCAAGAGGTTTCTGTCAGACCATTTTCTCCAGCCTACTGAGCTCCCCCTGAACAGCAGTCTTACCCTCCAGAGGTGTCAACCACCCAGCCCAGTTTACGACCACCTACGAACATGCTGAGGGTATGTTCCATCCCACTGACCAGGTCATTAATACAGACGTTGAACACTATTAGCCCCAGCGTTAACTCCCACGGGGTACCATACTGCCCAGCTGCCAGTGGACTTTGTATCGCTGACCATAATCAACTTGGTATCACCAACTCTGGCAATCCAGCTCTGGAATCATTTTTCAAAAAAAAGTATTACCTTAGAGTAGAATGAACAAGTATTTCTGTACTTAGTGGTCCAGTGAACAGGGAAATAATTACAGATATGTCTTCTGCAGAAGAACTGCCACAGAAAGCCCTAAATGAGCTACCCTCCACTTCAGGGGTCTGTATCAGTACACCGCTGCATGGTGCAGCCCAGATCGACTCCACAAGTCAAGCTCAAAGCTCTACTGGCAGCTTTACCAATGCCTCACTGGGGCTTTGAACTGGTTACAAATTGTGACGCAAGTGAAGTTGATGAGCATTACTGCCACCTTACTAACGCATTGTTGTAGGAATATATGAGAAGTGCTATAAAAAAACCCCTGTTTACTGTTAATCTTCTGACTGCAGTTAAAAAGCAAATGCTAGCTCCTGACTATGGTGTAAACTTAATTTTAACAAAAGCAGCTCTGTAGCTTCTTAAGATTACAAACTTCTGTCTTAAATGCCAAGAATAGAATTATTTTTTAACACAAAAAAAAAGTCCTAAGAAACTAATCTATTTGCTATGGTAACTATGCTACAGTATGCACAACAATTATGACATTTGTTTTAATGTCAGAATGTGACATTTCAGAAAGAATTCTGAAAAAGTATAACATAGTTTAATTAAATGAAACATTTTCTGCCAGAGCATCATTTGTGGCACCAGCACAGGCCTTGTAGACAGTAAGAAACTGGATCATACAGAATCTTTGACAACAGGAGTTGTTACATTTAAAACACACTTTAACATTTCTTGGACTATGACTGACATTTTAATATTTGTGTTTCTCAGCCATAAAAAAACAGAGACCTAAAACCCAGCCTGGTAAAGATCCAAACTACCTGGAGATACAAGACAATTTTAGGGGAAGGTGGAAGTAAAGAAAACATTAGATAATACCACATTACACAGTGTTATTGCTGTAGTTTAACACACTTTAAAATATTGGAGGTTTTCTTAACTTTTGTGGTATGGCAATTCAGGAGGGATCAGGAAAAAAAATGGAAATATATGTACGAGTGAAGCAGTTTCTATTTAGTGACAGTTAAATTACTGAAACACCTCCCCACACCCCCCAGACAGAAGCATGCTGCTTAAAAGCAGCTTCTACTGAATGACAGGGTGCTTGGAATTCTACCTGCCTGGGGATATTATAAGGAAACCCTCACAGCATCAGAATGGTATAATTTATACTTCATTTTATAAGTGATCTGATTGTTTACTTTTATTCAGTTTCCAAAGAAACACTCTAAATTCACTTGCTATAAAAACCAAAACACTTTATGCATGTTAATTAATAGCCTGACAAGCACATTACATACCTCCAGATCTGTACAATATTGTAAAATTTTCCATATACAGTGCTTCAGGGCACTGTAGTAACGAAAATAACATTTATCAAACTGTAAGTCATTATTTTAATTATACTAAATCAAAATACTAAAGCAAGAATGTATTTAATTTTATCAGTGGGAAGTTAAGAACAAGGTTTTCCACACAAAGTTATTATTCATCTGTTGTAGGCCAAGCTGGAAGAACCAGCAAGTTATGGCTGCTTGAACTTCTAATACGTTAAAAAAAAAACAACTCTTAGAGCTTGCTCAGATTTTCTTGGCAAAGGTGTATATAAGGTTTGTATTTTCTACTCCAGTTATTGCCTGCGGCAATATTTATTTTTAACAGGTAAGAAAATTCATTCAGCTACTTCTTGCAAATATTCAGTTATAAAGTTTCAGGACTGTCATGATCCCTATCAGGAAACCTAAATTAAAGGCAGAAGGAAAAGTAAGTAACATATTTTGCAGGTCTGGGAAACGCTGTGTAAGTCTTGCCAAATTACTGTCTCTTCAAACAAATCTATCTGCGTATGTTCAGTATATTCAGCTGAAGCTGGGCAGGTAAATTCTTGATATTCCATTATTACTAAGCATGCTCCATAAATTAAGGCTTATAACTAGGGTTATATGAAGAATTCTCCCCCCTCCCCCAATTGCTGTTCTTGAAGACTACAAACTATGGTCTACCCTCAGTAGAGGCAAAACTATTCCTCTTCATCCTTATGCCAGCTGAGCTGAGAGCTGAAGCAGGACTAAAGGCGAGTAAAAAAACCCCGGGAACAAGCTGTACAAGCAGACTGCAATAAAGCAGGACAAAGATCCAGGTGCTTTCAATTTGAATCCACCATAACGCACATGCACAAACCAGCACTTGCATTCAGCTATGCCTCACACTTCACTGGGCCACTTGGTTCCTTCCTAAAGCACTTTAAGTTTTGAAGCCCCTTGTTTTAAACCATATTTGTGTGTTTTGTGCAATGAGTACAATGCGAATGTAGCATCCTGTATGAAACAAAAAACTGAAACCGTGTATTTGCATGCATGAAGCATGGCAAATAACTTCATTTAATGCTATTGCGCCTTATATAATTAGACAAATGGCTAGCTGGCTAAGTCTTAAACAGATGTATACTTTTCAGAAGTTCATCGGTATCTTATAATTTTAATGACAGTGTATAATCATAACCCTCCTCCATCAGATGAGGGAAAAACCACACAAGAGATTGCTATGTATATTGTTATGTAATAGCCAAATACTAGATGCTATAAGAGCTGATTATCAATCTTGGCAATCACAAAGCTCAAATACAGACAGTACTCAGTCTGAAGTAAGAACTTGTTTACCAGCTAAATACCATGGATTAGTAAGCGAGTTCTTAGAATGCAATAAGGATTATATACACTCACTTCACAGTGAAGTTGCAGTTAAGCACAGTGTATAATGAACTTGAATGAGAAAGAGATCTGCAACTGGCAAAATTCAGTCTGGACTATGACTAGATAACACATGTTCAAGTTCTCATACTGACTCTAAAATGCAACTGGTACATCCACTACCCTCTCACCCTCTGCTACTTTTAATGATATATTTCCTTAAGAAATACCAGCTATGTTTAGCAGCTCAGTGGAGTTGTATACTTTTTTTTTTTTTAATTTCGAATTGACTTGGGGGAGGGAAGGATGACATATAGTAACACACACCCCACAATACAGCACTTTCCCAGGGTATGTTACAAAACAAGCGACTGCATGACCTGCTCAAGGTTACAGAATGACTCCATTGCTCACTCTGAATTAAAAACTGGTATCCTCCTGACTCCTCCTGTATTTTCACTAATAAAATACCACTACTGAACACTTGCACAGCTCCTTTCATCACAGGATGTCAAAGGTCTTTATAAATATTAATTAAGCATTGCAACAACACTAAGAAGTATGTAAAACTTAATTCTGCACATGAGTAAACCCAAGCAAAGAACAAATAACCTATGTTCAAAGTCATAGGACAAGTCAGCAGTATGGAGAATAAATGGCTCTTGCCATTAAGGAGCACTCCATTAGAAACAAGGACATAATTAACACTCCAAATGTGATGTGAACAGTGAATACATTACTATAAAAGCCTTGGTCATGCTCAGTCCTGCAAAGATGACACTAAATTTCAGGCAGCATTCTCATGAAGATACTAAGTTTGGTTTCCTCCAAACACAGAAAACAGTTCTCATGAAATTTTTAGTAAAATTCTGTTTTTCCTGACTGGTAACTTTCCTTAGAGGAGACAGGTATGAGTGTGATAGTCTTTGGCACTTTTACAAAATTAACAAGTAATATCAAGCTGAGACACAATTAAAATATGAATTCTGACCCCACAAATGAAAGTAAGCTACTTCTTAATATTCAATCATGTACCTCAGTAATTAAGGAAGCAAAATACCTATTTAAGAACTCAATATCCACTCTCAAAAGAAATAACCTTTACATATGTTTTCAGCAAACTATATTGTAGTCATCACTTCATCAAGTACTTCAGTGATCTTACAATTTAACATGTCCACGCTTTACCCGCTGCAAACATTACTTTACAATTATCTACTCTTTCCAATGATCATAACTATCATGAGACACTGATCTGTAACACTCAGTTCTAGTGTGAAAGCCAACCATGCTAAAACATACTGAAGTCAATTTGCTTATATGTGCTGACACATTTGCTGACTTTAATGACAGGAGTGAGATTAATTTTTCCATTACCCGTTAGCCCACCAAAAAGACCCCAAAAGGTAACAAAGCTCTGAACTCCTACAAAAATTCCTTTTTAAACCGTTTGAGAATCTGACATTAATATGACTGCAAAAAATACTTTTGCTTTGGAGAAAGACTACTGTTTTCTACATAAGACAAAACAAATCAAGTTGCACTAAAAACACTTGCAAATTAACTTCACAGTGAACCCTGTGTTAGAAAAGGGAACTTTGTTGTTACAATGTCAATAAAGAAATTAAATGAAAAATTGTGTAATTCATATTTCAGCCCAGCAACTTTTTGGGGTTTTGTTAGGTTTTTTTTGTTTTGTTTTTTAAAACAGCTCAAGCACAAGTTTTACTTCCCACCAAAATAATAAGATTCAGTGAAGGCTGACAAAGTTGGCCAAATGAAAAACAGGTTTTTTGTTTCGTGTTTTAAATTACAAAGTGTGTTTTTCTTCTGACTACAGAATGAATGTCTGGGTCTAGTGGTTTTGTTGGGGTTTTTTTTTGGTTTGTTTTTGTTTGGGTTTTTTTTTCCCCCTTTCAAAAGGACATAATCTGGCAGTAGAAACTTACTCTCTGGGCAATGAAGGTGTGTATCTCTATTATAATTTCATCTCAAGTTCTCTTACAGCACAAAACCAGAGAACAATTCGGTATTGTATTTGATACACAGCTTTCATTGCATGAAGCAATTTTTCTTCCCTCTTACATGGGACAACAGCTAGTTAACATAGTTTATGTTATCACTGAAGCATTATGCCTTCAACAGAGGACTGATGAGATTTAACAGCTAGGCTTCAATAAATGGTATTCCACCTCCCACCCCCAGTAATTCTTTGGAAATCAACAGCCCAAAAGTTGCTGAGTTTTCCTGTGTGAAACTAGTCACCCAACCTTCAGCAAAAAGGTCTTGAAGATCCTCATCAACTCATTACCACTTAGAAGTATGACCAAGTTCAAGATCAAATACTGCTGAGATGTGTCCAAATGGACTTGGAAACAAAGAGAGAGCAACCTTTTAGTCTGCAGCCACAGAAGCTTTACGTCAACAGTGGTAGTAGTGTACACTCTCCAGACAAACAGATCTACTACAGACATAACCATTAGGCAAGTAATTTTCCAAGTCTGGAAAAGCACAGGTATGTGATCCTTTTGTTACAATACAGTATTTCCAAGTTCATGCTTTGGTTCTAATGATTAGTCAAAACCATTTTTCAGTGCACTTAGTCAGTTCTCAATAGAGTTTCACTATATACACAAAGCTAATGATCCCTAGCTTTTATCTAGTATTATGTATAATGGATATCCTATGCAAAACGTCTAATTGTGTTGCAGTGTATTCCCACACTTTTAAGACATACTGCTTAAGTCACGGAGTATCATATCTATACAAAGAAAGGAATCAGAACTGTACTGTTACAGATCGTGGTTGTACTTAAGGTCATCAAGATTCCACTGTAGATGATAATAAAGTCAGGACTTGCCATGCCAGTACTACAGAGATGCTATAAATACTGTATCACTAACACACCCTATTTTATAAGGCTACTATTCAGTATTTGTTGCCTATAGGGTAATTACAGATGATGAAAAACTAAAATCCGGTGAAACAGCAGTGCTAAATTAAGCCAGCTGTTCCACAGCAAAAAAAGCTTAAATACATTTACCACTTAAAGTGTAGAATTAAAACAAACTGTCCTGTCACGCATCAACTTTGGCATGCATTTTGAGATACACTCTTTACAATATACAAACTAACATAAACTTCTTCCCTCCCTACTTTTATATGAAGATTTAAACACTGATAAAAGTTACCTTGACAAATTCAATCAAATCAGCTGTCTCCTTTAGATGGCTTTTACAATCAGATGCACACCACCATTCATACGGATGGAGTGGTATTTGTAAGATGTATACATGACAATGAAGTGAGCAATTTTGTTAACACACCATGCCCTCTTGTTCTGTGGCTTGCATCTGCTGTTAAGGCAGAGATCAGTTCTCATTAAAGCCTCAATGAGGATGAGAGACTGCAGACCCTGCTCAAGAAACTAGGTAAATCACAAGTGCATTAAGTCCTCTCCTTGCTGCATGGCTACAGACACCCCAAAGGCCAAAACATGAGACTTACAGTCATAAAATATAAGTGAATAAGTGAAAGGTGTGGGTTTTACTACGGAATTTGAGCTGCTCTCAATCAATAAAGAAAACCAAACTATGTGAGTGCAGTTTGCTCAAAATAAAGAGATATGCTAGACTTGGTATCTATTTTTAAAGCAGCACGACCTCAGGGGCACTGAAAAATGACTGTGTTTGACTCTTAGGGAACCTCCAAATGTGTTAAGCACACAGATTCTTCGCAGAGCCTGGTACGGAAGTGTTTTTTGTTTGCCAGATGCGTGCTTCTCACCCTTCTTACTGCAACCAGCTGGCCATCCTTTTCATTAGCCATTTTCCATTCAAAAGTGAGATCAATAAATTATTATTCAAAACATCACAACTCAATACTTTATGTCATGAGTCATGACTAATTAAGACGTAAGCTGAAATTATTGACTGGCACACAGAATGAAAACTAGAGAATTGTAAAGAAACTGTGTGTAGGAAACAGGAAAAAAGAAAACAACAACCCAGTACAAGTGCAAGACATGACTTGTTTTAAACTAAAAGAAACTTATAATCCTTCCTCATGAAGTTACTTAAGCAGCCAAAAAATTGAAAGCCTCTCCAAACTTGTGTCCTCATATTATCACTTGAGTTTTGAGGACGTAAAGAAGATGTGATCATTTGGATCTGGCATTCCAAGAAAATGATTACCTAGGATCTCAGAATGGCAGAAAGAACCAAATACTCTCACCAAGGCATGCAGCATCTACAAACACCACTCCCATTCTTCATCATCTAGAACATTATTTTTGCCTATCTGCAACTGTGAATTCTTCATTCATATGGAACACTGATCACTGTCCTGAATTGACAGTATCCTATCAACGTTCTCTGGAATCTAGTGGTTTGCTATTTGCCCAAGATACTGTCAAGAACAGTGGTGGGAAGACATGGACAACCAACATGTAATAGTAAGTAACAGTTGCATTGCTATATACTTACCTAAATTTCAAAGACTTAAAACTGCTGCTGTGTTTTTGAAGAACAATTAATTGCAGAATGCTTGATTTGACATTAGCTCTGCACCCTTCTTTCCTCACAAAGAACAAATTCTTAATAATTTTAACGGCCAAGATTAAATTTCTAAGCATATTATATCATAGGTCTGCGTTTTACGATATGACTGAATTATGTACCAAGGAAAATTCCTTCTGTTTTAGGAATCTCCCAGGAAAACATGTACAATATACTTCAGAAAGCTAATAAAAAATCAGTTTCCACACATAGCAAAGAAAAAACCTCACTCCCTTTTTTCATGTCTACAAGCACAATGTATTGGCACATAACACTTGTACAGACGTGTATAAGTGCCCCACTGTTCAAAAGTTTGCAGCATCTCAAAGCCTTTGATTTCTAACTTCTCCTCATGTTTTTAATTACTTTTGCTTCCATTAACTGATACGATAGAGAAAAACAATTTCTAAGTAAACATCTCAATACTTCTTTTTGTTTGCGGGGTGGGGTTTTTTGGAGGTGGGGTGGTGCTGTTTGTTTTTTAGTATTTTTAACTTGGTTTTTGGCAAGCTATGTTTGGAATGATAGAGACAGCTGTCAGTTCTCCATAGGAAGCATTATCAGGAAGGATATTAGAAGTTCAGTCAAGAGCTTTGTAACATCACAGTAAACTGCAACTGCCTAATGATAAACGCATTTTTAAAAAGAGACCACACCGAGGATAAATTAGGTTAACACCATGGTTAACACTAGAAATACTACTGTTTGTTCACATGTTTTTGCTAAAAGTAAGAACTAAAGCAGAAAGTTACTGGAATCCATGGAATAAAACCATCACAAGTAGCAGCCACTGCATTACGATGAAGTACTGTCACCCTAAACCGCACACCTTCCTGATTTAAATGGGAGAACCCAAGCCTTTGCTAACACAGTAGTGCATCTTAGCTGTAATCTGTGCAGATGACCAGAGACACCCATATAGTGGTAGCTTAGAAGAATGTAGAAATGTCTCTTCTTCATTCCAAAAGGAATGGAAAAGTGCTGAAAACAGCATTCTGCAGGCCGTACAATCATACCTGTTTAACAGCCTATTTAAAATTAACTAGCCACAATAGTTATGAGGTAGAAACAAAAGAAAGTCTAGGAAAAAGTCCATTAATAGGCAGAAATGATCACCACCTCTCACATTCAATAGTCTGATAAGCTATTTTTGATTCATCCATTTTTATAGTCCTGATACTGTGCGCCATTCCCTAGCTGCATTTTAAAAGTTAACTTCATTTCATGCCTTCTGGAAATAAAGCATAGATTAAACCACCTAGTCTAGACATGAAACACTTACTAATTGCTAAGTAAACAATCATTTCCTTATTTCTTAAACTAAGACATTAGAAAGTTTAAGTGAAAAGTGTTCACTGTATCCTCAGGCACTTGTATAAACTAAGGATAGTCTCCCACCAGGGAAAGAATTTAACTATGCTGTTATTTCTGTGGAATTAGTGTCTGCCCAATCTCAGCAGTCGCTCATCTGAAAGCTCCTCCTATTTGTATTGAGTGCAGAAGACAAGAATTTTGAAATCTTGATTGAGGGTTATCATTCCTTGTCTCTTTCCAGGAATGATAATTTACAGCTTAAGTGTTGAATTTTACTTGCTGCTTGTGTCATTCACAGACACAGTACCAGATCCATTTCCAACTTCAATCCCATTTAAATACCTCCTGCTTTTTAATACAGTAGCTTAGAATAACTTAGAAATTTTAAAGAACAGTAAATAATCAGTCTGAGGACTGGATATACATCTTGCTTGAAAAATCTAGTGTCCATTCATACTCAAGAAGGAAATATTTTTAAGTTAACTATGCATTACTATCAAAGAAAAAAGCTCTCATAGACTAAGTCAGCCTTGTAATATCTATATTCCAGAAAGCTTACATTCCTTCACAACATGGAAATTCACATCAGAAAGTTGCTTCAACATATAAAAATTCTAAGATGACAAGAACTTGCAAACAATATACAACATGGCATGCACCACTCTTTCTGCTATGGAAGAGCGAAATAAATTGTAAAGCAAGAGGTAATCCACAAAAGAATCTAAAATGAGGAAACCACTGAACTGCCACCTAAGAGATTACAAAAGAGCACCACCACAATGGTACACAAAAAATAAAAACGTTAAGTCATAAGGGAAAAACTGAGGTGGAAATTACAGTGATAAATGAAATTTACCATTTAACACGTTTCTAAAGTTCCAAGACTAAGCTGATTTGTCTTGTTAAATTCTCAACCCAAGTAGTGTTTGCTACTTTTAGGTAATTTTTGCCTTGTTGCATTATGTAAGATTAACAGCTTATTTTTAATGAAAACCATGCATTTCCCATGTTCAGCAATGATGTCATAAGACACAAAGAAATGCATAAAACTTAGAGACTAATTTTCAAAGAGTAACAGACATTTTTTACTTCTGAGTGGTTAAAAATACGCACTCTTTTTCAACATCAGTCCTAACAGAAAAATAGCTACATTAAAACCATTTAAAGCCTTCAGCATATAGACTCACATAAGTTCTGCATGTTTCCAGCAACAAAAATAATTTTTACCTCTGCTGGCAGTAGATCTGAAGACTCCTCCTGTCTTTAATTAACCTCTTCCTATCTACCACCGATGAATTTCGTAAAAGTGTGGAACAGAGCAGTTTCATTTTTAGACACTACACAAAAACAATGTATGATACATGACAGGAATGCAAGACATACACTTCACAAAAAACTGCACTTCTAATGTATTCAGTTAAACCTTCTCTCTATCCTCTTTAAGAAAGGTGGCTCTGCATAGAGACAGGTCAACTCTTTGCTGCTATAAAAAGTTGAAGGTTAAAATGCGTAAGCTGATGTGGGAGACTATTTCCTGCTGAAAGAAAAGCCCTTTAAACACTAGAACCTCAAATCTAATTTGTCAGCTTATTCATGCTTCCATGCATACTGCCAGTGCAAAGCATCTTTCTATGAAGCCACTGTATTGGAAAAATGGTCAACGCTACCTAGCAAAAAGGTTAGCATGACCTTAAAGTAAAAGTGATACAGAATTCAATCACTCACATAAGCATTTAAAATTCCAAATTTCAGGTGAAGGACCAGACCTTTACTTTAATCAAATCCATCTGCTATGCTTGAAGTGCCAGCTGGACTCATGGTAGTCACTAAGTATAATTTACATGTGGCTGACTTCTGTGGGAAGTGTACCAAGCAAGTGTACCTAAGTCACCAACTTTTTCTTACACTCTTTCTACAGAGTATAAAACCCCCATACATTGGGCACCACTGAAAACAACATCCTTACTTAAACCGGCCTTTGATAAGCTTGCTCTTAACATCTTGTTTTAAAGAGACAAAGGAGAACTTTATTCTGCCACTGAAGCTATCTCTGCCAACTTAAAATTAGGAGGCAACAGAGCTCAGAATGGAACAAGCTCAGCTGGGTCTCCCACTCACCATGGCAAGAATCTAGTCAGTAACACTGTTTTGAGTGGCAACTGGGTAGCAACTCTACTCTAAACTCAGCCACTCATCACTATATGGTTACAGTATTTCTGGAAGACCTGCTGGGAAGAACTGCAGTTTAATTACAGCATATTACCAGCTGTAATAGGTGAATAAAGCAAGAGCTGCCACAACAATGTCAATCTCTAACATAGCCCAGGCTTGTGCAACAAACCTGACAGACATCCAGTCAAAATGTCTTCTGAAGCCACAACCAAAGGGAATTGGGACTTGTAAACACTCGAACAGCTGAAACTGAAAGGGAAACTCAGCATTTTCCATCTGGCTCAGTTAGCAGGGTGCATAAAAAAGGACAGCGAGTAAAAAGAAAAAAAGGAGACCACTGTAATGCTCAAATTATTTTTATTCTGATTTTCATTAACTACCAATGAAATTTCTAGATGCAGCCTCAAAGTGCACACTGCTCAGGAACAATTCTTTCCAAATAGTGAGACACAGTCACGCTGCACACACCAGGAGACCGTGGGGCACTGTTACGGAGTGGGGGAGAAGAGGGAAAGGAAGGCTCAAGTGCTTCAATCCCTCAGAAGTGAAACATTTTATTGTTAAGTTTTCAATACTTGGATTGCTTTTAGGAGCTATTTAACTTCTTTGTTATTTTCAACAGACAAAATGAAAATTACTTCCTGGTAAAACATTGAGGTATTTGTTTGTTTGTTTTGGGTTTTTTAGTTTGTTTTCTCTAGCTATGTTCAATGTTAGTAATTTAGGAAAATGTCCTTACTATACATTTGCATAGGGCCTCAGTTAGCAAGAAATGGTACACAGATAAAGCAAATGTACCTGAGATAAAAACCAAACTCTACTTTGCTTTTAGAGCTTGGAACTAATGACATTTTGCCTGGAAAACAAAGTCCCTTTTACTGTGAAAATGGATTTAGTAATCCCTGCCAAGATTTTTAACAGTACAGAAAAGTAACTCGTAATGGTGATGTTCCATTCTATAACAGTATTTTAGATCAAAACCTCCTCCCTAAAGTGAACTTCTGAAATAACCAAAACCGTCCATACATTCAATAAAAGCTACTCAAAGCTAAGTTTTTACTTCAGGAAGGAAGAAAATACCACTCAGCGAACCTACAGCAGGCTTTGTCTTCTTTCATATTGCACTGAGGGATAACAATGTTTAAAGCCTCATTAAAAACTCCACAAGTGTTAAACAGAGAATGTGAATTTCAGTTTAATAAACAGAAAGATCACCTCTGAACTAGGTTTTCACTTCTATTTTAAAACATCAAAGAAAATCATGTACTTTTCAAGGATTTTTTTTTGTTAATAACACTAATATTTCTCAAGCTAGTATGCAGAGCAGCTTTTAAGCCCCAAATTCCTCTACCCTCAGCAAAAGCCCTTAGTCTGACCTGAAGACACTGCACCATGGTTTGTTATGGTTTATGACCCAGCTACATTAACCATATTCCTTGGTAAGTGGAAATCCACAACTGCTAAATGTGAGTTTTAAACACAGAACAGAACTTTTAGCATTTGAAATTTTGAGAAGGGTGAAATACACAATTCCATCTTTTTACCCACACTGTAATTCTAGTTAAATCAGTTTTGTTCCCATAAAGCCATACAGGAAAAAGAAAGCATCATTCTATTCACAATTCAATACAGCTGTGTACGACTGGCTTCAGCCCCAGGCCACAAGCCAGGAACTTCTGAGTTCAAGTCTGGCTGTGCCACTGACTGTCTGTGTGGCCTTCAGAGAGCCTCTGCATCTCCCTGGTGCTCCTGTACCTTACAGAATGGCACTTGCTTTGTTTGTGCAGGCTTTACCCAAACAAAAAACTTGAATTGACTTTGAGAGCAATTTTTACAATGGCTGTAATGCCTAAGGCCCACAAAGAAGTCTCCACATGCCTGCTCATACCCGGTAGTTTTTAGCTGTATTAACTGCCAACACGCACATATTACATATATGCATACACACACATACGTGATACAAACACAAATACCAAGATGTAGTAAGTTGGAAAATAGATAATTATTTCAAATTTGTTAAAAAAAACAGGACAAAAAACCAAAATCAAGTTATCTGCTACTTACAGAACAACCTACAACCTTGTTCTTATTAACCCACTGAGGCAGTGATGAAGTCTGTTTTTAACAGCTTAACATTAAATGCACCGGGCACACAATGCTCAAGCTAAAACAAGTACAACTACTAATATTTTAGTATATTACTTTAACAATAGAAAAATGGCCTAGGAATGTGAAGGTGAAAAAGGATTTAAGCTTAACCAAGTTACCCAGCACGAACTGAAACATCATTTAAAAGGTAAGTTTTCTTAAGAAAAGGATCAAGGGAAGTTACATAAACTTAAGCTGCCCATATACTTGCAAGTCTGCTGTAGAAGAGATTCACTTCACATTATCTAGACTGAAGCAGAATGTAATGGAGACTGACACTAGCTAACCTCAGCTGTTCCTGAATTCCAATGATCCAATCACACAAATACAGCTCATCACCTTTAAAACAGTATATGTTGCCTTTAAATCCACCCCTGGGAAAAAAACTTGTCCACAAAACTCTATCAAGACAGGCTGACTTTCCAAAAATTAACCTGTTCAGTTATTCATGGCCTAACCAGAGAGCTGGCTTAAAGAACTAAGCAACTGTAGCTTTTGTGATAAAAACAGTCACTCAGGGACTTCATCAGAAACAGCCGTTCCAGAATAGCTACCACGCAAAGATGCACTGGTTAAATGCAAATTCAGATAGCTTTTGCACAGGGAGGACTAAACTGGTTCAAACTGCTGAAAAATTACCTGCATGTAAGACTTGCAATTCTCCCATCCCAGGCCATTTACTAAAACTTTCCACTGTAACTCAGTGGTTTCAGAAGATATTTGCTGATTAAATCCTAGGAAGTTAGAGAAATACCATCATGAAGAAGTACATCTAAACAACTTATTAAGAAGATTAAATCCTTACCCAGATGAGATTTTGTTTTTAGTTTCCTACATCACACTATCATCAGTGTGTTTCCATCAGATGAAGCAGTAATGAATACTACAGCAAGGCCTGTATATTGGTTAGCAAGCATTCCTGCCAGGGTAATCTACATCTGCTCTGAATAGGATTACAGGACATGGGTAAAGACAAAATAAAATACAAATAACCCTAATGCCTTGTCCACTTTTTCTCTCTCAGCATTGTTTGGTCTGGTTGAGATGTATCAAACAGATAATCTGAACATTACCTGCAAAGGAACAGAAAATTTATTTGACACTCTAACACAAGGCGATTTAATTTAAAATTTCCATTAATACTGCTATAACTGACTTCTGTAGCATCAGTTGGAGCTTTCATTTACACTAGGTTCAAAAAAAAACTTTTGGGGTTTTACTTCAGGTTAACGAAGTATTTTTACAGGCAACCTGAACCTAGTCAACATTTAGATTCCAACCAGCGCACATGAACTTGTAATGACATCCTCAAAGAAAAACAGAGCTAGATACAGAATGATGTATCTATAACCTAAATAGGATACCCTCTATTTCCATGCACTGTATTTGTTAACCAGTTTTAATTTTTTTTAATTAAGATTTTTTTTTTATAGTATTTACGGTAGAAGCTCCCTTGAATTAAAATAGTGGGGTAATAACACTAACAGTACCCAAGTAAAGCCTAACAGAATAGGAAAGGCTTATTTATATACTCTTAACTAGAATATAGAATAATACATTTTTAACAATTCACATGGGGATCAAGCTATCTAATTACTATTTTCTGTTTCACTGGACAACCAGTTTTTGATGCACACATGAATAAGCCAGAAAAGGATGTTAGCTAAGTTTTGGTTCCTTCTGCCCTCCCCTCCCCTGCATATAGAAGGTATCCATTTTCATTTTTATTGCCCTTAAACTCTCTCCAGTAAAACGCAAAATAGCCTGGAAAAAATCCAGCAAGAGTTACCAGATTAGAATTTCCAAGCATTAAAATACCAAAATTCACTTGTATGTTGTGATCAAATCATCCTCCCTATGAACTGTTCAGCAAAAGGCTGAGCATAAACATGCTGTATATTTAGCTGGCAAAGTGACATATCAGAATATATCAAGTCACTTTAGTTGATGAAGTTCTCAGTAGCAGTCACCCTCTTGCCAAAGAAAGCTGTTTTGTAGACAAGTCTATCTAGAGCATCAACACAGACTTAGAACCATGTGTTTTAAATCAGATCCTGAATCTAGCATGATTGCTTAACTGAAATGATATACAATTAAAAATATAAATGCTAATACAGAAGCTGCAACAAGAACACAAACACTGCTACATTAGGACCCTACTATTAAGTTGCAATGTCTCCTACTACAAACCAGTAAAATTTAAACCAGGGAAAGAAGTGGAAGAAACACGGAAGACTTATTTTAAGGAAGGCTTAAGTGACACAGGACACTGCGTCCTGGAGAACTGGATGGCTCAGGCATAATCAAGTTGACAAATGTGGACTGAACCATGATGACAACACATCTGCGTATATTTGCCACAGAGCACATGTAAAATGGGACGATTGAGCTCAACTCTAATTAATGGTTAAGTGGCATTAACAGAATATGTATTTAACCTTTCCTGTTTTCATATAGGTCAACTAGCTCAAAAGGTCAAAATCTACAAAGGCTATGGTGTGTACATGCTTAAAAAAATAAATTCCAGCAGTCTCACTGCAGCTGAAGTTTCGCACGTGCCCAACAGCCACTGTGAAATTACAAATGGACAGTAGCTTATGAGTGTGCTGTTTAACAAATGCTGTGCTTAAAAAAAAAAAGGAAAAAAAATACCGAGAATTCTAGAAGTCATTTTTCCATTGTTTCATTTTTCTAAAAAATACTTCCTCTCCGATTCAGAAATTAAGACAATGTTCTGCTCAAGTTCAAATCAGGTTTTGGGTTCAGCTGTTATACCCATATCTGTACTTCAGGAAGCCCTAACTCGGCATCTACTAAGAACACTGGGAAATATGACCACCCTCCCCTTATTTCATAATTTAAGCATGCACAGTGGGGTTTTGGGTACTCTAAAGGAATTAAAAGAATGACCACCTTCATTTAAAAATGTTCGTGCCTTTCTGCTTTTTAGTTGCTGAAGTGACTGTCCTGTTCAAAGCACACTTGACTATGATGGAGCTCAGCATCAAAATAATGCTCTTCCAACACAAATTAAACAACTGCTTATTCATTTGCAGAGAACGTATGTATCTATAAAAATAAAACCAAAAAAGCTGAAGTGGTTTTTTGCTAGACTACCTCCCTCTATTATGTTTCGCTGCTCTTACCGGAGCTACCTCAAAATTTGTTGGCCTCCCCTACAGTTCAAAATGCTCTGAAGTTCAGGCCTTGCAAGTACCACCCTAAGAAGGAAAGTACTCCCCTGCTGGCATGAATAAGACACAGTTGTATCGTGATGCTTTGTTGATGCTTTGTTTTGGTTTTGTTGTTGTAGTAAATTCCAAGGCTACATTTCACTTCTAAAAGTCTCAATTTAACATAAATTTGTATTAATACACATGCTTTGTACTTTTAAGCGTTTTTGCACCTATCGATACCGAAGTACTTTTAGGTAATTTTCTCTGCCTAACATACACAAGCACCCATTTAATTAAGTTCAGACACAAATTGTAGCACTGAAGGGAACAGTACTCAGAAGCTCTCCTGCTTAACTACCTGTGGTCTTTAACAAGACTCCCCTCAGTAGTTTCTCTCCAGGTATATTACAACACATTTTTCCATACTATTTAACCCTTGGTTTGATTTGTTCTGCCTTTAAAGATCCTCTCGTCTTTTAGTAATGTATCTTCTCTTAGGTACCTGAAAAAACTCCAGGGTTCATATCTTGTTTGACTAAATGTGCTAATTAGAAGTAGTCCTGGAACCACAGTATTTTGAAAGAGGATCAAGGTTTGTCTTTCTATTTGCCCATACTATAATACTCAAATATCACATCAACCAGTTCTTAAGACATGACTTTTCAGGAACGATTACAAATACAGAATTCTATTAGCACCAGAGCATATCAGCCCTGAACTATAATGCCAGCATACTGTATACAGACAGAAAAATAAACTTTAAAACAACAACATCCATAAAGGAGCCTTAGGGAACTCCTTTCAGAAGTGTGTTGATGGCACTACGTATAAAAAATATCCAGGTTTGCATATGGTCATGCTGCTCCCAAAATATATACTCTGTCTCTACAGAAAAGAAACTGTTGTCTTCTTGGGTTGGAAGCCTATGTACAAAGGAAAAAAAGAATTTAAGCAGTGAAAAGTGCTAAATGTACAGCTCTGGAGCTGGAATTCACCACAAATACAGAAAGGCACCATTTCTCTTGTGCCCTTCAAAATAATTACAGCACCATCACGAAAACAAAATAAAAGTATTTTCAGTGTATAGTATTTTTTATCTCCATGATGCCTCCACACTTGCCCTCAACGCTGAAATGTCCAGAAAGTGTTATCTTGACACCCAGCTTCAGGTATCTTGTTTGACCAGTATTTGAAGTATGGCACATGTAATTATACCAGCTAAATGCCAGTGTTACGTTAGCAACTAAAGCCGCTGTTTCTTGAAATAAATACTGAACTTGCCTTGCTTTGAGAAACGGTAAGTTTTCGTATTCCCCTAAACCGAATTTTACATCTGTTTATCAAATTAATTCTGCAGCAATAATTATAGCTAAATTTTTATCATTTAGCCACTTAAAAATGTAACCAGCTTCCTCAGCAGGATTCTTCTAAGCGAAAAGACATCTTACTTTTGCCCCGACATTACACACCACCCTTTGCAAGACTCTCAGGAAGGTTACAAAACTAGAACCCAGATACCCACACCTGATCCCTTTGATAGGACATGAAGTATAGCTTTTTAGAGCTAAACATCCTATGTATCATCTTTTCCTGCCTCAAATCTTGAGCTGTTTAAATAGAAAACCAACACTTAACAAGCTGAAACAGCTCTTAGGAAGGAGGTAGGTTTCTTAATCAATTAAAGCAAAAAAAACCCCCTCAAACTTTTCAGTTCTAAAACAACTGCCAGCCAAAGAGTAGATTCCAACAAATACTGTTTACTTTAAACTGTAAATTAAACTTCTCACCTTCCATCCCGGCCACCAAAAGGAAAATAGATCAATAATGACCAGAATTGAACAATTCTGCTTCAAGGTGCAAGCCACAAGTTTTTGCAGGGATACTAGGAAAAGTATGGATAAAAATTCTCTTCCAGCAATATGCTAATTATATAGATTTTTCTTCATTTATAGATTTGCATGCCTTCTCATCTACTCAGCTATCTATTAATAAGTAAGAGACAAAAGCCTGTGTCCTGGTTTCAGCTGGGATAGAGTTAACTGTCTTCCTAGTAGCTGGTACAGTGCTATGTTTTGAGTTCAGAGCAAAGAATGTTGATAACACTGATGTTTTCAGTTGTTGCTCAGTAGTGTTTAGACTAATGTCAAGGATTTTCCAGCTTCTCATGCCCAGCCAGTGAGAAAGCTGGAGGGGCACAAGAAGTTGGCACAGGACACAGCCAGGGCACCTGACCCAAACTGGCCAACGGTGTATTCCATACCATGTGACGTCCCATCCAGTATAGGAACGGGGAAGTGGGGGGGCAGGGATTCGCCGCTCGGGGGACTGGCTGGGTGTCGGTCGGCGGGTGGTGAGCAATTGCACTGCGCATCATTTGTACATTCCAATCCTTTCATTATTGCTGTTGTCATTTTATGAGTGTTATCATTATCATTATTAGTTTCTTCTTTTCTGTTCTATTAAACCGTTCTTATCTCAACCCACGGGGTTTTGCTTCTTTTCCCGATTTTCTCCCCCATCCCACTGGGTGGGGGGGAAGTGAGTGAGCGGCTGCGTGGTGTTTAGTTGCTGCCTGGGGTTAAACCACGACAGCCTGAAAAGGTTAAGTTTAGCTGAAACCAGCCAGCAAGGACTGTATGATCTTACGAAGTTTTTTTTTTTCCTTTCCAGCAGGAGAGAAAGAGGCTAAAAAAAGCCACTGAAAGTAAGCATACTGATTTTTCAGACACTTGTTTTCCCTGAATTTTTTTCCCATTAGAACTGCAGACTCCTGTATATTGAAGCTCAATGGTAATAAGGCTTTTTTTGTCAATTATTTCTCAGCAATCTCTTAGATATAGTGCAAAAAACTCCAGGGGCTCTGCTGACTACAGACTTTGCTGTAGTTTTCAACCTACTAAAACAGTCTGCTTTGGAAAGGGACTGATTCCTGTAGATACCAATAACAATTGACATACAAATGCAAACAGAAAAATGAAATAAAGCTTCCGAACCCAGTGTCATCACTGCAAACTGAGCAAAGAAAAAAGGGCTCCCCCACGCCAACACTTCTGCAAGCTTCAAACTGATCTAGAAATTGCAACTGGAGTCAGCTCTCAAAATTATTTTAAGTAAGTATTTTGTTCCCTTTGTACTGCAGGAACACACTGAATGCAAACAGTATCGCGAATTGCCCAGCCTTGCACTTTTAAAACCCTACGATTTCACAGGCTGCAGAGTCCTCAACGTACCCTGCACTAAGATTTGATGGGTCAAAGACATATTTAGATGAGGAATTATTTTAATTGGTCCTTCCTATTCAGAGCATACTGTCTCATAAAGCTACTTAAATGTTTCACAGACTCCGTACTGGAATAATTTCTATTATTTTCAATAGTTGCTTTTTGTCTGATCCATGACAGGTTCTGTAGCTATGAGCACTTGCAGTTATTAGTAAACATTCTGTATTCCATCTCCCTAACAATCAAGCTATACTAACATTTACACAATTTGACAGTGTGTAACAGACAGTAACGCATGAAGGCAAAAAACACGCAGGAAAGGTGAGTACTTTTCTTGAGCACAGATTCTGGGAAGGCTAAGTCCTACAATATTGCCAACTCAGGACAAAATTTGGGTTTTCATTACTTCCTCAGTTCATCCATCCTATGCATCCAGTTAAGTACCAAAACTGAGAATATTACTACTTTATATTGCATTTGAAAACAGTTCTGATGTCTAATTAAGTTCGTCAATCAACAGGTATATTCAACATGTTCTGGCAACATCAGGATCTCCACTAAGCCCAAGAAGACTTTGAATAACAAAAGCCATCAGGCAGCATCAGGTCAAAGACACAGAACATTTTAATAATATTCCCCCACACAGATACATGCCAATAACATGAGGGTGGAATCTAATAAGTTCATTAACCCCAAGCAGGGAGAATGTATTACTTCATACACAGACTGGGTTATCCATTACTACTAAACTTTTTAAGACCAAAATTATCAGGACAATACATCAAATTTGAGTGGAGTTCTTTTTTATTGGCTTGCTCTAATTTAAAATGACACCCTTAATTTCCCAGAGAAACTTAATACATTGCAGAATTATTTCAAACATTTGCTAGCCAGTGGAGAAAAAAAAAAGGCCCTGATACATACTACTACGAGACTACAATGAGGACAGCCAGATAGATTTTCAGTAAAGGTATCCAAAATCTGTCTCCTCCATTTATATTTCTTTGTGGCCTTGCATGCGTACAGCTAAATACAAGATACGACCCATCTTGCAGGTTGACAAAGTTGACCTGCTAACCATAATCAATGCACACATATACTACAACGTGAAAGTACATTCACATGATTATTTGCATAATTATCTGCTGCTTAAATATCCAGCTACAAAAAATATCAGAGTACAAGGCCTATCAGGAAGGGGTGAAGAATAATGTATACCGCCACAGAATTTTTTTTTCATTTAACCTCACAGAAAGGAGCATTACATCACACTCTTACAATGCAGGAGGAGGGGCCTGTTCTCAGAAAGCAGGCTTCAGCTATTTCCCTTTAATTTTCTGCTCGGTTCTGGAGGGAGATGCAAAAAGAACTCGGATTTAAATTTTTAGTAACATAGAAGACGGAGAGAAAAGCGAGAAAAGGCAGGTTTGTAGCTACGTTTACCAACATGCAGCCGCACACCGGTTTTATAAAGAATCCAGAGCAGAAGTCTACCAACCAGCAGCAGCAGCCGCCAGCATCTCGCATTCGCAAGCCTGCGCTCCTGACTACCTGCCCCCCCATTTTATCAGCCGCCAGACCCGTTAAGTGGAGAAGTCTTCCCCCCCCCCCCCCCCCCCCGCCGCTTCTGGGCGACTGGAGGTGCCAAGACCATTAGGAAGCCATTGACGCCAGCCGGCCCGCCGAGCCCGCCCGCACTCCCGACGCCGCGTTGACGGGGCCGGTTCGGTCCCACCGAGGGCCGAGCCCTGGGCGGGGGGGGGGGAAGCGGCAGCCCCGCCGCTGCGGGGTGCGCTCCGCTCGGCTGGCAGCGGCTAACCCCCAACCGGCCCCCGCTCCCGGCCCGGCACCGTACGGGGGGGGGGGGGGTGGGGGGGGCGGGATTTTAGTGGGGGGTTGGGGTTTTGGGTGTTTCCCCCCCCCCTCCCTTTTCTCCCTGGGAAGGACGGCCCGGTGAGAACACTTCCCCATCTGTCCCTTGTCGGACCCGGCAGCAGAAAGAATGCAAACCCATTTTTATATATGCAAATTTTTGCAGCAGATTTAAGAGCTTCGGGTGCTGTGGGGAAGAAATCGCTCTGTAAGAAGCCTCTATTTAAATAAAACGAGATTTTCAGTACTATCTTGTACTTCACCGGCTTGGAAAATACAAACGATCTCCTGTAATTTGCCAGAGTGTTTTAAATCACAAATCGCTTCAAAATCCACTTCTACAGAGACCTCCTCCTTAAAAAAAAAAAAAAAAAAAAAAGCCCTAAAAAGCCACTGGAAGTGCTTTACGCGGAAAACCAGACAACATCTGAAGCAAGTATTTGTGCTAGAACAAACACCTCTGCAAAACCACGGGTGAAAACGGTCAGCTCAGGCTCTTAAAAATCTACGGATAGGTAAAAACAATAATAAAATAGAAACGTACCACTAACCTCATAAAGTGCAGCAGTGCTTAAATCCAGCGAGTTGAGGCATACAAGGTAGAAATGGAAATGAAAAAAGATCCAAAAATGATTTCGTGTTTGTTTTTTTGTTTTTATTTCAAATGTTCAGAAACCAGCAGCGACTCTGTCGGCCATTTTGGCTCGAACTCCCTCGCTCTCGCTCCCTCTCTCCCTCCCTCTCGCTCCCTCTTGCTCTCTCTAAAGGAAGCAGCTTTTTGTGACCTTCAAATAGAGGCAGGTCATGTGACTCCAGCCAGGCTGTCAATCACGCGACGGGGCCGGCCTACTTCCCGCCTTAAAGGGACAGCCGCCCTGCCTGCGCCCCCCCCCGGCCGAGCAGCGCCGCGCCAACGCGCTCTCCGCCCGCTGGATCCTTCGCCGTTCAGCCCGCACGGGCAACGCTCAGGAAGGGCAAAACAGGCGAGCCGTGAGGACAGGGAGGGCAACTCGGCCGGAGTTTTTCTCTTTAAAGCTAGCCAAAAAAAGGGAAGCAGCCAGTTGTGCTCCTTCTACACCAAGGTTGCAGAACCCATCAACGGTGAACCATGAAACGTGCAAGTCCCACCAGCCACACGCGCTCTCCTGCGGCGCGCCGCCGGACGCATGACCCTAGCGCTTACGTCGAGAGGAAACCGCTTTTTAAGAAGTGCCCCATCCCGATTCAAGGACCAGAAGAGGTTCATCTTCGGTCCACGATGAACCCAGGCCGTAACCGGACCGCCTGCACGAGATGTGCACGCCTAAACCCCAGATCCAGGTTCGGAGGCACGAACGCCTGCAGCACAGCAAACTCCATCTCTCCTACTGCCTTGACTGCTTGAAGTCTCAGGCTGCAACTCAATCTTCAGGCAGACACTCGATAGTCTCTGCCCACAATTCTCACAGATAAATGTTCCAGCAGTTCAAAGAGAATCCCAGCATGTCGTGACATTAAAAAAAAAGCTGCGGCACGTTTCCAGACATTACCTTGAGCGTGCAGAAACAGTAAATAATATAGTTCAGAAACAGTGTATGGTAATGCGAGTACGATTCTGCCGTGGGGAGACTTGCTCCTGAGTCAGCCCCACGCAGGTAACAAATGCTTGAACTGGCTGTGCAATGGAACCGTGCCCGCTGAGGTAACCGGCAGCAGCTTGGGAAGCTCACGGGAGCACCCTCGGGATTGAATCCTTAAAACACACGAGTTTTTAATTCTGTACAGTTTTGCACTATAACTATGTAGAAACTAAAAAAAGACCACACCAGCAGCGAAAAGCCACCACAGAATGAAACTAACTTAAAACGTCATGGGAGGGCACTCTATCGGAATGAATTTGGGGAGGGGGGCAGAAGCGGCACATCTTCCGAATGAGAATAAAAATCATTAGTGTGTATTATCATGCTACGTGAGTCATCAGCTAAACGCTGTGTTTCAAAAAATCATCAGGAGCTAGGAATGGCTGATACAGCTGAGGTTTTGACACACTTTGCTCCAAGGACCCTCCCGGTATGGTACAGAAAGTCTCGAATGGGGATTCCCCCAGTGAGGGGATTTCTTCAACAGGACCACAGCCTGCACCAGAACCACCCCAACATCCATCTCTGCAGGCTCCTGAAACTCTGCAAATAGCCCATGCGTGTTGCATTTACAGGTACTGAACGAAATAAAAGCAGTCAGATGCTACCTTTTCAGGTTGCTCCGTCTAAACCAGAGCAGAGAGTCAGCCTGCTGGATGTAACAGCTTGCGGCGCTTTGTGGCAGGGCTAATCCAAACACGGCAATTTAAGAAATGTGGTGAAATCTCAGGCAACATGTTCTTTTTTGTGGCAAGACCCAAAGAGAACACCACAATTGCTCTGAATATCTAAAGACAAAATCCAAACCAACTGCTAGGCATCTGATTTACACAAAGTTTCATAAAAGCAAATATATATGCATATTTATGAAACAGTTATCCCCCTTCTGCAGAATTACATTAAGGATTGCAGCTGCATGTTCTATACATGTTCACACTAAGTATGACAATATGCACTAAGCTACAGATAATTTCACTGGCTCTCAAAAGCCAAATTGTTTTACTCAGACTTACAAATCTTCTTAACTTCAGTAGGGCTTGCCAGCTCTCCATTCTGCAGTCCTAGAAGCTTTTACTTCCAGGAGTTGACAACACTGTGATGACTTTAAGCAACCAGCACTCACCTGAGTTGCTGTGTATCAAGTGTAAATCACCGCTATAAAATTTCACCTTGTCAATGTTCTACTGACAAAGCTTATTTAATCAGAAAACTTTTTGGGGGACAAGCAAATAATCAGTGAACCAAAAATATTTAGAGAGGCCAGTATGGGCAATTCTTAAATAACTGTAGCATGGGTAAAACATCTTGGGTTATTTAGCATTCTGTTAAAAATGTATGGACTATGGGCCTAGGTTTTACCTTGACTAGTTTGTCTTCCATAAAGAACCATGGACTCCACTTGACAAGGTAAAAGTTACCCATGTTTTGTCTCCTTTAAAATGCTACTTGGAAGCAACCTGAAAATCCTTATTTTAATATAAAAATAAATGAAATAAATGCTTTCACTGATGTTTTTTCAGCTAAGCTAACAACTGAAACATACCTCGTTCTTTTTCTATTCCTGTTGGCGTATTGGTTAAGATGGTTCACAAAAAATTTTGGTGTTGGTGGGTTCGTTTGGGGGGGGGGGGGGAGGGAAGGGGGGGATGTTGGTGGTTGTTGTTGGGTTTTTGTTATTTTTCTTTTTTAATGCAGCACTTCCCCAACCAAAATTGTGGGTAAAGCAGCAGCACAGTACTTCAGAAAACAATGAAGTAGAGCATAAAAAACCACAGCATATACAAAATCTGCACATCCCTTTTCAGAGGGCAATTGCCCTTTAAAACCTAACTGTTAAGCTTTCTGATGCTAACAGCACTGTTAATAGCTAGTGTTAATAGGTTATATCCTTGTTATATGCTACTAACTTCGCTGATTACAAACACTTCATTTCTAAGCACCTTCCACCTGAGGATCATAAAGCACTTTAAAAACTTTAATGAAGCTTCACAGTGCTTCTATGAGGACAGTATCCAGTATGAGCAGACATATACACGCACATTAAGAGAGATGCTTACAGTCATGGATTCTCTGCACTCGTATCTCAACTGAGACAGGAGAGGAGTGGGTTTTTTAATTCACATTAAGCTTATCCTTTTTGATGACCTTTTGATAAGAATCAATACATTAGGCTTCAACATTATATAGGCAGGCATGCTCCAGTGTCCACTAGACTAACTGAGGTATCAACTGTACCCTCCAGTTGTCATCTCAAAAAGGAGACCTGGTCTGTCTGATTTGTAGATCTTTAGCCAATTTTAAAAGGATTTGTGTTCATCCAGTCCTTATGCAAAACTCACTGTCTCATGAGCTGGCATTTGTTTGGGCTCAAAGTCCTACAGTTTGATGCCATATCTTACTTATTTTGAAGGCTGGGGCCTTGCCATCCTACAACACTGGACCCCACCCGCTGGGCTTTCTACATTGCCACATGTGTATGGCCAATAAAATTAAGACATATTTTTTCCCCTAGAAAGTTCTTCACAGCTGATACTATGAAAGTGAAAAAGTCAATTCAGCTCCTCCTGACACAATTCCTCAGCAGAAACCTCAAATATTAACAAGTTTCTCATAGCATGAATGCCTTCTCACCAACTTCCTTTCTCCTGCTGGTGAAGAATTTGTTTCCTGAAGTATAAGAGGCAAAAGGCAGATTTTTTTTTTTTTTGCCAAAGTGAACTGAAGCCTACATGCCCTCTATCCTACTGCAGCTCAGTTAGATTTCCCTAGACCTCCCTTTCCCAACCCCAGAAGAGGGGTGCAGTAACAGATACAAGATAATTGGAGGCCAATTCCTCGCCAGCTCCCCAAACCAGTCACCAGTGGACCAACCGACCTGGATTACAATCCTAGCAAGCACACTTCAAGTTAACAGGGATCAGAAAGGTCCCTTTGTCTTTCCCGAGATGAAGTTAGAAGCATAACTCTTAGGGTAGAGACATAGATATGACAACTAGATTACACAGTTGCACAATTTCTAATAATAAAAAGCAAGCAGAGAACCCCGTAAATTAAGGAACAGAATTAAGAATCTTACCTATTCCTTGTGCACTGTAACAACTGCCATATGATTTATTTCAAGTGAACAATTAAAAACATTAAGGTTAAAACCAGGAGCTCAAAGCATCTTGCTTCCTAGACTTGGTAACAACTAGGAAGTTGACACAAGCAACTCAGTCCTGGATAAGGGATAGTTCAGATCACTTTTAAATTATTTTCTCCGAACAGACAGAAATGTTGAATGCCCAACACTTCTGAAAAGCGAAGACGATCGCTAATCTGACTGTATCAACATAATATTTTTCTAAAGTCTTCACAGCAATTGCACATAAGCCACTGTGCAAGAGATGACCTCTCCTTCTGCAGGAATGCAAAACTTTAAAATGTTCAAGCATTCTTCAAGGACAAAACACTCATTCCTAAGGAAAACTAGGGGTTTGTTTTGGGGTTCCTCCACACCCCTTTCACACTTAGCAAGTAGTGAGACATTTTATGCTGCAGAATTGTGAAAACAGAGCTGGCAGGGGTTTTTACTGTAGTAACCAAAAGTATAATGTAAATTCTTTCCTCAGAGAAAAATACCATGACAAAAAGTGTCCAACAATGGAAAATCTTGCTAGGTTTCTGAAAAGGTTACAACAGCTTTTGCATTCCTTACACAAAGGCACCTATCAACACATTTTAGGAATGGAGCATACCTTCATTATTATTCAAAATTTACATTGCAACAGTGCTTTGGAGCCATACTAAAGCTCAGATCTCATTCCTATCTTGCTAGGGACAAAAGAAAGAATACAAGGCCTGAAAACTTCACAGCATATGACCTTAAAGAGCTATACACGACTTCAGGGCCAAGCCGAAGTTCTGACCCTATACATTAATGAAGTGCTCACAGAAAGATAACAAGTCAGAAGGAAAACTTCATTCACCAAACTTTGCAAACACCCACTTTTCCACCTCATTTTTCCTCAATCTGCCACAATACTTTCCCTAGCGGTTCAGCCTATAAATAATCCATCACTATGCCTCCACTTCTTCAATCTCCTCAAATGCCCTTTCCAAACTGGAGAAAGATGAGGCTTTCTAGCTGTCTTTTAACAAGGTTCTTCCATGAACAACAGAACTGAAAGCTCATTTCCTATGAATCTGTCACACATCACCAAACCTCTACCACACTAATCTCAGCTTCCTGCACAGCCAGTTCTCCTTTAATGCCAAGGCTCTAGACCAGTATATTGAGCCCTATGTAGATCTCTTCCCATAACTTTTTTTCACTTCTTGCAGTACCTGGGCAAAATAGCATATGCTGCAGCTAATCCACATGAGGATTAGCTACTAACAGCCATAACCAGAACAGATAATATTTTGTTTTGTCCTGAAGCCTTTCTTTTAGTGGGGAAATTAATTTTGGTCTCTCGTCCAGGCAGTTACTGAAGTTTAACATATTGGTAATTACAACTATATTATAATTTCTTACTCCTTTGCCTCACTTGACCAAAACTGGACAAGAGACTCCAAACTTACTTGGGAAAGATACAGACATGGAAAGCAATCGCATGAGACTTAACTACTCTAGGAACTAAAAGAATTGACCCCAAACATCTTCTCCCATTCAATCAAGTCCCCCTCTAAATACTGAATGGGGTTTTATGCTCATATCCTTGGAAATTAAACGAGTACTTTGCAGTAACATAACATGCACAGGAACCTGTGCAAATTAGTATTCTTAGAATTTGGTTAACCTGCTCCTATCATCTCAGAAGCTTCTTGATTTTGGAGATTATAATCCTATCCTAACAGGTCTCCCTCTTCAGTTTCTAAAATCCTATAAACTGCCAAAATATCAATGAAATAGGAAAAGTTTATCTGTTTTAAGCAATTCTATCTATGCCAGTGAAAAGATTATACTTCCTTCAAATAAACAGATGTTCAGGAAAATGGTATAGGATATTACTCCACCCATATATACAGCAAGCGGTTGCTTTCTAATTGTTATTTACAGCATGTGAATTACCATGCCAGTTAGATGATTGATTCAACTGACCTTCCATCAACAATAGCTGTTACTATGCATTTCAAAAGGAGTAATAACCTCATTGGTTAAATCCCACCCCCACCCCCCAGTTTAAGCCTTGAAGCTTTAAACATTTTAAAACAAATAGCAACAAGCATTTTCATCTGACTAGGTTGGAATATTTAATGAAAAACTTATCTTTCATGTCTATAAACGCTTTACCACAACAGGACCCCTTCTTTATATGGAGCCTTTAGACATGCTTTGACTGAAATTCAGTATACTCTACTCACTTTGGCTTAGCCTGCTCCTGCAAAGCAGATTTCTTACAAGTACTTATGGGAGGCCTCACAAAAGACAAGGAATATTTTTTTGACTGAAAGAGTTAGTCTTATTCTAATCCTCCCCCCCCCCTTTTCCCCCACCTAAAAGGGAGCTATATTGTTTTTTTAATTTTTTAATTTTTTTAATTTATTTATGGTGAGATAGACCAGTACCTCTCTACAAATTCATCGAACTTGCCTTTAGTTTTAGTACAGGGAGTTCAATCGCTGGCCCGGAAACCTCTAAGCAAAGGAATTTCTGGCATCTTGGTTGGAGCTGGCACCAACCCATTTTCCTTTGTTCTCATTAAAGGAACCATAATATGCTAAGTTAAATAAATAAAAAAAAAAAACCCCACCCAAACCCAAAGTAAAAGCAGAATACAAAAGGAATGCATATTCAGTGGATTACTGTAAGAGAAGATTTCCCTAATTTGACTCATTTTTCTAACAAAAGCACTATTTATTGCTGCAAAAATCTGTAAACTGATCTTTCCAAGTGACTTGAACATCTTCCCTAAGTAATTTGCCTTCATGTACAGCCCTTCAGTTTGAAATGTCAGGAAAGGAACAGCTAGCTATCCATGCAGAAAATTCTGCAAGCTGTAGCCGTCACAAATATTCAAATGCATAGCACTAACCTAAAAACAGTATGATCCCCAAATACAATCAACTTCGATGAAGGGCAAAGAGTTCCGCAAACTCCATCTCTCTAGGTAGGAGTAAAAGAAATCATAACCAGCCCTCCCAATCACAGCATGCCAGAGGAGCAATGCAGCTTAAAAGCTCCAAAATATCTCTGTAAACAAGTTTTTAATTCATACCATGTTGACCACAGAGCACAGTATTTTTAGTCATACAAAGTAAGTCGTATCGTCTACATGGAATTAAAAGCTTGCTTTTTTTCCTTCCCTCCCCTTCTTTAACCAATAATGGTCATTCCCTGAAGGGTCTAGATGGGATCTGCAACTTAGAACCAAGTTCTTGGACTTTAAGACTATTTACCTTTCTTATCCTTTAACTTGTGGTATCTCTAAGCCACTAAGCCATAGTGGATAGTCACCAAAATTTCTGTTTTCTGGACAAAGGAAACAACAAGACAGCACAAACTAACATAACATAAAACCATTAGACATTTTTTTCCCCTTTTCCTCTTCATCTCCTTGAAAGGAAGAATCAAGCATTCATCTATGTGTACACACAAAAAATACCAAAGACTTGATGAATGTATTTATTCATTGGAGAGAACGAAACAGGGAAAAAAGCACCGAGCAGCTTAAATTGGATGCAAAAGGAAAAAAAAAAAAGTAAGTTTTAGGACTGTAATTCATACACATTATGATGCCACTGACATGTGCTAACCATCCAAAAAGTTAATCCTTAGCAAAACAAAACATGTGGCACTAACTTGGTGCAGAGACTGCAGAAATTTGTCTACATTAAAATATATTTTTACATTAAGAATATAGACTAAACACTACTTTAGACAGGGCTCAAAATTATTAACAGCCCTTAAATGATTTTGTTTGCTGTTCTTTAAGTCTGTTATCTCACTCCCATGTAAGATGTCATCCAACAGTTGCCATCTAAATAGCAATGAAATGCTGAAAAGAGAGCAATGTCCAGCCATCCATATAAACGATACATCAGAGCACAGTTACCTCAAGCATCTCCTGAGGAAGTGGCAGCTTGGGAGAGGGAATAGCCACCAATCAACCAGACCTAAAAGAAGAATTCTTGGACAATGAACTTGAGATGTCAATAGAGTGTCTAGTAGATAGTTAACTTCCTGGAAAGGGACTAGAGGTCAGGAGATGGAGGGGGCAGTGGTGTCTGAAATAAAGAGGCTCTGGGATTTTAGGAATTTGGTCAGTATGCAAATGATCTCCCCTTCAAAGTAGAGTAAGCTCTTTAAGACAGCGGTAAATCAGAATACCCTCCTTTTTGCTAGCAATCAGAATTACTACTAACTGTAGTAATTAGAGAAACCAATAGTATCAAGGATAATATGTGATGCTACTCTGGGTATTTTGCAATACCATATTTATAAAGCAAGCATGCTGGAATGGAAAATATACTTTTGTCTTGTTTTGGAAAGACAATGTAAAGAAGTCTCTTGATCAGATGAGACTGCAAATTCAGAAGCAGGCTTTGTGCACTTCCTACGCAGGACAAACACAGATCTTGGCGGGGTGGGGGGAGAGAGTAGAACCCAAACAAACTAGCCTGTTCTTACCACAAGATATCTGGAAGAAAGCACTATAAAATCCTAGGGAAAAGAAGCACCAAACTATTCACACTTAGAATGTGCACTGTCCACAAATCTTTTCCTCTCTCAATATTCAGCAGCATTGTAGGTTAAACGCATTGGGATAGTAAGTGGGAACTTAACTTCCACAGTTGACTTTTTTCTGTGCAATCTCCCATAGCTCCCCCCCCCCCGCCCAAAAGTCATCTGGCTTCTGTTTTTCCGCATATTGAGAAAATACTTGCAAAATAACAGTATGCTAATGGTGTAGGTTAGCTGAGGTACATGGAAAGCCTGTATCTGTTCATGACAAAAAATATACGGTGCTATATGCTTTGCTACCTCCTAATTTATGGTTTGAAAGTAGAAAAAAACCCCACATCACTGAGGAGGTGAAATGAGGAATCTTAAAAACCATGAAATGACAACCAGAAATATTTTCAAGACTAACTTGCAGAAGTGAATGCCTAGTTTTAAATTATTTGTGCTTAGAATACTCAGATTAGAGTTTTCCTGTGTGTAACACCTCTAATTTTAAGTACAAAAATTTCAAAAGATTTAAGTATAACATTAAACTGGTAAAATATGGAAGAGAACTGATGGAACTTTTGGCATTTTAAAGTGCTTAAGTATAAATTCTGCATATTTTTGTTACATTGTTTGGAAGTACTGTATTGTAAAGGGTGCAAGCCAGCTTTTGCAACATTATTGACTTACCAGTCTTGTGGCTGAAACACAGCTGCCTCCACAGATAACAGAATTCACTGCTGTCTCATCCATTTCTACCCACTCAATTGCACGACAAAGGGCAATTCTTTTCTTTATGCCTCAGGGCCCCCTTATATACACAGGTAGAGTTGCCTTCAAATGCAAACTTGTCCTGCCACTCACTCCACTGCAGGGAGTAAAAAGACGTCTACGATATGAAGGTGATGAAAACATTTCTCAAACCTTAGTTGGACCCATTTTCATCTTAAGTTATAGTCTAATGGTCTTGTGCCCTCAAATATCCTTTCAAATCTCCAGGGACATAAAAGAAAAAAAAATTTCAAAGTTAGAACTCTCCTACTCAGATGCCAATACCAGAGCTAGCCTGAATTAATCACTGGGACTGAAGCATATTCTGACATACTGACAGAACTGCAATACCCTGTGACAAAAGCATCTGTATGGCCACTACAGACATAGCACATGTCTCTGTGGTGGCTTGTTAGGATGATGGACAGAGGACTTCAGTGTTTGGGGACATTTCTCTAATGGGCTACTTATTCTACACACACATAGAACAATCAGCAATGAAAAATCAGTTACGCCTTTACTTTTGAACATAATTGTTGATGTTTTCAAGGAAAGACACAACTTGCCAAGAATTTCAACAGAATTTAGGTACCCCAAATCTGAGTTGATAATCTGAATTAGGATTTGGAGGCTACTTTGAAAATCTCAGCATGAACCTTCAGGAAAAAAACCCTTCTGCTTAGGTTGGTACTGTCAGTAAATTAAAAACAGTGCAATGGTACTCAAGACAAATCTCAATACCTTCTGTAATATGGAATGTCCTTTAAAACATCAAACAAAACCCCTGTTATGCAAGCATTTAGCTAACTGTTTACTTTAAATTTGGTAAGAACAGTGTTTTATGCTACAGGGACAGAAGCTATGGCTAGGGTCCTTCATGGGATTTCAACATTAAAGAAACCCTTTAAAAAGAATACTGTAGTACTTCATAACAATGACTGGCATCCTCAACAACCAAAGCAGACATCTTCAGGATATACCACTGCAGCCTTTTTAGTTTTCAGCAACACTATGAAAGAGTAAGAGTGGTTGTTTTATGCCACTGTGGCAGTGATATTTACACGTGCACCCAATATCGGCAGGCTGCTGAAAACAAAGGAAGACTGGTCTGTTAACTGGACTCTTAATTTGAAGTACAAGGAAAGGCTGATAGAGCTTGTTTCACTTAGTTTTAAAATGACAAAACTAAACAGGGTGGGGGTGGAGATAGGGGGATAATTCTGCTGTGTAAGCAAACATAGAAGTAAGTTTTAATGAAGACTGAGGCAGACTTTCAGACACGCACACTGGAAGACAAAAGGCAATGGACATAAATTGCAACAAGGGAAAGTCTTACTGAATATTAGGAAATTTTCTTTCCTGTGAGGGTGATCAACATTGCAACAGATTGCCCAGAAAGGCTCTAGAATAATCCTAAGCCGCCTGACAACTTAAAAGTTAGACCTAACCTTCAAATCTGGCCCTCCTTTGAGCATGGGATTGGATGAGATGACTTTCAGAAGTTCTTTCCAACTTAGATTATTTTATTAGCCTATGATTCCTGTTTCCAGCTTAGACCATCTTACATACCACTTTCTTTTAATTGTGTCACACAAATCCAGGAAGACACTGAATATTCCTGCTGAAATATCAAAGAATAATGTAAGAGAACATTACCAAATTTAAAACAATTTTGTGATTCTCACTGGTTGCAATCTCTTCCTGGCATTACTGCAATTTTGGAGGGTGTCATTAAAAACTCTTGCATCAGAATCTATACATTAAACTATCAATCCAGAGAAAAGGCTATCCAGTAGGTCTAACCAATGACACTTTGTAAATTATGGAAATTATCTGGTTTTGCTATCTTTCTTGCAAATGAATCACTTCCAGATGTACAAATTGCCAAGATAGTTGAAGACTTTTCTCTCCCATTACTACAAAACAGCAGGTGGGGAATAGCCAGCTGAGTTACTTCAGGCAGCAGTAATAGGTTGGCTTACCTTGCTAGTAAACATGAGTATGAACTTGGCTCACTTTTTGTCCAAATAGCTACTGTCAAACAGACTTCTCTGTGTCAGTCAGGAATAGTAAAACATTTACATTTTTCTTATAAAAAGGAGTAGTTTTCATTACACAATCCCTTTCACTAATAGATCAAGGTGCTTAAGTTTCTGGTGGTGACAGCAGGGGATAATTTATTAGGCAGAGTTGCTAATTAATACTGCTAGAACTAGGAGCACAACCTCAATTTAAGGACTTGAGTAGTATTTTTTTTCCTACCCCCAAAGGAGGTACAAAGACAAGCTGCTCTCTGCTCATCAACAGAAGTTTGATTGTTTCTTGCCTGTTAATCTTTGCTCTAGCAGTGAAAAAGTAAAAGCCCTATTACAACTGGTAAGGCAGCAAGAAGCTACTGCCATGTAAAATATAAGTATTTGGGGGGGAGATAATATTTACTCCTTAAGCATGGCAATTCAGGTCAGCCTCTTCATAATGGATGAAAATATGAGACAACGCCTCTAACAAAATGTCCACCTGCAATTAAACATAATGATACCAATCTTTCTCCAAACTTTTCCTTTGGGAGGGAGCGAGAGGGGTTTCTTACCAAACATATTAGCCACATAACAAATGTGGCCAAGTGTAACAAACAAGCAGTTATATCACATACCAGAGAGCTGAGAGGAGGGAGGAATTTACAGAGTACTTAAAAACTGAGAAGTAACAATTTCTCAAGGAGTCCATTGGTGCTCTGCCGGAGTAGAAGCACGGTCCAAGACAGCCATTATCAGCTCCAGTAGCCGAGGCAGACTCACTTCTTTTGAAGTGTAGGTTTTAGAGTAAGTGGCAGCCCTCACTGCTGCACAACCATGACAGTTTTGTGACACAGGCATTGTGCATCATCTACAGTTCAATCAAAAAAATCTTAAGATGCCGCAACTTTAGTACAGTAAGTCTGCCCAAAAGAACTGTTCGGTACAGCAAAAGAAAGGTTTGCGAGACTGAAGCAGGTTTTGTTTTGTTTTTTTAATACTAGAAGGTACTCTTGCAATGCCAAATTTTTATCCCTGAGTCAAACTGAGTTGAAATACTCTGTTGCATTTCAGAAATAAAGTGCCAGAAGTCATCCATGGATGCTGGCTCCTTGTAATCCATTATGAAGCTGTACTTTAGCAAAGGAAATTTCACATGAAACTGGGGCTAGGTAAGAACTACTGCTTCCATTGAAAGTCTCTCAGAAGTAAAAAGATACTTCTGTGACTTTGAGTCCCTTGGAATGCCAGTTAAATATTAAGAAATTGCTGGGCTTGCCCAGGAGACTTGCAGATTGCTCCAGCACTCCCCCAGGAGACTTGCAGATTGCTCCAGCACTCCAGTGCAAGTTAGCTTCCTCACAGGTCAGTTGCTGAAACTGTATCTTCTGCATACTTAACTTCCTCAACAATCTCAGTACAGAGTTACCCAGATCAGGCTGCCTATGAAAGGTGATTAAATTAACATGGCCAACTTTTCAGGAAAGCAAATTAGAAGCACTCAAAAAAAAAAAAAATCCCATCTGCATAGCTGTAGAGGCAGTAAACTCCAGGAAAGTCTGAGAAAGGTGAGGAAGCATCTTCAGCTAGTGCAGCTATTTCCATAGTGAATGTCTGATTCTCCACTCAAATTTCTGATCTACTTTTCATTAACAAGCTCCAATTTTGTTTCAGCCAACTAGGAGGACAACAGGAAACACAGAATCATTGCAGATGGAAGGGATCTCTGAGATCATCAATCCCACCCCTTTGCTCAAAGTACGGTTAACTACAGCAGGCTGCTCGGGGTTGTGTCCAGCTGGGTTTTGAATATCGTACAGGATGAAGGCGGCACACCCTTTCCGGGCAACCTGTTCCAAAGGTCTGACCACATTTCACAAGAGAAAAAAAAAACAACCAAAACCAAAACAAAACACCCACAACTTTTTTTTCCCTTATGTTTTTGTGGAGTTTCCTGTATTTCAGTTTATGCTCATTGCCTCTTCACCAGGCACCGCTGTGAAGAGTTTGGTTCAGCCTTCCTTAGTCCCCTCGTCAGGTATCTCTATAGACATTGGTAAGATCCTCCCCCAAGTCTTCTCATCTCAAGCCTAAACAGTCCCACCTCTCAGCTTCTCCTCCTATGTGAGATGCTGTAGTCCCGCCCTGTGGCCCTTCGCTAGATCCACTCCACGATGTCCAGCTAATCCCCAATACAAGTAAATAATAATACTAAGAGGCAATTTCAGATTTTTTTTCTTTTCTTTTGAGATCTACAGCAATAGACTTGAAATCAATGCAGCTTTTTGGAGTCACTTAAGAATTAAATTACTTAAATTACTAAAATCCTTTGCGTGATTATTATTTGTTTCTCTCAGATACCAGATCAATGTCACTTACAGCAAGAGGTAAGCTCTACCAAGGCAGACAACTATGTTAGGTGGTTGAAAATTTGAGATTGTGGATATAAAAAGATTCAAGTGATTGACTGAAATTTAAGAGTGATACCCACAATAGAATTTTGCTGGCATTATGCTACAGTTGCACAAAACAAGTACCTTCATCTCATAGTTGCATTACCAAAATTGCACCTTTAGACTTTTATCAAGATATTAACAACAACATTATTAGGAATGATACTCCTTAGGGCCAGATCTGTATGACAAGATCCCAGATGCCACCTAAACCTAAATTTGTTAGTTAAAAAAATAAAAATCCTGCATATCACTAACCTCATATTCTCTTTCTAATAACCACAGTTTTGGAGAAGAGAAAGATAATGTTGTAAGGCACTTGAAAAAGCTCTAATTAGAAATCAGATCAACTGTAAAGTAATTCTAGCTTCCACTTGCACCTAAAATAAGACAGCAAACACAAGGCTATAAGTCCAATACAACATCCCTCGTATTATTCACTACAATAATGTGTTTCATTATACTACTAGATATCTAAAGAAACAATTCAGAAGAGCAGAAATCTACTTTTTCTTTCTGCACTGATTTTTCTTCTGGAACTTTCTGAAAGTTTCTACTTCAACAAGCTTTGTATCTCTTGGTTCCACAGTAAGTTGGGCAGTCTGAACAGAAAGAAATAGCAGCAATTACTTTGAGAAGTTTGGCTCACTTCCATGATGAAAAGAATGTGCATGTTCAGCACTAGAACTTCCCTGAACTCATCTTGGCTACCTCAGAAACAGTTTCTCACTGTCGCAGAGGCAGTGGACTTGCAGTTGCTAGCTTATCTAGAAGGCAAAGACGACCTTCAGCCCAAGTCAAACCCCAGCCCTTCTGCAACAAGTGTACTGCTGATCAATGGGAACTTCCTCCTCCTCGTGAGGACACCCCCAATTAGGCATAGGGAAAAAAAAAAGAAAGAAAAAAAAAAAAGAAAATAGTTCTGTGCTGTGGATTTCCCAAAGATCGTCTTCTTGCTTGCTCCAAAAGGCAGGTCAGGAAAAAATATTAATTATGATCTCAAAATTGAATTATCATTGCATTAACTAAAGAAAAGAATATGGAACACAACCATCACTGCAATACTTCTAGGACAAGGCTCTCTTCTTCCTATCTGAACAAAAACCCAGGAAAAAAAACCCCAACCATTACTGGATTTCAGTTTGAAGTCATATGAAAAAGCCTTTTGCTAATGGAAATCTGTCATTTTCCTCCCTGCTCAAGCTTCTTTCCCTGAAGCACTGCGTACCAGCATCTTAAATTGTTCATCCTTGAAAGAGCATTTTGTTTACAATTTCTGTTCCTTCACTAAAACGCATTCTAAAGAAGTAAGGCTCGTATTTCAAAGAGGAGCAATCTACCATATGCACACCAAAAGGAAGGCCCTGGTTCTATTGTATTTCACATTATTTCAGTGAAGAGCTGTATAAAAACTTCATGTACAAACTCACTACCTTGGTGCTAAGCTTCCAGAATGATTATTGCTTTTACAACAACTTCTGATTTACCTTCTGAAATTGCAATGCATATTTCTATGCTTTTAAATTCAAAGCAAGTCAACATCCTGCCTTTTTTTTTTTTTTTTTCCAGCCACCATCCACTATTATATATGGGTATTTAAGGAACCAAAAGGGTGAGCACCAAACGAACAACCAACGCTCCCAGCACATTTAAATAAGAGTGCTTCACACCATTTACTATGGTAAGGCCCTTTTTAAATAAACGTGTGACTCACTGTTTGTTTTCTTCACCAGGAGGTGGAGTCTTGCCATGCCCCTCCATTACAAAATCCTCATGTTCCATCTGCAAAGGCAAGCATTGCAGGTCAGAAATCGGTGGAGCAAAATGCACATCACCTAAAGTGGCCCTTTTCCATACGCAACAACTGAAGACAGCCACTTTATCACAGTGGCTGGTCCAGAACAGATCATGTAGTTTCTTAGCAACATATGTACACCTCCAACCCCATCGCTATGGTATCATTTTATAGCATAATTTTCAGAAAATCTTAGAAGGGAAAAAGAATAATTTAATGGCTATAGCAGAAGACTAACACTCAGGTTATCTAGGTTCTAAGTTTTGCTCTGTTATGGACTTCCTTTGTCATTCTGAAAAAGTATGGCTTCTACCACTTCTTCCTTACATATAAAGCAGGAATTAAAAACGTCTACCAACATCTCTGCAGAAAAATCAGAATTTTCAAAGAAACTTATTCACCACAGACAGAAACTGCTGTGAAAGCAAAGTACTTCTTGTGAAAAATAACTTTTATATGAAAAAGAGACTTTCACTGCACACGCGTAGCTTAGTTAGCAGGGTAAAAGAGGCCTAAGGGAACCTCAAATAGATGCTGTTCCAATGACAACATAAGGTAGGCATTTCCTTTGGCTCACATGTTAAAAGATTCCAAGGGCACTAAGGAAGTTTTCTGTTTAATTGTTTGCTTTTAAAATACAGTTTTAGCATATATTGTCAGTAATTTCTCTGGCCAGAAAGAAGAATTACATTATATTTGATCATTAATTAATTACACACTCTTCATTTAATTACTCCATTCGGGCAGAATTTCTTGCACAGGTAGCAAAATATTCTTCTCTTTATACAAAAATTCAACACATGCACTTAGTATTTTATATAAACATCCAGATATACAGTTAGCAATGCTCTACTTCATGTGAAGCCAGCAAACAGGCCACACTGCAATATTCAGTAAGCCATACAACAAAGCAACTAAATCATAATCACACGCAAATCCATGATCCACTACATTAAACCGGAAAGAGGAGAGAAGCACTAATCAGTCAGTAAAGATAACATGGTTTAGTCAGTCTTTGAAGGAGCAAAAAAAACCCCAAACTAAACCAAGCGGCCACTTTCCTTTGTGGCCCTACCCTCCCCCTAGAAGAGTCAAGTTCAGTCATTTGTACCTTGATCCTGTTGACAAGGTCAAAAATACTGACAAAAAACATTATCTGCATATTGACATCTAACAAGGATAACGGAAATTACGTTATTTGCCTGCCCAGGCACAGCCCTAAGCAAAAACACAAATGAACCGGGAAAGTGATGAACTATAAGGTGGCAATGACATCCAGAACACAGATAGTCAATCAAATACATGTAAGGTAGTTTCACATTTGTAAACATGTACCCATGTGACCCATGGTCAAAACAGTACTTTCATCTAAAAGCAATGTTTGAAAGCAAGAAAATTTTGCATTACAGTTTTGTAAATAACTCATACTTTTATCCATGTATTCCTACCATATCAGGCACACTGAAACCTATTTGTACCTCAGTGTGTATCTGATTCTCGAGAGCTCTAATATCTGGACTCAAAACTGTCTAGCAGAAGAGAAATGTATTCATTCCACTAATTCTGTTGTTGCAGATGTTAAAACACAAGTGTGACAACTGGTAAAATAGCTACAGATTTGTGGCTAATCGCAAAACAGCATGGTTCTGAGAGCGCAGGTAAGTGTTTAAGAGTCACTCTTACACAACCTGAGATCAGGAGGTATTTTAGCCTGTTGCTGGTATGAGACAAGTACAATTCATATGAATGGTAAGCAGGGGGGCAGTTTGTGGCCAGTACTGAGAAGAAAGATGAAATACAGCCTTTGGGAGTAAAGAAGCACTACATACAGCATATATAGGGCTAAACTAACAAGATTCCCATATAAAATAGAAATTCAATTTAATGAAGCTGTAGAAAAGGAGAGATCATAAAGAACTCGAGTATAAAATGCGAATGATTTTAAAACCAACAAAAACTTAGAAAGGAATGGGAAATTATTTTATTAGATCATAAATAAGAAATTTGAATGAGAACTGGAACATCTTGTAGACCACCACCAGGACAAGGCAATTGCTGAAGTACTGCCAATAAAACTGTTGCTTTAATATGAATTTTATATGAAGAATGCTAGTGACATAGGTGTTCCAGACACATTATCATCTAGCATGCATATCTATCAAAATTACCATTTCAAAGAGAAGTGGGCAAATAATTAAGAACAAGTCGCCTGAGCTAGAAACAAGATTGTAGGTCCAGGCACAATCTGTTTTAAAGCAACTAGAAAATCTCATCTACTTTAAGAAATGTTAATCAGCTTGCTCTACTTCAGACAGTTAACAGAAGTATCTGAAATGACTAAAATCTGCATTATAAAAAACTGAAGAAGACATGGTACAATTATGTCAGCACTGGAGAAAAAGAGCCAGGCTTCATGTAACTTAGAGAAAGGCAATGACAAAGTTACTCAGGAGAAGTTCACCAAGAAAATTAGTCACAGAGTGAGAAAGTACTCATCAACATGGAAACTGTTCAATACACAAAATAAATATTAATTGGTAGGTCTTCGCTGATTAAAAAAAAGCTAATAATAAAATGCATCAAGACATTAAAAAAGAACATGGGAACTCCAAGAAATTGAGTATTAGTGAACTAGAAGAAAAAAAAAAAAATCTCTTTTTTAGAATGGATGAACAACTTGACTGGTAGGAAACTGCTGGCTGGTCAGGCTCAGAGGACAATGGTCACTGCATCGATACCAGCCTCCAGCTCCTGGGGTGCTGCAGGGCTCTACCCTAGGACAAGTCCATTAAACAACTTTGCCAATGACTTGAAGGGCCAGTAGGGTATACTCTGGTCAGAATTTTAAGATAATACTTAACTGGGGTGAAGAGGTTCAGTCAGCATGTCCAAGGGCAGGGCTGCCATTCAGCTGGACCTAGACAGGCTGGAGGAATGGACCCTACAGGAACTTTATGAATTCAGACAGGACAAACACAAAGCCCTGCACCTGAGAGGCCCTGGCAACTATACAGGTTGGAGACTGACCAGGGAGCAGTTCTGTGGAAAAGGTCTTGGCAGACAGCAAGCTGAACATGAGCCAGCAGTGTGCCCTGGCAGGAAAGGTCAGCAGCATCCCTGGCTTTATTAAGAGCAGCCTTGCCAGTAGATGAGGGAACTGATTATTGCCTCTACTCAGTGCTTATTATTCCAGATATGGTCTAATACACCTCATTTTGAGTCCCCCAGTACAAGAAATACATCCATAAAGCGGATGCAGTAGGGCACCAAGATGCTCGGGGAGCCAGAGCACTTGCCCGGTGAGGAGAGGCTGAGGGAGCTGGGCTTGTTCGGCTGGGAGAAGAGACGGCTTTGGGGAGACCTAACAGCAGCTGGTCTGTATCTACAAAGAGGTCAGCAAGGAGTCAGGCTTACCACGGTGGTGTACTGTGACAGGACAAGAAGCAATAAGCATAAGCTGAAAGAACTCCAGACGGGATATAAGGTGACTCATCTTCATCATGAGGACAGTCAAGCACTGGAACAGATAGCCCAGAGAAATTTTGTAGCCTCCGTGCTTCAAGGTTTCCAAGGCCAGACTGGATATAATCCCTCGTAACCTGGTCTGACCTCATAGCTGACCCTGCTTTGAGCAAGAGGTCAAACTAGAGACCTCATGAGGTCTCTTCCAACCTGAATTTCCCACCAATCCTATGAACACAAGAACAGAATCAGTTGAATGTCAAGAGGTAATATACAGGAGAAAAAAAACCCTACCAAATGCCCAATCCAGCAAGAACCTGCACTTCAATGTGGAAAGGTCTAAGAAAAATATCTTAGAAAGTTACATAATCAAAAAACCAAAAATAAAAACAACCACCTAGAAAAACTAAACAATCCCAAACAGTAATACAGAAAGAAATACTGAAATGACTGGAGCAGAACCATGGTATGTCCTCTTTTTAGAATACTGTCTATGAGTACAGACAGCGAAGGCTCACAACCCCTCCGCAACACTTTAAAACGTGAAAGCTCAGAACAAAAAAAGGTCTGAGGCAGAAAGAAGATTTTTTCATTAATAAAATCCAACATTTGGGCTGCAGATCTCCCTCAACGCAAGATGACACATGACTGAGGCATACACAAAAAAAGCAGTTTGACAGTGTTGTAACAAGTATCACCCCTTTGCTACCACAATATAAATAAAACATAGCCCACTCACAAAAAAACCCCAACATTAGTGCATATACAGTTATTTGGAAAATATACTTCTAAGCAGACAAAAAAATTAGTTGTTATACAGACATAAATTGCAACACTGAATTTCACAAGTCCTTGTGGATTTTATGTTTATATATCTATATGTATGAAGATTTATTTGTGTATTAGAGAATTACAAAACAATAGCAATACAAGCTTTTATGTTTCTGGCAATGAGATCATTTTTACAAAGTGAAAGGGGAAGTTACATATATAAGATCACTCCAGAGGCCCGATGCAGTGCAGCAGTTTTTGCATCCCTCTTTTTGCAGAGCCTTGCCTCTAATTTTCTTTTGTTTGCCTGCATATGTTAAACAATTTCATGATCAGTGATTTGTATTTTTCGCTTTGAAATTTGCAGGTTTTAGAATTTTTGCTAGAAAATGCTACACCATTTATTTAGTGTTTTAAAAATTCTAGAATACGCTTATAAAGTAATATCCATTTCCAGCCTTCCCTGACACTTAAAAGTCGCTTTACTGGGTAGTTCATCTTACTTCAAAGAGATATCTGACAAACAGCCTTCTGAAAACAATTAATGAGCAAACTGCCCCAGTAAAATTCCACAGAAATTTTTTACATTTTCCTAAAATTAGTTCTTAGGCCCAGCTACCTATTCATTAGAGTTATTTTTGAGATCCAAAAAACCCTACCTGAAATCAAAACATTTAGGTCTTATTTTCCCAATGACAATAGTAACATCCCATTGCAGGAAGGATGAGAACATGATATTTTAAGTTTTTGATTAAGTGACTACCTGAGGATGAACTGAAGAGAGGAACAGCACATAACAGCCACAGTTAGCTGAAAATATTCTTCTTTTTCTCCTCCACCCACAGTTCTTACAAAATTCCTATGCACATTTCTTCCCCACAAGTCTCTCAGTTTCTCTTCACTCTATCATCACTGTATCACATCCAACACTCTCTTAGTCTTCTTTTTAAGGAAGCTGGAGCCCAGAGGCCTCACTAAGTTTCAGCCATACACAGCATACAACAACCACAACAGATCTGGTTAACTGCAAACGTTCTGAAAAGGCGTATTCTAAGTCTTTCATCTCTCTTGACTTACACCATACGTAGGAAATGGAATTGTCCTAAGTATGTAGAAAAAGAGTAGAAGGCAGAGGTAAGACAAAACTCTTGTACCTATTGTATTCCTCCCAAGGAAAAAAGAAAAGGTGGAATGGCAGAGCATCTGAGACACTTCAGTTTCTGTTAAAAGGACTGCAGAGGGAGCCACTGATTCCCAGAGCAGGAATCAAAGGAAGCGCACTCCACACCTGTTTCTCCTGGCAAACGATGGAGAAGGCTTCAAGATTCTGGCAGCTGGAGGCAGGAACCAGAAATAGACTCTTAAACAGCAGGGGGAAGTCAATAGAAAACTTGCATTTTTTTTTAAAAAAGGAACTGCAAGTTGTTGAACTCCATATTTTATTATTTCAAAGCTTTTTTTCCTTAAAAAGCCAGGCACCTGTGAACATCCAAATGTTAACAAAAGTTTATACATTGAATGTTCTTAATAATAAAAGACAAATCGTTTTATGTAAGTTTAAAAAAAGCTATTCACAATTAAGACACTCAATACTTAGTTTTCAGAAAATGAAATATACCAGAAGGATCTTAGACATAAGAAACACTTACTTTTTTTTTTTCCAGAAGTGTAACACCTGTTACTACAGTTTCATACTACTCTTTCTAAAAATATCTTCAATGAGACCCGAATGGATTTGATTACCGAGTAAACCTAATCTGGAGTTCCTAGATAAAGTCAGCCACACTTTGAAGGGCCAGAAAGTTTCAAGGGCAAAAGCCTCATCTTTCCCGAATCCTGATGTCAGAAAGCACATTTTCCTAACAAGATTCGACACCTTTATTAGGTATCCTAGCCCACCAAAACTGAACTGAGCGCAAGAGAAACCAAAAATTTTCTCAGGAAGAAAGATAGATGCTTGTAAGAAATCCTATACCTATTATGAAAAGCTATTAATTTTAAACAGTATTTTGTCTTTTCGTCTTCACCAGTTAGAGAAACATACTAATGCAGCTTCACCAGAGCGCCACTGTCACTACCTTTTCCCACTCATTCCATAGTTCCTTTTCATAGCTGTGACTTTTTTTTTTTTTCTTTTCTATTTTATAAAAAAGACTGCAACCAGCCACCTGACTGAACAGGAGATAAAGACTCAAGGTTTTGGGTTTTTTGTCAGGTTTTTTGTTTGTTTGTTTGTTTTTTTATTCACTAGCATCTCAAGCACACATGAACTGAAAACCTTATTTGGCATACAACTAGACTCTGGTGAGGACCAGCCAAGGTCAAAAGCTGCTTTCTGCAGGTTGTGGCAATTTACTTCCAGTGCTTTACCTGCTGATTTTAACACAGCCTACTGCAGGCCCAGCTTAAGGCTGATAAATTTGGTGTTTTGTCACAGCTACTGCTTTAACACCAGTGTACCTTCCCAATCATCAGCACCAACTGCGCTACTGTAAACAGGCCATCAGCATTTCTTTTGTCTCACTAATACTTGCTTTAAGTAGAATTACACAACATAATCGTTAAAATCCAAGCAATTAGTCACTAGTCACTACTGCCAACTGTGTTGGAAGCCCTATAAATGCCAAGCAGTTAGAAGAACTTGTCAGAAATCTCAGAGACAATTTGAGGTCTAACAGAAATGTAATCACTACTACAAATGAAAGGGAAGCTGAGTCACCTCTCTGCCTGGCTTTACTGTAAGCACTTTGGACAAACTGCATCAGGGAAAATTTTACTCATTAGCAACAGATTAATTAAATCTTTAATTTAACTTCTTTTAATAAAAATCAATGCAATTTAGCTGCAAACACTTTATTAATTTTCTTAGGAACAAATTAGTGTTAAGCTAGCATCTCAAAATATGCACAGAATAGCACAAATTGGTTAGCAAAATTAGTCCCCAAATATCCTTTCTAGGTTAAACCTTAATTTCAGTACACAGGTGAAAGCATTAAAAACACCACTTTAGAAATAGTGATTTAACCTTAAAAGAAAGAAAATAATAGAAAAAACAGCTCCTAAAATGAGAAGGAGCAAAGTAGTTTTCTGAACCACACAGACTCGAGTCTTAGAGACAAGATATGCATGAAAAGTTATCTGAATTTTGTCTCTTTCAGGATTTTGTTGTATTGTACAGCATTGTGATGTTACTAAATTTTCATTTGAACCTACTTCTACCTTCCCCCCCCTCTCAATTTTGCCGAAGTGCATTCTCGATATAGAAAAAATACCAACACAAGATGTGAACAATCTCCTAGCCTACTCACTATTTTCTTGAAGTTTCTCATCGGCATCTAGATTGAGCATTTCAATGCTATTACCATCATGCAGTCCTAACCGGTTTTCCTGTTAGTAAAAAGAGAAGTGAAAACTTACTAACGTAATCCTACTGCTAAATCACATACCACATTTGGTACTCCCTGCTAATCTTTTTGAATGCTTACACACTTAAACCGCATAAAACTACTTTTTAAAATCACTAACCTAATACCTGTGTTTGGTATCACAGCCTAATGGTACTTTAATTCCTGACTCAATGAAATGTTACAACATTAGCTATAAATGCCAACACATTAACATATACCATCATTAAAATGTGCATCATCCTTATAGAACAATACGACATTATCAATGGCAGGTCAATTAATCATTAAGAATAAAGAAATTATGTAACTCAGGATATGTAATTTACATTTCACCTAAATAAGCACCAAACCTCCAGCAGTGGTTAAAACACCAGAAGTTTTGCTTCTGCCTCCAACTGTCACTAATTAATCACCTGCACTTGCAGAAATAACCTATGGCCCACTTCCTATGTAAATTTATCTAATATTCTGTGAAATACCCAGCAGCTTAAAACAAATAGTTTTGTCAATATCATGAAAACAACAGTCACACTTTGGGAATGCTAAAAAGGTTAGGACCCTAACTACATTTCATACTGTAGAGATAAGAAAGTTTACTTAATTAAAAAATTATTTTTTTAAAATGCATTACTTAGCTGCAAAGTATTTCCAATATAACAGCTCATCAATATATATAATTCATCTGAATCTTGCTCTGAAGGCAATTTGAACTATCTAGTTGTTTGCAGCAAGATACTGTTTTGCCAGTAACACCTTCAACCACCAAAGATGTTTAAGTCACTCAAGTTATGGTATGACAGGATATCTAGAAATGCCATTTGAAGACTTCAACTCTGAAGCTGCCAAGGCAGCTTTGAATAATAGTTCAGCAATCTCAAGACCCAAAATGCATAAAGCATTCAAATGTAAGGAAAAGTGCTCTCCTTTTCCTGCACAACAGTTGACGATGCACTCCATCCATTTCTTAGGGTGTTCTGTACATACATAGTATGGATCCCAGAAAAATCTGAATTTAGTAAGACATAAGCAATTCTCATCTTTTATTTAACTAACTTTCTGTATTATTCTTCAGCTAAAGATCATTAGCATTTCACAAGCCATGAGTTCTTGCTGACTTCTGCAACTCTGAAAAAACCTTTTACACTTCTATAACAAATCTTTTACATTTTCCATTTAGGGGAAAAATCTGACCCAAAAGCCCTTGGACAGTTCACCCACCACCACTACTTTGAGCAGCCACTCCTATGCAGCCCAATGACTATTTAGCCAACTCATTTTACAGTTAATTTACTATTTATGGTGCAGACACACATGAACAAGTTATAGGATTTTAAACTGACATCTGTAAGTAGCTGATATTTTGATACACATTGTTAACCACCCTGACAGAGATAAGAGAAAACATGTTAACTGCTCTCTTCCACTTAGATTTGGAAAGCTAGATGATGTATTGCACAAAAGGACAACAGGCACAAACAACGAAAAGAATTTTTAATGGCTCAAGAAAGCAGATGATAATCATAATTACTGAAAACTAAATTACACTTTTGCACTACACATTCAATCACCTTCACTGCCACGAATATTGTTTTCTGCTGTTTGTTACAAGTGACTGAAAGTGACAAAAACCACGCACACACAAAGAGGTGCTGAAATTACTCTGCCTTAAGAGATCTGATCAGACAGGCAAGGAAGAGAAAGAACTAACTTTTTCTGTGTTCACAGAAATCTATTGTGTGGATTCTAAACACATAGAAACTGCCAGTGGCCCAGAAAGTTCCTGAGCAACAAACAGCTGGAGGCTGAGAGCAATTCTGTTCTAAGTATATACTAACCCTGCTTTAAGCCTGTCTTAGGCATCCACTTTTGACCACTGTCAAAAAGGAGAAGGAATACAGGCTATTCACTCACAGTGTACAGCTACTTTCCAGTTTCTCCAGTTATCAGAATGTAAATCCAAACTCATTTTAGTCACAAGGGAGCCACTGACAATGTTGCTTGCTTGTATAATTTTTCCAAATTTCTCAGTATTATTAGAATTGTTAGATATCTGACAGACCACCAAACCATTAAAATACCCACTCATCTCTGGGACAGAACCTGGACTTTTCTTGCTTGCATACATTACAAGTTGTCCTCAAACACCACTGGAATAAGTTATTTCTCCAGGAATCACACATGGAAACTTTGTGTCTGTTGAAAGGTACCAATATGATTTCAGAGTACTTCTGTAACATTTCTTAGCAACCTAATTCCACACAGCCTTACTGCATCTGTAGACAACTATTACATTCTCCCTTCTTCATAATACATTGTCTTGTCTACTATCCAAATGTCTCAGTGAACAGACTTTAAACAAGTGACAGGAAATGTTGACATGCTTTTAATGTTGCTTTTACCCTCAGGGGAACTGATATTGCATAATGCCTTTCTGCAGATCAAGTGTCCTTAGCTGTCCACACACTCTTATCTACTGTAATGATAAAGACCATCACTAGTATTTTTAGTGTCAAGAATAAAAAAAAAAAGGCCTTCTCCACAAACCCCATATCCATTTCTTCCACACCCAGTGAGAGAAGAAAAAATTCTGAGGAACTGAAACAAATTCATACCCATCTAGTTGACAAACTGAAAATGAAATTGTCCTTGTAAGGTCATGCAAATGTATGAAGTCAACAAGACCAGTGAATTTTACACCTTTCAGTGACTCAGCCAAACTAATCAGACTAGAAATTATTTGGAAGGGTCAAGTAAGCTGTTACCTTCTGTGGCTCAAATTTCTCCCAAAATACCTGTCCCCTCAGTCTGCCACAAGACAGTAAGATTGAAAACATTTATCAATACTTTCACACATACAGGATTGTGTTTTAAGTGGCTGATTATATAGAAATCTGTCACACTGACATGGACTACAACCACTGCCAACACTGAATGGAAAGAGATCAAAAGACAACATTCTGAAAAGGCAGAAACCCCTCAAATTGTGTGCCAATAAATACACCTGCATGAGAAGAGACACTTTGTAAGCAAAGCCACAAAGCAATGTCCCTGACTGTCTCCAAAATCACAGCAGGACCATACCATGTTAGCTCTCAAATGCAGAGCTGCTTTTTCAAAAAAGTTCTTTTAAGCAAATAGGATTTGCTTTTTTGTCTGTTTTACGAAGTATTACAAACTACTGTAATCAACTGAAGAAGAGACGCTATTGGTTGAGAAAAAAATGAGAAAACATTTATGAAAAATAAAGAACCCTTAAAAGAATGGAAAAGGTGACTTTAAACTAAGTTTGATTTAAGACTGAAGCATTTTTTCCTTTAGGAATCAGAGATACACACCTGTTCACCGCAAGGACATTCCATGCTATTACATTTCCTCCACCATGAACTGTGCATATGAAAAGGCTAGATCAAAGGATTGTATGATGACAGTTCTTACAGATCTCAGCTTGGCAGATGATAGTCTTTTCCAAGGGACGGAAAAGACAACATTGTATTAATCTTCTCTTTTGTGCTTCAAAAGCACTTCAGGGTATTCTGAGATTAGAAAACAGAGAGAGTCATATTTCAGTTTGGTATCTGTATTTTAGCAGTTTTCACCACGGGTAAGTAGGTTTCAAATGAGTAATCCATCTTGCCTCAGTACACTCACCTGGCAAAATCTCGCACTTGATTCTGAATTTCTTTAAAAATGTCCAAGCAGCTGAGCTATCAATAGCATTCCTTTACAATAGTTGAAGTAGCACTGTCTGTTTAATTCCATGTTCTTTTTTGCAAAGTCCTCAACAATTTTACTTTGTTTGTAACTGCTGTTTTATAACGCCAGTAGACCCTGATAACATACTGTACTGGTTTTGGCTGGGATAGAGTTAAGTTCCTACACAGTAGCTGGTGTGAGGTTGTTTTGGATTTGTGCTGAAAACAGTGTTGATAACACAGGGATGTGTTAGTAATTGCTGAGCAGTGCTTACACAGCACCAAGGCCATTTCTGCTCCTCATGCTGCCCCACCAGCGAGGAGGCTGGGGGTGCACACGAAGTTAAGAGGGGACACAGCTGGGACAGCTGACCCCAACTGACCAAAAGGATATTCCATACCATATGACATCATGCTTAGCAATAAAACTGAGGTGGGGGTGTGGGTGGGGGGTGGGTGTGGAGGTTGGCAGGGGCTGCTGCCATTGCTCAGAGACTGGCTGGGCATCGGTTGGTTGGTGGTGAGCAATTGTCTTCGTTTTGCATCACTTGTTTTTTCTTGGGTTTTATTTTCCTCTCCGTTTTTTTTCTTTACTTTTTTTTTTTTTTTAATTATTAAACTGTCTTTATCTCAACCCATGAGTTTTCTCACTTCTACCCTTCCAGTTCTCCCCCCGCCATCTCACAGGGGCAGAGTGAGGAAGCAGCTGTGTGGTGCTTAGTTGCCGGCTGGAGTTAAACCACATACCGTAATTATAGCTCTTTGCTACAATGCCTTGAAACTTTGAAATTCAAAGTTGTAAGCTCACAAGCAGGGGTTTTCCCTCCCCCATAGAAAGGTCCAACTGTGTAGTGTTTTGTAGGAAAGTGTTATCAGGTTCTTTTGTTGGCCACAGTGTTCAAGAGAAAAACTAACCCAAAATTTCTGCTCCCCTTGATGGACTATGTTAATTTATTTTTAAAACAAGAGGAGTATGCCATAACATTTTTACAAGCTTTAATAACATGTTGTTAAGAGGGAGGACTACTTTATTAACTTAAGATTTAAAGTAATTTCATTCTTTACTGACAGATTAATGGATTTATTTTTTTTAAATACACGATATGCACAGATTTTGGTTTTGAAATTACTCTCCTAAGGAGCAGAAAAACGAAGCTAGCAGAGCATGATGAAGATGACATCAGTTTCTGTTGTGAAAAAGAGTCTTTGTGCTCAGACCAGTTCTTAAGGTGCTACCTTTGGTGAGAAGCATAAGTTGTCTCATTAGGCAGAATACCTCTCTATTTCTAAAAGACTTTACAAGATACTTTATACAAAGAGTCTAGGAACTTAGTATAGTTGTAGGTCAGCATTAGAAAGACTAGCCACTCCTACAACTCATGTTCCAGAAAAATGATGGAAACAAACCCTGTATATCATTGAAGAGAAATGATGGAAGCTCCACAAGTAAACCACCAGCAGACATAAAAAAAATGAAGAAACTAATACATTCCAAAAATATGAGGAGTGATAAAAAACCCCAACAAATTACTTTACAGGACCAAATGGAGAGGCAACAGCCACATGAGTAAACTTGAAACCTACTCTGACTTGTCAGGTATTCACAAGAAAGTACGCTAAGGTTGAAAGTTCACCTCTTTGTAACAAGCCAAAATTTTCAAGAGTAGCAGGGATTCATACTGCAGAGAAACCAAGTCTGAAGGCACCATGTACCAGGCCAGTACTAGACTGGAAAACAGCTTTTTTAAATTACAGTGACAAAGCATTTTGTTTATTTCATTACTGTATAGGCCTTCAGCCTGAATGTTTTAAATTATTTGGTGCCATTTGCAGAGACACCCAGTTCTGTATCACTAAGTAGTATTATAAGCCCCAGAGATACAGGCATCAAGGTTTTGGATGGTGTGTTAACTATCCAACTAAGATTTTCTTTTCGCTATATTAATTCTAAATCCCACACAATGAAAGCACCAGCCTAACTTTTGCATTATCGTCAACATCAAGCAACATCCACTATAAAAAACTGAGCAAAACTTACCCATAAATGCAGTTAGTAGAACACTTGTGCTTTTAGGAAAGGTACCTCCTGACTGGCAACACTCCCTCCTAACAACCTTTCCTTCTGAATTTTAAGCTTCTGTTTGTAAATATAAAAACATGTAACTTAACAGATCAAATATAAATACTACTCAGGCAGGCTTATGTTTCTTTATTCTCAACATCTATGAAATAAAAGCAAGAGCTTAGATACTTGACCAAGTGTCATCTACTTTTCAACCTTTTCATCACCTCTGTGTGAATGCTTCAGGATAAAAAAAAAAAGACAAAACAATAAAACCCACCAAAAAAAACCACCCCAAACCAAAAACCAACCAACCCCACATAGCCAGTGCCAACACAGTTCTGAACACTGATTAAAACAGAAGGCAAATACTAGTTCACAATTAGACACCAAGAGGCAAGAAAAATAAAAATTAACCAGGATGAGAACAGGCAGGCAATAATGTAAGGGAAAGGTTCATGCTGACAGGTAAGAACAGGGCGGCAACTTGAAAGGAAATAAAACAAGGATTAACAGGTAACCTCAAGACAGCTTGAGAAGTGGCACTGGACAGTGAGACTGAACAACAGGATAAGCCTCAATGTTCATGTCACTGGTTTTGAAAAAGCCACCGGAGTATGGAAAAGTAGCCTAATTTCTAGACTACCTATTCAGTTCAATAATTATTTCTACAAATACTAATGAAAACTTTGAAGAAAAATATATTTCTTTCTTTGAATAAAAATACAGAATCTTTTCCCATACTTATTAGTTGAGCATTATAACAAATCCTGTGCAGCCGCATTTTTCATCAAAATTTTGTGTACCTAGATTTTTATCATACAAAACACTAAAAGGGCAGAACTAGCTATTTTTCCTCCTTTCCCTTGTACAACACTGAATCAAAAACATGATTCAAATACCTTTCTATAAATTACTTAGGTCAAAGTACCTCCCTCCCTGCAAATTATTAGATTTATACTTTGAAAGATGAAGGAACAACAAGGAGGGAGGGGAAAATTTTACATTTGACATGGAAAATTTTAATTACATTTTTTGAGAAAGAAGTTTGCAACATAAGCTCAAAACTTCTGCCAATATTGAAAGAAATCTAAAAATACTTCAAATCAGGCATAAAATTTTAGCTTCTTCCTGCAATATTTTACAGCAAAGGAAAAACTGAGAAAGTTTAAGTGTTGTCTGTGCAGTAATCCTTAACAGATGGATGAAAACAGCTGAAAAGAAATCAGCCACAAACAAGAAGCTCAGTGCTTGTTGATACTTTCAGAGTACCAAGACTGTTAATGGAAAAAGCCTAGTAATCATTAGTGGCAAATTAACTACCACAAAATATAATTAAAAAAATAAAATAAAATCATAATCCAAAGAACAGTAGTGGGTGTGGGGTTCCAAGTAGAAATGATGTTTTCCTTTCTTTCTCTTTTTTTGTGAAGGGAGGAAAAGAGACCCTGAAAAGCCAGAAACCACACACCCCATTCCCCCAACTATTTTATACAGTGAAAGGATACTTCACTGTATGATATTCACCAGCAGATCTTATGGATAATATAGACCCAATATTCCTGTCAAATAAGACTTCTACATCTGCCAAAGGTAACTATGTTTTTAAAAACTCTATGCTCATTTGAAAAAGCTTACTTCTGTACAGGTTGTTTTCCCTCTTTGTAGCACTAATGTTAGATAATTAATGAATCAAGAGCATGCTATTGACAGGTGCCAGCTGTCTTTACCATGTTGATACTATTTTAGCAGAAAGAGTATTTTCTGACAGTCTGACAAGGAAGAAACTGTGAGATCAAACAATGGAACCGGTTAAGATAAAAAGTGCTGGCAACAAAACTACCAAGACAGTAAGTTTCTCCAAAAGCAGCCTTTGGGGCAGGGCAGGGGAGAAGGGGAAAGAGCATGCACAAAACCCACTCTTTGCGGGAAAGCAATCCAATGAATGACAAAAGGATACACTGCCAAAAAACTAAAGGGAAGAACTGTAGAAACTTCCCAAGTATGCAAAATTGAGAAGAACGAGAGCACAACTCAACTACCACAATATTAAAAAAAAAAAAATTACAAAAGGAAATAAAAATGTATGCATTAATAACAGTGGGGGAAAAAAACAAAGTGAGGACTGAGTCCATCAGTAACTTTCCTTAAGCTTAATTACCACAAAGTTGCCATTGGATTTCTGTCATTCATTTCAAGAGTGGCAAAGGCAAGCACGAAGGCCAACTTTTGTAGCAGTGCCACCAGGTTGACAGGAGTCAAGCAAGACTATCACTCTTCATGTCGCCTGACTGCAGGGATTCAATTTTCTAATCATACCTCATGTAATGTTAATTAGTTCGAAGCACATAAACATTTAGTCTTTGATGTGACCTGCTCAGCTCTACATGAGGCACGATTTTTTTTCCTTCTCAAAACCCGAAAGGAATCTCCTTTTCTCTTCAAATCTCAGAATACTATACAGTCCAGGATGCCAGAAAATCTGAAACAGTTATAGAACCAAACCAGTTCACAAGGAATAAAGCATGGTACATCATTTGTTTTCCACTGTATAAGAGTCTTCATGCATAACTTTTTAGGTTATTTTTAGACTGGCACCATAAGAAAGTTAATTCTTACAGTACCCAAATCTTTATATCCTGATGTTCATGGTATCTCCATGAAAGAGGATTTTGATGTTACCTCTGATGCCCCAGCATATTTCACTCAAGTATACCTCAATCTACAATAAATTTGGTTCCTCAAGTGATGCCCTTGTGATTCCAGAAGTACCAAGGCTTCCTAGTGGTTAGGACTGCTGACAACATTAACGTACTGCCTCTTCCCATGCTACTGGACAAGAACATAAAAAGCAAAATGTGTGACATCTTTTCTATCAGTTAAACTTTCTTTTAACTGAAGACTCTGGAAACAAATATTGATAACTGGTCATGGGATCCGCAGTCTCAGGTAACTGAGACTATTATTCTAATCACTGCTTTTGTGCAATATGTATCAACCCCTCTTGCTTTGTTGTTTTGTGGAGTCAGAAGAGTCAGTTATTAACAGTCTGAGATACAGAACTTCACGTAGTGAGCCTTACTTTTTACAAAGATAACTTATGAGCATGTCTTTCCATGGTGGTAAAGACAAAACACCTTGATATCAATATAGCAAATACCTCTAGAAGTTAGTATATTTACTTGCTTTCCCTCAAGCTCAATGCATACTTATAGAAAATAAGACAGATCAATTTTCAACTCGAGATCAACTTAAGACAGTGCCAGAAGTGATTGTTAGGTGACATTTTGGCAAAGACACTTCTTGGCAAAACATAATACAGCATGGAAGGGATTTGGCTACAGAGTCTAAAGACAATTTTCCATGTCTGCTTGTTCAAGTGCTTTTCAATTTAAATTCAGGTGAAGCGATAATAGGAACATTCCACAAGAGGCCCAAATGTAGGTTTCCTATTTCTTGTCAAGACCAAAACTGAATAAGAGAGAAATTTGGAACTGTGGGGAACTACCTACTAGACCCCTGAGCATCTTGCATTCTGAAAAGAAAAAAAAAAAGTATCAAGCACAATCACAGCAAGGCCATTTAGTCAGATTACAGTCAAAAGAAATGCTTCAAGTGTAGCTGATATCAAGGCATTCCAGCATGTAGGTCTGGGCCTTTGTCTTTTGAATAATAGGTGGTTTTTAACTTACATTTTATGTTATTTTTTGTTTGTATTAAGATACAAACAAAAAAGTATAAAAAATAAGTCCTACAATCTTTTCCTCCTTTTGCAACAATCTTTCCACCTTTTGCAACAATAGCTTTAATACTGTTGTTGAAGTCCTACAAGACTGCAGAAATAATTTCAAGACCAAAAGCTTGCCCACTTTTATTTCATAATTATTCTGATGCAGCCAATAAAAGATGCTATGAATCACCATAAACAGTAATTTCATTCTTCGTATCCCATGCAAAAAATCTCTTTTTGGCTAGAAATGAATTATTCAGAGCAAAGGCTAAGAATAGGGCCTTAATCCGACCTCATATATGATATAATCAAATTTATCATCACTGAAGTAGCTGGAATGTGCTTAATCAGCATTTACTAATCTCATAAAACCTACGAGCTGCAGACTTAACTTCTACAATGTTTAAGAAAAGAGGTTCAAAGGAGCTGCTAATATATGAAGCGTTCCAATGCCTTCTTAAATGTTCACAGGAAATAAAATACTAGAAGACGACTGCTTCTTTAGATATTTACAGGCTCAAAAAATAATTTATTGTGAAGGCAAAAGAATAGGTAAATTATGGGATTTTTGAGAACAGAGTGTAAACTGAGTGAGGTCCAAAAGGATTACTGGTACTTAAATACCAGTATAAAAAAAAAACCACCTAGAAAAACACAAACGAACAGATCCAGTGATCTGAACAATAAGCATAACAATAATTATATATTTGGCTTTTATTTACAGATTAATGTTTTGGAATGGGTAGAAGGGGAGAAATGAAAGGTCCAAATAAAATATTAATGAATAGGTAGTTATATTAGTGTCTTCAAAGCACAGAACTAACTTCTTCCAAAAAATCCTCATCTCATCTGCCTGGAGGAGGTGGGGGTGGGGTGGGGTGGGATTTCTGACAAAAGTTAAAAAACAACTATATTACTGAAGTCTTAAAAAATATTTCTTAGAAAAAGATATCTTTATGAAAATGACTCACTAGATCATGTAAACATTTGTAAATTAAGAACACAATTTTAATGATACAAGACAATATAGTAGAATATACTTTGCCTAAATTTTTCTAGGACAAATCCTTCAACTGTTACAGCTATGTAACTCTCCTGAGACCAGGAAAGAGAGGATAATCATTTACAGACTAACTGAAAAATGCACTTCAGTGAGTAGTCCTGTACATCACAGGATGGGGAGAAGGACTAGATGTAGTCATGAGTCTTTTTTGCTTAGTATATACTGATCCTGTATAGCTCTTTAATTAATAACACTGAATACCAGATGTATGATTCCAAATCTCCCACGTTCTCTAAGTGACAGTTGTTTCAAAGCAATACTGCATACACATTTAGGTATTTAAAGTCAGTCTAAAAGATTTGTTTTGAAATTCAAGCTCACAAAATTTTTTGAACACCTAATGCTGGAATAGAGATACAATCTTTGCCATTATAGCCAGAATTAAGAACGCCAAAGAAAAGCATACTTTTCATTGGAGGAAAAAAGAGTAAGTTACTTCAATCTACTTCCTGCCACACAGACAAAAAAAATGAAAGCTATGTATCCATATATATACACACACATACATACAGGCCCCTGTGCATACAGAAATATACACATACACACAGATTCTCTCTGTTCAGTGAAAAGTAAGTACCAATAACCATACTAATAAAATTAGTAATTAATTGCACCATGATGTTTCCTCTCTCATGTCTATCCCCCACTGAACCTTGTAATCAAATCCTTATCAAGAGATGTATCCAGCACCCTGGATGGCTGCAGGTACATCCACTGATATGTTTTCATTTGTCAGCTCCTAATCTAGTGAGCTTTCCTTCAAAGCTATTTAAAATTAACACAATTCCTAAAGTACATGCAGGACAATTGCCAAATCATTCCTCTACTATTTAATCACCTCCTAACTTGATGCCTACAGCTTAAAAATGTTTGGTTCTATTAGAGCATAAACCAATGAGAACATCTCTCAAAAAAGCTCCAGCTAGAAAACAAATTTTAATTTTAGTCCTCTAGTTTTTTGCTTTTTCAGCCAGTATCTTACACAAAACTACAAGCAAGCTAACAACGATTCATATTTTCGTGAAATTAGGAGCCATATTTTAAACAGAGATCAGTTGCAAAGTTAACATTAATTCATTGAGATAGTCAGGAATATAAAGCAAATTTATAAACCTATTGAAGAATATGATAATCACTATGTCATTATGGAAACCAAAGTAATTCCTGACTCAACATCTGCATCTTCAGGAAGTAAGTGAAAAGCAGGACACAAGCAACATTATATTCAACAGCCCACTTTATAGCCTCTTGTCCCAACAAGGTATGTTGAGAATCAGAGGTACCTTTAAAAGCAACATACTATCCAGTCTTGCAACAAAGCACAGGCTGGCAAGTACAAGGAAACAAGAAGCAGAACACCTTGAATATACATCAGTCAGTAATCCACAAACACCTACGCCTGCACCTAAGGGCCCACATGCCTAATTCTTTAAGTCAGTTGAAAGGGTGGGTGGGTAGGACAGAAAGCTTGACAAGCCCTTCCAGTTCTAATAAATGGAAGACAATCAAGGTTAGAATTTCTTTACAAAAGTTTCCTCTTTCCTTCCTGCGAGTGCCTGAACACACATGTTCCAATCCTTAGTAGACAGCAAAAAAGCCCGTCTTTCTAAAGGTCTTTAAAAACTTTTTTTTTTTTTTTAAATATCTCCAGGGTAATAAATATTATTTACTTGCATGCAGATATTTAATAAAAATACCACCAGCAGTCACTGCTCACTCCATGTACCCCCCCATTTCAGCCAAGCAAGCTCTTGTTCCTCCAAAACACAGTGGCATTTACCTCACTGACCTTGGGACTACCTTCCTCCAGTATTTCTCCCTCATCAGTTTGCATGGGAACAGGATCTGTGCAAAGCTCTGCAGAAATGCAAAATACTGCCTAAAAGATAAAAAAAGAAATATATTTTAAAAACAATGATTTTTCTGCCTTTAACAGTGTTATGTGAGATTGTGGTGCACATAAATAATAATTCTAGGCTATGACCTTTAATATTCCCATTCTGCACATATTCACTGAATTTATATGTTTTACACAAACAAGACAACTGTTATTCAGAATAAGACATAACTCTACTTAATTAAGAGGAAGAAAGCACCTAACAGGAATATACTTTCTTTTTAATTTTAAAATGTCATTGCTGATTATTTAACATATTCATTCTCTTTACTCATTAAAGCTACAGTCAGTAAGGAATAATCACACGGACTAGAGCTGAGCAATTCTTACTTACTAGGAAATAGCTTTTGTGCAAATATAAGCTTCACAGATTCGGCTTACAGACAATCTAAAGGTTATTAGCTTGAAAAATTGTTAGACTTCCAGTGATCCCACAGTACCTCTGAATTCTTACTTTAGGGAATTTTTCCTTGACTTTATTTTAGAAATAAATACATTCTAGGCTTTAAATGGTTCAGGGAACTGAAAAAGTCATTCATCTTTAGGTCAACATTTCCGATCTAACCCAGGTCAACAGCTCCCAGTGTTTCCAATATTCAGCACTACTTGGTAACTTATTTTTAAATTTGTTTGACAGTGTCAGTGCAGTTCCAACTGAACAAAATCTACATGCCAAACTCCATTCTTAGAATTGCAAAGTAACTTACGGAAGAATGCAATACAGTTAGGGAGACTTTGGTTACAAAGATTAGAGTATCGTCTTTGCCAGAGGATGAGCTATCTTTCAGAGGTAATGGATCAAATTAATCAATTTAAGAGATCAAACACACCAGCATAAATTCAGCAGGAATCTCTCACTTTACAATTGGAAATTGTTCTTCTAAAGGCACCTCCTTCATTTCAAGGTTAAAGCCTTCACAAGGTAAGGCTGTCTGCCCTGCCAATGTCTTCTGTATGTTGTGCATAGGTAGACAACATCTTTCATGGCTATCAAGTTGACACAAGGAATGAAGAATATGTTTTACAGATATAAAGGGCCTGAAGCTACAAAATGTTACATACAACTTACTAAATCTTATAACCAAGAAGCTGCTATGATCAGTAATATAATATATTCTCATTAATATATACAGCATGAGAACTGTAAAGACTTACAGCATAGTAATTTCCTTTTCTGGGGAAAGAGGAATGAGGATAAAGCAGAACTCTCATCCAAATCCTCCAACAAACACTCTGCCTGCAGCATATAATCAAAAATCGTAGGTATCAAATGCTAAGCAAGACTTGTATCATGCATCTACCCCAAGATCCTCCTGCATATAACAAGTATTTCTCACTGCCAGGCTATCTTCTGTTCTGCAGCCGGAGGGGAGGACAGGCCGAGCAGTCCCTGTCCATGGTACTTCACCACACTGAGTTTCTGAAACCCACTCCAGAGCTTCTGGAGCTGGGAGTTTCTGAGCATGATTTTGCACTATCAGATTCAAGTAACTGGGAAGCTCCACGGATTGTTAGACACATGTCTAATGGCCAAACCAGATTTGGCCAGAAGGATTGCTGTGGCACTGAAATGGCTTCAAATCAGAGAAACAAGCAAGATTGAACTTGAGCTACAGAAGCATTAGAAAAAAATCTTATAAAATAAAACAAGACCAGTCAGGTCAGGCCAAGACCACTGCAAGGACTGGTCACTGTTCATTCAGCATGCTGGAAGAAGCCAAATATGAACTTCTGAAAACCTGCCATGTTTATCTTCTGAGATAGCCCTCACTACCAGAGGAATGGAAAGTGGCAATATTTGACACCAGTTTTTATATATTACTCCTGGAAGAAGACAAAAAACTATCAACCAGTACATCTCAAAGAAAAAAAAAAGGCAGTAGCACTAGGAAATAAAAAAAAATAAAAAAAAAAAAAGGAAAGGCTGCAATCGTAGAATGGTTAAAGATCATCTAGTTCCAAGCCCCCTGCCACGGAGGGGGGCACTTCCACTACACCAGGTTGCTCCAAGCCCCATCCAACCTGGCCTTGAACACTGCCAGGGATGGGGCATCCACAACGTCTCTGGGCAACCTGTTCCAGTGCCTCACCACCCTCACAGTGAAGAGCTTCTTCCTTACATCTAATCTAAATCTACCTTCTTTCAGTTTAAAGCCATCACCCCTTGTCCTATCACTACATGCCCTTGTAAAAAGTAAAAAGTCTCTGGCTTTCCTATAGGGCCCCTTTAGATACTGGAAGGCCACTATAAGGTCTCCCTGGAGCCTTTTCTTCTCCAGGCTGAACAACACCAACTCTCTCAGCCTGTCTTCACAGGAGAGGTGCTCCAGCCCTCTGATCATCTTTGTGGCCCTCCTCTGGGCTCACTCCAACAGGTCCATGTCCTTCTTATGCTGGGGGCCCCAGAGCTGAACGCAGTACGGCAGGTGGGGTCTCAAGAGAGCAGAGTAGAGGGGGAGAATCGCCTCCCTTGACCTGCTGGTTACACTTCTTTTGATGTGGCCCAGGATACAGTTGGCTTTCTGGGCTGCAAATGCACATTGCCTGGTCATATTGAGCTTCTCATCAACCAAGAACAAAGATAAGCAAGCTCTCCCAGAGGCCAGATTAAATACACTGGAACTATCCATTGCTCAGACATCAGAGCAGGAAATAGAAAAACAGAGAGAAATCTAAAAAAAAGCAAATGTAATGGAGAAGGAAAAGAGTGTTTATTCACTCACTCTTAATTTGTGCCTTAATTTATGTTTTATCAGCTTTAATGTTCAAAACATGTATCATACTATTTCATACAATGCTCAGTTAGAGTGAATTCACTCACATGGGATGGAAAGAAGGTGGAAGTTTTAAAAGGATCTGTAATTTACTGGAAAAATTCACAAGGGGAAAAGAATATCCACCAAAAAAACCTGCAGCTGGTGTAGGAAGACCCTAAGCCACAGGCTGCAAGAGGTGTTGCAAGAGGAAGTTTTGCTGAACACTACCCTTCTATTGTATTTTTTCCCCATTGTATTTGCATCTGGCTTCTTTCAGGAGACAAAACATCAGGTAACAAACTACGAGCCCAATTCAATACTATCATTTTTATGTTCTTTCTGCATACATGACTCCTTGATTCCCATGGCCACTGGCACAAGAGTGCTGCATTTCAAGTTTGATTATTGCCAAAAGCACACATTTGGGGATTCCTGAATCCATGGGAAACTACCTCTGTGGCAGACTTCTGTAGCAGTCATTTACAACTGAGGATGACTTCGGAGCCAACAAAGTGACTGCTTAGTGCCAGCATGCAAAGAAATAACATAATTATTCCATGTTGTTGACACCACCTCTTCAGCTCACCTAGCTTCTCTGGAGAGGGCTGAAGGTCACACACAGGGTAATGTATTTTGTACACAAGAGGACAGACAGGCAATCAGAATTTGTACTAGCATCCTATAGGATTGGAAAACAGGCCAAATGACAAAAGGCATTTACTTACTTATTTCCAATATTTATGTGATATGCCAGGCTCCCAGGGGATAAAAATGCATAAAGTTTACAGACAATCCATTTAGATTTTCAGATCCAACATCTATCAGCAAAGTCACTCTTGGAAAAGGTCAGAAGTAAGACAATCCTCTTTTTCCATTCTTGCATATACCCACCAAAACTACTTCAGATGGGACTGAAATCCCCCAATCTTTGTATTCACCTGATATTTTCTAGAAAAATTAACCAACTTTGGCTTGAGCGAGGACTCCAAGGAAGGTCTGACAAATAGCAATGCATAGGTATGTCCACATATGATGTAGCAGATGCACATCTAAAGTTAGGAACAATTTTCATTTAACTCTTTAAAATATCACACGGTTGAGAATCTATTCTCAAAGGTAAAAAAACCCACTTGCTAACATGAACTAGCTGCAGTTCTTATGAACTTTAATGCCTACTACAATATTGTCCTGTCATAAAACAACATGGCTTTGGGACAATCCAGTTTGATATTTAGTGCTATTTATATTCCGCCTCTTTCTGCAGCAAAGATGTACACGTTTCATTCAGTGGTATCAGGATGATGGATGCAGCTACCAGTCATAAATTCAGTGTAAGCAGAACAGTGCAGAGCACCTTATGGATACTATCTTTTCACTAGTGCATTCTAGCACACTCTGGCAAGTAAAACCTGAGCCAAACTTCCATATACTTATAAATCCCTGAAAATCAATACCCATGAACAACATACTTCCTCAGACCTTGCTCTCCCTCAGGTAGAAGGGTCCACCATTCAAAAACACAAGGTCCTCATTAGCAAGAGGGAGCTGGAATCCAGATGTCTTCAAATTTGCCATTCATCAAACAGGCATCACTGGAACTAAGCACCTTACCTAACACACAGGCCTTTCATACAGCAACACTTTTTTCAGATTGCCAGCAGCAATCTGGACTAAAGCAATATGGACTAAAGAGGAAAACTGTTCTTCATTTAATATAGAAGAAAAAAATTATTTCAAGCTTCTGAAGAGTGCAGCTGCAAGAGAAACAGTTATTAGTGTAAAACCAATTGTGGTTCCTGTGAATTCCAAAGTCTAAATTGGATATGGCCCACTGGAAAACCCTTGAAAGACAGTAAGGCTGTGCGAACTGTCACCACTACAGACAGTAAGCAGAAATTGAAGGTCGGTCCCAAACTCTCTCACGAGAGCACAAAGCAATACAGACACACAAGTGCTCTTCAAAGATGGTGATCTTGTATACATGGCATACTTGAAAAAAAGCAGTTAGACCAAGGCAGTACTGTACTGAACTATGTCTTAAATGAGACTGTGCTTATTTGACACAATTGTATTCATACATGATTGCAATTGCTAGTCTCTATCTAGGTACACAAAGTGTTAATTTTTAACAGATGGTCTAGCCACATTATGTCTAATTGCTACAGCTTTACATTACATCAAGTTTGTTAAGAATGTACAAAATCAACATAAAACTTAACATATGGAAAAAGAACAGAATATTTTTTGTCACTTTAAATGTGAGTTGAGAGGTTCAGAGATGAAAGCAAGAGCATCCAGAAGGTAAACAAAACCTGAATGTAACTTCATTGCTTGTAGGAACTAATCACTTACCGATTCCAATGACTTTAAAATCTCATCATATATTAATTAATTTTCAAAGAAAACCATCATACACATCAACTTTAGCTGACAAAAACAAATCGCATCAGGCAGTTACAGAAAAAACTTCACACCCAAACCCACAGGAAATAACACACTAGAAAGTATACCAAAACAGCAATATTTCCTATAGTTGGTTAAGAACTAATATACGCTAATGTTCTCACTTCCAACTTTCAAGAACACAATATTGAACTTTGGTTCATTTTTACCTTTGACAGTTTCCAAGGGCTGCCAAAGCCCACAAGGATCCGTCCTGGCTACATTCAGTGCAAAAACGAAACCCTAAAAGGAGATAAAAATAAATTTAAAAGGTCAGCCAACTGTGGGCATTACTAGATAAAAAACATATTAAAAAAAAGTCAATTGTCTCCAAAGCTCAGCAACCCTTACTCCCAGAGCATTTAGAAAAAGCCACATTCATCTGAATAAAATCATGTAGGGTAAACAAAAAATTGTAATCACAAAAGCAGCAATACACCCCCACCTCCCCCCAAAATTTATGCAGTATTGGGGAGATGGGGGAAAAGAGCTACAGTTAGGGTTAGAGTTAAGGAGAGAAGTACCTTTCTCCTCACTATTCTTCCACTTCAACTGCCACCCCAGTCTAGGAAATTATTCTTCAAAGGCAAGAAATTTACGTATCGCAAAAAGCATATACTTGCTGAGCCTTAGACTCAAATTTAGGCTCAAGTTTTAGCACATTTAGGCTTTAACAGAACAAAGTTGCACCACTGCCGGAAATGCATCTTTAACTACCTCGGAGAAAACTTTAAGAACATAACACTGTTTATTGCTTACGCATACTTATTACTCACCCATCACCACACAGACCAACTTAGACCAACAATCAGTTTTGAGAAAAAAAGTAAGAATCTTTACACTTGTGACCCACTGTCATGGTTTAACCCCAGCCAGCAACTAAGCACAACACACCCACTCGCTGACTTCCCCCCCTCCCAGTGGGATGGGGGAGAGAATCGGGAAAAAAAGATAAAACTCATGGGTTGAGATAAGTACACTTTAATAGAACAGAAAGGAAGAAAATAATAACAATAATAAATTGGCAATATAATAATAAAAGAATTGGAATATACAAAACAAGTGATGCACAATGCAATTGCTCACCACTCGCTGACCAATGCCCAGTTAGTTCCCAAGCAGCAATCCACCCCCAGGCCAACTCCCCCCAGTTTATATACTAGACATGACATCACATGTTATGGAATACCCTTTGGCCAGTTGGGGTCAGCTGTCCTGGCTGTATCCCCTCCCAACTTCTTGTGCCCCTCCAGCATTCTTGCTGGCTGGGCATGAGAAGCTGAAAAATCCTTGACTTTAGACTAAACATTACTTAGCAACAACTGAAAACATCAGTGTGTTATCAAACTTCTTCTCATACTGAATCCAAAACACACCACTATACCCACTACTAGAAAGAAAAATAACTCTATCCCAGACAAAACCAGGATACTCACCAAACCATTTAAGAAGTATCTTGCACCTGTTATCTATAGTATTTAGTCCACTGGCTAATTAGCTTGCTCTTAATCTTCACTAAATACTATAGATACAGGCCTGACACTGAAGTCTAACAATGTACCATGCATAGTGCTGCATGACAGAAAACTCAAACTGATATTGAATGGGAAATTCCCCTTCTAAGGATTTACTGTCACTATCAGAGTTTCTGTGAACTTTGTCACTGGAACCACTTGAAAAAAAAAAAAAGGGGGGGCTAACATTTCCTCAAAGTTCTAACAGCAATACCTCCTAAAATGAATGCCACCATTTAAACTAGGCATTGCATGTTTTATACATCCTGAAAGTGTTACTTGTTTGGCAGCAAGTTACAATTTTCTCATTATTAATCATCATATTATCCTTTTCACAAGTTTTTAACTGTTTACTTATTACATATAGGTACAAAACTGACATGTTCATTTTCATCCAGAAATGAACATGCAGTCAAAGCACTATCAAAGCAGATGTGCAACATGCTCAGTCTTCTCAATTGCTCTGAAGTAGATTTCCAAGTGAAAAATCTACATTAAGTACATCATCACCATAATATTATGGTATTCCAAAAGTATTAGCAACCTCAGAATCCACACCTAAATTGAGATTGTTTTTACCAGGAAAGGCATTTAAAATCGTTGTTAGAAACTAAGGCTCTGGAGACAGAAGCCTAATAAAACTCAAACTTTTGATTACTTTTACAATAAGTGAATGCATACTCTGAAATGAGTAAGAAGCCATGACATTTACCACTTCGTAGTATTTCCCCCATCAAAAAAAAAAATAAGCACTGCTTTCATCTTAGCAAACTAAGTAAAGCAAGTTGCATTTACCTGGCTTCACTAGACAGCAGGAGATTAAGGAAATACTTCTGCTACTCAAATATATTGAAAATAATATGCGGAAGTAAGAGTAACCCACTCTGTTGTCTGTAAGTTCTCAATTTTCCCTATTAATTTCCAAAGCTATAGAAAAAAAAAAGAAAAATTGATTTCTCAACTGAATGTTAAACTATCATCCAGCCCCCTAAAACAACTCAGAAATCTCTAGTCATGCCATTTAATACACTATTATTAATCTATGCAGTCAAGTACACAATACTTTATAGGTGGAGTCAAAGGCTGTTGTTGACTTAGCAGTTTTATCATGAGTTTCTGACATGTATGTCCACCCAATGAGAGTATCAGCCAAAAAGCAAGACTAATGAAGTGTCTGTGCAGTTTTTGACAGCGTAGGATCTGAAGTTGGAGAATAGGAAATACTGCAGAGGCTGGCCAAAAAACAGCTTTTCCCAGAAAGGGGTTGTTGCAGGCTGGATACTGAAATACTGTAGCATTAGTATCTAGCAAAAGCGTTCAAAGTTCCAGCCAAACCACCACATGCTTATGGACCACTAATGTCTCCATGGGAAAAGAGGGAACTGCTACTAATTATGCCAATAATCCATCTTATCTCATTACAGAATCTTATTCATGAAGAGGAATATGGATTCCTATCCCTAATTGAAAAAAGCCTCTCGTCAGTATCTATCTAACTTTTAATAGAGGTAAGACAAGAAAAGACTGATCGTCCTCCTCCTGTTACTCTGACAAATTTAGGCCTATGTTTCTAGAGCAGTAACAATGTTAATTAGCAAAGTCAAAGTGGCACAAGAGAGAAGAATCCAGTGCAAACGGTTTGGGTTAAAGACAGAACACGATGTGTAGCTGGGTAGGACTGCAAAGATGTTACAGCAAGGAGCATCTCAGCATCTACCACAGTCAGAACAGAATTTAAATATCATGCATACATCTCCTCCTAATTCAAATCCTCAAAGTAAGTAAGTATCTACTTCTGCCAGCAGCCAGGGGTTTAGGATGCATCAACCTGCTTGCCTGGACTGCACAGGAAAAAATTTAGCCAGGAGAGCAGACACAGTTCAATTAGGTAGCCAGAGGGGAGGAAAAACAAACAACCCACCCACCCACAATTTAGGCACCATTCCTCTGACAGAACAAAGGGGGGACCTCCCCCTTCCCTCCAAGAACTGTGACAGTTCCTAACCAAGTATTAATCAGCTAACTACAACACTCACTTATTAGTTCAGGCACACTGAAAGATCAGACTCAGTCTCTATTATCTTGCAAAACAGAAACAATTCATTATACCTACAGACTCCTGGCTTGCATAAGTCCCACCCTGGCAGACTAGAACTGTATGCATGTACTGTGTAACCCCACAAATATTCTGTATGTATTTCTAGTTCCAATACAGTTAAGTGCAGCAATTTGTTTACTTAGCTGGGTTACGGAATCTATGAAGCAGCAGAATACCCTGTACAGAGCCAGGACTCCTAGACTAGCTTTTTTCCTCAAGTATTTTTTAGGGTGCTGCACGTCTTCCCACATTTGTGCACCAAGTTGTTTACTTACAGCAAATACCTGTTTTCTGGCCACCTCACAAAAACTGCCTCTGTAGGTACACCAAAATACTCCAGGTACACAAAACTGAAAGGAACAGGCTGCCATCGGGAAAATATTTTCTTCAAATTCTCCCCCCCAACCTCTCATCCAAATCTGGAGAAACAGTAAACACTGGTAGCACATGTGACAGAATTTCCTACTGACTATGAGATACAACAGAACACTAGGAAGCTCTAAAAATATAAAACATGGGAAAAAACATGGGGTGAAACTGGTTTCTTGTATAGGAACCGAGAAAACACACATAAGTGTGTTCAAGGAAAGTGATTATATAATCCTACAATAACTCCTGAATATTAAATATTATGTGTAAAAATGAAACCCGTTACCTACCAATTGTCGGGTATTTAAACCTATTTTGAAAGAATAACATATCAGTAGCACTGAACTGGCTAACACTCAAGCCCATTTCAAATCATTCAGAATCCACCACCCTGTCTTAACCACAGCTAGAATGAAATACTTCAATTTTGGTTTTGCAAAATATAACCAACTTCCAGGAATGAAAAGAGGTCCAGAACTATTGGTTTACCACTATACATCCAAGTTAACATCACTAAAATCTAAATTATGCCAGTTGCCATTATTCAGGCACCATAAAAGAAAGGTTTGTTGTGAAGGTAACCAACAGGTAGCATGTTTCTAAATTCACTGTATCATCTTGATGGCTACTGCTCATGCTTAATGTACAGCATTACCTAGTGAAAAACTGTTCCTGTCATTGGTAGCTGCCATAAACTGAGTATTTTTTTCCTGAGCTTCTAGCATTAACTAAAAGCTTTCCAGGCATGATTTCCATTCATACAATTTCTCACTAGAAACAGTACATTTGGAGACAAATGGGTGTCTCTGCTGCCACTGTGGTTTAACTACCCCTTTGCTAAGTGGGTAAATGTTTGACAGCAGCAAGTTTTAATTTTAAACTTAGTTTAAACATAAGCTTAGACTTATGTTGTGGAATGATTCTGATAAAGCAAATAAGAGCCTACTCTCTGCTCAAAAGGCCTCAAGCTGTCTAAAAACATCACCTCACAAAAACCAGCTGCTGACCTAAGTACACAAAAACATCACATACCCAATCAGGACATTGGGAAGTTGGCTTAAAGTCATTCATGACTTCAAAACAATACAGAAATATTTCATGTTTTTTCATCTACAGCACACTGGCACTGTAACAGTCAGGATTTACTATAAAAATTATCCAGGACAATCCAGGTCTCACTGTGGTAGTCCTTCTCCACTTTACTCCACTTTTCAAGACTGAAGAGGGAAATGCAACTTGTAATCAATGAGAAACATTTTGGTAGGAGAAGGAGAGATGCTACCGGTGCTTGAGAGAGGATTTACAACTTCTTTCTTCCACATTCTTTAGAACCATCTCTTTGCATTAGTTAGGTAGAAGGAAATCCAGGAAGGAGTAGCACTTCAAGGAAAACCAAACTAAAAATATGACTCTAAAAAAAGCAGCCAGGAGGAATGGGAAAAGGCAGAAATCCTCAGCCTCTTATTAAAAAATAATAATAATAAACAAAAAATCCAGAGAACAGCATTCAGCAATGGCAGCCGAGTAGTCCACAAAATGACCGTGGTGTTCTAAGGGTAAAATGTCCATTATGTTTAATTCAGTGTTGGCTGCACAACTTCACATTTTGTTCAGTATTAACTTCTCTACACTGATGGTTTTTGTACTCTATGGAAAATGGTTCAGCTGTTAATGTAGATATGACACAGCCACTTTCAATGACAAGATAACTGTAACTTGGAATAGATATAATGTACGTTAGTCTGTACTGCTCTTCTAAGGGAACATTAAGAATAGAAGGACTATATGGAAGTTGTCATTAACCTGTATGTACAAAACAAAAGCCCCAATTCATAGCACTTAAGTCTTTTCACATCAACAGCCTAAATATAAATTAGCAAACCACTTTCATAAAATAGAACAGTCCTGAAGATGTCAGGGTTTTTTGCTAAATGGACAGTTACACCACATGATCTGCTCAAGAAAACTCAATCATTAGCGAGTTTGTGTTTGGGTTTTTTTTTTTCGTTAAAGAACGTCTCCCTTTTTGACTCAATGTTAAGGAGGACATGAGAAAAGTGCAAAAGGATACTTCTCAAATCACATTTATAGGGCTTTTTCTGAGCAAACTAGTAATATTTCTTAACTTGTGTCTATATAATCTTTAAAAAAGCAAAAATTTTATTCACTTGATCACCTGGCTATTGAATCACTGGTTTCAAAAGCAGGGTAAGGAAAGGCAGCCCTGGACTGTACAAAAATGGTCCTAAGTCAGACCTTCTATTTAGAAAATCCGGTTTCTAGCTCTTGAATCTGAAGACAGCCTTGAAACATGAGCTGAAGACAGAACATTGCATCGCCACCTTCCCAGTGTTCCAAAACATTTACATAAACAACATTTAAGGTGCTAACTCCCACTACAGGAAAAATAAATTGAAAACTGTATTTTTAAAAATGTTTTGCTTACACCTTTTTGCCACTTTCTACTGCACAAAGCAGCATAAAAATTCACTTCTTTCCTGCTCATACTGATTTTGCTAAAGAATCTGTTCAAGGTTACAGTGAATGTAAAAGGTATTTGTCTCTCCTTTGCCTCAGCAGCCTATTGTACACTACACATCACTTCTCAACTGTAATCAAAGTTATGTCCCAACTATAATCAGCCCAAGACTGTCAACTGGTTAAGTTTTCCAAAGTCCTTTGTGCTTTGTCCCACTCTATCTTTTCAGTGTGGCTGAAGCATATATACACACACATTTATACACATACACACATATATGTGTGTGTACGTACATATGTATATGTAATAAACATTTTCAAAACTACTTCTATTTTTTCTCTTCAAGTCCTTCGACACTCTAGCACTACGTTTATGGAAACTATAAAAACTGAGGTCGTTGGGAGTACTCTGTATCTTAACTGGCCAACAGTGTCTTCTTGACAGTCAGCAGCATAGTAAGACTTTTGGTGATGACTGGAGCATCTAGGAATTAAAACATGATGAGGCGAGAATACTGGCTGCTTTTTCCACTCTCTATCAAAGTTCTACCCAGCCAACATAACGAAAGAAATTTTTTAGCAAAGTCAGAAACAAAATAATCCTATAAAAAAACTTATTCTTTTCAATTGTTCATCTTCTGTTCTCTTAGGTCTTGCAAACTAATGCTTTTCAAGTACAAAAAAAGGCCCATTTCGCACTGCTAATACTGCTTCCACTTGATAACGGTAGCAGTGCTCAGAATCCTAATGGCACACAAGCAGTCATTACCATGCGTATTACAACTATCATGTAATTTAATGGTGCCCTGGTGACAAAAATGGGGATGCAGTCAACACGCTCCAAGTGCCAGCAATCCATGTATACCAACATTCCCAATGATTCAGCACTGCTGGAGCAAAACCAGTACAATGGTAGCAAGCCTTTATTTCAGGACATTTGCAAAAGGACAGGGAGTCTTCAGAACACAGAGGACTTGAGTTTCCTGGAGGAGAGGTGAAGAGAAGGAGGGGGGAAGTTATACAAGACCAGAGACTTTAAAGGTTTTTCTCCATCTTAAGCAAAATGTTATGATGAGAGAGAAGCCTACTTCTCAACAGCCCAGCTTTAAACCTGAAGGCTATAAATAACTCCTTTACTGCTGATAATCCCAACAGAATCATCCCACCAGATTGTTGACGCCACAAAAGACAACTCAGGATCAAAGGCTTCCTTTTGAGCCACAAGTAACAGTCATCAAGTCCTACATAACAGAACATTTATCAAAACCAGCAGTAGCAACTAAATTGAAACTGATAAGGTAGTAAGCAGGCACGTGCAGAGGGCAGGGGGAGGGGTGGCTTATCCATCAATGTGTTTAAATGGCAACTTCAGCAGTTACAGGAGTTAAAGACAGCACTACTAAAAATCGTTCAAATGCATCACAGGATTGGAAGATACTGCACCTTTCAAACTCTTTAGTTCTTACTATCTTCCTCTATTGTAACCAGAAGAGTATAAAAGTTTCCTCTGCTAAACTATCCTTTTGTTATCTTTTACAGTAAGGGCTGCATTGTGAGGAAATCCACACCAGTGTGGCAATACTGGTGCTAACTCCTACAGCAGTCATGACACACAGACACGTGTGTCCCGCTGCACATCGAGAAGCTCTAGATCACAGCACTTCACCCTGTAACACAGCTTTGGGAAGATGTTCATAGCCAGACTGAGCCAAGACAGAGCCAGGAGGAGGGCCGGGAGGGATGATGGAGAATGATGCTTAAGTCACAATTTGCTTTTATTTTTACTTCACTCTTTGCTAGTTTACATGCCAAAATTTTCCAAATGAATCTTGCGTTATTTATCACATTTCTGATCATAAATAACTGATTTTTTTTTGTTTTCTACAAAGACATTTTGACTTCCTGCTAACATGATTATATATGCAGAGAAGTCCAAGATCTTAACACTATTGTTGTCAAAGAAAACAAATACTGAGTTGTTAAGCAAATAATTCTAAACTATAATTGCAAACACCAACTTTCAACATAACCAGCTGCCAAGTTCAGCTTCATCAATATTTATAGCTTGACATCAGTCTGAATTGTACTTTTCAGCTATTTAGGCACCTAAGAAAGGAACAGGAAGCTCATTTTCAAAAATCTGCTCTATATTCAACAATGTTTTTTCAGTCTTCTTCAAAGAAATGAGGCAAGACACTCATTTTTTATGGCTAAATTCTTTTTTTTTTAAATTTAAAAACAAAATGAAAGTTATCAGCAATACAATCCTAGTCTTCAACACTGCAATCTCTGATAAACATGCTCAGTTAGAACTACTACATGTGGAACCACTTGCAAGAAGAGTTTTGGACCTGCTCAAGCACGTGTGAGGTCAGGGCCTTAAATCTTCAGTCTTTTAGGTTTGGCACAAAACGGTTCTTCAACATTCACATCTAATTTCCTCTAAAAGTGGCATTTAAGAGACAGGTAACCAACCCTTATTATTTCCACCAAAAATATACAAGTCTGCCTTTAGGCTACCTACTTGCAATACACGACAACTGATTTTCAGTCGAGCTCTCCCACCATATCTAAAACCCTAACTCTCTAAATTTGCTCCTAGGTTTGAATGTTTTCCACTTCTGTATGTTTGTTTTTATCCATCCTTTACTCAATCTGAAATTGTAGTAATAAAAATTCCCAGTTATTTTTTGAGTTAAAACTTTATGAAACTAAAGTTACTTTTAGTTTATTTACATACCCAGCTGAAGCAGGGGCAAGTTAAGCTGATATACAGTATCCATACACAAGGCAACACCAGTTTATCTAGCTACCTAAACTGGTGAAAGTAACATTGTCCAGGGTTGGATAAGCACAGGGTTAGAGCTGGAGACAGAACAGACCAATTATGTCACTGTATTCTTGCCCTGAGGGCACCACTACCTTATGCTGTCAGGAGCGTTTTCCATTGCTTGTTAGTCAATGTTAAAAGTATTTGATACAATGGGACTTCTACCTTTTTTTCCCCCACTGAGACACTTCTCCGCAAGCTAATTTACTTTTCAATCAACAGGAAGTCTTTTCCTAATTCGAATCCATTTTCTGCAATACATGAATTGCCAAGGACAGGGAAAAGAAAGAAAGTTGGCCTTCGAATATGAAAGAACAAGAGGAGTTTGCTTCCAACAAAAGAGAAGATTATCAGCCAGTTTTTGTTGCTTCTCCATGTACTCTAAAAATTAAAAAGGCCAAGCAAAGAAAGTTATAGACAGCTAATTTACTGCAACTACATAGTTTAAAAAGTGAGTGAATAAGCCTAGCTGTGCACTAAAAAACATTTTTTTTTCCCTTTCAAGTACCATTCAGCAAAGTGAGTGCCATCAGAAATGTAGGTAACATTCCCCTAACCTTTTATTAAACATAATAGAAACATGGAAAAACCAAGTAAAATGTGCACATGTTCTTCATGCTGTCACCACACCAGCCACAGAAAGTGGATGAGCAGATCCTGAAGCACCCAAACATTTATCCAAGCAAAAAGCACAGCTATATTCAAACCCCCTCAATTTAAGCTTTAGTATCCCACTTTATTTTGAAGGGCTAGGATATACATGAGCTGTTCCTGTATAAAATCACCATACGACACTTAATATGAGGGGCAGAGGAATACTAGTATAAAGACAGTATCCACCTTTAAAACCTTCCCAATGTGAGAAAAACTTCAAAAATATTAAATACTGAAATTTTTTTGCAATGTCAATGAAAAATGGTCTGTATCTTGATGAACAGTCCCAAACAAGCACTGTGGCTTGATTCCTTTTCCTTCTTGTTCTCCTCATCAAAAAAAAGACTCATCTGCATTTTTAATTGCAAGAATAGACATCTGGTACAATGCAATTAAAATCCAACAAGGCAGAATCTTAGCCATTTGACAAACAGAAAAAGTTAGAAAGCTAATTTGAAACAAATTCTTCTCAGAACCCAAATACATACGGAAGGATATGAATTTAAATTACAATGGCTGTAACAGTAAAACTTCCTGTGTGGACACCCATTTATGCCAAAGTACTCTTTTTAGCTTCTTACTTAGAAGCAGTTGAACTTAAGAAAAAAAAAAAACAACCAAAACAACCCCCCCCAAAATTTCAGAATAAGCATGTTCCCAACACATAGTTAAACTGCTACATTTTAGAATATTATAAGAATATTGTTATAATATATATAAGAAAATATATATATAAGAATATTGTTATAATCACACAAACATATAAGGGAAAAATCTCAATGCACAAAAATCCTAGAGACGGTCACAAAGAAAGATACCAAAACCCATAGAAGCAGCTAACCGTTGTAGAACAACTATTTCATGCAACATGTATTATTGCCTTCTTTCCTGAAGTGATTTTCAGCTCCTTCAGGTCAAGGATGGATCATAATTCATTTTGGAGTGAAGTATATTTTGGTTTCTGTAAGAAGCTGGGGTGAGAGGACACATTTCCCTTCTTCATCTATGAGCCACACGTAGCTCATAAGACATCCAAGTTTAAAACTAGACCACGCTGACACAGGGTTGCTGGGTAATTTATATCTCTTGGCTGTAAGAAGCAGCAAGGCAAGAGGGCCTACTCCTATTAACACTGGTGGATTGCCCCAGGGCCAAAGCCTGTTTAGTCCACAGTAGACTGGCAAGTCCCTGGAGAGTTACTTCTATCGCCTAGAGGTGAACCCCTTTCCCACCACAGGTGTGATACAGCCATGAGATTTCTGCAGAGAAGTCACAGGGCCAGGAAAGTCAGTAGCAACTGCCTTAGAACAGCCTAGATGTTTCTCAATTCTGGTCATGTGCAGACTTAATAGACCAGTCTTAAAACAAGAATGCCGGCATACAGCTTTTCAAACGTTTAGCTTCTTGATTTAAAATCATACTTTCAATTTAACTTGTGAAACTTTCTCACAAAGTCTTCTTTTGCCACATGAAGAACACAGAGAACTGCAAGGCACAGCCAATGTCTGCTGTGAGAAAAAGAGAGACTCAAGTAGGAAAAAAAATCTGCAATGCTAGGATACAAGATGATCAGAGGAACAGAAAGAAGCATTTTCAACTAGCAAAACAGAGGCTAGAATCTGAAAATTTCTAAACTTAACAGAAGAAAGTTAAGACTATTCATGAAAACTACGTTCTTTGTAGACTGCTACCATATCAAACGGCATGAAAGAATAAATTTCTCCTAATGCAGAACAGAGTTTGCTACCAAAAAAATAAATACATTACTGAAAACACCTTTGTCAGGTTGCTTTTCACTACAGTACTTTTTGTAACGTTGTCAGGAATGACAATGAAATTATAAAAACGAAATGCAAGCAAAAACGTTAATGACTCTTACTTTGCTACTCATTTAGATGAGTTAGAGGGTTTCCCCTCACATAGGCAACACGATATTATTGTATCACCTTTTGCCTAATCCTCTGTCAGGCTATCTAAAATTATCAACTCTTTGTTTTGCAACTTTGCTTCTTATCCCTTCATCCGCTAATTAGCTTTTCAGCCTTCAATCTTCTGCCGGACAGGGTCAAAATATATTGACTACCAGTTTATACTTTACACATCTATTCTGACCAGTGTCCTATTGCATGCAGCATGACTGCTGCCTTACAGTACCTCCCATTTCTCCTGACAAGCAGTATGTTTCTCCACGCACCTAAAAGCTAAACTGAGAGCAACTTTCAGATCCATTTTACCCTTTTAAATAGATCTTTAAAAATTTTTAAACAGTGGAAGTCTCAGATAGAACATCAGTTTCCTTCCCAGATTTTTTCACAGAGGAACTATTGTGTTTTTTCTAATCCACAGACATTAAATCGGGAAATACATGCAAGGTATCTGATTTCAGAACTACTAAAGCTGGCAAGGCCCAGAAACGCAATCCGTACTGACTAGCTGAAACTGGAAAAGGTCATCTCCATAGCTCACTACATGGTAAACACAGAGAACATCCAAGCTCCAACCACAACCCTCACACTGATGAAAACTTGAAAACCTCAGAACATTCCCCTACAACATGATACAAACCATAATAAGTGCAAAACCACCCTCTCCTTCTTACCGCTATAAGAAGGCAAAGGGAAAAATTATTTAACATACTCACTGCCTACTGCTCTAAAGGAGGAAAAAAAAAATATATATACACCAACTCTTTGCAGCAAAACGTGCTTACCTCCCTGAAGGGGAAAAAAAAAAAAAACAGTAAAAGTGCAACACAAAGAAGGTATGAACAGTAAAGCAGAGAAATGTAAGGAAGTGTAAGAGTTTTACTATCCGCTGAAAGTGACAGGGAACAGCAATAGGAATATCTCGATTACTATTACCCTAGTCACCTCACAAGCAGAAATACCAACAGGCAACTACTTGCCTGACAGTGACAGCTGGCTCGAGTACCAAAATGAGCCCCTATTTTTATTAGCAGATAGTAGCAGAAAGTTTAGTTTGGAATCACACGAAACTAAAACCAATTCTTCGGTACCTATTCCACACATTGTTTGCTGAAAGAACAAGCGAACTTAGCATATATATTTTATCTGAAAAGGGAGAAAGACAGTAAACGTTAAGCTAAGGAAGACTATCAGCAAGAATCCATGTCTTATTCTACCTACCTCATCTGGTCAAACAATTAGAAATATATGTTACTGTTTGCTCAACATCTCTGCACCAAGTTCTTGCTACTAGAGCCAAAGACTGACATCTTCTTGCTATTCTTTCCCCAAGATAGTGTAATGTTTCACAAGTAAAATTTCTGAAATCACAACAAATAGATCATTAAAAGCAACTCCAGAGATAATTCAGGCAAACGCATTTTGTAAGCACTGAGGTAAAACCACTGGTATATATTTGCTAGTATCAGGTACTTCCCCCCTTATCTATGTGCTAAATATGCTTAATTTATCATATGAAGACAAACAATGCCAGTTCTTCACAATGACATATTTACTTATCCAGAAATTATGCACAGAAAAAGGGTGAGTGAAAAATAAAATCTAATAATAAAGAATTAAATAGCTATAAGCTGTAAGGTACACTGTAAGTAGAAGTATTGCAGAATTTGTGAATCTTCAGTATAGACAGAATTTGTGAATCTAATAGCAGCACTAGAGAGCAATTACTGAGAAAAGCCATTGCAAAGAAGCTGGAAAGTGACTGTTAATCATTATTATTACTATTATTGCACAAACCAGACAATATCTATGTACAAAAAGACACTCTGAGAAAACAAACACGATAATGGCAATAAGCAACTAGGACAAGAGACTTTGCATCCAAGCATTCTGCAGAAAATGGAGAGTAAAGTAACTGAACCATTAAGTAGACTATTAATAAACTCATTCAAGTCAATAACTAAGCTCCTTAGCCTTATTCTACAATCTCCAGTTCGTACTGCTTAATTGTAAATCCAATCTCTTCTGTGAGCAGACATACACCAGCTTTACTGGAAGAAAAACCTCAACAAAAAACCCACTCAAAAACCCAAGAGAACAAACCCCATTTGAACCTATTTTTAAATGACTTATTCTATGGCAGTCCTCTAATTCTTCCCATCATTCTGGATGCAGCTTTTCATCCCATTGTTCTAGATGCAGCTATCTCTATATATGATGTATATTACCCATTACTTCTAGAAAACAAATTTATTTCTAATTTCCTACTTCCTACAACAGGAGGCAGATTTAAGCTAAAAGACACTACCTCAGAACTATGCAAAATTCTCTCCTGAAGCTCCCTCCTTTTCAAGACATACTCCAACATTGTTTTAATGATCAAACACTCATCACCAAGCAAAGCCATGACACACATTCTGCCTAAATGTTTCATTGGACTGTTCAGTCACACAAACTCTGGTAGATGAAGCTTTTTTTGAGTCACAGTTTCAAGGTTTTTATTTCCAAACATTCAAGCTTATTATTTAAATGAAAGCTTAGATCCCCAGCTAAATTTGCAGCTATACAGAAACTGCAGTAACACACCAACTCATAAGGCTGCCTAATCAAGAGACATGGACTGTTTTATAATGAAGTTAATTTTTTTTTTCCAGTACTTCCACACTACAGGACTGAAGTGATTCCCTTTACTAAGTATCCTGATAACAACATTATGAGAAAACAGAAACCAAGACGAAGTTCACAAGAGAAGTATGCACATTAGAATTTTACCAATTAGCACTGAAACTTCTGAGCTAATTCTCTATGTACGTATAGTTTTACATAAAATTGTATATTCATGAAACATTTACATGCAATATAGCTAAGCAAGATGAAAGTAAAAGGTATAATGATAACCTCACCTACTTTCTACTAAGATGTGCCTGCACCTTCTTGCCCTCAGAACTTCACAGCAGAAAAGCTAACACACACTTACTACCGCTCTGGGCTCCGTTCCCGCCTCCCCAGCCTCAACTTTTTGCAGGGCGATTTCTTCACTGCAGAATTGACTGGTTTTACCCGCGACTTAGTTATAACACAGGTGAAAAGTCACCCTTACAAACCACTCCCTAAGGTGCATCTACATGGCAGCCCCTGCACTAACCGTGTATCATGTAGAAAAACTCGACCTTATCTTTAAATTCAGGACCTCAGGTAACGCAGCAGGTGAGAGCATTTGCCTTGCTTCTCAACAGTGCCCATGTTCCAAGGAATCTGTACCATTAGAGAGAGTCACCAGAGGAGAGGAGGGAATTGTTGAGCAACTTCAGTGTAGACAAACTAACTACAAAGCTGCTGGAATTTGTGCACGTATTTAACAACCCTGCGAATCTAAGCAATTACCTCTACATACTTGTAGCAGAAACTAAAATCCAATTCATCTGGATAGGAATATGGAAAATACTAAGTAAAACAGACCTTTCAAAGACAGAGCTACACAAACCCCAAAGATCTACCTACTATTTCTCAGGAGGATTCAGAGTTTTTGTAGAGGATGAAAAATTGACACTGAAACCTAACAAGTCATGATCAAAAAATAATAATTATGGACTGTAAAAAAAAAAAAGTTAACTTTATGGAGAGACATCTTAACAAATATTCTTAAGGTCAGTGAAATGTTAAACGTGGAAAAGTGAAGTACCGTTTACAGTAGTAAGCACGTCTACTTTAGCTAGGAAAACACTTTGTTGAAACTTGGTTTTATTCAACAAGCCTCAGCTCTATCCTGTAGTAGATACTTCCACACGCACTTTCATAAAGCAGATTTGAGCTTGCAAGATACCACGCTACAAGCAGCGTTATCCACAGCCGGCAAAGCGTCTCCAGAAACAAACATTCACTCATTTTGCTACAAACAGCTCGGGAAACTTTTATTTATTCCTCCCCCCCCCCCCCCCGGCTCGCCTGGGACACACCTCTGAGCACGGTCACTCCTCCCACCCACATACGCGCATTTTAACCAGCATCATGTTCAACACATCCAGGACGGCTTGTAGTGGTATCAACGTAACCTCAGGACCGTCCCCACGCCACACACAGCCACTAAAAAAACCAAAACAAACAAAAAAAAAAACCCCAAACCCAAACAAACCCACTTTTCTCCCCAACCACCAAAAGGCTCCTCGGGCTCTTTCCCGCCCTCGATACCTTTTGCCCGGCCTGGGCGGGCTGCTCTTCCCGGGGCTCGGCAGCCAAAACCAACCGAGCGCAGGGCGCTGCGCACCACAGAACCGGCCAACGGCCTCGGGGCCCGCCCGCGCGTCCCGCCTCGGGGGGCCCTGTCGGGATTAAACGGCAGCGGGGAAGGAAGGGAGCAGCAGCCCCGGCGCCGTTGGGGCAGCGCCCTTCAGGAGCCGGAGCCGCCGCCGCCGCTCGGGGCCCCTCCCGCCCCCCACCGGAGGCACCGCAGCTCGGGAAAGGGGGGGACGGGGACACGCGCGGTGCCTCCTCACCGGCAGCGCGAGGGTCCTTAAGGCGGGAAGGGCCCTGAGGGAGCCCCGGGGGGAGGGGGGGGCGGGGAGGGGGGGGGGGCCCGTGTCCCGCACTCACCGCTGAGGCGCCGCCGCGGTGCGCTGAGCCCCCCCCTTCTTCTCAGTACCCGGGGGCGGCTCCGCCCGCCCGCCCGGGAAACACGAACCCAGGAAATCAAATGCGAAGAAACTGTGATCAAAACGCCGCCCCTCTTTCCCCCCCCCCCCCCCCAACTCGCACCTTCCGAAAAATAAACCTCACCAGAAATTTAAAAAAAAAAAAAAAAAACAAACCAGAAAAAAACTTTCCTCGCCGCCGTCTCCCTCCCCCGAGGAGCACGAACCCAAACACACCGAGACACGCCCCTCGCACCGCCCATTGGACGGCGCCCCGCCGACCCCCACGCTGATTAGCCGCTCTGCCTGCTCGTCTTCTCCCTCCGCTCCCCTTTCCGCCCCTACATGCTGCCCATTGGGAAGACCCTCCGGGATCTCTCCGCCCATTAGCCGCGACCCACGTCAATCACAGCAGAACACCCGCCCCCCAGCGCCTCTAATTGGGCTGTCGCGTCGCTACACCCTCACTGATTGGCTGCACTTGCTGACTGTCAACTGATAACATTGCCCCCGTCGCAGCCCCCCCTGGCTCCCACCCCTTCTTCCTCTCTGCCAGTTGGCTGCCAGATTTGCCCCTTAAATGGGGCACCCGCTCGCCCGCCCCTACTTGCCCCGCCCTTGCGCGCCACGGATTGGGTCGCGGGTTGCACTCTCGGACACCATTGGAGAAGGGATATGCCCATTACACCCTAACAGCGCGAAGACCCGCCCACCGAGCCGCTCTCCTTGGCGGCCCCTCTGCGGCGGCGCTGGGGCCCTCCTCAGCTGAGGCGGGAGCTACGTCAACGTGCCTATTTCATTTGCCGGCCCCCAGGGCGGGGCGCGGTGACCGGCACACGCGAGAACGAGTGCGGCCGTGGCCGTCACCGCTCAGCAGCGCCGGGCGACCCCGCTGCAGAACAGCGACAACGCCACAACTCCCTCCCGACCCCAACGACATTTAGCCCCTTAGCTCCGCCCTTCCCGTCACGGACACGCCCGCCCGGAAACAACTATTGGTCAGGGGAGATGTCAGTCGTGCGGTTCAGCGAGGCCATTGGCGGCAGGCCGACGGCTCCCGCAGCCAACTGGCAACTGCCCCCGATGTCACCCGCCGGATGACACAGCAACCATACGGGGGAAGGACTCGCCAATGATTGGCCGATTTCACCGTCAATCTCCCTGGAGCGCCGGAGGGAGGTGCCTGGGCCCGAGTAAAGCGGGGCGGGGCGATGCTGTGTGCCCGCTGGGCCCCACGTGGCCCGGGCCGTTGCGCACGTGACGGGACCCCCCCCCGTCACCACCGCGAGCCTTTGGGGGCGGGGCCGGGTTCCTGTCAGAGCGGCTGATGGTCGGCGGCGCCCCTCGGGCCGCCTCGGCCCTGTGAGGGAACGCGGCGCGGTGAGCGGAGCGGTTGGTGGTCCGCCTCTCTCCTGCCCGCCCTCCCCGTTCCCTCAGGGCTGTCCCGCAGCTGTTGGGAGGCCTCAGGGCGGCCTGGGGGAGGCCAGCGGTCGGGGATGGCCCGAGAGGAGTTCGGCCGTGGACGAAAGGGTGGTTTTGCCCGTCGTGCTTTGAGAGCCGGCGGCGGGTTCCTTTGGAACGAGGCCTGAGGGCTTTGGAGGCCGCGGGGATCCGGACAGCTCGGTCCAGAATACTTGCAGTCCCTTCACTGTGCGGGCTCTCTGTGCTGAAAACGAATTTTGTCATTTTCAGATGGAAGCTGTGAACAGCAATCAGGAAAACCTGTGAAAAATAGTTTTGCAGTGACTACAATATCACTCATAAATGCAACCCTTAAAATTAAACGCTGATCTTCAATACCTGTGGAGTGGGCTGAGCTCAAAACTGGGCTGCGGGGATGGGGCGGTGAGAAAAAGGCAGGAGCTGGCCTGGGGATGCTTTCCTGGAAGGTGACGTGAAGCCCGGGGTGAGGTGCTGCAGTGTTAGGCCGGGGCTGGAAGGGTCCGGAGAGCAGGCATGGGGCAGTGCTGCTGGAGCTCAGAAAGGGAAGGAAGAAAATGGAAGATGTATAAGCAGGACCCACATGGGACAAAGAGGAGTTTAGGATCAGAAGAGCATGCCCAGAGGAGCATCTCAGTCTCTCAAACTGATGAAGCACTGGGGGGAGTAGATGGAATAACAGAAGCATGTGGAGGATAAACTAGGAGGAGGGCGAGGGTATCCTTGCTTGTACTAAATTTCTATGCTCATTCTCATTCTCCAGCATTTTTGAAGACTGCTGTTATCTTAATGGCTGTCGCTTCCTGACCTCACCCAGGGCTGCATGCCAGTGCAGTGTTTTCATCTGATCTCCTCCAGAGAATCCTGTTACAACCTGATCAACAGAATAGTGGGGCAGCTGAAAATACCTTCTTGGTGCTGCAGAGAGAACTGTAGAGATGTGACGTGCCTGTCATGTTAGTGAGCAGGGCTATATGGGTGTTCAGTGAAAACACGGTCTGTCTTGGAGGAGCCATAGAGCCCTTCACAGGTTAGTCATCACCAGGAGGGACAGCTGCCAGCACAGCAAAACAATGTGTGCTGCTGGCACAGACAGCAGACAAGATCCACGTGAACTTGGGCTACGCAAGTCAGTAAACAGCGGTGAATCTTTTGATGGCTTCCCTATTCAGTACTGGTAATCGATTTTTACATTGATTGGTGGGAGAAAGAGCCCCATTAGTATGAATAAGACTTTATACTGGGTATATACATTCTCGTTACTGTAGACCTTTAAGGAATGCAAAAGGCACTGTATAAATCAATGTCAAATAGCAGCATAAATTGAGGACGCACCTCGCCTCTGTTCCTCATTGTTTATTCACTGAGTAGGAACTGTCTATATCCTGTCTATATCCGCATGTATTTTTCTTGGTGTAAACAGAAATCACTAATATACTGAGAGTACAGGTGACGTGCACTGGGAGAGAAGGATATGTCCAAGATCCTGACCTTGTCTTTGCCATAAAGAAATAAAAAAAATATTTCCCTGTTTAGGTTCCCTTTCCCCTTATTGGTGTTCTTTTGCAGGTTTTCCTTCATTTGTTTTGCTTGGGCTTTTGGTGCACTTGTAGCAGGACATGGAAAGCAAGGTGAAGCAATACAATTTATTTTGCATAAGCCTAGGAAACCAGACCTTTTCATTTCACAGGAGCAAAAGACACCATGGCCCTGTAGTTTCACACTACAGAACAAATTTGAACTGTAGAAAGCAAGCAGATTTTCTTGGTTTGTCTGAAATGATAATGTATGACTTGGAAGTTCCCACCTGGGTTCACCTGTGGATTTGGGGGGAATCACAGCTCCCAGGCTAGTTTCTGGCTCTCCTCAAGTCCAAACGCTTATGAACAAAATAGTTCTTCATATTTTTTTCATACCTCCCCACTGCCATTTCTGTCCAAAAACGGGACCCAGTTGGCTGGTGAAATTGCATTTTTTTCCTCCACTGGATGTCAGTGTTACGCCACCACTGTGGTGCATTTCCAGGTGCTGGGAAAGGTTGGGCTTCTCTGGGGTGAAGACTTCTGGAAGGTCTTTCCTCTGTGGTGGAGAAGTGATGTGAAAGACCATTGACGCGCGGGGGAATGGGCTCAGGGCAGTGTGGGTGTGTTCCCTTTGGCTGCTGCAGAAGCAGGCTGGGACCCTGCCTGCAAACATCTGAAAGTATCAAACCTCACAGGGACTGTAGCCTGAGAGACAGACACACTTCAGTGTTGGGGTCAACTCCACAACTTTTTGACTATTCCAATGTCACCTCCTTATGCCGTGAAAATACATGGCCTCTTCTTTTTTAAAATTAAGTTTACTTGTGACATCAGAGAGACAAATAATACTGCACCTGACAGGGATACAGGACAGGGAGAGGCTGCGTGAAGGGACTTCTCTAAACAAACAAGGAATGCTGCCAGCTTGGGACAATTCTGAATGCAGGAATGAGAGGGGACAAAACACTAGACGCAGCTTTGATGTTTGGAGTTGAAAGTCAGGGGTTTTTAGACCTGACGCTGGTTTATTATTTCCAACAGTGCCGTAACATCTTTTTTATAGGCTTGCTAAGTTTTTGAAATTAATGTACCTGAATGAACTCTGGATAGTCAATCACTAAAAGCTACTGCTACTGAAAAACAGTCTTTGCTAACCCTGCCTTTTTTCTGCTCCAGACACCTCAAGCAGCAGCTGTCTAGTGGGCACAGAAAGGAACCGGTTAGTTACCTGCATTACGATTAAGAGCTTACTTTTTGGAAAGCCACAGTAAGGTGTATGCTGATGCTCTTTATGGTGCATTATGTTTAAGTGTTTTGGTATGAAATGCGGCATTTAACACATGATATAATGCTGTACTTTATCTGTGACTGAAATCCAGGTAGCACTGGAAGAGAAGATGGCTGTTGTTAAAAAGATGATTTGTAAAAAAGTAATAAAAGAATTTATGTTCTCTTGTTATATATAAAGACAGGCTGATTAGGTTATTCTCTTGCTTATTTCTTTCCCCTAGAAGCTACTTTTCTATCTGTCCTTTTCCTAGAAGACGTCAGTGAAGTTTCAGCAGGTATATGACATCAAAGTACCAAAGGACTAAAATATTAATATTTGGAAACATTTTGATGCTGTTTAAAATATCAATTATCCTTATTTAAAAGTATTTATCCTAATAATTACTTTCAGAAAAGATACCTGCTAAGGATTCAGCGTTTCCTGTTCCTTCAGTTGAGCGGTGAGATTTTTCAACCATTCTTCTCCTACATACCTCACACCGCTTTTCAGGGAACAAGCAAGAGAGAGAGGAAGTAATACTTCATATGCCTGGGAGCTGTAAAAATGGGGATAGGAAAAAGGAATTTCTATTTAAAATAGAGAAGAGCAGATTTCAACCCAATTATTTTTTCCTTTCTAGGTTATCTATAACACCAGAGAACAAACACAGAGAAGTAATTTAAGGAAAAAAAGAAGTAATGAATACTAGAATTAAATGAAATAGCAGGGGGAAATTAGGGAGATAATGTCAAATGTAATTTTCAAATTTGTACGTTGTGCTAACATTCCTGCTTTAAAAAAGAAAATGTAAAAAAAATATCTTTAATGACTGTTAGTGTTCAGGATCTGAGCTTTAAGTCCCAGTCAGACATCTTCACATCTATAACTGTTCTTAATATAATAGGCTTATTTTGACATTACCTATTTTTATGTGTCATACCCAGGAAAGACATGCAGTTGCAATAGAAACAAGAGCAGTTTATGCATATCTTGGGCAAAGTGCTTAGCAGAAGTTTCAATTTGTTGTGCTATATTGCGCTTAACATAATACTGTTGGAAGGAAGAGAGGAAAAGAGAAGGTTGTCAGCCCACAGCTAAAGGGAAAAAATTACTAACATGATGGCAGTGTTTTTAAATGGAGAACAATTTATAGTAGTGTTTTGTTTTGTTTTCCTGGAGGCAAAATTAAAACAATGCTTCATTAACGTTATTTGAAGCTATTTTAAATATTGCCATTTTCAGCAAAACAATGTTAACATGTGGGGGGTTTTTAATGGAAAAAAGGCAATTAGGAAAATGTTTTGAATAATATTGTATTCTTGTACCAAAACAGTCTTTTTTTTCCATTTTTTCACTTATGTTGGCAGAGGAAGATGCCTGCTTTGTGCTTTTGGTGCTGAAAGTGAACCAGTGTGCGTATAGGAATTACTGGCTGGGGCTCGAGCAATTATGCTGAGGCTAGAGGTCATGTGGCTCTTCAGACAAGATTTTATTTACCTTTTAACCTCCCCATTCCACCAACTTGGTTAGAGCTATGATGATATTCAACACCAGTAGCAGCCTGTGCAAAACTGTTTTGAGTCACCTTTAGCTGAATCTAAATGAAAACTAAAGTATAGGTATGTGAAAGCAATTATAGTGTTTTATTGTCACAGGTCCACCTTCACCATCAAGACAGCATTAGAGTTTTACAGCTAGACATAGGGTAACTGCTACAGGCACTTTCTCCCTCCATTTTCTACACAGGAGATTTTATTTCTCCAAAGTTAGCCAGTTTCATATGTAATACTCATTTACATACCCATTTATGTCACCCAGCCCATTACAACAGAAGAATCAGGTTTGGAAGAAACAAGAGGGCTGGGCACATTCCTGCCAGCTCCTTCCCTGTGCCACAGGAGCTATGGATATGTATATGCCCGTGCACTTGAGAATAAGGAACCTACCTCTGATAATATCACGCATGTATAATCAATACTGATGCTGGGGAAAGCTCCCACCTGTCCTTCTATCCCAAACTCATTAGGACAGCAAGAGCATATGATTCTTTTTTTTTTTTAATTATTATTTTCTGGGAGTTGTAGCTGTATAGTAATTTAACATGGCAGCTTTCCAAGGCTTTGCTGTGGTTCTAATTAATTGGGTATGCTGTTTAATTTTTTATTTTAACTCAAGCCTTTTCCTCATATTCAAAAGGGCTCCCATTGTCCCTTATTATTAATGAGATCAAAGCAAGCAGAGCGGCTGCCATTTCTCCTTAGTCTGTGGAAGTGAGACTGTCCGTAGTAAAAAAGCGCAGCGCTGTCCGCACTTGTCAGCAGGACTGAAAGCAGTAAGTCGGCAAAGCAGCTGCACTTCTTTGGTCTAGTGAGCTGGACACAGACAGCGAGCAGGAGTAATGCTCTGCGAGAAACACACGTGAGAAAACAAGGAGCAGGGCCTGGAGAACGGGGGATAGACTGAAGAGTTACTGGAGGATGGGGCGGTGGAGTGTGCGGAATGCAGGGCAGAAAGTCTGGGGGAGGGGGGAAATAGTTTTCTTTTCTAGCGTGTGGAAAATTGTGCCTCCTTCAGGCAGCCCGGGTGAAAAAGAGAAAAACACAAAAGTTGCTGTCAGTTTTCATTAGGGATTTAAAGCTACAGTTTGACTCTCTAAACTCTCCCACACTTTGGGTGGTGGCTATATTATTGCCCCTTCACAGGCTTCCTTTTCTTCCCAAAGTTTCCAAAACTGGTATTTGATGGAGAAGCCTAAGTTACATTTTTTTAAACAAACAAACAAACCAACCAACCAACACAAAACCAATCATCCCTGAGTGTTTAACTGGACTGCTAACTGACACTTGCAAAGGAGCCAGAGTCAACCATGGCAGGGCCTGAGGACAGAAAGTGAGAATAATTCAGGAAGGGAGCATCAAAAGTAAGAAAGATGGAGGAGAAAACCAGCTGAAAGACAGCATAAAATGAGGATCAGTAAAAAAAATGTGGTTACTGAACATCTCAGCACAAGGCAGAATGAGGATGATGGTGGGGAAGATGTTAGGTGCCAGGGAGTGGGAAGCTATATGGGAGGTTTCTTGAATCTAGGGCCAGTGTTGCGCACTGAAGGGCGTATTTTGTCCCTCACACGGAGCTCTCGGCAGCTGCCGTCTTCTCCTCGCCCTTGCGCCATCCCTGATGAGCTGCAGGGAGCCCCTGGCAAAGACCCTGCAGGGAGAGCTGTGCGGAGAGGCAGAAGGGAGATCAACGGCAACAATGGGCAAGGAGTACCAGGAGGAAAAGCTGCGAAGGAGAACGGCCCAGGGTCACCCCACGTAAGGTGGGGTGAACCTCGAGGAAGGTGGCAGCAGCCGTTCCCGTGACTTTGCCTCCGGCGGCTGTGGGAACAAAGAACAGCAAAGCTGGGTGGGCCAAGCTCTTTTTTTTCTTTGCTACTCAAACCTGACTCCTTGCAAACCCCGTGACTCACTCGCTGTCCTAGCTCTGCTTCTGCAACGGTTGGCAGCAAAATCAACCCCGGTTCGTGAGTATAGCTTTCCATGTCACCTCCTCGATGGAAACCTGCCAGCAGCTTCCCTGTGGCTGCCATGGGATGGGCTGCTGCGAGTTTGAGGTGGGGCTGTGTGGGCAAAGCCCTTAGGCCGACTCCTGGAGCAATTAGAAGACACCTTGGTACTGGGAGATGATCTCTTAGGAGACACTGATAAACTGTGTGCAGGCACCAATGGGGGAAGACTCATTTGCTCAGGGGCTACAGCAGTGTTTGCCCCACTGTGCCATTTTCTTTTTGCATGAGGAAGGAAAGGTAATCGCGATTCCGGTGGATTTCGTCATGTGCCAATGGCCTTTCTCAAAACACTGGGTTCTCTCTCCCTCACTTGGGAAAAAGCAAGCAAAAACCCCAGGGCTTTCCTCCTAATCCTGCCCTAAAGCATCTCCAGGTTTGCTAGAGGAAAGTCAACAGTTTGTTGGAGCTTGCTTGATTGTTTGTTTGGCTTCCCCCCCCCCCCCCGCAAAAAGAGACCAAAATGTGCTTTCTTTCATGACTGCTTTCTGGATTCAAGGACCTTGCTAAAAAGAAAGCGTGTTCCTTCTCAAGAGCTCTCAGCAGCTCAGTTCTAGTCTGTTTGCTTCCACTGCTTGGACCACACTTGATTTCTGCTGCTGGATTGCTTGTCGTCATTTAGGATCTTACAGAGCCTAAACCAGCCCTGGTATCTATTGTAACCTATGGTCCTGCTTCCACAGGGCAGTGCCAGTGCACAAAAAGCGAGGCAAATACACATTTAAGCTACTCTTCCAAGACATTCCAGACCAGGGCTGTGTTCAAGAAGACAGGGAGGCTGTGTTTATCAAGGGAGCCCAACTCCTGCAGAAGACCTTCTGTTGCAGCAATATTCAATGCAAAGACCCTACAGTGTCTCCAAGGGTGTCCTCACGTTAACAACGCTGCTGTGCACGGGTGAATTCCCAATTACTTATACCAAGCACTACTTACGTGGAAGATTTTGAAACAAGATGGAGCCTGCCTGGAACAACACCCTCCTTTTGGCTGCAGGGTACAGCATCTGTAGCTGGCGCCTGTGCTTGTCTGTCTCTCTCTTTGTTCTTGTGAGTCTGTCTCCTTGGATGCAAAGAGGAAGCTGTTGGTCATACTGTGCCGTCAGTAACTCCAGTGCAAATCCAGTGTAAGCCCACTGGGTGCCGGGAAATTAATCTGGATTTGCAGAAGCATAACTTTAGCTCTGTAGCTGAATTAACATCTTTAAAAGTGGTTTGGAAATTGGTGAGAAACCAGTAGAGACAGCTCCAACTTTTCCTTCCAGAAAACTTTTGATTTATTGAAATGCTGCAGTCATAAATACAGAACAAAGGAAGTGAATATATTACAGTGTCCTCATTGTGAAAGGGCAATGGCAGATGCTTGATAAACCAGGAGACAGGTCATTATTTCAGTGCAATGCCTGTCAGAGTGTCTACCTACTGCACCTCTCCTAAAAGTTATTTTTTAACTTCCTTCCTATGAGATTTATTAGACTGTGAAGGAGAATCTCAAACAAGTGGTAGAATAATTTACCAAGTCCTAGAAAAGGTACATTGGTGAATTGCCTTGCATTGTACTGGGGCAGTGGACCAGACGACCTAGTGGCCTTTTCCATTTCTAATGTCTATGATTATCACAGTTATACCTCCGGACACTAAACAGAGCCATTTTCTTCCTTTCAGTGGCAGCAAAAAGTCACTAATGGCCATGCTAAATCAGAGCAATTGTTCCTTCTGCAGATGTGTTGTGCACTTAGCAAGACGGCTATAAATGATCCCACTTTGTTTAGATTTGCTATTTTCTGTTTCTGTAGTGCAAGTGCTCAGCACAAGGGGACTGCCAGCCAAGGGAAAGAATTTCTGGTGGGAGATTAAGGATAACTAAGGAAATGGTTGCATGACCTATGAAGAGAGGATCATAAATACTGCAGCAATAAAACCAATAGCTCTTTCAAAGTTTCAATAGCTTTTCTTTTCAAACACTTGAGGTAAATGCCCTTTTCACAAGGTTGTCTAGCATCTACACCTTGAGATTTCGCACAGAGTTTCACCAAAAATACTGTAATTTCTCAGGGAGCTAGCTATTTCTTTTAATTATCTTTCTTTGTGGAAGTGTCCCCTCCACAGAAGATAGACCCCAGCTACCTGGAAGTTGCTTATTGTTTCCTCTAGTACTGAAGTTTCAGAAAAGCCAGAGCATAATAATAATAAAATAGCCCCTGCATTCCTTACGCACAACACCCACCAAACAATGCAAGAAGGGGCAGGTATGGTTCTGCCCTTTATAACCAAGCAGCAGCACTTACACCTTTTCATGTGTCCCAGGCAGAGCCTCAGACAGAAGCATCTGCCTACACAAACACCCAGGTGTAACATTTATATTCTTCACAATCCCAAGCGTACAAAACCCCGGCCCTGGGCTGCTGCAGCTCTGCAGACACAGACAACTGACATTGCTATCCCACACAGCCTGTTGGCGTGCAAGACATAGCCTTTGTTTTTAATGCTTGCTGTAGGATCCAGCCCTGGAGTAAGCAGCCTGCTCTCTGGTGTGCTCGGGTTTTTTTCCCCATTCTCCATCCCACCATTAGTCTGTAGTCAGTTTGGGGGAGCATAGAGCAATGCGTTCCGCCAGCTGTATCCCAAGGATGCAGATCTCACAGAAGTGTTCCTATTCCTTTGTCACCCCACGTTCTCGTGTTCATTTAGCTCGTATGTCGTAGCCCTTGGCTTGGGAGTACTGCTTTGAGCGCTTTGAAATAAAAGGGCACAACACCTGCCACAGTACAAGGGCTGGAGAGTCTTGATATGAGTGCTCCATCCTGCAATCAATCAGCTATCGGTCGGACTGCAGAAAGCAATATCCTTCCTGTAACAGCCACTCCAGTTTGGTAAATCAAATAGCTGAAGAAACACGGGTGTTCATTCAGCCCACAGCAGGCATGTGCCAAATCCACCCCCGGGCCCATGCAAAATGCTGATCAGTCCACAGCCCACTGGTGCAACATACTTTTCTTTCTTGCACATTGGAAATTCGCTACTCGGAAGCTTTTTTGCTTTAAAAAAATTTAAAAGGCAAAGGGCTCCCTGAATACAGTCCATACTCACAAATGGAAAATATCTTTAACCTCACCTCCCTGATCCTCCCCTATGCTACTGTTTGTATGTACATTAAAATCAGCTCTCATTTTTATGTTCTAGGTTTCAGGCCCTCTATAATAGCTACAATCCTCATTATTCAAATGTAGTTTGCCTCAATGCTTTCTGCACAAATTCTTTTGGTTGTGTTTTCCTAGTTATGTGCAATTTCACACATCCAGTGTCTATAAAATGATGGCTTTCAGCACTCCCCATCATCTAAAAGTTGCTGCTCTCTACCTGAGACAGGCAGAAGGGCTGTTTTATGCCTACAGTTCTTGTACAAGTGACATATCTAATGTTTTAGAAAAAGAAAACAAAACCTAACAAGTCAGATGAAAAGGCAGAAGTCGATACTGCAGACAGACAGGCTGGAAAGGGAGAGAGAAGCAGGATTAGAAACATCTCCAAAACTTGAGACATCAACATATTATGTTATGAATTTAGGATACACCAGCTACTCTGCCCCTAAGTCCTTGTGCAGACACTTCTCAGCTACTGTCCCTTACTTCCCTATCTTGCTGAAAAGCATGGCAAATTTGCCCGCGTTGGGAGCGAGACTGGAGTAGCTGGGGTGCTGTACGTTATACTGCGGTGTTCTGTACCCTAACTCCCCAAGTACACATGCCCAGACTTGCAAGATCAGAAATAGGTGTTGTGCAAAGAGTGAGGTAAACATCTGCCAGCCTTCCTACATGCATAAAGGCTTTACCGTTTAATCTACGGTTCATTCATAGGTTTTTCTTCCAAGATGGTTCCTACAGTCATTGACTGTGCTTTTCCTAAGCCTTGCTTATTAAGGAGGATTCCCAAATTTGCATTTCTTCAGCAGGCTAAGGACAGGGGACATATAAGGTCTAGGGACACAAAGAGGTCATTCATTCCTGGACTGCTCCCTGATTTTAAAAAAGCACAGACAAAAGTGTCAAGAAACAAGAGAAAAGTGTAATACTGAAGTTGCAGTGAAGTGAGGGGAAGGACAAGTTTATTTTACTTTCTTGGAGAACCTCCCTAAAACAAGTGCAGAAAAAGAAAAGGCACAAGGTGATGGTGGTGCTAATACTATAAAGAAAGAGGCTCAGGATCCACAGACATACCTGTGAAACAAGCTTGAATTAGACAGACTCCTCTTTAACAGTACAAATCCAATTGCGATGTGGACTTTAAACACTGAAAGAAAGACGAGGATTTTGTTTACTGCAAATACTTTTTTGTGTACCTTAATGCCCAAAAGTAAACTAGAGGCTGAATTTATTCTGAAACATGGTCAGGAATTTTAAAACAGGCTTTTGTATACACAAACAAAGGGAGCATGGGAAACAAGAGCTTGGGAGTTACTTAAATGTCAAGGATTACATTGTACCAGGTAAAACTGAAATACAGCAGAGGGACTCAGTTTCATAAATGAAATGTCATTGCTGATGGGTACAAATTATGTAAGATGGAAAGGGAAACAGCGGTGGCACTTTGTCAGATGCATTTATAGCTGCAGCAAGATACAGTTCAGTTGCAAAGAGAGCAGTAGTAAAAAATAAAGCAAGTAAAGAAAAACTGAAGTGGACATCTGCTACAGCCTACTCCAGCAACGAGAAAGCAGGAATGAATTAGTCTCTCTCAAGGTACTCAAAGCCACAGGACACTGTACTTGCAGGGAATTTAGCTGCTCACACATCTTTTAACAAGCACTGCCAAACATTGGCCAAACATGTTCACATGTTACACAGAAACCTGCTCTAATCCAGACAGTACAGGTTCTTGACAAATAAACAAGAAAAATCCCCCAAACCCAGGAACTGTAGCTGAGAAATTAAAAGTGACACCAATGAACAAACTATCTGAATGTAACATAGCAAAGAATTTATTTGTATGACTTAGAAAAGGTCTCCAGCATAATTCACTGGACACATATACATGAAATATACAAATGCATACCAAAAGAAACCCAGAAGGCACACATTCAGCCAAGAGGCTCATTCAGAACCACTTACCATTTCACACCAGAAAGAAAGAGCTGTGAACTACAGCTTCATTACTCTCTGTCCAAAACCAGGACTGCAAGCGTAGGCCCCATGGTACGCCACAGAGGCCAGCAAACCTGGGCTGACAAGCCAAAGAGTAAATGAGATCCGGAGAACAGGCGTCCTCTTAGGACTGTCCAGGGTCAGGACGCAGATGCCAGAGAGCTAATCTTGTTCTTTAAAATAGCAACAGAACAACAAATGTCTCCCATCTTTCCCGCCCCCTTGGGAGGTTAGTGACTTGGTTGCAAGAGGTGGCATCTTGGGCAAGGACCAAATGATAGCTTATCTGATGACTGCTGTATGTACTGCTGTACCTTCAGCCTCCACTAGCAGACTTTCAACAGAATTCTTAACCACTGCTCCTTGTCCCTCTGTCCCCCAGCACCATCCACCACATTTTCCACCACATTTTATCTGGAGAGTGACAAGAGATTGATTTTACAGGTCACAGCCTCAAGTTTCTAGCACTCATCAAGAACCACAATTAGCAAAACGAGTCAAAATAAATGCGGTCACCTCACCCAGAGTCAGATCTGTTGCCATAGGAGCAGCCAAATAGTCCAAGTTCAGCTGATCTTATCTTCAGGGAGGAACAAGTTCCACCAGAGTCTGAAACATCCACTCTGGATCAGCAAGGCTGCATGCATCCCCAAAGAGTCACGCTGAGTTTAAGGAGCAGATTCATATCATGCAAGAAGGCAAGTTTGCTCTCTCAAATTAAGTAATTAAACAGTGCGTGATAAGCCTAAGGAATTCTACTAGCCCCTGGAGTCAAGGCATGAGACTTCTGTGACAGGGGAAGGAATTTAAAAACAAGGGAACGCGACCTTTCAGCAACTGGTGTGGCAACGAAACAGAAGACAAACAGATGAGAGACTCTCTGGAAAGGAGATCCTGTTAGTTGACAAAGTTAAAGTAAAGCACTCTCACATCTGTCATAGGAAAGAGAAAGTAAAGCATGCTAATAAGTAAGCACAGAAAGAAAGGAAGGGCAAGTGAAATCAGCCTCTCGGACTATTTGTGAAATCACTCCACCCAAGATGAAGCAACAAAGACATAAAAACAAAAGAGATAGAGGACTTCCTGGAAAACCTGACCATATATATCAACATGGTACTAATTAGTTAATTAACCTATTGCACAATTAAAAAATAAATAAATATTTTAAAAGTCTGGGAGAACAAGGACGCACCAGATGACAATGATCTTATCAGAATGAAAAGTGGAACAATGTTGGCCTGATAAATTTATCTCTGATCTCTGCTAACAAAGTGAAATAAATACAAGGAGAGAAAAAAATCTCCCAAACATCTGGAGAATAACGGAAATATGGCAAAATCAAGCCATTTTAGACATCCCTACAAACAAACAGTGAGTAGCTTTTGGCACATGAGCCGTACACCTGAAACCAACAGGATAACTCATGTATTGTTACTTCTACATCCAAGTGATGGTGTCATTTCCAACACCTCTTTTCTCCCATTACCGGGAACAATTTTATAAAACACTGCTGATAATAGGAGCTGACAGACCCAGCTGTAAAAGTGCGGCTTGTTCCCAGAAGGCTATATAGAATAGCTATATAGAGTAGCAAGCATTTAACCCACCAAGTGAGGATGAGTATGTTTAACAGAGGGCACACCACCTTTGGTATTTTAGGGTCTCAAGACGTTCTGCAGAGTAAACGCAGAGCAAAACAGAGCTGCTTGCCGTTCAAGTTAAATACACTTCCAGGAAAGGCAGTTAATCAACCATCAATCAATCAATCAATTGCATTTTATCGCCAACTACAGACAGCTGTTTCAGTGTAACAACCACTACTGCAACCCAGTACCTGGAATAGTCTTTGGAACAGCTTGTTCTGTGTTGGGAGTGCAGCAGTTGCCTTTGCTGTGAATTTCTTGTGTAGTGAAAAACCCAAACAGTTTCTCTAAACAAAGAAAGATAAACCTGTGTTTTTCTGATGTCTGAATAGTTCTTTTGCAAGTAGGTATGTTAGTTTTCAGGTGTCTACTTACAACTAGGATTTCTTTTTCTTGAATATCACAAGAGGGCTTATTTATGACAGCAGAGTATGTAATTTAGATGGCAAGAAAGCAGAGCGAAACATCAATCCACACACTGAAGAAACAAAACCAACCTGCTTCTCCACTCTGTTAGTGGGTAGAACTGGAAAAGGGCCAGTGAACAAGAGGACAGAGGTGTCAATCAGGTCCCATATAATGAATAGCTACGTATACCATGAACCTGCAGCTTGGAAAATGTGATGGCTGAGGATATATATGATACAGGTCTGTAAAATCACAAGTGGCAAGGAGACAAGGAATAGGGGTGGTCATCACTCCATCTGACAGTGGAATAATTAGGGTCACTTGATGAAATCATCAAGAAAACTATTAAAACAGCCTGGCAATGGTTCTTTTTTCATACCACACAATGAACTCAGGGTTCCTTGCCACAGAACACTGTGGAGGCCAAAAGTAGAGAAGGATTTTTAAAAAGGGACCAAGTGCATTCATTAAGGCCAGGTCCAGCAGGAACTGCCAGTTCAGAAAGTCCATAGACTGCTGGCACAGTGTCAGAGAAAGACCTCTGTATACAAGCTTTATATTTTGTGCTACTGTGATCACCTGTTACTGGCTATCCTCAGACACAGGACAGCAGATTAGATGGCCTTTGGTCTGATTGCATGCAATGCTTCTTACGGATCAAAGCTCTTGATTTTGGCATGATTTAGAGTTTGGAAAGGTTAACTTAAAAAAAAAAAGTAACATTTGAAAAGCTTGTATGCCTCCTCTGCTTCCTCTGTCAACCCTCAAAGATGTGCTCCTTAATCATTCGGTTTCCATGAATGGTAAAGTATTGCTGAATTAGGAACAAACAGGATTTTGTAACAGCCACTGAAGGCTGCATTATTGCTCCCAGATCTGCCCAGTCCCCCTTATAAGGCATTTCTTCTGACCTAGTCTCAACTGCAGGTTAAACATCCCCCTATATTCCATTTTTTGTCTTTACTACATTCTTGCTAAGTCACTTTGTTTGGCTGCTATATTTATGACATGAAACAGTTCAGATACTAATCTGTTGGCCTCTGCTAGCTAAATCCTTCTCCCAGACCACTCATTTCTGTGTGGGTAAGTGACAACAGGAATCTACAGGAAGACTCCTTGTGGACAAAGGATTGCTACGCTGTCTGTAAACATCCTTATTTCACCCAGAATTTGCCACTTCGATTGGATGTAGCCTTCCAGCCAGTCAGACCAATACATTTCTGCAGCGCAGTAGTGTAAACAATGCAACACAATGATTCTGAGTCTGCAGCTAGACAGACTGATGTAGCAGCACAAGTAAGTCAGAAAATCTCCTGCATTTATCTGGACACAGAGTGAGCTCTGAGACCAGTCATCACAGTTGTTTTTATATATAAAATATGTGTGCACACAGACATGTGGACTAATACATTCATCACTAACCCTCATTTAAGGGACCAACCATCCAAAGTCTACGCTTCACCCAGTAAATGTGCTTTAACTGGGGCTGCCAGGTGCATCCAGGACCGCGCAGTGCCTTTACAGACCACTGCGTGAGGATATAGCTGTAGGTTCAAAAATCAATCGAGGTTACTGTTCCAGCTTGTTCAGTCTTCAGTTCTCCAGACAATCCTTCCCAATCAAGATAACACACAGGTAGATTGTTTGTTTTTATCACTCGTAGTGGAGTTTGGACCCACGTTACCTGGAATGAAAAGAAGTTAAAGTAATGTTAATGTTAAGTAAATAAGACCTGGATAAAGTTTGGACTCACACTTCAGTCCTCTCTTGTTATTTACGATACACCTTTTGTTAGACCTACATTACTCTGCACTGTCTCGTGGTTTTATTTCCTACTACTGTGAAATGAAGAGACATTAAAATTAGAGCAAATTCAGCATATACTGTAGAGAAAACCACTGGAGAAGTATTTCCAGGCTTTGGCCTGCACCCAGGCCAGCTTCAGTGGTACTCTCAGGTCCCAGTTGGCACTGAAAAACAGTCTGGCCATGACTTGGGTGGGAGGTTTTCCAAAGAGTGAGGTATGAAAAAAAAGTCAGGTCATCTCATCCATTTGATCTCCACACACATTCTCAGTAGAGGTTTTTTCATGTTCTGTTTTAAACATCTCAAGTGCCGGTATTTCCGCCATTTCCTTTGCAAGACAAATCCTGAGGCCTCAGGGTCTCTCACTTAAGTAGCACAGTATGCTGCCTCAATTTTTTATCATCTTAGGTTTTTTTCATTGCTCACTCTATGGATTCCTTCTGCTCCCAGTATCTGTACTTTTCAATGCTTGCACTGCTGTCTGATCTCCTCCATTACAGCCAGCTGTTGGTCTGGATGCCCCGGCATATTTTTTTTCCAGCACTGTACTAAAGTGTGTTTGCAGAGGCTTTTGCAAGGAAGGGAACTTGTCTGTGCTCTGAGCTCAGCAAGGCTTACGTGACCTATAGCCCAGGGCAGTACGTACCGAGAGGGACTGCCGTGTGAATGCGGTCACTCTGAACAAGGGCAGACCCCACTCAGGTATTTGCACAGAAGGAACATATACGTGCATCTCCCGAGCAGTGGGACCCAGTGGCAAGTGTGGAGTGAGAACAGGGAGGGAAAAATGCCACAGATCATGGTGACATGCTACTGAGAAGTCTCAACCTTGCTAAGATGAGGGAGCTTTCAACCCAAGCACTGTCTCTGAACTGGGCTTCAAGTGAATAATTTTTCATGTCACTCTCTTGCTTGTGGGTATTTGATCGATGTTTTCCTCACCCGTAGGTGATGGGGAAGAGAAGAGCTCCCTCCTCTCCCCCTCCTTCCACACTGCAACTCCTGGATATCCACGTGGGAGGCTGCACTGCAACCTGCCCTCACTTGTGTGGCTGCTCTTTATGCTACTGCCTCCTCCCCACATCTCCCCATGGCATTTCATTCTACCTCCTGTCCCCCCTTTGCCCCATTCTGTATGTTACTACTAAGTTTATCATTACTCCTGTCTCCTCACCACCCCTGCTCCCCTCCCTGTCTGTATCACATTCAAGACCCTCGTGTTTACTTTCTAAAGTGTCTGTGCTCCTCTGCTTAATCTCAGCTCCCAACTCCTTTATTCTTCTCACTTTCTACTCTTGTCTTCTGACCTTTTTCTACAGATCCTGCTACAGTTAGAGCAAACACCCTCCTTGTATATACCCAACAACGTTCCCTTCTTTCTCTTTAGAAAAGAGGTTGAAAATTCCAGTTACCACCTGCCCATGATCCCATTTCGGCTGAAAACCACTGGTGGTAACTAAGCAGCTGTTCCTGCAGTATTGCTGCGCCCAGTGTAAATCCCATTTCTTGTTGCAAGAAGCACCCAAAACTGAAACACAAAATCCTGCTATTCAGTACGTGTGTTCTGCAACCAACACTCACGAGGAGTGAAGGCCGATGTACGGGGCAACTCAGGATAGCAGACCCTTCTGAACGAGCCCACTTTGCTTCTTGCAGGGGAGAAAACAAAACAAAAGGGCAGTGCCTTCCAAAGGCACACAGCTTTCAAACCCTTGCAGTATTTCCCAGAAACTGCACACAGACATCAGTGTCTTTGCTGATCACAGTCTGCCCAGCAGCAGCTTAAAATTAACAAGATTCTGGTCAGGTTCAGAGCTGCTGCTGTTGTGTTCCTGAGCAGGCAACAGTGAAATTCAAGAGTTGTGTCAATTTGATGATGTGGTTTAAGAAAGCCTTGTAAGACAAAGCACAGAGTCCGTGCAGTCTGCTAGGACAACGTGTCAGGATGTTAATTTGGACACTTAGTTTGGGACATTACTATCTGTAGCCCTTGTGTTTTCCAGGCTCCCAATTCTGACTTGTAGGTATCCTTTTCTAGCATGTAAATACTGAGTCAGATTTTCAGCCTCTGTTGCAGAACGCACTTTCATCGCTTCCCAGTTCAGATTCTCTTCATCACCATCTACTCTTACAAGACTGAACCTGACCTTTAGCCTGCTTGAATAATGTCTTTCAATTACTCTGTGAGCTACTTGGGGTGTAGATCTGGTCTCTCTATGCGTTTGCAAGGTGGGATGTGTCTCTGTGGTATGACAGAATTAATAGTGACTTTGGAGGATGTGTGCACAGGCAGGCCCACAGGGCTTAAGTGTGCTGTTTAAACTTTACAAAAGGTAAGGGCAGCTATTTCAAACTGTGAAGCTCTGAATAATTGCATCCTAACCTGACTGCATACCAAGCACCTTCTCCCTCCTTCATTTCCACTTCTTACCTCCCTTCTATCACCCAGAGTATCACAGTATCAGTTTTTACTAGACCTGCTCAAAGACAACTTAAACTTTAAAACTCAGTCCTACAGTTACCCAAGAACAAAGTGCCTCCTATTTTTATCTTGAAGCTGGAACTCTATTCCACGCCCATGTTCAAGAATTTTTTATTATATCCTAATGAAGCATGCGCTACCGATCAAGTAGCTGCAGGATCTTCTGGGTAACTCATTTTTTTTCCTCTTCCTCATGAGTCCCCCTCTTTCTGCTGTGCCCTCTACCATCTCTGTTCACATGCCACTTTGGGACCATTAGACTAGAGCAGCTTTGTCTCAAGAACGGTGATTCAGTTCAAAAGCAACACACAAGCAGTGATCTTCCTCCAGCCTTTTACACCACCATACTTCAAAAGCTGTGGAGTCTCCCATTGCCACCACGAACAGGTGTTAACAATTTGCATAAAACAAAAAAATACTTGCATGGACTCCTTGGAAAGACTTAGCAGGTCAGGAAGAGCACAGCGGGAAGGCTGGCGTGCTGGACCTCTGCGCCTTCCCTGCACTTGTTCTCAATTCTTCCTTTCCCTTTATTGAAAGAGGTGGCAGCCCTCAGGAAGTAGCAGCGGCAATAAATAAAAGCTGAACATAATAGCATGATAGTGTCTTTGTGGAAATGGTCCAGACCAAGCATCAGCCTGTCTGGCACGGATCCATTGTGTTAAAAGGCACAGGGACATCCCTGCTGCCCTGACCGTGCAATGCCCCAGAAGGGCGCAGTGCCCCGCTGCCCAGCTAGAGACATCAGTCTCTCTCGTGCCTTAATCAGGGCCTAATTTCATCACGACATTGCGGGAATGGCGGGCTGTCTGTTTTAAAACAGCTGACAGTGAGAAACGTAGGGAATCGCTGATATTGCAAAGTGCTGACTAATCAGAGATGACACAATTCTGTACTTCTGTCACTAGAGGGTAGTGCAAGCCCTCAGGTCCATTCCTCCGAGAGGCAATGCCCGTACATCTCCCCAGAGGTCTTCACTGGTTTTTTTTCCTGGCTCTGAGGAATGGGGCCCAGCAGCACATACTGTCTGTGCGCAAGACATAAAGTGATTTGGAGAGAGGACCTCTTTAGGCCAGGGTTTACTTCTGCCTCCCCAAATGCCAAACGCACATCCTAAAATGGGTCTACTATAGTCTTAAATAAACTATCCATGCCTTCTTATGGTTCCTCTCTCCTATGTTCATTTGGCATTTTTGAGTCTGTCCTTCATTCAGCCAGAAATATTTCTAAGAACCTAATCAATCACTGTTGTTAACCTTCCCAATACCTTGCTTTTCTTTTTGGTCTCAGGAGAATGTCTTTCCATTACACATCATGGCAGTCTCAAGGGAATTGAGTCTCTTTACACCTGCATTTCACATTCATCAGAGCACAGAATGGTCTCTGGCCAGACAAGTTGAGGAGAAATTTTCTCACTGGAACTAGTTTATTTTCCTGCTGGCACAGGATGTATTGACACCCAGCACAGCTCACAGAGAGGAAGACAACCAGGCTGAGTAGTCCATAGATTTACTTCAACCTGACAAACCATCTAAAACATTGGGAAGTTAGGTATGAACCCATAAATTGGGAGAAATCTGTGTCATTTGTGTCTTCAGCCAGATGAAGCCTTGGACAGACTTAGTGAAAATATCAAACATGCATTAGCAAAGAAAGTAAAGTTGAGATCTAGTACTTCTCCATAGCTTCTATTTTTGCGACCTTCTCCCCCATTTCAGAAGGTGATAAAGGAGCAAATTAAAAAGACTTCCACCCTCTCCTCCACTCCTTGCCCCCTCACCTCAACATAAACACGTTTTCCTCTCTTCTCCACCAGTAACTTGTCACAGTAAACACACTCGACTAAACCCCAATGAGGAAAGGAGGGGTTTACACTGAAAACCTGTCTGCACCCTGCTAGCCACTACAATAGTGAACACACTGCTGCTGTTTATTAGGGCAGTTCACCTCATGACCTGTACACACAACCTGTTTTACACAAGGAGACATTTGCCTTTCTCTCCCTTTGTCCCATACCTGCTCGCTGAGAAGTATGAGAAAACATTTACATGAGAAGTACCAACTTTACAGTAAGACTGCCATTAAATTGCCTTCAACTTAAATTGCCTGTATCGTTTGATATAACTTCAACTCTTCTTTGATCCCGCTGCTTTTAATATAGAGGAATTAATAGGATCTACTCACAGGTGCCTATATTAAATATGCTTGCACCAATCAGCCAAACTCAGAACAAGGGACACAGAAGCAGAACATGCTGGTAGAAGAAATTTTACCTGAGATGCCTCCAGTGCTCCGAACACTGGCATGGCCAGTGCTGAGCTGCTCATATTCCAGTTTCATGTTCCCAAGGTCTTCCCCTGAATGTCCTTCACTGGCAAAAGAATTGGCCTCTATGCTTGAGCCTGGAGACCGTTTGGCCTTGCGACTGAAAAGCCCACTGGCAAACCGTTTTCCTTGCTTTGAATTGGCCTGTGCATCTTCTTTCTTCACATCACGAATAGACTCTCTGGATTTGGATTTATTTTTCAGGTCCACGTGGAGCCGGGAGAACAGTTTCTGAGGGCTCCGATTCAGCTTGTTCAAGTTCTCCAGAGGTGGATCAATTTCTGGGAACTCCTGCTCCAATGTGACTAAGTCATTCAGAAACTGATTTAACCGCTTCTTTGACTCACTTGTTTCCTCCTTTTCCATGTTCCCCTCATTATCCTGCCTGTGCCGTGAAGCCCAGAGCATCATATCACCACGGGTTGCCCCTGCCACTAAACCATACTTGGGGTTAATGAACTTCCGAGCCACAGTGGAGGAATGAAGGCCTGGCTTCCCAATTCCAAGAAGGAATGGGTTAGCAATACCCAGTTCCCTGTAGAAATTAACTTCCTCTGAGATGGCATAGAGCTCACGAAACTCAACGTCAAACATCTCCACATGCTGTCCTGTCAAGACTAGCAGGATGTTTCTGTCAATGTGGGATGAACTCCATGTGAAGCTAAGAGTAGGAAACAGAACCAACATTAGATTTTGGGGTGCATACTTGACACAGCCCACCTAATAACATCTAAGACACTACATGGGAATATGTAGCACTGTGCCATTTGCCCATATGCCCTTGCCAGGGTGGGTCAGGATAGATACATGAAGCTCTTTATTATTGTTCTTCATTAGGCATGCAGATCTGGAAGAAAAGGCCCTAAAACTCTGAAGGACAGTTTACCCTTTTAAAAAAGCAACACTGCATCAACAGGAGGAGTCTCCAGACTGAAAAGCTCGCTGAAGAGAACTGAGCGTAGTGGCTGGTGGGGAGTCCTTGCAGACCACCACCTGATGCAGTGTGGAACTCTCTCTAGCCCACTGAAATGGCACGGGCATGTTCCGTTCTCTCAGGAGCAGCTTGTGCTCTGTGCCACCTTCTCTGTCGTCCCACCCCAATTTCTACAGATGCCACGCAGATTACAGGGGCTGGGATAAGAAAGGGAATGACATGGGAAGAATGTGGCTTTGCCTTAAGCAAGAGCGACCCACCTGTATGATCCAGTGGCCACCTTTTCACCATCCACCATCAGGAATCGGGATGCCAACGTGCCTCTGATCTTCCCTGCTGGCATGTAGAACCCAACTCCTGTCACAGAACGTACGCGGATATTCTAACAGGGAGGTGACAAGACAAAACGTCACAATAAATAGGGCAGAGAATTAGGTGATTGCCAGCTCCAAGTCTTAACATGTCACTCACATTATCTCACTACTTCTGGGACTACAGCTCATTTTGTATCAGCCACCAGAAATCAGAAGGGCTGCAGAAAGGAAAGCATAGTGCCGTAAGACCTGTTGTCATCCCCTGTCTACGTGAGTCACTCCCCTCCATCAGTTTATAGCCCTGTCCAATGGGTCAGCATCTTTGTGACACTGCCTGCTGTCTTCAGCTATTCATCTTAGCCCACTGGCAAGACAATGCTTTCAAAATCAAATAATCCTCCACCTCCAGTCCTGTGCTGTAGCTCAGAAGGCCCAGCCCAGTTCAGGGGAATGAATCAGAGGAAGTTCTGAGTCATGCCTGCACTCTCTGAATCCTGATCCCTATTCCACGGCACTCGTGAACTCTTCTCCAGATTACATTAGCAGGACCACAAAACCAAGGAACTTTGCAACACCTGTGCAGTGCAAAGGACACAGTTGCTTGAAGGGTAATGTATGAGACAGGTCTATATTAGGTTCTTTTTGTGCTTGTGTTCTGATTCCTAACAACACATGGCTTGACAAAGCTGGGCAAATTAGAAGACTGGACAATTTAATTATTACAGAAGAGAGGAGGAAACAATTCTATTGCTCAAAAGATAGATGTTTCCTGTCTGTTATAACAAAAGGAGAACCCTGACCTTCATAATTTTGCTAAGAACCCCAAATAGTTACAGTGTCTACCCAGATTCCTCACTGTTTAACGGAGAGTGAAAAAACACAGAACTTTTTTTGAACAAAAGGAGTAGGATAAGTGTCTCTACTGATGTCTTGAATAGATCAGCAAAGAAAAATTTCTGAAGAAGGGGAAGGAAAAACTTTTCATGAAATGAATGGAAGTAGTTAGAAAAAGATAATACCTCTCCCCAAACCTCCTGTCTCATACCCTTTGACCAGGAAACCTGAAAATTATAAAACAAAGCACTACCAGGCACAGAGAAAACACAGGTTTAAGGTTACATGATTTTCAACAACAGATGTGTGCCTGCACTTACTGTAAGGATATATTTGCACGCTGGACTGAGTGTTTTTCTGCTCATGGGTCCCGGCTGCAGAAGGCTGAATTGTCAAACTGTCTAACATGAAACACCACACCCCCCAAAAATCCAAAAGCATTGTCAGTGTGAGTTTAGAGCAAATGATCTTGTTGCTCTGACACACAAATTTAGACCATTTTCTTCATTCCACCATCTGTTTCTGTAAGGATTCTTTAACAATGAAAAGCTAAAAGGTATTGTGATCTGTAGTAATAACCCCAGAGTTGGGAGTCAGATAGTCCCAAGTGTAATCACAGTTCTGACACTATTCATCACACTGTGATGTTCTGGGAATGCCAATTCACCTTTGCCTCATTCTTCCCCCATCTGCAGAGCAGGAGAATCATGAGGATTTGGCTAATGCTAGCACAGCCTCAGATCCCACAAAGAGCTAAGTCCTATTATTATAAACCTCACTGACAGCTTAAATATTGATAGGCTATAGAAATCAGCATGCAGGAACAAGTGATTTTAAGAATGCAGATTTCCTTCAGAAAACATTTTTCTGAATATAACTCTTACCTTTGGAATCTGCTCCTGTTTCCCCCACTAAAATACAGCAGTGGCAGTACAAATTCTGACTAACAGTAACTGATGATACTACTATTTTGCATTCATCTGTTGCTTGGTCTGTCTGGAGTCCTGTGTGGGCATTAGCTAATTAATGCTCCCAACACTGCTGAAAGTATTATTACCCTGTTTTAAAGATGAGGAGCCTGAGAGAGAAAAAGATGAAGTGACTTGCCCAAGGCCTAGCAGTGAGTCATGTGTGGGGGATGCTGAATGCAGATTGGGTAGAGCACAGGAGAAAGGGTGCCCTTTCCAGTATTTAGAATAACATTTGTAGTTGGCTGGCTGATCACCTGAAATAATTTTTTTTCTTCGCTGAGTAAAGTTGGATGTGGGATTTGCCAAATCATGGAATATTGACTGCAAGTTTCAAGAAAGACCTCCTTTTTTCAAATCGGTCAACAGTTCTGACACCGTATGTCACTTTGTGAATCAAGAAGTATCAGCCTGTGAGAGCAGAAAGTTCCTTAGCATGTAACAAGTTTGGATTTTATTGTGTTTGTATGTTATATCACCTTCTTTTGGTGGAAAGAAAGCACATTTGAATTTCTGCATTAACTGAGCTACACATAACACTTAGAAAGGCACAGAGGGGATAGAACCAAACAGCTGAACACATAAACCTCCTTGAACAAAGTAGGCACCGGAGTGCATAAATACATCTTGAAATGCAGAAAACAAGCACAAAGTCATATAAACATTGAGTCACTTAACAGGTTATTTGTATAATGTTTTCTGCCTTGAAGGATCTTGGAGCATTTCTAGACTGATATATCAAGTTGTACAGAGGAGGAACAAGCCTGGGTTCACGTATTGAAGACTACACAACAACAGAGGAAAGACAAATATAAATGAGGTGAGACTGCAGCCAATAGTAACAAATATTTGGGGTAGAGGACCAGTTATTTCATCAGATAGAAGTGACCCCTCCAGATCTGTACTGTTGCAGAAGCCTGCTTAAGGTTTGTCATATCCTGGCTTATGGAAGCTGCAGTCTGCATTAAATTTCCACATTTCCTTTGCACAGGCTTGCACCACTCCTTGCCACAAGCAGTGACTAACGTCTCCCTGGCACCAACTTAATACGGACTGGTAACAGTCAAGCCTGACAGAGCATCCAAATACAAACAGTGAAGGAATCAGTCTTTCTTGCTTTATTGTGACGCACTTTTAAACCTCACCCTGAATCCACAGAAAGTTAAATCAGACCCAGTTTAGAAAGTCAGTAATAGGTTGTGCTGTGACTGACACTTAGTTGTCACTTGACAGACCTGGGCAGTAGTGCTCACAGGCTGGGATTGAGGAGGGGGGTACACAAGACAGACCCTAACGGGAAGCATTTGAAGTACCTCCACCAGGGAATCCTGTGTGTTCCTTCCCTCTTGGAACAACCGCTGATATGTATGCTGCAAAGCAAGCAGGGATCTTTATTTCAAGTTGGGATGGATGGCATGAACGACCTCGATAAACTAACAGATGTAAAACAGATTAAGGAGAGGCAACAGACCAAAGCAGTAGCTGATAGGTGACAGTGATTCAACAGTCCCTTATATTGATCGTGTTTTTCAAAATGTGGAGATCCCCTTTCCACTGTCCCTGGAAAAATCAGATTCTTTCAGTCAATAGACTCTGGTGGGGTAGCTCCTGTCCTTTGTTCTCTCATACTACTGCTTCACCTGAGCACAGGGCTGAGGGGGAGGCCCCAGATATCCGTTATTTCCCACTTTAAAATCCTAGATGAATGTACCACAGAAGGGGGGAAAGAGGAAGAGAGAGATGGGATTCATGTGGACAGGACCACAGTAACAACAGTAAAGGAACTTTTCTTATTCCTGGTCTGCAAGATTCTCATTTCTGGTGATCAGACCTCCAGGTCTGAGATGGGTGGTAGGTGCTCATCTTACACAGGGACACAAAAGCAGCCACAATCTGGAAGCAGCCACCAAGTAATGTGGGAAATACTGTGGACTTATCCTGTCTGTTTGCCCTGAACAGTTTTGGAAAAGGCATGCTTGTTGACAAAACAGTAAAACTTGGAGGTATTCAAGTAGAAAAGGATGGAATGCAGGTAGCTGGACCTGGCCTGCCAAGGTCATTACTGGGTATTACTCATTTGGGTCTTTGCAAAAAGAGAGCCTTGTAAGCCCCCATTTTCAAAAGGTCACAAGCAGCCTAGAAGACTTCTGTAACAGACAATTAAAAAAACAACAGCACTATATTACATTACATTCAGCTTCACCCCCACTTGAGTTAGGAATTGATGAGGAAAGACATGAAATACTGAAATGAAATTCCAAAAATGTCTTAGGCAGAAACTTCTAAGAATTCCTGGAGTGAGGGGAGGAACTCCTTACATGTTGGGAAAATGAATGTAAAAATTAACATGAAGGTGAACTTCCTGCAAGTAACTAATTCCCTAGGCTTGCCTGGAGCTCTAGGTGAACTCCCTGTCTTTGAGCAGGAGTGTCTGTTACTGGGGTCTTGGTTAGCAGAAGCATGGGGAGAAAGAGAACTCACCTAAAAACTGGTGAGAATCCTCACCCTCAGGTCAACAAAAAGAGGAATTTGTGGCGCTATGAATTTTGTATCTATGAGAACTTTGATTCATTGTGATCTCTGAAGAACACCCTTGTGTCAAACATAACAGAAGTCTGGCAAACCATGTCCTGTAGGCTCAGGAAGCCATATGACTCATACACACAAGACGCGCTCTTACTAACATCCCAGGATGAATATGATGATGGTTGAATTTAAATGCATTTCTGGTGATCTCTGGCCTTCAGACAAAAATTGAGGTTTTCTCATTTCATGCTAGGAGTCAGTAAAGATGGTTTTGACTTTGCAGAGTGAGGTTCTGTTTTCCTACAGCAGTTTCCCTCCTGTGAGACTGTCAGCAGATCCTGATACCTTGCCATCTCAAAACGGCACCATAGCCAGGAATTTTGTGAAAACACCTAGTGCTGTATGTAGACAAAGGGCAAAATCCAGTGTTAACAGTAAATCTCCCTGGATTAGGACTGTTGAAGTATTCACTCTGTATTGGATGAACAGGGCAATGGAAGCAAAAGGGCAGGAATCACAAAACAATCTGAGCCCATGGTAGTGTTTCATCTCTCTCTCTCTTTCCCTGGGATCAGAACTTGCCTCAAAACTGAAAAGTTAGATCCCACATTGCTGCAACGTTCTGAGAAAAAGCTGTCCTGTAAATCTTGCACAAGCATTCTGAAGGAAAGGTGGGAAGAAGGGCAAGAAGGAAGAGTATGCAATTCCTTTGCTGACAAACTGTGGCCTACTGGTGAAAATCTTTTAGAAAAAAGCGAAATGGTTACGCAAAAAGACAGTGTAAGGAGAGAATGTTTTCCCTGTTGCTGAAAATCTGTAGGAGAAACTCAGACAGCAAAGCAGATATCAGGAGAATGATGTCATAAATAAGAAATGGGTGAATGAGAGAGTTAACTGCACTAGAGTGTCTTGTTCTTCCTCAGCAATTCCAACATCCTCCATGATCAAGCAGTGCGAGACAAAATGATTCTGCCTGAACAAGACCAGAGGCCCAGCTTGCTTTCTTGCTTTAAATCTGGGTCTTCAACACTAAAAGTTCCAAACAACCCTTGACCCGTTACACCAATGAGGTGACGGTGGGGGGAGTCCTCAAGGGGAAGCCTTAACCTTGCTTGAGATTCCTTGGGTATCTAAAGCCTGGTGTCAGGGGAATCATTATGTGATGGTTTCTCCCATACTGACCCAAGCAGCAGCATAGATACACCCAAGGCAGCCCTGGGCAGGGTACTAAGAGGCCATCTTCCTTGAGAGGCAAATGACCAGTTTCCCCTTACAGGAAGACTCTTCCCAGTCCTTCTGTAGTACCATAGACAGGAATAAACTGCACTGACCTTAACAAGATTAACTAAAGCCTTAGCCGCACTGGAAAAGGAATACAACAACCTTAAGGGGAATTTAAGATACAGTATGTGATAGCTGGGAGAAGAGGGGGAAAAGTTGAAGGACAGCACTCTGTGGGCTGGAGCTCGGCAGAAGAGTGAACAATTAGGTCAAAGAAGGATGCTAAAAAGTTCTCAGTGGACATCCTTCAGCTCAGCTTGTATTTGGACTTTTTTTAGCTGAAGGAGTCTAATGAAAAACATAGCAAGGGCTGCTGTGAAAGAAGGGAAGCACAGAAGAGACACAGAAGAATTTTCTCCTGCTTTTGATGGCATCAGTTCGAACTCTGCCTCTTTGGAAAGGGTAACGCAACTAGGCTGCTGCAGGACCTAGCCACTGCTGTAGCATGTTGCTGTGACGATTGGTTTTGGAGTGTAAAGTCTGCGTAGATACCTATGGAGAAAGAGGTAAGAGGAAAAGCAGAAGGGGACTGCTTACTGTTTAAAGATGGAGAAGGCAGACAAAAAGGAACTCACCTCTCCAGTAGCATTGCAAGTTTTTTGTAAAATGCCAGGGCATCTTTTCATTCACTCTATCTAGGAGTTAAAATATGCAGTACTGAAGGCATCATTCCTGCACATGATGACACAGTGAGAAGAGCACTGGGAAACAGGTATCGGAGCAAATGGAACTGCTGCTGTGATTTCACAGTTTTGTAGCAAAGAGGCTGGAGCCTAGGCCACAGAATACCCCTGAAGCTTGAAACAGGTCTATTATAATGATGTCTGTGTCTTGCTTTCAAAGACACCAGAGGAAAGAAACTTCCATCTCTGTTTTGGAGAAAGATGAGAAAGCTGCTTGGCTGGATGTCTTTTTTGATGAAGTCCAGAAACTCAGAGCAGAGTGGTAGTTTGCAGGAGCACTGTTCAGATATATGCAAGTCATTTTCATCCAGATTTAAGATGGTTCTCCTAAAATGGTTAATATGAGCCTCTATAACCCTCAGAGCTTTTTGAGTTTTGGTTGTGTTTTCTTTTAAAATATTAATTGAGTATTTATGGAAGATCTGCCCTTCCTCCAGGCAAAAAGGCACCCCCACCCCCCCTGCTGCTCAGAAGAACAGTTGGATCACAAGAGGGGTGAGTCTGGAATCCCATAGGTTGTTTCCTACCTAACAACTTTTTCAGTATTTGGAACAGGTCTATAGTAGTGACAGTGACTAAAAAAACATGAAAAAAACAAGGAATACAACACTAACTCTAAACACACAAAGGATTTCAGTCTGTATGTAATGTACTGAGATCCTACTGAGGCTGATTCTGCCAGACAAGCTAGGCTGACGACTCCGCTGTGCTGCATGCACTATATGAAAGCATACTCTGACATGGAACTGGGGAGCAGCTATGCTCCTCAGTCCTTTATGTTCTCAGGCAAAGAAGGACTATAAGCTCATTCACTCCCAGATGATTACTGCTGGATAGGAAAGTCTTGATTTCACAAAGTATATGTGTCCTATAACTGGGATCCATGCAGACAACAACTCAAAGAGCTACTCTGGACTCTAGTTTGAATCCTTGCATGGGAGACCCACAGGAATTTCCTCAGACAATTTTCTTCCCAAACAGGAATTTTTAGGTCACAAGAACGAAGAAACTACATAGACCCCTGTCTCAGGTGAAAGGCAAAAAATCCAAATCTTTCCTTTCTCTTTCTTTCGGTATTAGCAAGCCACTCTCTTATCCCTCTATATTCCATCAACCCCTGTTTAAGTGCTGTGATGTGACTCGTATGGAGGAAGAGATGTGTTTGTCTGTCCAAGTGAGTTCCAAGATTCATTACAACCAAAAAAGGCCACTGACCTGCAGGAGATAGTGGTTCAGTACTGAATATCTTACCCGGATCTGCAAGTCACTGAGGTCAAGGCATCTGCACATTTCCAGAAAGAGCTTCACACTCTCCTCATCTAGGATTATATAGACTGGGATCCAGCGCTTGTAAGCTGCATCAACAATATCACGGAAGATGTCCCGGTCTGTAAATACATCCATGACCACTGCAATAATCTGGAAACAAGAAGACAGTAGACAGACAACTGAATAAAATATTAGGAACTGAAAGGGAGGCCCATCACACTGGTGCAAAATAAAGGAGAGCACTGATACCAGAATATGGAGGACGACGAGACAAAAGTACAGGGATGTACGTGCCCAAGCACTACCAATAATCTTGTAATTTTCTGGCTTGGCTCCTGCTGCACTTTGGAAGGAACTTAATAAATGTCTTTGAGAGTTCTCCTCCTTCTAGGGGAAGATGGCTTATTTCAGCAGCCTGAGGAATGCCAAAGCCAAATACCTAGTTTTTCCTCGATATTGTGAAACTTTCGTTGTGTCTGTAAGGATCCACTTAAACAAAGAAGAACAGTGAAAATAGATTGAAAAAGAAGAGTGAAAACCACAGCTCAGCTCTAACACTTAATCAGAAGGTGAGTAATGGAAGAATGAATGTGCAGAGGAATCAGGGCCTGAATCTTCAGCCATGGTGCATACTGCAGACAAGAATTTTATTTTCCTTTTTTCCCCATTCCCTGTGAGAAGTCTGCTCTCAGGGCTGGCTTCCTGAGGAATGTCTTATGGAGCTCAAACATAAACACCTCATATTTGTCAGGAAGGGACTGGAGTGTGTGCTCAAGATTTGGAGGCAAAATGATCATTCCCTCTCTTCACGTGTACGTTTTTTCTGGTATAAAACTAACCCCTCTTTCCAGGCATAGATTTTACATAAAAACAAAAGGTTGCACTGACGTGACAGACAAGCCTGAACATTCATAGGATGAGTAACAACAAAACCAAGAAGGTTATGGGCAACTTTAATGCTGATCTCTACGTTTTGTCTTTCTCTCCCTTTCTGTATCTTTTACACCATTAGAAACATCAATTCACTTTTCTGCCTGAAAGAGTTATTCTCCCCAACATTTGAAAGGTTATGAATGAAGGAAACTACTGTTTTCCTAGTCCCACTGAGAAACACCAACTTGCCAGGTCACAGCTCTCATGCTGACAGTATGCTGGGAATAGAGTTGCCTAAATTTTAATTTCCCAGGCGCTGGGGTCACAGTGATGAGCCAAGCTCTGCTGAGGATGGCACATACAGGTGTGAATGGAGCTGAAGACTGGATCAAACAGTAGGATTTTCTTCACTTGAAGTTTGGAAGAGGTGCAGCTCACGTTGCAAGAGCCCCCTATGGAAGGAGGAATAATTCCCAGCAGAGACCTCTTTCCTTTGAAAAATGCCCTTGAACAAATTGCTTTTGGGAAAGTGACGCCACAGTAAATGTCCCCTACTGTGTTTGCTGAGTCTCTGCTTGTACGGCCAACAACAACCAGCACATCTGCTCTGTCAGGCTCCGACTGTCGACAGTGCTTACACAAGCTTTTCTTTGTTAGAAAAAGAAAAAAAAGAGCTGACATTGCGTTTATGCTCATCATTAACATGTAGTTTCCTGATATAGGTGAACTATGGTGGAGCTACATTATATTAATAGTAAGCCCCTCAATAACTTCTGCTAGGCAGAACTGGATTTCAGGTCCAGCCTTGGTTCTCAATTCCCAGCACAAAGCAGCAAGATGCAGGGAATGTTACCAGAACCTCTGAAAATTAAAATACAGTGAACTTGTGCCACTTTATTCCTGAACAACTTCATATACAGGCAGATTATAATTTAAGGCATGAAGAGTTCATGCATTAATTCAGGCCTGTTATGCTCCCCCTCCGCTCCACACACTGTGGTATGGACGTAGTTATTTAGGAGCAGGAATGCCAGATAATATTCATTTGAAGTAAGAACACCCACATGGGGACTTGATCAAGAATAGACAGCAGAAGTGTGAATTTGTTTTCTTTCCATCCCCTCCATTTGCAATGAGTCCAATGACTGCAGAAATTACACCACGTCCTGGACAAACCATTAATTGTTAGTACTGGCCTTGCAATATGAAGGGATGGTTCCCTCCAGGCTTTGGGGCCCTGGGTCAGTTCAGGCTTCTTTGCAAGGCTGTGGACTAAACCCACGAAAACTGCAGTCCTGTACAAAAAGCAGATGAGCTGCCTTGCAAATGGCACTTCCAAGCCAGCAAAATGTGCAGTGGGCAACCCCTGTTGTTACGTTAGTCTTCTCAAACCCCTGCCACAGCTGGTCACCTGTCAAGATTGCCTAGGAGAGCTCCCAAACACAGCAAGTGAGAGCATGAGTGTCTACCCCTGCAAGAGGTTTTCCCCATTCCTCCAGTTATCCTACGGATTATAAATTTATCTGTAGGACCCATAGGTGTGCCTAGCTCTTCATAGGTATTTAAAGATTGGCAAGCATTAACTTGCCAATCTCATTGCGGCAAGGTAGCTTAATTAACATATGTTTGTAAAACACTGATGATAAGCCACCCACAGACATGTGCCACATATTACTAGTATCTGTTTAGACCCCCCCCCCAAAAAAAAAACCCCAAACCCAACAAAACCCCACTCTCTTCTGCTGAATGAAAAGCTGCTACCTGGAGACTTCTTTTTGCCAGGGCCAGCTCACTTGAACACAATCGGCATAGTTATCTATGAAAAGGACCATTAAACACTCAAATGGCTGTTAAACATGAAACCACCTTCGGGCTGGGAGGGGCACAGTTCATCCAGTCAGTGAAAAAATGAAAATCTACAAAGGAATTAATTACTTTTAGGTGCCAGGCACAGCTATCGAAAAGTGCAAAATTTCCCAGTCCTTGCACAATCTGCAGAGGCATTTGCAGCAGCGCAAAGAGGATGTGAAGTCGCACTAAATCGGAGTGTAAGGATTTTACAGCTTCTGGTTCTTCTATACGACTGATAACACCAGTCGCTGAACAGGATTATGGGGTGTGCACATATTTGTGCGAGCAGGGAGCTGAGGAGATCACCCGCTGGATTAATGCCTCTCTGGAAAGTTTTCTGTGTTTCCCAGCTGGCGGGTGGCGGGGGGGGCAGGGAGCAGGTGGAGGAGGAAATAACTGCTGAGTTAGAAAGCTGGAAAACAGAAAGCAGCAAAACTAAGATCAGGAACAAGGTCTCTTACGCTGTCACCCCCTTTCCGCAGGAGGGATGTCAGCTCTGAAGGGGATCTTTTCCTGGGTGGTGTTCCCTGGAAACTTCACTCACACCTCGAAGAACCTCATCATTGCCCCCACCTATTCAATGCAAGCCCTCGTAGCATCATGGCTGGTTTGTTCTCCTCCCTGAGGTGCCCTGTCACCACTAACAGTCCTTTCCAGCCAAGATAAATAGGAGGAGCAGCCACATATTGTCTGGACTCTGGCTGCTTGCAGTCCAGGCTGGATGGTGTTGAGACCACAAAGAATAAACCCCCAAAAACACCACCCCATAAACAAACTCACTGCCTTGTGTTTAACTGGGGCTACCTGTACGTACAGGAGGGCTGGCTGTAACAGCATCACAACCTGCCTTCCCCTGAGCCAGGGAATCAGACTAGGACAGGACAAACTGAAACACAGGCAGAAAAACCCCAATTTGGGGGGGGTATGCAGGGGTTTAACCCCATCCCGGGCATCAGCTTTGGCAAACCGTAACGCGACCGGCAACAAACCGCCGGGAAAGCCCTGCCTGGTGGACGCCGACCAGGGCGTCCTCCCGCTTCGGAGGGAACCGTCGAGGAAAGCCCAGCGGAGCTCTCGCCTCCCTTCCACCCGGGGACCCCCCCCAAGCCAGGTCCTTCGCCTGGGTTCCCCCCCCCGCCCCGACCCAAGGCGCAGAAGACACGGAGGGGTGTCCCGTCGAGGGCAACCGCTCGGTGTGGCGGCCGGGCCCTACCTTCTGTGCCTGCTGGATCATCTCCCGCACCACCTCCTTCAGGTGGGGCGAGCTCTCCTCCTTGCGTGGGTGCGTGAAGAGGGCCACCCGGCTGATACCCCGGTAGAAGGTCTTGTCGGTCCAACCCAAATCCAACGGGGGCACCTCCGTGTCCGAGCGCTCGGGCCAGTAGGCCAACGAGAGGGTCTCGCCGCCGGCTCCCCGCGCCGCCTTGCCGCTCTCCCGGGGGTCGTCGTATCCCCGCCAGCCGCCCCGCAGGGCTTGCAGCTCATGGCTGGAGAGAAAGTCGCGGAGCTGCTCCTTCCTCAGGGCCTCCCGGTACGCCGCCTCGCCCCGGGTCACCAGCGTCTCCAGGGCCCGCCGCTGCTCCTCGCTGTAGTAGAAGCGAGCCTGGGCCTCCGTCACCTTCTCGTTGACGTGCGACTCGTCCAGCAGAAGCACCTGGGATTCCGCCATCCCGCCGGCAGGCCGGCAGGCTACGGAAGGCTGCGGAAGGAGGGAAAAGCGGAGCCGGGACCGCCTCACCTGGCCTGCCCGAACCCGCCCTGACGGGTTGAGCGGCCACGCCGCCCTGCGCCGGCCGCCCCTCACGCTCCCCCGGGGACGCAGCCGTCCCCTCGGTCCGACCCCTCTCCCGCACCCGGGGACAGGGGTGGCCTCCCCCCCCCCCCGCCCCGACCCCGGCATGGCCGGCAGCGGGGGTCCCTGACCACAGCGCTTGGCGGAGAACCAAAGCCCGGGCCGCGGGTGCGTTTTGGGGTGCTGAGGCAAAAATCTATTTAAAAGGGGTTTCCCCGCCTTTTTTCAGGCATGGCAGCCACCTGAGGGGTGCGAGTGGGGAAAGGGGGGGGGGGACATGGGCAGAGGACCACGGTGGCCGCAAGCCGTGGGCCATCAGCTGCGGCTGGCTGCTAGCCGTCCGCTCTCCGAATCCACTCACGGAGCGGCAGTAGCAGCTCCGTGACCTCCGAAAAGCGGGAGGTGGGTTCCCTGTTTACAGGTGGGAAGACGAGAGAGCGATTTGCCCGAGGCCACGCAGCAGGCTGGTGTCAGAGCTGGGAATAAAACAACCCCGCTCCCAGTCTCTGGCTGGGAACATGAATAAATACCCCCGGCTCGACACTCGCATCCCAGCTGAGAGACTAGGGCCTGTAATGTTAAATTACGATTTTTTGCGTGGTATGCGATAGTTGCTAGGGGCTCTAATCAAGATTCAGGCCCCACTGCGGTTTGCAGTGCATAGGTACACAAAGGATAACAAGCCGTGCTTCCCCCTTGCAGCCCAGGGACAGAGCTGGCAGGGATGAGCAAAGAAACGGGGGTAAAGGCAAGGCAGGGGTGAAATACAAACATTCAGAGGCATTTGCAGTGCTTTACATATGTGATTAGCCCTAAGTGCTCTCATGCACAAAAAACTGTAGGAACAGAGCTGCTCTTTGTCTCCTGTCTATAAGCAATTGCCTCCGCTCAGTGTGAGTTAGCTTAAAAATCCAAGGATGAGGTGGGGCACCGGAGCTCATCCTGTGCTGTTCCTCTCCTTTAGGTAGAAGGGAGTATTTTAGTATTCCAGACTTTCATCAATAGCTTTTCCTAGCATGAAATTCACTTAAAATTTGAAATTACACTTTGCAGAGGTCTACTCCTCTGCCTACCAAGTCCTCTTTAAAAATTAATTTCAATATAGGTTCTTTTTAGCCTGATTTCCAATGGAAATGAGGCTTACGTGGTCATGGTGTTTGCATCTGTCTGCCTGTCTGTCCATCTCTCTAATAACTTTTGAACCCACTGGCTGATTTTGAAAAAATTTGGCAGAAGCATAATTACATCCCTACAGATTTTGTGAAAATAAACGGCCTGATAGCAAAAAGAGAGCCTATCACAGTCCCCAACAGGAAAAGTTACAACATGGGTTCATGCCTTATTAATTTCAGATATTCCATAAAAGTGAAAACACTGATAAGTGCCTGATCTGTATGAAAAGCTTCAGATGAAGTTTATGCCATCTTAGACACCCTAGTCAATCAACCACAACACACAAATACACAGGAGATACGGCTTTGTTAGTTCCAGTGCTCACTAAACTACTTGGTGTGGTTTGTTTTTTTTTTTTTTCTGTACCAGAGGCTGCCATCAGCTCTGCTATTTCATGTGTGGCTAAATAAAATCTCTTTAATCCTAGGTGCTCTATTCATTCGTAGCTGCACAATGTAATCCTTTGTGTTCAGCTAAGGCTCCCACATGAAAGCAATAGTAGGTTCACAAATATATGTTTAGTTTTATATTTAAAAGCAAGCGAACATTTCCCACATCCAATTAAAAGCAGCAGAGATTTTTCAGTTTGTTGTGATGAAATGTTTAGCCCACATCTCTCACTCTAAAAGACAAAGTGTTGTCTGTGTGTTGATATGATAAATAGGGGCAAGGAGCTGTGCAAAAGCTGAGAGAGACCCTTTCCCAATGCATGAATGTGTCCCGTCCCCCCCTCCCTGTTCTCGCAGCAATACACTCCGACCAAGCGTGTTTCGTATATGGAGTTTTTATAAGGTCTGATGATTCAGTCCCCTTTGAAATACTCTGACCCTCCGGCTGACAGCCTCACCGCAAACACTGGTAGAAAGGGCTGTGCAAACAAACTGCCCTCTCTGTCACAGAGGTAACCCAACCCTTCGGGACTGGAGAAGAAGAAACGTGGCAGGCACGGTAGGGGGAAATACCTGTACCTGGCCCTGTCCCTTTGGTATCAAGGAATGAATCCCGGTTTCCGCTCTAGAAGAGGGTCATTATTGTTTCAGCTCAGGTTTTCCTCTCAGCTCTTAGCACTGGCTCAAGAGAAAGAAGAAAGGAGAAGCCTGCTTTTGAATTGGGCCGAGGCAGCTGCAAATCCATGCAGAACTACACTATCAGTCCTTTGATTTATTTTGATCCTGGGGATTACTCGCTGGAGGGGCTGCGTGTGTGTAGGCAGCGTTGGGTCTCTTTGCTTTTCGTCTTTGGGTGTTGTTCCAGTCAAGTCCCGGTTAAGGTCTTGCTTACTTTTCTGGTCTGGTTCCAAAACGTTTTCCAAAGGATGTAAACTAACCTATCAGGAAATATTACCTCTTATTGTAACCCTCCCCCAACACCATTAGAGTGTTTTAAATCTTCTGCCATCAAAACCCTCCCACGTATATTCTGGTTACTTGGGCCTAATTGCTTCACTTTCCTTTGTGAGGCAGTGCAGGTTGTGCATTAGATAAAGATATGACACCTTATACTTAGCATTAATTGCAACTGCGCTTGTCCTGAGCATATGTCTCTTGCCAGTCCTTCCTGTGTAATTTCAGTCCCTAAATAGCCCACCTCATGATATATTCTTTGATAAATTTCCTAGCAGTTTTTCTTGCGACATAAACTGCTACAAGTTCTTGTTATAAACCTTTAGGAATAACATTCTGATGCCTTTCCCCTTACCTACGTCTTACTTCTCCCAAGAGAAGTCAGCATCTACATGCAAAATAGGAGTAAAAACAGGGGCAGATATGTTAAAAAGAAAGTATCATTTTTTTGATAAAGTGGTTGAGAGTTGTATAGTAGAAGCCTTTTTTTGAGGGCCGGTATCCTCCAAAACAAAACAACATGATTTACCAAAACGTCTCTGATAACCATACTACCTTTGGGGTTTTTGTTTTGGTTTGTTTTTTTTTTCCTCCATAAAAAGCAGCAACTGGTTAAAAATTACTTTTGCAAAGAAAACGGGATGACTTAAGGGATGGAGGCTACAAGAGTGTTTTTCACTTCTCAGTGTCCCAGCTGCAGGTTAGCCTGAGGTGATGGGGCTTTGCTGTCTTGAAATGGAAGGGTAAATAAATAGGTGCCTGTGCTATGGTTGTTATTAAACACTATAACTCCTTCCCTGTGCTGGCTGGCACCACAGAAAGACTTGCAAAGGCTTGGTGGAGATTGCATCTTCTTGACTCTCTTCTCTGCAGCCGGGATCCAGGAGTTTGTGGGAAGACTACTACGTGCGCAGCAAGCCGCTCTTTGCTTGTCCTGAGTCTGAAATTTCATTTGCAAGGGCTGCCAACCCAGCGCAGGAATGGGTGCATTAGTCACGTCCAAGTATTAGCAGAGCTAAAACGCCTGAAACAAGGTGATTTCAGGGTGGAGAGGAAGAAGTGTTTGCCTTCACCATTCTCCCTGCAGCGACCCAAAGAGCTGCAGGCAGTGGAAGGTAGCTGTGTCACTTCTGCAGCAGCAGTGACAGACTGCAATCCAAAGGATGAAGAAATGCCTTCAGATGCTTCCTTTCTGTCATATTACACTGCCTCAGGGAGAAAACCTAGCTGCTGAATTGGAGAATTGCCGCAACTGAGTTAAGTGCTTCTAGCCTCCCACTCAGTTTTTCAGCTGTTGTTTCCATGTGAGAGTAAATAGGTAAGAGAGTCCTCTGAAGGGAGTAGAAAGGAACAACTGCGTTCACGGGCTCATTTTTTGCAGCAAGGTATTTGCTGACTGAGCATGCACAGAAAGGCCTTTAGCTGTTTCACGGGGCAACAGTTTGAGGCAGTTTCCTGTAAGAAATAGTGCTGACCCAGGTCTCTTGCTTAATCTTTCAATTCCCATATAGGCAAGGACTCAAAACTGGTTGCAATTCAGAATTCAGCTGAGCTACCCTGTGGGGCCTTGGCCAAGTTGTCTGCTGTGCCTCAGTTCCCTATCTGTCAATGAGGAAAATACTACTCTACTTCACAGGACTGCTACAGGGAAGAGCTGAAGAAATAAAAACCCAAACCAACATCACCTATGTTTACTTTGGTTTCTCCTGCAAGGCGGAGGAAAAAAAAAAAAAAAAAGACAGCTGTAAAGTCCCCTTGCACATGAGCCAAACCCTGAATGGAAGCTCTTGCTAAAGAAAACAGTGAGGAATAAGCAATGCAGTTTCTGAATAGGATGCTTAATTGCAGCTATAATTATGTAGCTCTTAAATCACAGTGTGCTTTATAGACAAAGGAACACCAGGAACGGGGGTGCTGATAAGTTAAGGCAGCAACAAGTCTACAGCATGGTGTACTTACCTGCGTACTGGCCACCTGTCAGTGCACATTGCTACTGACTCTTTGGAGCAGAAAATGCTCGGGTGAGAGTTGACGGGAAGAGGAGCGGAGCACAGAGGGAAGGCTGGGGTGGGTGTCCCAGGCAGAGGCTGGAGGGGTGAGGAGCAGACTGGCAGGAACCAATTAATGGGATAATCTTGATATGGTGGAGCAGGCCACCAGCCAGCGCAGCAAGATGAGGTGGGAGATGGAGTTACGTGCTGATGATAAGGATGAGATTTCCCAACGCTATGTGTTGGACAAGAGGCAGTCAGTGGAGGGGATGCAAGAGAGACATGATGTGTCCAAGAGTGAACAAATTCACTTGAAAAGCTGCATAATCAGTGGAGGAAAGGAGAGCTGTGGGAAGCAGAGATGAGGCTCTGATATCCACAAAGTTTTTGGAAGAAGGCTAAAAAAAGCCATGGCAAAATAGGAAGCCCTGTTTTTTATAAGGAGGGGGAAAGAATAGAACCGTGAGGCTTGAATATAGGGAGGAGAAATTAGAAGCTGGCCCTAAAACTACAAAAATGGACAGGTAGGAAGCAGTTTGGCCCCCACAGTAAATGCAAAACTGTGTGAAGGGAGCAGCATAGGAAAGAAAAAGGGAACCCTCTGAGGGGAGATGCAGAAGGCTGAAGTGTAGGCTTAGACCTGGAGATGGAACAAGTTGATTTGTAATTCATGAACATGGAGAAAGATACAGCTAGATTTTAAGATGTGCTAGAAGTGTGTTTACTGGGTTTAGAAAATGCCCTTTACTGATCAGCATACATTGGCCTCTGATGTGTATTTACCTTAAAAATATCCAGAGATGCAATGTAAAGGGAAGTCATCTGCTCATGACCTTATCAGAAGCCCCGTAGCTCCAGAGGATCCCTACCTTTCACTCGCTGGTGTTTCTGTCCAGCAGTGCCACAGTGAAGGCAGATTGAGTGGGTGAAAGTCACTCCCGTGAGTCAGAGAAAACAAATAAAAGGAGCTGACCAGACCTCCCTCCTGAAAGGCTGTTTCCAGAGAGACGTGTTGTAGGTGTGAAAGCAAAACTTTGCAGGAAGTTATGCTTGAAATCTGCTGTTTCTTTTTTTTGCCTTATAAATCCAGAACTAAGGCCATAAAAAAAGTACCAGGCGACATTCCTTGCCTCTGTTCTGGTGGCTCTTTCTGTGAACAAATCACCCTTCGGCTTGATCGAGACACTGCACAGCACCATTTATCCCAGGCTGTAATGTTGCTCCAAGTAGGGGTGCACTCTGGCCACCCCAAAGCCACACAAGGAGAAACTAGCACAGTGCCTATGTTGTGACACAGGAGACACTCCTACCTTGGACTTCAGTAGGGAAGAGCTTCTAAGCCAGCCAGCCTGAGCCATGGTGATGGTCTTGGTCCTGAGACAGTGTCACAGGGACAGTGACCCAGGCTGTCCCTCCCTGGGTCTATGGACACCTGAATTCAGGCTTAGAATATCATATTTTCAGATCAGCATTGGCAGAAAGATTTGGTTTTGAATTCTTCCAAAAGCAAAACCCAAATGCATAATGCACTTATGTTCCTCCAGTGCCTGTTTTTAGATCCATTTCTTTTGCAACTCAATTAATCAAGATTTCGCTGCTCATTTTAAAATAAGTGGCATTTCTCTTAGGAAGGTTTATAGCTTTCAGTCTTAGGGGTTTAAAAATAATCAAATGGATTCTGAGCTAATCCAGATTCATAAACCATTCTCATCTGTTAATATCTGGACACTTTGATCGTCATATTTAAGACATTCTTTTCTCCAGAGTGGTATTTTTCAGACAGATTGTCCCCCACTACTCTTTATTTTGAGGCTGTGGTACGTTACCGTGCTGCACCCTCATGCAAAACACATAGGAGGAAAGGAAGGGGCAGAGGAGCTGCAGCAGAAATAAACCACAGCTCTGAGCTTATCCATGTTCCTTTTTTCCCTCTTCTCCTGATGATGGAGAATCCGTAGATCTCTCCTTGTGTTTAGCTTATCCTCCTTACCCGCTCTTTTCTATTTGCCCTGCCATCCTTTTGTGGGATCTTTTAAAACTCTTCCCTTGTGAGTGACCATGGGCATTTTTTCTTTTACTCTTCCAGGAAGGCTGGCTCAGTAACACGTTTCTGCTTGTCAGACCCCCCCCCCTTCTTCCCCACCCTCCTGTATTTATTTTCTTCTGTTGGAGAAGCAGCTGCATCCCCTGGGAAGAGTGCAGCTTGTGGCAGATCCCCATCCCTACACAGCATCTCTGCTCTGACAAGCAGGATGAGAGAGAGTCCAGTCTTCGTGGCTCTACTTCCACTTCGCTGAGGCTGCCAATTAGTAGAGGAAGCGATGATTATATTTTTTTTTTTTCCCCTCATGCTGACAATTGACCTAAGCCACAGTAAGGCAGGAAATGCAATTAGACAGCGGGTGATCTTGGAAAGGACTGCAACTAATGGCTTAGCATTTTGCATTTCTCACAAACATTTAATTTGTCCTTCTACTATTCCTGCAAGTTGCGTATAGGATGTAGTGGGGTCATTTCATCCTCTCCTGTAAGGTAATTGCCTTGTGATCCTCTTTCAACACTGCAGAGCAATGTGAATAGCAAATTACAGCTCAAATATCACTCATGCCAATACTTGGGGTAACTCCGTGACAAGCAATGTGAGGGATGTACTGGTGGCCTTGGTCACCAAGTAGCACGGCAGCTTTCCAGCTAGGCTTCAGCTGAAGGGCATTAGCTCCAGCGAGGCTCTTTTGAGCTTGGGGCCAAATTTACCACGGCAAGTCAACATCACAGCCTCTGTCCATCACCTCCAGGAAGCTCTGGCTGGCACTCAACATTGCAGAATGAGAGGCAGTCATGATACCCACAGGAGAACAAGCAGCAACATACGTGAGTCCCAGCATGGCCAACTGGGTAGGCCTGACATTTAGGATGAGAAATGGATAGGCTCCTGCTCTGTGTGTCCAGGACATGAAGCTATATACTGCTGGAGGACTACACAGCAATGATGGCTAATTAATTCATTCGGCTGGAGGAGGGCGAGTTTGGATTGGGTTGTTTGTCTGCAGCACTAGGTAACCTACTTTTATGAACACTGCCCTGGCAAATTAGTTAGATCAGGGTGATTCCCTGCCGCCTTCTACGCAGTGGCCTGCCAGTCCCTTTTGTTCTAAGCAAATCTGCATTTGGAAGGTAAACACAAGGTACGCCCATGGTGACCTTTAGAACTAGAAGCCTTTACAGTTTGCATAATACTGCAGATATATATGCCACGATAATAAATAAGCTAGAGTAATTATGGAATAAATCCTTGCCCCAAAGAGATACCCAGATGTGAATGGTGGAGCACGCTGCCAAACGTAAAGTACGGCTCAACCAGAGAGGAGCGTGCTGCAAACACCCAGGGTTTTTGCAAGAGGAGGGAAGAAAGCCTAGCCAACATGAGCAGGCTCCAAGGGCAAGCTGAAAGAAGTCATAAAGCCAGAGGGGATGAGAAAGAAAGCAAAGGAGATGTTTAACCACTGCGTGAAGGTGAGGGCCCAAAGACAGGGATTGTAAGAGATGATGAGAAATGTTATGCTGGCAAAAAGATAGGCATGGAAAAGCTACCTTTGGCAAATCACTTCACCTTCATCTAACTTCCCTTCTCATCTTTGTACATCTTGGCACTCTGACTTGCAAATTCTTTGGCGTAAGACTATCATTTCTGCAGGCATATGAAGGGCCCACTGCAACCAGGCTTTGAATTCAGCCGGTGCATCTCTATCATGAAGCACAGCAAAATCCGATGGAAGATGAAAAGCTGTTGCATAGACTTGGACACAGGCAGGCAAGGCTCATCTGTTAGCAGGACCGACAGCCTGTGCTGTGGGGATGAAGGAGAACGGGATGCTGGAGAGGAAAGGGCAACACTGGCCACTGAGAACACAGATTGCTCCTGGCAGTGGGATAAAAGAAAGAGCAATGAAGAGAAAGAAGTGTTAAAATCATGATATGTGGGTGGAGGTGGGGAAGAGACAAGCAATGGTTCAGTAGAAAAGGCAGGTGCTATTTTAGTCAGACTGGGTTAAATTCAGCTCTGATGTAACTCCATTTACGTCAGTTGTAGTCAGTTGAATTACACAAAGGATTAATTTAGGTCAATGAGTTGAGGTGAGAGTGAGTCAGCCCAAAATAAGTTTTGGGGTGCAAGGAAAAGATGTGAAACAAGGACCAGGTGAAGAACTGCGGCCATCCTGGATTTGGAGAGATGTTGATGAAGGGAGGTTGAGAGGGAGAGGCGGCGAACAAGAGGGAGCAAAGGCAAACAGGCCACAGGACCCTGCAGGGATGTTTGCTAATGATTTTCATTCCAACCCAGGACAATTTGCAAAGAAAGGCAGTCTGCTCCCTGACCTCTGCAGTGTAGTGCTTATTTACCCCTTAGTCCTTCTCACGGTCCATCTCCCCTTGCCACTCCTCTGGGCAGCTCGCATACCACCATACCATACTCACTGAGAGATCATAAAAATTAAGCTTTGGTTTTATTTTTTGTGTTTAATACCAAAACCTTCCAGGTTTAACCCAAAATACACTTTGGATCAGGGTTTCACAGGGCAACAGCTGCATTTAGCAGGGAGAATGGGTCTGATTCACTCCTGGTACAGTTTCACTGGAGTTGATGGAAATGAATTTGTTCCATTAATTCTCCAGAGACAGCATGAAAGCCAAATGAAACCAGACTGGGTCATTCTCAGGCTGACGAATGCATCCGCACCTTAACTCTCACTAGCCTGCCCATGGAACACATGGAAAAAGTGTCTGAAATACTTAACACCATCTTTAAGGTTTGCAAAGAAGTGCCTCTCAGCAACGCATAGAAAATAAAAGAATAATGCCACTACACTTAATGAAACAAAACCAAAAAATAATTAAGCACATCTCTTGCTTCCTTCCCATTCCACTCTCTTTTTCTTTCCCTGCACATGCTTTCCATCGTTTCTGATGCCTCTTTTAAATTGGTGTTTACTTTCTCATAATTCCATGTACTGAGATAATGTAACACCATGAATCCCTGTGGTTTCTTTTCTCTCCCCATCCTCATTTCTTCTAGCTTTTATTTTCCCATTCAGTTTTTATGTTTTTGTTCTTAGAAATCATGATCTTCAATTGTATTTTATTTTCATTCCCTTCCTCTATAGCTTGGCCCTGTTTTCATTCCTCTGTTCTCTTGCCCCTTGTTCAGCATCAGCTTTAGTTGAGAGAAGAAGAAAGTCAGTAGGCTAAAAGGTTAAAGATTAACTTTAACCATCTCTTTGACACCTATCCCAAACTCAGCTCCCCCAGTTTCCCACCTTCCACAAATACTTGGTACTGCACAAGAAATAAACACCCACAAAGCGCTCTCATCTCATATTCAATCACCATAATAAATACAAACTGTCTTCTGTAACATTCAATCGTTATATTTGGTCTTAATATCGTGCTTTTCATCTGCAAACACCCACACAAGCATTGGTTAATTTGTCCTTACAACAGCCCTGCAAGGTAGGTAATTATGTGTTATTATCTCCATTTTACACATAAGGAAACTCCAGGAGAAATTATGAAACTCCTAACAAGCACACATACCCACAAATCTAAACAGGTACTAACTGTATCTTCTACAAATGCACACATGCACATAGTAGTCTACATACGTTTTAGTGTACACTGAAAATAAGGGACCAGCAAGCTCGCTGTAGGACAGGAGAGAGGTGTTTGACACATTACATCCAGCAATAAGGAAACTTCTCAGAACATGAGACCTCCCTGGACAGCCAAGGAGAGGTGCAGGAAGCAAACAGTGAGCTCTCTGCAGCATGCTCTGTATTTTCTGGGCAGCATTTCATGACCTCCCTTTCCTTCAGATAAGCAACTGTGCAAGGTGAACTCCTCGCCCCCATGTACTTTTTCTGAAGCACCACTGAGGTTTGATTTCATGTTTGCAGTTTCACTGCTGGTGGCCGCCCTCGCTCTATCAACACTTGTTTCTGACAAGAAGTTGGGAAAACCCAGTCATGCACAACCCCCCAAGTGAGCTCCTGACCTGTTTGAATGCTAATTACCTCTTAGTGCTCTATCCGACTCGTTCTACTGCCTATCAAGATGTCAGGCTGGGAAGATAATAGACCTTCTGGACCACAGGCAGCCGCACACACAGAACCATAGAAATATGGAAGACACATTAGTGGGAAAGCCAGAGAATGAAAATGAAGACACGAGTAATTAACTTTGATCCAGGATGTCAGCAGCCTGTGCCAGAGTATCCTGCGTGCAGCAACTCCCCTCCACCGCGGGGACTGGATGCTCTGTTCCCATCCCGCGCCGTACTCCCCCGCAGCAGTCCTTGCACAGCAGAGGCTCCAGGGTCTTTGCAGGGTCTGGTGGGGTCCGTTTTGGAGGGTCAGATCCTCAAGTGTAGTTATACATTGAATTCCCACTTATGCAAGGGAGCTCCACTGCAACTAATGGACATTAGACGCCATTAATATAAAGAAATTCGATGTGAAAATAAAGACGTCTGTAAGGATTTGGGCGTTTGTGACTTCCCATTTCATTATCCTCCATTCAGCGTGATGCTGAGGCTCTCATGGACTTTGGAGTCATGGTTCAATGAAAACTGTCCTCTTCCTCCTTTGTTGGTCCTCCTGTCTTATTTTCTGAACCTGTCACACCCTCTTTCAGCAGAGATACATCCAGGCAAATGATTTCCATATTGTCTTCCTTTCACCCCTTGTGTTTTGGGTGGGAATGGGGACAAAGCTATAGGACAGAGTTTGCCAAGACGAGTATTCATTGCTTATTCCATAAAAACTGACACAAGGCCCCGTGTCTTCCCTGTATCACTAAAAACGTTGTTATGCCTGTATCATTGCTAGAGTTTTTCCTATTCCAGATTTTATTAAAATCCTTTACTGTTTTTAGCTTTTCCAGCCAGGGTTGTGTTCTTGATGTGTTTTGTTTTCTGTGTCAGTTTTCTACGTTTCATAATTTCTGCTTTAGAACAATTGCGGTCCCTTTTTTTTCCCGCTAGTTGGCATGTTACTTTTTTCATTTCTAATTGCTGTCAGCTCTGCCACTGAGCAAGCACAGGCTGCTGCTTCCTGAAACACAGACATTGATGCCAAGGCTGAAACTTCACAAAGTTCTGCTAAACCTGCTGACTCTGGATTCCTGCATCACAGGGGTCCTCTCAGCTTTGTCCCTTATTAATTGCAATCAATCATTCATACCACAGGAGCAACCCAAACTTCCAGACTAGTTCATGACCTGTGTGTCTATGTGCTGTGCAGACAGGGAGGGAAGGCCAGCCCTGTCTTACAAACTACAAGTTGACAAGGTGAGGCAAAAGGATCATTCCAGGTAAAAATTGCGGTCCTACAGAGACAAGTGGTCTTTGCTTTAAGGACTCTTCTTTCCTCCATGCTCTTTACCTGGGCGGTAAAGGATCAGACCACCAGCAGAGCACCTGTGCTGGCAAGGCACATGTCTGGAGGGGTCCAGCTCCCCCCTGCCCCATTCACTGGACATGGGGAAACCACACTGCTTCATTGGGAGCAAAGCTGTGAGAGGGGAAGGCAGGAGCGCTGACAGTGAAGTTATTACTTGCATAGTGGTGCTGCTATAGGTCCTGTAGCACAAACAAGTCTTAAAAGGGATTTCAAGTCAGGGAGGGAAATACTTTGCTCGTATAACATGTGCTGAGATGTTCAGATGAGTCAAAAATGCCTGCTGCTTTGGCCATCACAGTGATCTGTCCTGCCTCATTGGCTCCTTGTGCTACTCCTGTTTACTTGCCTGTACCCACCTCTTATCACTAGCTGGAAGCTGCAGGAGCTCTGGGGCATGGCCATAGTGCCAGCACTACAGGGCCTTGGGCTTGGTATGGATTTAGCATTCCCAAGCACTTATGGCAACTTGGGAATAGTAAGAATAAATACTGAAATAATACTAGGAAAACTTAAAAAAAAAAACCCCAAAACCACAAAAAAAGAGAGTGTGCTAATGTCCATGATAGGTGTAATGAAATGGCAAGCAAGTCTACAAATCTACACACTCTTGAGAGAGAAGGTGATGGGGATGGTGAACTTTAGGAATACTGTAGAATGAATTCCAGGATCATAATGAAGCATTTGAGCTGGGGATGCAGGAGGAAGGAATTAGAAGCTACGATGATGAAGACAAGAGCTTCCAGCTAATGTGGGAGTGCAAAGGGAGACAGTGGCGGGATGCAAATAGGAGGTTGATGTGATTGCAGTACTGAGCCAGCCAAGCCTTGTTTATACTAGCAGTACACATCCTATTAGAAAGAGTTTTGCACCCACGCTCTAACTAACAGGATGCTCAACATAAATTTGAATTTTGCATGAACAAAAGACAGCTGCATTAAAAATGGGTTAGTCAGTCTTGGTTAATGCTCTCTGAACACAACACGTGTCTTGTATATGCTAGGCTTCAGCCTCCTTGGGCACTGTATTCCTCAAAATGTTAGCTCTTCTTTATACGGGATAGTAATTTATATACAACACAGTCGTTCTTCACTGACTCCCCTGTGAGGTCTGTTATTCTACACCAGACGGGCCTCCACCGAACACAGTGTCCCCCACTTCCCGCTGTGCGGACTGCGTGCATCCATGCAGGATGCTTGGCTTGACCACTTACTGTGAAACAGTCACGCCACTGTCACCAGCTTGAGTTATTTACTGAGCTGACCTATCTCTAAGTTAACCAGCTGTTTTTCCTAAATGACACATTTTCCCTGTACAGACATGGTTGGAAAAAAACCCTTTTGCAGCAGCTTTTTCAATAAGCTGGAGGCTGCAGAAATAAGGAAGGTAGAAACAATAAAGCATAATATGAAGGGTATGTTGAGAAGAGCTTTGGAGCTGTGGTCAGCTTTGTCTGAGTCATGAGAAAAGAAAACCACGAGGCTTTGACCATATTAGACTGTCTTACACAGGTAAATATAAAGATTCTTTAAATAGATGAAAGATGATAATTATAATTTCAAAGAGGACTAAATCACTACCCACACCCTTTGGCTCCCTACATGAAGATCTTATCAAATTAAAGTATGATCTCTTTCTGGAATAACGAGGCAGAACCTCAGTTGGTAAAAGTCAGAATAGCTCCATGGACTTAAAACGTACAACAGCAACTTACTCAGACAACGCTCAGTCCCACTTGCCTGCTCAGATGTCTTCTCAGGTGCCCCCCTCCTCCCAGAGTCACACTCAAGCCTGCACGTGCCACAGCTGCACACTCAAGCTAAAACAGGCTGCTGTTCAGAGACAGCTTCCTCTAGACCCGGGGAAGCCAACATTTCAGAAAAATAGGCTTCATATTTAAATGTTTATTGTAAGGACAATAAACATACCAGTCTTTTGTTAGTAATGGTATCTCCCTTCATAGTGGTTGGCCTTCCATGCACTGACAGAGCCAAAGGCTTCAGAAGACTGAAGGGACAGTTGTGACCATGTTCTCCATGTTCTTCCCATAACCAAGGCAGGAGTATTTTACCCAGTAAATCTTGTATCCAGCCCTCTTGCCAGCCTTGAGCTGGAGACTCTGTGGCAGAGACCACGGCAAGCTTGCTATGCTGTTCAAGTGGTTATGAACCTCCTCTTTTAAATATGCATATTTTATTTTTAGTCATAATTTGTCAAAAGTCAGTGCAAACCACCCATTTGTGTGTCTTGAAGTCTTACCTCTTATTTTTTGAGTCCTAAATTCAAGATGTTTATGACTAGTGTTCCAGAGTGCATTCTGCTGTGTAAGTGCTTGTGAAACGTCTCTGCTCTTCAAGTCATGCACATTTTAAATGAGAATATGCAGCTATCATTTTGGTCAGCTGATACTGAAGATTTAAACTTGTAAGCACTGCTGTGCTCTCCAACCTGATAAACACGACTGATAGCTGCGCCACACCCAGAAAGAGAAGCATCAGCAACAGGTGGCACTAATTTAGCTATTTCAAAGGGCAGCAAGGTGCCTCTTGCTATTGGTTTTTTTCTCCTGAAAACTGTTGTGCATGGTCCATTCTCCCCAGAGGTAATGTTGATAATAGCTTGAATGACCGAAGAGCTTTACAATTGTGATCGCGTTAGGAATTAGTTTTTTTCCTGCTTTAATTTACAGTCCCCAAAATAAAAAACTCTTACAGCTTTGCTGCTTAAATGAAAAGATTTCTTTGTGAGCTTCCATGGAGGAGATGTAGGATGCAGTGTTTGTAGCAGATCTGAGTTCTCTCCCCCTTTCCTGCCCCCACTCCGATCTCCCAAACAAGCTTTAAAGAAAGGATTCGCTACTCATGTAAAGGCATTATGGCAACCTCGAAGCCAAGTAAGTTTTCATTTTGCTGAGTCTGAAGCCTAGGATGAGGTGATCTAATAGCTCCCGCTGCCAGGGCTGGGAGGTTCTGTCTTACCCTTTCCCCTCCTGGCTGTCCGTTCCCACCGCTCACCCTGCGCTGGCTCTGGGCCTCCTTACGCTGCTCTTGGTGAGCTGACTCAACTCGTTAACTTGGCAAAAAACAAGTGGATCATTTTCTGCAGGGTGGCAGTGAGCTGTTATATTGACTCACCTGCTCTGATGAAATCACAGCCATTGTTATTAGCAGACCATCTTCATCCGATAACAGGCAAATAGCTGCCATCACAATGGCAAGCTCAGATATAGAGATAGATATGCAACTATAGAGAGCTGATTCTCTGCTGCCACGTATCCCTCTTATTCACACCTCTGCCAAGTGAGTGTAAAAAGCTGCTAGTTCAGAATGAGCTGTTGGTGGTACACATGCATTCAGCTATGATGAAAATGAATCTAGAAGGGGCAGAGCAAAGGGCAGTTCCCTAATCCCTTGGTGCTGGTAGCAAACTTGCAGTTGTTTTTTTTTTTTTTCTCCATAAATTTTGATGAGACCAAAAAAAAAAAAGAGGTTGATGCAGTCTACTTCTAATTCAGCATTTTTCCACCAAACTTTTAGCGTGCTGCACCTGGCAGAAAACATTCACTTATGAGAAGGGTCAGTGCGGACCGGTTCCTGCTGTTTGTTATTATCTGTTGGCGCTGCAGTAGTGCCGTTCTTGGAATTTGACAAGGGAGAGGGACCGGCCAGTACCACAAGGAAGTTATGGTCTGAGTCAGACACACTCAGTACAGCTCAGACATAAAAAATACAATGCAAATGACCTCTAGATCAGTAGAGAAGGTACCTCTTTTTTTTTCTTCTTTATCTGTGGCTGATATCACTGAATGGTTTCCCATTTAACTGAACTTCAGTCATGATATCAGGACACTGTCACCATTTTGTAGCTTTAAGTGCACCGTAGTAGACTCATGTCCTAAACTGCATTTTTCTTCCCACAGATTTGCTCTCATTTTTATTTGTGACAAACAAACTTGCCATGGCTATATCTTTCATAAATCCTGGTAGAAATGAGCCTGCCTGGACTAGCAGGGAGAAGCTGCAAGATATCTAGGGATCTTTTAATTTGTTTGTTTCTTCTTCCTCCCTTTGTTGCCTGAGCTAATTTTATTTCTGCATGTCTACCAGTATCCCTGCACGCCTGCCATTTGTGAAATTTTGCATTTTCATGTTAGCAGGCTGGACATCTGCCAGGCGGCTCTCACTTGCACAATGACAGCAGACAATGTGCTTTGAATTTTCCCTCTGCACAAAGGTCAGTGAACTTTTCCTACTCACTTGCCTGTTTCCCTGCTGTCCTGTAGCTCGCAGATAAGTCCTTGGCTGTTTTCTACTGTCAGTTCTGCTTATGTAAGAAACTTCTTTCACGTTTGATGCAAATTAAGGCTCCTGAATTCTGTCACATGAAACCTGCCTCTAAAAATCGGAGAAATTGGCAATGCTCTGCCCTCTTCCTCAGTGCTATTAAAGGCTTTATCATACACTCAGTTCATGGTTCCCCACTGAAATGCAAAGCTTTCAGCAGCAAGGAGTGGCTGGGTGTCAGAAACTCTTTAGTCAATGCCTGTGTTTTAACCAGTAAATGTTACTGCCTGGATCATCTAGGGAACACTAATGGTTTCAGCTGATCTCTATAGGGTTTCGTTTAAAAGCAGCTAAGCCAATTGCTTTCAACAAGTATTCAAAACAAGTCTGCAGAGGACTTTTCTATCAGCACAGAGGCAAAAGCTGGGTGATGGGCTTTCTAGTACATCCAGGGACAGCGAGGCGATGGGCTGCAGCTGCAGGGAGGTGTGGGTAGGCTTCCTGGCCACATTGGGCAGGGATGGGCAGCATCAGAAGGAACAGCATTGCCAAATACTTCTCACACCAAGCCTGGCGTAACCCAGGCTCCCTGCCAGAGAGCTGCACAAGCAGAACAAGAGGCTGAGCACAGCCCTAGCCCAGATAGCCGCATCTCTGTCCCAGCAGACATCCTTGTTGTCCCTATGATGTGACATTGATATAATTAAAGACCTGCTGCTTCCCACTCAGGCTAGAGCTCACCCTTCACCTCACTGCTGGACTACAGCTGCTGGGGCATTGCTCCTGCAGTGCAAAATGTCCCAGCTGATACTACATCGCTGTTCAAGGTTGATTTCTCCTGACCACATGGTCCTGGCTGCTGGATCTTTTGCTTCTGCCATCCTTGGTTGCTTTCCACAAGGGCTGAAGGCAAAATGGCCTTCCAAGAGCCTGCAGCATCAGGATCCCATTGGGGAGGAAGGATGAGAGGTGCTGCTGAATAGACAAGATGATGAAGAGGTGCCTGTCGTGAAAAGCTCCAAATTTCCTGCACAGCCCACTGAAATTAAGAACTACTTTCAATTTAAAAAAACAACAGGAGCAACCCAGGAACTTGTATCCCTGGTACAGGAGGGACTGGCCTAGAAGCCTGACCAGGTGCTGACTTCATGGCAGCACTGCGGATTGTCTCCCTGGTGCTCTTAATGCTGTCAGCAGTCGGATGGGAACGAGCCATGTTCCCGTTGTTTCTGCAGCACACTCCAGCTGTTACAGTAAGTGCGTATACCAAGACAGACATCTCTATTTTGTGGCACAGAAACCCGCCTGGACAGAATTCACATGAAAGATTTCCATTTACTGTTTTTCACTCAGCCTTATTAATCACAGAGACATTTCTAAACAAAATATGGATCTGCACCAGAGTGTAGGTGAAAAGTTCAGACAGGAGAAATCACAGCTCAGCTGTACACATCAGACTTATTTTTCCATGTGCAAGTCCAGCTTCCTTTGTTTCATTTGTTATAATAATGTTTGCCTTCCCACATACTTTTCCTACTTTTATCTCTGTTTACAATCTCATTTCTCATGAACTGTCTTTTTTGCTTAAGAAAAATACCAAACAAAATACTTCCCTGTGTTCCTCTTTATTCCTTCCCATTTTGGTTTCACAGTGGGCTCTCTCAGGATGTGTTCTGGAGGGTTAGTTCTTTACGAAACATTGACAAATGTCAGGTAAACTCAGTGCACTACACTGTCATCTTAAGGCTCCTGTCCTACGTTGCTAACACATGCCTCTCGCATGGGCAATAGAATGTGAGGTTTTCACAGCACAGGTGTAACTGCAGCACCACAGTATTAGCAAAGATTGTGTTACAATTAAAACCTGTTGGAAGAAGAGGCAGGAAGGTTGACAGGATATATGGGTGGAGGAGAGGAGCGTCTCTCTCTTTTTCATTATTAAGTGACCTGATCTATGGGAGATACCATTTCATGGGCAGACTACAGCAGAAAATGGCACAGGGCATGGAAAACGCCTCCATCCTGTGGCTACAGCACCTTCTACTGCAGCAAAACTCCCCTCTTTGCCCATACCTCTCCTTGTATGCAGAGACTCCATTGACTTGGGAAAGGCTGCGGTTCTCCTCTGTGCTGTTGTTTTTCTGGGAGGAAAACAACTTCTACTGTGGGAGGGTACAAAAATGCAGTCTGATGCCTGTGCCTCCCAGCTACTGGCATGTATGGTAAAGGCAGGTAGCACTGCCTCTACTCTGGGGAGCAGGCAAGGACAAAAGCAGAGGCAAGTGAGACCAGGTCTTGCAGACCAAAGCTTGGCCAGCTGCACAAGGCAGTGCAGAACATGGCACTAGTATAGTTATCACGGGCGCCATGATACCTTTGCCTCCTAGTAATTTTGGTGTCATTAGGTGCTGCTCGTAATGGGAAATCATGATTTTAATGTGGTTGTGGTATGTTGTCCATAATTAGCGTGCAGTCCTTTAATGCTAATTACCTTAAGTATTAATTCCTTAAACATCAATTAAAAAAATCACGTGAAAATTTACCTCTTCCTCTAACGAATCATGAGTTAACATGGGGGTACTTACCATGTACTACTTCGATCTGCTTAATTAGTTAATCTCTGTAAAGGGGTTTCAAATGTGTGAAGAGCTATCAAACTGCTAAGTACATTATCTTCAATTAATTTTGTGCAACTACATCTTCACTACCAAGAGGGTCTTTAGAGTGCTGAGGAAAGGAAAAGGAGACATTGCTTCTAATTTTAAAAGTAACTAATCAAAAAAAAGGAATTAATTGAAAGATGATTTGACATGGTGGGAATAAGGGTGCACATACCATTTCTTCTGTTTTAGCCAGACCTGAATATGAAAGATTCATCATTCATATCCCTCCTCTGCCTTTGCTGGTCTCTGGTTTCTTTGCTTCCATCTTCCCTGGTCTTAATTCTCTCTCCCACTGAATATTAACCCTCTCTCTTCCAAATTTGATGTTACCTTAGCAAAAAAAAAAAAAAAAAGTTGAAAAAAAGCAAATCACAACAAAACACTCCTCAAACTGTGGAGTCACTGAGGTTATACCCTCACACCAACCCAATAATAAGGTAGCTTGTTCCAAAAGAAGCCTCATGGACTTCACTTCAAAAGGAGATGCTAAAGGCCCAGAGCAGAGCTGTTGCAAGAGAGCAGGGCCAAGTCCAGGCCAGGAATTCATATGGTATCTCTCCATCTCCTGAACCACCCTGGTAGCCAATGGAGATAAGCTCTTAATGTGTCTGTCAAAGTTTTCTATTCTATTTAGAGCTTATATGCCCTGTTAATTATTCTCATTTTACTTCAGCCATTAATAATCTGCTTTTGGTGGAGTTCTCTCAAAAATTTGACAATGGGTTCTTTCTGCTAACACTCTGTCTATCTGGCAGCTTTATTTAGGCCAGCTACATTGAATCGGATTTTACCAAGAACCTATTTCCTGGATTATTTTTCTCCCACTGGGACTAACAAAAGATAAGAACATTTTTCTTGCTGGGTCTGATTTGTTTTTAAAGTTTTTCACTTGCCTTTTCTTTCTTTCCCAAGAATGATAAATCATCACTTCCTTGCTGACTGCCAAGGTCCCACATGTTGTGAAAAATTCAGGCAGCTTGTTTAATATCAAGTTGCCTGAGCAGTGGTTATGCAGCAGTGTCTCCTTCACAGGGTTTGGATCATTTTTAATGTGCATTTGCAGTATGTTTGTATCACATCTGGCCATTCACTCAGCAATGATTTGAAAAACTTATTCATTTACCTTATTTCATTCAAAAGAAACTGGAACAGAGAACAGACTATTTGATGGCCACAACTTTATTCTCTGCATACTGTAAAGTAACAGCTTAACCTGGTGGATGAGGCATTCCACCAGCAAGTCAGAGTTGTGTACACAGTGATCCTGAACACACCACGTTCTCAGGGAAAGAACTTCTGCCACCAAACCAGAAAAACCTCTTCTCTCCAACCCCTCCCCAATTCAGTTTTACAAAAGGGACCAGTGAGGGATATTCATTGTTATCTGATCCAGTGGATATTAATTTAGCTGAAGGGCCTGACCTGCTCTAACCAGGATGCCTAACAGAAGTGCAGGTACTTCAGAGAGCAGCTTGAAAGTGGGACAAGTTGTCGTTATGGGGCGCAGAAAGAAGAGCAGGACTATCAGAAGAAGCAAAGAAAGTAGCTTCTAATCCTCCCATACCTTCACCACTGGTTTGTTTGTACAAAAGCTTGCAGGATCCTTTCCCTTCATCTGGTATATCCATACAGTCCATACCCCCAGAAAGTACTAGAGGGGTAAGCTAGAAACTATTTAGAAAAGTCAAGGTTGCCTTGCACCTCAGCCTAAGGCCCCCTCACTTTCCTCCCCTACCTGAATGATAAAGGTGATTACTAATGATCATTTAATACACGTGGGTATTCCTCCTGCCTCTGAAAGAAAGGTGAAATGGAGCCTGGAGAGACTACAAGTGCTACCAGATCCAAAAGGAAGGGGTAGGGCTACCTGAATACTGAAGCCTGACTTGTCTGAGGTGCATTTCCACAGAACAAACCTAATTGCAGGAAGTTATCAATACTTAGCCAAAGAAGTGACAGGGCAGGGAGGATCCAGCAAGGTCTCAATGATCAGTCCAGGATTTTTGCTCTCTCCCCTTCATGGATGTGAAAAATAGGGGAAAAAATTCCTATCCTCTTCAAAGGGTTCCCTTTCATACCAACATTTCAAAAGATCAATTGCCAATAAATTAAGACAAAACCAAAACCACCGTATGTCCTGGGGGCAAGGGAAGATGCACTCCCTCTCTGTCCCTGTCATGTCAGAAGAGCAGCTCCAATATGGCCCTCTGGGGCATACTGTGCCCTCACAGGGGCACCGGTGTGACGTAGTTGGCAGGGAAGAGACCCAGTTCCCCACGCAGACGTCCTTTCCACCATGATGGGTTGGAGCTGTCCAGGACCTCTAAGATGTCTCCACTGCGGAAGCCCAGCTCGTCATGCTCCACAGCATCGAAGTCGTACAAGGCACGGACCCATAGCGTTCGCTGGAAAGGAGATACAGACAGGCAGGGAACAATGAGCCAAGACTCTTAGAGATCATCCTCCTGTCACCCCTCTTATGCCCCAGTCCATATGGTCAGTAAGAGAGGACAAGCAATGCTGAAATTGAGACCATCTTGCAATTAAACCAGGAAGTGGCCAAGATGCCAGGAAGGAGGGACCAATTTACTGGGACACGCAAGGGAGGGTGCTTGGGTTCTCAGCAGCCTCAGTATATTCATGGGTATTCGCACCACAAGGTGAAAAGTCAGACTGAGAGCAGGTCCTTAGGAAATAGCGTTCACATGGCTCTGTCTCCTCCGCCCTGTAAGATCAGCTGTGGTAGCCATGTTTGAAGCCAGTTACGGGACCACAGAGAAGGGCTCCTGCCTGAGTCCTGCTGGGCTGTACACTATAAGCTAATGGCTCTAGGGAGGTGAGCTGGTGCTGGTACGGCTATAGAAATGTGCCCTTGGCCAGCAGAGGACTATGAGGGACACTTCAAGAGAGCCAGCACACAGGCAAGTCTAGTGAACATTGTAAAGAATGATGCTTGCTCTTTCAGGCACTTCTGGGGCATAGGGGAGGGTCTTAAACCTTCTTTGGACTCTCCCCAAAGTCAGTCCCCTGAGATCAAAAGGATTTAGGAACTGCTTGGGTTTATCAGTTTATTTTGGGTTTGCACTTTAATGAGCACTATGGTCAGATTTTTTTTCTTATGAGAACTTTGTCGTAAGAGGCTTTGCAGTGAATCTCCCATTTTTACCAGAAATCAGATTTTAAAGGACATTGCACGGGCTTCTTTTCTGAGAAATTGTTGGCATGCACACCATGGGGCATGGACAATTTGAGAGGTATATTTTGCTGGCGCAGGTGGAGAGATCTGTTTGAAGACAGACTAACTTTTGCTAAATATTCCATTCAGGGCCATGCTTAGACATGGGTCCTAGTTATTTGGCTGGACATATAGACATTCCTATAATTGGATTTGTGGCTTCTAGATCACTGATGGGGTGTGGCATGCAAGGGCATGTTGTTATTCATTGCCACAGCCTCTGAAGTATAAAAGCCATTGTATTTTGAGCTGGATTATAATAAAGATTTGGGGCTTTTGCCAAAAGAAGACATGTCCCTGTTTCCCAGTTTCTTCCAAATTTCCTAATCCAATCTGTCCTCTTTCTCTCACACTTGAGAAAGGTCTGCTGTCCTTCCCTTCTGTGGATCTAGGTTCTCTGGTTGTTCTGGGCTAAGCTGTACATTTTCTCAAGGAAGAGGAGCGCACCTTAGGTCACACTCCTAGGAGCTGATGGAGGAATACTTTCGTTTTGGCAGTGGAATCACGGGCAGAGGCAGAGAAAGACACCATGCTCTATGCAGGTATTCACATAGTGGGAATTTGCAGAGCAGGTTGTTACTTAAGATCAACTGCCAGGTATGGATCCAGGTAGGGGAGCAGTCTGAGATGTCTGCAGAGACATAGCTGGATCATGCCCACATCCACTGTGCTCAGAGGCTCTGACAGATAAAGGTGACAGGTAGGCAAGTCCCACTTCGATGGCATAGTAGGTCCGAGAGGATGTGCCAGGTGCAGACAAGTAGAACTGAGTGATGACAGGTCTTCTCAGTACTGAAGCAAAAAGTAGTGGAAGAGACAGTGTGACTACAACTGCACTGCAAGGCAGAAGGAGCACTGTAGCATGGCACAGTATCACGAGGCAACTTATCATGAGGACTTAAAAAGAGTACTGTACGTCTAGCTACTGTGCTTAGGGAGGCCTGGCTGTGGTGGCAAAGATACTTGATAGTCCCTTGCATCAGTGGGCATGAAGCTCTTCTAGGGAAGATCATTAGGTTTTCAGAAATGTCTTCTGCTGGACTGGATCCATGCTTGATCCAAACCCATGGGTGAGCTTGGGCTCATTCACAATGTCCCAGATGCCTTTTTTTTTGAGCTCATGCTAAGTTCCCTCTTCCACTAAGTCTGCACATTAACTAAGACTGGCCTTGAGAGCAGTCCTAGAACTACACTCATATAACACTGTAGTCCTACCTTCAGAGTGCCCCAGAAGCAGATTCAAGTGGCTGGGGTAGAATCTTGAGACTCGAAAACACCTTCTAAGATATGTCCTGACAGGCTTAATACACTATTTCTCATGCAACTGCTGCGCAGGCGACATTGCCCAGACTGCTTGGCCATTGCTGAGGGACCCACTGAGTTGGGCAGATGGGGCCTTCCAGGTACATCACCTACCGATGTCTGCTGGTGCAGTGGGTCTGTGTGTCTCCGTTGCATAGCTGCTGCACTTCCTTGGCCGTGATCCCTTAGTCCATGCAGCCCATCTTTCCTGTCCAGACTCCCACCATATCTATCCTAGAAAGAAAACACCAAGAGAAATTCACGTATATGCTGAGAAGTATAAATGAGGGGCTTTAAGAGTCATTGGTGGCCAAGGAAGTCAGGGTCCAACCCTCAAGTAAATCATCTTAGATGTCTGCTTCCAATGCAGTCCCTGCGCTGCAGTTCTGCAAACAATGCCCCTCATGGGAGAGGTCACCTTAGACTGTTCTATTTTGGATTTTTCTTCTTAGAAGTTGAAAGTTGACTGTCCTCAGCCATGTTCCACAGCTGCTGGGAAAAGTGGTCAGAGAGGAGCTTTTTTGGCCTCTGGGACTTCTGGAGAAAAACTCAAGGCTGTTCTAACTCACAGGTGAAAAGTCACGCATGCCAAGGGGACTTTTGCCAATCTGGAGTCATTATGCCCCAGTCCTGCCCACTCCTTGCTCTTCTTCTGTCCCAAATTCTGGTGGAATGGCAGCAATGCTGACACAGCTGACTGTATCTGAAGACTCACTACTTTACTTTTTCTTGGGCTGCTCCATGTTGTAAAAGGCAGGGAGCAAATCTGAGAATCCAGTAGCCCAATTAACAGGAAGAAAGAGACAAAATCAGGTTCAAAGAAAAGAAGCCACATGACCATATATCTGAAGTCATATCAACACAAATCAGCCCAGACTGCTGGAGAGAGGAAGTAGGCAACATCTAGGGAGCAAGTTCTCTTTTGTCTGCACAGCTGAGAGGCACTGAGTGTCTTCATCCCTCCAGGCCCTTAGTGCATGCACTCAGCGTTTTTTATGATAACGGTGTGACAGAATCTGTTATCATGTTAGCTCAGCTTGCAGCAGTGCTTCAGTGATACAGGGTCTGATCAGCTGTGTCAACAGAGGGGAGGAAGAACAACAGCGTGTGCTTGCTGTTGCTTGTAAACAGCTTTCACCCTCTCCCTCTCGCTGCTTCCTTTCTTGCACCCACTTCCAAAAACTCCCTTGGTCTCACTTGTGCTTTTGTCAGCAAAAAGGTTGCTGAAGCTGCCTGAGACTGGAGCACAATTTGCACCTCACCTGTCCCTGCCAGAAAGTGAGTGAACCCACTCTGGCTTTGCAGCTGCAAGACTTACTACGTAGATGCTTCACTCCTATGAGTGTTTCTGCTCTGTATCAAATGTGACTCATGCATAGACTGTGCTCCAAAGAGTACAGGACCTCAGCTTTGTCAGAAGCTGTGTTATTCCATCAGCAGTCCCCTGACAGGCAACACTGGTTGTCTGAGAGAGAACAGCCATTTCACAATTGTCCCTGGCCTAGTGATGTGGGAGTTCTCATGCCTTAAGGGACATGGCTTCGGATTTCTTCCCTTCAGTAGGACAAGTCCTCTCCTTGGATGATGCTACACTGTCTCTAGCTGGAGAGATGAGCCAACCCCAGGAAAACTATTTCCCCCCAAAATTAATCAGGAGGAACTTTGAAGACAGCACCAGGTACTGCTGTTGTCCTCTCCACTCCTATGCAAGCAAAGGAGTAAAGAAACCTCACACATCAGGGATGCAACATGATGAAAGAGTGCAGAGAGGGCCCAGAAAAGGGAGGAGGAGGAGGAGGAGGAGAAGGAGGAATGTTCTGAAGGAAACCAAACTCTCCTAGGGTTACCATAATCATTTCTCATTCCTGTGTTGTGTTTTGTGGTGCTGAATGTCAGTAGCATAACTCAGAAAAAGGAAACCTTGCTGCCTGTTTCTTTTGTCCCACAGACTAGAGACAAGTTCCTGAAACCATATATGTGTGTGTGCAAGATTTCAGAGTGTTTTTCTGCTCTCTCACTGGGTGATACCTTATGTCCTTTCCTAAGCAAAGCAAGAACATGACACCATTCCTTGTTTTCCAGTTTTTGGGATGGAGCCCCAAAAACTCCCTATGAGTACTCCCAGGTTCCCAGTGAAATGGCCACTGCACACTGACTTCTATTTTTTGCTGGTTTGTCAGTCACAGATCACAGAACTAAATAAAAGCCCACATATTTATTACACATCAAAAGAGCTCCCCAGGCCAACACCATCATTGCTGCTATTCCCATACGAAGACCTAACTGACTCTGCTTCATAAAGCAGGTTCAGGGTGGCAGATTTTTGACAAAGTGACTGTTCACTCGCTACCAAGCGATTAAGGCCAGTGTTTCATGTACCTGGGCTTGAAGTCCCAGCCCCTCATTCCTGGTAGTACCTGTTGCTGCTGCAGTATAGGGATAGGATGCTCTACATATCTCTTGGATATAGAAGAATGATCTTCTCCAGCTGCTCCACCCAGGTGGAATCCTTCCCGGCCCATCCGTTCCAGGCTCCCACCACGCCTCTCCTGATGGAAGAAAGATCACAAAAGTGAAGTCAGGTTTTGCTTCCCACCACATCCTCGACTGAAGCTTAGCAGTCATTGCACACTGATCACTACTACCACTACCCTCTACCTTGGAAGCTCTTCGAAAGGAAAGATCCTTTAGAACTTTGTCACAGCCATTCCCCATCTGAAGAGTGGGTAGTAATAGAAGGTGCTGGGCTGAAAATGTGGCCACTGATGTGAGGACTGGCACAGAAGTTGAGCTCTTTTTGGAAATACTGCCCTTAGACTTCATTTGTCTCTACACTGAAATCTGTATATTACTATCATTTTATCATATGGCTGTAGTATCTAGAAATTTGAATTGTGAGCAGAAACCCCACTGTGACGAGTGCTAAACATACCCTGCTGAGCCCATCATCATAACAAATGTACAGTGTTTGCCAAAGCAAACTTGACTCCTGTTCTTTCATTTGCCTGTCTGCATCTTGGAGCAAATATTGCTCTCTTTCCCTTCCTGCTCACAGTCAGCCCAAACAGGTTATTTTACTGATATACATGCATACAGTCTTCCTTTCTCCTTCCCCAGACAATTCTTTGCTGTGATCTCTCTCTCATAGGTCCCATAGTCTCTATTTTATACCCTACTAATGCATTTTTAAAGCTTTGTGTAGTGGTCTAGAAGGAGACAACACCACAAGCCCCTTCTTCAGACTGAAAAATATATCATCTCTGTTTTGGAGCCAGCAAGAATGACCCATGCGCAGCCTATAAAACTTTAGCGATGCCGTGAGCAAGTCATATACTTTCTGCCTTGCCTTTACCTGCATATCCTGGCAATTTAATACCAGAATCCGTTTCCCAGTAGAGGAGGACTTTGGTTACTGCAGTGACTAGGCATGTTCACTCCCAGTACTGTGTGTGCAATGCATAGCAGTCTCTCCTACGTCATGTGCTTCTTCCCCTGGCACAAAACCAGGCATTCATTGGGCTGGGATTTCCCTGCCTTCTCAAACATCTACTACATCTTCCCTGAATGCACAGCTTGTTCCCATATCTGCTATGTTCTCAGCAGGACTTTTCAGTTCCTACCAGCCACTGCTGCAGGTTCTGCCATCAGTTCTTCCACACTCCTTACTGTGTTTGCTCGGTAACAGGAGATGGACGATTCCTCTGAGCAGACAAACTTTCAACTGTAATAACAGCTGCACTCTGAGTGTATTCAAGGACACTAGGAAACCAGACTCAAATTCTTCTCAGACACAACCTACCAGTCAGCTGTGTATCTGCCCTTATGAAATCTAGGCATTTCAATAAGGTAAGTCCTGCTTCCCTTGTATGTGTAAGGCATCTTAGAATTTCAGCTCTGGGGCCTTAGCACAGCACCTCTATGCAGATTTGCAGCACTGCCTATTGCTATCCAAAACAGAATCAGAAAATTCTGCTCAGTTATATAACTGCACATACCACTGAATCCACTAAAAATCTGTATTGCAGGGCCCACCGGCGTATTGATGTGACTGGGTGTCCAAGGACAGACTCTCCCTCTCCACTGCCCTGAGACATTCTCATGGGATGAATTCCTTCCACAGAAAGGTTTCTTACTGAGAAACTCCTAAGGATAGTTTGTGTTTACCTTCTCTTCTCGGCTGTTGTCCCTCAGGAAGATCTGCTTCTGCCTGGAGATGGAAGTTGCCTTGTAGTAATCCACCAGCTTGTTTAGTGAGTGGAATTTCTCTGTCCACAAGTAATAGTTACCCTTTGAATCCCTCATCACTTTGAAGTGTTGCACATCATCTTCATGCCTGGATCCAATTGGAAAAGTAAGACATCATCAACCAGATTGCACTTTTATCTTTTTTGAAAAAGTCTTTTCCAGAAGGGCACCAAAGCTTCTTTCTTGACCAAATCTAGACTTCTGGAAAATAAAGCAATGGCAGTCCTTGTGTGTACTGGACCTAGATGTGGCTCTATATTTCAAAAGACTCATCAACTTACAAACTTGGAGTGCCACAGGGCTGCCCAGTCACAAAGCACTATCGGAACAAAGCATAGGGTTTTAAAGCCTTTCCTTTGAAATAAAGACCAGAGGAGCTTTCAGGGCCACAAATAGCTAATAGCTTTATTCCATATTTTGTATGGGAGACAAAGGTGAAGCTGTAGTCTACGCACTAGCCTCTGCAGGTTCCTGTTAACATCCAGTCTGCACTGACTACAAGAGATGTATTATACCTTTTCACATCACAGGCATCACCACTACATGCAGACATAGCCACATGAAGCCATACGCTGAGTTTTATAATTGTATAATATCTAGTGTAATATCTTTACTATTGGTCATTCTCCCTACCCAAATGAAAAAAAAAGAAGGAATTATTGGTTGCTGTTACAAGCCAAACTAACAGTCTCAACTTTCTGTCCCTGCTTCTCCCCTGCAACTCCCCTCCTCTTACCTCTTGTCTGATTTGGACAATTCCTCTGCACCAGATGTGATCTGGTTTTGGGACCCATCTCCTTGCTCCGTACAGCTCCAGGAACTCAAAACACTCATCTCAGAGGCTACATCTGCTCAAATAAACTAAACGGGGACCAGGCAGGGACTGAGTGCTATCCGGGAGTGCTATAGTCACACAAGCTGTTAAAGTGTTAGCATGGGTTTGGTTTAAGCAAAAAACCATCCCCTAGATAGTGCTGGGCCATGGGTAGGGGGACAGAATGGGTCCTAGTTCCTGGACCAGGAACTGTTTGCAGTGAGCTGCTTGAATACAGCTGTTCTATTCTGTGGGGTGAAGAGGGTTTAGCCATATGGATCTGAGATCTGCCACATTGCTTGACCTCTGGGCCAGAGAAAGAGCCTGACTGTACTTAGTTTATTGGTGTAGATGTAACCAGAATGTTTTCCTGCATTCCTCCCTGGTACTTTTTGAGCTCCCTGAATCAGAAAGTGCACACTGCTTGAAAAAGACACTGCTAAGCACTACTCTAACTTAAAATTGGTTATCAATTTTTTGACTGAAAATTGGGAAACCAACCATCATTTAAGAGCTCTGCTCTGAAGCAAACGCTCTGAGAAGGGCTAGGCTACAATAAGTTGCTGAAATGCAGCTGGGCTGCAAGCAATGAAACACCATTCCTGTCCAATGGCTGTTTAGTGACCTGTGGGAGATAAGTTAACAATGTAATAGTCATCTCTTAATGAGTAGTAGTGGAATGCTTGGATTCAGTGACCAGAGCTGTCAGGGAATTAAAACAAATGGAAGGCACGTGTTTTGCACTGTGGGAGATGTCCCATGCACCACTCTGCTTTGCTGCAGCTCTTTCAGAGAAGCAGGTCACCAGGGGTTGCAGCTTTGGAATGGGACATTCACTGTGTCACTTGAAAAGAGGCAGAAACTTTTGGGAATCAGATACCTAATTTGTTCTCATTCACAACGCAGCAGCACTGCCAGTGACTGGCAGCATGCAAACTTCCCAAGAGGCTATGTCACATTAGGAATCCTGTCAAGAGGAGGCTAGGGACATGATTAAATAGGAAAAGAAGCAGGAAGATGCTGTGAGAAGCAGATACCTGACAGAGATGGAGAAGTCACCATGAGAGTTCTGACTGGCTCGGACGATGAAGGAGCCAACTCCTTTGCTCATGAGGATGTTCTCTGCTTCGTGGCGGGATATCCTCTCATCAAACCAGCTGTCAAGTGGGAAAAATCATGGAGACGTGAATAAGGGATGTGAATTAAGATGAGGAACAAAAAAATTGAGGTTAGGGAGAATGTGAATAAGCAGGGTGGAGGAGAGACAAAACAAAAGGATCAGAGGAGCCCGAGTGACTATTCCCAGTGGCCATGTACATGCTAAGGTACAGGGTTTTGATGGGTGCAGACCATTTTCTTTGAGCAGTAAAAGCACGTAGATGCAAAGAGAACAATGTAAGCTTTGGCCTGCTAAGAAGCAACACTCAGCTGAAGCTGTAATTACAGGCACAGTACAGTAAGGTGTTAGTCAAAGAAATTTTAAATTACAAATGTGTATGTATATATACATACACACATAATTCTCAGACATATACATCAAATTGCTTTTGGTAAACTGATTGAAAATTACTGGACTGTGATGGATATATTGCAAGGGACACACATAAATTTTTAGCAGAAACAAGCTATGAAAGTTTTAGTACTAATAAATTGGTTCCTGCAAGAGTTATAATACCACAAAATTGCAGAAACACGGAATACATAAGCACACTTACGTAAATTTAGCCAGGCATACAAACAGTAGTATAAGGCGCTGGACAAATAATGAGAAAGTCACCATAAATAGTAAAATAATACAGTGTCAACAGGAATTTTTCAGTGGAGAAAAAAAAATCATCATGTAGACTTATATACGTCCCCTCCACAGCGGATAAGATCTACAATCTGCAGCCTTCTGCTTTTATGTAATGCTTAAGTGCCTGCATTGCATTAAAATTAAGGACTGATAGTTTCATAAGCTCTGTCATTTCTACTTTTGAGTTTCGTTATACTTCTCCTTACTATCATCACAGTTTACCTGTGTATCATTAGCAAAGGGAAATCAGACTTTAATCAGCACTGATAACCAGTCTCAATGATTACTTGACAAGACAAAGATGGGAAAAAAACAGCCCATCAAAAAATAGGAGACAGCTTTCTGCCCTACATCTGGTTCTAGCATCTGGCCCGAACTGCTTCAAAGTGCAGACCTGCTACTCTTTGAAAAGCGTCAAAGTGGAAATATTTCTTCACATCTCTTGCATAGAGAAAGCATCATGAGAAAAACATGTGTGCAAAAAGAAGCTGCTAGTGTCCCTGCATGATGCCACAGCCCTGTGAAAGAGCGAACAAGAACAACTGACTGGGAGAACTCATCCCCCTGAGGCCCGAAAGTAGAAGCCCATATTTGCACAGCAAACTAATAATGTCCTTCAGCTCAGCCAAGCAGGCTGGCATATATCCAAAAAGGCGGGTAAGGGCCACCTCCAAAGGGGACAGTGGCATTTATTTGTCCCCCCAAAATCCTTGTACACTCCCAGTTCGCCTGCTCAGGGCACCAGTGTCTTACAGCCAGCAGTACTGGGCTTGGTGCAGGCTCTGCCTGTTCGCTCCTGAAATGCTGCAGCACTTTTTCAAAAGAGGTCAATTGGAGGGGCTTCAGGGAGCATTTCTGCCAACTGAAAGGAAGAAGTTGTAAAAATGCCATGCGTTGTCATATTTCTGGCACAGGGCCGGACAGCACATTTAACGCGCATTTAACCCCGCAGCCGTCCTTTCTGGAAGTGTGGTGCCATCCACTCGGTGGGAAGAGGGAAACGAAGGCACGGCTGTCCTCTGCCCGCTCTGTGGCTGGGTGTGCAGATATGAGACGTGGGGAAGGGGTGGGTGGGAGTGTGGGAGGTGGGCGGCGGGTCTGGTCTATCCCCTGTTAATCCCGGAGCCAGACCCACTGTCAGGTTTCCCGTAGCGTTGCACTGACCTCTAGTGTAGCGAGGGAAACGCACAGCCCGCGGGGGGGTGAAGGGAGTTAGTGGAATTAGGAGTTGGGGGGAGGGAGTTACGTTTTTATAAGTCATTTTCAGAGACATCTCTTGCTCTTCCTTTTGTGCTCAGCCTCTGCCTCTGTTACCAAGACTTCACATCGTGACTATTCTCCTTCTGTCCGAGGAGATCTAAATGCAGTTCCTGCCACATCCCAGTGACATCCCTCTGAGCAGCAGTAACAAAGGAGTCACTTGGGAGGAGGGAGAGCATTGAGAACCGTCCACCTCTGAAAGAACAGCGGATATTTCAGGGTAGAAATAAGGTACGCTGGCAGAACTGCAGATAGCATGATGGTGATCCTTGCCAGCCTGAAACTGTAGTATGTTATAACCAGTGCTTCCTCTGTCATGTCTCTGTGCATGCACACACGCACACGTGCTCTCGACCGCGCTCTGTGGAAGCATGCAATGGTGGTGCACACGGTTTCCGTGACACTTACGGGGGAACGTGAAAATCAATGAAGTTCTTAGGAACATAGCCCTCTTGACTTCTGAGCTCAGCCTTGTACCACTCTTCCTGGGAGCTCAAAACCTGCAACAGAGAGATGGATGGAATAAACATGTCTCCTGAGAAAGGCAAAAGTAACTAAGATTCTGGCAGAAACCTAGAATTTCTTGTAAGAATAGAAGAGAACTCCACATATGCTCTACTTCCAACCCACCATGCAGCAAAGTTAGTGGATGATGACCACTTCAGAGCAAACAAAGCAATAAAGAAGGCCAAGTAGAATTAGAAGGATTGGCTGTTAACTTCATGCCTTCATCTGAATGCCTGTCCAGGTGGCTGGGGATGCTGTCCGCATGTCTCTGATGTCTGTGAAATGGAGAAATTCAGCTCTGAAGGACTTAATAAGGGTTTAAGGAGTTCTCTGTGCTGCTTTTAATAGTTGGTAATGGAGCATCTCACAAGGGAGGGGAAAAAAAAAATCTGTGAAAACTCCTCTGACATATATAGGTATGGAGGGATATACAGCTATATCTCTGTGTGTGTGCATTATGACTGCACAGATGTTACCATGTGCTCTCACGTGTCATTTCACAAGAGATTATTTAGTGAGTTAAGTCTTCAGCTGCTCTGAGCTTTGCCAAGGTAGATAAAAGAAGGAGGCAAAAGGTATTTTAAAGCCACTATTGCACCTAAGATATTGTAGGATTGCAGGAAGCTAGTCCACAGCGCACACTGGAGCAGCTTCAAGTGTCCTCACATTAATGTTGACTGTAATGGTCCTTAGGGACTGCACTGCTGACCAGGGACTGCCCAAATTCACTGCTCCCTGGCTGATGGCCCCTGATATAGACCTAAACTAGAGAAGAGGGGACAGGGATACAACCACATTGTGATTTCACTGCAAATGTTGTGGTCTTTGGTGTTTTGTTTGACATTCCAACTCCTGGGCCAGAATTCTGCTTTATGAAATAGCACATGTTTCTGTTCTCTCTGGTTTTGGAGAGAAGCCTGAAAGCACGAGCCATGACAGTTTTAAAAGGAGAAAGCAAGTGGAAAACACTTAATTTAAAATCTATTGTTAACAATAATAATACTTGTTTTGTAAGCCAATTTCATGTTTTTGAGAGCCTAACGCACATTCTAACTGCTCGGTATTGGCAACAGGATGTTACTGTCTCTGGGGCCGATTCTCCATTGCCTTGCCTGCCACGTAGGCCTTTTTGATGCATTTGGATACGGAAAGGTTGGGGAATAGAAAGCTGTGGAGTTCCCTGCTTGTATAGTCACTGCTTCCCCCATCCCTGGGTGCCAGATTAAGGCTCTTTTTTTGCTGCTGTGGCCAACCAAAGGGGATGATAGCTAGTCCCTGCTCACGTTCAGGCCCTGCTCTGTTGGCAGCAAGGTTTCCAGAAAGACCCACCTGCTGGTTCTCGGTACAGGGCTGGCAGGTTTCTCTCCATGTCATCCTCTCAGAGAAGGATGTGGGGGGGGTGGTGAGAGGGTGGATTTCCTCCTGTCACTGCTGGTTGAGGGCCTCATGTTTCCTGTTTTCTAATCTCTGCATCAATACTGTTCATCTTATCTTCTTTATAAATCAGAAAAGGCAGCCAGCAGGTTGTGCAGGCAGCAGGAGGGGGCTCATGAAGGGGTATGAATGTGTGTGTGCGTATGCCAGAAGAGAGATGTTAGTCAAGCAAATTTACTCTTACTATGGCTTGGGCGGCTAAGGTGTTATTTTGTTTACCTCAAGGACATTAAAGCAAGAGGCAGTCTGACTTTTCTGGTAGTGAAATCTCTGTGACAGCTACTAATAATACCGATGTCTAGTGTTATTCAACACTTTTCATCAGTAGCTTCCAACATACTTTGAAAGGAAGCTCTAGTTTATAATGATTTCACAGGAAGGGAAACTAAGGAACAGAAGGAAAAGTGATCTGGCCAACACCATCACCCCAGCCAGGGGCTTGATGAAACCACAGTCTCCTCAGGAAGAAGATATCAGGTAAAGATCATAGGACAGTAGGGACATGGGGACTACTTTTGACCTAAGGAAGAATCAGGAATGAGAGTGTTCGTCTATGCTGAAGAGAGGCAGTAATTTCTCCAGAACCTTCTCATAGCTCTCTGGAAAAAAATGGTATTTGATCTTAATGAGTTCTGGATGCCATCAGCTTTGTCTAAGCTTCAAGAATTAAAAGGCCAATTAAAAAAAAAAATGGCGGTGATGGAAGAGGTAAGGCTGAGACCCAACATCTCATTATTAACTGGAATATCTGGGACTGTACAGGGAGGTATCAAAGGCTCCCTGGCCAAATAAGGGTTTAGAACCTATTGTACATCATCCCTTTGGACAGTGGAGGAGTTAAGGCCTTAGAGAGGAGCTATACTCAACTGAAAGAGAACAGCTATGCTGGGGGCTGAGAAGGCGATAAATAATTAGGGTGGAGCAGCATGTGACTTCATCTGTGGGACTTTGGCAGGGTAAACAAGAACTGTTCTACCACAACACATGCACATCAACTTTAAAGAGACTCTCACATGCTCTGTATTGTATATGATCAACTCTAATTCTGCCATTCCCCCACTGCTAAATTCCTGCAAGGGTGTATATAATATTATTAGCCCAGGACCGCTTAAACTCTTCCATTATGTGTGTAACAGACTGTCTCATGGACTTTTCCTCTTCTATCTGCAATTGCCTAAAACCCCTGCGGCAACTAACAGTAATTACTTACAGTGAAAAGTTAGATATAAGTTCTATAATGCATGATAACTATCTTTGAAAGTTTAAGAGCTGGAAATAAAGAAGACAGCAGTCTCTCTGGACCACACTCATCCTGCCTGCCTTTAGACATGGTAATCCTAAATATAGTCACCCTAGACTACCTATATAGTCAATGAAAACAGACAGGACCCTCAAAATCTGTCTACTGAAGAACTGGATCTCTGCCTCAGCAAAGGTACTTATCCTTCCCTGCTGACTACTGGAGGACTGTAGGCAACTAAATCCATAGTTTATGGACCTAAAATCAAGTGAAGTGGACACAGACTCAAGCGACCTGGGAATTGTTCGTTGACCTATAGCAAGCCCTATGGGAGATGAGCATCCTGCATTTGTATCCCAGTTTATAGACATCTATCTTTTTCTGTTTTGTCAAGGCAAATGGGAGCATAGAAAGATCTGGCAGTAGTCTCAAAAATGCTGTTTAGTCTAGCCTGGGGCTGCACTTACCTTCAGCATATCCCCAGCCCGGAAGCTCAACTCGTCCTCTCCAGAAGCACTGAAATCAAACTTGGCAATGGCTTCCATACTGTGTCTTGGTGGCAGAGCAAAGCTGGAAGAAGTATATGCTTGTCAATATCTACAAGCTGCTGGGACTGCTGAGTCTAGCCTCTAGAAAGCTTATAGGCAATGCTGTGATTTGGATGAACATGCACCGACCATTGGTAGACATTAGTTACTAGACATGGAAAGACATTAGCAGGTAGAAGCAATGGCATGGCCAAGAGGCTGTAATTACCTCAAGTCAGTAGTCCAAACAATGCATTGTGTATGCTTATTCCAACAGATCTCTTTCTCTGCAGCAATCTCATGGAGAAGTTTGCACACATCACCCAAATAAGCTGGTAGCAGGGAAAAATCTTCTGTACAGACCAATCACTGTTCTGTCACAGTTCCCAATAAAGCAAGTGACTCTGTCATACAATAGAAGAATGCATTTGCCCTCTGCAGTGACTTACTCTATATCTGAAGAGTGAGACAAATTGCGGACAAAACGAACAGCCTGCAATAAATATATTTTTTTCTTGGACAGGGGCCACAATACTGAAGATTGAAAGAGTCTTTTCTCTGTAATGGCTTAGCATGGGTGACCACAACTTTCAGCTAGGAAAAACTGTTTGCAGAAAGGCTGTATTCCCTATTTTGGAGCAGGCAGAGAGTGAAACTGTAGCACTGACAAATTTAAGGCATGCACTTACTCTACCTCAGTGTTGGTAACCCAGGAGCCTGAAACGTACCAGACAGCCTGCAAACCAAAGCCCGCTTTTCATCAGCGGAGCAGATGTGGCAGGGGAAGTAGCAACATGAGCTTCGCTTCTTCACCACTTCCTGCTCATGTAACTCAGATGTACCCCAGCAGGACCACACTTCTATAATCAAGAGAGTTACTCATTTCCCATGGCTGGTTCGTGGACCCTACAGCCCAGCGGTGAGGCTGCCAGTGGCAAGACAAGAAATAGCTAGGCAGTCCCACATTAAGCAAGTGCACTGGTGGTAGATGCTTTTGCAGCCCAGCTTGTGAAGACCATCAGACAGCTACAACATAAAAGTAATTTTTATGGTTACTAAGCTAGGTTCATCTGGGAACAATGATCCTGAAGCCAAAGGTTCCATTACCTCACCTCTCACAAAAAACTTCAGACTTTACTGCTTAAGAAGAAGTGCCAACTTGCCTGATTCAAAACATTCTTAACCAGAAAACCCTAGAAAGAAGCTGTATGAACAACCCTAGTTAGGGAGCTATTTCTTGTCTCCTGTTAGAACTGAGACAAGATCCCCAAAATATAAAGTGCTGATACTGAGCAAGCTCCAAAATTATGCCACTTTAAAATCAACAGGCTACTGTAACCCTCCTTCTCTGCAATACCTGCTGTAAGCTTCCTCCTTTGACACACAACCCAGGGATTTAACTACCTGCGTACCAAGGATGCAGGGCCCAGCTCTGATAGAATGCAACTTGACTCAAACTGCTGAGAACGAGCTGGGAGAAAGTCTGTAAGGCAAAAGTTATAGACAGAGGTAGGGCTGTTGAGACAGCACCTGCAGTAGCCTAGGGATTCAAGAGGAAAACACCAACATGGAAAGATATAAAGTCTCAGAGGAAGAACAAAACCACAGGTTTAATTGGGATAGTCATAGAATCATAGAATGGTTCGAGTTGGAAGGGCCCTTAAAGATCATCTAGTTCCAAGCCCCCTGCCACGGGCAGGGACACCTTCTACTACACCAGGTTGCTCAAAGCCCCATCCAACCTGGCCTTGAACACTGCCAGGGATGGGTCATCCATGACCTCTCTGAGCAAATTGTACCAGTGCCTCACCACCTTCACAGTGAAGAACTTCTTCCTTACATCTAATCTAAATCTACCTTCTTTCAGTTTAAAGCCATTACCCCTTGTCCTACCACTACATGCCCTTGTAAAAAGTGAAAAGTCTCTGGCTTTCCTATAGGGCCCCTTTAGGTACTGGAAGGCCACTATAAGGTCTCCCTGGAGCCTTCTCTTCTCCAGGCTGAACAACCCCAACTCTCTCAGCCGGTCTTCACAGGAGAGGTGCTCCAGCCCTCTGATCGTCTTTGTGGCCGTCCTCTGGGCTCACTCCAACAGGTCCATGTCCTTCTTACGCTGGGGGCCCCAGAGCTGAACGTAGTACTCCAGGTAGAGCAGAGGGGGAGAATCACCTCCCTTGACCTGCTGGTCAGTCCAGCTGAGGACCAGTCATGAATCATTGGGGTCACTGAGTTGAGTTGTCAGTGCTATCAGTCCTGACCCGGGTGGTGACAGATGGCAACCATGGAGGGCAACTCTTCCCTCCCAATTGATGCCTGCCTCACCAGCAAAGACTCTTTGGGTCCATTTACACAGGTGAGGAGTATGCTAATGCTTAGCATAATATTTCATTAAATCCTAGCTAGCTTCTGTGTGTGTTAACTGTATAAAGCAGTTATTTATTGGCCAAGTTGCCTATTTCCTGTTCGCAGAGTGCCTTTGCACTTGACTAAAGATGCCCAGACAAAGTGATCCTCAAGAGGGGCCGTAGCATCACTGGAGATTAGTTCTGAGATTTGTTACATCTCATTTTTAACTAGAAAAAGATCTTCACATACTTCCTATTGGATTCTGTTAGCACCCTCTTTTTCGCTGCTTATAGGTGAATTTGTATTCATGTGACTGATATAAGCTATGCAGCACCAAGGCAAATATTTTAGCAGTCCACAGACAGCTCTGCTCTTTCAGCATGAACCCATCCTGCAGCAGTTGGGGTTGTTTCAGTGTTGGGGCCTCCCATGTAGGTTGGAGTACATAGCTCAGTTGTGATCTGCTATACGCCTGCTATTCCAGCATGCTGTCTTAGGGTTTTGTCAATATACATCAATACTGAACTATAACACCCTATGTTTTACCAATGTGCTTTATTCTCAGTCTTCAGCTTTCCAGCTATTCCAAACATTTTCACCCCCTTTTCTCTCTGTTGACTTACTGATGTTCTGTAATTCTTACTTTGGATACCCTTTGCAGATTTGCAAGTATAGCTTAGGTTCACCCTCTAATTCCCCCACTTGTATTCCAGGTATTGGTGTAACTCTGCAGATGCAACTCAAGCCTGATCTGAGAACTGTCCTCTATTCTTGCACTGACATTTTTGGAGCTTCAGTCTATAACCTCCCACAGCCAGCGTGAGCCCCTTGTGTGCTAACAGAGCGTACGGGTATTAAATCGGAGGGGAATTAACCATTGAGGGAACTAGTTAAGCAATGATACTCTTTCATGGAAGAGAACTGAAGAAAAAGACTAAAGGAGAATTACTTTAATAAGGGATGTTTTTCAGTGGTTTATCTTGCAGCGGTGGGCTGCTGCAGAGAGATCAGAGCCAACAGTGCAGATGAGTCCTGGAACTGCTAAGTGCAGAGCATTAATCCCAGCTTGAGAAAAAAAACAACCCACACTTAAAAACAATAAACTGTTTAAATACAAATCCTGTCTTTGATTTTTGCCCCTAAGTCATAGAAGACGACAGTGGCAGTTCTCTCTGCAGGGGGCAAGAGGGGAGAGAGCCCTTCATTTTTCAATATCTCAAATGTTAAAGATGCTATTGGAGATGTGACTCCCTCAAAAGGAGAAGGGTTTGTGAAACAGTTAAAATCTCCCCTCTCACCTCCTTTTCAATGTCAGCAATCCCAACCACGGGGAGAGACCGGGAGACAGATACCTCTTCAAACAATCTAACACATGGATTAAATGTGCTTTTCATTGCCAGCGGCTGGATTTAGAAGTGACTAATACCATACACAGTGTTGGCTGTGTTGATAAATCAGCAATGCAGTAATGCTGTGGCCTTAAGCTCTTCCCCCACCAACTACTAAAGCAACACTAGCCAATAATCCTCTCTTTGAACTCCAGCCTACCACTTTTCATCACCTGAACTTCAAACCAGTTCTGGTTTTCTGATCCTGTTCCTCCCTCCATCTGTAACTCGAGAATCCTCACTCCACATGGGTCAGTGCTGGGCCCTCATGAAAACTCCCCTGCCAGGGGCCCATTCTTTCCCTCTCTGCATGTGCGTGACTTCGAGCACCACCCCATGACACAGAGACACAGGGATTTTTTCATTATTATAACTTACATTTCTCAAGCACCTTTTATCCCAAAGGACGGCACTGCAGTTTGCAGACAGAGCACCAGATTCCACTTTTAACTGCCTGGTGCAACTCCTTTAAGCTTTCGAGTAACCAAGGACAATTTTAGACTGTGCATAATGTTCTGTGTGAAAATCACCTTTGTACAGAGTTTAGCATGAAGTCTATGCAACGTTCAAAGGAGGACTTTTCTTTCAGTTCCGAGTGTGAGTTGACCGGTACCCTCCATTTTGTGCTGGCTTTCTGCATGGAGGTGAATTTTCTCTCTGGTTCCCCATTGTAATGAGGTGGATCCAAGGAGCATAAGGCTACAGCAATTCTGTGGGACCAGTGCAGCAGAAGATTCATAAAAGGAGAAGTGAAAAGCCGCATGGCTTTGAGACCACTAGGTAGGTATTTCAGTTTGGCAGAATGCCATTCCCTGAGCAAGAACATCAGCATCTCTCTGTTGATGAAAAGAGCCAAGGCCTAAATCATGTCAGCAAGCAACATAGTCTGACAGCAGCATCCCAAAGAGTTTAACACTGTTACCCTACACCAAGTTGAGTCCAAATTCAGTAATAACAATGCCAGGGAAGGTCACCACCTATGAAGAGTTTACCACTCAGGGACTGCCCAGGCTCAGCCCTGCTCAATCTCACATATTAACATCACAGGAGGTCATAGTTGCAACAACGTGCCCACTTAAAGGAGCCATATGAACAGAAGTTTTTATTTTTATGCCTGCAACACACACATCTCCAGCCTGCAGCTCCATTCAGTGAGGTTTTGCACCGAGATATACAGCGCGAGCTACTGTGTCTTTGTTCGGCTCTGCAAGAACAACTTATTGGACTGACGAGCAACCAGGGACAGAATTCAACCCTGAACATCTGTACAGAAACTCCAGATGACATTTCAGCAGAAACGATGGAGAAGGGATCTGTTATCTAGAAGAGCTGTGATAGATAAAAGCTTTGTTTTCACCAGCTAAGCCACATACAAGTGGCATGGGAATATTTTGTTCCAAAAACAAACCTCTTGCTACGGAGTTAACGGTGCAGCTCCACTGACTGTCAGTGATAAGAGGGCAAAATTTATAAGGGAGAACAAGTCACTAAACACTCAGCACTGTCGCATTTAAGTCTCGGCTATCCTGCCATCCAGAGTAATGCATAGCACTTGGGCTGAGCCTTGGTGCGCAGACAAAATAAGCCTCCTAGGAACCAGATTCATGGAGCAAACAAACTTTCAGGACTCTATAACCAACAGCAGTTGGTAAGAAATGCCCCAGACTAGGATAGTGCTTAATATCCCTGGGGAACCTGAGTCTTCTGTGCTACTTCCAGTCATGACAGAGTAGAGCTGTGCAGCACCATGGGAAGCCTGTGCAACAGCAGCCCCAAATAGAGTAGCACAATACCGCACAATACTGTAAGAGTATAAAATAATGAATCTTTGCGGTGCTGGAAGGGTTGGTATGGAGGACTAGGGTGGGGGGAAGCACCTCCTTCTGTTTGCCCACCTCCTCCCTCAGTTTCCAGATGGTCAGATTTGGTGGAGGCATGGGGATTTGTCCTGCAAAAGCACTGCCCTGTTGTGGAAGCTGATGAACAAGATGGCACTGGGATCCCATGCTCTTCCCCTACCACACAGTACTTAACCTCTCCTGCCAACCCCCCCCTCGTTCCCTCCTTAGTACCTTTCCCACACAGCTCCCCCAACTCAAGTCTCAGAGCCACACTCGCCCCATACCTTGTAGCGGCTCTCCTCTCCTCTGGCACTTTGCTAGAAAGCAGGAGGCACGTTACCGTCTAAGGGAGGAAGAGAAGGAGAGCTCAGCCTGCATCTGGCTCCTCCCTGCAGTGACAGTGTGCTGCATCAGTAACGGGTCCACGTGTGTGGATGAGGACAGTCAGGAGTGGGCATGAGGGGCAGAGGCATGGAATAGTGTCTGTCACAGGACAGAGTGGGGCACAGACTATCAGCCCCTAATGTTGGAAATATTGGTACACTGCATATTTAAAATGGTGGTGTCAATTCAAAAGAACCTGCCTTTTGCTGCTGCCTCAGCCCAGGCTGGTTTAACAGCTGAATAAAGGAGGGTACTGTCCCTCAAAAAGTGCAAGTTCTACTCAAATAAGGAAAACAGAAAAGAGCACAGGTCTAGTAAGCTAAATGAGAAACCATAAGAAGTCCGTTGAAAAGCATATCTTGAGGAACAAGTAGCTGAAGACATAAAAACATGTAATAAAATTATTTTCAAAGACAACAGAAGCAGGAAGCCTGCCAGAGTGTCTGTAGGGCTGACAGATGATTGAGATGTAAAAAGAGTGCTCAAAGAAGATAAGGATGAAGCACAAAAGCTCAATGAATTCTCTGCATCCATGCATCTTCCATAGGGATGTAAGGAGGTCCCCACACTGGGGTTTTCTTTGCAGAGAAGAGCCAGGGGAACTGTCTCAAGCTGAAGAACTGGAAGAAAAGGGTTTAGGACAAATCAGTAAATGAACACGAGTAAATCGAAGGATTCAATGTTTTAGAAATCTTGACTGAAATCTAAACTGAACATGAAATAGTAAAGGCTGAGCAGTTAAACTGTGACGTACAATGTAAAGACCTAACCCAGCCTTGGTACTAGGAGAAAAAGCAGCAAATGCAATGCCAGTGTCTGAAAAGCATTTTGAGGGGACGCTAGGGGCAGGAGGTCTAACTTCTATATGCCTGCAACTGGTAGAAAGAATAATGAAGAAAAGAATTGCTGGGCATAAGAGAGGAATGGTATAGCAATTGCCCCTCACAGAGCTTTTGTAGAAGGAAGTCATACTGCCCAAATATGATTGAGTTCTTTGAAGGAGCTGATGAGCATGTGGATATGGGTGATCACTTGATATAGAACTTGCATTTCTAAATCCTTTTTTATGAAGTCTCTCACTGAAGACTCTTAAAAAACCTCCTAAGCTCTCAAAGAATAAGAGGGAAGGTCCTATAGAGGATTAACAACTGATTAAAAGTTAGGAAACAACTTGAATGAGCTGTTCAACGTATTCATAAGTGATCTGGAAAAAAATGAAGTGACAAAGCTTACTGATGAGAAGAAAAAATATCAGGGTAATACAAATTAAATCTGATCACAAAGACTTGCAGATGGTTTTCAAAATACTGTTGAAATGCAAGACGAATGTCAGCGCAAAGTAACGGACATGGGAATGAACAATTGTCACTATATGAACACAGCAATGAACTTAAAATTAGCAATTTTCACTCAGGGAAGATACCTTTGAGTTGCTGTGGATAGTTCTATCAAAGTGTCAGCTCAGTGGAAGTCAAAAAGGCAGGTTAGGAAATGTCAGGAAAGCAACAGAGAACAAAACAGAAGGCAACATCATGTCACTGTACAAATCCCTGGGGCACCTGTTTGAATATTTGTAACTTGCATACAGCAACTAGTTCTCATCCCTCTGTCTCAATAATGGAGACAGTAGCATTAGAAATAGTAGAGAGAAAGTAATTAAGGATGACCAAAGGAATGGAAAGTTTCTGAACAAGGAAGGACCAAATTAAACAGACTAGGATCCTTCACCCCACGAAAAACGTTGACAGAGGGATAAATGCAAAATCAATGTAGAAAATAATGGGAATCATGTAAAAGGCAAACAGGAAATTTTTACCCATCATTTCTCGTAACATAAGTACTAGGAGCTCATTCTCAAAAGTGTCAGGATCTGGGAGGCCCTAGTGAAAGCAGCTTTGCCATGTACTTGCCCTGTTCTTACCCTCCTTCCCCAAACTGCAGTTCCTGGGCACAGCATCATGGGCAGCGTGGAACTGTAAACTGACCCAATTTATCCTTTCTTATGAGCCATGGTACTTCACGAAAACCACCACAATGTGCTAGTCTAAGATAATTGGTCCAGCAGCAGGCAGTGGCAGTCCCCACACACACCACCCTTCGGGAAGGCAATAATCTCCCTGGAATACCTGTTAGTTAAAACAGAGGTGGGCTGTAAACTCAGACCAGTGAGGGGCAGAAACAATAAGAATTCCCTCTGAAGAGGATAATCCCCAATGTATTTTGCTGAAAAAATATACAGGTGTGGAAAGCAGGGTGCCATAAGAGTACAGCAGCTAGCTCTTGTCATGTTGTGAAAAGTTTTACATGTGGCTGTCACTGTACACATCAGGAATATAAACTTCAGTACAGGCAGGTGGGACACCAATCCTCACAGTCTTGCTGGTTTTAAGCTATGTTCATTCTCATGTTCTATGAACGGCCCGACAGATTACGTTATGTTACGCATTAGAACGACCTATTTTCTCTGTTTCTACCATGATGTGATCTAATGGCCCCCCAGCAAGAACGCTGCTGTGAGCTGTCACTCGTGCTTGTTGCCTGACAATGTCACAAAACACTGTCTGGATTCCTGTTACGTGTCCAGAACTATTTCATGATGATATTAAATCTATTTAATGTCAAGCCATAAAAACCATGGCTTTCTGTACCATAAACAAAACATTCAATAGTGGCAAGCCCCTAACAACGAGAAAGGATAGGAAATAGGATAGGATAGGACATAACTCTCTTTTCTTTCTTCTCCATTTCTATACACTCCTCCCCTGTCATAGTTATGGTAGCATGTTAACCTCTTCACCATGTGGAATACATGCATCACAGCTATGTTGAGAAATATGAAGAAACATCCAGATACTTCAGCCATAATTAACAGAAACAAACCTTATGGGAAGGGCAGTAGACTCCATGCTTCCATGTTTTAGCCAATCTCTGTTAGACAACTGGATAAAGCCCAACCCAGGCAGACAGGTTATTCCATAACGACCTGCTGCAGACTTCTTATGTCATCATCTACTGCTGGCACAATCCAGATGGGATAGCTGAACCATGTCTATGACACAGTCTGGGAAGACTTGGATTAAAAAGCTTGATGCAGTTAAACTTACACCTGCCTTTATACTTAGGTGAATGACCCAAAATAGATGTGTCTGCAAACATGTCTGAAAACTGCCTAAGAATACATTGTCTCACAAAAATTTTAGTAATTTCTTGCTGGGCTGGAATTTTCAAGAGAAAAAATTTTTTCCAAGGCATTTTATTCACTTTAATTTCTATCTGGGAAGCATGGGAGCAGCCAGAAAGAAAAGGAAACAAAAGGGAAAAGAAAAAAGGGAAGAAAAGGGAAAAAAGGTTATTTCCAATAAAACGTCTAAATCAAATATTTTGCCTACTCTGAATTTTTTGGGTTGATAATATATGAAAGATTAAGTGGCTAGGTTTTGTTTGTCCTCCGTGTAAACTACTTCCCCATGTTCTTAATTAGTTTGCCTCCTATAAGTAACATTGCCAACAAGGGAAACAGAAGTCAAAGTGTGGAAACAAGGGAGATTTCAATTGCTATATTTTGTTGTAAGTAATAACTCAGCATCTGGGGATTCAGGAGCATCAGGGCTGTAAATCCACATAAAGCTGAATGTTATGAATGGAAGCTGTCTCGTCTTTCCCCATGTCCCATCTATTCCTGTCCCCACATTCAGATATGCTCCACACACAGCAATTCATCCTCTCTCGCCGCTTTGCTTTCTGCAAACAGCTGCTCAGGCTGTCCACAGTGACAGGTCATTAGTGGGCAGTTATTTTTTTCAGGACTGAGCGCACAGGAGTGGCAGTGCTATAAAAGCTTCTCTGCAGAGCCCCATGAACTGATCTGGGCAGAGCTCTGTCCCAATTTGCTATGCTTCCTGTTCGCACAGATTGTCTTGAAAGCTCTGCACCTTGTTGCTCACCTGCAGCGGTCCTGTTTGATCATGTCCTAGGATTTTCAAACAGCTCAGTCAACAGCATCAGCTGCATAGCTATTGCTATTCTGCTGCTGGTCTTGTCACCATCACCCTCATAAACCACATTCAGTTTAGCTGGTATGACTACACCTACTGTGCTTGCACAAGTGGTACAATTATTTCAATTAAAGGTGTGAAGCCATGTCTCTTACAGGAATAAGCTTTAACTGTAAGAGTACTGCTCTAATTCTACAGTTGTGCATGCACTAGGAGAGTGTACAACTTTAACTGCCTGGTACCATCAATGTAGCACCATTTATTGCAAGGAGATGTGGCTTTAATACTGAACAACAGTGTTAATTTGCTATTTGATTCATGCAACCCTTCCCATCATTCTGCTAATTCATCTCCAAAGATACCTGCCACCATTCCAGCTGATGAGCATCTCTGCACTTTTGAGAGATTTTTCTTTGGGAATATATTGCTATGATCCTCTAGTTTCTTATTCTAAAGGAGTACTGGCAAACTTGATGATATTAAATATTTTCTTCAAATGTCTCCAAACCTGCTAACTTTCTCTTCTACATTCCCTACCCCATAACTCCGGATTACTGAATTATTAGTGTCTCACTAGCAGCTTTTTGCATCTAATCAGTTAGGTTCTCTACTTTCTGCATTTGCAGGGTGATTACACTGAGCCAAGCTCGTGACATCCCAGACTATCATCTTGACAGCAATTACAAGATCACAAGAACTGACTGGATTAGCAGAGGAGGAAGGAGCAGATTACAACAAAGAAAGGGAAGTTTTAACCTCTTTTCCTTTACTACCAAACAATTCTCCTGGATTTCCATAGATTTCCTTTAACTGTTGCATTGCTGCCCAAGAGTCCAGACAGAAGCAACTGCCTTACAGCTTCTGTGTTGCCAGCTACAGCGAGGACACATAGCCAAAGCATGCCTGCTGTGTTGTGCAGTGTTCTGCATCAGAGGTTTTCAGCTTGGGCCCATGAGCTACTTTTTAAGGATCGGCAGATGAGATGAAAGAAGATCCACCTTACTGTCAAGGAAGCCTCTGTTCACCACACAACAATTTGTGCCTTCACTAGGAAACCTAGATGAATCTGCAAGCCCAGAGAAGGTTGGAGACCACAGGAAAAGATGAACAGAGTATGCCCCTCATAACAGCACTTTTTCCAAGCCTGTCCTACATTTATCTCACCTAAGAGCTAAAGAGGGCCAGTTACTCAGGGCAAGAAACCATGGATCCTGCAGCCTGACCTCTGCTCCGGAGCCTTCCCCAAGCAGGACTAGTTTCTGATCACCCTCAGCACTGAGACAGATCTAAGAAACCTTCCTCCTCCTTTCTGCTCTCTTAGGAGCCAACATCACCTCTTTCAGAGACTCTTAAGAGTTAATCAATTGATCTGCACCATCACCTATGAACTATACGAAGTTACACCAGCAGCAAATTTGGCACATCTGACTTTATAATACATTGGGCTAATTCTTCTTTACAGTGTTCAAATCCAAAAAACGAGCCAGGTGAATACAGAGACAGAAGCGCTGCTACTGATAGAAAAAGGAGCCTCTTCCCAGTCTTTACAATTTGTTTATTATAATTCCTTCTGGACACTAACAAGTAGCAAAGTAAGTCCTAGAGGCTGTTGCAACAGTACCCTGTGAGTCCCTGAAAGATAAACATGACAAAAATACAGGGGTCAGACATGTAGGCCATTATGTTGATAGCTAATTTTGTCCTCGCATTATTAGAATTTGAACTACAGATAAGCTAAGCAGGGGCTGCATGCCTATCAAGCCAAAATCAACATGGGCTGCATGAGCTGCTGATTTTCTTCTTTGCTGCATGCAAGCAGTAGAGGGAGAAAGGAGGCGAGAGAAAGAAAGAGACTCTTCTTCAGTGATTTGAATCCAATGCTGGAGCGTTCAACAAAACATTCCTTCCCAGGATTTAAATTCTCCCTTTGGTGAGCACCTAGTGACTCAGTGGGATTTGCTAAGCTTCCATTTGAAGCTAGAGAAAAGTAATCTCACTCTTTATTTCTTCCCCCTCCCTGTGCTACACCCCTCTAATCATGATAAATGTATCTAAACATGCCTGATTAAGCCAGACAGACAATGTGCCCCTAATCTGAACTGATCGGGGCTCTGGAGCTGCCAAAGTGAACCTGCTGTCTCTCTATCAGACAGAGCAATAAGGGGTCGGTAATGCAGCTCCATTAAACTGCTTCCCACAGAATAAATTTTCCCTGACTGCTCCTAAAGAGCAGACACTTGAGGAATGCCGCCTGATGGGAAGTTGCTTCGAACAGTCTCTTTTGGCACAATTGTCAAGCAGCTCCTTCTCAAGCCCTCCAGACAAACAGCTAAAGTATGAAAAATGTAGCCACTTCCTCCTATGTTACTTTAAAAAAAATCTCCTCATGCCTTATCTAGCTAACTGCCTCTCAATTTTTTTCATCTTTTCGTGATGAGCTTCAGCACTGGCTGATATGTGTGGTACTGCAAGTGTGTGGTTATCAGAATAACAATCCTGTTCCCACTGTGCATGTGCATATGTATGCAAGGGATCTGCTTTTGTGTACAGGTGAAGCTTGCACTTTGTGGAGTCACAGAACTCAGGGCCGCAACAGACTGCTATATCAATATACCATATCAATATATCAACATACCATGTGCATTTAGCATATTTGCACTAATATTGGAAGTTCATTGTAAGATAGATGGATATAGGTCAGAATAAGTGCAAGAATGTACACCTCTGAATTTTTTCTGGAAGCTATGTGCACGTACATACATCTGCTTTCATGCAGGTGTAGCCCTCTACTATCTTTATCCTCTAAGATCTACCCGTAGTAAAAACTGCAGTCGAGAGGGATCAAGGGTCATCAGACCCTGTTTGGGCTCCGTGAAATCCTGGGACTACTTATCCTAAAACTGGTCTTTGGTATAATTACAAGTACCTTCAAAGCCTCTCTGAATCACACCAGCTGTGAACAGCTCCAAGGAATCATTCTGCTAGCAGCAAGTTGGATGGAGAATTATACTTCTCTGATCATACAAAAGACTGGGATGAGGAGTGATGTTATATTTCAGACATGTTTCCTATCAGGCAGGACTTTCCAAAAGTCACTTCCAAAGCAAAGGAGTCAAAACAGAATCAAGAATCTGGTACTATGAGACTTCATTAAAAACAAGCAACCAATCACAGACAGTAAACCCCACCTACAATTAGATCCAGATACTCCAAGGTGCTTTCCTTGTATTTGGGTATCTGAATACGGGAAAGAATACTCAAGATTCATTATCTCCAGTTCTGACTGTCAGAGAGAGATTTCCAAAAAATGTACAGTATCCAACACGCCATTCTGTAAATCTGAACTCTTGTACTGTAACTAAGAGCCGAGCAATTCTGGTGTTCATGCAGGTCTGCATATGAATACACACTGGATGTGCAAGTGAATGGTAAATTCCCTTTGTCTATGCGTGATCATGCATTTCACAATGTGAAATGGGAATCTAGAAAAAAAAAATCTATAAATATTTGTGCTAAAGTAGGAGTAAGTTCACCTTATGCCTTTGGTTCATTTCCACTGCAGTTAAGAAACTCCTTTTTTCGTATATAAAAGATGAAGGATGCAACAGAAGGCTATCATTTCTTTATTTCTGGGCATAGCACAGCCTAGGGAATTTATTACATTAAGGCATTAATCCAATCTGGTAAAAATAGTTTTTAATCTTATATTGGACTCTACTGTATAGCAATATATTTGAGTGGGATATGTGAACAAAATGGTATGAAAATCTGCTAGCGTATACTGCTGGGTATATAATATTACATTTCAAATCAGCTACTGCATGTTTCTTTGATCAGGCTGATAAAATTGTGTGTAAAATGGAAGAAGAGCAAGATCAGTGATGAAACTGCTATTTTCCTTGGTATTTTTTGTGTAAGAGTAATCTTGGCAGCACAGATAATTGTGCAAAATATGGAACTCTAGTACTAAAATTACATTGTGTGCCAACTGATATGATTTTGCACAAAAATGGAACTACAGTTAGCTCAGTAAGAAAAAGCAACGTTTCTTTGTCCTCTTAACCATAATCTATTTTTGTACAAAATCGCATCTGACTGCACAAATTGTGGGGTTTTTTACTGAAAAGTTTGCCTCACCTCTTTTCCCTTGTATATTTTTTCCTCTCCTCTGGTATTTTTATGAAAGAATGAAATATAGATGTCTAGTTCAACGTACATTTAGCTATGATAATCTAAACATAAACATAGGAAATCTGATAATTAGGTTCTCAGAGCCCTCTTATCTTGGACATGTTATACATAATTTCAGCTCACAGCCACCTTTGTTCTGAGAAGAAGATCCAATACACTTAATATACAAAGCTTCGCATTTAAGTAAGGACAGAGAAATTGAAACGCTACTAGCGGTATCTGCCATGTGGTATAATGAGCACTGCTGTGATACCTTCATTGCATAATGTCACCACTTGCATATTTACGTTCTGAGCCTCTGTGTTGTATTAACTATGTTTTTTCTTCTTAATGGATCTTCACAGCTCAACTTCCATTTAAAACACAGAACCCCTTTTACAAGGCCTAAGTGCTACAAAACAGCCTTTCTATAAATTAAAGTCAGCCCATGTGCATCGGCATTTGGGAATACTTCTGAAAGGGTTTTAAAAGCAATCAATTACAATAATTCATACATTTAAAGATGCAACTCCAACAGCCAATCCAACTTTTCTTCTCATTATAAGGTAAATGTGAATGCCAGCTTGTTACTATTCCTGGGGTTTGTCTCTGCACAGCAATCGTACCATTTTAAGTAGAAGTGTGGAACATATTTCATGTTTGTCTATGCATTTTTTAGTTCAGTTGGATTATGATACCTTTGAAATTAAAGTGCAGCAGCAGTTCCTGAATGATTTAACATGTAGGCATTTTTACTCTGAAGTAGGAACAACTCGTTCTTGTTTATCTTAATCCAAAATTGAGTTGTATCAAATTGGAATAGGTTCTCATCATCTGGAATAAAAATAACCAGGTCATACCCTGATGTAGGAATATCAGTTACTAAACTAACGTGCACACGAAGACTTAATAAAACACATAACGTTCCTTAGGTAGATCAGGCCTAACATCCCACGTTTCCTGTTGCCACAGCGTGGGCACCTTTGTGGCAATGAGGGTACCTGGAACCTCACCGTATAACACCTGTACACCCTGCAAAAATAATCACGGTCCCACTCCTTCAGTGAGCAAGTGATCGACTGCTCCTCTGCAGCAGGGAACCACACAGCCTTCAGACTGTTCAATAGATTGCATGTGGCAAAAAGGGAACACCGCGCAAAGGGTGTGAATGAGTCATTCGACATTTCAGGTTGACTGAAGTCATTCTGCTACATTTATTTCTAATCTTGATGTGCTATCCACATTTGCAAGTTAAGCAGGACGGGAAGAAAGAGATTTAAATTATTTGCTACAATACACACGTGGAACACAGCAGACTCTGCATGTGTGTGAGAATGTGGGATTAATGCATGACTGGGTGAATGCAGCATCACGTGAAGTGCCTTTTCTACCCTCATACAGGAGCAGGCATTCTGCACGCAAGCCTGAACGCATCTGAGCAAAAGTATGTTTGAACATGTGTATCTCTAGGGATCTGATTATAAATGAAAGATGTTCATTTGCAGTATGCCTGAATGGAGGAACAGAGGTCCCACAAGCATACTTCAGGTGACGTGTGTGTTGTGTTTTCTTTGGCAAATACAAATCTGAGCAACTGTGAATGAGCTGGTCTGTGTACACTTGGAGGGTAGGTACGTGTGTTGTGTGCATGTAGGTGACAAGGAGCATGCATGAGCATGAGCAGGGGTCAGTTGAAGCTAGAATTTATACATTAGTCAAACATCATCAGCAGTGAACCACCTACTTAAAGATTTCCATGGGAAGAACACATGGTAACCTCTTAAAGTATGATCTGGCCTAACACTATGCTCCTTCACTCCCGGCCATACTTCCAGTTTAAAGCGCAGGTTTGCAGAGAGTCTCACTTCTTATAGCTCACCCTGAAGTCTGTTTGATCCATGCATATTTAGCAACTTTAAGCATTAAGCCATCCTAAAGTACATGCTCACCTCTGAGGCTTAGAGGCCTCAGTTCAAGCACTTGAGTTTGAAACTCTGGAAAAAGACACCGACTTAGCTCTCATTTAAGAAAAAAATAGCTATCAGTATGGAGACAAAGATCCCGGTGAAATGCCTCACAGGAAATATTTTCTGAGGGTGAAGAGGCAAACATAAGATACTTCATGAGTTACTCAAGGCTATGTCACAAGGACTCAGTGCTTTAAACTGAAGATGGAGAATCTCGCTGCAAACATGGACTCAGCGGGCCACACACGAACTAATTCTTGAGGAGATGAAGTATCAGTTGGGTGGGGCAAGCAGAGCTCTGGTATCTTACCTCAAGCTAAAAACAGTCAGGTTTGGTTTTGCACAGAGCTAATAATGTGTTTGCATCCAGAGCAACAGACTGGCAGCATGTTGCATAGGTAAAGGGCACTGCCAAGATCTGCGTTATTATTTTTATTTTTCTGGTAATGTCCAAATTATTGTGTCCTTTAAATTATTAAGATTTGCTTACTGCATAAAGCACTGCAGATCCTCCCCCCGCCTCTGTTCTGCAAGTTACTGATACCACACTTAATTAACCTTGGTGAGCGAATATAGGATGGACATTGTCTTTCTCAGTTTCAGCCATTTTTGCTCAGTGCCACAGTTTGCATATAAACCACTGAATGGTGGTACTTAAATCTCCAAGTAAAATTGTTTTAATGGAAGCAAAAGTGCACGTTCATGATGTTTGTATTCATATGAAGTTTCATATGCTTCATTATCTGAAAGCCTAAACATTGGGCCTAGTCTACACAGATTCTGTCCTATTAAATAAAGAAGTGAGTGCAATTCTTGTGCAAAAAGTTTAGAGAAAATACATCCTTATATTTGTTTGGGTGGCAACTGCAGGCATTTTACTGCAATTCTGACTTACCCACTGTGCTTGTATTGGCTTTGTACGAAGATAAAAAGGAATAAGATGAAATCCAATTTTTATTGGTGAGTCCACTCCAAGGCACACTTATTGAGGTACATAAAGGTCTAACAGCCATTGGAACTGGTGATGAAATGACGGGAGACTCCACACAAAAGGACTCTGTATAACCCATGAGGGTCTTGAGTAGCAGTGGGAACTCTGGATGTGCTAGGATACCATAGCATAGGTAATCAGGGCAGAAGCACAACATGATCTACAACAGCTACAAAACAGTTCACAGATCCCCTGAGAACTGGCTTTGGTCCCACCAGCTCACTTAACCATGAGAGCACAATCATTTTACCTTGAATTTGTTCTCAGGCTGAGAAATGGGTGTGTACTCATTTAAAGAAGCCAGCTGTTGCATTCAACATTACATTATGGTTTATGAGGGGAGGACAACATGCTATTTTTTCCACAACACAATAAAACATCATGTACAGTTGTTCCTACAGTTATGCTCCAGAATACACTGTGCTAACGGCAGTGTTGTTGCCTAAGAATCACCTCATGAAAAAGAGTTGAAAGCAAAAAGAAAAATAATCGGGGAATTGATATCATATTGACAGTTGGTTGGATTGGTTATTGTGTTTTTATGTTACATCTCTTTTCCTTACCCTTTCACCACCTTTCCTATTCATAAGGCAAACTGAAGCAAATTATATCCTTCCATATGGTGCAACTTATCAAAACCCAATGGGTCAGAGCTGTTTATAGAATCGTACAATATTTAGATTAAAAGGGATCTGTGGAGATCATCCAGTTCAAGCCCTTGCTCACAGCAGGGTTAACTTTGAAATTATACAAGATGAGAATGTAACCTGATTTTTCTACAGTGACTACTCTAATGGAACACCAGTCTCATTCAGGCAATGATATAAATTATGTGCATGTCTAGATCGAAGACATATGGAATATCATTTAGGTAGAAGATCTGCATCAAATGATTTGAGATTTCCTTTCAATATGCATTCATAAGATGATATTGACTTCAGTGCTAGACTCCAATTATACAGCTGCATATTATCAAAACACACTAAAATGAGGCTAGCATTACAATCATTTCCCGACTTTGGTGTACTTAAACCCCTCATTATGTAACTTTAAAAAATTATTATTCATAGATAGAATTCAGAAAACAAGGCAATAAAGGAAAGAAAGAGAAAATTCCAGAATGGAAAAAAAATTACTTGGCTAGGCACTGTGGAAAATGCTATGTGTCATGTACCTCATACAGCCTTCAAGAAGGTGCTCCTCTTCTACATAACTTAGAACGCCTGCAGAAGAAAGTTTTGAGAGCTGCAAACCGTAGGAATCGTGCAGCTCTCACCCTTCAAGATGCATCGTGAATGTGGTAAGGGCTCTGCTCTGAGAAACCTGCCAGTGGCAAGAATTACTCGTCACAAGACTTAAACAAGGCCCGTGCACTGCTACAAAGAGCTTTAACCCCTCAAAATAGGGACTGGTGTGATTACTTCTATGATGAATGGGGTGAATTTTATCCAAATTGAATACATCCAAAACCATTATCAACAGTGCAATTCTGCTTCCATATGAAAAACCAAAACCCTATGATGCTCACTGCACTTCCATTTTCTATTCCATTCTCTATCAGTTTCTTCTATCTTCTTTACTTGCTATCAGATTTAAGAAACTGCAATGTTCAGATTCATTACTATTGCATATCTTGCTATATTTGATTATGCTAGGCTGTCTCTTTTGTCTTGAAGATGAGCCTTGCTTTTTAGTTTAGCTTTACAAAAATAGTTATATTTAATAAAGTGATCATCTTTGTAAAAGAAACTAATCCCCAAACATCCCCAAAGCATTCACTGAATTTTGGGATACTGTTTTCTTGGTTGCTCTGTCTGAAAGTGGTTGGACTTTGCTCATCTCTGCAGCTGGTCAAGGGAGAAAATAGATGCTCAGCCCTTCCAAAGCTCAAGTCAATTAGGCATCTGAGATTGCATAGCAGAAGTTGATGCATTCAAACCCGCTCCTCTAAAAATGTAATGCCAGGATTGTTTAGACTGAACAGAAGAACAACATTTCAAAAGAACATCCTGCTCAAAAGCTAAAAAACATTTCAAATAAAAAAGTAAAATTAAACACACCAAATAGAAACTGTTCAAACCAGCAGTAATTCATTAAGGAAGTAACCACTGTTCACCCCGAGAGATTCCCAATGCATTTCACAAATCATGAATTAAACTCAGACTCACTTTGTATTTCTGGTATCCCAATAGGCTTCATCAGAGGGGGATGCAGCAGTGCTGGGCAGGGGCCACACACTGCTGTAGTTTCTCCCTGGTGTGTTTTAAAGGATTACAGCTGCTCCTTTGGCTTCTCTTGCTAAAACTACCCACCACTTTAATTAAGAAGCCCTATTATAGGCTCTTTTTTTGCAGCAGCCTCACTGAGAATAACACTCCTCTGGACACCTCTAGTATAGGTTAGCTGAGCTGGTAAGCCTGAATGTTAAAATATGATGTCTGTGTCCTTTGACCTCAGCTTTACCCTGGAGGGTACCTCCAGTTTGGCTGCTGCTTTCCCTGACTCTATATCTATCCCTTCACCGAACAACGAAATCCATCCTCCAGTGCTTTTCAGCAGTGCACAGCGGGTTAGGAGCAGAAGCAACAACTGCCCAATTAAGGATAATTGATGACCACAGGCAATCACCCTACAGTTGCAGGTCTCATGTGCAAGAAATGTGCTAGGGCATATCATTCAGTATTGACTCAGGGGAAAGGGTTTGATTCTCTCCAAGTCACTAACACCATCTCCCGAAGTGGTGAGGGTTTCCTTAGAAATCTCCTCTAAATCTACCAGATGAAATCACAAAGCGCTTAGAAGACTCAAAGCAGTGGCTACAAGTGTGCTACCATTCCCAGTGTCTCTATAAGTTATGGTATACAAAGAACGGTAAAAGCTCTTTAGCTGGCAGTGGAGAGGAAAGGAATCCTTCAGTTGAGAGCAGTACCCCTGATGATTTATTACAGTGAGACAGTAATAATACAGGTAAAAGCAGGTGTGGGGAGCTTTGAGGCACTCCAAAGAGATAGAAATCAAGCCAGAAAAAGGAACTCTCAATCTGGAGTACCAACAGCTACCTGAAGAACCATCCTGAAATGACTGCCCTGGTACAACACCACTGGGAGAGCTCCTCATTCAAACAAGGCCTTCATCTTTCCTCCCTTCTACTTCCCACTCTTTATTTACTCTCTTTAGCTCTCTTTAGAATGAGAGAGTGCTGAGGCCTGGGTTTTCTTCTGCTATGACTTTGCCTGCACCTCAAGAACTGATGTGTTTAGTTGTTTTTTGTTGGCTTTTTTTGTTGGTTTTTTTTTAATCAAGACAGCTACTGCATAGTAAATTCCCAGTGGAATTATTACCTTGATGTAGCTGTTTGAGGTACCTTCCAGGCAGGTGTATTGTGTTGACCACAGCTAGCCTCATTGCAATAAAATCACCTGTGCTTTCTCTTCCCTGAGATTCCACAATGAGGAATATACCTGAAGTAAAACACTTAAATATTAAAGCACTGCTTGTTTTTGGCAATGAAGACATAACCTCTGTCAGTGCAGAGCATCCAGTGTCAACAGTGTCTGAAAGTCAGTTGAAGCTGTTATCTAAAGGAACTAATTAATAATAAAGCTCAGGATGCTTAAAGAGCTGACCCTCAGAAGCCCTGGAGATTTAAGAAATATTTCTAAACCCATTCTACAGTTGCAGTTTCTAAACCCATTCTGCAGTTGCAGTTATTAATGAATGATTAATTTCTACAGACATCATCTTGTGGTTGCTTCAACCCCATTTCCCACAGTGACCTCAACAGTCAAGGGGAGCAAATCAGAACAGTGTTGAAGAACAGTTAAAAAAATAAAAGTAAAATTAATTAGTATATAGTATGGAGGTACTTATCATGTCTGTGTACTCACAGCTTATCTGAGTTTTGCATTTAAAATAAGGATTTCGTGGTTTTGCTATGTATGAGAAGCACGGCGTACATTACGAATTACAGCACTAACTGTAAGGGCACATAATGAATTTCCTGAGAAGTTACAAGTAAACCTATTAGCTAATTTATTAAGTAAAATTATTCTTAAATATGGGTTGTCTAAGAAACTCAATACTTTGGGTTTGATCTTTTGTTTGTTTCTATAGCCTGAATACTGGATTGATTAATCCAGATGTTTATACTACTTAAAGATCACAAAAACCTTGCATTGACAACATATGAAGATTTTTCCAAGATATTTTTTTACCTCTGTGATAGTTCTTATAAAAAATTTTCCCTTCAAAAAAACCCCGGTGTTTAATTTATTCCTCCAGACGATGCTACAAATGGAGCTTTCAAGATACTTGAGCTGCCCACAGCTAGAATGGCCCTTTAAAAATGTTCATCACTTCACACCGGGATTCGCAGTAGACAGCAGAGCCTCCACCATCTTTCAACAGGGACACTTGGCTTCAATTCTGTTGGAAACAGAGGGAAGCAGCTGCTGTTCTGAATGATGAAACTCTTAACTGTGAGCAGCAGTATCAGCCCCACTGAGAACTGCCTTGTGATGTCATGGGAAAGGAAAAATATTTTCTTGAACATCATTTAAAGCTAATGTGACACCGCAAACATTCAGAGGCTTTGATTATTGAATGGGCTCATTACAGCAAAAGGAGAAGAGAGCATTAAACCATTTAGGCATATAGTACAGGTGTAATTACTTGGGATATAGGAGACAGCAATATATGCTATATCAAGTCAGGAGGCAAAGGATGCAGGTGCCGTACATGGCCTCTGCTGAAGGTAATGACATGATTATGACAACGCCTATATAATTTTCAGCGATGTAATATTGCATGCCTATTCATCCCCTTCTACTAAGAATGTTGAAGTACTTGATGACTTCAATGAATTAAGATTCACCTTCTGCTCAAGATGGGAAAGTATTTTCAGACTAGATTCAGTTCTCTTTGACAGTAGAGTAAATAGGGATAATTTTTGTTTACTTTGATGGATTTAATCTCAGAGATCTGTTACACTATTAGAATTACCAAGAAAGGAGAATCCAAGCACATAATTGTTCAACGATGGCATTATTTCTGTCAGTGTAATGAAAATACAGCTTGAAACTTGATAATACAACTTGAAACTGTAAACTAATCACTCTGTTAGAGTTAGAAAGTGTTTGTTCCATCCCCACATAGAGCTCTGCATACTTGGTTGATAGAGGGTTTGGTCACCTTTCTCAGGATCATTATGTTTTGACCCCTATTTGGGTAGCATACTGGACGTGACAGACGAATAGTCTGATCTGGTACAGCAAATGCCACGCACAAACAGACAGAATGCCTCCAGTATCCTATCTTTATACGCTATATACTTCTGCATGAAAAACAATTACCAGGGCACGTTCATGCACAGAGACAATTTTAGAAGTTTGTCCGCATCCTAAGATAATCCCTGTTTAGATTGCAGGGTTATGGAGTGTTTCTCCTGTGCCAGAACTCAGCTGTACCTTGGAGAGGCTACAACCTGGAAACATGATATTATTTATGTAGCTAGTTTTTAAAAAATAAAAAAGGAATGCCAGAGCTCTGAGGGTTAAAGTTTGTACTCTAAGGGTTACTGGTGGATTTGTCATAATGAGATAATAAAAAAAAATTGGGGAACTAGAAAGGGAAGTCTAGAGATCGTAAGGCATACAGTGCCTCAGGGAAAAAAAAATGCATGTAATTAGTACTGTATACTGCTCTGAAAAGATAAAGCCATATGTAAAAAAGGTTAGAGTCAGGGAGAGGGAGGGAGAGTGCATGCTGGAGCTCCAAGAGAGGGAAAAAAGAGTTTCATCATGTATTGGTGCATACTGTTCATTTAGGCATTCGAGTAATTTTCTTTCGTCTCGTAATATTTCGCAGTACTGACCTGTGATCTTAGTGCCAGGATAATGTGTTCGTTCTTAGCAAGCTTGTTCCTCAAAGGTTAGTCTCCCCTGCTTAGATGTTATTTAAATGGTACTTTAGCATGGTTCTCTAATCAGCAGAACAATTAAAAAAATTTACGGCTACAGGAAGAACTCAGGCCCTTCCAAGATCACTTTACAGCAACTATGCTTCAGAGATAGCGTTCTGGGCTAAAGCCAAAAGAAAAGAAAGATGCCCTTTCTCTCACCCAGATTATCCAGCTGGGTAAGTCTGACATCCGTGGGACAGTAGTGACCAAACATCAGAAGCATTTGAGCAAAGCATCAACCCTCTAGGATCCCACTATCATGGGAATCAGCTTGTACCTTGAAGCATAAAGACCACAGTACCTACACTTGTTAGCCTAGCTACTATCACTACTAATTCTGCTCATGTTTGTGCAAGTCTCTCTCTCCACCCCCCCCTTTAAAAAAGTGCTTATTTGAAATGGTATTTAAAATTAAACTGTCACGACAAAATGCAGAAACAAGGCAGCCTTGTCTAGTGATGAAGAAAGAAGATCAAGAATCCAGTTTCCAAGCCCAGCTCAGCTAGATTCGCTCTGCACCCCTGGGCAAGTCACTTCACCTCTCTGTATTGTAAGACACATCTAAAAAGTACAGTGTAGCCATACATGGAGATATTTAAATGGAATGGGATACCGAAAGCCATAAAGCTGCCTTCTCAGGAGCCCAGTTAATTTTTGGATTGTTAAGCCAGTACGCCTTTAGTGCTTTTGTCATCTCAATGTCATTACATTCATGTACATGGGCCTGATTATAGTTCTAAAGTGAGAGCGTTCATACTCACCTGTCTTAAGGGCAAATGGGCAAAATGCCCAAAGTTACTGCCATATAACCCCTGATGGTAATGTACTTTGTTGCTGCCCAAACGTACAAAGAATGGTGGAAAACTAAGCTGAAAAGACTAAGAAGTCTCCTTCAAGGGAGCTGCAAAACAAAGATTTTTGAAAGGTATCAAGGCATTTAAGGATAGCATTTGCCCTGACTGGAATGTGGCTCGCCACCAGCCCTGAGCTTCGGATCAAGTGTGTGACAATCATTATATTGTGTATAGCAATTTGAGGAACTGAAAGAAGACAGAATAGCTTAGTTCCTCTTAAACCAAAACCAGACTCTGGAGAGAAGGGAGAAAGACAGAGGAAGATAGGGTCTTATTATATTGTAAAAACTAAAGAAACTAAAATGAGCCCCAAAGACATAGGCATATTAAGTGTTGATAGTAATACTTCATTACTGGTAAAACATATGTCATTTTCTCAGCCACAGCGGGTAGGCCCTTCTGACTAATATCAGAGACTGAACTTGCCAGTGAGTGTATTTTATGGTATATGTCTTATAGCTCTACTAAGAGGAGAATTTCAAGTGAAAATACTGTTAAGGGAAGAAACATAGTGAAGGGAATGAAGATCATTTTCATTATGTCAAGCAGTAAAAGTAAACCAAAAGAGACTGCCTACAGCAGTAGCTCCAGACCTGTGGCTTAATAGCAACCTCTTGCCTGCCAAACTTTCAGATATTGCTTGTGGCCACAGAGAGCTGCTGTCAAGCTGCAAATTGATGGGGAGGGCAAAGTATAACATTGTACAGAGGACATTACCTCCTCACTGCTGTTGCCCTTAAATCAGCAAAAATGGAGGGCACTGGTGTATGGTTGCAAGACCAGAAGTTAAGTGTGGGGGAAAAAGAAATTCTGTGTGATTAGGTAAAGGAAGACAAAGTTTGAAGAGAAAAGTGATGTCTTTCATTAAAGTAATGGCTATAACTTACAAAAACCAGACAAGCTTGCAGACACGCTATACCTTCTGCAAACTAATATAAGAAGGTATAAGAGATCAGGACAGACACCTAACTTGAGCAGCAGAGCCCTGCTTCTCTGGGAGTTGTACAAAATTATATCTTGTGAAGGACCAGTTTTTGTTTTGCCCAGGCAGATTCCTCAGTCTTAATAATTTTAGGAGATGAGCACGGAAGGGAGTGGTAGAGATGAAAACAACTTCAAAATCCAGACAACAAAACTAAGCTAAGTTTAGAAGTGTACATTTCACATTGCCTATCCATCCGTCTCCAGGTTATTCTGCTTTCTTGATAAAAATGGGAATGACACACAGCGCTATTTTGTGTTTAATCTCTTATCTGTGGGATTGTGAAGTTCGGATGCAAGAAAGAAACAGAAGTAAATGTCACTAGATAGGAAGGTAAGGGGAATTGCTTCCCTGGGACACCAACAGCATTTTTTCACCTAGCCACTACTAAGGGAACATATTTTCTCCATATCTTTTCCACAACTCATTTCACCATCACATCATAGCCAGGGTTTCTGTCCTATTCAGAAACCATGGAGCAGAGGCTAAGCAGGGGCATCTCTCTACTTCCACTTAGAAGTGGATGACTGGCATTGCTAGCTGCATCAGCTACAGTCTTCCATGCCAAAACAGAGCTGGTGGGCAACTCTTTCTCATCCTGAAACCCAGCTCCTCCTGCCATGCCCATTTACTAAAAACTCAGTCAGTATAAAACCTTTCTTCTCCAGACAAATATAAATGTAACAGCTTCTCCTCCTGCTGCTGCTGAAGAGAGTTTAGACTATTATTTTTTTCTAAGAAAATTTTGTGCTGATAGGGTGCTACTAAATCATGTATTGGAGACTGGTGCCCTTTGGCTCACACGTTAACTACAAGACAAGTATTACAAACTTTCTCTATGCCCACAAACACACATGAAACACACACAGACCTTGCCATACAGCTCTATAGCACTCTGTTCTAAAGAAATATCTTGTGACAATACTGCATATTACGCTTACAATGCATCAAAAAGCTTTACAAGAACATTAAAAAGCAATTGAGGAGAAATCACATTCATGCCTGGCCCCTCAAGACCCCACCACATTCCACAGGAGACACCAAAAGGAGGGTCAATGATGCCAGATCTACAGTTGCCAGAAGCATTTTTCTTTCTAGGCATCTTGCCCCATTTGGTATGATCACACTGGGTGTCTCAGAGACACAATAGTCTGATCTCTGTCAGAGCAACCTTAAAGTTTCTGGGAAATCTGGATATCTCTTTGCTTTGTGCTTCTGACTGAAAAAAAAAGAAATAATTCCCCATTTATTATTCTCTTTGCTCTGTTCCAATAAATACCCTCCTTCTGAGCACAGCCCTGGTCCCCCATTCACAAGGAGAAAAACTTGATGCACCTGCAGTGGAAATGAAAACACACTAAATCTTGAGCCTTGCAGCTAAGACCTTACTTGTTTAACTCTGCAGAAAATGTGATGCTAATTTAGCCAACGCAACTACGCTTAAAACTTCATAGTGAAAGAAGCAAGCAGCTGAGCAGATCTGTACCTTCGAGGCAGGTGGTTGCACTCTGCTCTTTCAGGATCTGTGTTGAGACAAAGCAGTGGGGAATGGCACGAGTCTCCTAACAAGACAAATAACTTGCCTCCTGTCTTCAGTGCAAGTGCTTAGCAAGGGCCGAAGTCTGTGGAGCCATGCGGACACGCGAGTCTTCACCACGGCATCTTCGCCTCTCTCTCATGAAGCGCAGCCAATCAAGCCAGCAGAGTGCAAACCGCAAACCACGCAGGAGCTCACAGGCACAGTAGCTTACCGAGCTGGGTGTGGGACTCAGCTTAGTGCGGTTTTATTCTCCTACTGCAAGGGTTACAGCTGCAGTAGAGCAGTTTCTCTGAATGCTACAGGTGTTTGTTGCTCCAGCTGCATGTCATGTGCTGGGGCACCCCATTAATTGCTTAATGCTCAGTTATTTTATGTATCGGTCTGCAAAGCACTGGCCCCTTTGGACACAAGTAGCGATCCCCAGGAGCAAGCCATCAAAGGTCTCCTAAAATGTGCCCTCTTCTCTAATATGGGGTGACAGTGGTGGTCATAAGCTATCAGCATTTGAACTTGTGGAGCACCTCTCCTGCCACACATCCCGTCTGATGCAACAGAGTCCATGGGTGCATACACACAGTGCACCCACATGTGAAGCTGTGCTTGTATCTCTGTAAGCAAATACAGGCAAATACAAAGACCGTCTTGTGCCTGTGTGGGCACGGGCCAAGAGGGAGTTAGTATAAGAAAGAGTCCAGTATTTCATCAGATTCTGCGATTAGTGTGAACCAGGGGGCTGTCTTCAAGCTGTGAGAAAAGAGGTATGAAAATCTGATTCTTATAAGAGCACAGAAGAGGCACATTTGCCTATTTAGTTGTTGCACCAGTTTGGTCACTAGCAGGGGTGGATCATGGGAGGCTGGTGGCCTGGACAGAGCGACTGTGATCTACCCAAAGCAGTGATGATTTGTCTGGCGCTATGGCTCTTTCAGATGGCAAAATATGTATGGACCCCATAAATGCCATAAAACCAAAACTGTAATTAAGGCTTTCTCCTCAGGTGAGCAAAGGCTGAAAAGATACTGCTGGGTTACAGCACTGAGCTGTTCCCCTCACACGGCCATCAGTTCCTCTTCCCGCCACCCCTACGGAAAATGGCAGAGGTCTCCCATCCCTCACAGCAGGGGCTGGAAGCCAGGGAGGGGTGGGGCTTGAGGAGTGATTGACAGCCCCTCTGAATGCAAGGACCCTATGGGGGAAGGGAGGGTGGGTTGAAAGCATTCTGATTGGATTAGGAGAGAAAGGAGGTGGGTGTTTGCAGGTGATTGGCAGCAGTTTGAATCTGCCAGGGAAGAGGTTACCCAACAGTCACTGCTGTTTGGGCTTTCTGAGGGAACGAGGAGCAGGGACAGGCGATAAGGAGAGGGCTGGTCCTGGTGGTGTGAGTCCACCTGTGTGTTCTCCCCTACATCAACCCCGTTGGTAATTAACTCCACACATTAATTACACTGGGGCAAGAGTTACCCCTGCCCTACGTTCATCCTGTCCCTGCTGGGGCTTGGCCACCCGAAAAGCTGTTTTCCTCCCACCTTTTCTTCCCTGCCCCCAGAGCTCCAGTCCCGCCTCCTGCCTGAGGACTGCCAAGGGCCAGCAGGGTCCCTGTGGGAGAAGGGACATGGGTGACTGGAAAATGGGTTGCTACTGGAGAGCAGAAAGGCCCCTCAGGAAACGCAGCCCTTGCCCTGGCTCCTGGGCTGCCCGGTGCCATGCCTCCAGCTGTTAGCACCAGGCATTTCAGAGCAAAGTTAAAAGGAATTGACATCAACTGAAATTTCTCCCTGCAGCCATCACTCTTAGACCATTTAAAATCATCACCTAAAACCCATAATCTAAATTCTGTCTGGTAGACTGTAAGCCAGGAAAGGACCATTTACTGCAGCTGAAATAGATTCATAAACTACCGAGTTCTTGGGTCAATGAGATCCGCACACCCTGATTTCTTGAAGCCATTTTTTGACTTTGTACCTGTTTGAGGATCTGGATGGGATTCCATTTCCTTGAGTATGGTTCAGAGCCTGGCCAAATGGTCCGTGCTTTTTCCAGCCTGCTGCTCAAAAGCAGCAGAAAAAAATGTTTTAACTCCTAATTATTGTTGACTTTGAAGAACAAGCAGCCAGATTGCTCAGGTTCCATCTGTGTCCCTCAGAAGAGCACAGGTGTTACAAACAGAAATGGGCAAAATTTTATTGATAATATTGAAATATCTAATATTGAAAAGAAGTATTTTTAATAGTATCTTTTGTCCAAAAAGTTACAGAGAAGGATTAAGCTGTTTTGTGAATCTCTCTCTGAATTTAAATTACTCTTTTGCCATTTTTAATGGTTTAAGTACTTCCAATAAGAAATGTTCTGATTTTTCAGCTTAACACAAGTTTTTATCTCAAAATTTACTTTGATTTGAATAAAAAGGTAAAAACACCTTAAACATTCACAAATATTTTTGGGCAAAGCACAACTTTCCATTTGGCCTAAGATAAAACACTCTCAGCTATTCAGACAAAAATATTTTTTGTTTTGCATTAGAGATGTCAATCTTGCAAGCAAACTAAAAATCGGTTATTTATGCAGCATTGTAGCACTAATCACACAAAGTTGGCTCAAGAACAGAGGCACAGAATGCAAGAATCAAATGTTGATGTCTTGTCTACTAACACGAAGACCTAAACAGTGTTCAGCTTCATTTATATGACATGATTTGTCTGACATTAACTGACAAACAAAAGCAAAAGACAGGAAATTAATGCATGGCTATATCCAGGCTTCAGGCCTTTATAGTCTCAATGGCTCAATTTGAATATTATTTAAATGTGAGCAGCTACCAAATTTTGTATTTCAGGTTTGGGTTTGGTGGGTTTTTTTTGTTTTTGTTTTGGGTTTTTTTTTTGTCAGAGGAGGATCTTTTAGGCTAATAACTTGTTTTAGTTATGATTCAACTGTTTTGACATATTTTTATCCCTAGCACATCCTACCCTTTTAGTGTCTTAGAGTACTGGATAAATAACTACATCTGAGCATTAAGAGTATATGATTTGTCGATGTAGAAGTCCTGTGTGGTATTGCCCCCAAAATACTTGTATTGTAATGCCATGTCACTGTAGTACATTCTTTTTACACCTCTGAAATAGTCCTGAGCTCCTGAAGTGAGGGGGAAGTATATGCTGGCATTGTTCATGTTGTTCTTTTTGTATGCGTATAGAACTTCAATCTGTCACTTGTGAACTTTTCACCATTTACTAAAAACAAAGAAACATAAGAAAGCATGGCATACCCATCAAAATCCCAGACCTACCAAAAATCAAACCGAGTGCGGACCCAGCTAAGGAAAACATGGGTACTAAGTGTTCTGTTAAAGCAAGTTATGATTGCAGGAGGATTATCTAATCGACTTGTAAAACAAAGCAAATCAATATATACTGCCATATAACCAATGTCACAGTGCAGCTCTGACACAGAGAGAAACATACAAAGGCAAAAGAGGAATCTCATGATTGAAGTTTTTAATAGCTTCATTGAAACACATGATAAAATCAGTTTCTCTCAGCAGGAGACAGATAAAAATGGACTCCATTTGAAGTGCAAACAACAAAGAGACACGGGGAGTTGTAGAACATACAGCACCCTCCTCATAAAGATCCCACTTTCTCTCAGTTCCAAGCGTTTGCAACTGTCTCTCCCTGTGAAATCTTAATTAAACCAATATATTTCCCATCTAAGTCATTTGAAGATGTGTGTGGTTTGATAGAAAGGTTAATTAGCTCTATTCTTTAAAAAATTAAAAAGGTACCATTTTGATCTTTTGCTTGAAATTCATGCCTATCCTTGCATTAAAAATATCCCTCAATCTGGACTGGGGTAGCTAGCAGACAGGTGAAGCATGCTTGTAAGTAGGGCTGTGGGGAGGGAGCTCAGATGGAAAACAAACATTTATCATGATTTTTAATATTTTTACCTTTTGTTCTCATAAAGTGTATCACAGATTGTCTCCCTTCTTAAGGCTGGGTGTTTGTCAGGGCTTGAAATCAACTTGATACATGATGAAGGCGGACCCTTCTCTGGTGACTCAGGTGGGAATTGAACAGAAATCTACCCAGCCTGATGCTAACTAATAAAAGGGAGGGAGGGGAACAGGAACATCTCATAAAGCTGTGAAACGACAATTCACAAGCATCATTTAAATCATTTGGAGGCTGCATTCCCTTTTTATGCTATTACTGCATTGACTAAAATGCACCTCCTATTGAGTGTACCAGCTGTGAAAGCTGACAGATCCAAGCCGATCAGTCTAGAAACACTGTTTTTACAGTTTAGTAGAGCAATTCACAGACAAATGGAAGCTCTTGTTTTCATTCCCTCACCTCTCTGCTCCTGTTTAGAGCCCTTCAACAACTCCGTAGACAGAGGGGTTGCAGTAGATTGGCACGAGACATTTCCTTTCCTTGTCCCTAGTTGCAGATATTGTCCTTTTGCTGTAATGTAACTTTCACTTGATCTGACATTTGCATTTGGATCTTGTTATAGGTGTGATCAAAATGCTAGCTGTGGTAGCACTGTAAGTCAACTGAAGCTGTGGTTTAATAGTTGAAGGTGTTAGGCTACGTTTAAACAAGCTTACTAGAAAATAAAATTATCCATTTTTTCCTTTTCTTGCTAGCGCTCTCCGTGTTCTTGGTAGACTTTTCATTGTGAAACACCTGAATATGGTGTTTTCAACCTATAAATGTCAAAGCACTTTATTATTATGGCATATATTGTTGAGTAGAACCAAGCCACTTTCCTCCTAATTTGGTGTCAAACTGTAGTCTCGCCAAAAGGAGAGGCTAGGCATATTCTCTGTATTTTCTCCTTGGGTCTGTCATAGTTGCTGTATTTTTGGTTAAGGACAGTTGAATGGGACCAAAAGGTTATTGCAGAAAGCAGTCTCTTCTATCTTCGTGTTCATTAATTTTGCTACCATGGAATCCCAATGTCTTACACAGATGAGAAATGGAGAATGAAATTATTTCTGTCTCTGCTTCTTTCTCCAGAATTTTAAGTGAATGATATCATGTTTGAGCTGTTACATTTGCAGAACTGTGTTGAGTTTTCTGATTTGGAGAGTAGAATAAGCACCATGAGAAATGTCTGGCATCACTTACTGACTCTAGATGCAAAATAACCTTTTACCTATGACACTCAGGAGGCACAGGAAGAAATTTATGAAAAATTATTCTGAGGCCAAAGTAAAAGTCAGAGAGCAACTCTAACGATTCTTCCCCCCCCCAAGTTCACTAATGTGAATGATCAGTGACCTAACTTACAGTGCAGTTTCTCAGAATATGGACATGGTATGCCACAGGATGAATGACTGTGGAAAGAACTGCAGGCATGTGTGTAAGTGCCTCACACGGTTGAATTATTTCATAAATAATGGATCAGAGAAAGTCAGACACCATTGTCAACAGGGCTTCTTCAACATTGAGACATTGAAGAATTTTCATTATATGGATAACAATGGAAGGAATCAAGGATGACTTGAGAAAGCCTGTCAATTAAAATTAGGAAGTTTGGGGTGCATTATTTAAACTCATTGCTCAAGGAAAGATAGCAAGTAATTACAGCTGCACAAAGAAATCAGAAAAAGAGTAGGAAAACCAACTTTTCCATGTTATTTTAAGAAAAAACTACTTAAAAATACCAAGACCTTTACAAGTAAGAACTTAGGAAAAATGACATCGCTGCTGACTTTAGGCTTACATATCAGTAGAAATATTTTTGAATATAAAGACAGATGAGCTGAAATGTTGAAAATTGAAAAGAAATTAGCATCCATTTAGCATTTCTGAAAATTAGTGGCTTGAAAATAAGCAAGTCAAACTAATATTTCCTGGCTCTAAAATATTAAAATAGATTACGGTTGATATTGCTCTCTCATAGCTATATTTTCCAAGATTAATGAAGGGAATTGCACCAAAGAACACAGTTGGACAGAATCTTTGTAGACAAATTCCTAGTTATACGAGTACTAATATGAGAATAGGGTAATTAACGTGGCTGCTCAGTGCAATGATAGCCCAGACAAGTTACTAAGCAGCACCCCAGGTGTATGTCAGTTAGGAAGAAAGTTGTCCTAGTTTCAGCTGGGATAGAGTTAACTGTCTTCCTAGTAGCTGGTACAGTGCTATGTTTTGAGTTCAGTATGTGAAGAATGTTGATAACACTGATGTTTTCAGTTGTTGCTAAGTAGTGTTTAGACTAATGTCAAGGATTTTTGAGCTTTTCATGCCCAGCCAGCGAGAAAGCTGGAGGAGCACAAGAAGTTGGCACAGGACACAGCCAGGGCACCTGACCCAAACTGGCCAACGGGGTATTCCATACCATGGGACGTCCCATCTAGTATAGGAACTGGGAAGGGGGGGGCGGGGAATCGCTGCTCTGGGACTAGCTGGGTGTCGGTTGGCGGGTGGTGAGCAATTGTACTGAGCATCATTTGTACATTCCAATCCTTTCGTTATTGCTGTTGTCATTTTATTAGTGTTATCATTATCATTATTAGTTTCTTCTTCCTGTTCTATTAAACTGTTCTTATCTCAGCCCGTGGGTTTTGTTTCTTTTTCCTGATTTTCTCCCCCATCCCACTGGGTGGGGGGGAGTGAGTGAGCGGCTGCATGGTGCTTAGTTGCTGGCTGGGGTTAAACCACGACACAAGTGCTGAAGCAGTTTCAGCCAGCAGGTTTGCTCATTCTGCAGTTCTTACAGATGCTACTGGTAGAAACAAGCTGGTTTTGAAGCAAGTGTGATTTTGCCCAGAAATCATACTAAAGATGCCATAAAGCACATAAGAGGACTACGGTAGTGTACAGGGTCAGGCAAAAGGCCCATCTGGCCCAGCGTCCTCTAACTGAGAGTGCCAATAAGAACTATTTACAGAAAATGGGCAGGAAGAGAAGAAACAAAGTGAGCCTTCTCTTGACATTCCTTCCAGAATTTGTTACGTGCAACAGTCTAGGGACTTGTTGAGCCAGCAATTGTATTTGAACAGTTATATAAGAGCCACTTATTTTCTGTAAATTTGTCTGTTTATGTTTTTGCCCTTTACTAAACTTTGTGGCAACAAATGCCACAATTTACTTAACACACAGTATGGAGAATAATTCCTTCTTTTTATTTAAAACTACTACCTGGTGATTTTGATAATGTAGGTTTGTTCCTCCTGGAGAAGTTAGGTTGTGCTAACTTGATGGACTTCAAGTCAGTACTCCAATGAAATTTACATTTAAAGGTAAGACTCAGTGTTTACCACTCAAACATCTTTACCATTGACATTTAAGTAACTTTTCTATTTCATAATTAATGAAATTAATTGAGAAACTTTGCAGTTTAGGAAACCTGTAACAGCATATAAAAGCTGTTACCTTTATTTTCAATATCATCTCTAGACATTGTTTTTAGCTCTGAACCTGCAAGAAGTTCTTGATAATTACTGTCTAACATCTTTATAGTGAAAAGAAATGGAAATGCCAATCGATTCATAGTAGAAAAGTATCCACACTACAAAGACAATTATCCAGTTCGTATAAGTTATTCTACCTGCTGGCAATCCCTGCAGAGAATCTGAACATAAGAGGAGCCATGGAAAGTGAACTTCCTACTGTTCATGCTGTTGTAGAGTGGTTCTTCTTGCACATTACTGACACACTGATAGAAGAACAAGAGTCATGTTCTATTTTTGCCCATATGATAACTGGTATCTACTAGATAAAGGAATTGTGTATTTTAGATATTGTCATCTGGCATATTATATGAGAATCCAAATTCTGAAAACTACTTTTTCTAAGGAAAAGAAAGAATGAAGCACAAGCAGAGCACCAAAATTTTCATCCAGAAAGAAATCAAGGTAGCTGTTGCTTATATTTTCTATATGATAGACTTTTTAAAATTTAAATGAAACATCCTGGAACAATTATCAGAAAGTCAAAGCCAGAGAAACAATCTTCTCCCTTCTTCACTGAAAATACAGCACTCTCAATTAGAACTAGGGTTATTTACTTAGGACAGAGAATTGCTCATCAAGTCAATTTGCATTCTGGGGAACAAATAGATGGATTACAGTATTATGTATAAAACTTATTCCTGCTGTAGTGACCCATGAAATTGCAGTTAATTTTGCTGAAATGGACTATTATATTTTTAAGAAGTGAAAGAAAATGAGAAAGAGGAGGTAAACTGCTAGGAACTGAACTTCAAATACAAGATTAAATTATTAGTAGGAACATAGCACTGCTGGGAACAGCATGAGCTGCTAGATGAAGCCACTGACCTGTTGGCTTTCAGACTCAACCAAGTATCTGCCTTGCCATAGTAAATTAGATGAATTATTGGTACTGATGGGCCTGTCACATTGCACATTCATGTCCCCAAGTGATGTATGTGAAAGTGAACTCCTGCTGATACAAGATCCATGCAGCTCCTACTGGCTCTGAGGTGCCAACAGCATGCATCTGTTCTGTGCAGTGAAATAATTGCATTGTGATGCTTCTATAGTACAGCTGTGCATAATGATTTTGCTTGATTTTATACCGATAGAGGAGATAAATTCAAGCCTGTTTAATGATTGTACAAAAATCTGGGGACTATGAGATTAGACTAAGGAATACTCTAACTGTACCATGAGAATTTGCATTTCAATGCCCTTTTTTCCTCTCTCAGCAAAAGATGGCATGTGCTTCCACCTCATCACTGCTTAACTTGAAAGTAGTATGTGGTTTAATGTGGTTTCAGAACAAGTCAGAAAAACCAACTAACATTTGGTCACTCAGTTCTAAGAGGTGTGTCACTGTCTTAACTACCTATTGCCCTTCACCTAGGTTTTGATAACTGACAATACATGCAGTCTTACCCCATCTCATTTGTGAAGTAAAATATCTCAACTTCAAAAACCCTCTGAAAAGCAATTTGAAAGCCCTGTACTTATCAATGACCAGAAGTAACCACCTGAACTACCAGCTGCAACTCCAATTAATTTGTCCATCAGGTGAGTCTATTTAGGACACCCCAGACCAGAATTCATCAGTGTGACACTACAGGGACACTAAGGGCATTATCAGATTCAGTGCTTGAAAAAATTATCAACAACAGAAGCAAGGAATGAAAGAGAAAATGTGATACACAGAGAAGGAGATCTTAGTACTGAATTTTCAGGTTTATAATTCTAAGAGAGGAGAAAGCCAGAGGTCTTTCAGCATCTGCAACCTGTCTCTTGAAGCATTCTGTAGCATATGTTAATGACTCTGCTCAGCATGCCAAAACCAGGAAAAATCTGCCTTATCTTCCCTTTCCTATGGTTCCTGACAGCATCAAAAGAAGTAATATGACAAACAGGCATCAAGATAACTAAAACATAACTAGGTGTTGTATGTCCTATATCATGCTGTCTTCTGAGAGGGCTACTATCAAAGGCTCTTCACCAACATTGTATTTCTCTCAGCTCCTACCAGAATTTCCCGGTTCAGACAAACTTCAACCTAAACAGCTCAAGCTTAAATTTTAAGAATATATGTGCTAAAATGTCAGTTGATTAAAAATGAAAATGCTTTCCATGCTAAAAATGTGCTATCTGTGAAAAATAAATGTTAAAAATCCATACAATGCAAAAAGTAAAAACTATAGGTCAATGGTTTTAGAAAAAGGGGAAAATTGAAGCGTTTAGGAATAAAGTAAGGGGTCTGTTATAGTACTCTCTTGTGTAGTCCCAAACAGAGTTGTATTGTGGGTGTTTGAATCTAGCAAACATTTCTCTGTCTCAGTCTGTTTGTCTATTGTCTTCGTCACTACTTGGTACAACTAGGTTTGACCAAAAGATTTATTTCAAAACTGGAATAGCAGGGTCTATTGATGATTAGCCTTAAAACAGCTTGACAGAAAGTGCATTGGGATCCCACAACCAGGAAAACAAAGAATTGCTTTGGGTCAAGACTGAGGTGCCTGTGCAGAACTAGGAAGAGAGCACCAGTAGGGGAATAACAAGTCAGCAGCTTAATGAAGTCTTGTTCAAACTGTGCAATAGCATTGGGACTGAAAAGTACAGAGACCAATACTAGAAGAACAGGCATGCTGTAGAAACTGTACATTAAATGCTCTGAAAATGTGGGTAGAGATCAACAGAGTGGTTACAGTAGATTTGTAACACAGCTTGCTTTATGCTTCATCCCAGCTACACGTCTTGCATAATTTAGAGACTACTGGTATTCACACAAACTATATAGGATAGTACAGGTAACAGGAGAAATTCTTTGGGTTTTAGGCAGGATTCAAAAAAGTCCTCTGCTTTCCAGGCGGATCACTACTTTCAGAATAAAATGTCAGATGATATTCACTGTGAAATAACATGGGACTGTATGCTAGTGTTAACTAAATCAGTATGGCTCTATGCCCCAAAACAAAGAGAAATTGCCCACTGGTAGCATATTTTCAGTAATTTTTGTACAGCTTTTACATATATCAGATATTACAGAGGTCTAAAAAACATCAAGGCTATTTATTCATGAGTAAATAATTCTACATAACATTTAAACTATAAAATGAAAGGAGGGGAAACTTGCAAATAATTAATATTGCCAGGAGTTAATTTTGTTCAGATAATCTTCTAAAATGCTGTAAATTTCATTTGAGCTGAAGTTGCAGTAGGAAACGTCACTAAAGAAGCTAGTGTTTAATATCAGAAAAAATCTACTCAGAATTTTTGGCTTGTTTCTCTAAGACCTAAATGACAGATATTGAATACAAAGTTACAGGACATGACTATCCAAGTTGACATACCGTCCAAACCAACCAAAATCACTGTGTACAGCATTTAGTCTGTTGCTGTGCCTTTCACCCTGTTCCATCAGTCCTAAATATTTTTGCATTTTAGATGCAGTCAGTATAACATAAAGGACATAATTTTGTCTAGTTTCACCAAGAGAAAAACAGAAGTGCTGCAATTTTTGGACAGGGTGACAACAAATCTTGTGTGATGTGACAAACATTTCAAACAGACAGAAGATTACATCTGTTTTTATTGGTATGTCTGGTCTTATTGGTTTTATGTATGGTCTGCTTTCTGCAGCTATTGTGGAGAGAAAGTACATGAAGTCCTTGCTAGGCCTTCCTCTGCAATAACATCTAAGATTATCTGTGTAGCAAATCCAGGTGCAGGGTAGCAGGAGGCAACTCCATGTTTATGTCAACTATAGCATATGGTCAACAGTTGGCAGGCATGCTGTGTTTAGGTGTTGTGAGGTCTTCAAACACAGCTTAATGTTTCCATACCATATGTACTGTAATATCTAATCACCATGGGAGTACTGTCTAATGTTTCGGCACGATTTATTTGTTGGCTGATAAAAATCAGCTAACACTTGAAATGCTATATGTTACTAGTCTTTTTTTTTTTTTTTTTTTTTAACCAAGACAGAGAAAACCACTATGATCTGCAACTTTTCTGCTTTTTACCTCCCAAGCTTGCTTTCTCCTTCTCACCAGACAGGAGCCATAGCCTTCCCCCTCTTCCAGAAAACTTAAACATTTTCAGACAAATAGTTTCAGCTCATGTCTCTCTCAAATATTTGGAACACCATGTAGCTCCTAGCAGAAGAAATTTCAGAAATGAATTTTCTGTGGAAGATTAAATCGTCCTGAATATAAAAGAAATTCCTAACAGCTTATGTTCTTTTTTTTTTGCATTTCAGTAGTTCCATATTGCAATGTTATCTTCAGACTTGCATGGGAATCACCAGAATCTTTGATATGATTAGATTTTTTTCCCCACACTAAATTCTGTTTACAGTTAACTGGGGAAAAATAATAATCATACCAAAACTAAGAAACTGAATAATCAAAGTGCCTCCAGTGTGTGCTCCACAATGCCTTAAAGAATATGTATCTCTCACTCATAGCCCCATAACTTTTTCTTTTCAAAGCAAATTGATGCTGAAAGATACACCTATGTAAGCTCTTCACAACACAGCAAAGGGAGTTATTTTTTTTTCATTATGATTCCTATGACTATGTGCAATAATCCAAATATATTCAAATTTCCAAAGGGAATCATCCCATTCCTTCCTCTCAGCTCCAGCTATGCACTTGTGCAGGAAGTTGTACTCACATAACCCCAGTGGAGAACCTAATAACTTTTAGAAGGATTAATTGTTTTTTTCCAGTGTAGCTCCCTTAATCTCATGGTTGAAGCTCTAGGGAAAAGTGGGCAGGAATCCATGTTGGGGAAGAGGAGAGGAGAAGGGAAGTTGTGAGATTGCCCACTTCAACAACTGCCAACCATTGGATGCATTTAGCTGTAGTACACAATCACACCCTTTTACACAACTCTGGCAATGACAAGACACTTTAAAGTGTATGTAAATTGCACTGCATTTGCATCCACTCTAAGAACATTTTACATGGCCAGGACTATGTGAAAAACTATGATGCAAATAAAAAGTAGACCAAATACATGCGCTGTTGAATTCAGTTACCTGTAGCTTCCTTTGATCAACTGTCTCTGTGGAAAATGTGCTGGATAAGGGCAATTTTATTCTATTTACTGAGAAGTCCTAGAAGGCAGTGAATTTAAACCTTTTTGATCAGTGGAGCCCTAAAGATTGCACAGTTAAGTTGCTGTCTTCTGCACAGAAAAAGTAAGCATAATGACGGTAGTCTTACTTTTCTGAGCTCTCAGATCCCTTAGAAGCAGATGATGCAATTGGTAGATGTACCTTGAAAATTTGGATGAAAGCCTGAGAACCCTTTATTACAAATAAGTTAACATAGCTAATAAAAGTTGCATCAGCTTTCTTCAATGTTCTACAGTAGTTACAATATGGATGTGCAAGTCCTAGCATAAAAATCTCACTTAACCAGATTGAATGTGGTTACAAAGACATTCTCACTGGCAGTAACATAAATAATGAAATGTGCTCAGATAATAGTGCATGACAACTGTCCCCTTAGGAGCTAAGCAAAAAATGTGTTCAGCTCACCCAGCAATCCCAAAGAGTAAAAGTTTTAACAGAGATAATGCTTTTAGTTATAAAATCTTAGCAATGTATGGTTAAAAGCTGAAGGAAAACACAAAATGTGAAAACTTAATTTAAATAACGTGATTTTTGTTGTTCTCCATTTTTAAATATTAGAAATTCCAGTTTAAACTCCCCTTGGAGCAATAAAGAGGAAATTTTTTCCTTTTGTACGTCAGCTATATCTGTATTTTATCAATCTAAAAGGTGTTAACTTCCTGTAACATAGGTGTTACCATCTTCACTGGCATACAAGTCTTCTGACTTTTCATAAAATGACTACATGTGGACAAAGCTCAAAACACAGCGTCAGATTTTATTACAAGTAAAGGGTCCTGGCTTTTTTAGACTGACCCACCATCAGAGATACCCAGCAAGGGTTAGCTGAAAATACATTTATAGTGGTGTATATGCCTTTAACCAAATCCCAAGAATAAAGATAGATTTTCTGCATCTTATCCAGAACGATATAGCCCTCTCCATCTGTTTGTGGGGGGTCTCTCATCAGCTCCTCTCCTTTGGCCATAAATTATACCAACAGCCCTCCCTTATTGCCTTCTTACCATGATAGAAGATTGGATGGTGTTATGGTTGAGTCACTGCACTGGATACAGGCCTACATTATTATTTTTGTCACAGATTTCCTGTGTAGTCTTGGACAAATAATCTCTTTATTCCTCCAGTGGTAAAATGAGGCTAACACATCTCAAACTCATAAGGATATTCTGAAGATCAGTTGATTAGTCTTTGTGAGATACTCTGATATTAGAGAACAGATGCTTCAAAAAAGCCAGTAAATATACAGCGATCTTTGATTTCTGGTCTTCTACAGCTTTTTTTAAAAAAAGCTTTCCACTTAATAAATCCCAGCTGGATGACTGTTCTTTTTTACTCAGCAGCTCTCACATTAGTTTTCTAAGGTGGAGCCAATTTTCTTCCCTTCTCCTTTTTGGAGCTCTTTACCCTTTGCTGATTTAGTACAACATATCCTTTCCAAACATATTTATTTGCTGCTTTTTATCCTCACATTCCCAAGTGCCTTATAAATGCATGTATATAAAAAACTTCAAAGAAATAAGACTGCTGCAGGGATACCACATAGCAGACAGATAAACAAACTATTAAGTAGTTAGCTAGTCTCTTCGTGATCATATCAGAACACCCACCATGGGAGGTATGGGAGAAATACCATATATTCTATAGAAACTGCAGGGAGGAGCTTTTAATTGTGTGTAATGTAATATGATCAGGACACTAAAATTAACCTCCTATTCTTTTAAGTGTAATTTGGGGTAATTAACCACTCCAAGTAATGAGGATTTTGGGTTTTATGTTCCATCCATAGTTGCTTGCAAGGTCAGCATCTTCTATGGATGTTGCAGTAATAGTAACTCAGAGAAGTATTCTGCATACAAAACTGTCATGACCCGTTTCACCAAAGTTCTGCTTGGAGACTCCTAGCTAAGAACTAACAAGGCATGGTCCTAATAGTCTAAGTGAAATATGGAGGTAAGAATCCAAAGTGGGTGCACATACAACCTATGTCAATTTAGGGAATGCTTTACACTGCTGTACACCTGTCTGCCGAACTGGATTCTGCCATGAGGAAGTCTACGAGGGCTTGCTACCTTCTATAGGAAAGACACTATGATTCAGGATGCTGTCTGTATGGAAAAAAACTATTAAAACCTTTCATATAGCATAATTTGAAGTAGCCAACAAAAGAACACACGTACACTAAATAACAGCAACATCTTTTCATTTTTCTTCTATATTTTTTTCACATTTGTCTTAGGAATAAAGATTTGTCTCAGGAAACTGCAATCTTAAAAATTACTTTTTCAACTGCTCCCTACTCTCCTGTTTTGCTCCATGTGTATGGGGCACGTGTCTGACATAATGCTGCAATAATGTTCCTTTTAAAGTAGTAACTAAAAGTGGGGGAGGGGATGCTGAGCCTGGTTTACTGGGTGTTCACTCATCTGTATAATTTTCACATAAACGAGCAAAACAACCCAGCTTCTTATATTCACATCTCCCCTGTTAAAAAAGGAAGCATGTTTCAGACACTGGGGATATAAACACAGAAGGCAGCAGGTAAGAACAGGAGGGCTACGCTGAACTATGAATCTGTCTGGCTTTGTCAATTAACATAAAGAGTTAGAAAATCTGTTAGTATTCAACTCCAGCCATTGGCAGTTGGCATTGCAGTTAATGGACCGAATGATGCCTCAGAGGCATTTTTCTACCCGATTAACTCCAGGAAATTTAACACCTGTGTAAAAAGTATCCCCCCCCCCCAATAATTTTAAAAGAATTTCTTAGCAGAACATTTTTTCAAGGCAGCATCCATGTCACATAAAAACCAGCTTTCTCCAGCACCCAGGCAAGCAGCAGAGGCCCAAGAAAGACAAGTTCTTTGAAAATGTGAAATCACCAGAGGCCTATTTCACAGGTAACAGTGATGTATTTAGAAGGGAAGAGCTGATGGATATCGAACAGATTTATTTTTAATCATCATTCTATTCCCCCACCTTCAAAGTAACTAACAAATAGCAAACAGATGGTGTTCACAGTCAAGTACTCCAAATGAAGATGTTATCTCAGGGGCAGAGTTGTGGGACCCAAACAACTGAAATGAAGGTAGTGATTTTCCCTCTGGCATAGGTGCAGTAAGAACTTGGACTTAACCATGTCTTGCTAAGTGTCTACCGTATTCCCAAATACAAGGGCCCACGATAGTTTCTTGCCTGGCTTCCACTGACAGGAGGCAAACATCTATTGCAGCAAATGTACAAACTACCATTTAAAAATTACGTTAGAGATAAAACTCCACAGTTCGAGCATTAAAGTTTTCTCTGGGTCCTCTGTTGCTCTGTTGGATCTGCAAAGAACGATGTGCGGCTCAGAATACTTCAGGATGGTTTTTACTGGGACATCGTGGTATCTTGGGGTAGAGTTCATTTTATTTCATATTGTAAAACTGCACTCTGAGATCCCAGTGAGACACACTTTTTGAATTGTGCCATGTACTCACTCATGTTGTATTGGGTTTGCGTGGCAAGGTTTTGGTAGTGGGGGGGCCTACAGGGGTGGCTTCTGTGAGAAGCTGCTAGAAGCTTTGTCCATATCTGACAGAGCGAATGCCAGCCAGCTCCAAGACGGACCCGCCGCTGGTCAAGGCTGAGCCCATCAGCGATGGTGGTAGTGCCTCTGGGAGAACAGATTTAAGAAGGGAAAAAAAACCCTGGGCAACAGCAACTGCAGCTGAAGAGAGGAGTGACAATGTGAGAGCACCAGCCCTGCAGACCCCCAGGTCAGTGCAGAAGGAGGGGAGGAGGTGCTCCAGGCGCCGGAGCAGAGATTCCCCTGCAGCCCGTGGGGAAGACCATGGTGAGGCAGGCTGTCCCCCTGCAGCCCAGGGAGGTCCACGGGGGAGCAGATATCCACCTGCAGCCCGGGGAGGACCCCACACCGGAGCAGTGTGCTCCTGAAGGACTGCAGCCCGTGGAAGGGAGCCATGCTGGAGCAATTCGTGAGGAACTGCAGCCCGCGGGAAGGACCCACGTTGGAGAAGTTTGTGAAGGGCTGTCTCCCGCGGGAGGGACCCCACGCTGGAGCAGGGGACGAGTGAGGAGTCCTCCCCCTGAGGAGGAAGGAGCGGCAGAGACAACGTGTGATGAACTGACCCCAACCCCCATTCCCCGTCCCCCTGCGCCGCCGGGGGGAGGAGGGAGAGAGAACCGGGAGTGGAGTTCAGGTGGGAAGGAGGGAGGGCTGGGGGGAAGCTGTTCTAAGGTTTGGTTTTAATTCTCACTACCCTACTCTGATTTGATTGGTAATAAAGTAAATTAATTTTCCCGAAGTCAAGTCTGTTTTGCCCATGATGGTAACTGGCAAGTCATCTCTCCCTGTCCTTATCTCGACCCACGAGCCTTTCATTATATTTTCTCTTCCCTGTCCCACTGAGGTGCGGGGAGCGATGGAGCAGCTTTGGTGGGCACCTGACATCCAGCCAGGGTCAACCCACCACACACATTTAATACTGTTTTACATCATGGGTAATCCTGCTTAAATCTATCAGGTGCTACCTAACATGAATAAAAATATCACAATTTGACTCAGCAACAGAGACAGGGGTTTAGGCTAGTTGACTAAATTGGTCTGGCACCTGGCTACCAGTTAGCAGAAATGAAGCCCCTAGAATGTAAAATGCTGTGTAATTTGCAGGACTACATTTGTTAATAGTGAATAAATGCGTAATAATGTATATCCATAAAATTGTGGGGGTATTCCAGGGCAAAACTCTTTACCCCCTTAATGCTGCATTGGATGCCTGGCTGCTAGTTTCTGCACAAAAAGACTATTTTCAAGCTAGTTAATTAGTATCTGGTTATCAATGTCTTACATCTGTCAAGTGTAAGAAATATTTCACCTAGTTAGTTAAAATGTTCAATTTGGAACCTGTTTTTATACATGAATATACCATCCATATTACTCAAGGTATGTGCATAATGACAGAGTGCTGAAAGATTTCAAAGCATTGAAAAACCAATAGCCTTCAAGGTAAGGCAAACATGCCTGTGCTCTTCCCTTAATTTCAGAAATAGGGAAGGGCACTGGTATGACCTATATTGAAACTGGCAGACTAGGAAAAAAAAAAAAATCTATGAAATTATCAAGCAGCTACTCATTCCTTAGAGTTTACAGTAGAGAATACAGACCATGGCTGGATCTGAATTCAGCCACTGGGTAAATGAGATTTTCAACAACTGAATTGCAGAGCAGCAGGAGAAAAGAGAAATAAAAAAAGGAAGAAAATTCAAACCCAAAAGATTTTATCTGTCCTCAGAGAGGCACTTTTTAAACAAATTGTAACCAGTTATAACTCTACACTGTATGACTCTGAGGACATATTCACCAGCCAAGACAACTAATTCTTTGTGCACTCAGGAGGGAAGCAATATGCCCCCAAATATTTTATGACATGAGGAAATGGAGGGCAGCATCATCTCTGTCTTATTCCTACCTGCCTGCCTGATTATTTCAGTGGGCTCTGTGAAGACCTGCTGTAACTGGTTTGCCACCTTCTTGAATACAAATAATTTCCTATAAATTGTGTCCCCTGCTTTTCAAAGAGGTTTGGAAATGATATATTTTTTTGTTTTAAAAACATTATTATATTATGGCAACATTCCACCATATTCTTGCCAAGTTTCTTATTAGTATCAGCAGCATCCACCACAATCCAACTCTTCCCTCTGCTCAGCAAGCTGCCTTCTCAGTGGATGATGAAACGTGGCATGGATAAAATCTTATTAGCGATGCCCACACGTGCTGTGCAAGGGCTTGTACGTGATCTATAGTGCTGAAGGAAGACACACAATCTGATTACAAAAGGGGATTTTGTAAAGGGTTCATCTCTATGGTTGCTCAGTCAGTACAGGCAAAGCTTGCACATCTCTGTCTTTAAATGGTTTGAGATAAAATCTGCTTCAGTCCATTCTGATTTCCATGCTTAGCCCACAGGAATTTAGGAAAGCAGGGCTTTCCTTTTCCTACTTTTTCATGCTTTGTAATACTAATACTTAGTGTTTAGAAAGCACTTTACTGTTTCAACTTGCTGCCTAATTAAATACCACTGTAAGGTACTAACTCGCCTAGAAGGGTAACAGTTATTCAGGCATAGTACTGCACAATGATATCTGATATTTTGCACTTCTGTTCTAAAAAATCGGGAACTGCTGTGATTTCTCACAATATGACAGCAGCAGGGAAACACTGACTTTTTAACAGTACTGACATTAGGTGGTATTCTTCCTGATGTTAAGGGCCTAATTCTTATTGATGGGAGCACTACTGTAAGGCAACGTAAAGAGGGTTTTAGGTGTTTGAACACTACCAGGTAGTTTCATTCCCAGTTTTGCATCCTGTGCCATGTTCCCCAGTTGCCTAACCTGCTTGCATGTTAGAACGCTCCTGAGCTCCAGCTGGAACCAAATCCAGAAGTTCTCCTTGTAATGAAGTCTGAGCACACTTCAGATGTGATTGTGGACCATGCCTAGAGCAGCCTATTCCAATGTGCCCTGACAGTCCTTCCCGGTATGGCTCTGAGCATGTGTGAAATACTGTCAGCAACAAACTGCAAAAACACAATGCTGGCAAACTAAATATCGGCCTTAACATTATATGGTCATCTATCACAGAATCACAAAATGGTTGAGATTGGAAGGGACCTCTGGAGACCATCTGGTCCAAACCTATGCTCAAGCCCATCCACGTAGAGCTGATTGCCCAGGACCATGTCCAGACGGCTTTGGAATATCTCCAAGGTGAGAGACTCCAAATTTCCCTGGGCAACCTGTGCCAGTGCTTGGTCACCCTCACGGTAAAAAGTGTTTTCTGATGTTCAGATGGAGCCTCCTGTGTTTCAGTTTCTGCACACTGCCTCTGGTCCTGTCAGTTAAAGGGGATGGAATAGCCTGCAGTGAGCCAAGTAGATGGAAGCTAATTGACGTGTTTCATTCCTGTTTCCAACTGAAGCGTGTAGCACAGGACTATCCCTCACAAAATCTTTGGTTCATTTCAGGGAAAGAAAGATGCAAGTCTTGCAGCTCATGGTGAAATGTCCTCAGCACTGTCAGCCACTCCTGGATACAGGCTTTGGCACTGAACATGTCTTTAATTCCAAAGGTGTAAAGTATTACCTTCAGTCAACTTGACAAGCATTTTTCTTCCAAAATTTAGCCTTCAAACCCACAAATCTCAGCAGCAAGTATCGCACAAATCTTTAAAATTGGGCGGTAGCTAGGACCTGCTGCTTTTAACTCTCTTTTAACCTTTGCTGAGCTGCTGTTCTTTAAATGGCTGCTACTGCTAATTTATTGCCCTTCCCAGCATTATCACTTATTATTAATTTATTTAATTGTTTCTTCTCACTTGAATGGTGGAAGATAATAGCCGTGTCATAGGGATGCAGCACTAACTCTGGGAACCAGCCCTGGCGATATCATGGCTGTGTCACAGCGGACAGAATGTTGGCAGTGGCCGTGGAACAGAGGAGTCATTGACGTGGCAGCTCAGGACGGGTATAAAGAGGGCTGCGCCAGGCCAGACCGGGAGGTGAGGAGGCAGAGGTGAGCAAGGGCTGGGAGGAGGGGGCAGAGACAGAAAGGCAGGGACGGCAGGGGCTACCTGTGGTGGTGGCGGCACAGCCGGCGGATGGGGCGGGGGGAGGAATTAACTTTTCTTGCTTCTCCAGACACCATGAAGGCATGTGACCGAATCATTGGCTGTTTTTTGCTGTCTTCTTTGGGAAACCTTTGGGGGCTTTTCCTTTTGCATACAGGTTGCATAAGCCTCAATTTCTTAGGAAGCTGGGCTAAAAAAAATTCAGAGCATATTAAGTGTCGTATCTAAGATTACAGTCTGCAAGCATGGATGTGTAAACCAGTTTGCTGCCTTTTTTGAGCAACGTAGCAAATATGTATGACAAAGGAAAGAGCAGGTCCTTCAGCAGTGTAACTGAACCCAGCTGGCTCCTAGGGAGCTTGTGAGAATCCCTTTCACCTCTAGACTTCAAACCTCTGCTGGGCTCTCTAGGATGCAGGAATGAACAAATCTTAGGTTTAGCATCAGAAGAGACAGACCCTGAGCATGGCAGAAAAGCTGAAGGACTCACTTTGATTTATAGGCACCAGCTGTTACACCCTATAATAACTAATTTCATCAAAAGGGCTGAGATCAGTTTCTCCCTACCAACAAAGTGGAAGGAAAACCTTTAAGTGAAACAGCAGAAAATGATCTCATTACAAGCCTACAACACCTAGACTGAAAAATCTTTTGCTGCCATCCTGGTAGGACTGCTACTGTCACAAGAGCAGCTGAACCACTCTACTCTAGCAAAATAAGCTTTCTTACAAGATGTGCAAGTGCGAGGTACTGTGAAGTTGCACAGGAGGACCTGTGCTTTTAAGGATAAGGAACATACTGCATGGCAGCCAGCTGACCTACGTCTACAGCTGAAGACGTAAAGCTGACCCACAGCTAACCTACAACACAGAAGGAGTGCTAGTTAAACGGATGGTGTCTTTTAAAATGATAAACTGAGCAGGAGCAGCAGCATAGAGACAGGTTTGTTCTACTGCCATATGTAAGAAGCGAACCAGTTCAGTACAGCACGATGAGCTACTGCTGGCAGGGAAACACAACTCAGAGTAACTCCTACCTCCTCAACATGCTGTGCTGTGGGGAGGAAAGCATGCTCTTGGTACGTGAAGGCAAACCCAGGCTTGGGAGTGCTCCCAGCAGTAAGTGAGATGGCAGCATGGGCTGAGCTGGACAAACCAGGTGGGTGCTGGGGCCCCGACACAGGCAGCAAGGCTGCGGCAAAGCCAGTGCTGCTGTGCTTTCACTGCCACCAAACCCTTGGCATCAAAGCTCACAGAAGCAGTGACACCCAGCCGCAAACACGGCTCGCCACGTGAGCCTGGATAACCTTCAAAAACAGCAAGGGGATAAACAGCATATTTGTAGGGTTGCTGGGCCGTAAAGAGAGCAGAGGAGGAGACAGAAGCGAAACCTTCCCCCAGCGCAGTGATGGTAATTGCATCAGCATAGGGAGAGACTCTCACACACGGGACCAGATTTTTAACTGCCACCAAACGAAGTAGCTCTGTTGAGATCAGCACAGTGCTGCTTCACGATGTATGAGGATCTCCCTGTTGGCAGAAATCAGCCTTCAGGAAAACAGGCTCCCATTTAGTTTGCTGAGTCCTGCCCAAATACACTGACTTTTTTTAGCAGAGCCTTCCCTGTCCCTCTGTGGAGCTGCATGGTCGTATGACCACTAAAGAGCACATGAGCAATTACTGCTACAGTGGAAAAGGAAAGATCTAAAAGAAAAATTGAAAGTTACTACAAAACAAAAATGCATATCCTAAACCTGTCTATTAAAGACAAACCATAACTGTTAATTAAGCCACCTTGCCTATAGTTAAATTACATGACACCAACACTTTATCACTGGCAAGCATGAGTGACAGTTCTATACTTTGGAGTTTTACAAGACAAAACCAGAGCAAGGAAAATAGCTTTGCTGTGCTCAATAAATGTATGCAAATTGCCACAGCAGGAAACTATCATTAATAAAGTCCAGTTAGAAAGACATCTCCCAGATTACTCAGTGTTACTTCTCTTTCCATTTTATTTTTATTTTTTAGCAATCTAACCATCTTTCTTCAAGACTTCACACAGACAAGACTTTTCCTGGGACCAGCAGCTCCTACCTTGCTCAAGACCAACATCTGTGGTCTGATGAGATCAAATGGTGTCAAGGAAGATGAAGTCCAAATCTCCATGAGATAAATCATTCACTACACTTCAATATAGGAACAGGTGTCTGAGTTTACTGTCAAAACGACATCATTCAGAGAATATAAGAATAATTGTACAAAATCAGACCAAAGGTTCCCCTAGTTCAGTATCCTCTGTTCAGCAGTAGGAGAACATAAGTACTATCTTGGGAAGGACTACAAGAAGCAGGATAAATTCTGGGTGATCTTTTCCTGAAACAACCTTCTAGCTTCAAGTATGTAACACCTTGAAGGAACTAACATAAAGGGTGTATGTAGAGCATCATGTTCAGTAGCCACAAATGTATTTATCCTCTGAATTCGTTCAGTCTGTTTTTGAACCCTGCCTGTTCTTGGCCTTCTCAAAACCCTGTGGTGCTGAGTTTCACAATTATATGCTGTGGGGAAAGGTGTTGCTTTCAGTTTGTATTGAAGCTAATTTATTATAGCTTATAAATTCACTGGGTGCCCTTTAGTTCTTGTGTTGTGAGAAATAACAAGTAGTCATTTCCTATTCACTTTCTCTGCTCCACACGCCTTTTATAGATCTGCATAATATCTCCTGCTTTTTTTCCAAGCTAATGAAACCATTTAATACTTCCTCCTGTATAAACCACTGTATACCTTAAATCACACTTGCTCTCCTCCTCTGTAATCTTTCTAGTTCTTTGCAATAGTCAAGGTTGAAAATGCACCAGGAATTTATACAGTAGTACAATGATGCTTTCTGTCTTATTCTATTCTTTTCTTAGTAACTCTTAACATTCCCTTTGCCTTTTTCACCTCTATGCAACACTAAGCCGATGTTTTCATAGATCTATACAAGACAATTGTAAGATATCTTTTGCAAGCACTAATCACTAATTTAGAACCCATCACAGAATGGCAAAGAACATTGAGAAGATAAAGATAACTTACAGTCTGAAAGGAGGAGGACTGTGACAATCTAGAAGATTCAGTGTAAAGTAGCAATGTGGTAATTTTGCAGTAAGCTGGATTGATTTCTTATGAGTCACCTTCCTACATAGTCTTAGTTGCTATAGAGCAACACGGAGATTTCCCATGTTGTGGCACAACGGTAAGGGGACAGGTGAGCACTGGGTCTGAATCCGTTGTACCAGTCAAACATGGATCCAACTAAGTGATTTTGAATATGTGTTTAAGACTGCAGGGCCTAGAAGTAGAGATGGAAACCACATCCTCATCAGCTTTAAAGGAGAGGACTTGGGAATCTGGGGGCAAATGACCCGTTTTGATAGTAGGTACACAGTTTTGTATTGTAACATGGGCCACTGGAGACTGATGTTCCACACTATGATTGGGCTAAATATGATGAACAAAGGAAGAGGTGGAAGATTAGAGAAGAAAAAGAAATCACGGTGGGAAAGGTTTCAAGAGAAGAGATTATTACAACAAGAAATAACACAGAGGACATTTTGGACAAATTGTTTACATGACATTGTATCTTTAAATATATGCACCAGGCAGGGTGCCTAATTAGTTGTTCTTACTTCTGTAACCAGATTTAAATTTTTCTTGATGCTTAATTCATGGAAAGAAGTCCAAAGCATATTTCACTGGAAAAGTGATATACAAGCAATGCAGAGCATGAGTGAGCAAAATCATAATGTCGCCTAAGTTACGGACACTGAGCCATGAAATACACATTTTCAAATATCTTGGAGATGCTTATTGATTTAGCATAAAATCCCCCACTTCACCCCACACAATGCAGGTCTCAGAAGACAAGTTGGGAGAGAAAGAGAAAAAAAAAAAAAGCACACACTAAACAAATCTTTCAGCTTAAACATTAAGTTTTGAAGCAATACATTTCATCCACATGGTGCCAGACCTCCATCACCCATGCAGATACTGAATTTTGAAGCATATCAGCCCTTTTCCTTACTGTCTTGAAAATGTCTTTGCTTTCTTGCTGGAACCTTCAAAAGTAAATGGCTTGCGAATCTCTCTGTTGACCAGGGCCAGTGCTCACATTTTTCTCATGTGAATCTAGCACTCTCATTCACCTTTGTGTTTCGTATAAATTCTAATATATCTCCTTAGTAACTCTGACTGAAGATGGCCTCCACACTGAACTGGAATACTAGACCAGAAGGGAAGGTTATTTTGGCACATATGCTGAAATAGCATTTACAGGCTCATAGTTATTTTAGTGGTAGCAGACATCTCAGAACAGACATGTGTACCACCTAGATTTAGAGGGAACACAGATATGTGCAGAAACATGAGCCTGGACTTTGTCTTCTCAAGCCTGAAGAGGATGAGAGAAGTCATAGTGGACAAATAGGAAGGTTTTGGGCAGGAGAACAGAAATAATGCAAGGAAAGTTTTGGAACAAGAGAGAAATGCAAACACTGACCAGACAGCTCCAAAAAGAGACTTTCAATAGACACATACAAGCTTATTTAAAACAAACTACATTACTGAACTCAAACAGTTCAATTGCTGCCAAATGCATCAGTCTAAATGAAGGCAATGCGACTTAATAGACGACAGTGTACTCCACAGCTCTTGACAACCATTTCAGTCCTTGACAAGATCTTGGAAAGGAGAACTGAAATTGCAGCAAGATGTCCTTCTGAATACAGGAGGTAGCATTGCTATTGATCTTCGTTGCTTACTTTTGTAGCTGGCTTTGCAGCTTCTGCATACTTAAAAAGCTCTAAGAATCCTTTTGCTGGCTTCTAAGAAATCATCAGGTCAGAAGGAAGAGTCAGAAGTTTGGATTTAAGATCTAGAGAGTTAAGCAACTACAAACATGCAGAAATGAAAAATTTAGACATTGGGCAAAATATCAATTAAAAATGTCTACTATCCATCACTTCATTATTACATCAGTTCTTTTGATTGGTTTAACTACAACTGCTCTGCACTAGGACAGACCTCAAAATACATTGCTATTTAGATCCCAAACACTGTTAATTCACCTTCTTTAGCCTTTCATAAAAGTTGCAGACTGCTTCGGCTTGCTTTCTTCCAGCTGCTCCTGACTTGATCAGGCATGGCTATTGGAACAATATGTCTACCAAGTGGAGCCTGATTCTCATTTAGAAACAAAACAAAATAGCAAGCCATTGTCTTAATTTGGAATTGAACCTAAACAAACAGTTCTAGAGACTCAAGAATGGTCTGTCAGTTTTTCCAGTCATTTTTCATTTCCAAGTTCTCTATTTTCTTTTCAATGGGAAACAAAACACAGAAATGCTGAAAGGATTCCCCCCTGCCCTGGTAATTCTGGTCTAGTTTTTCAAGTCTAAGGGAGGGGGGTGAAACAAACATCAGCCAAACTTTTGGATGCTTACATGAATTAAACTACCAGACTTCAAAGTTGTGCCAGCTCTGAGCAGTGTAAAAGGATTTGGACTTCTCTGATATGCTTTTTCTTTGTTGTGAGAAAAAGGAGCAAACATGGATGTGGACTATTCTTTACTTTTCTGCTTTTCTTATTGTTGTTATAATTGTCTTGAAGAAAGATAAACAAAGACAAGAGAAGTATGAATTTCAGGGTGCTTCCTGAAGAGCTTTGTGTTCAAACTTTCATCCTGTGCATCACCAAGCAACTGCTTTCCACTTCTACATGTCTGCGTCTCTTAACCCACCCACATTGCAATCCTATAAGATCATACATATTTATGTCAATCACAGTTACTCCCTGTCTCCCCTGGGTGGCTGTCAATCTGTTATCAGGGCAGAATCACTTTAACCTGCTCTAAGAATTTATGCCTTTCGTCATGACTGTAGTACAGAAATATCCTCTGCTAATAACAGGTGTTAGCAGTATAGAATCACAGAATTGTTTGGGTTGGAAGGGACCTTGTCCTGACATACTTGGATGTTATTCAGCATTGTTTCAACTGTATTTCTTCTCATCATCCTCCTTTAAGCAAGTTACTTTTATTCTAGTATAGAAAAAAGCCTTAGTTCCCTGTTCAACTGCTTTCAGCAGCACGCTGATAAACCCAACCTGTTTAAACCAGTGTCCTGCTGCAGTTTTTAAGCCTTTTCTGTAAAGGGAGATAAACATCTCAAATATTACATACTTGGATACTAGTTTTGTGTGTCATCAATCAGTATGCAAGCAGAGAAGCCCATTATCAATTTCTGATTTCTGCTTGAAAAATCAAACCCACTTCAAGGGGAAGTCAGCTAGAATTTCACCTTATGAAAACAGACATGAATTGACTGACTTCACTGGTGCAATACCCACTCCTGTCACATGAAGACCTGGCCTACCATTTGGACAGAGTTAAGAGATATAAGACCTCTCTCCACATGACCTCAGATATATTTCACTGACCCGTGCCAAAGTTTCCACACCTAGAAAGGCAGATCAGGTCTGAATTTCCTAATAAGGCCTATGTGCAAACAGGCTATATTCCCTTCCTTAGGTACTTGGGATGCTCTGGGTGTGGTTGCACAGTGCCTTCTTCCATTCCACATGTGTCTAGCCCTTTTATAGCCTATTATACAATAGTGCCATGCAGCTCATTTAATTTAATCCTTAAGTGCTTTAACAAAGGATATGATAAAATACCAAGTATTAGAAGCACTATCAACAGAAGTAAAACTGTCAGCTGTATAAAAGACAGCCCTTCTTAAAACAAATCTTTTCAATAACAGCTATGGAAATGCAGTACAAAGATTTTCTTTTTTTTTAGAGCAAAGTTTGGTCTAAGCATGAAAGTTGCCCTTTAGTAGATCAGGTCTACTAAATAGGTCCTCTGCTTTGTTTTAAAGGTGACCAGAGATGCCTGTGAGTGCTTACTGAAGGGTGCTGTCTTCTTGCTGTAACAACACAAAGAGGAGCAGCTCTAGTTGCAGTAGAAGCGTTGGTAATATTACTACCTGCAGCACGGGAAATATTCTACTCTCCCCTAGCCCCTGTTGCAGAGCAGAGAAACAAACATGCAGTTATTTTTGGTGTTAAATATCTGCTTCTAATCATCTGAATTTCTCATGGTTACACATGCAATCATCTGCTGTCTTAAGCATTTAAAAAATACTGACACTTGGGCCAACAGGTTTGTTACACACCAATACTGGTCAAATAAGTTGCAATTTGTAACCACCTCGCCCTTCTTCCTTTTCCTCCAACTTAAAAGGAATGAAAAAAAATCACCCTCGTAACGATCAGAGTGGCTTGTATATGAGCATTCGCTCTTCCATTTATCATTTCTGTATTTCTTTTTCATCATGACTTGATAGTGTTCAGTGCAGATGAGCAGATCCCCTCCACTACCACTTTATCATCATGCTGTTTTGCCAGAAGCTCTGCAGATGAATGGCCACGAGTGGTTAACAATGCTGTCAGTGATGCCTAGAGCAAAAGTATGACGTTTAAAATGTGCACAGCTTGAACAGGGCATGCATCCTGAGTAACACAGGATCTACAACTTCCTGAAGTTTACCAAAATAAGTCTGTTTTGAAAGTTATTGCTTAATGAAGTATTAGTACAGATAGCAAAACAGGTCCTACCCCATATATTATGATATCTATTTAAAGTCCAGTCCACCAGGAAGAAATGGTATAAACAGGGATTTCAGAAGAGGCTTGGTTTGATTCAGGGAGCTATTCACAAGTGCATATGCAGATGCTAACTCCTTGTTCTTGCAATTTCTACCCCATGGTGTTAAAGTCCCACATCAGCCCTGCTGCATACAGGTTATTAGCCTCTTTGCTTGTTCATAGGCATCCTTTATCTTTACATTTTCCAGCTTCTCATGTTTAGAAGCATATCGTTACATTACATATCACAAAATGGAGAACAATACAGTGGAGTACCAAACTCAGCCTCTAGATATATTCAGTACAGCAAGGGGGGCATTTTCAAAAGATACTGGAGTGGTTTGGGAAGGATGTGTAGCAGGGGAACTTTTTTGGAAGCAGACAGGCGTAGGGAGAGAGGAAGACAGGGCAGAAAAACAGAAATGAGGATCAGAGCCAACTGACATGAAAGGGGATTTCAGGGCAGGAAGCCTGAGAGGAAAATTCTTAGGTTTATTGAGAAAAAGTTATTGTTAATATTTTTAAGATCCATTTTGCATAGTGCTAGTGTAATGGAAGCAGTCCCTGAAACTGAGTTTTCTGTAAATGGATTTCTAACAGCTGACAGGAGCTTAAAATATCTTTTTATGTAGGAGCAGTTCAACTTCCCCCCAATATGTTCTGTGCTTTCCTTCCTTCTATTTCACTGGGACTAAAATCAGCTTCTCTGAGGACAGTCCACCTCTTCCTCCTGCTGCCTCATCTCCTGCACCTCCAATGAGAGTCTTCTATAACGTCACCATTGATGTCACTAGCGGAGGGCTAAGACGGTAAATATAAGGCAAGGGGTGAAAGAAGCATTTGTAGTGGGAACAAGTCAAGTATCAAGAAACTAAGAGACTATTTTCACGGCAATGCTTGTCTCCTTAGAGATGAAAAATGAGGAGGAGTCAGATGAAGGAAATTTCAGTGATTAGAAAGTGAATTGGGTTTAGATTTTTTTATGTATTCAGTGAGATCACAGTAACTGTTTACATTCGTAACGCAGACATGAAACTGAAGACATGAAACCGAAGACTTAGTCTAGCTGTAAAATTGTATTTAGGTGTGCATATAGGAAATGTATACAGAAGAAAAAATCCTGTTGAATTTTGTTCCTTGCCTTAGACTATAAAAACATAGGAGAATGGTTATTATTAATTGTGCATATAAAGCAGGCCATAAATTTCTTTCTAAAAAGCTGGTGAAAAAACTGGGGCAGGTAGTGCTGGCGGTAATGCAACGACAAGAAGGTTCATTTTTACTCCTGTTAATGCAATAGGTCACCACAAAAGCTGCTGCAGTAAAAACCAATTAAAGAGCCAAAAGAATGGAAAAAGCTTAACTATACATAGGACTACAGTCCCCTTGCATTTATCCTGAAGAGAGAAATAATCATTATATCGTATTAGAGAGCCTAAAATAAATTTGAGAGACCTGTACTCCTATGAATCTGGCCCACAGACCTTGGAGTAATGGACACAAACATTTTAACATGGCCTTAGCAAACACCTATCTTAAAATGCAGTGAGTTTAATGCAGGAAATTGCCACTCAGTTTCCTATAATGTTGCTTATCTCAGTTATTGTCAGTTTGACTGTACCACGTACACATTCTTGCTCTCACCATACGTGTGAAAAGCATAGAATAGAATCTAGCCAGAGGAAGGAATTCAACATAAATAATCTAGCAAAATAATAAAAAAGCAAAGCAGTAACAGAGCATCTGCATTAATTATACTTCTCCTCATACCTCTCACACATGCCACCAAATTCTCTGTGTTGCCATCACTTGGTATTAATTGAACAACATATCATCAATCTCATACACTACCAGTTATATTATCAGCATCTAGAAAGCAAAGAGTTCTATATCTAACTGCTAGGTACATATTCACTTGGCAATAAACTCGATTAAATCAAGACATTATCTTCTCAAAACTGTTTGTTACTGTCTTTCTGGTGGAGATTATGACCTGTACCTTTGAACCTTGTAAAACAAAACATATGTGTACTTTTCATGTGCTTCAGTCTGAAGCCAGCTCATTAGCTTAAGTAGATGATGGTATTTTGAGGCAACTTAGCTGACTTATGAATAGCCACACTTGGAATGTGAAAAGGTATCTTTGTCTTCCTGGCAATAGGGAGATTTTAATTTTTTTTTTTTTTTAATGTAAAAGCTTGCATTTTAGCAGGTTATTATAAATTAGGCTATTGGTCTTGACTTTCTATCCTGATCTTCAGTAAACCTTTTTTCTATACATTTTGTTCATGATTACCGTTACAGTAGGAAAGCAAGAACTGTAGGAAAAAGGCCAGTGATGAGGAAATGCATTTATTTAAATAATTACTTGTACTGCGGTAGCACCTAGAGACTCCTATGAGGTCTTCATTTTGCTATTTTGCTGTGATTTAAAAAACAGTCATTGAAGAGCTTAATTTTGTTTCATGAGAAGGCAACAGGCAAATCATGGGTGGGGGAAGGGAGCAAATGACACAATTTTGATTAGCTTGATAAGCAGCACAATTGTCTGTGGCTGCCTGAACTGTATTTGCCTGAGTTGTAGCTTACTGGCAAGTACTTAATTTCACTTCTAGAAACGAGAACACTACAAACCAGAATACTGCTTTTTCAGTCAGATTTTTCCTGCTGACAAAAGGATGGAAAACTAGCAGTGCTCTCCGTTAAAGTCATTCTAGCTTTGCAAAAGCAGCCCCCCGATGCTAGTCTTACTTGTGTAGTCTAGTAAATGCCATGTGTATCTCCCACTTACAAACTCAATTTCAGAGCGGCTCAGAACCTCAGCTATAGCCCTTAAGAGCAGAGAAAAGGTATAGTTCAATTTTTAATAAGCAGCAGCAACCTGAAATTGGTGCAAGCTGCTTAGCTCTAGATAAAGCTGCGGCAGTTAAACCACAGTTAAAACCCCAAAGAGAAAATGACTGAGAATCAGGAGCGCATCCAAAAAACCTGCAGCACTTAATTGACTTTGTAACCAAGGTATGACTACAGTCATATGAAACTTAAGAAATCTTCATTTTGTTTTCTCAATCTTCCTTTCCTTTGAAAACAAAACTAATTTTGTTGTTCACGTTTCCCATGCTGGAGGCTTGGCTACCTGCAGTGCAATGCAGTAGAATCTGAGACTAGCCTCTTTAATGAAACAGAAGATGGGTTATAACTGAGACCGTCGTATTTCCCTGGGGTAACTTTTGAGACAGACCTAGCAGCTTACTCTTGCCTTTCTCGGGCACCAGCTGCAGCCAGAAAGCGCTTAGAACACAGGGTCCCCTGCCTTAATATTAGAAAAGCCATAGCAAAGCACTCAAATTTTCCTTCCTTTTAAACTGCCCTGCCCCACAAAAAAACCCAAATGACCATGGGCACCCGAGTCAGCCCACAGGCATGGTACAGGGATGGCATTTTTTGATTGGTTATGTCTAAAGAGAAGACTTCTCTGCCTCTAATTTTTTTTTTCAGCATCTTCAGCAATTGCTCTGTAAAAATAGCCCCGAGTTTGCCAGTAGGCATCTCTTTGAAGGGAGGAATAGTCTTAAAGTACGGGCCTTGGAACAGAGCTGCAGTGAGAAGTCATTCTCTCAGCTGCATTTATAGGTGCAATTTTTTCACGTACCAGTACACTAAAGAAGCAATTCTGTGTTTGAGTATTGGATTTCTACCCACTACAAGCAAGAGCAAGTCAGACCTGCAGCCTTTCCTGTAATATTCTGCTCAGACTTAGCACAGATGTGTTACAGTAGTCAGACCACTGGCCTGGTCTTCCAAGCTTTCTCCAAGAGTAGGCAAGTTTGACGCTCAAGTGCTGTTCTCTTCAAGGCAGGCAGTGACAATAAGATTTTTTTAATCTCTGAGTTGTCTAGAGCAACTTGACTTCTCTCTGGCTTAAACCAAATTTGGCTGCTGAAACTTGTAGTCTAAATAAACCTGCTGCCCTACCATTCTCCTTGACCTGGTTATGCTCCAGTTTTCTGTTCTTTTAAAAGTTGTCAGGGATTTGTTAAAAGTTTTGGCTGTATCGGGACAATCTGTGAGATTTGAGTATGTAATTTTTTCTTAATTCATTTTCCTAGCTCATAAGACATTAAGGATGCTGAAGCCTCTTAAGATGGTGAGTATCAAGTTCATTGTCCCTTGTCTAAGATGTACCAAAGCTGCTCACAGCTTTTGGAGCAAGAAAAAAAGTTCGAGACACTCAGGCCCTAACTAGCAAGCCGTACTGCAGTAGTACAGCAATAAGAGAACCGCATAAAGCAAAATTATATAGCTTTTTGCTTCCCTATGTTCCCTCGCTGGCATCCAGCCCATTTCTAAGCTATGTCAGAATGATTTCTATGGGTTAGTTTTCCTTGATGTCAGAGTAGCAGCTGAGCAATTACTTCTTTTTTATTTCATTTTGGAAACGAAAAAAGGCAAGTAACAAACCCATCAACTACATTACAGGCAGTTTTTGCAAGCAAAGTAGTCAGATCCATTTCTGTTTAGATAAAATGGAATATATATCTTCTGAGGTACAGCAAAGAAAACAGAAAATAAGTGATTTTTAAACATTAACTGCCTGACAGTGTAAGCACAATGAGCTGCTCTGCAACTTGCACTATGAAGCATTTAGAATAATTTCCAGGTACCTTTGAGAGACAGAACTGAGAACGACTTGTCTAAACAGCCAAACGCTTCCGTCCTCAGTGTCGGGGCCAAAGATGCATTTTCAGATCACATCCACAGCGCTGTGCTTCTCTGAGAAAGACCCTCCTCAGATAACCCTTTCGGTAACCTGTTTCCCTTTTTTTTTTTTTTTAAAAAAAAAGTCTAAAATGACTGTCGGGAAATACTTGACAGCCAAAGACCGAGCCAAGCCTTCGTTTAGCATTAAGAGATCTGCTAAATGTACAGATCTGGTCTGCAGAAAGCATTCGTTTGGCCCACTGGCTTCCTGTGAGCGTTCGGGTATCCGCATCGGGGCGCGAGGCAGGGAGCCCCGAACCGCTGCCGGGGCAGGGCAACTTCCCCAGCCCAGTATTGCGCCGCGCAGGCGGGCGAGCGGTTGGGATCCAGCAGCGGCACCGGCACATCCGCAGAAAGCTGTCTCGGGGCTAAAGAGCCCAGCTTTTTCAGTCCAATCTCCTATGCACAGCTCTGCCTCTTCTGGATATGAGCTGGTTCATGCAGCGTGGGGCGTGAGGAAGCAATTAGAACAGTAAATAAAACCCAAATGTAAGTACCAGTGAGATTTGTCTCTATAATCTCTGTCCCTGCTTTAAATGAATTTTCGCTACACAAACGGCAGGCCGTCGGAACGGGCCTGGCTCCTAAAATATATTTGATGCCGTGGATCGTGCCAAGACTCCACTAGCTAAGGATCTTACAGTCACAGAGGCTTTAGATCATTGAACATGGATAAATCCTGTTCTCTTTTCTTTTTTTCCCCACAATGGGCTGGCATTAGGTTTGTATGAACAATTTCCCTCAGCCGTTTCAGCATGCAGAACAAAAGTACTTTCCTTTGTCTGATCCAAACGAAATTTTTTCAATTTAAAAAAAAAAAAAAAAAAAAAGTTCAATCCAAACCAAAATATTTTTTCCTTGTTTCAGGCATCTTTAAACAAAAATAAAGCAAAGGAAGTGAACAACTATGAACCTTACCAAACACGTGTAAAGCAGCAGCTTGCCAAAAAATGTGAGATGCGCTAGTTTTAAATCTATCTTCAAAAGGTGCCTATTTTTTTTAAGAGAATGCTTTAACCATCTGCTTACAGAAGATTGTGATGTAACTCTCTTATCGCTATTAACACTGCTCACTTTGAATTAAACACTTAAGTGTTCACAACTACAACACAGGTATCCCACTTCCCAAATGAGGGCCTAGCAATTCGTCCCCAGTGTTTGGCTCAATGAATATTTCAATTGTCCCATGCAAAGCAGAAAAGCTACAACAGAAAATTTCTGAACCATATTTGTGTGCCAATCTCATAGAGCCTCTCCCTCGCATCCAGGATTTCCTTGTGGGTCTGGTAGGTAGGAAAAGTAGGTATGGGTCTTCTCGGGTAGAAAAGGGATTTTTCATTTGTTGGATGACCCTGGATGAAAATGGAAGAAACTAATTCCTTCAGATTCCCTCCCCAGCAAATTCAATGTTAATTCTCAAGTTGTTTTGAAAAGAATAAAGAAATTACTGAACGAGAAGTCATCAAACCTTTAACTCTGTACTAACTAGACAGTAAGAAATGTCACCAAAGAGGATAAGTATCCAGGAACTAACATCTGTAGTATATACTGTTGGTAAGATTAATTTCATTACCTGTGGGAAAAACAGTAATTTATGCCTGCAGACATCCAGCTTTGTGTTCAAATAATATGAGTATTGCAAAGAGTAACTTTTAATCCTGGTCATGGATAGGTAGGTCCTGGCAGGCTTCTCTTGCCCATCACAATACCAGCCACACGTTGTGGTTGGTTTCAGCTAGTGCTCATCTCTCAGACAAAAATATATGACCATTTCTTACTCTTGTGGATTACGGTCAATGACTTCTGCTTTATTTGAACACACGGACATTCAGTTTTTTTAGTGCCTGTGATGTGCACACCACCGATCTCCAACATTAACCATGCTGTTACAAAGATTATGCTTCTGTTCAGATCAAAGAGGTGTGAACACACTGATTTGTCGCTTACTACTTCAGAACTGGAGCCTCTTTATTATGGTTTCTAACCCCTCTGCCCATCAGACAGCTTTGCATGGTCAGGTTGCCGATTCGGGCGGGTAATTTGGGCAGAAGCCTACTTAGTTCAGCAACCCAGGGAGCCTTGCCTTCCCTCCTTGTTTGTGAGTCAAGACATACGGACAATGACTTTGACCTTTTTGTTAACGCAAAGCATGTTGCTGAAGACCCTCGGCTATATCGCAACGCGGAGAGTTCACGGTTTTGTTTGTCGAGACCACGGCAGGCGACTCCGGGTGCTTCAGAAGTTGCCGGGAGTCTCCGCTGAAGCCCCACTCGTGTTTGTACCTGCAAGAACTACACAGGCTGTTGGAGCACGGTGCCTGCCTTCAGGGCCCAGGTGGGGAGCAGTGCTAAAGCAGAAAGCGATGGCCGTACAGCAGTTAGAGGGAAGGAGGCAACGCTGGTGAGGTCCTTGCCCGGAGAAAGGAGAGCCCTGCACGGGCGAGGTGACAGAGTGCTGTTTACGAGCCCTTTCACGCTCCTGGCTTGCGATAAACAAACGAACCTGTGTTTCTCACACGCTGGGAGCGCGTGAACGCACGTGAAAGCAACATGTGAGGCTTCACGTGCAGCGGGAGGCTGACAGTGACTGCCCCAAAGCCTGATGCGAGCAGTTGGTGAGTCTCTGACAGCACCCGTTCTGTTCGCACTCCTGTGGGCTGCACTGCTCGCAGAGCCGCAGGTCTACCCGGCTCCTCCGGGAGCCGCTGGCTTAAGAGGAGACCTTTTCTTATGAGAGGGGCGAGAGATGCTTCTTCAGTGGGAGCTCTTGCATCCCTTTGAACCAACTTCATGTTCTCCCTTCGTTATTTGCTTCTTGGTCCCAGAAGAGGATATTGCTTGCAGGACCAATGCCTGAGTATCTTCAGATCATTACTTTTTCCTGATACTACAAAATACACCTCTCTCCCACTTCGTTATATAGCCCACATTCTGTTAAAAAGGGTATGTTCACCACCATAAACACAATTTTTTTTGCTTTCACTGCCTACGGTTGTTTTCAAATGCCCCATTTCGCTGGTTCGTGCGCCTGCCTTTAACTGAAAACAAACACACTTCAGTCTGATAGCCCACTAATCTTGCACTGCAGCACTGTCCACTGAGTCCCAGAGAGATAATAGTACTTCTCGCTTTTTTTGTTTATGCTGAGTACACTTTGCCAAAATTAAACTCCTGCCAAACCATGGAATTTGTAAGAACCATGGCTGTTCTGCTAAATGCAAGGGATTGTCTTGGCTTATTTTGTTTTTCACAACATAAATAGCTTTGTATGTGGAGGGTTTTTGTGTGGACTCTGCCTTTTACATTCTGTCTGATATCTTTTCTTACAGCATTTTGAATTTTCTGGAAGAGGAATACTGAGCCTTTTCTTAGCAACGAGACATTAACTTTATGACTACCTACTGCATACATAAGCAGTGTAACAGCAGTTTCTGCTCCGGTGCTCCACAGATGTATGTTTGAACCTAAGTCCCTCTCTCAAACCACAAAAAATCAACATCTCAAGTATATTGTCCATAAGCTGTTGTATGGACTGCCAAACTTCTGTTTGGTAAATTCTTCTCTTTCTAACCATTAGTTTTGGTTCTCTAGTAGCTGTTTTTTTCTTGGCCTTGAAACTGTTACTGCCTGATTTTTCATGAAGGACATCAGGAGACAGCAAGAAGTAGGTAGAAACATGGTTTGCCTCTTCAAACCATTTGCAACCTATCCTGGGATCCTCCAGACTTTCCATCTTTGTACAAATGTAATACCTTTCAAATTTCTGTTACACAGTGTCATAACTGAGTTTTACTGTTTGAGTTAACAGAGAACTATTTAATACATCTAGTGCTTCAAACCCAGCTATTGTCAGAAAATAAAGGTCTGTTCTGATTGCCTTCCTTTTTCTGGCATCCATTCCTTGCAGCAACAAATTTCTGTTTAAATCCTTTCCAACCATCTTCCGTAATTCCAGAAAAAAAAAATAACAATCACCTCAGATGAGGCTTTTAACTGTACCATTATTCCATTTGGGATATTTTTAAATTTCACTTAACTCCTAGTACTATTGTTGCTCAGCTATCATTTAAAGTCTAATACAGGTCTGCTTTGTTGAGTATCTGCTTAGAATTGCATATATGCCAAGCTGCTGCACAAGAAAAGCAACCTAATTGTTTCAGGTGGCTGGGCCAGAGCTTCTTTACTCACTACAAAATCAGGGTTAGAGGGCATCCAAAAGAATGGCAGAATACCCTGCCGTTCTCCCGGCTACTATCCAAATTCTGAATCACCCCAGTCAAACACACCAAGCCCTAATACTTCCAGCTTTGTGCGCTGATTAAAACACACCTTTTGTTCTTTTTGAGAAGATTTGCAGGAAAACAAAGTGAGGGGTAGTTAAACTCCTCCAAGTGCCCACACCCTGCCCAAATCCCAGCCCTGGGAGCCTAAAACGAGATGCCTAAGGATTTATACAAAACCAGGAATAAACGGACCCTGACTTTTTGAGAGCGGTCTGCAGCCAGCTGGCGCAGCGCGCGTGCCACGGTCACCGCTGCGGTGCGGGTCTCGGGCTGCGTCCCAGTGGCGAGGCTGGTGCAACCTGCGTTGTCCTGCACAATCTGGTCCCTCGGACGTTGAGATGGGAGCACACCCTGGCTCTCTCCCTGCTCGGGCACACAAAAGGACCGCGCGCACTAGTTCTCATCCAAAGGCAGGGCTGGGGCAGGGGTCTGGGCACACAAAGAGGGGTTACACACTATGCTGTGGAGCCCACCTGCCTCAGCGTTGACAAAAATGCTGAATTCAAGCAGCGCCAGCAATCTTGAAAGCCACGCAGTCTCTGGAAAATCCACAGAAGAATTGAGCACCCCAACTTTAAAGCATTTAATCTTTAATAACCTTGATATTTTCACAGCCCACCTGCTCCTCTGCTTGTAGAAGGTGACAGCCGCCACCTCCTTTGGAAGACAAAGTTCTGGAGGGTCCTGCACAGGAGCTGTAGCCAGCCCTTCACACAGAATCTCTTTTTCTTTCAGTAGGTTTATAGAGCTTCTTGGAATGGCAGAAGCTTGGCTGATAGCATATTTGCCTGCTTAACTGTCTCTGCTGTTCTCCGATATCAAAGGAAATGAGTGTTTGGGGGGAGGAAGGAGGAGGAAGATGAAGGGGGAGAGAGGAAGGAGATGAGTTAAGTGAAAGTGAATGATAAAAGCAGTATTTCCTGGTATCAGATCTTCTGTGGGAGAGTTTTGAATGGGTAGGTCAGCATGTACGTTACAGTGATAAAGTACTAGCATGAGAACTAGAGGCCAGTGAAGAATAAGAGCCACCCAAACCACGGGAGAGGAAAAGGATCTGCACCTACAACATTTCTCAGATGGAGCTCTGCTTTACAGAGGTTACACTCATCAGCTTCACATCGGGTTCCAATGTGAGAAAGCCCAAAGGCATCAGCTAGCGTACATGTATTGTTATCTAACTGGAAGACCTTTGGATGTGTTTTCTGCTGAAGCTGTTGCATGAGGGTCCTGAGTGAAAAATGCCTACCCAAACTTAGGATGCTTAAAGCTTTTTCAAAATGTATAGATTTGTACAGACATTTCATGTCTTTCCATTAGTGGAGGGATATTATTCACTCATCTTTGTATGAGTGGTGGAAGAAAGAAGAAAAGAGAGAAGAATTAAAATCCTGTCTCAAATGGGGTGTCTGGTAGAACATATGCAGTCATTGTCAAAGTACACAACGTGTCTACCTTTAAATCAGTTCATTAAGCAATTCGAATTCCCCACCGTATCAACTTTTAGTACTACAAGCAATTACTACACTGGCCTTTCTATTATCTCTGAGCTCTATTTCTTTCAGCAACGTAATTATTGAAGACAAAATTTTTTTCACTTGCACATTCTCAAATCAAGAGATAAATTTAAACTTTTTTTTTAAAATCCCTTGTCATGCTTGCTGACTCTGCTTTGTAATCTTTAATGGGATATGGTGTATCAGGCTACTGGAGAAATTGCTTATAGAGACAATCTCTGAAAAAAATCTAGCTTTCTCATAGAAAACTCTGGTTAGCAGTGCATGAAGAACAATGCAGTATATGCCTACAGTGAGAAGCTAAAGTAAATCAGCAGTCAAGAAGGAAACGGTAGTACAGATCTGTCTAAACCGCAGGTGCAGGGACTCGCATAACATCAGCTCGTGCAGCTCAGAATTACATTGCAGCTATTAGAAGAAACTGCACTCTGGACCACCTGGAGGAGTCTCTCACATGACAAATAAAGCTATCTCCCCATATGGACTTCTTTCTCGTGCTACTGAAGTGGCCTTAATTTGAGTGTAGCTATAAGTCACATGCAAATCTGCATTTTGTACTTCAGTAGCCAGAGTAGTGCATGAACACAACCAAACCAGACCACGGAAGATGCAGTTTTGCTATGGCAGTCGTGCATACACTGAAAGGGCATGCCCCAGGTTCGGAGCTGCCAATGGAAGGCTGGAGAAGCTCCTTGCACTGCGGTCTTCTGCACATCAGTCATGACAAGCAACTTGCATCTCTTAGGATAGCTGTGTTGTCAGAAATCTGCCGTGAAAAAGTGACCGAGAGAAACTAGTAAGGGAGGGGAGCCACGTTAACAGACTTTTCCTACCGTTTAAAGAAAAGAAGGAAAAAAATATTACCATATGCTATATGGCTCTTGGATTTCTACAGATGGTACCTTCTGTTGCACAGTTGAGAGAAAAATGGATTTTACTCAGTTTTTAAATAGGTCCTACAAAATTTGCGCTCATCCCTTGTATGCCAAGTAGGTATGTTTACTCCTCTTTTTAATTTACCACACTTTCTCTGCCTACCTACCAGCTGCACATTGTGTTTTATACTCTACCACGGTGAGACAGCACAATGCTGTGGGGCAGCCTCTGGATATATGTACGGCTCTTTAGTCTTTTTATGCAAGCAGCTTCCAATGAATCTTGCTTTGGGAGAGTTTTCCGTGCAGGCTGGAAATCTCTCTACCTTTCCTTCTCCACATGGCTCCGAGTTTGCTAATGATCACATTTAAGACCATTTGGTGCCAGCAGCTAACTTTTAGGGCTGCTCAGTGAATATGCTGTATCAATGTGGGATGAGTGGGTGGAATGTTTTCTACTGTTTTAGTTTTTATGGGAAAATAGAACTAATCTGGTGGTTTTAACAGTTGTGCTGTCACTGGTATGGCCACAGTGATAAAGAATAAATTGTTCAGTCTTGACAAGAACTTCATCAGCAACAGCAAGATTGCTCATTAGATTTCACAGCATACGCACTTCAACTACATTCTGTGCATCTGTGGTACTGTTGACTGTTTAGGATATTTTACATATATATATACACACACACATTTTCTTTGACTTCAAGCTTTGATGCTTGTGGCTTAGTTTATAAACAAACAGGATCCTGAATTTTGACATTTTACTTCATTGCTAATGCATAACCCTCAGTACTCTGACTGTGACCTAGTGTGTTGATGAGAGTCATTCCATTAAGAACCACAGTATCATCATCAGAATGACTTTTTTGCAAGAGTCTCCATAAAATCAATTTTACCTGTTGATTTTAGTTCATTATTTTCCAGCTAAGATGGGCATTTGTGTTCATGTCAAATGTTTCTGTAAATCACCTGTATTATGATGTATTAAAGCATTTACAATTTGATAGTCAGCATTAAGAGCAGCCAGAGAAGCAACAAAAACTTTCCATGTCACTCCACAGTACATTATATTAATTAGCAAGAAAACATATTTTGCATTTTTCAGTAAAAACGGGTCCATTAAGGCTACGAGAAAGTTTCCGTAATAATTCTGGGTGTTCTGCCTCCAGACTTCTCTCAAGCTACATATGCAATGCTAGTCAACTTTCAGGGCTGACTGTGGATGGACAAAGAAACGTGCCATTTTACAGATGCTTTCAGTGAGGGCCTTAGAATTACCTTCTCAAAGGACAGAACAAACATGAGGCATGATATCTTCCTCTCACGTCATGAGTCAGAACTTAACATTGAAATATTTTCTCAAAAAAAGTTTCAAGGTTATTGTCTAGAGGAGCAGCAGAAAATACTTTTTTCAGGAAATAATATAATGCATATTCTGTGATCCTGTGGGTGCATACAAATCTTATTGTGATTGTTTTCAGGGGAAAAAACCAGCTCTCAGTGACTTTCACCTTATCCTGGGATTCAGTAGACCTACCGTCTTTACCCAGTTACCAACACGTGGCATAGGTGCCACTAAACTTTACAACAAAGTTACTTTTCCTAAAGTTTCTGGACAGGTTCATTGCTCTCTTTCTGATATAAAAAAGAATTGAATCAGCTGTCATCCCTGTTGCTGTTGTCTGACCAAGACTCGCTCACTTGTTTGTTTCACAAGATCACAGGATGATGAATCACGAAGAGATGCGAGGCCTGTGTTTAGAAGCTGCAATTAATTTGCAATAATTTGATCACTTCAGCTCACTTCCTAGAGCATTGATCATAAAATCCCGAAGAACTGACGTCATGCAAGTGCTTATTCTTATTTTTCTCATACTGAAGTCTTTGCTAATTTAGACTTCCTTTGGAGATACATGAGGAAATCCTTTTTCAGCACATCAGATACTATATTAGAATACCATAGTAGCAATACTGGTTCAACAGCTAATGAAAAATAAGGCCACATGATTCATAAAGGGCTTTTATCATATGGATACTAGATTGTCAGCCCAGTGAAAAGCATGTAATTCTATTTCTGAATTGGGTTAAAATTTCATTTTTTGCCAGATGCCATTGCAAGTAAACTTTTTCAGAGTTTTGGTGATCAGGAACTTTTAGCATCAAACCACCCACTGATCCTATCAAAAAGATTGTCTGAGAACATCTTAATCCTTCATGAATGGATAAAGAGTTTTCCTTATCTTGACAGTGGCATACAGATACTGGATTATAAAAATCAACTTCAACAGTTATAAAGTATTAAAAAAAAAAAGCAATCAAAATATAAAACCAACATATTTTCAGAAGTGTTCTACCACTCATGTTTTATAGCTGTGTTTGATTTACTTGTTACCGGTTCTTGGTGAGCTACTGAGAGTTAGATAAAATTGCTAAGAGATTCCTATCTTCTAAACTATATTTACAATTTTCTCATGACAGAGACACCCTCATTGTCCTCCTGGACATAAGCTTTGCACAGTGCTGTCCTGTCTTAAATGTAATGAAGCCATCAGGGTCTTCCTGACTGTAACTAAGTTACAAGAAGAGAAGTCTCCATTCTCTATAAACACAGTCCATTTAGTAGAATAAGACATTCTAATCTATGAGAATTCAGTTATCTTAAATACAGCTGTTTCATCACATTTTAAAAATTCATTAATAAAAGAAAATCTCAGGGAGTGCTAAGTCATTCTCAACTTTATCAGAATTCACTGAAAATAGCCTTTTTGCTGTAGTGCCTTGTTTCAGAATGAACCAAGAGCGCTGACATGATGAACTGCTCCTGTTGCCTTCATGTCACCAGCACTTAATTTTGCCAAGTTGATTTATCTTAAGAAACTGTAACAATTACCTGAACACAATGTTTCCTGTATTGTTATGAATTGCCAAGGCAGGTTGGAAAGTGACATGTCCCACACACACCCATTGCAGGTTTCTTTGTTTTAGTTTTTTTTTTTTTTTAGTTTACTCTTTCATCAATATTACTACTTGTAGGTAACTTTTTGGAAACAGGCCTCTTCTTTAGACCGTACAGCAGTCTGAATACATTTCAAGCCTTTCTAACTTTGCTGAATTGTACCGTAACTGACAAGACTTACACGGTTTCCCTCTAGTAGGCAAAGAGATAGCCTTCAAGTAATTTACCTAGCCAAGCCAAAAGATTCAGTGTCCTAAATTACTGAACATGCAGAGATTTATTGCAATAGCCTGTTCTGATGTCAGGCAACAATACTCACTTACCTGCTTATTTTTAATGAATTTGCACAAAAATCTCTATTGATAGCACTGGCATTAGAACAAGTCAGTAAAATACTGGCAGATAATTATTCATTTTCACCTCGTTTAATATATTTTACTTTTCCCCCACAGGGTCAGTGTCTCTGGCTGGCAGTCTGTCTTGCAGTTTTATTCCAGTCACACATTTCACACCACATAAACATCTAAGTGATCTTAACTTGCATCAGCAGAGAAGACCAAGGAGGAGACTTGGGTCACTCACAGTGCCACCTGGGTTCACTTAGTATTAAGAAATGAGTGCTTAACAGACACTGTGTGTGTAGGGGGAAGGGAGTGACGTCATTATAATATAATAGAATACCATATGGCTTATCAGCAGGTAAAGCTTTATCCTCTGATCATCCCGTTCATGATTCAACAACATATTTTTTTATTACAGAGCGATCACATTAGCGAGGAAATGAGACTCCTCCAAGTTCAAGATCTTAGAATGCCGAGCCCATTCTGAATGCACAGAATAAGCATAAAATTAAGGTTATAGCCATGTAAACTCTATATTCCTGATCAGTTAAAGTAGCTTAGCAGTTAATATTTACAGATAAGCCACCCTATCTCCCCATTTAAGTATATCAGAAGGACTGTCCTATGAATTCCAATACCAAATCTCGTTTTCCTTGGCTGATGCAACGCCACACTAACAAGATTGAAACTTACTTTTTGATTGTGGATGTTCTATTAATAGAAAATAAACTTAGATTTAGCAACTTGCTTATGTGCAATTTGCTATAGTGATCGCAATTTGATATTCATCACAGTTTCCCTTAAATTATTCTTAAGAACTGCTTGCTAGCAGTCAGTTCTTCCCCAGTGGTGGCATGGCGCAGCTAGAGCAGTCACCCTTGTGGGAATCTCAAGCCTTCCTTCTCTATAAATACAAAGACATTCAACAAGATCTTCAGCTAAGATTCTTAAAGAAACTAACCTGCCATGGGATAATGGTCCTTAAATGATTGCGTAACAGGTAAAAGATAGGAAAAAAGGGGTTTTGTAGTAGAAGCAGGTCACCAAAAAAGTCCCTCAGGAATCTGCAGTGGGACATGTCCCGTTCAACATATTCAGAAATTATCTAGAAAAAGAATATGCCATGTGATGACAAACTTTGTTGAGAAGTCTAAATTAATCAGGTTATTAAAGACAAAGATTGACCACAAAGAGGTGTCAAAATACTGAACAGAAGTTATATAAAAAGGCAGAGGGGGTACAGTGTAGGTAAAGCACCACCCATGGGGAAAACCAGCAACTTACTTACACTGTGATTAGTTTTGAGATGACAATCACTGCTTTGAAGCAAGGTCTTAGCGTTGTGAGAGAACTGTGAAAATGTCAGTTCATTGCTCATCAGTGGCCAAAAAGCAAGTGGAATGGCGTGACTGGTCAGGAAAGGAATAGAGACCAAAGTAGATCATCATTATGCAACTGTATACATTTATGGTGAGCCCACGTTTTGAATATTGCATCATGTTCTGGTGTCATTCCCCCCACAACCTATCCCCAGAATCATATAACAGAACTGTGAAAGTTAGAGATGGGCATCAGACCCCCCCCCAATCACAGGTAAAATAGTAAGAGAATGGATAGGGAATGACTTGAATACAAAAGCAAAGAAAGGAAGGTGACAGATAAAAAAATAAACAGAATGGTAGCCCTCTAAGTAAGGCATAATTGAACTGCGGATCTCCTTGCCAAAGGATGTTATGAACACCAGAAGTTTACCTAGATGCAAAAAGTGACTGAACACATTCGGGAAAAAGAATCCATTCAGTATCACCATATCTAAAAGCACCACCTCGAGCTGAGAAAGTCCCTTAGCAGTAATCAGGATGGCTGGTCTGACAGTTCAGATGTTCTTGTAGCACATACCCATTTGTAGAGTACATTGAAATCCACGACCATATTTATTGCTGAGCCACTGCACTCCAACCAACACGACTGCAACATCCTTCCCCCCCATCTGCGGTACATTCCTTTTCTGTGACATTGTTTTCATCTGCTGCCTTGCAGGTGTTGCTTCCTGCCTTTCAGAGACAACCCAAACTCCTTCACAAACAGGGGGCTTAAACAGGAAAGGAGATAATATTGCCTCAAACCTGCTTCCTCTGTCACCCTGAAACCTCCTTCCAAGAAACAGTTAGGTGCAAGCACTCCGAAAGACACAAAAACCATTTTGCTTGATCCTTGATTGCCAGTCCCAAAAGATGTCACAAGTCACCATCAAAACTCCAAGTCAGATCTTCTTCCACCCAGTAGCAAAGCTTCTGGGAAGACCATCTACCTCACTTCTATATTCAATGCCTTCCAATCTTTGGGAAACACTACAGTGAGCAATGCAATTCTGAAGCCAAACCCTTTCTCTTGGGATAGCATGCAGGCAGCTGGCAAGTCTCTCTATCCTTCTCCAAGGCCAGGTGAGTTTACACAGCCCATGCTACACGTATCCAGATTTCTTCATTCTCTCCACTACCAGTCTGCTTCCTAGTGCTTGCTGGATGAGAATTCCGCAATAGCTCGGCTAAGCATGTCAGCCCTTCACAGTTTAGTGCGTTATTAGCATCACCTTTTGTGCTGCAGGCAATTCTTGCTGTCACCCCAGGTGAGTACAATATTGAATATGCCAAGCTGCTTCAACAGAGTTCAGGTAGTCCAGGGTTTAAGTAATCATTATAATTTAAATCATCATTACTCAACAGTAGGTCTTCTTAATAAAGGCTTAAATCTAATAATGAAAACCAGTAACAATCACCTTTAACAGAGCATTTAAAAATCAGGCAACACATTTGTGCATATTCACTTAAGTGGTTTTAGCTCCGGGCAGAGGCTCTGGCTTGCCAATTCCAAACCCAAAGCTCTTCAGTTACTCATACAACATGAGCCGCTTCCTCAGGAACACAACAAGCTTTTCCTTGACCCAGTCCCCTCTGTCAGTCCCTTGACCTTGAGGGAATTCAAACCTTACAGTTATGTCTAGATGTTAAACAATGGCTAAGTTAAAAATTATAATTTTTAACATCTTCTAGGCAGGTCTGTAGTCAGAGAGATGTCCTTAGATCCACATGAAAACAAAAATGTGTTTGTTTTGTTAGCTGAGCTGAAGAAGCAACTCCTGCTTCTGCCTTGCCACACCATAGCATCATTCACTACTGGGGAGTGGTGGTAGCATTCAGAGCACCCACACTGCTGGAGGAGACGTCACTCTGCCAGATAAATTTTCGCATCCTGCACATGTCTGTTCTGTCATGTGTAGAAAATCATTTCAGAGCATCCTAGGGTGAGTGACCACTCTGAAGATGCTGGACGATGCACTTTATTCCAATAGAGAGACATTACTGCCAACAAGAAAATACTAAGCATTTCCAGAATAAGAGAGAAGCCACTACCATGGAAGTACAGAGCAGAGAAGCTTTTGTCTCAAATAAACTATTTTAAAAAAATTTAAAAATGCATCCTGCGTGGTTACTGGCGCTTGGAAATATACAGTCAGAAAGCCAGTATTGCTTGTTGCAAAAAGCTGATATGCAACAATTCAAATCCGCATATATCTAAAATATTTTTAAATTAATAATTTGATTTCTATTTAGTTAAAATATTAATGTTATTTTCATAAGCATAATATAATTTAAAAATACTTAATGCAATGTAACAAAATGATTGCATCTTATCTGCATTCTCATGTGAGTTGGACCAGTGCCTAGTTATGCACTGGTATCTCGCATCAGCATGTTACCATGTGACAAGTAAATGGCAGATCATTGCCCACAAGGACTCTTTGTCATGTCTCCTAGTGAAAAGGAGCCGTAAAACTTTTCTAAAAGAGACATCATCGCATTCCTCCACAGATGGGGAATTATGCTGGTTTCAGACATGCTCCTGCATCCCAAAGAAGGAATATACCGAACAGTAATAAATGGCTGCAGGGTTATTTCAAACCAGCATAATTAATTAGCTCAGAGGCTGAACACATCCCCAGCTGGCCCTAGGAAGCGGAGGAAGGATATAAAGGTGGCATTCCCACTTGTGTAGTTAGTCCTCAGTGTAATCTTGTCGTTGGGTTGCAAGGCGGTGCTCACGGGAACAGTGCAGAAGATAAAACTCGCAGGTGGAGAGGGAAAGAAAAGCATACGTGAATCTTGAAACCGGCAGCTGCTCTGCCTGCAAATCTGCACCCAGATATGCTACTATTTAGTATGCTGCAGGCTGGACAAGTGCTTTCTGGTACACAGATCAGGCCAACATCAAGCTTGGGACTGTGCTGAGGACAGTGTGACACTCTGTGTGGCAAGTAAGACTGCGTTGCACTTAGACTTTCTGAGGACGCTTTTTTCTGTAGGTGAACGGCTGTTCTGGGAAACAGAAACCAAATCCTCGTTAAATCTGTAGGCACTTTTGCTGACAGCATCTCCCATTTAACTCTCATCCTGCTTTCCCTACTCTGACACCCCCAGGCTTCCCTTCTTGAGATGGATGTTTCATTGCTCTCCAGTGACAGCCCCTCAATCCCACAGCTGTCACCAGTCAGTGGAGCAGCTCCACCTCTCAAATTGCATACTCCACCCTGCAGGTTACAAAAATCGGTCTGAAGGAGCCTGTGAAGTGCAGAACTGGTTCAACTCCATCCTTCCAGAAGAGGTGTTACATAGGTGGCTGCGATTTACTGCAGACTATCATTTTCCCCCTTCCCTTTCCTTCAGCTAGGACCTGAAGGGTGCAGTAGTGGCAGCTGCTGTTACCAGTTTTTGCAGTATGAACTGATTGCTTCTGAACAAAAGGCAGACTCCATAAATTTATTCTTCATGTCAAAACCTCAGCTTTAGTTTAGACAAGTTTCTAGTCAATAATTTAATTTAAACACATTTTCCCCTTGGATAGGGGAAAACAGCTTACGAAGTCATCAACAGCTACAGAAACAGCACATGTAGTGAATTAAAGAAATATCTTTTTGTATTTGTAAAGCTCCAACTGAAGCTTCAATTCTATTTTAAAATATTCTTATGAAGCAATGTTTCTCAGTATTTTCTCCTGGAGAACTAAATATGATTTTCTTGCTCTCCCTTTTGACTTCTCATTTGGTGGGCTGGGTCTTGCCACAGCTTCCCTCCGTATGCTTTGAGAAAGCTGAATGACTAAACATGTGGAATTTTTTTCCATCTCTATCTGTAGAATTGAGTGATCCCACAACAATGTTGTAGACAAATGAGCAGCAGTTGTGGGGGGATGCTTATGGCTTTTAAAAGATCTTCTTAGTCTAAAATAGATACAGTGGTGGTCAGTCCCACACTGGCCAGAGTACATGACAACGTAATACAATAGCAGTACCTGGAGACTGGAGGTTTGGTACCCACCCCGGCATATAGCTGAGTATGATTCCTTGCTCATTTTAAATTAAGCTTTTACACTTACTTGCTTTTGCTACAGTATGTGAAGACCTCTCAGAAAAGCATCAGGCAGCCTCATTATTTCCTTATTTTTGTTCCCACATCTCCTGCCCCTGCTATTGTCTATTTAAACTGGTCAAACTTTTAAAATTCACTCATTTAAGTAGGAATCAAGTCAACAAGTATTTGCATCAGATACATGTTAGCATACCCATTAGCAAATACCTGATGCAAATAACTGCATTCTTATTTTAGAATGACTATTTCTAGCAGAGTTTTTGGTGGTTAAGACATATAGATTTTCAGATGAAGTGTAGTTTACCTTTGTGCCATCTTCTGCCACCTCTATTTGTTGATTCTTAAATCAAGCCTATACTGAAAGGGCTCAGCACACTTTTCCAACAGCCTGGTCTTCTGCAAAATACAGCTGCATTTAAACTGGGGCCTTGAGGAGCTATTTTAATGTGGCTAATTTATTCTATCCTCACTGCTAATGAGGACTTACAAATTAAACTTTCATTTTATGAAAATCTAGTACAATGTTGATTTCTCTTTCTCCCTTATGTGTATTTTAGATTCAACCATCCCCATGGCATCAACTTCTCTTTCATCTTTGTCTCTTCTCCCGATTCAGTTGCTCCGGCAGACAAATCATCCTTTCCTTACTCCTGCCACAAGGTTTTCATGTTTGCCTTCACCTCATGGGTTGTCTGTCCTCTTCCGCTTCATTCAAAGAGCTCAAGGACAAGGTCATAACCTCCAGTTCTTCTTGCCCCATGCCAGAAGAGGAAAACTAAGACTCCATCATCCTGAACCTCCTTCCAGATAATTCAGGAAATACTGCTGAAAAAGAAAACAGTTTTGATAGCAGAACTTTCCACATTTCCAGTGGGAGCTGGAGGAAATTTCGTCTGCAGAAGAATACTTGTGTGCCCTGCGCAGCCTTCTGCTGGAAGCCCATTCTTTATGGATACTACGCCGAACACCATGGTCTTGGAGATGAAAAATGCAGTTCTGAGGCTCCAAGGCAATATAGGTATCATGGTCCAGGAGCTACAAATTATTAAGAGGCAGGTGGCAATCATGGTTAATGCCATTCATCATCCGATCAGATTCTGGACAATGGCCTCCAAGCATTAAGGATGCCTCTAGTCCCTTCTAGTTCTCAGGATGACTACACCAGCCTCCTTTCCAACTCTGTGCTGTTATTCTCTCACAATACACATCACACAGGCCATCAGGTTTCATTTATAGCGTTCAAGTAATTACAATCAGAAACACAGAGCTGTTCAGTTCTCTTCTTGAAAATAAACTTCTTGCATCTTGTCCTTTGTGCTTTGTCACTACCCATACTATTAGCATGTCCCCATTGTTCAAGAGTTTAATCCTCAAGAACTTGCTGTGGGTACAAGACGAGTATTTGTGCAGTCTTATCTGCCTGGGTGTTACTTAGCTATCTGCATATTCACCTATATTTGCATGTGTGGGTTGTCCCTGCATTTCCCAATAATCTCATCTTCTCATAAACAGAAAAATAAAGATGTCTTATCGGCTAAGCATGAGGATAGTAGTGGGGAAATACATAAAGGGATAGTACGAAGGATGCCCATGGGCACCTATAGGAAATAGCAGGCAAGAGGTGGAAGATTTAGGATCAAAAGCTAAAAAAGACCCAAGTGAAATATCTATGAAAATGTTTATTGCATCAAGAGGGAAACCACTACCCTAAACTCGGAAATATTCTATGCAATACAAAACCTGATTTATAACAACTCTAAACAAGTCTCTACTTTTCTAAGTGATAGACTTCTTAAAGCATTATTTTACAATTTGTTTTTCTTACCACAGACTAAATAGACTCTGAAACACTGTGCTTTACACAGCCTCACTGTCCTACAGCAATCAGAAATTTTCCTCCTGGCAGCTTGCCAGTGTATGTTCTCCATACCTTTATAAAATAGACAGCAGCTTCTTCCCTGGCTACAAAACTAAAACAGAATAGATGAATTGTCCATCATCCTCAGAGTGAACCTGTTGCAAGGGCAAAGGACTGATGCAGGGGAGGTTGCTGACCACTCCTAGGAATTGTAGGGTACCCAGTGAACCATGCAACTGACCAAAACAGATTTTGCTACCCTATCACAGCAATGATAAACTAAACTAACTCAATGATAACTGAAATAGATGGTTTAACTTAAAGCTGCCAGCACAGTCCAGATACATGCACATATTTTTAATAATCTTGTGAAGTACAGAAACAACTCTGCCTTAAAGTTCTTGAGATGTTCTCACTCCTAGAATATCTCCCAAGCAGACACTTATGACATGGTCTCTGCAGAGTCTTAGCCAGAACTTAAGACATCTCATCAAGCAGGTCCCTAAAAACACATACAAGCAACCTGACCTTCAGTAAAGCGGAATGCATCCACCGGCACAATGATGTGCCAAACCACTTAAACCCTTCTTCTTTCCCTCACAGGGAGTTTGCAGCAGAGAAAGCAACTGAATCCTTCCAGCAAAGGGTGTCACCAATATGATTCATTCAGGTTAGATGGAGCTCAATGGTTGACTCAGAGACCTCTAAAAATACCCATGCACTGAAGAAAACAGAGGTTGTAATTCATATGTGACATCCTTCCTTTTAAGTTAATATTTAGCTGATCAACAAGACATAGAGGAAACAAGGGCTTCTGTACACTGTCTAGCAGAGGCGGAACAGGAGAAAAATTTTGAACGCTTGCTGATTTTTTTTGTGGTAACCTTGTCTGTGGCAAATCTTCACAAGTAAAAAGCCCTCCCTGCATTTTAACCACAACTCCAGTATATTTCACTCAGTGTAGACATCCTTCTTGCAATTCTACTGAAAGTATATTTCATTCCCTGTTGTGAACTCTCATATAATATTGCTGAGAGACAACTGATTTTAACCTCAGAAATAGCAAAGTTTCAGCCATGGCTCAAGTACAATTTGTATAGCTATAAGGACTTCAGTATCTGTTAGGAGAAGGGGTATCGATGTGTAACAAAGAACATTACAGAAACACAGGACCTTTATAGAGAAGATCCTGCTTCCCACCCTCTCAAAATTTTGTAGCAGTTTCAACCCCAAAGTGTCCTTTCAGATAGACAACTTCTGTATTTCATAAAGGTGCCAGCCACACTTAATACAAAACATAACTTGTCACAGTGTTTTATATTATCTGTGGACCAATTATACATTATTCCACACCGAATGAACGACCTTCCTCGCTAAAGGGTGTTCAATATGCCAAGGCAACCACGGCTTTTGCTATGCCCCTTCCAAAACGGCCCGGGAGGCAGAGCCACAGTGCTTCACCTGCGCACATGGTGCCGCGATGTCTGCAGATATTTACCCACGGCAGCTCTGGGATGGAGCAGTGACTCCAGGCACTTCTGCCTGGACAACTCGGTCTCTGGCTGGCAACGTCTGCCCGCACCACGCTGCCTGCTCCCCTGGAAGGCAAAATGGAGCCTCGAGCGGAAGGGGAGAGCGAGAACAACAAGGGGTTAATAGATTCACGTGCCAGTATGAAGAGAATCAGCTGGCGGTGTTGAGGGTGCTGAAGAATACATACGATGATTGCAGAAGTTCATCGACTGGAGAAGCTGTGAACTAGAAATAGGGGTGGATATGCCAATAATAGACTCAATGCGGCGGATTTCGAGTGGCGTCTGACGAAGGACTAATGGGAGAATAAGTGACTGGTGAGGTTTGTTTGGATGGCAGCATGCAGCGAGAGAGAGAGGATGGATGGGCCCCAATCGTCATGCTTCAGTGAAAGACAACTGCTGTTAATCAGAAGCTGTCTGGCACTGATGAATATATTAAAATCCACTATGGGCACATTGCCTTCCTCCCTCCTTCCCCCCAGAGGAGCAATGAGAAGGTTTTCTGCTGTGGCTGCTGCTAGCGAGCTGCCTAAAGCTTTTTGCGTTTATCAGATATGACCCCCATGGAAGGTTTGTCTGCAGAGAATTTGGCCTTGCCCTCCCCCTAACCATAAAGGTGCCCAAAATAAATCCAAGTAACCCCCATCAAAAGGGCAGGACATGGAGATCTAATGATGTATAAAAGATGAAGATGAAGAGCAAATAAACACAAAGAAAATTACCCCGATGCTAGCCCTGTCTCTTCATTCTCTGTTAAAGTAATGAGCCAGTCATGGTTGTGCAAAAAACCACAGCCAGCCTGCTCTTCTGCAGCACACACAGTTTTCGCTTTCTCATCTTAAACTACTGGCAAATATTTTTGTTCAATGTTAATCTTTCTCCATGACCCAATTTCCACCTCCTCCACAATTTAGGATATTTTGGCAGATGCCTGTAATTTTTATGAATTAAAGTAAATGTCAGAAGGAAAGCTGCTCCTCCCATCACTCTCAAAGAGCTGGAAATAAAACCCCATGTCTAAGGTTATAAAGCTCAATGCTCCATTTTGGAAAATTGCTAGAACAAGTTCACTTAGCAGTTCCATGTTAAAAAATGCTTCCAGAAGAGTTTCTGAATTCCCTCTAAATAAATCAAAGAACAATATTTTTTTTTTACAAATACTTTTGCCAGAACAGCTTCAGTCTGAACACTCATTTTAGCACCAGTCCCTTAATGTTTTATACTTTTTCTGATAGATTTGTAACTGTAGCAGTCTTGAAACAGAATTTTTTTGTCAAGATGGTTGCAAGCTGAACTAACTGTACTGCATTGACCCCAAACCTCAAGGCTGGGTAAGGAAAGAAAACTATTTTGCGGTTGGAGGTACAAGGCTACAGAAACAGGTGTGACTTCATACCCCTTCTTAGGAGTCTGCCGGGGTAGAGGTGAACTCTCCCTCATCAGCCCCACTTTTTTCTTTTTCTAGTTTCTCCTCCAAGCCAGTTACCACTCCACAACATGCAAGGAAAATGGCTTTCCCCAACTGGACAAGAACCTTGTACTCCTTAACTACTTGTCCCCCTAAAGGCAGCAGTTTTGTCACTATGAATACTTTCTGAGATCCATAGCAGCCCTCTTCTGATGCCTGCAAATGATTCTCATGGCCTGACATCAGGTCCTTTTTGATATGAGGGAGGAGAAAAGACTTCGCAACAGGGAAAAGAGGAAAAGCGAAAAGACAGAAATATTTTCCCAGACAGTGTGATGGGACAGAAGGGCACAGAAGCAAGCAAGGATTCCAGCTCTGCAACTTATTTGCAGGGTTTCCTACCTTTCTGCCCCTTAGCATAGTAAACCTTATATGCAGCCCTTGATTTGAAGCTTCCAGAGGAACTGATGACTTTGGGATCCCTCAAGACACTATAGCAGGATAAATTTTTATGGCAATGAGATATTATCTTTCTTCTACATATCTGTAGCTTCTATATGCTTTCAAAGAACAGAGATCACATTTTTAAATAAAATATGTATTTTGAAATTCTCATTTAATAGTGTTGGACTACAACTGAAAAAAACCAGTGAGTCTGCAGTACTGAATGAACATTTCTAGTCTCAAGATTAATTATGTTAATGGTCTAAGCAAAACTAATCTCCTCTAACTCAGACAAATTAGTGTTTCCATGTGGCTCATTAATCCCTGCCTCTTCATCTGAAGAGGCCATGCTTCATAGGACCAACATATGCAAAAGAATACCATGCCAGGAATATCTCAGACTGGAAGTGCTGAGAACAGTAGAAGCATTGCCTGATCTTATCTAGATATCTAAGGTAGCGTTTCATTCTCTGTTCACCTTCCATTTATCCCTGCCCCATGTTAAAGAAGCCCAGGGTGTACCACCAAATGCCGTGGTCTGCTGCAATCCCACTGAGACTAGAATTTGAAATTTAAGGAACAGCCATGTATTGCACATTTTGTCAGAGAAAGCTTCTGCCATCTGGACAAAGGAGGAAGGAACCAAAGTGTCTGCAAATCTAATAACCTTGCCACTGACATTCATTCATTATTAATAGTTAAGAATCATCTCGCTGACAGACCTTCACATGTGGTTTCAGTAAAATGGCACAACTGAGAAATTTTTTCCCAGCCCTCTCAGTCTTTCTTCAGAGGTTGGGCTGTCCAGTGCCTGCCAGCTCACGCAGGTACAACTCCCTGAGAAAGCAGCAGCCCAGCACGGAGCTGAGGTTCACCTCCAAACAACCACTGCCTGTGTTTTAACCTGCTTACACTGAGGATGTGCCTTGATTATAATCCTCAGCTGTCAGTACCAATGCAAGCAATAAGCACGGACCAGGCAAGGTGCTGCTGGGGGTGGTGCAAAACTTACAGTATAATTAAGTTACACTTGTGATAATTTTCAGTACTTGTATATGATCACACACAATCTACGACAAAGCAAGGAATTGATCTGTCTGTTGTATTAGGCTTCAGGATCTAGCCTGGCTATCATCTCCCGTTCCTCATAATCCCTCCTGATTTAAAATGACTTTACTGCTCTCTCAAGGTATTTGATCCCTGAGGCCTGAAATCCTCAGTGTGGGTGCCACTGCTCACAAATCAATTGCTACTGTCACACATGATATTGATTCCTGCAGTGCAGTGCCTAGGAGCAGCAGACGCAAAAATGCCAATTTCAATTACGAAGCAAAACAGAAGATTTATTTGCGATTAGATGACAAGAAGAAGATTACCACTAGCTACATTCTGGGGAAGGAAAAAAAAAAAAAAAAGAAAAAAACACCTAATGTCCTCACTTTGCAAAAGATACAGAAATGTATATAGATACTAGATATATCCAGCTACATTATTTCTTTTTCCTTGCTGTCGAAATAATTGATATATATACATATAAATATATAAAAATATATATACACACACAGCTGCGCCACAACAACATACCCCTCTGAATGCAATTCAGACTAATGAGAGAGAAGTGTGACAGGGTGATTTTCCAGCGCATTCCCTTGAACTCCCCTGTGCTACACAAATTTTGATGAATTTTAACCGGATCCTTTTAATGCCCTCCATCATCGCTGCATCCTGGCACCTCATTGGCATCATTGAATTTAGCCTGACAAAACACTCCCATGTGGGAAGTATATCTCATAGCAAGCACAGGGAGATGAGCGGAGCTGAAAGAATAGGTCCAAGAACCGCAGTGTGGGGGGGTGTCCCTTGGCAAAGAGAAGAACCATGTCTGGATCTCCAGGCCCCTGACATCGCCCTCTCTTGAAGGGCAACCCACACTAGAAGAACCGCATCATCTCCTAGCAAAGAACCGAAGAGCAATTTCTTTCCTTTCCCATGTTTTGGCCACTGCTCCCACGGACATTTTTTCCAGCCCTAGCTCTGCCAGCGATGACGACCTTCCCTTCGGAGTCCCGTTTCCTGACGCCTGGGCTCACAGGACCGCGTTATGCCGCGCATCGCCCTCGCTGCTGCAACGCGAGATCGGCCAACCTGTGGTGACAATGCCACCCCAGAGAGGGTGACGGCAGCAGCACAGAGAACAAACCCTCTCTGCCTTTGGTCCAGCCGACACTATTTTCATTAACACCTGCAGACGTGGCACGGGGCTGTCAGCCTTCCTATCCCTCCAGGTCCGCTGGACCCGCGGCAGGAGACGTGCCGGCAGCCCACGCAGGTTACCTTCGGCAGAGGTGGCGGCTGCAGGCGGGCGGGCTGCGCATCCAGCTGTGCGTGCGGCCAGCTGATGGTGTGACACCGACGGAGACGGCTGCGCCTTCGTGTTCTCATCACAGATATTGCCTACCTGTGGTTTAACCTACCTGGGGTACATCTGTGCGGGCTGCAGCTCGGCTTCCTCAGACTGCGTAGAGAAATCTCAGTTATGTTACAGGGAGCAAATTGACATGGTACGAGGCGACGATGCCGGAGACACCAGTGACTTACTGACACCGGTGCACCAACCACTTCCACCAGCAGCAACGCGTGGGCAAGAAGCATTAAGAATTGGCCAGCACAGACACTGCCAGTGGGGATGTCCTCTTGGTTCTTGACCTGGTGACATCTGCAGTCCCTGTCTTCGGCTCACATGTCATATCAAAAGCTTTTTCTATGATGTCCTGTTTCTTGGGGGAGGGGGGACAGTTCCTGCATCTAAACTGCAGTACTAGGATGTGCGTGGGAGAAACAGCAAGATCCACAGAGGTTGCAGGGGATTATTCAGGGAAGCAGACCCACTCGATTTCATGTTTTCTCTTCTGCTGGAAGGGGAGGTAGGGAAAGCAAGAGAAAAGCAGGCTAGATACACTTCAGCTCTTATTAAGAGAAAGAGTACTCCAGGCAGCTTTCACACAGCTTCTGATTCAGCTCAGAGCACAGCTGCAGGGGATGTGATGCAATGCTGTGAAGGGCAACATCTGAGGCACAACACATACAAAATACAATCTGCACACCCTCATACTTTCCCTTCCTCTACACTTCCCTAACCCTCTCTCTCTCTCTCCCCCCCTCAGTTTAGCCAATATATCTCTGGCTAGAAGCTGATGCATAAGAGGAAAAGGAGATTGATTTCCTGCAGTATGGCTTCCTTTTTTAAAATAACATTGCTTTTTTGGACTAGCAACATCAACAAGGTACACCTGTCAGTAACACTTAGGAAAAGACAATATTTTCATGCCATTGCAGATCCTTGTGCTGGCTCTTGAACTGCAGCATGAGTTGAAGTTAGTTTCTGAGGCTGCTAAGCACAAGGAACATTTTCCTGAATCCGTTTTGCTGGAAAATTATGTGCAGGACATTACTTTAGAGATCTAGAGGGGTCTGCATTTAGACTTCCATTTTTCCTTTTAAGTCATTGCTGATATCAATTAAGACTGAATCTTATGTGCAGAAGGGATGCAATTTGCAATTGGAATAGGCCAGATGCTGTTCCCAGTGGCACCATTAAAAATATTCCCACTACAGCCTTGGTGCAAAGGACAGAACAAACCCTTGACTTTTTTTTAGAGTCACTACCCCAGGTTCAGCTCTACAAGGGGTAACTGATCTTACTTTTAGAAGGGCAATTCCCACCTTTCTGTAGCTTGAAGTGACTTCAGTAAAAAAAGCTAAATTGCAATTGCTTACTTATGTGTTTTGTTGGGGTTTATTCTACTGCATAGGAGTGTCAGGTTCCCAGGTGACACTGCAAAGACATTGCACAGAGCAGGTGAAGAAGGGGTGCAGTCTTGCCACAGGGGACCTGGATCCATGGTTCACGGAGTGTGACGGACAAGCCCCCACGGACTTCAGATGGCTTTGACTTGGACCTTCTGCATTAGGTATGCCACGGGCCCAAGGTGGTTCCATCAAGCCCTGGGTCAGTTTTCAGCAATCTGACATCCCTGGTGGGACCCCATGTCATCCTTAATACTCTTCCTCTGCATCCCTTTACTTCAAAACTGAAGCTGTAACTAGATTTAATCGGCAGAAAGGGCAAGTTAAGTTTACCTTTCTGGAATTACTTTTACCTCAGATCACAAAGGACACTTAAAAACACCCTCATTGACTTCAGATCAGAATATCCAAGTCAAGCAGGCCAACAGAGAAGAGAGTAGGCTCCTTGATTTTGCAGAAATCAGCAAAAGAAGCCCCAGCTATTGCCCAAGTGAGCAGTTCTAACTTCTGCGAGGCAATAGGTGAATCCTATGAAGTGCATAAAATATGCACCAGAAGTTAAAGAAATTCCATTGCAAAAGCTTCTTAAATAAACACCTCTTGCCAGGACTGTTTTGGCATGCTGCAATCAGCAAGAGCACGGGCTGGGTCAGAAGGCTACTTCTTGAATGTAAAATCAAACAGCTTGGCTAAGGGAGTTTACAAACTCCACCGGCTTCTTGGGCTGAGCCCATCAGTCCCCTGTCAAGGGAGAAGGGCTCAGCCGGACCTCACCAAGTTCACAGGCAGTGCTAGGAGAGCACATAACCAATTTGGACCTGAGTGGTTCAGCTGGTGGAATTTAACATTGACTATCTGCAAGAGCGCAGTCCGAACAATTGCCAGCTCTCCTAACCCAAGTGGCAGGGCTTATGCAGCTTGGGAACCTCAATCCCTCTTCCACAGCCCAGCACCACCAGCCTATGGCACACTTTTTGGATAGGATCTTGAAGTGGACTTTGGGTTTTCCAGCCTTTGCTCTCTGGAAATCCAAGCAGGCATGGATCAGAAAAGTTAGATAAGTGCTGGATGCTCTGGAAAATTCTACCTTTACAGTCTGCAGCCAGTGAGTTTTGCAAAAATTCAAAGTGGCCTTGCCAAATGCTTAAAAAACATCTCCTAATTTGATCCGAAGTCACACTTTATGTCAGCATATCATCAAGGATTCTAGCAAAACGGAGTTTCTAGGCCAAGTCACTTCTGAGATAGAGCCTGAGAAAGAAGCATTTGCAAAAAGCAAACAGCACAGTTGATATTACAGTTTCATTCCAACAAAACAGCTTTAAATTGCCAGAAATATGGTTTATTGGCCACACATCACACAAACAAACAATCAAGAGAATGGACTTTGTTACTGAGGGGATTTAGAAGGCTTCAAAATTGGATGCAAAGCTAGTTAAAATCATTTCCACATAGACATTGCCAATTCTCCATGCTGTATGCACATGTACACAAGTTGTGTAGTCACAGGGGCTAACTCGCTGAGGGAAAGTATAAGAAAATATTCCACTTTTGCAGAATTGTTTACTTCAGAGGCACAATATGTTCTCCTGACAAGGAGGGGTTACACTATACATGATTAGGAGTCTCTCATTATACCAAAATTCAGATATTGCAGCTCTTATAAAAATTGGTCTCTGACAACACCCGAGTTATTTAATGGCACTTGGCATATTAGTAGCACACACAGTATTAGCAAGAGTGTGACAGTCATTGCTAAATAATCTGTGTAGCTTTATCAACGAGGAAACATTGCAGATGCACGGCAGCAAAATCTTTATACAACGTGCTTCACGTATGTGAGGGTGAATAATACTTTCAAATCCTCTTTCTGTCAGCTGTGTTGTCTCCTTGTAAGATGGACCTGCCATTGGTGGAAAACCCTTTTGCTAAGGGAAAAGGCTCCTTTTCTGATAAGCTTTACTTTTAACAGGGTGCATAATCGTCATTCATAACAGAGTCTGCACTTGTCCCCATCTATTCAGGTTTAACTGCTAGACAGAAATTGAACAGTATGTTTTAAGGAGCTCCCACTTTCAAGGTCATATGGCTTCAAGCAAAGTCCATTAGGGAGCTATCTGCAAGGCTGAGTGAATCAGGATTCTTGCCTAAAGACCTGCATGTTATCTGTTTGACATACCTGCATTGGTAGGTTCAAGACATACATGATATAGAGGCAAAGTAGTCTGCTTTTTGCTTTCCCAATGTCGCTGGGAAACGCTCCATTTAGCAAGACTTGAATCTATTTCCTTTAGCCTAAGGACAGCCTGAAGCCTGTGTCTACCCTAGAAGATTAGGATTTATTTTCTGAGACTACATAGCAAACATCCTCAGTTCACAGTCTTCCCAGCGATGGCCAGACTCGCTGTAGACTATAGAACTTCATATTGACAAAACTGCTGTCTGCATTGGGAGCCTTGAAAAAGTGCTAAGAAGCAAATCTACCCACCTGACCTACAGCTGACCACAAATTAAAAAAAGGTGAAGGGATGTGAAGAAGGATACCATTCAGTGATAGATGCGGCTTTTCAACAAAAAGGCTCACTTCTTAGTGATAACACTTTTTGGGTGGATATCACAGGTTGGGGTTCAGACTGGATGAAGATGACGTGTTTGGATTTTTTGTTGTTGTTGTTGTTGCTGTTCTTTTAAACTTAAGACATCACAGGAAAGACTCAGAGCATTCTGGCATGGGTTGAGAGATGCCCTAGTCTGACGTTTGCAACCTGCCAATTGACTAAACTGCATCAAAAAATGAGTCATAATATTTTCAACCTGAAGCTCTCAGTGGCCATTTCATAGCACCAGCCATCTGACAGTGAGCTGCCCTTGGATCATCACAGGAGATGTATTGGCCCATCACTGGCTTGGACAGTGGTACCTTAGGGTACACCAGAGGTTTATACCTGATCTACCTGGGCAAATCAGCCAATGCCCCTGCACAGAAGATCAATAGTCCTTGGAAATATTACTTTGCACAGTGGAAGACACACTGATACTGTTGTGAGCTGTCCTCACTCAGGGCTGGAATAAGGCAGGAAAAACTCCCCCACGATGGTTGGGTGTGTGTCCGAGCCCACTCCTACCAAGGCAGGCTGGGAGTCCCAGCACTGTACTCCCTGGTGTGGGGAAGCCTTTCCAGCTCAGACCTCCAAACCATAAGAAAAGACGGTGCCTGCCAGAGCCCAGAGAGTAAAACATTTCTGTATTTGTGGGAAGCATTACCCACGGGGAGAATAATCTGCCCACCACGTGACAGAGCACTGCCAGTGCAGTGTCACCGGAGCAAGGGCAGCGGTATGTTCTCCTCCGTGTCCTCCAGCTGAGCAGCACTGTGGCCCTCGCATTCAGGAGCTCCAGTCCCAGGGGCGTATTGAATGCTAGCCTGCAGACAAGAGTCCTCTAAGTGAAATGAAAAATTCAGCTTCTCCTTTGCATTGCCCTGCTGGCCTCCTTGCCCCCTCCCTCAGTAATGTGGCAGGATGCTTCTCGAAGGCCAGATGCTCCCTGACAGCCAGTGACATGATTTACATTTCCATGGCGCATTTCACATTAATGGATGCCAAAGGACACTTCAAACCATCTTTCGTAGAGAAAGTCTTGTACCTGAGTTATGATAAAACACTGCAGCACATAAGTATCACACAGTAGCCTTATGACAAGCAGCAAAGATGACTATCAAAGGCAGCTACAAGGGGAATTTTGGTGGGGTGAATGCAGTTTCTCACATGGTTCTGATGTTCTGGCCAGAACCAAATATCATCCTCCTTCTTACAAAGGATGGCACAGAGATCTTAGTAGCTACAAGTTTTTCTGTCTCAGAAGATAATGTCTCCTGGAGCCAAAATCATACAGAGAAACTGAAATTAGTAATAAATCAAAAATAAATGAGTTCCACTTACTGGGTCAGTCCTCACCACAACCTATCATAACCTATGTCTTCCCTTCAGCACTCTGTCATCAGGCTCATAATGACTTATGATGAGATCCCAACCCAGCTCAAGGCAACCTGTCTGGATGCAGAGGGCTAATCCTCTGCCGATGTACACTGACAAGATGCCACTGAAGTTGATGAAGTGGTATCAATTTACAAGAGCCGAGGATATGTCACATAAGGTAATCAGACTTTAAAAGAAATCTGATGGCAAGAGTCCTAAACATTTTCAAAACACTGCTGTCAGAACAAATCTCAGAGTACAAAACCCTTCTTTGAGAAGTCGTCAGAGACCCAGATGGGTTGCTGGTTTATTTTATCCTGCCTGGAACACTGTGCACCCATCTCTCCTCCTTTCCAGTTATTATTATTCCTGTACCCTAAAACCCTACTGACAGGAGTCTCTGGTATCACATCAGCCCCAAAGCTTGGCTTAAAATCGGCCATATATTTTGCTGAGCTTTCCTCCCACCCCCCACCTTGGTTGTAAAACTTTAGCTTAAAATGTGTTTTTTTCATTACATCTGTGATTTGGGAAGTTTAAAGAGAGACAGAAAAACAACCCGTAAAAGGCAATTAATAAAATATGCCAGCGCTCCCCAAACTGTTCAGAACACTTCATTCAACAAGGCGTTGAGACAGAACAATAGCAAAGTTGCTAAATAGCATGTGACAAAGCAAAACCCAGGGAAAAGGAAAATAACCACCTGCATTTCTTAGCATATTTTATACAAAGTGCTTTGCAGACATATATGCATATTACACAGGGATCATTCATCTAACTCTAAAATATAGCTGGTTTCACATCAGAACTAAGTTATATAACAGCACATAATAAAACTATATAGCAGAGTCAGAGAGAGGAAAATGAAGAGTAACTGTTCTAGTTGAATTACAGAACAAATGCCAAGTCAGCAGAATACTACTTTCTCTAGGTGAAATTTAGTGGAACATTGAGGATTGCATTCAAACTCGTGTGGAAGATGTTATGGCATCGCTAGCGACTAAGCCTTTGGGTTTACCTCTAAATGAAAATATAGTACCTCTGGCAGCAAAATGCCACTACCACAGTGTTAGAGAGGGCCCAGCTGTTACCCAGTGAGTCATCAACATTCATTTCTGAATCACCTGCATTTCCTCAAAGCTGTCCCAGCTGAGTATCAATCAGTGAAGCCCAGCAAAGATCAATATTTCTCAAGAGCCAGTAAGATCACAGCCCCAGCACAAAACTGCTTCTAACACTTCTGTTAGGCCAGAACCACTCAGTATAGTTTCTGACAGAGGTCAGCTAGGCCACAGGATGCATCGCTTACTCTAAAGACCTTGGTTGTCGGTGTGATGGAAATTAAGTCCCTCATATGCCAGTGTGATTGCATGGAGCAGGGAGGGATTGGATTTCTGGCTGTGGACCACACTAGCTAGTTAAGGGGCATGTTCCCCCCTAGCTACTGGAGCTTGGAGATTTGCACAGAGGTTGCTGGCAGGCCACCACACTCATCCAGGAACTACGATTTTAATTATTATTATTCATATAGAAACTTGCTGTTGCATTCCACATCACAAAACACATGTTACAGGCAGAAGCCTTTCTGTCAGGCAGCTCTTCATTGCCTGCAAGTGCCCAGCTCTCACTTGTTTTGCATCATAACAAATTTCATATATTCAGAGGTCCAACATTTTATTCAGAAATTTCTGGTGATGGATGCCTGGGGGAGCCAGCTCTGCTCAAAACCCTTAATTCTGGTTGGTTGTTGTTTCAAGCCTCAAAGCACATGAAGTTGTAACTGGTTCTTGTTTGGAAGCTTTCCTTTGCAAATAAAGGCTAGAAACATGAGTTTAACACCATCTTTGATACTGCAGAGCCTAAACCTGTTCCACAGACCAACGGTAATACCCCTGCAACAGGGATTTCCTTTCTTTATCTTACAATACACCACACTTCTCAGTGGTCCATCGCAGCACTGGAACCAGAACTTCTCTAGTAGGTAGCCCCGTACCTCTTTACACTTCCAGCGGGCTTGGAAGGTGGCAGAAACATACAACAGTAGAAATGCAAAGTACAATTCACCCTTCCTCCCAACTAGACGATGGCCAGGAAAACCAGTTTGTGTGTCCTTTTCCCAGAGAAAGTTGCACAAAAATCTTCAGTGGCGAGAAGAGAATGGGATTCCTGCACTGGTGTTTCATCCAAAACCCGGGATCACCACCCTCACGGCTGACGAGGAACTGCTGCTGGCTCAGAGCGAGGCGCATCCCCTGCTGAAGTAATATCACTTTCTGCCACCTTCATCTCTGTCCTTGCCTCCTCCAATCTCATGGCACAGTTACACAAAGGCTGCAGGAATACTTCCCCTCTTTTCTTTACACAGTCCGTTTCTTTTCCTCATTCACACACATATATCAATAAAGTGACTGTTTTCTGTGGTTAAAATTATATCCCCAGACATTTTAGACCTGTAGCCAAAGCAGATTTGACTAGTCTGAATTCACCTTTGAAGAATAAATAGGAACATAGAAAGGTGTTGGAATCAAAGCTATCGCAATCAAAGAGTGGGTATCTCCAGCTATGTCTTGAGAGACTTGATCTGGAGATAAGAGAGCCCGTCCAATTTAAGGAAGAAAAAGGAGAGTATTGAGCAACTACTGTGTGACTCTTTCACCCCCCAAATCCTCCCATAATTTCGCATCTCCATGTGGCTTTTTTGTTCCTAAAAGCCATCTCTTTCCAAGCTATTTACTGTGGCATACCAGCCTGAACACAGAAAATACCTCCCCAAACCAGAGAGCTTACTGGGACAGACCTGAGTCAGTCAGCACCAGCTGATAAGGAATAATTCAATACAGTCTATTCTGCAGTCTCTGGCCCTGGGACACTAATCCAGCGGCTAATAAAGCAGTAATCCCCTGCTGATCCGCAGGCTCCGTTTCCCCCGCTCAGCCCCACGTCATTACTCCGGGTTATATCTGCTCTGCCACCCTCAATCTCCCTTCCCTCCCTGCTCCCCCACCTCGCGCTGTCCTCACTGGTGTGAGATGCTTACAGCCGCCTGTCAGGACCCACCTAACAGAGCCGTTTGTATTTAGTTATTTCAGCCTTGCCTCCTGAATTATTGCCGTCCCAAAGCATGGGCTGTTTAGTTTGCTTTTTGAGCTGGTGGGGTCGAGCTTGTCTCAGAAACGCCCCTGGTGCCCCAGCATGGGAGCTGCTTCTGGTTCCCGGGGGGCTGCTCAGAGCCAGTATGGGGAGCACCATCACCTCCGAAATGGGTTCCCCCCTCCCTGGGCACCCTGACCTGCCCCAGGAGGGGAGACGTACAAACGAGCCGACGGGAGGTCCCAGTTACGACACGACAGCCCCTGTTTACTCTGCCAGCCGTGCGTCCGTCTGGAATGGGCAGCCGTAAGTCATGCCATGGATCAGCCAACCCTCCGGTTCACTTAATCTTCCTGTAAACATCGCTGGCAGCCACAAGCAAGGAGGGAGCGAGGGAAGGAGACGTGCAGCTCCCTGGCAAAGCGTAGGGCTGCCATCCCAGACCAAGCCCTTTACAGTTTGGTCTCCCTGTGGCCACTACCAGATGCTACAGGGAAGGTCAATGATGCAGAAGCACTGATCTTCTGTGTTAGTCTTATCATGCTCTTAATGAATAGAAATCGGCTGAGGAACTGAAGCATAGGGTTTAGCATACTATCAGTAAATATTATTATTTATTCTGAAACCTCTGGATTTTCTCAGTCACCTCTCACAAGCCCAGCCCAAATGAATCTTGCAGAGATCCTGCTTTCAGTACTGTTCTGGGGCAGGGAGTTAGTTTTACAGCATGCTTTCACTTAGCAATCATCTGGAGCTTAGTTCCAATCTTTCCATCTTTTAATTTAATCAGGTGTCCTTTGAATAAGGTGCTGTATTTTAGGCATCCCAAAGAGGCTGATATAGGGAGAGCTGAAGTGCTGTTTCTTTCCCACCTTTGAAAAAGCACACCTATGGCCCACTGCTAGAGTTCACCCTGAGACACAAGAGCCAAAGACAAAAGAAAAAAGGACCCTTAAGAGTATATAGGAAAAGAGATATCAAATTCTCCCAACACCCATCAACCTGTAAACACAAATTATTTGCTTTCAGCGGGTGTTTCAGGATGTTGAACACTTCTACTAGCAATGAGTATAAGGGCTGCAGGGTACATTACTGGATAGGCTGTCAAAGAGTCGTGAGCTCTCTCTCTCGATTTAGGGGACAAGAAAGGCTCCTCATCTTCCACGTGGATTTAACTTTACTCCAATTTTTAAAAACAAAGCAGCATTTAGAGATCCACGTGCTTCAGATCACAAACAGATTAACGAAACACAAGAGAGCCACAGTGGTCCCCCCGGTTGGTAAAGTGCTATTTCAAGAGGACCAAGAAGCTGACTACAGTCCTCATTTTCCATCTGTCCCCTCCTGCATCCCTTTCATCTTCCCCACTCTCCAGATGCCAAAGAAAACAGATGAAGTATAAAGATCAACAGGTTGGGGTGTTTCAGCTGCTTCTTTCCTGCTGGCTAAGAAGGAATAGAAATGCAAAGGCACGTACACAAGTCATAAGCAACAGGACAGCCTTAAAGATCCATGAGACATCTCTAATGCCACATCCGCAGTAGCTATGTATAAAAATGACCCTCACAATAAATCCTGGAGTCTAAAAGGCCTCTGTCCCTCAGTGAGGCTTTTCAGAGCTGTCCATTACAGGTCACTGGCACTCAGTCACAGCAGGAGCCCGGCCCCCGCAGATGAAATCCCAGGCACCAGACCTCCAGCCAAAAAAAAACTTTACCCCCAACCGAAGAGAAGAACCGAACAGAAAACACATGCCCTTCTTCACCCTATTGCACATGAGAAGAAAACCTTAGCGGGAAAAATGGAGCTTAGGAGAATAGGTGCTTATTCCTTTGCCACAGGTTGGAAGGAGGGAGCCCTTGTAGTGATCAGAGCAGCCTCATCCAGCGCTCTCGGCAGCAAGCTCAGAGAAGTCATGGCTTCTTAGGCAAAGGCAAAGATTTAGGCGGGCAAGCTATACCCTAGGTTTTAAAACTGCCAGGCCATTTGGGGTTTGATTTCAGCTGCCAAGAGACAAACTGCAGAAGAGCAGCAGACCGCCAGCCAGGGCATGGGAACTGGCCACTGGCTCTGCTCCCCTCAGAGAGCCACGTCCCTGCTGCAGCCACCCACCAGCCCTCCATCCCTCCCGTGCAGGAGGGAGTCCTCCCACCGCAGCCGGCGTGAGACACAGGAGAGAACAACCGCGCTGCGACACCGCGATACAATGCGGCAATGTCTGCCCGTCCTCGCTGAGGACCCGCTGCAGCTCTCAACCAAAGCCCATCCTCCCCGCCATCCCACGAGGGCGAGGACACGGCACATTCCTGCTAGCCCGGAGCTGAGTCTGGGAGGAGACCTGTGGACCCAGGGCAGCCTGGGAGCACAGGCAAACGATGTAAAGGGACATCACAACATCTCATGGCTCTTGAGAAAAACAAAACAAAAATGCCAAAACACCCCCATCTCCCAAGTTGCCGCCTATTTGCTGTGCTCTGTGGCTGATAACCTGCCTATAAACACCGCAATTACCTTGGATCCCAAAGCAGGTGGGCAACTCATCAGCCAAATGCATCCCTCCCACACACCACAGTTTCCTTCTGTCCTGCAACGAGGAGAATTTGCCACCTCTCTGATTTTCCTGCCAAGCACACAAGACCCTCATGGCTCCATCCACAGAGCCCCTGGCTACCTGTTGCTCCTCAAGATGACTTGCCTGTATTTGATGGCACTCTTGTGGACAGGACACAAGGGCTGCGATGGAGCCACGCTGCTGCATCAATGTCTGAAGATGTAAAAGTCAGGCTGTGACCCCTTCTGACCCCATTGCCCACTCCTCCCTCCGAGAGACCAAACCTGTGATGGCAATCCCTCCACACGGCCACCTTGCATCTGTCCAACTGCTCCTAACCTGGTAGTAGCTTCGGTCCTTAAGCACCTGACTAGCTCATCTGAGATTACGGTCACAGGCGCAGCATATGTTTGCTGCATCCCTGTCTATATGCTCTTTATGAACCCCTAGCAGCATGAGGATGCAGCTCACGGAGGCAGCAGGAGGCCGGAGAGAGGGGAAGGATATTTGAGTGCTGACTGGGCTGTCCTCCTGATGAAGGACAATGACAAGCCAGGATTCATCGTCTGCAGCTGCTCCCTTTTAACTGTTTATGATGAATATTTACAGAAGGGGAGGGGGGGGAATCATGAAATTATCTGGGTTTTTTTTTTTGCAGCAGGTTTTCTTCCAGAGAAGAGGCCAGTCTGACAGCCACCCAGGCTGCTTCCAGCCCTCTGTTTATACCCGGCTGGCAGAGGCACCGCAAGTTTGTATGGACACACACACATCTCACCCACCTCGGTGCTGACCTGCAGAAGGCTAAGGGAAGAGATCAGAGAAGTCAAAGGTTGATGAAGACACTGCTCAATGCTGTATTGATTTCTCTGACCTGGCGCTGGCAGATCCAAACTGAAGCCCGAAACTGTTAGAAAGACCCCTCCCAAATCTCAGCCTGGTGTTCATGACTCAGTATGCTGCTGACCTGGGCTGGACCCGCAGCATAACTAAGCCCGAGAGGCTTAATGCCTCCCCTCTAAGGGTTGCTACCATCTGACACTTCACTACTACCAGGCAACCTGCTGCATTAACCCAACTCCCCAGGGTTCACGCAATAAATCTGCCTTTACTTTGCATTCACCTTCACCCCAGGCATTGGCTGCAAGAGGGACCACAGCTTGGCAAGCCTCAGCTCATAGATGAGATCATAGAATCATTTAGGTTGGAAAAGACCCTTAAGATCATCAAGTCCAACTGTTAACCTAACACTGCCAAGTCCACCACTAAACCATGTCCCTAAGCACCACATATACACATCTTTTAAATGTCTCCAGGGATGGTGACTCTACTGCTTCCCTGGGCAGCCGTTTCCAATGCTTGATAACCCTTCAGTGAAGAAATTTTTCCTAATATCCAATCTAAATATCCCCTGGCACAACTTGAGGCCATTTCCTCTTGTCCTATTGCTTGCTGCTTGGGAGAAGAGACCAATGACCACCTCACTACAACCTCCTTTCAGGTAGTCGTAGACAGCGACAAGGTCTCCCCTCAGTCTCCTTTTCTCCAGGCTAAGCAACTCCAGTTCCTTCAGCCACTCCTCATAAGACTTGTGCTCTAGACCCTTCACCAGCTTCGTGCTGTGTGATGGCACTCAAGATGATCTGCTCCATAACCTTGCCTGGCACCGAGGTCAGACTGACAGATCTGTAGTTCCCTGGATCCTCCTTCCAGCCCTTCCTGTAGATGGCCGTCACATTTGCTAACCTCCACTCAACTGGGACCTCCCCAGTTAGCCAGGACTGCTGATAAATGATTCAAAGTATCTTGGTGAGCACTTCTGCCAGCTCCCTCAGTACCCTTGCATGGACCCCATCCGTCCCCATAGACCTGTGTGTGTCTAAGTGGTGCGGCAGGTCACTAACCATTTCCCCTTGGATTATGGGGGCTTCATTCTGCTCTCTGTCTTCCAGCTCAGGGGGCTGGGTACCCGAGGAACAACTGGTCTTACTATTAAAGACTGAGGCAAAGAAGGCATTAAGTACCTCAGCCTTCTCCTCAGCTTTGTCACTATGCTTCCCCCTGCATCCACTAAAGGTTGGAGATTCTCCTTAGCCCTCCTTTTGTTGGTAACATCTTTATAGAAACAAAGATTTTTTAATTGTCTTTTACAGCAGTAGCCAGATTAAGTTCTAGTTGGGCTTTGGCCCTTCTAATTTTCTCCCTGCATACCCTCACGACATCCATGTAGTCCTCCTGAGTTGCCTGCCCCTTCTTCCAAAGGTCATAAACTCTCCTTTTTTTCCTGAGTTCCAGCCAAAGCTGTCTGTTCAGCCAGGCCGGTCTACTTCCCCACCAGCTCATCTTTCAGCACATGGGGACAGTCTGCTCTTGCACCTTTGAGATTTCCTTCTTGAAGAACATCCAGCCTTCCTGGACTCCTCTGCCCTTCAGAACTGCCTCCCAAGGGACTCTGTCAACCAGGCTCCTGAACAGGCCAAAGTCTGCCCTCCAAAGTCCAAGGTGGCAGCTCTGCTGACCCCCGTCCTTACTTCTCCAAGAACTGAAAACGCTATCATTTCATGATCACTATGCCCAAGACGGCCTCCAACCACCACATCACCCACAAGTCCTTCTCTGTTCACAAACAACAGGACCAGTGTGGACCTTCCCCAGTTGGCTCACTCACCAGCTGTGTCTGGAAGTTATCTTCCACACACTCCAGGAACCTTCTAGACTGTTTCCTTTCCACTGTATTGTACTTCCAGCAGACATGTGGCAAGTTGAAGTCCCCCACGAGAAGAAGGGCTAGCGATTGTGAGACTTCTCCCAGCTGCTTATAGAATATTTCATCTGCCTCTTCATCCTGGTTGGGTGGTCTATAACAGAGTCTCACCACGATATCTGCCTTGTTGGCCTTCCCCTTGGTTCTTACCCATAAACACCCAACCCTATCATCACCATCATTAAGCTCTAGACAGTCAAAACACTCCCTAACATACAGGGCTACTCCATCACCTCTCCTTCCTTGCCTATCCCTTCTGAAGAGTTTATAGCCATCCATTGCAGCACTCCAGTTGTGCGAGTCATCCCACCATGTTTCTGTGATTGCACCTATATCATAGTTTTCTGGTGTACAATGGCTTCCAGCTCCTTCTTTTTTGTTGCCCATGCTGCGTGCATTGGTGTAGATGCACTTCAGTTGGGCTATTGATCCCGCCGCTTTTTTCGGGGGGAAAGCCCTGATTCCTATGTGACCATTCTCAGGCACTTTTGTGGTTTCTAACACATCAATAACCCTTGCATCTTTGCTGCTGCATGGATCTCCATCCCCTACCTCCACTGAGATGACAGACTGAAGGACCTCGCTGCTTTCCCCACCTCAGGAACGGGAAACAAAAACGTAAGAGGGTTTGTTCCACTCCTCCTCTTCATGTCCCCTTGTACAGCTCTTTATTCTTTCTCGCTTTTTCAGGTTTGCACACAGAAGCGTGTTCTGGATCTCCAGGTTACATTTGCCAACACTTTGAAACAGTCCTCAAGGGGAAAGCTGGGCAGCCTGCTCTGCTGAGGTTGGAGAAGACGCGGGAAAGTTTACTTTGTTGAGCAGTCCTATGTGGGCAGTGGGAGCAGGCTGCAGGTTTGTTCTGCCCTCAGCGCCTGCCAGGATATTTGGGGTTTGGAAGGGAGGCAGAGTCCTGCTGGAGGAGCAGGTGAAGTGACTGCTCTGTTATTTTGGTGCTCCCCAACTTTGGAGCTAGAAAAGCCTTAGCCCCAAGGATATCTTCTCTCCCATAAGAGAGTGGCAACAACTATCCGACAGGCTGAAATACAGCTCCTTCAAGCTCCCACCCTTACCTTAGGACTGACAAGCAACTGCCCCTGCTCTCTGGTCACCACTGGGCACTGCCCATCAGGTTTTTCCACCTTCTCCCCCAGCTGTGGAGTCCTCTGTGAGCACAGGCATTTTGTGCAGCTGCTGACGGATACTGATGGTTGTGGGTGGGAGGGTGGCTGAGCATGAAAAGGACCCCCTCTCAGAGGCTCAGTGGCTTGGAAGAGTTTTCCTCAAGGGGAGACAGCAGTACAAGCACAGGATTGTCCCTGTCAGCCAGCTCATTTCCCTTACCCCTGTCCAAGTGAGTGGGAGAACACTGTCTGCTTGCATTAAAGCGGTTGCACTGTTGATAAGCTGCAAGCAGGCAAAGAGTTCATTTGGGGGAAAACACAAATTGTGGCAGGGCAGGAGAGGAGAGAGTCTTTTAAAACACTTTTGTCTTTTGATAATCACAGTAATAAGACCTCTGGTGGAAAATCTATACCTAATAAAAAATTTAACAAGTCCAAGGAGATATTCAAGGCTACTGAGACGAACTGGAGAAAGCCTGAGACTTACTCACCAGCCCTCAATATGTTAATTCACAATGCACCTGAGAGAAGAACATGACCCAGAGCTCCACAGAGTTACAAAAGCATTGCTGCTGGGAGGATCAGGTGAAAAATTTTTAAGCTGGTGGTGGTAGCACCCACTGTTCTTTCAGGAAGAGAGAAAGAAGCTGTTCATCTATTCTGGAATAGGCAATTGCAAAAAAAAAATCTGCCTGAATCAGTCTTGCAATCACCAAGGCTGGTCAGCCTGTTTCCATGGTAAGCGTTTCCACCAGGAGCTTAAAGCAAATGGCGAGGGCAGTTTTGATGGAGGGGTGCAGAGAAAGGCAGGGGCAGCAGGACGGGAGAGGTAGGCAGCAAGCCAGGGAAGCGCTTCCCACAAAACACAAAGCAAGCTAAGGGAGAGCTTTGACTGCAGAGCACAGGTTAGGAGAGACGCTTGGAGTTTTGGGCAGCTGTGTTCAGGGAAACAGGACTTTGTGTATGTTCCTTGTCAATAAAGCAAACTGCACCGAGGACAGACTTTCCTCCACTATCAATTACTTATCAAAACAAGCCCTGCGCTCCTGAGCTAGTTGCTCAGGTCTGGAGGTGGCATTGGCTGCTGGAAGGGTTTGGGGGGATTCTGCCTCTCCTGCAGCAAGCACCACGAAGCAAACCCCAGCGCAAAGGCTGGTAACAAAACTCAGGGTACAGGGGAGGCGAAGCTGCCGCTCGTGCTCAGCATCTCCAGCTCCAAGACCAGGGCACACAGGATCACAAACGCAGGTCAACAAATACGTAAGAGTAGTTGGAAGGTTTTACTCTGGGCCCCGCTAGCCCAGGCACCCCCACCTCTAAACCTAAGGCCATTGACACAGAGATGCGCGCAGGGGATCGGTCCCCTCCAACCCGCTAAAAAACCAGTCCCAGCACAGCAATCCCATGGCCTGGTCACGCACACATGCTGCTGGGGAAAAAAAAAAACAAACCAAACAACCTTGCTACCACTGCTTGAACGCCTGTCCCCAAGCTACTCCAAATATACCATAGCCTGAGCAATAGTGCTTTTCAGTCCCAGCAATCGCAGAAGGCAGATGCAGCACCAGGGAAGGAGACTGCCAGTCTCCCCGCCACCCCCACCACACAGGCAGACGTACAAACTTACCTTTCACTCCTTCCTTCACTAACTGTCTTATCGCCATAGCAACTGTAATCCTAGGTCATGCAGCTAGAAATAAAAAAAAAATCAGTGCAAATGAAGATATACACTATCGCCAAACACAGCCTCAATGGTAGAATCTAATTTTCATTAGAGACTTAACAGTGGTTTTGCATAATTATACATGTATTAATGCCCAACATGCCCATCTTCAGTTAAAATTAATGAATTCAGTTCTAAATAAAAAGCATTGCTCATTGCAGGTTAATTTTTTTTTTTTTAAAAGGAGAAAATACTTCTAAAAGCTCAAGCCATACTTGCACAGCTTTTTCTTAATCCTGAGATTAAGAGGGAGAGGAAAATACAAAGATTAAGTCAGCTCTCAAGTAGAAATATGGCATAAAACGTAATAGGAAACTTTGCGACTTTTGCAATATGAGGAGTGAGAGTGAGCAATAAAAAATTGGCCAGATGCTGGAGCATACCTGGAATTGAGACCCAAAGGAAAGCATCTCGCAGCCTTTCCATTTGATGCTTGCGGTGAAAACAGTACAGCAGCATCACACTGAGAAGCAACATACTGCTGCAAGTGACTGAGCACAGGTTTGGCTGGCACAAGAATTTAATACATAGCTTGAGGTCAGCGTTTACAAGAGGTTTATTTACTCTGACGGCACAGATACGAGGAAGCAGCACCAAGGGACAGGCCCAGCCAAGAAAGCTCTGTAAAGCAAAGAAACCCTTCCTCTGTGTCCTTCCTTTTTTTTTTTTTTTTTTTTTAATTGCTCCTACTACCTTCAGGTTCCTTCATTAGCAGCTAAATGCAAATGCACTGAGGCTGGTACCCTCTTTATTACCAACTTTCCAGGTGGGCCTTATCTGAGTGATGGGAAGCCCTTGGTGCTGGTCAGAGCCCACCTTCCCTGGTCCAACGTGTGGGGCAGTGCCTGGAGGGTGGTTATTGCCACTTCAGGTGGCAGGGACCTGCGTATGTAGGGGCTTTGAGACCTCACGGCGAGCTCTCACATTGCAAGCATGCACACAGCTCTAAGGATGCTTGCAAAACTCCGACCTGGTGCATGCTGGACTTGATGTTAAAATAAATGCTGTGTCCTTGTGGGGTGCCTCTTCTTTAATTGTGTTGATATCTGAGCCAGGGAATAAAGGGAGAAGCTACTGCCTGGGTTTGTCTCCGCAGAGGCTTATTTAATTCCTCGCTTACAGAAAAGGCAAGGAGGACTAGGACAAAAGGGAGAGGAGGGCTGGGCTTGAGGGAAGGGTTTGGGGCCAGAGAATGCATGGAGGAAGGAAAAAGAGGGAGATGGCAAAACAAATGGAAAGACAGAAGAAGAGATGGAGAAAGCTCTGTCCTAAACGGCAACAGATATCCCTTGTGGCTGTCAATCTCCAGCTCCTCTCCTCCTCACGCTGTCATTAGCGCACAGCGTGAGGAAGAGAGGCTGAGCACAAAGCTCAGCCAGCATGGGGGAGAAAGCTCCCTTCTCACCCACATTTCTGAAGGAGGGAGAGGGAATTCGCTGCCTCTACGTCCAAGCCTGTGTTCTCCCTGGCCAGGGTCTCGCTCATCCTCCCCTCTGCAGCAGGGAGCCCTGGCTGACACGGACCTTCGGGATGTCCAAACGTGGCCCCTTCCCTCCACCCTGCGAGCATCTCCCACCCTGCCCACATACCTGAGCCCTGAAGTCCACCTGTTCATGATGAAAAGAGAAATAACAGCTTGCTTCAGATGCCGCTGGTCACAAACAGATTAATTTTTTTTTTTTTTTAAATAACGAACGTACACACCTCTGGCTCACTTGTGCTCACTGCGTCTGTCCTCCCTTCTCAAGGGTTGGCTCAGACAGAAAAGATGCTTTTTAGAGAGGTCAGATGGGGCCTGGCAGAGGGTCCTGCTGGGCAGGAGCTGTGAGCTCAATGGAGGGAAGAACCCACCTCCTCTCCAACCGCTGCATCCTCCACCTTGTCCTTCAGGTTGGCCCCTGGCTGGGAAGCAGAAGGTCGAAAAGGCGTGCATATGTGTCTTGTAGCCCACCCTGGGCAAAGCCAGCTCTTCCATAACCATACTGTATAGCCGACCGGTGTACACAAAGCAAATCTGACCTGCCCGGACCACGCGTGCCGGGGAGGTGCGGTGAGGAGCTGTGCTGTAGGTACGTGTGGGCTGTTTGCCTACTGCCTGCCAAGGCTACCCAGACTCCTGCCTGATTTACAGAGCAGTGGCATTGCTAAAACCCCCAGAAAACAGGGAAAGTGTTCAAATGCCTCTGAGATAAAATTTACTGGTGGGAACCGGACAGGCATTGAGATATGGTGGCTAGTCTGGAGAGAAGATTCAAAATCTTCTCTGAACTGGTGAAGGAAACAAAACAAGCTGCCCCTCTGATTTTTGTGTTGTCTGCAATTACCACCTCTGCCACAAAAAGTGGGTGGGCCACAAAAAATGGGGAAATGAGACAGACAAGGACTTCAGGTGGAGGAATAGAGAGTCAAGGAGTAAGACAGATATGAGACATGACTCTTTGGCCATCAGTGGTAGAACTGCAGCAGGTGAAGTTGTCCCAGGCTACTTTCATTTCATGCCAGCCAGGGCGCAGGGAGCAGTGAAACCACCCTGGCACAGACCTGTGTGGTCCCATGTCCCACATGCGCTTGGGGATCTCATGCTAACGCCTTCTCCTTCCATCCCTTCACAAATAACTGCCCGGAGTGCCTATGCGGAAGCAAGCTTGGGTTTGTCTCCACAGCCCGCTGTGGTCCACAGCCCCGTGGGCTGAGTTCAGCCCTGCCTGACACCCGGCAATGCCTCCTCACCCTGTGCCCATCACCCTGGATGCTGGCCTCCCCCGAGCCTGGTTCCTGGGCATGGACCACACACAGCCAGCATTGGCCACCTAACACCTCCTTCTCCTTCCCACTTCCCAGAGGCAGCACGGACAGAGGGTTTCCTTCTCAGGACATTTGCAGGGAATGCTCAGACCTACTGGGAGTAGTTGGAAAAGGAGTGTGCGTTTTCCCACACTCCTTCCTGCCTTCTAGCACCCGCGGTGCTGGATGGGCTGCGAGGGGACACGGGGCCCTTCCTGTGGTTGGGACAGGGATGGGACCCTGAAGCGACTGGGGCGGTCCCTGAAGGGGACATGCATCAGTCCCCTCGGCAGAGGATGTAGCAGAAGTGATGCTGAGAGCCAGGGGCTGTGACTGGGGAAACTGGCTGAGCAGAGGCATTCATCTTGGGCAAGGAGCATTAACACAGTGGTGACTCCTGAACTTGAAAGGGGCTTAAAAAACAGGAGTCCCCACGCTGAGGGACCCAAATTGCTCAAGGTGTGTGAGGAGACCTGCACAAGCAGTCCTCATGTCAGATGAAAGGGGCTTGTGACTGATGCACTCCCCTGTGTCCCCCATGGAGCCAAATACATGAGCTCAGGAGAGAGAGGGATGAGAAGAGGCGAGGTGTATGTAAGAAGGAATTGGGCTAAATTCAAGGAGGAGATGAAATGATGACCTAGGAAGCTTGTCTCTGTCCCAGAAATATTGTTCCCCCCACTTTCCTCCCACTGGCTCCTGTAGTTTTGGTATGGGCTTGCTCTCCCCCTTGGTGTTCCTTTCCTGCAGATGCCCCTGCACGTAGAAATCCCTTGACATGGGGCAGAAAGTGGGGGGAGCCCCAGACCCCCTGCCCACTCCATCTCTCAGGGTTTTTTGCCCCATCATCTGCTGTGGCTCCCACGGTGCTGCGGCAGCAGCAAGGAGAGTTACGGCTCGGCCGGGGACCCGGCAGGATGGTCCCCTCCCCGCAAACATGGGCACCGAGCCGCACCGAGGGAAAGCAAAGCAGCAAGGATTGAAGTGACATGGCCCCTGTTCCCCTTTGGAGGGACATTTAAGCCTGCTGGAGAGGCAGAGGGGATCTGTAGCATATCCCGCAGCACCAGCTTTATAATTTAGGCAAACAGTGTAAATGCTTAAGTACTTACACGCTAATGTCTTTCCTAGCACTTTCACAACTGGACTCTCCCGCCCGCCTGTGCAGAGCAACCTCGGCTATGGTCTCGCAGCAGGGACCGATGTAATTGTCTCCTTCTGCCAACCGGCACACCTGGAAATGCGATGTGCGCAGTGTGACCCCCTCCCTCCGCCCTGCCTCCCCATCGGAGGGGACAGCCCTGTGATGCTCAGCCCGTCCTGCAACGTGCTGGGGAGCTCTGCACGGTGCACGGCACCTTGGAGGGTGGTATCACAGGGTAGGAACATCAGGCAGGGGAGCAGGTGATTTGTTTCAATGTTTTGCTGAAGTTGTACAGCAATTCCTGACCAGACGGAGAAGTGGAAGACGTGTCAAGCCTACACTCCCCAGTCGAGTGCTGGGCTGGAGCTGATGCACACACGTACCAGGGCAGGGGCTCTCCTACCCCTCATGGGCCCAGATTTGGTCTCACGTGTTCCCACAGCAACAGCAAAGCAATCACATTCCTCCTTCTCTCCTGTGCACACCGATTAAAATCACGCTCATTGCAACTGCCTCAGCTCGAGCATCCAGCCCTTTAATTGCCGCAACGAAGGATACGAATGTAGGCGATTCTGAGGCCAGCAAAGCAGAAAATTAGCATTTAGTGTGAAAATGATACCACTGCATCATCATCACTGGTGCAAAGCAAACACCGCAACCAGCCAGGCTGCCTCTTTCCCTCCCTACCCACACGCTCGGACCCGTCGGGTGCTGCAACTGCCCCATAGCTTCCCGCATCCGTGGGTCCTGCCCCTCCGAGGCTGCCACCAGAAAACCCCGGGTGGGCAGGGGGGCTGCAAGTCGGCATCTGCTTTCCACCTCTGGACTTTTGGTGAAGCGGATTTATACACTCCCTTCTGAGATAATCCTCCCTCAAACGTCACAAGTGCCACATTAGCCGCTGCATTGATTCCTGCAGTATTTACAGAGCAGAAAAATACAGTGGCAGCAAGCGTGAGGCTGGAGGGAAGAAACCTGCACCCTCCGGGTGTCCCTCGGGGTGAATCATCCCCATCTCAAGCCACGAGTCAGATCTTCACCTTCTCCAGACCCTTAACTAGCTTTCTCCATCGTTTGTGCAAAGTCCCCTCAGGCCTTTTCACCTCTTTCTTACCTAGGCTGTATTTTTGCCTGGTTGGACACAAATAAACATTAAAATGCTGTGTCCATCCAAGCACAAAAGGAAAAGCTGTTTACCAGTCAGGCTGGGATGGAGCCAGCACCCCCAGCCCCAGGGCTCAGCCTGCCAGTGGGTCCCAGTACATAAGGGCATTGGAGTTAGCTGGGATGGAGGTGATGGCTCTGCCTCTGCCATGGTCCCCGGACAGGACTACGGATGAGGCCCGGAGAGATCACTCTGGAGCAGGATCCAGTCACAGATTCAGCAGCTGCATGGGCACCCTTGCTTTGTTGTGAGATTTTGGGCTGTTCAGCCATGCCCACGTCAGAGGTGCCTGGGATTGAAAGCAAAATCCCAAGTTATGGGTCAAACTTCGAACAGGCTCCAGGATGTCGGGGCTGGGGGCAGGGGCTCCTGGTTCCTTCTGGCTGCCAGCACCGTCTTCATTTCACGTGCAAACCTATGTAGGAGCAACGTTCAGGTAGATGATAACTAACCTTCCGAATTCACGAGCAGTGCAGGGGTGCCTGCCACGCTTGCCCACCCCGGCCAGAGCTCCTCACACCGGTGGCTTCTAGCACAGAGTGAGCTGCCGTTTCCCTGGCCTCCCTTGCGTGGGTGCCTGCAACTCCTTGCCCAAAAGGGAGATTATTTCAATGTGTTTTGACATGGACACACACGGTGGTTCCAGCCGCCCCAGGTCCCTGCGTGCCCGACTGTGCGGTCTGCCGCAGGTCCCCGCCAGCCCCTATTTCCCCTTCCCACGGACGCCGGTCCCCCCAGCAGCAGCCGTGGGCACGCCGTAGTGACTAGCGTGGGTTGCCACCAAGCCGTGCCTGGCTCGTCAGGCTGCGACACTTTGAGGTTGCCCCTTGCTCCAGGCCCACAGCGCGTGGCTGGAGAGGGGCTATCTGCCCTGGGCGCGAGCAGAGACCTCTGCGGCTTTTGATGGTCAGTGATGGAAAGTGCTGTATCAGTGCTGTGGGGACTACTGGTGAGCACTGTCCTGTGTCAGCAGTTTGGGCTGTTTATTGCTTTAATATACAGTTTAAAAAAAAAGACCAGTGGGAGATGTGGTTATAAACCACAGCCACCCTGAAACAGGTACATGCCTACGCCCACGTACACACACACACCCCAGCAGTGACTATGGCAGCATAAGAATAAATATTGAGCAGACACCGAGGGATTTTTAGAATAGTCTCTCCAGGTTTTTTTATTCAATGCCATGTTGTTTGTTGTTGGTTTCTTTTTTTTTTTTTTTTTCCCTCCTGATTTATTTCCTATGCCTGGGCTTACTATAACAGCAGAAACTAATCAGTGGCCAATGATGATTAACAGTCTCTCACATGTTATTAACTCTACATTCAATGGAAGGTCATTTTTAAAGACTGCGGCAAGAAATATAAGTGTACGGGGGTGGTGGTTGTATGTATGTAGAGGGAATATACACACAAAAGCAGATGTTTTATCCACACCATCCCATTTACATTGCACTCGACTCTTTCTTTGAAATATACATTATTATCTAGAATGTGTGTAGTAATTCTGTGTGTAGATCATATCTTGAAAGAAGCCCTTCATACAGCTCAGATAAGGAGGTGGGAGAAGAAAGGCATAAATGGGAACATAAATTAACTGTGTTTGTGAAGTTGTAATTGAAAGGAGAAATGGGGTCATCTGCTTTCATCGTTATCAGCCCAGCGATGATTAGATGCTGCTAAAAGTGGCAGTGGTAGTTTTAGAGGAAAGCCCACCTGGTACTTCATATCCAAAGATGTGATAGCTCAAAAGCTAGGCTTGTACCAAGGACTTGCAGGGTAATAAAAATGCCTGCCTGTATGTGGACCATGTACCTTCAGTTCTTGCGTGACGCTTTTCCTCCTTGTGTGTAGGCTGGTAGCTCTCTCCTAAGAAGGCACTTTGCAATTTAAGAGCAAAAGCTTGGATTAAAGATGTTTCGCTGAAAAATATTGTCTCTTCAGATTGCCATCTGCATGGCCTGTGGTATCGCTGATGGTTTGTTTTGAAGCAGCAACTTAGCCCATATGGGTGTTTCTGACCAAAGGACGGGCGGCCGCCCCGCCTGGTTGTGCTGGGTGGTTGCCAGCCCCCTTTTTGGAGATGCTCTGTGAAGGAACAGTGCTATTCCCTTAGCAGCAGTCATAAGAAAGATAAGAAGAGAAAGTAAGTTGTGGCAGCAGGGCAATGTCAGGCAGCAAATCCCACCGCACCATGGTCAGCACAAACAGGTAACTTACAGTGCAAAAATTTCATCCAGGATGAATAAGCTGGAGGAAAGGGAGGGGAAGAGCTGCAGGAGGAGCTGCTGTTGTTTTGCACGGTACACTGTGTGCACCAACCCTGCCCCAGCAACCAGAAATAAAAAAAACCCCAAGCTACAGTATTTTTCAAAGTTTTCAGAAATAATACAGATAACCAAAACAGCATTAACCAGAGGGGTTAAAGTGCTCTGGTCTCCAGGAACACATCCTTGGAAAAACAGTGCCTCTCCCGCTCCATCATTCTGCTCCACGGACCATGAGACAAAGGGACAGCCGTATGCGCTGACTTCGGTGACTACAGACAAAATTGCTAAGGAAAAAGATTTGTATTCCTCTGTGCCCACAGTGCTGCTCAGCAAAGGGGGAGCGTGAGCTGGAGCCTGCTGTGGCTTACATGGCAACAGCCCAACTGCTAATGGGAGCAACTTTGTGAGGTGCCGAGTCCTCCCTGCTCCTACTTAATGTCACGAGCGTGAAATATGCTCAGCAGCTCTGCTGACACGTAAAGCAACGCCGAGGACGTACCCGGCCATAAGGTCCATCTGTGCAATCCCATCCCCGGCATAAGGGAAAGGGCAGAGCCCTTATTACTGCAACTGCTGTTAGAGCAAGAGCAGAGGCTGAGATGCTGGTTTTGGTGGGGGTGAGAGCTCTTTACTTGTAAATTGAGCACATCTGCTCTGGAAGTGGCCGGGAGGCATAAATATTGAATATCACACTGCCAGCTCCCACTCAAAGTGTGACAGGATCTTAGTAGAAATAAACAGGGGGCTTAGAAATAAGCAGAAGGAGGAAAAAGTGCTAGAGAAGAAACATGTATGTCTAAATGAGATGGAAGAAATGAATGGTGATTCAAGGATACTGAGATACTGAGTTCCTACTGGAAGCCAGTCCCTAGCAAGGAACAAAAATAACATCGAAAAAACTGAGAAGTAAGGCAGATCTCATAAAATGAAGTATTCATGAAGACCAAGGAAGGGAATATTTGGAAAGCCAGATCACATGCGGATAGACTGAACTGGGTGGCATACATCCAGGGGCCTGACTTTGCAAAGCACCAAGCACTTCCTACAAGGTGCACTGTGTGTTTTGTATCGCAGCTAGACAGAAAATCAGCGGGGTTTGATTTTTCTCTTCTCTGTGAAATTCTCGTGATGAGAACAAGCAAACCAAAGCCGTTTACCTCCACGTCTTCAATAATAAACTTTGAGGTTTTAGTTACATTGGCTAAAAATCAAATCTCTGCTCCTGAGCCGCTGCTACGACACCTTTTGCTCTCGTTGCACGGTGGGTGTGCAGGGCACATCTCCCGCAGCACCTTGCGGACACCTCACTGCCTGGGGACCCATCTTCAGGGCCCTGTGGGGTGGACAAGTGGCCTGGTGTCTCGAGGAGACGGTTAGCAGGGGCCACCCAGGACACAACACCTCTGTGATGCCCCGTGGGAGCATTTTGGACATGAGAGCTATTTTGGTGGGAATCATTTCGTTCTCAGCAAAAAGGAAAAGTAGAAAATTCCTTGAAGGCATCTACATTTTCTACTTTATGTTTCTTTTGTCTGAAAAATCATTCTCCTGCTCAATGACACTTTCAAGTCCACCCCCCCAGACCTGTTCAACTCATATTAATTTCATGGAAAGCTGGTGGTGTTCAGTCCTTCACAGGACCTGGCCTCACAAACCCCCCCAAAAAACCCCAAATGCACCACACTGCCAACTTGTCATGAAAGAAAACAGTGGTCACGCTGGCAATTACCTCCCATATATCTAATTTCACTGGGAAACTTTTGGTAGTAGTAAGGAAGACAGGTGAAGGTGGAGAAGCCACGAGAAGAAGTACGCCTGTTGGTACACTTCCTTCATTTAGCAGTGCTGAGACAGGGTCTCTGGACGCAGAAGAAATACTAAATACAATGCGTTTTCCATAGGCAGGTTGGAGTTGTTGAGGATTTCATGCGCAAGAGAAGATGGGAAGCACCAGGGATGGGCTCTGCTCTGCAGCTGCAATACACCACACCGACGGGCCCAGAGGCTGTGGCGAGAGGGGGAAAAATACAGGGAGGGCTTAGAAAAAAAAGACTCATAAAAATGTTGAAAAGAGGTGGAGGAACCAGCTGGCAAGCCAGGATGAAAAGAGCAAAATACACCCAGCTTGGCGGAGCAGCAGCTGGAGCAGGACGTGGTAGCGGCATGCGAGCACGTGGAGGAGCTCAGCATCGAGCAGGGAGAGGGACTGCTTTTGGTGGCAGACACGGGGGAGAGCCGGGCATGAGGGTAACGTGGCAGCGGGACAAGACAGAGCGATGTCAGGCTGACAATGGCAAAGAGCCTCTTGGCAGGAGCTGCCTGCGATACAGTCCCCCGTGGGAAGTGGGGAGTACGGGAGGCTGAAAAGACGCCTGGGCAAATCCTGGGCTGCCCTCAGGTGTTGTCTGGGAGGTGGGTGGGTGATGACAGAGGTTTTTTCCTGGTGCCAACAGCCAGGCATAGCTGGGAAAGGCAGCTCTTGCCAGGAGAAACCGCACGACCTGCCCTGCCGCAGAAATCCCCAGCAAAAACACAAGGCGTTTGCTGGGTTTATAATATTCTGCTTCTTCTTTAGGAAGGATGGATGTTTCCTCCTTCTTCTTCAAACAGTAAATAATTAAAAAGAGAGAGACAAAATATTCTCTAAAGATAACCTAGTCTTCTGTTTCCATGGCAACCTCTTTCCTAAGCCAGAAGCCTTTTGCTCGAGTCATAAAGCGGAAGGTGAAAGCCCTTTTGCAGAGAGGTGGAAGCGGTGGCATGACCCCGCTGGGAGGCAAAGGGGAGGCATTGTGCAGAGCAAAAGGACTGTCGTGAACCCCAAACCACAAGAGTAACAAAGTTTTTCCTTGCAAGTCACTTCCAGGGACAACCAAGAATAAGCTGAGAGAGCATCCATCCTGGAGGCTGTAAGTCACCTCGTGAGGTCACCGCCACCTTCTTTCCCACCATCTTTTGACCATTCTTTCCTCCCAAGTGCAGGCCATACTTCTATCGTGACCGAATATCGGGGTAGCTTCTAGCACTGCACCGATCTCTGACCTTTCTCCCATTGCTCAGCTGAAACGTTTCACAGCCCACGCAACTGCCAGGACAGCTCGGAGTCCCACCACCTTACAGGAACCACTCTGTGCATTGAGTTGCCTGGGCTTTGGATGGGTTTTAACTGTTCGGGATTTTTTGGCAAGCCCTACCTCTGGCTTCAAAGCAGCTCTGGGTTTGAGGCTAAGCCTTGTGCAGCCCAAGTTCATTGTTCAGCCATTTGGGGACGGACTGCCCTCCTTCCCCGAGGACATGAAACCATGTGTGTCATCTCTCCTCTCTGCCCATGGGAGATCAGGCAGGGGCAACTCACCCAAAGAACCACCAGTGCAAAAATAGCATTTAAAGACCCTTATTATTGCTTTAATAAATCTGGATCAGCATCCTTTCTGCAAGGACAAGGACCTGGGCCTTCATGTCTTTGACAGGTCTGACCTCCCTGCAGTCAGCATGCTTGCAACACAGCAAACACTCCTTCCAGCAAATAAATCAAGTCAACACAGTAATTATCCTTTTCCTGGCTGTTGGTCCCATTTGATGCTCTTGCTTTTCACAGCCCCAGTTCATAAGATGCAGCAGCTACTTAAAAATCAGACAGGTCATAATAAAACCAGAACATCTCTCTTTTTACTGCCCACTTCGCAATGCTTCATATGCCAGCTGGGAAGGCTCTGGGGGGGCTGCAGGGGCCCTCTTGAGCTGATGGAAAAAATGGGACAGGAATCCCCAAGGGAGCCCTGCTCCTTCTCTGAGCAGTGCCCCAGCCCCCAAAACTCCCCATCTCTGTCGGGCTGCTATCCTCTCCCCGCTGCCCTTCTCACTCTGTCTTTTCTAACACACCTTAGTGGAGCTTCCCTGGGGTGGTAGGTGACACCCGAAATTCTTTGTGCCCCCCTCCCAAGGTGGCTGGCTTTCCTACCCACCTGCAAACCCAGGAAGGGTACGAAATCTTGGAGTCGCTGCAGGAGGAGATCCAGGCTGGCGCTGGCCAGGAAGGAGACACGTGCAGTCATATTGCTGGAAAGGCAAGGATGCAGCCTGCAGGAGGCCTTGCTGCAACCCTGCCGGGAGAGGGTCACGTCTGCCGGATCAAATCCTGGATCCTGAGGCAGGTCATGGTTCAAGGAGTCGGTCTGCCCTCACCCTCCACACCGCAGCCCTCCCCACTCACCCTCCTTTGGCAAGGAGAGCTGCAGCTCTCCCTCTCCCCCGTCTCTCCAGCTGGTGAGCCAGTTATCCTGGACACAACACACATAAACATCCTTACATTTGCGTGCACACACACACATACACACACGTGCCAATATTCCCTGCTCTCCATGTCCGCGGTTGGCACTGAGCAGGACTCTGGTCCCAGCTATGTTGATGCAAATCAGGAAAATGCCGGAGGATGAAGGTGATGCTGGAGAGGAGGCAGAGCCGCCACCACGCTGAGAATGTTCTCGTAGGGTCTTCCCGGTGGGACTTGGAAGAGGGTTAGCCCTCGGCCAGGGGACTGACTACGTTGTGTGTTGTTGAAGCCCCCCTTTGCTTTTATTTGTCTTTTTTAAAATTCTAGTTTTTGTCTTCTTTAATATATATAGCTATAGATACAAAAATAACAGATAGGTTTCTCTAGAGATGATTTTTGCACCTTTGGGCTTCTAAAATAAAATATCACAATCACTGCAAATGAAAGGGGGAAAAGTTCATTTCCTCTCCCCTTTTTACCTCCTCCTCCCCTTCCACCCTGCCACTCCCACTCCAAATTTCCCCACATATCTTGTAATTTTTTTTCCCTTAGCAGTTTTCTTTCTTTGGAAAATGAAAGACAAGCCCAACAAAACAACAACAAAAATATGCCATGTAGCCTCCATCCCCTCCTCCCATGAGCATGCCCACTGTGTTCACACATTCCCTTCAAAGCAAGGCTTTTCACCTCAGAATGCTACCTGTGCTCCATGGCTGTTTGCTTTTCTCTGCTGCCGGGGCCAGATTTTCACCTGCTGTAAATCAGCATGAATCCACCTCAAGCCAGAGCTTTGCTGCTTTACACCAGCAGAAGCGCACAATCGCGTTTTGCCAATTTACGCTCGACCTGAAGATCTGGCCCACAGTTTTTAATGTTTGAAATGGAAGCATGGACAATAAGTTAGTTCCCAGAAACAGGCAAGGCAAACCCCAGACGCTCTTCCCTTGCTGCTCCCCCTGCTTCCCTCCCCTTCTCCCCCACCCTCCTCGTTTGGCATAGCACCTCCTTCAGCCCCCCTTTGCTTGCTCCTCCTTAGCACTTTCCGAAATTGGTAATCTCTCAGTAAAAAAAATAAATAAATCGATCTCTCTCTATATGTATATGTATATAACTAAACAGCTGCCACGTGGCAGTCACCTGGCTGGAGGGTCCCGTCCCTCCCAGCCCCATGGCCTTTTCTTGTCACTATAGTCTCTGCGGTGATGGTCCAGGTCTTGCCCTCAGGCAGGACCGTTCCCGTATTGCTTGCACTCTCCCACGCCTCTGAGGTACGGTACCAGAGTATTTATTCTATATATATATATATTTATGTATATATATATATTTATAAATTTTTGTTTGCCTGGTTCTTTTTCTTGCAAATCCTTTGGAATTGCTGCTGGGGAGAAGCTAGTGAAACGTGCTCCCCATGCCGGCGGCCAAACGCTCCCTCCCTGCGCCCCAGGGACCCTCATCTGTTCCTCTTGCTGACTCCGTCACCCAGCTCCAGCTCGGACGGGAGCGGGGAGCTGCGGTCCCCCGTCCCCCGTCTGCCGGGGCCGTCCGGCTCCTCTCCATCCCCGGGTGAGGGGGTGTCCTTGCAGAAGTCCGTCACCCAGGAAGGCATCGAGAGGAAGCCCCGGGGGTCAACGGTGTAGAAGGGCTTGGCACGGTGGGCGGTGGGACGGCGGGGCGAGGGGCTGGCGTGGAGGCTGCTGGTGCTGCTGCATTTCTTCACCAGCGTCAGCCCCGGCGGCGGGGGGGAGAAGAGGGAGGTCAGCGAGAGGCTGCTGAGGGTCTCCGAGGGCTCGCTGTTGTTGCCGCCCCCCCCGTAGGCTGCTACCGGCCCCCTCCTCGTCCGAGGGGTCCATGGAGTCGTGGTGGGTGCAGCCGGGGCTGGTGCTCCCGCCGCTGCTGTGGCTGCGCTGGTGCCGACAGATGCTTCGCAGGCTGAAGAGCCCCCGGCCCCGCAGGCTCCGGCGGCGGGAGGCGGGCGAGAGGGGGGCTGCCAGGGGTCTTTGGCTGCCGGCAGCCGGCACGGGGCACAGAGCCACCGGGAGGTCCAGGGTGCACTGGGGAGAGTCGCTGAGGTTGAGGCTGTCCTCCAGTGTGGTCTGCAGGCTGCCCGCCGAGCTGCTGCTCCGGCTGTCCAGCGAGGTATCACTCTCCGGGGCCTGGGGAGCAGGAGTGGGGAAACACAGTTCGCGGGAAGGAGATGGGCGCAGGGGGAAGAGATGGGCAGGGGGCAACACGCTTTGCCTTTTTTCTTTTTTTTTTTTTTTCTGAGTACTTTGGGGTGTGAAAATAAACCACAATTACAAAAAAAGGGGGAAAAACTCCAATTCCTTTCCCGCACTCCTCCTCTGGGGAGGGCAGCTCTAAACCACCTGAGCAATGCTACAAAGCACCAGCCATGCAGCTTGCCCAGGGGATTCCCTTCTGGGGGAGGAGGAAAGGTTTCAGTATTTTGAGCTCTCACTTCATTCTGCTCCAGAATGAAGAAAGGTTTCAGTATTTTGAGCTCTCACTTCATTCTGCTCCAGAATGAATCTTCCCCTCCCATATGAAATGCTCCACCAAAGGGAAGGGGTACTGGGCTTGTGAGCTCTGCAGTCCCCGCCGCTGGGCTGTCCCTGACCACGGGTGGTCCAGGAGCCAGCAGAGCTGAGGATCTGTGTGGGTCCTCACTCTTGGCTTTCCTGTAAACCTGTCACACAGGCTGCAGACACATCGAAACCATCAGCTGGCCAGAAATCAGGGGACTTCTGTACACTGGCCTCAGGCTCTGTACATATACCTCCTCTCATTAAAAAATCAGCAGTATTTGGGGAGAGAAAAGAGGCCTCATGGCTCTTCTGACGAGCACTAGTGACAATGATGGTATTTAGGGCAGAAAGGTGGGGTCCCCTTCCAGCAGGAAGGGGAAACAGCCTTCATTTCCTTGTATGAGGGCTCAGTTAGTTAAGCTGCATTTCAGTTGTTCCTAGGAAATTGGGCTGCACTATGAGATCATCACTGGGACACAGCACTGGAAATGATGCACATAGGACTGGAAGCAGTCTCCTGAACCACGGCTATTCCATACAGTCTGCATCACATAATCAGAACTTTACCAATTTCAGCTTTAAAACAGTTCAGTACTTTTGCCCCAGTGGTACGCCAGCTCCAGAGCTCTTTTTCTTCATGTCTAAACTTATACCAGAAGTTTCAACACCGCAACAACTCAGTGGTCTCAGCCCAAGGCTAAATTTATCCTTGGTGAATTTATACACATTTGTATTGCGCCAACAGTGTCTGTCACATAGAACTGGATGACATACGATTCTATTTTTATTTTTCAGTTTGTCTGGAATAGAGTGTCCCTGTACTTCTCAAACAGGAATTGTTCATGGAGTATCTTCCAAGAACAATAAGAGGGATCTCTATTGGACTTTCATCTCTGCCTCCTCTGCTCTTCAGAGACATTTGATCTTCCCTCAACACTTTTATTCTTCTCTTTCATTAGTAAGAAATAGCTGCCTTTTCAGAAAGAGACAGCACCTTTCTGGGATGTAAGAGCTAAGTGGGCAGGGGAAAACAGCAAACTCAGGGATGCGGTGCGTGGATGTGGCACGAAGGGCTACGGAGGAGGTAGGTGGGGAGAAGCCCGTTCCAACCAAGAAAGTGCGTGATCCGGAGTCACGGCACGAAGAGGAGCCGAGGAGGCTGCGCGGCTGCCACCTCCTTGGCTCACACTGCAGCTGCTGTGCAGGCAGGCGTCTGCAGCGCGCTCGGTGCAGGGGACCCCGGGGTGAGCTAAAAGGCAGTGCGATTTTGTCTTCGTGTGGGGCTAGCTGCAGCTGCCAAACTATTTTTTGATCCAAAGCAGAAGAAGATGTGATTTCAAGGACTGAGAGCTATACAACACCCCTTTGCTATACAACCCTCTCTCCTCCCCAACACTCCCGCACTCTGCAGTGCACCATGCTCCTGCAGCAGGTTAGGTCCGCGTCACCCAGCCCATGACCACAGCTGCCTCTCTCCTTCTTCTGCCCTCCTCCCCATTCAGCCCCCTTTGTTTGTATGTGATGTGATCAAGCTTTCCTAGCAGGGGGAAGCGGGGATCCTCACCTGATGAAGAAGCGAACAGTTCACACTCGGCGATCTCAGTGATGCCCATGAGCCTTGCAGAGAGATCTTAGGAAGGTTGCGTGGACATGAGACTTTCTCAGGCCCTGTCTGGGTGGCAGAGATGGCTGGGTGGAAAAATTCTGCTGGTACAGGTAACAGAGGGCAAGATGCACCTGGAGAGAAGGGGCTGGGAGGGACTGACAAAGCACCAAAAGAAATGGGGAGGAGAACAGAAACAAAAAAAAAGAAAGTTGAAGAGTCCTCCAATTTGGTTTGGTGCCTTTGCTGCTGTTACACAGAGGGTCCTGCAAGTCTAATGTACAGAGGATATTCAGTAACACACTCCTGGCCAAGAAGCCTCAGTCTAGTGTTCACACCATGGGTCCCACTTTCTACTCAAGGACCAAAACCTGCACCAGACCCGGAAGATCTAACACAGCTCAGAGCCATAAAGCAACAGCCCAGCTTGCCTCTCCTCTAGTTGCTCTTGCAGAAAAATGTTGAGCTGTGAGGCCTTAATTCAACTATGTATCACTGCCAGAGGACTTTCATCCCAGATCCTGCAAGGCAAGGGATGAAAGGAGATAAACAAACTGGTGGTTTGGGAAACCAGGGGACCACAGGAAGCCAGAGCATGGTCAAGAGTAGTACTGGAGCACTTCCACCAAGGGCAGACATGTATTACGTATTCCCTGAACCTGTAACTGTAGCCTGGTCTTGGGGGCAGCAACGTTTTACCGTGCCAAGTGAGTACAGTTCATCCAGCTGGCACGTCAGGGGAGTCTGTCCCCACTCTTCTCTGACTGTGCATGGGTGCACTACTGTGAACAGGAATCAGCTTTGTCATGATACTTCGCATAGGCAGGTCTGAGGGAGGATATAAAATGTAGCAGCAAAAGAAGAAACTGCTCCTCACCCCATTCCTGATGACTAGCAACCTGAAAGCTAATTCTTGGTTAGTGTAACCCCACATCACATTAACTCCATTCCTGGCAGGGAGGAGGCAGGGAAAAGGCAGATGAGCCGAACCAACCCACACTTTCAGCAGACCTGGAGAATGATGAAAGCCGTGCTCACCTTTGGTGCTTTCATGCTTTAGCCAAGACTGGACCGAGTTGAAAGGAGTTTTCTCTATTTCACACAGGTAACTGTCTGGGTTTGTAGAGCCATCCGCACTGGATATTGGGAGCAGGCATTCCCCCAGATCACCTACCCCATTGGAGTCAGGGCTGTCCTGGCCATCCTGCTGGAAAAAACATGAGGACAAAGCCTTGTGAAATGTAATGGCAGATGAAAGAGCAGACTTGGGAAAGGCTCAAGAAGGGCTGATTCTGAAGATACCTTCAAGCTAGCTAAGAGATGCTCAGGTTTCCAGCCCAAATCCCCTAAATTTAAGCTCATTCAGAGGAAGTTACTGACAGTAGTGAAGAGAACTTTCTAAAACATACATCCCTTTTTTTCTCCTCAAATCCTTCTCCCCGATATGTCTCTATGGAGAAGCTCTTGAAAAGTGACCTGAATTTATATTCCTCAGCAGGGACACTTGGATGAATACAGAACACTTCAAATGAGCAGGGGCAGAAATACAGCACATGGTGCAACATGCCCACGACCACGTGGGGCTAACCTTGATCTCCTTAGGACTCAGCTGAGAAGTGCTGTGATTGTCTGACTCATCTCCTAGAAGGACGGAAGAGGACTTGTCTGAGTTGAGGGATAATGCTTCCATTTCGGCTAGCTGGACCTGCAAAAAGGGAAAGGAGCTGTCACAGGTCACGCCTGGCACCCACCTTTCAAGCAGTCACACTGTTTATGGTGGATAAGTGAGAGCCTGTAGACCCAAGATCAATTTTAGGTTATATTCCTTGGATACATCAGGTACTGCCTAACCCAGACCTGGGCTGGGCAGGAGAATCCACTTTTTAAGGAAGGTTGAACATACGATCTGTAAGCAGCCCACCGCCAGTCCATGCTCCTCTAGTGCCAGAATTGGAGGAAGGAGTCCTGAATCTGTCCCAGCGATAGGGCTGGCACAAGGCCCTGCAAGTAAAGCCAGGCGGGGAGGGGGCTCCCTCGGGCCGGTGACAAGGCAGTCTGCTCTGCTGAGGGATGAGGAGTGGACCCCTCTCTCTGAAGGCACCACGGACAGCCCTGCTTAAATGTGAAGGTGCTTTCATTCCAGGGATAGTCATGCCTCTTGCAGTCCATGCCGGTATCATGCTTTTCATATTCTCTTACCTTTGTCACTAAAACTCTGTTTCTCTCCAGCTTCCCTGTGTCTTCCCTCTCCCCTCACCTCTAATCTACCCAAGACCTCAGCTAACACCATCTCCCATCCTGCTCTCCATCCCTAAACTCACCCCTCCCACCCACGCATACTTGCACTCTCTTGCTTTCTGAAACCACATCCAACCACTGCATCTTTCCCATCCTTGAGCCTCAGCTCCGCCCCAGTCCCATGCCTGACCTTGCTTCATCTTTTGACCTGTTTCATAGCACATGTGCCCCTCTCCCATCCTCTTTCCTCCAAGCTTTCAATTCCCCCTCTGCCTGACATCTCTTTCCCACAATGCCTGAAAAGCATCTCCTTTTTCTAGTAGCCTAAGCAGCTGCTCTGTCCCTCCTGTGCTTGGCTTTCCACCAGTGGTCTCTAGAGTCCCACCAGTTCCCACGACCTGACTCTTGACAGCTATATTCTGGGTTGTCTCAGTCAGGACAGTTTGCTTCCTGACCGGTTATTTTGTCCTCCCCTGCGTTTGTGTTTGTAGGAGGCAGGTACAGCTTTTCTACTATAAGAGCAGGTGGAACATTTGGAGAGATGACTCCTTCGAGCTGGGAGTTTAGTGGCTTGTGCCAATGCCAGAGACTGGAAGAGGTCTCCATCCGAGGAATAACGCACTTCGAATAAATGGGATGGAAAACCAGAGCTGGATTTAAATAAAGGGCACAAATGACATCCTTATTTGGGATATTATTCTGACACAGGAACATGGTGCCATTCAACCATGAAGAGAGCCCAAAACCAACAACTGCTGCTGAGAGCGGACGCACCAGAGAGCCCACAATGAAGTTAAGACAAGCATGCTACACAGCCATCAGTCAGCAACTACTTGTGTAGAGAAACACAGTCTTCATTCAGTCCCACTTAATGTGCGTACTCATCCATTACTCGCCTAAGTGCTTGTTACACCAGAACAGCCTTACAACTGTGCTTGTAGAGACACGAGCGTGAAATGTGATAACATCTGCCGCTACCTTCTCCATCCATAAAAAAAGGGTTTCAACAAAAGCCAGAATAGTCTGTTCTTCACTGAACCGCTTGCTCGCAAATTCTGGCCACCCTGGGATCTACACAAAAAACATAATCAACAAAGTCATGAATAGATAAACTGCATGTGTGGAAAGGGTTCACCGCTGCTCACTGGCAAACTCCTGCCACGGGCTAAACACTCTATCAGCCACCAATACACAGATGTCTAACTGTCAACCAGCCCAAGAGTGAAAGGATAGCGATGACAAGAGAAGAGGTTAGCAGTATGAAAAAAAGATGGTTTGTTCTTACAGCTTCCCTTACTGCAGAATATTTAAAAATCTTCTGACTAAAGATGAGGAACAAAAAAAATTTGAAAATTGCAGTGGGGGGAGAAGGGGCTGTTCACTAGGAGCACAGTCCATGAAAACTGCCAGGGACACCAACCTGAGACACTGAACCATGCACACATATCCCTTAGAAAATAACTAGTTGCAGATATAGCATATCTTTAAAAACAGAGCCATGATTACAAAAATCCTTAATTGTACAAATAATTGGTTTGAAGATAAGATGCAAGCAGCATAACTGGGAAAGATGCTGAGCACTTCTACTCAATGCAACAAAAAGCTTAATAACTCTGAGCATATGTTTAAGTGTTGAGTCCATCCACTGTGTTCAGCATCTTGACAGATTAAACTACAAGCAAAATGGAAGTGAACATTTTCGGCTGATATGTAATTTTTGTCACAAGGGCAGAGTTAAGGGTGATTGGGCAGTCAGCAAGCATACTGTTTTGTTCGAACACACATGCATTGAATAGGACTAGACAAAACCTGTTTTGCCTATATAACTTGCTGTCGGTTGCTTCTGAGATAGTACAATTCTGTGTGTACAATACACATTCGGATATGTTGATGTACCAGAGTACACTCTCATTTAATGACTGTGTGCATTGCTGGTATTAGTGCAGGGACAAGCCTAGCTGTGACTCCATGTAGTGATTTCCTCTTGGAATTTCCTCAGAGTTTTTTATACTATGAAATATAAATAGAAGGTCATGATCAACCGTGACTTAAAATCCTGAGCTGCAGTTTTGATTCATGTGATCAGAAATAAAATACCTACATTTTACCGCTAAAGTTATTCCTGCATTTGGACCATTTCTTTTCAATTCCACATTTTAGAAGTATTGAAATATCAATTTTGAAAAATAATTTATGGCTCTATAACAGCCATTAGAAAATATGGTCTAAGAATAATTCTTTGGTTGTGATTATTCTGTCAAACTCTTTGCTGTGGCTGTGGGTTGTGCTTGAAGATTTTGCTGCCTAGTTTCCTTGCTGGGAAGGTAAGAAAATCTGTTGTTGTTGTCTTCGTTCCTAGGCAGGATACTGAAGACTATCTGGAAGGTTTTCAAATGCAGCAAACTAGCTGCAAATGACTTAATTTTGGGGTAATCATTCTGGAATGCCTTAGACGACCTGATTTCCTGAGAAGGCTGAGCACAAATTCCTGAATATAAGGACTTATGCAAAGCAGTGGAAAATGCAGTTAATTGAAAACTAGTTATTTAGCTGTATTAATGCGGCATCTGTTTGTGAAGTGTTGCAATACTGATAAACTACAGCAATATTCGCATTTTGATATTTCAAAGGGAAGGTATGGGGACAAGCAGATAGCTGAAAGGCTGAAAAAAAATTAGAGCATCAGAACCATGGATAGAGTAATCTGCCAATAAGACCTCTCTTCCCAAGTTTCCTGGTTTCTTCATAAGCAATAGCGACATATCAAGTTAGTTATGGGGAAGGAGATGGTGAAGATTGCCACTGATGTACTGATTTACTGTCAGATGAGCCATGCTACTGTTACAAGTCTGACCACGATCATAGCACCTAACTACAATAAAATGATTTCAGAAATAAAATTAATTCTGCTATTCACCCAACTTCTCCCAGACTCCTGAAGTTTTGCAACCTGAAAAGACTAATGGCCTAGGAAGTAGTTTTCCAAAGCATCTACTAACTATAGAAGCACAAGTCTAAGCCATTTGGTGTCCTGCTTTTAGCAATAACCCGTTTGTCAGCTAACAGGTTCTACATGAGAAAAGAGACTCTCAAACTTTCTCAGTGGGCCCATTTTAACTTACTTTTTTGCTCAAACTAATTAACTGGTTTTCACCACAAACCAATCCTTGCTTACAGACAGTGACTCTAGTCAACAAGGCATTTAAGCATGTGCTTAATTCATCAACCTCAACAGGGAATAAGCAAGGACATGCTTAAAATGAAGACAAAACGCATGCTTAAATCTCCCACTGAATTGCCCCGAGTGCTGTCATTGGGGTGTGATCCTTTAAGTCCTCTGTACAACATGAACTTAAACTTCAGCTTTTCTTGCAGAACTGAACACAACAAGAGCTGCCAGGACGCCTTCATAATTATTTCTCTACAGCTCATTCAGTCCTTCCTGACCTGCGTCCTGGCACATCTCACCTTTCCACCACCTCAAACATCCCCCCACGGCTAAGGAGGGCAGGCCTGTACTAGAGGCAGTATAAGCAATTCATGACAGATGACAAACAGGTCAACAAGCTCTCTGTCTACACAATCTACAGCCAGAAGCACACATCGGACGACCTGCAGGCACGTGGGCGTGGGTGTGCAGGTCTTGGGGGGAGAGTCCCCTCACGCATCCTCGTACGCAGGTTACCTCTTGCTTGTCATGGTTACACTTCTCGCACATGGCCGGCGAGGAGTAATGATGGAAGACGGAGCCCGATAGGTTATCGATGATCATTAACTCCCCGTCGAAGGAGTCCTTAATAATTAAAGAGACACTGTCCAGCCATAAGTTCTCCTAGGGGACAAGAAAGGGGGGAGGATGGGAGAGATCATTTTAAGAATGCCGAGTTTTTTGCTTCAAAGTTTCATGTGAATTTGGGGCTGGGTTCTCCACCCTGACTCATCTGGAGCAGCACCTTGTTCTGCAGGTACCTGCACAGGGTCACTGGGGGAGCACTTGCTCCTTAGGATGTGTAAAGGTGCCAGAGTTCAATGTAACAAAAAAAAAAAAAAAAAAGAAAGGAGGGACTGTCTTCACTCACTGTCAGCGCACCACGGCACTGCTTATGCCTCCCTTCCAGCTCTGCTGGAGTGCCTCACTCTTGATCTGCCATTTCTCCCACTCCCTTCTCCTGAGCTCCCCTCTCAAATGTGCTCCTAACACACCTTCAGCTGATCTGCTCCATCCCTCCTCTGCTGGCCCTCAGGTTCCTACACCATGATGATGATGAACAGGACCCACTGCTGTCACAGCCTTCTCCCCACACAATGCTACCAACTCAAAAGTCTGCCGCTGAAAACAAACCTCTCACCCTGAGGCACAAAAGTGTATCTGCTACTGCTAAGCCCTCAGTCACCTAGGCTGCCCAGCTTCTCCCCACAGCTACTTGCTTCAGTCTGGTTGGTAAGCTCAAAGGTGTACTCACCTGTGCTGGAGAATAACATCTCATGCACAGACGGCCTTCAGGATTTGTTCTCCCAGCGCCTCCTCCTGTTCCTGCTCCTTTTCCCTGTCCTGAATTTGGGGAGCCTGACTTGCAGGAGCACAGCCCATGTGCAATTTCCAGCTCAATCTCAGCATCCATCTCTGCATCCTCCTGGGCCTCCTTGTTGCTGTCATCGAGATGTTTCATGAGCACAGCTACCACCACGTTGATGAGGACAAACTGGGCTGTGAGCACAAAGCTGACAAAGTACAGTGGGGAGATGAACTGCAGGTTGCTGAGGCAGCTCCGGTCATCGTGGCTGCAGTCACGCAAGGTGTCCTTGAGGGGAAGTTGGGTTTGAGAGGGAACGATGGAAGGAAGGAAGGACTAAAGTAAGAACACAAGCTTGGCTGCTCTTTCGGTCAAAAAAACGCTGATGCCAACGCAAAGAACAAGGCAAACATTTCTATCACCCCACACCCTCTGGGATCATGAGGTCCTCAAAGAATCTGGGACACTATCTGATCATGTGCTCTCTGCTTCAGAGCAAATACATCCAAAGGTGTACAGAGCAAACTACTTCCAGGCCATCACATGTTGCTGCCACTGTAGCTCCACACGTGAGCAAGAACAAAAATGAGCAGTCTGGTACTGCCTTCTCCTAGCCAGACTCAAAAACATTATATGTGTTCAAAGAACTTTCCTTTCTCCATGTCCTTTGAAGGAAGGATTTATTTTGGATTGCCCTGGTAGCTCTGCAGGTGGGTGCCATGTCCTACATGTCCTACAATATACGTGCCTACATTAAGCTTTGATAACAGGCCTTCCGACAGTGGATATTCCCTCTTAGTCTGGACAGTCGTCTTGTTCCTCCCAAGGACAACTTGAACTTTCCTCAGACACACGTCTGTAGGACTAGATGAGCCCAAGTTATGAGTTACCATGATGAGGAGGGAAATTGTGGCCCAAGCAGGGTCCTTATCTAGCAACCCAGCTCCTGCACTCCTCCTCTTTTTTAGCCCAAGCACTGCTGAACAGAGCACACATCAGAACTTCTCCTTCCCCACAATAAGGGCATCCATGCCCCTGAGCCCCAGTTACCTTCATGATCCCGTTCCAGTTGTCACCCGTGGACACCTGGAAGAGCGTGAGGAAGGCCATCCCGAAGTTCTCAAAGGTGGCATGGCGGCTCATGCCCTCACAGGGGTTCTCATCATTGCATACTGAAAGGAAGGGGATTGCGGCTATCAGCGGAGGACACGCTGCCAACCCCCAGAGCAACAGCAGGAACCGGGGAAGGGGACTTCAGGCTTCTCAGCCTGGAGACCTCAGGTCATGGCATCAGCCCCTGCCCAACAGTTGGCTGCTGCCCAGCAATACAGAAAAATCCCTGATGGCCCAGCCCCAGGATATCAGGCAGTGTAACTCAGTTGCTCAGGGGTATCCTCCCCATGTGTCATCGTGCTGCCTTTCTTCTTGATCAATATTCCACGGCAAGAGATGTAAATAAACTTTCCCTGAGTTTTTCTTGTAATCTTGAAGGCAGTATCAAGGCAGGCAGTGCCAAAAAAGCAAAAGTTTAAGAATGAAAGAGAAACCAGACACTGCTTTTATTTTGTTAGGCTGTTAGGACAATAACAATTTAGAGGGAGATTCCTCTTACATCAATTACGCATAAGGGAGAATAAAGGCCATCAAGTAATTCAGTCCCTTTATTGAATGAGTACTGATTTTGAGAAACCTCAGCTTCCCAGCAGGTTTGTGGCTCACACTGGAGCATGGTCTGCTTAAGACTTACCCAGTTTTCCAAAGAGCTCCACTCCTAGAGCAGCGTAGATGAAGAAGAGGAGCATGAAAAGGAGTCCGAGATTTCCAACCTGAAAGCGAACAGCATGGTCAGCCTACCCCAAAGCCTATTTCATCTGTACAGGCAAGTTTCTGTCTTTCAAAGCCTGAAGAAAACAGCAGCAAATTCCCAGCGTACAAATGCAACCAAACAATTGCTCAAGGCTTGGGAAATCACCAGTGATGGCACCCGTTGCAACTGGACTTGAAGGACACTCTATTCCCATTTGCCTCCCTTCCAGCACAAGCTCTGGCCAGGGCTGACTGAAGCGTGCAGTTTCTGGGCCAGATGAAGACGAGAACATTGGAGCAGGGGCACAGAAGGTGAAGCCAGTTTGTCTGGGTGAAGGACAAGCTACGGATTACAGCATACAAGCACGTCCCGCAGGGCTGCACGCCCCACCAAACTGCCTAAGTGCCTTGAAGTTATGCTCACGCGAAGAGCGCAACGGCAGTGCTCCGAAGAGACAGGGACACAGGTACAGCAGCTCCTGCCATGAACCAGGCAGAGCGTGGTGGGGCAAAGCACCAGCTACACGTGGAGTTACAGCAGGGCTTGTGGAAGGAGTAGGCAGGCGGGAGGGAAGAAGGGTAAAGAGGCACTTTTGAAATGTGTGGAGAGGAGGAGGAGAAGAAGAAAGAAGAGAAGACTATGAAGGAGTCAAGAGAGGAAGCAGAGCTTCCTTTCCATCTCATGAATAATAGGTCAAAGCCTGATTTCTGGGCCTCCAGCAGCTGCTGTTTGGAAACCCCCCATCGCGAGGATTGCTGCTTCGTGGTGCGCAAAGGCAGCAGTGCCACCAGCAATATGGGCGCTGCCCCCAAGTCCTCGCTCTCCCAAATTACTGCTTGCCTCTGAATCTCCTGCCTCCCTGCATGTGGGGCAGCTGGGTTATACGTGAGGAGCAGGAGGGGGTTTTGGAAGACGTAGGCTGAACTGTAACAGAAAATGCCAGTAACAGTTAGCACACTGTTGGTGGAGCAAGAGAAGGCAGGGAAAAATTAAGGACCTAACTGGTATACGGGTGTTTTTGAAAAACTGAAGTGTCTGGTCTGAATGCATGTGGTCTGGGCCTTTGTTAGGATCATCCACTTCAGGAGTCTAATTTAGTCATTGCAACTGCTGTGCCATCCAAATTCAGGAGAGAAATAAATGATTCAGCCCACCCACTCCCCTGGGCTGCCAGATCCTGGCTCCCTACATACTCAGTGGAAGGAATTATTTCTGATGACTAAATTGGACACCATAGTAAATGCTGTGAACACATACCTCTGGGTCTGTGTCTACAGGGTATTAAGAAAAAGCAGTTAATAAAACTTAGCTAAGGGCTACATTTCCAAAGGGGTCTTTAAAATTAAAGCTCTATTCACTATCAAGAATTGTTGCAGTATAACAAAGACAGGAAGGGAATTGAAACAGCACAAGTGGAGATGCCTTATATGCCATTAGCAAGCCAAAATCCCTGATGTGAGTCTGTGCTCTAGGAACATAAAGAGAAAGGTCGAGAGGAGGAAAAAGGGCAAGGAAAAGGACAGCTTATTTTAAACTGCTTCTTTTGGCAAAGCCAATAAATCTTGGAGAATAATATTACAGATAATTCAATTGTCCCCTGAAGACCCAGTGTATAAAATATGGAGACTAAATTCAATCTTTTAACAGTGAAACTGGGAGATTTTAGCCCTGCTTTAAGTGCAGATTTTTACACAACTTTAAATATGGAGTGATTTTTGATCCCTCTGTTACATAACTTTATTAAACGAAGCCAACCTGTTACAGATGGAAGCAAAAGCCAGTCAATAGGAAGTGGATTGATCGTAGGCTTTGATGCTGGAAGGATGAAGGCCTGCTTGTTATTACCTTCCAGGGAATACCTGGAGGCCAGACCTTTAGACATCTGCTTGTGAGGGTTTTGTGGCAGATGTTAATGACCTCCAAAAGACATGACCTACCATCTTGGTTAGCAAAGAAGCTGTCGGTGAATGGGAAACAGAAAAGCCAGAATTTATAAAGTATGGAAGAATATACTTGTGGTTTGTGGCTAGGACCAGAGCAGGGCTCAGACGCTTGAATTTAGGTCCAAGCTGTGCTTTTTGCCATCCTGAGCAAAACACTTCACTGCCTGATGACTCAGTTTCTCCATCTACGTGACAGGGAGAGATATTTTGTGGGTAGAAGTTGACTCTCACTATTTAAGCGCAAATATACTGCAGAGTCCTCTTACCAAGGGCTTCTGGATACTACTTCAGCCAGCTCTTAATATCTATGTGCATTTATGTGGGTTGCAGAATAAACATGCCACAGACATGCAGGTGCTGGATCTGGAGACCCGCTCCGTTCCAGACCCTTGCCTAAGAAAAATCAGCTGTTGTGGCTCATGGAACAGAAAAAAGCAAGGTGCAAAGCAGCTGCAGTGAGCCAGCCTGGGGCAGCAGAGCCAGAACTAATAAACATTACTGGCTCAAAGCTGCCTGCTATAAGAACACACTTAATCTCCTGTTCCTTCCATTGTCCAGTGTATCTCAGCCCCCAACTATCCTGGATGATGATACTACTATATGTCCTACATATGAATTATATAATTATCATTATTAGACAAAGCCACAAATTATTATTGTTTAATAAAAAGCATGGGAGATCAGACAGAGGTCAGGATCCATAAAAGATCACAGTGTTTCCCCCTCGCTTTTGTGCCACAAGATTCCTCTAATTCAGATTGACATTTATTGCCACCAACGTCAGAAGTAAACTCCTTGGGTAAGTAGTCATGCTGTTTTCAGATTGATTGTCAGCTCTGCATCACTCACCAAGACTGGCACATTAGCTGATAAATCAACTGACAAATGCCCGTGCATTTTGATATCATGCAATATAGCTGCCTGCTCGGAGCCTGCCAGGGGAATGGTCTGATGTATGATCAGTAGAGCCACTTGGTGCCATTACTCCTTGCTTAACAATTCTCTCTCAAGGATCCAAAAGGAAGAGGACCAGTCTCCCTGGCTGCTCATCCATCACGGAGGATCCTCACAGTGGGCTTGAAGCCTGTGTAAAGTACCATGTCAGCATCTCATTTGGGAACAGCTGCCACTCACAGCTCACGAAATCCTTCTGTCTAGCTGTCTTACAGTAGACACTTAACTGCCGGCTGCGTGAGCCACAACAGAGCGCGTCACTGCTTCTCATACACGAGAGGCTCAGCAACACAAAGGGATCCAGGAGGAGAAAGGAAGAAAAGGAAGTAGGAAGGGGGAAGCACTGGCTAAGAAAAGGAGTGACAGGAGTGCAAATGAGAGGGGGGAAAGGGGGGCACATGCGGGGAAGGGTGAGAGGAGTAGAGACGCAAAGACCTCCTTTCCTCCTAAACTGGCTGCCAGTCACTCTTCCCTTCTTATGGAGAGGGGAGAGAGGAGCTGGGAACTAGCTGCAAGCAGTTAGTCACTAGCTAGACGTGATGGGAAGAAATCTGCCCTTATCCAGGGATCAAGGCTTATTTCATTCAACCGCTAGAGAACAGAGATGTGAGGTAAGCTGTACCCCTGTGATTGACATGAGAACCTGGACAACACCTATCTGAGGAGAGCTGTACCCCTATGACTGACATGAAAACTTGGATGTCCATCACCTTCAGGCAGTTGCCTGCACAACACAGTAGACACCAGCTCTGAGACTCCACAAGAATCAACCTTTTGGAAAAAGGGTGCGGAAAAGGAGAATCTTTGGGGAAGCTGGTCAGTTTTACCTGTGGCAGGGCTTGAACAACTGTATCCAGCAGTGCTCGCATTCCTGTGGCCATCTTCAGTAGCTTCAGGACTGCCACAACAAGCACAAGAGAAGTGTCACTCAGACTGAGCTCAGAAGGTCCATCCTTTGTGTGACTTACTAATGGCAGTAGCACAAGACAGATGTCCTGTCTCCCCTTGCCCTAGAAAAACTGGATTGTCCCCCTTGGCCCCCTTCTCCCTTTTCCCACTTTTTTGACTGTACAGTCCTAGTGGTTCCTTCTCCAGTCCATCCTCTTCTTACTAAATACTCTGCCACCCATGCCTATTGGGCTGCTTCTGCTTCACCCAAACAGTCTGGCCAAGAGCCCTCTTTCTCCCAGAAATGTGTGTCACACTTCTCCCTCTGCTCTGGTTTTTCATTCCATCACTTCCCCTTCCTCCAGCCACCATCTGTTAAGGCAGCTTAGCACACCTTGGCCACCATCAGGAAGATGCAGTCCCCTCCCTGTGCAAACTTCAACCTGCTTGGTGGCCCCTTCTCCAAACACCACTACCATACTTGCCCCATAAAACAACAGGGAAAGTTCAGCTCTGACATGATCTGCTCACCCTCCTGGTCCTTCACCTCCTGTTAAAACCACTGCACCTAAATGCCTGGCTAAAGGGAGCCAGAAAGCCTTAGCCTCTAGGCTGTCCTTCATCACACCCCCTGCCTCCCTCCCAGGGCTAGGGACAGGGCGAGCCCATGACTCTACAACCACTGCTCAATGAGTCATGGCACCAGGTCCCACTCCACGGCCACCTACACCCGTGCCTCTGGCCAGTGTCTCTCTCACCCCGGGCGATACGCAGCACCCTCATGATCCGGATGATAGTGGGGTTAATTGGGAGAGCAGCATTGATTTCAATCTCTTCCAACGTGATGCCCATAACAGACAGCAGCACAATGGCCAGATCGAGCTGGTTCCACCTTAAGAAGAAAAAAATGAAGAGAATAAAGGAAGGTGGAGTTTTTCCATTTCCCTGAAAAAGAAAGTCAATTGTCTCCACTTCAACCTAAATATTTCTTTATGTATGAGTTCAAGGCCCCACTCTGAGACAGCCTATATGGGCTTTTGCAGACAAACAGAGATTCACTTTGCACACACCCTGAGCAGCCAGAGGCAAGCCAGCCTGATCTGAAAGCATGGAGCTGTGTTACTATGGTGCTATGCTTTGACTAATGGGCTCAGCTTTTTATGGCCTTACTACCTCGAATCAGCTTCGTTATATACGTTCTGCTTCAGCATGCTCCCCGTTTGCCTCAGGGGCAGGAAAAAAATGGCTCTCTCTAACCCCACCTCCTTTGCTTTCTAGCCTAACCAGCAGATGCCAAACAAGAGGCAATTTCTGGACAACTCTTACTATTGCTTACGCATTGCGGCTCATGCTGGCTCAAGCTAGGTCCATGCTGTGCAGAATTGGGAGGCTGTCAGGGCAGTCTGTTACCACCTCACACTCCAGATAGGGATTCATCCTCAAGACCTCCACCCCAACGCCAGTTGCCCCACAGTCACAACTGACATAACCCTCCGCTCACCTGTCTTTGAAGAATCGCCGCAGACCAAATGCCACCAGCTTGAGGACTGCCTCCAACACAAAGACGGTGGTGAACAGGTAGTTGCAGTACTTGAGGGCGGTCTCCAGGGACTGCCAGCAGAAAAAGAGGGTAAAGAATTGAGGCAAAAGCAACATCAAGCACATAACCTGGGTGGGGAGGCTCTCCTGAGTGCCAGGAATTCATTGGGAAGTGGGGAAGCTGCCCCATGCCTCCTACCCACTTGAATGTGGAGGCTGCCTACTAAGGGCAACCACCAGCTCACCCTTCTGCCCCTTGTTGTTCTCAGGATCAGTTATTACTCTTTTCTCCTGTATTGCTCGGTATAACAGGGAGGACGCGGCTATTGCAAGGAGAGTCCACAAAGTACCATCAGCCCTCTCTTCTGCCAGTAGCCCATGCCACCTGGATGCCACCGTGCTAATGGCACTGGCATAGCTATCAACCAGAAGTGAGGCACAAAGATTAGTCCAGTCATGGATATGTATCACCTCTGATGGGAGGAAACACCTCTGTGCTTTGGTCTGGGGCAGGCATATGTGACATCTCTTAGCTGTTGGGCTTCTGGTTCTTTTATGAGCTGCCCCTTCTCCACCACCGTGGACCAGTGTGAGCAGTGGGCAGCATTTGGTGGCAGTTTGTACTGGAAGGGTTCAAAGTGCTTTGGCAAGATTCTTTAGCAGGCTGGCATGGCTGGACCTGCGTTCCAGGGGAAGGAGTTGAGGAGTAAGGAAGAGGACTGACTTGTTCAGGAACAAAGGCCTGACGTGAGGATGACAACAGATAAAGGTTGAGAGCTCCTGCAGAGTAGAACTGGGCACCATCAAAGGCAAGATAAAAGCTGGGCAGTTGGGCAAGAGTCAGAGGAGCCTGGCAGTGGATTTGAATGAGGACAGACAGATTCAGCTCCTGATCAAAGCCTGAGCTACTTTGGACAGCATCTGCTCAGACACTAGAGCTGTCACCTAAACCAAGACTATCCCGAAAAGAAAACTGAAATGCCACTAGGCAGATGTCATGATGAATGCTTTGTCTACATATGGAGGCAGAAAGCTCCTTTGATACGTGCAGCATACATTTTTTTCCCATCAAAGGCATCTAGAACTTTACCAGGAACACTGAGAGGTGCATGGTCTTCCCCAGCCAAAGTATAAAACCTATTTGGCCTTCAAGGCCCTTTACTGGGAATCACCCCCTGCAGCTGAGAGAGGCTCTGCTCAGTGCTTTGGCCCTGCAGCTTCTCTTACGGAAAAAAGGTGGCTCAGTAAAGACATCCCATCCCATGAGACACAACCAGCCACTCTAGTCCTCTCAGCTCAGGCCATATGGCAGGGGAATTGGACTGACATTTGGAAACCTGATGCAAAGCCTGAAGCTCTCAGGGCACTGCTGCTTCCACGACTCCTCCTGTTAGGATACAGGGGAACACACAAAGCAGACCAGGCAGCTAAATTTGGGCAACCCACATATCCACTTAATAATATAAAGCACAGAGACTTAATTGCACCATGCTTTCTAGGGGCCTGACTCTTGCTTAGATGCCTTCTCTCTATTGATTTTAATGGATAACAGGTGTCTGAGTAGGGGCTACCTTTCTGGATACATACAAAACTCTTCACATGACTTTGCCTACTACATTAATTCTTGCAACACTTTAACAGTATTTTTTAAGAGACACTCAAGCGTCCCACCTATGCTGGTGGGCAGTGGTCATCAGAGAGCTGTAGCAAAATAACATAATGACTAGAGGCAGGGCTTATCTCCATGATCTCACTCACCACAGGTTGGTTGTAGTGCTCCAAGGACATAGTGACCACGTTGAGGCAGATGATGAAAGTGATGAAGATGTCCAGATAGTGGCTGGTGCAGACCGAATGAATAAGGAGGCGTATGGGGCAGTAGGTAGCATAGTACGGCAAACGCTGCGCCTCTTCAGTGGAAAGAGGGAGATGGGCAGAATTAGGAAGAAATTGGAAGAAAGAGAGAAATGGGTAAGAAACACTGAGGAGGGAGCAGGCATAAGAGTGGTGATAGGTGTTGAAAGAAAAGGGAATGAAGGTGGGAGACAGAAAGAACAGAAAAGGATAGGTAAAAGATAGGGGACATAGGAAGGAGGGAAAAAATGCAAAAAAGAGGAAAGTAGAAGTGGGGAAAAAATAAGTAGAAAAAAGACAAGGAAAGGAATGCTAGAAAGAAAATCTGTTAGTCTATGTTTGTGGGAATGGTGCTAAATCAGCATTTCATGCCTCGACAAATTAAGATCACAAATGATCAAAGGGAGCAGATGGTTCCAGGAGAGGCCCCGGGGTGTCACAGGAGAGAGGGGAAAAACTGGAGGAGAGGAAGGGAAAGCATGCCCACAGGCTGCAAATGGAAAAACCCCATCAGTCTGGGGTAGTACGGATGATTTCCAGGGGCAAGTATGCTTTTGCAATTTTTGCCTAAAGGTAATACAGAAGAGGACAGAAACACCGGGAAGAGAGCTTGCTTCACCACAGAGGGTCTGGGACCCCAAGGAATGACACTGCAACATTGATAGAAAGAGCCAGGAACAAAACACAAGGATCTTCCTCTTTTGGTTTTTTTCCCCTCCCTCTTCTTTAAATTTGGGCTTAAACACAAAGGATGGTCTGTCAAGGTCTTCCCCCAAACACCAGCCGGGTTGCAGGAAGCCCAGGTAGGACTGTCCCAAGCCCAGGATGGGCACCGATGCGTGCACATCCCGCATTGACAGTGCACACCAGCACGTGCACAGGGGTATTTTTGGTACATCTTATCTCCCGAGGGGCAGGGTGCTAAAACCCCAGCGGCTTCCCCGCAGTCCCAGCAGACCTCATCAGCCTCCCCTCTTCCCCAGACTGCCCCAGCGAGGTGCGCAGCGACACGGCAATGGCACAGGGAGGAAGGCTGAGAGCGTGGCCACAAGCGATGCGTTTCAGAGACCGGTCCGTCAGGAAAGAAAAAGAAGAGGAGAAGGCTTTTCTCAGAAAACCTTGGCCTACGAACCGACCAAACACTTAGGCTGTGCCTTACTCCTTCGCTTCTTCTCTAGACGGCGCAGGCGCTTCTCCTCCCGCCGGCGTGCCTCCTCAGCCTCCTGGTGCTGCCGGCACTTGTGGAAGTTCTCCACCACCACCCCCACAAACATGTTGAGCACAAAGAAGCTGACGATGAGGAGGAAGGAGATGAAGTAGAGGAGCATCCAGGGGTTGTTGTTGGTCACCGGCTGGAGGAGGAGGGAGAACAGAGGCAGTCAGTTAGTTGGATGCATGGTAGTATGGAAATGATGGGGGTGGGACCTGCCATAGTGATTGGCTGCTGGGGAGGTGGGGAGGGGTTATGGAAATCAGGGGAGTGGGCTGGGAAGAGCTGGGGCTACAGGCAAGGCAGTTTGCGATTGGCTGACTGGATTTTGGCATCAGCTGGCGATTGATGGAGCGGGTGGGAGTCAAGGGCAAGGGCCTGCCTGCACAGAGTCACCCACAATTCGGGTACAACCCCAGCCACTGATGGAGTACAACACCAGTATGTGGTAAAATGGGTTCCAGGGAACATCTTTGGCTAGAGGGCAAGTAAAGACCACATCCACACACCACCAAAACGATGATGAGACCAGAATAGAAATGTCATTCAGACTCGGAGAGAAAGGAGGCCCTGACTTTGACGGGGTTTCCTGACAAAAAGCCTACCAAGCCAACAGTGGTGCACCTTGTGCAGAGGTTCGGACGTAAATGGAGCATCATCCCCGAGGTTCAAGCCTGTGGTATTGCATCCCATGGCAGGTGCCTACACTGGACACTATCAAGGTCATTGCCTTAGCAGTAGAGGAATAGGGATACAATGGGCAGCAGACCAACAGTCCCCGTTTTACAGGGTATTAAAATAACCATCTGTGGGCTAGGAGGGAGCCAGCATGACCAGAAAGGCACATGGCATTGTTTCTCTGTCATTACAAATAGATAATGACCTGCTGTGAGATCCAAACTGAGTAGAGGGTGATAATTACTACAGACATGCACTGCACAGCCACAGCTGCACCTCCCTGCATGGACCAGGCATGACCCTGACACCTTGCAAATAGGTGAGCAAAGGATTCAGAAGGGCCCTGGGAGGGACTCTTGGTTTGAGGGAGGTGTCTGAAGCAGGATGTTAAAGCATGCTTCTGCCTTACTAGCCCGAGGAAAGTGAAAAAGGTCCTTTCACAAGGAAGTCTTTGTACCTGCTGGTCAACAGCCACAGCATCTAGTCCATTATACATAATATTGACCCAGCCATCCTTGGAAGCCAGAACAAAGAGGGACATCAGAGCCTGCAACACACAAAGCAAAGCAGATGTGGAGCAGGTACATCTGGCAGGCTGGGAAAAAAAAAAATCATGGGTTTATGCTCTAATACACACAACATTGAAATACTCTTCCTGCCTGTGTCTTTGCACACATCAAAACCTGCTCCTTCCCCCGTGGAGGAGAGGGAGCGGGGACAGGAGGCCATGAGCAGCCAGACCCACCCGGGGAGAGAGGTTGTGAAGAACATCTGCTTTGTGGCAGGAGGAAAAAGAAAACCAAGCTCTCTGCTGCCACCACTTTTCTTTCCCCCACAACCTGTAAACATCATCCCGATACCAACACACTAGTGACACTAGTGGCATGGATATCCATGCCAAATAACTGTCCCTCCTGGCCCAGGGATCAGGCTTTCCAGGCACTGCATCTGTGCCCCGGGGAGAGGTACCTATAGGAGGAGACAAACCCTGTGCTGGGTTCCCACCAGAGACGGGGGCTGCGGGCACACTCACCTGTCCCAGGTTGTCAAAGTTATACTTGTGGTGCACCCACTTGTAGTTGGCGGCCACGCAGTCGGACCGGTTGGTGATGTTCCTGATGTCGACTCCAAGGCAGTGGTAGAACTTGCCCTTGAAGAGCTGCAGGATGGCAGTGACCCCATCAGCCCCTTTCCCCACAGGGTTCCCCATGCTCCCTGGGATGTGCAGAAGCTCCTGAGACGGTGGGTGGGGTGCAGGGCTGCAAGCCAGGTGGAGCATGACAGGTAGGAAGGACCACCAACGTGACGTAGAGCACAGGCTCAAACATTGCCAAGGAGCCAGGGCCACCCTCATAAACCCACACCTGGCTTTTCAGCCTCCTCCATTGCCCCAGGTCAGCAGTGACTGTAAGCCCTTACCATCCAACAGCTTTAGGGCAGCCTTTCTGGGTGCAATTAGAGCCACCGGCCCAAAAGGAAAAAAAAAAATCCTCTATTCAGTCCCTAAGAGTAATGTCCCCTCCCTGCTTCCCAGTTACTGAGAGAGCTGATGGGAAAAGAAGATCTCATCTGAGGGTAAAGAACCAGAAAAAACATCCCCTGCTTCTCAGATACTATTTTTTTTCACAAAGCTGCACTGCACTGCTGTGGCTGTTCTGCCCAGGGCTCTTTCCCCATATGGAAGGTACTGGATTGTGCATTTGTACAGATGCATCAGAGCAGACTAAGTATAGCGCATTCCCTGAGATGGAAGTAACGCCCACGCCCTTGCTCCTCTGCAATGCAACAGCTGAAAATAAAGAGGATTAAATAAAAAAATAAAAGAAGGTTGTGGGTGGATTTAGGGCTTAGAGCGAGGGGGAGAAACAGAGCTGACTGGAGGCAGGGTTCATGCAAGCAGACGCTGAGCTGCTTGCCCTCGTGGCGAGACACGGACGAGCCCAGCGAGCCCTATGCTGGGCTCTCCCTATAACTCTGACCCAAACCCTGATCCGACTCCTGCCAGGCGTGAGCGTTAACTCCTGTCTCACACATCCAGCAACGCCTGCACTCGCTGAGCACCTGGCTGTCCTTGCCAAGGGCTGCGGGACGTTATGGTGGGAGAAGCTCATGGAGGAGGGCAGGTGCAGAAAATTTCCCGGCTTGCCTGCCCCTCCTGCTGTGCTTGGTTGTGTCTGTTGTAGGACCTGGGGGTACGGGTGCCCATGGCAGGGGTGTGGGCACAGGGGCTGTTTGATGGGCAGCAACAACCTACCTGCACACCCAGGATGCCAAAGATGATGAAGAAAGCGCAGCAGATGAGGACGATGTTCCCTATGGGCTTGAGGGAAGAAATGAGCGTCTCCACCACCAGCTTCAGGCCAGGGGCTCGACTGATGACTCTGGAAGGGAAGGAAGGGGAGCGGTGACAGAGGGACGGGGCAGGGATGTTTGGCCTAAGCTAAGCATTTTCAGCAGCAGCGGACCCCCACTCTTGCTGTGCAGTGACCCATCAGTGGGGACCAATCTCCTGCGACTAGAAAGCCTCTTCTGTCCCGTGGGTTGGTTGTCTGATGAGGTACCTCCAGGGCCAGAGCCATACGGCTAAGGGGAACCTCCCTGTGGCTTATGGCTTGTCAAAGACCACACTTTGCCTGGCACAGCGGGATCTGATTCTGGGACCCTTCCTGGGGGGGCCCGGTGGGAAAACGGGGCCGAGCAGGGCTCAGTGGGGCTCTGACCGGAGGGGACGTAAGGTGCGCAGCAGCCGGAGGACTCGCAGCACCCCCAGAATTTTGGCACCGCCAGCAGAGGCCACTGAGACCACAATGTCAATGAGAGACACGAAGACCAAGAAGCCATCCAAGATGTTCCAGCTGCTGCGGAGATAAGCCTGATCCCCAAAATACAGGCCTAGGGAGACCACCTGCAAGAGAGGGGAGAGGAGAGGGGGTTAAATGGCTTCTCTCCACGTTGCCTGGAATGCTATGAAGGAAAACGTCTTTGGGGAAAGTGGTGGCACATAACTCCAGAAATAACAGGGCCATAGTATCTTCCCACCTTTCCTCTGCCTCCCTGAGCAACAGCACACTGTAGGGAACACACAGGAAACCTTTCCCTGCCATACCACAGACCTGGGACAAGTCTCCCAGTCCAGAGATCACCTGGGAGGTAAAATCGGGCACCAAAACCCGTACTTTGGCTCTTGAAGGGGTGGTTCGAGTCTCAGCAGTTCTCAACACCAGCAGGCACTACAGAAATTGCTTGCCTTGGGGAGAGCTGAACACCCTGCAAATCATGGCCATAATTCAGGTATGAATTTTAGGGGTTTAACTTCAGGCACCCAGTTTTAGGACTTTTTCCCAATCACAGGAGGGGAATAACAAGATTTCCCTATTGTTGCAAAGTACTTAGACACCTATTGAATAATTATCTCAACTAAGAGCATTTTATTAATATTGTTGTTATTTCCCCCATTCTTGCTCCAGGAGAAAGGGAATGGACATTTGATATCATTACAAAATCCATACCTGAAGGTCAGCTATTCCTCCCGGATACTAAGATCCATTCAGATTTAAAGCCTAGGATAAACATCCCCTCCATGTCTGACAAGAGAGGACACAACCCCAGGCAGTATCTGCCTTTACCAAGGTAGAGGGAAGGACTCGCACGCTGAAAAGATGGCAAGATTTTAGAAGGGTGCTGAGCAAACGTGAACCATGTTGTTCCTGACACTGGGAAAAAGCTCTCAGCTCTTCATCTCCAGTAACTTACCTTCAGTGTCATCTCAGCTACAAAAATTGCTGTGAAAATGTAGTTGGATACAGTGAGAAAGATTCTCTCCTAGAAAAAACAGAGAAAGGCCTTAAATGTATCTTGACGACTTCTTGTCACTCTGTCAGGCCCCTCTGATGAACTTGATATCTTTTGCTTTCCTGTGAAGGGTCTGAAAGTTGGGAAAATAAGAGAGGTGCCTTTGGCAAAGGCCAGCACTGGGCAGCTTTTAGCTCATACACCTTGGCTCAGCCCAGTGCCACAGCTGGGACAGGATCCTACGTGACCCTGCAACAGCACAGTGGATGGGATTTGCAATGCATCCTGCAAATCTGGTTTCAAGGCACTCTCTGCCCTGTTCTGCCAGTGCTGCTCAGTCCTGACCTGCTACGCTGACCTGGGACTCCTTCCCGAAGGGCTGCTGAGCACCAACCACTGGATTGTGTGTAAGTGCAGTAGAGTCTGGGGATCGCTAAGGCAGACGTGCAGAAAAAGCCATTTCACTTGCCAGCTTCAGCCACCTCCAAGATGGCTTAAAAGCAGCATACATGAATGATGACGTGCCATTTGTACAGAATGGAAGTTACTTCTATCTTTTAGTCCCCAGTCGCTGTCCCTTTGGCCAGTCATCTCTTAACTGCAGGTGCCTGGGGGACTCTCTTACTTTTCAAGAGGGAGGGAACTATGATTACTGTTTATAAAGTGGGTTACCCCATTATAAGACCCTGCAGGGGAAGCGTGCACTATGGGAATTACTAATACTTGGGCATTTGAATAGATGAGTGGGAGCTGGTGTTTAATGCTGAAGTTATTCTGCAGGTCATACCGGTGCCAGGAACACTTACGAACCTGTCAGAGGTTGTGCTAAAAAGGAGGTGGGAGGAAATGGTGCTCACCGTGCTTCTGTGTTCAATCTGTGGTCTCTCCAGAGCAATAGTGATGCAGTTCAGGAAGATGAAGGCCAGCACGACGTAGTCAAAGAGCTTGTGAGCAATGATGGTTTGGCAGAGGAGGCGAAACCTGCAAGAGAGTTCCAGTAGGCACCTGTGCCTTGGGCAGAGCAATGTTAGGAGCTGTGAGGACAGAGAATTGAGAAGTCTGGCCAAAACTGAGCTCTGATGTAGCAGTTTTCCTATCACTGATACTGATGTCCCTTGCCATGGCAATATCCCAGGGTGGCCCAGGGTCACACAGGGAGCCTGGAGCAGAGCAAGGGCAGAGCAAGGAGCTGAACCTTCATCCATTGCCCCGGTGCCAGAGTGGTTTCCTAATCACTATATGCACCACTGTGCTCCTCTCTTGCCCTGTAGAGAAGAGGCTGAGTTTCAGTTTTCCTCCCAAACTCACACTTTGTACCACCCCAGGGCAAAGAGGCCACATGCTGAAAGCTGAGGAGAGGCAGATAGGTTGGCAGTCATGGGGACCACACTTCTGTCTGCTCCGAAAGACACTGTGCTCATTAGCATAGGTGTCACAGAGCAAAGAGCTCTCCTTCATGACCTGTAAGGGAATCCCCTTCTTTTCAAGGAGCGATGCACATGGGTGAGAATACTGCGGGCTGGGGTACATGGACATTTTCTCCTGGTGGGAAGACCCCTTTAGAAGGAAGAATTTATCCCAAATTTCTTTTTTTCAGGCAAGAAGTATTCTAACTTTGCCCTAAAATGTGTGATATGACTGCTGATAAGTTGGTACTGGGACTAAAAATGAAGTGGAGAGGCTGTTCTGGTACCAGGGGAGGAAATATCAGTATTAGGAAGTAGTTGTTAATACATTCCTTCTCTTTTTTGGGTTAATGTTAGTATTCCCTGCCTTGCTTTGCTATAAATATTTATGATTACACAAAAGAAAAATGGGATGCTCCAAAGGGAGGGAAAGTCACAATAGCTATTTAGGATTCTCATCCTTCCTTTCATCTCCAGAATCAAGGAAGAGAAATGTTGTTTGGCAGTAGAAGTGGAGATGGAGGAGACAAAACACATTCCCAGCTGGTAAGTTTAAAGTTGCAACCTAACATGCAGCTCAGGGGATGTGGCCAGCATGGCAACAGAATCTGCCCCATCTTCTCAACCCTTTCATGGCAAAAACTGCACAAACCTGTTTTGTGGAGAGAAGAGATATATGGACCAGTCTTCCCGTAACTCACACCAGTCTGGCTTATAGACTTCCATCATCTTCCGGATGCGAAAGCACAGGCTCTGGAGGGACACAGCAGAAGCAAGTGCCACTGGTTACCTTCCCACTTGCCTGAGAGAGGCACTCTTCCTTTCACATCTGACCCCAAAACACCACTACCTGCAGTTTGCCAGGTGCACTACCTGCTGTTCTTTAAGCCCCTGAACGAGGAAATGGACTCAAAGAGCAACAAGCCACTGAAAAGGAGGTAGGAGCTGCTTTGCCAGGGCCTTTTTACCCCTTGGCATCTGGTTTCCTCCCCACATCATTACAAATAAAACTGCTGATGTCCTTTCTAGAGCAGGACGTTGTCCATGATGCCTTCTCAGAGCTGTTGGAGTGGCTCTGTTACATGAGCACAGTGTTTCCTTGCCACCTCAGCTAAACAAGAGGCCAGGACAGGAAGGCCTTCTGTTGGCACCTGGGCTTGGAAATGATTTAATTTCATACAGCATATATATCTGTTCAAATTTCTACTGACCCTCCCTCCACTTCTTCCACCCTTTGATCTGCTCACAGATTGGGCACTGCAGTCGCCCAGGCTGGCACTGCAAAACTCACTTGCCTTGTCTCTTGTGCCTGTACTTGCTGCTGACTTTTCCCATGCATAGCTCTTGCTCCTCACACAGCCTGACCTTTCCTAGCCTGTAGAAATCGCTGGCTGCACTGCTCTGAAATAACAGCCCCCGAACGACCATGCATGTGACCCTATATCGTCCTTCCTCCCACCATCCACCTGTACAACTACCTTGCAGGCAGCCCGACAACGTGGTTTGAGTTTGTCTGGGTCTAGAAGGTCCCATCTGCATTCGGTGATGTCCTCCAGCTGTGCTTAAAGCACCTTTGCGAGCTCTCCCATCCATGTGGCAGAGACTGAAACTTGAGGATGGATCTGGGGTCTCCCACAGCACCGCAGTGTAACCCCAGGTTGCCTCCACTAAGTACTCACATAATCTATCTCTTCATCATCCTCTCCCCGTTCCTTGCGGTTGTTCATCTTTGGGAAGATCTCCTTGGCAATACTGGGCATTTTGCCATTGCAGTCTTGATGCTCGCTGGCCCCTGATGCTGCTCCCGGCTTATGGGTCACTCGGTTGCCAGATGGGACCGAGGACAACTCCAGCAGGTCGCAGGAGCCTTTGTTGTCCAGGGAGAGCGTCCGGCGGTGATGAAACACCCTTCCTGTCCCGTCCGGCTCCCCATCTGCCGCCCTGTGCTTTTCCCCAGACAGGAGGGATTCCTGCTCGGCAGAGGGGGGTTTGTGCTTCAGGCTGTGTCCCCGGGCCAGGCTGTTCCAGCTGGAGCGACGGCTGCCCCAGGCTCCGCTGTGGCCCCAGGCACCGTAGTGGGAACTGCGGGAGCTGGACTGTTAAGAGAGGGGGACGGGGACTGAGAAACTCCGGGCACAAGGAGGGAGCATGCAATCCTATTTCAGATCACAGACTTCTCCCTGGGCCCCTAGGCCAGGGAGGTTGCCTTTTTTCAGCCACTGAGGATGTTGCACAGTGGGAATTTAGCAGCAACCTCTGTAAATCTGACAATAAATTGATAATGAGTTAGTAATGGTGTCAGCTGTGATTACTTTATAGCACCATCTGTGTGCAAAGCACTTACGGGGAAGGTAAATAATAAAGCCAAAGGCCAGGTGCTTGATGTTGTTACTTACACCAGCACAGAGTAAGAATAAAGCTCTCAAAATATCTGATTGGCAGGTTTTTATGCTGCCCTGGGGTAGAGGATAACACAAGGTACAGGGTGATGGATAATCTGACACACCATCTTTGAGTACAGTCTTAGTAAAAAGAAGAAATGAGAGAAACAGCCTTGTTGGTTACAGTCTAGTCCAAACACATCAGCAACTTATCATGTAGTACATGCCTGACAGCTCTCCCTGTTTAGAAATAACAGGGGCATGAACCCTTTGAGCACCGATGCACTCCCCCAAAGCTGTGTGCGTCAGTGAGTAGAAAGCCCAGAAGCTGATGTTATAAGGTGGACAGGTCTGAGGTGCATCGGCTGGACAGCCAGCAGTGCTTGGGTAAGTGCTAAGGGGCAGCAGGACCTGCTATGGGGAGCTCCAAGTCAAGATTTCTCTCTTCATTGTTAGAAAAGCTTCAGAAACCCCATCTGTTATGGGACTTGGCAGTTCTGGCATCACCCAGATATTCCTATGCTCTCGACTCAGGGCATCATTTTGTGTCCTGTGCCCTACAAAAACACGGAAAGGGCAAGGAGACAAAACGTGTTTCACACTAAGAGGGAGACTCTGTCTCCTTGGTGTTCCCCCTCTCCCATCAGAAGAATATAAAAGAGCTGAATCCCACACTCAATGGAATATAGATCAATAATCTGGAAATTTAGATAAATAATGTGAACTGACCTGGCTTCCTAAAGACAGGCAATGTGCTTGTGTTAGAAGCCTACGGCAGCAGTGCAATCCTCCGCAGCAATCCCCGGACGATGGCAGAAAGACAACAGAGTGCTTGGACTTCAAAAGAAGGGTATGGCACACTTCTCTACTCACTCACTCACCAAGGACGGCTGGTCATAGGTCATTCTCCCCAGGGACATCACGCTGCTCTTCCGGGAGTCAACAGCGACGCGGATCTGGTCAGGCTGCAGGGAGTTGCGTGAAGAGTTGGTGGCCCCCCCAGCAGCCACTGGTGGGTTGGAAGAGGGCAAGGATGGGTCCAAGTGTCCATTAGGGGTCACAGGAATTGCACAGAGCTTGGGATCTGGGTGGAAAGATGCAGAAAGAAGAAGAAAGCAAAAGAAGAAGGTGGGTTCCTCACTATCCAGTGACTGTTTCAACGTCTAAGCTGTTTAGCACGTTAGTAGCAGCTAACAGAATATTAGCTGTTTAGCACCGATCAGCATCAATTCCTTCTGATTTAGGGTGTTGTGGCAAAAGCAGTGCAAGCTGGGAAGACTTTGAAATATTCTCCTCAGTCCCCAAAACTGACGGCAGCCCTCCTGGGGGCCAGACAACAAGCAGAGTGCTGGTCAGGCAGACTCAGGCTGACAGGCAGCGCAAGAAGCAGAACCCTGGCAGCCAGGGGAGAAGAGTGGACTTCTGCATGCCAAGAACAGACACCTGCATCTTCGGGTCTGAACAAATACCACTGACTGTCAGACTGGCTATTTGAAGCAGTTAGGCTTAGACACTGTGGAAGAGACTAAGGTGTGGGGAGACCCACAGCCATCCACGTATTGAGGTTACCTTTAAATTCCTGCAATCACACTCTTCGTCCCAGTCTATCCTACTACACTGGGCCTCTTCAAACGACTGATCATTGACCTTGAAGATACAGGACACCTTTGAGGGGTATGTTAGGTGCTGTGGACGACCATCAGCATTTGTTCAGATGGATGGAGAGGATGGGGTACTGGATTTCAATGCCCGAAAGGACTGGAACTTTCATTTTTGTTTGACCTATTGCATCACGAAGGTCACGTATCTTCACCTGCACGCAGCGTCAGAGCCGTGATTGCACCAACAGGCTCCGCAACCTCTTCCCCATTTGCCCTCCTGGGGGTTTGGCTTTCTACATTCAAGGTAAGCTCTGATATGGTGCAGCCATGTAACCCAGGATCAGACTGCTGTGAAAACAGCTAAGTTGCAGGAAAGAGCTGTAACAAGCCAATGCTGGAGCCACTGCTCCTTGCTGTGGGAGCTGCATTTAAGCTCAGCCCTGTGCCTGTGCTCCTTGTCTGGGTTATGCTGTGAGAATGCTTGTGCCTGACCACCTTGCACCTTGCTGATCCTGATCTTGTCTTGCTGACTGGACTTCTTGGCTTGACCTCAGACCTGCCTCACCACCGCGGACTTGCCTGGCAATCACCGAACAATTGGCTGACCCTGGCTAGTGTCAGCAGACCTGCTCTGCTCCCCTTGTGCCAGTACTGTGCTTTTGTCGGCGTGGTCCCTGCCCTCCTGCCTGGCTGTCCCTCCCTCTCAGCTCCTGGCTCACCATCCATTGCAGAGCAAGCTACTCTTGCTGCTCCCAGCCACCAAGTCCTGTCTGAAGTATAATACCCCTCGTAGAAAGACTTGCAGTCCTCAAGGGAAGACTTCGAGGGGTGGAGACCTTACCCAGAAGTTTGCAGGCAGACGGTTCCAACAGTTAATTATCTTTCCTTAAAAATATGTGGGCTTTTTCAGTTTGAATTTGTCTAGCTTCGGCTTCCAACCTTTACAATCTCATTATGCTTTTTTCTGCTCAATTAAAGAGCCATCTACCATGAGAAATCTCTCCTTATGGTCGGCACTTACAGAGTGTGTGTTCAAGTCGCTTGTTTGGTTTCTCTAAGCTTCATTAGCCTCTCGCTATGAGGCAAGACTTCCAGATTTGTCCGAGTCCTTTTTAATGTGTTGGTATCCCCTATCCAAATGTGGGTCTGTTGTTGTTTAACCCCAGCCAGCAACTAAGCACCACGCAGCCACACACTCACTCCTCCCTGCTCCCAGTGGGATGGGGAGGAGAATTGACAAAAAAAAGTAAAACATGTGGGTTGAGATAAGAATGATTTAATAACTAAAGTAAAATAAAATGTAATAATAACAATAATAATAATAATAATAATGATGATGATGATGAAAAGGAATAGAATTTTAAAAGAGAGAGAGAAAAAAAGAATAAAACTCAAGAAAAGACAAGTGATGTACAATACAATTGCTGACGACCTGTTGACCAACGCCCGAGCAGTGATCCACCCCTCACGGCCAACTCGCCCCCAGTTTATATACTGAGCATGATGTTCTACGGTATGGAATATCCCTTTGGCTAGTTTGGGTCAGCTGTCCTGGCTATGCTCTCTCCCAGCTTCTTGTCTGTGCACCTGCTTGCTGGCAGAGCATGGGAAACTGAAAAATCCTTAACTTAGGTTAAGCGCTACTTAGCAACAACTAAAACATCAGTGTGTTATCAACATTATTCTCACACTAAATCAAAACCACACTGTACCAGCTACTAAGAAGAAAATTAACTCTATCCCAGCTGAAACCAGGACAGGGTCCCAGATTTGGACACAGTGTTCCTGAAATGGTGCCCCTGAAGCTAAGCAGAGACAGTCTCACTACTTCTCATTCCTAGTTGACGTTCTGTAGGTCATTCAAGAACTGCTGCCCTTGGCTATCACATTCCTCAGGATGCCAACATGGCTCTGTTTTTCCACAGATAACACCACAAACTAGCATAAAGTTCAGAATGCAAACCGGAAAGTTCTTGGAGATGGGAGTGAATTTTCCGCAGAATCTGCTTTCAGATTTCTCACTAAACAGCAATGGGAGATAAGCAAATGAGGTTGGTTGAGCTATTGTACCTGAGCCTTCCTGGACCTCTTGGAACTGATCTAACTCCTCCATGTTTGATGAACTCTGATCTTCATCTGAGTATGACCAGTTGGCATCACCCTGGAACACAAAAATTTAGAAGTTGGAAACTCATAAACAGAAAAGACCATTTGTTCTTGTCTTTCATTGCTGGAACAACTGTAAAATCCTCCTTGGCAGCCAGGCATCAGTGTGATCACTGGAAAGAGCCTTGCGTGACCTGCGATGGCTGACGTACTGCGTTCTTGCTTTTGGAGGGGCAAAGGACTCACCCTAGTAGCGTAGGGTCTGTTGCACAGGATGCAAATCGTGAACTCCCTTCCAGAGGGCTTGTCTCTTTCCTTGCAAGCATTAATGCTGTCATTTTTTTTAAATGAAGCCCGCCCTGAACTTAACAAGGGAAATGACAGAGGTGTGATACTTTGGGAGTCTTCCACCCCAGTACCCTCACAGTGTCTCAAAGGTCCCCTTTTTAGCACCTCTATTCCTCCTCCTGATGAGGCCCCAGTGGCAACTCACCTCAGCCTGGAACCCCTCCACGAGAATGGCCACCAGCAGATTGAAGAGCACGTAATTGCCAAACGTCATGAGAGCCACAAAGTAGAGGGATGCCCATGGCGAGGTGGAGGCCATGCCATTGTAGAGCACAACATTCCAGTCCTCCTGGGTTAGGATCTGCAACCAGGCGCAGAGGCCACATAAACATGAAGGAAGAACACGAAGGGGATTCTCAGGAAAGGACAGTGAAAGGATACACATCAGGACCACATCAGGCCTCTTCACTTCGCCATAACCACACACCCACTGCCCACTGTCACCTTCCAGCTGTGGTACTGCCCTGATAACGTTAGCTGAGCAAGAATAAACAAGAGCAACTGTGAGGGCAGTCATGGGCTGAGGTGACAGTGTTAAGCAGGGGAGTTACCATGACAGGAGTGACCTTTGCAAACTGTGTCCTAGGAAGGAAGGAGCCCTCCTGTCTGAGAGGTACACCATTCATTTGGTTACAACGCCCAGTTGTTCTTCATCTAAGCAGGACGTGCTGGAGCCTTTTGTGCTGTCAGGAGCGTAGTGCAATGATCCTCAGTGAGAAGAAGCTCCTCCTGATCCTCTTCACTTTGCCCTGGTCCACCCGAAGAGACCAAGTGGGCTCACCTGGAAGACGGTGACGATGGCCCACAGCAGGGAGTCAAAATTCTTCCGGTCAGGAACTGTATCTCCTGTGTCTGTCCTGAGGCTGAACTTGCAACCAAAGATGTGCATTCCTAGGATGCTGTTGGGACGAGAAGTGGAGATGGTGTCAAATATAAATACCTCTGCCACCATAATGAGCTCATCAGAGTCATTCTCTTTTCCTCCCAACAACCTAATGTAACACCACAGGAGCAAGGGGTAGAACAACACAGCCAGACCACTGGGACCTATCCGTGAAGGAGCTGTGTATTGCACCCCTATAGCTCACCAAAACCCCTGGCTTTCCACCTATACTGCCTCAGAGCTCACGTATTCTCTCCAACCTGTCCTTCAGATCTGCTCTTCCCATCATTCTTGTTTGCTCTCGTTTTGATTCGCCTCCCTACCACCGCATCCACGGGATGCGCTGACAGACTTTCTTGATTGCTTCCTGCCACCCTTCTGCCAGAGTCAGCCTCCAGACCGAACTGTTCCTGCAGCCAGTGTTGACTACCAAGAAACTTCACCTATCCCGTGATGGGACATCATGCACAACATGCGCATTTGGTGGCAGTATTTCTCCACCCCATCCACCCTATCCAGGCCAAATCTTCAGCTGCTGAACCCAATTTAGGGCAGCAGTAACCTCGGCCCTTATGAACAAATAAGCGCTTATCAGTGCTGCCTGAACCTAGAGCAATGGGCAAGACAAGTCATGCAATCATGTTCTGAAGTTGCTCTCCACATGAGCCATGCAGTGCCTCTCCAAAACACAGTGAGGCAACTAACTGCCTCCTCACCTGAATATAAAGATGAAGAGCATGAGGAGCATGCAGAAGGTGGCTACGTTGTCCATAGTCTTCATCAGCACCACGAGCTGGCGGCGCAGTGCGGGCATGAAACGCACCAGCTTCAGCACCCGCAGGAGACGGAAAGTCCTCAGCACAGAGAGGCCCCCGTCCGACTGGCCGATGATCTCCCAGATGCTATGGCCCAGAGAGGCACAGGGAGTACGAGGGACAAAATGAAAGACAAGTGAACGAACAGAACGGAGAGAGGAATTACAATACTAATCCAAGTTTTCACCTCTGCATTGGCAGCAAGCATAAAGGGGTCTGAGAGAAAATCTGTTTGAGCAGGATATAATTAGAAGTATATGCTATAGGCTTATACTTATGTGTAGAAAGCTGCATTTCTCCCTTAAGAACATGAACATGGCACTGTATGTTGCAGGAATGAGGAAAGGATTGCAGCATTAAATTCCAGCAAGACAAGTTCTTCTATCACACATTAAACCTTTGTAGCATCCTTAATTTTTGCATTTTTAAAACATTTCACAGCTAATATTTGTTGTGGACTTACAAGGCAATTGCAATTGCCTTCATTCTAGAGAGGAGAGAACTAAGGGGCAGAAATGCTATATGGCTTGCCTAGGGTCACCAAATGTTGGGAAAAGACAACGTGGTCTCCCAATCCTTGGCCTTGTGCATCAGCTCAGCTCCTCCTAGTATAGCTGCTAAATCCTTTTTGAAAAGGCACATGAAAATGTGCAAGCTCTGTAGTACTCTTCTGTATGTATTTCAGTTGATCCCCAAGGCCCTTGTCACCTGATGACGACGATGATACTGTCAAAGATGTTGTAAGGGTTGCGGAGGTAATCAAAGAGACCAAAAGCAGCAAGTTTCAGGATCATCTCCAGGGCAAACATGCTTGTAAAGACAACGTTGCTGATCTCCAAGATGTTGGTCAATTCCTCTGGCTGGAGAGAAGGCAAATTCAGAGAGTCAGAACTGAAAGAGCCCTGCAATTATGGGAAATAAAGTGCCACTATTCCCAGCGGACAGGCTTTGTAAGGAGCTGCAAAGCTCCATGGGTGAGATTAGAGTGGAGCTGGATAGAGCCAGTTGCACTCCAGATTCCTTTGCATATTTACTACTTTCATCATAGGTTATGTCCCTAACAAATTCTTTTACTAGAGGTGGTCGGGAGCCCCGCAGCCACTCACATGGCCAAGGCTGACGAAGTGTCTCCCACATCCCACTCTGTACCCTGGTCCCCCAGCTAAAGGCTGCTTTACTTTGTGCAAAGAACTTGAGTATTTTTTGAAGCAGGGCAAAAGTAGCTGTTCTGCGGTCAACCTCCTTCTTTAGGGATCTTCCTCTGAGGTTTCCACAGGTAGCTGGCACATTTTTTTGCTGAAATTCTGAAAACAGTTGAATGATAGGAAAACAGTTCCCTATCTTCCTCTAAACCTCACTGCACTTCTCTGCCCCTTTACCCTCTATTTTTTCCCTTCCCCATTTTTATCTCCCCAACTCCCCACCAAATCCTTGGTATGCATTAGTTTTCCAGACTTGTTCCAGCAGTCTTTTCTCATGCCTCTATCCTCAGAGCGGTCTCAATAATTACCCAAGTGAATATCAGACTAGATGAAAAAGACAACAGCAAGAAGGGGCACTCTGCTAACGCCTACTTGTAAGGGAGAGGAAGAGCAGGACAGGGTGAGGAAAAGAGAAAAATGGACAGCAAAAGGAGAAAAGCAGATAGATGCACAAGGTGAAAACCTCCAAGGATGACACAAGATGACTGTGCTGAAATAAAAAAAAAAAAAAAAAAAGGAATAAAAAGGCAATCTGACCCTGCCTCAGGCATTTTTTTCTGTTGAATCTCTGACACATCTTTCAGCCCCTGTGATACAGCCTTCTCCAGCAGAGACCAGAGACCAATGTGTTTGTGCATATAGGAGAAAGTGTTTTAATGATTCCATCAGTGGAACAAGTCTGAGCAAATTAAATTACTCCTCCTTTTGTTTTCTGAATTAATGACTTTTTCTTCAGTGTGTGCAGCCTTGGAAACTTCTCTGACAAGGTCAGGAAAGGGTCTAGACTGTTTCCTCAGGAATGATGAAACGTTGCTTCAGAGGGAGATGGAGGCTGTGCTGATGTCACTGATGAAGGATGCCAGGATCTTGCCGTTCCCTGTGGAGGCATTCCCTACACTGAATTTGGGATGGACTCATCTGCTCAAAGCACCTCTCACCCAGGGGCTAGGTCTGCACCAGGCCAAACAGCAAGGGCTGAGGTCTCCAGCAAGGTCGGACGCACGAGGGGCAGCACACGTGCCAGCCTGCCTATATTGCACATACTCGGACACACACATAGCCCGGGGAGACTACCACGGCAATGGCAAGGTAGAAAATGTTCCCAAAGTGAGAGAAAAACTTCCTCCCAGTATAATGGGTTGCATCGTGGGGCCAGGCTAGACAACCCATGCCCTTCAGACCGCATGAGACTGCTAGAGCGATTCACCTGGCTGTAGCACGCTGCTGGCCATCACCTTCCCAAGCAGCAGCTGGTGGGGACCTGCTCCAGATGAAGGTGTGACACCTTCCCAAGAGGAGGGACAAGGCACAGCAGCTCCAAGGCACTCCTTCAGGGCTCCTCTGGCCCAAATTTCCATGTTTACCTTGGGGCAGGTATGTCGCACCTCAGACAAGGTTACATATTTGACATTTCACCTACTGCGCCACTGAGCCCCAGCTCCAAGCCTTCGAGCTGAGTCTGATCCAGGCTCTGTGGTAGCAGCCAGTACTGCTCTCATTGTCTGGATACCCGTGCCAAAAAGGCGGCTGAAGATTCTCCTCTTCCTTCACATTGGTCTGAGCTATGCCTGGCCACCAGGCATAGCTCTTTTAAGCATCACATAAAATGGAAGGGAACAAGAAAACTGCAAAAGCTATTGTTGAGGGCAAGAGAGGACAGACGCTCTGGCACCGCGGAAACAAAAAAGTGAGTGCCTGCAGGTCAGAGCCAGTATTTTTACCACGAACTCAGTGCCCACTAGGAAGGGGAGTCATGGTCTCTCCCTGAGGACTGCAAAACTGCTGTTTTTCTAAAGGGTAGCCTTTGCATTGGCTGTGCCTGTTACTTAGTCAGCTGGTGGAAGAGGAATTGAGGGAGAAATGCAGTTCTGGATCTGACCCTCCCCCTGAAGCTGGGGTCTGCTTTAACCCCTGCTCTGGGACCCCCAGGGGCCCAGATCCTCCCAGGTGAGCAAATGGACTGGAAACTGCTCCTCACATCTGTGGCTTCCCATGCCCGTTGCTAATTTCTTGCACTCCTTGCTGCAACTTTTTATTGAAATACTCCATTTCTTTAAAATCAAAAAAAGGGGAGGTGGCTCAATTTCCACCCGTAATGACATTTGAATAACAAAACCATCCTGAAAATGAGGGGGAAAGGAGGGGAGATAAAAGCAAAGAGAGAGAAAGAATGAGCAAGTGCACATGGGAGTGGAGAGATGAAGATCACTTCATGGAGAGCCAGGCAGTAATGACACTTGCTGGGAACATGAGGTCCATATGCTAAACAGAGATGCCAATTTCAGCCTGAATCAAATTATTATGTCAGTGAGAACGAGCAATGTAAAAAAGCAACAGGCTACGATGGTGGATATCCTCCTCTCTGCTGTCCACACATTCTCTCTTGTGCTGTCGTAGGGAGCAATTGATGTTTGAAAAGCCATGCTTGCATCTCACTTGTGGAAAAGGTCACCTGTTCCCCCATCTCTCCTTCTCTCCCTGACATCTGTTTCTCTAGTCAAGCCTCCACCTGTTAATCTTTTTCTAATGGGCCATCAATCAGCCCCAGCAAAGCATTCTTCCTAGAGAGAGGGGAAGGAAAGACTGGGCAGGGAAAGGAAGGAGAGATGGGCAAAGAGAAAGGCAGCAAAAGAGGAAACAAAAAACAAAGCTGGGGAAAAAAAATAGTAAAATAAACTCACTGGCACCCACGAGAAATCGAGGAGAGATTTTTTAAAATGGAGTAGGAAAGAAGTAAAGGCTGGGGAAGGAAGACCAACACAAAAGGAATGAACTCAGGAAAAAAAAAGAAGAGAAAAAGAGAGAAGAGCCAGCTGGAGAGGCACACTCACTGGCTGAAGGCGGATCCTGCATTGCAGCCGTTTCTGGCAATACAGATAATTCAGCAGAGTGCAAAGAGCCATCAGCTGGGAGCTGGGGCTGCAGGGCGGGGGCACCAGGGGCTGTCCCCTGTGCGGGGATGTCCTTGTACCTGGGGCACTGGGGCCACGAGTGACAGTGGACAAGGCTGGGCGCTGGGACACGGCTGCTGCAGGGGACTCTCTCTGGCCAGGGAAGTACGAACTTGATGAAAGGGGCAAGCGAACAGGGAAAAAGTGGTTCTTTCCCTTTCTTCCTACCGACACAGGGGATCCCCAACACAATGGATGTGTCACCTCACAGTTGTGAGAGGTCCCCAGGCTCCCACAGACAGCACTCAGGCATTTATCATCAAAACCATTAGCGAGGCTACCTCCTCCCAAGCCACCCAGGTTTACCTAGAAACTGTAAATTGGAGTATCCACTAGGAAGGGCCTCAACTCAAGGCTACTTTAGTCCAAGCAAAACCAGCTAACACCAGAAATGTCCCCACAAGAAGTCTGTTTGTATTGCCAAGCCAGGATAGACTGGTTTACCCACCACACTAGGAGAGAAACTTGAACAAAACTGTGGAAGCTGAGTATTGGGGTGAGGAGGGTGGCTTGAAGGGAGAGAGATCCTAGGGGGCAAAGCATACCCAGAGCCAGTGTTTTAACCAGACTGGTTCACCTACTCTGCATATGGATCTCTTTGCAAATCCATGAAAATACCTAATTCACACCTTCATGGCAAGAAGTCCTTCATCTCTAACAATGTAGATCAAATATTGAGAGTGAAATGTATGATTCAGATCTACTTCAGAGCGCCTGCCCAGTGATCAGAAACTAGGACTGGGGCAACAGAGGGCAGCGGCTCAACTCTTTTCCCCCTTTTCAGTTTCTTACTAACATTGGAGTTCTTACGTCAGATTAGACTGAAAATGTAATTAGTCCATTATCTGACAGCAGCCAGAAACTCCTGCACTATAGGAAAGGTTAAGAATATGCAGACCACCATAAAGCCACTGCAGGAGAAGTTTCTCCTAAACTTCTAAATCTGCAGCTGTCTAGAAACTGAAGAGTGATCGATGTGACCTGTGCAGACCAGCCCTGCCAAACCGTACCTGCACATCACTGCCTCTGAGAACATGAGAGAGAAATATTCCATAGAGAGGTCTCTCCAGCCTGTCCATTTTTACTCACCATTTCAAAGTCACTTGACAATAATCAGAAGAGTCATAGAAATCAGCCATGGAACATACCAACTAGCTTTTACTTACTCTAATCGCCACCCTACAACCAATGCAGGATTTCGTGATGTTTTGTTATACCCTAGTTTTACAAGACTGAAGTAATGTAGTTTCATCTACCACCCGAGGGAGACTGTTCCATCATTTACTAAATGTCAGTATGATGAGCTGGCTTGGGCATTTGCTGAATATTTCTGACAAGCAGCAAATAGTAGAAGAGAAGCAATAACTGTAAAATATGAACTTGTGGATGCAATAAATGCTGGTATAAAGGGAAATCACACAGGCTAAAGGATATGAAGGTACTGATCCACAGGGCTGGTCTAGTTAGGAAACAAGGGATCGTCTCCTGATCCACACAAAGACAGACCTCATAAAGTATTGATCTGATGTACGAAGGAATACTGTAAGTAGATACTGGATAAGATAAACCAAGTTACTCATCAGTTGTCTCATTGGCTACTAATGGCAAAGAAGCTTGAGTCCAACAGGCCGTGCAAGAAATATATGAGAAAGGCAGCCTGGGACATTCAGCTGGGACCAGCCCTTCATCCTCATGCTGAATAAGGGAGAAAAGCAAGAAGCACCAGATCCTCTCTGAGTATTAAAAAAGTAAGCCTCTTAAAAGGATCCTTCTGGACAGCCAGAAGCATCTAATATCTTGACTTTCTACACTGGATTTTAAAAATAGGCACTTCCAAGTAGAAGCAGATCTGAAGAACTGCAAAAACTATTTCAAGCAGGACAAAGGTTGAAATGATGGATTTTGGGTTGTGCAGCGTCCCAGCAATATCTAAAGGCCTAATACTGAGGATTTTACATGGTATAATGCACACTGATGGATTTGAATAAACTTATCTGTTTACAAGTGATAACTTGTGATAAGCTTAAGGATTAAAAATGACTCATAGCAGTGCAGTTTGTCCCCAAATGAGTTGATTTCCCTCACAAGAAACATATAAGGAGATGGGAAGCTGTCTTGGCCACACAAACAGGACAGGACGAGGGTCTGGGTGGATAAGCTAAACAAAGCCAAATTCGAAGCTGATTTGGATCCGAGTAAAGTAGTTTGAGGAGCTGAGGCGAAGTCTCCTAGCAGAAAAACGTTGTCAATGTTAAACCCCTGAATTGCAACAAACAGATAATTTTAATTCATGTTTTTCTGTTGGTCAAGGCTCAGGAATCAAAGGTGAGACCCGCACGTGGGCTCTGTCAGAAACAGGCTCTGTGTCTGAGCCTGAAACTTGTGCCTGGCTCCCACAGCCCATCTCACCCCTTAACCTGCTGGTTGGTGGGTGCTTTGGTCAGCAGGCCAGCTCACCGCTGCATAACTCCGAGAACGAGCGGAGCAGCAAGGAACTGACGGATGTGCCATGAGCTGCTCCCAGGACTGCTCAAACCTGTGGCACCTTCACACATCCTCTTCTGCAGCCAGATGCGTCCCCAGAGAGTGGCTGGGGCTGTGATCTCCCATGCACCAGAAAATAAAATCTCGAGAGGTCTCTCTACACATTAGCTCTGGGCCAGGAGACATTTGTATGATGGAGTAGCCGAAGCAACAGAAGCTACTTCAGTCATAGGATGGCGCCACCTTGCAAATCACAGATCTCTGTGGGCAGAGGGGTTTTGCCAGATATCATTCTGTGAAAATTTGTGGTTTTGGGAGGAAAAACGACTGGAAAAAGAGAAAGGAAGGAGAAAAAAGGAGGGGATGAAGCACCAGTCTGAGATGTACTGATAGCATGGCTTGTGGAAAACTGAAAGAGAGCAAAGGGAAGTGCAAATGTCTGTGTGCTTTTGACTTAACTGCTGACTCAAAAGGACCTGGAATTCATGGTATGGTCTGAATATTATTTTTTTTTTAATCTTGTGCCAGGAAAACAGGGTTCAGTATACATATTTTAAATAAACACGTTTTTCAGTTGTGATCAATTCAGCTGACATCTCTTACTAGTAGAAACAGCATGCAGGGTCATAAGCTTTTCCTAGCTACTTATGGATAAAAAGTGATAGTGTAACTTTAAGGACATGTCATTAATAACCTGCTACTAGAAACCCCAAGGCTGCAGGCAGATCCCACTCTGCTGCGGGCTGTACAAACACAGCAGAGGCGGCCTAGAAGGGTTTAAATCTGCACACACAATAGCCAGAACATGAGAGTGAATTCTCTACCTCCAGCTCAAATATTCTTCTGCTAAACTCTTAATCCACGCTGTCTCCAATAAACCAAAATGAACAATGCCTCTCCCTGCTTGGTGCTCGCATCTTTAAAACATCAGTGGGCAGTTTTTGTATTGTCCTGGGCTTCAACCCTTAGTCATCTCTCTGCTATGTGATAAATACATCGCTCTTTTTTATCTATTTTCATGAGTCAACCCCTCCAGCCTCTTCTTCATTCTCCTCTCCTCTGAGCTCCTGCCAGTATTTTTCTGGTACTGAAGCATCCAGCGCAGTTTTGCATTCTGGGATCAAATTAAGGTTTCCCATACTTGTATCAGAAACTAGCTGGGCTTTGAAAAATGGTCTAATGCTTGGTACGTGGGTGGGATCCAGACATCTGAGGCTTCAAATACTGGCTTAGACACTGTGTTGCCTCAAACACAGAATTTAAGATACGCTGGGTCTCAAGATATCTCCATCCTGATACAGCACAGGACAAACCTGAGTGCCTTGCTTGAACCAGACTCACTGCCTGTCTCTTTGCTGCCTGAGACTGTGTTCAGGACTAGACTTCACCTGGTCTCCAAAGCTTCAATGCAGTCATCTCAGTGGTGGAGCGATCTCTTATTTTTGTGATCTGGGCAGACACGTGGAGCGAATCATGGTCACATTCAGACTGGCAGAATAGATCTGAGACATGGATGTACAGCATGGACTCCTTTAATGCAAAGTGCAGCAGAGCTACCAGCCAGCAATGCAGATGCAAGGTCATGGGCGTGCTTAATACCCTCTGAAGCTGGCTCTGCACATCACAAAGTAGACACAGCCTCTGTTTCCCAGCTATAAAATGAGGGCGCACAATCCTTCTCCATCTCACAAGTCTGTCATTAGGATAAAGTGCACTGCTGATGCAGAGCTGTCTGTAAACTATTGGCGTGAAAGTCAAACCTGTGCCCTCGCCTGCTGTCCATGTCTGACCTATCTATCACTTCTTGCTGCCAGGGCAAAAGAAAGGCTCAAGCCACCTGAGCCCCCAAAATGACCGGAGATGGGAGGTGGTGCCTTTCCTAGCCTTCTTGTATAGAGAGACTGTACTCAGGCATCTCTTAATTAAGTTGGAAAAGCTAGCAAGCTGATGGATTTGAATTGAGATGCTGGTGAAGTGCCTGTGACATCCCCAGAGGGCACATTAGATTAACCAAATAGACTAAGGATTCAGTAAGCTAATGAAGAGAGAAATGAGAGAGAGATGAGGAAGATGGAAGAGATGAGGATGAAGGAGAGAGAAGCAGATGGAAAGAGAGGACAGGGTAAAAAAGAAAGACGGAGCGATACAAGTGAGCAGAGAGGAGAAAAAGAGAGGGATTAAAAGGAAGTGAAAGGAAAGTACATGTAGACAGAGAAAGTGATTAAGTGCAGGGATAAGGAAGAAAAGACCCTGCAAGATCCTGAGGCTTTCTCCAAAGCCGTGCTGGGACCATCTGTGCTGCAGCCTGGGGTCCAAATTGCTCAGTCTCTGCCTCCACCAAGTTGCATCAGCTGCTTAGCGAAGCCGTAACCCCAGGCAGGACTCACCAGTCCCCGCTGCCCACCCCGTGCCCTGAGGTGCCTTACCTGCTCGTGGTGCTCGATGCCCATGCTGATAGTGTTCACTAGGATTGCGATCATGATCCCACGGTTGAAGTACTTGCTGTCCACAATCCCTCGAAGCTTGACCCTCACTTCTCGCCACATGTCACTGCAGAGCTTCAGCCGTCTGCCTTCGTCCCCCTCCTCCTCCTCCTTCTCCAGTGCCGAGGCACCCTGGTCATCTCTGCTGCCCGCTCCCTCCTCTTCACTGGCTCCTCCATCCTCCCGGTCTGAGTCAGTGCTATCCAGGACAGAGAGCCTTCGGGACACTTCATGCTCCCCCCTATGGCATCGGGGGCAGTTGGTGGGATCAGAGGTTGCTGTCACAGCAATAGGCTGGACCAAGCCCTGAGGAGGGCAGTCAAGAGAGTTGTGCTGCTGGCAAAGCCCTGGGGAGAGAAATGGTCATGCTTAAAAGAGAAGGCTTTGAAAAAGACATTGAAACTGGGCACCTGTTTGGCTTTTGGGTATTCAGACAGGGTAACTGGGCTTTTTAGCTGTAAGGACGATTAAACACTGGCACATCATCTCAAGGGCAGCAATAAAAGCCATTGCCATTGCAGGCTTTACACTGACTGGCTGTGTCACCAAAAGGCATGATGCTGTTCAGCTGCCAGTGATTAGGCTCAATGGGGAGCTCGTGTCCACAGAGGAAGAACTGTTTTGTCTGATGCAAGAATCACAGCTTGAGACTCAGTAGCTTACGTTAAGTCGGAACTGAGGGGAAAATGATCACGAGGACTGCTTTCGGCCTGAACTGCTACAAGGGGGGTCCCAGAACCCACATGCTGAGCTGAACTCTCTAAATTAGGGAAGCTACATTAGCAAAGCATCTCAAGAAGCCAGAAAAGGTAGCGCAAGAACACTTCCTCCTGATACTCCGTGTGCTCTGAATCAGAACAGATCTCCTGACTTCAGTGAGAAAACTAAGTTTTTGTTCCTCGATCCTCCAGTTGAGCCTGGAAGATCAAATGGACAGTGGGGGAATGAAGCAATTAATTCATTAACACAGTGCATGAAGCCTGCAGAAACTTTTCTCCCAGCAAGTAAAGAAAATGAAAGACTGAGTATGCAAGACCAGCTGAAGGAAAATCTGCTTTTTTGCTTGTTAATGGGAGCATAACTTAGGAAAGGCATCGGCAGGCAGTTAATGCTAACTTTATAAAACCATTTTTACAGTCACTTTTCAGGCCCAGAATCCAATTTAAATGGTATCTCGTGTCTAATTTTACACAACAGCATGTGCTCCCATCAAGAGAAATTGTCTCCTTTGACCTTGCACATCAAACAGACTTCTTCCGTATTGCTCCCTCGGCTCAGGAGACATCCTATTGCAATTCTACTCCCTTTGCCTCTCTCCTGAGGTCCCACAGCAATTCAGTTTGGGAGGAGAGCTCTGGGGGACCTGCTGTGTCACAGAGTCCAAACCTTAGTCCCACATGCTCATATCCCCCCAATACTTCTCTCTCCCAAACTGCAATGCTCACCCTGCTATACCACGCCTGGAGCCCTTTACAAGCCTCAGCCACTGCCTTTAACGTTATTCCATTATGGTCTCTGGGTTTCAAACCTGGGTTTCCCACGTTCCCTGCCGGTCATCCCCGTTTCATTCCCATTCTTGCTGGTCATCCCCACCTTGCTGGTCTGGTGCACTGCCACGGCCAATGTTAATTCTAATTCTCTGCTTTGTAGGCACAGGTCCTTTAGCTAGCACATGGAGATGCTCCCAGTTACTCTCACATTTCCACTATTGGTATTTCCAGCTTTACCCAAGCAATCCTTACTGTAGTGCCTCTGGCTTTTCCTGTTCATGCCTAGCTTGGCATTGCTCGGCTCCGCGTGGCCCTGGCACCGGCTCTGTATGCTGTTGTACAGCCCAAGGGTGCGGCGTTTGGCTTTGCGCGCGATGTGGCAGACGTATTGGAAGATCTCCTCGTAGCAGTCTCCCGGCTCCATGTAGCTGGCGACAGTGCTGGAGGAGAGATACCGGGCCCTCTGCTCCTGCATCAGCTGGTGCTCCCGCTGCTTGGTCTCCGAAAACTGCGTGGCGATGACCACCAGGCACAGGTTAATCATGAAGAAGGAGCCCACCTAGTAGCAAAGGAGAAGAATGGACAGTCGACATCAACACGAGGAAAAACACGCAGGAGGGGGAACGTAAGAGGAGAGAGGAGTGGAAAGTGACTGGAGGCAGACAGAGGAACGGGAACCAGTCTGCGTATGGAGACGGGATTTCAGAGAAAGCCAGGGCTGGCTGAGCTTGTTTTTGAGAACTGACTTGATGTCATTTCCATGCAGAATTTGGAGCTCTGAACTGAAATTCAGGAAACAGAAGCCCGACTTTTGGCTCTTTTGGCAGGCTTTGGGACCTTTAACAAGTCACTTAAAAGTTACCTGCAAAGGGTTTTATGAAAACTGGACTTTTTCTTTCCCTCTCCTTTGTGTTAAACAGAAGGTGGGAGACAGAGGACTTAGTTTGGTAGTTTAGTTGCTTTCTTCTCTGCTTTCTCTTTTACTACTGGAAAAATCATGCACTGTCATTTATGGTCTTCAACTCTTGGAGGACATGTCAGTATTCTTGGAGCATTTTATTTATTTCTACCATTTAAACCTTAATTCACCATACAAGGAGATGGCACTTTGCTGAAATGAATGAGCTCTTGAAATCAAAGAGAAGTTTACAAAACTAATGACTTTGAGAAGGACACTAAATACTCTGGCAAAACAGTGCTTCCTTGCTCATTTTCTATTTTCCTGATTCTTCTTATACTAGACATTTTACATTAGCTCTTATTTTACTTGTCCCATAACCTAGGTAGGCCTTTCATTTCGAATACAAAAACAACCACAATCCACTCCCCCAATTTCTTAGAAACAAAACAAAGTGCCCAAGTTCTTCCTATTCTCCATGCAGGAGCTAAAATGTCTACCAGGCTTATTTTACACCTTTGTATGTTCCCTTTAAGCTTCCTTTGCCTCAGTTTTCCTATCTGTAAAATGGAGCAAATATTTCTTGGTGCTGAGAGATCTGGAGGTAAAAATCTCACTCTCAGTGTTACATATTATGAAATCACAGATGAATCTCCACTAGGAGATCTATCCATTACACTTAGGATAAAACCTGGGCTTCAATATGCTGAGAATTTCTTACATAAAAGGGCTGGTAATGACGTTCAAAATCATTCTCAAAAGCTATGATGCCTTGATTGGTGCCTACTCCCCGTGGAGCTGTAAGTGGCAATATGGCATTGATAAAATGCAGAGTCTGATCTCTGAACAAGGACGACACGTCTGTGCTGCTCTGAAACGGACTCTGCGGGGCAGCCCCCGGGAGGAGAGGAAGCGCTAGCTCAAGATTTCTGCTTCCCCTGGACCAGGGAGCATCCCTGCTATGGGACGTCCTCGCACCGTGTTCCTCCTCTACGAACCCACACAGGACCCACTCTCACCTCCCCGTCTCTCCTTTCCAAGCAAACAGCTCTGACACAGAGCTGGACCCAGTCCTCCCCCAGACAACCCTTCCAGCAAAGGGGAGAGGGCAAGCAGAAGTGGTGATAACCTGACCCCAACCCTTGTGCGTGGAAAAGGTGGGGTTTTTTTTCAGCAAGTACCCCAGCTTGTTTTATCTATCCAAGCAGCCTTCCTCTCAGTGCACAGCCCTTGCCACTCCGCCACCAGCTTGCCCCCTTTGTTGTCCCTTTCTCTTGCACACAGGTGCCCAGCAGCTCTGTCCGGAGACTCAACACAGTGGCTCTCAGTATTTCAAAGGGGAGGTGTCCCTGCTAGCATCTGAATAAGCCTTTGAAACACAAAGCCCTTCCCAACCAGATTCAACGTAAGGACAATAAACCATCTCAAAATAAAGGGCTTTTTTTTTTTTTTCTCCTCCTCTCAGCACCCTTCAAAGCTGTTCTAATTCTGTTTCCCTTTATCACTGAACCCTTTTCTTCCCTCTCCTCCCGCCCATATTTCAGCTTATTTTCCCTTCATCTTCTGTATGTGGCCTTGAAAATTAAAACGATGCCTCGTTCGGATTCCTTCACCTTCCCCCAAGATTTTCCCTAGTTCATGATGTCTTGCATGTTTTCACTGATAAGAGTATGACTGGGAATCCAAATTCTTCTCCGATGGACTCTCCTGCCCTCTTCCCCCTCAGCACCACACCACACTCACACGGGTTTGCCCGTTCAGTTATCTCCCTCAGCTTGCCCTGAGTGAGGCAGGGTTGGGGGCTGGACACCAGCTCTGCATCCATTTCTGGAACGCTAATTGTGACACTGCCTGGTATTTTGCAACTTCCAACAATTCCACGAACAACAAGCGATTAAGACGTGCAACACCTTTCTAGGCTACAAGCAGAGGACCTGAGGGCAACAAGATGTCCTCAGCAGTGTCACACTGTCAGCCTGGGGTTGAATCCGGAGGGGTGTTCAGGTTTCACATCACCAAGCCCTGTTGTCACAGGCACCGTTTGCTGTGATCTCCCACCAGATGACCAAAAAGGCAAGGAGTGAGAGGACTGGATATGGCAACTAACCCTCAATCCTTAAGCCTCTTAGCTAGGAACATCAAAAGCAAAACAAATGAGCTTGTTTAATCCTTAAGACGACAGGCAAGTCCATAAACTCTAAGGCTCCGCCGAGCTTGACACTGCCTCCCAGCTAGCAGAAGACAGGAAGGTCCCAGATGGCTCGTAACTGAGCGATCCATCTCAGCTAGCTGAGTGGGGAGACCAAAAGCATCTGACATGGAGTCAGACAAAGCATCTGACAGAGGCAGAAGGAGACCATTGATTCAGACCCCCAACACAGGAGTCCCGTTCAGTCCCGAGACTGAGCTGTACTTTGATTAAGCAGATCCCCGACTTGTTCAGCCCAAGGTTTGATCCCTGTCTCTGCAATATCTAATAAAATCTGACTGGGGCTGGAGGTGCTGACTTACTTGCCCTTTTTTTTATTGCTGGATATCCAGCTTGTCTTCTGAAGCCCACATGTGTAAGCACAGAGCACTTCAAGGAGGCCACTGAGTGCTGCAATATGAATGCCAGCCTGAGAGTTCAGAAGAGCTTTCTCTAGTCCAGGAGCCACACCAGTGGCCAAGTAGCTGGAGAAGTGACAAAGAGACAGCTGGACCTCAAGCAGGAAGACCCAAATGAAACACTGACCCGAGAGGTAGAAGCAGTCCTTCCTTCACATCACCTCCCTGATCTCCGGCAGAGGGGGAAGCTATTTACAACTTGCTGAATACGTAAAATGCTTTTACCAGGTTGTTCTGCAAGGCCACTCCGAGTGCCGGGGTCAACCAGCACTCTTCCCCTCAGCGGAGCCCGTCTATGCGGGTGTCCTAACCGTGCTGGGAATACATCCAGGTGGTGGAGTCTTCTTCCTGCAGGTGAGCAGTAGCAGGTAATGCCCTTACGTAGGTGTTTGAAGATACCGCTGTGAGGGAAGAAGTCATGGATGAAAGCGTAGCTCTAAAGAAGAGGCTGCAGAGATCCAGCCCAAGAAGAGTAAGTTTCAGCCAAGACTAGGTTGTATGTAGAAAAGCAAAGAGTCAGGGCTTGAAGTATGACTGTCAGAGCAATCCTGCTTAGAAACCCAGGCCTTTCAACCATGGAGAAGGAAGGAAGGAGAAAGGCTGGAAGAACTGTGCTTCATGAGACTTGAAGAGGCATCGTCATTTCTATAAGAAGACTCAGAGAGAAAATGAAAGCAAGTGATAGCAAGTTCACACTGTGGTGTTGCTACATGCTGCAAAAGATGCATTACACATGCAAAGAAGGTAACAGAAAGGCTAAATACTTTCTTGGTGTAACTCCACCAAAGGCAAAGGAAATATCCCATCTAGCATATGGCTCCTTTGCTCTGAGCAGTCCCCAGAGTAAGTTGAGGTTCATGTACTCCTGTGTTTGATGGAAATAAACCTACATGGCTTCTGCAAATGACGAGGGAGTGTCTAGAAATGTCAATGACACTCCACAGTAAAATCTCAGGTGGAGTGCTTAATTGAGGGTTTTCAGCACCTGCAAATTCAGAGACAAAGTTTGCATCACTGGGAATCCACATGAGGTCAGTCAGCACTAGAAGGATGCTCCTGCTTAGAAACCAAAATTATGCTGACAGGATTTAGGTAGGTTGGAGCAGGTGGTGAGGGGCAGTTTTTGGAACTTGCCCGCAGGAGATGAGCATGCCTACCGCAATGGTTAAACACTGACTCTGCACAGTCCTTCCTGGCTCTGGGAGAGACTGTGTCTGAGACAAGGAGTAAATTCTGAGCCAAACTGCACATTGTACAAATCTGGGTATCCTGGCCATGCTGCTCAAAGTGAAAATGCAAGTAGGTATTAAATATCTATTGCATGGTGGGAGATCTGAACAAACTTTATGGGAAATATTTTTTTTCCGAACTCACAAAAAGCAGCAGATTTGTTCAGTTTGCCTTTGGGAACAGAGCTGGGGGGAGGTCCCCCCCATCCTGTGCAATCATAATCTCTTCACTGCCTTTCCTTGGGACTCTCCAGCCTCAAAGTAGAAGCAGCATCCTTTAAGGTGTATTTCACCTCTGCTGTCCTGGCTCATGCTTCAGCCCACAGGGAGTAGGTCATCTTTCTGTTTGTCTCTCCTTGTCTTTCCCTTGTGATGGTAGAAGGCCAGAAAGCAGGGAGAAATCAAGGATACCATGAAGATTCAGCTTTTTCATAAGTTCCCTGACCTGAATGGACCAGTAGATTTTTTTTTTGTGCCACTCCCCACATGTAAAGGCTGCAGAATTTCTCCCAGAAACTGGATTAAGGTTTGTTTGCTCTCAAGTCACTGCATGTCAATTTGAATTTAAACTAGATCCTGTGCCAGGTGAGTCTGTTAATGTTACTGGGTCACTGTTTCTAAAGATCCTATTTCTAGGAGGGCATGGTCACATAGGACAAGTAGTAGCTGAAGAGCAGAGTCTTAGCCAGGTCCATTCGGCAGCCCGTCCAAATGCACGTAGGCCTTGGAAATACACATCGAGGTCCTTACTGGCTAAGTAACCTAGAACTAAATTGCACCTACCATGTACAGATTTTATACTTCCCGTAATCCATCCTATGTCTTTCCCTTCTACTCTTGCCTTTGGTCCCCATGTGGGACAAGTGCAAGAGTCTTCATAAAAACAAAATCCTTCCTTGTTAGAAACAGGATATTCCCTCCAAGAAAATGCATTTACATGTGGGAGGCTTGAGGAATGGAAGAGGCAATGGCACCACATTTCTCACCTCTCTTTCCAGGCACTGACAACAAACCTTACAGCAAAGCAAACTTCACTTGTATAAATCCACAGGGCTTATAAACTGCTTATTAAGTTCTCATCACGGACACACTTCTCTCTTTCCATCCCCTCCAGCCACAAGTGATGTCACACAGCCAGTTTATGTTGGACCACTGACACTTTTGGAGCAGCAGCTCCTTTTTGTTCAGGGTGAGGAAGTAATTCAGCATGACAGACCCTGAATCTGACAAAATCTGAATCTGAGACCTTGAGCCTAAGAGATCCAGGTGCTGCCAAAAGCTGTAAGACATGGCTCAGGAATGAATCAAGAGCTTAAAATGTATAAAGAGACCAAGTAGGAGAAAAAATACAGAAATGGTTTTCTGTGCTTTTGGGCACACTGGTTTGGGGAATTTACTTTGAGAGATCTGCAGATGAGAACATTATCCTACCCTGGGTATGTATATCTCTAGGAATCAATCCCGAGCATATTTTTTGAGTGAAAGAGAATAACCTGGCTGACAACTATGTGATCCTGCCACCAATTCTTGGTGAAAATCAACTAGCTGGGTTCCTGAGATTCCTAGAAGAAATCCAGGTAAAGTAGTTTGCTTCCCTGGTATCTGTGTTGACCTAACACCTGTTTTTTGTAGGCTCTCAGCTTGCAATGCTGACAGTCATCAAGTCTTATACTTACGATTATCAGCAAGATAAAGTAGATAAAATTATAGAAGGAATGGGCATCCATCACGTAGTACATGATCTCCACCCATCCTTCCAGTGTGATCACCTGCAGAGACAAACAAAACCAAGAGAAATAGGAGGGAAGTGGGCTTCCAGAGTTCACTCCTCAGTGTATATGGGCAGATACTGGCAGGGCTCTTACAACCCAAGGAAGGCGAGAAACAACAATCCATTTCAAGGAGGCCAAATTTCCATTCCAGGAAATCAGCGTGGTACTGCTTGGTGACGCTGGCATACTGTCAAAGCCTGTGAGATCATGCTAGCCCACAGCAGGAATATTTCATTAAAATAGTTCATTTCCCTGGATCGCAGCAGGGGAAAACCTGCAGCAGGTTTCTGTGCCCCTTGGACTGGACACCACGTACAGCCGGCAGAAAAGAAAAAAGGCACGGATTTTAGCTCCCATCTGCAACGCGTGCTGGGAATTAAAAAAAAAAAAAAAACAAAAAACGGACTCCTTTGCTATAGTGATTTGGATTGAAGGGAAAACTGGTACAAGTTAGCCTGAAGGGTACAGCTTGTTTCAGCAAGGGCCTAGAACAGCTTTATGTCCCTCCCCATCTTCAGGAACACCATTCATGGTGTGCACTCTGTCTCTCCTGCCATAGTAGTTACAAGGCCCTTTTCTCTCTGCAGCTGTATCATACTGTGCAGAAACCATCATGGGAGCACAAAAAGACTGAGTTGGAAAAAAGGAAAAATAGCTTAAGCCTTGTTAGGAGGCTAACTCAGTCTTACCTGAAATATCACAATCCAGGCATACCCAATGTTGTCAAAGTTGATGGCACCCTTGTGCGGGTTAGCGTTGCCTGTACGGCACACGTTGTAGTACTGGTTCCAGTTGACACACATGCCACTGATGTTGAACTCTTGCCGGACTGAATTGTAGTAATAATAATCGTCCTTGTCCAAACAACATTCATGCCCCCGCTCCTTCAGTGGGGGTATCTCATGACAGCCCATAATTCCATTGTCTCCTGACAGCGAGCAGATAAAGGGCATCTCATCATCTTCCTCAGGTTGGTAATAAGGGGGCAGGACAATGTCACCTTGTCTGCAAGGATAAAAAAAACCCACGGTCATAAAGTTCCTGTAACAGGCAGTTTCCCATTAGCAACACTGGCGGAGCTGGGAGCTCCCATCCTGACAGAAGGACTGCACTGGATAAGGGATTTCCAGATTTATTGCCTCAGAAGAAGGGAAGGGAAGACAGGGCTCCTGGGAAACAGGAAAGTTCCAGGGTGAGTCCCCAGTTTTCAGAGCTTTGCCTGCCCTAAAATCACCCCAAGCCAAATGACACAATCTGCTTGCATGGAGATGAAGAAAAGCTAGAATACAGAGATTTGCATTCTGTTCACTCTCCCCATTAGCATCAAAGCTAAATCAGATGCAGTGATATTAAGGAAGTTCATCAGGCTTTACTGTGATGTGCTCATGTATGTAACCGTTGATGGACATGTTTTATAACATTTGGCAGTGAAACTTCTGTACCTCTAAAAAAAAAAAAAATCCAGTTCATGCATAATTAAGGTTGCACAGCAAAGCCTTAAAATCAGGAAATGCAAAGTTAAAATTGACTTAACCTTAACTTTGACTCCTCCTTGACAGTTAGCATTACGGGTGCAATGTTTCATGCCAAGTTCATGTGCTTTTTCCCAAATAATGCAAGTACCTTGCAAATGCATGAATAATTAAAATCATCTGTGCTTGCCTAGCTGGAGATGAGCTAATGATCAGAAAAGCGAAAGGTGGAGATTTAAAATTTTCCATTAAACTTTATCTGGTGCATTCCTTGCTGTGCTACAATACACAACTTTCACATCACATGAATGCAGACTTTTTCACTAAGTGTCATTGGAAGAGGACAGGTGTTGATGAAAAAGAACAGCGAGAAAGTCTCTGATTCCAAACTAAGCTGGACTAAACCACAAAGATCTGTTGTAACACATCCACATCATTGGTGAACTGGGTGCCTGCAGAATTCATTTCTCTAGTAATGGTCAGGCAAAGATTTTCTAGTATCTGCCACTTTGCAGGCTGTGGCCCCAATCCACTTCTCACTTGCATCAACTCTGCGTGGATGTAATTACACTCATTAAAGTAGTACTACCCCGATTTACATATAGGACAATCATCCTAAACATTTGGTTTTCCCCAAGGAATATATAAACACAGTAAATGGCTGCTTTAAACAGTTCCTACTCTCTAACCCCACTGCTGTTCTGCAGATTGTATTTTCACGCTTTTTTTTTTTTTTTCCAATTTGAGATGATCTAAAGCTTCAGAATTGTTTAATCAGTCTAAACTGATCTACAGCTTTAGGTTTTTCTAAGCAGTCTAAACTGATAGGACGCCTAGGATTAGTATATAGTTTTAAGAAGACATTTTAAAGCCGGAGCTCTGCTAAAGCCAGAAAGTCAACAGGAGGAGCTGTGCCCTAGAACTGGTGCTCTGCTCCCCAGGAGGGTGACTGGAGAATTGGCAGCAGGCAGGAGCTTTCCCATCCCACTGCCTCTGGGGAGGAGCAGAGCCATGTTCTGCGGGCTCCTCCCTGACACCCCCAGGATAAACCTCAGATACCTGTAAGCGACCCCTCTGTGGCTCCAGGCTCTCTTTGCCAGAACTATGCCCACATTTCCCCATGGGTTTTTTGTCCAATTCAAGCAGCCATTCTTTGCTTTCAGATGCTCTCGCTTCTACAAACCCAGCTGTAAGACACCTCTCCCAACAGGCCTCCATCCCCTCCCCACGGCACCTCCAACATGCAATTCTGCTCCTGAAGTTTTCCAATAATTTCTCAGTGTCCCTCCAAAGCCTCCACAGGTAATGCACTGCTGTCCAAACAGTGACCGCAGCTCCACCTCGGAGGTGCCAAAGATGTCCCTGGAAGCATCAGGCAGCACCACGGCTTTCTGTAAGACTCCTCTGGTTGTTGTTTTTTGAAGAGGGAGCAAGTTCAGGAGGAAGACGGCATGGCTCGTGTTTCAGGGTTTCAACTCTTTCCAGGAGTAGGAGCAGCATCCTGAATCCCTGGACATGTCTAGAGGAGGCAGCTACGCTAACCTGTGCCTTGGCCAAATCCAAATGAACCCAGGCGTCTGTGGATCGTGAAGACAGACTAGAACCAGCTGCCTTTGCCTTCCCTCCCTTTTCACCGCAAGACGTGGCCAACGCTCTGCACGCTATCACCCTACAGCCGTTTGGAGTAGGCGATACATAGAGAGCCTGGCAGCAGAGAACAAGAGAGCAGGGAAGGGGAAAAAGAAATGTCTCTGGGAGAAAGGAAGGAGACGTCGTCTCCCAGGCACTCACATTGTGAAGTTCTCCTCCATGAAACAGCGGTTGCGGAGCAGCCCAGCCCACAGCTGCACGCCGATGATACCGAAAATGAAGAAGACAAAGAAGCAGAGAAGAAGCACGTTCCCCAGCATGGGCAAGGTGTCCAGGAGCAAGTTCACGAGGATGCGCATGCCTGCAGGGGAAGAAGAGAACCAGAAGGAGCAAGTGTGGGATGGAGGGACAGAGAAAGAGAAAGGGAGAAAAGGAAGGGAAGGAGAAGGAAAGGAAAGGAAAATTTAGGAGACAGACACGGGGGGGGGGGGGGGGGGAGCCAAATAAAGATAAAAGCAGAGTGTCAGAAATTATTTATTACCCAAGCCAGGCTAGATTTATGATTGTTGCCCTTTCTTGTCCTAACCTCTACTGACAGGCAGCCAGCAGAGCTGCTGTGATGCCACGATCTCTTAACCCTAGGCCTCTGTCTGCAGCAGCGAGAAGAAAAGGGAATGAGACTTCTGGTACCATCAGCTATCTGACTGATATCCCTCCCTCCCCCTTCCCTGCAGATGGGCAATGGAGTGACAACTGTGTCCCAAAGGTGCATGGCAGTTCAACGGCTCCATCCTCAGACAGCTCAGACCGAAAGTCACCCCAGTTCAACAACTGCATGCTGCAACCTGTGAGAATTGCACTGACGCACCAAGGCCAGCCTGCCTAGTAGGATGAACCTCTCCAGCACGCATAAACTGGCATAAATCGGTTTTCTCAGTGACAGTATCATCAGGGGACAATCACAGAGACCACACTCCTCTCTTGGCTAGACCTCCTTCCCCAAAAGGGCTGGAGCACACAAGCAGCACGCACAGCCCAAAATGCTGTCGGCACAGCACCTCTGGCCAGTGCAAATGTTTCCAAAAACCTTTTACTTTTTATTTTTAATTACCTAATGAATTATTTCTGTGGTTTTATTTCTCCCCCAGCTCTTCAGCTCACACAGCCACAAGTGGGGGTAAAGATAAACTCATTTCTCCATGCAGCTAATGACTTTTCCTCTGCTCTCCAGGGATGGCAAAAGTCTAGAAATCCTTCTGAGCACCACCGTACGGCCTTTAACCCCCCCCACACCTCATGTGGTCTTCTCTTCTTGCCTCCACGGAGGTCCCTCCCCCAGGGAGCTCCTTCACTGAAGATGTTCCATGTAGGCCAGCAAATAATTAGCTAATTAGGTATTTATAACCAGTTCATTACTTCAGATGGCAGTGGAAGGGGAAATAGGAGGGGAAGATAAGATTAGGATTCTCCAACAGCCCTTTGAGGCACAAGTTAATCCCCCTTGTGTGCCCAGCGTCATGTAATTAGCCACATGATGCTGTGCATTATGCTCTATCTCTATTCCCCGGGCTGCTCACGCCACGGAGAGGGGAGGGAAGCGATGCCTGCAGGGGCCACGCAGGTGTGGGGTGCAGGCACCCTGAAGGGAGAGGGAGAAGGGTGCCTGGTGTGGGACATCGGACTGGTTTAGCTCAGGAGGGAATGTTCTGGGGACAGATGAGGGCGGGAGAGACAAGAGTGGTATTTGTGGGTGGGTGATGTGTAAGGAAGGAGAAGATGCTCAATGATGGCTACATGGGATCATGAAGGACAAGGAACAATTAGCTCTAAGGCCAGGCTGTGGAGCAGCAGCGAAGCCCTGCTTGCCTGGCTGCCCAGCTGTATCACTAGTGGCCAGTTAAGGCAGTTTCTAGACAGTACATCAGTAACTCAGCAGTGCAGGGGCACAGCTCCAGCCGCTCGCTGGGGACTGCAGACATGCCATGAGTCACTGATAGCTTTCTGTCACCGCACAAAGCCCAACAGCACGGCCACGCTGCTGTCGCTGTGACCTGCCAGGCTCTGGAGCAACACTCTGCGCAACACTTCGGCTTTAAGGCCACACACCCTCACTGCAGTGCAGCATTAACATCGCTTCATGGCACGAGCTCGGTAGTTCCCATAAACTGGCCTGGTCAGTACTTTAGGGAGAGCCAAGTGACACGGGAAGCTGTGCCAGCAGTGCTGCAAGAGGGGGTGATGTTTTTCAGATCAATTGATGCTAGCTCCATCTCACAGCAGAGGTAATAGGAAGAATGAGACTGCCCTTACACTGAAACGCAGAACAGATAGAACAGACGTCCCCACCAGAATTTTACAGACAGCACACTCGTTGGGTCAGAATTGGCAAAAATTGATTTTGTCCGTGTGCCAAGAGAAGACAAGTGACTTGCAAAACTTGCCTGCCTTTTCCTTGGAAACATCCTGCCTGCCCATACGTTCTCCATCCTGACTCTCAGAGCGGTACAGGATTGTGCTACCCACAGCTCCAGGATCATAGCGATTGCCCTCATGCTAGGCCCTCTGGGGTACCTGGGCCCATAACCCAAGAACTGGCAAGCGGCCCCATACCAGGCAGGTGGCCACCAGGCAGATGGCCCCAGCGCTTGGCATCATCTCCACGTCTCAAAGAACTTCAGCATTGGTGGGTTCCATTTGAAGTCCAAATGAAACCCAATTTTTATTTTTTAAAAATCTCCCAGTTGAACAGAGTCATCCTCTGCCCATTGATGCTGACTGTGGATATGAGATTGGCTCTTCCAAAAGCAAGAACGCTGAAGCTACAGCCATCCAAACATCAACTGCAATTCTCCTACGGGCCAACCACCTCTAAAACAAATCCATCACTTCACTTTGTGCAAAGCCTCTTTTGCTTTGTGCCCTAGACCGCAAAGCAATTGCTCTGGGAACCCGTTTTTTACCAGAGGCATCAGTTTTCCATCAAATGGACCTCCGCTGCTGAGTTCACCCTGCTGCTGGAGGTACTTCAACTACTACTTCCACATGGATGAAAGGCACAGCGTAAATCCAAGCTCAGTACCTTTGTTCTCTCCTTTGTTTGCCCGCGCTGTGCTGCCTGCAATACTCGTGCCGGACTCCCTGAGCCCCGTCCTCTGCTCTGGCATTTTGGCAGTGCCCCTCCCTCACCTCTGCCAGCCCCTGTGGGCACTTTGGGGGGAAGCCCTCACAGCATCCCCGTCCCCTCCCGAGCTGGCAGCCCTGTGTGGGTCTGTCCGCGGCTGGGGTTTTGCCATCCCCCGGGAAGGACGAGCTGGTCCGGCAGCCACGCTAGAGCATCTGCTGTGGGTCTCCAGGGAAGGACCCTCACTGCCAGGTGTCGGAACGCTTTCAGGGGCAGGAGGGGATGAGCCCCACTCAGGCAGGACCCACAGAGCAGTTTGTTTCGGGGTCTGCGCAGCCTGACCGGGAGCAGGTTGCAAACGGTCCCTGGTTCCTCAAGCATTCACGAGGTGTGGGGGAAAGAGGGAGTAAGGCTGAAAAGCCTAAGGATGGAGAGTGATGATTTACTGCAGACCCTGGTGGCTCAGATCACAAGGTCTCTACAGCAGCTGCAGGGCAATGGAAATGGGCAGAAGGCATATTGGTCAGTGCAGCTTTGGGAGCATCCTGCCCTGGAGAACTGGAATGCCCCTCTTTTCCAAGGGGCCTTCACCAGACAAGCCCCCATCCACAGCAACACCAGTGCATCTTGCATGACAACTTCTGGAAGGTGCTGGAAAGCCGGTTCTTCAGCAAAGTCCTGCTGCTGCCTCCTTCCTACCTTCCGCTGCCTCTGCCTGCTCCTCTGCCCGCTCCTCTGCCCCTTTACTTTTCTCTTGCTGCGCCTACATCTCCTCTCTGCCTCTGCACCGCTCCACAGCATACGTGCACGCGTCTCCTGGCCTCCCTCCCCACTGCTGCCTTTTCCCACATCCCCGTTTGTCCTTTACCATCGGCAGAGCAGAAGCCACGCTGGCTCACAGCAAGGAGGGAATATGAAAGGGACAATGACCTTTTCTGAAGCAGCCTTTGAAAAAAGGAGATGTTCCCTGAGAAGAGAAAGGAAGAGGGGCTGGGCAGTCTGGAGGAAAAGCAGGGAGGGAGAGCACTGATGAAGCAACATTCAGCCACCAAACAGGCTCCCAGGGCATCAAATATGAAAAGGTTTTGCTCTTCAAGGGGAAGAAAAGCCAGAAACATGAAATATTCATAAGTGCCAGGTGTGGGCTCTGAAAGGCCTTTTCTCTTCCCCACTCACCCTCACGAGGAGACCAGGGGAAAGGAAGAAACGAAACGGCATCGGCTGTGAGCATCCAAGGAAGGATCCTCACCAAAAGATGCTCAGATAAGGCTTCCCTGCTGCTCACCCATGCCCTTGGGCAAGGGGTGGGGAAGGGTGCTCCATGGGACCTCCCTGGCAGGGCTACTCCTGGTAGGATATCCTGCGGGAGCAAAGGCAGGAACACAACAGAGATGCGTTCACTGCTCCAACACAGCATGGATGTCAGGGCGAAAGTACGTCGCAGGCATGAGAAGTGGTGGAAGGGCGAGAGGAGTGCTGGGGAGCGAGCTGTCAGAGGGAAGCGCAGGGCTGAGCAAAGCCAAAAGATGAAGCCAAGTCGCTGAACTCCCTCCTGGGTTCGGGCAAAGCAAAGCCTCCGCCTTGCCCCAGCAGCATCCAGAGGCCCTTCCTGACAAACTCTGCAGACTCTACAGTGACCGTAGCTCCCTCCAGACACTTGCCACCAACCCTGATTAGCCTGCCCATCGCAGCTAAGCAGACTCACCCAGCACGTACCAGCCCCAGGGAAAGCATGGTAGTGGCGGTGAGGAGCCGGGCAGGGCTGGGGAGGAGGTGAGCACGGTGCAGATGTGCCCAGCAGCTTCTCACCACCACATCCCCCTGCTCCTGCTCGGCTTCACTCTGTCCCTTCGCCTGCCTCTTTCCAAGAGTGAGGACCAACAGCTCAGCTGATTCACTCCCTAGCACTGATCACCCCGTGATCTGAATGGGGCACTGACTCAGGAGAGGGTGAGAAACTCTGTTCTTTCTGGTTTCTTATCTCTCACCCACCTCTAAGGCTTTCAAGTCCTCCCCAGCTCTACAGTGAAGGACAAAGCTAACGAGTCCGGAGTCAAAAGGAGACAGCAATCTGAGGCAATCGTTCCCTTGCTTAGAGTAAACCAGACTGAAGAGAACATAATTCTCAGCACCCACCTTCTCTGCATCATGGGCCAAGCCACCAGTTGTCACTTTAACTGGAGCAAAAGCAAATCTCTTCCCCATCAGCCCTTGTGACTGTAGCTGGCAGGACATTTTGCAGAGTGCAGAGACTGAAGCATCATTCTGTCCCTCAGCCAGGCCGCTTGTCCAAGCGTGCCTTCTTTCCTTCCTCCTCTGCCCCAGGACACATGGCAGTCCACCCGGCTAGCATAGGGTTGGCAGGATTTTCCTGTGCATGCTCCTTTACAGGAATTTTCAGAACTGAGGAGCCATTCCAGCAGATAGATTGCATTTGTGCAGAAAGAACGCAGAGAGAGATGTACCTTTTTTTGCGGCCAACCCCTGTAGTTAAAATAACCTCAGTTTGCGTGCACAGTGCAAGCCGGTGCTCCAACTTGTGGCCCTCCTCACTAATCTCTTGCTGATCCGAGACTTAGCTGTCATTTCACACATTGCATTCGTTTACATCAGCTAAAATATGGGGCCAAACTATGGCAAAGAGAAACCGATCAACTGCATGTGCAACAGTAGATGCACTGCCAAGTTTGTCGTTATTATAACCCACAGCTTCCCTCACCAGTCAGATCTCTCTCCCTTTGCTGCATTCCTCCTAACTGAGGCCTCACCTGCAAACACGTGTAAGCAAGAGGAGTTCGGCTGGAAGAGCTGGTGTGCAGCTCCAGAAGTCTCCTCCTCAAGCTGCAAAGCCAACCGGACACATGTGGCAGACCGTCAGCCCCTGCTTTGCACCAATGCAAGAGAGAGTGTGTCCAGATGGCTGGCCTGACCTAAATTAAATGAACCCTATGGAAAAACAGGTCCAGCTGACAGTATGAGTAGTGAGAGATCTTAAGCCAGCTCCGCTGCTAAGGAAAAGCTGCCCCAGATGCAAATGTGAAACACTGGCCTCATTCAGAAGCAAGCAACGTCTTTCCATTGACCTCTCTGCCAGGTTCCCGGTGGGTTTGTAGGATACATTTAGGGTTGGGGGTTTGGCACTTGCAGGTTGTCAACGTATCCCATAGTTTAGTAATGCCACCAAGTTCCTCACTAACGCCCCACTCTTGCCTTGCTGACAAGCAAAGCTTTCTAGCATCTCTGACTAGCTCAGACACCTCATCCTGCTCAGCCCGTTGATGACCTAACCTCCAATTATCCAAATTCTCGTCACTCCTCAGCTTGACCACAGAAAATACCAAAGCATGACATTTCCAGCACTTATAAAGCTTCAGCCAGTACAAAAAGCTGTCGTTCATTTTCTCAGTAGCATGGGCACATCAAGCCTCACCTTGGTGCAGCAACTTCCCTTCAAATTCAGGCATTAAGTGTCCTCAGTCCTTACCTCCAAAGTACTCCTCAGCTTAAGCCTGAGGTAGCCAAAAGAGACACTGAAGCTCCAGCAAAAAACCTGTTGGTCAGAGCTTCACCCTGCTGGGACGACAGATCTCCTCCAGAGTAGGTTTAAAGTGTACTGATGTAAGAGAAAAAGCACTCTGAAGCTTGCTCCAAGGCTGCAGAAACAATTCCCTTGGGAGCCAGGGACTAGCACAGACCTCACTGCTTTTCACTCTGAGAACAAGGCGCTTACCTTAGATGGATCAGGTCAGGGCAACGCAAGCATCAAAAAGAAAAGGAAAAGGAAGAAAAAAAAAATACACCACTTACAACACCTCCCAACACACACTCAGCTAAAACAACTGCCAAAAAGAGAGTACAAATGAAACCCCAGACATGCTGTTTTCCTTGGGGGGAAGATGAGAAGACAAACACGTAGGCACTGCATAGCCATGATGCTCAGCACACCACCGAAGGGGCTCAGGTGCCAAGTCCAGGGCTGACCTCAATATTCTGAATCCCTCAGAGCTTTCCTTCCTACTTGCCCATCAAATATCACATGCACATCAAGGAAATAGGGCCCTCCTAGTGAGACTTAGTATACAGAAGCATCAGCAACCTTGAAAATTATAATTCCCTTTAGCATAGTATATAGCAACAAGTCCCATGGAGCCTAGGCTTGGCTCACACCGCAAATAGTTATTGCCATGTTTCTTTGCTAGAGACCTGCAGTAAATCTTACAGAGAAACAGGCCCAGCTTCCAGCACAGGGTAATGAAGACCTCTTCATAAAAGATTTTTTTTTTAAAGAGACTATCAAGGTGTCAAAAGCAAAAAAACCCAAACAAACAAACAGAAAAAAACAACCTTTGGAGAATGCTATGAGAAATATACACCAAGGTCATGGAAAATGATCTTCTCACCAGATCATAAATAATGCCAAAAAAGAACTGTGGCTTGAAGGGTCAGACTATAGTTGCACCTTCCAAGTCTTTCACAGAAGACAGGTGGTCTAAACAGCAGTCCCAAACTCTCATATTTCGTAGCTTTGTCCGAGATGCACAAGACCCAGTGCATAGAACAGTTCCTCCCTGCTAAGCTGGAGCCTCACCAGCTCTACAGAGGGACAACAAACCAGAGCCGTACCAGCCATAGCTACCGGGCGCTTTGAAGAAGCGAGCCCAGAGGTGAGGCTTCCTAATTGCAAACCTGACCCCAGGGTTACAACGGCCTCAAGAACGAGGGCAAAATCAGAGCATTTACCTCGACACCTAAATGCTGACATCTCTGGAAAAAAGAGAGGCCTCAGCCCAAGCTTTGCTGTGATCCAGAAAGAAGGAGAGATCTGAGCTCTGCAGCAGCCTGCACCCTGGCAGGGATGCTGCGAGCCCAGCTAAGGTCCATGGGCAGCAACAGAAAGCTCATCCACCACAAGCGCTCCTATTCAGCATGTGCCACTGTAGCACGGTTGGTAGCCACATAATCTGTGACATGAGCAGAAAAGGACGCAGGCAAAGGTCTCGGTCAGGAACCCCCTTCTTCACTCTCTCACCCCATTAACCCCTTGCAAGCTGTGAGCTGTTAAGTAATGTCGTCTTGGAGAGCGATGCCAGGTGTTAGATTATTTCTTAGAAAGGTGTCTCTCCGAGGGATTGCTGTCTTTCTGTTCTTTTTTCTAACACTGAACATCTAATAAGCAACACCTACTACCACCTGCTACTGTTGTTCATTCACTGAACATCTCATTTTTTCCCCATTTATCACTGCAATGATGACTGCACTCGCTTTCAGTGAAAACTCTATTAAAAACACAGTGCCAGCTTTTCTTTCAGAATTGCAGGGGTCACCCAACACCGGGGACAAAAGGTAACTCCAGTGCTGTGGCTGCGAGCTACTTGCCTCCATTCTATAAATACCCTTAAGTTCTTTACACATCTCTAGTGCTGTATAAGTAGGACAGAATAATGCAAAATATTATGTAAAACAGTGTTAATGCAACTTCTGGTTAAGATTTAAGGGAGCCGATTTCCTCTTGCTGTCACTAGCATGAATCATGTTTCTTTCTACTGCAGGCAGTGACATGATGTTAGGTGAAATGTGTGCGAAGAGGAGAATCAGGCCCGAAATACGCAAAGATTGAGAAATTTAAGGTTATGGTTGTAAATTGCCCTGCCCACACACACAAAGCGTAATTTGCATTAGTGTAATATGACATTATCTTTCACCCCATAATACACTGTCATTATTGCTCACATTTCCATGGTATCCATTGCTTGATAGGTCCCATGGGACAGATTTTGCAAAACAGCTCAGCTCCCATTTAGGCAGCAAAATACGTGGCTGGGCTTTCGAGGGCGCTGTGTACACTGGAGGCTGAGCTTGTTTGAACAGGCAGCAAAATTGTCACAATGGGAGCTGCGAGGCGCTGAGCATTTTTAAAATTCTGGCTATGCAGGTTCCCCTAGAGGAGAAGGGAGAAATAAAGATTCTAGCAAAGGTCTCTTTATGACTCGTTTTTGGTTTGGTTTTTTTTTCCCAGGCTTGCTTTACTTCCAATAACACAAACTCCGAAGTGCTGTTGCTAACTGTTGTGATTTTTATCAGGAGTCTTGGGATGCGTGGCATAAACCTTCAGGCGTGAAATCTTGCTATGACTTGACAATCTCAGATCACGGAAAAAAAAAAAAAGAGTAGTTTCTATTCCTCACTACTATGGGGGAAAAATAGGACTACAAGATCTGAGTCACAGGTCTAAAGGTCTGAAAGCCACGAGAAAAATAAAAATACTGTGATTTTTTGTCCTTTTCTTTTTTCAGATCTCATGGTTTTAAACCATCTGACAACCTACAAGCACGCAATTTATGACTTTTGAATACATGTTTATAATAAGAGTGAAAAATTGAGCCGACTCGTTCAGAGTTGGAAAGATGACTTTCTCCCATAACCTGTGACTGCAAAAAAAGGGACTAAGCGATGTGTGGTACAAAACAAGGCATTACCAGGTCTACATTTCCTGTACTTCAGTGTTCCCCAGCTCCCTGCCATGATGCTACACTAACACAAGGATACAATTTTCTTTTTGTTTTGGTTTTTCTCTCCCAAATTTACTTTGATTTAACCCCATTTAAACACGTAGCAATATATTGCACACTGTGGAACGCACATGAAAAACAGCACTGAGATCAGAGAAGTAAATAAAATTAGAGCCTGTCTTCGGTGACCGAACACTTCCTCCAGCAATACAAGATACAGGTCTGTTACAGCCCGCTCGGTTTGTTAAAAAGCCCCAGAGAAGCATTGATTTGCAAACCCATCCAGCATATTTATCTGAGAGGCAATAGACTTTCTTTGTACTAGTCCTCACCCTTGTTTTGGTTTTGATTTCCTCCCCTATCTCCCTCCTGCCCCCCCCCCCCTTTCTCTCTATTATCCTACACACGGAGGTGGATCATGCCCTCGCATGTGGTGCCCAGCAAACCCTGCCGCTTGCCTCCTAGTGCGTTTCTCCTTCGAGCCCCACTCCACGCTCCTCTGCTCCCCCTCACACTGTTTCCCTGTACCCTGAACACATCTGTCTGATTTAGGGGTCGACTGACTTGATACAAGAGCTGCACACACAGGAAAGTACAGCTCTGAGCTACATTTCCATCTCTGATCTGCCCCCCTCGCCGAGGAAAGGCATCCTTTAATGGCCTGCTCCGGGCATAAATCACATTGCTCTCTTCAGTGCTTCACTCCACTTGGCTAGGAGATTGGGTTGGAAGAGAGGATACAGACTGAACTCGACCCCCTCGGTCGAGTCCATCCCCTGTAGGCTTTTCTCCAGCCTTTCACTGCCCGCCTGCCTGGGACAGAGCCTACAGAAAGCTGGCAGCTTCATCTTTGAATGCATTTGAGTCACATGTAGCCTGACCAAGGCATGAAAAGGGCTTTTTGACCTCTTAACTTTTGTGTATGGATGCTGCAAGAGAACATAACTTTTGTCCCTGTACTAACCTGCTCAGGACTGTGGCTGTGCATGGATAAACCTGTGTGTGTACACATTTGCACATGGTTGTAAGTATGGTTTGTGTGTCACTGAGATGTGATAATAAATATTTACAGAGCAGCTTACACGAAGAGCTGTGGATAGGGTAAGTCTAAATATTTGGAAAATACAACAATATCTGAGTTTCAGTTATCGCTTCACAAACGAAACCGTGAAGGGAAAAAATATACTTCCAAAAGAGTGAAATGGAAGAGTACATTTTGTAAAGGGAATCAACGTTGGAAGAGAACAAGCAAGTGACAGTCCTCTTTCAGAAAGACTGAGGCATCTGAAGCAAAGACCCTGTAGGGGGGGTCTTAGAAGAGGAATCTCATAATCCCTTTGCATTTCCAGCTGCTAGGACAGGACTGTGCCTGTCAAATGCGCTTGTTTTTTGTCTGATCTAGCCGTAAATGAGACTGTTTTACAGCCTAATCTGTCTCAGTCAGAAGCTAATTTCACACATGCTCATCAGTGAAATTAGTTCTTCGAAAACACATTTAGAGAAGTAAATGTCATCACTTTTCCCCTGTGCCAAGTGTGGGGTTCATAGCCAGACCACTCTGTCTTAGGCACTGTTACAACACCAAACACAGGTAGCTTGGTGAGGAATACAGATTTAAGGCAGGCATATAAATACAAAACATCTGCTTTTCTCATTCCAGGGTTCAGCTGCTTCAGACTATTTTTACATTGGTGCTTTGGTCTAGTGAGCTGAACGCCAGGCTAAGAGTCAGGAGGTGTCAGTTGTATCCCTGAGTCTGCTGGTGACACTCACTGGGTCTCACTCACCTGGTCTGAAACATGAGAAAGATTAAACTAACAAACCTTGGTTTATATCTGAGATCTGTAGAAAAAAAGTAGAAAACTCCAGTCTATTTGGACCCATGGAGCTACTATAACAACAATAAGTAATAAAGAAAAATAGTGCTAGACCAAGATTTTCCTACACAGCACTTTTACCAGCAAAAACTGCTATTTCATTGAAATGGAAACACTTCAGTGTTGTGATAGTTATTGAAACATCATTTAGCAAAAAGAAAACAAGAGGAGAGGAAAGCATTTTTATACTAGAATGGCACGGTTGAGGGGGTTTTATTTTTAAACTTCTTATCATTACAAAGTATAGGAAAAAAAATCAAAAAGCCAAACAAACCACCTAAAATTAGGCAAAATAAAACCATATTAAAATGGATGGGAAATGCTTATTCTTGTTCTAAGAAAAAATACATTGAGAAAGAGCAGAACTTCCCACAAATCTGAAATTCTATTTCCTGCACAGCTAGTAATAAGCATATAACATTGTATTTCTAATGCCTAAACCTCCACATAAGTATTACTGCACTTACACACCAAGTATTAGCACATATATACACTTGCTATTCAATAAAGTTGCTATGCAACACTCTGTAACAGACTCCTTCACTTCTGTACAGTGTGCTCAGCTGAAGTAATCTGCTTCCAAATGATGAATCAGTTCCTAAATTGTAAGTGGAAACTGGAAGACATCAAACACAATGCAAGGGCTCTTCTTTACGTAAGACCAATGCGACAAGAAAGAGTAAACTGAAGAAACATTTTCTGCCTCAATGTCAAAAAACCTAATAACAGAAGTAAAGGAAATTCAAATGATCAGAAATGACTACAGTCTCCCTGCTCAAAATCAGGCAGAAATAAAACAAAACCAGCCCCCCCCCCCCCCCCAACCTTGTGCCTTGCCATGAAAAGAAGGGATGAAAGAGCTAGCAGAAACCGCAACGTTTCACCTAGCAACCCACACAATCACGGGGTTGTTATCGGGGATAACAACAACAAATGGATCTGGAATTTCACCCCAAGCCCAGGACACAGACGTGCCCAGACCAGAAAGCAGCTACCTCTGACAGAGACCTGGAGAGTATTTTTTTCCTCTTTACACTTGTTCAGTGACTCTCAGGGCTTACCACACCAGCTCACCACCATGGAATTGAATCACATGGTAATAGGACCAGAACAATCTCTCATTTTTTGCTTCATGCATTTTCAAGCAAAACCCCAAAAGGCAGCGTTCCTGATGCTGTAGTCGGGAATGCAAGAGATAAGCAGCAATACTAATGAAGGTGTGATATGTATTACAAAACTAGGGTGCCTCATGTTTTCTCTAGTACACTTCAAAGATGACATGTGAATGGAGGAATGATCAGACGGGGCAGAGCCACAGAATTCTTCATCCAGAAGTGAAATCCAAAATGGTCAGTAGCACATCCTGCTGAGTATTGCAAGAAATGCAGTCGATTGCTGATAACCAGTAGCTAAAGATCAGCTCTAACCCTGAAGCAAGGAGGTTTGAAGTCTAGAAATGTCTCCATGTGAGCTCTCATCCCTTGGACAATCTCATTTTATTTACTTTACTTACACAGGGCCTCTTACTTGATTTGGGGCTGGAAGGACATTCCATAGCAGTGAGTTTTACAGCCTAATTATGAACTGGGTGGAGAACTTATTCCTTAATAGACATTCACCACCTTTTGGTTTCACTGGATGTCCTTCTCTTTTTCTGTCTGATTAAGGTAGGAAAGTCTATGCGTCCTTTACACTACACATAATGAGCACGGCACACACAAATAGCATTTGTCAGCTCCTTGTGGGATATTGTTTCAAAGCCTCACAAGTCTCACTGTAAGGAAGGGCTTTCAATAACATCTTAAGATTGAACACAGGTAAGGAAAATTTAGACATATCCAATTGGGGCATTTAAACTTCAGCCTTGCCCACCTGCCAAGAATATAAAATAACTTTAACTTATTTAACAGGTGATACTTTTTCCTCTACCATGTTGTTACTGTTTCCTTAGTCATTCTGAATTGCCTCCCTCCTAATTTTCTGGCATCACTTCTTTTTTTGCTTCATGTAGTGTGAAATTTCTTTCAAATTTCTCCATAAATTTCTTACTTCAGTATGTGGACTTTTCAAACGCTGGCTGATTAGAGTGTTACTGTTCTTTGGATGCTAAATAATCTACCCAGACAGACCACTTCAGCACTCATCCGCTCATGCAGTAATCACCCAGGTTCCTAATCACTTTGTCCATTCCCCTGATGATAAACTGCCATTATTCAGTCCACATGGCCAGACTCCTCTGTGAAAATCAGTCCCCACTTGGGTGCCTGCATAGAAGCCTTGGAAATGGCCACGTGTGGCTGGGCCACATTGTCCCATCACAGCCTTCTGAATTTGGCCAAATATCTGCCTTTGGGATTAACTCCCTGCCCCTCCCCAAATATCTCACACTCCCACCAAGACCTCAGTGTCCTTCTACCTCCTGCTGTCTTACTTCCAACTTTCTTTGCTAGCACCTGCAACACCTCCAGCTTGGTATCATCAATACATCTCACTAATAGACTTTCCCCTTGCTTCAGATCAGTAATGAAGAACTTTTAAAAGACATTAAAAAAAGACTTCTGGCCAAAGGTCCCATTAATTATGTTTGCTGTATCCCACTAGGCACCTTCTTCCAGTGCAGCTCATTCCCATTTATCACAAGCCTTTGTTTACAGTCTCTTCGCCAGTTTTCAACCCTCAAGTCAGTGCTTTGTCTCCCAGGGAATCCAATTTCTTCTTTTTTTTTTTTTTTTTTTTTAATTAACAGCAGGATGTCTTTCTTCCAAAATGTTCTCTGCATATAACCACAGATTTAGGTAGCGAGAAAGATACATAAAGGTTTAACCACAGAGTGGAAATTAAAACAGCATCAATTTCATACAGATAAAGTTTTATACTGATAAAAGGAGCAGACAGGCAGCGTCACGGCCAGGACAGTCAGGGGAAATTCAACAGCCTGTGCTCTGCAAAGGTGAGGTGAGATGATCGAAAGCATCCCTGGTGACTCCACAAGGACAGAGCAGGTCCCTGGTGGGCCAGTTCCAATGCCGCTCACACCACTCCTCCCCAGGGCAGCTCCTGCTGGAGGGGGAGCGACTCCGACTGTTCCTGGAGATAAATAGGAATAAAACAAGACCTTGACTTTTTATCAGTCAAGCTTTGCTCCTGGCCACTGGTGTCCAGCAATGAAGGTGGCAGATGTCTGCAAGAGTCAATGGGATATCGTTCAAGATGTTCCCACTCGCCACCAAGGTTAAGCCTACCCTGATAACAGGATCAGCCTCAAAGCGGACTTTGGGCACAGACTCACGGGACTCCTTACGACACAGGGAGGAAAGGGGGCTGCATAACACGAGGATGGTGCTGTCCTCACGCAGCTGGCCATACGCTTCTTGGAAGGGACGAGCCTGCCATGCACGACCTCCAGGCCACCCCCCCCCGCAGAAGAGATGCCCACCCTGGTGCTGTGGTGCATTCCCACAGCCAGGACCGGGGCTGGGTCCCAGCCCTCTCCTCTCTGGAGGAGGGCCAGAGAGGTGGAGACAGGCTGGGGGGAGTTGTTTTGCTGACAGTCAATAGCCAAAAGGTTGTTCTTGGCTCCCATCTTTATCCCCCCATGATGGATCTGTTATATGCCTGCGTGTGCTTTCAGTGCCCAAACCGGCTGCTGCTCTGCCTGGCACCCTCCTGCCACATTGGGCACACAGGACTGTGCCGCAGTTCCTCCATCACGCCTTCCAGCATCCTCTGTCCCTGGCTACTGCTCAGAAATAAAAATACACCCAGGAAGAGGGACAAGACCCCTTTCTAGAAGGGCTTTGTATGGAGCCAGAGACCCTGAAATCCACCTCCATAGCACGTTCAAGAAATAGGTGGCATCGTGAAAGTGACTTTGGCACAAGGAAAAACGTGTGATGCAGACTGGGACATCGACTGTGCAAACTTCCTCAGATCTGGAAAGGAAAAACAGCATCTAAACTTGAGAGAAGGATTAGGAGAGCTCTGGCAAGGTCTTAGCCACTGCAGACAGCCTGATTAGGGAGATTACGGGGAAGAGCAAAGAGACTTCCTGCCATTCTGCAAGACAGAAAAACTTGTGGAAGAAACGCCTGAAATCTCACAGGGCTGCGTGTGGCAGCTGCTGCCTTTGCACAGGGAATAGCCAGAAAAAAAAAAAAAATCAGAGTGACGCAGCAGACCAAGTTCAGTGCTCTTGCAACCCGCTGATCACAACAGCATGTAACCTGCCCAGCGGTTCACTTCCATCCGACTGGATACAACCTCTGCGAAGCCTGAACCACCTCCATCAGTGTTTCCTGCAGTTAAACAACAATGGCAACGCCTGCTTACTCGCTCCAGGGTTGCAGGGAGAACACTGACTTAAGAAAAAAAAAAAAAAAAAGGCAAAGGAAGGGAGGAAGAAGGAAGAAACAGTTCAGCACTAATAAAAACTGCAAAGCACAGTGAAGAGGCTGGTCTAGTCCCCATCCTCTGGGAAAGGGGGAAGCGAGAGTTATGGAGGGGCCACCTCCACTATGCAAGCAGCGTGTGTGCATGGCAGACGTCCCAGGGCTGCGACTCACATCCTAGGGCTGCAGCACCTCCCTGGTTTGCATGCAGAGAGCGGGGGGACTGCGTCCCAGAACTGAACGGTGCCAGCAGGCAGCAGTTCGGCTGCTGACACGTCCAGGCTCACACGCGGCCCCGTGCTCAGCGGCGCTCAGCCTGGCTCGTGCACACACGCCAGCTCACAGAGGGGACGGTCAGCACAAAAGAGGGAGTACAAAGCACAAGGTGAGGAGAAGAGAAAAAATAGCTGGTACTACACGCCCCTAAGCTGTAATAGCATGAAAATTTTTCAGATGAGAGGGTCTGGAAGAGCGTGTGAAAGCCTAAGCAAACCAATTCTCCCTGCTTCCCCCAGCTCACCCCTCTCCAGACCTCATCCCTTTTTTGAGGCTGCAGGCGTTATCAAACCTGCGACATCCTTCGGTAAGAGCAAGAACAAACCCTTTCCTTTACTGCCTATTGTTGAGCTTCAGCTCCTGAGCCATCAGCATGGCCCTATACAAAGGATGACCAGGGCAGACAGGCTGAGAGACTGTAGCTTTCCTGCCCATCCAACACCACCTCTTGGCCCCATGATGGGGAAAAGCCTGCGCACACCATGCAGCAGCCTCCACTCAGTTTTCTCCTGAACCCTGCCTGGAGAACACTAGTACACGCAGCCTTACTGATCGTGTACTCCCCACAACCCGAGCCGAGCAGCTGTGAGAGGGAAGCATGACTTACTGGGCACACGGTTGATAGCTTTCAGGGGTCTCAGGACACGGACAGTACGGATTGCAGACAAGTTAATGTTTTGGAGATCCAGGGAGTACTCCACCATCCTGCAAAAGGGGAGAGAGAGATAAAAAGAAAAGTAAGTTTAAAAGAATCCAAAATTTCAGTTTCAGCCACAGTTGTCATTTCTTCATTGAAGGGTTTCTGGAAGTTACAGGGATGAAGCCTGAGTCTTCAGGAGCAAAGCTGAAGCCCCCAGGAGCAGGACCGGAGCCCACAGCAGAAAACACAGCTTGTCCACAGCAAGGCAGCCAGCGGCGAGAGCGTGCCACGTGGGTGCGGGCCAGGAGCTGCGATAACACCTACCTGCTGCGGCCATCAGGAGGGGAAGGAGCTGCGTGAAGATGCCCCGACAAGCAGCACGCACCCCTGGCAAGGGCACACGCGTGGGATAGACATCTCCCACGAGGCCAGGAGGAGTGGGGGGCTGCGTAGCCGCTTTTGCTGAGCATTACCTGCAGCGCAGCGGGGTGCTCCCCGTTTTCCTCTCATCTCACGGTGCAGGATGAGGTCCCTGGAAGCAGCTTCAGATAAACTGTTTTACCTCATGTAGAAGCAAACTCTACTTGAAGCGGTAACTGCTTCGGCTAGGTGGGAAGGCTTCTCCCACAGCTGTGAATCACTCCTTTCTGGCACCAACCAAAAGGGGAAAAGCCTAATTTTAGGACATATGCTAGACCTTAACTTTCCTAACCCAACAGCGTGCTCCCTAAATAACCTTAAAGTGCAAACAGCTATGACTAACGCATTGGCTTTGCTGCAAGAGCAGCAGGTACAGGTGAAAAAAAGTGACCTGGCCCCGCATCCCTCAGTCCAGTGCTCCCCTCCTCGCTCAGCACGGCAAAAGTCCAGTAACTTGCCTGCCTCTTGGAAAGCGTGGCGAGAAACTGGATTATGCTAACCGTTTATCTTGGCCAGCAATTTCCACCTAAGGATCTCATAGCATTTTGCATGTTTTAGTGAACGTAAGTGCATGAGGCCTCCAGGAAGACACGGGCTGTGGTCACCAGCTTCTCCGGGGTGACCCTGACGTGCAGAGGGGATCAAGAGGATGACAGAGTTGGCAGGTGAAACAGCAGCAGAGGCAGGACAGGAACTGCTTCTCCTGAATCTCTTCTCAGATATGAATAATGAAGCTACAAAAAACTCCATTTTGCTTAGCCTCTCAACACGCTCAAGAGATGGGTAGGGATCGGGGGGACACAATCTTTTGTTACTGCACCTCTTCTCAAACCAAAAACATTATAATTTCTATAGAAAGACCCACAAGTCAATAGTCAAGTAACCTAAAATCCACCCAAATCCCTCTGCCCAGGAACCACTGAGGAGTGAATCAAAGAGCCTAAGTGAGATGTTGAGAGGGAAATAGGGTACAGCCAGTCCGTAAAAAATATCAGGGAAAAGACTTAAGGAAAACTTGAATGAAATAGACTGATTCTTCTATTGATCACCCTCTTCACTCAAAAGGACCTTGAAGAGCAAATGTCTAGTTATCTGTCTACACCTTTCACAAAGGGGACTTGTCAGAGTGATAGCTTTTCAAACACAATGGGGTAAACCTGTCAAAGTGTTGTGATTATTCTCTCTCATGCTCTCTTTCTTTCTCTCCCTCATTCCTTTCACTCTGTTCTCTCATGCACTTTTAGGGTAATTGCATGAAATAATTCTTCCCCTGAAATGCAGTGGCATTCATTTACCTCCCCGGAGCTGTCAGTTCTACATACACTGAGTGCAGAAGAAGAGAGGAGGGATTTCATACAGATAATCAAAATACTCACACCCCCCAAAAAATGCAACTCAAAAACCCCCCACCCCAAACCAAGCAGCAATACTTAGATAGCCTCCAGAAAACATCAATGATAGACAGAGGCTTGGGATGCAGTCAGATGAAATTAGGAAGCAGATATGAAAGGGTGAAGAACGCACACACGACAAACACGTAACGCACAGACACGACTACAGGGCATCACACGAAGGACACACTTGCGTGGCGCAAATGAACACAGTGCAAAGGGCCTTGAGTAAGCGCTGATCAACCTTGCTCAAGATTGTCTCATCAGAGTGTTGATGCTCCAGAATTAGACAGACCTGCTGAAACTTTGGAACTACGGTTACGGGTAAAACACCATATGGACATAGCTGTATTGCTCCCAGGACGTGGGCCAACATCTCTTCACAGCACAGAGACTTGACACATAGAGGCAGCTTCATGACTGAAGGAGTCCCTACGCTGCAGTCTGTTATAGGGGTTAGGTATATCCACAGAAACATAAAGGTCTCCAAGCTTGGTGAAGTCCTACAGAACTTCCTTTCCTCTCCTAAAAAAACCACATCACTAGAGCACTGGGTTGAGGTCAGACCTCTGAAGGCAAAAAAATTATTTCTGAGCAGTAGCAGAACAACCTGAAAAACACTCTGTCAGATACCAAGTAAGCAAATAGCCCCAAAATACATCTAAGTACAAAAAGCAGTCTTTTCTGAACTGCAAGCAACCAAATGAGAAGTCCTGAAGAACACCATGACCCTCACAGAAACTCAGCACAGGAGAACAGCACAGGGCTAAGGCTGAGATGAAATCAGTGGGCAGAGGTGACATCTTTTCTTAGACTTAGCCATACAATATTCATTTAAAAATAGAACTTCCATTTACAACCGGCTCAAGTTTTGTCCTCTTGTGGCTACAGCCATGATGCTAGCATTACAATGGGAGTAGCCTTAACCAGGTGCACATCACTGCCCTCTCCTAGCTGGAATGATCTTGCCACCTACGTGGCACAGTCCATGTGTCACTAGAAAATTAATAGTCGTCAAAGTAGCGAACACGAGTAGTTTCAGAGCAAGACAAAAGCTACCCTAGCTGCAACTGTGCAGTTCAGACAGACAGCAAGCCAGCCTCCTGCAGCCCTCGGTAGCCACAGATTTGCTGCGATTATGTTCCAGTTTAGCTAGGAAAAAAACACTGAACAGTCAATCACTCTGCCAATAAAAACAGCAGGCTGTTCCCAAAGATGGGTCAGAGAAGGGCGACTGTTAAATTTTTCAGAGAGCAACTTCTAACAAAAACGAGCTCAGCCCTAGCAAGCCCAGGGCTTCAGCTCGCTTAGCAGACCTCTTCTGCCTACAGTTCTTCCTGAGGCGTCCTGGTCTTGGCTGTAATAAGAGACACATCCAGGATGCTTAAATCCCTGTGGATGAGTTATGCCTATTGTAGTCATGTAAATCATACCCAAAACAACTCCAACACAATTCCAGTGCAATTTTGCATTAGGGCCACTCGTTCTCGCCTTTTTGTTCCTAGTGATGGCTTTAGCATCAGCTTATATTCACACTTCTCTTTGTGCAAGGGTACCATGCCCATGATGGACTGCGGGTGAGCAGGATGAAATGAAACCCTATTGATTAACAAAAAAAACCAACATTTTCTGTGTAGGTAAAACCAATGAATCCAAGTGTTGCCTCCTTTCTCTAATGAAACGGGATCTCTAAGCAACTCTGCTAGAGTCTCTGGGCATACGCAGCATTTCAGGGATTGCCAGCCCAGGTTTTTTTGCTCTTATCTTTCCCCAGCCAGCCCTGCTCCCCATTGCCTGGAAACCTTGTACACTTGACCCTCTCCAGCTGTGGGCTCTACCTGACCTGCTGCCACATGTGGAGATGGTGACAGGCTGACAGAGAGTCAAAAGGGCCTGTCACAAAAAGTGATCAGCCAGAAACTGGCAGCAGGTTTTTATGTCAAGAGGTTCACGTTTTCCCGTGTCGGTGTCTCAACAGCTTGTGATGGTGGACTAGGTGCACAGTGCTTATTTGGACTCTCAGGCTGACACCCAGCCTTCAGTGCTTGGATCCTTATCACACCAGCAACCCGGGGAACCGTGCGTTCGCTGGGTGTTCATAAACCAAGAGCAGGGAAACATTAAAGCTAGTACAAAATGGTTGCCTCCTTATTAAACTCCAGGAGCTTTCCAGGCACCTTGTCCTCGCTTTGTGGCAGCTAGATGCCACAAGCAAGGGTAGACCCCACGACCTGACTGCTCTTTATCTAGTTCTCCCCTTTTTCTTGGCTGCTTTAAGCATGTCTTGTTTGTAAAAGCCTTAGTTTCTTTAAGGTCCGGGGCAGTCAAACAAAGCCTAGGATATGGGAAGAAAAAAAAAAAAAAAAAACATCCTGTGCTGGATGTGAGCTGTCCTTTCCCCTTATCGTGACGGGGCAGGGGGGGATGCATCTCTCCCGAGGGAAATGGCAGCTCATTTCTGGCACCACTAAAGTATTTTGCAGCCTCTGGCGTGGGTGGGCAAGTGCAGGGGCAGGTTAGGAAGCTAGAACCCTGCTAAATCAGAGAGAAACTCCTGATCTATGATGGAATTTGAGCACCGAGCTGTCAAGATAATTGACTTCATACAGTAATTCTTCTTCCCTCGCTAGAGATTTTCTTCTTCAAAACTTTCCACAAGAAACTCTTCTGGAAGGAGAGAGGATTGATGCACGCACCGTCCCCACACCATACAGCTCAAGGTTGACAGATAGCGGGAATGCTGACAGGGTGGGAAATGGGACAGGGTCACTGGCTGCATGCATGGGGTCCATCCTGCAAAAGCAGGGGGGTGCCTGGTAGGGTATACCTCTCCGCTTGAGCTCTGCCTCCCTCCCCACTCTCAAGGTATCCCACCTCCTCCCTACCCCTTCTCTCTCTTTACAGCCCTCTGCCTCATGCCCGCCTGCAACATTTCCACCTCTCATTTTAATCTTCCTCCTTAACTTCCATTTTTTCTGTTCACCCCTTGCCTTTCCTTCATTGCTTTCCACTTTGCCTCATATCCTTCAATTCCCTTCCCAATCCTTTCTTTCCTCTTTATTCTTTTTGCCCCTTTCCCTACTGATCACGTTCCTGCTTCCTCCTCCGACTCAGTCTCTGCCTTGCCGATAAACGTTAGCCTATGCCCAGGTAAGTCTGCTCAGCTAAACACTCAAGAGACCTTGAGTTTAACAGAGATGAGACCAAGCTAGAGCAGGGAACAAGTGAGCAATTTGTTAGCACATTGACCCCATCCAGAAAGCTCCTGGTCTGGTGTACCTCCATCCCATGCCAAGCCACTGGAGCAGACAGCAAGCACCCGGGGACAAGGGGGCATGCAAAGCACCAGCATCGCCAGCTTCTACTGCTCTTGAGGTCTCAACAAGAGCAGAATAGCTTCATCAGCTATAGCTTGGCACTTCTTTTGCTCCTCTGCACCCGTGAGCTCGAGAGCAGGCTTGGATCTGTCTTCACACTCTCCACTTCTCCAGCAGCGATGAAACTCAGGAGAGAAGAGCGATGCTGATCGCCCAACAGCAGAAATGCACGGCCAGCGTGGCTCTGTGCCAGGCGCAGGAGAGCAGGAGGGCCAGCAGGATAGAGGAATAAAAACTAAGACTATTTAAAATAGACACAGCGAGAATATGAAAACCACGTAAGGAGTCCAGAAAATTCAGACTTCATTTTGCTGTACGTGTAACCCAAGAAAATGTACTTATGCAGTGCCTGGCTAGCGGCTTCCTTGCAATTACATTCAATGAAATCCATGATTAAAACAGTTCAAACATTACCATTTACCTCTTCATATTTACATCTCCTTATACCTTTATTAAATACTTATTAACTTTCCTAATCTTAGCTCCTGAACTTCTATTTGCTGAAAATTAGCAGCCAAGAAATAATATTTAAAATGTATTCTAGAAGCATTCATGAAAAATACCGAGGCAGTATTTTTCTCATGACACAAAGCCAATATGTTTTTGTCAAATTCAAAAGCTGCGTAATTCCCCTTCTCTGATAGGGGTTTTCAATTGAAATCTAATTAACTGCAGTCTAATCAATTCATATTCCTTTCTCAAGCTTGGGTTTGGCACTGAAGCCAGAAACTTCATGGCTGTGACTTCCTAGCTGTAATTTCAGGCTTGCTATGAATCTCTGTGCAAAGTGAAGGTTTTCCTGCCTGGGGACTTTTATTTGGTCCTTGCATCTATGAGCACCTGGGGTGACCAAGGCAGAAGATTGTTTGGTTGCTCTCTGTTCCGAATTCCTTCAGCTTCTCAGCTATATCAGGGGTCTAACCCTGATGTGCACCTATACCCTGACTAGATGTGATTTAACCAATGTCTTCTGTGTACAAGAATATGCCTTTCTGTCCTCGGCTCCTTGATTTGGCCACCAAATTCCACAAACTGGAATTTCTACCACTTCAAAGACCTAGAACATAGGAGTCGCAGGGAAAACATAAGACTAAATCTGCCAGTTTTCCCTACCTGAATTTTTAATTCGGTTATTGGCACCAAAAGTTAGAGCTGACGTCTCTCCATTTACTAAGATGTCCATCCCCCTGATATGTGAGCCATATGTGAGCCATCCCACAGCTGAAATCTCCCACCTGCAGTTTGTGGGGGTGGCAGGAGGAGACTGATTTACCCCTAAATCCTCCCACCTCTGTAGTACACACCAGGATGAGAGGAAGGTCTCACTGCCTCTGCTCTGGCTTCAAAGAGTGTGGCTACAATGCAAAGAAGGAGCAAAGCCAGTCCTCTCACTGGACAATGTACTCCAACGGTGCTGTATCTCCCCTCTTATATTAATGAGCCGTTCTAACAAAAGGAAATTAAAAAGCATGTGCATTGCTAGATCCACCCAGTCCTGGCCCTCTGTGGCCAGAGATGTAGCAGTGGGCAGGGGACATGGAGAACAGGGCTGGCCAGGCTCCCCCCAGGGCTCTATTAGCTGAATCTGTGGTATGCAAAAAAAGGAGGGCAGGCAGCAAAATCCACTTACTGGTGCCCACGACTGCCTGGATAGTGGGGATTATCAGCGTTGGAGCAACAGCAAGGAGGCAGGAGGAAGAGCACACAGCTGAACAGCTAGAGCATGGGGCACGTGTGGCATTCGAGACACGTGTGGCATTCGAGACACGTGTGGCATTCGAGACACGTGTGGCATTCGAGACACGTGTGGCATTCGAGACACGTGTGGCATTCGAGACACGTGTGGCATTCGAGACACGTGTGGCATTCGAGACACGTGTGGCATTCGAGACACGTGTGGCATTCGAGACACGTGTGGCATTCGAGACACGTGTGGCATTCGAGACACGTGTGGCATTCGAGACACGTGTGGCATTCGAGACACGTCCTGTCAGCCCTTGCTAAGGCTGGATGTGCCCTAGCTTGTACACAAGGAGAGCTGTGAGCAGGCAGGCACCAGTAAGGGATGAATCCAATTTCTCGCAAACCCATCTGGAGATGTCAGAAACAGAGCCAGGAGATTTGGACAATCAAACAATTTGCCTGCCCAAATGCTAGGCAAGAGAGAAGGACTACTTCTTCCACCCCAAGTCTGCAGCTACAGGACACACACGTACCGGTGGAGAGAAAAAACACACAGCACGTGCAAACAGGCTACTTGCCAGCCCCAGGACTGCAGGGCTCCCAGGCGAGACCTTTTTTTTTTTTTTAAGCTATCTGCACCACACCAGCCCTTTTACTCTACAGCTAGAGCCACATCATTACTTGCCCCCGGAGGTCCCAGGGGCTACGGCAGAAATTAAAACCTCTTTCTAGGCGTTCCCTTTTCCCTGCTCAGAGAGTTGTGTTGTGGCCCGTGCCCCCATTTGCTTTGCTTGCTCACGGCTGGCAGAAAGCACAACTTTTACCAGGGCATTGGGAATAGGCAGGGGCTTCAGGCAGCACGGGGCACCAGCCCATGTGGGGGGTGCTAAGCAGATGCATCCCCCCCCAGCCACATCAGGGCTGCAGTCACCTAGGCACTCCTCCTTAAAAATGTTGTCTTCGCGGATGCTTCGGCTCCCAACTGACGGGTTATTTGGACCTGATCTTTTGCTCTATGGACATGGGTCAGTCTGCGGTGCAGGAGGCAGAGGGCCCCCCCAGGCAGCCCCCAGCACCGGACCTGCCATCAGCTTGCTTGATCCATGCTTGAAGAGCAAGCCGCGCAGGCATTTGCACACATTTTGCACGGTTTGGTGCCTCCGGGGCCAGGCTTCAAAATGCACCCTAAATAGATGAGCCAAACTCCTTTCAACACCTACCGTAGAAAGGATGGAATAACATCATATGGGATGTGGCCAGACATTACACAGTAGGCCTCTAAATTGCTCTGCAAAGCATGATGTACTCAGCTAAGTAGTCCTGCTTATCTCTTTTAAAGTTAGAGCTCACCACGCTGCAAAAAGACAACTCTCTGCTGACATAAAAGCCAAAAGATAGAAGTAAAGAAAAAAAAATCCCTTGCTAGTAAAACAAGGACTGCAAAAATTACATCCTTTTTTCCCCTTTTATTAAAAAAATGAAAGAGGTTCTAATTCTGTTAGTAAAAAGACATTTTTTCAGGGAGTGATAGATCAATTACTAATTACACAGTCAAGTCCAGAGCTATGATGCTTAGTATTCTTAAAAAAAATAACCTGCAATTGTCCCCCCTCTCCAGTACAAAACATTTTTTTTTTTTACCCCCCTTTTTTTTTTTTAATTGTTCTGCAAGCAAAAGCTGTTGAAAGCTTCCAGAGCCTGTGAGACTGGTCCCTTGCTGCCTAGAATGTGATTATTTCACACCCCTGAACACTCAGACTTTTCTCCAAACTGTGTACTAAGAGAAAACGTCAGTTTCTTAATAGTTTTAGAAACATGATATGAAAAGACATAAGCAGGTTTTCACACTGCAATAAGCAAGCCAGAGGGACTCGCCAAGCTCAGATGACTGAAGACAAGCGACGGGGCCTCACTTTTGAAAACCAGGAGTCTGAACACAGGCTCTGAGCTTTGTATTTCATTGCTTGGGGGGGGCAGGGGGAGAGGGGAAAAAAAAAATGGGGTGTCTGCATTTTGGTCCTGCGAGCCTGCTGGTATTGCCTTTTTTTTTTTCCTTCCCCCAAATAAAGCTAAAGATTCACGTGGTAGGGAATTAGCTTTTTAGGGAGGCAAAAAAATCAGAGGCAATAATTGAGAACTACACATAACACATGCAGGGTACCACTGCCTCCTTGTTTTGATTCTTCTCTTGTGTGATTCATTTCATTTTGATGACTGCTTTCATTTCAATATGTTGCACATCTATGGATAGTTTTACTAGGAGAAAGCCAATGAAATAATTAGTATCATTAAGGAGGAAAAAGTGAGAGCCTGTTGGGGGGGCGAGGGCTGTGCTGCTGATATTTCTGCCTTTGGTTAAGACGCTATTTAGCCTGCTGCTTGCTGGTTTCCATCTTTATCTGATCACTGCTTGAAACACCTAATTGCTGTATTTATTACAGTTTTCTTTAACTTGCCATAATTTCATAGAAACTTTCATTTGGCATCGAAGATTAGCTAACTAGGATTTTCTGAGCATTCTGCTGTTTACACTGCTGCTAATAAGTATTTAATGGTCTGAGATTTTAAAGTCATAACTATGCAAATTCTGGCCAGGTCCCTGAAGGACCATAGTTAATTAAAAGCAAACAGAAAGCAGAAGATTGGCCACATACTTCCCCATCTTGGGAGATTAAGGCCAACTGGTGTGTTTCAGGCTAAGCGGCGTCTTCCCCGCGTGGAAGGGCACTGTGCAGTACCAATTTTGTTTTCTGGGAACTGTGGGCGTTTGAGGCTGGGAGGGACTGGTGCCTCTCATCCTTCAGAGAGCTTCCAGCCTCCTTCCCTGGGCTGAAATGCAGAGGGATGAATTTGGGGCTGTAAGTGTAAACCGGTGGCTTCCCGGTACAGAGAGAGTCGGTGTTCAGAGGTACACACGCTGATGCTGCACAGGTTTGAAAAGAGCTTGGATGGATGGATTTAGGAAGCAGCATCACTGCAGATTTATGGAAGAAAGGACACAATATCTCAGGAATTAGGGGAAGCAAAAATCAAGGACAGTAGATAACTATCAGAGAGAGAAAATACAAATAATAATTATCTCAGTTAATAGAGAGCAATACTTTCCAGGGTCCTAGTGTGGAAGCTGCATAAAAGACTCCTGAAGAAGTGACTAGCCGAAAGGCACAGGGAACGAGAAGAAACATTCTGCTCAATCTACAGGGCTATAAAGCATGCCCGAGAAGGGATCTCCAGCTGTACAAAGATGCCAGAAAACCCTCTCCAAAGGCTGCATAACTAACCAGAAAGGAAAGGATGCTTTGGAAAAGAAATGAAGATATCAGGATAGCCGTGCTGCCATACTAGAAGTGAAACGAGATTAAAAAAAGCAAACTTAGGAAGGTTTTCAAATTTCCAGGACAATATTTACCCATGATGATGCATTTTGAAATTAATTGTTTTTCTTATCATGACATGCCACAGATTATAGACGATTTCTGAAGAAGATAGAAAAGAAATATTCAGCTGAGCTCCTCGGTGGCCCATCCTGGCCAACACGCAAAGGAGATGATGGCAGAATCTGGTAATGAACTGCTAGCTTGGCCAGCCACATAGGGCAGGAGACTTGCAGAGCACTGGGTTACCCCTCGAGAAGCAGAAATATTAACCAGCATTTCATTAGAAGAAGAATTAGTTTTTAGGGAACTGAGATAGACCAGTCAGGAGACTGTTAAATGAAAGACCAAAGGGGAAAGTGACGAAACTAGGAAAAAAAGTTAATTCTAAAGCCTCCATGTCAAGAACAAAACTAATCAAGGCACTAAAAGATGTAAAGAGGAGAAAAACGGTATTGTCTATACACCAGTGCCAGGGGCCTGAGCAATAAAGAGAATAGGAATTGTTCATTTTACGAGCATAAACAGTCTAAATGGCATTAAGAAAGCCTGGTGGGAAGATCTGCATGAAAGGAATATTAAAATCAAGGATTTTAACCTAGCTAGGGAGGCTCAAGTGGACAGAAAGGGAGGGGGAGTAGCACACTCTGTCAAAAATGGCATTTTCTAGTACGGAATCAGTGACAATTTGGAAATGAATACTTATGGATTAATTTTCTGCCATATAAAGTAGATAATTCCTCCCAGCTAGAGAAATGGGCTGACAGGAGCCTCATGAAATTCAACAGAAAAATGCAAGGTCCTGCACCTGTGCTGGACTGACCCACTGCCTAAGGACTGATGGGTAGTGGGTCCTCTGAAAAGGACCTGCAAGTCCTGGGGGACAGCAGGCGACACGTGGACCACTTGAGGAAGGCTGATGGCATACCAAGCTGCACCAACAGGAGTGCAGCCACTAGATGAGGGAAGGGATTATCCCCGTTGCACTTGGTAGACCACCTCTAGAATAGCACATTCAGTTTTGGGCCCCCCGGCACAAGAAAGATGTTGATAAACTGGAGCAAGTTCAGAGGAGGGTCACCAAGATGCTCAGGGGCTGGAGCACTTGTCCTGTGAGGAGAGGCTGAGGTGTGGGGGCTTGTTCAACCTGGAGAGGAGATAATTTGGGAAGGACCCAACAGCAGTTCCTTGGTACCTACAAGGAGGTCAGTAAGGAGATGAAGCCAGGCTCTTCACAGTGGTGCATGGCAGGAGAACAAGACAAAACAGACATAAATCCAAGCATGGAAGGGAGGTTCAGATTAGTTACAGAGATAAATCAGCAGTGGGGCTGGGGCGCAGAGAGGTGGTGCAGTCTCTGTCTGTAGTGGTTTTCAAGACTTGACTGGACAACTCTGAGCAACCTAACCTGAGTTTGTTGTTGGCCCTCATTTGAGCAAGAAGATTGGAGACCTCACAAGGTCCTTTCCAACCCAAATTATCTATGATCCTGTATGTCCAGATCATGCTAAAAGACAGGCTGATTAGCTAACTCTCTTGGTATTGGTCTGTAATTCATAGGAGAAGAACGCTCCCATTATCCATCTGCAAGAGTTGAATTTGGGCAACATGTGTTGGTGACACCTGTATTTCCTTGCAATTTCTCAGCATTTACAGTGATGTGCCTTACAACTCAAAGAAAATTGCATTTAAGAATGGAAGATAGAGAGATTGTCTATTAAGCGCTTTTTTTTTTTTATCATAGAACTTAAAGCAAGGACTACTTGATTACATGTGTTATGTACAAATCAAGTAAGGTCATCAACAGTACTAGATATACTTGGTGGATTAGAGAGGCCATATTCATGAAGTTGAAAACACACAGAAACAGCCATGCGTCAAACCAGTCCGGATAACAACTTTAATTCATGAACTGTGGATGACAATCAAGTGGTGTTTAGGAATATTTATCAGGTATCCAAAAAGGTTCAATAGAGACAAGAAAGATGAATGGGCTAAAAAGATAATACAACATAAGTGAAAGCAAAAGCAGCAATGTAATAGCAAGGGAGGGGAAGTTGATACCAATGAATATAAATTAGGAGATGGAAATTGTAGAAAATTTGTTAGAGAATTGAACGAGCACATAAAATGGTACAAGTTAATCACTGGAACTAGAAAACAGAATTGTCACAAACAGTGTAAAAAGGCAGAAAACTTCAATTAAAAAATAAGTTCTATGAGGGAGGTCAGATGATGTATGTGTACCATAGATGATAATGTGCTAGTTTCAGCTCCAGCTGTGATCAAGTACTTTAGACTGTGCCTAAAATGAAAATGAAAATAGGAATATTCTAAGATAAGCAGGCCTGAACAATTTATATCCAAGAGTTTTAAAAGAGATGGCCAGAAAAGATCTGGTCCAACACTGATGATTTTTTATTAGTCTCAGAAAACTGGGAAAGCATCCAAGGGTCAAAGAAATTCTGACGTTGTGCCAGTACTTTAGAAACACAGTGATCTCAATAGGCTGACTGGACTGATGCTGATCACAGCACAGTAATGAAATCGCCAATATGCAGCTTTGATAGATTAAAGGTGGATAATAAAATTAACTATAATCAACACAGGTTTAAGGAAAAATAGACATCATCAAACTAATGTGCTATAATTTCTTATGAGATTACAAGTCCGGTTCACACAAGTAATTATGTTGATATGGCTGGAGTGATATGAAATCATGATGACATACATTAGCTGAAGAAAAACTGGCTAAGTAATAAACCTTACATGCAACAGTAAATGGGGACTCATTCGTGAGCAGATGTACTTCTGTAATGCAGAATTCTTGCCACTCCGTTCTTTATTTATTTATCACAACCTGGCAGAAAATTAAAAAAAAAAATCACTAATGGATTTTGCAGTTGAAGCATATTTTTGGGAGAACAGAAAAGAAATGAAGAGGACAAGTCAGCGATATAGAACAGTATGAACTGCTTTGGAAATGCAAATAATATGCATTCCAGCATGAACAAATGGAACAGCATACATCTGGGAACAAAGTTTTCTGTTCCTACTAATAGGAAGGGATTTTCTCTCTTCAGAAGAGGAGACAGAGGGGAAAAAAACCCCAACCAACCAAGCCTGGAGCCAATGGAGAAAGCAGCTGAATGAATTGATAGGGAGATGCCGTGATTGATTAGATGGGCTACTGCAACACTTGGCTGTAGGAGCTAGGAAATTTCAGGCTGGAATAGAGAGACAGTATTACTACTGAAGGCACTGAAGCAGCTGCACAGAGTACTGTGTCTTGTTCTGACATCCACCACTTTTAAAAGCTGTTAAAAAATACTGCAAGTATATCTCAAAATGCCAAAATATACAAGTCATGCCATTCTTCTCATCAAAGGCAAGGTCAGGATGGGATTTGACCACAGCTTATGAGATCTACATGGCAAGCTCCAGTGTGATAATGGAGAGAGGCTAAGATGGGGCATTCTCTGAAAGATAGACCAGCCTCTCCTCAGCCATTGGACTCCAAGCAGCGAGTAGTTAAGGAAAGATTTTGGACATATTTTGGGCACATACTTGTAATCACAATCATCCCCCCAGCCATGTAGTGAAGCTCTCTCGCCCTTAACTACCTACCTATTTACTCAAGTAAATTGTGTACCAGAACATGTCATGGGGATGCCACAGAAGAGGGCAGAGACAGATATAATTCCCACCACAGATCATTAATTACAGTACTTGGCTCAAGAAAAGCAGAACAACCACTCCCTTAGTGGAATTAATGCCCCCAATGCCAGGTAGGTTGCACAAATTCACTCCTTGCCCAGGGACCCTCAGGACAGACTCATGTAAAGGGACATCTCCCTTTCCAGAGGGACAGTGGCATCATCTCCAACCGCATGTGAACACAACTGTCTCACAGAGTAGAGCGAGCAGAAGAAATCGCTCACTTTTTTTTTTGCTAGTGAACTGCCTAGCTTGAAAAGTTGATGAGTGTTAGCCTGGAAATAAGTGACTCTAAATTCACGCACATATAGACACTGGCTGACATTTCCAATATGATTAGCATTGCCATTATCTCAACTTTCAAAACGTAGTAGGCTCTCAACTTCAGGAGGCTGCCCTCTGAAGTTGCCTCAGATCAAGCTCTCCAAATACACCCATCACCGTGGGAAACAAATGACAACAGACAAGACCTAATCACAAACGCAGGGGAAAAGGGACTCCCACCAGGACAGCTGGTGACAAGCACAGTCTGCTTGAAACGTCTGGGAACTTGCAACCTCCTGTTGCCAGTGAGCAGTTGGGAAATGGAGCATTGACAAGCTGAATCTGCAGCCTTCGTTGCTTGTGTGCGCAAGGGCATCAGCATTCTTCAACCCAAATTACCTTGCTGGGTTTTAGGAGCTGAGGGGAACAATGGGAAGTGTTGACTTAGGACTCTTGTTTGGGGTTTTTTCTAATCCTTTCTGAAAAAAACGTGTTGAAGATGGTTGGGGGAAGGAGTGTGCGAGGGGGGAGAAAGTTCTGGTGATGTCAGCTCCTATTGCCATGGAAACGGAACATTTTTAGTGACAATGGAGTCTTCCTCCTTGAGCTGCTGGGTTGCGTGGGGTGCAGGGGCAAGCAGGGCAGGGGCACATGAGGGAATTCAGCTAACTAAAACTATAGCTTCTGGCTTTCCAAGGAAGCGAGGAGAAAACTACAAATGAATGCCTGAATACATGGTTTATGTAACCAAAACACCGTCTGGGGCAACAGCAGCAAATAGTCATTATGCTCTTTGATGAAACATGCTGTCATGCAGCTAGCCAGATGGAGGTACCTCAGCTGCCCAGGAATGCCCGACAAAACAGTCCCTTGCCTGTATTTTGCTTTTCCATGCTACAGTTTATTCTTCCAACCTTTGCTGCTTCGTTGGTGTTTGTTTGGAAAGGGAGAAGGGGAAAGAAGGGGATGGGAAGTACAGTCCTTATTCTTGAAATTGAAAGAAGCTGCCTCTGGTTGGGATCTAACTCACTGGCATGGAGAAAACGCGCAAGACCTGAAGCAGGATGTCTTCTCTTAGTCAGAAGTCTAAGGCAGCATCTGGACCCAGAGCAAGCTGAAGCCATGATCCAGGCATGGGACCAATCAGGATAAAGCTTGGGGCTTAAATCTGAGGTTAAATAAAAGCCTACAGTCTGTATGTAAGGGCAAGTTTGAGCCTTGGATTTGATTTAAACAGTGCAGACAAATTTAATGAATTTCAAAGAATAATGAATTAATAACCACAAGCTTTTATAACTTGAAATACATTATATAGTCATTAGTCCTATATAACTAAATGGAAAAATCTTTCTTTAGCAGAAGTCTTTTGAGATCAGATATTCTAATGAGATTACTATCATTTCAGCCTGACACCTCATGAGGAGAATTGTATAGAAATCAGGAAACAAATTTCTTTTAGTTTTGGACCTGAAATGAAAAGTCCTCCATGCTGATTATTTTATATCCAAGGAGTTGATTCTGTCTCCTTAGCATTGAAAGGAGTTCAGATATGGGCTTTTTTCCTAGTACTGCTATCAGATGCACAAAAGACTCACTCTCTCCTCAAATTTCTGCCAGCAATGGCAACAGAAGAAAACACATAAATGGGGTTTACTCCCTTATCATCTAGGTAGCATGGAATTCACTTGCTTCCTGCATGGAGTAAGCACTTGAGCTCACCTTCTTTCATTTAGCATTACCCTACTGATTTCTTCAACTCTCCAGATAGCACCACTCCACATACCATGCTTGCAGGGATACCAGGTAGAGCAAGACCCCCAGTTCCCAAGCCTTTTACCCCATACACCAGCAATCCTGTGCCCACCCAGAGCAGAGCCTTCCTCCCAGCATACCGCAGCACATCACCCTCACAGAGGAGCACCATGGGCTCCAAGGTGCCCCTTTCAAACACACCCGTTCTTCCCTTTCCTCCTCAAAGGCTGCTATGGTAGGGTCTTGCTTTCCTTGCATCCAGTAACCAACAATTTTGCCACCAGGAGCTCAGGCTAGAAAATACAATGATCTGGCTTTTCTCACCACCATATGCCAAATGCTTTAACTTGGCCTTTCCTGATGAACTCTCAGTCCCCATGCCAGGACATTTTAAATCAGATGCTAATCACAGCAAGCTCAGCCACAAGAAAGGTCTTCCCATCTCACACATGTTACATTAATTTAGAAAAAGCTACAGCTTTCATCTGCCTGTACTCCATTCATGCACAAGCTGGCCAAGAATCAGCCTTCAAACTTTTACAACTGAACTGAGTTTGAAAATCTCTGCTCCCCCCAGAAGTAAACAATTATATGCCCCTCCAGAGGGAATGACTTTCAAGTCTTGCTGTAGAAGAACTGTGTCAAAAGCAAATATAAAGACAGCGCTGCTCCGCACCACAGGGGAAAACTTTGCAAAGTGAGCTTGAACTCGCTGCTGGCTCAGTCAGTAATACACACACTTCCAGGTGACAACGAACATGGGTAATTCCTTGCTGGGAAAAGAGGAAAGTGGGGGTTTCTCTCTGAAAAGACATTCACTAGCTTGCTAGGAGAACAGCAATATTACACATTTATTTCTGACTACTTTTTTTTTTTTTTTACTGTGCCACAAGGCAATCTAATTGAAAATGGACAAATTCCAGAAAAGCACATGCCCACTGGTATCAGAGATGGACATTTTGCTGTGATTCAATAGGCAAATCCTGGTAGACTTTCCACTTCCTACATGCAGAGGGGAAATCAGAGCTTCACCATAGCAACTTTGTTGTTAAAAACACTCAAATGTCAGCTTGTCCCAATAGTACTGTGGGTAAGGCCAGTACAATACAGAGACAAAAAGCCCAGAGTAACAAAAATGACATTTCTACCTTTGAAACACTGCTGCTGGAAACAGAGAAGCTAGCTTGGTTTTGGTAAAGATTACACCTCTTCCACTCAGACATTTTAAAAACAAAATGAAAAAGCTTCTGAGCTAGCTCTTCAGCTGGTACAAATGAACACCCTCCTCTGAAGTTGTGCATGATAGATGGCTGCACATCAGCTGGGGAGCTAAACTACCTTGTCTCCTGTTTCTTCCATAGACTGCTAACCCTGGCACGTCTGATTCCAGTTCCAGGTGTACTGGAATAGCACCAGAGTGGAAACTTTCCCCTCAGTTACATCACTTCTGTTCCATGCAAGACTCTAGCAAACACAGAACAAATAAACCCAGAAACTATTGACCTACCCAGCCATGACAATGAAGAAATCCAGGCGGTTCCAGGTATCTCCAAGGTAACACTTCTTGCCAAAGATCCCCAGGGCCACCATCTTTAAGACCATTTCCATAGCAAAGAAGATAAAGATGAAATCATCAAATACCTGCCAAACAGAAACCCAAGAGCACATCTGATAAGCATTCTCGGCCTTGGACTTTAAAACACAGAATGTGAGATAAATGGCTCAGCTGAGGACATAGTGCAGGTTCACACACAGCTCGGACAGCACATACCAATCACAGATGGAGGCTTCAGATATCTGAACATCACAGCCTCAGCAACACTATAGATGACAAACTTTGCTGTCACCTTCTCTTTGGGGAAGCAGCAGGTACAGCTAGTACATTCACAGGCTGGATGTACCCATGGCCCTTCTTGGCATACCTTTTATTTCTTCTCCCTTTGGGCATCCTGAATGCCACATTACCTGTGGACTCAGTAGTACCTTTGCTCCTCAACAGAGTAGCAAATGCATTGGGGGCTGCTATTGTCTCCTGCCTGGACATTGTAGCCTTAGTTATTTCTCCCTAGCTTACCTCTGAGCTATGCATCCTGTAGCTGTCTATGTCAGGAAACCCCTGCTTACGCACAGGATCAGGAAGGTTAGCAGCTGTTCTGCATTGCATGGTCACAAGTAGACTTCATTCGTTATCTGTCTCTCACCCCAATCCCCTTCTCAAAGCAAGTTCTTGCCATTTTACAACAGGATAGCTTACTGCCAGGGACATTCTTGCCCACCTGACTAGGAAGGTGTTACCCACACGCTGAAGGAAAGCATGCGTGAAAATTTCTGACTTGGACTGAGGCACCATCACAACAAGAAGGAAGTCTGCTTACCTGTAAGATTTTACACCTGTCAGAAAGGCAGTCCATATCCTCACAAGGCTGGTACATCCCCAGGGTAACGCAGTTTAACAAAATCACCATCATGCTGACACACTCAAACCAGGTGGAAAAGAGTCAAGGAAAAGTTCTGTAAAAGCATCATGGCTGAGATAAACTTGCTCTAGGCTTAGGATGACAAAATAGGAAGATTAAGGGAAATAACTGCTGGTAGGCTGATTTATTACATTCTTATGGTTTTTTCCCCTTAGTTCCTCACTACTCCACTCCCAGATTAAGCCAAAACTCTTTTGAAAAGGGGAAAGTAGAGGTAGCACAAAAGCCTAAGGTATTTATGCAAGTCAAATCATTGCCATAGTTAAACACATGCTCACTCCTCTCCTGTTGGTTTGTCAAGTCCCTTTCCTCATTGGCTTACTGAATCTTCCAAATATATGGAAGAGACTTTCCAAGGTGGCCTATACTCAAATGTAGCAGAGATCTCCATGATCTAGGAATCTAAATCAAAACGGACAGCTGGATCTCTATGTGAGCCTAGCGATTGCTGCCCTTCTGGGAAGGGGGTACAACACAAGGCTAGAAGTCTCCCTCTTCCCTTCTAAGAGGAACTTGGAGATAAAGAGTTGCCATGTTGGAACAGGTCAATGGTCTATCTAATGTTAACTCTGCTTCCAGCAGTGACCCACGCTGGATAAAACTCCACAATGTGCCTAATTAAGTTATTCAATAACCATGGGGGGAAATTGCATTTCTGACCCCAGCTGGTGATCTGTTTATGCCCTAAAGCATGAGGATTGATAGCCCTTACAATTGTTTTCTCAACTACACTGGTGTCCCTACAGATGCTTTGCTTATTCATTTGAATCCTTTGTTGATAATCTTACTAAAATATCTGCTTCGATAATAGTTGGCAGCCATAAGCTACATTGGCTAATTATACTTTACATTAAAAATTGTTTCCTCCTATTTATTTTTAATTTGTTGCCTTTTAATTTCATTAAGTGCCACTTCATTTATATATTACAGAAGAGGATAAAAAAAGGTGTATTTGTGTGACCTTATCTGTGCTCTCCACACCCTCTACCTGCCTGCTCTTCACCATCGCCTCTCCTCCTGAAAGAGTCTTAAGACCTGATACACACTTATCCAAGAACTCATTTACAGTATTTTAGTTCTAAAAGCAGGCATGTTTCTGTGATATCTTTCCAGCATTTGCACTGCAAAGCAGTGATGTAGATCTAACGAGAATGGACCTCCAACCTCTGGCAGAACCGTCCTTCTTGGGTATTTTAACACACCTCACAAACATATCCGCTCAGTTTCCATGTTCAGACAATTTTTTTTTTTTTTTAAATAACAGAACCAAGAAATTATCCATTTAGAATACAACCCACTGAGTGCGCCCATTTTCAGTCCTTGCAGAACTGAATCCAAAACAGTGGCCTGTATCTCTGGTCACTTCTGAAAGACACTCAACATCTATGGTTTGTTCTGAGCAACTCTTCCATGCTCATTCTCTGACAGTGATTCATGACTAACCCACACAATCTGATCTAGAAGATTATTAATTCTTTCTCTTTTCCACCTGGTTTTTGGTGAGCTACCTTCAGTTGCAAAATCAGACAAGAGCAGGGCACCAGCTCTACTGTGCCAATCATACTATGAGGTGATTTCAAGAATGTGTTATCACTATCCCTCACTAAGATAATCCCAAGTGCTGCACAAAGTAATGCACATAGAGCCCACCCTTGATGTAGGCTTCAAAACCAGAAGACTTTTCCAAGAGGAAAACACCAAAAGGACACAAATAAAATGTTTGCCCTCAGAGGTCTACACAACACAACTTCAACTTTCCACCCTTCTCTCTTACATGTTTCTTTAATGATCTGATCCAAAGCCCAGGAAAGCAATTGGAGAGGTTTCCATTAGCTCCCACAGGCTTTACAGGTAAGACCACAATTCTCTTCCGGACTTTTCAAAATCTGTTTGGCATCATCTTTCACAGAATTACAGAACCACAGAACTGTTGAGGTTGGGAGAGGCCTCTGGAGATCACCAAGTCCACCCCCATTGCTCAAAGTAGCATCAACTACAGCAGATCACTCAGGGTCACTTCCAGTTGGGTTTTGAGTATCTCCAAGGATAGAGACACCAGAACTTCTCTAGGCAATCTGCTCCATTGTTTGACTATCTACACAGTGTTTTCTTACATTTAAATAGGATATTCCATGTTTCAGGCTGTGCCTGTTACCTCTTGCCCTGTCACTGGGCACCACTGAGCAGTCTGTCTCCTTCACTCCTCCCATCGGGTATTTATACACACTGATAAGATCCCCCTGAGCCTTCTCTTCTCAAGGCTGAGCCATCCCAGCTCTCTCAGCCTCTCCATTTTGCAGCAGATGCTTTGACAGCTACTGGAAAGGCAGCACCAGCAAAGCCATGACAGGGGGATCAGTGCTGAATGACACTCTTCAAGGGGCCAAAAGAGTTTTGATGTGGGCTGAGCCAACGGCTGCAGAAGTCCCTCTCCCTAGGCATAAGGCAGACAGGAGAGGTACAGACAGAGCCAGTGCTTAGAACAGCCCTGGATGAAATTAATACGTAAAAAATGAAAAGCAGAAATTGTTTTAAAAGCCAAGGTTTTTTTTCTTCAGCAAACATCCAGAAAACATGACACAAGAGACCCGGAGGCAGGAAGTACTACTCTCCAACTGCAGCCAAACTCAGGGAATTTATGCAAAGGGGCTCGAAGTCAGAGGCTTATTTCATGCAGATCTACACATTTGTGCACATGCTTTGGCAGCAGCAACGCGCAGGTGGTCAGGATGGTCCCGTGCTCCCTTTGCTCCTCTCATTCCCTTTGCGGTGCCCCCCCCATCCCAGGCCACACAGACCATGGCAGGGTGCCTTCAGGCAGCCAGCAAGACCCCAGAGCACAAGACCTGGCCAACCACCGTGAGAGCTCCCAAAGACATTGCAATTTGGGCCAGATGTGCAAGGCCCTCATCTTCTTGCTTAAAAAGCTGTGGCCGGCTGCACTCAATTTCTCCTCCCCTGCTTTTTGGACACCAGCTCTCTGAAAGTTTGCCAGCAGTGTTCAGGCTTCCCGAGGACGCTGCTGAATCGCTGGCTGCTCCCAAGCTGTTAAAATGACATTAGGAAAAGCTGCCATCCCATGGTTTTCCTTTCAGAACAGGCAGGGAACCTGAAAAGGCACATCCAACCTGCAGCGGAGAGAGGAAGAAAGTGCGAAGAGAAAACCGGAGCATCTCCTGCCCCGAGTCAGGAGGGCTTGCTGCCTGCTTGGGTCGGTGGAGGGGGTAATTAGAAGTACCTGCTGCCTTCAACGTGTCACCGCTGTCAACCACAGCAACTGCCTCCCGTCACCACAGCAACAGCCTGCAGCCAGGTTTATCATCTTTCTTTCGGTGATGCCTCCCCCCCCCTCCCCGCATCCTTCACCCCCTCCTTTTCCCTGTGCCTGAGCCTGTAATTAATTTCAGCTACTGACAAAGCCGGTCTTCACAATCTGCATCATTCAGTCAGAAGTTTCATTATTAATTAACTTCTTTCAAAGTTCAAGTCTCCTAATTACAAGTGAACCCATGTACATGCTCTCCCCCCATACCCCAGCCCTTCCTCACCACTGCTCTCCCTTCCCACAGCCCCACTCCCAACACCTTTTCCAGCAAGGTCTGGGACCTCCAACAGGTTTTTGGAAACTAAAAGACGACCCAGGCATTTCTGCCCATGGTCAGCTTCTCGCTCTTGGCCACAAGATGCTTCAGAGGAAGGTACCAGAAAACCCACAGCAATCCACTAAGTAATAACTTGCCCTTAAAGGGAGGTTTTTTCCCCCAATGGTGACAGTTCACAGTTGATTCAAGCCCTTACAGGTAAAGGAGTCATGGCGCTCATTTGAAAAACAAAAAAAAACAGTAAAGGAGAAAGGTTTCCTGACTCCCTTAACTATGGGCTGTTCTTATTATCCACATAACTGTCTCCTTGTAAAAGTCCTGTTAAGCTCTTGGCTTCAGCACCGTCTTGTGGCATCAAGACCCATATCTAGGTTAATTATGTTTGGCCTAAAACACATTTCCCTGCACTGGTTCTATAGCTGGTGCCTGTCTGTGGCAGTGACAATTTGCTTTGCTGATGGGTCCCATCCTTGTCCCTCCACACCCTGAGCAGGGCCTGGCCAGCTGCTGGCCAGGGGCAGCCACCATGTGTCCGTTGACCCTCCATCATGTTTTCCAAGGGACAGGACAAGTCCAGGATGGGGAATGACTCAAGGGGGATGTGCATCACCAGCACACACCAAGAAAGAACCATCATCCACCCCAACCCACCTGGGATGGAGTCAGGGCTGAAAGCCACAAGTTACAGTACCCTTAAGGAGATCTACAGGTGCTTCTGAGAGCTGGATGTGTTGCAGTAGTGCTTGATAACATGACTGTATAATGCCAGATGATGTTAGAAAGAGGTGATTGTTAGAAACAGATAATGGGATACAGGCAAAGCTTTTGGGCTCAATTCCCAAATGACAAATAGCAGAAGCAAGGTATGCTGTAGTGGAGCTGTAAATAGCTTGCACCTGGAAAACTAGGTACCACTTCATGTTCTTGGGATCAGCCTCAATCTCTGCTTTTTACCACTGACAAAAATACACCAGAGCAAAACAAAACAACACTTTGGGACCTCCTCTCCTCTTCCTCCAACATCAGCTGAAGAGTAAGTACACCAGGCACAAAGAGCTCCCCAGTGGCTGGCGCTCCTAGCAGCACAGAAAATATGAGCTTTACAAGCATGACAATCCCTCGGTCTTTCCTGTCGCTATCTCCACACCCCTCCTAGGGTATGCCTTGTGCCAATTCACATCTTGAATATCTCAGACCTGTTTAACCTGCAGTAGAAATGCCTTGGCTACAAAGCACTTCCAGCAAGGGGAAAAAGCCAGCACTGGGGTGTAGCTGGTCACAGCAGCACCTGTTCCTGCCCCAAAACAGAGAGAAGATCCTGCTGCGGTAGAGCAGTTCGGTGACTGAACTGCAAACACGGAGCCCCGTGCAATGCATCCCAAACACCAGCCGCCCATGCACACAACTCCTCGTGACTTCCCACCTCGGAGCAGCGCCAGGCAGGCGCAGCTGCAGGCGAGACATCACCTTTGCGTGATCACTCCTCTCTGCTTCCCCCTCGGGCTCCTCTCCACTGACCTCTCATCCCACCATGCTTCCCACCAGCTAAATGGCTGCACGCTGCAATTCCAGTTTGTGGTGATTGCATTTTCTTTCCCTCCTTTTGAAATAAATTAAGGACAGTGCCGTGTTCCTTCCTTTGGGACCCTCCTGCAAGAAGCTGGTAGGATGCTGTAACTGCAGCAGGACCGTTAATGTTTCATTTATAATGGAAGGAGTGATGCGTGTTGTGAAGGTCAGAGAAACGGGTAGCTCCAGGAAAAGAACTGCTTATTTTCTCTGTCCCTCACTGCTGTCGGCTTTTGCAGATGCACTCACCGGTGAGTTTCTTCCCACCACCACCACTTTTTTCTTACCCCCACGCACTTTTTTTTTTTTCCTTCTATGCTGATGCATAGGAGTTTCATGGTCTTTTCCCACAAAACAAGCTGACAGAAGCAACAGGGTTCTTTCTCTTCAGCCTCAATCAGCTAAGCTAACCCACTAGAAAAAGTTGAATGTAACACCTGATGTTCACTCAAAGGAAAATACATCTCAAAATGCATTTTGTGTTCAAATAGATCAAAACAATCAAAACATTTCTCAGAACAAAAAGCTTTAACAATCCTATTTTGGAAAGGCTGAAACATTTCTTCTTTGTCTTTAGTGCAAAGAAATATTTCAACATTACAGAAAAAAGGTTGTGTTTTTTTGACCTGACTTAGAACTCTTTTTTTTGAGTTCTGAGTCAATTGGAAATTAAATGCCAACACCCAGCATTGCAATGCTGGGATTTCATGGTGGCCAAGCCATAGAGGGCAATTTATAAAGCCTTTTCGCAAGCCCTCAAGGTCAACATGCTCCAGGCGTTCCCAGGTGCAATCTCTTGTACATGTTTGCTTCTATCACATCATCATTTATATATTCTTCTCACGGAAGAGGAGGACCTGAACTTTAGAGAGCCGATATATGCATTGCTAAGGTCTTCAAGTCTTTCACAATATTGATGCCAAGGAAAGGACTGCGGTACTGCCAAACACAGCAGGACTGATACATTGATTTGAGAGGCACTAGGGAAGACTTACACGACTGGTAATGGTGTTACTGGGAGGCGGGACAAGAAACTACAGAAAAGGGAGGCAGTAGAGAGATTTTAAATGCCTGGCAATATTTCCATGTTTCTGCCCTTTGGAAGGGACTTTACATCAAGAATAGATTTATTAGAAGAGAAAAAGACTCAGTTGTATTCATATTAAATCAGATAAACACCAATAAAACAAAGCACCATAGGTCAGCCTCTCTGATTGGTCTAACTTCCCAGGACTGCTCACACAGGCTTTTGGCTGAATAGATCAAATTCAGATTTAGCTTAGATACTAATGAGAACTAGGTCAGTTGTATCTTGTACACTACAACATATCCCCCTGGGGAGTTAGGTGAGCGTTGAAGACAGCTTTTGGAAATTGTTTTTGTGTTTGTTTTTTTTTTTATTACAGAAACAAAATTAAGCAAATCTCTCATTTTTTAAAAGTCTTCCCATAGTGATTTATTCAGACCTGCTAATTGCATCCATTAAACTCTCAAGTCCAGTAAAACCAAAACTAATAGAAAGAAATTTAACCTCTGGCAGGAAAAACATACAATGGGGATTAAGAGGCTAAGAAGGAATCTGAAGAGCAAATAGACAGAGGTATTAATGCAATGAGACAAGTCTTCAGATATTCCAGAAATAGGAAGCCAGCAAGAGAGCTCTGACCTACTGTAGGGCCACAACAGGCCAGAGAAGGCCTCTAATCAAATGGGAGGCTGCAGAGAGAAAAGCAAGGCTTCTTTACGATGCTCTTCACCACAGCAACCACAGGAGAGCCTGTCAGTCCTAAAGACAGCACAAGTTATGCCAAGAATTCTGGCTGGCTGTCACACCACCTGGATGGATATACATCGGTCTTCTAAAGCAACCTGGTGTTTTCTTCAGAAGAGGTGTGCAGATCCCACTGCTAATTATTCAAATATCTCACGGATATCATGCATCTTCATCCATGCTGCTACACAGCCCTGCTATTAATGATTACCTCCTGCCCATAGCAGCTGGGTCCCAGAGCTTCTCTACTGATAATGACCCACCTCCAAATTGCATCTAGCTTTCATGGTACAACAAAGCATCTGTTTAACACTGTGTAACATTCCTACAAAGCTGTTTACCATAGGAAGCATGAAAAAAATATAGTATCTAGAAAAAAACAAACACCCAAGAATCTTTTTTTAGGTCAGAAGAAAGTAATTACCCAAATTCAAACTTGAGCAGGGTATTAGAGGTAATGACTGTTCCTGGAGAAAGAGCTTTTTAATATCCTCAGATGGCTGGGACTGCGGCTGCATGTGTTACTTGCCAGCAAAGCAATACTCCACCATGCTGTGGGATCAGTTCAGGACTGACTTGAGGAATCGCACCTCCTGCTGACTCCCAAATGGTGCCTCCTGCAGCATTCTGGCTCTGCCTTAGAGCCTGCCATCCAAAACCTGACCTGGCTTCACATTAGGAGCTTCAACAAGGTCACAGCATGAGGTGATAGGACTGCAGCTTGGAACATTATTGTGCTACAGGACAGTTGAAAAGAATTTTGCTCCAAAATCTCCTAGTCAAAGTGGCAGGTTCAGCAGCTGCTTCCCGCTGCAGATGGAGCTGTAGGGGTAACGGGCACGAGGCAATGCCCACCAGAGGAAACCCCCTGAACCACAAAACTGGGAACCGAACTGTAAAGCTCTTGCTGCTTACTGGTATTTCACTTTGTAGAGGCAATTCCCTACTGACATCAGTGGCAAAGTAGGGATCTTACAAGAGTTAATCTTTGGTTTTGCACTCAGTTGGACCTCTGCTCCAAAGACCTGAACTTGGCAGGTCAAGGCAGAAAGGCATTTGCAGCCCAGGAGTGATTTGAATTAGCAATGTGCTCCAGAGCAACAAAATCTGAATTTGAAGGGGCAGCTGAATGCTCCGATACAGGGCTGCCATCATGCGTGACCCCAGTAAGTGAGAAGAGGCTGGTGGAGCCAGCCATTCTCAAACCAGAGCCTGAGCCACAGGGGGCAAGGGGGGATTGGCTTTTTATCTGATTTCATCTGGATGAGGTCAAGCTTACTTGGTAGAAATTTCCTTCCAAAGTGTAAAACCATGAAGTGCTTTGCAAGAAAAATAAAAATTCTCTCCAAATCCTCCCTCTCTGCTTCTGTGCTGCATTGCCCTGTCTCCCAGAAACACCATCCAAAGTTGTGTAAGTCTTCCGCAGCACCTGTCAAACTGATGTAACAGTCCTGCCATGTTCAGCAGTACTGCAGTCCCTTCTTTGGCCTTCATGTCATGATAGGTTTGAATGGGGTCCTTATCTTGGGTGGGTCCACTAGACATATCCACCAGATAAATATAGCACTATAATAGCCGTGTCTGTGTGACTCAACTTCAAGAAAGGGAAAAGGAAAGAACTAGCAGTGATGAATTTGGGAGGGCAGGGAAAGCAAGAGAATTTAAAAAAAGTGGAAGGCATTGCTTTTTCCCCTCCTTACTGCTCCTAATGTTTTCTGGTTTGTTTTCAGTTTTTTATTTCTGCCTTGGCCTCTTTCTCTTTTGCTTTCTAGAGCTCTCCTTCCCCCACTCTAGTGGAAAGAAATGCTTAAGTGTTTGGAATCAAACAGCACAAAGAGGGGAATAAATGTTTCTTCAGGAACCAGGAACAAAGGACAAGGTTTTGGAAGACATGCAGGCCCTTAAGGATGCACAAGAACATTTTGTGGGACCTTTTACAGCATACAGATCCCTGCCTCCCATTGATTTTGGTGAGACCACATTGTGCCCCTCAAGCCTACCAGATGAGCTCTCTGGTAGATCACAAATGCAAACAGGTGAAAGGAGGGCACACGTGAAGGGGGGAAAGTTGGCTGCAAAGTGCCAAGCAAAGTCTAAAGCTTCCTTCCATTTCCAGCACAACTTCACCTACCCAGTAAAGGGATGTCTTCTCATCTTAACTTTCTGGTGCTTTACAGGTGTGGATTTTGTCCTCTTGTGGTGGGTTTTAGGCTTAGTGGGCCTTGGGAAACAGTCTGTGGGTCACGAAGAGGATATTCTAATGATCCTCCCGAAACACACGCTATACAGCTGCCTTGCACTCCCCAGGACTACAGCACAGACACATGGAGGACAGACAGATGTGGATCCTGGGTGTTGCTTTTGAGGGTTGTTTTTCTCCCCTACTACTTTACAGCAAATACAAAGCAATGGTGGAAACATCTGCCTTTGAATAAGAAGCCATTCCCCTGAAAAGGAAAACAGGTAGAAGAAGCCTCACCAGCACTGAATGTCTAAAGCCCACGAAACACTCACTGTCTTCCCATTCCTGCTCCTTTTTCTTGCACTGGTCTCTGTTCATCACTGTTTTCTAGTCTGTCCTAGTTTTCAGATGTTACAGATTGCTTTTTCCACTCTGCAACTTCCCACCTATCTCTGGCAAAGGTCACAGGAGTCCAAGCTGAGCTCAGAGGGATGCACGACTCAAATGCGTCTGAAGGGAGTGCAGGGCACCTTTGATAAAAGGCTGTCTCACCTTGCAGGAGGAACGTGAGGATGACAATGAAAGCACAAAGGACGGATTATAGACCTTCTCACAGTTTAAAAGGTGTACGTGCCCTTCTGCACAGGGGCTCTGCTCTCCACAGGGCAGTATCCTGTACCCCCCAGCACATCACTTGGTAAAGGATGTGGAAGTGAGCACTTTCCTCCTCCAGAGAGCCAGTTTCCAAGGCTAACTGATCTTAGAGGGTACTCTGACTCCAGTAGCAGTCCTGAATTGGAAAGAGGCAGAAAGACAGGATAAGGCCACTTTGCCTTTCTCCCTTCTCTCAGCTAGGTGATGCTTTCAGTGGATACAGCATCACTAAGTCATGTGCTTGGTGCTTAGCTTAGCAGGCTTTTCTGACAAGTGCTTCAGTACAGAAAAGAAAGTCATGCAGTAACAAAGCTTTGCAGCAAAGTAAATAAAGATTAATTCAGAAGTGTAGGGAGTGCTTGGTAAGGTCACTCAGAAGAAATTGCATACAGTTGAAGCAAAACTCATGGCAATATTAAAGAGAGCTGGGTATGAGCTCCTGTTTGTTTCATTATTGGCTGTAATTAAATAAAACGCACAATTTTCAGAGTTTCAAGATGCCACCACCCCCTACTTTGAATGCACGTTTTTCCCCTCACTGTTTTTGATTTGTTGAAGGCTTATAGCTGACCCCTTTGCCCTGGATCCCAGAGGGTATGCTGGAAGAACTGGCACCAATGGCCTGCAGGACACGTGCCTGGAGGAAGGGCTGACCGCAAATGACTGAGCCAATCTGTCTCAGCAGATAACTGGAGGCTAGGAGCTCCAGCCAGCACACAGGCTCACAGCAGCTGCTGGAACCTCCTCGAGGACACAAATGGGCTACGGATGGCCTCCTGACGTGTACATGTGACAGAGGTACCTGTGAGGGGTGGGAGAGATGCTCATTATTTAAGCTTCTCATCTGAGGAGGAGAAGGGACCCTGTGGTAGATGAGCAGATGTGCCAGTGCTCCCCTTGCACATTTGCTCTCTTTCTCTTCCCTCCCTCCTCTTACATCCTGCAACAAAGAGCACTCAGTGAAAATGAGATTATTTAAACCATCTAATGCTTCCTTCAAAACACTATGTAAACTGTTACTAATTTCCACAACTACCTCTTAAGGTACATAAGTACTTCCCCTTTGTTACTGATAAAGCAAGCAGGAGAGGAGCAGGTTTTTCCAAAGTGGCCTGTGCTTTGGGTTCTCCAGTGCATGATCTTCTTAGGGCCTGGTTTTCAGGAGTGTGTAATACTTGTAATTTCTAAACACAGCCAACAAGAATTGTGAAGCTCCAAGCCTCCGAGCATCTGGCTCCCACTGCCTCAAGTTGGATGGCCAAAGATCAGAGTCCCCTTTAGAAAAAAAAATTACCCAGAGATCACACAGTAAGTCATTGCCTGGGACTGCATTAAAATTCAGGTGTTCCTGACACCCAGTACATATTCACTAAACCCCTCAGCTTTCTGGCTAGCTGACAGATTGCACCATGCCAGGGAAAGGAGCCAACATGACTCATGCTCAATCACCACGATGCCGACAGTATTGAGTGCTGGTTTAGGGGGGTTAAATGCTGTGAATGTGCTAAACATTATCAATATTAAAATATTATTAGTATTATTTATGAGGTATCTCCACATGTCCTAGATGACATTAGCCAAGATCAAATTCAAATTTTCCAAAATGTTACATAAACATGCGGTAAAACATGCTGCTTGCTCCAAAGAGTTTTTAATCTAACTGAACAAGACAGGCTAACAATGCATTGTGATCTCTGCTTTGCACACAAGAAGCCAGAGCACAGAGAAACAAGCTGATTTACCCAAGGGCAGATAGGAGACATGGGGAACAGCTGGGAACTGAGCAAGAGTCTCCCAATTTGTTCTCCAGCATCTTTGACCTAAGACCATTCTCCATCTCAACTACAACTGCATTTGATGAGGACAGCACCCACAGGGAGAATGGTTCTCCCATAAATCTTTCCTGAGAACAATGGAAAAAGTGTCCAGATTCCACTTTATAGAGGCAAGTAATGTACTGCATATAGATTACTGTAAATGTAGGGCTCCCTGCACCCATTCAGAGAGATCTCTGGCTGTTCAGGTGTGCAGTGCACAGACAGGCAGGAGCCAGAAGACCTACCTGTGCTCTCTACCTCCACCTTCCACCGATACCTTCATTAGGATCTCAAGATAAAATTCAGCCCATACTTATGACAGTGCAACACTAAGTCCAGTCTAATACCCACACATCTTTCTTTTTTCCAATCTACCAAAAAATTTGCTACCTTACAAAGGCACTCCAGGTCCCTTCAATAAAAGCGTGCTATGTAAGCACAAATTAGCAACGCGTTTGACTGCAGAACAGCCAGGTCCAAAAAAGGCAGTTCCTACACAGCAAGTTACTAACAGCACAGGCTAGCTAAAGCCTCCATCATCAGTACGGCATAGTTCAGCTACCTCTTTGATGTCTTTCTGCCTGTTGTATTCATCACCTCTTCAGATTTAGGACTAGTAGTACATTGCTGTTACCACATTTGTATTCCTGTGACCTATTTGCTTTCATATAGATTCAACTTCACACTCAATTTATTCTGGAGTTTTTGACAGCCTCTGGAAATACATGCCTCTTCCTCTTATTTACAGCCTAACTTATTTTTCCCTGTACAGTTTCCAGTCAGAAACTATGGATGTGCATTAATCTCATTCCATTTTGGACATACTGGTTACAGCCTAGCTCATTGCCCCATCCTTTCCAGACATGCCAAGTATTTCCCTTTCTCTTTTCAGAGTCTTTCTTATGAGCCTATTGGTTTTGTTATGATTTTTAACAACCATCCCCAATTCTGTGTGACTCTGCAGAAGCTGCTCCTTTATTGGATTACTCTTCACTGTCTCACAGCCATTCATCTTCCGTCACGTTAATTACTGAGCACCAAAGGATCACTTGCATTTCCATTGTCCCATGCAGGTTTCATTGCCTTCTCCACTAGTCAGCTACCCTCAGATTCTTCCCCCCTCTCCACAGTACGTACACTGTTTAAGTACTGCCCACTTAACTACCTCATTTCCAGCAGCCTACTTCCCTTTTGCTCATAGCAATAAAGTGACTTTACCATAAAGATGGGATAAAGATGATTGTTTAGCTGGGACATAGGTAGTGCAAAATATTGGTAAGCAGAGTACAAAACCCAGCCATCTTGCCCTGCCCCAGAGGACAGGGCTCAGGCAGGGTGACGGCAGCCTGCAAAGGCCCACCGCAGGGAAGGCTGCGTCATGATGCAGATGTTTCACCTCTGAAACCCCCTGGATCAGTAGATCACCAAGCCAAAGAGAGACAGCAAGTTACTGATAACCTGCCCAGCTCAGCAAGACGAGACATTGGCAATGGTGGGCAACGGCGACCAGATATATGCGATAAATTCATTCTTTGTGGATTAGGACGGCTGCTTCATGCCCAGTGCAGCCCTGCCAAGGGCCCATCAGGAGCAGTAGCTTCATATGCTGTTCTCAGAGTTAACACACCAGCTACTACTAGACTCAGGATACCTGCAGTTCGCAGACCCATCACCTTCTGCAAATTTATTCTCCTACTCCTTACACGCAGCGTATGCCTTTCCAAATAGATCTAGCCGTGACTTAAGAAAGCTCACATCACCTCTACACAATCTTTTCCTTCATCTGAGAATGATTCTTCCTGTCCAGATACAATCAGACATGGAGCCAGCAGTGCACTAGAAAAGACTACCGTAGAAGCTTTAGCTTTAGGTTTTCTTGCTAATAATCTACCCTTATATTTCAAGAATTCTTTCCTGCAGACTCTTATATCACTGATACCAAGATGTACCATGATCACAGGCTCCTTCACAGCCGTCTCTAATGTACTCACATACCTCATGGGATTTGACACCATTGTATCCAGTAGGCAAATTATCTTACAGGTCTCATGGCCATCGCACATCCAGCTGTCTGCATGGCAGGCTACAAAATTATCTCCTCTCCCCATAACACATCACATCCACTCAGCTTATGCAGCCAACGCAGCAACTACCAAACCCAAACCAGAAGCTGTCTGTGCTCCTGCACAAGCTGACATCTCTCAAACCCAGAATGCTACCTGGCTAGGAAAGCAATGCAGATGCAAACTGACGGTACCAAGTGCGTCCTCAGCAGCAGCAAGGTGCTACTGAGCTTGACGGGAGCTCTGGAGAGTCGGGAGTTGGAGGGAAAGAGTCCCTTCCTCTAGTTGCATGTCTAATACTCCACGTATTAGTGCCACGTACATGTGCTTCTCCAAGCAGAAGTAGACCACGGCCCTTGGCCTGTCCCACTTCAGCTTACCTGTGGCAATTCAGCGATGACAAGACTTGACAAGGAATGTGAGGAAAATGCAGAAAAGAAGACTTTTCCTGGAGAGTCAGGAGGCAGAGAGAGGCCTGAGGGATGAGAAGTCATTGCTGTGACCTGTGCCTCGAGCATCCACCCATATTGCTACCAGGACGTGCATTGTTTCACTTGTCCATTCCCATAGGACGTTGTGTTGCACGGGAAGGATGTCTATTGTGGTCCAAGTCAGGTAAGGAAGCAAAACATTTTCCCTCAGGTAGCTGCAGTCACCACTCATCAAGGAGGAAAAGGGACAGTCCTGCCATAGCACGTCTTTGGAAGAGGAGAAAACCCCTCTGTACCACCAGTTTTCTGGAAGAAAAGTTGCCATACCCATTCCTACAGCACGAAGCTGAAGCAGGAGGCATCTGCACCTCCACAGTGTGTAAAGCACAGCCTCCTCTTAGGCATGCTTTGAGCACCCACTTAGCCTCACCGCATTTAAAGAGCTTTCACATTATTTACAACAGGGAGCAGAAGAAAAAGAAAAACAGAGCGTAGGTCAGGATAGTAAAGACAGACTTGGTATGCCTGGAGGAGCCAGCCACTGAGGACCCGCAGTAAATCTCAAAAAAGAGCTCCCATCACTTTCCCAGAAAGAACAGCCTGTCCCTAAAGCCAGCTCTTCTCCCAGCCCCTCTGCCATCAGGGAGGATGACAAATCACCACCAACACCCAGGTGACCGAGGTCCTGCGCCCCGTGGGGCGAGGGACCCTTGCCAGGCAGCGGCCAGGGCAGCCGCAGCATCCCTGCTCTGGAGCCAGCCGTGCACTTGAACCCCTGCATGCTGTGCTGGGCTGATAAGGTGTTTCTCCCCCTCCTTGCTCTCCACCCTTCCCACCCACCTGCCACTAAGATGGGGGAGAAGGGTACGGAGGAAAATCACAAATATGCACCAATGTTTTGTGCGTGGTGACCCCTATTATAATTTTTTTTGTTGAAGTCCAGCTTCATTTCTCCAGGGTAATTAGTTCTAGCGACCCTTCAAATATACTTTTCAGCCTCACAGAGCCATAAATTTCCAAGTGACAATCACCATGCTGGGCGGCACTGTCATGTACAAAGCTCTTTGCTGGTCCTGTCTATCTCTCCATGCTTTAAGACCATTTCTGTGAAGCCTCCCTGCACACACACACGCCTGATCCTTTCCTCCCCCATTAGCAGTCACACTTTTCTCTCACACTCCTCCTTTCGGCTTCCTGGATGCTGCCTTACAGGGTTTTGTTTGAAGGTGTATAAAAAAGAAACGATAGACTTGTTGGCCCTGTTATAGGCTGCTGCATGACAGCTTTTCAAAGGAAGTAAGCCTATGCATGTGTAACATATACAAGGATATAGGCCACATATGCAGGACAATCATCAGCTGATACAGGTCTTTCATTGGGAAGGCACATACATTCAGGTGTTTTGATAGTTTGTCTAGTGTTTTATTTCTTCACCTAGCATACCCAGGCTTTCTGATGGCACATTTGATGCACATGTTATTTTTAAATGGTCACAGTGCTGTATTTTAAGCCAGTAATACTTATTTGGAAACTTAATCTTTCTTTTCAGGCAGCGTTTTCTTCCCATGTTTGAGAATTCCCCTACTTTTTCAAATTAACCCTTATTTAAGAGATCATTATTCCCTATCCTCATTGCACGGAAACCCTGTGCTCTGCAGAAGGAACTGCTGTGATCCTTTAATGCCTTCCCCTGCAACTACCACCATCAAGGTCCAAAACAAAGCCACTGAGGTCAGCAAACCCCCACATACTGCACAGACAAGGTCCCAAGTAAAGCAACCACTTTTCAGCCCACAGCTCAGAGACAGTGAACTTGTCCAAACACAGAGAAGACTTTGACAATTTGAGGTGGGGCTAGACAACCATTTCCAGCTCCCCTTTCTGGACTCCATCAAATTTTTGCCACCACACCTCTAATCTCAATAGCAATAATTTGGGAATCTATATTTAATTTGTTGCATAATACATAAAGAGGGAGTAGTGTGGATGTGCATGTCTATGTTTGTCTGCTTGTTTGGGGAAGAGTAGAACTAAATCATTCCCTCTTCACCCAGCCACTGTGACCACTCTGGGTCAGGTTTTTGGCTTCTCATTTCTCATCTCAGAGCACTGTCCCCACCAACAGTTCCACCAGCAGGCTGGTGAGACACAGCATGAGACTGGGATTAAAGCAACCAGGGCAGAGGAGAGCAGGAACCCATAAAACACACGTCACTCCCAGGGAAACACAGCCAGTTTTGTACCTGATCCAGGGAGAGACAATCAGCCTTCCTTCCATAGGAAGGAGGCTCCCACTTTCTAGCAACACTCCTGCTTCCCTTCTAGTTGTGAAATGGATCCAAAAAAGTAAAAAAAAAAAAAGTAGTTTAGTATTGGAGAAGCTATCATGGGTCATATTTTAGATGTTTAGAAACAATAGATGGTTCTTTCCAGCCCCAGTAGAGTGAGGCTGATAGCACATTACACACCTGACCCTGGCAGGGACAGAAAAACAGCTGCAGGAAAACAAATCTGAATTACCCAAGCCTTTCATAATGCAGCCGCTTTCTAATGTGCTTTAGAGCATGTGGTGGTGTGATGGAAAGGTTTTATTAACACAGAACCTACATAACTCAATTGTAAGTTTTAATCCATTCCACATCATGCCAACGAAGCCTGCCTGCCTAATCCTCATTCTACAGCTGGAATAACAGAGGATGGTGGCTCAGCTTGAGGAAATAAACTGGGACAACTCCAGTGCTTACCACGCAATGGCTTTCCAAAAAGGTCCTATATTTGTACCTGGGCAGGAATAGCCCAGAACTCCATCAGTCAGTGGAGCTCTCCACCAGTTTGTGTATCTCAATAGACAGTCCTGCAAACCTCTGTGGCAGAGGGGCAGACACAGATCCTGCTCACCCCTTCTTACTGGGGGGGGGAAGCTCCCGCAGAGGTATAGGGTGGGGAACAGACCACGACAACTGCTTCAGTCTTGCCAGTGTAACCCAACGCTACGTGTGGGACAAGACCACACAGCTGCAGTCAAAAGCAGAGCTCAAATTTGTTATGGTCGATTTATTAGACCACTTGCAGATGCATAATCATGTTTTCTGCAACGCAGAGATAGCCTTGGACATCCTTGACCTTGTTTTGAGACACACACTGAAAACTGCACAAAAAACTACCTCGTAGCAGGTCACACCCATGGGAGCTGGGCTTGTTGGGAAAGTTGAAGTGGAAGTAGAGAAACACCGAGCACATGCTGTCTAGTAGGGAAGCCAGCTGGTAGGCCTGAAAGACCTTTCCCAACTTTAACACAGAAGATGCAAGACACAGGGCCTTTATCAATTACCACAAAAAAAGCTGGATGGATTTGGTGCTTGCGACAGCATGATGAAGAGACAAGCTAAAATCCAGGACAGGGCTTGCAAGACCAAATTCAATCACTTGGCTCTGTCACTTCTGATTTCAGATTAAAACTTCCACCTCTTCCTACAGCAGCACCTCCAGCTTGCCCAGCCCTAATGCACAGGCTGGTGAAACATTTAGTTGTGGTTATAGCTTCAAACCTAGGAAAAAGCTCTCCATCAGGCTCCTTTTGCTGGCATCCTGTGGACAGCATCTCTGTTCAAGCATTTCTGCTCTCTTTGCCATGAGGTTACTCTGTTTCTAGACTACACAATTATATTATGAAGGGTCATTTATGAAGTTTCTCAGCAGTGGTATCATTTATTTGAAGATGATCAAATCTAGATTAAAAAACAGAAATGCAGATCCCTATCATGTTGCTGGATTTGTAGGGAGGGAGGAATTGTTTGTTTTTCACTGACCCTTTAAAACAAGTGTTTTCCTGTCTGGATTAGAAAACATGCCACGTCTGAGTAAAATTTAACTCAAATCTCCTTTCTGTTTTCTGTTGCTCTTCAAACAGGGAATTTCAGAGACTGCTTCACTGATGAGAAAAAAATGGATTTGGTTTATTTCAGGAGCGGAGGTTGTGCCTTGGTTCTCTCTGATATATGGAACATCCCTTGATTGTGTAAATGCATCCTGATGGTGTCTTTGTGTTCCTGTCACTCCTGATTTATGGGGGCCTTTTCTCTACTCAGAAGAAGAATTTGCATTTCAATTTCCATTACTCATACCTCTCCCCGCAGCGCTCCAGCCCTGGAAGGGAGCTCATGCTCTGCTTGCCCCCAGCTGCCCCACATTGCACCGGCATCAGGGAGAATACAGGAGCAGAGGTGGTACAGGCACTGCTCTATGGGAACATAGAGATCTCCATTGAGATATATGTTTGCTTATGCCCAACAAGGACCCTTAACACGTTTGGTCCTGTTTCTCACCCCTTCCTCAATGCTGTGATGGAGGGGAAGTCAGCAGCCCTGTGTCCTGCCTGGTTCCCAACACAGGCTCTCACTTGCTCACCCATTCTGCAAGAAACAGCAGCCAACAAGAGAGCAAGAAGGACTTGGATATGCTCAGGCTTGTCCCCGCAGGTGATTCACCCCACTGCCTTCTCCATTCTTCCAGGGGTGGCAGAAGGGTGAGCGGGAAGCCCTCCCTGGAGGACTCATCCCTGCCTTGTTTCCTGCAGGGTTGTCCCTGTCCTGACAACAGAAGCTTGCAAGCAGACTCCTATCCAAAATCAACCGAGAGCACAGCGAATGTCTTGGACAGGTGGGTTAAACAGGGGTCCAAAAGCCACTCTCCCTCCTAGGCTTCATCCTTACTTCTCCTGCAAACCCTGATGGCCACAATAAGTTCCTGTGTCAGCCCAGGCTCTGCGTTCCCGGCACAGTATAAACCCTCCGAGCCTGCACGAGGGGTGGGCTTGGAGCCAGCAACATGTGGGAAACCACACAGGCTGCGTTGCAGACCCCACTGTCCACCTCACAGCTAAACTTGTGCTTTGATGGATGTAGTTCATGTCTACCCATGAAACATTACAAGCTTTGAAAGGGAAAAAAAAAAAAGAAGAGAAAAAGATAGCTTCAAAAACGGAGGAGGAGTTGCCAGGACACATCAAGCTTTAAAGATGTGAGTCGCAGAAATGCATTAAGGCTCATTCTTCAGAGCTGTCAGCCCTGCAGCCGTTATCAAAACTAAACTCTGTTAAAAAAAAAAAAGAAACAAACTGAACCTTATTGAGTGTTTGTTTGGACATTAAGGCTATGGATTCCTAACAGGCTGTTAGAAGTCAAATGTCATGCCATGTGCCATAAGCCTGCATCTTCTTAATTTGCAATGGCCTGAAACAATATATTAAAAAAATACATTTTGCTTCAACTTGTTTGAAGTACATTGTTTTGACCTAAGGGTTTTGACTATCGCCCATTACCATGTTGACTTTTACATTATCATACAAAGCCAAAATGAAACATGCTGAGCTGATTAAAACATGCACATCATTTCCAGGGGGTGGAGGGGTGACAGTAAATTTATTCTGATTTCACTGAATCAGCAATTTCCAACTGAAACCAGTTCCAGGGCAAAGTTCTGCAGAAGCACCAGCCAGAACTCACATGCTGTCCCCAGTGTGCACCTGAGACATATGCATATATAGACAGCTTCAAACACCCAACTTTAGTCCCTTTTTCTCCACTGAGCTCCTTTTTTTTGCTTTCAGAGGTTTGTACCTTATTATGTTAGGCAGTATCTGCCCTATTTATCCAGCTCCCAGCTGGCTGCAGAGGAGCTTTCATCAGTGGGTCTGAACTCACAAATGCTGACACAGAGATTATCTGCCCTGTGAAGAACAGTTTAACCAGATTAATCTGTGGGAGATCCCATCAGCCTCTTCCCTGCAGAGCCCTACAGCGAAGGACCGGCATAATCTCACAGCCTATGGTGTGTGGCCCCCCAGGAGGAAGCTATCCCATTCCCCAGGACACCTAATCCTGTTTTCCTCCTTGGCTTGGCCCCTTTGCAGTGTTCACTATCCGCTTTAGGGAAGGGCCAGCCCGAAGGACACGAGGGGCTGTGGTGGGATGGGGCAGGAGACGGCACCCTCATTTTCCACACCCTGGAGCTGGCATTCCCCCAGCAACTCATGCAGTTGCAGAGGAGACGGGAGCAGGAAAGACCAATCAAGTCACATCTTACACAGACTCTTAAATAAGGGAGGAATATTCAACACTAGCATTTCTACTACTAGCTCTTTTTTTTTTTTTTTTTTACTATCCCCCACCCCCCCCTTCAAGCCTAGCTTTAAGCATCTTAAAATGGGCTGATTTTAAGGTGAGCTAGAAATGCGGGCAATGGATGATGACTAACACACTATGAATGACAGAAACTTGGTGGAACACTAAAAAGCAAATGGGCTATTATAATACCTGGCTGCAAGTTATATAGAAAAGTGGGTTCAAGCCAAAGGGTTGGAGGAATAATGCAGTCTTTTAAATACCTCCATGGAGTTAACTCAAACCTTAAAACTCTTAAAGGGAAAAACTAAGTGCAGAAGATCATACCATCAACTCTGCATGCATTCACAAGCCCAGCTGTAATACATTTATAACCCCATGCTGCACATTTATCAATAGGGCTCTAGATAAAGACAACTGGGCATGCAGCTTTGAAAGAAACAGTGGCACAATTTAAAGAATATTAAGATGAGGGAATTCACCTGTAAGCTGTCACAAAGAACATAACAGCTCCTCAGCACTTTAAACAATTGCTTCTTGCAACAGCTAATTCAAGCACCCACAAGCAAAAGCAGCTATTCCTGACTTCATTTTCAGTAACATGCAAGAACTAATTCAAGAAGTGACAATATCCAAGCCCTTAAGTAATAGGGTTCACAACGTAATTAAGTACAATGTCCTAGGAGGAGGCAGTGAAGAGATACACAAGTGACACTAGATTTTAGGAAAGTGTTTAGAGCACAACAAGAGTCACTCAAAAGGACATTAGTTCACAGTAAAGAAAGCAAGTGCTGTACAGATGGTTTGAATAATACATAAGTGATGTGGGAAGGGAGCTCTTGGGGGGGTCACAGAATCTGCAGAGGATACAGGTTATTTTGGGCAGGTCAAAACAGCCTCTCAAGACCAGAGAGGACTCTTAGGTACCAGAGTGAGACTTAACCAAGCAAGGCAGATGGCCAACACAATGATAAGTGACACTGTGTCACTAAAAACAAAGTGATTATCTTAGAAAACCTGCATTAAAGCTGCGCCAAGTCAACTCGCAGGATTTTGAGCAGCACCGGCCTGTGCAAGGGAGCTGGGGTCCCTGCATCCAGGTCAGCACTCTTCGGCCGAGCACACTGCCATCAGGCAAGGTATTCAGCTGCAGAAGGACTGGGAGGAGGAAGGCCACAGATACTAGGCAGGACTGGCCACTTCAGATTGCAATGGATTTTGCAGAACCTGAGCAGGTTTAGAGAGACGCAACAGAAGTGATGGACAGCCTGGGAACACTGTCCTCTGCAAGGAGAGGGGAAACTTCAGGCCTGTTTCTGGTCCCTTTTACCAAGGAAATCCTCTTCCCCACTACAAGCACCAGTTACATTAGCAACACCCTTGATTCCTTCTAGGACTGTCACCACAGTATACTACTGTTTGAGATTTTTTGATCTGCTGCTGCATAGTTCCTACATCTGCTGTAGAGCACACAAATATTTCATGACCTCTGACGTGTGAGAGTACATTTTTGGCAGTTCTTTCTGGACTTAACAGCACAGTGGCTCGTGATTGCAGGGTGCTGGATAAGGCAACTCCAGCCATCACTTTTGGTCTCAAGCTCCTCTGAACAGGAAAATTGATAGAAGTGTATAAAATAACAAAAACGGTAACTGGAGAACTTCTGTGCTCCCAGCACAGGACCAAGCAATCCATAGGAAAAACCATACCCAGAGTTATCATCACTAGAGAGACCCAAAGCCCTTACACCAATCTCTAACCCATACACGTGGGATTAATCCACCCCTGCCTGCAGTGAGGTCTGGACACCTCAGGAGGTGCTCCCTGCTGCTGTTAATCACCAGCAGTTATTGTACTGGACCAGCCCCAGCTCAGCCATTCCTCTTTCAACTGAGCTGGATGACATTTATAATCAAGGCAATCACATTTACTGCTTGATTTTTTTTAAAGTGCCTAAGCATACAGGGGTCATAGGTGGACAAGCAACAGGTCTCCAAGCTGGAGCATGGAACAAGTAAGGCATCACGTAAGGGCAGCTGTGAGTAACAGCAGATGAAGGGGGCATCAGCATTAACTTTTCTAACACTCACTCAGGATGAGAGTTTGCTCTCATCATTTTGAGTCAGACCTTCACAGATCAGGCCAAGCAAACCCCACTTAACACCTTATTTTCAATTTATAAAAATAATTGTTTGTATTAGTACAGCTGCTATGATTCATGCTAGTTAATACCCCAGAAGGTAGAGACACCTTTCAGACAGCTGTCACCTTCCACACCAGTCACTGTCAGAGAGGCCAGAGCAACACTTCAGACTTAGCCCAGTACTAGAAGGGCCCAACATCCTTATCCTCTTCACATCAGCTTCTTCTGTACGATAAGCAGGCGGAAGAATGTTTGCTTAGCTCAGCATCCAGGGAAAACACTTCTACAAGATTGTATTGCACTGGGATGCTGCAGCGACACAAGCCAGTTTCAGGATCAGTAGATTGCTTTGCCAGCCAAATTTTTTGCAATATTTTATTTATCTCAGCTAGCCTGAGTGCCAAATGCCCAAGCCTTCTCTGAGCTCCAAGCTCCTTTTCAGTCATGGCACTTGACCATCTTTTCTCTATGGATTGCCAGACAATCTGAACAGTCCTCCCAATTCCTAATTAATTTGCCACTCATTTCCTTATCATTGAAAAAGCATATGCATGCAGGATTGCAGCTTACACAGGTGTATTATGAGCAGCTAGAGCATGTGTCACTTCCTTTCAATGCAAGATTGGTCTAAATCTCAATAATGTCGCTCCCTGCCTGCTGCTGCTTTTCACTGCTCCCAGGATATTGTTTATTCCTTCTCACATCCCTCAGGGTATTCCTCATCTCTTGTTCCTTTTGCAGCACTTCCCACTCCTTCCACCCTCCTCCCAGGTCCCCTGCCCCACTGTCACGATTCCAGATTTCTTCTCCTCTGTTACTCTCCTGCCACCTTGCTAGATGTCACTACTTATACCCCCTGCACATTCCCACCTTTGCCCTGACGTATTCTCACTTTGCAGTCCTCCTTCTCAGGAAAGCAGGGGGAGGAAATGCCACCTCTCATTTTTATATACAGCATAAACCCAGCCTGTTTTTAGATCAGGCTCTGGCAGAGCCAGAGCACTGGAGCTGCCTGGGATAGCTAATGATCTCATCTTCTGCAAAACATGAGCTTTTCTCTTGGCTCATTCTCCTTGACCTTAGCACAGCCTTAAATATTGAGCTGCTGCATCCTCCTGGAATTCAGCACTGACATCTCTTGCTCCTGCCCAGCTTCTCCTCATCTGTGATACAGCTGCTCTCCCTCCTTCTGTAGGCAACTCCTTTGTCTGTAGTGCTATCTCCATATGTGCTCTTGCCTGCTGTGGCCTTCTGATCCCCTTTTTTAAAGCAAAACCATAAGTGGTCCCTCCTGGACTGCAGCAATACCTGGAAACTGCTGCCATCGTGGATGGGGGTGCTCCCAGACTTTACCACTCCTGACAACAGCACCCAGTAAAGTCTAGGACACCACAAAGACTTGTGGTTTTGGCTACAGCCAAGCAAACAGTGATAGGGCTTCCAGTCTGGCTGACCGGTAATTGCCATATTCCTTCTTAATTTTGTGCTTCTCTCCCTAGAAACATGAGAGTCAGCAGTGGCAGAGGCACACGCAGCAGCCAGTCCTTTTCTCTAGGCTCCGACTAGAAGGATCCTAGCAACGTGGCTTCCAGTACATTTGAGCTGGGTTGCAAGTGTCACAAGCCATGGGGCATTCATCAGCTTAACTTCACAGGCACAAAGCTCTTTTGAATATTCAAAATATTTTGTCCCTTTCCTCCTCCATAAGCCTCCAGCATTTCTACAGTCTTAAAGTAAATCCTCTCCATCCCTGGGACAGAAACTTCTCCTATTGTTTTAAATTCCTTCCAGGCTCCCCCTTGACTTGTTGTTAAGTCAAACCACCCATAATTGGCACTTTAAATCTTTCCTGCTGAAAAAAAGCTCAATCCTTCCAGATCCTTCAGCATTTCTCCTTTCTCTTTCACTGCTTTTCTTATTTTGCTCTTCCCAGAATCCCCCCAGAGCTCAGAGTACTCAATGTGTAGCAACCCCTATCCCATAGGAAAAAGGAGTACTACATGCCAGGTCTACAGTATGATGTCTTGCTGTACACCTAAACAAACTCTTTAAAGCAGGGACCATGTTCTCTTCCTATATTTATATGGAGTCTACCACAAGCAGCTCCTGATCCTCCTACACAATAGTGACAGCAAGGTGCTCTGAACCGCAGAATTTATGAAGCTTTTATGATTTGTGTCTTATGCCTCCAAAAGTCCTTTTCAGGAACAGGTCTCTGTCCCAGCGGTCCTGAGGCTTCCCCTTCCCACTTCAGAAAGGGTTGCAGAGGATGAGACACAAACATGAGGCACCATTAGTGCTGCTGCTCACAAAACTTTCTTCATCCTCTCTGGGTTTGCAACACATAAGAAAGATGGACAACACATCTCAGGTCGACTTCTCCTGCAACTCTACGCACTCTGCATCACACCACAATGTTTTACTTCTTCCCTATGTTCCCAACATCTTCTCAACAGTTTACCACCTCCCCAGCCTAGGTCCATTCCTTGTTCCCACCACAGCACCCGACTCAGCACAGTGTGCCCTACCAGCAGAGCAAGCAGCAGCCACCATCGCTGCTCCTGCACTGCACAAGTGCTGGTTGGCCATCTGGCACAGCAGGCTGACCGGCCAGGGGGTCACTGCCTTACAGTGGCTGGTGGACCAAGCAGAATAGATGAGGACTCTGCTCTGCCCATCCTTCCTTTAGTGAGGGCACCAGTAGGACCACTTTCCTCCATCCACCCACCGCAGGTTATGAGATTGAAATTGGCCAAGAGGTTCTTACAGGGGGGCATCAATCACCTCCACTTCATTTCCTTAGGAAACAGAGCTAAAAATAACAATAGTAATAGCATTAACAGTGCAGCCCAAGACTGCACCAAGCTTTTCTTCTGATACATTGATTTTAACTTCATATCTAATTTATCCACCTTTATTACCTGTAGGACTCTCTAAACATGTGCTGCACATCTGAACAGCTTTCAGATGTACAGATGGGAAGTGTTATTTAGTAGAGGAGCCTTATTAATCATCATTACGGTTTCCCTGAGTCTCCCTTCCACTGCAACCTTCATCATGCTTTCGTTTCCTCTTATCCTGACCCATTTCCCTATTTTGCCTCAAGTCCCAGTTCACTCAAACACGCCCCCAATATCACTCTTACTGCTAGTGTTGTACAAGGAAAAGCTATCATCTTTCTTGCACTTGAATAACTTCATTAATCTCCAATTCATTTAAAATAAACTAGTTTAACATTCCGCCTTTTTGAAATTCCTGCTCTGGCCTCTTTTCATTCCTTTTCTGCACTAAAAGTGAAACAATACTGCTGAAGATTGACGGGTCAGAAGGAGAAGTGGCTCAGGAACAAACCAATATGGTAAAAAACAAGAAGCTGCTACTCCCAAATATTACACCAATGATCTCTACATGACTTGCAATAAGGCAGCTCCATCACTTAAAAATTCAGTAACATCAACCCAGTTGGGGAATTAGCAGGCCACACATTGCATTTAGAAAGCATCTCAGGAGCCAACCCAGAGACCTCTAGACAAGGAAGTTTTCAAGTTAGGCCCACCAAATGGCATGAAATAACCTTTAAAAGCAGAGTACCTAAACATCTGGAAGAACACGCTGTGACAAACTCCAAGCTTCTTTTTTATATACACACCAAAGAAAATCATGTCTTACCACCCCCCAAATATTTTAAACATGACAAGCTAGTGAATGAATGAAATTGGTCAATGTTTACACCCCAGCAGAATTAAAATCCTTACTATCGCAGTGAGTTAATTTTGTGGTGGATAGAGATTCATTTCTAGGCTGTGTCACATGTTACTTAAACACACTTATCTGGAAATGAGAACACCCAGTGAGTGACAAAATTGCAGACACCAAGTTATCTGAGGTAGCAAAGATCAGAAGGAACAGGGAAGAACCTGAGTGAGACCTAAGCAAATAGACAATGTGATAATAAGTTATATTCAATATCAGTAAATGCAAATAATACCTCTAAAGAGGGGAAAACTGTACATTATTCACACATCTTTCAGATTTATGAAATAACTGTCTTACCAAAGAAAGGAATTGAGATGGCAATAGGAACAGCTGAATGCTGAGCTCAGCTTACCGTGCAGCTGTGGCAAAAAACCCAACCACGATGTCAGAACACAAGAGGAACAGGATGAAATGATACAAAGACTATGCTGAGCCCTCTAATTCAGGGGTGGGATCACACCCAGATTATTATATGCAGTGCTGGTCACCATCTCAAAGGAAAAAAACTGAAATGGAGAGGGTAGGTAAAACATAGCCATGACCATGATCACACTACGCAGTTTAAGAGGAGATACGCTGATAGCTCTTGTAGATGGAGTACTGACCTGGCCTAAGGCCATTCCCCATGTCTTTACCTTCTCCACTGCATTTCAGGCAAAACAGCCGCCTGGATTTCCCCACATATCACTCCCTACCAAGGTGTTTCAGTTGCTTCAGGACTGGCCCGCAAGAATCAATTCTTGCATTGAATTTAACTCCTATGAATATTAAAGCTCATAGCTGGAAACATCTCTCATTTTTTCAGTAGTTGATTTCCCCCTTCCCTCCACTGTTGCTATTATTGAATTCCCTACTTCTGTTATGTAATTTGTGCTATTGTGTTCAGAGAAAACAGCTAGCACGGCAGATAGCACATGAAATAAGATGATATTGTATCACTTATCTGAAAATCTGTGCTTACAGCAGAGGAGAAAGGAGGAGAGAGGGTGCCTGCAGAAAGAGCAGGCGGGTGGTCTGGGAAGGTACCTGGACTGGAACAACAAGGTGGGCACTGCCTCATGGTACTGCATATGCCACTCAACAGCAAGCAGCCCAGGGGAGATGGCACACATGTATCACAGATCCTCGTCCCCACCATCCCAGGTGATGCTCGCCGAGGAGCAAAGCAGACACATGCAGCAAAAGGGGTCCTCCATCCCTTTTCTTCCTACACCAGGGAAACAGCCTGCAGCAGTGCAGGCTCCTGGCAGCTCTGGGAGTTGCCAGCTACTGGATCCTGCTTTGTGTTTCTGAAAGAGAAGCTGTGGCAGAAATGATAAAACTCTCCTCCATTTGGACGAAAGAAAGGATTTTGTAGCACACGGGTTTGCTTTGGCTAATTAAAAGCACAAGGCCATGCAAGGAAAGCAGTGCTTTAATTGCTGAAAATAGCTGGAATTAAAACTAATCATGAGCATTTAGCACACCACGGATAAAGATGTTTGAAAGTGTTTCTGCCAGGGGCCTGTAGGCTGCCTTTACATAGCTACAGGAAAAAGGTACACAGTCCCTCGCTAATGCAGCATCACGTAAACCTGTTTGCCTGTACACTCCACCACCCTCCTCCGGGGGCTTAAGAGCCCTACCAGGAGGGGACAGAGTACCAGGGCTCCGAGTACCAGGGCTCCAATCCTCCAGCAGCAAAGCCCAGCTCCCACCTTGACACAAAGTCACTTCACTCCCCGACCAAGGGAGTCTCTCCAGACTGTGCGTCAACGGGCCAAGGAGCAGGAGACCCCCAAAGGCAGAAGGAACCACAGCACCCATCCCCTTCCCTCTGTCTCCTGCTGCAGCTCATTAGACCCTGCAGTCATGGCTCTGCCTCCAAGATCTTCCTCTTACTCCCTTGCAGTCATGACTCTGCCTCCAAGATCTTCCTCTTACTCCCTTGCAGTCATGACTCTGCCTCCAAGATCTTCCTCTTACTCCCTTGCAGTCATGACTCTGCCTCCAAGATCTTCCTCTTACTCCCTTGCAGTCATGACTCTGCCTCCAAGATCTTCCTCTCGTCACGCTCAACGGTGGTGCACTGGGGCTCTCTGGTCTGGAAGGTGCTACAAAAATGGCTCCAACAACAGCAATCTACCACCCACTCAGCCAACCTTGAAAGAATCAGTAAAGCAAAGTCCATCACAGCTCTGAAGTATCTAGTGGGTGTTCACTTTGCAGCACAGGGATGGACAAACTCCAAGCTCCTAAGCCAACCCAACCACATCAGACAGCCACCACACACATACCTCATACTGCTGAGGGAGGGTGGCCAATTCACCCCCACCTACCTCCTACCCCCAAAAGCCTGAGGCCCCAACGTACCCGGCAGCTTTCCCATCAACCAAGCCCTGCTCTCTGACACAGACCCAAAATAGAAAATCACTTGAAGCACACTCATATAGCTCATGGGCCACCAGTTGGCCTAGCTAATTCATTAGTGGGGCCTTTCCTTTTAATCTGTTACAACATTAAGTCCTTGGCTCCATTGGAGATTCCCCCAAATGTGGGCAGAGCATAGCTTCAACAAGTCCTACCCCTGAGCTTTGAAGCAAGTTTCTTTTATTCATTTCAGGTTATATCAGGATAGTGCACTCTTTCCAGGTTCCTAGGAATTTCCTACATCTCCATTTTCTAGTATCCTCCTACAGACCCTAATCATGAATGATTTATAACCAAATTCAAAAGAAAGGGGACTCAGCTTGCAATTCTGAATGGCTTCTCCCTACAAATTGTCTGTTACTCCTCTTGCTAACTTTCTACTGTATTTCTGAATATTCAAACTGCTCAGGAAATGCCCTCTTCATTCATTAATATCATACTTCAGCTACTTACACACAGCAAAGATGTACAAGTGAATAATTCTAGCACATAATCACACGGTCGTATAAAACCAGCACTAGAAGTGAAACCACTTTTGGACATCTACCGCAGGTTGTATTTTCGTGAACCCATAGCTCAGCGGTCACACCAGGCCATGCAGGCGAAGACATCTGCGTGCGTGAAGACAAGATCCATTGTGTGAATGGCAAAGGTCTGTCACGCTGCACTGGGATTCAGAATTTAAAGTCCACAGGAGAGTCCAACTAGATTGCTTCAGCAGCACTTTCACAGGCATGTTTTCTGCCCTTGGCCACACTCAGAGAGGCCTAAGACTGCTGGAGGACTGAAATTATTTAAACTGACCTCCTGTGTGACAGACAGACAACATAACAGTTACCTTGCAGACCTAAATGAGATTCCAGTGTTTTAGTGGTACCTGGTGGCACACGTTCAGCCATATGAGTATCTGGCCATAGAAATTCGAAGTGCTTTTTTTACAATGGGTCTTATTTAACACTCCTAAATGATAAGTGCCAAAACTTCACTATTTCCAACTGAATGATTATGAGAAGTTATTTTTGTCAGCTTTTCCCTAAAAGAGGCAAGCTTGTCCTTATCCAAGCAGCAGATCCCTTTGCAATACTTCCACTATCAAATCCTCTTTTACTGACGACAAGGTTAGCAGCCCCACTTTACCCTCAGAGCCCTTACCACCCCCCCGGGAGACTGCCTCTCCCCCATGCCAAATTCACAGCAGAGATGCTGAGCCATGTCCCTTCCATTCAGGACCAAGATGGTGAACAGTCAACTGTCAGCCAAGGTGATCCCCACTCAGATCCCACAACTGGCCAAATCAGGCAGCATGCTGTAAATCCAAGGAAGGTTCAGGAGTCCATGCTCTGCCCCAGCAGCATAAGCAGCTAAGAGCATATAGGGCTATATTCACAGGACTGTAACCAGTAGGTTAAGGAAAGTGATTATTTCCCTTCACACAGTACTTGCTACACCATATATGGATACTTGGTTCAGCTTTGGATCTGTCAGTACAAGAAAGATGTTGATAAAGTGGATTAGGTTCAGTGAAGGGCAACCAAGATGCTCAGGGGGCTGAAGCACGTGTCCTGCAAGGAGAGGCTGAGGGACTGGGGCTTGCTCGGCCTGGAGAAAAGATTTGAGGGACCTAATAGTCCTCCATGTGGTACATAAAAGGAGATGGAGCCAGCCTCTTTACTGCAGTACATGGCAGGAGAACAAGAAACAATAGTCTTTAAATGAAACAGGAAAGCAAAATAGTTTTCCCTACATAGATAGTGAAGCTATAGCAGACATTGCCCAGATGGGTGGTGCAGACTCCATCCTTTGAGGTTTTCAAAGCCCTGAACAGCCTGGCCTGAGTTCAGTGCTGATGTTGCTTTGTGCAAGAGGTTGGACTCCAGAGGTCCCTTCCATTCTGAAGGATTCAACAATTTCTCTCCTCTCAAAACCACTGCACCCATTTCTTCAACTTCCAACCCCATCCAGGCATTCAAGTACAGTGGACATCTCAGTAACTGAATAAAATTGGATGGCTTTAAAAAACTAAACCTGTTCCTTAATCACAAAAAAAAAAATCAATACATGTATCAGAGGGAATCTTCCCTCTCTTCATCCTTCACAAAGGCAATGTCCCTCTGCCCTCCACACAGAGCATCCTTTTGTGAGGACAGATGCTCCATTGCTCTTTCACTCCAGTTTACTGGGTTACAGCTCTACCACTACCCTTACTCTAGGATTTGGCAGCCTCGTTCTCTTGCCAGAGAAGGAAGAATTTTCTCTGCTTGACATGAAGAGATGTCACTTTTGTATTCCTGTCGTTTTCCCCAGATGCACATCACTCTCCCAGTCTCCAAGGGAATGTGCATATTCACACAAAGTTGGAAATGAATACGCCTGGATCAGCCCCCAGACTAGGCATGCATACACAGCCTTGTGCTAACACACCCACCCACTCAAAGATTAACTAAATTTTGACCTGATTGCATCCAATTAACCTGAATTTCTCACTTTCTTGCAAAGCAGTTTCCTTCGCAAGCCCATTGGCCTTTACCTTGTGGCTATATTATAAGTATGATGCCCTAGAAAAATTGAACAGGAGAGGAAAGCAAGGGTATGGAAGAAAGAAAGCAGTATAAGACAACAGTATAAGAAAAAAGACAAGGGAGCAGGAAATTATCAGGGGTATTATTTTCTCTCCCAATATAATTTTGCTAAAACAACCACTTATTTGTTTCATGCTTCCCCTCTATCTGCCTGTACATTCAGTGATGGGACAAGTATTTCACCTTTTGACACATCAGGAAAGCACCTCCCATTCTGCAGGTGCCTGCTGAAGCAAGGCACTTGGGCACAGGCTTTAGGCAAGCCACATGCCAGAGGAGACACTGCAATCCCAGAGATGAGAGCAGTGCAATACAAGGGAATTAAAGCAACAGAGAGCATTAATGGGAGGGGGAAAGAGAAAGAAGCGGGATGATGCACAAATAGAACAAAAGAGGAGAAAAGAAAATGAAGAAGAGAAATTAAAGCTAAGACACAGAAGCAAAAAAGAGTGTATGTAAGGCTGGTGAAAGGCATGGGGGGTGCAGTGGATGGAAGGAAAGTTATATTTCAATATATTCGAATCAAGAGAAAATGGCTCCAGAGTCCACAAAAACAAACAAACAAAAAACCCAGAGCTAATTAGAAGAGATAAAGCTACAGTCAACACAGACCAAGCTCCTGCAGCCCACCACTCCCCAGTGCTGCCCGGGCAGAGCCACTGGTCCCCTTCACTGCAGGTACAACTCTGGCACAGCAGATCCAGCCTCAGCTGGGGACATCACGGCCCAGTATACTTCCAATAAATTGTTATGGTGACATCGCAGAGAGAATGGGGGCAGATGGAGATGGAAAGAGAAAACCAAAAATGGAATTAAATGAGACCAAGCCCATTTGTCAAACAAAGCAGGAGAAAAATAGGGACTTATTTTTGGATAGTGCTTCTGAAGTGAGTAACCCTGCCCCCTCCTGCTTGGTCCTGTAGCCCACCTCCCTCCCTCAGTTCACTGCTCTATTTTGGGTTTAATTATACACCGTGCACAGGGACTGGAACACACCATGATCTTCCCCGGTGCAGAATTTAAACTCTTCTGTTTTGCCTTTTCCCCTTTTCACTTCACACATAGACTTATTAAAAGAAGAAGAAAAAGAGAAAATAATTCTTTTGTTTCTCAGATGAACAGGAACACCGTTTGTTCCCCCCCCGTCAATCAGGCTCATTCTCTGTGCCCCAGTGCCAAGGCAGCTCTGTCAATTATGAGCAAAGGTTTTACAGGGCCATTTTTTTTCCTCCTTTCAGAAGGAGATAGCCTGAAAGGGGAAAAATGCAAACAACTGTGAAGTAAAATACGCGGGGCAGAAAGAGGACATATTTATTTGTTCTGCAATAAAGCAAAACTACTTCACCCAGATACAAGAAACTATTTCCACTGCTCCATCCCCTTTGGGCAAGGTCTCCCCTCAATACCGCTGTATGCCACCTGGCCAGACCAGGTGGTCACACTGGTGCAACATCAAGGTGTGCCAGGTCTGGTGCGCATCCTTGGCCACTAAGGTGGGAGGTGACAGCGGGGAAAGACCTCCAGCCAGGGACAGACCAGTGGCGAGGTCTGGGCAGAGGTGACCTGGGAGTGGAGGAACCCTCGTCCCATACGGAGACCATCTGGCACCAGGAGACCAACACCTTCCCTGCAGCCCTGGGCTGCCACGCTGCTCTCAAGGGAGCCCCTACAACAGGCACAGACCCTATTTGGGGACACCCGAACCCGAGGAAGGGAGAAAACCGGTTTTGGGGACAGCACGCACTGAAGGCTATGTGTGGGCTAAACAAAACCAGCTCCTCCTAGACCACAGGTGATAAGTGCCAGGAGCTCACAGGAGGTGAAAAGGAAGCTGCCACCACCACAAAACACTGTGCTGATGGTACCCAGGACAGACTTGCTGTTTCTAGACACTTCTCTTCACAAAACAAAGCCTTCCTCTGCCCAGCCAGACAGCTCTAAAGCATTCCTCCACTGCCTGAGAGCATGCAATTAGCACTACTAATTGTTTGCACAATTGCAATGCTTACATGCCCCGGTCTGCTTAGGACCCATATCTCAGGTGCTGCGCAGACAAAGCAAAAAGACAGCAAGCCGATTTCTTCCCTCCACCACAGACCACCAAGGGAACCACAGCAACCATGGCATTTGAGGCAGCAATACGAAATTAGGGTGGAGGGGGGGTGGCTCTTCCTCTGCAGCCTCTAAGGGCAGGCAATGCAATTTCTGCTTGCAGCAGGCTCCCAGCACAGCAGGCACACTGGCCTTTGAGATGAAGAGGAGGATGACTGAAAACAAGGCACAGGGCAGACAGATGCCGAGGCAACAAGCCTCTTCCGTGCAGAGAGTTACCGGTGTGAGGCCTTCCTCCTTTATTCTTCATCAATGGAAAGATGAATCAGTAGATGCATATGACAGACTTAAAGCTCAAATATGTCAGTCTGAGGAAATATGGTTCTTTAGTGAAAAGATTAGGCTCATACATGGAATACAAAAGGACCGAGCAAGTCACAGACTCATGTGGGAAGCTGATTTAACCTTAACCCAAGCCAGAGAGATTTTTCAAATTCTGTGAAATGCAAATTTAAACTTGAGACAGCAGAAGCAGCTATTCCAGGTGACATCATTTGAAAAAAGACAAAGAAATCCCCAGAGCTGAAAGATGCAGAAAATTAAAGCATCACAGATCTTCAGAGCAGAAGTACAAAGGGCCAACTCCATACCCTGTCACAGCCAAGAAAGATCCTCTGGTGCCTCCACTGCAGCTGTACCAAGCCTTACACAGACAGGAAAATAAAAGCCAGAAAACACTTAGCATTTGGTCAATTATGTCATCAGTGCCTAGACACAAGAAATGCCCTTTCAAAAGTTATATCGCAGCTATAGCCAAAGCCTCTTGCATGCTTGGGCAGCACTGGGGCAATGATCCATGTCTTTTGGGAACTACAGTGACCACAGTACAAACCGCTTCAGGTTTGCAGCTACAGCTGAATAGAGACAGAGCTCTATCTTTTTATGCCAGGCACTGGTGCACCAGGCAGCATTAATCCTAGAAAATAAATAGCATAGCTAAGGAAAATGCACAGAAATCTAATGCAGGGCATGCTGCTTATTCAGGACTTGAAGTACAAGTGCAAGTAACTATTTCCACCCTGCTCAAAAAAAGAAAAAAAAACCCCAACGGTAGCACTTAGTAACAACTTTCCATAGAGTGCATGCAGATCGACGTATCACAGCCGAAAGCCTGCCTCGCTGCGATCCCAGACACGAGGAGATCAGCTGCAGGTGTCTTCTGGTACAGCATGGCTGTCTCCATGGCCCTGCAGAGAAACACAGGGCTCCTCCGTTGAGTCGCCCTCCCATCGTGAGCTGCATTAAGATGGAGGGTAATCACTGCTGAGTCATTCGGATGGGACAGGAAAATAACCTCCAAGCAGGAGGAAGAGGCGGCAGAAGCAACCTTCAGGCTGGAAGTCAGCTCTCAGATGCGTTACAAAGGCAGAGCACCCAGGAAAAAACTTTTTAAAAATTTAAAAAAAAAAAATCTCATCTCCATTGTGGTCAAATATTCATCTTCCAAGCTGCAGAGGATGCCGAGGGGTGAGGATTTTCCTCTGTCAGCAGGACTCAGCATTAATGCAGACAAGCGGCAGGCTCCCAAGGCACAGGCAGGGGCTCTGCAGGGAGCAGCGTCTCCCTTGCACAGATGTGCCCCAAGGCTGAACAGCCACATGGAGTCCCTGATGTCTGATAAAGGGAGAGTGCACACAGCTGGATTTCTGCTGCAGAGGCCTTTGTATGGTCTTTTAAGCCTACACGGTTTCCTCGGTTTCCTCGCAACAGCTTTGCTTTGAGACCTCTGCTCCTCTGTCAAAAGGGACTGCAGCAGGACCAAGGGGTTCAAGAGATGGATGGTGCAGACACCTATGCTCTTTCCTTAAGGAAACAGAGCTAAAAATTCAATTTATCCTAATATGCAAAAACCATAATAGTATAGAAAGTCTGGAGAGTTGTAGAAAAAGTAAAGCTTCCTATAAAGCCAGAGTCTGTAGCTGTTACTGAAAGGCCATGTTAAGTATGGCTATCCAGCAATTCATGGGATTTACATAAAGCCATAAAGTGTGAACATTGCCTCAGAAAACCCACTGCTGAAGAGAAAGCCAAGTTCCCAAAAGACACAGGAGATTACATATGTACATACAAGCATTTTGGCAAAAAGCAAGGGTTAAGCTTAAATTAGTGATGGTATGCATGTTGTTCAGATGTCACGTAAGAGCTCTCTGCCTGGTTTTAAATCTCCTCTTCAGGTCTTGCAAAGACTAACCAGTTAGATCATTACAGAATTACAAAATAGTGCATTTTAATTATTAAATAATGCATTTCTAATTAGGGTAATCCATTAAAGGAACAATTAGAGAACAGGGCCTAATTCCCCCCCGTGTTATTCCGCTTTTGCAAGGTTCTGCCACGAAGAACCTGACATAACAAGTAGTGAAGCACACCCTACAGACAAGCTTTGTTGCAAATATACATGCATTAGCTAGTAAACATATTAAAAGCCCAATTATAATAGAGAAAAGCATCTGTGCTCCACAGTTGAGATTCCCAAGATGAAGCAGCTTTCAGCAAGCCAAAGCACAACTCGGAACCATAACACAGGTCTCCCAAGACAAGTTTCCTCCTGATTTCCAAGATCACTCAACCCCACCTTTTGAGATAAGGGTCACAGACTTTAAAGTATTCTGTCACAGTAAGAAATCTCACTGGCTTTGGCTTATATTTCTCTTATCCATTTATCTTCAAACTACAGGGTGGTGAAATTCTCTGGTGCCAAGAGGTGTTGAACCTTCACTTGCAGTAGAGGAGGATTTGGGGAAAAAACTGGATCAACGTTCACGCATCTCATTAAACGCAGAGAACATCAGCATGCTTGTACGCGCACACTTTTGTGCTGTAATACTTCACATACAGACATTAAGTCTTGTGCTGTGTTGTGGGTCAATTAACCCACATATAAAATCCATAAACTATGGGCTTATCACAACTGTGTCCATCCATGCAAAAACAAAGCGAAGAAATGCATCTTCCACATGATAAATTTGTGTACAGCATATGCATGTATACATGAAAGGAATCGTATTTCATGGTCACATGTGCACAGAAAACTGATACGGATGGACATATATTTATACGCAAAGCTTTACAGCATACATTTCATATCTGCCAGAGAGTAAAGATCCAGCAGTACCTTGGTTCAGAAAACAACATGGACATTTGTTAGTGTTGTTCTCTGCAGGGCAAACAGTTCATCTCCACACATAAATCACAAATCATCTTCATTTCAGAATCCCAGCTAAGGACGACCTCACATGCCCATAAGGTCCTGATGAAATCCAGGCAGATAGGACAGAGGAGGATTCCCTACCCATGTCCACCTAGGAGCCAAGCAGCAGCCAAGCTCTGGGTCATCCCCTTTTGTGGGGAATTTGACTTGCAGTGAATGAAGGTGGCTTAAGAAAAGTGAACAAAATAAAAGCTGTGGAGGAAACAGCCACGCCAGAACCTAAGTGGATCTACAAGGATTTGTGAGTGTGATAAAGCTTGAACAGAAAACATTGCAAATCTACTATTAGGCAGTAAAACCACTTCAGGAAAGTGCTGGAACATGGCTTGCCTCCAGCAGCTGGTTTGAGGAGTATAGAAAGGTACTGGAACAGTTAAACACACTGATCAACAGGCCAACTTTATACTGTAATTTAAATTAAGCCAGCTGCAATGTCAGCAATTTTTCCCCCAAAAAAGTACAGAAAGCATTTTGCTCCCTCAAGGGCAGCGGCCAGTTGCATTTGGATCGCAACCTCTACATAGAGCTAACAGAAACCATGTCCAGGTATTTTGTTATCTTTCTTTCAAACACAGTATTAGCTAGGAGAGAGAGAAAGATTTAACTGGCTGAGAACCTTTTGAAAGGTTGTATGCCCTTTAGCTTGGTTTATTTTATGCCTACCTTTTAATACAGAATAATAAATTCCCTGATATAAAAATTACAATCTCAAATATCAAACAGATGGCTGCAGGCTCCTCTTAAGAGCATGCTTTGGAGCAGCATCTAGACTACAATATACAACACCAAAGCTGAAAAGATAATGGAGCTCGTTTCACCTGCAGTTCAATAACTCCACTTTGCACTTCTAAAAATGACTATGCTGTGGTGCAAGGCAGGGAGCAAAAATTGCCCTTTATTTCCAGGTGGAATACAAACTGAGAAAAGAACCAAGCACACCCATAGCCACATCAGCATTACTTCAGAGCGATGTCCCTGAATACGTGGGTCAGGACCAACTTCTCCCAAGGGCAGAGGGAGAACACAGGGGTTACTCTGGGCAGCCTCTCCCCACTTTCACAGCGATACTTGGACTTGCAGTTCTCACGCAAGCGTTGCAAATGGTGAGCTCAGCTTTCATTAGAAGACTTGCTACCTGAAAGCAAGTTCCTCCTCCCCGCAATTTCAGTGAAAAGTCTTGAAAACCAGCACCCTTGTACCAAAGGAACAAGAATTGCACCTGCATTCTCCCAGGCATAAGGTGGTTTTTAAGGCAGCGTCCCCGGTGTGGAGCAATGCAAGTGCCTTACGCTTTTCTCTGAGTGGGCAGCACTCGTGTAAGCAAGTTTTCGCAGCTTTGGGAGGACCAAACCCTGCCTGGCCTTGTTCTCGCTCACCTCTGGGAAGTTTCACAGAAAAGCAATGTCCACAGAGCATCTGGCAGGCAACATACACACCACACGCATGCTCAGAACCAGGAGGAAGCCGTGATCACATCAGTACAGCACTGAGCCCAGCATAACACAGTGCCCTCAAAACGATTTATTGCTTTATTTTAGTGCCGCAAGCAACTGCACAGCTTTGACTTGGCTCATACCAGGCCAGTTCAGAGTACAGGCGCGCAGAATTTGTGCCTACCTCCGAACGACGGTACAGTCACTGCCTTCGCAAAGCAGCTGTCTCTCCACATCCAAATGTGCAGCATTTCAAGTTGAACGACAAAGAGATGCCTAATTTTGCATAAGCTGCAATTAGCAGTTTCACAAAGATGGCTTGCAGCAGAAGCAAATTGGGATGGCATTGGCCACTGAGGGAAGAAATCAGTGAGGGGAATGTTCTGTTAAATGGAGCAAGACAGATTGCTCTAGCAACACCTAGAAAGAAAAGACACTTGCTCAAATGCACAGCAGTCACTCTTGTCTTGGAAAAAAACGCAGATAAAGTGATTTAATTCTGCAATGGGGAGAAAAGCTCAAACAGCAGACTAGGTCATTTGCTGCAAATAGAAACATGGGAGCCCAATTCTCAGCTGGGAAATTTTAGTTTCACTAACACACACTAATTTCATCCTTTTACCTCCTCATCAAGATGCACACAGAGAACCAGACGTCCCATTGGACAGCAAACATGTATGTCTAAAAAGAAGCTAAAACTGACAATAAAGAGCCACATCTATCTCTGCTGGATCCTAGAAACACACCAGTGGAAGGATTAGATTTCCTATCACAGATGCCAACAAGTAGACAAACATGGACTTTTTTTCCCCACAAGACATCAGTTATCCAAATCCAAGCAAACACCAGACTTGCAAATACAGCTGGGAGAGAGGCAAAATAAACCAAAATTTTACTATGACATATAAAATCATCATTTAGACAATCAACCAGTACAGCTGAGATCAAACAATGACAGCTGGAAGTCAAAAAGTAGAGCTGCTAGCCCTGCAACAGTGATGCAATTACATACTACAGAGTGCAGCAGGTCAGAAAAATGTTTCCTCACCTCCCCAGAGAAAAATCTGTACTTTTTGGTGTTAAATCAAAATATTTGTTACAGCAAAAAAGAGGAACTCTTTGGATTCCAAAATGCTACTCCATGGGGCACTCAGCCACTCAGTCGGCATACAAACTTCTCTCTGTATTGGGCTCCCTGCTCATACCCCTTTTTTAAAGGAGGGCAACTATCTTGGCAACTGGGAGCAGCAAATCCCGACAGCCAGGCAGCTATAATACATCATAAGAAAAGGTGTCCGTCTGATGGCATACCCTGCAGCTGACCTGCTCTGTGTCGTGGTTTCAGCCCAGCGGGTAACAAAGCACCACACAGCCGCTCGCTCACCCCCCCCAGCCACAGTGGGATGAGGAGAAAATATAGAGAAACACTCATGGGGAGCTTCGAGCAGCTTCTCACAGGACCCAGCCCTGTGGCCCCTCCCTCGCTACCAAAAAAAACCCCCACCACACAAACCCAAAACACTGTTATGATGAGCCAGAACACACTACAGAACCTGGATACTTGGGGCTTAGAGCAAGCATCACAGGCCCTGCGCCCGTTAACGCTTGTTGCCCCAAATAATCCTTTTCTGTGAAAATGAGATGTTTTCCATGGCAAAGCTTCCATGAAATTGAAAAAACAACATTCAATTGAAAGACGGTTGTGATGACAAGCTCTCTAGAGGAGATCAAAATACAAAGGTACAGAAGAGTAAACAACTAATATTTACCTGAAATACCCGAGACAAAGCAGACAGACATTCAAACAGGAAGACAGACCAAATCGGCATTCCCTCAGAGGAACCATATTTCCCAAATATTCCCCATACGGGAAAAGCAGGGCCCATATTTCCCTGCTTGCAAAACTGGCAAGAGTTTAACACAGGTGTTTGGCTCCAAAACAAGTAATTGATGGCTGCTCCCACCAGGTGCCAAGGCAAGATCCCACTGATGAGCTGTCCCCAAGGAGGTTGCAGCTCTCAGCCCCTCTGAAATTCAGCATGAGCTACACAGCCAAGGGTCTCGTGCCACTGCAGGCTGAGGGAACAGCCACCATGGCATCACCTGGAGCAAAGCATCAGCATGATCCCAGTGTTGGGCGAAGCATCGGGACCCACGTCCCAACCCCCACACCAACTTTGGTCCTTGCTTCCCTAGGAATGGCTCTTACTACTGTGAGAAGGACGTCTTGGGAAGACCTTCTTCCAGCTTTGACCATAGGGCAAGCCATCTGCTCCAGAAGCCTGAACCAAAGGTATTTGGGTTTCCCTGCTCTACTCCATAATTTTGCTGGAAAAATAAATCCAATTAGGAAGTTTCGCATATGGTCACTCTCCTGTGCCAGCACACATGGACTAGCCCACCCAGCACATCCTATTGTCTCCTGAGAGCACAGTGCAATTGCACCATCTGGTAACCCATCGCAGCGGTGACCCACAGGGACTTTCTTCCAAGGGCCGTTGCCATCACCACAGGGTCAGAAGAGAGCTGAGCACAGAAGGCATCTGTCCCAAGGCTCTGATCTCTGGGCAGAATAAGTCACTTTAAACAGGTGGTCACTAATCCTGTTAGTTTCATTATGCACTACAGACCAGAAATCCCAAGTCCAGCTTGAGGGATGACTGACTGCTCGCTCCTGCACCTGAAGGCTCCACACTTTGAACACGGGAAGTGCTATACTCTGCAGGCTCTGAAGAATACTAGTCCCAGGTATCTCTAATTAGGATTTCAAAATTACTGGACGCTCCTCATTTCTGTCAGTACCCACTGCCATCCGCTCTGTATAAGCAGGGAGCCAAGAGCAGCCCTTTCTTCCCAGGGGTGTTGTTCAGGTAAATTAGTGTTTGTGAAGCACTTGGGTTCTATAATGATGAGCACTCAGATACTACCGTGATAAAAAAAAGACTATGAGGAAATCAATAATCCCGTCTTCAGAGCAGGACTTAAACAATGTGTCATCAATAAGGCCTAGAGCCATGCATTGAACAAACACAGAAAAACAAAGTGTCATCTGGCTGCTCATTAAGTGAGCACCATCCTTCGAGCACCTGACAGAGGCAGGAGACAGGGAAAAAATACGGTCCGTGAACACATAAAAGGCACTGGCCAACTTAATTCTGCACTTTTGAACAGTGGAGCCCTTGGTTTTGCAACAGTTCCTTACATTTCCATCTTCCCCTTTGTCCCAGCTTCTTCAATTACTCAAGGAGGCCTTAATTAGCCATCACAACAGGTGGTGGAGCACAATTACCCTTATTTTCAGATGAGCAAGTAGTACAGGAGTCCAGCAACATGCCTAAGGTTAACCTCAGAAGGAAGTAAGGGAGAATTTGAATGATTTTGGCCTTAAATTTTCGCTGTGGGACAGCTCATCCATTAGCCAGGTCCTTGACTGAAAGACCATGCTTGTGCATATAAAAGCTGTAATGATGATGCTTTCTGCATCCTGATTTAGGCAAAAAGGGAGAAATGCTGAAACATTGATACTGACATATTCTAGTCATATTCATAGGAGAATGAACAGCTGAGCACTGATAATTGTTTTCTTGCTGTGGAAAACAATCCTCACAGCATTCTTAAGTGGCATTTCCAGACAAAACTGAGTCCATGGGTCCAATGCCCAATTCCAGTGGACCCAGAATTTAGCACTGCAACTCCTGCCTGAGCTGAATGGGCAAAACCTGGAAAGTCTTGCTCCCCAGGAAAGGAGTCCAGGTCTTGCTGGGCTGCTACAGCTTTGGCCAGAGTTATTTTTTTATATCATGAATAAAATTAACAGATTAAAAAAAAGAAAAGAAAAAAACAGGAAAGGATGCATCCATTGACCCTAGGGTTAAGGAGCAAATGCTATCAATAGGGCTAAAGTAGAGCCAGGCTGTATGTGCTACGAGATAGCTATTCACCAAGGAGAACAGCAAATTAGAAGGAGTGTGCCAAGAACAGCCACCGTGCCTTGGATTAATGACAAGAAACAACATCTTTATGTAATAAGATCCAGTGCGTCTAGCACTGTAAACTGCAAGGAAAAATTGAAACATGTACAAAAAACCTGAAACATTTCCAATTTTGCTCGCATTTTTTCAAGCCTTGAGCACACTGGGACACCTCTTCCTGCCAAGGCAAAGAATAGAGAGGATCTGGGGAGCGAAGGCAGAGAAAAGGCAGTGGCAGGAACAGCACAGGAGTCAGAGAGAGTTCTTCACGTCCCTACGCCTGAGCAGCCGCATGTTCACACGCGCACACTGCTCCACTGACAGCCCTGTCACCTACTGGGAACCAGCACCAGGGAACAAAGCACCCGACCGCCAGCACTCAAAATGCCAGTCTCATCCCTGATGAGAGCACCCGACGAGGACAGCGTGCCATTACCGATGTGCGCAGAGAGCTGGTGCAATACGGCCATTAGCAGTCCGTAAGAGCAGAGCTGCCTGCTGCGAAGCAGGAGGAGGACAACCAAACGATACGTGTTCATAGCACGGGTAATGGCAGAATACCTCCCGCATGCATACCCTGATTCAGATTCCCCTCGTGTCACTTCAGCCAGCAGGCAGGGAGCCCATGGGAAGGTAGGGATGCAGTTTAAGTAAATCAGTAGTAAATCAGGTTCCCTTTCTAGTCATTGATGAGGGACAAGCACCTCCACAGGCCATCCAGCCCACCCACCTTGGACATAGTCCTAGCTTCAGCTGGGATAGAGTTAATTTTCCTTCTAGTAGCTGGTATAGTGTTATGTCTTGGATTCAGTATGAGAATAATGTTGATAACACACAGATGTTTTCAGTTGTTGCCAAGTAGTGTTTAGACCAAGTCAAGGATTTTTCAGCTTCTCATGCCCAGCCAGCAAGAAGGCTGGAGGGGCACAAGAAGTTGGGAGGGAGCATGGCCAGGACAGCTGACCCAAACTGGCCAAAGGGGTATTCCATACCATGTGACATCATGCCCAGTATATAAACTGGGGGGGAGTTGACCTAGGGGTGGATCACTGCTCAGGAACTACCTGAGCATCAGTCAGCAGGTGGTGAGAAATTGCATTGTGCCTCACTTGTATATTCCAATCCTTTTATTATTGTCATTTTATTATTATTATCATTATTAGTTTCTTCCTTTCTGTTCTATTAAACTGTTCTTATCTCAACCCACAAGTTTTACTTTTTTTTTTTCCCCAATTCTGTCCCTCACCCCACTGGGTTGGCAGGGGAGTGAGCGAGCAGCTGTGTGGTGCTTAGTTGTTGGCTGGGTTTAAACCACAACACACATCAGTAACTAGACAGCTGGCTTAGAGAAGAGACTTGTCTTTTAGACAGCTCACCTCCACACCTCACCCCCTGTGACAGGCCTGTCTGAATTTCAGAAATTAACTCTCAGCCAAATAAACCCACCCCAGGGGAGCAGGCTCTCTTTGAAGTGACCTAGGTCTATTAGCACAGCGCTCACCTGAGCTCAAGAGCCACTGTGATGCCAAGGTGCTGAGAACTCCCACACTATCGAGCCTGCAGTTGCTCCACAATGAGGTTGCAGCCCACCACAACCCCTTTTCTATACAAGCAGGTCTCATTAGCAGTTCTGGTGGTGCCCACCCAGAGGGAGTCCCACAGCTCTGCACAGGCATCTGGGGCTCTCGGACTGCTCTCTGCCTCTCAGGTGAGGCTGGCTGCTCAGACAGGCCAACGCTGCTGAAGGTGGATGGAAAACCATCCTGCAGAGCAGCAGCTGCCCTCCTGCCAGCTTCATGTTCTTCTGGCCAGTTCCCTGTCACTCTACTTTGGAAATATGGATCTGTCCCCAGGTCCTGGCCAGCTTTAACCCCTGCTTATTCCAGGCTGCCTTAATTTCTGCTCTCATCATCAAGCCTTCTCTCCATTTGACATGCTGGGTTTCACTGTCCCTTGGCTGCCACTCAAACTGTCCTTGTGCACCAGGACCTGGAGAAAGGAGATGCCTGGGGAGAGCCAGTGCAGGAGCAAGAGGGTCCCCACTGCAGCATCTCTGGGCAGCTGCTGACCCCCATAAATTCCCTCCTTGCATGAATGTAGAGCAGAGGCTTTCATGGCTGGTTTGTCTATGCCACCAAAGGTCAGAGCTGACTTAAGTTACATAGGGAGCTTGAAGGGGTCAGTTCCCAACCCAGGGGACACCAAATCTCCAGCTCCCCAGTGCACTGCAGCTGCCCTCTGTATACATTGCATCCCTTTCCCATATCCACCACATGGTGTTTCCTCACCACTGCTCCAAGGGAATGCAGAAATGTCAACTGAGGTTGCAATGCATCAGCGGGGGGGGGGGACCACAAGACACAACAGGTAAAGCAGTCACTGAGAACAGTAAGAGACAAAGGAGAGAGCACCCTGGGGAGGTGATGTGAAGAGATTAGAGAGATAGAAGCGGACATACTTAAGGTAAGAGTTATCAACGTGATAAAACATTAGATAAGAACCAAGGTGCCTATAATATAAAACAGATGAAGAGAGTGATTTGGGGAGAGGGCAAATATGTTTATATACTACAAGAGAGATACTTCAAGGCAATGTTGCATGTACACCTGAGTGCTCTGCCTCCAAGCCTCCCTCTGAGGAACACGATATTCATCCTTCCTCCTCTTCTAATCAAGGCACTCTCACACTGTCTCATCTTGCCTTCTGCCCAGACAGGAATAACCCACAAGGAAGAACTCAGGCAGATGCTAAACAAAGAAAAAAAAAAACACACCACCAAAAACCACCACAATCGTGTCCCTACACCACTGCCTATCAGGCTGCACCACCCATAGGCAAGTGAACCACCTCTCAGACTCCTTCTGGAGTTCACATCATCCTCTGCCCTACTGAATATTTTCACCCTCTGAAATTTAGCCCAAGACTAGAGAGAAGAATTTTTACAAGCTGTCATTTTCTTTAAGCAACATTTTAGTCAAATTAGACACTTTATCCAATTTGAATACGTCTCTCCCTTCAACATCTGTCCTGCCTCCACCCTAAATTACCTCCAAAACTGCTAACATCAGCTGTATCCATACATTTTTTCATTTTCCCTTTCTACCTATTTAGGTGCACAGGCTGCTTCTGTTAAGGTGGAGTGGGTTCACTGATGATCCACTCTTCCAAAGCCTTGGTCATCTTCATCTCCATTAGCATTAGGCTGTGTTACTGTCATTATAACACCTGCGAACAAGCACCAGCTCCCAGGGGTTGAAAGCAGACTTTACCCAGGCAAACAGCAAGCAGCATTTCCCTCATCCCTTTCATTAAGAAGTTAAGTAACCACTCCTGCATGACCCTCAGTCCTTTACAAGGTTGTTTCTTGGATGCCCATCAAAGCCTGTGTTCATTCACCCTTACCCCTTCCTTCCAGGTCACCATCCCTCAGACTGCTTCATTCTTGCAGTATTAGGTGTAGTCCTGGAAATTAAGCATGGGTCTAGAAAATTGATTAGTAGATCTTAAAACCACATACTGTGCTGAGTCTAAAGAAAAGGGCATGGGAACAGCACCCAAAGCTAACCCCATTATAAAAAAGAAACATTGGGTTGGGAGGGTAGGAGGAACAGTTTGTGGAAAGTAACACTTAACTAACTTTGAATACGATTTGACAAGAAAAGCCAGAAATAAGTGTTTCTCTCACACAGATGCCCAGCAAACAGCGGAAACAAAACCAGTTCCTTTGCATCACCTGCATCTCTTGCTGACAAATACTGGTGTTATGACTAAATCAGAACTTCTCAGCCTGTGGGAGCTTGAGCTGTTGCGAGAGTACAGAAAACACTGCAGTTCTAGTGTAAAGCCACAGATGGGACATGCAAGAGTAATGCAATGGGTCTGGGCCTTTGTGCAATGAAATAAAAACTTCTGCCCAGCCAGTGCTTTCCTACAGCAGCCTCAGGCTGCTGAATTGCCTGTGCACTTGACTGCTGTGCTACAGGTTTGTCCTCAAATGAACTTCAAGACACAGCTGAGCCTCCAACTACTCAGTAAGGTGGCCAAGATCTTTCTCTGTAACCAGGGACTGTATCACAGCCTAGAAGGAAAAGGTCACTAATTAAAATTTTAGACCAAAGGCTCATATACGCTCAAGGAGGAGAGAGGGAAGATGAACATAAAGCAAACCATGAAGTAGTATCTAGGGTGTCCAGATTAGTCAGAGCCAGGCTGACCTGTCCAACCAAGGGAGACGTAATGTCCCCCTTGGGGAGGTCCCATCCTCTTAAAGCAGCTCATCTCCACGTTGCATCTGTTTACTGAGCAGAAGAGAGTCAGAGCCCATATTTACCTCCCTCCTCTGGGAGAGCTCTTACTCCTGATCTGTTTTCAGCCAGAGGGATGGAGGATGGGACACCATAGAGCCTGGGCAGGGACACTGCCCCAGCCTGCTCCTTCAGTGCTCTAGTCAGCAGGTGAACACGGGGTGGGCACCACCGGGTGCTGAGATGGGAGGCTGCAACCCCATTTCCACAGCTACTGATCACGAGCAAGAAATCCCCACCAAGAGGTGTTGAGTAGACTAGAGCAGCTCCCTTCCCCTCTAGAACTGGAGGTCCGGTGTCCCCCTGACTTGGAACATCCATCAAAAGGGCAAGTAACTTGAAAGCAAAGGATGGGGGAAAACGGTAATAAGAATTAAGCAGAAAGGATGTTAATAAAGCAAGTGACCTGAAGTGTTTACAGACTCTCAGAAAGCCTACAGAAGTCAGGGAGCAGTCAGAGCAATGTAACAAAAACAAATAAATGAGCATCTCGAGTTGGACCAAACATCCGTCCAGACCGGGCTGCAATACAGCTGCCCAGGGAAGTGTGTAAAAGTGGGATGAGCAGACACAATACTTCCCTTAGGCACTCTTCCAGCTGCCAACCACTCTCAGCTCATGGGCTTCCCGAGCCAAATCAGGTTTCTGTATTTTTCACTCCCCCTTTGTGGATTCCTCCTAATGAGGAAGGAATGGGAACAGCCAAAGAGAATAATAACACTTGAGGAAAGCTAAGGTAATACTTGATATGAATCTTGATATAGGATAATAGAGAGACAGCATCAACATGTAGGCTTCCCATACATAATTTACTCAGATGTGAACTGCCATACTGCTCTTGCAAATGCAGATGCACATCTCATATCTTTGGAAGAAATTGGATGATATGCTGCCATCTTGTACTGCAGACGTTTTATCAATAGCCTTAACCAGACATTTCGGTACCTGGCATCCTATTACAAAAGTGATAGGGGGGAAATCCCAAAAGATTTTCTGAACATTTTCTGGCTGTGACTACCAAAGGGTGGGAAAAAAAACCAGCTTAGGCTTATTGGAAGCCATGAATCCTAGGGAAGGATGCTAGTTCATTATGAAAGCCCATTATTTTGTCATCTGAGATAACATTTACTTTTTATTCATTCCTTCACTTTTATTAACTCTTGCTGGTGTAGTCCTGTAGCACATTTTGCCTTAAATACAGTAATATTTGTCTACTGAACTGTGATGTTTCTGATGCCAGACACAGAGCAATCGAGAAAAGCTGGAGACCAAGACCCAGGCTGACTTGCTTTGTGAACCATGCCAAAGGTACTTCATATCCTTCCTTCCTTCCCACACCCCTCCCCAAAAAAACCCCAACATGCACTTGCTGACCTGTCACCTGCAGACCTCAGCTGAATCAGCAGGAAGAACAGACAATTCCACCCTCTTACAAAAGATCAAGCATGGTTCACAGGGAGGGGGAAGCAGCAAACAGTGGGCAGGACACCATGCACAGGAAGATCACAAAAGCAAGATGCCGTACGTGTCACCTCAAAATGAGGTCCCTAGAGCTGAAAAATTCAGAATTAAGTCTGGATTGCTTTCTACATTTAAAAACAGTGACTGCTACAGGTGTTGAGATTTTTTTTTAAATTTTTTTTTTTTTTAATCTAACCAAAGCCTGATCTAAATTACTAAGTGAATTTAACACTGGATTTCTGGGGGGGAGTGTAGTCATTTATTGTATTTGTTAACTTAATGGGCATGGTTTTCCACCCCTTCTAGATTTAGCTCTCAAACTAGGTCACAGTGATTACACACATCCAGTCTGAAGGCAATGCTTCTCTGCTGCTTGTGTAGAGGAAAGGGAAGAGGGAGAAGCAAAGGGTGATGGTATTGCACAAGCAGTCCAAAACTGGTCCAAAACCATTGGTCCAAAACCTCATGAGCAGATAAAGTTGAGCTTTCTGGTTCCTCCTGGTCTCTGTCGTTGCCTGGATCCCCAGGCACTCGGTGACATCCATTACTTCAAGAGCTTTGCCTCTGCCAGCCAAGGTGGGATAAAGTCAGAAAAATCCCTGTGGATACTTTTACAACCAGATTCTGCTCCTGCATCGCCTCAACTGAGGTCAAGGCTTCACTGCACTGGGCACAGTTCAAGTCATCCCACTCCCAAGAGCAGATAGTTAAAAGGACCGGGCACCAGGCAGGGGGAAGCAAAGGGCTTGAGGAGGTGACTCCCCACCTGGTGTCCCCAGCTGCAGACAGAGCTATATCCTACCCCAACAGTAGGAAGAGGGGAGCAAGACCCAGCTAGCCTGAACTTAGTTACTGTCTGACAGATGCTGTCAGTTTGGGGAATGGGGAAAAGAGGAAGAAAGTGAGGAAGAGTAAAGCAAAAGCAAACTAAAGCCTCAGAGGATGAAGAAACCTATCCTTGCATCCAGCATAATTAGACAGCATGTCAGCTCTATAGAAGAGAAAGCAGATAAGAAGAGAGATGCAAAGAAGAGAGCTGCATGTTGTCAGAATATTTTTTTTTTAAGCTTCTCATTATCAGCCAAATTTCTTCTTGTCTTCCCCATACCCAGCATCTCACCACCACTGAGAAACTAGTTTGATGGAACACCTTAAATATTTCATGCAGTCTTCAGACTCGCAGTCCTTCTCTCCCCATCTGCTTCAGTCTGGCCCTGCCGAAATCTCAGCAAGCCCGTGGCCCTTGGCAGACTGCCTAGGCAAGGGCTCCTTTGACCCTCCTTCCTCTCAATCTACCTCTATCTTCTCGCCTGCCCTATTAAACCTCCCGTTTTTCCTTCTCTCCACTCGGCCTCCAGAGAAATCAAGTCCCAAACCGAATTTCTTCCTCCCCGTTTCCACGCTTCCTCCTCACTATTCCCTTTTCTTCGGCCTCTTCATTTCCTCTTCTATTCATTTTCTGTTTTATTTTGATTCTTAATGAGACATTGCCTGAGGTCAGGATTAATGGGTGTCTGAAGTGTGGGTTATTAATCCATCAGTAATCAAGCATGGGCAAGAGGAACCTGACAGTCCGCTGTGCAGTAGGGAGACCCATTGACAAAGCTGCAGGGACCCTGCAGAGCTGGGGGGGGGGGACAGTGATCAAAGGGGAGGGCAGCCTGGGGCAAGAGGGTGGCAGGGCTCTCCGAGGAGGGCTCCGCTGGGGCAAATCACCTGTTGCAAGACTTGAGCCCTGGTTTTCCCAAGTGAAGGGTGTTTGCACTGAGCCCTGCCAGCACTAAAGTGAAAGGTTTCTTTTCACTGGAAGTGCCTCTGGCTAAAACAGGAGGATTTCTGGCTGTCATGGAAAGGGAACCTGGCATGGGACAGAGGATGTCTCCATGGAGAAGCAACAGCTTATTAAAGCAGGAAGAGACTCAGCATGCTGTACTCTGAGAAACAGGGTCATTTCTTCACCACTTTGGAGCTGCTCCCTCCTGGAGCAGGGGTTGGCTCAGCCAGGAGCCCCTGCAGCAGCTCCATGCCCCTGAAGGGACCCCACCTGAACTGCTCATGAACCACAGGGCAGTCACCCCCATGGAGAGGAACAGTAGCAGCTTCTTCTCCCTTTATCTCCACTGCCCCCTTCACTCCTTCCATAGAGATTATTCCCCCCCGTTAGATGCTGAGGGAATAGTGGCTCAACTGTCTCCCCATCAAACAAGGGGAGTGAGAAAAAGGAGGTGATTTTGCAGATGGCAATGGAGGATGATTGTAGGCACAGAGGAGTAAGGGCCATTCTGGCTGCACAGGGATTCCTCTACCACAGCACCTGTTAGAGACAACAAGACCCCAGCAGGTAGTGAGACGACACACTGGGCCACAATCAGAGGACTGGTGTGAGCAGAATGTTGAGGGGCAAGGAGACCAGTGAGATCTGATGGAGCTGGTCCCCAGCACCCTGCAATGGGGGAGAGCGTGGCTTACCCAGCCGAGGGGCTAAGTCAGGGCCAGCAAAGGCACCAGCAGGTCGGAGGTCCAGAGATGGATGTGTCACAGGGCAACATGAGGTGGATGATGGTGAGAAAAGTTTATAGAAGAGCCACAGAACTAAGCACAATGAACAGGGTTAAAGTCTCATCTTGTGTCCTTTCCTTGCTACTAATCTCTCTAGGTCACATTACCTATAATATCTTGTAGTCAAAGATCTTTTGACATTTTCATTACAGGACCATTAGCTTCCTCTTCAGTCGTTATTGACTATGTTAAGTAACACCAGACCTCCACCAACCCAGTTCTGTTCCCGCCTACCTTAGTGGGAGTATTGCCATTAGTTCTGCTGCCTCCAGTCCCGCACCCACACTCCTAGCTTCCCAGAAAGGTCCCTTCTGCTTTGTTGTTCATGCAGAAGCTGTGGCAGGGGCTCTCCCAGGCTCCCACAATGTGGGAAAGCAACACATTTGCCTCGGGTGACACATACCAGGGAAGCTGTTTCACCCAACCCATGGCGAGGAGTAAGTTGCAGAGAAACCCAGGCAGTGGAGGGTGCAGAGGCAAAGGAGAGCACGCTACAGCAGGAGATGGAGTGCCTTTGCTCCGCATTGTTTTTAATCTCCTCACCATTCTTCTTTGCCTGAACGGGAGTAGAGAAGCAATAAGGGAGCTTCACTGCCAGGCACACTCCATGGCAACACATCAGCTTTAAAGACATACCAGCTCCTAGGAGCACTAATGCACTGCCTCATCTTATTCCCCAGGTCCTCTTTCTTGTGCCTTCTCCATGCTCCAGCCTGCCCGGTCATCCCAGGAGGTCCTGCCTAGCAGTTCTCCCTCAGATGGACAGATGCACAGACGACCAGCGAAGCACCCAAACTGGGACCTCCACGATGCTTGGCCTTGCTATCGCCTCTTCTCTTGGACCTTCCCCCTCTTTCCCTCCAGCAAGAGCTGCCGTGTGAGCATCCCCAGAGCAACATCCCACCAATTCACAGGCAGCAGCTAGGCAAGGCTCCTCTGGGAGCTCAGCTCCCCGCCTGCAGTCAGAGAAGGCAGAAGATGTTCTGCTTTGTCTCCTCTTCCCACTGGGCCTTCATGAAAGCAGAGAAATGACAACTCAACAGCTGCCTCCTTGTCTGGGGGACAGGGTGGGAGGTATGAGAATTTGGGGGAAAGGAGAATTAATCCGAACAAAGCACAAACCAAGCAAAGCTGAAACTCAAACCCAACTTGCCAGCTCAGATTTCATTTTGTTTCAGTAAGTGCCGGGTTTGAACAGAAGCATGAAGACAGCACAGACAAAGGCTGTCCTTTATGGTGTATTCAGCCTGACCAAAACAAGAAAGGTGGCCAAAGTCTTGCAAGAGCGAGCTTGATCCCTCTTCTAAGATTTATACCCCAGTTTGAGAAACTCAAGAGGCCCTGAACTGGAGTTAACAAGCAGAGCTCTCTGGAAGTCAATGGAGCACTGCCAATTTATTAGCCACAGCAAGATATGGCTCAAACACTTGAGCACTTATCTGCACTGAGCCCAGCATCTTTGGAAGCTCAGCCCACCTTGCCTGCAGCCAGCAGGCAGGGGCAGCCCCATGCCCACCTCTGCCAAAACCCATCACCAGGCCACAGATTATTTACTGGGTATGAACTCCAGTCCGCATAGCACATTTCATTCTTCAACCTAATCACCCCTCTCGCATCCCTCACTGGCTGCCTGGATATATCAGCCCACAGGTTAGCACCCAGGAAGGGCTGGGAAGGCTCCACTCCCACCATCAACACAGTTCCTTGCACTGGTGGTTTACACTGGGATCCCAACACACCTGAGCCACATTTGGGACCCCACTGATTTTAACTATCTGATGCATTTCAGTCACTACCCTCCCCATCTGTGGCCTCCAGTTGGCCCAAAAAACAGCAGCCTGCTATTTCCTCCACCATGACCTATTCTCTCATCATAGCTCCACAATCTTCCCTTGAACAGTAACACCAAGCTTAAATCCTCACCTTTCAGTCAAAAGCTTTTAGGTCCCCTCGGGATGTTAAACACCAGTGGAAGGCCCCCCCTTTTCCCTGTATCCCTCTGGCATCATCCAGCCAGATGCACAGGGGAAGGTACAGCATGTCTCTCCTACAGATAATTGCAGAGGAACTCATCAGTAGGTCAAATATTTACCCAAGCCTCATCAATGCAAATATCTTCTAATCCTCCTGTATCTTTTAGGCACAGCAAGAGAATGGTGAGTACACCTCTGATTTATACAGATGCATATAAATTAGAGTAATAAAAAACTCATTTAGATGATTTATTATGTAGTAATTCTATCACTATTAGTCAAATATATTTATTGTGTATGTATCATCGATAGAGAGAGTTAGTAAGATAAAAGCAATATATACATTGCAGTAACAGTTCCTATACTTTTTTCTGTCCAATTCTCAGTGCATTTTGATGGTCTGACTGCTGCTTGCACACGTGTTTTTGCTGAGAGCCATGCTGGCTCCATGAGAGTTATCTCCCAGCCTGCATCTCAGCGTACGCGTGTTGAGGCGGGGGGAGATAGAGACGTAACAATCTCATGACAGTGCATTTGAGGCCTCTGTGCAATTTTCAAACACAAGCGTGCAGCTAAGTGCCTGAGGGCACTAAGAATAAGCAGTGCAGTTGGCAGGGAAGGGGTGCAGAGACGAGCCTATAAATACAAAGCTTCACTGGGGGAATTGGCAGGGTCTCGGAAGAGATCGTTCAGTGGGATGAAATAATTCCAGGTGTAACTATTAAGTCCAGAAAGTAAAGACTTTGCATCAGATCCTCTATTGGGAATTTGTCTCTGTTCCTGAAAAGCTGCCCAAGACCCATGAAAATGTTAATCATCAGAAAAGAATAATCCTGCATCCAGTGGGGAGAGGTGTCACAGCGATGGATGAGGAAATCCTTCACACGCACAAACAACGATGGGAAACGCCATAGGTACAATACAAAGTCTCAAGTGCGTGATGCTAATCTGCTTAATCTCACTCAAGTACCACCCAGAGAAGTCAAGTGGCCGGGGAAGGAAATAATTGCTTTTGTGCTCTCCTGCTAGAGCTGTCTAACCCGATACCTTTGCTTCCACTGATGGAACCACAGACATCCTCTGTGCTGTGGGGAACATCCCAGGTCATTCAGCCACTCATCCCCTTGCCTCTGCACAGCAGCACACCAGCTCCCATCTCTATTTCAAGTGATGCCCAGCACCTTTCTGCTTTCCCCACCGCAACGCCCTTGGTGACAGCTTCTCCTATGGCTACACTCTTCTGTCCCTTGGAAACTCTGCCCAGAAATGCCTCGACAGCAGCACGCCTGTGTCCACACATACCAGCAGTGAGGACACGTTGGCTGCTACCACAGCCAAATAAGCCTTGGGCATTTTTATTGCCCAGAAGCTTAGGAAGATATCTCCCAGGTTGAGCACAAAAAGAGGGGTGGGCCAAGTGCCACAGGCAATCTTTTGAAATTTAAAGCTGGAAGAAAGACTCAGCTATACCAACATGACAAAACAGGGACTGTCGGTGCGTTTAACTACTCTTCGAGACACCTGGTATTTATCTCCACTATGTTTGTCTCAGCACAGGGGAGATTGGCACAGCCACTAGCTTCAGGGGCTCGCAGCAGTTCCTCTGCTCTACCTCCTTCCCCTGCCTCTCCCCCAATGCTGCAGGGGAGATGACAGGGGGGGTCACCCCAACACAGTGCTTGGTCAGTCTCCCTGTCCATGGGGAACAGGAAAAAGAAAATACAGGGACATGATTCACCACAGCACAAGGGGACACAAGGCCACATTCAAACGGGGTAGAGAGGAAGAGGAGTCAGAACAGAAATGCAGATCGGGCCCCTGCAAACGCAGGTATTGTTGGCCAACGTAGCGATGACAGAGTCCCTTCTGTCCCTAAGCCACAGCCATGCAACCATGGCCTGACACATCTAAAAATGACTGCAGCCCTGGCATTTATGACTCCTCCTAGGAGTCAAATTCAGCAACACCCAACCCTGAAACCCTAGCTTAGTTGTGACCCAGGTTCCTGAGGTGGCAAGGGTCAGGAGTCCCCTGAAGGTCAAGTAACCTCAAAGCTGCCACCTTCCTCCTCCTCATAGAGGAAGGTCCAAGCACACACTTAAGGCTACTTCTGTATCTCCAGAGCGTGCTGAAAAGTCCCATGGATATCCTAGAGCAGACTTCCCCAGCCTGTTCTCCACCCTTGTGGCCCTCAGGATGTTCTTCTGTGGGAAGTTCCCCTTCGCCCAGGGAAGAGAGCACATTTCACCTTCTACAGCCTACCTGTGATCTGGATTCACGTCTCACACCCAGCCAGAGAATCCCTGACGTGACAACTCAGGGAAATCAAATGAAGTGCCAATCCTATTTCATTTTTCAGTAAAACAACCCCCATATGGGAGAAAACACAGTTTCCCCAGACAGCTGCCACACATTCCAGAAAAATGCATTACAGGCATGCCACTAAGTGTGAAATAGATTTTTAAAAGTTAAAAAGCTATTGGATATTTAAAGGATGTGTGACATATCACAATATGCTGGAAATGCATTTTAAAGAAATAACAGCACCTCAGAGATACTGTGGAGGGATGCAATTAATTCTGTGCTTTGAAAAAAAAAATCCCAGGTTATGGTTCTCTGAAGAAGGAATGGTTGGGTTTTTTTAAAGTACCTACTTTAATAGTTAATTATTGTATTGTAGAGGAAACTTGAGGCTTCAGTGAGAGCTGAACTATACAGTAGAAGGCTATATGCAGCTACAGTGATAACACTAATTTTAATTAATCCTACCCCAAACTCTTTTCCCTTCCAACACCCAGTCTCATTTACTTAGAGCTTCATCTGACTGGCAGCTTGAGCTGAAACTTTCACAGCAGGTATGACTACTTTTTTTTGGTGGAAAACTAAGTTGAATTCCAACAGTTGCAAAAAAAAAAAATAGTTGTTGTTTTGTCTGTGAAGAAGCATTTGAGGGAGGGTTTTTTTTTTTACTAGCACTTGTTGCTGGATGCTCTGGAACACTGCTTTTGCACTGGGCAGCAGGGTAGCCTGAGACCTCTTTTGCTCATCCTGTAACAACCCATCCAAATGGAGATAAATTGGTAGCTGCCATGGAAGAAAAAAAAAATCATGCTTTGAATATGTTCAGTAGAGACTGTTTTGATATGACTCAATCCAAGAAGTTAAGGATGAATGTGGAACCTCAGTTTCTCCCTCTCCACACTGCCTTCACAACACAATCTTTCACTGCAAGTTCATGTGGTTTTTCCCACAGGATCCCCGCAGCCACAGGGAGGGATGGCACTCGGTGAAGACAGTGATGTGACACCTATTTAGCCAACGGGCCTTACTGAAGTTTGCTGACAGCAAAGAAACAGAAAGAAGCAGGAATGCAAAGCGTGCAGGCTCTGGGGCAGGGACATTCCCTCACCCACCAACCCCACGTGGGACACTCCCATCCCACCCCGTCTCACCGCAGCCTGAGCCCTCCAGCCCTGCCCCAGCCTTTGCCTTCCCAGCCAGCTTCTTCCCAGCCAGATCCTCACCTCTCCCACCCTGGTTACCTGCCCCTCCATTAGCCTTGCCCAGCCCACCCAGTCTCCTCTCCAGGTTGCTCACTCATGCCATCACTCCCCAGTCCCTCCTCTCTGGTGGAAAGATCTGATGGATAAGCTTCCCACCCCAGCTTCCCACTGGCTGCCTGACCCTCTGGACTTATTTTCCTCCTGGGCTTCTCTGATCACCATTCCAGTATCTTTCCCAGGCTTTTTGCACGGTCCCTGTTTCCCAGACTTCAAATTAAAATTTCATTAAGGGATAAAAAGAACTTTGCCATGGGAAAAGTTGGGCAGCTTTAGAAAACCACGTTACCGCCTCATGTAACAATGAAAAGTCGTCCGTTTCTTTGGTTCTGGTTGTATGCATGGCCCTCATATGAGCAGTGTGACTTCAGAGATCCCGCTGGGCAGGAGAAAGGAAAAACATTACTTAGCACCCAGCAAGGAAGAAACTGCGTATTATCAGGAGATTGCCTGTGTAGGGAAAGACAACAGGATCAACCTATAAGAAATAGAAACTAGGAGGCTGTAGCATGGGACAAACAAAATGCCACGAGGAAACTGTGAGAAGACTGCTGGCTCCAAAGGCTTTTCCAGTATAAAACAGGTGGGCTACCATCTAGGGCCCCCTCCAGTTGCTAAAATCCCATTTCCAAAGAGGGCTCCAGATAGGAAGACAAGAGCGGTTGCTAGCACAGAGGCTGCTAAACAGTGGGTCAACAAGTACAGAGGAAAGCAGCAAACTCTAAAGCAGGGAAGGATCCTATTCCATCAAGGAAATGAATCAAAAAGAAGCCACAGGGAAAGAAAAAAGCAAGCAAAAAATTGCCTTGAGAAAAAAAAACAACAACATCCTTCATTAAGAAATATCACAGTTGGCCAGTAGCACTTAACATCAGGCAGTACCAAAGGCAATATATTATTACTGTTGCACTTCTACGAGCATGTCTTTTTTAACATAATTCACTTATGACACAAACACTTTCAAGGCCTGGCCTGAATCTCACATATAGACAAAGCAGAACCTGCCAGATTCACCCATAAAACCAGGAGACTTACTCAAAGCAAAAATTACATCGCAAGTCAGTAAATATGTGAACATAAACAATGACATAAAAATTGTAATACATCACAAAGCATACTTTTCTCAAACATGTTTTAGCTTAATTATTGATAACAATGCTTGTTAACAATGCCTGCTAGCTAGCTGGTAAATGATCTGCGATACATTTTGTAGAAAATAAGGACATTGTATTCATAGGGGGACTTATTGCCGCACTAGAGTGCCAAGTTCTTGGCTGACAAGCAAGCTGCAGGATGCAGGTAAATGTAGGAAGCATCCTTTTGGGGTGTGTGAATGATGGGGCAAGGCAGATTTACCAAGTACACCTTCATGGTGTTTTAGTGTGCTCCCAAATAATAAGCAGGGCTTGGAAGGCAGGCAGAGATTTTGGATCACTGTCTTGAGAGACTATCAACCTCTGCATGGAAGAAAGTATTTCTCCGCCCCCAAATACTGAGCTCCTGCCTATTTCATGCCATGAAACAGAACAGCTGCTGTTTGTTACAGACTGCCTGTTTCAATAGGGAGGTTAATATTTTACCGTGTGTTTTCTTTCCATTCCTTCCCTGCTTCTTGTCTGTTGAGGCAAATCTCACAGCTAGCATTACAAGAACTGAATTCAGCAGCTTTGTCCTGGATGAATTTGTACTGATGTTAGCCCTTTTCATCCGTGACTCTAAGAACTGAAATCCCACAGGAGGTACATTCGGTTCACTCTGCCTCTCAAGACATCCAGTTACTTCAAGCTACAAGCAATCTGAAAGCCCTTGTGGTATTTCAGCATTTATGCTACTCTAGGGAGGCAGCGATAAACAAAACCAAGTTATTAAAGTAAAGATGAAACAGCTCTCACAAAGGTTTGGGGGTCAGGAACAAGGCTGAGACAGCAGTGTTGGTTCAACTTTCATAAGCAAACCCTCGAGCACCTTGCCCAGCTTCCAAGCTGGGGCACGGGGCCAGGAGACCGCAGCCACGCAGCTCCCAGCCAGCACGCTGGGCTCACATCTGTCTGCATCTGCCCACAAGTGCCAGCCCCGGTCAGCGGGGATTAGCAGAGAGCCAGCTACCTCCAGAGAGGAGCAGGGCCAGATGCTCCAGCAGCAAGTCTCACCCAAGCTGGCCCAGGGGTGCTCACCTCCTAGCACCCTGCTCCCGCTCCCAGGGTGGATGCATCCCTCAGATCCTGCCCTCCTGCACACTGACAGTTCAGGATGGGGACATCGGGGATGCAGCTTGCATGTTGGAGGGCACGGGGGGATAGCTGCTGACCTGGCCTGGGAATAAAATGCTCTAGACAGGGATGGAAGCAGCCTGCGAGCATGAAGCAGCAGCAATCCCACCCCACTGTGTAGCAATCCCCTCCACAGATAAGAGAAATCCACCGTTTTCACAGGTGAACTATTGCATCTCTGTGGAGCCCTGGCCTTTTCCCTCCTTCTAACTAAGCCAATGAGTTATGTCCCCTGTTTAAATCCTACCTTCAGATCTTCCCTTTAGCTCCTAACCATTCCCCCCTGAAAGCCTGTGGTCCACAATACTGGCTAAGAAGGGCACTTTATTGAAAGAGCCAATTCAAGGGCAGCAGCAATCAATGCAGACAGACTGTGAGCAGCAAAACCTGGGAATGACAGCAAGGGAAGGAAAAAAAAAAAGGAGAGGGAAAAATGACAGACTGCCACAGATGGAGAAAGGAGAGGGGAGAGACAGGGTGGCTAGTCATGGGGGGGGGCTGCTGGAGGAGTTGCAGGGACTCGGCAACTCCGAATCACACTCAAGGAGGGGGAACAACGGCAGCTTTTATAGACTCGAGCATGGCAGGCAATGATGAGGGCAGACCAGGGGAAGAGAAAACTAAAAGAAGAAAGGATAAGCAAAGAGTGTGGTTTTGTATCATTCACCAAGACAGATTTCTCTTTCCTCCTGGATGAGTTGCAGCATGTAAGTGTAAACAGCACCGTTGTCTCAAGGGACAGACAGTCACCCACATCACAGCTCTGCATGTCCCCTGTCCCTCCTGAGGGAGTCTCCCCCCTCCCCTGATTTGCACTGATGCAACAGGCAGGGAGAAAGCTGGAGAAAGGGGAGGCAGGGGTGGGCATCCTTCAGGCAGGAAGGCCAAGCTAAGCTCTCCATCTCCATCCCCACCTTGCAGTCAGTCAGGGCTGGGCAGGCAAAAGCTGTTCCAACCACAGCACTGCGCTCAATCTCCAGCCCCCAGACCAGCCAACCCATCCAAACACCTATGCAGGTCTTCTAGCAGGTAGGTTACACTGCCATCGCACCACCTCCTTACTCACTTCACTGGTCCTCAACAGCAGTCAATAAAGATAAGCACTCGCACTGATTCTCTCAGATCTATCATCCACCTTTGATACCATTGATTACAAGGATTTGTCGAGATGCCTGCCAAGCTCAGCAGGGATTTTCAGCATGGTGCCAGAGTAGCTGTTCCCAGCCGAGATAACCTCCACTTATCACTCCCCATCAGTTTGTCTTACATTTTCATAACTGCATTTCATCTCTTCTTTTACAAGTCCAGCTGCACTCTTATCTGCCTTCCTTGCTCATCTCAGCCTCCTTCCCTAGCTGCTGGTCACAACTCCGCTGCCCTCTCCAGCCAGAATAAAAAACATCCCCCTTGGTGAGCCTGTCCCCCTCCTCCGAAGCTTTTCCTGAGATGATCCCTACTCATTTCCACAGCGGAGCCCAGAGCACCCCTCCAGGGAGGGGAGGCAGCTCAGGCAGCAAAGCCAGCAGCATTCTCTCCCTGATGGAGAAGCATGGCTGACACGAGGCAGCACAGCCCAAACCCATGGCCCAAGGAGCAGCAGTGACGAAGAGCAGGGCAAGCCCAAGCCCCTAAACAGATCTGTCCCTTTGAACAGCCTGGTGGCCCTTCCCACCACCGCTCAGCCCTCCTCCCACTGTCCCCACCAGCAAGAGACTGCAAATCCCATTTCGGAGAAGCACACTTCAAAGAGGACTTCCCTCGCCCCTGCCCCACGGCAGGCGGCGAGCGGCAATGGCACGGAGATGTGCGAGGGACTCGGGGAAGGAGCTGGCCAAGGAGTGCCGGGCCAAGCAGAACCAGCGGGCAAAGTGAGTGCAAGCTTGAGCCTAGTCCATCTTAGACCAGGCTGCAGCCTTCCTACACCTTCAACTTCCATGGAGAGCATCTCTCGAGGACTAAAGATCTTCCCAGCTTAGGGGCTGACAGCTCAGCAGCCTCTTTGCTCCTGTTCTCTCCATGGGTCTGAAATGGGCCAAGTTTTTCAGTCTTTCCTCTTAACCATCCTGGGACCAGCTGCAAGCCATTTGCTGCAGAAGAGCTGCAATTCTGTTAACCATTCCTCACCTGAAGCAGCTCCTGTCAAGTGTTACTCTCACACCACACAGCAAATCCAGCTGGCTGCTGGCATTTCCCCATGGTCTGGGGTGGGAAGAGTGTCAAGTCCTCAAATAGGCAGCTGGTCAATTTGTTAGACTTAATTGCATTATTTAATTCACATTGTTATGACAGAACATGCAATTAGAGGTCTGGTCAGAGTATTTTATAGGTCTTAAACTCAAAATGAGTATTTTTATTGCCCTTTCTATTTCTCCAAGAGCCCCCTCCGGCTCCCTCACTCACCCTGCTCTAGTGTTCACAAAGGCTGAAAAAGGCAAACTGACCATTTTTCAGAGAGTAAATGGTTCTCATCTCCAAGGCAAAATACATTCCAGTGAATAAACACAATATGCTCCAGAAAGGATTTTTCCGCATTTGTTTTGGTTCAGCAACACGCTTTGCAGAGGGATGGGGAGGTCCCCCAAAGCAGGCACTGCCACCATCCCTGCATTCGGCCAGGTACATCATCCCTCTCCTCTGGCCTGGCACTACCAGGTACCTCCCAGGCTGCCACGAACCACACTGTACCGTATGGCAAGACAAGACCCATCTTCCCAACCTAGCCTGAAGAGCAACAGCTGGTACACATAGGTCTGTTTTCGCTAGGTATAGCAGAACAACGCTGATCTACACCAGACAAGGATGTGACTTTCATCCTGTACTCTCTCCCACCCATTTCCCCACACCTTCCACATTCATTGACCAGAAATCCAGGGACCATACTGAGATACTTCGTAAAAAGCTGTTGCAGTAAGACTCCTAGCCCCGCTTTCCTGAAGCATCAGGGCACAGAGCATTAGCAGGTCTTTTATTGCTTTTGGCATATATTGGGGAAACAGGGCAGCACAACACACACAGAGGAAAAAAAAAACCAAACCACGAAAACACTCTCCTAAACCACAGACTTGTCTCAGTATTTTGCAGTTAGCCCTTCCTCCAACAGTAGGAATCTATCCTTCAGTAACAGGGAAAACACTCAGAGCTTTGCATGAAGACAGTAGGTATGCACTAAGAATTTTTTCAGCTTTATTTCTGATTTTGTTAGGCCCTACAGACATTAAAGCTTCAGACAGTCAGAGCTCTGGGGTTTTTTGTGCTGTTGTCCTGCTTCATTTCCAAACCACGGTCTTTGACTTCTCACTATAAAAACCTCCAGAGAATAAGCTAAAGGGATAGGAGGCAGTGAGATATCCTGTCTCAGCATTTGTGCTTAGATACACAGGGCCACCTTGCAAGCCAGCCAAATTTAGACCTCATCCCTTTACATCTGCCCACTTGCCTGGAATTGCGTACATCTCGCATACGTGCAACCCAGCCAATTTCTTACAGATCACAAGCATGCAAATCCCCTTCAAACACATCCATCCCTTGTGTGCCACTAATGACAATGCACGAGTCTGAATTCTGTTTACACCACACCATGTGCAACCGATCCCTCTAAACTTCCCATCATAAACTTCCACATTGAACCACCCACACTAATGACACTCCCTTGTCACTATTTTGCAGAGGCAGCTTCCTTCCCAACTACTCGGGCAGGTCCTGAGCACCCTCATACCCCCCTGCCACCCACAGCCAGGAAACAGGGTTTCTATCCCAGGAAAGAAGCTGGATTTTACAGAACTTTTTTCCCATCCAGAGTTGAGGAAGACGGTGTGCCTTCCCCTCCTCCCACAAAAATTGCCCAATATTTCATTATGGAAACACTAAAATGTTCAGACTGTACCATTTCCAAAACTAAACCTCCTCCCTGCCTTCCCCTTTGCCTCCCTCTGTAGCATCTGGGGAACAAAAGAGCAGAGCAACCCTAAAGGCAGCCCAGGATGCTCACCAGCAACCCCTGCAGCCCACTATCCAGAAACTCTCTCTTTAGTAAAGAAGAAAAAATAGGCACCTCCAGAAAGTGACTTTGCCCTCTGAAAGAAGGGGCGAAGCTAAGCATGCTGAATTTCCTGCTACAGATGGCAGTCTGTCAAACATCTGCAGAGAGAGCCTGGATGCCTGGTTTTCAGACAGGTAGAGTTAGATGGGGTGAAGGCCAGCCAGCTTCCCAAGAGGAGAATTAACAGAGAAATTAAGGGTCAGTTCACAAGCGTAGGAAATGTCTGCTTTAAAGCACATTGTTAACACAAAAGGAGAGGAGAGTAGCTGAGGACAGATTGATGCTGGGGAGATGGCCATGTTGGCCCAGTGCATGCATTGCCTTCAAATATTAATCAAGTTTATGGACAATTGGCTTATTAAAAGGCACCCTTATTTGCTAATAGCAAACTTCATTCCACCAATAGGGAGCTTGGCAGAGAGCAGACAACCCAGCAGGATCTAAAGCAGGCTTGCCCCCTTTTAAAGTTTGAAAAGCATTCGGCCGATGCCACGGGGAACACCACGTCCACTGGAGAGCTCTGGATCAGCTCAGCTCCCCATGCAACAGGAACGACTGTAAAGTTGATTTAGCATGTTGTGCAGCACAGAGAGGTTAGATAACCTCTTACAGAAAAAAAACCATCTTGCACTTGTTGGATCTTGGGTATGCAGATATATCTGTTGGCTAGAAGGAGGTCTACAGAGCCGTGTAATCAACAGAAATCAATCCATTCCTAAGAGCACAGCAGCAACATCTGCCTGATTACCTAGAACGATACAAAGCTATCACAAGTCCTCAAATAAGTGCCAGACTCTTCAGGTGTCTTCTGAGCTAGATTTGCAAAGAGAGACAGGAGAGATCTGTCTTTAAAATGGAAAAGCAGGAATAGCATATGCATTTTAGTGTTTTGCAGGTATGCACATAAAAGCTGATACTGCTGACACTGAGAGTGGAAAGCCATGATCCCTAGGTCCTCAGAATGATGAATGCTGCTTAAAATTCATAAGCCACTCAATTTTTGATGTATTATTATACCTTCTGGTCACATTTCCAAGCTTTTCTCTGCCTACTAGAGAGGCAGGAACTTTTCTTTTTTTATTATTTATATATAGACACACACATAAACAAACATACACATGTAAAAAGAAAAGTAAACCTCATCAGAGGATTACAGAAGCTCAGGCCTTAAGACAGACAACTATTACAAGACTTGCAATAGATTTGCAGCTGGTGTTTGCTTATTAATTAACTACATCCAGTTGTTATGAAGACTGCATCCAGGGTTTAACGGTACACAAGGCAACAGCTTAAGGCAGAAACAAGTACAACATACTGCAGAATCTGCACGTAAAATTGCCCAAACTGGTATTTGACCAGGGTGTAATATATTAACACACCTATTCACCCAAAGCTTATTAAAGAGCAAAAGGTTTGTCAGCCCCTCGGCCACTTGTGTCACCTGAAGAGCAGCGTGTTTGCCAGCACAGGGTCCCCACACACCACAGCATCGCCTGCTCAACGTCACCAAGAGAAGTATCAATTACCAATCCACACACACATTTTCTTTGCTCCTCCAGCATTTGATTCTCCACTCTGCTCCCATAGGGCAGTGCCAGCATCAAACACCACTATTACCATCAACCACCATCCTATACTCAGTCGGCTCGTACGTAAGTGATATCTGTGGCACCAGGCAGGGAGGATGTGGGCAATAAATCGGTGGGTTTTCTCAGTTCCCCATCGATATGCCCAAGGCCAGTCCTGTTTCCTCATGCACCAAGCACATAGCCCAAGCCAATACAGCTGCCAGTACAAGTTACAGGAAAGGTACCCCCAGAAGCATGGGAGGACTTTTAGGGACAGGTACTACGGCAAAGCCCCTACTTGGAGGATCTTTAAAGCTAATGAGCTACAAGGCAGCTCCTCAGTACACACAAGCTGCCATACTAGCTTTGAGAAGCCACCCTGCTCTGTACCCTATAAAACACAGCTCCCAGTACTAAAAATTAAGTGTGTATATAAGCTTTTGCACAACTGGGACCTGACCCGCTGCTCCTCCACCACTGAAATCAACTGGAAATGCAACACTTCACTGCCTGAGAGCTAAACAGAACTGCAAATGGCCAAAACACTTCACAAATGAGGGAAGGGGGCTGGTATATAACAAAAAGCAAGAAAACAACAGAGTGGTGAACTGCAGAGCCCATCTCATTACTGCTACAGTTTTAGCATTGATTTTTTTTAATGGCACACTTCACTCTTGCTCTCACTGTCATGTCAATATTATAGATACAACAACAAAGGGAGGCCTGGGCCTCCTGGAAAGAGGTTCTTTTAAAGAAAGCCTCAAAGGACAAATCAAGTCTACTGTGTTTGACCCTAGGGATGGATGAAGTGTAAAGTCTTTATGGAACCCCAAGGAGTCCAACAGCAACACAGGCATCCAGGCATCTCTCTCATAATCTTCTCATAATTTGCAAAGTGCATCAGGATCCATTTGTAAGGCACCATGTGGCATGCCCTTTATTTAGTCCCAAACACTTTAGAAATTCATAAGACGAGTGCTACACAGTTGTTTTGAAAACATGTTTTCACACTTTTCACCCTATTTCCCCTCCAAGCTCAACTTGAAAGCCCATTTGACATGGAGTTTAGGTTTTATAAAACAAACAAAAAATCTTACAGCCTCTTTCATAACCATATCTCAAATATTGACTGTGTTAACATCATAGCTGCAACAGCTCTATGGTCTGCAACTCAGAGCAGCCAGCCTTCTGCCTGTTCATCAAAACAGAAATCAACCTAAACAAACTGTTTGGCAGGTTGCTCACGTGCTGCATCACACCAGACTCCCTTCCAACAGGCACACTTACCAGGAGCCAAGCCAGGCTCTCCAGGTATGCATTGCATTGCATACCCAGCTGATTACACAGCAGTTACCTGTATCTAACAAGGTTAATCAGGATTTAAAAAAAAAAAACTTGCTCACCAATAAACTAGGGCAATTCGAGCATTCATTCACACTGTACATAAAGCCACCCCAGAAACGTGTAATCACTTAACTTCAAAGCATCAGGTTCCTTTTCACCACACAGCAACATGGCAAAAAGCACAGTAAATACTCCCTTTGGGGACAAACACCACCAGTTTCCCATGGAACATAAGTCCCTATCTTAAAAGGGAGTTAGGGTCTACAGTTTTTGCAGTAACAGCATTACACATTTATATGCTAATATGCATCCAGAAGTGATTTAAAGCAGGGATATAACTGGTTCTTCCTCCTCTTACTGCACTGCAGCAAAGGAATATGGCAGTTGTTTAATAGCACATAACAAAATTGCAGGACTGCTCATGGAAGGAAAAATAATCTTCAGAGGAGGGGGATTTAAGTAGGTAGAATGCAATTACCTAAATTGAAATTTGGTGGTTAATGACCTTGTGCTTACAAAAACTGCTACATAGTCATTAACGATCAGAGCTTCCATTTTAAGTCTCATTGACAGTACTTCCATAACAATGATCATGAAGCTCTGGCCTAGTAGAAAGTCAATGAGAAGATTAACAGGCTTTTAATTAATGCCCCATCTTTTTTGCTGAATCTTCAGGAAAGGCCAGGTGTTGCCCTGTGACAGTGACTCAGCCTGCCCCTGCGTGGCACAAGCACATTGGAGACCCAATAGGCCAAAAGAACAGAGATTAAAAACTTCAGACAGCGAAAAAGCAGGCAACCATATAAATTCTTAGAAGACACAATTTGACTTTCATAGAAGCATTCTTTACAAAGAAGCTCATTCCCAGCCAGGGATGAGACCACAGTGAGTGATCTGCCACCAGGCCATGGAACTGTACCATTTCTATGGTGCTATCAAAAAAAAAATGTGATGCGAAGAACATATTATTACCTGCAAGAAGCCTTCAGGGTGCAGAAACAATCCCCATTTGAAAAAAGTTATGGGAACTACTTACTTTGTGATCCATTCAAGATGAGGACCACAGGGGGTGGGGGCGAAATCAAAGGAGGAGTTGAATCCTCTCCACTCAGTCTCTGCTTTTCAAATAATCTCCTGACTTCACACAGCTGAGCTGAAATCACAGGTCTGAAACAACCCTTTCAAAAGGTTTCCAGCAGCCCCACCATTGCCCTTCACTCCCTGGTGTCACACGTAGCCAGGTGTAATGTCATCAACAGGTGATTGAATGAGGGTTTTTTCCTTCTTTCTATAGCTTCTACTATGAAAAAGTCCTTTTCAGAGTCAAACAGCACACACGTCCAAGGGTTAAAACAAAAGTAACATTTAAACACCAAAATGGCCATACAGTGCCCAATTCCATGAATAACACAGCCCCGTCACCTTAAAGCAAATGCCTTGCTGTGTACCAAATCAGAGGGAATGTTTTGACTGTCTTTTTAGCCAGAAGTAGGGACAGACTCTTCTCTTCTTCCCCCACAACCTCCTTCCCCCATTCAAGAGCAATTCGGCATCCCAAATCCAGGCTATTACTCTTCTCTCATTTTCCAAGTCCAGCCTTTTCACTGAGACACAAATCTCTCGTTTTACTTTGAGCCCACCGCATGCAGGGACAAGATTTCCAGGACATAATAACTAGTGCAGATGCACAGTGATTGAAAGGCAATGCATAATTCAATACAAAGTTTTAAAATTTTAAGGAGCAGCCAGTAGAAAGGAAAGCAGAAAACCTAAACCTTCAACAAGTTCTGTCATAACCTGTGCTTGAGACTGCAACACCTTTTTAAGGGCTTCTGAACTTTAAGAAAAGAGCTCAGAGCTGAAACCCAAACCTCTTCCTAGATTTGAAGTTGAAACAAATCTCCAGATTCATCAGCCATCTAAGGTCATCTGTTACTGGTGACAGCACCTCAAGACTTCACCCAGGATTTGGCTCCTGAAGCTGAAAAGGCTCTTAAAAACATTTTGCAAGTCTGCTGTGTACCCAGACACTCAGATTTAATCTAGAGGCCAATGCATCAAAACCATAACAAGCATCCTTATAGGTAATACCCACCTAACTAGGAGCTAAGAAACTTCCAGGTAGAAATTACCGTCACTTCAGATTTCTGGCCAGAAAAAGGTTCGAGTAAAACTTCAGACCCACCTCTCTGATGATTCATCTTCTTCTCCGCTTCCTCCCTATCCCAAAGGGTCCCACAATCCAAAAAAGCACCAAGTGCCCTCCACCTGTTTTTTATATTGCATCAGGCTCAAGAAGCTGGTTGCTTCCCAGCAGCCTCGGTGCTAATGAGTTGTGCAGGTGGTTGTCATTGCCCTGGTGGGTTGCAGAGGTCTCCTTGCAATCAAGGCACCCCGTGTGAACCGTGACACATGTGTGTGATTGCTGACCTCTCGTGCAAACGAAGGATGTGCTCATCTCCCGGAGATCTCTCCCAGGGCGTATGGGGCTCAGTATCAAACTCTGGACAGATTCTCCCGTTCATTCCCGGCCAGGCATCACGGCAAGACATCAGCAGTGACACGTGCTAGGTGGAAAGGCAAGGGGTCACCTGGGTACCCTCGCGGTCGAGGTCCAGGCGTGGTGGTTCCCTCACCAAGGGCAAGACGAGCTCCCACTAAAGCCTGTACGCTCACAGGGAGGAGACACCTCTGCCATTCGTGGCAGCCTGCCGACAAGCTCCTGGGCTAGCAAATCCCGCTCTGTCCCAGGGAAGAGGTGAAAAGGGAGCTGGGAAGGGGAAGAAGGGGCCTTTCTAAAATATCTTTCTTCAACCCTCCCTTCACCCAGCCCCCTGTGACTGGGGCTGTCAGCAGCAGCTCTCTCTGAAGTCCCCTCTTTCATAATCAGCTTCTTTTGATCACACGCCGTAACAGCTGAGGTTCTGTTTAAACGCAAGTGATGAAAAAAGCAGGTTGTTAAATATGTAGGAAACGTCATTCCTTACCTGCCAGGCACCCCGGGAGGGCAGGGAGAGGGAGGGATGGGGCAGGAGGGAGCGAGAAGCAGGGAGGGAGAAGGGGCAGCTCGGAAAGGATATGGGTTGCACACCATTTTGATGCACCAGTTCCGCGGGTTGGTGGTCTGCTTCAAGCAGAAGAAGACAACCGGGGCCAAGTCGGGGTAGGGGACATCAGGGTCCGGCGGGGAGGTGACTTCTTCATCCTCACCCAGCTCCGGGGAGGACGGCGGCTGCTCCAGCGGCGTTGGCTGCTCCGAGACCCCCAGGTCCGCGAGCTCCAGCGGGCAGACGGCAGAGGCGTGAGGAGGCTGCGGGCCTGCAGGCCGGGTGGAGGGAGGCTGAGGGACGTACTCTGCCATGCCAGCCGCAAGCGAGAACCCCTGGAGAGGAGGGGAGGAAGAGAAATGAAACCCACGTGAGGCATCGGCAGCGAGAGCGCAGCACGCCTGTGCTCTCCCGGCAAGCTCAGAGCAGGGGAGAGCTGCGGGACTGACGGCTCTGACAAATGATAAACCACCGTCGTGCTTTGTGCTGAAGCAATTTTAAGCAAAACTCTTTTCTGCCAGTCCCTCTCTCCACCAAGACTCCTCTGGCTAGTCCTCTCCATCACTATCTACATCACCCCAGTAGGCCCTGAGAGACCCCGGCATGGTGCTCCACCATCTCAAGTGATGGTGCCGACTCTTTTGGAGACAGCCTGAGCACCTTAACGGAGCACTGCGCTTTGGAACACAGCCACCCTGCCCTTGCAGTCCTTCACGTGGTCCTGCCAACCCCAGGTCCAGCTCCGCTGCCCCAAGCGTGCCCTCTCCCATCCAGGGACGCGCCGAGCTGGCCTCGTGCCACGCCAGTCATGGCACCAGCTCCTTCGGACCGACACCGGCAAATGCATGTCAAACCCATACGCAACAGTCACTCGTTCAAACAGAGAGCTGTAACGCAAGCTAGAAGCGGGATCAAATATTAAGCACCCTTTACTGGAGCTCGTGGAGCTCTCCTGTGCCGGGGCAGTGGAATCACCGTGAAGACGAGTTGCAAAAGTTATTCCACTAAGCAGAATGGTCAGGGAGCGCGGGTGGGCGAAGGAAGAGCAGAAGAACAGGTCTCACGCTCGGTAGCACCCAAGTACTGCAGAGCACCGTGCTTTTTGCTAAAGAACATCGCTTTGCTGGCTGGATGCACTGAAAGGTGGCCTTGTTCTGGGAAAACGCAAAGGCAAATGTCCATTAAATAGCACAGTGGAAGTGGCTTGTCAACTGAGAATGAAATAAACTCCAAGGCCTGGCTTTGGAGGGGCGTTACAGTGATGCTCTTAGGAAAGAGAGCTTGCCCAAGGACTGCCCGATAGTGGCCTGATGGGCACTTTCTTCCCTTCACCCTGTTGGTATGCCTAAGCGTCTGGAGTGCCCATGCTACAAGTACAGGTTTAAAAGCAATACAAGAGCCCTCAGACAGACCACAATACAGAAAGGGAAAATCAGCAGCAGGAAAAGATGTCTGTCCATGGCAGACACCTTGTCTCCTCACGTCCTGGCCATACGTTATCCTCCCAAGGACTTGCCTTAGTTCCCTTCACTTCAGGATCATGCATCTCTGCTGACACTGCTCTGCCTTGGCATGCTGCACCCTTGATGTTTCAGCCCGAGACCCCTTTGATGCCCACATTTCTGGATCCATGATCTCCAGTGCTCTCCACAGCACTCATCTGCCAGGTCCGGCCAACCTTTCCACCTTGGGCTGCAGTCCCCCATCATCCCCGGTTAAGACCCTGCGAGGTCTGCCTACCCACCCTGCTCTCTCAGCTCTCTGCTTCCAACATGCACTTTGATCCAAAGTTTTGCTTGTTCTTCGAGCCTTGGTATTTGTCAGAACAAAGAGCAGCAAGCACAGAGGTTTAGAAAGCAGACATAGTGTCCCTTAGGGGATAGCACAGAGACTCTTTGAATTCATTACCCCAAAGGCCTGCAGCTATTGGAAGGAAACAGGTATTGTGTCTCCTGACTGGCTTTGGGATGCTGTTCATAATTTTTTAACCCCTGTGACAGAAGTGGCAGCACATCCTTCCCACCACCCAGCACCTCTGTTTTCACTCTCACCAGGTTTTTAACTCTGAGCACCTATGCAACTCCCTGTACCACCTTCTCCGTTCCCTATTCCCACCAGCTTCCCATTGCCTGCTCTGAGCTGGCTCCCTTGCAGGCTATTAACATGCGGTAGCTGAGCCCAGCTTCTTTCCCATTAACAACACAAAGGAGAAAGGTTAGCAGGGACAGCCAGGAGGAATGACTTATTACGGTGCTCAGAGCATCCACACTGATGAGGGCATGACGATTCCAAACTGCGATGTACAAAGCTTCGTAATTAACAATACAACTGAGCGAGGGAATGGGAGAAACAACCTCATCAGCGTTTCCCTGCTTTCCCTCCAAGCAAACATTCAGGGCCTCTTCTGCATCTCACCACTGCCAGATGCAGCTGGGACTTTGGGATGCAGGTCTGCCCATGTCACACACGTGCACAGATTGGGTAGTGGCTGCATCACAGACAGTTTATCACTCCAATTTGTGCAGCCCAGAATGGCTCATTGGAGGTCATACCGACACAGAGCTAGGTGAATCCCTTTGGAAGTCCTAAAGCTAAATACAGTCCTTGAATGACAGCTGCCCCACTGGAGATGTGAGTAATACCCCTTTCCTTCCTGACATTAAATCCCGCTCTGCCACCCAAGCCAGCTCCAAGGCTGTGATCACGGCATATTTCCTACATTAAGTAGGATTAATATGCTGTGTCAAAAGAGGGAGAGGGGAAACCCGAGCAGTGGGGCACTTCCGAGCTCTTTATGCAGAGTCAGTCCTCCTGCCTCAAATTCAAAGGGGAAGGGAGTGGTTTTCCTGCCAGAGACAGATCCAGGGTGCTCACCACTACCAGCTCAGATGTGGAGGTTGGAATCGGGTATTTCCACTGTTTTGGCCAGGCCAGGCTGCAACTCATGCAACGCTGATATTTTCTCCGGGATTGCAATTACTGGCCTTCCCATGCTGTAGCATTGCTGTGTAACTTGGTTGGAGTGAGCCTATTTAAATCAAAATGACCAAGAGGAGTGAGTTTGGCACACACACACATCTGCATACGCAGAAAAACATGCCTCAACGGCGAGGGTTCCTACCCAGATGAAAGACAGTAATAGTAAGACCAGACAGGATTATAAGGCTCCAGAACTCGACCTCTCCTTTGTGTAAACACTGCTCACTGTGACAAGGGCAATACGAGAGGACAATCAGGTGGTTATGGGGTGGCCAGACGCATGTTCTTCCCACTCAACCGTTTGCTCAGGCAAGCCTATCCCCAGATGGCGGTGGCAGGCCAGACCCATCAGTGCAAACCAAATCCTCCCCACCCCTGACTATTATTTTCTGGCCAAACGCCCCCCAAATGCCCCAAAACATTCCCCCGCAAAAGTCGCAAACCGCCGGAGGAATGTTGCTGCACCCGCTGCACGTCCCTCCAGGGGAAGGGAAGGTATTTGTGGGCTGGCAGCTCCTCCTGCTTCTCTCCCTGCACAGCCTGCACCAAAGCCTTCCCCGGAGCCAAGTATCGAGTCAGCACTCTTCCTCCCACTCTCCATCCCCAAGGGCCATTTAAAACCACCACCATCCCGAGCCGAGCCCCTGCTGGTCCTGCATCTGGCACGCACGCCTGCCCCGGACACGTGTGCTGGCGGGGAGCTCCTTGACTTGGCAGGCATGGGAGAAGCCGCCAGCCTCTGGCTCAGCCCTTCCCTGCTTCAGAGAAAGCACCTGATCCTGCCGGACTCCGCTGGGGAAGAAGGGAGAAGGATGCTCTGAAACAGCAAGGGAAGTGGTGGACTTAATGAGCAGGGGAGATTGCTTGGGAGAAAAAAGAGGAGATGTCACAGTTCAGGAGAAGTGCTTCAGATTGGGGGTGTCTGTCCCCAAGGGCCGATGTCACCTCCTGGCATGTGCTGCTCAGAGAGGTCTCTGATGAGACACGCTCCCCTCCAGGGCCGCAACTGGCATCCCAGGGCTGATAATGCCACGACCTGCCAGGCACGCCGCAGTCGACCAAAGTGCCACGAGCGAGCCAGCCCAAGGCGTCCTGCAGGCATCACGCCCCAGCTGAAGCAGTCTGCTGGCTCCTCGCCACCCCTCCTCGGCAGGGGTTTGGGCAGAGGGGGGGCCGTCAGGGACTACGGGTGAGGGAGGGCTGGTGGGACCTTTGCAATGCTCATCCAGGCCTTTCCTGAAAACCTCTAGCGTGCGGACAGGATAGGGGAGACTATTCCATCTTGCCGGTGGAAGAGCCTTCTGCAGCCAGACGGGAGAGGGAAATACCAGAGAGAGGTCCCCAGAGCATCATCCCAGTGCTGGAGGCGATCCACCCAGAGCCCAGCGGGATGTCTCCACTCCCACGCATGGAGCATCCACAGAGTTCACCTTCCCCACCACCCCCCTCAACCCCGTATCCCTCGCCAGCCCACGCTGCCCTGGGACCATCCCTTCCTCCCTGCAAGCTGCTCGCACGGGCAACACCAGGGCTCGCAGCCGAGATGGAAGTGCAGGGTATATTTCCTTTAAGAGCAGCCTTACATGTATACACAACCTCCCATCCTGAGGGGACACAAGTCCTTTACAGACCATCCGTCTCCATCATTCACCGGTTACTCGGAAGCAGCAGGAAGGGCAGCAGCCCCTCTGTCCTGCTAACACCCCGCGACACCCTTGCAGAAGAGGGACAAAAATGACAACCTCCAGCTGGCATCACAGGGGAGGGCAAGACAGCCCCATCAATTGCAGCAGCACCTGCAGCACACGTATTTATTTATCATCTCCAAACTTCCATCTGAAAGTTGACGAGCATCTCGGGGCATGGCTTTTGCGGCTGGCTTCACACAAACCCAGACTTATTTAAGGATGTCTCTGTGCAGCATATTTATGAACGCGTGTGGGTGACCCCACTCGGTAGCTGCGTGTGTGCGTGTGCCTCCCAGGGTGGTCTGTTGTACACTGTTGTGAGTCCGCGTTTGTTTGTTGCTATAAATGGCAAGCACCGGTTGTGTGTTATCTTTGATGCATGCGTCTGGCTGTGGGGATGTGTTAGTCATACAGGTTTCACATTTGGAGCATTCACAGTGGTACAATATAATTAGTGGTACACGGCTCCCTCTCTGTTTATGTTCATCTGGCATCGGCGTGTTTCTCTGCCTGTTCATGTGAGGCAGCGCCTGCTCTCTTCTGCCTATATGTGCGTGGAGGTGTATCAGTATCAGTAAGCAAAAGGGTCACTCTTATTAGCAGCTAATTTGAAAGAGGAGCTTTTACATCTTCATCATCTCAGCACCTCCTAATGCAACGGGACACGGCAGAACCCAGCAGAAAGTGTTTCAAATGGTGCCCGAATCCATCGCTCACAGGTGCCAGTGTGCCTGTGTGCCCCTGAAACGTGCCATCCGTGGCCTGCAGCAGGGCCAGGGTCTCCCGGCTGCCCTGCCTGGTCTAGTGCCCACGACCTGCGTTGCCTTTCAGCTGCACACTGGGCGATTGCTGTGCCTTATCTCCGCACATGTTATTAACCTCTGCCAGATTTGCTCAGGAGCTTGACAGCCTCCCCCTTCCCACCCTGCTGATTTTGGATCCCTCCTCCTGTTCGGGACAGGGAGCAGAAGAAATTGCCCCATCCCACTGAGCAGGGGAAGGAGCAGTGTGGTCAGCACAGGGTGAAACAAAGATAAGCAAAATATCTGTCCTGAAGCCTCAGCAATACCCTGCCTTCAACCTGTACTGCAGGCAGCACCCCGCAGCTGTAGGAAGAGCAAGCCCAGATCTCCTGGGCTCTCCCACCCTTATCATCACATCGCTTCCCCCTCGTGTGCCTGGGATAGCCCCGTCCTGGCCATGCCTCTGGTCCCCATCCCTGGCACAGCAAAGCAGGGATCTGCTTACACTGATGAGAAGCCTTTGGCTAAGCCTGAAGGAGATGTTGTGGAGACCAGTAAAGATGTTGCTGGAGGGATGGGGAAAAGGTAAATGATGAGAGAAGAGGCCCAGGAGCAACACGGGCACTTTGGGTTGAGGAGGTACAGAGGCGAAGGAAGTTTCCCAGTGGAAAATCATTACCTGGCCTTAACTGTGTGGGGCGTTTGAGACCCAGAGGTCAGTGCTGCTGAAGACCTCAGCCTCATCCCATTGCTCCCCAGAGAATACGCATGCTTGCTTTCAACAAAACATTTTCCTTTTTGGTGTCCCAAATAAACAGGCACCCAAAAATCTCCTTTTGGGGGTGATTCCCCGCTCTCACAGACCTGTCTATGGGGAGGTTCTGCCCCAGAGCCAGTGTTTTCCCTTTCCAATCTGCCCCCCTCGCTCCCTGCAACCCCCTTGGGTCCGCACTGCTCGCAGCGATGTCTCCTCCTCGGGCACCTTTCACGTGAGCGGATTCCTGTCACGTCCTCTTGCTTAAACCACCGCTTAGCCAAGCTACACATCTTTAGCACTTAATCCTTGCTCATAAATTAATCTCCCTAGCCCCGTGGTCGTTCCGCGCAGATCCGCGCTGAAAGCTGCCTCTCTTGCCTACCAATGCTCTGCCGATAATGATGTGCCAAGCGCCGCTTTCCCGCAGGGCTGGCGCCTGGGCCGGCCGCAGAGGCGGGCTGCCATCGTGATGTCTCTGTCGCTGGTCCCATCACGCTGCAAGCCCATGTCTGATATGCCATCTACCATCACACCTCGGTCTCGTGGCGTGTGCCGTCCCCTCCCCGTCCCTCACCAGGTCCTCAGACCACGTGTTTCGGATTACATTGCCCCCAGATGCATTAGCTTGCATTTTTCCTACGATGAATCTCATTATGTTATTTTCTGCCCATCTTTCTGACCTCGCTAGTTCCCCTTGTGTTGTTTTTCTGCATCCCCACTGGCAGGCAAAAACCTGTTTTATCATCATCCGAGAAAGTCATTAACATGCTGTTTACTCCCTCCTCCAGATCAGCAATGAAGATGTCAACTAAGACAGGTCTGGTGAGGATGATGAAGAGGAAGACGGTGGTCTCGTAGGCTCCCAGCAACGATGGCTTTGGGGCTGTCCTCACACCCTCAGCCCTTGAGCCAGAATATGAAGTGCTCACAGGAGAGGCAAAACATGCAAATACCTCGATTGTGCCTCCTGGAGAAGCCCATGCTGGGGGAACGGAGCTGCAGCTCCTGCCCACCACGAGGGCAGACGGTGCCCAGTGCTGCAGCTGCTATCGCTGCACCTGCACTGCGAGTGGATGGAAAAAGGCAGCCCAGGGCTGTGGCCAGGCTGGTCGCTCCCACCCGGGCTAAGCCAGCAGCGAGAAGCTCTGCCCTTTCACACCAGCCTTCCCGGACCAACCTCTCTGCCCCTTTTGTCCCAGTCCCAGTGCCCAGCCTGACCCAGTGTCCCTTCAGGACCTGCTGCAGTCAGCGGGTGTAGGAAAGCAGCAGCGTACAAGGAGGTGGGAGACCCCAGGAGACCCCCTGCTCCCCGTCACAGCACAGTGCTGGATGCAACCTCCCAGCCCTGCATAAACATCCTCACCCCACCTCCAGACTTCGTCCCAACCCACATTGCTGCGTACATCTGGAGAGGAGGTTCCCCGGGGTGGAAAGGGAGGTGGGGAGAAGCAAGGGAGGAAGGAGCACATCTAAAAGGAACACAGTGCTAAGGGATTTGGGGAGCATCAAGAGTTATATCTTACACCTGTCCCCTCCCTATAAATTACTGTCATCCCCCCCGTCCCCTGCCTCCAAAGGAGATAATCTGCATAAACCTAGATGCACATTTGGAGCAAACTAACTCTGGCAAAAACAAAAACAGGAAGGGAGCTGAAGCTATGTGGAGTGCGATGATGCCCCAGGCTCTGCCTCTAGAAAGGAGAGGGGATATGGGAGAGAAATGTAGCTATGAAGCTGGGAATCATCTAGAAGCAGAGAGGAGACAACGCTGGTAGCTCTTCTGCAAAGGCCTATGGGCTGTTCAATCTCAGGTCAGTAGATCGACCGGGACCTTGTGATGGCTCCCTGCATCCCACATGATTTGACTACTGACACTGCTACTCATTTATATAAGCCTGGAAAGTCCCCTTCTCTCCCTGCTGCCACCAGGAGGAAAAAAAAAAAATGAAAAAAAAAAAAAACAAAGCAAATCAAAGCTTGGATGGTTGCTTGAACAGAAATCACTGAAAAGCAGCAAAGACACCAATGCAAGCATATCTGACCACAGACCTGAAATGGACCCCTGTAGTCCAAGTCCAATCCCTCCCCATAGCAGACAACCTTGCAAGGAAACTCAGTCCAAAAGAGTCCATGAAGAGTTACGCTACCCCCCACCTCCCACACCCCCACTGGCAAACTTAGAGTAGCTCAAAAGGCAAAATAGGAAAAAAAAAAATGCCCAAGGAAGACAAGCAACTGAGGGCATCACCACTGCCGAAAGTCCCCGCTCTGGGAGGGGATGAGAGATGATGCTGGGCACACTGCACAGATGCACACGCTGCACACACACTCACTGCAGCAGCAGAAACAGCATCCCATCCATCCCTGCCAGTCTGACCTGTAGGAAAATCCATTCCTAACCTCCGTCCTGGAAAGCGACTTAATCGAGCCTGCCAGCAAGACACACTGACCCAGCACCCGAGAAATGTTTAATACCACTAACCCCATCTGTGTGTGCTCTCTGTACAGCGCTGTTTTTCTAGCCACGGCCAAACTCTGACACTTCAGAGAAAGGAAACAAAAACCTTCCCACCCACCCCCCACAACGACCACACCACACGAATACTTTCAGCAGCCACATCACAACAGCAAAATCCCCAGCACTCGCCACTTCACCAGCTACCCACAGCACAGGTCAGCAGCTCCTCTCCATCCCGTTCAACCACACAGCCATAACCCCGAGCTCCAGTGGTTTCGCATGGCAATGCCCCTTGCTCGCCCTCCCCGGGACACCCCCGTGGAGCTTTACGTCGAGGCGCGATGGAGCGGGATGTGGTGCCTGCGCCGCACGTGATGGCTATGTCAGAAGCAGAGACCAGCTGCCTTTTTTTTTTTTTTTTAATACACACACTTGATAAGAGGGGAACAACCTTTCCATTCGGAGGCAGCCCTCCGATCCTGCCTTGGTCACACGGAGATCGGGCTGCTGTACTGCGCTCTGCGGGTGCTGGGAAACACAAACTACTGCAGAAAACACCAACGAGCAGCATTTCACACCAAGAGCCCGCAGCACGTCCGCTCACCCACAGGCTGCAAGGATTGGCATGGACCTGCAAAGGCCCTGATGGCTGACCCTGGCTTAGCCAAGAGCCCACCTCCCTCCTGCCCCACCACAGCAGCACACACCGCCGGACCGAGGCGAGCTACGAGGCATTTTCTGAGATCTCCTCATTGCAATTAGTCCCCGATACACTGGGCTGATTGCTCTTCAGGGCACACCGCAGTGCTTCAAACGCGGTGGCCTGACGAGTACCGGGAAAAGCGAGGAGTTTATTACCAAGTTAGTGGGTAGATTTATGCAGTCTGAGTTATGATTAGAGGGCTTAAATAAATTTTGTATCAGTATAAGACATTTTTCAAAACACTACGTGATTTCTAAGAGCTTCAAGGTATGCATCTCAGATACAGATGAATAAACTAAATAAGCTGACTATATTAGGTCATGATAAACAACTGTGCACCTCTGCATAACTGGGAAGAAACCTTTACTTTCCAGTAACGGGCTGGGGTTTTGTAGACCTTGAACACTCTTAAAATCAGCCCTAAGTTATCCCATCTTACAGATTTAAAAAAATACAGCTAAAGAAATGGTACTGCCTGATCTTGCAGATCCACCTGCACCACTTGATTTCTGAGCCCATCCACGGACCCAGCAGTTTTAGCAAGGCTCTGTGCAAGTGCAGGTGTTCACCTGCTTGCTTGAATTTGCAGGATTAGGACTTTGATTTAACAGAAGATGAAATTTATTTTAAATCCGTGGCCGGCTCTTTTAAAGAATCCTAACACTGTGTGTGCATGTCATGAGTTTCCAGCTGTAGATACTTGTTCTCTTTGAGAAAAATGAATAAAAATTGGTTTCAACATTTTTTTTTTTCCCCCAGGAAAAAAAGCTGAGCAAGCATATGGCTTCTTTGCAGCAGAGCCCGGAATTGCAGACTTTTCCCAAAATCAAAGGTGGCCAGGGCTCAGCTTAAGCCACCCTGTTCTGGGCTGTCCTGGCAGTGTACCGACAGGGCTGTAACACTAAGCAGGGCTGTAGGCTGGGACCACGTCGTACTGCGTGTGGACACCTGGGTTCTCCCAAACCAGATCAGGCAGCAGGAACGCAGCCAGGCGTGAAGTGGGTTGGTGGAAGGAGGCAAGCAAGCAAGCCCAGGACCGGAGGAGAAGCCAGAGCTGCAGCCAGGGGCACCGGAGCATTACGGGCACTTCAAGGATGCCCAGCGCTGGACCAGCGAGGAAGTGCTGCTTTTGGTGGGGACGAGGGTGGGAACACAGGAAAGCTCGCCCAGCACTGCGGGTGCACTCTGATAGACCCCAAGCCGCCCAACCGGTCTCCTCATATCCCAACCGAGGCCACTGTGCCTGCCCAGAAACACCTGCAGGCAAGCAGTGAGCTCCTCGGGAATCAGCATCTCCCTCCTGTGAGGCTTCCCCTCGCTCCCTGGATGGCTGTGGCTGTGCTGGACCTGCTCCAGCCAGGTCCACTGCCTGAAAACGCTCCTGAGGCAGCAACGAGGGGAGATTTTGTAAGAGAAAACATGAGGCGGGTTGGCATAACCCCCCCCTTTACGATAGGCGCTGTCAGATTGATCCAGGCTTCACAAGGCAAACCCCTCACACGTGGCAGATCAAAGCTCCCTCCTTGCCCCCCCAACTCTCCTCTGAGATATTCACCACCACATCTCCTGGCAAGGCACGTGTGCATCTGCTGGTGCACCGAGGTGGCCAGTGCTTAGACACGTTGCTTTCCAGTGAGATCTGCAGGAAAACTGCTTTTCCCCACCTTCCTGCTCCAGCCAGGACCAAGGCTTTCCCGGAGAGGTACTGCACCCTCTCACAGCCAGCCCGGTGCAAACGCCCTGCCAGTGGGCAAGGGATCCAGCGTGATGCCAGGATTTGATCCCTGCCTGCCTCCCGGCTCCCCTGGGGAGAGGATCGTGGCACTAGACCTTCACCGACACTGCTGCCGTTCCAAGGAAGCTCACATTCGACGCCAACGCCATGAAACTGTTACGTTATTTAATGGCGAGAGAAATAAATGCTCCCAGTCCAGCAGCATCATTCCTTGCAGGCAGCGGGCAGCTGCCTCCTGCCTGAGGCTGCGCTCCTGCCCGCACCCGAGGGATGGGGCAGCGCTGGCTGGGGGAGAGATGCTCAGAAGGTGTCCTTAAAATAGAAAGGGGAAGGGGGGGGGGCAGAAGCAGGGCTCTTGAATTCCCTTCCCAGTGCTTTAAATTCAAAGTTTCTTTGCAGGTAGGGTGTTGAGAAGGTAATGAGCTTGCGGATTTCCTTCCGCCGACAGAGAAGTTTACACGTTGGAGTGAAAACATTGAGGGGTGAGGGGGGGGCGGAGGGTCAGCAGACCCCATCCTTCTTCTGAGATAATAAATCCTCAATCACCAGCCCAAATTTAGGACCAAGAGCTCTGCAATAGCACACAGAAACAACTGAGAATTAACACAGTCGTCTTCTAAGCGACAGAGATACAGAACCACTAACAACCCCCAGATCAATGAAAAAAACACTTCCTACTAGCAGAAAGAAAATGCAAAGCAAGTTCTGCTTTTTGATGTTTACCATTTTTCTTTGTAATGATTTGTAGGGAAATGATGCATGTTGGTTTTTTCTTCCTGTTGTTTTTTTTTTTAAAGCCCCTGGTACTTTTTACACAGCTGCTGTTACCACAAAGCAAAAGGTATCCATCAAGAGTGTTACGAAAACCAGTATTGGCAGAAAATATGCCAGATAATTGCCAGTCAGCAATGTCTAACATTATTTCTGGTTCTCTTCTTTTTTAATTCTTCTATTTCTCTCCCCCTGACTCCAGCCAACAGCTTCCACTGATGTACAGAAGATGATGCATTTGCAATATTAAAGTACGTCCTATTCCCTGTCCCTTTTCAGACACTTTGGATGTTGCACACGCAATTGAAATGCAACAATAATCATAAACAAAACAAGAAAAGACAATTTATGAAACCTAAATCCAAGATTCAACTCTTGCTTTGCAAAGAAAAAAAACACCCCAAACCCAAGCAGCCCCTAACAGCGAGACGGTTTTAAGAAAAGTTATATATATACAAGTCTCAGACAGTTACCTCTCCAGGGAGGAGATTTTGTAACCCTTCCTCTTTCCCACCATCCTTCTCCATCATAACAGTACAAACTAACCAGGGCTAAATTTGAAATTCCTTGGATTATTCACACTCCTTCTATCATTTATAGTCATGTATAAAGAGCTGCTGAATATGTGTGAGAAACACATTCCCTGCTGCAATCACTCATGGACGTGAACTGCTGGACACACAGTCGTTCCCCTTCCACCACCACCCCTGCCCAAAACACACACCAAAATCAATTATTGCTACTTCTTGGGTAAACAGAGGCAGCCTCACATACATGGGCACCGCACACGGACATACATGTACAGCTGGACGTGCACAGACAAATAACTTTCCTCTCTGGAAAGACAGAATTATTAACATTACAGACATGTCTACCCTCAGCCTTTACTTCTGCCAGAGAGGAAACAGGTACGAAACAAAACAGGAATGGTGCAGGTACACGGGTGGGCGCAAGTTTTCTATTAAAAGGACAGCAAAAACAAGCGAAACGAGACAGACATAAGGTTAGCCAGGTGTGCATGCGTCTCACCTACCTTTGCATGGAAAAGAAATCTCCAAGGGAGAAGTGTCCAAGTCAGAGAAGCAAAATAAAATAATAATGAAGATGCTTTGAAAAAATTCCCCCACCAAGAAAAAAAAAAAAGCCCCCCCCACGTCCCCCCCTTGCACACAGGCACACTCACACACAGACACACACACCTCAGCGCCCGGGGGGGGCGAAAAAATAGGAGAAAAAAGATCAGGATCAGCTGAGTGACGGGGAGCAAAGAACCTGCAGGCGAGAAGCGGGGAGTTGTGTTAGATCCGTGGCTGCAAGGACTGAGCGTGTGCAGGAAGGAGATGGTTTAAAAGGGGAATACATGGTAAGAAATTGTGGCTGCTCAGGCTGGAGCGTGAAGCTCTGGAGTCAGAGCAAAATAAAAGAGGAAAAAAAAAAGGACCTCTTCCTTCGCGGGAGGGTTTGGGGGGCTTTGTGTGCGTGTGCGTTTTTTTCCAGGCGGGTGGTGTTAAGAAGTGACAGAAGCTTCCTTCCAAAAAGACCAGAGGGTCAAAATAATAGTGGGGCGCTGGGAGGTGATGGAGGTGTGGGTGGGGGCAAGTTTAGCTATTCCATGGTGGGAAAGCGAGGAGGAAGGGCTGGTGTGTGGTTTCTGTCTGTCTGTCTCTCTCTCTCTGTGTCTTATGGTATGTTCACCAACGGCTTATGGAGCAAAGCGCACAGCGAGAGAGAGAGAGAATAACTGTACAGGCAGAGAGGGAGAGTGAAACGCCGTCCTTACAGTGACACCAAATGTCTTTAGGGGAAACCTACAATTAGAGGCGCATAAGGCAGGAATTCTAGCAACACCAGAGGAAAGGAAGAAATCTCCTTGCACACCGTCGCACACCCGCATCCATGGTGGGGTCTCAGGACAGCCGATTTTCCCTGCCTTCAGCCCGCTCATCCTTCCTTTTCTGATGGACACCGGCTTTGGTGTGCTTGCCTTGCCCCGAACTTGTGAGCGTGTGTCCCTCCACAGGCCACAGACCAAGCAGGTTAGAGAATTTCCCCTTGGGAAGAGTTAAAAAAAACAACCTAACAACCCCCCCAAAAGTCCCTCCCTCAAAACCAGTCCCTCCTCTCCCCCCATCCTACTCCCAAATCTGTTACGGGAACTCAGGGCGTGGGAGCAACTCGCTGCAAATTAGTTTCCTGCTGCGTTTTGTGAAGCCAGGGAAAACAAGAGGGATGGACAACACGCGGGGATCCCACCGTCTGGGGGGCTAGAACAGAATACGGCTGCCCAAGCCCCCTCCAACAGAGGGCCAGCCCAGCCGTCTCCCCCACCGGTCCCATCCCGTGGCCGAGCAGACTGGCCCCACGCTGGCACAGGCTCCTCATCCTCAGAGCATCAACTTTCAATTTTCTGGCTGAGGATCCCCAAGTCGGCTCTGGGAAAGAGACACTACGTGAAGCCATCGCAGTCCTCAAGGCTTTTCATGGGTTTTGCCTGTTCAGACCAATAAAACCCCAGATGTTATGAGACGGAGATATTCTTGTTTCTGCCATGGGCATATATTGTAAATAAGCAGCTAAAAAACACCCAGCTCCCAGCTGGGCTATGGTACAACATGTGCCTCCTCTGCTTCCTCACAGGGTTACACAAAGCCTTCTCCAGCCCTTCCCCACCAAGACGACGTCTGTGCCGGCTGTCGCAGACTTTGAGTGCACAACTAGAATAGCTGGGTCAGGGTAATTAACACAGCCGACCTAAAAATGGCTGGGAAACCAAGCACTTTAATTGTACTGCGCAATAGGCCCTCAGTCATTAACTCTCCGCAGGAAGGCAACGGAGCAAGCCCACCTTCTGGTAAAGCCAAAGCATCTCTGGTTTTACCTCCAGGTAGCTCTCGTGCGTTCACCATCTAGGGTGAAAAACACCCAGTACATGTCCTTTCCTCTGCTGTCCATCTCTGCGTGGCTTGGCTTTGCTGTGCCAGGGGCGTTGGGCAGAAGCCAAGGTGCCCCTGGCCATTTCCACCACATAAGCCAAGCTCTCTGGAGCCTGAGGAAGGTGGTTGGCACCGCCACTGTCTCTCGCGAGGCCCTTAAAAGTCTTTGGAGCAAAGATGACGGCCGCTGTCCGCTTTTAGCATAACACTTTTGTGTTTTAGAAAGTGTCTAATCTTGTTTCCTCTCCTGAAAGGCAAACTCAGCCCTCAGAGGATCCTCAGGGTGCACCAGGAGTACTAAAAAAAAAAAGAAAAGGGAGCAGAGTTATAAATGACGGGAATGTTGTGAGCATCAAAAGTTACCTGATTAGCAACCCTCATGAAAAACAGCCCTTCCTCAGGCAAGTCGAGCCTTTCTTTTTTCATAGCTTCTGACCAAGGCTACAGTTGCATGGTGAACCCATGCATCCTCCACAAGCCAGAAAGAGATTTTATTCCAGGATAATAAATATTTGTGGTGGCCGGACCTCTCCCCGTCAGTGCTCAGAGCTTGTTTGTACTGAAGCCGTGCAACTACCTTCGGTACCAAAGATGGTTGTGGTTACCCTGAGTCCTGCACAAGCTGGAGGGCTCCCATGTAGGAGCAGGGAGACGGCAAGTGCCCATCCACATCAAGAAGCCCCTCGAAGTGCAGGATGGACATGATTTTTTCCAACCTCAACTTCTTAGCACGATGGGGATATGGCACTGGGCACGTCCCCAGACCCACAGCAGAGTTTGGGGTGATACCAGAGCCACGTAATCATCCCAAAAGTCGGCTGAGGCAGATGCCCAGGCAGATCTCTATAGACAGTCGCCCTGAATCCTCGGGTGCCGGGCTGCTGGCAACCCGCTGAGACACCTCCTGCCTCAACCAATTCTTGGCAGCCCCTAAGAGATGTTACTCTTCCCTAAGCACACCGCAAGCACCACACACAGCAAATATGCAAGCAACCACAGGCACTCGCACTCCCGTATACACGCACTGATGTATGCCTTTCCCATCCCTACATACACTGGAGGGGCTGGCTGACCTTGTAGTCCCCTCGTGCTAGCAAGTCCACCCTGGGCTGCCGAGGTTAATCCCCTTGGATTCCTCCTCACCAGCCACAAGACACTCGCCACTCCCTCTCCTTATAAAAAGCATCTGTTATTCCTTCCTGAGAAGAAGGGCTTCAATTCTGTCCCCGAAATGATGAATCTGAGCATTATATGATTTCAGATGCCTGCAATTCACCAACAAGCCCCTTCAGGGGGAACAGGGAAAAAATGCAACTGAATTTATTCATGCGTGAATATCCAATGAGAAAAAGAGAATGAGGAGGAGGGCAGGAGGAAGAGGGAGAGGGTGAGACAGGAGGGAGAAACAGGGCAAGGAGAGGCAAAACAAACGAAATGGTAAAGGAAGATGAAGGGTACACACAGAGGGGCACAGGAGGACAGATGCACATAAATACACACCCAGGATAATCCGTGGGTCATCGCTAATGTCCACATCCCAGGATCACGTCTGTTTGCCTTCCAGCATACCTACACCACGGGATTACAAGACATTTGAACTCTCACTCAGACAAACCCTCCAAATTGATAAAAGCATGCAACAGGCTTGGAAGGAGGGGAGAGGGAAGGAGGCTGGGTGGGAAAAGCAGCCATGCCGTTCATCCCTTCACAGATTTGGAACTGGTGAAAAGAGCAAGCCCAGGGCAGCTCACACTCCTGCTGAGATACAGGTCCAGACCAGAGCCCCCTTCTCCCCACAGCCCTCCCCAGACCACACACACCGGGGGGGATTTCCATGGGCTTGCTGGTACCTACACCATGGGCATCCCCCACAGTGGCAATCCCAGTGTTATCACCAAGCCTTGGGCTGGGAAGCTGCTGCCCTCCCTTCTCCTCTCCACCAGCCCCAAGAAAAGGGTCTGAAGATGAACGGCTCCTCGTCTGGCAGCTCAGAGTAGACACAGGGCTCCGTCTTTAACCCCCGAGGCTCTTTCAAAGAGTTTTGTCGCGTAATACGCATGGGCTCTGCTGGGAGCAACCTGGGGGTGGGTCACACCAGCGTTGAGCATGGCACAACCTGGTCCTACAGATGCATCCAGAGCATTTCCAAAGGTCCCTCACTGTACCCTCTGTGATTTTTGAGAGGAACAGGAAAGTCCACGTCGTCCTTGTCACCACCTGAGCCAGCAGCACTGGCTGAGGGGGTTTAATGGGGAAAGTATGTGAATCATTGCAACTGCTTCGGAAAGGGGACTGGGCAAGAGGGAACAAGCAGGGAAGGGGGAGCTGCACCAAAGCAGAGAGGCTGCAGGGTCAGCTCTGGGAGATGCAGCCCTCTCCTCCGCGGGTCTGCAGGTGGCTGTGGGCTGAGCCCACTAGGCAGCAGCCCACGCTGGATTTAAAGGCATCCTCTAGCCAAGTCTCACCGGCACCATCCTGCCTCCTGCCAGGCTGACCCAGCCCCAATCTCTCTTGCCAGCCCCGACGGCAGATCCTGCTCTCCTGCCCAGCACACAGGAGCCAAACACTGACCGTCACCACAAATCCTGCTGCCGTTGCCCCCAGGAATGGCTGTGCAGTCCAGCCCACCCTCCGGCTCGCCTGCACGGCGCACAGACCCCTTAGAGCTGGGTCCACTGTGTGCCTGGATTAGACATGGCCACATGTAAGCTGAGCTCATCCCCAGGCATGCGGCAAGGAAGAGGAGCAGCCAGACACAAAGCAGGCTTTTTCCCAGTGCTCCCAGGTAGGGCATCAGGTCCGGCATCTGTTGCCGTTGTGGGTTTATGTTTGCTGCTTCCAGGAGACGGTGCTCAGCTTTTCCCACACCCTTCAAAATAGAAAGAGAAAAATAAAATGAGAGAGTGTAAGCTCTGACGTGAACCTAACTTTAGATCCAAGGGCTGATGACTCACTCCACTGGGGGAGAAGTGGCTGAGCTGGCTGTAGGTTTCTGTATATATACCTCACTGAGCTAAATATATAGACTGAGAAGTTCTTCTGTTCTAGCCCAACAACTTCAATCTGCATTTTATCCCTCTCAATCTTAATGTTCCCTTACCTTCTAAATCGCTCTCTTTTCCCCCAGCGTTGCCTTCTTAATCCCCTTTACGCTTGCTTTGTTGTAGGAAATTGAAGAAACACACATCTCCCCACCTTCCACTGTCCTCGGTGTTTATGGTTAGACTGACAGGGGATTTCTGGGAAATGATTCAGTGTTGTGGCTCTTAAGCACAGCTCCTCACACCGACCTGCCGATGCATTTCAGACCCGGCCCGGTGCTCCCAGCCGCGGTGCCGGCAATCAGATCCTGTGCCGCCTCCTGATCCCAGTGGTCACACAGCTTTCAGGATGGACATTGGCTCCCTCCCGGGGGTCCCTCGTCCCATTGCTCCAGCACAGAGCTCCGCGCCGGTGCCCACCCACGCGTCCCGGGGCTGGCAGGGTGCATCCCTGCCTTCTCCAGCTCAGCATCCCGGGGCACGATGTCACTCTGCCAACACGCCTCAGACCCCAGCTGTGGCACTTGGGCATCAGGGGCTCCCTGAGGAAGGGCTGACAGCCACCGCCAGCTATTCCCCACTTCTGTGACCAGAACAAGGACTTTGTCATTGGCAAAAGGCATCTGGACGAGACCTCCGCAATTCTTTTCACCTGTGATCTGCCAGGGCAGGGGACTCGCACGGCCGGCACCCCACAGCACCCTCGCTCACACCTGTGCCCGTACCTTGCACGTTTATGGCACGATGGTGCCACGGTCGCTCTCCCCTTCGACAACTGTCACGTTCCAGATGTGGGCTGCAAACTGTCCATCAGCTGCACAGGGGGTCCGAGGGCCCGCCGAGGGGGGTCCTACACATCCCCTCCTCCTCTCTGCTGGGTGCTGCCATCCCTCCCCACCCCCTGATAAATACAGCATCACCTTACACATTGGAAAAGAAGCCCCTCAAGAGGTGCAATGTCGGAGAAGGGCTGAGATGGGGAGTGCAGCAGCACACGATGCTGCAGGGAGGCAACATCCACATGAACAAACCTGCCTGGGCTTCTCTTTTACAGGGCCAGCGTGGTGTAGCAGAGCTGAAACAGAGAGTTGAGCACACAAGGATCATTTCTGGTTGCAGCAAATGCCACTGTGGATCTATAACATCTGCAAGCTGTGATACCCCCTCACCTCACCCCTCCTCATCTGGAACAGGTCAAGACAAGTAAAGAAGGGGATGGTAGAAGAGAAGAGCTTAGAAAGAAGCAAGAGGGAAAATATAAATTAATCCCTCCAGCAGAGGAGAGAAACAGAGTGCAAGCGAAACAGGAATCTCTGCCCTCTGCTTGGGCAGCTTCAAGCTATGGTGGCAGACAGGTTTCTAGATGGGAGACTAAGACCATTTACAAAAAGGTGGTTTTTATGAAAAACAACAGTGGAGAGGAAAAGGGGGATGTGCATTTGAGGGAGAGGTCTCCAAGGGATGGAATTCAATCTAACCCAACATCCCAGTCTAGGAAAGGAAGATCACCAATGCAGTTTGCTAAGCAGCTGCTGGGAAGAGGAGCATTGTCTTCAAAAGCCCTGGATGAATCTTCTCTAGATGTAGGTCTGTGGGATCCAACAGTGAAATCTGGATCTGAGCTTCCCCAAGGCATCCCTTGGGTTGGGACCCAGACTGGGGTACGCCTGTCTCTAAGGGACTGTCTCATACAGTGCCTATTTGTCATCTTGCTCAAAACCTTCTCGTCTCCACTCACAGTATCAAAGAGCTGGTTTCTCAGCTGGTGGGCAAGCACCAAAGCTAAGCCGTCTTGATCTGCTTCACCCCACTGATCATCCAAAGGACAACATGGAGAGCCTGCGTACAGCCACCTGATAATAGACTCATAGAATGGTTCGAGTTGGAAGGGCCCTTAAAGATCATCTAGTTCCAAGCCCCCTGCCATGGGCAGGGACACCTTCCACTACACCAGGTTGCTCAAAGCCCCATCCAACCTGGCCTTGAACACTGCCAGGGATGGGGCAGCCATGACCTCTCTGGGCAACCTGTTCCAGTGCCTCACCACCCTCACAGTGAAGAGCTTCTTCCTTACATCTAATCTAAATCTACCTTCTTTCAGTTTAAAGCCATTACCCCTTGTCCTATCACTACATGCCCTTGTAAAAAGTAAAAAGTCTCTGGCTTTCCTATAGGGCCCCTTTAGGTACTGGAAGGCCACTATAAGGTCTCCCTGAAGCCTTCTCTTCTCCAGGCTGAACAACCCCAACTCTCTCAGCCTGTCCTCATAGGGGAGATGCTCCAGCCCTCTGATCGTCTTTGTGGCCCTCCTCTGGACTCTCTCCAACAGGTCCATGTCCTTCTTAAGTTGGGGGCCCCAGAGCTGAACGCAGTACTGCAGGTGGAGTCTCAAGAGAGCAAGAAGGACCAGCGCTTCATTTGGAGAGAGCGTAAGCAAGCTAACCTCAAGTGTGTAAGTGTTTGCAAAATGCCTGTTGCAGAAGGACAGGCTCTGTCTATGCTGAGGTCAACAGCCCCCACGAGATCCATCACCCTCTCGGCACAGCTGTGCTCCCTGGCTCTGCGGGGCAGACCCTGCCCGTCCTCACACCGCCAGAGGGAGGCCAGAGCAGAGGCAGAACAGGCGAGACACATCCTCCGATCAGCAGCTACTCCAGGGAGCAGGGAAGAGGGCAGCAAGGGCTAAAGAGCACCCCAGGCTGGACTGGGGTCTCCTCTCAGCCATGTTCATTGCTCCTCAAAAAAGAGAAGAGAGCAAACCTGCATCTTAAATAACAGATAGTCCTTCTCATCACCCATCCATCACTTTGGCCTTAACTCTTTGAGGCTCTGTGCCATGTTCTGCACAGCTGCTTTACCCCAGCTGGCCCTGACCCATGGTCTCTCCTGGCTTGGGACCCAGGGGAGCCTCCGAGGAAAACCAGACAAGCGTCTGTAGTCAGCTGAGTGGCAGAGAGCAGCAATGGGCCGAAGGGCAAGAGGATGGCTGGAGCTAGTGAGAAAAATGGAGAGAGATTTACAAAAACAAAACAACAACAAAGGCAATCTTGTGGTGCCACCTCGTGATGGGTTTGCACAACATAAGCCTGGGCCAAGAAGTCCTGGGTCCAAGGGCGGCTGCCTTCCAGGGAGCGAGAGCAGAAGTGGAAAAGGACTGAGATGGGAGTCCATATGCAGTAAGATCTACAAAAAGGTGAGACCCATTCACATTTGCTGTGGCTCAGGAAAGACACAACTTTGACTCAGACGCTGCTTTTGCTGAGAGCAGCACGAGCCCAGGGAAGGGGAAGGCGGTAGATAACTCCCAGCACAAATGATAGAGGATGCCTAAAATGCTGATGGATCCAACCTTTTCCCATCATACTGTGTCCTCTGGCAGAGAAGCTTGTGGACTAAAGGCACAAAACAATCTAGGAATGAAAAGGAGAATGTGCTTTTTATTGTGGGACTCACCACTGCAGTAGAAGGGTGGCTGAGATGATGCCTTTTCCTGAATTAAAAGCATAAACTGGCACAACATGAAAGGTTTGAGATTCACCTGCCCTCTAACATAACTGAAAATTTATTTCATCCAATGATCCTTATTCTGGGCTCCAGAGCAAGATGAAACAAGATCAAATCCCCGGGATATAAACTGAGAGGAACCTTTTCCATTGGGGTGATTATCTCCCCAACGCTATCTCTTTTCAGCTCTGAAGCATGGTGCATACTGATATTCCCCTCATCAGGGGCAATATGCCCTTGCATGTACTTGATGCTACCAGTGAGGAATTTTCTAGGTCTAGAGGCAGCTGATGTATTTTCTCTTCTGTTGTTGAGGTACAAAACAAGGCATCTCCTCCAGTATTTTTCAGCTGTAGAGATGTTATATAAGCACTTGATGAAGGGAACAGATCTAATTACCTCTCATCTTAGAGACGAGGAAACTGAGGCCCAGAGAAAGAAGACGATCCATCCAAGATCACCCCGCAGAGGGGGTGCAAAGCCAGTTCTGCCCAGCCCCAGCTCCACATCCACACAGTGGGTCATCCTGTACCAGCACCCAGCTGGGAGATCCCCTGGATACCAAATGCCATCAACTAGAAACCAAATCTGACACATCAGGGTGCGCACTGCCATGGGGAGGGTGAGGAAGGTGTTTCTCACCAAACCTCCCATCGCACAGCTGTATTTTTCACTGGGATGGGCAGTTTAATTTTCCGCGGAGGCCAAGTGTGGGCAGAAAGGAAGATCCTGGATTAGATCGACTGATCCAATGTGGCATCCCCTGTGCTTCTAACTCTTCCCAAGTCCCACAGTCCTCTTGGGTATATTTTCCAAATAAGAAACAAAATAGAAGAGACAGAAAGATATAAAAATTGGAGACTAAATTTGAGCTACAGCAGCGCCTGAGGGAGAATTAAAGAAAAAAGAAACACCAAAAAAAAAAAAAGAAAGAATCAGAGAACAATTTATCAGATGCAAGGTTAGGAAGGGACAGGGGTTATGGTTAATAATAAGGCAGTTTGCTGTTCTGCTCCCAGGCTACAGACCCGTCTCCCGCTCCCCTCCCCCAGCTCCTCCATCGCTCCCACCCTGCCTCCCGCCCTCCCTGTCGCTCACTCTTTCTGCTCTGTCACTTCGCGTCAGGCTGGGAATTTGATGCAAGGTGCCTGCCTCTTCCCACGGCTTCGCAGCACCGACCCGGCCGTCAGCGCGGGCACACCAGCTTCCCAGGTGCACCCACCCCACCACCAGCCCCCCCAGCCGGAGGGTGGGAAGGGGATGCTTGGAGCACACCAAACCTGCAGGGGAAGAGTTCTCCATTTGCTGACGATGGAGCAAGGAGAACGGTCTGTCTGAGCATCCCGGGGCCGCACGGCACAGCCGGAGCTGAAGGGGATGCGCGGAGCCACCACAAACCAGTTTGTCCTGCTGACACAGCCACGCCATTGCTGGTACCCAGGTAGTATCTGCACGGCACTGCAGCGTGCCTTCTGCATCCCCAAGGGCTGCTCCGGAGGCCCGGGCAAGGAGAGCAGGCGTTATCCCTGGCTTGCAGCACAAGCAGGCTCTGTGCCACCCCATCCTACCCCCTCTCTTGTACAGGCTTTGAGGGGAAAAGCCTCCTCCTTTTCCTACTCTGCATGCAACCCACTGGGACACACGGGCAGACCCAGCAATGTGCAGAGCAGGCAGGTGCTAGTGGGTTGCACAGGGAGGAAAGGACTCCGGCATTTACAACCGGGAGACGAAGAGGAGGAAGAAACCCAGGCAAAACAGCTCCCCGCAACGATACGCCAAGGAGAGACCCACGAAATACTCTGCCTGTGTGAGGGCAGAAAAGACACGTGGCTTCTTGTCACCGTCAGTACCCCAGAGCCACCATTTCAAAGAGGAGCTGCTTTGATGTCAACTGGGGAGCTGGGCTCAGGCAACTGCCCTGGGTCGGCCACGAGCATTTCAGAAGTGTTCCCTCACATCTGCACATCAGGCCAGTGCGATGCCGTCCTCCCCGGCAAAAAGGCTGCCGCGCAAAACTCCTGGGAGAAGGCTGCTCGTCTAAGACATGTGGCTACTAAGTGGGCTGGCTGCCAAGCAAACTGGGGCACCCCAAGCCCAACACAGAGCTGTCAGAAGCCGGCGCTGAGCTGGGATAGAGCCATCGTTAGCTGGTGAGCTGCTGCGGCACAGCAGGCACAGCCGTCGTCTCCGGCTGCCTCCCAGTTTCCCTGCTGGCACCAGCCCCAGTGACACCCCGCATCCCATTCCGTCGGCCACCGCCAGAGTGTGAAAAGTAGCCAGGCAGAAAGCCCAGCCGCTGTGAAAGGCAGCGGGGCCAGGACGCCTGTCTGTGCTTACAAACACCCTCCAGCGCTCGCACATCTGCCTACACGCGTGCACACGCGCTAACACCCGAAACAGGGACAGCCTGTGCCCGCACACCCGCATCTTCACACGCACGTACATCACCGGTGGAAGGATGTCTCTCAGGCAAACGTGGCCGGAGACAGGCAGGACCGTCGACTGGAGGAGAAGCACCAGGCAGGGATGAGGCTGCCTGTATTTTCCTCCCAGCTCGGGCGCAGGCAGGCTGGGCAGCCCTGCGTGAGTCACCGTCCCCCTCCACGCAGAGAGGGTAATACCCCCATATCTTTTTGCTGAAGTATGTTGGAGCCCAAGGCTGAAGAGCAGCCCGGAGGAGCTGAGTGCTTATTACATGTCTTAAGCACGCCCTTAGTGTTTCTGCATGCGTCATCGCATACGAGTTGAACTTTCGGCAGAGAGGGAAACGAGGGAGGGATGGCACGGGAGGGAAGGGAGAGAGGATAGGTGCCATTTCAGCTGTGCTCAGCAAGAGCAGGAGAGGGGAAGAGGTGCAGGACGGTGGCTCCCGAAACGCGGGTGCCAGCAAAGGCTCTCAGTCGCTGTGGTGAGATCGCAAAGAAGCAAAGCAGCAGAAGGAAAAGCAAGCAGGGAAGGAAACATTTTTAAAGAAGAGAGGGTGAATGGGAGCTACAGCAGCCAGGAGGAGAAGAGACCAAGGCTGAGGAGAAGACTTCAGCCAGGGCAGAGCTGAGGCAGGGATACACCAAGGCAACTTCTCAGCTGTTGCAGAAGGCAGAGAGGCAGAGTCTGCAGCCGTAAGTACCGGCGTACTGCGTTCAGCTCTGGGGCCCCCAGCATAAGAAGGACATGGACCTGTTGGAGTGAGCCCAGAGGACGGCCACAAAGACGATCAGAGGGCTGGAGCACCTCTCCTGTGAAGACCAGCTAAGAGAGTTGGGGTTGTTCAGCCTGGAGAAGAGAAGGCTCCAGGGAGACCTTATAGTGGCCTTCCAGTACCTAAAGGGGCCCTATAGGAAAGCCAGAGACTTTTCACTTTTTACAAGGGCATGTAGTGATAGGACAAGGGGTAATGGCTTTAAACTGAAAGAAGGTAGATTTAGATTAGATATTAGGAAGAAGTTCTTCACTGTGAGGGTGGTGAGGCACTGGAACAGGTTGCCCAGAGAGGTTGTGGATGCCCCATCCCTGGATGTTCAAGGCCAGTTTGGATGGGGCTTTGAGCAACCTGGTCTGGTGGAAGGGGTTGGGACTAGATGATCTTTAAGTGCCCTTCCAACTCGAACCATTCTATGAGTCTATGATTCTATAAGTGGGCAGAAAGAGGATCCGAAGGTTAAAGGTGAAGACCAGGTCACAGGTGTTGGAAGCAAATGAGAAATCAGAGGAGAATGAGCTTTTGCTAGCCCATGTGACAGACATACTTCCCGATCTTCTAGCTGCAGGGCATAAAAACTGGGGAAGGGTGACATTGGCAGAATCTTGGTAAATCATTTTCATGCGCTGTTTTGCACCCTGGGATGGAGAAAACAAAATCACAACCCCCCAGGTGTGTTGGCTGATGGGACCTGAAGGTTGGTTTCAAAGGCAGCCGCCCAGGGAAAGCTCATCTGCTTGCTGACTGCAAAACTCCCCAAGCAGTAGAGCTGGTTTCCACTGCTGAGATGGTTTTCCAAGCAGCACTGGTGCTACGCGGAATGAATTGAAAGGTTCTCCACCCCTTAGATCAACACTACAGAGACTTTCTAAAGCAGACACACACACAAAATCAGTTTTCCTTTAGACACCTTTTTGGCTCACATCTAAGCCAAGATTCAGCTAGAATTAATTGCCTTAGCGAACAGCAATGCACTCCAATCCAAGTCTTGTAAGGAAAATCTGATGAATGACTTCAGTTGTTTAGAAAAATGACATGTAGTCAAAGTCATATTTGAGGAGTGAAGGATAGCGTGCGTCTCTGTAAGGACTTATGGTTCCAGGGGTGATGGAGAGGTTTTCTTCCATCAGGCTGAGCGTGATGAGGGAGGAGAGCACAGCACTCCTCCAAATAGTTGGGAGAATCATGCCACCATGATCAGAGATGCAGAAAGCATGACCTACTGGGAAGATACTGAGCAAAATGAAGCTGCTTACACTACAGAAGATTGAGAAGGGGCACAATAACAGTCTTCAAATACATACAATTTTGCTACAAAAGGAGAAGAGTTCTCAATTCTCAGTGTCCACAGCGGACAGAAGAAGCAACAACAAGCCTACATTGCAGTACAGGACATTTAGTGATAAGGAGAGCAAGGCATACAATACAGACACTGCTTGAGGTTGCGGAGGAATGTCCTGCACTTCAGGCCTTCAAAACCAGGCCAGCCAAAACCTCTCGAGAACAACGTATGCATTGATCGTCCAGAGATGTGTATAAAGTCAGTGACATCCCGAGGACCCTGCCAGGCCTGTCTTCTGTGGGTGTTTAATCCCAAATGCCTGTGGCCACCACCACCACAATCGAGTGTTGCTATTGTGTTTTTTGGGGAGAAACAGCAGCTGTCTCTCCCCTGGCCACTCCTTCCCCAGCAATGCCCATTTATTTTGTCTTCCTGAGCGTCTCACAGAGTGCAGCGTGTGTTTGCAACACTTTGTGAATAACAACACTCATATATCTCCAGCAAAATAAAAAACTGGGTCAGCTAAGGCACACGCCTGTGTACATCAGGAGCAGCCACAGCATGTGCCAATGAACCCTACAGTGCTGCAAAATCCAACCCACCAGGCACAGAGGGGTTAGAAGGCAATGTATCTCCATGGGGGGAAGAGGGGAGAGTTCAGGTAAAACCAGGAAAAGACAACCATTTTGGTGACATTTCATAGGTGAAGCCATTAATAAAACAGGACCTGAGAGAAGGTTCTAACAAATTGCTCACACTAATATCCTGGCCACTGGGAGAAAGGGAGGGAATATGCAACTACCCCAGCTCCAGAAGCTGCCTCCAGTGCCCCTGACCTGCATGCATACGTATCAGAAAGACCTGGATGCAAATAAAGCAAGAGACACGTACATACCTGCTGTAGTCTGCAGGAGGGTGGATGAGGAGGGACATTCAGAAGGAAAAAGTGAGTCAGGAGCTCTGGGGAAGAGCAGAGACAAGACAAAAGCACAGCATGTTGCGAAACAGAGACTATTTTAACTCGGGGGAGTTTAGAAAGAAAGGAGGGCCCTGGCTCGCAAGCCGGAGTGGGTTCCGCAGCTGGTAGGAAAGTCTCAGTCCTCCAAACCCATAGGCTCTCAACTGGCTGCAGCCCGTGTATCGGGATGCCAAAGCAACGACACTGCATTTAAGAAAAGCCGAGCTTGGGATGCTGGCCAAGAGACCAGGACGAGGTAGGTTTGATCTGCCCTTCCCCAGCGAGCAGGACCTTCAGCCACCGCATGTATGCTTGCGTGCATGTGCAGATCTGTCCCTGCTGGGCCAAAATCCAGACTGAAATGAGACCCTCTGTCAGAGACAAAGCTGTTTGCTGCAGCAAGGCAGCCAAAAGGGAGAGAGAAAAAAGCCTCAGCAGCGGGACGCATGGGTAGGAGCTGCCCAGCTGTTTCATCTGGCCATTTCTCTTGCCATATTTTACGAAGAGCTGGTGACCAGCGGTGAGTTCCCTGTAAATGCTGTCCTATGTTATCTCAGCACAGACCTGCATCCTACCCGTTAAGGTACAGCCCCCAGAAGATGGAGAGCTGTCTGATGGTACCCATCGCCCCTCAATCATCCCCGATCACCTCGGCGTAACGGACCTAGGTCACCCCCCCCCAAGGAGTGGATGGGAGACAGGAGAGAGCAGTTGCCAATTTTAATGTGTCCAGTGATAATCAGGCTGGCAAGGATGTACAGAGCACAAAATCAGGCAGCAGGAGTACACAGGCAGGGAGCCGGAAATAATTACCATGATACTGTAACCAGAAAACACAAGGCCAAGCTATTTACCATACTAATTACTGTTTATCCCTGTTTATGGCTCCACATGGCAGTGGGACTGGCAGCCTGATTCGAGGTATGAATGCTTAAAGGAACAAGCTCTGGATATTAGAATTAGATGCCAGGTCAAGGGAAAGCCTCTGCTGAGCTGAGGACAGGGAGATACGAGCCGTCCATCCCTCCCTTCCTCTACCGGAGAGCTGGAGTTGCTGAAAGGAAGACCCAGCTGGTCCTCCCAGGGTACAGTTATGGGGAAGTGCCCAGAGCCTGCTACATGCTGTTTATCTGCTAATGCAACTCCGTATCTTCATCTCCCTCAGGTCTTTTTCTCCTACACTTTTTCTCTTGGATGCCGCTACTGGATTAAAGATTTCCCCAAAGTGTTCCTTAATGTTCCTCCTTCTAAACTGCATCTGTTCCAACAAAATAAGATACAGTTTTTCCCTTATTAAAGCAGAGTTATTTTTCCAAGGCAGCTTTCCCGCATCCTCCCTCCCTCAACACCTTTTTCTTTCCTATTTCCAAACAGGTTCAGAGTAGAGGCACAGGAAAAAGGGAGGAATCTGCCGCAGGCTGCCCAGTTGCCACTGGCAAAGGTGAGCATCATGATGAAGATTCAGGAGCTCGTAGCAGGAGCCGCTGCTCCAAACCCTGGCCCACCGCTCCCTTCTGCATGGGCTCCTGCTGGGATGTTCTGCCCAGCAGCAGCCAGCCGGCCCCCGCTGCCTGTCCTCACCGCCGCCTGCTACAAAGCTGCCTTGACAACAGCAAGAGGTATCTGAAATACTTCCCTAAGCATTTTTAAATTTTTTTTTTCATACTGTAGGCTATGTCACGGGGAAATATGTCTCTGGAGGTGCTGCCCACGCTAAGGAAGAGTCTGAGTGTCCAAGCACTGGGCACTGCTGACCTCTCCCAAGCCTGGGTCCATCACCCCTTCCTGCAGGGCTGATTCAATTCTTCCCTTGCACTGCTCATCGCTCACGGAGTCTCACCCCTAGAAGCCCTGCAGCTGGTGGGTCTTGTCTCTGCCCCTTGCACTTTATTCTTCAGCCCCGGGATTAAAACAGCACCTAGCTATCACGGAGCAATCTCCCAAAATAGAATCAGAAAGCTGTGTTGGCCCCAATCTGTTCCTGTACCTTCCCTCCATGCTACATTACCAGATGCTCTCGTGGAGTTGGGCATGTCCTATTCACTTCCATCGAGGATGTGATATCTGAAAAACCCCTGGGAGACAACGGCTTTCCAGTCTGGAGGATTTGCCTCCCCCACTGCATCAGATGTGTCAGAGCAGCATTTCATTTACCTTTTCCCGTGATTTTTATCTGTCTGGTTATTAATAAGGAAGTTTAACCCACTCCTGGGCAAATCCCTGAAAGTCAAACAAGTCACGGTAGCGGGGGAACCAGTCTGTAAGGGACATAATCATAAAGTGAGACAGACTCCAAGCAGGCACTGACCCTTCGGTGCATGAAGAATGATCCCCCCTCGGCTGATCCTGCCCCCTGCAAAGGCCCATGTGTGCCCTGCCTGCCACCAGCATGGGTTGCTGAGCCCTAGCCACATCACTCTCCCCAGCTCTCCCAGTATCAAGCACCCTGTGCCACTGGTGCTGAGAAGCCAACCCAGACACAGCCACCTCAACACAGTTTCTAAACACAGCCATGACCAAGTCACTGGTGCCTACCTGGGAAAGACATTTAATTCCCTTGAGATAAAAATTGACTCATAAAATCCATTTGAGTCTGTTCCTCTGATAACCTGCTTCTCTCCTCAATCCTCCTCCTCCAGGATGATGCCCACGTTTGCCCAGTGCCCAGACTTTCACCCCTCTCCCACCGCCACCGCACAGAAGGATGCCACCACACATCCTTCACTATCCAGACACCTGAGAAAGTGCCATCATGAAAGTAAAACAATCTTCTCAAGGGGAAAAAAGACTACACCAAGACCTCATTCTCATCCTTCTCCCCCTTCAAAGGGGGCTGCTCTAAGCCGTCCAAATTCCAGCATTTCTAAACCTTCCCTCCTCCATGCCCTCGTCACCGTGACAGACACAGCCATACTCACAGCGCTTCCTCTACACCACTGCTCCCAGCCCTTCCAACCACTGCTCCCGTGATGCCAGAACATACCACAAGTGCATCTGCATTTACATTTTGGCCACAGGTGGGGGGAACCCAGAGCAGCTCACACAGTGTTTATGCTGGGGATAGACTTACCCTGGCTCTTGTACAAGTGCACATGGGAGCCGGGCATCTCCTCCATTCCCACCAGTCTGTACATAACTTATACTGACGCAGAGTGGCTGTTGGCCCTGTGGACCATATAAGAAACTCGCGTGCCCATATGTTGACAGCTCAAGCAGTACAGACTCACACCTTGGCTTGCAGGATGCAAGGGACAGCTCACGAAAGAGTTAAGGGTAATCACACCTCTTGTATATGCGTTGTTCCCACGCTCTCCCAGCACAAACACACTCTCTGACTTGATGCTGCTCGTGGAGATTTGTGCCGCCCTACTGCTGCAACAGAGGCAAGTGCCCAAACAATGTCATTTGTTCCTAATGCCTGTGCACATCTCGCAGCCTTGGCACAGTTGGCTTAATAGCCAATCTCTGCTGGGAGGCAGCTTAGGGAGGAGAAGGAGAGAGAAAGAGAGGAGCGAAGGGGAAAACAAGCAAAAGGAAAAGAGAGCAAGGTGAATAGGAGCCTGTAGAGTAGAAAATAACACTGCCAGGCAAAGTGGCAGCTGAATTGGCTGTGACAGGCAGACCCTCTCTGCACCTGGTATTCAAACACAAGCTTATTTTCCTGGTTTCTTCGAGAGACAATGAGTCCTGACTACCTGTCAGCATGCACCCAGGAGATGTCACCGGCAGAAAAGGGGCCCCAGGTGCTCCCGGCCCGCACAGCTGACACAGGTATGATGGCTGAGGTCACAGCTGGCATTTCCCAGAGACGAGCGGTGAGGACCATAGAGGGAAAAAAGAAAAATCGAGCAACAGCAGAAACCAGAGACCCGAGGCAATGCTCTTGCCAGGACTCCTGGTGTTCCCAGAGGATGCAGGACAGCTTTGCTGCCTGCACAGCTCCTGTTCTGCTCGTCTGAGGTGCAGAGGAGCAGCCAAACGGTGTGTGCCTTCAGGCAGACACACTTCTTCTCCCCCAAGTCCCAGCAGACACACAAGTGAAGACATTCACTGTCTTCCCTCAGCTTGCCAGCTCACTGAGGGGCCGTGAAGGACACACTCCCAGAGAGGTAAGGTCAGGCTGTGCCAGGTCTCCCAACAAGCAAGCTACATCCTCAACAGCCCATCAGAACAAGGGTATCAAAACCAGCTGGTCACGTTCGACCACGAGGGACCCATAGCGGATCACGTGAAGAAGACCACTTTTACCTTTTAGCATGGCCCTCCCTCCCCAGGACTGGCAGCTGGTGGGCAACCCCAAAGATGAGGGGCCACCAGTTGGTTTTTTTAGCCTCCCTTCTTGGGAAGGAGCAGAGCAGGTCGCCCCACATGTCCCGGTGAGGCATCCAGCCAAGAACTCACTCCTGTGCCCTCCAACGTGTCCATGCAAAGGTGCCACCCATGACTCGACACCTTCCCCTGCCTCCTCCTCCTCCTCCTCCTCCTCCTCCTCACCAAACCACCCACACACCCTTCCCCGCTGCAACAGGCCAAGCAGCTGCTGCCAATTAAAAGCTGCTGTTTTCACTGTTTTTTTAATAAGAAAAAAGTAATTGAAATTTAATTTAGTCAATGACCAAGCGACAGGGGAGGGTGTGTGAAAACGAGCCAGCGTTGGCTCAGGTTCCAGCAGGAAAGAGCTTGAACCAAGAGCTGTGCAAGGGGACTGAGGGGATGCCTGGGGCAGCTGAGGGGGATCCGTACAGGAGGTTTCGAATCAGGAGCTCTCAAATCACCAGACCTCCCAACCAGATTTCTCCCCCAGCCCATCTCCAGCGTTACAGGTAAAGCCTCCAGGCACCCTCCTTCGATTATCCACATACTCCAGTGAAAACCACCCTTCCCATCCCATCCCCGCAGCCTGTGAGGAGCAGGGCACGTCTCTCCTGCGCTCTTCCCCTCTGCCGCCGGCGATGCTGCGACCAGAGCCCCGTCAGGGTTGGCAGCCACAGACCCAACGGCACAAGCTGCCGGCAGAGAGATAGGGAGAGAAGCAGAGGAGTCGTGGGGGCCCGAGAACAAGACAGGGCTCGTCAGTCTTCCCCCCTGCAAGCACGTACCCACGGCCCCCGCTGGCTACCGCCGCGCTCCGGGAAGATGCTGAATATTCGATGAAGGGAGTTTTTTTTACATCCGCTGAAAATGGCAAGGGAAACTCCACTGTCAATTTTAAAAAAAAAATAAAAAAGGAAAGGGAAAGATCACAATCTCATCACTGCAGCCGGTCTTACACTTTCCCCGAGGATCTGTTAGAACAGCCAAGGGTGTGAGAGGAAAGCAGCCCGTGGCGATCTGTTTCTGGCAGGCTGGGGGAAGGGAGGACGAGGGAACGGCTGTGGGAGGGTGCATGTGTTGCCTTCCCCACCAGTCTGGATGGGTGCAGGCGCACAGGCAGCCTGGGCAAATGCCACGCTGGGGGAAAGCATCACCTGGCTCTGACATCTCTGCTAGAGGTATCGACATCTCTGCTAGAGGTATCGACATCTCTCCTGTGGTTGCCAGTAGAGGACCTCGTTTGGGAAAGGTGAGCTCCGATACGAGGTTTTGCAATGCCAACCTGGCAGGCAAGGACAAGGCTCGCTGGCTGTTTTCGCACAGCGTTGCGCGAATCACTACAGAAGTATGGGGTGACAAGGGACTACATGGGGTCAGCTAGTCTGTCTGCTCTCCCCCTCAAATCAATGAGACAGAAGCCACCTTTCGCTGATGTGAGCAAAGCAGGTCTTTAGTCCTTAGCTTGGAAAGCCCCTTCGTATCAGCAGACACAGGGTTAAATCTTCACAGTCAGTAAAACCTCAGCCCGGTAAGAGAGGAAACCTCTGTTGCACCCCAGTGTGCCGTACAGAAGGAGATGTGGCACAAGCTCTCTGTCCCAAAGCGGAGGGCTTGGCTGGGGGTTGGAGGGGAGGGTGGGAGCCAGGAATCGCAGGCAGGGATGTGGGGCAGAGGTTCTGGGCTGAAGCCCCTCAGCTCGTCCCCAGAGGAAAGAGAGTGCCACCAGGATGGTACGGGGGAATTCGACTCGCACCGCGCAGCTGAGGGAAGGGAGGGTATTTGCGTGTGCGAGGGAACGGCGAGGCAGCAGGATGGAGAGATTTATGGAAATGATAGAAATTTTCTTTTCTCCCACTCTCCTCCACCCTGTCATTTTCTCTTCTCTACTTTCTCTTCTGGTCTCCATCTCACCTTCTGTCTCTCCCTCTGTAAGCACTTATTGGCAAGTTTTCTCCAGAACACAGCTATTTTGAATGTGTGTTCCTCTACTTCCCTTACAATATTTGCTCTCTCATTCTCAGTATCTTCCCTGCTAGTGAAGCTGATCAGCTTAATGATGATAATATTGAACATGGTGAAATGGCTTCTTTCCCACCGAAGCAAGTTCATTGCTCTGCTTTCAGGTACGGGCCACTTCCATGCCTTTCCTTGTCACATCAGATGCAGAAACTCAAATATCACCTTTTTTTTCCCCCCATCATCTTCTCCACTTGGAAGGGAAAGACATTCTCTAGCATATATTTTTAATATATGAGAAAAGCCTGAGATGTAAAATGGCCTATTTTAGTCCTAGCCCTCACTCCCAGTCAGATGTCACTCTTGGGGAACCCAAACTCCTCAAGCTAGTGCCTTGCCTGGTGTGGAAGTAGCAAGCGATATATTCCTTGTCTTCATGGGATCTAGATCTCTGCCCAGCCCCCGTCCCCATCACTTTTGTGCTCACTGCACAGACGTAGCTCCCCCAAAACAGAAGCTGAGGGTCGACGGCAAGGTCCTGCATTTTCTGGCAAAAGAAGCCCACAGATCACTTGTGCTGTGATTCATCCTAGTGGAGAGAACGGTGTGGGCTCCCCATCTCGCCATGCGTCACAGCACCTGCCCCCAGTGGGAGCCCACAGAATAACTGGTGTTGAAAGGTATCTCTGGAGGCCTCCGGTCCAAATCCCTGTTGGAAGCAGGGCTAACTTCAAAGCCAGAGCAGGTTGCTTAGTGCCTCATCCACTCGAGTTTTGAGTATCTCAAAGGAGGCAGACTCCAAAATACCTCTAGGCCACCATCTCACATCTGATCCATGCTCATGATTATGTTTTTTCTTTATGTGGAGTTGGAATTTCCCTCGCTGCAGCTTGTCTCTGCTGCCTATTGTCCTTGGTGCACACCTCTGGGAAGAGTCCAGCTCCATTTTCTCTACACCCCCCCCATTACCTTACCAATCCGATCTCCCTTAAATTGCTCACCTCCAGGCTAAACAAAGCGAGTGCCCTCAGCGTCTCCTCGCATGTTATGTGCTCCGACTCCCTGATCATCTTCATGGCCCTTCACTAAACTCACTCCAGTTTGCCACTCTCTGCCTTGTACTGGGGCGGGCAATGCCTGACTCTGCCTCTCCTTGCTTGGGACCTCCTTAGGTTGAAATAAAGCCTGCTCTGAATGTTTCCTCTTTTTTTTGTTTCACTGTTAAATGGGTGGTAAACAGCCTCCAGGCTATCCAAGTCAATTATATTCAACAGAAGCTGCAGTCTGGATCACCGGGTTCATAAGACTGTATCTAGATTTTACTATCAGCAAATCTTATTTCCAATCCAAAGGAAAAAACAATCCCCTGGCAACACCAGCATGAGGAATCAGATGATTTTGTGAACCTGTTAAGAGGGGTGGGGAGCCAGAAAACAGACCTAGTCCTGTCTTCCCTGCCCAGCTGTCAGTGTGGTTTGGGAATTAACTCATCATGCTTTATTTATCATCAAAATTTTCAGTCAACAGCCAAAACAGAGAGGCACATTTTTTGCCTTGTAAAATGTACTCAGCCGTATCCCAACCTCTCTCAGCATTCGCTTCCACCCAGCATCCTAAAACCCCTTCGCTTGATTCTTAAAGAGGAGGGAGACAAGCTCCAGGAGTCCCAGCTGGAGTTGGTAAAGGGAGGAGGAAGACACAGTCATGCCATCTTGCCATGCAAAACAAACAGAGAATGGAGCAGGGCCCCAAGAAGGCAGTATGGGGAAAACTCCACTCACTCCCTGCCAAGGATGATTGACCAGGGGAACTCACTGCTGCAGGACATGGCCAGTAAAGACAGCTTGACTGGGTATTTAACTGGAGGTGAGTGGTTTTAAAAGCATAGATGGCACTTAGATCTTCCAGTAAGTGTGGCAGCATCTAAGGGCTTCCAGGTGGCAGTTTGTGAAGTCATTAGGGATCTCCTCTTCCTCCTTGCCAGCCAGACACCTCAAAAGAAGCATGACGTGGAGTGTAAAATGGGAAGGACTCGCCGCCGTCTGAACGACCTGTGCACTAGCTCTTCCACTTTGCTGGGAGTTACCCGATGACCTACACACATGGGGACTTGCCCTGTTACAACAACTCCAAGGAGAACTTCAGTGATGCTCCAGATTCACTAGTGGGAAAGTGCCACGATTCCCAGGGAAGGGCACTGTGATTTCAATTACCTGGAGGTATTTGAGAGGGATTCAGAGAGAGATGCACGGTCCCACCTATTCCAATTCCCCACCCTCAAGCTCCAGTTGCCATGGCAATGGTACTGACAATTTCAATGCATAAATCCAAATTTGCATTTTAATGGAACATAATTAGAATGCTGAGATAAACGATTCTTCCTCTCTAAAAGGTAACATAAACGCCACATCTCACAAATATGCCCTACCAGCAAGTATTGCGCATACACGCACACACACAGAGCTTATATATTGCTGGGCTGTGGGAGCTGGGAAGTTGCTTTCCGTTCCTTTATGCCTAACTGGGAAGTTTTATATCCGCAGCACAAAACCATAATTTTCAGATTAAAACAATAGATTTACCAGATGTCTGCTGCAAACTGACCGTATCACCTCCTGGCTGCTATCCTGCCATGCCATGCCATGCTTCCCCTCCCAGGTCCAAGAAGGGTCAGGCCATATCTGCCGTCCCAACAACTGAACCCTGAGATGCTCTGTATGCTGGCAGCTCTCAGGGGCTGAGCAGCAGGGATGATTTCCTAGAGACGGTGAAAAACCTGTTCCTCTCCAACTGTCCTAATATTTATTTTCCTTTTTTTTTTTTTGTAGCTAGGTTTGTAGTGAGATGTGCTCTCACTTGGTTATCTATAATATGCCCAAGAGTTTATTCTCCAGCTCTTGGATCAGGAGAGGAGTACTGTGTTAGCACCTGTCCCACACTGTCAGCAGAGAGGCCAAGTAGTTATGAGAGGGCAGAAGGAGATTTTTAAAAAGCAAATGTTTCCAAGACATCTCTCTCTACTTCAGCAACAGGCGGGGAAGGGGAATGGAGGGGGGAGAACCCATTCTGCACCAAATAGGAAAGCAGAAAATTAATTTCTCCTGCCCTTGATACAAACCAAATTCAAAGCAGGCAGCTGGCAGGAGTGAATAGAGGCAGAAGAGAGAAAGAAAAAAAAATTAAAAATAAAAAAGGAGAGAAGAGGAGAAAAGCAAACAAGTGAATCATAAAAGCTGCAAACCGCTTGGAAATTTCATTTGGCTTTTCAATTGGGAAGTGAGATGATGCCTACTTGGGAAGGGGCAATCACATCTGGGAGAGGCTTAAAGTAGCCGCAGCCCAGACCAGCTTCCCCAGCCCCGCTGAACCCCACTGGGCCTCCCAGCCCTCGGAGGACTGCAGGCAGCTCTGTGAAGAAGGGGAGGGCACGGGATCCACCTCAGCCCATCTGCCTCATCCCACCTGCCTGGGATGTGGAAGCAAAGCCACAAGTCCTGCTGAGCGGCCCCGGCAGGACACCACCGGCACGGATCTGCTATCCACCAATGCATGGAGTAAGTGACACAGCAGTTGCTCCCCAGGACCTCTGCAGCCTGGATCTGCACTTTTATTTCTGCAGAGAGCTTTCCAAGGGGTCCCCTTCGAGTGCGGCAGCTTCCTATCAGCACTGGCTAACCGGCCATGCCCACTCCATTAGATCTCCGCAATTAGACCCCAGAGGGTTCAGGCAACCTCCTGCTCCTCCTCCGCGATCACAGCCAGCGGTCAGCAGAAAGCCAGTGGTGAAAATCGCTATATCCCACCCCTAGAGCCGCCTGGTCTCGGCAGAGCTTCGTGTCCAACAGGCACTGGGGAGACCGTTCAGAGCTACTGCTTGCAGAGGGGAGATCCTGATTCCTCCTCCAGGAAAGTCTTAGTCCTACTCCTTGGGCTGCACAAAAAAGAGCATGCCTTTCCCTCACCACTCCCACCACCCCAGCTGGCAACCCCATTTAATCTCTCTGCCCTCGTTCATTTGCCAGAATCAAATATTAATTGGGCTGCGCTGTGATGGAGCGAATGTTAATGTGCCTTGGCACGCGATCAAGTGGAGCTGGATTCCTCCAGTGCGGCATGCAGCTGGAAGAGCACGGCAAGGCGAGCCCAGCAGAGGAGTCTCTGGGGCTCCCCACCGCTTTGGCCAGCCCCAAAGGCTGCACGTCCTGGGGGTTCACATCCAATCTCTTTCACATCCTCTTTAGCGCTGATGTACATGCATGTGTAAACGCACGTACCCAGGTCGCACGCAAACACACACATTTACCTAGAGCCATCCAAACCCCACACCGTGAATCTGCTGTACAAAATCAGCGTGGGTGCATGCTGAGGAGCTCACGCACTGTACACCCCGTGGCACCGTTTCCATTCATGTAGGTACACCCAGGTAGAAACTCATATGGATGCTAACACATATATGGGGTGTGCTCTTATACCAATGTAAATCATGGTGTACCCAGTAAGACAGGAGGCTGTATACCTACGCACAATCAGACTGAAACACTTTCCCGGAGCTGACAGCTTTCCACATAACCCTCATTCCCTTGTTTCTGGCTTGCAGTTGATTAACTTAAGAATAAAACCACATAACGAAAAAGACCATCTATGCCACAGATATGGTGGTTCATGGGGCATTTATTAGCCAGTTCCTCTCCCTTAGGATACAGCTTACAGGTTCTGCACAGTAGGGACCCCTCAGAGGATGAAGACATGATCACAAGGTCCAGTTCACAATACAAAGTTTTAGGAACAAACAGTGGAGTAAGGGAGGAAGACAAGAAAGAAGAAAAGAGCTAGTCTTATAATTTAGAGGGACTCAAGTGTTGGGAGTCAAGATCAAGAGATAAAAGGTCAGGTTGAACTGACCCTGGTTGGAGAAGCAACGGCTAGAAGGAGAAAGAGAGGACAAGGAGAGAGGGAAATAGGCAACGCAAGTCAAAAGCCAGCTATCAAAAGAGAGAGGGAGTGAAGAAAGGAAAGAAAAAGGTAACATGGACCACGTAGCTGGCTTGTCACTTGGCCTCCTTGGTGAGAGAAAAGGCCAGCCCCTGGCAAGCCTCTCTACAACACTCACCACAGCTCCCACCTCGGCTTTGGGGGCTACCACAGTGCATCCCCAAGGGCCCTCTCCACCGTAGCCCTGCCAGGGAGAAAGCGACACGGCCAGTTACCGTACGGAGGTGTGCTGCGGCCAGGGCTACAGACGGGAGATGGCAGATGGGGACAGTGAACAGCGATCCAGGCCTGAGCGTTTGCAAGGGACTTGCTGCCAAACCGGTATCACGACCGGCAGGAGATGAGCACTACTCAGACAAAGTCATGGTGGCGGATTCACACTAAGGTCCTGATGACTACCAGATACAGGCTGGAGTGTCCAAAGGTGGTGGTATGGAGTTGCACCCCAAAACCCTCCTGCACCTTGCTGGTTCTGTACCCAAAACTTGCCAGGGCTGGGTAAAATCTACAGCAACTCGATGCTTGTCCTGCAAATCTCTTCCATGCTCTCCCCCCTGCTCCTGGCAGGGCCTTCCTAAAGCTCAGCACCCACCTCAGCACCCACCTCGCCGGCTTGCTGTGCTTGTGGTGGGCAAAACCCAGCCTCACAGTGACATCTAGTGAGGAGAGCTCTTGTGGCACCACGCACCCGTGCTAGAAATGGCAGCCTGGCCTCCTCTCCCGCTGGCATTTGTTCCCCAGACTTCAGAAGACAGAGGCAGAGCAGGAGATGCGGTCCTGGAAGAGAAGGCAGCCTGGTCCGGGGGGGATTCATGTGGTGAGCGTATGGGTACCTGGTACCCAGTGCCTCCAGGGCTGCCCCTGTACCCCGAGAGAGCGGGGGATCCCCCAAACATGCCAGTGGATTTTCAGCGTTTTCTACACTGTGCTGAGGAGGGCTGGATGGAGAGGGAGAGAAAGGAAGAGAAGAGAGGAGAGAGCCAGACGTGTAATTTAGAGGGACTCAGATGCTGGAAGTGAAGAACAAATGGTAAAAGGTCAGGTTGAACTGTCACCCTCCCGTAGCCTCAGAAATTGCAGATCCTGGTTGGAAAAGCAAGGCATACAGAGACAGCAGTCAAGGAAACAAGGAATAAGACAAGGAAAGACAAAATACAGCTATTAGAGAGAGAGAGCAAAGGAAGGAAAGAAAAAAAAAGGGAGGGGAAAAAAGGACAAAAGCAGAGTGCAGGGAGAGAGGTCTGGCACTATGCTGACAAATGCAGCATGCCAGCCACAGGACAGAACATCTCCTTGATCTGGGCAAGCCTCACATGCTATTCAGTGTGGTTCTGAGCAATTCTAAAAAAAAAAAAATCCCACAAATTAGGAAACCACAAAGTGTGTATTGTGGCAATAAGCATCCAGCCCCCCTGCTGCTTGCAGCTAAATCCACAATGCTGTCTTGGTCTCAATCCCCACATCAGAAACAAGTGAGGAGGAGATGAGCTGGTCTGACCCGCTCCTTTCCAATGCATGCTGGTGGCCCGACCGTCCCCTGCCCTGCAACACCTTCATGATCCCATCCCTCCTCCGCTTCCCCCTGTTTTTCCTACTGTCTCCAAACGGCTCCTTCCCAACTGTCTCCAAACGGCTCCTTCCCAAGCCTGAAGGGACTGGGGAACAGGAGGGGACATGACACACCTTTAGCCACTGAACCAGGGGACACGACACACCTTTAGCCATGGGAAGATCGGACCGGTGCCAGCACAGGATGGAGCAGGCAGGAGCTGCAGCAGCAGGCACTGCTGTCCCCAGCTCCACCAGCTCTTCTCTGCACCAAGCAGCAGAGACATCCACTAACAAGACCTGCCTAAGGCAGCAAAAGCCCGTGACAGCCCCAGCCCATCTCCTGCCTGTCTCCAAACCCTTAATGGTTGGTGACAAGCATAACTAGCTAAACTTTGCTGCATCCTGAGCCAGCTCTGGGGCTTGTAAACATTTTAAGGCCCTGCAGCAGAGAGGCTGGGAACAAAACACAGAGCCTTCCACCTCTTTGTCACTGCTTCGAAAGCAGGCACGTTCAACAACGACTGACATTCCCCAATTTCACATCTGCACAGCATGAGGATACTTAAGGTCTCAGCTCTAATACAGCCTCTTCTCTGTGTATTTCCAAGCTCTTTACATGAGCAATCACTATTTCCATTGTAATCAGGATAAAATATACCCTTCCTGGAAGAAACGAGACTTTATTTCATCAAAGGCCACAATATTTCCAGAACTGAGAACCACCACTGCCTTTTTACAAATCCCTCTAGTTGAAGAATGTTATACTTAGAACCTTGTCTCAAAATCCCTGTTTCAATTTCTGTCCATTTTCTGTGTATTCAGCAGGGGAATATTTTTAGGGGTGAATTTCTCAGATTCTGGCCTGGAATATCTATAGTTCTGACTAAAACACGAAAGAAAGCTACAAAGAGCAAATCAAACAATGTAAGGGAGGAATAAAGAGTAAGTTGAAAGCCAAAGGTGAAACAAAAGAAGAAGGTCAAGCGTCAAGCCAGGGAGGCCAGTCTGCAGTTGAAAAGGGAAAGACCAATTCTAGAAGTACAAAAGGAAAAAGAAAGATAGGCTAAAATCCAGAGGGAAGAAAAGAAAAAAGCTAAAGTCAACAGGTAACAGTCGAGCTTCTTGAAGCTGATTTGAAAGGAAAACAAAGCTCCTGGTAAGCTTGGAAGCTCAGATGCTGGTAACTGAGGTATAAGTCTCATCAAGCCCACCACTAACTGTAAGCTTCCAAAGTAACAAGGGAAGATGTCCTGAAAGATTCTTCAAGGGCTTCCATCAAACAGCTCATAACTCCTGGAAGCTGTGCTGATCCAGCACTGCCAGCGACACAAAACCACAAAAATTAGCAAGTTGGATCCCCAAAAAGCAAGATATGGGCCCAAAGCTCACGAGTTTTTCAATAACCCCCAGTGTGTATATATGGCAGTAGATGTTGTCCACGCTTTACTCACCTTCCTACAATGCATTTCATTCAGCCTGACAATCTATAAAGCAAACTTGTGCTCACTCCAATCCCTGTATCTGGCCTGCCTTTGCCTCCTTCCTGCGACCGCCATCTGTTACACCCATTCTCCAGCATTTAGCGGTTCCTGGTCCACAGCTCCCCTACATTTTGTTCATTAAGGCCCATCCCTGCTCTACCAAAGGATCTTTATCCTCCTTTCCCAGGTTTTTAGGGAAAAGGAAAAGCAACTACAGTGGGATAGCTTTTGGCCTTCTATACTGGGGGGAACAGTGGCCGTAAGCTCTGCCACCTTCTCCCAGAGCCCATGCTGGAGGAATGAAGTAGGTGGGGAGGGCAGGAGGAAGACCCAGGAACCATCTCCATGGCCCACAGAAGGAACAAGGAAAAGTCAGTCACTCTGAGCCCTGGGATCCTTCTACTACTTCCTCCCTCTCCTAACATTTAAGGATAGTGGTGGGAAACAGAGAGGGAAATCGTTCCCCTCCAGCTGCAGACCTCTTTGCCTGCTCCACTCTAGGAGGCATGCAAGAGCAGCAGATGCCCTTCTGAAGAGATTTTTTTTCCCTTCAGGCAAAGATAGAAAGTATGAGGGTGCTGGAAGTTCAGGCATTTTTGTGAGTCTGGATGCAAAACCCCATTATTTCTCACCACAATAACCTTGTGACACCAACTCTGTATTATATGCAAAATATTACTACCAAAGTGCTTTATTCTGGTATTCTAAGCCCTGAAGAAGGACTTGTTTGGGTTTTTTCCAAATACAGCATTTATTCTTGAAAATGTTACCTCTCTCTACATAGTGGGCTCTTACAGCTTCAGCAAAGCTACTGATACTTGCTCTCTTCCCATTTGGAGCCAAAAAACGGGAGGTGGAGAACAAGGATTTGTTTTGGGCTGAGCCTCCACACTGTCATTCAGAAGATCTAGTTTGAGCATTCATCCTGTCTCAGCTACTTTGCAAGTTGCTTAATCTTTGTGCCTCCTTATCTCATCTGTATAGGAGGATAATAACTCTTGTCTTGTTCAGGGGCAGAGTTCATTTCTTACTACAGCATCTAGTGTGGTGGGAAGCCAATTTAATCTTAACCTGTGCCAACATTATCTGCCGAAGCTGTGCAAGGCAGATCCAGCTTCTTGGTGACCTGGAACAGGCTGAAAAGTGCATGGAAGAGATAGGTATCTGCACTGGGTTAAAAAAAAAAACAAAAAACAAACAAACAAACGAACAAAAAACAATTAAAAAATCAGAATGAAAGACTTTCTGTCAGTCTAAAGTAACTAGACACTTATCCATGCAAGTGTATGAATCAAAGCATTGTCCAGCCCTTGTTCAAATTCAATAGGCCAGAAAGTCAAATCGCTTTTCAAAGGCATGTCACACAGTTAAAGGACAAAGATTCCTATGTACTTGAGGTACAGGGCAGGCAGTGACCCATGGCTCTTTGTAAGAACAGTGACCACAACACAAACTGCTTCAAGTTGGCAAACACAGCTAAATATTAATGACAGCAGCTTTGAATACTGCTGTTCAAGAGAAAATACAGAACATGGGAGGTGATGAAACTGGACAGCTGTCTAAAGCAAAGCACGTTCCATAATCCACACATGAAGAAACATGCAGAAGTGAAAATCTGTTATAAATCAGCTTGAAAATCTGTCTGATTAATTTTGGAATAGAAAATACAGATATATGTGTCAGTGTGGACAATAGCCAGTATTCAAACATCAGGATCCCATTTCCCAAAATCATAAGAATGTTTTTAAAAAAACCCTAAACTAAATAAATGCTTCTGATTGTTGTATTTTACTTGTACTGCTGCCCTCAGCTTCTGTTTTCTAACATTCTTCACAATATTCCTTCAGACCGAGACTCCCACGTAACCCCCTGAATCCAGAAGCTGCAACATAAAGTAAGAGCAAACAAACAGCTATTATGAACTGCCACAGACAGCAATATGATTAACCATGAATATCAATAACATCTTTGTTAGCATTCAGTACAGAATAATAAGGCGGAACAGGCCACATGTACAATAATCTCATACATCTTCCAAAGCCTAGAATAATAGGGAGAAGAATAGTCAATCCAAGATGAACCAGAAACTTTATCAACATATTCAAACAGGGAAAATTTCCATTTTTCAATGCCATAAGAAAGCAAGCTGAAAGTGAACTGATAATATTCACGTATGGAAGTTACTTAAAACTTAAACTGATCTGTATGCTGGGTTATTTGTAACTGAAAAGCCAGCTAGCTCATGGGTACCCACTGAGGCATGAGATTTAGAGAGAGCTAAAAAACATGAACATTAGCATCAGAAAGCTTTCGAAGATAGCTTAACTCTCAGAAACAAAGACATTCTCAATCTGAAATGCAGCGCCTGTGGTTTCTGCCATCCAAAGTTAGATTATTGAGGCTCTAAGAGAGCTATTTATTTGGATGTTATACATTTAAATGAACACCATTTGACATTCTTTCTGTCCCCAAAGCCCTTCAAAGAGCTAACTGCACTGATTTTTAAGGGATTACAAAGTGATGAAGTTTTCTTGGATGAAATTTTAATTTGAGCAGAGGCCTTAAAACAGTACAATGAAATACTGATTTTTATTTTTTTTTACTGACATAGACACAAAGTCTCATAACATTAAATTTTTAAGAGTACATACTAGTTTGGAAAAAGCTATTTGTAGGGTCTGCTCAACTGTTTTCAACAGTGACTCAGGTAAAAGAAAGTGATACTTAAATGTATATAGCATGATGAAATAAGGAACATATCCTCACTGTGAGAGGGATAAAGTCATGGAAGCTCCTGCAAAGAGAAATACAGCATTTTATATGCTGTGCTCAGCATAAAGCAGACTTATCAAAGACAGGTCAGTCAACTTAATCTAAGGTCGAGGAGATTTTACAGTTTATGACATGTAGGAGAGGAGATGATGTGAACCAAATGCCTAAATTCTAATTATATACAGGTTTAAAGGAACACAGAATACACAGGCAAAATCCAGTTCATATTAAGAGATGATCATACATTCCTAATGTAAGTCAATAAACTGATCTTGTTTAGCACTGCGGGGAAAAGATGTAAGCATAATTCTCTACTAAAGACAAAGAGCAAGGGAAGACTCTGCACCTGCGTCTGCAGGAGCGTGACAGGCATTAGTTGTACCAAAGTCACCCGGACAGAGACATGACAGATGCTATTATCACCGTGTCTGCCAAGACCAAGCACAGCTGAAGCCAGAATGCAGTGAGGAGAAACATTAATGATCATGCCCCAAGAAAAGCTGCCAGATCCTGTTAAAAGGAGCTGAAGAAATATAATGTATTAATAATAGGCACATGATTTCACAAAGCGTTAAAAAATCCATGGCCCATGTTAGACCGTGATCTTTGGCAACAGATCCAAACCTGGGGAACGCGTCACACCACGAAGCGCGCATCCATTTAACTTCTTGGTGCACTAACTAGCTCCAAGAGCCTGACCAGACTCTGAGGCAGGAGACTGTGAATGCAGTTAAAGAAAGTGCTTTGCCTTCCCTCCTCAGCAAAGTGACCCGTGTGCTCGTTAAATTGTATTCTGCAGGTAATTGCTGACTAAAATCACAGCAAGTCTGCACTCAACCTTGCTGGTCAAAGGAGGCGTTGCCTGTATTATGGTTTCTTGCTACTGAAGGTATTTAATAAGAAGGGAGTCAGATTTTCTGAGAGACCTACATAATTGAGAGCTTTATTAATTGGCACAACAGAAATAGAAATAGGATAGTATTGGTAATGGTTTGCTTTTGAGGTAGAAAAGGGCATATATCTTCCATCAACAGGATAATAAATCAGTGCAGCTTGTGCCACATTAATTCGTTAAACATGTTTTGCGGTGTTGGTAACAAAGATGTTTTTGCATCAGGTGCCTTCATAAGACATTTATGAGGTTACACCGTTTTGACACTAAGCATGTGTAACAATCTATTAGGTGATCTTAATAAAGTTAAATGATGCAAATGTAGTGTTTAACCAGTAGAATAAGCTATCTTGAATATACTACGCAATATGTAACCATGAACAGCTTACAAAGAACCTGTAAACTATATTTTAGTGGCTAAAAGAGAGCGTTTGACTGATGAGGTATTTCTGGAAACGCTTTCCCCACAGTAAGATCACTGGCAGCTATCATTTATCTCACTCTGACCAAGATAAAGATAATCTGAGTGTACAAGTAATAATAAATCGTCTGCTGACTAGAATGCTCTCTAGTGCTCTCTTCAATTTCAGCAATAGGCTATTAACTCATTGCTTGTTCAGTTTCTGCTTTGCAAAACTACAATAACCTCCTTGTAATTCCATTAACTTTCACACGACTGGAGGGAAAAACCTGGCAAAGAACTAAGAGCTGAGCAAGTTCTACCTTCCACTAGCACTAAGAGAAGACAAGAAAGTGGAGAAGTGCTCTGCATTACACACCCAGTGACTGTCCCTGCGAATCAATCAAAAAACGGTTCAGATTACTGTGAAAGAAAAATTAAGACTGAGAAACGACATGCTGAACAAGCAGTAAATGGTTAACGTTCCCCAGCCCTGAAGCCAGGAATGAGCACTGAGTAGCTCCTGTCCAGAAAAATGTATTAGCACCACCGCACCGGCAGGTACTGACACAAGATGCCAGGATCCATCCAGGGAGGGATTCAGAAGAGAATGAACAATGAAAAGACAGGCATTGAGGTGACATCTGCAGAGGCTGGAGAACAATTTCCAGGGAATGAATGTCTTTTAATGAACCGAGGTTTAACTGTTATCAGTTCCCGTTAGAGATTATTACTATGAGAAACAATGAGAGCCGCCTGTATCATTTTCTCCCTGCAGGACATGTCTGTGAGAGAATAAAACTCTCTCCTTCTTCTCCAGTGACAGCTTGTTACTGCCAGCACTAGCTGTAACTGAGTAAGCTTTATTCAGATGATAGCTAAATTTAGCAGATATTAGCACCGAATCTCTAGAGGGGTGAAAACGGGGGAGGAAAGCTTTAAATAAATAGACTACAGTAACACTGAATAATAGATGCAATTTATGGCGGAGTGAACCTCTGCGCCCAAGGAGTCTAGCACAGAGCTAAATCTGGATTCTGGGGCCTCACCGAGGCACAACAGGACACTACCGCTGTCATCCCCTTTCCTCTCGGCCCGTCGCTCTTATGGCCCCATGGGACAGTGGGCCCCCCTAAGCAACCCTGTCCCCACAGCGGGCCGGCTGCCGGCTCACACACGACAGAGAGAGGGGCCATCGAGCAGGGCTGCGCACCCGCTGTGCTGGTCTGAGGTAATCTCCGCGCAACATGGCGTCGCAACATAGCGCCGCAGTTCTTCCAGCCCACACACAAACAACCCGCCGCCGCTCCCTCTGCGCATGCGCGCCAGGCCGGTAGCCGGAAGTGGCGTCCCCGCGCGGGCGGAAGTGTGGCGAGGAGGCGGAAGTTGGCCGGCGGCAGCGGGGTGGGCGCCATCATGTCGGCCTCGCTCTTGCGGCGGGGCCTGGAGTTGCTGGAGGCGCCGGGTGAGGTCCGCGGTGGAGCCGGGGCGGGCAGCGGGTGACTCCCGGCGGGTGGCCGGGACTCACTCCGGTCCTCTTGCCGTTTAGCAGGACGCCAGCGGGGGCGGGGCGGCCCCGGGGCGGCGGGCGCTGCCAGGCGGAGGAAGAGGGCGGCGGCGCCCGGCGGGAACAAGGCCACGGTGAAGGGCAGAGTCGTGAAGTCGGCGATAGGTGAGTCCCGGGCCGCCTCGGGGCGGGAGGGAGAAGGAGGAGAAGGAGCTTTGCCGACCTCCGCAGCCCTCGCACCGTGTCCCCTCGTGTCCCGCAGCCAGCCTCCCCCTCGCCCGTATCCATCCCTCCCCCTCGCCCGTATCCATCCCTCCCCCTCGCCCGTATCCATCCCTCTCCGTCCCCCTGGATGTCCTTCTGGTGTCCCCCGCTTAAACACAGCCTGATCTATGGGCGCACCCCTGTCCCTGAACTGTAGCGGTGTCTCTTTCTCCCGGGGCCCCGCCCATCCTCCTGTGTCTCTCCTTGCGTGCTGCCTGGATGAGCAGCTGATGTGTTTTGTCCTAGAGGAGTATCATAAGAAGAAGGCTGTGAATCACTTGAGAGCGAACCTGCAGTACATGTTGAAGGGGCGATTTGTTGCAAACAAAGACGTCACGGAACAAGTAAGACCGTCACTTCTTTCTCTGGGGGTCTGCTTCTGCTGAGGAACACGGGTGAATGGGAATTATCCCCAGATCTTCCAGCTTAGATACTGGGCAAAGGAGTCAAGTTAAGTTTCTCTCTGCAAGTGCCCTTGAGGAATTTCTGTGTGCACTGGCAAAATAACTTACTAAGCTTTAAACTCTTGTTGATACTTTGTCCCCTATGATGTTCTCTGGTACTAGTTAAAGTGTACTGACAGCTGCTGGCTTTTCTGAATTACCAAAGATATTTCATAGCTTCTGCTGGCAAAGAAGCCCTGGTTCAGACCGCCTCCTTACTGTCGATGGAACTGGCCTTCTCTGTAGTTGGAGGCTGTTTAACAAGGAACCAGATGTGCTGCTGGCTCATGTAATAGCAACTGCATAGCAGCTTAAGTGATGTTTCTCATAACCTGAGAATTTAACCAGTGGCCTGCCCCAAAAGGTAGTCCCATGCCAGGATTTGAAGAGGAAAACAGCTGACACTGCTAGAATCTTGGGCTATTTTTATGAGATATCAGCTGTTAACTTACATAAACAAACCAAAGGGTTTGGGCCAGTGTTTCTCAGGCTGGAGACTGTGAAAGGAGGTGACGGTGTATTAGGAAATGCTGAGGGAATTCCACCAACTTGTTGGGTTTTCAGGTTGTCTCATGGAGAGACAGGATAAAAGTGGGTCATAGTTTCAGAAAGGTCTGAATTGAAATCAGTGTTTCTATCTCTGTGACAGTTACCAGAGAGTAGTTTTCATATTTGACTCCAAATACTAAGTTGGTATTTGCTGTTGTCCCAGTGACCTGCTTTGGCTAACATCGGTGATTGCCTCTCACTTCTGTTTGGAGGCATTCCAGGATACAGCAGGGTACTAGTAGAATAGCAGGGATGCTGCAGGTGAGCTTGAAAATCACTGTTCTGTGGTTTGGTCTGGATAACAATGACTGTTGTTTTTTCCTTTTTTATTGTCTGAAGGTTCTTGCTCAGAACAGAGGCAGGAAGTCCAAAGATCAGCCTCCAAAGAAGGTGGCAAAGAAGAAGCCTGAGGGCACTGTCTTTACTGAGGAAGATTTCCGTAAATTTGAGAGAGAATACTTTGGGAGACCATAAACAATGTGACAGGGATTCTTGCAGCTCCATTCTTTCTGCAGCTAAGTGCTCGGCATGCGGGACTGGCCATTTCCTCAGCGTGTTTGAGATGGGATATCGGAGATGTGCTTCTGTCAGCAAGTGCTTTAATGTCACACTTGCAGAGCAGTTCTGCATCTGTGCAGAACTTGTTACTGGCCAGGTAGAGCCACAGAGGTTCTCTTGGTTCAGAGATGCATTGTCCTTATAATTACCTCCCTCCAGCCAACATGTCTTGCATTCTTAGTGTAGAAGGGTGGATCAAGCCAAATACAATTCTTGTTCCCCTTCCTCAGGATGTGAGGCTCCTGCTACCTGTGTTATTTGGCAGGGAGCATTTAAAGTACTGTGTCTGAATGGAGAAATGTTTTGGAGCAGCAGTCATAAGTCATCAGAAGGGAAGGATGCTTTGAAGGACTGTTAAACTTGAGCAGCCCTGCAGCTTCTGTTCTCATTACAGCCTCTGTCAGGTTTTTCAGTCATTGCAAAAACTTTTTACATGTCGTCTGATTAAATAATTGTTGCAGACACTGCCTCTCTTTGCCTTTGTAATAGTGATTATTATGACAGGCTACGACTGATGAAGACAAATGGTGTCACTGTTCCGATCCAAGCATCCCTCTCTTGAGGATGACTCAGTTGTGTGAATGGCCTCTCGGATTCATCTTGACACATGTATTTAATCTTCTCTCTGACATGCTCAGGCCTTCAAAGAGTGCAGGTTAGAATGGACATGACTCCTCTCTGTTTTGCCTACTCACGGTCTCCCCTCTCCAAGGAAGAGCTCTTACATGGAGAAAGTTGTCCTTTGGGTACTTACACCTGAGCCTCCCACTGAGGTTGAGCCGGGCGAGAAGGGCACAGCTGCTGGGCACTGCCAGCTCCCGTAGCCAGGAGGGGTTGTGACCCAGTCGTTAGCCTTGGCGTGGAGTTAAAAACTTATGAGCCAGAGGTTGCAGTGCTGGGTTGAAGGGAAGTTGTTTGTCAGACTGCTGCTAAATTTCTGGCTGCAACAAATAGAAGGTCCAGCAGGTGGGAGTGTTGTTCCAGACACTTCCTTGCTAAACCACTGTAAATGTGCTTCTGGGGAGCTCCTGTCACTCACTGCCCTTTCCGGCCCCTTACCTAAGAAGGTGGGAAGTGTGTTCCCTTTGGAAGAAAAGAGGTAAGGAGAAGGACTAATGCCGAGCTTTGGTTAGACTCAGGAGTTGATTACAAGGGGCTTGGCTGACCTGAGCAGGAGCTGCTTAGATGTCAGCACCAGTGGGAATTTGGTATCCCTTCCCTGCCCTCTGATTATAATTCCTGGTGCTGTCCTCTTAAGTCTGTGCCTCCTCTGTTGTGTTCTTTCCCTGTTGTCTGCCTGGGAGGGAAGGTCAGCCAGATGTATGAGGACCAGACAGGGGAAATATTGAACATACTGAAGTGTACGTACTGGAAATTGTGTAATAGCATGTGGGAGGGGATTTCTTGTAATAGGATCAAGTTCAACTATCTGCAGCCAAAAGTGGTAAATATAGAACAGTTCAAAGACCGATTCCCTTGTTTTTCAGTTTGTTCTTGCTCCCAAAATTAAAAAATGTGTAAAAAAAAAAAAAAAGAGAGACTGACTCTCTGCTTCTTAAAAGAAAGGAAATGCTATTGTTTGAAAAAGTAGTTGAGCAAAATGTGTATGCAGCACATCTCCTTAAAACCTCTGCACTCAGTGCCTGCTGCACAGTGCATGTGAGCTGGTCTAACATATGCAGGTTGGTGTGGAGCTGTCATGGAGACAATTAACGGTGTAAAAAAGCTGGCTGTGCCACAACTTGGTGTTCTAAAAGAGGTAGATTTCTGGGGTGTTATTTTGTTTCAAGCCCTCATCTCCGGGATTTGGCAGTTCCTTTGACCTTACAGAGGTCCTTCATGTCACCCCCTGCACCTCCTCTACCAGTTCCTCCTAAACACCCTTATTTCTGTGGTTGTTCAGCTCCTGGGCCCTTCTTCTGCAGGCTGAGGAAAGGAAAACCATCCTTTGTTGCTCCACAAAGGAGCACTAGGGTAATGCGGTTCACTCTCTTTGTACAAAACCTAGCTTGTTTGCTCACAAATGTAAGCAAACAGGAAAGCTGTTCTTTCAAAGTTAATGAGGAACTTTAAAGTGGGGCCCAGAGCAGTTTTCCTGGAGGATAGCAACACCCAGATCTGTGTTTTGAAGTTGGATGGCAGCTCTTATTACTGGCTGGAAAGACTATCGGGGCCAACAGGAGTAATCAACACACTTCTTGTGACTATATGCCATGAGGTGTTATATTGTTGAAGAAGGTAAAGCTACCTGACAGACTGGATTTTGCCATCTGAAATCAAACTAGGTTGTACAGCCAACAGTATCCTTAAATAAATTAAACTTTATTTTGTGGGAGGAAGGAAAAGGAAGCAGAAGTGAACAGGTGGCTCTAGATAAACCATCTTCTGCAAGGGCAGAGATCTGACCTGTTCTAGCCTTGATTTTCCCCCTCTAGCAGAGCAGGAGCTCCTGTGAAAGAATAGCAGTGCCACCTGCACACTGGGTAGATAAGGACAGGAGTTGGCCCCTGAGAAGAATGTCTTCAAGCTAGAGGGGACAATAAGTACCAGCCTGTTGCGTGTGCCTGGTGGCAAGCTGAAGCTAAGCATCTTCTCATACCCCCAAATGTCTGTGTTATGGTCTAGTCATGCCTAGAGCGTGCCAGCTCCTCGGCTGTGCTGGGACGCTGGGAGGTGGCTGTCTTAGAGCAACCTGTGCCATCTCTCTGTTCCTTGCAGCCAGACTCTTCTGCCCCATGTAAGAGAGAAGAGGGAGTTAGGGAAGGACCAGCAGCCACAGCTACTTTTCCTAGTTGGCCTCCAACCTCCAGTTCCCATGCTGAAAGCTAACACGCTGCAGCCCGCAACCCTCGGACCTGCCAGACAGCATTTCTCTCCCGTGCAGCTGCGAGCGGTGGCACAGGGAGGCATCCTGCTGCTGCGGGGCGAGGGCCGTGTGCTGGCTGAGCTCATCGGGCTGCTGGCTCTCTTCCCAGCTCTGCGACACTGGCTGAGCATCCTGCAGCAGAATATAGAGGTAGCTGAGCTAGGGAAGAAGGAGGAGGGTGCCATCTTACAGTGCATCCCCACCCACAGGCAGCAGGGAGTCGGAATGGAAGGCGGTGGCGGCGGCAGCTTTAATATAAATGCAAATAAAAGCTCTGGAGCGTTATTAATGTGGTAGAACCTTTCCAGGGAAACAGTTTGGAGGAAGCAGAATAGTTCCCAGATGGTCAGTGTTGAGCTAGCTTATTGTAAGATTCATCAAGCCGGCTAATGGCCTATTGCTTCCTCTGCTACATGAATGGAAAGCACACAGGAAAATTTGTTTGGATGGGTACAAGCTAATGTAAGCTGATACAGCCTCTGCTGTATCAGCAAGTCTTTACTTCTTTAGCATAGAAAGCAACAACAGCTAATACCAGCATTATATGTGGATCGGGATTAGGAGGGGGGAGGTCTGCAAATGTAAACCACGAAAACATGGTTGCCCAGGACACTAACCAACTTCTTGCCTCTGAAATGCCATAGCGGTAACAAAGCTGGCTGCCAACAAACAAAGACAGACTGTAAAACTTGCTCAGGCAAGCAAGACTTGAAATGATGAAAAAGCTGTGAGGGAAAACCGGGGGTGGGAGCGAAGGGTCCTAAAAACCTTTGAGAATCTCAGTCTCTGGTTTCTTTTCATGACTGACTGACTTACTTCCATGTCAGCCTTGCTGATGACCAGCACAGCATCAGCACCTACAACACTGACAGGCTGCTGAATGCTTTGGATAAGGGACTGGTTATTGTAGAAAGGGTGCACAGCAGCAGCGCCCTGAATAACTCACAAAAGAGAAGTTACAGCAAAAGGAAGATTCTCATTTTGAAACAAGAAGGCCCATCGATTCAATTAAAAACGAGGAGTGTAAAAGAAGGCAGGCTGCCTAATGCCTGCTTACAGCTCAAAATGTGGAACTCCAGCCAAGCCAGGCTGAAAGGTTAGTAGGTTTGAGACGGATTAAAGGTTTGCGTATCTATCCATAGTTACATTAAATAGGATTAACAGTGCCAACTACTAACTGGTGGGGGCAGGGGAAATAAAAAGCATGAAGGTTGCTCTGCAGCTGTCTACAGGGTTACACGCACCTTTTTCTGAACGAATTAGCTGTTGGCAGGGCTAATCAGTAATCTAGCCAAGCTGGTCTGTCCTGAGCTGCACCATTTGTGTGCCAGCAGGTTCGTTTATGTCCTTTAATGGGAGGCAAAGACTAGGTCTCTTTCGCCGACTGTCCGTGCGCTGCAGAGGAGTTGTTACAGAACTAGGAGATTCTCTGCCCTATATAAATTAAGCTGACGCGTCTGCTGCGCTTGGAACTCGCTCCCTGCCATTTTTTAAAAGGGTGTGTATGTGTAAAAGAGAGGAAAGGAGCAGCTGAAGGAGAAATGAGAGGCGGCTAGCCATTACTTGGAGAACACGCACCCATGTAATAGGGAAATTTGAGCTTGTGGGTAGAGCTAAGCTTCATTCAGTGGCTTGTGACACTGCATGAGTGCACTGAAAATCATGCAAAGACAGCATACCTGGGATACCTGAACAGTCAAAATAGTCCTGCCTAGGTCGGGGGACCTAACTCCTGTTAATTCACAAGGCCCAACTAAACAGCCTGAAGCATTTCAATGGGAAAGTCAGCAAAGATGAGCTGCTTTGGCCCAGCAAGGGCTGCTCGTGGTAAGACCCCAAGACTGTCTTTGCACTGGAAATGAAGTGTAACAAACAGGAGTATATGTGCTGGGCTGCATGGCGAGGCTGTGAATACGTCAGGAGGATGGAGGAAGGTAGGTCGTCTTCAGAAGCTACTTGAATCCTATTAAGAAAAAATGAGTATGCACAAGATGGAAATTATGTGTATAGGAAGGACAATATAAATCCTTTTTTTTCTGAAGACCTAAGCCTGTGGTAAGATAAAGAAAATGTGTTATTCTGACCAAAAATGTATCGATTTCCCAGCCCAAAAAGTCCTTCTGAATTAGGAACAGGTTTATTAAGTGGAGAAAAAGGGTGGCTACACAGCAGTAAGGGTTGAGAAAGCCAAAGACATCTCAAAATAGAGAAAGTATATGGATATGCCAAGAACAGAAGCTGAACCATACTTTAAAAAAAGGTGAGGCAATACTTAACAAGGCTGTGGGAAACACAGGCAAGGAGTGTATTTTTTTTCAAGAGGCATGTGACTCCTCTCTGGAGACGACATGGCTTTGGGGCCAGGTCAGAGGGAGCTGTGACCGGACTACCACTCTGTGAAATTATTTTGATCAGAATAACCCATATTTTCTTTCTACCAGTCCAACTCATCAGTGCTGAGGGAGCATTCAACTCCCAAAGGACAGCCTGTCCTTGCAGCTATATCTGGGCTTTCTGCCAGGGCAAAAGTTCCTTGGAAGATTTTATCATCATTCTTTCTTCATTCTCCAAAGCTGCAGCTGGGGATTTATTTTTGTAAGCATGCTGCAAAGGTGCATCTGGTTCTCCACACAGGCATGTGAAGAAGTTGTCAGCGGTGGTGGTTTCCTCTTTTCGTTTGCAAAGAGAAGTGCAAGCACCTGGGTCTCTCTAAAGGCAGGGCGAAGAGGAAGGTAGTTATAAATATCGTGATAACAGCAGAAACAAGCTCGTGAGAAGGGGCCGTATGTTGTCAGAGCAGCTTTGCGAGCAGTGACCCGCTGGGGGTTGTTTGGTTATGTATGGGAATATTGGACTCACTCATGTTTATCATGAAGTACAAGATTGGCAGCCTGAGGGTCACGCACGCTGTGCATGTGAAATCCACTTCACTGCCCTTAATTCAGAGGAAAAATAACTGAGACAGAAATCCCATCAACTGTGCCAAATTCAGATTCAAATAGCTTTTATACAATGTAGATTGGGGGAATTCTGCTGTTTCCAAGTATGTAGAAGAACTGGGCTCCACCAAGGGTAGGTAAAGCCTGCAGTTCATGCACTACAATCTATTTCTGGACATGGTATCATGCTGTACGCAAGCTGCAAGGATTCAACTGAAGCACATTTGTTCTGAAAGGCTGTGAGAGAAAGACGATGGCTCCTGCAGTTTGCAAAATGTAAAATCAGTCACCAGGCAGGAGGCTATCAGACTTTTTCTCCCGTGGGCTGGAGCTTGTTACGTGAGGGTGTCCTTGGTGTTCCTTGCCTCCTGCGGCAGGCTGAACAAGCTGCTGGGCTGCAGAGCCAAGTGGCGTGATGCTGGCTGTGCCTAACACAAGCCTGGAGGAAAAGTCTAAATGAAAAACGCAGAGGAAGAGTCAGCCCTAATCTCTACCCAGTGTAAAATCTTAACTAAGTTACTAAGTATGGAAACACGGCGTCATTTCGGCAGGCATTGCATAAGGTTGCCACATTGGCTGCCTCTGCAAAGCTGCAAGCTAGGAGCCTCCACAAACTGTAACACCACCAACCGCTTTTTAAGGGCAGGTTTCTGGTTCTCCTGCAAGGAGTCCTATAAAATGCACACATGGATACAGGGCAGAGAGCAAAGCAGCACAGGTACGTCATGCATTCCTTGTCTCCTGTTCCAGCTCTGATCTTCCTTCCCTGGAGTGAGTGTAATTTGGTAAATTGGAGCTACATACTCTCCGGAGGGCTGTAGAAACCAGAATCATGTATTTACTGGCCAGCACAGACACTGGCTCATCTGCCTGCAGAGCATGGACTCAAAGAAAAAATTGATTTTAGTCAGGGGTGGCTCACAGACAGCCCTCCCATGGGATGAGGTGGGGGACAGATGTGCTGACAATCTTTCCAGGCTTTGGGTGAGCTGAGTAAGGGCTGTGAAATACACCCACTGCCCCCGCAGCCTGGGCTGCTGTCAGGTTGAAGCAGAAGTTGCAAATGGCTCTAAGGGAAGCAGAGGTGGTTGCCCCGTGGTTGGAAAGGGGGGATCAGTTTGGGGAGGAGAGGAGGGTTTTGCCCTGCACAGAGAAGCCACTTGCTCATACACTCATGCCAGTTGCCATGTTTTCTGTGGCTCAGACCAAGCACATTGTCACCTCAGGTACAGATGTAACCCATCAAGGGAAAGACTGTCCTGCTCATTGGGCTTCCCTGCCTCTCATTATCCCTGTCCCCAGCCTGGCAGGTCCAGCTGATCTGAAGGAAACCTATTAGGTTGTTCTGCCTCGCAGAACAGAGGCAGTCCCAAAACAGCATGCAGTCACCAGTGAGCTCTGGAGAACAAAGCAGCACTTAAAGCAGGACCTCGATGTGCCTGCCTGTTTGCAGTGCGTCCCATTTATCTAGTGCATAGTAGTCAGAGCGCTTGCCCAGGAGGTGAGCGATGGGGCAGATATTCCCATGAAGGTGAGGATTCTGGGCTCAGACTTCTCAAACAACAAGGAACTCGCTGTTTCTTGAAACCCCAGGTGAGGGTCTTAGCTGCCTGCACCACTTTCAATGTGGCATAAGACCTAACTCCTGACAGGGGTTCTGTAATTTAAATAGCATGCACAGTCACCCAGGCACCAGCTGCAAGCATAGACAGGTCAAGTCACCCCCGAGGGCCTGGCCCGCTCAGCCCTCCCTGCTGCCAGCAGTTACCTACTTCGTCTGCTGGACCAGCAGGTCCCGGAGCGCACGGCTGTTATCCCGTGTCACACATCAGTGAACAGCCTGGGCAATGAATAGGGCTGGAGGACTGCAGCCCGAACTTGAGGGCGTAAGGAGCTTAAGTGCCAGAAACCAGGACCCCTGCGAGGCTGCAGCTGGACAAACGGTTTTCCAATACCATTAGGGACCTTTTCCCTCCCCGCTCCAGCGCTGGCTGAGGCCGTTCCTGATGGCACCACGCTGCATGTGCGCGCCGGCCGGGCTGCGACGTGCAGGTGCCTGAGCTGGGAAGCTTACTGGGTCATGTCAGCGCAAGCAAGAAGGAATCTTAACTCCTCGGGGAAGGATGTGCACGTCCACATGCCAAAGCTGGCTCCAGCAGGCCAAGTAGGGATTAGGTGCTGCTAAATCTGGGTATCGGTGGCAAAAAAACCCCCAACAAACAAAAAACCCCACACACAAAATGATTCAAAATGGCACATTCCAAGTCCTGAAGCTTCTGTTAGCAGAGTACGGCCACGCTGGATGTGGAACTTCACTGCTGTTCAGGACCTCACAGAATGAGAACCAACCACAAAAAAAAATTTCCTTGCATCGAGTGGCTAGACTATAACCTTACCCACTAATAAAGGAGCACTAATTAATATCTACAGGCAGAAACCACCCCGCTACACAGGCTCCTGCCCATCATCTTTGTGTTCAGGTTCTCTGCGGCATGTAACAGACACCATCACAGCAGGGTTGGGCTTTTTTTTTTTTCCCGTTGCACCTTTTCTGTTGCCACGCTCCAGCACCAGCGCGTTAACTCTCCTACCACAGCCCCGCTGAGCAACGCAAACCCCGGTAGCCAGCCTGCAGCTCGCAGTCAACAACCACTACCAGTATCCCCAGCAGACACACACTGCTCCAGCATCCTCTCCACACCGGCTGCACAGCTGACTCGGTAGAACTGAACCACCCTTACAGACCAACTCACCTGTCCCCTCGGCAGGACAACATCCCATTTGGTGTTTACACCTTAAAATTTGACACTTCAGCAGCTGGCTGAAGCAGCCTCCAAGTCTTTCACACTCTGCTACAATCAATTTCCATCATTAGGAACACAAAGAGCATCCCCACCCACTGGCCTGGGTTCACACAGCCCCCATGTGAAGGCAGCCCCCACCCCAACCCCACCAGAATGTTCAAGTCTGCAAAGCCTGAAAACAAAACCCTCCCACCAGTCTTTACTGACCTTGTGTATCTGTATCTAGTCTTACCTTGCAGACTCTCCAAGTTAAAATTCTTTAAACAGGATTATGTCTTTGCTACTGAAAAACTTGGGGCACCTCAGTATGATCCCCTCACTTTAGTGAATGTATTTATTACCAACCAGATCCAAGTTGAACAGGTTCAAAGCATTTTGTGCACTTGCACTGCATCCACTGCCCCATGGAATAAGCAGCACACAAGTGTTACGCTGCATTCTCTAAAGACCTGAGTGTACAACCAAGAGCTTACTGTGCCTGTACTCACACCTAGGTGTGGTGCAAGTCACACTTCTTTTACAGGTACCCAGTTATCTCACACCAGAATTGCACGTTTACTATAAAATAATTTATTAGACAGCAATACATCGCTTTAGCAGCGAGCTTATATACATGCACATAAAAACTGCTGACTACCCTACTCAGGGGCTCTAGCTCTTTTGCCCTTGGCCTTGCGGACCTCTTCAATCAGATCTTTTAAGTACTGAATTTCCTTACTAAGGGAATCTGCTTTCTCCTTCAGGGCCTGATTCTTCTGCTCCAACTCTCTGCACTCCCCAGACAGTGCCTCCTGTTCCGCCCTCTTCTTCTGCCGGTAACGTGTGGCAGCTGTCTTATTCTGCTCCATTTTTTTCAATTTCTTATCTATTTTCTTCTCTCCTTTCACCTTTGCTGACACTACCTTCTCTGCAGGATGATCATAGGGTTTGGACCGCACAGAGCCACAGTTAGCATCTGTAGGGAACTGGTTGTCATTGGGGGATCCAACTGAATTGGTAGGACTATGCTGGGGCGTTCCCAGGTAGGAGTCTGGGCTCATGCATATTCCACTATCATCGGAATGGTTCTCCTCCTCTTTCTCGGACTTGGTGATCACTACCACAAAGGTGGGGCCCTCCTGTTTTCTTTCTCCTTCCAGAACATCCACTTCACTACCTAGTTCTAAACTAAACGAATGTTCTGGAGTGGAAGTCAGAGACCCTGGGGAGAGGGGAAAAGACCAAAGGGAAGCCAATGGGGCCATCGGGTCTGCTCCAATTGGAGATTCAGGGAGATGGGTGATTAGGTCAGTTATCAGTGGAGGTTCTTTGTTGTGAAATTCCTGGATGGTAGGGTTAAATAGGAGATCACACGTGTCTTCCAACGTGGCCATCAGCTCGTCTGGTGAGACGGTGGCTTCCAGATGTTCCATACCTAACAGGGCATCAAAATCAAATTCCTTCAGATCCATCTTCTCCACCATCCACTCCATGCCAGAGAAGGCATCCTCTGCACAATAAAAACATTACCACTTCAGTAAACCAGCAACCAATGCAATTCCATGTTCGAAAAACAATCAAAAGCCTCGTCTTTTGATTGAAAAAAGTCAACCATGAGAAAAAAATCTCCTGCCATTTAGCTGCAGAAGACTGCAAGGTACAAAGCAAGCCAGCTGTCAGCTGTTGCAACATTCCATCCCTCTTACTCCAACACCAAAAGAATTCAGGGCCATTTGAAACATACAGCCATGCTTGTTTCTTGTGACCTCTGCCAGGCAGTAATACTATAACAGCCCATACACTATTAAAAAGACAAACAGAAGCATCACTTTACCATACGCCAGTCCAGCAACCAGCAATTCTATATTGTGTAAGCAGTGTAGTACACACACCTTCCAAGCAGAGGTATGCATGTGAGGTTGCCTTCACGTTTATGAAAGCCTAGCAACTTATTTTTTTAATAGGAATGTTACTAAATATGTTATGTGCCATTGCAATTGATGTACTTCATGCAAATAAGTAATACCTTACCCTGGCTATCTATGGTGTTGCCTAAACTGTCCACAGCAAGCCAACTGGAGGAGACTGCCTTAGCCTTGTCGCTGGAGAACCCATGCGAACTGAGGGGCTCGGCCACCTCCAGGTAGTCATCTAGGAGTCCCAGACTTTCCTCAGCCACCGAACACGGCTGGCTGAAGGGGGATAATGAATCCCCCAACAGCATCTCGTTGTTCAAGAGGCTCATCTTCGTCAGTTTTTAATGCTTTGATGTCGAAAGATGCAGACAAGTAGACGGTCTTTCTGTCGACTACAGCAATGCTGCTGTGTGGTGCCTTGAAAAACCTGCAAATAAAACTTTAGTTCATCAGTACTTGTTCGACCAGCATGGTAGCTTTTTTTTTTTTTAAAAAAAACAATGCCACTTCAGGAAGTATGGCAGTACTCTATAGCCTTGTAGGACTTCTCCATTTTCGGGACTGGCGTTTGCCTGCAACACATCATCTCTGCCCTTTTAATTGCTTGCGAAGGGCTGACCAGAGCCAGCCGCAGGCTCCAGGTGCCCGTTTCCCACCCAAGGCCGCCTGGCTTCCTCATGCCCAAATATGGGCACGGCTGCCGCTGGCCCCGCCCACCCGCTGCCGTGACTCACGCCCCCTCCAGCAGCCGCAGCCATTTCGTGATCCTGCCGCCGTCCCTCTCCCCACCCCGGCACCGGCCGCCATTTTGTATGTTGCCACGTTGCCACCGGGGCTCCAGCAGCGGCCGCCTCGGGCCGCCGCCGAGGCGTTACAGGGCCGAGTATCGAGGATACACCGACGGGAGACCAGGCGGAAAAGGCTAACGGAGCCCTCCGAAACGAGCAAACTTAAAAAACGGGGCGTTTGGGTGAGAAACCGAAGCGAGTGTCACGCACGCCACCTTTTACTGGAGTTTCCAGAATGTTACAAAACCCCTCCAGATCATCAGGGCAGGCTTAAGGCTACAGTACAGCTGCCAGCTTATGAGCAGCCCCCGTTTATTTACTGGGGACGACATACCACATGGTACTTATATTCTTAGAACCCCGATGCCTCCAATGCCCCATCTCCCCCAGCTACAGCAGCGTTCCCCCACGCGGGGTGAAGAAACCCCCTCAGGAATGTCCTACTCTTACTCCCACCAAGAAAAAAAAAAAAAAGATGGGTAAATCCCGAGCTTTTGGGCATCGAGTTTTCGTGAGCCGTAGAAAACACGGGTATTTCTCATCGTTTCTTCGGAAATGGCATTTCCTGCCATTTCTGACACGCGCCGCCCCGGGGAAGTTGAACCCCACAAGGATGCCCCCCCCCCACCTTATTCCCCAGGTGCTTTTTTCCCGGGACATACCACCCACTACCATTCGGGCGATAAACCCGCCCCCAAAGCCCACTTAAAAGTAGGAAAGAGGGCGACTAGCAACACACAGGAGAAGGAATACCAATCCCTCACACACAATACTCACGCCATGGTTGCAGATGCCGGGGATGTGCTGAGGCCGCCGCCGCTGCTGCTGCGCCTGCTGCACTGGCCGATGCCGCCGCTGGCCCTGCCGCCCTTAAAGAGCCATGGCGGCCAGGGGAGGGGAGGCTGCTCCGGTCCGCACCGCGCGGGAAAGGGCTGCGCGTATACACACAAGCAACACCTCTCCTTTCAGCAACAGCCACACAATGAGGTGGCACTGCCCGCGCGCCGCTTTATATAGGAGCCGACGTAAGCCAAAAAAGATCCGGCTGTGAGGTGTCCTTCCGCCAAGAGTCACCTGCCCCTCGGCAGCGCCCGCCGGCCTGTAGCCTATCTTTCTGGGCTCCTCTCCTGCCATTCTGCGAGGGGTTAAACGCAGGAGCCGCCGACAAAACCTACCACGCCATGACGGAGCAGAGGAGGAAGGGGACTATATGGTGTACATCCGCGCCAGCCACCTCCCCGCCAGGCGAGGAGCGCGTCACATGACCGGAGCAGCTGAGGACGCTCCCCCCCCCCCCCTCCGCGGGGGGGGAGCCGTTTTAACCGCCAACAAAGACAGGGCGCTCGCACTGGAGGCATCACGCAGATCGCCACGTGGGAAGGGGGGGCGCTCATTGGCTAGAGGCGAGTGGTTCACGTGCACCCTGCGCTGTCATTGGCCAGGGGCCCGAAGGAGGCCAGATGCTGAGGGGAAGGGTGGGGGGCGAGAGGGAGCACCTGAGCAGGGCAATGGCGGCCGGCGGGGGCTGTGACTGCGCCTCTCACCGCAGCCCTGCGTCTTCGCTGGCCTGTCTCTCTCGAAGCAGCATGTGTTCCCCCGCCTTTAATTTCCAACGGCCCCTTTTGTTCTCTACGCAAAGTCCTGCCGAGGTCAGGCCGGAGCTGGCATGGCTTCCCCTGAAGCGCTGAGGTGGCGGGCCGCCATGGCCTCCTGCTACCTCAGATAACGTGTCAGCTCAGGGCAGCGTCGCCTTCCCTCCCTGCCTGCCCCACGCATGCAGCGCTGAGATAATGGCTGCTTCGGGACACGGGCTGTGTGTTTGGGTGCGTGAGGGCGCCTGTCTCTCTGACCTGAGCCTGCCGGCCTCACAGCGGCCATGGTGCGGTATCAACCTGGAGTCATGGGGAGCTTCGCTGGAGTCCCGCACTGCTGAGCAGCCGAGAGCATGAGTCTAATCGGTGCTGTCAACCTATACAAGAGATGAAAATGAAGTTGGTTATTCCCCAGCTGAGGGACGAGAACTTCCTCTCCTGCCATGCAGTTTCACGCTGACACAGTTGCTTCTCTGTGCAGGCATAACTCAGTGTGATGTGAACATTAATGGATCACCTACATAGACTCAGCTGTAAAGCGCAGTGTCACCTTGGAAAGTTTTTAAAGTGCAGCTTCACATTATGTTTTATCTGATCTAAACCAACTTGCTGCTAGGAAAGAAGGCAGGCCTCTTCCCCCACCCTGTTCCTGGCTGTACGGTTCCACCAGCTGGTCTGGCCCTCAGTGAGCCAGCTCAGCCGCCTAACCCAGCAGGAAACTCATGGGGGTCAACAGTCTTCTGCTGGTTTCAGTCCCTTCATCACTTCACTCAGGTCAGACAAGCATCAGCCAGTTCCAGTGAGCTGGGAGGATCAGTACCTGTGTGCTTCCTCGCTGTGTCGGAGTTATCCAGCTTCAAATGGTTGCTTTTCCATGTTGCCAACCTCACAGCACACCATCAGCTCTGACAGCTGTGGTGGGTCCTTGCTTGTTCAAACATCATCATCCTGCAGGTCAAATTGCTGTCAGCTACTTCTGCAAAAGGCTCCAGTATTTTCCAGTTAGGGCCTCAATAGTGTTTGTGTAAAGCCACGGCCTTCATGCGTTTGCTCAGGTCTAACTGCCTGGAACTTATTAAACACCTTGACTGATAATTTGCGAGGATGGATGTGACCCAGTTTCTACTTTTAGCAGTCTGATGTTACTATCATAACTACAAAGCAGAGTATGTCACTCCACATCTGTAAACTGAACACTAGCTGCTGAAAGAAAAAGGCAATTTTTCCTCCATGTTGGCTGCTTGTTTTTTTCCCGGTTTGGTGTTTTCTTTTTTTTTGTTTAGAAGCAAGCACAGATTTTGGAATGACTCATTAAAATGGAGGAGGCAGAGAAAAAATGTCCTCCAACGCCAGAAAACACCACAGTAGCAATTGAGCGATCTAAGATGACTGTTCTGATAAATAACACAATGGAGCAGGCAGATCTTGCTTGAAAGCAAAATTCAGAGGATGCGGCAGCTTTTAAAGAAGCCAAGTGGGTGACTGGATGGGTAGATGGGTGGACAGCATCTCCATGTCTTCACTGGCTAAGGGAGAGCTCTCACATCCCCTGCCGTGCCTGCTTGCCCCTGCTTTAAGTGAAAAGGGTGACTGTACAACCGTAATCGTAGCTAAATAAACAGAAATGCTGTACACACCCAATCCTTCATCTTGAAAAGATAATTATAGATTTCTCTGAAAAGACTCTGGGTATGTGTGAGGAAGAATCACGCAAGCAAAAATGAAATATGCATTGAGGAACTTAACCCAGATCTGCCTGTTTCCTAGCTGCCTGGTTTCCATTTTGTGTGTAAACTTAGGTGGAAATTTGTCTGTGTTACTAGCTCCAGACGAATTTTTTAACAATCCCCAATCCAAAAAAGTGAGATCAAGTAACCAGAAGCCAGCCATTTAGTGAACAGCATATTTTTCCCTGTTTCCTGGAGGACTGCAGAATTACTGTTGTTACATAATTTCATAAGCTACATCCCCAATTCCTTTATAAATCATCTCTCTGCATTTGCACATATTTTGTCAGAGGTTTCTCCTTTGCGGCTAGAGTTTTTGACCGAGGTAGAAGACACTTCTTTAAGCCCAAGTAACAATTCCTTGGGAATTTTTGTACAAAAAAAATTACAAGTATTTTCTAAGTAGAGAACTACTAGCTATGCGCCACTAACTCAAAAGTGTCTAAAAAGCATTCTTTTCCAATATTACAGAATATATTTGCGGCTCAGAGATTGAGAAGTCTGGCATCTCTGAAGAAAATGGAATTTACAGCGGAAAAAGGTGGCTTCTGAATGAAGATTAATTTGTGTGCATGGTCAAGGAACTCCTGCTGACACGTTAACAGCTTTAGCACTGTGGATGGTATTTTCCTGCCCTGGGTACTGTACCTCGGCAAAGAGAGCTCCCGTGATAAGTAAGATCCATCCCGACCCAGAAGTGAGGGGCCAGCCGCAGGCACATTGAGCTGCTTGTGCAGAGCTCGCTGCAGCATAGAGGCCAAAGTGACCTTGCTGGGAAGTGATGAACTGCCCTGATAAATAGGGCACTGCAGAAAGCCACCTCCTGCCAAACAGCAGCACCAGGAGGTGGAAAACTAATACTCCTCCGTTCACCCTCCTCCTTCATTAAGATGGAATGTCAATATATGGGCTTTATTTCTTTTTTCTTTTTTTTTTAAGTTAATGTTGCAAAGAAAAATTTCTTCTTCCACCAGCAAGTATACAGGAGATAAACATGCTGAATGCTATGTTATTAAGTACACAAAAGACAAGGACGTAAATGTTTCCATAGTAACATCTCCTCGCACAGTCTAGATGGTCTGTATAGGATGCTCTCAGGGACTGGGGGGGGGGGGGGGAGTACTTGTGGGCTTCTGTAGCAGAGGAGCAAGGTGGGGGGAGTACATATTGCCTGGGCCAGGAGCGTAACCAGCAAAAGTAACGGAGATGGAGACGTTTGCTCTTTCCTGGAGTGCTGGGAAAGCCTCAGCCAGGGAGAAGGGCTGGCAGACGCTGCATCAGGAGGGTGCACGACCCCCATGGTGGCACTAGGCAGGCGGCTTTGGGCCCCACTCTGAGCCTCAGTGCCCTGGAGAAGGGGCAGGTGGGCTTTTGGGTGGCCCTGGGCCCTGCTGGAGTGGCTGGGGAGGAGGCATCCTTGCCTGCTTTGCAGAAGGATGAGCGTGAGGGCAAGTCCCCAAGGGGATTCTTGTGATAATTTCTGTCCTTCGAGCCTTCCATCAGAAGGGACAGGAAGCCTTACCCCGCAATTCAATGAGCAAAGCGTTTCCAGAGACCAGCAGGAATTTTTCCTGGAGACAGAGTGCCGAGGGAAAAACAACAGAGGAATGAGGCAAAGCAGCTAGACATTTTGAGCAATTTTGAGGGAGAATTACCTACAACCTTACGGCACAGGCTCATTCGCAGTGCTCAGTTTCTTCTCTCCTCATGCGGCACAAACAGATATCTGAAGGATCTTTTCTGCCAGATTCTCATTGTAAGCTCTTTAGGGATTGCTTTGTCTACGTTCCATTTCAAAACTAGATTGAAAAGCAAATATATTTGATTAAAGATCAGGCTGGGAGGTATTAGCGTCCATCTTTTATTACATACAAACAGAAAATAAGTTAGCCATATGCTCTGCCTCGTTTATTTTGGACTAGTACACCAAATGGAATCTCTAATAAATCATTCATTGCTTGCCCACCCCCTCACTGTCTTCTGTTTCCATCCTGTTATGTAAATATCACTGACATTTGAAATGAGAATAATAAAAAAAAGGATTAAATATGCAATTTACATTTGCAACTTACAGTTCAATTATTTTAGACAGATAGGGAAACAATCCTGGTTGTCTACCTACATTTTTCTTACCGAACAAACGTGGGCATGCCACGCAGATGCTGATAGCTCGCAAAATACATCTCTCCAGAGGCTTAGTTACTCAGAATCAGCCAGGCTGCGGCCAGCTGCCACAAGTAAAAACATTGTGCAAATCTGGTAAGAGGGAGGTGAGTTTTAACTTGTAACTTGCCCAAGCATGAATTTCCTGAGCAAAGCTACAACTGGTTGAAAATTATGTTTAGCAAAAAATATGTGTGGAGGGGGGGAGGAGGGGGTGCTGACTTTTGTTCATACCATTGGCGGATTTTTTTGGTTTTCTCATTGTCCAGCCTTGCTTTATTATGATGAAAGGACTTGGGGGTCAAGAATAATCCCTCGTGTATTAGCACATGTGGGAGCAGTTTAGCACACAAACAAAAGCCTTCAGTTGTCCAAGCAATAGCAGAACAGACACATTATCTCATGGCAACTGTTGTTCTTCACGGGGCTGTAGTTAACATGGCCCCCACTGCAGACTGTGGATTCAGTGCCTTTCAAAATGTATGTATGTGTATGTTATCAGCATCTGCTGGAGTCACACAAGTGCCATGTGCCTTTTGCCTTCCTGCGCAAAACAATGAAGATGAGAATGGCAATGCCCGTTCCTTCTTTTTCTAGCAGCACAAAGTTAGCGAGAGCTGCGGCCTGACGAGCAGGTACAGATTACGAGACTGCAGCATCTCAGCCACAGACACCAGTGGGTGAGTTAACAGCCCGTCGCCACTTCAGTGGACTTCTCCTTCACCGTCTCAGTGCCCCTTAGACTTGTCAGAGAGAGGACTCCTTGCTGTATCAGTCCAATGGCAATTACACTGTACTCCTGAACCTGCCATCTAAACAAGCAGCTTCGTCTGAAGCAGGTGGAAAAGTTATTTGAGCTTGAGTTATTTCAGCCTCTCTGTTCAGTGAGGGGGAATGCACAATGAAAGGCTGATAATACCAGACTATGCTCGGTGTGCTCCATCTGGGGATTTGTTTTTAACTTCACGTAACTTCAGAGTGTCTTGATAAGGCCAGGAAGAGGGTTTGTGAATGGATATACCCTATTAACAAAATAAAACAGAATCCTGGGGCTATCTTGGGTGCATGTGAGATCTCTCTGTCTCTGCTGCTGGCAGGCAGCTTTGGCAGGAACACTGACAAACCAGGTAGTTCAGATGAAGCTTTGAAACTCATTTGGGGATAAATTACCATTGAGGCTGTAGCTCCCCGAGTCCCTGGGGAGGAACACTGCAGATATTATTCAGTAATATTTCTCCACTCTTCATAGGCAGCAGCTTCTTGGTGGCTGGAATTTACCAGCAGACTTCGATCTGTTTTAATATATACTTGTTTACAGAGGAGGAGAGAGAAACTCCTGGCGGATGTTGACGCAATTGTGATATCATTGGGTTTATAGCTTTTTCCTGAATGCCTGTCATTTTCCCTCCTAAGGTCTCTGTGTTAGATTTGGCAAACAATGTCAGAAAGAACATTCTTTCAGAAGACTTTGAGACTGCTCTGCTCCCTGCACTTGCACGTGGGCTTGTGGGTGGCCTCAGCAGAGCCTCCTCAGATGCGTTACAAATGGACTGGCCATGGGCAAGCTGGATAATAGTCCCCAAAGAAGACTTTGTGGCCAAAGTACCATATTGAGTAGGTGCTGAGACTTCTCAATCCACTGCCCTTCTTACTGGCACCGCTGTGGCGCTTGGCGAGGGAGTTTTGCAGTTCTCTGAACAGGAGGAGGTTTCTGTGCTTGACTGCTGAGAGCGCTGGTTTGAGACTAAAGCCGGCTCTGTCTGAGGAACCAGCCACGGCAACCCACTGCTGTTGGGGGGCTACTGCTGGCCTGCTCTTTTGGCACTCAGAGGGTGAGATATTGTTGAGACCTCGTCCTGGGATTGCGATGATGGTAGACATCTCTGGGTCTGAGGCAACCTAGGCACTGTTCAGGAAGGTAACGTTTGAGCCATTCACCTTAGTCATGCAGTTTCAGTGAGACTGATTTGGATGTTGAGCACTTATCAGAAATACGGGTCTCCCCTAGGCAGGGCAGGCTCTGTCTGACCACAAAAGGGTGAAGTCTGTCCCAGGCCACAAGGCTTGGGAGTCCAGTTTGCCGGTGACACCAAGCATCTTCCTCTGCAGTGCAAAGTGATGGACTGAAGATGGATCACTCTTCTTTTTATTAATTTTCTCTTCTTACATAAGAAAGAAATTACAAAATTAAAAAAAAAAGAAAGAGGAGAAAGGTTCCCAATCCAAATCACTAGCTTATTGTTCAAGAAAAGGCACTGGACTAGATGCTTTCTACTGTTTCTCTCACGGCCACAGGCAGTGATTTGGAAAAGAGAAGGTTTGTACCTCAGTCACGTGCTTGCCTCAGCAAAAACCAACCTCCACTTGAATGCCAGGGAGCTGGGACCCCTGCCAACGTGCTCTCTAACAAGCAACGTGGGATCTGCGGCTCTGTGGCCTGTGGGATTACTGCATCTTGTACTGCCTTTGCTTCAGCGTATCTCAGGCCCTCTGACAGCATATCACCGCTGCTATAAACAACCAGGAGCTGAACATAATTCATATTATATTATATATGTAAGTGGCGGTAGTTATTATGTTCAAGGCCGTAACTATCCTCTGTGCTAAATAAATTCATGGATTTGAAGGCAAAAATTTCTCGCTGCCATACTCTTCCAGGAATGATTGCTTCTTGCCTTTCAAAGCGGGTAAGGAGCCTGCCAGGGCGTTAAGAGTTTTGAAGTAATGTCTGTCGTGGGACAGGTAAAGAGCCAACACAGTCCATCATTTGCCATCTATGCCCTTGTGTCTGTTGCCTGTTACGTCTCTGTCCTTTGCAATGCTGAGCAGAATGAGACAAGAGAGTCTTACGGGACTGGGATGTCTGATGGGACAGTATATCACCCCTGTGCTTCTGTGGAACAGTGACAATTCTACCACAGTAAGAGGCAGGGGAAGGGGTGGGCTTGTGCTGAGCGGAGGGAACTGTTGCCTAAAAAAAGAAAATCCAAAAACAAAACTAAAAACTCACGCAAGCAACTTTTGCCCGTTATTTGTATGGAGAAGACTTTTCATGAAGAATGTGGTTAGAATTGATATATATGTATTTCCCCTGAGAAGCTTAGCACTGAGTGTTAATAGACAGATCAAAGAGCTACTTAGCCACTGGAGCTAGGGAAATTGAACCAGGGCAGCAAAATAAAAATCAATCTGACTTTTAGTGTGTTTAAAGTGATTTTGTTCAGAACTGACTTCTGCATGAGTACTTAGGAAAGCTTAAGATATGAAAAGTTTGAGTTCCGTGAGCCAAACTCTGTCTTCCACTCTCCTGCTATTCATAAAATGACAAGAACGCTTTCCAGGTACAGAATGATTTCAGATCTTCCCTGCCTTACCCGTTGGTCTGACCACCCTCTTTTGCCTTACTATTTGCAAGATATTTCCGCAGGATCACATACTATAAAGATATTATAATGCTGTCCTTCTCAGAGTATGCTAGTAAAACTTTTACACTGTGCTATCCCTGATTGCGTAGGGGACACACTTGTTACATGAGAGCTATTTTAAGGAGGTGTTGAATCTTAAAAAAAAAAAAAAAGAAAAAACAGAAAAAAGGGAGGGGGAGGATATTTCTTGAATCCCTCAGATCATAACTCAGCCTGACAAGGATAAAGAAGAAAAAAATCCAGATACCTCAAACAGTTCCCCAAGTGTCTGGACTGCAGCAGTCCTCCTAGGGCTGGAAGCCAATACTGAGTTTCACTGGTAGGAGGGAGAATCTCCCATTTCTTGCTTGCTGCATCTGTGAGTAAAGCCCAACGTTTCAAGATCCAGGCCCAGATTCAGTGAGCCATGCTGGAGCCATTGAATCATACCTACTGCAGGTAGTGGGGCCAACATATTTTATCTTACCTGGAAGAGAAACTCCTCGTTTGAAAGAGGCTCCTCTTTTTTTCCATGAGACTAAATTTAAAAAGCAGCAGCTGTTTGCAGCTTTTCTGGAGTTTAGAATACTAGAATAAACCTTAAAAAACCAGAGAGGTGATTAAGTATTTGGGGAAAAAAAGAAACATTCATCATACAGTTCAAAACTTTAGCATGATAATCTCCAATTTGGGGTACAGTCACCCTCTCTCCCCCCCAGCCTAAGACTAGCTACAGAATAGTCGGGCTGGAATTTATTTATTTATTTATTTTTAAAATGCAGAGATGCAAAAATAAATAAGTAAAATATAAGCTCGGCTACATTCCTTTCCAAGTTATATTACAAGGCACGCAAAGTATTTTGCTTTTTCCAAAATTCACCTTCCACCTAAGCTGTTTGCTCCTCAGGCTAAGAACAAAAGAGATGCTGAGTCTTTGCAGCCTGGAGAACCATTTACGCTCCTCTTCTTTGTAGCAACCTTTTCCATACTTGAAATAATTATCATGACTCCCCTCAATTATTTCTTCTCTACATTAAACAAACCCATATCTTTTGATCTTTCCTCTCTATTCATGCTGGGACAGCTTTTATGCAAAGGTGCAAACCGCTGCATACATTAAACATGTATTGCAAGCTCTAGGCTTTCCAGGGGTATTAACTTGAAGGGGTAATACCTGGCACAGATTCCACGGAGCAGCTCGTTTTAGCTGTTCCCATAAGACTCCGTATGACGTGAAATGTGCTTGATCTCATCTGATCTGTTTCTACCACAGAACAGATTAAAGGAATGAAACAAAACAAGAGCAAGGGGTATCAGAAAAAAAATGTTAGAGATGTAGACTCCCTTTGTATCATAACATATCTTCCAAAATAGTTAATTGCTGACTCCTCATTAAAACAAGCCTCACAGGACAATGTTGTCACCATAGCCTGTCTTCCCAGAATTAAGGAGCCTGGGATCCATCACTTCATGCTTTACTTGATGTCCAACACTTCTGCCCCACCTTCCCAAGCAGGTACATAAAACTGGGTCTTACTGGGAAGAGCTTCAATACACCAGACACAGGCCCCCAGCACAGCGGCTTCTCACTGCCCCAAGGCTGATGCCTGGATAAGAGAGGAGTGTATTTGGCTGGGGAGCGGATTGGCACATAGAAACCAACATGTGACTGAGCAAGGGTGGGGGAGTCTGCACAAGAAAGTTTTAATATTAAAAGAAGCACGGAAGCCTGTGAAGTCTGGGGAGCCACATGAAAAGCAGGTGCCTGTCCGGGCACGCGGGCTATCAGAGAAAGGATGGGAGGCACAGAGCCATTAATTACACATCATCTTGTGACTGGTGCGAACGCTGCCAGGAGCCCGCACGCTGCGGTACCGAGCTGATCATCTTCTCAAGAGAAGTTGCAGAGCGCTGAGCGCCCAGAGCCGCAAAGGGAAAGCAAGTGAATCAGCAAGGGGCATGTCGGTCCCCAAGCGCTGGTGTGCTATGTCAGCATGAAGGTGACGTGCCGAGACAAAAGCAGAGTTTATAAACACACCGGAGACAACCAGGTTACTGTGGAAAGTAATTTTATTTCAGAATTTCACGCACTCTGTCACAGACCATGCACTTAGACTTTCCCCTTTGCAAATCCACAGCCTCCAGGCCTGGGAGAGATGGGGCATCATCCCTTCACTTCTCACTGCGAGTACCCACATGCCAAGAGTGAGGGCCCCGATGGCAGCTCGCCAGGAGGCAGAAAGCAGCCTCTTGTTTCCATAATTGCTCTTAAACAAGGGAAAAGAAATCAATCTGACTTGAAGGATTAGCAGTGGAGCTCAGCAGCAGTGAAACCCCACAGCTGAGCAAGTTGGTCCTGACCCCGTGGTTACAAGGAACAAGACGACAATCTCGTGGGAAGCTCGCGTGAGCTAAGCTACAGCAGAACACACCGAGGCATTCTTGGAGCCCAGGCAGCGACCAACCAAATGCACGCTCTGGGCCTCCTACAATCAATTTGTCTCTGAGCCGCTCTGCCAGGAAGGTGGCCAGGAGCTGCCCTTTTCACATTCGGCTTTAGGTCCTCCTGCTCCGTGCTACAGCTTTGACTAGGAAGGAGCCTACCTATAGGTAAGACAGCCCTCCGGGCTGTACGTCAACATGTGTACTGCATTTAATACTGAAAGGTGCCGGTTTGAAAGACTCTGCAACAGTCTTTTTGACCCACAGGCTGGGTACAGCATTAGTGTAAGTTTCCTGCATACTTTACCCTACTCCTTCTTCCCTGCCTCTGTGGCCCCTTATGCCTGCCCCTGCTCTTGAAATACTCCTAGTTGCAGTGTCCCTGTGACCCGTTACATCTTTGGCCTTTGCTGAGACTGCCACTGTCAGGGCAGCTATTGCCCGCTGTGGTGGCTGCCTGTAGGAAGTGAGCATTTGCCTCCCGAGCACAGGCTTGTGGCTAGCTCAGAGGAGCGCAAAACTGAAGGGAGGAAATGATGGAAGTGATTCAAGTGAAGTGGAGCAAAGTCTACAGAAAAGGCAAAAAGGCAGCTTCAGTCTCCATTTGATACACAAATTGAGCTCAATAGCAGCAAGAAATGGCCATAAAATATTAATTCATTAGGTTGCCAGGAAGAAGTAAAAGCATTCATGTAAAAAATTCTCTATACAGATATGTATGTGGCAACTGTTCTCAAGCCATCTCAGACAATGGTTTCCTCCTGTTTATGTCTCACCTTTTTTGTATCTATAGTTTTGATCATTCCAAACCATGTCGCTGCTCAATTCTGTGTGAAGACCATGGTATTCGAGTCAGCACCAAGTGAGGGGTGAGATCACACTGAAGAAATGAACTTATGGGGAACTCCTGACAACCCAGATATTTTAATATTTTTGTTGACCTTCAAGTAATTAAAAGAAAGGGGAATTTCCCCCAATAGCCCATAGGCTCCAAGTCTCATCTGTCTGCTTTTAGGGTAGGAAGGCTGACATCAGAAAGGCAGTGGAGGGCAGGGAAAGGAAGAAGGGAAAAAATCTGGGAACCAGACTGAAGAGCAATCAACATATGACCAACACTGACTGCTGCAAAACTTACAAAACACAAAATCATACAAACAGAATTTCTGTTAACCTTTTACAGACTACAGACTTTATATACACACACAAACTTCAAAGTACGCAGCTGGCAGTCTAGAAAATACCAGTACCCTACGGATTAAATAATTTAAAATGTAATGTTGCATTATCACTGTATACGGAATATTATCTGACACATTGGCTAAAATGGACGGATTGTCCGAGAAAGATGCTCCCTCCCTCATCTCACCAGCACTGCCTCCAAAAAGAAAACAAGGGCTAAAGACTCCCCTCCGTGGTTCCTCTCCTGAAACTCACCTTGAAACTTCTCTGTCAAAGGTGGGGGGAAGTCCTGAGAGGAAGGGAGGAGAAAAGGATTCCTGCTCCCTCCAAACTCTGCTGCTGCAGTACCCCTCTCCTTTGGCTAGGGAGGCTGGACAGCAAGGGAAGAATAGGTGCTAAAGCTGGGAAAAGGCAAGTATGTTTCTGTAATGATAGCTGTGCTGGTCTTTTGAGAGAGACACAGCCACAGACTTGGGAGAACACCCTCCCTCCCCCTTTTTGAAGATAAGAGGCCAGAAGGCTTAATACAGAGTATACAGAGTCTATGTGGCTTGTTTAGGAGATACCAACAGTGCAGCAGCTGCCCCCCAAAATCCGTACCGCAGTCCAGCAGCAGATGGGAGGGCAGCCAAGGGAGAATGGCCTGACAGCAGCCATAAACAGGAGTAAGCAGAACTGCATTACCAACAGGTCCAAACAGACAGAATGGGGAAGGTGTGCCCTCACCAGCTTTCTAAGAGTAATTGTAAACTGGGAGCACTGGAAAGTCAGCGTGTGGGAATGAGGAAGGGGACAGACAGCCTCAGCTCTGAGGTGGCTGGGGAGGGGACTAAAACACACACTGAGAGCAGATGGCAAAGCCAACGTACCTCTAAATGCCAGCTCTGCATATGTACCCTGTTATCAGTGTATGGGACAGAACCTTGCCAATGACACCAGTTCAGTCCTATCACCTTCACAGACTTGTAGCTGGTGAGAATCTGGCTTACGTGTGCTTATTACAAAGCCCTTTGAGGCATGCAGTCTTGCTTCCACCTCCTATAAACCAGAACAGCCATAAGCTCTTGGGGAAAAGATGAAAAAAAATAATCCCTGTTCCCATATGTGTCTCCCACCCCTCCTCCATAATCAGCCTCTCTTCCTCTAGGCCAGAGACATCTAAGGAGCTGCCCTGTTCTCCATTCCCAGGGCGGCCATTCCCACCAGCAACACCCAGCAGATCTGGCTAGGCAGGAATGGCAAGCCCTGCTCCTTCGGCCTCATCACATAGCCAGACCACAAAGGTTTCTTCCTCCCCTACGACAGCTTCAGTGAGAACTGCCCGTACTGGAGATTGCGTTGCAGCAGACTGGACAAGCCTCAGCCCTTTACTCCTGAACCCAGCTCACAAAGGATGAGAAGGCTCCGTAGGAACAGGAGCCATGGGCATGGGCGTTCTCCTATTCCAAGCTCTACAGCCCTAAATACTGCCAGTGTAATCATTATCCACTCAGAAATACAAAAACCCAACCCTATCCAAAACATCTCACTCAGTCTGCCCTGCATGACTGAGTCAAAGGGACCAATAAAAAAAAAAAAAAAAAGAGAAAAAAAGAAAGAGGAAAGTGAGACAGTGTGGTACAGCAGAGAAAAAGAAACAGGGGGCAAAGTCAGACTGGAGGAAAGGAAAGGAAAGGAAAGGACGTCAATGCGAGTCTGCTAAAATCGTCACTGGATTTACCAGCCCAGTTCCACCTTCTTCAGACCAAAATGGACTCACTGCACTAAGTGTACTACAGGAGAAAGAAGTGCATAGTTTGGTTTTTTTTTTTTTTTGGTAGACACTTAAACATCAGCAGAATTTATGCGAAGATCTTAGAGCTGCAGTTTTAGCCTCTTTTCCCTAGCCAATGGGTACCTGTTGGGGCAGAGATGGTGGAAATGGACCGGTAGCACCAAGAAATTCAGTGGGAGCACCAACTCCACAGCAGGAAATAATAATGAACCAAAAGGAGACAGAGAGAGAGAAGTGGAGGAGTCATATTTCGCAGTCATCAAAGTCCACCTTGGCTAAACCCTATCAACACTTCCCTAGGTAAGGCCCCATTACGTCTGCAGCAAGACCTCTGGCTCTGACAGAGAGCTGTAGAGGGTATAGCCCAACTCATCCACTTCTTCGGGGGTGAGCTCTGAAAACAAGTTCACCTTGGGGTTCAGAGCACTAGGGAGGACACCTGCCTCCAAGTAGCGGATCAACCCCTTCAGCGCCTGCAAGAAGCGATCAGCCAGCATGTCCTGGGACCAGTTGGACTCCTCTTGGGATAAGTGCAGGATGACATTGGTGAGCTGGCTGGCAGTGAGGTGACCCAGGGCTGGGTTTGACTTGCATACCGCTTTGAAGATCTTCAGGCACAAGCAACGGCAGCCAGAATCACACTGGTCCAGGGCCCGGAGGCGAGCTGTTTCTGCTGGCCGCAGGCTCAGTCGCCACAAATTGTCATTCTGGGCCAATCGATGCGGTTTGGCCACAAGGATGATGTCACCCAGTGTCAGGGATGGTAGGAAGTCAATAAAAAGATGCCGTTCTGGATCATACTGGACTTCCAGTGTCAAATCTGCTGGGGGAGCTGCTGGACGGATCACGTAATCCAAGAGAGTCCCAATTGCTGGCCAGTTGATGGAGCCAGCTACAACTTTCTCAAAGGTGTCTGCTACAGCTTTGGGGGAAAGGTAACCTCCCACCACACAGCGGTCCCAGTAGCTGCTCCCACGGGGAAAGTACTCTGGGTTTTCCCGACGCACCAAGTAGAAGCCAGGAATGTTCATGATAGTGTCCTCTCCAGGGATGCACGACCACAGGTTCTGCTCCAGCATCAGAGGCACAATGAGCTGGATGTGGTCAGCTGTCACTACCTTTCACAAGAAAGAAAAGTCGGTAAGAACAAGCTTTCTCTCTCCACACTCAGTTTTATTCACCACCTTTAAATAGCCTTCTGTTCAAAGGAACTTGGAATAAGGATTCAGCTGTCTTAGTCTCCTCTCTGCATGGGATTCACAGCCTCCCTTTCTCAGAAGACATTCTGAAGGACTATTTCCCATCATCAGTGGGATAACTCCAAGGTATAACCCAAGCTAGTGCTTATACAGTATGTACTGCTTGGAGATCCTTAAATACTTCAGGACCTGACATGGACTGCATATAGACAAATCATTTTGCCTCCTCCAAGTCCAATCCTTGGATGTGAGATGCGGCTGGCCCAGGGCACAGCAACACCACATGATAATTTAAAACAGGAGGCAGAGTATTAAGTTTCTAGACAGGCTTCTGTTGCCATGGTTTAATTATCCCATGCTACAACTAGGTACTGCCCTCACCCAGTCTGCCACTTTGTTTGGAAAAAGGTCATTAAAGATCCCTTTTCACCAATGTGATTAAGACCCCAGATCTAAGTTTCACTGGACACTCGACACTCCATTCCAGAGCTCTGACTCAAACAAAAAAGTGTGCCTCTGAATCACTCACTATAGCCATGGGCATCTTGCCATCAGGGAGATATGCAGCAGGGACTGCTGTCCAATCCAGGTCTGTCATGCGTTAAAAAAAAAAGAGTAGGGAAGACCTACATGAATACACAGGAGTTCTAAGGGAATATAACGTATTTGGGAGGAGATAGAAAGGACATAGAGAAAAAAAGAGGTCTGTCGGAGAAACAGCAACAAAAACACAGCTAAAGGAAGAGACAGAGGGGAAGGAAAGAAAGGCTGAGATAATCCAGAGAAATAAAACAGCAAAAAGCAAATGCTTTGCAGACAATGCCAGAGCAGCCTGGTCACGCCCATTCAAACAGTACTGCAGAAATCCAACGCCTGGCTCCACGGTGGGAAAGGCGACACCAGGAGTCTTATTAGAGAGGAATGTTGTGCTGAGGCAGCACTGCCAACAGGGAAGCCTGAAATGCCCCTGCCTAGTCAGCCTTCTGAATAATGACCCATGATGCGGCCCCAGGAATTACCTGCAGATCATCATACAGGCTGCCGCTGAGGTACATGTCACGCAGGGGCATGTCCGGCAGCTTGGCACGTAGGAAGCTGCGCAGCTCAGCACAGATATCCACAGCTGCTTGCTTGGCCCGGGCCTGCTCATCCGCTGGGATAGCTACCTTCCTGCGATAATAAGCGAAGAGCTTTTCTTGCAGAGACAGACGAAGGCGGGATTTTTTCAGCTCTACTTGACTCCTCTTGGCAGATGGCTTGGGCTTTGTGGGTCGGAAAAAGTCTGCAAGACAGAAGGAAAACTGTTGAGTGTCTGCAGTGTTTCACTGTGAAGTGATCCGCAAAAGAAAATCTGCAGCGTGGAAGTGCAGCCTCCTAGGTCTCAGAAAGCTTTCAGCAGACATTTTGCATGCTTTACACAGGTACCAGTCAAAAGGGAGGTGCTGAGAAACTTCAAAAGATACTACTATGAACATCAAACCGGATAAAAACAAGTTACTAGATTTGGAATTTAGCCAGAACAAGACTAACATCGTGCACAAGGAAGTATTTTTAATGGCTACAGGGGCAGTATGTCAGTTCAATTTCATCAAAAATTCAGCACTGTTACCAGTTCAGAAGCTTTCAACATGGTGCCAGACCAGTAGATAAAACACTCTTGAACGACCATCACGATCTCATTAAATTTTTAACACTATAATTGATTTTCACAAATTATCAGCAAAACCCAGTCCTGACTAGGGTATGAGATCAGAGTGGACACGCCACCTGGAAATGAAATAGTTGTTAGAGGTCTGATCAACCCTTAGCAGGACAGTGAGCTGCCAGATCTTGGGGCCAGCAGAGCTCAGGCAATCGTAGCCCCAGTGAAAGCTTCCCTCAAACTTTCACTGGCCGAAGAACAGAGCACACTCTTAGGCACAATACAGCAATACTATGCTTTACGCTGCATTATTAAGCAATGTCTAACCTGCACAGATTGTCTAAGCCCCTTTTTTTCTGACTGGTTTCCTAAAGAAGTCAGTCAATGCTTCCCACCTATCTTTCAGACTTCTCTTAATATGGACCAAGAGTTTCAGAAGTTATCAATGAGAATTAATGATGAATTACAGATCTAAGAGATCTTTGGAAGGGCTGTGGTACTTAACGGGTGCAGGAGAAAACCCCAAGTCGGTGGCCCCATTAAGGCAATCAGCTGTTGCACATTTCTTTGGCAACAGGCATTTGGCCACACAGCACACACAGAACGGCTGACTAAGCTGCGCACAGACCCATCCCGCCCAACCTCAGCAGCTGCTGTCTCTCGTCCCACTGGGGTCTTTTGGACAGATCTGAGGTTTTGCGTGAAAAGGAAATAGCCTGCAAAACCACAGGGAACCAGACTTCATTGCCTGTTCATAAAAAAACCCTTATTTTCCATCTTAAGTTTTAATTTGTTTTTAAATCAAGAATGCAAGATGGCATCATCAATGGTTTTATTCCTCAATCCTCATCTTCTGGGAGTCCAATTAAATTATCTAGACCCCATTTAACACAGCTGTCTAGTTAATTAGCATTTCCTCAGCAGAAGACCCATTGCCATCCTGAAGCTGACTTTCTTGCAGAGAATTTGGAAATCAAGTTAAAAGCTTGATCCTGATTTTTATTTTAAATCTCCAAGTGTCAGTCTCCTGAAGTGACATGGGATAGAAAGTAAATCCCCTAAGAAAAAACAGCCAAACACATATAACAAACACTGATGGACTCCAAATTACTTATCATCCCACTCAAAAAGACTGCACGTCACTCTTTATAGCCTGATGAAGACTAACTCAGTGATAAGCAGCACTGAACAGGCAAACAGCATTACAGAAATTATTAGGAAAATGGTAGAAATACTACAGGTAATACTGTTATAAATTGCTAGTATATTCACAACTTGACTATTCCCCTCTTAAAAAGACACAAACAATCTGGAACAGTCCAAAGAAAGGCAACAAAGAGCTTGAAAGGAACAGAGTGGCTTTTTATCAGGAAAGACTGCACAGATAAGTATTCAGCTTGAAAGAGAAAAGACTGAGGAAGAATAAAGCTTAAGTCCATGAAGTCATGAGAGGAACGAAGAATGCAAATAGATGACTATTGTTCGCTAGCTCCCAATCTGACTTCTAATTCTTGAAGTTACCAGTAGACCTGCTTAGAAGAAAAACATCAAAATCCTGGGCTGGACAGAGTATTCTCCTTCCTGCATTCCTTTAAATGAAAACAGGGTTTATGGGCCTAGATGATTCTGTAAAACGGGAGTATCACCCTGCTCCTTACCTGTGTCTGCAGCCGAAGGACCAGTGGGAAGGGTCTGCAGGGAGCGGCTGAGGTTAGTCTTCATGTCCTGGGTCAGTAAGCGTGAGGAGGAGCCCAGCCAGTTTGGCTCTTCCCAGCTTCTCTTTCCTGACTGGCTCAAGCGAGTGGGGCTGCTGGGAGCGCTGATTGCCCGGTCGTACATCTAAAGCAACATCACCAGGCACAGTCTGAGTCGTTAAGGGCCCAATGTTTGCATTTTACCCAGCCTAGTGCCAGCATCCCAGGTCCTTTGTTTCCCACTCCTCCTTTCCAGTGCCCCCGTGCTCAGGTCCCACCCCGCTGTCCCGCATGCTCGCTCACCCGTTTGACGGCCAGCGTGGCGATGCCCAGCATAGCTGCTCCACCCACGCCCAGCACAAGCCGGGCATTGGACAGCACGAAGTCGATCGCTGTGCCGATGCCGTTGTCATCTTTTTTCCCTTTGCGCTGCCCAGCGCCTGCCATCTCACCTGGAAGGAGCAGGAGCATTAAACAAACGGGTCAAAACACGCAACCCTAACGGTTTGCTCCCTTCTCCTCCACCCCACGCTCATGGCTCTTGGGGTCTTAGCGCAGAGCCACAGGAAGGGACCACCTAACCCTGCAGCCTCTTTAATTATCTTCCCTCGAGGAGCTGCTTATTCGCAGACACGCCGGAACAGTACCGACCAAGCTCTGCAATGACAGCATTTCTTTGCTTCCAGCAACATTTACGACCTGAAGAAAAACATCCCAAATTTGATGTGGGGCTTCTAATCATTGAAGCAGGTTTAATTGTGTAATCACCTAGTGCTTTTTAAAAGAGAAAGTAAGATTTACTTCAGCAATATTTTCCAATAAAATCCTGTATATTATTTAAAACTCTGTGGCCATTCAGGTCTTTTCCTTTTAATTTCTGCTTCTCAACCAAACCGTGGCTTTTTTTATGCCAATTTATTTTCTTATTCTCAATCTAATGGGTGTAATTTTGCTCACAGACGAGGTGATGCAGGGATGGTCAACTGCTTGTCCGTAACAGATCAGAATCTTCCCAAGAGTTGACAGGCGGTCTCAGAGCATCCACGCCCAGACTCATTTTTGGACAATGGCCGGTCCCAGATACTTCAAAGACACCCAAGAATCAACAACAGAGACCACAACACACCACAAAGGGAACAGCTTCCTTGCTTTCACTAAACATTTACTCTTGCCCTCAAAGCTGTTGGGTTTGACTCTCATACAAGTCATGTATAACACAAACATTAATATTTTCTCACACATGTGCTTTTGTTTTCTCCAATTCCCACTTAACCTGATCTTGATATTTAAATTTAAAGAGTCTCCCTGGCCAACTACATGTGTAAAACACACTTTGCCACCACTGTACCCGCAGCTGGATCCTCAGTGAACCTACATGAAAACACCAGGAAACTCTTCCAACCTGACTCGAGATCTGTTTTCTCAGCCAGTTTCAAAGGTTCGGCGCCTGCCTGTCTGGGGCAGTTTAAAACTGCCCTTAGGTTTTTCTAAGGCCAAGCTACAATCCCAGAAGGAATGTTCCTGCCTTGGTGAACCAGGAATCCAGTCACCCATCACCCCTAGGCAGAAAAAACCCACACTTTCACAAAGCAAGCTGTAACAGCAGCATGAAGAACATGGTTATATCATTGTAAATGACCTACCTGTGACCTAACGCATTTGTAAAGAGAACAGGAGAGCCCTCCTGGTGCGCCTGGGGAAGCGCCTTCCAGACTTCTTCAAGACAGTGGTGGGCAGAGAGCGTTAATCATCTTTTTTGGTTGGCGAGGGGGTTTTGGAAAGAAGAGGGAATTAAGCGGGGCCAAAAGGAGCTACAGGGAATCTCTAAACCAGGCCCCCGAGTTTGCTCTGCAGGAAAGCTTGCCCCTTCTCCAACTGTCTTTCCTTGTCCTCTAGCTGCTGCAGCCCCCGGTTCTTGCGGAACTCGCGGCGGATGAAAGTGAGGTAGAAATCCCGGTCGGTGTAACGCAGCCCACGGCCCTGGCGCAGCAGGGCCCGGTAGAGGGTCAGGACAGCCTCCCGGGACCACGCTGCCATGGGGGAAGACGGGTGCGTGGACGGGCGACCTAGAGAGAGGTGACAAAGCGCGGGACCCGAGTCAGCTTTCACCTCCCGGAGGGAAGCACCGGCCGCCGCCTCCTCCTCCATGCCTGGCCCCGCAAACCACCGTCCTCCCCGGCCCGGGAAGGGACGGGACAGCCTCTCGAACGGCCCACCGGGGATAACAGGCTCTCTTAAGGGCGCAAGGCCGCACGGCCTGCTGCGGGGGTGGGGGGGAACCGGCGGGACCCGCGGCCTGGCCCTTCCCGTGGAGCTCCCCGCCGGGCTGGGGCCGAGCCCTCCGAGGCCCCGCGGGGACCGACCGTATCGGACTCACCGGGAACGGACCGGGGAGGAGGAGGAGGAGGAGAAAGGGAAAGCGCTCCGAGACCCTCACGGCAACCGATTGCCTCCCGGGGTCACCCGGCAACATGGCCGATCCGCTTCCGTGTCGTGACCCCGGCCCCGCCAATCGTAGAGCGAGACTTCGCCGAGGGGACGGTGACGCAGCGCCGTCTCCCCCTACCGGCGCGGCGCCGCACCCGACGCCTAGTACGGCGCGCGGGGAGGGGGGGGGAGACACTCTGCGCCGCCCGCCCGCGCAGGGAGGCTGCCCCCTGCCGGCGGGGAGGGGCACCGCCGCTCCCAGTTGCTCCCAGTTGGGACTGGGACGGGGCTAGGCCGGGCCCGGTGCTGGTCTGGTTTGAGGAGGCCGTGCCCCTTCGAGGGGGTGATGAGCCGGCTTCCTCAGGCGGGGGGGGGCGGGGGGGGCCGGGGACACGCTGAAAGTGTTGCAAATATTCTGGTAAAGAAATCAAAATTTCATCACATAGAAGAGTTAGGTTTGATTAAGAAGTAAAATTGTGAAGCAGAATGTATAGGATTGTTAAGTTTGAAATGTAGCCATAGAAACTTTAGGACCTGTGTGATGTGTGACTGTAGGAACCTTAATATTGTTAAAGTTTGAAATACCTAACCCTAGATACCTCACCAGCAAGTTACTGGTTTTACTATGTTTTGTTTCAAGAAACTAAGGAAACTGTCACGGACACCAGTTTGCTGCTTGGAAACCCCCTCACCCCTCCCATCTCGATTTCAGTATTGAAGATTCCAATCAGTAGAGCTAAGTGTAACTGACCAATGATTGTTTTTAAATAAGACTATTGATAAGGTTATATAACCAAAGGACCAATCATTATAAAGGTTAAATTTAAGAGCGAGCATAGTATGCATTTTTATGTAAAGAAACTTATATAACAATGACCTGACAGAAAAAGTCTATAAAAACTGATGCATTTTGATACTAGGCTGGACACACCTTTGGAAGAGCGATCCCCCGTGTCCCCAGCGCTGCAATAAACGAAGTGCCTGCTTCTTAACTTCACATTGGCGCTAAGGAGTTTTATTCCGGATTTCGGTAACAAAAGAGCTGTGGGGAAGGGCTGAGGGCAAGTGGGACCCCCCCCACCAGTGCAGCCTGGAGGGACCCAGGCTGCTCCGCTTCCCAACTGGGCTTGAGCGGTCACCATGGCGGAGAGAGGAGTCTTCCCTTCCCCCTCAGACTTGCAGCTGCCCCGGAGGCTGGGGTGGGCACCCGCGCCGAAGCCACGTTGGGACACAGGGCTCGCTCCACCCTGGAAGGTCTCGTTAGCAGCCCGGGCTTCATGTGCTGTGGTGAAACCGGCTGGGTTGTCGGCGGCTCCATGTGCGGGCAAGTGTGCTCCCCACGGCCCAAAACAGCCGGAGCACCAATAGGTATTTCCTTTTGTCATTCTGGCTTTGACGGGCCTAAATGCCATCATGCTTTGTGTGAGAAAGGGGAGAGTTCAGCACGCTGCAGCAAGTCGACATCCACAGCACAGGCTGTCACGGTCATCGCCGGCTGTGCGTGCTGGCTGCCTAGGGTGATGTGGGGGTAAATGGAGAAGGTTTCTTTGGTGCTTCAGGGTAGGCAGAGAGCAGTGGGTTCGTGCTGCGTGTCTGAAGGCACCTCGGACTACCTTGGTGATGCTTTTTACAGAATAACTTATCAAATTCAAGCTCCTTATCTTTATCTCCAAGGAACCTCAGGGCCTCATCTGGAAGTCTAAAGGGCTCTAGGAGAATGGCAGTAGCTGGCAGCCTCTCTGGGGTCTGCCTGAGGAGATGGAAGGAGCGTCCCGAAGCCAGGACCTTCCACCCCTCTGTCCAGGTGCAAATCCCCCTTTTCCATTCTTGCCTTCTCTGCTGTATGCCTACTCTGGGGACTAATTATTCCTCCTTAGCCATCTCCTCCTCCCCAGATCCTACCAAAATGTAAAACATAACTGCATATGCTGTGCCTCCCCTGGGGGAGAGGGTGAGAGAAAGAGCAAACCGTGTGTGACAGAGGAGAGCCACATCACTTCACACACTTCTCAGCGACACCAGATATGACAGCGATAGAATTGAACAGGAAGAAAACCAGAAGCTCTGGACTGGCTCGCTCCCTGCCAGTCTCCTCTTGTTCATTTCCTTTCCGAGATAAACAACCCCAATCATTTTGATCTCTCTTTGTGAGCAATTTTACCATGCCCCTAATCAGCCCTTTCTGAGAAAGACTTACTTGAACTGCAGACAGTATTCCCAGAGAGGCCGTGCTAGTGATTTACATAATAGCATTATCATATTTTCCATATTATTCTCCCTTTCTTCCTTCTGCATGCTAATATTTTGTGTGTGATTTTTTTTTTTTAACCTGCAGCTACTCACAGAGCCAGGGTTTGTGTGACATCCAGATCCTTTCCTGAGTTGCTAGAGACTGTTTGGAGCTTTGTAATTCTTATGTGCAATTTGTTTTCTCTTTTCTGACTTTGCACGTGCCCAGTTAAACCTTCGCAAATGCGTGGTGTTGCCCATTTGCCACATTTGCGTTTTACTTACAGTCCTTTCTGATCTCCTCAAGAGTCAATAGCTTTGAGTCATCTCTTAAAAATGTTTGGTATATTGTTCATCTTTGTTTCCAGATCATCAGTTCATGTACTAAGCTATCCAGGACCTCGGAGGCAGCGTTCGTATTCCCTACCCTTAACCTTCTGCCAGAATGAAAATGGATCTTTGAACCTTCCTCCCTCCTCCTCGGGTTGTTGATCCACAGAAATACTTTACTCCTCACAACAGGGCTCTGTCACCTCTGGGCAGGTGCGCTGATGAGCCCAGTCCCTGAAACTCTCAAGTCCGGATCAAAACTTGCGCAGCTACGTGCGGCAGACCCCTGATGCGCTACGAATGGGATCTGCCAGATCAGGCTGCGCGACGGCGGGCTTTCCTTGCCGCCCTCCCGCCATGGCAGCCAAGGACTGCGGGCCTCCATAAGTGCCCCCTCCCCAGCCTGGCCCCCTTGGGTTGTGCCTGTTTTAGTGTTTCTCTCTGTTTTTCCACCCCCCCAGGCCGGCCGCCAGCTCCCGGGCCCCTCGCCAGCAGCTGTGTGTGCATGTTGTGAACTCTTCCAGCCACGCCACGCAGCGTGCCTCCAAACTGCCCCGGCCCCTCCGGGGAGGCCACTCAGGGTACCCACTGCCTGATGTGGGTTCCCCACGTCCACACTGTGCAGGCACGGGTTTTCAACCTGCCCCTTCTCTCTTGCAAAGAGAAGGGTGAGCGCAACGGCAGAGCAACGCGTGACCGACGCCATCCCAGCTGCCGTGCGAGTGCCGGACCTCTAGTGATGTGCCAGGATTTGTCAACTTGAACTCTGCCTTGAGGCAGTGAAGCAAAATCCCCCTTCTCTCTAGTGTTTCCCAAGCTGGCCGGCTCCTCTGCTGATCTGCCGCACGCAGCCACACAAGTGGGGACCTTCCCAGCACCCCCAAAGACTTGTGCTGCCCTGATGGCATGCTGGCCCTGGCGCCCCGTAGCCCGCAGAGCCCTGTTGCCTGGTGGCTTCTTTGCCCGTGGACCAACTGGGAATGGGGTGCCCCCCGTGACTCCAGCCTGTGTCCCTGCAAGAAAGGGAATTTACTTGCCCCAACAGGGTGAGCTGCAGGTGGAGAGGAGGGAGCACACCTTAGCTGTGCGCCTGGAGAACAGTAACGACCTTTGTTTCCCCAAATGACGAAGTAAGCTTGTGAAATGTCAAAGGCAGCATGGGTGATGGGGCACAATAACCCATGCTGCTACCCGGGATAAGGCACAGAATCCCCCCTGTTCCCTGGGAGTCTCCGGAGCCGCCACCACTCTGCCGCTCTTCTCATGCTTGCAGCCGGTCCTCCCACTCAAGTAGCCACTGCCCTGGGCTCTGATGGCCACCAAAAGCAGCACACTGCTGCCTCTGAGGCCAGCTTGCAGCCTCTGCTCCTGGCAGTCAAGTGCCATCCCCAGGGCTTCCCATCGCCCATTTTGCAAGGGCAGGACCATTCCCAGCCAGGGAGACATCCCTGTGCTGCCCGCCACCAGCCAGCAAACCCCCCCTGGACAGAGGGAGGTGAACGTGACCCGTAGAGCTGCAAATGGCATCTTGGAGGGGCTCTGCAGGGTCAGGAAAAAAACCTGCACTTGGAAACAGAAGGCTGGGCTCTTACAGGAGCCAGAAAACAATGCCAAAACACGAGAGGGAAGATGGGCAGTGACCCACCAATGCCATCAGAACCTGGGCTTAATATCCTTAATATCTTTTAGTAAATGGACCTTGCAAGAGGCCTTTTGGCAGTCTAACTCCGTTCAACAGCTCTCTCTTTCATTGCAGCCCTATTTCTTTACTTTTCTTGAATAATCGCAAGGATTAATGGCATTTGGGCTCCTGCTTTCTGGCTGCGATGAGCCGTGAGGGGCAGAGGGCCAAGGGTAGCGCAGGTGGCTTCTTTCCCTGAACCCCCAGCAGCTTTGACGTTGAGCGCACGTGGGAAAGAAGACAGGTGCCGAGGGAGGAGAGACCGCTGGTAAGCAGCTGCCTTTCAAGGGCCATTCCTGATTTACAGCTGAGACCCGGATTTGAGAAACAGAGAGTAACTATCCGCGCTGGGGAGCCACACTCAGGGTATGTTTTTGCCAGGGGGAAGGAAAGGAAAGGTTCCCAGCCCCGCTGCTGCTGAAGTGGGGTTTTTCAGCTCCCCAACCTCCAGCCCTGCAGCCCGGGGGGCTGCAAACACTGGCAGTGGCGAGTGGTCTCCCGTGCGATGCAGAGCGGCCGCCGCTGCAAGGTCCTGCACCAATGGTCACTGAGGAAGCTCCGTTTTATTACCTAACAAATTGAAAATGCTGCTGTAGTATTTTTGCAATTGGTCCATGCGCACCTTCATTCTCAGCATGGCTCGTGTTTCTTCAGGCAAATTTCCCTGTGGCTGGGTTTCTTGGGGACTTTTTTCTTTTTTTATTCCCTGGTTAGTAAGTCCCCCCCCCCCCCCCCCCGATTTGTCACTTTGCACCAGCTGCGTGCTGCAGAAGGTTTCCAGAGCCATTCAGAGACCCTGCTTTTGTGAGCGCTGTTATCCTTGCAATTTCGCATCACTCTGACAGCCTCGTGGGCTTTCTGCAGTAGAAGTGTCTGCGGAGAGCTGAGAGCTTGCAGCTGGTGGCATCAGTCCCCCCGAGCAGGGCTGCACACACTGACCCCAGGCTTTTTGTACTCCTCCGCCCGCTGCATGCTGCGGTGAGGTCCTCCCAGCATGAACATGGGATTTCGGTTTGTGCAAGGGGCGTCTGGACTGCCAGCGTCGTGTGGGGTTCGGTCCTGTGTACATATATACAACCCGAGAAGGGCAGAGCTGCTATATCCTGCTGCTTCTCTTCTTTTTCTAGTTAAAGGCACCTATTGCACATCTTGTCCTATTAAGTCACGGGTCCTTAGATAGATTTATTTCTGTCCCACTTGGGGAAATGTGTCTGGGTTTGGTTTTGCAGTAGTTCGACATTCACTTCTGGGTAGCAGTTTGAGTCAAATGCTTTGAAAACACTGGGAACCAAACACAAGTGGGTAGATGTTTTCTACATTCTTTTATTTTTGCGTGTATGCCTGGTTCTTAGTAAGTGTCTGAGGGGAAAAAAAAAAAAAAAAAGATATGACTGAAGATTTGTTGCTCTGTCTTTGGAAAAGGTCCACACTGTAGAACAGGGCTAAAATGCCAGGAAAGAGTTTGCTGCATAGAGGCAGGCATATAATATTTGATTTTATACATTCTCTGGGTAACATATTTTCTGTAATTTGAGATCCTGGAGAAGACATTTTAGATCTTATTCAGTACAGCTTGCTTGCTCTTCTTCTCAGTTTTCCTTATTTTTAGAAAGGTGAAGTGTGGTTCCCAAATTAAATCGTTACTGGGATGGACTTCAGCCAAGAGGATCCATGGTTCAAGCCGTAAGGCACAGGAAACATAAGAGTAAGACAATGGAGTTTTATTTTGTGTTTCATTTGGCAGGGCGAGGAGAGATACGGCCTTGAAAGATTTGTGTCCTTACATAGCTATAATGTATTTCAAAAGAGAGTTAGGACTATTTTCTCTTCTCGCTTTGCTTAAAAAAAAAAAAAGCACACCCAGAAACGCTGGAAACGCCAGGATTGCCAAATTTTCCTTAATTCAAAGTAAGGGTTTGTGTTTGGGGTTCTCAGAGATGCTTACAGTAACGTCCCAAACATTAGCTGAAGTGGGCTGATCCTTTACCCTTTTGCTGACGTGCTTGTCCCTGCAGCAGCTACAAAGGCAAAGCTTGCAGCAGCCTGGCCCCAAGCCAGGCTCCTCTCCCCAGCGTCCATGGGTTATATCCCTTATGTCAGCCTCTCACTTCAGTGACCCAGAACCCTTTCTCCAGTTGGGACGGTTTTGCATGGCTCCTCTGAGGCTGTTTTGCAGCAACAGAGCAAAGCCCTGCAAAGCTTGCTCCCAGGTGAAGGTTTGACATGGCTGGGGTATGAGTGTGCCTGTGAGCCACAGAAACACATGCCACTGCCAGGAGCAAGAATATGCCTCCCTTCTGCCATGGCTGCAGCCAAATCCTTTCCGTCGCAATGCTCTGGAAAGCAGGGCAGCCGGCACCTGCAGCTGGGGGGCACATGAGCATGAAGCCATTTGCTGGTGACGCTCTCCAGGGCTGGGGTGACTCCCTCCCTGGCTGCTCCACGGGCTGCTTGCCGGCCAGCTGAGACCTCACTGCTTCCCCAGCTGAGCCGCTAAAGCAGTGGGATTTCAAAAAAATAATATAAAATTGGACTCATAATTAAAAATTAACCGTCCCTGCTAGAGAGCATATTAAGCTGTGCCCTTACACAGGGAACAAATGTATCTGAGCAACAAAAACAAACAGCCAGCAAGCCAGGCTCTTGATATACCCTTTCCAGCTTTCTAAAAGATGCTGTAAGTTTATATTGAAGTCACTTTGTTTCCAAGCACCCTGCTGCAGGCCTCGATTGGGAATCAGCCAGAGCCAGCCCCTCCGCGAGCCAGAGACGGAGGGTCTGCCACAGCCTTGGTCCCCACCAAGCAGTGTTGCACGGCACCCGCGATGAGCCCTGGACATCCCCGACATACAGTGAGAACTTGGAAGAAACAGCTTATTTCCAGGCGGGTCATGCCACAGCCCCTCCATAGCTCATCTCCCCACATAACACCTGTTGGGGTGCTAAAATTCTGCAAAACACACAGGATTTACTTGGCGCCGGATGGTTTGCACGCTCCTGGTTCAATATGGTGCTTAAGACTCCGTATCCATACCCAGGATGCACGCTGCGCGCATCAAGATCCCTTCCAATGCCTTGAGGGACACTCTGAGAGTTGGTATATAAGGCTCATGTGGAGTTGCGTGCCCCCCCGTGCTCGGCTGACCGTCAGTGCTGCTTCTGAAAATGGGGGTCTCCACCGCAGACTGGTTTGCAGAAGAATCAACCCCTCGCTCACAGAGGCACTTCGAGCTCCTGCAGCAGAAGCTTGTGCTTTCCAGGGAAAAAGGTCCTATGTTCCATCAATGCCTTCTTTTAAAACCTCGCAAGAAACTGAAGAAGTGCTGTTTACATTACTTCTTAAAATAATATAAATGTCAGTAAAAGATTTCGTGTTGGAGGCAAGAAAAATAACATGGGAGAACCTTTGACTCATTTCTTAAACTGTCTCGCTAAATTGCCATTGGCCTAAGCTTATCTACTTATCTTCCCCTCTTGAAAAACTGAAAGTTCAGGCATTCTGGTGATTCATCTATTTTTAGATTATCCCCTATTCGGGCACAAAAATACAGCGATCACTAAGAATGCTAAAAATTCTTAATAGAAAATTTTAATTGTTAATTTTGAGTGGCATGTTTATTCCAGGCCCTTTGTGCCAGAGACAGAGGCAGCAGGAAGGCATTAAACAATGCACAACGCAAGTCTCCAGTTTGATGGAGACCCTTCCACAAGAGGAGAACTGAAAACATTAGACTGATGTAGAAGGGAGAAAGAAGAGGGTATGTGCTGGATCTAATGATTATAAGGAAACTAACCTGTGATGTTTACAGTCACTATCTCTAAGCGGGACCAGGAATGAACCTGAAGCCCAGGACACTTAAAAAGGTAAAAAGCAAAATAGCTGTAGATGGCACAAGAGCTTGCGAAAGGCCCTTGCCAAAGGCACTGCTGAAACCAGATGCTTAGGAGGATTCAGAGCAGGACTGGGCTTTGATACTGAGTAATGGGAACAGCCAAAATTACATTAGACAGGTTTAAAAATAAGCTAAAACAAGGAGGTCACGTTCTCTCGTGCACCGTGCCTAAAGTGAGCCACCAGAGAGATATTTCTGCAGTGGGGAGGTTTAATTTGGGGCTCCAGGGTTTCCATGGCTTTACTTGAAAAAGTGGATTCATCCAAGGGAGGGAAGATGGTGACATGGGACACTTTCATGAGCAGTGATGCTGGTTCCCACATCCATCAGGTCTTCTGAGAGCCACTTGGCAGCCATCATTCCCCACTTGTGCCTTTACATGCTCATACTCACCTAACGTGCAGAAGATTAGGTCTGATCTGGGTCCACAAAATCAGGAATCATTCCCCAAACCAGTCAGGCTTCCCCCCAGTCTCCCTTCTCAGGAACACGGTCCTGCCAAGGTGGGAAGCAACTTCCCTCACTCAATTTTCCAGCAGCCCCTCTGCCAGGCGATCCAAAATAAAAGCTGCCACACACACACATACCCCTTGGTTTCCTTTCATACTTTGTAAATTTTTTTATTTTTATTATTATCTCCTCCTTTTAAGCATCCCTTTAAGGGTGAAATGAAATCCAACCATTTACAGAGAAAATGATTTCAGAATGTACATTTGATTTATCCTTACAAAAGTTCATTATTACTTGCTGTTTATAAATTACAGAGTGGAAAGGAGCTTTGCAGACACTCTTTATTTTTTCTTTTTTTTTATTTTAGGCAAGTCCACGCATTCTTTTGCCGAAGCAGAGTGTTCTGGGGCCACCCCAGGGGCAACACCACCAGCAGGTCCAGGTGGACCCCAGGCTCGTAAGTGCTGCTGGACCACCTTCAGGATGATACTGCATCATCATCCGCACAGGAAGGAAAAAAACAGTGGTTTGAATTCTTAGTCTCAGAGTATTTCAGATCCCTTGTTAAGCCATTATCTGTAGTCCTCAAAGTTTTAAATGTCAGTGTATTGCATTAGAAACAGCTCTCCTTTCTTCGTGCTGGATCCGAGCCCCTCCTGCCACCCCCCTTACCTCCAGCTCCCCCTCTCTTTCCATAGTAAGAGCGAGTTTGTCCAATGTCTCAGAAATCAGAAGGGAGGTTTTTTGGGGGGTGGGGAGAACACAACAATGGAGGGATTCAGGATCCATTCTCCCACTCACTTCCCTCCTTTCTCGCCAAGGTTTGAGGGCAGTGAAGCCAGGATGAGCCATCCCTTCCCTCTTCACCACCAGTGTTCACTAATTGGACCAGGAGTGACCCTGGACATGTGTCTTCACAGTGCAGAGGCATAGCAGCCACAGACATTCCTGGCAAGAGCTTGGAGACAGGGACAGAGCCTGGGGGATGGTTTGGGAAAGGAAAAGCCACTACCATCCCACAAGGATATACCAAGGGGGGCGGAGGGGAACAAATACCCGTTCTGCTCTGACACTCTGCCTCCTTCCCAATTCGTACGTTATCCAGAGGCCACAAGGTCCCCTCGTTTACCTGCCACAGAGACATGAAGAACAGGCTGGCCTCAGCTCCACGACAGCAAACACCTCAGCAGGACACAGGGATCAGAGAAAGCAACGGCAAGAGTGGACTTGAGCGTGTTGTCCTTCTTACCAACCACACAGGCACAAAACCACCCCATCTTTTCTGTCCCTCACTTGAGTACAGCATTACCCCCAGTCCTCCGGAGGGGCAAAGACAGCCGACCTGCCCTGTTCCCTCTGCTTTAGCAAGCTCACTTGCTGCAGGTCCACCAAAGGCCATATCCTTCCCTTCACTTGGGGTGAAGGAGGAAGATGAGTTCCCCAGTCCAAAGCCATGCATGGGCACACAATCCCTTTTTTAGGTGGGAAGCACAAAGAAAGGCAAGAACAGACACGGGCAGACAGAAAGAGAAGAGCAAGGCTTGGGGATGCCACACACTGCTTCACCTACTACCTGGCCCTCCTTTGCACCCGTTAATTTGAAGGTGGAAAGGTTCTGGGGAAGAAAAAGCACAGAGCTGAAGAAGGCTGCAGAGAAAGGCCGGCGATGCTTTCCCTCCCTCCACCAGACAGCTTTGCTCCCAGAGAGGCAGCGAGCACACGGCTTCGCTGCTCACGGCTGCAACAACCAACAGACATCAGGCTCTGGTGGTCTGATTCCAGTTCCAACCCAGGGGCAGGACAGGTTTTTTTAGTCCTCCCCTTCTCAAACCTCTGGTTCAGACAAGATCAAAGAGCCTCAAAGCTCACTTCAAGAGTTCAGCATTGGGAAATGAGAATCTCATACACAGCTGCCTCCCCCTTTGCCTCTCTCACCACCCCCCGCACCCACATGCTTTTGGGTTCCCTCTTGCGAAGGTTGGCTGGGAGGTTTGGCTGTCCCTGCTCTGCGCTGGCTGTGGAGGTCCTGGCACAGCAGTACAGGCAAGGCTGGACAGAGGGCAAGCCACCTCCTTGGGAAATCACTGTGCAAAAGTCAGCTTGCTAGTCCCTGTCTCCTCCAGGGACAAGAAGGAAGATTTTTAATGACAAGAACTCTAGCTCCCTAAGGATAATAAACACAGGGTTAGCCAGACAAATTAGACACAAACATTGACTGGTTTGGCCTTAAATCAAAAAATGTTTAAATGATTCTTGAGAAACAAAAAAGAATGCATTTCATCTGTAAAGCCCCTTCCTCCCACCACAACAGAAGTCTGTTTTAAATTTAATTTCCGAAGAATAAGGAAGTGAGTAAGTCCAGGAGGACAGGGCCAGAGCCCTGCAGAAAAGCCCCAGCGCTGCTATTCCAGCAGGACCTTCTCCTCCTGCCTAAGGGGGCAGAAGGGAAAGGCAATTCAGAGGGAGAGGCGGAGAATGATGGAGCAAATAATGGAGGAGAGGGGAGAGAAGGCAACAGGCTGTACTTCAGGAACAGGAGATCCAGATACTGCAGCTGTGGGATTATCTGAAACTCCCAAGAGACAAGGGCCATATCTCAGCGATGAAAACGTGACTTGCAGTGCACTAAAAATCCCCAAGGACACCCATGCACGGGAAGGGCTGGTATCAGAGGAGAGGCTGCTCCCACTGTAGAAGATGAGGTACAGCCCCAGCACACGTGCACTTTAGCCCCTGCTTCACGGGGCTCCGGTGCTGCCAAAGCACCCATGCAAAGACTGACTTGTTTTTCTCTCCTGCCTTCAGCAAGGCCTGGCACTGGGCTTGTGTTGTTGTCACTGAGATAAGGCAAAGCCAAAGGACTGAGAGTAGATCTCAGGCTCCCTTCCAAGAGTGAAAATGAGAAATCATTTCTTCCTTCCATGCTTTTCTGCTACTGAATCCCACAAGCTAACACACCTGCTCTCCTCTGGCTGCCCCTGGGGAAAGCATGTTCCCCTCGTGCTGCAGCCTCAGTGCTACTGCTCTCATCTTCCTCAGCACAGCGTCCTCCTTTCTCAGCTGGGTCCCCATTTCTCTGTAATCTCTCTACACAAGACTCCCTCCTGCTGCATCAAATCTGCCTACCAAAGCTTCTCCCTCCACTCAGTTCCCAAAGAGGCTTTTCTACATGTGGGGAAGACAGCAGCAGTGAGAACAGCGATTTAAAAAACAAACAAAACCAACCAAAATAAGAGGGTCTTTCAGTTCTTCTAAGCAGGCATTATGGCACATGAGATGTGGAAGGAGCTAAGATGAACTCCATCTCAGTTTGATCAGAAAAAGATGTTCATCTTCATTCTGTTCCAGTCTCAGTCTTATTAGGCAATTAAGTTATTTTTGTTGATGTTTTTCACTTCTCTAGAGAGGGAAATAGGACGGGAAATGAGAGAGATACAGAGATAGGAATAAGGTACAAGGGTGGGAATGGGCTGGACAACACAGGAGTATGGAGCCCTGATGGAGTGAGTTAACAGCAATGGAAACCCTCCTGCTTCAGCACAGCTGGCCTGATGTCAGGGTCACTCCTCCTTATGCCAACATTTTCCTCCTCCTCCACACAATCCTCACTTCTCTGCCTGGAACATGAGGCAGCCTTTCCACTGCAAGGCTAACAGAGCAAGTTCATCATGTTTTTTACCCTCTGCCCGCTACAGCCCAGGCTCCAGGCACCCGGTCAAGCCATCTGCTAAGGAAGGGTGGTACGGGTGGAGACATGGATCTGTCTCCTCAGTGAGCTGAATCAATCCAATCCAACGACAGGCCAGATCCTGACTACGCATCACTGGCAAACTCTGAGCAGACACTGGCCCAACCAGCTGCAACTAGTGTCCTCCTAGATCCCCTCTCCTCTGCATGGTCTTGTCTGCATGGCCCAGGCTGCATGTGTGGGCTGCACACGCTCTCTGGATCGCATAATGGTCCCCAAACAGTCTCTTGGCCCCAGGGGGAGTCTGCCCATGGCCCGTTTCTCCACAAGCTCCCTCAGGCCCTAAGAGCAGACAGATGGATCCTGTGCCTTGACAAGCTTTGTGTTTCCCCACAACACCCATTGCTGACTCAGAGCTTTGCCCTTCTCCTCTCCCTCTTACCCCACGGCAAGAAGGAATAGCCAGCACGTGTAAGCAGGTACCCTGCAACAGGCACAGCCCGCAGGGTTGCAGAGGCAGCCAGAAAGGCACACAACAGTCCCACATGTGTAGCACTGCTATGCAGACCCAACGCTCTCCTTGGCCCTCTCCTATGAATTCCCCCAAAAGTCATCCATGCCGAGACAGAGATCACAGCTTCTGGATCCCACCATTTCCTGAAAGCACACGCACCCAAACCCAACTATGTCCCCTTCCCCCCCAATACTGGTAACAAACTCCCACGTGCATACCAAAACCATGCATGTTAGCACTCATGCACATAGGAAACCATGCACTTGTAAACATACACTCCCACCATCTGATTAAGTCCCCTGCAGCTTATCCCAGCCCCAACAGAAGCACATACTGCAGGGAAGATGCTTCAGTTTCTATGGGCCAAGCCAGTGCAGTGTTGCGGGGGCAGGGGTGAAAAAAGAGTTAAAAAAAATAAAATAAAAAATCAACTTTCTCCTCTGCCTGTTCCAGGACTGGTAGAGCATCAGGCCAAGACACAGCCCAGGACAGATGCATTAAGCCTGCAGGAGGAGGCTGCATCTTGGGGAAAACACCTTGGAAGCAAAGGATTTCCCTTCCCCAAAATACTCTTTGAATATAGAGGTATACAAAAAAATAAACGCATACTGAGATGCTTTTGCACATTCACTCATCCAAAAAATGCCTGTGACACACATCTGCACACGTGACCACTCGCATCAGTTTGTGCCTGCTGACTCACACGCTCGCTGAATAGCCCAGGCTCGCATCTGTGCTTGCTCCAATCCACAAAGGACGAGGGTGGACAGGAACAGCTGCCCTCTCTCCCCATGGGACCCTCCCAGCCTCCCCCGGAGGAAAATCTGCCAGCTGGCTGCAGGGATTCTCTCCAGCCAGCAGGAGAGGTCGAGGAGATGCAGGGAAAGTCTTTATGCTACTGCCAGAGCAGGTCCCAACATCTCTCCTCCTCCCGCCCTTCACACGACTGAGGAATTCGTGTCCCCAGGGTCACCCTGGGATGAAGGGAAGAAGAGAAGGAAGGGAGAGAGGGCAGAGACCTCAGAGAAATGGCACACCCCACCCAGAACCAAAGAAAGCAAAAAAAAAGAAAGGAACAGACAAAAACACCCGACTCTTTCCCTTTGTTGTGAAGTTCTGAATTCCCACGCGAGCCCCAGTGGCCTCACCCAGCGCTCTCCACTTTTCGGTAGGGGTTCTCCAACAAGTAGCGGAACCGCTGGTAGTTCTTGAGCAGGTACTTGGGAGCGTACATCTGCTCCTTGGGGTCAGCGGGGGGATACTCCTGCGTAGTACCATCGAACCAGCCACCAGTCCGGATCAGCTCCCGGATATAATTGAGGTCTCGTTTATCCTCGTAGTCACCCCAGCGGGGAAAGTCCCCGTTCTGGGCCGACACCAGTTTGAAGTAGATCCCCTCTGGGGTGAAACACCAGGAGCAGTGCCAGCCAGCAAAGTGGAGGGGGCTGCCCAGCGACCACTGCACCAGGATGTGTCCCGTGCTGTTCTCATACTGCCGAAAGCCAGGCATGGTGTAGTACTCGCGGCGCCGCAGACGGATCCCGTCAGTAGCATAGACGGCCTGGAGCATTCCCATGGTGCAGCCCGAGACCACCTCCAAGGTGCCTGGTTGCTTCCAGAAGAATCCGTAGAGCGACTTGCGCATGTGAAAGGCGAAGGGCTCCGTCCAGCCGTCGTAGAGCTTGAGGAAGAGCACGCCATCGCGGGCCGGGATCTCATCGGCATCGTCGATGATGAAGACGTCGTCTGGGCGCAGGTTGCGGAGGCGAGAGACGCCATCCCGGGTGAGAAAGGTGCGCAGGTAATCGTCAGCAATCCAGCCATCCTGGCGGCCGCCGGGGGGAAAGTGGTCCAGGAAGACGTAGAGCACCTTGTGGCGGATGTAGTTGAAGGAGCCGTTGAGGAGCATCTCGCGGAACTTGAGGGGCCGCGGCTCTCCATAGGCCGTGAAGTTCGACTCGCACACCACGAAGGCGTCCACCACATCTCCCAGCTCGTGGAAGCGGACGTCCAGCAGGTCAAACTCATGGTTGACGTTGATAGCGTTGATGACTCGCCGAGGGATCTCCCGTGGCACGAGGCGGTCCTTGGTGGGCAGGTTGGAGTACTGGACCACAGTGGGGACCCCGCAGCTGGGGCCGTGCCAGCCCGGCAAGCACACGCACTCCACCCACTTGCGCCGCTTTGTCCCACCGGCACTCAGCGGCTTGCGAGCCGACCGCCCCGAGGCTGCGCCATCTGCTCGTTCCTCTGGCCGCCCTCCCACGGGTGGCTTCTCCAACACCTTGGTGCCTGGTTTAAAGCAAACGCCGCCGGCTTTGGTACGGACAAAATATTCTGTTGTGTCTTCCGGCAGCACAAACTCGACTTTGTGCAGCTCTTCGCTGGCTCTGCTGGGAGGCAGGGGCTGGAGCAAGGGGGAGTGGGAGTACAGGGGTGTGCGGAGAAACTCTGCACCCCCTGGCTCAGGGCTGACCTGAGGTGTGACGGGGGCATTGTTCCAGAAGAAGCTGGAGACGAGGTTGGGACTAAGCGAAGCCAGCTCCCGGGGGAAGGTGACATAGGAAAGGGCCTTGAGGAAGTGCAAGAAGGAGATGAGGCAGAGACCAGCCATGCAGAGAGTCAGAAAGAGCTTATGGCGTCTCATCTTCATCCTGTGGAAAAGCCATGAAAAGGAAAGTCACATTCAATAGTTACTGAGGTGCAAAAAGTTTACTACTAGTAGAAAGACAGGTTGGGGATGGCAGAAAACTGGTCCAAATTCCACATGCATCTTTTGAGACTTGAATCCAGGAACTACTCCCCCCACCCCCTGCCACCTTCAAGTCTTATAAACTCACAAAGACAAGAAAGGTACTGGCGAACAGGGTAGAAAGACGGGAAATCCAGAGTAGCAGAAACTCAAGAGTGCTTGGCAGATTTGTCCCTATTCATTGATGGAAACAAAATGAACGTAGGCTTTCTCAGGCACTGCATCACCAGAGGGTTGGGGGAAGATGAAGAGAGAGCAGAGAGCAGGAGGGACGAGATGGAGTAGGGGGTATACGGTTGAAATATGACTGGTGTAAGAGAGGCAGTTTTAAAGGACCAAGATCATTAGCCAGGCTGCCAGAGCCAGAAAACACCTATGCTCCCCAGATCTGTTTAATGTTTACTCAACACACGCCCTAAACCCCACCCTTGTTCCTAAGAAATACTACCCAAGTTCACATGGGGAACTGGAGAAAAAAAAAAAAAAAAAATTAAGATTCTGTCGCTTTTACTCTTCTCCCATCCTTCTCAAGTCCACTGTATCTCCAAATACCACCCCTTGCTTTTCGTTTTCTGTGGACCAGACGCTGAGGATTTTTTGGATCTGGATCAAGGTGGCTAAAATAAACACCTAGCTGTCTCCACTGGTAATACTGTGCCATCATGACGGATCCAAGTCAAGCCAGCAAGAAATCAGCAGTGCAGAGCCCTTCCCTCCAAATGACACGAAATATTGCCTTCATCCTCTCCCTACACCACCTCCCCTCCTCCAGCCCAAGCAGGGAGCACAGAGCTGCTGTCAGGCAGAGAAGTGATCGAAGACTACAATCCAGAAAAAGGACAAAGGAGAAAAAAAAAAAAAAAAAAAGAAGAAAACTAAGCTCACCCAATGCTTCACCAAGGAAAAGGAGAAAAGGCGCTCACCTTCTGCTGTTTAGAGAAGAGAAGGTTGGGGCGAAGGTGGGCAGGGGAACAAGGTCGTCCAAAAGCCCTTTACAAGGCAGAGGCTGTCCTCTCCTCCCTGGAGCACGAAACCCTCTGTGCAGCAGCCGGCAAAGAGGCAAAGACCCCCCCGAGCCCCACGCACACCGCTGTGCCCCGTCCACAACACGTTCCCTGCAGCAGCTCTCCGCCCCGGTGCCGTTCTCCTTCCAGGGGGAAAGTTCTCCAGCGGCACCGCACACCCCATGCCATCGCTGATAAACCCTCCGCCCGGCGCACAATGGTGCCAGCGATGCCTTCGCAGGAGGCAGTCCCCCCCTCCTGGGGGGCACAGGGGGGAGCCCCCCCATGCCACCGGCCCCCCAAGAGGGGCTGTCCCCCTCCCCTGGGGCTCCTCACAGCTGACACATATCGCGGTATGGGAGCAGACGGAAGAAGCACCCAGACCGCTGCCACCGCTTCAGAGGGTATTAAGTAAAAATACTGCAAAGCATGTTTACTGATTAACTTGGAGAGAATTTAATACTAAAGTGAAAACCCATAAAGCATTTAGACAGATGGCAACTGCCCAAATGAAAATGTATCTGCCTCTCTACAGATGGCTCCGATACCGACTTCAGGAGAAGGGTTGTCCACGGTTATACCTTACAGCTCAGCAAAAAGCATTTCTGGACATTTTGTGGTCACCTTTTTACTGACAAACACTGTCCACTGATGTCATCCCCCACGCTTGGGCAGCAGCGTGAGGAGTCCCACACCAGGCTCTGAAGAGGGGAACTGAGAGACTGAAGCTGGCAGAAAAGTTACAGCATTGCCATGGGAGGGGAAAAAAAAAAAACCCACAAAAAAAAAAAAGAGAGATAGTTTGATCCTATTTGTTAATGTTTATTACAGTTTTTTATATACTTTGACACGACACAAATCAGCAGAGGGGCAGGGTCCTGGCTTTGCACACGCCCAGGAGGCCATCTTGTCAGGCGGGCTGGGAAGGAGAAAATGGCGGCTCTCCTCAGGGGGGACCACACCAGGGCAGGCCCCGACCTCCTGCACCCACCTGCCGGAGCTCCACAGCCCGAACTCACACGCCTGGTCACGGCCCAGCTGGTGGGAGGCCATCTTTGTGGTGGTCCAGCCATGAAGGGGCTGGATGTTCTCCTGTTCAAAGCCGTAAAGGACCATCTTAGGGCTTGCCATCAAGCCTTCTTCATGGGGGCAAAACGAGGGGCTGCAGAAACCCCCAAGAGCATCTCATTGCGTCCAGGGTATTCATTATTTTTCTTAAGGCTCCATTAATGTCTTGCTGGAGCGGCAAGATCACTTGCAAGGTAGAGCAGTATCCAGTGCCTTTTCCTTGCGTGTCACCACTTTTCACTCTGTCTTGAAGCGTGGGGAAGAGAAGGGCACAAGAAAGCCGAAAACACCAAATTAGCAGCAACTGGCTGTCAGGAGAAAAAGTGTTCCTCACTGGTAAATTAGTACAGCTTTCTCTAATCAGGTGTACTGTGCTTTCTCCAAGGCATTACCTCCAGACGTGAAGTTGCTCTCAGCCGCTGAAACCTAGGCGAGATGAACAACTGGCTTGCTCCAATAAGGCCATCCCAATGGCTGCCAGGTAAAGCTGGTTTCAATCCCGTTCCTACAGGACACACAAATGCGGGGCAACCAGCTTCCTCTGGGCCAGCCCAGGACAGAGGGCAGGTGCTGAAGGAGTCCCACAAAGCACATCTCCATCTTCTTCCCAGATGGCTGTGATGCTCTGCATGCCACGGTAAATTCCCAGACAAAAGGTCGTAACTCTTGACATTCAACAAACTGCTTCACTTTCTGCGATGTGGCGTGCCGTGTCAACATAGCAGGACACATGGTTTTAGGAAGTAAAGCATATTTTCCTCATTTGACATTTGCATACATCAATATCTGTCAGGCTCAGCACACAGCTCTGCAGCTCTTCACCCACCGGCAAAACTCAGCCCGTGCACGGCCGCCTTGCCTCCCTGTTATCGCAGTCTGCGCCTGGGAGAGCCGGGCTGGTGCGCACAGCCTTCCCCTGCAGCTCTGCCAAAGCAAGCTGGCCCGGCAGTACCCTCTGCTGTTTCGCTGCCGACATGTCCCAGGAGGCAATTTTCACTGCTCAGTTGCCTTTGTTAGGGAGTGGGAACATGAACCCATTTCCTATACCCTCCTAAAAGGAGGGAAGCAAAGCAGCAAGCTGTGTCCTCTTCAAAATCTCTTCCCTGGGAACCACCTCCATTCTCACATGCCAGGGATTCCTCTGCCAGGGAGTGGAGAGCGCTCGCGCACCCTTGGGTGGGCTGAGATGCTAAAAACCATCAGTCACTTATCCCTTCGCATATCCTCTGATCAGCACTGCAGTGAAAGACATGTCTGAGTGGTAGCTAATTGGAGACAAAGGCCAGCAGGGGAGGAAGATGTTATTACCCACCTTCCCCAACCAGAACATTTACATGTGGTGGAAATGAGAAAGGAGGTACCAGTCAGGGAGATGCCTCAGCTTGTCATAAAAGAGCCTAGCTGCTCTGTCACAAAGCAGCCATCAGTTACCAGGAACATAGAAAACAGCAAGAAGAGATATTTCCTTTCTGAAAATTTTGAGTGAGGAAGGGAAAAAAAAAAAAAGTCAACTTGATCTCAGGGAGAGTGGGCAAGTTGCTGTCAGGTTAAAAACAACAGCAAGAAAAGCTTTAATGTTCAAGTAGAAGAAAAAGCCAGAAGGAGTATGGACAGTCAGCTCCATTAAGACAAAGCTCTTTAGGGAGCACGCAGTTATAAACCGCTTCAGCAACGTTCAGTCTTGGCAAGACAAGCTGAAAGCTTCTTTTTGTAAGGGATCCCTTTGATATTTCCTTGCTTGAAGTTATGTCTCTACCGTGCAGGGAAAGGGCTTTCAGAGAAGGAGGAAAGCTAGAAGTGGTATGCATATGAGTTATCCCCAGGCACCTGTTACCGGTTTACTTTGCCATTATATCAAGTGACCAGTTGATTTATACCATCCTGAAATCATATCCTGATTTTTCAAGGAGCCAGAGAGAAAGATATGCACTGCTAAGAGCTAGCAGTTCACCAGTCCTAATGTTCTCTTCTGGATGACACTGGCAAAAGGCCATGCAACAGGCGGCTGGATGCACGATACCCCACACTCCATCTCGTTAGGGCACGGGACTCAAGACTCCCTAGACCTCTCCTGTGGTTACAGGAGAAAACCTGCTGTGGAGGAGAAGTCCACAGAGTAGAAGCTTCTGTTTTTCCCCTGATACAGAGATGCTCATCTCCTCTGCCTAAAGTTATCCCATAACACCCATGCAGTAACATATTTGCCCATCACTCAGACACTTCAACACAAAGCAACAATTCAAATTAGAATCGCTTTCACGCAGCAGATTAAAATCCAGCATGACTTCCATCCCCCACTCCACACTGAGGGCCAAACTCTCTCCCTCTGCTCCAGCTAGAGACAAATGAACAGGCTCCACACTTCTGAAGTACTTGGTCTACCTGCCGTCCACAGGGCACAGGAATCACAACATGGATTGGGGTCACAGTACCTCAGCACACTCTAAAAATCTCAAGTTACTTTTGTCCTGCAAACACCCACAGAAGTAAGGAGAAACTACAAAACCTACTATTTGTCTGCAACTGAAATGTGACTAGCTCAGGGACAGCAGGACTGCGCTTTGCGTATGGATAGGAAGAGAAGATTATCCCACAAAGCTGGACGGCGGGGAAAGCGGAAAGAAGCAGGATGTACCAGAAGATAACTAGGGCTCAGCATTTCTCTCATGTGAAGGATGCCGCGGTGTTTTCAGGGACTGCAAGCTAGGAGGGTGTCAGAAGGAAGTTCTGGCAGTCACAGTACAAGGTGGTTTGAATGCAAGCAGGTCCATATCTGCTTCCGTTCAAGTTCCAAGGACGGAATACAACATTCTCCCGCAACCTTCATCAAGAGCTGCTGCCCACAGCGCTAATGCAAACCAGCAATACCTCATGCTATGTGTTTCCTTTGCAGCTTTGAGGCAATTGACCACAAGGTGCCACTGACTTGCTGCCAGCACAACCAGCTGGAGCAAGCCATCCAGCACAGTTACTCTTCAAGTAAGGTCAGGCTAAGGGAGAGCGAGGCTCTGTCCTAAGCATCTTCCCTCCCTTTCAACAGGGAGATGAGCAGAGATATAAGGTGATCACTCTCAACAGAGTGCCACCATAGCATCCATTTGACTTCCAGAGCTGCCACCCACACACCATTAATGGGTGTCATCAAGACAGGAAAAAAACTGGCTGGAGGGGGGGGGGGGGGGGAAGAGACAGCTAAAGGGTGAATCTACACAAGGCTAAGGTGAGGTTGGCCAGGGAAGGGTGAGAGCACAGCTGAGAAACAAAGGCATTGCCTTCCCTTTCCCAGTGAAGGCAGACACCTGACGTACATCATGTCAACCACAAGCCTCCAGATTGTGTGCAAGGCCTTGCTAGACCTCAAGTGACCAGTAGCATCTGTGGTCAAAAAGAAAACGGGTGTCTTCTCCTATGCACTCTTGTAGGAAACCCAAGTGCTCCATGCCAGTAGCTACAATCTGCTGCATACATAAACTAAGATGGATGCAATACAAAGCCTCCAGCTTTTTTAGTACTGTGGCTGCTCACCTCTTCAACTCCTGGAAGCACACTACCTTTGGACTCCACACTTTGCACGGGCTTTCACTGTTTCAGCTGTTCTCTCAAGTGTCTTGTTCTGCTCTTTGGTGGACTAAGCCTTGGTTATTTTAGATGCCACATCTCCAGCCGCAGCGAGATAGCTGTACGCTCTGGGACAAAGCAGCTCTTAGCCCCCCGTACAGAGCACATGGCACGTGGAGATAAAGTGGTCTTTGTTGACAAGATTTTGGCTCAAAACTGATCTTCCAGAAGTCAGCAGAACAGACCAGCATCTGAACACCTTCAGAGTCCATTATGAAACCCTTCACTCGAACAGATTGTTCTTACTGTAATGATAATACTAATAGCAGCATAATTATATAATTCTTCAGCCCCCGGTTTAAAAGAAGATCTGCTCAGAGAAGACTAGAAAACTCTACTGAAATCCAATAACGGCCTGTGAGACGCCAATTTAATTTTATCCAGGAAGTACTTGGACATCACAAGGGTACGGTACTGCATGCTAAAGAAAACTTCAAGCTGGATTTCCAACTCCACTGGAATCTATAAAATATTCTTCTCAGTATCCTTCAGCTGTACTGGGCTCCCTTGTAACTCATCTTTTCTCTCCAGCTAAAGCCAGTCTCACAATGGGAATTTCCACGGCTCCAGAGATGCCTCAGCACACTCCGATCCTTGAGACACTCTCAGAAGCCACAGTTTTAATTTCTTAGCACCACTAGTCCAAGTCTTCTTTCACTTCTCCTATCCTCTTCTCTCTTTCGCTGACGCCTGATATCCTGGAAGGACTCTGCCTCAACCCTGCTTACTGCCTCCTCAAAACATCTGGTTCCACGAAGACTGCTGTGATGGCCCTGTAGATTGCATCACCACTTGGCTCCAAGATCAGGTCTCTCAGGACATCAGAGGGTGAGTTGAGGCATTGCTCATTGCACTCTGCAGTACACCCCCCCACACCCCCCCCAAGGATGCAAGACCTTTCTCCCAGCCAAATACAGTACCACTGCTGCTCACTGCTTCAAGAGTGCAGCGGTTACAGCAGTGCAAAATGGAGTTGGCTAGTTCTTTTGCTTCTTGACTTTGGTATCTTACAGGGAAGGAATGCTCCATCATGAGGTGAGAAATAGGAAAGGAAAAAGGGACAAAACTACATAAAAAAGCAACTTAAGTCCTCAGACAGGCCATGGGGTAATCAAAGTAGTATGCAAGAACTCCCAGCTAGTCTCGGTGTCTTGCAGAGAGGGACAGGACAAAACCATTTTGTCTGAGGATAAAAAGAAAATCACGCTTTCAGAGACCTCAAGTGAGGCATGTGGTAACACAGGCTGTTATTTCATAGGTTCTCTTCTCTCACTCACCACCTTCACAGCTCACCACCCCTCGGTTGTCAGCTGTATGAATTCAAGTTGTCAATTGTATGAAAGTCTGCTTTGTAAAGCCAAATCAGCAGCAGATCTAACCGGGTTAAAAATAAACTTCAAGAAAAGTGCCTAGGCATGGAAACAAGCAGCTGACCAGCAGAAACTTTCAGAATTATTTCACCAGTTCACTTCTCACCAAAACTGTGGTATCATGTAGATACATCCTCAGACACTCAACACTACAGGACTTTCAACCACTGTTTGTCTAACCAAATCTCCAATGAGGCCCCCATTCAACTACCATGAGCTCACTAACTCCTCCCAGCAGCATCAGGAAAGGAGCATATCTCAAGGAGGGATCTGGAAGAAGCAGCAGCAGGCAACTGTTTTTGAAGCACATCCTGGCAGGCAGTCCACATATGCCAAGCAAGTGGAGTACAAGTCACGAATCCCGCAAACAGCACCAAGATGAGCAGTCAAGATCACCCTCAGAGCTGAGGGTCCACGGTTGAAGAGCACACGGCAGACCACGCACATAAACCCTGTGCAAAGGAAAGCAGGAGAATTCCTGGGGACCGTGTAACAGCCCAAGCAACAGGGAGGTGCAGGCTGAACAGCCCAGAGGAAGGCGAGGTGGGTGCCCCATGGGCCCGGAGCGAGGCAGTTAAAGAAGGAAGGAGGCAAGAAGCACTTGATGCCATGGTGATGGGTAGAGTGCACAGACCCACGCAGGCAGGCAGAAACCACGTTGCCTCCAGCTATTTTTGAAGCGGGTTGCAGTTGTTTGTGCATCCCTGGGATAAAAGCTCTCCAAGACGGATCGAGGAGGGGAGTAATTAAACCCCAGGAAGACAATAAATAAAGGGAGGCCATGGAACAGCAGCAAGATCCTAGTGGCCACGGAGAAGAGCTGGCCTTCCATCCCCGCCTTCTTTCCTCCCCCATCACCAACCACTTGGGGTTTGGCAGTGTGCTCACTTTCCCACAGTAGCTGATCTATTACTGTTTGGAAGAGTGTTCCCAGCCTCTTCCTTCCCCTCCTCCCCTCCTTTCAGGCCACAGGGGTCCCTCTTGGCAGCCCCCGGATCCCCCTCTTCTCTGAATGTCTGGTGACCAGCCAATCCCATGCAAAGAGCATTAACCCCTCTTCACTGGGAACAGCCGGAGAAACCTGACTCCATGCTGAGAGGTTTCTCTAGGGTGTCTCTCCCTCCTTCTCTCCTCCCCATCCCCAACCCCCGCTCCTCATTCTCTCGCCTCTTTCCCCTTTCCTTTTATTTCTCAAAAACTAACTCCAGCCCTGGGAGTGTCACGTCTTCCCGAGAATGTTACACGAACCCATGGGAATTTTTCTTGGACCAAGAACAGACCCTTATTTATTTGTCTCTTCTGCCTTTGTTCTTCATTTCCTCTTTCAAGACTTAGGCAAGACCTCGACACAGTGCCGCCTGGATCCCCCGCTGCCACTTCACTTTGTTATTATTTTCGGAAGGAAAGCATTGATAGGCAGAGAGCTCTTCAATGCCTTGCCCCAAGGCAGAAGGGAATCAGCCCGGACTCCCACCTCTGGGGTGGACAAAGGACATGGGCTCAGGGGCTCTGCAGAACACCTCGGGCTCTGGCTTGCAGAGACAACCCCCTGCTTATGTAATCCTTCTGATTGCATCATCACAGCCCCTCAGATTAAATCTGCACAAATCAAATCTTCAGTAACGGCTCTATGCTGGTAACAGGCATATGGTGCCACGAAAAGGGGCAGTTTCCCAGAATGAAATCAAAAGCCTCCTAATGCACTTAACTCAGGGTCACATAAATCTCTCTTCTGCCTCCCACAGACGGCTGGATCTTGTTTACAGGCATTGCAGCAGGCCTGGGTCTCAACAATATGTTTACTTCTTCTGTACAAACATTCCCTTTCACTAAGCAAAGCAGTACCCTGATCTCCAGACTAAACCAAGCAGAAAGAACTGGGAGCAGGTCTATGGGGAAAGAGGAAGAGAGCCAGTCTTCATCAGTGAAATCAAATGCCATCCTGGACATCACACAGGTTTTGGGACCATTTGTCTTCACATTCTTCCCTTAGATTGCCTTATTTCTTGAGAAGGGCAAGGAGGAACTTTGCTTTTAGCCAGTTGCCGACGTCCCTGACAAGAGGTAAAACCATTCGATGAAAGAAGGGGTTTTGTTTCAGGCTGAAGAACCCAAGAACCAGGCCAGGGCCAGGTGGGACAACACAGCTTGTCCAAGGGACATCTGTGATTGTCTGGTCAACTCTTCCCCAAATGCAAAAGCCACAAACTGACACTGTGCAGATTAAAAACAGGGAAGCTGAGCATTTCTGCTTAACAGTACAGTAGACAGAGCAGTTTACTGCCACAATCACTTGATTACAGGCCAAGTTCCTTTGCCTCTCCACCCTCAGCCCTTTCTCTCCCCTTTCAGGTCTTCAGCAACACAAACATTTATGCTGAACTCTGTTTCTGAGAAGTCAGCTGTCACAGCTGGGTCAGAAAGGAAGGAGAGGAGGAAGAGAAAACTAATGTGTAAGCACACCATGAAAACTGGTGTTGAACAAGAAGGATGTGCAATGCAGGGGGGGAGCCACGGTCACGTTGAAGTCGCCAGGACAAGCAGGGCAGGAGCAGGACAGCCCATCTGCACGGTACAGCAACCTGCCACAGTGAGGCAGAGGGCCAAAGGGCATTAAGCTCATACGTAGCTGGGGTGGGTGCTCAGCCCACCCAGCTCATCTTCATGATGGTCCTCTGCTGCAGCAGCCTGTAAAAAACTGCCCCAGTCTCCCTCTGCCCTCAAATGGTTGCTCTTCAGGGTTTAATCACTGAGAAATGATGGGAATTTCAGCTGCACTGTTTGCTGCTCAAGTACCTGATCTTTCAAGTCTTCAGGTCCTGATGATCTCTTGTAAAGTCCAACGGACCGTGTCATGCCAAAGCTAAAAACCACTTTGGCAGGACAAGATGGGCCTTCGGAAAAAAAAAAAAAAATGCTCGCAAGCATCTGAATATTTTAGAGAGCAGTCCCAATGTTCCCTGCCCCAGATCCACAGCCCAGCACTGTAATTGAGTCACGGACCAAATCCAAGCACCAGATTCACTGTCTCCAGCTTGACACCATCCCTTTACTGCAAAGACGAGGCTCTGAACTCAGGAGCCTCTTGCACAGTCCGAAGCCACGGAGATGCTCCACAGTACCACACACCTGAGCGATGTGAAAACCAGAACTGGATTTTCAGGGCAGTTCAGCTGCACAGAGGCATAGGCAAACAAACATGGGCAGAAAGGAAACCCACAGCACTTCCTCATCACTAAGCGATAGACTCTGGATGCTTGACAAACTCCCCTTCCCTCCCCCCAGCACTCACGGAAGCGAGAAGACTCTGTTCCAGAGCACAACTGCACTATAAATAATTCAAGAGACTGCTAAATTATGCAAAGGCAATCTCGTCATCCCCCTGGCCAAGCTGAATGCAGGTGTGGTCAACCCTTGCTCCAAAAGTTGCTGCTAAATAGGGATTTCGAGGCCACAGAGGCTCTGCGCCAATAGCACATATCTGAGAGCACTACGGCCACTTGCTAAGCCAAGCCTGCACCAAACAACAGCACGACAGGAGGTTTTTGGGGACACAGGGCTGTTGGGGAAACAGCAATTCCTTTAACCCACCTCTTCTCCAGAGACCTCACACGGCCCCAGGAGAAAAAAGCAGCAAATTGTGTCCCCTTCAAGCGAAGCTGCTTGGTACATCTTGCCTCCATCGATCACGGTCAGCTGGTGAGAGCTGCAGCTGGACAGCACTGGCACAGTGAGGTGGGGAGGAGAGAACTGCTGGGGCAGGTGGGAAAGAAGAAAAGGGAACCGAAAACGCTCTGGAGGCAGTAAAGAAGAAACAGTTTTGCTAGCACAAATAACATATGGGGAAGGCTGAGCTGAAAGCAGAGAGAATCACAGTCTGCTTTTCTGCCCCACTCCTTTGCCTTCGGGAGATGTTGCCTCCCTGAGTATCAGGGCCACCAAGGTTTCCCTCGGCAATGGGGTCATTAAACAACAGCATGCAGCTCACGCTGATCACTCCAGGGCTCTGTTCTCCTGATTTACCCTGTCCTTTACTCTGCCTCAGAGCCAGCCCTTGCACTACAAGCTCCACAAAAGCAGGAGCACTATCCACTCTCAGCCCCTACGCAAGCAAACCCTTCTTCCAAAGCCCTACCTTTGCCGGCTCCCGCAGCCTCCGAGATGTGTCTGTGCCAAACACGCTCAGTCTGCACAGGCCTCCGTCCTCCTCCTTTTCCCTGCTGCCCAGCTAGAAGCATTCATGCCAGAGGAAGGAGGACTTGAAAGCGCTACCATAGCCCTCTCTTCAGCCTCAGCACAACCAGCTTAAAATCTCAGGACTCTAGCTTACCTTCTCCTTTCTTAAAGGGCTGAGCATCTAGGAGAGAGAGTCCCTTTCATGTCTCTTTGCCATGCTGTCTCTCTCACTTTCCGTTCAGTTCCAGTATCTGCATGCCAAAACAGGGGATCCTAACGCAGATAAAGTCAGCGTAGCAGATACCTGCGTTTAGATCACAGGTTTCACAGTTGCTGAAGCCGTTATGCAGCAGGTCTAATTTGCATTAGTCTTTCAGTATGCTTCAAATCTGCTTGCTGCAGCTTCAGTATCATGCAAGACACATGTAGCAATATCCTGAGATAAAAATTACCCCAAAGCCTTAAAGAGATGGCAGAGTTTGATTCTACTCGCTAACCCTGGCCCAACCTGTAAGGATTTACACACCGAGGGGGAAACAGCAGTCCAAGGGAAAGGCAGCAGGGAGCTGGGATTATAGATTAGGCAGCAGATCAAGGAGGAGGAGATATCTGTGGCGAGAAGGGCAGCAGCATCCAAGCAGCGACTATAAAGTTATCGATAACCCCTGGCTCAGCACCCACACCTGGCCATTCTCCGAGATTTCCAAGGCAGCCGGCAGCAAAGCAAGTATGGGAAGTGTTGTGCTTCAGTCACTGCTCTCCTGCTGAGCCCCTGCGCGTGCCACTGGGCACATTGCAGCCTTGCTCCATGCCTCAGTTTCCCTGGGTGGGAAATGGGAGAGACACTTTTCTACTCCAAGTGAGGGGCTTGCCTAATTAAAAGAAGCTTAATGGGTTGCTTCAAGGCCCTTGGAGAGAAACTTTGTCATAAAATGCAAGACACAGATGATCCTCAGAAAGAGGAGTTGCCTCCACGGCCTCCTCTCTGCCTCTGGACAGCCACATCCACGTCTCGTGCTGCTTGCAGCTTGTGCATTACAGGCTGAAAAAGACTGATGACAGAGCTCAGTTTGGTCATACCCCACAACCATGGAAGATTTTGGGAAAAAAAAAAGCCTATTTAGACACAGGCCTAGGCAGTCCCCTAGCTGGGGAAACAGGGAACGTTAACTGAGCTCATCAAGCTGTGTATTTAACCGGGGGGGGGGTTCTCAGTATGAAAGGCCAAGGCCCCCACAGCAAGCAGCTCAGGTAACTTTTGCTATCCTAAAGCAGGGAATAATCACTTCCTAAATCACAGCTCAAGAACAAACCCTCGCTTTTTGTAAGACAGCCAGTTCCCTTCATGCTACTTCTTCCCTCAGACTGCCTGATGAAAGCTCGGAGTGCAGTGCTGCACTCCCTTTCACCCATCAGCTCTACCAGGCAAGTTTCTGAGCACAAAAATACACCCGCCCTGTTCCAGGTGTTCAGAGGTTTGAAGAGCAGGAGGTACCTGTTGTGCTTCAGGAGGAGCTTGAGGGAAGTAAAGGGTTTGCGCTGCAGGGAGCACAAAGTCAGAAAAGGAAGGTGAAGAAATCGTGTTTCTGCCTTCCTGAAAGCTGCAGCCAGAGTCCATTTCGCAGGGATGCAGGCATGGAGCGCTCTTGTGCACCCTCCACCGCTGCTCCAGCACACGGCATCTCTTCCCATCTCCTCCAGCAGAAGGGGGAACTCAGCAGCTCAGTGATTACGACTCTGCCCTGGCCCCTGGGACAAGCAGCTGGTCCTGGCACCCCACACAGCATTGCTCCTGTGGCACAGCCCTGACCCGCACAGCCCAGTCCCAGCAACGCACTCACCTAACTCCATGAAAGCACCCCAAACATGACTCGCAGCTGCCCACGATCCCAGGCTTGTCCCCTCCACGCAAGCTCTGCCTGCAGCACTGACCTGACAGCACAGTCCACGTGTGCACAGCAGATATGTCACCACCTTCCCAAGAACGTCCAGGATGGGGAACAGCAGGCATTCCTCAGACGTACCCCTATGTCCCCTTGCATTGCACTGCCCCATCTGCCTACCCTCCCCAAATTTCAGATCCTACTGCAACACTTCGTTGTATACCACAAGGTGCCGTCCTGTCATCAGGACAAATGCAATGCAGCCTGACCTTTTGTTGCAGAACTGATGGGTGACAGTGACAGTAGGGAAAAGCAGGTGGGGACGACTAGCCACACTCTTCTACTTCTACGGTCAGGGCTGATAACATGAACCAGCCCTCTGAGGCACCTTACACCGACCTAAAGATGTGAAGATGCCCCTTGTGCCAGCCAGTACCCCCTCCGCCTTCCTCTCTGCCAGAGTTATTGTCAGCTGTACCAGCCTTCGTTAGCACCACCTCCTCCAGCTACATCCCACTGATTGGGTCACAGATTCCAACAATGTACAAAGGGCTCATTTTAGAGCAACTAACCCCACCTAAAACCTAATCAGCCTTTAGGAATGAATGCTGGCCCAGCTTGCCCCATCTATCCATCACCAAATTCCCCCCTGCATTGGATCATAAAGACAGAAGAAGGAAGTGGGGGAAGATGTCAAGTTGTGATAGCAGGTGCGCCTTAAAGATTCTATTCTCAAGACAGGAGGAAGCTCAGACAGCAAGCTGAAAACTCAGCTATGAACCTTGCCGTGAGACAGAGTTTATCTCTGCTTGCTGACAGGTCAAAGCAAGGGAGGGACAGAGAGAGAAACTTACGTGTCCCAAGGTGTCCTTCACGCACTGAATGTGCACAATAACATCTACACGGACTCTCCTGAACAACTGCTGTACCCACGACTGCCTATACACACCACATTTATTGCAGTCATAAACTCTACAAAAGTGCATGTGTTCCATGGTGAGTGCAGCCGGCAGGACCTGTGTGCATTGCTACATGCACCCAGCAAACCCCCACCCACATTTGTCAAACAAGCATCCCTTAAAGACATGCAATAAGCACGTTACACTGATGTGGCAGGCCACAAAGTCACACTGTACTTAAACAGTTGCGCGTGGGAGAAGGAGGAGAAAGGTAAACACAAGGCAGATGGGAAATGTATGAGCACACAAACTTCACAGGTATGCTCCCCAGGCAAACACACTGAGTCTATCTGTGCTCACCGCCTTGCACCTGGCCTAGGTTAAGCAGGCTCTGCAACCACAGAGCAGCCCCAGCAACCCTCCAGACCAGCTATCCCCATCTCACATTTGTCTAGAGTACCTCTGCCCAATGTTTACAGTTGCGAGCATCCCCTGAAGCTAACATCTGTGCAAATACACAATTTTCCACCTCCTTTTCTTGACCTCCTTGCTAAGGCAAGCCCTGTGTGCCACACAGGCAACTCTTTCTTCTTCCAGTCTTACCAGCATTTGCAGGGAGGGAAGAAGGCAGGTAGCAGCTCAGCCCCTGAACCCAGTTTGGAAGCCGTCTCCCACGTCCTGGGCACCTCTGATGGAGATAAGCCTCAGCAGCACCTAGGACCAAAGGTGTGCCAGCACAAAAGGCAGCAGCTGGGCCATCGCATTAGGAACAGGGCAAGAAAACCCACCTGCAGCTAGCCAGCATCCCTCACCTCTCCTAAGGATATAATTGCCACATCCAGGGCATTACTAAACAACCTCTGCAGGTATAACCAAGAGTCCTCACAGGGAGGGAATGTTAAACCTTGCAGTGGATTTCTTACCACTACTGCAAAATCACCTGAGGGTGTAGAGGAGCTATAAATCTTTGAGGGACTTTTATGACACGCAGTGGCAGAGTCGCAGCTTCACTCCTCTTCTGCAGTTCGCAATGGCTTTCATTCAAAGCTTGCTTTATAATGCTACAGGGAGGCTGGAAGCTCCCCAGGAGTAGCTCAAAGGACTGCTCTTCTCCCACCCCAGCTCGGAGGATGTGTTCCCAGTACTACTACTGAGGCTGAAAAACCAGTAGAGGTACTACAGCTGTGTTTAAGGGGGCTTTGGAAACTGGAGGTGTGCTGGAGGGTGGGGAGCCCACTGGTTTTCTCTCCCCTCCGAGATGGCTCTCTGCTGTCTGAGGGTCAAGCAATGGCAGGTTCTACCTCATTTCAGCTCTTCTCAGAGGAGCTGGCAACAACCAGGCTTCAGCAACAGGGACTTGCAAGTACTTCCTAAATCACGGGCTCCAGCTGGACTCAAAGAGCACTTCAGCAGGTGGGATCTACAGAGCAGGAGAGCCACCCTTTGGGGAGGGGGCCTGAAAAGTTCCTGCTGACTCACATCCTGCTGGGGTGGGGGAGACAGGGGCAGGAGTAGGTGGGAATTTGAAATTCAGCTTGCGCAGGGCTGGGTGTTTCTGGTGACTCAAGTCATATTTGTTAGCAGTGGTGCCACTGAGTGTTTTCACAGGCTTGAACTTCCCACTCAAGGGGAGGGATTTGGAGTTAACTGGAGGGCCATTCTCTGGGAGGGGAGGTGCTCAGCACCCACGCCACGTGCTGGAGACAGGGCAGGCTCTCTCCTGACCCAAGCTCTGCCCTGGGGTGGAAGGGAGTGGTGCGAGACCCCAGCTTTGGCTCCGAGAAGCCGCCACCGCTCACAGAAACACAGCCTGTGGAAATCCCCGCAGGAAAACCACGGGCTGAGGCACCAAGAGGAGCCTCTCTCCATCCCGCTCCGCGCTCCCTCCCTTGCTGAGCTGCCTGAGGAAGCCTAGAGCTGCAGCAGACGCCGTGTTCCCCATCACCCTTGTCACGCTTCACCCAGGGAGCAAAACTCTCACAAGGACAGAGCTACACCAGCCTGTGCCGCTCCAGCAGGACATACAGCTATTTCCAACCCACAAACGACCCGACGGCCCCGCATGAGCGGGGAAAACTTGGGTGCCCGCATCCCTTTGCGGCCAGCCCCCAACGCGGGGGGATCGTAGCCATCTGACATGGAGAACGGAGCAGGGGGGAGAGGGGATGTTTGATGATGATCATACACATCTATTTGTATGTATGTTTTCCCTCCCACGCACGCACTCCTGTTACTCCTTCTCGCTTGCTGCAGGCTTGGCACGCATCCGCAGCCCGTGCCCTCCTCGCAAGCCGAGAATGGGCAGCAGATGGGCCTTCGCTGCAGTGCCCCGGCCGGAGGGTGCCTCCAGCCCCCGGCCAGCCCCCATCTGCGGGCAGGGGGCTGGCAGCATCGGCCTCCCTCCTCCCCACCGCCGATGCTCCCTAGCAGGGGATGCCGGGATTAAAGGGGGGGGGGGGGCGCGTAGGGGGGAAGAGAATAAAAAAAAATAAAAAATAACACTAATATAAATAAATAAGGACCGGGAAGGTGGGGGAAGCCTCTCCGGCTGTGCCCGCAGGGGATGACGCCGCACCCCCGGGCCCAGCCACAACTTGCAGGTGGCGGCAGCGGCGGGGGGGGGACACAGACCGGGGAAGGGGGGGTTTGGGGAAGAAGAGGGGGGGTCCCACCACCCCCGGGCAGCTCCACCGGGGAGGGCGGCTGTACGCTTCCCCCCCCAACCCCTCCGCCCCCCCCCCCCACCCCCCCCCCGCTCCCTCACTCACTCACCCCCGGCCGGCGCAGCGTCGGTGCCCGCCGGGCCCCCGGCGGGGCGAGGCTGCCGCTCGCCCCCGGCCCGCCCGCCGCCCCCCGGCATGGCTCGGAGCCGGCCGCGGCGAGGCGAGGCCGGAGCCCGCAGCCGCCGCCGCCGCCCCCCCCCCCTCCCCCCCCGCCGCCTTCCTCCTCTTCCTCCTCCGCGGAGCGGCCCGGCACCTCCTCCCGGCCACGGGAAAGGATGCGGTGCGGTGCGGAGCCGAGCCCCGCCGGCAGCGGCGGGCAGGGCTGCAGCAGCCCCTTTTGTGCCGCCCTCCCCGCCTGTCTCCTCCCCCGGCGCCCGACCGCCCCCCCCCGGGCCGCCGCCGCTGCCGCCCCCCTCCTCTTCCCTTCCCCGGGGGGAGGGGGGGCACGGCACGGCCGCCCCCCGCCCAAAGGAGCGCCTTGGCGGGGCGGGGGGGGGGGGGGATGCCCCGGCGGTCCGTGGGAAGGCCGAGGGGGTTTATTGAGCGGGCTGCGATTAGCGAGTGCGGGGCCAGGCGGTGCCCCCCCCCCCCGCCAAGAATGCTGCGGGGTCGAGGCAGAGCCGGTGGGCGAGGGAGGGCAGGAGCGTTGGATGGTTTGGAGGGAGGGAGGGAGGCAAAGGGAGGTGGAGAGATGGGCGAGCTGCTTTTGCCCGCTGACACCCAGGAAGTTTTGCTGCGGTACCAGAAATAGAACCTGCGTCTGCTGACTCTCCATCCTGCGCCCCAACCGCAAAAGCTGCCTTTTTTTTTTCCGAATTCAACTTTTCCCTGCCTTCTTCCTCATCAGGCCCATCTTTGGAAAGGAAAACAAAGCCAAGGCAAACCAAAACACACACACGCACACCCCCTGCCAGAGAGGCATTGGTACAAACGTGCCAAAAAGCAAGCGTGGGACCTCACTCCGCACAGCCAAGAGCTAATGAGAGGTCAAAAGGAAGCAGAACCAGAGTACACCCTTCCTCACAATTGGATGGGAATCTGGAAAAACAGCGCATTAAAAACAAAGCTTCCATGCCAACGCCCCTGCAACCTGCCACTTATCAGATGGGCGAGCTGGGCGGCTTGCTGGGAAGAAGGGGAGAAGCAGCTCTGTTCAACTGCCGCTACCTGTTCTCCTGAGCAGCGCTTGCGGCAACCCAGTGGGGATGCCCAAGAGTCTGCCCTAGGAACTGATCTTCTGCCTGTTCTCCTCATCTTACCTAGCCGGCACCAGAGAGGGCTTCCTTGGGAAAGGGCCATCCTAATTTTGAGTTTTAAGGCCAAGATGGAGACCGTATCAGAGCTCAGGCAAAGAGACAGCATAAGCATAGGGGAATTTTCCCCGCTGCAAACTCAGCTAGAAGGATGACTAAAGACAGCCCAGCGATCAGCTGGATTCAGAAGTGCCTCCAGAGTAAAGCAGAGGTACCGAGGGAAAGGAATGAGGATGGAGGAGGAAGACAACGATACGGCAAGTGAAGTTCTCACCATATGAGGGAGGTCATTTTGTGGCAGAACACAACACCGCGCCAGCACAAGTCCTTGAGGACACCGAAAGGCTCCATCTCGATGACAGCAATAGCGTATCGGTGGGAACACGCTGGCAAGACAACAACATCCCCATCTCTGTGGGTCCGGGATGAAGTCGCTCACCCACAGGATGATGCTCACCAGGACAGTCGTGGGTCCCCAGCAGAAAACTGGGCTTGAAGAGAGCCCTCAGCTCCTGCATCCCCAGGGGGAATTTGGGAGCCCTGATTCAATTTGCCTCGAGTCCACAACCGCTTTTTTTTTGAGAGGGCTGGCAAGTGACAGCATTAGCCTTACTTGTGTGGGTGATTTCAGCTCTGGGAGTATAAATCCTATTAGGGATGGGCAGCAACCACCAATTCATTTCCCCCAGCCAGCGAACACCCTTCACAGAAGGGGTGGTTGGCACTAATGGGAAGAAAACATCGCTATTTTGGACCTTCTTCGCTTGCAAAACATTATCCCTTTGCTTCAAATATTATCCCTGCAGCGGTTTGAAGACAGCCAACACTTTTCCATGTTAATGTGATAAAACTAAAGGCTTACAGGCTCACCCAGAGATTGCAAATGTTCAGGAACATCAGACCACAAATCTAGAGGCGGAATAACATCCCTGCGCACGAAGAGGCAGCTGCAATACCACAGCTCCCCTGTCCTGTGACAAACAGTGTTTGCCATGCTGAGTACTCCTAACTAGAGACAGGCTCCCGCAGCCTCCCTGGAGGTGGTTTGCCCCTCTGTTACACCCTGCAAAGATTGGGGGGTGGGGGGGATTTTAGCTTTACCTTTCAATCTTTGTGTGAGGAAAGACAAGATTTGCTCTTCTTCCCCAGGCTAACCCAGGAGCAGAATGATGCAGAAGGCTGTTGTTTCAGCATGTGCTAGTACATTACTAGATGCAATACCATGCTGGTACCTCCTTCACCCCAGTGCAGCTGTATCTGTACCTCCTCCCGAGTGGGACCTTGTTTCCAAACCCGTGTGGTTCTGGATTTGCGGGCCCAGACAGCAGAAGTCTTTTTTTTCTAATTTTTTTTAATGTTATTATGTGCTTTGATGGCACTAAACTGAAGCTGTAGGCTTAGATGTAGTATCCAAACATCTGATGATTTCTAATTTACTTAGCCATCATACCCTCTCCAAAAGGTAAAAACCCCAAACCTTTGGCTCTGTTTTATGTAAAAGGAACAGAGGATTAGAAAAATTATGTGATTTGCTGGAGGCCAAACAGAGAGGCTGTGGTAGGGGAGAAATTTGACTGTGGATCTCGAATTAGGACCCTAACCATTGCTGTCTGCGTAGTGTTTTCTCTTTGCTTTGCATACTTCAGTCTGAGACATGCTGGACAAGCTCCCTTGGGGTAAGGAGTCATTTTTAGCCTGATTTCTTACAGAAATGAAGTTCTCGCAATCATGTTGTTTATCTGCCTATCAGCCGCCCGCGATACAGTTTGAATCCACTGACCAATTTCAACCGAACCCGGCAGCAAGGAAGGGATCTTACAGCAAAGCAATTCGGATGAGCTCCATGATGAGAAGAAATAGGGGAGGGAAGAGAGGGAGAAAGCAGAGCCTGCTCCTGCGTGCCTGCAGGCTGTGGGGCGGCCGGACACCGCTCCTGGCATGCCGTGTGATGCTTCCTGCCCCTCTCCGGGGCAAGAGAGAGGGATTGAGCTCCGGGCACAATGTGCGGGGTTGGCGAGGCCGGGAAGGAGCTGAGCACGCTGCAGGGATGTCCTGGGCGTGCAGCAACACCAGGCACGAATGTGGCAGAGACCGTTCATCCCGCTGCTGGCAGAGCAACTTCTGTTCTCCTCGCTCCCTAACCCCCGCCGGCTGCTCCTCCGGGAAAGCAGCCGATTAACATATTGCAAGGAGTTAACCTTAAATGGTCTAAAAATCTAAACCTCTGCATGCAAATGAATTCTGATGGAAGAAGCGAGATAAAACACCGCCCAGCCGCAACCGAGCCCTCGGCTCAGCTTGTTTGCTAACCGAGACACTTCTGTGTTTGCAGCTGAAGCCAAGGTGGACTCCTTGGTCATATGCTCAGCTCCACGAAGATTTGCACCTCCCCACCCCATGCTACTGCCTTGCCAGGTGCGAGGCTTTGAAGGAAAACACTGTCCTGTGTGGTTTTTGTAGGTTTTGGTGACCAGGATCTGTGACATGGCTCTATTTTCTTTCTCTTGGGCAACGCCAAAAGTGGGTGGCGTGGGCAAGAGCCTCCGGGAAGGGTGTCAGGCGTGCGCTGGGCTTTACCAACACCAGCGGAGCCAGGTAGCTCCGACCTGCCAGCCAAAAGCAGGGGGTGGAAAGGCTCTTCTCTGTCATTTCTGAGTGAACCTGGTTCACATCCGAGGGGCTCTGCCTAAGGGTTTGCTGCTACAGAAAGAGGTAACTCTGCCAGTCCCTTTCCCAAGAGGAGTTATAAACACTTCCCGCTCGGTCGCTATTATGCGATCGTTTTTTTCACCATATGGCTCTGCTGATAAGTGATTCTTGGTAACCCTGCATGCAAGTCATTTGACATTTGGTTAACTTCTCCACACTGAGTTAGAGAGCCAAGTTAATGGTCGCAGAGCCAAACTTTCACTGTCGCCCTTTCCCCAGAAGATCACCAAAAGGTCACCTTCCCCCCCCCCCCCCCCGTTGGAATTACAGTCCTTTTAACGCCCTTTCGAGCTAGACTCTGCAAACAAAGTCCTCCTTTGAGCCAACGAGACTTGAAATCCAATGCCCTTGTTCATTTTGCACTGCTGGTGGCAGGGAGGAAAACAACAAAGTGACATTTCTATCCTTGGTCACAATGCAAACGGCATAAGACAATGATATGTATCTCCTCCTTGAGCACTCTGAGGCCTCAGATGTGAAAAAAACTACAGTCGCTGGCAATCGCCATTTCCAGCAATCATGCTGTAGTGGAGCAAGTGGGAAGATGAACAAGTGCTGGTACAAATACTCCGGGACTAACCCTAATAACAGGATCTGCCCAGAAAAGATGCCTTGTGTGTAACAGAAACAAACAAATGCCTTTAAACTTGCACTGGTGTTAAGTAACATAAAACTTTGCGAGATAAGGACTGTTTGCTCTCACTTAGGGGTTTCTGGCAGCCGTGCTCCTTGGATTATTTGCTGAAATGCATTTGGCTTTTTTTCAGTTTGCGATCTTAAAGGCAAAGTGATCGAGTTTCAGCCTCATCTCCCACTACAGAGCGATTCTGGGCAGCAAGAAAAATCTGATCTTTCCGCAGCTGGGGGGGCAAAGGAGGGCGGCAGCCGCAGGACAGTTGCCTTAGGTGGTGGACATGGAGGTGAGGGTGTCAGCTGCCACCAGCGTCCTGCCTGGCCCAGGTCATGCCACTTGTACCTGCTAACGCCGTGCCTCTCCAGCCTGCAAGCGCTTTAGCGTGGGGCTATGTTTTGCTGTATGGTTTTAGACCACTTGATGTATGGGAAATTCCATCACTTCCTGTAAGAACAACTGAAATATAAATAATAGCAAGTCAGTGGTGGCTTGTTGGAAGAAGGGTGAAGGAAAAGTTGAGCAAAAATTTGGCCTGGCAGCAACAGGGTATGTTTCTATATAAATCTGATTAAAAAAGCCACCGTGCAGTCAAGACAAAGCACATGCAGAAGTGGCTTCAGAGGCATTTCTGCAGCAAGGCAGAAGAGGTCTCTAACAGCAATTGCGTATAAGCAGTGGAGGGCACTAAGAGTCCTGGTGTCACTGGTGCTCTTATTCTGAATCACCTGTTCCGAGTGTGACAGCAAACCCCTTCTTGCGGAAGAAATGCTGCCTGGCTGGGAATTTTCTAGTATCTTCCCCTCAGGAGCAATGGCAAACAGAAAAGGAGAACATCCCTGCCTTCGTTTCTCCAGCTCTTGTCACTGCTTGAGCTCAGGTTAGCCCGCAGCCTCCAGATTGCAGGGGGGTCAGTACCTGCCAGCTCTCCCAGTGATGGACACACGAGCCAACAAGTCATCACCATTCGGCCTTGGAAACCAAATAAACCAGAGGATTTTTTTTTTTTTTTTCAGAGTGCAGAATTGGCCAAAACAAAGATAAAGGAGAAGTCAAAAGGAATGCATCTCTACGAGTGATGTGACAACAGGGGGTGGAAGGATTCTGGGAAGATGCTGGATGCACAGATTTGGGTGCAGCACCTTTGGGGGTGCACAGAGCTGTTGCTGCGGCCAAGGAGAAGCAGGTGTCCTCCTGGAGGGAGGCAGTTTGCTCCTTCCTTCCCAGGGCTGAGTTTTTCTCTTCACACTTGAGAGTGTTAATTTGGTCTTGCAAACATAATTATCACAACATGAGGGGAAAAAAAGCCTGGAGAAAAGTGAACCATGCTTCCCTCTCCTCCTCACACGCATGCAGTACCCCTCAGCTATCACCCGGCACCCCTCTCCGGACCCTGATTCGCGGTGTTGCAGACACCTACTACACCGTATTTCTCCCCACTTAACCAGGCTCAGGTCAAACCGACCCACCTCACCGCTCCTCTGAGCCTGCTGCTTCCCCATCGCGTGTGCCCCTCGCATCTCACCTTGCTGCGGTCCTGTCCCGCTGGGAGCTCCCGAGGGAAGGCTGAGGAGTACCGTGGGGAAAGCACGATGCAGCAGAGACGGGGTTCTCATTTGCCACTTGGGTATAGTTTCCAAATCTCCTAAAATGGAGCTGTGCCTACACATCAGAGAAGGAAGCCCTGGTCGTACGGGGATTCTGAGGGGGAAGACAAGACCAGCGTGTGCCCTCCCCAGCCTTGCTGGCCTCAATCCTCACCCCAGGGCCTCTTCCAGCCCCGAATTTCAGCATCTCCATGTCACATTCCACACTGGACGCGGTGTCTCCAGGCATGTCGTTCCCTCCCAGCAGTGTCCCAGGCAATAATCACAGCCAAAACAAGGATATGTTGAGAAACACCTTCTTTCAGAGGCCCATGCAGTGCAGCAGCAGCAGCCATGTGCTTTCGCGTACTGCGATGTGGCTTAAAGTCACTTTACCAGCATGGGAGGGAAGGAAAATGGCACGCCGGTGTGTTTTTGTCTAGTGGCCGCAGTCTGGAGGGGTTTCATTTTGTTGTTTCCCTTCACTCCAGATGAATCTTCACCTCCATCGGCTTCTGGGGTGACCCCCAGTGCTGCTGATGCTGGCCACGTCCAGAGGAGGAAAAGCCCCAGTGCCGTGCGGGTCTGAGCTCCGGGGCTCTGACCCGGGGCCGGGGGCTGGTCTCAGTGTTCAATGCAGTCGGTAACTTCTGGGGCTGAAGGAGGAAACCTGGGGAAATGCAGGAAGGTGCTGTTGGACTGGACGTGGCCAAATCCCAGAGCCCACATCCTCCCCGTTACGCGAAGCCCGAGTCGTAGCAAAACTCCCGTGCGTAGCTGCAGCTCGGCCGTTGAGCCACAAAGGCGTTCGGCGAGTGGCGTGCTCTCAGCCTGCAGTCAGAGGCGTGCGGAGAGTCGCTGGGGCAGCGAGCGGGTGAGAAAGTGGTGAAGGGGTGGATGGCACGAAGTGCTGCGAGCAACCGCAGGAAGCTCGCTGTGGCGAAGCAGCACTTAACTCTTTGGGGCATGCTGTAGAGGCTTAAAGTGCTTGCCAGCAGCACGGAGAGTGGGAGGGATTTGCCTTGGGGCACCCAGGAAGGGATCCTGGGTGTTTTCTGCGGGAGTTGGGGCTGTTGGCCAGGACCAGGGGGGCTCACCTCAGCCGGCGGATTTTCTCTGGCTGCCTGTTGCGTGGGGATGGCCCCAACGCCTCTGAATTGTGACTTTTCCTCCCACAAGTCAAAGGTGGGCAAGCCGCATTAAACCACAGCCGTCCCCATCCACTTGCAGAATTGCTCCTGGGGTGGTGTTTTCCAGAGTTTGCTTTGAAATATTCCCCATGGCGCGGTTCCCACCACAGCCTCCCTGAAATCACATCCTTGCCTCACTGGTCTTGGGTGAGGGGCCAGTCCAGCTATCCCTTCTGCTTTCCCTTGCCCTCCCCTCTTAGCCCTCGCTGCTGATCTAAGGCTCCCTCGATTCGTCATCTTTTCCAGCATCTTTCCTTGTCTCGTCGGGATTATATCTATTGAAAAGCCACAGGCTGGACTTTTAATCACCCAGCCACACAGAGACATGACGAGTGGATTTGGGGGGGGATGAGGGCAGGACCAGGAGCACTGTAGCCCCCCGTGAGCACAGTCCTGTGCAAGGAGAGACTGGTTTTCATGGCAGCCAACCTCCCCTGGGAGCACAGCGGGCGCTGCTGCCCCTGCCTTCCCTCATCCAACCTCCGACACAGGCAAAGGCACGGTGGGATTTGCAGCCAAATGAGTTAAAATGCTGCTGAGTGAACACGCTTCGACTGGGGCTGGATCAATTTCCCCGGCCCCTGTGACTGATACAAGCATGTCCAGCCAGGGAATTGTAAAGAAAACAGGCTTGAAACCAATTTCATTGCTACCGGTGCCAGGTGCATGCGTTGATAAGGCCTTTGATAACATTGCAGAGAGGAGTTATCAATGTTGGACAGGGCTGTCTCGAAGGGATGGCTCCCTCACTGCTGGCAGAGGGGAGGTGGAAGCAGGTAGTGGCAAGTGTTTACAGCACCTGAAAAACATCCCTTGCAAGTAGTGAGCAGCCAGGGCAGCCCCGTGCCCCGTGGCTGGGCTGGGGCAGCAGTCAGGACAAGAAGGGAGACCTCAGCCTGTCCCACACCGGGCTGCAGAGCTGCTTGCCTCATCCCTGCTTGCCCCTGGGTCATATTGGCTCACGCATGGCTCCTCCACCCCGGGAGAAGATGGGGACCTGGAGCAGAAGGACACCCCAGGAGGACAACGGCTGCCTGTCCCTTCGAAGGGGACCCCGAGGAGAGGGCTGTCGTCTACGTGTGGCAACCGGCAACTACAACGCGTGCGCCATTTGCTCTCCCCTCGTGTGCCTGTCCTCTCAGCCCTCATCTTGTTTTATTGCTGTTTTCTGAAGTACCTGTGAGATAGAGGCTTATCAAAGCATCCCAGAGAGAACCATTGAGACCGTTTTGGGAGGGGGGACGGGCGCAGGTGGGAAGGCCAGCGGGATCACCCTCGGCCAGGACTGCCCTGACCCCGCAGACTCTTATTTGGCAAAATTTGGCTGCATTGGCTTAACCGTGATGCTCACCCTGGCTGCAGTGACTGAACCGCACGGCTGGGGCGTGAACCGGATCGGATCTCCCAGGCTCATTAATCTAACTGAACTGTTAAACCCTGCTCGGGGTTTATTGCAGGGCTTATTGCAGGGCTGACATGGTTACGCTGCAGCGAGCTGCTTGCTCTGCCCGGCCCGGCACGCTCTTGCAAAGACCCACGGTCCGTGCCTGCGTGGGGGCTCACCGGGGAGCTGTGAACGGGCACAGAGCCCTCGACGGAGATTTACTCATCTTCCAAGCCGGGACAGATTCCCAATAGCCCAGAAATGCAAAATTAGGAAAACACCCTGAAAGCAAAACGAGACGTGGAAAGGAAATGACACCTAAAGGTCTGATCGCATCTGAGCTGCCCGCAGCTGAGCGGCGTTAAAAGGTAACCGAGCCCAACTAGCTGTCACCACCTGCCTCCTCACCAGCAGACTCAGCCTTCTCTGGGGCACTTTCAAAATTACTGGCTTGGCCTTTCCATAACCCATTTTGCTCAAGCGACTCGGGTTAACCGCGACCATTTCAGCTCGTGTTGCCTGTGCCGGTGCCGGCAGGGCTTTGCGTGGGGCGGGCAGCCATGAGCTGTGCCATCCCGGCCATGGGAGAGGGAGGAACTGATGGCTTTTTTTTGGGGTGCAGATCTGAATGGATCGAGTCCTGCGGGTCAGTTAGGATTGCAAAGGAGTCTTTGGTAGGTGTGCGTGCTGAGTCCCTGGTGGGGATGAGCTGGGGGATCGGGACAGCAGAAACTACTCCGTGCAACCACCGGCCCTCCGTGCGTGACACGCACCGGCACCGCCAGGCTGCCGCAGGGCCAGGAGTACGCCGAGGCGCTTTCCAAGCCCGAGGTCTAGTTGCCGAAAAGCTCCTGAGTTTGCAGAGGGCTGCCTGCTCCCATCGGTGGTGTTCCTGCCTTCCCTGAAGAAGGGCTTGGAGGTTCGAGGAGAGCGCGGTGACAGCACCGCAGAGGCATGTACGTGGGGAGCGGGGCCGGTGACCTGACCGGGTGTCAGAGCAGAAGAGGGGGCTGGTATCGTCTCTGGATGCAGCGCCCTGTAACTTTAGCTCCAGGCCATTCCTATTTGTCTTTGCTTCTTGCATGTTGTGAATAGATATTAGCTCAAGCTCAATGGGCTCCACACAGGTCTTGGAACCAGATGATGCAAGCTGGGATTTGTTCCATATCTCGGGTTTCACGTGTTTTCTTTAGCTGCATTTTAATTGTGGGGTTTCCTTTTTTGTTTGGTGAGACGTTCTACCCAGGTGCCATTCCTCTGCAGCTGTAAATATCCCAAATAAAACCCATTCCTGGATTATGTGAGGGTGAAGAGGTTAGACGACACAACAGGTTAGATTTTTATCACAGCTCTTCGTCTGGAAAGCCATTGGGAATGTGTCCACAGAAAATGTCTGGCGCTAGTCTGGAAAACGACGTACAATGTCAGCAGAGCCCTAGAGAGGGGAGCGTAATATGGTTAAACAAAGCCTGGATTGGGTTTAGCTCACCTTTATTTCCACCTTGAACCAACAAACATCTCCTCTGAATGCAGCAGAGCTCAGGGCCAGCTAGGGACAGGAAAAAAAATTCTCCTTGCTTTCCTAGCTGCCTGATTTTTTGTGGGTCAGTCCTGACAGGCTGCAGTAACCCACGGGCTGTTTTATACATCCTGAGCCACAAGAAGCCAGGAAGAGGGGGGTGGCCAAAAATGAGGTGGTCCGGTCCTATGTGGACCTGTCAAACTTCATTGAATTAATTCCCATGTCCTGCTGCTTTCTGCCCCGACAGCTGTTTGTCCCCACCAGCTGCAGTGGTTGTGTTTGGGTCATGGAGCAGGAGAGGGGCTGGTGGGTACCTCTGAGAGGGGGGTCCTGTATTTGGAGGACCCACCCCTCCAAAGCAGCACCTTTTCCATCTGCAGGTTGATGTTGAGAGCCCTCCTGCCCAGCGAGGGGTCTTGCACCTGGGAGATGAAGATGCTCAGGAGAGCTACCGACTCCTTCCCTCGGCTGTTGTCCCATGCCAGGGCCAAAAGTGCTCCATCCCTGCTTGCCACAGGGGGGAAAAAGCAGTTATCCAAGTTGCGTGCCGCCCCTGTAGGGAGACAGCAGCGTGTTCGGGCCACCAGCCCCAGCTCCGCATCGCTGCATGGGGTCTACATCCCATCCCAGAGACTGCTGACAACTTGTCCAGGCACGTACAGGTGTTACGGGCACTGTAAGATCTTTAGGAGGGACTGGTTTGACAAGCCACTCCTGCTTTTTGCTAATTCCTCCTCCCAAATTCATTTGGGGCAACTTGCCACGGGCTGCCCCATCTCACGGGCGCCCCAGAGCTGGGTTTCCTTGGTGTGCTTACGCACCGTTGGCTGAGGGCCAAACCACTCAGCGAATTATTGCTCTCCTTGCTGCTGGGCTGTTTTAGCACTATCCGGTGTGATATCAGAAATATCACAGCCCAGGGGAGCGAAGGATGGTCCCAACCCCACCGGTCACCCCAGCGCTGCCCATGCGATGGCATCTGGCTTGCGAAATCACAGCTGGAGTCGAGGGCGATGCATTTCTGGGGTGCTGGGGGGTATGCGGTCCCCTGCTGTGCCTGTCAGGTGGAAGAAAACCCTCCCGCGGAAGGTGCTGAGCAAGGAGGGCTCTGCATCCCCCCGTGCCTGCGGTGCCCTTGTCAGCCCACTGGATCCTAGCTGATGGATAGCTGCAGGCAGCAAATTTGAGCAGCGTCTCGATGCCAATTTAAATAAATAAATGAGTCCGAATGCTTTGCCTTGCAGAATGGCATCTCATTCAGCCGTTCAAGCATCAAATACCTCCGGGATTCTTTGGGTCTCAATTTGCAGAACTATTTCCCTTTCGAGTGCCCTTTTATTTTTCTTTTTGCTTATTTAAACCTGTTTTTCCTGTAGTGAACAATCCTTTCAGGTGAAAAGAGGCAGGTTTTAGATGCTGGTGGAGCTTTCCTCCAGATTTAAGAGGGATCAGCGGACTCAATTTAAAAAGGTCTTCCCCGGCCCCTGCTTCCCCGCTTGCAGCTGGTGGGGATGCAGAAGGACGTTCCCATGGTTCGGTTTTACTTTGGGTCCCCCCGGGGCTGCTGGATCACTCGCGTGAAGCCCGTTGCTCGCAGCCAAGGCTGAGCAGATGTGCTGGAGCCGAGGGGTAGCGCTCGCCCACCTGGGGCCAAGCAACAGCCGTGGGAGCTACTGCCGGCCGGGGCTGCAGCCCCCTCCCCAGCCCCTTAGATGGGTCACGGCAACTGCAGGGTGGGAGGAACAGGCATGTGTCCGAAATACCGCAGATGCCTTAAGGACAGAACAAGCTCAGGCCTGGTAAAGTTGCATTTAGCGTCAGTGGGATGGGGGGAATCACCGAGCTGGGGAGGAGGGCGAGGAGGAGACGTCCCCCGGCTTCATCCCCCCTGCTCTGCCCCTTTCGCCTTTCTGGCAGCTTTGGGCCATGGGGGTTGCAGAGAACCGCCTGGAGAAGCTACCCAAGGCACCTCAGAGGCTGGAAGAGTGGAACACAAATGGAAAGGAGCGGGTTTTATTTTCTTTTTATTTTAAGCCAAACACAAGAATATTAAGGGATCTGATTCATGGTGTTTGAACACCTGGGAGTGATACATAGCAGAGCCTTCTCAGAAGCACGAGATTTTCCCTGCATTTAGTTTAAAACAAATGTCTTCCTAGCCAATCTCTAATCAAGGCCTTATGGATCAGTGACTAAATATAGGGGCTTAGTTAAATTAGCAAGATTCATGTTGTTGTTGTTGGTTTTACGGCTACCTCATTCCACCCACATACCCCCTTACATAGATCACCCTCTCCTGCCTTCAGGTATCTGCTTAATGCAGAGGCCAGGTACGGTCTTTTGCAGGTATTTGGGAATAAGCAGTGACGTTTCGGGGCAGGACACGCACACAGGCTTAGGCTTCTGCGAAACAGCTGAGAGCCGTTCTCTGAGCGCGGTTTCCTTTTGCTGGCGCTGGCATCCTCGTGCTTTTGCACCACGCTTTTGTGCGCAGCAGTGCTGCTCCTGTAAGGCTGTAGCGACCTCTTGCACCGGTGCAGGAGGAATGTGGCGAGCAGTGGGTTTGCGCTGGCAGCCTTTCTAAGGGCGTCTGGTCTCTCTCTAGCACCGGTCACCATGGTCAAAATTTTGCACATCAGCCAGACCATAAATAAATGGTTTGGCCTCATGTTTCAGGCGCATTTAGTAAACGTAGTGCAAACTCTGCTGCATCCCTTCAGCTCCTCCATCTTCCTGCCAGCTCCCCGTGAGCCCCAGCTGCCTTCCCTGTGCTGCGGATAATGGAGAATTGACTCTATCCCCGTCACCGATCCCCCCCAGGAGTGGCAGGTCAATGCCGTGGGGAGGATACGCTCCCCACGGGGCTGATCTCCCCTGGTCTCTCTCAATTCCAGCCAGCTGGTGTGCTCAGCGTAGCTGGAGCGAGGGGGAGCGAAAGAATCGCTCTGACACGTCTCCGTTAGTGAACGATGGTGCTTGCTCCCTCGTGGGAACGCCGCTGGTGCTGGAGTAATGAACTAGACGTATTTGGGGATTCGAGAGGGGAGCGAGGGGAGCCGGCGATGAGCAAGACGTTGCTGTACATCTCTGCCAACAGACACAGCCAGTGCACGGCAGCTGAGTTTGGGAGACCGGGGAGCCCTGTCCTCGGCTCTGCAGAAAGGGGGACACCACTGACGGGGTTGTCCGCACATCTTTCCTCAGAGCTCAGCTGTTAGAAGGGGACTGAATCCATTTTATAGTCCTCGACCTGCCGACTCTCGGAGCCATTTGATGGCAGAAGGCTCTGGGCACCTCGGCCACCGCCACGAGTGGCCAGGACCACGGCAAGCGGCGCAGGCTGTCACTCAGGCTCTCCTCTGCTTTCTCTGCCTGCGCTATCCCTCTCTACCCTCCTCTCTTCAGCCCTTTCCTACCCTCAGGGTAGCAAACTCCAGTTTTGCCCACATCACCACCCTGCCATCACCAGTGCTGGCTCCTCTCCAGTTCCCCCAGTCCCCGGAGATGTGTCTCTCGCTCTGCCTCCTCCCGCGAGCGGTCCCTGCGAGGTACCAGCTCGGGAAGGCTGAGCAGAGTTTGCTGCGTCTTGCTCACGTTCCCCAGGCCCCCTCGCACCTCTCCAGCCTGCCGTCCGCATTACAACCCCCGCAGTGGGAACGGCTCCAAAACGGAGCGTTGCAAGCAGCTCGGCTGCACGTGAGTCCATTCGCCGAGCCCAGCTGGGGAACTGATCTGGCTGAAAAACTCCCTTTTTTTTTTTAAATTTCTTTTTTCCCCTGAGTTATTTTTTAATCCAGCTCAGTTCCTTGACCTGGTTTCCTCTGGTTCCTCCAAAAAAGCCAAGGGGCAGCCTGGGGGCAGGCGGGAGGACGGGCACACTGCAGAGTTCAGCCCAACAGCAAGAAAGCTGCAACGTCAGCCATCTGAGGTGAGTTCAAACACCAAACTCTGGAGCTGTTTCCTTTCCCTCTTCCCGGCAGACCAGGAGCGGCACCTTCCCGTAGAAGGGCTGGTGCCTGGGGAGCGCGGCCGCTGCTCCCAGCTAGCAGGAGCTGGCTTGGAGCGGAGATTCCTTCCCCTCCACCACTGCAGCGCTTCAAAATGTGTTTACATACCAGACGGGAATAAAAAGTCAGAATTGTGTCGGTGTTTGGCCAGGGAATCGTTCTGCTTTGAAAACACTTCCGTGACTTGGGTTTTTGATTGTGCTAGCAGAAATAAATGGAGGGGCTGAAACGGGCATGGAGCGATCGGCAGATCAGGCTGCTCAGGCAGCCCAGCTCCGCAGGACTTTTTCACCGAAGGCTGTCCGACACGGTGCATCCCACCAAACCCTTTCGGTTTCAATGCCTGTTATGTTTTCCTAACGTTTTGGTGGGTTGTCCCCACCAAGTCTACATGCCTTAGCCCGCTTCTGCGCTACCTCCTGGCCATGTCCCTACCCTACATGATCTGCTTAATGCAGTTTAGTGAACGTGCCTTCTAATGAGGCCGTCATGACCCCGGCGTTGCTGCCTGGGGCAGTTTCTGCAGCGACACTGCTGCAGCTCGTGCCTCTCAGAGCTATTTTCCAGCATAGAGACTTCACCCACCCCAGATAAGTAGGGAGCCTGGAGCAGCTCCCTTTGCCATCCTCCTTTGAACTCATTAGTAAAGATGCCAAGACTTGACTAGATATTTAGTTCACTGGCACTTCCTTAGGCCTCCATGCCCTAAATAGCACTCAGTAGTCATTTATCATTGCAGTCCGGGTCCTCCAAGCAGCGTGCTTTTGCACGGCTGTATTTATAGCCATGCCAATTTTCATTATTTTTTTTTTCAGAAATACAGAAATACTTATATTCTCTGCTGAAATTTCCTATCGAAGCTGCCACGCTCCTGTGGTTCAATGAACATCAGCCACCTCTCGGACGAAGTTTGTCACAACATGTTCTTCTCTCATCCCTTGATCTCTGCTAGCTGTGGCTTCTCTTCTTCTGGAAACTACCCTCATTTCTCTGCTACTGGCATGAAGTTGGCTTTCCCAGTGGATGCGGAGCCTGCCTAACACTTGGACCTCACATCTCTCCCCTGTCCCATGTCTTGGTTTGTGTCATGGGGTATTGGTTGCCCTGAGAACCACAAAACCGGCATGTGTCCAGCTGTGGGGTGTGGGAGAGGCTGCGGCAAAAGTCTCGGTGTGGCAGCGTGCATCCCAGCTCCCCGCATGGGGAGTCCTGCTAAGTCACGTCCCTCCCTCGTCCGCAGTGGGTTTGGCAAACCGCCTGCAGAGCCGTCCCCTTCTCCAGAAATCGCAGCCCCGCTCCAATGCCCCGGTTCTAGAAATTGGTCTAATTAGAGAAGAGTGAAATGCTTCCCTCGCTTGGAGAGCCGCAGGTCCCCAGCCTACTTAAAGCTCCGCAGAAGACCATTAGCGCGACAGTGTGTCTCCCCAGAACTACACATTTGCTCGCACGCTTGGCAGGTGGCCGACCAGATGTAGCCAGGCTGTCTGGAGGTGCCAAGCATAACAATTAACAGCCGCTTTGTGGTGGGATTGGCAATGGCAGCTGCAAATCGCAGGCACGTTCGGCCGCCCACCTTGCTTCCAGGCGCAGCATAGTCCTCTTGCACCCCTCCAGGGGACACTGCCGGGGGTCAAGGAGATGAGGGTGAGGGTCCCTTGGTGCCAAATGGCCGCAGGACCTCGGTGACTTACCGAAAATGACGTCCCACGGTGAAGGGCACCAGCTGATATGCGTCTCGGCTAAATCATTGAATATTGTACCTTATTTCTGTCAAGGTGCTGTTTGGGTTTTTTCATGCTGACTCAAGCTGCAGTTCTGCAGACACGGAGTAACTTTATCCAGGTGAACAGCCCTGTGGAGTTTGGGAGGGATGCTGCCACGTTCCTCGCTTGCAGTGGCAGGCACAAGCTGCTTTATTAGGTCTTAATTACTCCCTTGCTATCCAAAATTCCTAAATTTGCCACTACAGGCAGAGAGGAATAAAAATGTTGCACTTCTGCATTTCAGATATTTGCAGCCATGAATAATACACTCACTCATTTACTAATGGATACACTTCTCCTCTAATTTCTTTCCCCCTCCAGACATTTGCAAAAGCTCTTTTCATTCCCACCACACCTTTAGCGAGCACTAAGCCATTCTGTGTTTTGTTGCTCTTATCTCTTCTCTGAAAGCTTTTATTGACTGCATGTTGATTTTGCCTCCTCACCTTTTCCATTTCCTATCTAGCCTTTTTTTTCTTTTTTGCTGTTGTTGTTTCAAGGCTTCAGATCTCCGAGAAGTCCCTTGTGGAGCTATTTTGGATATTTCTCACCGCAGCAGCTGAGAACTCCTGGAAGAGCTAACGACAGGAGCAGTAATGAAAAGCACAGTTGGCTCCAGAATATGTTGGGATTGGGGGGGGTCAGTAAATTATTGAACTATCTGGATGAAGAATTCATATCCAAAAGCTATTTTGCCTTAGTACCTGAGTCTCATTTACATTTAAGAGCTGTAAGTTTTTTAGGAATGAGCTCTGAAGCTGCTTCTCTGCATGTTTCTTGCTTCAAACAGAGGGAAGAGCCTCTTCCCTTTTCATACAGCACATGGCTGCAAGTAAAAAGCGCTGTGGGCCAGCCTCCACACCAAACTGATGAGCAGTACCCGGTGATCCCGTCCAGCGATGAGTTTTTGTTTCTGCCCTCACGCCCGCACCGTGGCGGGCACCCACAGCAAACCTTTAACCGAGGCTAAACTGGGTGACCTGGCCGGTTTGCTCCGCTTTGCCTAAAACTGGGCACAGAGGCATCCCTTTCCCTTTCCATGCCCCGTGCACGGGAATTGCAGAGGGTCCAGGGTGGAGATTTGGTCAAAACAAGGCACTGGGGCTCTCCCTCCTCCCTTGTACGGTCCCCGTCTGCGTGACGGCGATGTGAAATCACCCTCTCCGCGGCCGTGGGAGGGGGATCCTGCCTCGGAGGTGATGGATGCACCAGTTTTTTTGGCTGTTTCGCTGCGCAGGTTTGCAGCCAGGACAGGGATCCAGCGGCTCGGGCACCGACAAAGGCAGGAGGAGCCGGCAGCGCACAGGCAAATGAGAGCGGCTACCTGTTTTGCTTTGACTGCCAGTTGCCGTTGGCTGGAGCAAGGGGCTTTCCGAATTGCTGATGCATGAAACCACTAGCAGCTCGACTTTGATCCCCGTACTTTGAAAGGAGTCTTGAATTTTCCAAAACAACCGACTCTCATCAGAGGTCAGAGGCAGCCGTGTTTGCCTGATTTCTCTTCGGTCAGGAGCTCTGCGCTGCGTGTTCGGAAATGCCCAACTTCCTCTAGTTTTGGAAGACTGGGCTTGTGGCTGCTTTTGGAAACAAACCACAGTGGCTTCCTGAGATGTTTTGGTGGCCGTTGGCCACCTTAGAGCCACGGTAACCAGAAGGGCTTTGTGCAGAAGCATTTCTGTAGCTCCTGAACGGAGAGGCGTAGGGTTGGCCACCCTTCCAGATTCTCTGGCTCTCCAAGCCTTGCCTTTCCTTGCTACCAGTCCTTTGGACATCAAAGCAGCTGGTTTGCTGAGGACCTTGCTCTGCAGAAAGGGGCTGGTGTTGCTCCCCACCATCGCCTGGTTTTTGCAAGGCAGAGAAAAGCTCTTTGCCCAGCTCAGGCAAAACCAGGAGAAGAAATGTAGAGTTTCTAGGTCACGCTGTTCTTGATCGATGAGGCAAAGAGAGAAAACAGGTTAGGAGACTCTGGAAACACCTAGCAGAGAGCATTGCACAGCCCAGAAGATCGAGTCCTCTCTCACATGCCTTGCAAACGCCTCGTCCGACCTGCCTCCTGCTGCGGCCAGGTCCCTTCTCCCAGGGATCTTGCTCTTTGCAGCCCAGCAAGCCCGTGGTTAAGCTGCTGCTTGTTTGGGGGAAGCGGAGAGGGGAAGGTTCACCTCCAAGCAAGAAGCCGTGACGCTGCATCCGTCCTATCTGCCCTGGCTCTCCGGAGTATTCCCAGGATTTTTCTTTCCATGCTCCGCTGGAGTCTAATCCTGCATGCAGAAAATTCCTCATGCTTTTTGCTCTTATTCCTCCAGGGCATCTGTTTTCTCTTCCATTCTGTCTGGCTGTTCAACAGCCTGAACTCAGTTACTCTAATCCCTCCATCTTCAGTGATGTTCTCAGCTCCACATAATAAATATTAACAGCTTACATGTATCTTGGGGTTCTTATGCAAGGACTCCAAATAGCTTTATAGTTCATATGCACATGGGGCTCACTTTATTCGCCAGCAAAATACAGCCACCGATGAGACAGCAGTTGTTTAGCAACCTACAGCGACAACACACAATAGTTAAGACGGGAAGTGAAGATAAATATCGTATCCATTTGAAAATCCAGGAGGGGATTGGAGTTGGCAGAATATAAGTCCTCGTGCTGAATTTTAGCCAGAATACTCCAAATAGCATTCCTATGCTTACAGAAAGAGCTATAGGATTTAAAATACCTAACCCATCCCTGGTGGTTTATTTACAACTCAAGTTAACAGCACTGACATTTTAGGATGCCAGCGACGCTCTTAACCGGAGAAAGGCGAGTCACTTGAGTAATGAACTGTACAGGATTACTCTAAAGCCCTTCCTCAGAATTTCTAGGGAAGGAAAAATCAGACTATTATATATAAACAACTATCTATTATCTATCAAACTGAAAAATATTTATATATTTTAGGCAGCTTCACCCTTCAGCTATCTCTGCCCCACGATGACAGGAGGCCAACTGCGGGATTTTTTTCCATGGTGCCACAAACCCTTCTGCTATCTCCTAACACTCTCAAAACTTCAATGTGGTGGAAAATAAAAGGGGAGAGGGAAGAAGAACACGTTCCTTCCTCTTCAGAGCACGGCAGCTGAGGGCGCTGAGCCTCTGGTTGACGATGCTGCGTTTCCCTCGCATGGTCCAGGGAACATTGGTGGCACGGAGCGGCACTTGCTCACCGCGTGCTTCTTCCCTATTGGAAAGTCCAGGTGTGCCAAAAGCAACCAAGTGTGAACAAAGAGGTGAACGGGAATGAACCAGCCCACGTTAGCTTCAGCTGATGCCTCAGCTGCTGAAGAAAACCCAAGCCCCAGGTGACTTGCCCACAGACCGTGTACCGGAGCTGAGCACTAACTGCCGGCCGTGACCCTGCCTGGCTATCCTGCCGCTATTTAAAGATTTTGTTATAAATGGGTGTGCTGCTCAGCTAATGGAGAGCTTAAAATAAAAAAAGTCCCCAGTGATCCTTCGGCGGCAGAGACAGCGAAGACCTCAGTTTTAGATGGCATCAAAGGCCCCCCCATAGCTGCAGACCCCCATTCCCCAAGGCAGCCCGAGAGTTTCCAGGTCTTCCTCCAATGGCTTATTTCCATCCCAGCCTGGGGTGGACACGATCCTGCCAAGCATTTTTTGGACACTGCCCTTTCCCAGTGCTGCAGAGCCCCCCCTGCTTGTGCTGGGACCATGAGATGGGGGGGGGGGCAGAAGGTGCAGACAGCTGCCAGCAAGGGCGTCTTGCCAACACCCACTCAGCCCCCTCCACCAGCACTGGGTGCTCCCCACTGGGTTACTGGAAAGGTTTCTCGGGAAGAGAAGCAAGGAGGGACAGAAAATTAGGGAATCGCCTGTCTCCCACCCAGGCACCTCCACCTGGTGAGGTGGTAACGGGGGTTTGGTGGGGGGGAGCAAGAGCACAAGCCAAGAGAAGGTTTTTGGGGCTGGCTCGGGACAGAGGCACTGCTTTGACTCCAGAGCAACGCACGCCCCAGCTCTGTACTGAAACCAGCCCCAGCGTGGCCTCCTCTTTTGATCAGCTCTTTCTGGAGATCCTCAAAGGCAGCGGGGAGTCTACAAAGCCATTTCCAGTCTTTGCTGGGTTTTCTCCACGTCCCTGGTGTGCAGCGAGGTGCATGTGGCTCCGGTCCTCCCCAAGAGCACCTTACAAGTCTTTGCATCATCTTCAGCCCTGCTGAATCCTCAGCACGCCGCTTCAGCTCAGCTGCCCGCTCACCTCGCTGCCGGCCCGTGAGCGTTGGGACTGGGATCTTCTCCCAGTCTGTCTCATCAGCCACAGCCTGAGCACCTCTAACGACCCTCAGCCAGCATCCCTGCTGCTCCTGTTCCAGGGACAGGACTTCTCATTTCTACCCTTGTCTCGCAGGGGGACAGCTCTTGAAAAATAAGATGAGCTGCCTATGCGGCAGACTTATTCTCCTATTCAGATCTTAATTTGCCAGCTCCTCTCCAGCAGTCTTGTGGTGCATAGCTGCAGTGTTTTTCTCTCTCTCTGCCTAGGACTTTACGTTTCTAGTGGTTTTGAATTTCACTACACTGCAAAAAGGCCCCTGCTCTTGTTTCTCCAGATCGCTCCAGTTCTGTCCTCTTCCATCCGCTCCTTCATTTTAAAGGGGCAGGGGAGAAGAGGTTTTTCCACTGTTCTTAGAGCCTGCATCTTCCTATCGCTCCCTAAGGACAATATTAAATACTGACACTCGCTCACAAGCCTCATTCCCCTGTACACAACATTCAGTCTGTTTCTTTGACCTGGACTCCTAAGCCATGGCGTACACAGCATGTACAGAAAACCTATTTTCCTCATCTTTTTTCCAGTGGCTGTACACACACAGCTTAGCATGATCCACCCGCTCCTACCCACTTTACTTTTTCATACTTCATAAACTGGTAATTATGCCAAAGGATAAGTTTGTTTTGCGTGATCTGCTTTATATAAGTGTGTTTGGCAATTCTTAAACTTTTATCTGGAGCATCCACATGCTGGAGTATTTCCCATTGGAACTGTTCTTGGTATAAGTTAGCAAATACCACAGATAAATGGGATGGGGGAATAAGCAAGAAAGACTTGTTTATACAGCTATCGAAATCCGTGCCAGGTTAGGGAATGCAGAATAGGATAAAACCTCTCCAACTCCATTTTAGTTTGCACCAGGATCGCACCATCCTCTTAAATACCCACACAATAACCTGGAAGAAAGGGTAGGATCCCCAGGTCAAACGACATTTTGGCACGGTCCTGGACAACCCGGCCAGGCTGGGCTCGGATACCTGAAATCCCTGCTCCTCACAGGGCAGAGGACACGGGTGAGGGACTGCCAGCCCCTGCCTCCATCAGCCTCAGAGACAAGGCACCAAACCTCAGGCGGGTCTGCTGCCTTCCCCTCTGCGCCACTGAACGCCGCTTCCCTGGCAGGGTTGGAAGGGTCTCAACGGTAGGTGCCTGTGCCAGCACATTCAGCACACCCAGCCTTCCTGGGAACTACAGGAGGGCAGGGAAACGCCGGCTTCCACAGGCAGCCCAGCAGCAGAGAGCCCCGCACGATTCACACGAAACCCCGCAGGGCAAAGCCGTGCCGGCGGGAGCTGGAGGGGGCAGCAGCGGAAAGCCACCCACCTGCGTGCAAGGGATCCTTGTTGCCACTTCCGAGGAAATGGGCTGGGCGTTTCTCACCGCTCTGATCCTGCCCACATATTTCTCAGCGAACTCAGATCTTGCCTCGGGGCATTTGGTGCTATTTGATTTATCCAAAGGGATAAATCTCCCTCTGCTCCTTTCTAAGCTGGCACGCCACAAGTGCCTTGAACCCACACGCACCAGGGCTTGGCTACACACTGGTCTGCTACTTCATCCTGATCCCTTCTTCCCATTCCCCTTGTCCTTCCTAAGCTGACCAGCCTGGAAGCAAAAATCTATCTGGGAAGGAGCGCAGGCCGGTTGCCTCACTTGCCTTTTTTCCTGTAATTCTCCTCTAGCCCTCTCTTGGCTTTGCCTACTGCCTTCTCACAGCTCCCCACAGAGGCACCAGCAGTGGTCATCCCCTCGGCCTCCCCGTCTTTGCTGGGGAAAAGCTCCTTCCCCGGGGAGCCAGGCCGAAGGGGAAGGCTGGAGCAGGGAGGGAAGAGGCTCGCTTGCCGCCTGCCGTCAGAAGCCTGAACTGAAGAGGAAGATCGGCCCTGATCCCGACGGTTCTGCCAACGGAGTCCAGGCCTCAGCTGACCCGATGCAGCATCCCTCCTCTCCTCGCTGCCCACCCCTCTGCTCCGACACGAGGGTGCACATCTGCATCTTCAAGGCAGCCGCATCACAACACAGCTTTGGTTCTATCCACGTGTGACTTCCCGCTGTGTGCTACCAGAAGCCTGTACAGGAAAAGCTGTGTTTACAAACTCCACCTGCCCTCTACAGTTTTCCAGATGGCCTGCATTAAAGGAAACTATGTGCATTTTGCCTACAAAAAACAATAATTGGAGTTTATAGTTTAACTCCAAGCCACAATCCAGCACCAAATCTCAGCAAACAAGCCTGGAACAAAGACCTTATGCTTTTAAGTCACCTGCAAGGGCTCGGGCCACTTTTACAACACAAGGTTGCCTGCTGCAAGGTGCAACCCCCTATTCTGGGGGATGAGAGGGTTTCACCAGGAAGAGCTGTCACACCCACACACGACACTGTAAGGAAGAGAGCAAGCCACATAGGTGCCAATGAGTGTAGCTATAAGTTATTTATTCTGCAAAATAGAGGTATCTTCTATGGAGTTGAACACTGGAATCACAGCATTATGAATCGAGTTGTGGAAACATTATGACAGCACACACACACACACGCAGGCACACACACGTACACCTACACACACACACACGCAGCCTTTGTACAGGCCCCTGCTCTTGCATTATCCCGAGGGAGCCCTCTCTGCACATTTATTTGCAAAAACCTGCAGCGAGGGTTGCGTTCAAGACCCCTTCCCCTATTCGCAGGGCTTCCGAGGGAACGAGGTTGGTCAGGATTGGGTGCGTGGCACAGGCAACGCGTGTCGAGCGCGCTGCACACGCTTCCCAGCCCAGTGTTCAGCACATCCTGGATAGGAGTTAACTCTGGGCAGAACACAGCCCTCGGCGGAACGCTCTCATTCTTGCCTCAGTCTTTGCTCACGCAGCCGAGCGCAGGGTGTCTGGAGGAGGCAGATTTCCACGTTAGGACACAGTCAGTGCTCCCTGCTCGCCATGGTCCATGTTCCAAAGCCGGTAAAACTCTGCAAAATCCACATAGGGCTCCACACGTCCATCTTCATCTGGCTGGAGTGAGTGGGTGGGTCGGGAGCGGAAGAGACCCCCGTCTGAACTTGAGCTGCTACTCTGCGTGTGAGTATTAGTTGACTGGAGCGTCACAGTTGGGCTTTGGCTATGGGGGGAAAGAGAGAGAGAGAACACAAGCATCTTTATTTTTCCCCATCTGATGCTTTGGACAAGAAAAGCACCAGAACAAGTGCCAGCTTCTTCACAGATCAAGCTATCCTTAGCAAACAGGTAAGAAGGTGCAGTCTCTTGCTCTATCAGAGCACTGGAACTGTTGAGGACTGCTTGGAATTAACAAACACCAAAGATATCTGATTCACATTTAACTGGAAGGCCTTAAGTACAACCAGGCGTCTCAGGAACAGAGGAAAGGAAGCAGGAAAAAAAATTGGAAAAAAAAAATTTAAAAAAAAAAAAAGGCATGCACTCTGCTGGCCTCCCCATACCCATACAGTATGAGCTTTACGGGAAGAGTCTGGCAGCAAGGAAAGCTATTCTTGCATGACCCGTGTTGCAGCCAAAGCAGCTCTAGTGCGTCAGCCTCATTGTTTCTGGAGCTACCAGAACACAATACCCAGAGAGCTCCTTCACTTTGCAGCGCGTACACACACCACCCTGTGCCAAAGGCTGAACCTGAAGCAGAGCCACTAACTAGCATGACCCTGCAAAGTGGATCCAAGTAGGATCCAATTCTGACCTTTATACTTTTTTTCTACCCCGGCCTCTGCCTGTGAGCAAGCCAACTTGTGCAGCGCAGCCTCTCCAGCAGCCTTAGAGGTGACCTGCACAGCCCTTCTTCCTTACAAAAATGAAGGGTACCCACACTCCCTCTGTGCATAGCACCCAACACACTTGGCATACAAGACCCAAAGAGAAGGGCTGCTCGCTGCCAGAGTGCCCTCCGCAAACAGCAGCAGATGCTGCTCCCAAGGCGTGTTCCCAGAGCTGGCTTCAGAGCTGCTCGCTTTACTCATTCCCGCTCCTCACACACTCGCTTTCCAGCTAACACGTTATGCTGGCTGTCAATACTGCAGTCAGGAGGGCCGCACTCCAGATAAAGGAATGATTGACAGGTAACTGACAGGTGTCTCTCTGCTTTTCAACCACTTTACACAGTGTGAGGTGCGGGGAAAATCTGTGGGTAGCAAGAGAGCAGGACTTTTACTTAGTGAGGGTGGGGGTGGCTTCATCCAGAGTTGAGCTGCTGTGGGCACCGTTGACCATCTGGCCTTGGGAAGGCATGACAAGAGACAGCGTGACGCTCGTCTTGCTTGTGCTTTGGGAGCTGGAATATGGCACAGAGACTGGGTAGATACGGCCTCCTGAGAAAGGAGAAAACAAGAGTTATAAAATGCAGTTGAGACATGAGTGACTGGGGGTATGCAGCAGCAAAGAAAGGCCAAAGAACCCAAGGATTTGTATTAAACTGCCTTTCTTAGATGCTATACTGTATTCTGTCAAATTGTCACAGACTCTATGTCTCAGAAGCCAATAATCCCTTTAATAAGAAAATTCCTTCTACATCGAGTATCTCTTCTTCCAATGTTAGGTCAGTGCTGGATCGATCAAGAGATCTTATCTTCCACCCTCCATTTTGTTTCATTCTCTCCCCAACATACCTTGCGTTGGTGTCAGCGTGGGCTGGCTCATCTCACCCAGGGGGTACCCAAAATTCCTCACAAGCAGCGTCATGTCTTCATGCCGGGGACAGAACTTGGACCGTTCCCCACCACTGGCAAAAGTGTCGCAGTGGATCCGCTTAACCCGGTCCACTACTGCTTGTGCCACAGCATCCAGCAATGTCTGCTTGGCAAACTCTGTGGCTATCATGGCTGCAATTTCCTGAGCAGAGAAGGCGGGGGAGAGGGGAAGACAGAGGAAGGATGTTTAGGAGATTTTGGAGGAAACCTTTTCCTGCTTTCTGATCTAAGAGTTTTATGGCAATTCATCCGACTGTGATGCTTGCCAGTCTCACCTGCTGATATGTGCCCTTGTGCCTTGATCATCCCATTCCATTTAATGGGCTACTCCTAAGGGACGGGCAGCTGCCTAGAAGAACCAGCCTGGCAAAGCAGCTCCCGTATTATTACAGACTGGAATGGGGCGGCACAGGCGTTCAACCTGGCCAGCACACACAGGACAGATGAGGAGGAAAGTCTGTATGAGAGCAGCTGACACCGCCGGAGTGAGTCAATAGCCAAGGGAATGTTTCCCCTGTGAGCAGGCTCACCTGGTTGGCCTGCCCAGGCCCGTGAGCTGCCTCCAGCGCTTTGTAGAGCCCTTCAGACATAAGCACCAAGAAGCCAGTCACCCCATCCAGTGAGTGCCCTCCGTGGATTTCAGGCTCTGCTATGATGGGCTTAGATTTAGCAGCACTGGAAAGAGACCATGTTATTTAGTATTCAGTGGTGATGCAGTAGGTGAGAACAGAGGGGTCATGAAGAAAAGAAGGGCTTGAAACCACAAAATTGAGTTTTTCTGACCTGAGCAGTTCAATATCAGTATAGCCGTATTTGACTTTGTAATCTCCAATGCGCCGAGTGCTTTCCTGCCCACGAATAGTTCCCACTTGTTTTATTTTCCCTGCATCCAAGCCTGCCAGATTGAAAAACAAGGAAGTTTAATTGACTTTGGGAAACTTGCAGGACTTCCTCTGGTTACACTGTCAGGAATGAGAGAAGAAATACCCACAACTAAAGAGAATTCTAACACAAAAAGAGATGCCAAAGAATCATCAGGAGCCCAACAGGGAGAACAGGAAGAGCAGTTTGCTGTGTTCCAAGGGACACCTTTTCATTAGTTGTAATCTGGGAAGGAGAGAGAAGGAGAGAGATGCACACAGCCTGACACGTGCACTCTGAATGCAACAGCTGGCCCTGAGACAAAGCCCACATCCTGGTCCAACGCCACTGGTGGCAGCTGGCCTGGGTGTACAGGCATTCACTGAAAAGGCAGGGAACATCTCCGCCTGTCAGCTCTGGACTGTGCAATGGGAGAAGGCAGGAAGGAGGAGAACGTATGTGAAGGATTCTGCTTTTACTTTTGCCTGTTATTGATCCCTGCTCCTAAACGCCACATCACGATTTCACTAATACACTAGATTGCAGAGGGAGAAAAGGAGAGCTATCTACACGAGGCACTGAATTTGCTCAAGTGCTCAAACTGATGTGGGCTATTCCTAAAATAAGGACAATGACCAAACAAGTATTTATCTAAATAAATTTAAGGTGCTATACCTCTGGCAGGGGCTAGGAGGGAATCCCATCTTGGGGAAGGTTCTAAAAGGGACTATCTGGGTGCAGCTACTATTTGAGGCAGGACTCAGCAGATGAGCCATTTACCTGGTCTGTTCTGGCAGTTCCCCTTTCCTGGTTATACCTAGAGCTAACAGGCAAAAAACATTATTTTGAGATTTTATCTAGGGATGACTGTCCTCAGTACAAGGTGAAGGCAGAGGTCCAGCTGAAACTCTCCCTCTGAGTCAAACCAAGCCTCACTGCACAGATGGCTCCACACCTACCCCAGCAGTAAGACACAACTCTGCCATCTGCTGCAGACCAAAGCTGACTCATCAACATGGCCTGGCTCATTTGCCAGCTCTTGGCAGGGGGATACACGCTATCGACAGACACAAACACAGGGAGGCTCGCAGAACGCCAGAGAGGTTGTGTCTAAATCACAGCAACTCTCCTGGAGCACCAAACAAGCTGCCATGTGCTGGGTGAAGAGTCACAAAGGCATAAGACCCTTCCCCCAGGAGAGGTGTGACACAGGCACCATTGTGATAAACGCTATCCCCCCTACCTCTTATCACTCTGCTTCAGCCTAGCCCTACAACAAACTCCTTTGGGCTCCCAAAACGGCCTGTGCACACTGGCTTGTTCCACAGGCTTTCCCTTCTGCTGGGACTGCCAGCAGGAGAGCCACTGCTGTGCCAAGTTAAGGTCAGTATTTCAAGCAGATCCCTGTTCTGCTGTGGACTGCAGCTAAATTCTGCATTTTTGGCAGCAGAAAGGCAGTCAAACGGTCTCTTTCCCTGGATTCTTGTATTCAGTCTTCTGTTTCATAGCACATACCACTACTGCAGGAGTATGAGTAAAAGAGGAAGTGGAAGAGAACTAGAAAACAAGACCCAGCAGCAGAAAATGACCACATCAACAGCCTCACCAGATAAGAATATATCTACCAGGTGAACCTAACGAAGAATGCCAAGTTAGATCTACCTAAACAAAGTTAAGAACATAAGTATCTCAGTAAGAAGAATTCAGTACTAGCAATCACACAAGTGGCCTGGGCTAGTTCTAGACCAAGAAAGAAAACATGTCAAACACTGTAAAGGAAAAGGGAAATTGCCTAAAGCAAAATGTCAGCCTTAAGAGTTTGATAGTTACTGATATAAGAGCAGTAAATGCCAGTGCTTGGCCTGGCTTTGTCTGAAGCGTAGCTGCTTTTTTTGCAGCAGCTTGTACAAAGGCATATTGAAATGCACCATCCCGAGGGTGCGGCATCACACAGAACTTAACCCAGCATAACTGTGGTTTACCTCCAAAGGAGCAGTCATATACTGTCCATCCTGCTTCTACCCTCTGGCTGCGTGTTTCCACTCCTGCCTTCCTATCAACTCCAGCAATCACACAGCTGGAGGGCAAATCAATGTCAGTTTGGCAGTCAGACACAAAGCTAACACTCAAAACTTGAAAAGAAAGGGTAGCTTTCTGCTGGTTCAGTGAGCTGAACTTACTCTGTAGACTCACAATGGCTAGATAGGCAGAAAAAGAAGGGACTGAACCAGTCATCTGAAACCACAGTAAGCTTCTTTTTGTGGTCATTTATTGTTTCCAGCGGCTTGAGTCATTCCTGGTGCCCCAGATTAACAGAGGCATGCAATGTTCTCAGATAAGAACATGAAACCCAACACTCACCCAGCTGGGAGAAGCGAAAAAGTTCATCCTCATTCTCTGTCGTATGGTCCACATTGAGCTGAGTCACCTGCAGCCCATCCACCGTGGACTTGCATAACAGTGCCCGATTGGTACCTGCAGTGGGAGCAGCGAGATGAGGCACCAGATAGCTCTGCCGTTAAGAGGGAGAACATATCCAAATGGAAAAGGAACAGGAGAGGGGAATAAACACAGAAAAGAAGAGAAAGGCTCATGTACTGTCTCAGCATGTTCTCCAAAAAGTAGCCTTGCTAGCAGCATAGTAGGCCTGCTAGGCGGCTCTTCATCCAGGCCTGAGCTGGTATCTCACAAGAAAGCTCTCCATGTCTCAGTGAACCTGCATTACTGCCTCTCAACCCATTTTCCCTCTGTTCTTTGGTCACACACATCGCATCAGCCAACATCTGCAGAGATAAAGAGCCGGGCTGATTTCCTCCTGATATCACTCCTTGGCCACAGACCAAAGAAACCATCCCCCACATTCAAATTTCTTTCACTTCCTAGAACGGCAGCCATCCTCAGAAACGCCTAGACTGAGCTGCTGACAAAAAACAACTCACCCACATTGGCGATATAGAGTTTGTTGTTGAGAACAACAGCCACAATAGCCATGGCTCCTCCAGAGATCTCCTGCTCTACAACCTTCAATCTCTCCACAATCTTCTGGTACTGAGGAGGCAGCTGGTGGTGAGGGACACCCTGAAACCCAAAATGAGGGGAAAGCTTACACACACAGTCACCGCAGCTGGAATCAAAGTTCTGTAGGGAGGGGACTCGTCTTGGCGTGTCTTAGCCTCGTGTCAAGCCTGTGCAAGACATACAATTATTTGTTCAATCCTAACAAATGACACGGCTGATAAGGTTCTGGAGACGTCAGTCCAGTTCACCTGAAGAACAGAATCCACACCTGCCCAGATGCCATGCAAATTTGAGGCCTTGCCTCTCATCTACATCACATGGCTTTGTCCTGGAAGAGCCACATGTACAGGTTGAACTCCTCTCCGTGATATGTTCAGCTCCTTACTAAGGTAACCAATGATGGGTCTAAGTAGTGCCAGTACGAAGAGCGGGAACTCTGGGAAATGGACCAAGACACTTGCTTCACTTCATGCAAGCTCCCAGAAGAGAACCACCAAGAAATAATATTCAATTGCAGCCTCCCTTGGACCAGACTGACTAATATGCCCAAACCTCACCAAGCAATCTGAAAGGTGGGACCTCCAGCAATCTCTGTTCTTAAGGCTACATATTACCTCTGGTAGCTGGGACTGCAAGCTGGCCTTCTCTGCCAAGGCATCGTCAATGGACTCCAGGAAACTTCTTTCCACCACATCAAAAGCCTAAAAAAAGGCCATAAGGAGAATCTAAGCTCTTAGTGAATGCCTACAGACCTCTGGGGCTACCCATCCCCACCTCCCCAAGACTGGCTCATAAGAGTGGATGATCACTGTATATACAGACATTCAAGGATCACTACATCACATTGAAACACAATTATTTCAGCGCAACTAGTTAACAGCTTGTAAAGACAATCTGCAACAACTCAAAACAGGAGACAACAACATAAAAATTACATTCACAGCAATGTCAGAGACCTATCTGATTTTGTGTGTTGATTGTAAGAACTTGCCTATCACTCAAGAAAGTGCACTCACAAATCCATCTCCCCACACGTTAACTTCCCCCTTTCACTCACTGTCATCTCCTTCACAGGCTGACTTGTTCCTACATGTCCAGTGAAAATAAGCTGCAGCTTCCTGCAGAGCTCTCAGCACTGTGCTGAGAGAGCCAGGGGGACAGATGGGTATGAGGTGGGAGTGAAACAAAGCGCTATAGCTGCTCAGGATGAGTGCAGTTGCAACCATTGGCAGATGTTTCCAACCCCCACAGAAACCAGATGCCGCTCCCCTGGTGGTAAAAAGAGGATGTGGGTAGTGTGAGAAGCTGGAGCTGTTCCCAGCCAAAGCTTCTTTACCTGCAGCAGAACTCGGCGCACATCAGCATCGCTGTGATCTGCATGTAGCTGGCCCAGCAGCAATTCTGCAGAGAGCCTCTGACCCACAAAGTTGGTGACTCGGTTGCCGTCATAGCCGTTGAAGACACCATAGAGGTAGCAGTTGTTCTCACTCCTGTCAAAGAGGGCAGAAGCAAAGAGGTCACAGATGTCTCTGAGACACAGACATACACAACAAGTTCCTCCAGACACCTCCTGCATGCTCAGGCCCCACCCTCTTCTTCTGAGTCAAACTAAATACCACTTTTACCTGCCCTTGTGTCTGCAGGAGTCTGTGTCCCAGATGCAACCCACTTACCTGAATTTTAACCAGTTATCTTCCAAGGGGTGACCCTCTGTCCCCTTGCCATCTGCAGTGTAGGAACGGTTTGGAGCTGAGCCCACCCCAGAGAGATGGCAGGATGGTAAGTCATCTGTCCAACTGGGCTGCTGTTCCTGGGAGACAGATAGAGGAAAGAGACCATGTAAACCCCAATCAGCCTGAAGTGAGGATCCTGGTCCAGTACAGGTTACAAGTCCATCCCCACCCTCTTCTCAACCCTTTTCCCTTTGCTAACGGGGTAGCACACCACCCCATCCAATAACTTCATATTCCCTGCTGCAGAACTGGATCACTTACCACCTCCTTTCCCTCTGAAGCTGAGCTCTGGCTGCACCTCCAGCTCTTGCTAACAAGAAACCAGAAGTGAAATTTGCACCAGAGTTTTACACTGGATACAGCACAGCACTAGCTTAGCTATTCATTTGGTGAATCAGACCCTCACGCATCTGTGGCGCAGGAGTACGGGGAAGGCTCCGGTCTCCCGCCAGAGTACGCTCACCCAGGACAAGGGGACTGGGGCCCTGTTGCTGCCAGCAATTAGAGACATCCCCGGGGCCGCCATCTCCCTGGTGCACACTGCCAGTACACACACACACACAGGGCCTGCAAACGCCAGCTGCCCCCTCACACAGCTGAGCACCCCAAGCAACACAGGCACGGCCCCCCGCCAGCCACCTGCCGCCCCCCACCAGTCCCACAGCGCTGCAGAGCGGCAGGCCAGCCCAAAGTGGGGATCGATGACCCCCCCGCAAGCTGGGACCTCCCTGCCCTCAGGCGGCACAGAGGGCGGGAGGGCAACAACCCACCCCCTCACTGAGGGGGGTATGATCCCGGCCCGCGCCGGGCCTCCCCCTTCCCACACGGCACTGCGAGGGGGGGGACGGACGAGGAGGAGGAGGCCCGGGTACCCCCTCGCACCCACCTGAGGGGGTGCGTGTGCACGGAGGGGGGGAAGGTGCCACTCACACTCTGCAGCAGACTCCTCCTCTGCGCCGCCATCTTGGAGCAGGAGCGACCTCCTTCCCGCCCGCCCTTCTCCTCCAGAGCAAACGAGTCCGCCGGATAGAGCGGCCGCTCCTCAAAAGCCCACCTCTCCGCCTGGCTCCGCCCACCTGCCTGAGGAGGGCCACGCCCCTTACCCCCGCCCGCCTCGCCCAATGGGCGAGAGCGGCGGGCTGCGCTCGAGCGCAGGGGGGCGGGCGCCACTCGCCCCTCCAGGCTCCGCCCCCCGCGGTGAGGCGGCGGCGGCTCCCTCACGGTGGGTGTCCGAGCCCTGACATCGCGCTGGGCCGTCGGCCTTGAGGGCACTCGGAAACGTGGCCTGAGCGATGCTGGTGGAACCCTCTGGGGCTCCCGAAGTGGTACCCTGGAGAAGAGTGTGCTCCCCGTTCCCCCCAGACACACTGCGGACCCTGTGGTGTAGGGGAGTCTGCGGTGGTGCCCTGGTGTGATGCTTGCCTGCGTGGTCAGCGTGCATCCCTGAGGAGAGAAATCCCACAGACGTGAAATATTTTTAAATTTCCCTGTTGTTACCCCTTCCTCTGGTCTAGGGGGAATGGAGACATCTCCATTTCTTACCTTGCGGCCTTTGGTTGTGTGAGAAAGAGGCACCTTTTGGCCACTGCTGCAAGCATGTGCGGAGGGGAAGGCAGGAGGGGCAGGGTTGTGAGGATGCTGTGAAATGGGGTCACCCTGAGTGCCAGAGAGCCCTGAAGGACCCTGGTGTTGAAATGTTTTTGTTAGCACTGTGTCATGTTTTGTGCAACCGCTAGGGAAGACCAAGCCCAGGTAAGCCCAAGCTATCAGCTCTCAGCCTCACTGCTGCTCTGTAGATACCACAAGAGGCGTCCATTTGTCTCAGCTTGGAGTCCGTCTTCTGCCGAGGCGATCCACAGCCCTTTCCCACCCTCTTTTGCAGGCCATAACAAGGATGTAGTGGGACCATGCCCTCAGGCCAGCAATGGGAAGGTGTCTAGAACAGCTGACAGGTTGTTCTCAATACCCACTGCAGTTCAGAGCAGTCCTTGGTAGTCTTGAGTCAGGCACAACAGTAAAATGGCTTGTGTGCCTGCCTGAACAATACAGACAAAACCAGAGATCACTGATTTTGCTCTTTAAGATCCTTTCTAGGCTGAGGTAGGCTGTTTCAAGAGGGACAGTTTCCATTAAATCAGCTCAGCTGGAGCAGGCAGGAAGACACAAGAATCATTCCCACCACTTTCTTAACATTGTAAGTCAGCAGAAGATCCCTCCGGGTGTGTGAGTGGCATATCCTGAAGTGAGTGATGGCTAGCAGACAGGCTGCGGCAGCAGGGGGGCTTGGGGAAGAGCACGTTTACCTGTGCAAATCGAGGCTGAAGGGGCTCCAACATGAGAGACGTGCAGCTTCAGTCATGTGTAACAGTGCAACTGTGGTGAGGGTGGGACTGTTAAGTAGTCTTGACTTCCAGCAGTGGCTTGATACTCTTTTAATGACATCTTTGTGGCAAATAGATTAGATTCAGATGCACTTCAGAAATAATTGCCAGTTAATTAACCTCATTCTATGGAACGATGGTTTTTGCTGCAGGGGATCCTGCCGGAGGATTCCAGCTCCCTTTCCTGTAAATCTTTTGTCTTTTGTTTTGTTACATCTCTTTCTTCCAAATATATAAAGATTACAGATCCTTCCCCTTCATGCAAGGCTCACAAATACTCAGCCATTCAAGCAGACGGAATTACAGTACACAGGCAGAATTACTTTTTTAAAGGTTATATTGGCCGAAGATAGAAGAAAATGCTAAATTTAGAACCTCAGTCTACAAACAAGTTTCTGCATGTTTAGCTTTCTGTATAAGCTTGGTCTCACTGATGCCATTTGGAGTATTCCTGTGGGTACAAATAATTATAGGAATGGGTCTTGAGTCTGCATGAAAATTAAAAGTAGGATTTAGTACTGATAAAGATTTTTTTCTTACCAGTATCAAGAAGAATTCCTGATGCTGCAGAAATATGTGTAGAACAGCATTGTCCCTGTCATTAAAAGCAACAGGTGAGTTTCTCTGCTTCAAAACACGATGTCACTTTTTCAGCATTGCAGCAGAAGCTTATGCTTATTTAATGACATTCAAGGTTGCAGTCATGCACCTTGATGAGCACAGGCAGACCCTGTCCTTGCTCAGAGCGCCACTGAAATCAGCAAGGCTTCGGGTGTGCTCAGAGGCTGCCAGCGTGTATCGCACTGCAGGACTGGGAATTTAGGGGTCATTTCTGTCTTATATCCATAAGTGAGTCCTTTTGAGACTAAGAAGAGTGGAGTTTGTGTGTGGTGCAATAGGGCAGAATGTGATCTCAACCAGAGAGCAAAACAACTTTCCTAAAGATAGGAGATAGAAAAGCTGCCACTTTCCTTGTTTGTACAATGACTAGTCACCTCTTGCCGTTAAAAACGCGCCCTGTTCCTAATTTAAATGTCTGGCTTCAGCTCATAGTCACTGATCTTTGTCATTCTGGTTTATTTTTTCCTGCCCGTTTGGGCTGGAACAGAGACCTGGTGCAAAACATTTTTTTCTTGGTGAAAATAGTTGTGCCAGATTCTGTCTGGATATTCCTGTGGTTCTGTCACTGAGCTTCTGCCCCTAACATTGAGTGAGGCAATTAACTACTTGGTCTGCAAAAAGTGAATAGTAAGATTTACCAAACGAGGCTGCTTCCAGTGCTAAATGCATATTTGTCCAGCATTTCAGAGTCCTCCAAAGAAAAGTGCTACCAAAGCTGGTGTGCTGGTTCATGAATATCTGCTCACAGAGACTGATCGCTTCATGTAGCACTTGCAAGACGAAACACTGCACCGAGAGAGTTTTTGTTGGCTGTATTGATCAAGCTTATTTTATCCTTTGTTTTATTTATGCTTCTTACCTTCTGTTAAATCCTCTCAGAAATTACCATGCTGTATTCTCATGCAGCCAAAATCTCTCCAAGAATGCAGGATATTGGTCACTGAACTTCATCATCCATGCACCAATAAATTAATTATATGATTCAGTGACTACCAGATCCACAGCTCCCTCTCTCATGTTAACCTCCCACATTTCTCATGCCTCCCTCTCTGTCTCCCCCTCTCTCTTTTTGTATTGTTTCTCACTGCGTCTCTGTCCCCAATGCTAGGGATTATACACACGGTATCTCTGGTGCCAAGCTGTACTGCTGCCTCCCTGTTTTTACTAATGTTTTCTCTGTAGAAAAAGAAGAAACATCATCACTGCTGGGCTGCTGGATAAAAGATGAACAACAAGATTGAACAACGTGCCGATGCTTCCCACAGGCACAGATGCCCTCATGCTCCTCGCTCCTCTGCAGGCCACTATTTCCAGGCAGGCTGGAACAGCAAAGAAGTAGCGATGGAGCAATGGAGAGAACAAGCATTAAGGAAGGGCAGCTGGAAAGACCAGTTTCCTTCCCCCCAGCACCCTCCAGAGAGTTGCAGAGCCAATGTGGAGAGCTACTGCCAGGGGAAGGGGGAATGGTGAGGGAGGGCTGATCCCCCTGAGCACGAAATATCGCTGCAAAACAGAGTTTGCACAGAGCTTTAGGCCAGCTGGATTTCTGAGGGAGGGAAATGGGGTTCAGTTGTGCCAAAACATATGATCTTATTGAATTCTTTGATACACTAAACAAAGTCTCATCCCCTCAAGTCCTGGGATTATATGAACTTTTTTAAAAAAACAACTTTATAATAGAATTATGTTTCTAGATGTCATGGCTGGAGGAAGAAGCTTCAAAACATGACTCATAAGAGCTTGAAATACCAGAAAGCAAAATTCAAGAGATTTCAAATGATTAGAAGACACAAACAAACTAGTAAAGTTGGAGTCTTGTTCATCTTAAATGCTTGCTTTTGGCAACATCTTGTCTCTCCAGTTTTTAATGCCACCTGTCGCCAACTCAGACATTTGCCTTTCTGTGGGCATGATATCTCCACACTTCAATCCCAAAAGCTGGGACTGTAGGAAGGGTCTTTGTCCAAACAAAGATTAATCAAGAAACAGATGGGTCTATCAACACTTTGGCATGAATCCGATGTGAAGCTACGGCGTGTTTGTGCTCCCTGAGAGGCAAGACAGTTTGGAGGACTGGATAGAGCCTCTTCACCATCATGTGCCTCTGCTTACCGTCCTCGGACTGCACAAGGGTTGGGAAATGTGATAGCTGGGTACTCGGGTGACAGGCTCATTAAAAGGGGATGAGAAGGAAGCTTTACCTAAGCATTGGCATGGGATTTTGAATTTTATTTTTATTGCAGAGCCCGTTGAAATGAGATCCTTTTTTAACGGTGGTCTATCAATTACTGACACCCACTGTCGGCAGTGCCCTGAGAGCTCGTTTCCCAGGATTTGATTAGGTTTTGGAAACATGTGCTATGCCCGACACGTGAGCAATGATCACACACAGATGAACAGAGGTAAAGACACCCCAAAGGAATAAACAGATCTGCTTCCCCGGGTGTGGAAATACAGATGTTTATTTTCATACAGGTTTGTATCCTATATTCCCGTATGTCCCCCATCCACACCTCCTATAGCCGTATCCCTTTCAGAGTGAGAGTCCACCTCTAATCTGGCATGTCAAGCTCCTTCTCTCGTTTTCCTACTGATTAGGAAAGAGACACTTGACGGTATGTGTGTGATCTGAAACTTAGGCCAAGCAAAACAAGCAACCATTAGCTCCCCCTGAAATATATATCTCAATAAGGGCAGTTCTTTAGGTCTCTTTCCTCCATTCAAGCCACCGACTGTCACTAAACTTGCCGGCTGGCCATGCAGGAGCACAGGAGCCGTGCTCTTACAGCAAACTAAGGTAAAAAAGCCATCCCTCCCCAAAGAAGAAAATCCAGACCATTTTTTTCCATATAGTTTGGTTATTTTGGACGTCATAACTTTATTGAGACACCAGTAGTTACCACCTTCACTTTGTTAACCACAAATATATAGGACATTGTAAACACAGGTGCCGAGGTGGCGGGGTTCGCTGTAGTTGGATTTTGGATCGGACGGGGGCGAGGGGAGGAGGGGTGAAGGGACACTCGGGCTTAGACAAGACCACTCAGGGGATCCTGTATGCGGCAGGCCATCCATGAGTCATCGTATATACGTATATATGTATAGCTTTATATTATACATCTTTTTAAATATATATATATAATATATATACTATACACAGGCAGTAATGCGGCAGGGGAAGGGGCAGGGCAGCCCAGGCGGTGTTACATACGGATGCCACGCAGGCAGCAGGGAATTGTCTGGATGGACGGTTTGGACTTGCTGCGTGAAGTGACCTCGCTGGGCTCCTTGCCTTGTACCTGCTCTGGGGACGAGGAGCCGAGACTCCTGTGGACCCCCCCCCCCCCCGCAACGCTGCCTTCCCGGGTCCTCCCAAGTGCTTGCGAGGGTGCAGGGACAAAGATGCCTCCTCCCCTGAGGGAAGTGCCAGGAATAACGCGGAGGGGAAGGGTGTGCGGTGAGGTGACGAGCAGTGCGGGGGGGACGTGGGTGAGCCAGGGATGGGGACACGTCAGGAGGCTGAAGCCACAGGCGGAACTGAGGCAAAGTTTCATCATCCCTTTGCCCTTCACAGCCGTTACTTCCACAAACCAGTCCCTTACTTGGGGGCTTCGCAAGATAAGAAGACATCAAGAGGCCATTGCTCACAACAGGGGATGCGTAATCCTCTGTAATCCGAACAAATGGCAGAGGGGAAAGAAAGCCGCCTTATCCTTTTGCTTATACAGCCTTCCCTCTGATCTCCTAATCCCTAGAGTGAGGCTGATCTCACCCACGTTTAGCATCTAAAAGGGACATGTTCCAGCCAGCTGCTCAGGTCTTGCCTATGATCACCAGAAACAGGCAGCACCTTATCAGAAGCGCCTAAGATAAGATAACCAACCCTTCGGGTAGGTCCGGATCTCTCATCAGCTGCAGAACCAGCCAAATGCCACTGGAAATTGCATTTTAAAGAGCTACATGCAAACAAGGAGAGTCCCGCCCCCAGGTCTGTCACCACCAACCCTCCACTGCAAAGGCTGAAAGCATGGCAACCCAAGGAGAGTACGTCTTCTCCCATGAGCAAAAGCAAGAAGTTGCCCAAGTATCTATGTTGCAGTGTCCCCTGCCATGCCAATGCTTTTCCTACGACAAAAAGCAAGGAGACGGACAGAAGGATGGGCAGTAACCCAGGATGAGGCCACCCGGCTCATGTCTCACTGAAGTGCCGGCTCTGAGCGGGGAGGCTCATTCCTACGTCAAGCCCACCAGAGCCCATCAGCTGGTTACGTGAGGGAAGCAAGCCAGAGAGGATAAAGAAAAGCTTGCTCATTATTCAGCCCCAAATGGTGTTTAGCCGTCTACAGAACGCTGATGGGAGAAGGGCCATGTAAGATGCCCCTGTGGTACACCCCAAAACAGAGACCCAGGGAGACCCCCCACGCATGGTCCGCACCTCTCCCCATGCGCCTGGTCCCTCACCGAGAGGGGACAAGTGATGGGCAGTTCCTCCCCAAAAGTACAACACATTTTTGTGCTGAGAACTAGTGATTTATAGCCTCCTTCTCCTCTTGGTTGTGTCCCCCCCCCAAATGAAAGCATTAAGGATGACACAGATGAATCTGGGTGAGTACAAGTAGTTTTCCTCCTCCTCCACCTCGTCATTTGTTCTTTCCTCTCCCCCGGCAGGAGAGACAGACTGGAGGGAGCTCCCCCCACAGCCACCATCATAACGAACCTCTCTCAATAAAGTAACCCCCTCCCAAGCCTAAATATTAGGCTGAGCCCACAGAAAAAGAAGCCCAAGGGGCTTCCCTCCAAAAAAATACCCCTCCTATTTACAATATTGCTTTTGCTCACAGCCACAGAGCGAGGGATGTGTGCCCAGTCCCTCCTGGTACATCCACAGGGCTAGCTGGTCCCCCTCTCCCATCCTCACCCGTGGTTAACCACCAGCAAGGGGGGGGGCAAGCCATGGGGAGGACGAGCCATGGGGACAGCCACCGGCAGCACAAATCTGCTGGGAAGAGCAGGTAGAAACGGCGCCTATATACAGCTGAGACCAACTGCCCCTGTTCCCTCCCGGGGCTCGCAGCTCTGCTACGGTTTCTACCCCTTCCCCATCGCTGTGGGGCAGCTGGAGAGAAGGAGGGGGAGGACTGGTAACCTCGGTGTCCTCCAGATGAGATGTTCACAGGACCACAGGCCAGACCTCTGTCCCATCCTCCCGACTCCTAAGGGTGCTACGGGGAGTAGGCTGGACGGTCAGGGGGAGCACCTATGGATTTTTGGATCTGCTCCTGATCTCTGCTACTTGGGGCCAGTGTTGCGTGGAGCAGGGTGGCTGCCTGGGGGATGGAGCTCCTCACTGCTGCAAGGCGTACCCTGCTTCTTGTGCTTTGGGATGTCTGTGCTGGGGAGAATTGCTGAATTATTTCCCTCTAGGGACCGTCTTCACACATAGACCTTACTTCTATCCTGGAATAAAAGAGTGTGCTCCCACAGCTGTGTCTTTACTTGAAGCAAAACCAGGAGGAGTGGGGAATAATGTCCAGACGAGCTCTATCTGAGAGTCAGTACTGCCACCTAGGTGAGGCTTTAAAGACAGCCAGAATCTGAGATGCTGCAGAAGACGCACTAAGGTATAGTCTACATAAAGTACAGTAAGACCAGTTTTCGGAGAGCTCCGTCTGGCCCCAAGCAATTCTCTGCATACCAAGACCTTCCCCCCATCTGAGTGAGAGGGAAAGCGCAGCCGCGCAGGGCAGGACCCTTCCCTGCTTGGCTGCAACCCCGGGCAAGAGCCAGACGCACACTGGCCGTCCCAGCAGCAGTATTTCTTTCCTGGGGGAGTCCTGCTCCATTCCTGTGTGCTGCAAAGACGGCATCAGCAAGAGGCTTTGCACTGTGGTAGCAGAGGAATGGAGGAGGGTTCAGCAGGACCTGAGGAGCAAAACTGGCTTTCTTCTCCTCCTCCTGCCCAGGGTGAAATGGCAAAGCTCTCCTCTCCCCCTCGAACCAGCCCAGCTGGGGATGAGGGCTCTCGGGACCCCCTAGAAGCCCACCTCCTCCATCCTTCCTCCCACAGGCACTGCGTCTGGGGGCCGGGGACTGGGCATGGCTCCCCTCCTGCCTCACCAAACGCTGGTCTGAGAAGAGTGGCGAGCAGGACGTACAGGCGAGGGGAACCACCTCCACCTCAATCCAAGGGGGCTGGGGAAGGAGAATCTCTCCTGGCACTGCCCCTCTGCTCTGCTGAGCCTCTTGCTGTAACCTACAGACATGCCTGTGGTTTTTCATTGTACCTGCAAATCTTCCTCCATCCCATTTTATCTCTTTGTGCCCCTCCCCATACCCCTTCTCCCCAAAACCCTCTAAAAATAAAGCACTCCTCCCCCAGTAGCGTGTGGCAGAGAAAAGCCGCCCTGTCTTTGCACAGGGGACGCCGTTCCCGCTCCCCTCCAGCCCCCCTGGACCCTTGCACTCCCGCACACTGACTCCAACACCGTCATCCCTCTCCCTGAGCCACCAGGCCCTCCAGCCCCGTGCGGATGGTCCCACGTCTACTCCAGCCTTTAGTGACACCGTCTCTTCTAGGAAGGTCCCCGGTCCCTCTCACACCTTCCCTTCTACCTCCAGCACCCTCTCCCCTGCCCTGCTGGTGCCGCAGCCTGTCTCCTGCCCACCGGCCAGACTCTGCCCTCCGCAGCAAGGCAGGAGGGAGAGGAGGGACCTTCCTGTCACAATGCGGTGACAGATTTTGGAAGAATTTGGTTCCGGCAGGTAGTTTTAGGGGGGGAGGAGAAGGAAGAGGTGATGGGGAAACCTTTTTTTCTTTTTTTTTTTTTCCTTTTTTAAAAACGATAAATAAAAACAGATGACCCAGAAGGCTGGAGCATAGCTGAGAGCCACCTCTTGTGCCACTACGCACGTCTCTGGTTTGTGCCTTGGCTTTCTGCCGGCAGCGGGAAAAGGGACAGAAGGGAAAGGGGAAGGGAAAGGGGCATCGGTGGCTCAGTAGTTCTGCGTTTGGTACCCCTGTGTCTCGGTGTCGAAAGCATCTGCCGGAGGGGGCTGCTGGTACGTCCCCACCGCATCTGTAGCATCCTCCTCGTTCGTGTAGGGAGCATAAGGCATGCCGGAGTCCTGGCTTGGGTCCATGTAGTCCTGGGAGAAGAGGGCCGAATCGGCACCCAGCTGGAAACGCTGATACGCCAGGAATGCCTGGCCCACCTTTAAGGGAGGAGGTGGAGGGAAGAGATGGGAAGCAGAGAGGGGAGGGGAGAAAGAGAGGGGGGGAACGTACCGAGAAAGAGAAACAAACAAAAGTGGGGTTAGTAGTGGTTACGGATTAGTGCGCGAGGCCCGCCTGGCAGATGGCCTGTGAAACAAATCCAAGAGCGTGGAGGTTCAGGCTGCCCCACAGAAAACACGAGCCCGCCGGGAGAGAGGAGGGCTGGGCAGGGATGGCTGCGAGCCCAGCTGGCTGCGTGCAGCCTGCCCGGGGCTCCCCACCGTCTCTGGGGTGTGCTGGGCACCTCCTGCCCAGCAGTTGGGGTTTCACCGACGCGGCACAGGTCGCAGAGGCTCAGCTGGCATGTGGTTATCCCATTCAGCACCTCCTGCCCCTGGGAAGGCAGTCTGCCTCAGCAGCACCGCAGAAAGTTCGTCTGCTGGGCTGGATGTACGCAGCCGTTTTGCCTGCAGAGGCCAGGAAGGAGAGCGGGATTTGACCCGGAGTAGCGAGGTAGTGGTCACCCCCTGTAAGCCCTTCACCGGACAACGTCCGCACGGTGCAGCACGGATCTTGGGAAGGAGCAGCAGGAGGCAAGGCAGCTGCTTCCCAGACCCGGGGACGGTTAGCAAGTGTACTTCTGCCTCCTGCTCCAGGCACTGCAGGCAGGACACCCTTTTTGGTGGACTGAGGGAGCCCGGGGATGGGGTTCAGCATTGCGGACTCCAGCAGGCATGGCTCGTTGTCCCAGAGTATCCCTGATAGAGGTGAGCAGTCTAGCAGGTGACAAGGGGAGAGGTTTTTGGGGAATGAGGGCTGGGAGGAAATGGAGGAGATAAAGTGGTAGGGGCAGAGGGCTTCTCCTGGCTGAAGTATTAGGTCTGAGTAGTCATCAAAAGAAAGGCACAGCGGTGTTAACGAAGCATTAGTTAGGGTGCGGGTGAGGGAGAGAAGGGAGCAGAGGAGGAGAAGAAATTGCCAGTTCCAGCTCCCCAGAGGGAGATCCCCCATTCAGTGGCCAACCCCACTCCAGTTCAATGGCCAGTGTCTTCCCACCCCATGCCCTGCAGTGACCACACCCCCATGCTCGGGGCATTGGAACTGTCTCTGCTCAGTAACCTCCTCCAGCTGCAACCCTCCACCCCTTCCCCAAAATTCCCCCATCACCAAGGGGCACTAAGGCAGCAAGGATGGGGAGGTAGGGAACAGGGTGTTGTATTCTTCCTGAAAAGTAATGTCTCTGAGTCTCCGGAAAGCCAGAAATGTGAGGAAGCCCTGTGAGGAGAAAGAGGGGTGTGGGAAGGAAAATCAGTAAGGAAGAGCAAACCAGAACGTTTGATTGAAATAAAAACCCCAAGGAACCAGGGGAAGAGGATGCCTATTTAGCCACTTGCAAGCCTGTGCATCAGGGAGGACCACTGCCGGTGGTGGCACCTCAAAAAGGGTCACGAGGGACCCCTTGCAAAAGCCTTGGTCCTTGTCACACTTTCTGCTGGAGCTTGCAAGGGGCTTTTGGCAGCACTCGAGCACAGGACACAGCTCGTGGGGGGGGACACACGCTGCCGTCCCTTGCCCCCGCTTGGTGTCACCTTGGCGAGGGTGCTGACCGCACAACCCTTTACAGCCCCCCTTCTTCTCTGACAGCTTTGTGGTCTTACGGCACCCTTCCTACCTGGCCCCTGCCCCACATTAAGGCCTGAAGGGAGAGGAGACGATAAAGCCTCAAGGACTTACGCATGGAGACTGGCCTAAAATGCTTTCCTGCTTGGCACTATCTCGTTACTTCAGCCAAAAATCACTCCGGCTTGCTGCTTTCAGAGACGGGTAGAAATTGTAGGGGATATTTATATTGCACACCACAGTTTTTCCAGGAAACTAGCAACAAAGAACTGCTGGGGAAAAGGCTGTCTTAAGAGACAGCACCATCACCTTCCTAAGAGGTGACCCAGTGAGGCGGTGCTGCAGTCACAGACGGAGAGCCCAGAGGGACGACGATCGATCGCATCCTCTTGTGGCCACTGATGACATTTCAGGTGATGGGAGAAAAGCAGGGAGGGAGATGGGTGCAACCCCCGGGCCTGGAGCTCTCTTCTCTGCTTAGCGTCTGTGAGGTGGAAATGCTGTTAAAGTCCTCCGATGCGCAGGGAAAATGATGCTTGGGGAGCTGGCTTGTCCAAGGTCATATTAGAGGTTTCTCAAGGACACTCCTTACTGGGATATAGGACCCTCTTTCCCATTGTGCTTATTAATGCTCTAGCACCTTCTTCCATGTAAATTTTTGAGTCCTTGTTTCCCAAGTTTACCTCCTAACCACCTCCCCTCCTGCTCTTCCTTCTCAGAAGCCACGTGAACCGGCTGAATCACTCTTAGCCAGTCACCTCCCATTCCCCACAAGCTAACACAGTGCAGGGGACACTTGATCCGACATCATGGCTGCTGTACTCACCCAGGTGAAGATGGAGAAGAACGAGAACGTGATGGCTGCTCGGGCTGCATCCCCTCCCTCGTTCAGTGGGTTGTCCTCTTCTTTTGAAGCTTGCCACTGGTTGGTCAAAAAGCAGAAGCCAACGAACCAGAGGAATGCCCAAAAGGCTGCAATGGACCACCACCAGCATGGCAAAGGGGAAGGGGAGAGAGATCAAGAAGGTATGTGTGAACAGAACATAACCACGTCCCATTTCTCTGGAAATTTCAACCCTATGAGAGACCCACCAGTGTGTTGCAGACTGGGCCAAACTCTGACTGCGCAGCCTGTCTAAGCCCAAGCGAGCTGGCAGGCTCGCTGACGGCTAAATTGTCAAGGTGACAATAGGCGTCTGCAGAACTCAGGAGAGTTCATTTGCTTGTGTTTGGATTGATCACAGGATTTGCATTTGGCCTTGGGAAGGAGCCTGAAGGGCTTCCAGTACAGGAGCGATCACCTGGGCTCTCTGAAACAGCCACTGCTTCGCAACCCTGTCCTGCAAGGACAAGCGAAGAGCAATTCCTTCCGAGGGAGCTGCAGAAAGAGTGGGAAGCAGCCAGCCTGCAGTTGCACGGAGACCGGCTTCTGCTCAGGACAGCACAGGCGAAGGGACTCACACCGAGGAAAGCTGCTGGAGGACCGTTAACGTGCTGCACCCCTGGGAAAGAGGTGAAGGTAGCGGGGAACCCCGACTCCAGACTGGCAGCTGGTGGGGAGGAGTGGGACTCACCCTCTTTGCCAGGAGCAGCCAGACACCCGGCAGCAAGGGAAAAGGGCATTCCAAAGCAGCAGCGAAACAGGGCTCAGTCCCTCCCCTTCCCCTTCTCTGGTTAGCTGTACGCAGGACTGCTAGGCAAGGGGCTAACAGTGAGCAAACTTGCAAGCCAGAAGTCCTAAACAAGTTCAGATGCCGCACCCGATCCTGCCCTCGCTCCACTCGTGGCCCCTTTGACAAACCGTGGGGGGGACCCTGACGTGGAGAAGTTTGCCGGTGTGGTTGGAGTAAGCCAGGAGAGTGACTCGGGATCATGGCACGAGAGCAAAGCGCCTCGTCGTGATGCTGCTGATTGCCATTACACGTGCACGTACACACACACCATCACTCTGTCCGTCACTTCAACACGCTACTGGGATGGAGAGATCTGACTATAAGTTAGAATAAGCCTTAGGGCTGGATGAGGTCCTGCACAGCTATTTACATGGGGAATGCCAGGTAACCTAGGAGGAATGGTTTAGTCAGCCTGCGTGAAACCCTCAACCTTTTTTTATGTTAAAATATACAGGGTTCAATCACCTGGAGCTGGAAAAGAAGGAAGTACCATCTCCAGAGGCATCAACACTTGGCCTTAGCAAGCACAAGCATGCAGGGAGGCAGGATCTCCTGATCCTAAAGGGCTCCCTGAGCTACTCCTCTGGAGAACAGCAGAGAGGCATCAGCCACATTGGCTGAGAAGAAGAGAAAAGGAAAGAAAAGGGGACAGAGAGTAAGGAACCCAAAGACCTCCCGGCTAGCAGGGACCTGGCCTGCAAGGCAGCAGAAGCTCCCTCCCTCTCCCTTGCCGGTGGAGGAGAGGGGGACGATGGCCAACCGGCCAGGAAGCTCACCCGAGACTCCGATGTCCGAGAGCACTGCCTTCTTGCGGTCCTTGACGCTGCTGATCTGTGGGAAGTAGGCATCCAGAGCCAGGTAAAGAAGGCAGCTGAGGAAGGTGAGGACACCCACGGTAATGCCATAGTTGCAGGCATTGCGATTGCGGTTGAAAATGCAGTGCTCTTGTGTCTCGTCCAGGCGGTTCACGTACCCTTCATTGACAATGGAGCCGAACACCACGATGGAGAACACCTGGCAGGGAGAGAGGCAGGAGACACATCAGGGCAAGCCCCATCTCTATGGACCACCACAAAGGAGCAGAGCTCTGCAGGGGACAGACACCCTTCACAGGCACCTCTCTGCTCTGCGGAGCTCTCATCCTGCTGCCTTGCCTGGGCTGTAGCCACGGGGAGTTTACTGGGGAGATGGTCTCATTTTGTTTCTGAGGATTAACTCAAAATAGGACACTTTTAGATTGAGCCTTTTTATCCATCTGATCTAAAGCAATGTAAAGCAGTCGCAGTCTGGAGTAAGGGTGGCTTCCCGCAGACACACAGGGAGGTGACATGGAGTGTAAACTGGGATATGGCTTTGGTGCGGGTGCCTGCATACAAGGGCTCCAAGTAGTGGAAATCCTCTTAGTCTGCACTTATTCTCCCACCCACTCCTTTCCCTTCTAGGAATTCATTGTTTCTACCACGCATTTGTTCACTAATTTTATCTATCCAGCTACTACACTCTTTTCCCCATCCACCCTCCCACAATGCAAGCCCTGCTTGCTCTGCAGCTCCATTCTGCCGGGCTCCCGCTCTCCCCATCTCCCCGCACATCACACACCTCTCTCCACCAGTTTTCCATCAGCCCAGCCCAAGACACTACCTATCCTTCTGCCCACTCACCCGTACACCGACACTCTCCGACTTTCCCCATGGATTTCATGGGCCAAACATCCCCCCCCTCCAGGTCCACCTGGAAGGGCCACCATGGGTCCTCCCTACCCGTCACTGCCACTGCCGCTGCATGTTATTTTAAATCGGGTAGAATTAAGGACGAGTCCAGGTAGAAATGCCATAATCCGCAGTTGCTGGTCTAATCTTCGCTCACGGGCTTAGCCTTCGCCGCCTGCCACAAGGCTGTCCCTCTTTGACACAGCAGGTTGACCAAAGCAGAGAGCTATTTACAGCAGCCCCAGTCCTGCATCTCAAATAAACAGCTTCCCCTCGCAGCCACAGGAGAAAGAGGGGAAGATTAAGGCAGCCCGTACAGATTTTTCTTTGCAGGGCATCTTGAGACCCTCAGTAGGAACAGCCTGTCTGTGGGCTGCCGGCGAGAGCCCCAGGCAGATGGAAATGTGACCTCAAGCATGGGGAAAACATACATATGACGTGCACTAGGACGTCACCGGGGCACTCTGCTAGCCTGGGAGTTGTCTGCACAACAGGAGGTTGGCACCCTTGGAACCATCACCCAAACCCCAAGGAGAAGCAGCACACGAGAAGATGAGGTGGCCAAGTCTCCTGCAGGGAGCGGAGGTAGGTCTGAGGGTTTGCTAGGTCAGAAGGACCCCCGTACCACTTAACCCAACCAAGCACCAGAAGAGGACAGGGCAGACAACCCAGAAAGCGGAGAAGCAGCTTTGTGAGTGCCGGGAAAATTAGCTGTTGATTAATGCCAACCCAATACACCATCTGTCATCGGTGGAGTTGGATGCCTGAGATCCACAGCACAGACCTCTGCTGTTTGACCTGTGGCATCAAGAACCCAAGGAAAAACCTTACTCACAGTCCCCAACAGCCCTTGGGCAGATCCTCAACACTGACCACATTTCAGCTGCCAAACTCTAACAAGTATCCACTGACACCGATATTATTTTTTCACCCCAGGGCTCATAACTGGGTCACACTTGGGTTGCTGAGATTGGGCATATTTTTGACACACTACAGCAAACTAAAAAAGCTGGAAGCCGGTGCTCCTAAGCGTGGAGACTGTATGGGTTCTCTGAAAGTTCACAAGAGCTTTTTAAGCTTAGAAGTAAAATAACTGATTTGTCCTCTTCCTCCCTCTTCTTGAAAATCAAGATTGATCATACTTTGCAGAAATTGCCCGTGAAAATTAAATAAAAATCTCTTCTGCCTGAAGCAAAGGTCTTCAAAATTTCAGCCTGAACGGTTTGGAAAGCAGCAAAATTGCACACCATTACAGCCAGGCTCTTTCAGTGGGAAGTCTCGCAGATCATCACAACAGGCTGGGCTGACAGGTCTGCCTAGAACCACTGGCAGTAACACCATGTTCCTCTAACCCGAGGGGGAGCTGACAGACTCCCAAAGCGACGTCCCAGCGTGAGGCTGCGACCAGCGCCGATGCTGCCACCTGAAGTACCAACCTCCATATATTGGGATTACAAAGTGGTGCTCCGTTTCCCACAGCGTTAGACAGAAAGCGTATCTTCTCTTTGGAAGATGAGAAACAGCCTCAAAAGTGGCATAGTCTGGTGTTCAGTTTTGATTTAGGGCTCAAAACTGGTAAAACTTCGATTCCCTGAGTCAGGTCAACCCTTGCAATGAGCTGTACCGCAAGTCTCTGCTTACTCATTTGGGATGAATGTATTTCTGTAATGGCCTCTCCCCAGAGACACCTCTGTTTACTCTGCTCATATCCTGATACACATCTTCCCTCTGCTCTTATCTCTGGGTTTGCTGCTGGCCTGGAAGAGCTCTCATCTGCGAGCAAAAGCAGCAAAATAATTCCTTTTTGCATTTGCTCTTTCATACCTTTTTATGCTGGCACGTCGTAAAGACACAGCTCAGAGTCACAAGACCAGAGGGACATCTCCCCTTCCCAAATTTTCAAGGAGAGGTGGCATTTCTAGCTTGCCACAACTTCTCTCCTATGGAGAGAAACCTGTTTTGCAGCCTGGAGGTGCCCAAGATATGATTTACGGGCAAACATCTGATTTAAGGTGATCTTAGTTTTCTGGGGAGATTCCACTAAGGGTGTTCTCACTCATGAGCAGAACAAGTCACTGCAGATGCTTATCTTCTGTGTCCTGAAACAGCCGCCCCAAAGTACTCTTTATCCTTAGGAAAGCTTTCTACGGACCAAAGCATAGCATCTTATGGGATGTCTCCTTCCCTCTGTGTTTTCCTCACCACTGGTATCAGCTCTGGTCCATGCTCCACTCCCCGGCGGTGCAGAGAAGGCAAAGTCAGTGGCAGTGGAGAGGACTTGGTCCCTTTGCCAGCCTACCACCACCCTCACGGCACAGCAAAACGTTGTGAGGATCCGCTGCACGCACAAGCCTTGAGCTGGACTGGGTAACACCAACTGGGCAAGAATGGGCAGGCTCAGACCAGAGGTGTCAGACCGGCAGGCAGAGCTGGACAGCAGGAAAAGAGGCAATTGCTGCTGCTGACAGGCAACCCATTTTATCCCCATGATGGCTGTACCCAGGAACTGTTGTGACGGGTGCACGGACAAACAATTTTCTAGAAAAAATGATAATTATGAGAGCCCAGATCTCACAGCCCTCAGGAGAAACTGTTGCACACTTAATCCATGGCAGCTACCTCTTGTTGGTAAGGAGGGCAGGTGGGTGGAAGCTCATGGACGTAGCAAGTCATCTTAGAAAGAGCAAGTATTTTTTATTTCCTTGATTTCACAATCCATGCCCGTGCAAAGATGATCCAGGCAGCAGGTGCAGTATGAATGTCTGCCTGGATTATAAACAAAGCACCAAGTTTGCAAGGATGAAGCATTTACTTTGCCGTTCCCATCACATCTGCAGCACTTTCTGAAGAAATGCCAGCTACCAGCAGCACTGGCACAAGCCTCTTGCCCCTCCGCGTTACCGCTGCTCGTTCCTTCTACCCCCGTTCAGCACAGCGAATCCTTGCTGCACAAAGTCTTGCCTACAGCCACTAATAAAATGATCCAAAATACGCGTCCAGCTGCAAAGAGGAGGCGAGGAGAAGATGGGGGGTGCTCCTGTCCGAGCACCGAGATGCAGGGAAGCGACTTGTCCGAAGGCTGACGGTAGGCAAACGCAAAGCACCGCATCCCGATGCTCCGGAACGCAGCCCATCCTTCCGCTCCGCAGAGGGAGATCATTAGCTGCTTTCCTACACTCGGCGACAAAAACCAGCCAGCCTTCCCCAGCTTTGTGCAACTGGGCAGCCTCATTTCTTCAGCGAGGCTGCTTAAGTCAGTTAACAGGACTTGGAGTAACTAGATTTTTTAGGTTGAGAGCGTTTCCTTAAGACTCCGAGAGCAATGTTAATTGGGAGGTGCATGGCCTGTCTGGAGGTGCACATTTAATAAGCAGTAATATATGTGGCTATGCTCAAAAAAACCGACAGAAAACAGCACGTGGAGAAGATCTGACCAACTCAGCATTCCTGCCGGGACCCGGCTTTTCTTGACTTCACCGCTCCTTAATCATCGCATCCACACAGGTTGTTGCAATGATTTTCCTAGACTTCTGGTTTCATCAAAGAGCTCCGAGACACCAAGTGAAGCCCAGAGCTGGGCACTTTGCAAAGCTGACAGTGCAACTTGCCGACAGATGCAGCAAAATGAACATAACGTTAAGCACTGCGGGGAGGAGATAGGGAGAGGCTGAGAGTTTCCCTGTCGCGTCTCTCAAGGGGCTCATGCTGGCCATTACAGGAGTGTAAGGGCTCACTACAGCGAAAAAAGTGCAGAAGAGGCAAAAGACTGCATCCCACCATAAAAGACCTTTTTTTTTTTTTTCCTTTCTCTCACGGAACTGGGTGATCTGATTTTGCCAGAGGCAAAGGCAAGAGACGAGCCCTCAGAAGAGAGGCTCTCCGGTCCCTCCCCACCTCCCCGCTGCAGGCTCAGCCCCGCAGAAAGCCAGGCAAAACCTCCTGAGCATCATGTGAGGCTTTCCACCACGCCGTGCATCAGACGTTCCTGAGCATCATGTGATGGATGCGCAGCACGGCCAGCCTCCGGCGGTGCACCAGGATTTTCCTGCACCTCATCCCAGGAGTTTGTCACGCTGCCTCCTGACTTCATCCCTGAGATCCCCATGATGGTCGTAGCGGGGATGAGGCTGAAGAGGGTTTCTGTCGAGCCGCCTGCTTGGGCTCGCTGCGGTGCCCTCTGGTCACGGGCTCTGTCGCACTGTGTGTCGCCCCTCCCTCTCCCAAACCCCCTTTTTATTCTATTATAGAGAGGAAATAGTTTGGTGACATAATATTCCTTGTAGGACTTCAAATCAAATCTACCTCGGGCAGAATGAAGCAATAACCTCTTCTGTATCTGATCTGGTAACGACCAGGAATAAATCTGTTTAAAAAGAAAGCAAGAGACGGGCAGAGTGCAGACGATAAACTGGCAGAGATGATCTGGCTTTCATTTGCATTCAGCCACTCGCAAATGGAGTCTCTGGAAAGCTTTGGAGAGCCCTGCACAGACATGGATTATTATTATTATTATTATTATCATCATCATTAAATCGACTTGTATTTAGTTAATTTTGAAGAAAACATATGCAGCTTTTGATACGCATGGGAATGGCAGCTTGGAAACAGGCAGCCTCTATTTATTCCCTCCAGCCGGCACGACGCCGGCAGCGAACGACTCCTGCCCACGGTCTCGATGGCGTGTCTGAGCCCCGTGCGGGTGCTGGAGGGGGCCAACCTCCCCGTACCCATTTGTACCCAATTTTCCTGAGCATGGGACGGGGGAAGAGCATGGATACCCCAGCACCTCCGTCCCAGCTCACCCTCCCTGGCCAGCAGCCACGGCAGGGCTGAGCCGGAGCAGGTGATGGAGAGGAGAAAGGCTCCGCATCCCTACTTCCTGCCACGGGATCTGGGACAGGCTTTCCTGGCCAGCAGGCTTTTTTTCACACATGGCTTGGCAGCTGACAGGCTGGCCATTAACCCTTCCACCTCCCACCAGACCCGTGCCTGGGTCAATCTTCCCCCTCGCAGCAGCCCAAGCCCCAGGCGATGCGGGAACACTCTGGGAGCCGGCAGCCGGGAAGCCACCGATGATATCCAGTGGCTATTCCACGTGCCATCCCGGGGAGGGAGGAAGAGCTTTGCCATGGGAAGATGCCCACCGGTGTAACAGGGAGCTGTTGTCCCAGTCCCGCAGGTCTCACGCTCTTCTCGTGGTCAAACAGCATCTTTTGTCCCACCGCTACTAGTGACATCTCCCCATGGCTGCACCTCCGTGGTGGTATCCAGGTCCTTCTGTGCCTTCCAGATGGTCCCTACACCACCAGGTCACTGCTTAGCGAAGTGACCGTCCAAAAGTTGCATCTTTTTCCACAAGGAAGAGTTCAGTTTTCTTTCTAGCAACACACCTCTCCCTCCTTGGCTTGGCTGTGCCAACCTAGGTGGAGGACCGCATCCCCTGCCACCTCCGTCTGCTGCTCTCACCTCACACTGCTCCTCTCTGCTGCCTTGTCTTGCCACAAACGTTTGCCTTAGCCATGTCTCATCTCCAAGCAGTTTCTCCGCTCCTCACCTGTGTGCCTCTCATGTTTTGAAATAGCAGATTACACACGATTATCTTATTTTTTTGCTCATATTTCTGACTGCCTGTGGTCCCTACGTGCTATTTCTCAGATTTTTATCTGCAAATGCCATTAACAAGAGATTTGTTCCTGCTCCAAGATCTTTCCTGGAAACGCTATGCTGGAAACAACACAACCTGCTGTATCCAACCCTGAATCACCCTGTGGCTCTGAGCATCTATTGCTCACCTTTGGACACGGGCTCTCATCCCAAGGACAGCAATCCCCAAAAAACCCTTCTGAAGCTGACCAAAGGAAGGGGACCCCATGAAGAAGCGTACCTAGGGCTTGACTCAAAGCACGTGCTTTGAACCGCCGCATTTCTTTCATCGCGCGCCGAGGTATCTTGCAAGCACGCAGCCAGGGAGCATGGTGGCCGGGGCAAAAATCAGGCAGAGGAGCAGAAGCAGAGAACACGAGCTACGGTCCACAAACACGGGGAATATCTCAGCTAAAGTTAGCTGGGACAGAAAGAAGGTGGAGGTTGCAGCCAGTTTGAGACTAACGCGGCCCCTGGGCTCTAAGGCTCGGTTTAACTCTCACCGCAAACCCACGCTGCGTGTCCTTTCCGTACGGCAAAGGGCGGCGTGGGGGGGAAGAGGCAAAGGATGTCCTAAGCAGGGCATCGGCGTGGCGAGCCAGGACTCGCCGGCAAGGCAGGAGACCCGGCTCCCTGCCACACCGGAGCTTGCCCCCGTCCTCCAGCTCGCAAGCATCAGCCTGTCGTAGCGAGGCCGAGGACGCAGTTCCCGTCCTTCACCTGCCTCGCCTGCTCAGTCGGAGCTGCCTGGGATGTGCCATGCCTGCAGAGACAGGGGATGACGCTTCCCATCCCGGCTCGAAACGGCTGCGTGTTCCCACCGGCCGGGGGACGCGGTGGCAACGGCAGCAGGCGATGGAGGAGGAGACGGAGGGCAGGCAGCACCTCTCCTCACCGAACCTCCCTCCGGAGGGGTGATGCACTTGGCGTCAGAGAGACATTTGGTGTCTCAGTCCGCGTGGCGAGTTTTAATGGGCCGCTTTGCCTGCGTGGCTGCGGTTGGAAAGACTCTCACTCAAGCCACCTAGCCGGACCTGCTTCCAAAAGGTGAGTTACTTTTGCCTTGTTAGGCTTTTACATTGAGCAGCGCTTCAGTTTCTCCAGCGAGCAGGTTTCCACGCAGTCAGGAGCACCTGGAACAACCTGTTTCAATTAGCATTTTACTTATTTATGGAGCCAGGGCTACATCCAACACCTGCGGGTCGCAAAGGAGCCTCCCAGCTCCCCTGCACCGGCTGCGGAGAGCACTGTCGGTCAGGGCGCGATGGGATTACGCAGGGATGTGCCCACGCTCGCCTGCTTTATTTCAGGAATGATCTCGGAGCTGCGTACTGTAGCGCGCATAGCGCCAGGTCGGTGTGGGTCACCAAGCTCCACGAGCTCCAGCTGTTGGGTCACCTAAGTGGGCTGAAAGCAGGTTTATATGGCGGGGTGGTAAAAAACCCACCCATGCACCCATGTCACGTCTACTGCAGGGCACCAGCTGCGCAATGCAGCTCAGCTCAGAGCATGCCTCCCTGTTGCAGCCGGCAGCAAAGTGGCACAGCATGGAGCAATGCCTTGAAAGACCAGGATTCGGAGTAAACCCCAGCCACCCATCGCAACAGGGCAAGTTGCTTGTCTTCTCTTTGCTGCTGCTGGGAATAGGGAGGGAGTTGTTCTGCCCTTTCCCACAGAGAGGTGGGGAAGCCTCCGGGATCTTCCAGCAGCACATTGCTTTTGTTGTGCAAGCCTCAGTCCAGCCAGACTGGACAAGTCCCCTCTCTGCAAGACCCAGATGCCCTTGGAGGCATCCTCAGCAGAGATGCTCAGGAAGGGCTGCTTTGTAGGGCTGCCTCCCTGCGCTACAAAGTGCTTTTTTCATCCAGGCAAGCGTATCTGGGGCAGGCAGCAGCAGAGAAATGGTTCACGCCGAGGCTGAACATCCAAACCTGACACGGGCATTCTGCAGGGCCACCACCACTTGCCAGCATCCATGCCAGGCAACCCTTCCGTAGGGAGATGCATGCTTATTCTGCTGTGCCTGACCTCCGAAGCACCCGAGAAACCTGAGCTGCCTCACAACACTGTCGCGGTGGACGGATGCTCCAGAATTGCTAACCTCTTTCCATAGCTGAGCATCCTCCTTGTCAAACCTATGCCATCTCCTCCTCAGCAAGGAGCAACGTAAATAATCTTTGGTCACCCCACCTGCTCCTGATCCTGCAGCTCTCCCTGGAGATTTGCCGCCATCTCAAATTGGGCCGCAAACTCCCTGGGCTGGAGCCAGTTCTGCTGCCTGTTGGTAAAAAGCCATACGCACCTCCGTGCCATCATAAAGTCTGCTAAAAGGCAGCATGACCTGAGCACAAGGTCACTGCCCGGGGAAGCGATCACGAGAATTTCTGCTCTCAGTGAAAGCTCATCACGTGAAACGGGCCAAAAGGACCCTCCAGCTTGCCCCGGGGAGACAACGGACCACCCACACCACGAGCCGGATAAAGGCAAATGAGATCTCAGGAGATGGCAAGCAAGGTGCTTCCAGTGCGTGCAAGAGCAGATGAAGGGAAGGACTCGCACAGAGACCACGGGGAGGGAGAGCCCTTCGCCACCAGAAGAGTTTGGCTCGTAGAGCCTGGCAATAGAAAGGCTAAGCGCGGATGTGATCGCAGTCTATAAATACACCCAGGGGAAAACACCAGGGAGGGAAAAGTACCATGTAAACTGAAGGGCATGAGAGCACAAAAGCAAATGGATAAAAACCCAGCCATGAATAGATTTATGGTGGAAGGCCCTGACCGTTGGAGCTGCTGAACTTTCTCCCAGAGGGAGCGAGAAGGGCAAAAACCCTGTGAAATAGTCCTTTTTCAGTAAAGTTCAACCAGTTTATGGAAGGGGCCATAAAGGGTCTGATGCTTGTGACAGCCTGAGACAGGACTTCGATGCCCATAAGGACCCCTCCTGGCCTCAAGTTAAAAAAAAAAAGACCAAAAACCACAACTAAATATCTAGGATGAACTTGTGGCTCCCCAGCTTTGCGGAGGGAGAGACGCTCAGGAGGACAGACAAGACCAAGCCGGTGGAAAAGCAGGAGAAGGAACTCGTATTTTGGGAGAGAAGAGGTGCACGCATAGCCTCGTGCCACAATGGCCAGGCCAGCCTCCCTTGCTGGACTGCTGACCTGGAGTGCCTCCAGCTCCTGCAGAAGAACTTTAATTTTCATGGCCAAGTGAAGTGCCTGGGTTAAATCCCGTCCTGTCCTCTGTCAAGGTCAGATGGGCAGGGGGAAACAGCACGGGGTCCCAAGGAGATGCCAGTCCCCGGGAAGCACTCCTTGCCTGGGGAGACCTTGCAGGGCGGAGAGCTGAGCTTGGTGAGCGAGCAGACAGTGTCTGAGATACTCTGAAGCAGAGTAGGTGCCTGATTAAAAAATAAACGTATTTCCTGTTCTCTCTCCCTCACCTGGTGCCTCTGGGAGGCCAAAATCCCGCAGTGCTTGGATGAAGGGGAAAAAAAACCCCAACCACCAGACTGAGAGAGAGAGAAAGAGGAAATTCTGTAATGGAGATTAGCAACGGGAGAGCCTTTGTAGGTCACATCACATCCATCATCCCCGGGCATGCAGACTGGCTCCGCTCCACCCGCCCGGGAGCGGGGGGCACGCATACCCCCTCGCCCAGCGCCCAGTGGCAGCCCCAGTGCGGCCAGCCCGCTGCCGGCGTGATGTGCTGTACCGTAAACAAGCTCAGTCGGATGGATGGACGGACAGACCGCCTGCATTAATCACGTCCTCAGCTGTCTCGGGGCTCTCCGGCCGCCCTTTGAGTCACGTCACCCAGAGGGGACATCACCCACCCACCCAGCCGGGAGCACAAGGGCTGCCTCCCCACCATCGGCAGCAAGCCGAGCCACCTTCCCTTTCTCTCCTCGTTTCCCCCGCCTGGCACCGATTTTATTTTATTTTCCCAAAGCCAGCCTGACGCCTCTCCTCCCAGCTCCGGTGCGCATGTGTCTCCTCCGCTCTCCCTCCCTGCCCTCCCTTCTCCGCTCCAGGCTGAGACCTCAATCTCTCCCCCGCAAGCTCGCTGCTGCAGCTCTCGCACCCTTAATCCCGATGACCTTCTTGCACATACGCGCCGGTCCCACGGGCAGCCATGGGATCGGTGTCACGGGAAGAAGGAGAGACCTTCCCCCTGGCACCCCGTGCCCTCCCCACCGCCCCCGTTAGACCCCCCTTTCCCCCTGTCCCCTTCCCCACAAATTACAGAGAGAAAAGCATTACAGGGAAAGGAGGTTGGGGGGGGGTGAGCGGATGAGGATAAAACACAGAGCGACATCCAGCCCCCACAGCCGCCCCAACTCGTCCCAGCACGGCTGGAGCCCAGCACCCCCCGAGCTCCGACCCGCTGGGAGCCACGCCAGGACCGCAGCTCCCTCCCGTCCCCCCACAACCCGCTGCCTCCCCGCGCCCGCCATAAACCCACCGGCGTGGGGTGGGGGCACAGAAGACCCCCACCCCCAAAAGAGCAGAGACGGAGACGGGGTCACGGTTCACCCCTTCCCTCCCCGGGGAGGAAACCCCAAACCAGCGTGCTCTCGCCCCGTATGGCCCTATAGCCACGTACATGGATACATATGGACGTACGGCTGTACAGCTGTGTGCGCGCACGTATATGCGGATATATATATGGAGATATATAAACCCAGAGGTAGATCCACATATCCAAACATACATGCGGGTATATAGAGATGTAGGCAGGAATGCTTACGGAGGCGTACAGGTATATATCTGTGTGTGCGGGGCTCTAGAGGCGCGGAGAGGGATCAGCGGACATATGCATCCGTACAGACGGCGCATACGCAAGCACGTATGAAACACACGGTAATAAACACAGGACAGCACATCCTAGCACACGACGTATATCACACAACCCCTTCGTACAGAGCTGCCTACCCGCCCGTGGCCCGAGGTCGCGGCAGCCGCCCCGCAGGGAACCCGCCGCCCGCTCCCCCTGTGCGTGCGTGTCGCCTCCCCAGCCCCGCAACCCCGCCGCCGGTGGGAGCCCCCCCCGGTGGGTGACGGACCCCTTACCCAGGAGAGGAGCCGCAGGAGGGTCTGCGGCTGCCGGATGAAGGCGTGCGGGTCGAAGGCGCCGCCGGCTTTCCCCGCTCCGAAGGCGCCCCCGTCCATGGCGGCGCGGGGGTGGGCGGGAGGCAGGCGGAGGGAGGGATGAGGAGGGGGGGGGGAAAGCTCGGCGGGTTGAGCCGAGCCGAGCCGAGCCGTGCCTGGCAGCCCGGCGGCGGCGAGCCATACGCTCCCGCCCACGAGGACGCGCCGCGCCGGGAGCGCGCACCCACCCCCTTCTCCCCCCCCCCCGCAGCCTTCAGATCGCGGGGAGGGGGTGGCCGTGGGAGGAGGGGGGGCGAGGGGCGGGGAGAGCACGGTGGGGGCAGTATTGGGGGGGGTGAACACCCCCCCGGTACAAAGCCCCCCACACACACCGCATGGGGGGGGGGTGCTGCCGCGCTTTGTTTTGGTAGGGCCTAGCAGAAGGGCGGGGGCAGCCCCCCCCCCAGCCGCTCGCACCCCCTGCCCCCCCCCAACCTTACCCCCGGCGCCCAGCGCTTGCAGCCCCCCCATAGAGGGGGGAGACCCGGGTGTCCGAGGGGAGCGGTCCGTCTCGGTGGGGCTCCCTGCCCGCGCCGCTGCCAGGTGCCTCCAAATCGCGCCGCAGCCGTGCCTCGGGCTCGTCCCCGGGAGGGGGCAAGCAGGCAAAAAGGCCCTTGGCCAACATGGGGAGTCCAGATTTTGGGGAGACCCCCCACTCCGGGGGGGGGGGGCAGAGACCGCAAGATACGCACCTCGCATCCCTGAGGCTACAGCCTTGGGAGTCACCTGGGCTTCCCCCGGCATCCACAGGACCACTACTGGCCACCGGCACGGCCAGGAAGAGATGCCGGGGGAGAAGCCATCCAGCCTTAGGGACAGCTTGAGCTCCTTGGCCTTTCGTGCACAGTAGTTGCGTACCAGCGGCTCGCTGGCTTCTGCAGAGTCCTTGATAATCTATATTAATAGGACTGAAATTAAAAGCGAGGCCTTGGGTTGTAACGTGGTTCCCTAAGCTTGGCAGCAGAAGCCAAAACCGTTTTCAGTCTGCTTGTCCGCTTCAGCAACTGGAGCCCAACTGCCAAAACGCTTCAGCTGAGCAGAGATGCTCTGCGCCGCGTTTCCACCCGGCGTACCACGGGACATCTCTAGCTCTTTGTTACGGAGATACTCAACTCAAACCAGGCAGCAGCTTTGCTGGAAGCAGCCGGCCAAAGGGCGAGGTGGGAATGCCATGAGCACTCTGTAAGGTCTTACAGCGCCAGGGCACCCTCAAAGGGCCCAGAAATACGAAATCCCCTGCGTTGAAAGCTAAATCCCCAGGAATTGGGGGAGATGAATGAAAGAGGGGATAAAAATGAAGAGGGGAGAGGTTTGGTTTTGCTAAAGAGGTGTCCAAAATGCGCCGGTGTTCTGGATGAACAGGGTTTGGACCTGGCCAAAAAAGCCAGCTATGCAGCAAAACCAGCTGCTTCTGCTCCGGACCCAGGCGGAGTGATGGTGCTGCACCCAACCGTCAGCACGGAGGCTGACGAAGCAGAATGACCAGCTGGATGGCTTACGTCCCACTCACCTCCAGGTCACACCTATGCAGAGAGTCAGGTTAGCAGCAAGGGAGCAAAGGGCAGAGCAGTGGGATGGGGAACGTGCTTGACCCCCTTCATTCTGCCCGAGTCGGAATCCATTTTCTCGGCAGAGTCTACGAATCGGCTCTGCAACTCAAGAGCTCGGCGCAGGAGCTAGAGGCAAACGTTTGGGGGAGAAGAAAGAGCATTTAAAGCCCACTCTTGTTCACCCATTAGGAGTAGCACCCTAAAAAGTGAGCAGCCATCCCTCGTCCTTTGTGGGGCACCTTCTGAGGGGCAGGTTGGAGGGAGGGGATGGACGCTGCCGTCACATCCAGCCATAGAATCATAGAATGGTTTGGGTTGGAATAGACATTTAAAGGTCATCTAGCCCCCCCCCCCCCCCCCCCCCCCCCCCCCGCAACGAGCAGGGACATCTTCAACTAGATGAGGTTGCTCAGAGCCCCGTCCAACCTGACCTGGAATATTTCCAGGGATGGGGCAGCTCTGTTTTGGGAAGATGAGCTGCAGCACCAGCACGGCCAGACCCTCAGCCCTCCAGTTTGTACTGGTTCCCTTCGTGCTGTCTGCCAGGTTAGGGCAGGCAATGAAATGTCCTCCAAACGAAGCACCTCTCAGTCTGTATGGGCTTTTTGACACAGGTTTGCACGCAGAGTTCCTCCAGCAAAGCCTCCATCCTTGGGTTTTACTTAACCTGCGGGGACTGGAGTTGGGGAGGGGAAGTGGAAGGTCTCTGGGAGTTGATTAAGCATGTTTAACACTTGGATATGCCCTCCTTAATTATTTCACGCTAGCTGGGTAACTAGTCTCCCCGCACTGAATGGCTTAGCTGTGTTACACCTGCGCAGCTGGTGGCGGGATTTGCCTCTCTAGGTAGGTGTTTGCTTGAACAGTTTAATTAATGTTTGCAGTGACTTGATGTAACCGTAACGTGCAGCACTTACATCGCATGTTACAGGTCAGCATCCCCGCGGTGGGAATGCGGATGGCTTCTGTGCAGAGCCATCCCCGGGGTCACCAATCTCCCCACAGCGTTGTGTTTGTCAAACACATCCTTCTCTGTAAGCCCCAGGAGATCCTGAGGGCAAACTCCGGGTGCTCCGTGTCTGGGAAGCTCCAGCCCACCCAGCACTGGGTACCATCATCTTCATGGCCTGGGGTTTGCATCCCCTTTCGTACTGCAGGTAGCGGTGGATTAAGGCCCATGTTCCTTATAATAACACAAAATTATCTACTTATTCCCAATTTATTCAGCCTCTGGATGTGGTGGGGGTGGACCTTATTAGTCAGCAGTTTGGTTATTTTCCACAGATAACCTCGTGGATATATTTAATACCATCTCAACCACCCAGCGGTTTCATCGGCTTCCTCGCTTTGCTCGTGTCCCGCATCCCCACCCCAGAGAGGGGCTGTGGGCAGCAGAATGTGGCCACCAGCTCAGCTGGCTGGGCTCCGAGGTTCACCAGCCCCCTGGATGCCTGATGCCGTGCCAGTTATCTGAAGCCTGGATTCAGCCCGCGTTACCTCCGCTGAGGCTCTCAGGGCGACCCAGAGGTGACGTGACACCCCGACATTTTGAGCAACCGGCCAGGAGTCGTTCCTCCAAAGGGACCGGCCTTCGGCTGCTGGAGCGCGGGCTGGATGAAGGGGTCCTCCTTCCCCCTCCTCGGCCAGGAGGTGCGGGATTTCTGGCTGAGGACCAGAGCCGCTTCGGGGGACGTTTCAGCCGGAGCCGTGCATCCCATCAGTTATCCCGCAAGGATGCTCGCGCGGTTCCCAATCCAGGGAAGTCTGAGGGAGCTTCTTCAGCCGGCTCCTATCCGATTTCCCGGTGCCGACAGAGGGAGAGTGAATAATTTATCTCCTGTCCCCCAGCTCCCTCCCTGTTCAGGTTTCACCTCTGCTCTGCTTTGTCCCTACCCTGAAGGGACAGTCCAGTGCCAGCTCCCGTGTTGGCAAGTTTCCGAGCCGGCCAACATCTCCCAGTGATGCGGCTGGTCCTGGCGGTGCTTATTCAGAACAGCAGTAAATGGAGCAAGAGAAATAACAGCATGAATAACAACAGCTCCAGGCAGGTTCCACAGAAAGTCTTATTTTCAGTTCCTCTTTCACAGCATAACCTCAGCATCTACATTGGTTTTATTGTTTATTATTAATTCAACAGTAGCACACAGAGGCCCTGATTGAATTTGGAGCTGCGCTGTACCAAGCACCGTGGGAATACACAGCAGGACGCAGCCCCTGAAGAACACACAATCGGCCTGAGAACGTGTCCCTGCACGAAAGCAGAGCAGTTATTTGACGTCTTTTTCTATTTTGAGATATACGCAAAAGTACTGGTCGCCAATGTTAGCAGAGAAACCTATTTTATCTTATTAGTTTTTAATATTTTTTTTTCTTTCCTGTTCCTGTGTTTCTTCACATTGCCTAATGTCTTTCGCAAACTGCAATGAAGATTTGTCAAGTGCCTTTTGACTCAGGGGTCATTACAGCTTCCTATGACTGCAGCTATTTAATAAAACACTTAAACACTACATTGGGATGTTCCGTCGAGGCAGGCGCTCACTCCCAGCTTGAAACAAGCGCGTTATTTTTCCTGGAAAGGCAACAACTAGCCTATTCGAGGAGGAAGACTGCAGCGGGACACACTTTCTGACGTCACGTACATCTGAACGAGGGCACGGGGACGTAACAGTTTTGCACAACGCGATAAAGAACCGCAGCTGCACACTTACGGAAGGAGTTGCACGTACTTTATTACGTTCCTCCCTTTCCTTTTGCTTTCTCACGACCTGTACGTGCAGGCAGTGGCATTTTCAAGAAACTCGGCCAGGTATTTTGTAGGTATTTGTGTTTTTTCACAGCAGCCGCAGCGCGAACCTCCGTCCGCGCACCCTTCTTGGCCCTGCTCCCCACCCGTAGCGCCACGCTCCCGCCCCCGCCCCCCTCGCTCTTCTCGCGAGACCGCCGCGCGCTGCGCAGGTGCGCAGCGCGTCACCGCGGAGGGGCGGGGCGGCTATAAAAGCCGTGCGCGCGGCCCCTATCGGCCCTTCCGGCCCGGCGCGGGGACGCGATGGTGGGTGCTGCCGGCCGTGGTGCCGCCTGGGGTCCGGCCGCGCAATCCCTCCGGTATCGGCGCCATCCCGCCCCTGGCGGCTGCCCGGCTCCGCTCCCGCCGTGCCAAGGCCTCTGCGGAAGGCGACGCGGGTCTCATTTCGGGGCTCGGCCGCGGCAGGCACCGTGGGCGGGCGAGGCTTTGCCTTGGGGACGCCGGCCGGGGCCTTCTTTGCGCCTGGGGGTGCGGGTGGCTGCGGGGGGCTACTCGGAGGGTGCTTTGCCCGTGGTGGGATTTGCTGTCCCTTTTTCTGTAGGGGGGGGTGGGTTCCTCTCTCGATAGCTGCCGGCAGTAATGTCTGCTTGAGCAGGCAGTCGGGTCACAGGGCGTTTGAGGGCCAGGGTGAGGCTGTTCGTACACTCCGCTCCTGCAAGCGCAGCGAGGCCGTGGTGGGGGCTGCGAGCCCGCCGACCAGTCGGTTTAATAATGCAGTTGTAGGATCGAATTTCGCGTTTGATGTCATTCGTACGCGAAGGTAATGTGCTGGCGGCCTTCAGGCTTGTGTAGGTGTCAAAATTTAGTTCTGCTGGGCCCTGCCACAAGATTGGTAGTCCTGACAAAAAGGCCTTTTTGGGGCTGGTAAACTTTGTCTGCTTAAGGCAACTTGCGCTGAGTATTTTTTTTAAAAGTAAGACACATTTCTTAGCTATTGGTTGTTAGCTCCATCCTTAGCTGTACAATATTTTTCTTAAGTTTGGATGTGAGATTGGATGGGTAATTCTTTGATGGGCTGAGAGTTGTCCGCATAGAACCCAGCCTTACTTGGCTTTCAGTTTGCAGAGGGAGGCTGCAGGGCTGGTAGTTGAGGGGAACAGCTTAGAAAACCCTGTACTTCCACCCAAAGTGACTGACTCAAAGGTGGATGTTGAAAGATTGTCTTACTGCAGCTTTTCAAACTGAAATTGTTTTTATAATGCTTATTTTCATAGTGGTATTGATTCATTGAAACATATTATAAAGTTATCTTGTGCTTCTCCATTTTCGAGGCTTCTGACGTGTGTTGAAACTCTGGTGGCGTGCTGTGGCCAAACTACAGCTTGTGTGGTTCCCTAACTAGAGTGGGACTTGGTGATGTCTTAAAATAAGCTTGAAAGAGAGGGGATGTTGAGGAAATGTAGGAGGGACATAGTTGGGGCACGAGGATTATGTTCTTGTAACATCATAGTGGAATTCAGAAACCAAACAGCTGATACTGAGAAGAATTTCTAGAATGCAAAATGTCTTGTATATATGTAATATTCATGTTTCAAGGCAAGAAGAGAATTGGCCTTGGCCCTTGAGTGGGTATAAGTGAATCTCTATAGCAAGCACTAAACGTTTCTTTTCTCTCTAGTCTCACCGCAAGTTCTCAGCTCCGAGGCATGGGTCTCTGGGCTTCCTGCCCCGCAAGCGCAGTAGCAGGCACAGGGGCAAGGTGAAGAGCTTTCCCAAAGATGACCCCAGCAAGCCTGTCCATCTCACTGCCTTCTTGGGGTACAAAGCTGGTATGACCCACATTGTCCGTGAAGTCGACAGACCTGGATCCAGTACGTATTAATGTTCCTCTCAATAGAGGAGGTGGTTTTCTTTTCTTTATGAATGGCAAAAGATGGCCTGTTTGTTAATAGCTCTGGATTTTAGTCGTAGCTTGACTTCACGCCATTCAGAGCCCTTGAGTGAGTGGGTTATAAAGCACCTGAACCCCTCCTGCCCCAGTGTGAGTGAAGTCCCAGCAGCAAGGCTTCATTTCTAGCACTGCCTGTCTTGTTAATGGTCCTGTTTGAGATGCGCAGTGACCTCGTGGTTTGGTTTAGCTATACTGTAACAGGCTAAGTTGGATGACCTCGGTGGGTGGACATAAGTAAATTGCTTTTGGTGTTTTTTTTCTGATTGTCCAGTCTTGAATGTGGTTCTGTTACTCGCTACGATCCGTTTTGCCTATCGGGCTTTGCTGTGCTTCCTGCTGAGCCAGCCTCAAACTTTTGCAAGGCATTAAATTATAACTTAGAGTTGGTCACTTTACCATGCATCCTCTTTGCCTTTGTGGAAAGAACTTGAGTCATTTAACATTTCGTGTGAAGGATTTGTGAGTGAGAAGGAACAGACGACGTTGTTTAATAGCTGATGCTGGTGTTAATTGTTGTGCTGTATTTCTCTCTGCATCCAGAGGTGAACAAAAAGGAGGTGGTGGAGGCAGTCACTATAGTAGAGACTCCTCCCATGGTCATTGTGGGCATTGTGGGATACGTGCAGACTCCTCGTGGTCTCCGTAGCTTCAAGACCATCTTTGCTGAGCACATCAGCGATGAGTGTAAGCGTCGCTTCTACAAGAACTGGTAAGAGAGCAGGGCTTTTGCTTGTTGCCTTAATCTCAGGCCATGGTTTATTTTTTTTCTGCTGGGTTGCAGATTCTGCTAGTACAGCTTTTTGAAGAGGTTTTACAGCAATTAGTGTTTGGCCTTGATAACTGGCCTAATAATGGGATAGGCAGTAGGAATGGCTCTGGGAGGGTAACAGCCTAATGTTAGTTAGTGCCCTTCTTGCTGTGGGGTGACAGTGTTGGTTTTTACCTGAGATCTCCTTAACAGGCTACAAGTGATGATACCTCGACGGGCGGACATAAGGAAATCGCCTCTGGCGCTTGTTGTTGAGTGTCGAGTCCTGACTGTAGCCCTGTTTTCTCAGGAAAGGGGAAGACAAGTGTTACTTCTGATTACTGTTCCAGGCACTGTTGTTGTGATTCAAAGTATGCGTGTTTGCCCGAGTGTGGCTCCAGCGTGTCTAGAGCAATAATGATCTCAAGGGTGTTACAGTAACGACCTTACAGTCAGGCATAGCTCAGGCTTAGAAGGGGGGAAATTATGGTATTCTGAAGCAGATAGCAATCATCTGACAGTTGCTTTAAAGATGTTTTTTTCTGTTATTGTTCGACATCTCTCTACAGTCTTTTGTCTTCTGTACTGTGAATATTAATGTGCTTTGGAATTCATGGCAGCTCCGCTCAGCTCTGGCAACTTTGCCACTGTCTGATGAGCTCCAGGCTCCGCTTGCCAGTGGAAAAGAGTCCTTAGAAGCTGGCAACGAGCTGAAACCAGCTAAGGTGGCAGCTCCTTCCGCTCGTCCCCACTTTCCTGGGGGATTGATGAAGGGCTTAGCCAAACCTTGTCTCTGCTCTGCTCCTGAAGGCACAAGTCCAAGAAGAAGGCCTTCACCAAATATTGCAAGAAATGGCAAGATGAGGAGGGCAAAAAGCAGCTGGAGAAAGATTTCAATAGCATGAAGAAATACTGCCAGGTTATTAGAGTCATGGCTCACACTCAGGTAAGTGTCTGTGGGACTCAGATGTTGTTGTGGTTTAACCCAAGCCAGCAACTAAGCACCACGCAGCTGCTCACTCACTTCCCCCCCAAACCGGTGGGATGGGGGAGAGAATTGGGGAGAAAAAAGTAAAACTTGTGAGTTGAGATAACGACAGTTTAATAGGACAGAAAAGGAAGAAAATAATAATGATGGTAATAATAAAAGAATTAGAATATATGAAGCAAGCGATGCACAATGCAGTTGCTCTTCACTCACTGACTGATGCCTAGTCAGTTCCTGAGGAGCAGCCCCTGGCCAGCTCCCCCCAGTTTATATACTGGGCATGATGTCACATGGTATGGCATATCCCTTTGGCCAGTTTGGGTCAGCTGTCCTGGCTGTGTTCCCTCCCAACTTCTTGTACCCCTCCAGCTTTCTTGCTGGCTGGGCATGAGAAGCTGAAAAATCCTTGAGTTAAGTCTAAACACTACTTAGCGACAACTGAAAACATCAGTGTGTTATCAACCTTCTTCTCATACTGAATCCAAAACACAACACTATACCAGCTACTAGGAAGAAAATTGACTATTCCAGATGAAACCAGGACAGATGTGCACTGGAAACAGCTAAGAGAGCAAGCATAAAATTTGATCCATCTCTGTAGGGAGATGTCTGCTCTCCCCTGCAGCCTGATGCTAACCATTAAGAACAATACAAATACTAGCACTCTTCATTCTCTACAAAGCGTGCGCTCACAGGATGCTTGAGGAGCCTTGAGGGCAACTGCTGGCAATCTTCTGAAGCAGCGTTCAAAAGAGACTGAACATAGTAGGAACTTCTTGGACTCAGTCCTTTATTGGTAACCATGTAGACCTGGGCTCTCTTAATTGCAGCACCAAATAAAAAGAGGCTGAACACTTAACTCTGGGGTTTGCATGGTCAGCATTTCAGGCTGTGTTCTGTAGGGATTGCAAACACTTGGAGGCTTTTGGTGGCTTCTGGTGCTCAGTTGGAGGAGGCATACTGCTGGGTAGTGTGGTGGTGTCTCCCTAGCCATCAGTGCTCTGCCAGACTTTTGTGGGCGATGCAATTAAATCTTTGAGTTGGCTGTAAGTGCAATAGAATGTCTAGTTATGACATTGCTAATTTGACAAATTAATTTTCCATACTAGACAGCAGAGGTAGTATTGCAGCTGCTGTTGATACTTGTATCGGTCCCTCTGTGCTAAATATAGAAGTAACTGTAAATGTGACCCTACCCAAAGTGTCCTTCAGTGTGGCAGGCTTTATCAAAGAATCATAGAATGGTTTGGGTTGGAAGGGACCTTTAAAAGATCTAGTCCCACACCCCTTGTTATGGACAGGGACATCTTTCAGTAGACCAGGTTGGTCAAAGCCCCATCCAACCTGGCCTTGAACACTTCCAATGATGGGGCATCCACAACTTCTCTGGGCAACCTGTGCCAGTGTCTCACCACCCTCATGAAAAATTTCTTCCTTATGTCCAGTCTAAATCCATCCTCTTTCATTTTAAAACCATTGCCCCTTGCTATCTCCTGTCCTACCTGGATGGAATTTGGCTGGTGGCTGTGGGGTTAGAGAATTCTGTGTTCCTGTGGGTGGCATACAACTTCCAGATACTGTGACTTGTTATTTAAGCCACAGTAGAGCCTTTCCCCTTAGTGTAGGGCCTTTTACTTCAGTACGTTGAAGTTGTGTATCTTGGATATAAGGTCGATTTTGGAAGAGCAGGAGCTAAATTTCATCCTTTCTGTTTTCTAGATGCGTTTGCTTCCCCTGAGGCAGAAGAAGTCTCACCTGATGGAGATCCAGGTGAATGGTGGCACTGTTGCTGAGAAAGTAGATTGGGCCCGGGAGAAGCTGGAACAGCAGGTGCCTGTGTCAACTGTGTTTGGCCAGGATGAGATGATAGATGTCATCGGAGTCACCAAGGGCAAGGGATATAAAGGTAAATGCATGGAAGTTCTCCTCTTTGGGATGGGATACAGTTTTTAATGAAATCCTAGCCTTGAGTTTTCACGAGTGCGGGCTAAGAGCTGAGGAGGTAAATCCATTCTGCTGTCCCAGTTCAGTGATGAGACAATGGAATGAGCGCTGGGCACAGCGCCTGACATCCGTGAGGAGTCATTCCATGCTGCCTTCCTTCTGAGAACAACCCAGGGACAGCTGAGGAGGGAGCGTGGGCAGTTCAGGGGCAGGGCACTTCAGGGAATGTGGTTAATTCCTGGGATGCTGGCTCTGGGCTTCCCTCTTGTTGCCTGGGGACAGCAGCCTGAAATGTGGCTTAAACTCTAGTTGAACAATTAGGTGACAACTCAGCTTGACTGTAGTTAGAAACACTGCTTTGGTTTCTTTCAGGTGTTACCAGCCGTTGGCACACCAAAAAGCTGCCCCGCAAGACTCACAGGGGTCTGCGCAAAGTGGCCTGCATTGGTGCATGGCACCCTGCTCGTGTGGCTTTCTCTGTGGCCCGGGCTGGTCAGAAGGGGTATCACCATCGGACTGAAATCAATAAGAAGGTTTGTGTCTCTGAGAAGAAACAAGAGCTGGCTAAGGTCACTTGCTGCATGACAGTGAAGAGAGCGGAGAGTTTTGCTTTGGACGTTTCGCTCTTGATTGTTTGAATGTCATCTCGGGGGCAGTTAACCATAGTCCGTTATGTTGGATAACCATAAAATTCTTGCATGGCAACGTGTTTTTGAAGTGCAACAGACATTTTTCTCCAACCCTATGTAGAACTCTGCATTTTGGCTCGTGACAGGCCCTTTCTCCTCCCTTTTGCTGAGTAGAAATTCTTGACCTTTTTAGATCTACAAGATCGGCCAGGGTTACCAAATCAAGGATGGAAAGCTGATCAAAAACAATGCATCAACTGATTATGACTTGTCTGACAAGAGCATCAACCCTCTGGTGAGTTGTTGGCAGCTCTATGGAGAGACTCTGCTTGTGAGCTGCGATCCTAAGAGGCAAATGGGCCTGGTGTAAGTTGAAGTGATTGAATGAAGAACTCTTGAGATAAAACTCGGCTGCTGTGGGAGGTGGTGTTGCTTAGTCATTCTCAGTATTGACTTGTGTAACTTACTAATTGCATTTGGTATGTGGCAATAGTATAGCAAGATGTTACAAATCTAGAAATGATACTTGTAAATAAGGAATAACTTAGCAGGGAGAGCAGCTTCTGCTGTTTTGTTGGCCTCTTCTTGTTGCTGCTGTTCTTGGCAAAAGCCTTACAGCAGCAAGTAAATTGCTGTATCAAGAAACTTGACCAGCAAAAGGTAATACTGGAAATGGGATTTCAGTGAATGTGGGAATGGCCGAGACCCAGAAGTGGTGTGAGAACATCAAGCTGTAGGCAGATGTGATCACTGGTCCTGCTTTATACAGATCGCTAACTGTTCTCTCCTTGCTCAGGGAGGCTTTGTCCACTACGGTGAGGTGACCAATGACTTCATCATGCTGAAGGGCTGTGTTGTTGGGACCAAGAAGAGGGTCCTAACCCTGCGCAAGGTGAGTAGTGCAACCTGCTGTCAGGGGGGCTGGAACACGTTAAGTTCGCTGTGCTGCCTCTGGTACGGATGTTACTTGCTGCTGTGGGGACTCATGTAGCCAGCTAGAAGGAAAAGCCCCACGCACACAAACCCACCTCATATTAATGACCTCAGGAGTAGCACGAGGTCCTTTTCCCAGTTAATTCAGTCCAGGTCTGTTTGTAGTGAAGGGCACGCTTTAGGGCTGAGAATTCTCATGGACCGTAAGGATGCTGGCAGGCAGACTTGGGCTTGCTTGCTGGTGAGAGCTGACCAGTCCTCAGCCTTGAAGGCCAAAGGTGCGGGCTGGCTTATTGGCAAGTGCTCCTTGCATGTAATAGCAGCTGAAGCGTGAGGTCAGAGTGACTTAGGAGGCATTAGCTGTGGAGGTGGTAAGAAGTAGCCAAGTGTACTGGCAGGCTGAAAGGCTGCTGCTGCTGCATACTCACCTGGCATCTCTCTTGTAGTCCCTGCTTGTGCAGACCAAGCGCCGGGCCCTGGAGAAGATTGACTTGAAGTTCATTGACACAACCTCCAAATTTGGTCATGGACGCTTCCAGACAGCTGAGGAGAAGAAGTCTTTCATGGTAAGGATGCTTTCTGAAGCTGGCAGCTTTGTGTTTTATTTCTGTATTGTCTTTGAGCTCATGGCAGTTGGTAGCTTGACCTTTGGGCTGCCACAGGGCCAAAATTTCTGTGAAACAAAGTGTGTAGCTTCAGTCAAGAGGGTTCATCCTGCCAACGTAGTTATAACCACGGCAGGGGGCTGGGGTCTCGCTTCCCTGCGACAGCGCTTGGCGCCTGAGGGACTGTTGTGGTTTAACCCCAGCCAGCAACTAAACACCACGCAGCCGCTCACTCACTCCCCCCCACCCAGTGGGATGGGGGAGAAAATCGGGAAAAGAAGCAAAACCCGTGGGTTGAGATAAGAACGGTTTAATAGAACAGAAAAGAAGAAACTAATAATGATAACACTAATAAAATGACAACAGCAATAATAAAAGGATTGGAATGTACAAATGATGCGCAGTGCAATTGCTCACCACCTGCTGACCGACACCCAGCTAGTCCCCCGAGCGGCGAATCCCTGCCCCCACTTCCCTGTTCCTATACTAGATGGGATGTCACTTGGTATGGAATACCCCGTTGGCCAGTTTGGGTCAGGTGCCCTGTCTGTGTCCTGTGCCAACTTCTTGTGCCCCTCCAGCTTTCTTGCTGGCTGGGCATGAGAAGCTGAAAAATCCTTGAGTTAAGTCTAAACACTACTGAGCAACAACTGAAAACATCAGTGTTATCAACATTCTTTGCATACTGAACTCAAAACATAGCACTGTACCAGCTACTAGGAAGACAGTTAACTCTATCCCAGCTGAAACCAGGACAGGGGCATTTTGGTTGTTCAGTGCCGAGGTGTGGAACAAGCACTGAGCAATATCTGACACCTGTGGGGAGTGGCTCTGTGCTGCATTTCTTCCCAGAGCAGTGCTGGATCATGGTGGTGCTCACAGCAGGCTGTGGGTGGCATTCTCAGTTTGTCACTTGCTGGAGAAAGCTGGTCGGGAGTCCTGGATGTGAGGCCCTGGCCGGGTCAGGGTGCAGTTCAGCTGCTTGGGGGCTGCATGGGAGCTTCCCCACGAGGTGGCACCAGCACTTCTTTTCTCTTGCATAAGAAGTCATCGATTCGGTGCAGTGTGGCTGCGCCAAGCCCAGCTTTCCCTCTGACACCTGTAGCTGGAGATGGGGCTTGGGATTTCTAATGGGCTGCAACATTGAGGGCTTTTTTTTTTTGCCTTCATTTCTTTGCAGCAAGAGGAGATGAAATTACAGCACTGTAATTGGGATGTGATGTGGTCTTGGGTGCAGACTGTGGTTTATGTAGTGTCCTTCTTTGTTTTTCAGGGACCACTCAAGAAAGATCGTACTGCAAAAGAGGAGACAGCTTAATGTGTGGAATGGTCTTGTGTCCTGTGTGCTCAGACCAAAAAATAAATATTTTAAAGAAATGGACTTTGTCTCTTGGCTTATATGTAGCTGTGTCAAGTCTGGTGCTCTCACTGGAGGCCCTATGCGTGGGACCAGCCAAACCAAAGAAGCAAAGCTCCAAATTCATGAGCATCTGACTCAAAGCAGGGTTCCTGTAATGAGAAAGAAGCCACCATTGCTGTTTTTGGAGAGTGAAAATTTTGGGGCGGAGTGAGGCTTCTCTGTTTGGTTGTGTGAAATAGGAAAGCAGCAGGAGCCTTAAGCGTGTTTGCAGTTACTGCAGTATTATTCTAAATGTTAATCCTCTGCTGGGTGGCTAGAGAGCTCCTTTGAATCCAACAGGTTTTGAAATTAATGAAACTACTTCAGATGGTTGAAACATCACTAAATTTTAGGTAGGTGGCTGGTGCTAGCTGTTGCCATGGAAACCGTCCAGTTTCCCTCAGAGGGGCTGTAACCTGCCCCCTGTTTGCACATGCAGTTTGTTGCTGTTCTTGAGAGGCAGCTAAGGTGACAAATTCCTACCTGGCAGCGGCTTGGTTTTCCTCAATCCATTTCCCATCCCTGCTGAAAGGCTCTGCCTGGTGATGGGGAATGGGCCCGCTGGGGAGGGGATGAGGGGTGACTGCATCCCACCCTCCAAGGAGGAGGGAGAGCTTCGACTGCTCTTACTACATGGCTCAAAATACTCCATTGGCTCCTGGGTGGATGGTTTGGCTGGTGTTTCCAGCTGAGCCTGGTGGTGAAGGGCAGAGGAGAGGTAGCACCTGTGAGCAGGGACCAGCTCTGTGTACAGCACTGGTCCTGACTGTTGTGGTTATGGGAACTTGAGGTGTTATACCAAGAAAGGCAGTGACAGCCCCCAGGGCTTCTCTGCCTCCAGCTGCAATAGTGAGATCACTCCTGCTGAAGGCTTGTGTAAATTTAGATGACTGCGCTGGTGTACCCTTCGCTGACCATAATTGGAGATGTGGCAGTGATTGAGGCAGTAACTCTCCAGATTTACACACTGAAGTGTGGCACTGCTCTGAGATGGAGCCAATTTGATGCTTTTTGCTCTGAGATGGGGAAAGGTGGATGTAGAGAATATTTCCTGTTGTGATGTGTAAAATCCTTCTAAGAGTTAAAAGGTGGCAAGAAGGAGGAAAAACATTTACCTTGTTTCCCTAGAAACCAGACTCCATGACTGCACAAGCTGCCTGGCTCCCTGTCAGCCTCATTTAACACATGAACCTGCTGGCTGATTTCAGCCAAGTGTAACAAGAGAGGTCTCACCCACTAATTTTACTTTTTTTTTTTTTCCCCACAAGTCGCAAATCAGCAGGTCTGTAGAGGAGAGCCTTAAATTAGTATTCCCCTGATGCAGGAAAGTGGAATTTCCAACCTCTGTCCTTCTTGAGGCTGCAGTTCTATGAGCAGCTCTGAGCAGTGAGCTTTTCCTGCCTGTTAGTAAGCCTTAGGTGGTCTTGTCACTTGGCAGTGAGTTGGCCATTTTAAAGCATGTATGTCTTAGCTGGCTAGCGAATGCATGGCTCTAAGCCAGCCCTGTCTGCTACTGCTGCTTCAATCAAACCAGTCAGATGCACCCACGGGAACTGGGATTATCGTGATAAATGGATGTGTTGGGAACGAGCGTCCATGACAAGCTATGCACTGCCTTAATGAAAATCGGTAAAAGCACCTCATTTTACCAAATCACACCTTGTGGCGGGAGCTCCATTGGAAGCTGGGGAATGTATTTTGAAGTGGCAATGGCAGTGGAGGGAAATTTTAGTCAAATTAGCACTGAAGTAGAAGGAAGCAGTCCCGAAGAAACGCCGTCCTTGAAGATGCTCAGCACGCGTCTAGCAGGAGGAGCTGCTTCAGCTTGGGACCCAATGCCAGACTTGGGTTTGTTTATTCACGAAGCGATGGTTGCTGACAGCTAAAACACTGGATGGGGGAAAAAAAGCCCACAAAAGTGGCTTTTCCTCCTTTTCTGTCCAGGAATCCTGGGGACAAGAGGACACGCCGTGTCAGGAGGTGGCGCTCCTCCCTCTGTAGATGGTGGGATGATGTGGGACACACGTCCCCAGGGGCTTGCTGGTGGGGCTGGCCTGGAGAAAAACCCTGCTTAGCTGAGGTCAGGTCACCTATGGGGTGGTGGGCTATGTGGTCCCTCTAAGGGCTCCCTGAAGCCCCGCGATGCCTTCCGGACACTTTGCTGGGGAGCTCCTGGGACCCAGATTTGGGAGGTCCCTGCCAAGACATGTGGGTCTGGGGGGGCGAAGCCGGGGGGACGCCAAGCTGGCTACGGCAAAGCTTCCCACTCCCAATGCCTGGGTCTGCCTGGCAGCCCTTGTCCCCCCAGCCTTCCCGCTCCTGCAGAGCATCCGTCCGCTGTTTTGGGGACAGTCCCCAGTGCAACAGCACCAGGCAGCAATCAGTGCAGGTCACACATCGGTCCAGCAGCTCCCGAGAGCCCAGAAACTGGTTTTAGGGTGGCTTACACTTTTTTTTAAACCATTTTCCCTTAACATTGAGATTTTTCTCTTCAGCACAGTTGTCTCACCCCCCGCGGCTCCCTGAGTGCTGTGGTGGTGCTGCTTGTGTGCATCTTCCCCGCTCCGAAATGGCCAACGACATCGCTGTCCGCTCAGAAAAGATCCCGTGCCCAGGTGATGCTCGGACCAACCCAAGAGCTGTGGGAGGACGAGCACAGCCCTGACCCTGCCGAAATAGCACCGGGCACCGTGGGAACGTGCCCTGTCCCAGCTGGTGCCGGGATGGCCGTGGCTGGGAAGCAGAGCTGGGTTTCACCCCCGGTGCTCCCCAGCTGCCAGCGGCACAGGGGCTGGGATCCGGCGCTCCTGGGGTGGGGGGGCCACTTTTCCAGCCTTCCCGGGGCGCATCTGGCTCCGGCGCTGCCTCTTTCCCTTGTCGGAGATGAAACGAGATGCAGCTGCGATGCTGGAGCAGAGACGTTAGAAGCGTGTGAGGATGCCCGGAGGGGAAAAAAAAAAAAAAAAAGCGGGTTCAAGTCGGAGGTCTTGGCTCCCACAATCAGCTTCACAAGTGGCCCAGCTGACACCCCTGCCTCCCACCCCAGCCCCTGCCTTTGATCCCAGTGACAGGCAGGGAGCTTCAAATATGCTTGACGGGGGTGAGGGGCTGACGAAGGGGCCCCGGGGCAGCTGTGGCCGGGTTCACCCGCCGCACGGCGGCTTTTCTGCCGGAGCAGCTCCGCTGCGCTTTTCCATGCGCGGCGTGCGTTTGATTTGCAGCCTCCCTCGGCCTGAGGACTGCTTTCGTACCTGACAACTCTCTGGCTTCTCATCAAACCTTAGAAGCGCCTGCAGGACTCGGTGAGGGGGAATGGATGTGGTGGGGAGACGGGTCCCCACGGAGGTCAGGTCCTCCCTGTGCGGGGCGAGGGGGTGCTGGGCAGCCCCGCTTCGGGACCGCAGCCCTGCGGGCACCCCGAGCTCCCCGTGCCAAGGCAAAGCCAAAGCCGACGTTCCCCCATCCCCACGGCCACCCCGCTGTCAGGCATCAGTGGTCCCAGTGCAGTGCTGCTCCCCAGCCAGGCACACGTGAGTTTTGGGAAGTCTTCTCACCGGCCCCCCCAGCATGGCGCTGGGGAACCACGTGTTTCTGCGGTGGCTGCTGGGCACAGTGGGGAAGACTAAATTTAGCTCTTATCGCCTCCCAACTTCCCCAAAATACGGTGTGGGGCTGCCCTCCCTTCCTGGAGGGGACAGCCGCTCTGCCGGGGTCCCCAGGTGCCACTTGAGAGGCAGCGCCGGGGCTTGGCCCCCCCCCACTGCCAGCCCCAAAGCACCCTGATGCCGGGTGGCACATGCGGGACTGAATTCAAACTCAAGGATTGAAGCGGGAAAAGGCGTACGCCCGGATCCAATCTGGTGCCCTAAGGGACATGGGGACACCTCTCAGAGGCTGTCACCGGCCTCAGGCATCACTTCATGCCCAGCCAGCACACCACAGGGCTTTTTAAATGTGTATTTTTTAACTTCTTTATTGACACCAGTGGCGGTAGGGATTGGATTAAGCCAACAAGGGCCGTTCCCACTGTGCGTGGCTGCGTGTATGGCTGGTGGGAGAGGGTTCCCCCCCCCACGCACATCCTCCCACAGAGACAAATCCCCCCCCAGCTTTATGGCCGGAGCCATCTGCCGTGTGCTCCGCTCCTATCCGCCACGGCGTTCGAGGGCTGGATGGAAACCAAAGTTCATTTTTCCCCTTGGGAATCAGCCAGCAACGGGGGCCCCGGTGGGCCGGGTCGGTGAGGAGCTGTTGATGGCGGGAGGTATTTATAATCTTTGTTTGGTTCCAACAAGGCTGGACGCCCACTCCCGCTTCCCTCCATACAATAAGATCAAACAGCTCCGGGACATTTCCTTGCTCCTCGCAGATGAAATCCGTGCATCTGCCGTCCCGCTCCGCCCTGCCCGGGGCTGCAGCCTCTTCCTTCGCTTGAAGACTTTTGGGGGCTTGCTGTTGCTGTTCCTTCTGTCCTGAAATGGGGAATTTCCTCATTTCCCGCCCCCCGCCTCCATTTTCAGAACTCGTGGGTGAGGGGTGCAGGGGGGGCCGGGTCCATGGCACCTTCCCCACCTCGGCTTCATCCCCTCTCCCACTTCTGAGGGACCTCGGTAAGGACACATGCCACGTCTGATAGCTCCCATGCAGGCTGTCCCCATGGATGTCACTGCGGCTGGGGGCGAGAAAGCAGGAGTACGGCTGCTCCCGGCGAGGGGATGCTCGGAAGGTGCCCAGCAGGAGTTTATTTCTCTGTCCCATACCTCCCTCCTCTTCCCTGGTGCCCAGCCCTGGTGACGAGCAGGGATAAGGGGAGGGTGAGCTCCTCGGAGCTTGGTCTGGCTGTGCTGGGTGGGTTGTCTGTGTCACCGGGGATGCACGGGGGGGGGACACACACACATCCCTGCCATGGGCACCTGCTGCCGCTGACCCCGTCCCAGCCGTGGGCCTTTGCCTTGCTGCCGCGTTGGGGGTCTGTGCAGACCCTTTCCCCAAAGGCTACTTTGCTCTGGGGATCCCTCCCGGGGGCTCGCCCGTGGGAGACCATTGCCGTCACTTGCTGGGGATGCAGGAGGGACAGCGTGCAGCAGCCCTGGAGGGGTGACGCTGAGCACCAGCAAAGGCTGACTGTCCCCCAGGGTCTGCTTGGGGCATCTCCCCAGCCCCCGGCAAGCGAGAGGGGCTTCCCTGCGGGGCAGGAGCAGATCCTGGGATGCCAGCCGGTCGGAGGGAGCTGCGGTTGGCCACATCCCAAGCCTGGCTGTGCTTTCCTGTCTGTCTCCCGAGCACATTCCCGCTCCCCTCTCCTGGCAAGTGCCTTCCCCAGGTGTCCCCGGTGCCGGGGGGCTGCTGGCGCGGCGGGGGGCCCGGCTGCGGGCAGGGGCTGCGGCTGCTTTTCATGTCCTCCCCCCAATCTGACTCATGCTCGCTCTTTCAGCAGGTCCCTGTGATCTTGGGGGTAATTACGGGTGTCAGGTTTGGGGCAGCCAAGAGGGGATTTTGGAGGGGGGGAGGTGGCAGGGAGCAGCGGGGGGACAGCGAGGGAAGGATGAAGCCGGGTGGGCACTCGTGGGATTTCGGTGCCATTTCGCCTGGGACCTGCCCTGCTCCATGTTGAGGTGCCGCAGCAGCCCTTCGTCCCACGCAGTCGGGTGCCAGCTCCCTGTTTCAGGGTCCGCAGCTTCCCCCTCACAACCATACGCAGCGCTTGCGGAGACCAGGATGATCCAGCTCCGTTAATTGTGGTTCCTCGTGCGCAGCCTGGCCCTTTCCTTTGCTGCGCACACGTGCCGACTGGGGAGGGAGCATGAGGATACAAAAGCTGCAGCCCCAAAGCAGGTCCCTTCCCTTGACGACATGTCTTTCCCCCTCCATCACATGCTGCTTCGCTTCTTGCACCCCAGAGTGAGCCGGACCTTCACCGCATCTCCTCCTGGAGCGCGCCAGCCAAAATGCACACATCGCCCCCGGCTCCGAGCCTTCAGCATCCCTTCTTCTTCAACCTGAGCCTTCCTCCCAAAGGGAAACCCTAGGTAAGCCCCCCCCCTCCCCATGCCTCCCTCTTCCTCCTCCTCGCCCCAGGGTGCTGAGCCAGGGACTGGTGTGTCGGATGGGTGCCAGGGGCTCAGCCGCCAGAGGAAACAGGGGAGACGGCGGCGAGGCAGGGACCCAGGTGCGAACCCGCGCAGGTAGCAGGGCCGTGACTCAGCCATCCGAGAGAAAGCGTGGCGGTGTCCCAGCCGCCGGCACGGCCCCGGCCAGGAGGGCTCTGGCGGGGAAACCAGACACGCCACCAGCCTCGCCGCTCACCAGCGTTTTGCTCCAGCAGCCGTGCTCGGCCGCCCTGGGGCCATTGGGGTGCAGGAGCGCTGAGCTTCCAATTTTAGCTCGTTTTGATTCCACGGGGCAAAGCACCTCTTTCTCTCGGAGCCCCGAGAGAGATGAGTACCCCAAAGCTTTTCCTCCCCTCTGGCCAGACTAATGTCAGAGTCTGATGGGGTCCAACCATGGAGACCCCTTCTCCCTGTAGGCAACCTTCCGTCTTCCTCCTCTTTCTCTGCAAAGAGTTAAACCTCTCTCTTCAATTCAGCACTTTTCCCCTCCCTCCTGCCCCCGGGATAATGTTTAACCGAGCCCATTGCTAATTAAATATCGATGACCTCAGGCAGGTTTTGTTATCATCTGGAAACACCTGATGCATGTGTCACCAGCAAGAGTTTTTCTCATCTCAAGTTCACTGGCAACCCTTGAACTCAGGTTTGCTTTTCCCTTCCCACCCTGCCACCGGCCGCCCCTGCCTGCGGGCACCTGGGCTGGGAGTTGAGGTTTCCTTGGCTGCCGAGCAGCTCGTGTGGGCTCGTCATCGCCGCTCCTAATTGTAGGGGACAAGCGCAGTGGGAAGGGAGGGTGTATTCCTCCTCTTCTCTCCCAAAGCGGGGCCATTGCTGCCCTCCTCCACCGCCGGGCAGGCTCAGCTTGAACTTGGTGGACCTTCCTCTTCTGGGCTTAACTTGTGCTTTCCCACCCCATGTGAGTGTGGGGATGGCCCAGCTGGGAGCTCAGCTCTCCAAAATATCTCCTGGGCTTTCCCAGGGGAGCAGCAAAGCCCCACAAGGAGAAGGACACCCTGTCCCCTCTTCCCCTGTCCCCCAAGGCAGACCTGGGGCAACGCCAGCGGGCTGAGCAGGCTGGAGCTGAAACCCTTAAGGGCTGTGATGGAGAACAGGATAGAGAAAAAGGGGGCAAAAAAGAGAGACACAGAGAAAAGGGGGGCTGGGAGCGGGTTGGAGGTGTTCTCAGAGGGGGTTATGGGCGACAAGATGGACTTTTACAGAGGCAGAGCCATATCCTAGATGGGTTTGAGACAACTGGCCCCCCCAAGCCGGGTACGTGGAAGCAGAGGGGACTCCTCGGGAATCGCACGGCAGCTGGGGTTTCCTGCCAGCTCTGCCAGCCTTGCAAACAGCCTCTGAGTCTTGCTGCTCAAGGAGGTCTCTCAGCCCTGCAAAAATTCTTGGGGCTGGTTTTCTCTGCAGCAAAGAGCAGAGGCTTCGCTGACATCATTTTCACACTGCATGGTATAAATAGCCAACCCGAAAAACAAAGGAAAACTCCCCATGAAGACCATGTAAGGCAGAGCTACAGTTGCACCATTTATTTATTCGCTCACCGTAGCTATTTCCTGCCTCTGTTGGTCAGAGACCTCCTGTGTTGGCCAAAAGTCAGCTTTTCCTCCCTTACTTGGAATTTACAGATCAGCAGCACCGCTGGTAACCAGGGGGGTTACAACCTCTTGGCCCTGGAAGGACAGACTCACGCCTACGGTTGGCCTTGGTCCCACCGGTCGCTCCAAGGTCCTGTGCATCTGCTGGGCACCTACGGGGTAGGGCAGTGGTCATCTCCCCTTGGAGCAGCAAGGTCAGGGCTAAGGCTGGAGGTATCAGTAAGGCTAGAGGGATTAGTAAGGCTGGAGACAGCGTCCTGCTCCGGCTTCGCTCTGCAAGGCTGGCCTTTGCTGGGTGTTACAGCAGGCAGGACTTCTTTGAGCTCCTCCATCTCTCGGCCACCCTTCACGTTGCACCACCTCCAAGACACCCACAGCCCCATTGGGAAGAAGATGCCCCGTTAAAGCGAGGCACAGCGGTGTGATTTCCAGGCCATAAAGCTGGGGGGGGGGATGTCACTCGGGTGGTTTTTGTCATCCAGAGTCAGTTTTTGCTGCCTCTGGGCAGGTCAGGCTGCCTCAGGCTGTAGGTCCCGGCCACGAGAGGCGAAGGGAGCACTCGGTTAGGGGTGAGCGAGCACCTGCGAGGGGGAGGGAGGCACAGACACCCATGCGTGCATGGACCCGGCTTGTTCAACAAGCTGGAGCGAGGCTACAGATGCGTTTTCTTCTGGCTCCAGCTGTGCTCCTGCTCTGCAGCTCCCTTCCCAGCGCTTGTCGCTGCCTCCAGACCTGCCAGCAGATCGGTCTGTGCATGTGCTTCCCAGCTCGCTTCAGGCACCATCAGCCGGGCTCGTTCAGGCCTTTTCTTCCCTTGCCTCAGCTGCATCGGATGGCTTTGCACGAAGCGAAGCGGGCGATGCTTTCCCCCGTGGCTCTACCTGGGAAGGCGGCAGCTCCTCAGCAGGGAGCGGTGGCCAGCAGCCGGGGATGGGACCTCCTTCAGAAGTTCCAGGCAAGGATTTTGGGGCCATGGGTGAGGGTTCCCCGAATTTCAGATCTCCATCTGGGATGCTAAGCGATCCCAGCTCTCCCTCGGGGTGGAGGGATGGACACACAGGTCCAGGGCTACTGCTGCATGAGAGGATGACTGCAGGCGTTATACCCCTCGGTCCTGCCTGCAAGCCAGAGCTGTCTTCTGCTCTGCTCAGGGGTGAAGCCGGATTGCAATTGCCCTTGGCTGCTCCCTGAAAATGCTCCATTCCCTGGGAAATGTAGCTGGGTTGGCAAAGGAGAGCATGGCATCGTCCCTGCCGCTCTGCCGACCGCTGATGGGGATGGGAGCTGTGGTGGGGATGGTGCCAGAGCTGCTTTGCCTGGCCACCACGACCAAGGTTTGGGGACGGAAGGACCTGCTGGCGGGCAGCACTTCACCCAGGATTTCCCCTTTCTGGCTGCTCGTTCCTCTACCCGAAATCCGCCGCCGTGAACCAGCCGTCCCAGGGGACAGGGAAAAGGGGGTGCCGAAGGTTGGCGTGAGCCGGCCCCGCTCGGTCTGGCTGCGGGGAGGGTCCCGTCCAGCGGACTGTCTCCTTGGCCATTGTTATCAGGGTAATTCTCCAGCGGCTCGAATCCTGTTTTTGTGCCGGTGTTGCCTGGCCCTACAGGAGCGAGGGGGGAGAGAAACACAGGAAACGGCAGCGACGGAAGCAGAATCATCTCCTGGAGGGAACGAAGAGCCGCTGACGCCACCGAGGGGAACAAAGACGGAGATTCAGAAGGGCTTGTACACGGGCTCGCGCTGGAGACGGCCCAGACGAGTTGTCTCAGTCCCGGCTTGCGGCACACCTCCCGCCTCTCTGGCACGCATCGCCTCCATCTCCCCCAGCCCGAGCCCCCCGTGCCGAGCTCTGGGGTGCAAGGAGACCTTGGAGGGGGGGAGCAACCAGGGTGGGGAGAGGAGGCAGCTGTGGGCCAACACGGATGATTTTGGCATGGAGAAGCCCTGGGGAGGGTGACCCGGGAGGGGGATGTCCTCTATCCTGGCCCCAGCTGCTGTGAGAGCTTTGGCTGGCGTGGCGGAGCGAGGGCGGCCGTGGGAACATGGCAGCGTGGGCGCCAGCCTCGCCGCTGTCTCGAAGCTCTTCCCCCTGCCACCCCGAAATGCTGGGGGGGGCTCTCCCTGTGCCCTGCACGCACAACAGGCCCTCTGTCCCACGGGCACAAATGGAAACTTTGAGTAAAAAGGCCAGAGAGCCTGGCCGACGGTCTCACCCAGGGCCGGGAGGAGCGTGCAAGCCTCTGCCTTGCAAAGTCACGAGCCGCCCCATCCACATCCCCATCCACGGCACCTTTCGGGTCCCGAGGAAGGCCCCATGCTCTTCCTCTCAGCGGTGCCACATCCCAAGCGCCGAGGGCTCTTCCTTGTGGCTCTGGGGCAGGAGATCCACTCGCCTGGCACGGGGCAAAGCCCTTGGCTTTCCCAGCTCCTGGCCCTGCGGGATTCAGGTGTCCCAGCCAGGCTGGGCTGGGGAGCTCGCTAAGCCCTGGCCTCGTGCGTAGCAGTGGAGAGCGATGACAGTGGACGTAGCCTTCTCCTCAACACTTGTGCCAAGGCAATTCCCCCCATCCAGTCCCCATATCCCTAATTCCAAGAAAAGGACGTGTACCACAGCTGCCTGCTACAAAAACCCTCCTTTTCTGCATTACAAGGAGCCGCGCTCACATCTCAGACCTTTCTGTGGCTGAGGATGCAAAAGCCTGTCCCAGCCCCATCAGATGCAGACCCCTTCCCTCGGTCCACGACCCCCTCCCCACGGCACGTGCACTGCCTGCTCCAGAGCCAAGGGGAGAGGATGTCCCATCAGCGATGCTGTCAAGTTCAGTGATGCTGCAGGGCACCGCTGATGCCTGCGAGAGCACCGGGCACCGTGGAGCTGCGTGGGGTGGCACTGCCGGGGGGGGAGCTCCCAGCACCCCTACCCTGCTGCCTGCAGCAAGGGCAGCACAGCCAGGATGGTGCCGCTGCCAGGAATGCTGCTATTCCCAGGATCTGCCTTCGTAAGCAGTGTTTGTGGCTGGAACATGAGCGCCAAAATGTCATCGGTCCCTTATCTGCAACATATCCGAGTCCTTTTGGTACCCATTCAGCCTCCAAAAATAGCCCCAGCAGAGGGAAAGAATACATCCCTAAAATAACACCGCCACTCGGGCTTGCCGGCGCTGGAGCTGACACCTGGTCAAGTGCCCATTGCGGCTTTGCAGGGAGATTTCAGGTCTTTTCTCCTGCGCTTTCCCAGCTTAAAATAGCAGCCACGACCTCACCATGCCGGGAGGCGAGCAGGTGCTTTGCAACCTTTGCCCAAAGCAGCGCCGGCTGCCACCTGGCCACGCCACGCCACGCCAGCCCAGGGCATCGCCGGCGATTGCCCTGTGTGCATCCCCACGCTGCCCGCATGGCCTGCGGTGGAGCAGGGAGGTGTGAAGCCGCAGAACGCAGCGGAGGCCAGGTGAGTCACCCCGAGGGATGCAGCCAGGGATGCAGGAGGAGTGGTCCGGCCAGCCACCTCTCCCAGAAAGGAGAGCTGCCGAGGAGGAGGAAGCTGGGAGGAAGGAAGGCCTTGTTTGTCCGTTCCCAGAGCGGCTCAGGAACTGCTATCTGAGGAATTACCTGACCTCACTTACATCTCCGGATGCTTTTCACCGGCTTCACCCCCCTTCCCCTGTTCGAGCCCCCCCCAGCTCCTGCCACCCTGCCCTTCATCCTGCTGCCCCTCTCCTCTGAGCTACCCCAGCACCGGCAGCTGGTTTCCGTCGGGCTGTGAGTCCTCTTTCTGCCTCCTTATGCTCCAAATTTATCTGCACCTGCTCTTCCTCCTGGATGGACCGTGTTCACTCCCCATAAGTGGATTTAGGAGCCCGGCTTTGCCTGGCAGGGAAAGCCATGGTGGGTGGGGTGGTTCGTGGGCTTCCAGTTATGGAGGGGATGCCGCAGGTGCGGGATGGCTTGTGGGATGCTCTGTGAGACGCAGCTTGGAATGGGAGGCTCAGGAAGAAGGAAATCAGGGCTCTGCATCTATCACTGACAAACGCTGGCCTTTCGCAGCACACTCAGATCTTGCATATCTCAATTTGCTCCCTGTGCAGCCCCAGCCTCACGCACTGTCACATAGCCGGACTTGTCAGCATCTGCGAAGGATGAGGGGATAAGACCGTGACGCAAAAGTTTTGTGCTCTTTGTAGACTATTGCTTCCTCCCTTGCCCGGCCCGTCAGAAGATCTAGGCAAAGATGTTTATGCAGAATACAAAAGGTTTAAGGATGTGTATTGGATAATGAGGGATGGAGCCCAGCATGAGATAAATGCCCATCTGGAAGCAGGATCCAGCACTGCTGCTCTTCATATTGAACAACGTTTCCTGGGGGAGGTGGTGGAGCAGGGTGAGGCTGCCGAGGACAGGAGGGCTGGGAATCACGAAGCTAAGATGCTCCTGGGGAGTAGGACATAGCCAGGGGCTGGTGTGTCTTGGGGCCAGGGATGGAGGGACATTCTGCTGCAGAGCAGACCTGGGGGCTGTCACACGTGTCCAGGAGCCGGGCTGGGAAGGGAAACGTGGAAGGGCATGCAAAGGAAGGGGAGATTTGGCAATGACGTGCTGAACGGAGGTTAGAGCAGGGATGTTTTTGGATCAGGGAAGGCTTCTTTTTCAGGGACCGTGCTGGGAAGGGAGTAGATGCTCAGAGTACCTCCAGGGACAGAGGTGCCCCCAAAAGCAAGCTGGAGGGATAGAGGGCAATGGAAATGGATTGCTGATGTACACCAGGGAGAGCTCAGAAGGTAGGAAGTGGCAAAACCTCCCTACCCTGTGTAAAGCTTTGTTTTCATCCAGGGAGGACTTGTTCAACTGGAGATCCTCCAGTTCTTTGCAACCTCATAGCACCCCATCAACCAGTGGTTAAATTAGGGGCTGAGACCCTTCCAGGTTGGGGCAGGAGGAGGAAGGGGGTACATGAGTCAAAGCAGCAAACATAGCACCCTCGAGGGGGCTAATTTCAAGATTGGGAAGGATCTTCTGAAATAACAGGTTATTTCTAGACTTAGGAAATGAACCAAGTAGCCTACTGGCCCAGAAGGGACCATGGGGAGGTCTCGTATCTCTAAATTCAACAACCCCATTGAGCGAGCTGAGGTCACTGCTCATTGCAGAGGACAGGAACTCAGGGAGAGGAAGAGGGGACCGGACGCTTGGCCAAAATACCTTAAGAAGTGATGTTAAGGATATCCCCTCTCCTCCAGAGCCAAGATGTGACGGTACCTTCCTGGGGCTCCATGGAGAGCAGTGGTGAGGGGGTCGCTTGCAGCAGGTGTTCCCAGGAGGGGTTGCCCCACACCTCTTCCCACCTCTGCTGTTTTTCCTAGCTTTCCTCCACCCACGCAAACAGGATACACGTGGGTCAGGACTGACTCGGGGAGCGGCGTAGTGGCAGAGGAGGGTGAGATTGCTGACCTGGGAGAGGCCATGGGGACGATGCGATGGGCTTTGGGAGGTTTGGAAGAGCAAACAGGCTGATGTTGCGGCAGCAGGAGAAGCAAGAAGCCTGCCTGAACACCATGCCAGGCCTTTCTCATCTTTGAATGACCTTACAAGCACATTAGCCTGTGAATCCCAGCGGTGCTTTCCCAGGGAGGTGCGGGGAAGCCCTGCCGGCGTGGGGATCAGAAGTCCTGAGGGGCTGCGCCCACGCTTCTTGGCCTGCCTCTGTCTTGTAGACAAGTCACTGCTGAAGGACTCAGGTCACTTCAAGCAGGGAAGGTGGTACGGTCCCTCAGGGTCCCTCCACCCATCTGTCAGACAAATGTGACTGAACTTTAAAATCCTCAGTAGAGCCCTGCGAACTGCCGATGGTTATCCACAGAGGGGGGAAGTGGTCACAAGCGGGGATGTGGCAGAGCACAAGGAGAGATGCACAGCTTTCCTGGTTCCTGGGAAAGGAAGCCACCATCTGTTGCCAGAAAGAAGAATACCGATGGAAGAGCAATTTAATTAGATAATCTATCTAATTAAGACAGGTGACAGGCTGCAAATTTCCCTCCTGGAGAGACCTTTGGAGAGACCTCAAGCAAGGATGCTCCTGACCTTGTCCTTTCAGCCAAGGCCAAGTGCCAGGGTGGGAAGAGGGGCTGCAGGTCCCCAGTGCCCTCCTGGCTGCTCCCCAGTGCCTCACCCCACCGGCCACCCTCCCATCTGTAGGGGGGCAGATGAGACACGGTCCCCCCCAGCGTGGCCAGCTGGCTGCAGCTCTGCGGGAGCTGGTGGCTTCTGAGCTCCTGCAGCCCTCGGTCCCTCTAAGTGCCCTCTCCTCCCCAGCTCTCGGGATGCAGACGTGGTGTTTGCAGACCAAGCTGTGGGTTGCAGCTCTCAGCGGCCAGGTGGGACATCTCTGCAGGCCTGGCTGGTCATCAGCACCTCGGGGTTGTGGGAACCAGTAGCCAGACCACATCCTCAAAACAAAGCACCCCTGATCTAGGACCGAGGGATCCCACAGCAACAGGCCAGGCTATGTGCAAACCTGCTTTCCCTCACAAGTCAACATCTGCCGAAGGCCCAGTTTACTCAGGCTGCTTAATCCCGGCAGCATTCTTCCCCTCTCCCCACCCCCTTTGTTGCCCGAAGAAATTTCTAAGAGTTTTTTTTTTTTAATTGGCATTGTCCGTTTGATCCCTAGTTCCTAGCCAGGCAAAACAAGGCATGCATCTTACTGGAGACAGGATAGAGGACTCTTGGAGTTAATCGTTTTCTCCATTGTCTTTCAAATGTGTGCTGAGATGTCCATAGCTGGGGGACCCATTGTGCTGCCTTCCTGCTTGTTTTTCCAACAGTCTCCAGTGAATAAAAGCAACGCAGGGCTTGTAATACACTTTCCATGACCTCTAATCTTGCTGTATGATCTATCTCAATTGCCAGGTCGCATACAGTATTCATTAGCAGCGGTTCCACCTCCATCTCACCTACTTCTCCAAAACCCAGCCCCAAGCTTTCCCTGGCTGGCTCCAGCTTCCCTCATCTGCACCACCATCTCCACTGCCTTCATCCATACCTTCTTCTCCCTCCTCCCTTCTTGCTGCTCTCCCAAGTGGTCTGTCTCGCCCCCTTCCCCTGAGCTTTTGGTCCCTGGAGCTGTTGGCACAGGGGTGTGCTGTGGCAGGGAGGTGGCTGATGGCCGTCGAAGTTATGTCTGTACCTTCACGACCATGCTTGCTGAGGACCATCCTATCTCCTCGTCCCACCACGAGTGGGTCAGGGCGATGCCACGCAGTAACTCAGCTACAGGGAGCCAAAGCAATGGCTGGAGGGGACTTCAGGGCGGACAAAGCCTGTGGGTTTGCCTTCCCACCCTGGCTATGAGCTCACTCTGCTGCACGGGCTTGATGAGATTCCCAGATGCGGAGGCACACAATGCAGCAGGGAAACCCTTGTTCTCCTGCGGTTATTCCGCATGGCTCCTCTGGGAATTTTTGCCTTTCCTACGGCTTTCCTGCCACGCTGGAAGCCCTCAGGTGTCGCTCAGCTAGGACAGACACCTGGGCTTTGAGGATGAGTCACTCCCTCTTCCCGTGCTCTCCTCAGCCTTCCCTTTGGCAAGGACTGGCAACAAACAGCAGGAATGAATCAGAGGCAGGGATGGCTGACGGATCAGCAGCCCATCCTTGGGCATCCCGGCATGCATGTCCCAGCTGCAGCACCGTGGGGGACTGGGCATTGCCCATCCCTGAGTGACATGGACTGGTGACCCCAGGGGACAGAGAAATCTCTGAGTCATCTCACTGGAAGTCGTGCTCAAGAGTCCCTTCCTAAAAGGACTGAATTCCAGCTACGGTCTTTTCCAGCACCAAAGGGCCATTCCCAGAGCCTCCTCTGGACAGAGCAAGGATCCCTCTCCTGCTCCAAGGGTTTGTGCCCAGGCCAAGGATAAAACACCAGCTCCATGCTTTGGCCTTCTTGCTCCATCATCCAGCCTTTTCTCCTTGTTTTTTGTCTGATTTGCTTCTTCACACCAATGGGTAGACCCTGGCCTGGTTGTCTGTGCCCACCTTGAAGAGTCAGCATGTTATTCCTCTTGAATGGCCAGAGCAAATGGCCAATCTCCCGGCTGCTGGCAAGGGGCCGTAGGCAGGAAGGTGTGGAGCTGGGGCACCACCACAGCCCAAATCTGCAGCCAAACTGTTCGTCAGTCACATCTGCTGAGGCGGCAACCAGCAAGCCCAGTCATGCTCTGGGATTCCCGAGCACTATGCAGCTGAGCCTCTCTTGAGAAAATTGGCAACAGGCTGAGCCTCACTGGGTCTGACCGCTTGCAACTTTTCTGTTTTCTTCCCGTCTCCCAGAGAGCTCCCACTGAGCCCATAACGTGCTTGTACATCTCTAGGATTGGTCACTGGAGGCATCACAGCCACAATAACATGGGCTGGGTAAAAGGCTTGGCAAGCAAGATTTTCTGGACTGTGTAATGCAGGGCAGGGGAAAAGGGGATCAGACTAAGCAGTCAGAGTGGTTGCCTCTGGATTTAGAAAAGGCAGCTGGAAATCAGCCTCTTCTTCTGGAGAAGATTCAGGTAGTTACAGAAGGAACTTGTGGTTTGGTAGGACTGCTCCTCTGGGTCTTTCTTCCCAGGGCTCTCCTCATTTCAAACCCACCACATTTGTGGAGGCAGGAGACGGGCTCAGGGCCTCTGAGCATTAGGAACATGGCCTCACTAGGCAAAGCTTGCAGGATCCTCTGCTGGGTGGTAGCTGGAAAGACCACCACCATGCGATGTAGCTGGAGGGCTCAAGGACATTGAGAGCCAGGAGGGAATGACTTTCCCAACGGTGTTCGCAGCCCGGGCTGGAGACAGTACGGGCAGGCGTTCAGGTGCTCCTCGCTCCTTCCCAGGTAGGTAGTGCCGCAGTGAAACGCTACCCAAATATTCTGCCATCTCTATCAGCCTTGGCTTTACTGCCCATAATCTCATTCCTCTTTTCCGAATCGCTCCTCAGGTTACAGCTCCTGATAGTAATCGATGGGGCATCACGCAAGGGGACCCGAGGACATGGGTCAGACGGCGGGGGAAGGAGAGGAGCCCATGGTCGGGCTGCTCCCATGGGACCGCACTGGAGATGGCGGCAGGCGTGGGTGCGTGCCCAGGGGGTGCAGACACAGGGGGGGCTGTGGCTGTCCCTTCTTGTGTTGGCAGCTCGGCGTCCCAGTAAGCTGCCCGAGACTCGCATTATCTCTGACGAAACGCAAACAGAAAGGGGAAAGTGAGAAGGAATTCCTCATCCGAGAGGGCTCTTATCGCCTTTCCACTTCCCTCGCCCTGGAGAGATATGGCAGCTCAATGCTCTGTTGTTCCTCAGTGGGCATGTCCCCCCCCTACCCCAGGCCACATGGGGATGCGATGGGGGGTCCCGGCCACAGCACTCCCTGCCCCACAGCTCTCCAGGCACCCCTAAGCACATGCTCCCCACCACACTTGCATCTCCATCCTCACCTGAGCGCCCACCACTTTGCACCCCTCATCAAACACACCGGAGATCCCCCAGGGAATAGAGAGCCGTTTGCTTTGCTTTGGGGGTACCACAGTTTCATGCCAAGTCTCAGCAGACGCTCAGCTGGGTAGCCGGCACGGGCAGCGCACGGTGGCCCCAGCCGTGTGACGGTGATATAACTCACCGCAACCTTGATCAGTGTCATGTAATTGAGGCCGAGAAATAAAACTCAGGCTCTTATCAGCGCTGCAGTGAGCTGCAGCACAGTTACACAGTGACCAAAGTCAATTAAATTTCTGGCAGAAGCAGAGCGGGTTGAGCTTGCTGGCTGAGGACGGGAGGAGGTAGCCGCAGGTGGTTAGATGCCCCTAAAGCAGTGAGGTCCCCAAGGGCAGGCAGAAGAGCTGAAATAGTCCACGCCACCGCATGCAGGAGAGGCAGAGATGGCAGAGACCCATGCTCCATTCTGGCAACAGCAGGAAGAAACTGCTGGTCAACACCATCGTGAAATCTCAAGGCTCCTTCCACCCATCCACGTAAGGAGAGCACTTGGGAAAGATTTTATACAGCATGCCAGCTGCCAGAAATGGTGAAGCTATTGATCATCAGGTTACAGAGCTACGGCATAAAATCATGTGAATCCAAAGAGTGAACAGATGGCCAGCCTGAGTGGGGATGAAATTATTTTGTTGCAGAACTGACAAGCAGCCCGATTCAGTGTTAGTGCAAGTACCAGATTTGATTTGGCAGAGAAGACAGGGTGCTTGCAAGGCTTGGTAGTGCCACGTTTATTCAGCTCTTGGATTTTTATTCATCCTGAGGTTGTTTCGCTCAAGTTGGGGATGCACTCGCAACTTGCTCAGCTGTGGTTTGATGCAGTTCCCCAAATATTGGTATCCAGTTTCATTTTCGATGCAGTAGTGTATCCTGCCTGGCCTCCAGCTGCTGCTGCAGACGGGTGTTGGTCTCCAGTAAGTCCCGTGGTAGATCTGCCAACCCCCTTCATGTGTCTCAGATACCCTAAGACATCTCAAATGACTCTAAACAACTCTGTTTTGGCAGCAGGATCCCAGGATTATGGATATATTGAAGAAAATACTTAATTTTTCTGCTCTGTCCTTTTCTGATAGCGCTTTGGGGATTTTAGGTAGTACGGACAAACCTCTGAAGAAGTGGTCATAAGGCAATCAAAATAAAAGGGTCTGTTCAGCACTGGGAAGGGGGACAAAATCGTTGTAGAGCCACAGTTAGAGAAAGTGCATATATTTCCACTCTCTTTTCTCATGTTGGAGGTTGCAAGGAACCTTCTCTCAGTAACTGGGGTCTCTCACGGCAGCACGTCTCTGAAAGATCTTGAGAATATAGAAATGCCTGTGGCTGATGTGCTGATTTGGAATAAAATTGAACAGAAAACATAACTGGAGTCTGAAGAAGAAATCGGCCAAAGAGAGGAACTCTGACCCAGATAAACAACAGCCACCAAAGCTCCTTGCAGCATCAAGCCCAGCAAAGGCAGAGGGATATTCGCTGCTGAGAACAGTCCGTCCTCAGAGCTGCCTCATTTTGGTACCGCTAAAGTAGGATGCCTGGGAAAGTCCCCTTATTTTTTCGTTGAAGAGGAGCCGGTGCCAACGTAAAGAAGCCTGGCAGAACGTAAAGAAGCCTGGCAGAACGCAAGGGCAGGTTCAAGCAGGTTCAGCCAGGGGAAGTCGGGCTCTGGAGGTTTTACCAGCTCGGTACAAGCAGCACTGCACAGTCTGCTCTCCCGGGGTCTCCTGCTGGCAGCATGCTTTGGTGGACCTCCTTTTGCAGGCAGAGTTTGGCAGAATTTGCAGGCAGAGTTTGGCAGAATTTGCAGGCAGAGTTTGCAGGCAGAGTTTGGCTTGCAGAGGAAGGACAGGGAGAAGGTTGGGAGGCAATAGTTTGGGAAGAAGGATCCCAAAACGGAGGAGCCTCCTGGAGATTTGCAGACATGTCCAGGGGCACAACAAGGTTCCACAGGGTCTGGGGCAAAACCCAGGTCTGTGATCTTTCCTAAATGAGGATGTCTCATAACGTAATGAGCCAGGCCTCTCCACAGGTACCTGGGGGCAAACTGCTCTCACTTTTCTTTCTCCCCTGCCGCCCTGCCCACCCTCCAGCTCATCCTGGGCATGTTAAATGAATTAAAATTAAATGCATCTCTAATTTATCTCCATTCTGTTCTCCCTGGAGAATGATTGTCCCAGGGTGATCCCTCCGATAATGAGAAGAGAACTGCTTTCGAAAATTAAAAAATACTTGTAATAGAAACCCCAAAACCAAATGCCCTGAGTTTCACAAGGAGGCTAAAAACCCTGGTGAATGCAAATTTGCAGAGATTAGCAGCTGTTCAAATGCAAGATGATCACCCAATGGCATATGCTTCCAGAGCATTGACTAAAGCCCTACAGAACTATGAATAGACTAGGAAAAAATGCTGGCAATTGCTTTGACTTTGTGAGTGGTTTCATGGATATCCTCGCAGGCAGGAATTGGTGGAGGCAGACACCCACCCTGGGCTGGTAGAAGCCGTGCTACAGAAACCAGGGTGGGACTCATGACCCAGACATCTGATCGTGAAATTGGAGGAATATTTGTTACTGAAATTCCAGTGTGTTTTCCAGAGAGAGGGGATGAGGGGAAAAGAAATGACTGCCAGAAAGGCTCCAGCCCCGCTTCTTTGTGAAGCTTCAGTAAGAAGCAGAAAATGACCCAATGCTAACAGGCTGGGGAGGAAAGGTGTCTCTGAACAGGCGTAAAAATCCCCAGCGCTGCGAACGCAGCACCTCATTGGGCTGATAAAGGTGATGGGATCCTGTGCAGAAGACATTCCCTCATTATGTTGCACAGCGCAAGGTCAGACATACTAAATCACAGCACTTGTCTGGGGACTGAGACGTGTAAGAGGAGACTAGGTGATGTTGGTTGTAGGTGTGGTGCTAAAGCCATTAAAGCCCTGTAAGCACTGCATTCAAGATGGGAAGAAAAGAAAAGCGCAGCCAGTTATGGGAAAAGCAGATTGCCTAGGAAAGCCTTGAGCTTTGTGGTGTTAGACATTCCCCAACCAGGGTCCGTGTGCTGCCCACACAAATGCAAGCTTAACCCTGTGGAAATCGTCCGATTCCTCACTACACACGGACCCAAAACCTCTCCCAAGCAGGAGGCAACCCCGACCTCCTCCGACGTCCTTGCCCCTTCCACCCCCTCGGTCCCCTCTGCCCTCTGCCCCCACTTCCCTTCCCCGTGCTCAGTTGTTCCAGCAGCAGCCTCCACGCTCGCTGCCATCTGCGTGCCTGGCTTGGGTGACCTTTCCCCAGGACAATGGCTGCTATTGAACGTGGGCAGGCATAGCCAGCGATGACACGGAGCTGCAGACGCAACGGTCCCATCGCTGGGAAGAGGGTCCTGCCCAGCACAGCTGGGAGCGGGGGAGGCTGGTCTGGGAAAAAGGCTTCAGCCACGAGCCTGCCTTTCATTGCGCTCGGTGGCTCATGCGTCACACGGATGGCTCCATGGTTAGATACGGTTCTTAGCCCATTTAGTCCCCCTGCGATGTGCCAGAGCCTCAGCACTGAAAATTAAAGCCCATAACACGACTTCAGGAGCTTACAGTGGTGGTAAATACCTTCCCATGTGCCCACACACCGTAACAACTTTGCTAGGGAAAAAAACATCTCAAATAGTTTTGGAGAGATGGTTGCTTTGATTCACCGGGTCCTTTGTGGCTGGGGTGCCATGGCAGGGTAGTCATCTTTTAGTAGGCACTTACCACACAGAGTCTTGTGGACGTGGAACTAGAAGGCAGGGACTGATTTATCAACTAAACCCCACTACTGGTCCTCTCCGCAGGGCTTGGGATGTCTGCTTCCCCACATCTGCCATGGGCTAACAATTCCTCCCTGTCTCACCAGGGAGAATAAATGAGTCAGTGCACACACAGAAATTGCAAGATGGAAATTGATATCTGAATGCTGTGATGATGATGAATATTACTATTGTTGCTATTATTGCTAGTGCTAAACAGAACTAAAGGATCTGTTCTGTATAACTCACGTTTCCTCCCCCCAGCCCCTTCCAGCTTGCCCACGTTTTTACAGAAACATCGGTCTGAGTTTGGCATTTCTACCCAGCATCACCTCTGAGCAAAATTCACAGGTCTTTATCTTTCAGAGCCCATTGCTGCATCCCTGCCTGGAGCTAGAGCAGGACCAGAGAACACCCTGCTGCAACCGGCTCCTGACGAGCCCAGTCCCTTAGCAGAAGGAAGCCAGCATCGCTCCAGATCTGGGATACAGTAAAGGTGCAAATGAGGGGGAAGCCTGCTCCTTTAGCATGCCAGCTTGAACATAAAAGGCAGAGGGAAAGGCTCTTCTAGCCCTACCATGAGCTAAGCTGCAACCCCTCAATCCAGAAAAAGGCAGAAAAACAAATACACAGTATTCATATACTGGAGTCTTTAGATTGGTGATTTCCATCAGCGCTAAGGGTAAAAAATGTCTCTGGAAACGTGTAGAGTCAGGCAGAAACCTCAGGGCAAACCTCGAATGAGGAAAGGCCCCACATTAGAAAAATACACTGATTAGTCCAGCATCAGCAGGTTTTAAAAGGTGCTCACCACCCCTGGCTAAGTCGGCAGTCGGAGCGGTCCTGCGCTAGCTCTGCACTTGGGTAGAAAATCTCCCGAAGGAAGGGAGAAGCCTCTCTCCAAATCCAGTGATTTCTTCTGAGCCACACAGCCAGGTCACCCTCCAGACCACCGGCAAACCAGCCTGGCCGGGGCCAGAAAACACCTTGCCAGGCGATGTCTGAAAGCTCTCACGCCTTTATGAGCCACTGCTCCGTTATCTGCTGGTGCCCTGGGGGGTTGCTGTCTGTTGGGTAAGAAAAATCCCAATTACACAGCCCATCTCTTCCTCCCCCTCTTCTTATCATCCTCGGTGAGGGTGGTGAGTGTCCCTGTGCACACATGTGCAGGGTGTTTAAAGCTCCGTATCAACCAGGCCACTCCAGCCCGAGTTCCCACACGTGTCCTTGGGAATGTGCCTCCCTCGGAGCAGAGAACAGATACCTGGGATTTGCCTTGCCTGCTGGGACGGTTTCCCTGGAGAGGGGGGACAAAAGGGGGGTTAATTCAGGGTTTCATTAACCTAATAGTTGACTGCAACAGAAACTTGTCCTATATAGGAATTGTGTCAGAAAATAGGCTGAGGAGGAGGGGGAAAAGACAGTGGGTTACTGCAACCCTGCTGCTTCCAGCCCCGCTTCCCTCAGCTGAGGCCCAGAAGAACGGATCGGCTCGTGTGGGTTTGGCTCCCAGCTCCACACTTATCCAACTCCATGTGGGCAAGGAAAAGGCAAAGCTGCATTGTTGTGCACGGTGACCGCACATAAGAAACGCAAATGATCCCACAGGCACAGATGACGCGTGAGTCTGTAGAGAACCTCTGGGCCACTTGCACGGCATCCATTCCCATGCAAGAAATGATATGGCAAAAATCTCCCTGCGCACGCTTATGTGGCTTTCTGGAGACGTGTGGAGCATCCCTTGTGTGGAGGCAGAGCCGTAGATACATACATCCCACGCATCCGTAGGGATACTCCCCAGCATGAAGAGACAGGGATTGGGAGCGGGTGGTTTCAGGATTGGTTTCCGCTGGTCTAAGATTCTGCTGCCAGCAAAAGGGCTGGTGCCTCCATCCTGGCCGTGCCTTCTCCAGCTTCCTACGTCAGCACGAGCGAGCAGGTGGCAGGGTGGCAAGTTGGAGCTGATCTGGCTGAAAACGATCCCAGCAAAACGAACAAACCAGGAAAAAAAAAAAAAAGAGAGAATGCACAGCTGGAGGGAGAGGGGAGAAGGCAGAACGCTTTCTCCAGAAGCTTTTTTCCAAGCGACTCGCGCCAATTTTGAAACCACACCCTCAGTCACAGACAGAGATGTAAATACATCTGTTCCCAAGCAGAGCTGCATCGCGGGGACACCCCTCCTCCCCAAAAGCACCCGCTTGGCTGCCCTGCACGGCGGGGGCCAGCCAGGCTGGGGGAGGAGGGCAGGAGGAGGGTTTTTGCTCAGGACCTTCTGGAAGGCCCTGGGAGCAGCTCTGGGAATGTGTGAGAGCTGCAGAGGTGGAAGGAGGAACAGGGGAAGGAAGGAAGGAGGTATTGTCACCGGAGAGGCCTTTGTGCGACCGGCATTGCTGAGATTCCCGTGGCCCCCGGCAGCCCCGCAGAGGGTCCCGCTGGGAGCAAGTGGGGGGGAAGGAGAAAGAGAGGCCAGACAGGTTGACAAGAGGGGCTGCGCCATTCCTGGAGCTGTGTTTTCTCGAGATAAGTCTGACCTATTTGCAGTCACTTCGGAGCAGCGGCAGGAGCTGGCCTTTACGTCTGACTTGACCTTCTATTGTGGCTCAGGCACTGGAGGAGATTAGGGCAGTAATCAAAAAACTCCCGAACTTTGAGGTATACCCAGCATGGGGTCGAGGTGATGCAGAGAAGCCCAGACTTGCCAAAAACTGCCAGGTCCAAAACAGCCAGTCTGGCATGTCCTGTCTTGGACCTACGCCAAGCAGATTGACTTGGGAGGCTGGGGCGTCCCGTGGGGTCTAACTCACACAATATGCATCCAGTGACCATTGATCCCAAAATCCTGTAGGACACCTCTCAAAGCAAGAGCCAACCCCTACATCAATGGCTTGGAGTCAAGTCCAAGTCACTGTGGCAGACAAGCATGCCAGAAACATCCAGCATGCTATTATTTTCTGCTTAGTTAAGACAAGTCCAGATCCAAGCCATAAATAATTGCGGGGGCGGGGGGGGGGAGGCACAGGGAGAATGAGAAGAAGGATGGCAGAAAGATTGAGATGTGGCAAAGGTACCAAAATCCATGTTTCAAGTATCCCTGGTTGGCTGCTTCAGTGGAAAGGATGAGGTCTTGTTGCACCGTGGAGCACATGCCCCTTCTCGACCCGGGGAGTGGTGGTTATACAGGACGTGCGTGTGATGAACTCTGTCTCCTGCTGCCCCACAAATATCTTGGCAGGTTGGCAGGGGAAGAAAAAGGGGGATGTGTGCTTCTTCATCACTTCTGGACCTTAGGGACCAGGGCAGTCAGCCCAGCACCTTTCCTCAAAAAAGGGGACAGGAGAAGGAAAGTAATGCCTTCAGGGAATCCCTTCGAGGGGATCACAAAGAAAACAAAATGTTTTGCATGTTTCAGTCAAATTTTCATCAGTAGTGTGAACAGGAGACTATCGCCTTGCCACGCCTCAGGCTGATGAATGCACGCGCTGCGTTAGACAATCCTAATGCGGTGACGACGGTCTTCTGCCGGCATTGGCAGCGCTGCCCGCAGCGCGGTGTGCGTTAGCGGTGCCGGCAGCCCTGTCTGGGCAGTGCGAGGCTGCGGGGAGCTCCCCGGCCCCACTCGCCCTGCGTGAGGTCAGGAGAGTTGCCCTGGAGTGGCATGTGGCCGATGCATGGGGAAGGGCTAGTCTCTGGGTGCAGAAGGTAAAGACCTGCAGGGTGGGCTTGACTTCAAGTCCAGCAAGAATGTGAGATGGCTGATATTTAAAAAAAAAATAGTGTTTTTTTTTTTAACAGCAAGGCATCATCCTTGGATCCCAGCTGGGTCCAAAGCTCTGTGAGACGTGAGGGTATATCTGTACCACACTCCCCTCCTTTATCAGGTTTTTTCCATTCTCTGAGGTATCTCAACCCTCCCTCTGCCCAAGATAATGGAGAGGCAGCCAAAATGGCATTTTAAACTCTTGGCTCCCTCTACCAACAATTGGACAAAGCAAAGAGGCAGCATGGGAGACACTGGCTTTCTGGAAACTTCTGTTAGATGGAGAGGGGTCACACCCCCTTCAACAGAGATTGGAGTCGGGGGTCATTTTACATCTGCCTTTAATGAAGAATGGTGGGAAGGGAAATTTAGCTCCGATGAGCTAATTAAATATATATATAATTTCCACTCTGTTAGCAAGGAAAAAAAAAAAAGCCTTGGAGCAGCTGCTAGGTCATTGTTTGTGAATTTAAAAATAAAAGTTTCTTGGCATAGATTTCAGAGATGGAGGCAGTATCTTGCGTTGTCATTCCAGAGGGAAAGGGAGAGCGAGCGAAAGAAGGATGAGGCCAGGCAAGGAGAGTTCAGCTTGACTACGTGTTGCTCAGGTGTGTCTTGGCTTTCGAGCCTCTTTTCCCTCTGGCTGGTTTAGGTAATCAACATCCTGCCCGGATGGTGAGCCTCACCAGGGACAGATTTACGGGCCCCACGCCCTGAAGAGCTGGGAATGTCCTGCCATGCGGATGGCTAATGCTTGGCAGTGCCCTGAGCACATCGGTGGGGATCGATGGCCCCAACCAGGCTCACCTGGGACCACCACCCCTCTGCCCAGGGGCTCCATTTAAGCTCAGGTCCGGGTGCCTGCTTCTGGCCTGAGCGATGTTGTAGGTGTATCTGTGCCTGGCCTTGTCCCCGGCTGTCCTGGTTTCCTGACGCATCCCACATGGACTCCAGACCTTAGCTGGTGGTAGCTTTGTCTCCAGGATGCACCTTGGACCTACGCTGCAGCCTTGTCTCCAGCCCTGTCTCCTGCTGCTCCTGACTGGACCTTGCCTTGTCTAGGGCTGTAACTGGAACCTGTCCCCACCATCACCTTGGCGGTGCTGATCGCCTGTGGGACCGCGTTGGGGTTGTGCTTGGCTCTGGGCTGTTCCCCTGTGTGGGACAGCCCAGCTCCTGCTGCTTGCTGGCCGTGAGCTGAGGTATCTCCAGTCCTGAGCTGCGCACGATGGAGCCTGGTCCTCGGGCTGTGCGGGACCTGGCCCCGTGCCTCCTCCTTGGGTGAAGGTCATGGATCTTGCACCCCACTGCTTCCCCAGTGACCCTAGGGCACTACTGCATCCCTTTTTCTGTCCCTGTGGCTCCTCAGTGCTGGCTTTCCCATGCCACCTACCACTACCTGGCCTGTCTGCAGTGGGGACTTGGCACCCCTCTCCATGTCTGCCTACCTCTGGGACCCCTTTTTCATCTCTGTGTCTCTGAAGCAGATTCACATCCCTGCCCTGATTCCAAGTTACAATCCCAACCTGGCTCCAAGTCCTGATCCCAACCTGGTTCCAAGTCCCCTGTCCCCACAGTGTGACCTCACCCTGGTTCTGTGCCACCATCCTGACCCAGCTCCGTGTCCCTGCCCCGGTTGTGTGTCACCCAACCGACAGCAGCCAGGGCATTTCACAAGGAGCCGTCCATCAAGCCCAGATGTGGGCTCTCTCCACAAGGTATGAGAACACACCTTGATGGTTGTCAGGACCCTGAGTGCTTTACTGGGCACTGCATCTGACCTGGCCAACCTCACCTGAGACTTGCACCCAGACATCCTCAAGGCCCAGGAGCTCCATTTAACCCCAGCTATGCTGTAGGTGTACCCATGCCCAGTCCTGTCTCCTGTTGTCCTGGCTTACTGACTGGTTTTCCTAGATGGACTCTGGAGCCACATATATCATATCATAGAATGGTTTGGGTTGGAAGGCACCTTAAAGATCATCTAGTTCCAAGCCCCCTGCCACGGGCAGGGACACCTTCCACTACACCAGGTTGCTCCAAGCCCCATCCAACCTGGCCTTGAACACTGCCAGGGATGGGGCATCCACAACCTCTCTGGGCAACCTGTACCAGTGCCTCACCACCCTCACAGTGAAGAACTTCTTCCTTACATCTAATCTAAATCTACCCTCTTTCAGTTTAAAGCCATTACCCCTTGTCCTGTCACTACATGCCCTTGTAAAAAGTCACTCTCTGGCTTTCTTGTAGAGCCCATTTAAGTACTGGAAGGCTGCTATAAGGTGTCCCCGGAGCCTTGTCTTCTCCAGGCTGAACAACACCAACTCTCTCAGCCTGTCTTCACAGGAGAGGTGCTCCAGCCCTCTGATCATCTTTGTGGCCCTTTTTAAAAAAAAAAAAATTATAAAAATTAACAGGGATTTAATCAACATGAGCTTATGACCCAAACTTACTAGGAATTCCTTGTTCAGGGGGAAAAATTGCAACGCCTGATCCCCTTCACAAATGGGGTTCAATGGGTTACCCGCGCCTGCCGGTGCCGGGTAGGCACAAGCTGAGCCAGTCAGTGTAGCGCGTGTGCAGCCCCGGACATCTAAGGGCATCACAAACCTGTTATTGCTCAATCTCGGGTGGCTGAATGCTGCTTGTCCCCACTTTGTAGGTCACTTCATCTCCTGTCCCATCTCTGCCTCTGCTCAGGGACTGTCCCCGGATCAGTGGGGTCACCACCTCGGCTGGGGTCACTCCTGGCTTGTCCTCCTTTGTGGAGCAGCCCTGTTCTTGCCGCTCCCTCCCACTGGTGACAAGCCAGACCATGGTAGGAGGCCTCATCTCCAGTGGCCTTGATGATGGCTTTTCCCCTCCCACCCTGCTGCATCCATTAGCCTGATGCTTTCTGGCAGCAGCTGCAGATGGAACGGGAGCCCTGAACTTTTCCATTCCCCAGCCTCTGGCGCTGCCAATCCCTCCGAGCTGGGAACGGGCATTAAACTCGCTTTCCACCAACAAATGGCTCCTGGGTCTCCCTTTTGCTTCTTGAGCCCCACGTGCCGTTCACCCCGGCTGAGACAGAAGGAAGGTGGGCATTCCCCGCTCAGCTTCTCTGCCTGCTCACGCGATGTCGGCCAGGGCTGCGGTGGCTTTCCCCCTCCCTGTGAGCACCTTTTGCTGCTCCTTCCCTGCTCCTGTCCCACCAACGGCTCTAAACACGCTTGGCGTGCTCTCCTTGGCACACGCGAGCATCATTCCGAAGAGCCTGCCCCCAAACTCTCGGCAAAAGGGCAATTAATAATAATAATAATAAATAAAAAAAAGACTCATAATCCCCCCCCCACCCTGCCAGATTACGCAGCCAGGGAAAGAGAGCAAAGTGTGGGAGAGCCTGGCTGGCCTCAAAGCCCTGCTCCACCTGCTCGCCGACTCAGCCACCGAGCCGGGAAGGGTCGGAGAAGGCTCTTGGGAGACACTGTTCAAAGCTGGAGGAGGGCGGGAGGAGTTTTCCTTGCTTCTGAGGCAGTCCCCAAGCCCATCTGCCTGGATCCCACTATCAGAAAGGACCTCTGCACCTCCCGACTCCCCGCAGACATGCCGGCAAGCTCGAGTTAGTTCCTGATGTCCATCCTCGTGCAGAAAATACTGCTGGCCCACGCTCCCCTTTCCACTGACACTGAGCGGTGTGGTCAGTACTCAGAGTCTAGGCTTTTTTTCCTCTCCAGGAGCAAGACAGAAAAGCTGCCCACGTGTGCACTTAAAAGAAGTCTGTTCGTCAAGAGGTGTTGGCTCCCTCCTCACTGTGGTTATGGGAAGGCCTTCTTGTTTAAAGAGGAAAACAAATGAATATGTTCCCCTGACACCCAGCCTTATCAGGCACAAACCCAAGGGAGTCCCTTGTTTAAACATCAGGAGTACATTGCTGGATAACACCCCTCCTCTCCCTCCCCTCTTGACTTTTTTTCGGTTGGGTCAGGCTTTTTTCTGCCTCTATTTGCTTTTTCTGAGCTGCCTGCTTCTTGCCAGACCTGCTTGGGGGAAGTGGGAGAACAGTGAGGGTCCTACAAGCCAGGACTTCTGGGTTGGAACAGCACAGGGGCAGTGCCGCTCCAAGGACTTGTCGTGGCAGAGCTGGAGGCGAGGATGCCACGAGCAGGTGGGAACATAAGGACAGAGTGTTTGGGGCATGTCAGGGCTGGGACACGAGACTGAAGTGGGAGAAAAAGTTCCCTCTCTCTTGACCTTAGGTTTCCCTCTCTTCTCTGCACATCTAAGCCGGTGAGGCAAAAACCGGTGTGCTCTCCTCCTCCCTGCCCTACAAAAATAGAGACTAGAGTCAAACTTGGAATTCCCCTCTGTCTCATCACTGGGGAGACAGGGTCTTGGTGGTGATCTCACCCCATCAGAAACCTTTCTGTGCACAAGGCTAGCGAGCAATGAAAAGGGAGGCTGGGGAGGAGGAGGGGAGTCATGGCAGGAAACCAAGAACACATCAGACACTCTAAATTTAGATCTTTTTATTCAGCTCGGACAATATTCCTTGATTTCGCATTGTTCGGGAGAGGGCAGAGGGCAAGGGATCTATTGAAAGGCTTTGTCCTGAGAGATGCCACTTTGTCTGGCTATACGGGGGCGGAGGAGTCGCAGATCGGGTCGGTCTGGCATGGGCGAGAGATACGTGTCCCACTGCTCCAAATGGCCTTGGGCTGGGGCGGTGGGTGAGCGTCTCTGGGCAGCCCTGGTACATGCGAGGCAGAGCTCAGGGCTCCCCTCAACCCTGCGCACCCACCGCCATCCGTGGTAAGGGCTGGCACAAGAGCCCCTCGGCGAGCACCCGTGACTGGTGAAGGGTGCCTTTGCTTTGGGGCAGGTCCCCACGCCAGCAGGGCATCAGACACAGGGCGTGTAGGATAAATACACACCCGCTCTATACGTCTCGCTGCCTTTCCGGCATGGCAGCTCAAAGTCTATTTTTAAACTCCCTCCTTTATTACACAGGCCAGCAGATAGCGACGGCCTGCCTCCTGCCATGCCAGGGGTGCTGCTCTCCTGTGCACCCCGGGGAGCAGGGTGTCCTCCACACCGCGTGGGGAGCACCCTGCCTGGGGACGGGGATGGGGCACACGGTGGGCTACGGGCACGAACCCGCTCGTCTCCCCCACCACAGGCTCAGGCCACGGTGGGTGCCGGCAAACCAGGGTGCCCAGCTGCATTCGAGCTGTTGCGAACCAGCCGCTGGCTACGCTGGCACGAGGGTGCCGCAGGCTGTATTAATGGGATGCCAGTATTGCTCGGGGCCCATGGCTTATAGGAGGTACATAAGCTGAGGGTTGGGCGCAGCATCACCAAATCCACCTGCCGCTGGTGTCGGCGCAACCGAATCGGCGCGGGAGGGAGGACCAGCTCTCGTGGGTAGCGCACCCGGGGCTTTCCGCCTTGGGCTGATGCCCTGACCCTCAGCGAGTAATATTTAGAGTGGGTTTTGCTCTGCGACGTGAGCAGCGATAGCAGGTGGAGAGGGGAGGGAGAGCTGCTCGCTTTTGGTTTTCGACCCTCATCTTCATTTCACATCATGAGTCATGTTACGTTCTAAGCTGAGTAACTGCTGGGGCTATTTTTACTCCAGCTCAGCAAGCTTCCTTCTCGCTGCTGCCACCGCCAACCGCCGCTCGCTGTGGACCCAGGGGCAAAGGATGGGGAGACGGTGAGTGGCAGAAGCCGAGGGCAGGGGAAGCGGTGTTTGGGGTGGTGTCAGTGGAAAGGGGGACCGCTGCCCACCTAATCAATTTGGAAACAAAAATAGTATATGCCTCTTGAAAAACAACAGATGACCTGTGATGTGTGGTGTATTCACACACACACATACGCATATATTTATTATACTGGGAGAGGGGAAGGGGGAGGGAGAGAAATTCCTTTCGAGTGCTATTCACCAGTCTGGAAAAATAAAGAAGGAAAGCAGGACATTTTTTCCTTTCATCAAAACAGGAAAGAGAGGGGGAATGGGGTGGGGAGCAGATCCATAGACATAATGGATGGTTGCCAGAGTAAGGAAATTGTTCCCTTTTACCCTAAACTTGGGGGTTGGGGGGAAGAAATATATGGTAGCGTGAGCAAGGAAGGCTGCATCCCCTCCTCCCCACCTGGTGTAGGAACGTGTATGTGCACGGGAAAGCGCTGGGAAATCAGTCCCCCCAGCTTTGCCTTCTCTCTCTGAATCCTGCTCGAGCTGCACATCCGCAGGGATGTGAAATGCCTTTGCCTTCTCCTTCACCCCAAAGTGCGGGACAGCAAACTGCGGCCGGCGCGAGCCCTCTCCCTCTCTGCCATTGTCAGGGGCCGTGCTGTGCCCTCTGCATGCGTCTGCGTGCCCTTCCCCATCCTCTCCTCTCTGCCAGGTTTCTGCCAGGAATGGGTGAGATGAAGGAGGTGGTGAGGGGCTGGGGGAATCCCTCCACTGGGGAGAGATAGGCAGAGGGGGGGTTCCTGGAGGAAACCTGGCAGGTCCCATCAAACGCCTGCTTGCCAGGTGACACCTTCCCTTTCCCCTGGGGCCAGTTGCTCTGTGAGGGTTTTACTCATCCTTGGAAAGCATTTTCCCTGCCAGCACCAGGGGCGAGAAGGCGAATTATGCAAGCCCTGGGCACCCCGAGGCTCTGCCTTTCTCCAGCACCAAATATAAATACCAGGCTCCCTGCCTGTCTCTGTCTCCTTCCTTTGGTCCCTCTTCTCCTTTCCTCCTTTCTTCCTCCATTAGACCAAACTCAGTCATTAGGAAGGCAGGGCAGCTCCCACGGCGGCAGCCTCTGGGCCAAACGGTGTAAAGAGCGGTGTAAGCTATGTACGATGACTCTGTTCTGATCACTTGAGTCAGGATAAACCTCACACAACCGGGCGATGTGGTGTAAAACCCATGCACCCGCAGAACAGGCCTCCTGGTGTAAACTAGGCATAAAACTTACTCTAGGTGCTTCATTTCAGTGTCACGGCTGCTCCCCTCCATTGACGGCTGTGGCAGCCCTGCGGAGTAGGCGTAGGGATTGCTCATCGTTCTCCTGAACTTAGAGACCAGAGCGAGAGCAACACCTAAGTTAGATACCTTGAGTGGGCGGGCTGACTACACGTTGGCTGTCAACACCTCCTAATTTCTTTCCATTGATTGTTTTTCAAAATAGGACTCATCATGGAGAGGCTGAGACATCTCAGCTGTTCAGACTGAGTCTTGCTTTCCATTGTAAGCCCTGTTTTTCATCCTGCTGTTTCACAATTCTCTCCCCCCTCTAAAAAAAAAAAAAAAGAAGATATCACCCCTCACATCGTGCCTCTGTGGATGGTGCTAGTAGATCATTTTTTCCACCAATATGAGATGAGGGGAGAGCAGCCTTGCAGCAAGGAACTGCCTATTGTCCTCGGACTCGTGTTGCCCTCCTCCCTAGTGATAAGAAAATAACCAAGGAGATGAGTTCAGCTGTTTGCAGGTTAGAAAGCTATAGTGGTGGTGAAAATGTTTTAATAAGAAACCCTGCTACAGGCTCTTATGAAATCCCTGTTTTTGTTGCGGTTTTTCTGCAGGGCCATTGCCAGCTAGCACAGTTGTGATTGGACGTTGTCAAGTCACAATGCTCTAGCGGGACATTTTTACGGTCCAGCTGCTTCATGCAGCCTTGAAATATCTTCCCACCATATGCAATGGTGGTTTCAAACTCTTGTCCTGTGACACTGATAGCCCCGCAGGCCTCCACACCCACCCCATAGGCCAGGTGAGGGGAAGATAGAGTCATCCCCATTAGATTTAGTGGTTTGTGGGATAAATGACAAGCTAATTTCATAAAAGCAAGAGAATCAAAGGAGCATCCGCCCGGTTCAAGGCACAGCAGTTTTAAGTGCACGTGCCCCTCTTGAACTCAATGCCAATGAGACTGGCCCAGCCTTTAGTGAGTCTAAACACCTCACTAGAGAAAAATCTGTCCCTGTGTTAAAAGCACAAAGAGTAAGGAAAAGCGACTGAAGCCTTGGTGGCTTGAATATCATTTTGCTCTATTTCCAGGCAGGGTCATAGGTAGATGATTAGTCAAATTCCAAACATCCTCTTCCTTGCTGTCTGGAGGTTCAACAGGGATTAGCTTTTTGTTTCTGATGTCGAGCTTCTAAAAACTGCCCAGCATCATCCACATGAAAATAAATAACTCTATTTCTATGCTAGCTCGCATGTAATGTAGCCAGATATTTAAAAAAAAAAAACACACCGCACATAGCCCCCCCAAACCCAGGCCTTGCAGCAGCTCTTGTTGCTACCGAGCAAGAAATTTGCAGCAGTCCCTGCTAGCTTACTGCTGAGTCCTTCTCCTCTCCGGCGGTGATATCTCTCCCTGCTGAGGAGTTTAATCAACCCTCCCACACGCAGGCTGTTCTGTCCTGGCCAGGCAGCCATTACGGCATGGGGGACCCCCTACACAGATTGAACAAGGTGGCCTGAAGATGGTGGAGCCATGCCGGGTTATTTGAGGGTAGAGATCCTCCAAGGGCACTTGAGCCTCCATTTACCCCTTATGAACTTTAAACACGTAATGGGGTGATGGACATTTGGGACCTAGATGCTCTCAGCTGCCCCTACACAGACAGAAGGACTTCCAGAAGCTGGTTTGGCCATTCCAAATCCTCAGCTTTCCCCCTGCTGACCACCAAGGAGCCCAGGGCTATGGCGTTCCTTTGGCTGGTGCCATCTGGAGCCAGGCGAGATGGACCCAGGCCCTTTTAAAACCTTTTTTTGGAGCCTCCTACAGATTTCAGAAGGAGTGTCAGTGCTCCGGTAGACGTTAGGGCAGTAGCTCCACCCTGCCGGGGGGTCGGAGCCAAATTGTCATCACGTGAAATGGCTGGTACGCTGCTGGCGGGCCAGGATGGAGAATGAAGGGAATTCTAAGAGCGTTCTGAGGAATTTGGGGTGGGACAGGGCTAGCATGGCTGGAACATCTAAGGTAAAGTCCTGTTAAGGTCTCTGGTGGTGGAAATGAGCAAAGGTATGCATTGCATTTCCACTTCCTTCCACTCGAGCTCCAAAATTGGGGCCGAGCCACTCCAGACTCGGTTTGAGGGACTCCCAGGACACTCCTTACCTCTGCACTCGTACACCTCAGCTGGCCCAGGCTTTGGAGCTGGCATGGCTCTGATGACCTCCCCACCTGTGGGGAAATCTGCCCCCTCTTCTTCTGGGTCAGGGTGAAGTGCAGTGATCCCTTGTGACCCAAGAGCATCTTGACACGCTGCCCTACCATAGGACCTTTCATTTTGTGTTTGAGTTACCCGTCTCTGTGATGGGAGGAGCAGAGGAGCTATGCTATTTTAAGAAAGCTATGGAGGACCCCCAGTCCTCCTTGTGTCCCTGTGCTTCCTGACCAATGTCCACATCCGTGAGATCAAAATCAGGTTCAGGAGCGTAGCCAGCCAAGCTGGGAGGTGTTGTCAGATGCCTACTACAGAAGAGCATTTGGTGGGCTGCCCACTGCTCAGTTCTGGTAGCTGCTTCTCGTACCCGGCCACTTTGGATGGTGCATACGCGAGTGCTGGTGTGAGACCGTGCGTTTTAGAGGGGGGTGGCTGCATGAGACTCGCAGGCACCTAGATAGTCTAAGGGAGCATGTGTGATGCTGTGAGATGAGGCCACTGGTATGCCTGTGGGTGTATGTATGTGAGAAAGGAAGAGAGAGGGGGAAGAGTGAAGGAGAACACATGGATGCCCAGGGATGTGTGAATGAGACAAAATTTGCACGTAGCTGTGCATGCGAGCGGCTCGAATAGAAGCGTGTGCGTAGCATAGAAAAAGCAGGGAAGATGCTTGGGATTCAGAGTGAACGCCTGCCGAGAGCCTGCGGTGCATGACGGTGCAGGAATGTATCGGTGGATACGAGCCTGCACAAAGATGGTGCAGAAATCCCTCCTGGTTGTGCCTGGAGTGTGCTTTGCGAGTGTGCAGCTCCGCACCGGGAGATCACTCATACATACATGAGAGGGCGTGCGTACGGGTGTTTTTTCAATAGGATATGACTCTTTCTTGAACTCACCTGTTAGCAGCCTTTCCCTCCCTATCCCTCTCCCCCCCCCCCCCCCCCCCAAGCAAATATCTGCTTGCTTAATTTCCCTTCAGATGTTTATTACATCGTGGAAATAATCATGCAGCAAAATACCTCCCGGTGCCACGAGCAACACCAGATTGTCTTGTAGCAACGTTTAAAATTCTCTGGCTTTTTTTTTTCCCTGCACACAAAGAGATGTAAGATATTAAAGCCGTCTCTCTCCCCGGAGCTAGTGGTGTAGCAGGGCAGGGAAGAAGGCGAGTAGAGCTTAGAGAAATGGGCTCCAGACTGCAACAGCGAGAACCCAGGGCCAAATAAATAACAAACTACCGTGCCGGGAACTCCTTATCTCTTGCCGAGGAGGAAGGAATTTCTGTCCCCATTCCTCACGCGATATTAAAGCCACATTATATGGGTTATTACAGCATTAGTCATTTTTAATTAATTTATCATTTAAATTAACACACTTTTTATTTTGTCAGCAATGGAGTGCTACTCCCTCCCTAGATTTTTCGCCTTGATACCGGGCCAAGAGGATGGCAAGCTATGCTCCACCCATCTCCTCTCCTTTATAAAAGGAGCAGCCCCGAGTGCCAGTTTAGTCTCTCTTGCAGCTCGCAGACTAAAATAAAGACCCATCAGCTCGCTCGCCTCCCCTTCAATTTTACCTTTTCTGCCTTTTTTTTTTTTCTTTCTTGTTGCAACAGAGCGCGGGAGGCAGCAGCGGCTCTGCTCTGAGGCTTGTCAAGGCTCAGCGCACGCACAGACACACACACACACGCAACCCAGAGCGAAAACATTTGCTCTCACCTGTCTCCAAACCCAAAGCAAACCTCACATCCAAGCAAACTGCCAACACTTCGAAGGAGAAGGCACCCGAGCCAGAATTTAATGTAAGGGGAAGAAATTCAATGTACACTAGCAACTTTTCGCTAAAAAGCAAGTGGGTGTAAGGAAGAAAAGGAGCATTTTAAGAAAAGGACACCTTAAGGAAGAAGATTTTATTTTTTGGATTCCATACCAAACTTTGGAAAAGTTGGGGTTTTTTAATTATTATTTTGTGCATCTTTTCCTAAGAACATTGAGCCGTTGTTACCTGCATGTAAAATCTTTTACACACATATATTTTAAAAAGGAAGAAAATCAAGAGGAAAAATAGCATGTGGACCACCTAGCAAAAGGCAATACTGAAGCATCCCTTGCGGTGAGGGGGACGCAGGCTCCGGATGCGTATAATTTCGAGGGACTGCATTTTTTTTTCCACTGGGCTGATGAGATAGCGCAGAGGCAGGCGAGTCACCCAGAATTACTTCTGTCTCCCCTCACCGCCACCACCACTGCCACCCACCTCCTCTTCCAAGGACTCCTGCAACTCTCCAGCCCGGCTCGGAGGGGACATGGGAACGCGGGGAGCCCTCGATGCCTGAGGCCGGGCGGCCGCGGAGCTGTCTGCGGGAAGCGCTTCCCTCCCGGGGCTCGCCGTCCATGTACCCGCAGCCGGCGGGGCCTGAAGTCGGGATGAATTTCGGCGTGGTCTTCGCGTTCATCCTCTCCCTGCCCCTGGCCCGCCTGGAGGTGAGTTTCCCTCGCCGGCAGCGGGCGGTGCTGCCGAGCTGCGAGCCCCGGAGGTTGCGGGAAGACCGCCGGCTGGGGCGGCTCTCGCCCCGCAGGTACGGTGGGGTGAAGCCCCGGGGGTTGCCCGGAGCCGGCGGGGGAAGAGCGGAGCTGCACGGGCGAGGGCGAGGAACCCGGGGCGGGCGGCGGCTTTCCTGCCCCTTTTCTGAGGGAAGGGCTGCGCGGGCGCGCTAATGGCGGGCAGAGCCGGCCGCCCCCGGCCCTGAGGGGAAAGCGACCGTTGGGGCCGGTTTCCCGCCTCGCCGCGGGGGGCTGCCCCCCCCCCCCCGCCCCAACCCTCCCTCCCCGCCTCAGGAGGGGTCGTCTCCCCTCAGGACGGACCCCTCCGGGAAGGGCTTCGTGTGGAAATAAACCCACCCCCTCCATGTCTGTCCCAGGCTGGAGTCAGGGCCGGGCTGGTGGGGAAGGGGAGAGCGGGCTGAAGCGGCCCCCGGGGTTCCTGAGGGAACAGGGGTGCTGCTGGGGAACCTGCAGCCCTCCTGCCCCACTGGCGGCTTCACCCAGGGGCTGTCACCCCCGGGCACGGTGCCAGCCGGCGGCTCCACCGAGCCTCTCACCCCCCCCCGGCCCAGGTCGGTTATTTTGGCGTCGCGGCCGCGCTCGCGTGAGGCAGGGGCCGAGGCCCGGTTGCCACCTCCATAATAGCGCGCAACCTGGCATGGCCAAGGGGTCGATGGAGAAAGGGCGGGGGGCTTTGAAAGGGGCGAGGAAGGGGACAGCGTGGCTGGAGACAGCGGCGCCGGGGTGGCATGGTTACTCAGTAAGGAGTGTGTCTAGCTGGGGCCGTGGGAGGAGGCAGAAGATGTGTGTGTCTGCTGCTCTTGCACTGTCACGCAAGCATCTCGTCCTGCAGTCCTCCTGCACGCTCTGCTCAGGAGGGAGCCGGGCGCAGGGTGGGGGCCAGGTGGTGGATTTGGCTGATGAACGTACACCCCAACCCTCTCTGGTTTTTCTGTGTGGAAATCAAAGACTCACCCCGAGCCACGGTCGAGGAAAAGGAGCCCCAAAACCCCCCACATCCTTTGACCTCTGCTGCCGCGTTTCGTCGTCTGATTGCGTGCAGATTGAGGGGATCAGAAAGCCCCTAACATTTATGCATGGCGCTCGGTTCCCACTTCAGCTCTACCCGAGGTGGCAAAACCATGGGTTGGATCTGCAGCTTGGGGGTTCTCAGGGGCAGGAAATATCCTTCCACCAAAACTTTCCTCCCTTTGCATCATTTCTTTCTTTTCCTTCCTCATTTTTGGGCAGCCCCTCTTGTGGGTGGCAGGGAAGGGGTTGGGTACGAAGCATCGCATCACCACCTTATGTGCCCATTTTGCCCTTGCCCAAGCCGCAAAGGGAAGCAGTTAGAGCTGTGGGCTGCCCAGTGGTTATGTTTGTTTTGGGCAGAGGATGGTATTTCCTCTGTGGGTGGCTCAGATCTCTTTCTCCCATGCACCATGAAACGTCAGCTATGGTTGGCACTGGGGAAGGGTGAAGATGGAAGTGTCTGATTCCAGGGGGCTGTTACTCTGCACTGTAATCACGTTAAAAGGCTGCACAGCTCTATGACAGCCTAGGAGGGTTGCAGTTTGGGAATTCTGGCTCTAGGTTTCTTGGGAGGAATTGTGATATTCATCAGTTTATGACCAGAGAACCAAGAAGGTTTCTTCTTGGGTAGATGCTTCTGCCTGCAGCCAGTCCCCACGTCTAATTTGAGGGCAGGTTGTTGCACCTCCTGCACCAGGTGCGCACAACACGACTCCTACCAGGCTGCTGAACCATAGTCATCCTCTGAATGGGCCTTGCACCTCCTCCCCAGCCCTGCTGGAGAAAGTGCACGGGGAGCAGTAGTTCCCCATGATCAGCAGAAGCCTGAGCCAGGAGATGGAGCCTCCCGAGTCCCTCTCCCTCTTCGATCACACCCATCTGGAGCTAGAGGGCCCTGGAGCTTTTCCAGCCGGAGGGAGTATGAGCCTCAGCGGGGAAGGTATTTGCCAGTTGGGAAGCAAGGATGCTAAACCGATTTGCATTTGCCCTGCAGGCTGTAATAGTTGCCTTGCAACACTTACAGAGATGGGCTGAGCCCAGCGTGGTTGTGCTGGGGTGAAGCCCCACTGGCAGGGTTTTCTGGAATTCCCGAGGAATAGGGTGCGGCTGGGTGCTTGCTTATAACCTCGGCCCAGCTCCCCATCACGTCTTCTGGTGCGAGGCTCCGGGGCTCTTCCCGAGTCTTCTTAGCATGGGGCTGTGACAAGGACAAAGCAGTGGAAGCTGGGATGGATGACACGTCTGGGGTGAGCTCGTGGAAGGAGCCAGGCACGTCGTCCCTGCCTCCCTCTCACCGTCAGCTGATGCGCAGCAGCAGGAGAGAATGACAGTGGTTCCCGCGCTGTCTCCAGTGCTGCCGATAGACAACCAGCCCCGGGGGTGGAAATGCCTCCAGCCCTCGCAGGGGAGGTGTGGGGGGAGCGTAGAGGAGCAGGGTGGGGCAGTGGAGTCCCCCTTGAAATGGGAAAAGGGTGGGTAGGTCTGGCTGTATTTTAGGAACGTGAGCTAGATCAAACATTAAGTTTGATTCTTTTAAGGGAGGAAAACGTAAGCCGCCGTCCCACGTGGAAGGGGCTTGTGTGAGGAGGGTTGTGCCTGCTGCAGGGAGAAGCACGCGTGATCCTCCGGCAGGCAGATGTCGGGGTCCGCCTGTAGCCAGGAGCAGTGCTGGAAGGGTGGAAGCCTTGTGCCAGGGGAGCAAGAGCCTCTGGGGTTCAGCGGGCTGGTGGCAGGTGCTGCTGGTCTTGCTCTCTGCCAGGGAATGCGGTGGAGTCTCCCCTCGGGGTCCTCATGTCAGCTTCAGAAAGAATTAAAAAGTGCTGTTTGTTTGGGTTTTTTTGCCTGGCTGATCATTCAAGACCCTGCTGCCAAGATCCCTTGCTGCGGTCAGTGTGGACGTGCTCGGGAAAGTTCTCCTTTCCTGGGCAGAGGAGTGAATAGCTGGGTGCTTCCCTGCCCTGGGCTGGTGCTGCTGCTATCCTTCTGTCCTTCCGTGTGCAGTCACAAGTGGGTGTGTAGACACACCACCTCAGAAAAGAGGACTGGAAGAGTCCTCACCTTGGGAGTATCCTTGGCTGGTTTCTTTGAGCCCCGAGGGTCTGCCTTTCCTGCCAGTTGCACAATCTTTGCTCCCTCCTCCTCTCTATCTGCTGTGCTACCAAGAGAGACACACCTTCCAGCAAGACTCTGAAACCCTTGCCTGTGAATAGCCGGAGGGAGGACCGGAGCACAGCCATGAATATTCCCTGCGCCACCTTGGCAGCACCTGATGGCAAGAGGACCTGTCAGCATCCCTGGTGCTCAAAAGCATACGTTGGCAGAAAGCTCCAGAGGCAGATGGAGTTAGGGAGGGAGGCTGATTTTGGGAGAGCGTGTGTGTGGGGAGCAGGGACGGGGGAATGTCCCGTTTGCAGGGCATCGCTGCACGTGCATCGGTTTGCGGCGGCCAAACAGCGCTGCTGACGTCTGGAAGGAGGGAGGCAAAGCTGACGCGCCGAGAGGCCCCGGCGTCACAGCCGCAGCGCAGAGCGGCTGCGGGGCAGCCAGGGACCCTGCCCAGGTGCTCTGCTGCCTTGTGTCGGGTATGCCGTGGCTCTCGCCCCAGAAGCACCAGAAGCCGGGAGAAGGGGAGGGGATGTCCCTGCCAGGGGACTGGCAGAGTGGGGGGTGCCCCTGTGGTTCGGGGAAGAGCCAGGCACTGGGGGCAGAGAGAGGGAGGGAAGAACAAGCTAACTTTCTTCTAGGAATTCAGGGCCTCCCAGGAATATGAGGCCAGGCCTTGGGGCACTTGTCAGCCAGCCAGGAGTCCATTGAGACAAAAGTCGTCTTTGATCTGCCACACAGTTAAAAAAGGAGATTGTTAACCTGTGTTAGACAAATAAATCCAAAGGAGCTGCTAAGCAGGAAAAGCACCAGCTGCGTGGGCTGGTCTGTCGGGGATCCCACCTCCTGCAATGCTCCTCCACCTTCTGACTCCATGGGATCAGGTGGAGGTGGCTGATGGACCTCCGCTTCCCTGTGTCCCATCCCCACCGAGGGCTCTGAGCCTGGGTGTGTGCGGTGCCCCAATCTCAGAGCCTCCCAGGCATGAGACCGGCATGGGGGGCCAAAGGCATGGCTGTTCCCAATCACAGACCCCAAAGGGAGCTGGGCAGCTCAGGTCTGGGCAGCTGCTCTTAGGCCAGCCTTGGACATGGCTCTGCAGCACTAGAGGAAAGTAAGGAGCTTCACAGGCTGGCGGTTGTCACTGGCAGAGCTGCCTCACAAAGCCTGGGGAGGAGGACAGGATTATGAGCCATGTGGGCTGGTGATACGGCGTAGCTATGCTGATAGTATCTGCAACAAGAAAAAATTGGCACCTAAAACTGCTGCTGTGAGCAGGGAGTGGAGCTTATTCCTACAGGCAGTCCCCAGCAATCCGGCTCCTGAGGGCCTGCATTTGCAATCCCTGATTCATATCTGTTCCCCCTGCTCAGTTAGCAAGGTGACACCTCCCTGCTCGCCTCCAAAGTCACCGAGTCTCGTAACACCCGCCCACGCTCTCGCCCAGCGAGTGCCAGAGTTTAAAATAAAGTTCCATTTCCTACATGTATTAAGTGTCAGGAAGGACCAGGGGCATCCGTGCACAGCAGCATTCATACACAAATGCATTTGGGTGACAGGTGCAAACGTTAAAAAGCCTGCAATTTCACTGCCCAGCACTGAGCTCTGGCTGCAAGTACTGGGAATTGCAAATGATCCCTTTTCCAGTAAACGTGTGTGGCGCAAAGCAGGGAAGTGCTGCAGAGCCTCTCTGGCACTGGGCTGTTGGTCCCACTCTTCCTCACGCAGCAGGAGTTGTCAGAAGGCATCTTCATTTCGCAGCTATTCAGTGATCCCTGAATTATACAAGTCTCTCTCTCACGGTGCATTCATCACTGATGCTGCTTCCCTCTCCCTCAGAGACTGAGGAAGTAATGCCTGGGGATGTAAAATCTGCTTTTTGCTGCAGGCGGACAGCCAGCTCTGTGGTGAGATGTGACAGTGACAGGGATGGAGCGGGGCAGAGAGGCTCGAGCTGACTCTAGCTCTCTGGTGGATGTGGCTGTGGAGGTTTAAGACGCTAGTGTTGTCTGCTCTGCAGCTATCCCAGGAGGTTTCTGCCCCGTGACTTGTGCTGCAGCAGCCTTCAAGCCACCGCGTCCTAGTTTAAGTTATAGTATTAGAGGGTGGGCTAGCAGGTTTGAGGAGGGAGCACTCCTATTGCTCTGTTAGTAGAGGCGAAGGGTGGGTGGCCAAGGGACAGGCATGTGTGGGAGGGTGCCAGGCTCAAGCAGCCGTGCAAAAGTGACTGCAGGTTTGGGCTAAAGCCCTCAAGGTTTAAAAGCCAACATTTAACCACCTGCCTGGTGGCTTTCCTTGACTCCAAGCGGAAGGGAAATGTTCTGCACTGAACGCAGGCAGGGAGGGAATAGCTGCTCACTAGAACGACCACACACATGCCACCAACTGCCCATAAAAACCCACACAAAAATCCCTGCATTTCACAAGTACACGAGCCAAGTTCTCCTCTCAGTTACAGGGGCATGTGTAGGGCTGTGGCTCAGACGGCATCCAGCACCCGGCTGAAAGAGCAGCTTTTCCGCATGAGTAGCCCTGAATGAAGAGAGCTAGGAGCTAAGCAAACACTTTGGCCAGTACTTTCCTCCGTCTCTTTTTCCAGTCTTTCGGAAGTATGTTTTAATCAGTGCTTGCTTTCCCACACCGCTCCTTTGTAGTCTTGTTAAGTGCTGTCACTGGGGCCCATTCAAGCCTGGTGCCAGAGTAAAATTCCCAGGAGACTGATGGTGTTGCACCTGCCTGCACAAACCCTGAATTGAGTCCGTCGTCTGATGTCTATAAACCTGCTTACTTGAGGTTTTTTGGCACTGGCGTGCAATGACATCCAAACTCCCATGTGTTTCTTCATCCAAATCAGCTCCTCAGCCCACCGAACAGCCTTTCATGTCCTCCCTGCAGCATTTGTGGTTTCACCACGGGCTCATGCCGGAGCAGCCTCAGCTGCAAAGGTCAATCTTCCTCTCCAACCCCCACCTTTTTTTTTTTAAAGAGTATGCAAATGATGTATATTATTGGGCCGCTGTGGTTTGAAAACACACGCGCACGCACACGCACATACACACGATATCTGACAAAGCCCGTGAGGGAGTTTCATAACAGAGGGAAATATTAGGAAGGTTTTATCTGTTAGCGTAAGGGAAGTCTGTTAAAACGCCTTTACTGCAGGCAGCAGGAATGAGAGGCCACCTGGAGAAATCATACAGCACCGGAGAAGGAAGCCTCGCTGGCTGCGTGCGTAGTGTTCGGGGCTCTGCTGTTGCAGCCTGGGCATTTTTTGGCTTTTTCAGTCTCCTAACTGCTTAATGAGAGGCAGCAAGAGGGGCTCTCTCGCTTTTGCTCAGGTTTCAGGCTGATGCCTTCATGAGGGCACATCTTTGCGTTTTGCTGGTTCTGTCATGCCTCCTCCTTCTATTCCCCTCACTCCCGCTCTGTGATGCAGTCAGTATTTGCAGATCACCTCTCTAACGCTTGTTTCTCCCCTTCTTTTCTTTTTGTCATCTGGCAGGGGGACCCCATACCTGAAGACATTTATGAGATTTTGGGTGGCAGCTCAGTGCGCTCCATCAGCGACCTCCAGCGTGCCCTGCAGATAGACTCCGTAGGTAAATCTCCTCTTCACCAAACACTCCTCTATTTTTTCTTAACTCTTTTGGGGGAAGGGAGGGGATTTGCCAGCAGGCACACTATCAACAGACCTCACTATAAATATAGGAACGATTTGGGAGCCAAGACCTGACTATTTACACACCTAGTCCCTCTGAAACCTGTGGGAGCTAGGCAACCAGATGCCTTTTTAGATCTCCTCCTAACTGCCTGGTCTTTCAAGGGGCACTGGCTTCCAAAAATGATAGGAGATTGGCAAGGTGAGTGCAAGGAACTGGGGTCAGCACTTTTCGCCCTGGAAGATGCACAGGCAGCAGAGCTTGAATTGGCCAAGGATCAGTTTAGCAGGTGTAGAAAAGGGAGGTGGAAATAGGGTGGTAGAGGAGGAAAGGGCTGAGTGAGTTCTCTGAGCTTTAGCATCCACGAAAGACCCTGGGCTCCCAGAGGCTCTTAGGATGGGAGTAGCAGAGCACGTGTCCGTGGTTGAGATACGGGACAGGACGTAAGTCAGGGTAGCATCGCTTCACCTCCTGCCCGTAGATAAGAGCTCCGGGGGCTGCAGTGCCTCGGGGTCACTTGGCCAGGGCTGAGCACAGCGAGCGGCAGGAGCAGCGAAGCATGGAGGGGTCGGCACGTGTGGGAATTGGAGCACGCGCCACGGCGGCTGGGCTGGCCCAGGAATTTATTTATAAACGGTCTCTTCAGAGCAAATTCCTTTCTATTCTAACCCTGCTCCCGCCCGTAGTCCCCCGGCCCCCCCAGCTTGCCTTCTCTCTCGTGTTTTGTCTGTTTGGAGCTTTGTAATCCTTGCCGAGACACTATCTACGGGGGAACAGAATTTCCTGCTTTTGTTTCCTATGCCAGTCCAACCACTGGCGCAGTCTCAAAAGCATTCCCGCTGCCTTTCAAAACGGCCCTGGAGGGGTGGGGGGGGGAAAGTGAGGGGGAGGGCACCAGCTGCGTTCAGCTATTGTTTGCCTTAGAAAGAGGCGACAAGGCTCCCCACCACCACCACAGCCGCTCCCTGCCCTCACCAGTTCCCTCCTCCTCCACCAGCCACACAATGGGGCAACTTCCAAAATTAGCTGTGCTGGATTGTCCCAGGCTGGTCCCGCCGCCCCAACCGTCTTCAGTGCTGACCTGGGGTGTAGAAGGACAACCTGGGAGAGGGAGGAACCTGGTTTTCAATAGGAGATTTGTTTCAAGTCAACAGTTGTTGCTATTTTTTTTTCTCCCTTTCTCTCCTCTCATCAACTCAACCTCAGCGCAAAAGGCAACCCCCACCCTCGTTTGATAAAATGCCAGGCGGCACAGGATGGAGGGGTGGGGAAGGAGCGGCTGAGAAGATGCGTGCAGTCTGTCATGTCCCGGTGTCTAAAGAACAGATACATCTCTATCGCAGTTTCTAACCGCCCTCACAATTAAGAAATAAAATGGGCTTCTCTTGTTGGCTTGAAAAGCCCAGGGGTATGGGGGAAGGCTGCAGAGCTTTGAGTCACTGGTTTCACTTCAGGTCCCAGATGAGAAAGGCTGGTCAGGGAAACAGAAAATGGTGTTGTGAAGCTGTCTCTCTGTTGCACCCTGTGGCTCTCATCTGCTCCCAGGTGGTGACTGAGGGGCATCACCATTTGCTTGGCCTGTGTGGAATTAGTGTATTAGCAAATAAGTGTATTAGCAAAATAATCCCAAAGCAGCTGGGGCTGTTCCCTGTGCTATCCATGCCCCATGTATGTGTCACAGCCGCTGCCCTCCACTGCACAGGGAGCCAGGATTAGGCAGCTCCAGGAGGCAGATGAACTGAGTGGGATACTGCTCTCCTGACCTTAGACACTACTGTAGACCTTAACCGTGGCTGCCCGCAAAGCAGGCATGACCATCTAAGCCAGTCATTCAGACACTCTCTGTAGCTCCCTGGAGAGCTGCATGCCCTTCCAGAGCGTGATCCACCAGATCTCGTTTTGGGTGTCTGCCTCAGGGCAAGACGAATGGTGTCCTGCAATTGATCACGCCTCTCCAGACACTTTAAAGGGTGTTTGTCTGTCCACCTCCCATGTAGATGTTGACTGCTCAGGCACATGATTCCTGCCTTGTGAATACAGCCTCTGTGCACCCATCCCACATCCTTCAGCAATTGCTGCAGAGCTGAGTGGAGAGCAAAGTCCCTGCTCCCCCTTATAAGAGGGCTGCACTAGGGCAGGACTGAGGAAGAGGGCTGGGACATGATAGGTATGGGAAGTCTGCTCCACCGCACATCTGATAAACAGAGATCTTCCACTGGCCCCAGATTCCCTCTACGAAAATTGCTCCCTTGATGCTGACGTCCATTCAGCTTCCTTCAGCTGCTAAAGCATGTCAGAGAAGGAAAGAGCTGTGGCTGGGTGGGAGCTATCTCTGAGTGTGGCCATTGTCCGGAGCTCAGGAGGGGCTGCATGTTGGAGTGCTCCATGGGGATTATGGGCATTTCTCTATTCAGCGCTTCCTATGGGAAAAAGCAGTGGGGTGGGAGGGAACTGCTCAGGGCTGGCCTGAATGCTATCTGCCTTCCTCTCCCATCGCTGACAGAAATACCTCCAGATTCTGCAGCTTACCTTAGAGTAGGATAGGGGAAAAGCCATTTCAACTTTATTTTCCATTCTCCTGCCCTAAAACTGACTCTAAACTAGAGCAGCTGTGGTGGGTTGGGAGAGAGAAAGCAAGCACCCCACCTCCCACCCATCATCCCCCTTCACCTGCCCTCTCACACCCCAACTCTCCCAGTCCCAAGCCATCCCAGCAAGGCACCTCAGTGTTATATACCAAACTTTCTGCTTGTCCCATCTGGTCTTTGATCCTCTTTGCCATATCGTGGCCTCAGCCGGCTGATCTGAATCCCTGTGCTACTCCTCTCTGACACCAGACAGCCCTGCTGTAGGCCTTGTCATTCTTGAGCTGGAGTTTTCCTCTCCCAGACCTGACTGGAACCCCTCTTTCGCAATAAGCTTGTTGCTTTCAACTGCCTAGTCTGAGCAAAGAGCAAACCTATAGTGTCCATGCCCCAGCACAGCTGTGACCTTGCTGGTGGATTTACACCTAGTGTGACGTACTGGGGCCATGGCTTATCCCACATCTCTGCACTTTGCCTGACGAGCAGAGCACAAGTGCCTGCTGTCTTCTCTGGCCTCTGCTTGGTGCTATTAGGCCATGTCTTTCCCTTTGCAGAGGAGGATAGCTCGAGTCTGGACCTGAATGCAACTCAGCCCAGTCAAAACCCGATGGTCCTGTCTCGAGAGCGACGAAGCCTAGGTGAGTCAGGAGTGTGGCACCTTGTGATTGTTGGGCACTCACCTGAGCAGCTGTGGCTGGGTGTAGATGCGTGTCTGAAATACATGTCTGGGGGTAGAGATTATAATGCGCATGGATGTGTAGACAGATGAGAAGGAGGGTCTGGGCCTCGCATAGGAGCTGGGTGTTACACCCCAGGAGGGCAGGAGAGGGAGTCTGGAGCTCTGCAAGGTGCTCTGCTTTAAATCCCGCTGGTGCTGGTTTGCTCTAAAGAAGTGTCATCTCCTGCCTAGGACTGCTGCTACAGTGAGAAGCATCTTTTCACTGGGGGCTCCTCCACAGGGTGCAGCTCTGTCCAGGGAGGGAGCTGGAGGGGTGGGAGAAGGAGAAAGAACGTGTGTGTGTGTGTGAGCCATGGGAGGTCTTTCTCTTCCAGTAGAGGTGGCTGCAGTGGGTTGGTAACAGCTGCAAAGCCCATTTCATCCCCCCTTCTTCTCTTGGCCTTCTGTAGATGCTCTGGCAGCAGCAGAGCCAGCTGTCCTTGCGGAGTGCAAGACGCGGGCGGTGGTCTTTGAAATCTCCCGCAACATGGTGGACAGCACCAACGCCAACTTTGTGGTGTGGCCGCCCTGCGTGGAGGTGCAGCGCTGCTCCGGGTGTTGCAACAACCGCAATGTGCAGTGTCGTCCCATGCAGATTCGCGTCCGGCATGTCCAGGTAAGGGAGACGCCTCCCGCTGCTCCCTCCTCCCACAGCCCACCTCCATCCCTACTCCCCCAAAACCAAAACCACAGTGGGTCTCAGGTGCAAGGCTCACACAGCTGTCTGTTCCCTTGCACCCGCTCTGCAGTCACGTCTCCCGCATTAGCCACGCAGCACTGCAGCCTCTGGCGCAGGGTGACGTCCGTGGCCACCTACTCGGAGGGCTGGTGCTGTCCAGCAGCTGGGGACTGTCACCATAGCAGAGCTACAAGGTACTGTCCCCAGCTGCAGCTCTGTGCCACGGCTATTTCTGTGGCTGGAGGCGACCTTGTCTGCTGTGTTAGAACAGAAGGAAGAGGACGCTTTCATCGCGGGAACTGATTTTGATGCAGAAAGAGGAGGGCTTGCAGTGTCAGTGCTCCATCTCCCCACTGCTGCTGCAGCTTCTTCCCAAGACACGCACTGGAGCAGCTTCTCCTCTTTCTCAGCCCCACGGTTACCTCCTGACCCATTCCAGCAGCAAGCAGACACCTGATGGCTAACCTCTTGCTCTGATCCTGCCCTCCTCACAGCTACCAGTGATCTCCTCACAGCTTCCTCCCAGACAGCTTGTTTAAAAATAATACTCATCCCGTACTAACCCTCTGCCTGAGCCGTAAGAGACGCCCCCAGGCAGGCGGCAGAGGTTGGCTGGGAGAGGTTGTATTCACACAGCTCTTTTCATCAGGAAATTCCTTTCTCAGAAAAGCCAGGCTGAATGAGGGAAAAATGGGGGGGAGCAGGAGTTGTTTTTGTGGAAAAAACAAGTGAGAGGTCAAAAGCCAGCCTGAAAAAGTGACCTGGAAATGGTTTCTTTGAGGACAGAGGTCTCTCTATTGTTTGTCTGGAAGTGTTTGTCTAGCAAGCAGCGTGTGGTCTGAAGCGTGTGGAGTGGGCTTTCAAGGAAAGATAAACAGCCTCGCTGCTTCGGTGCTGGCTGAGGGATGCTGCTGGGGGCAGTGGGTTTAGAGGAATTCAATCCCAGACGTGCGGCAGAGCAAGTATTTATAGCTTGCGGAGCACTTCAGGGTCTGTGGTCTTGTTAGATAAGCTGAGTGGGGTCAGACCCAGCCGTTCCTGGAGTGGGAGGACCCCTTAGAAAGCTTGTGCACTGTGGTGGGATGTGGAGCAGTGAGTCTTCCCTCTGAGTCAGCACTGGTGGAGAGTCCGAGGGAATTTCCAGAGCACCACCTTTCCCGTGAAACACAGAGCTGAGGGCTTCAGCCCTGTGAGTTATTAAAGAGCTTGAGACAAATTCAGACAGGCCTCAGCAGAGCTGGTGAAGCTGCGTTCACTTGCATTGGGCCTGAGTTTTTCTCCTTTTGCCCTTCCTGTAGGATCCTGTGGGAATTAATTCTGGTTGCCCCCACGTCTCCGCCATCACATCTGGCAGAAACAGGCTAGTGTGTTCTGCATGTCCCATGTTTCTGTCTGTGATCAACCAGTCATCCTGCTTAAGCAGCAGCAATAGTTAGGAACGGGGGAAACAACCAGTCACATCCAAACTTGCCTGGTCTAGGTCTGCTCTGCTGGTGTGTGCCAATTTAACTCCCATACACACCACCCCTGAATTTGAACCTTGCTCTATAAACTGCCTAAAATATAAACTGATCCTATAAACTGATCCAATCTATAAACTGATCCTTTAGGAAGAAAACCAGTACTGACACTGATTATTTTTACAGAGTGGGAGCTACAGCTGTATTAATCTCCTGCTTGCCTTTCTCTTCCAAATAGGTGAACAAGATCGAATTTGTCCAGAGGAAGCCAAAATTCAAAAAAGTCGTTGTGCCTTTGGAGGACCATGTGCAGTGTCGGTGTGAAGCAGTGTCCCGTCAGCCCCCCAGGAACAGCCGGCCAGGGCCACGTGAACAGAGACGTAAGGATCTTGGCATTAGCAGAGTGGAGGGAGGTGTGAGAAGAGGGGCTGGGGAGAGAGGAAAGAGCCCTCCGCTGCTTTCAATCTGCTTAGCTCCAGTGAATCCCATGGGCCTTCGCTGGTTTATACCAGGCGAGGACCTTTCCCAGGATGTCTGCCTGCCAGCAAGGGGCTGAAACTGAGGGAAATGAAGGAGGGGAAGGTGAGAGGTGAGGGGAAGGGCATCGTGGGAAAAGGGAGAGAGCAGAGACTGTGGAGAACAGAGGACAAGGGACAGAAGAACAGAAGGAGGCCTTGTAGCCCTTCTGTTGCAGAGCTCTTTGTTGATAGTGTGTGGAGAAAGATATTTCAACATGAGCCGGCTGCCCCGTGCTGTACAGACACTCTCCCCTCTGTTTTGGCAGGCTTGTCACCGTCGTTCACCACAGCCGCTGTCTCACAGAGGCGGCGAGTACGCCGGCCGCCAGCGCAGAAGAGGAAACATAAGAAGTACAAGCATGTCAACGATAAGAAAGTGCTGAAAGAAATCCTCATAGCATAGAAGTGCTGGCAGGGGAGAGAGAGCACAAGGCAGGTAACAGCAAGCTGCTTTTCCAGTCGGGAGAGATGTTCTCCCAGGACACAGTTCTGACCAGGCATCTTGGACCCTTCCTGCAGCACTGGCCGCTCATTCAGTGTGGGGCTACTGCAGGGCCTGGGCATGATAAAACCCGGGTTGAAGGAGGGGGAAGGACTAGGCTGGGACCCAACACGTGCATCCTATTTATGGCTTTAAGGCCCTTCGCAAAGGTGGAAGGATCATGCTGCAACCAGACTTGCTCTCGGGCCCTGCCCTCTCCTTTCTCAGCGGCCCTTACAGGCAGAGAGTGAGCCTGACTTCTCTCTACACCTAAATCCCCTCAGGGTCCATGTAATTCATCTCTTCCGTGGAGCAACTCCTGTTCTCCTTTCTCTATTGATTCTCCGTTGAAAGCAGAGAATTAATGTTGCTCTGGGGATCCCTTTTGCTTTTATTTCATTAGTTGAGTTGGCAGAAAGACTGAAAAGCAGCAACACTTTTGGTTCATCTCTCTCCTTGCGGGAAGCCTGTGTGCATAAGAAAGGTCATACCAGGGGAAAGGAGAACTGGAATCTCTGGCAGGAGATCTGGACTTCGTCAGTCCAGGGTCTGATTCTTCTCTCCCTGACTTGTGTAAACAGGAGTAATTCCCTCATCATCATCAGAATTTCACTGGTACAAGGGAAAGGAGAATAAGTCCTGGTTCCCCATGAGAGAGGGAAAGGTGCAGAAAAGAGAGGAAGAGTAGCCAGGGCGCAGACCGGGGGGAGCTGAATTTAGAGAGAGGTGGCACAGCCCAACAGGGAAAGCCCTGGCCCGTGACTCAGCAGTTCCAGCTCTGCCGCGAGCCTGAGCCGCTCGCTTCACATTCATTTCCCCTTGCCTCGGCAGATGGGACGACGGGCTTCCATTGTGTGGCGTTTCAGGAACTGGGGACGAGGGGCACCAGGCGGTGTCTTGGGATTGGTATTCCCACGCTTAGCACTATGAGGACTCTGATTATCCCAGGATCCTCCTGGCCAGCCCAAAGTTCCCAGGCTAGAAATGATGCAAACCCATGCAAATCTCAGCTCTGGCTCAAGTTGTCCAGGGGAAAAAATAAAGGAGGTCAAAAGCCCTCCTGGGCTTCTAATCTGGCACTTTGCTGCAAACATTTCCAGAGGAGAAGACGGGAGAGGAGGGGAGTTGCAGGGGGAGAGGGTTACATGTTCTAATGCTGTGTCTGTTTTTGTTTCCCTTCCAGGTTTATTTAATATATTTGCTGTATTGCCCCCATGGGGTCCTTGGAGTGATAACTTTTCTTCTTTGTCCGTCTGCCTCGACGTCTGATTCAGACGGCAATTGGTGCTTCCCTTTCCATCAGTGGACCTTCTCCCACCAAAGCCTCTCCCTTCTTTCATTTATTAGCATAATTTTAAAGTTTTACACACAAAAGACAAGGACAAACATGACCTATATATATATATATATGAGAAAAGAACAAAGTACAAATAAAACCATGAACACTGACAGCCACAACATGCGACAAGGACAGGACAACGCCTTTCCAGCTCCAGAGGACAGGATGGAAAACGTGAAGAGGAAAGTGGGTCCAATTACTTCCGAGGGGAGGAGAAAAACAAATGGACAGAGGGTGGAAGGGGAATATTCTCCCTTTCCCTCGTGTTTCTGGTAAGGCTGGGGGGCCCGGCTGAGATCAACACTTGCACTGGACCTACATTTTGAAAACAGGCATATCTCAGATTGCGAGCGGCGACCGATGATGGAAAATGCACTAAGGACTTTTATCGCCCTACCTGGACAGATATATATTTTTAACGTGCGTGTGTATATTTTATTTTAAAAAAGAAAAACCAAAACCACTAAGATACACAACATCTCGGGGAACAGAACAAAAAAACAAAACAAAACAAAACAAAACAAAACAAAGAAGCCAAATGCATTCCCCCCCCTCCCTTTCCCCTCCTGCTCCTGGTGCTGACTGGAAGGCGTTTGGATTGTGGGGAAGGAGCAGACGGCAGCAGAATCGTCTCCACGCCCCCGGCCCCTGCCAAGGGGAGCCATCTTTGCACATGCTGGTGGAGAATTCAACTTTCCAGGCTCGGACTCAAATTATTTTTTAAATTCGCTCTGTATGTGTGCGTGTGTATATGTGTGTGTGTATATATATATATATATACGTGTGCGTGCGTGTGTGTGTGTGTATGTGTATTTATACATACATATATAAATATATATATATATGTTCTTAAGTGGATTTCATTCCCCAGTGGCAGGAAGCTCAGAGGCACGTGCATGCATCGGCTTCGTTGGGCTGGCAGAAAAGCACGCTGTTACTGCAACGTGCCTGCGAGGTCCGGGACGGGACAGGCAGAGACATCATCTGATCTCTCTCTGTCTTGTTGCCCTTTTCTCTCACTCTCCACCACCCCCCCAGCACAACTTACTTGCAGGAGGCGAAGTGGCACCACAACAAGACCAACAGCAGCCAAACTTAGAAGCATGACTTAATCTCAGCGAGCTGTCCTTGCCTGCTCTGTGGTCCTGAAAGCAGAATCGTGTCATTCCCCGAGATTTTTAACCCCTTCATGGGTGTCCTGCACACCATGCCTCCACTGCTCTCTCCCTGCCAATGTCGCCGCATCTCCCATCGTTTTCCTCACATTTTCCCTCTCAAATTCCTTTTGGATTTTTGCCCGTTAGATGTTCCCAGCCCACCTAGCTTGGAAGTTGGTCCAAGATGTGGGCAGCTCTGTGCAGGTATAGAGAAAGAAATGAGGATGGTCTTTGCAGTTGGCAGCAGCCGTCTGAGATAGAAACGAGCTCTTCTAAGTGAGAAGGACTCGGACAACAACTGGAGAGTCAGTTGTAGAGTCCCTCCCGGGCCGATGCCTGCTCCGGAGGCGGGAGGAGGACTCTCTGAGCAAGGGCTATTTCTGCACACCTAATACTCCGTCACCGTTAGCAGAAATGTTACGTATGATGGGAATTTCCAGCGTCACCTCAGAGTCCCGGTCTCAGATTGTGCCGTGCAGAGTTACACATGAAGAAAATGCCTGCCCAAAGCTAGCGCAGCTGTCCCCCCCTGCCCCTCCTGCCTCCAGCCCCTTCTCCCCTCGCACACACACCCCCCTGATGTGGGGCAAAGCCCTGCAGGGAGCCCGGGGAAGGAGGTGAAGCCACGACCTGGGAGCTGTTACAAGTTGTGTAGGGACCCAGCCCTCGCCTCCTGTAAGCCCAGAGCACTTCTCGTACCACTGCCAAGCCAGCACGTTGCTCCCTCCCTCCCTCCCCAAGCCCTGAAGTCTTAAGACACTTTGTTTTCCTGTTCCAAAATCTGTTTCCTTTGGTTTGTAAAAATGGTGAGGTTTTTTGTTTTTGTTTTTTTTTTAAATGTAAGATTAATTTATACTCAGTACTGTATTTAAAGTTGTAAAAAAAAAAAAAAAGAAAAAAAAGGAAACCACCTCTCAAAAAACTTTTTCTCTTTCTTTTGTGAGCTGAATGAAATGCAGAGGCCAAACCAGCTCACCGCAGGGCAGAGCGGGATTCCCAGGGCCTCCAGTTTCATTTTCAGGACACTTATTCCGAGATTGCAGGGAGAAGCGACCGAAGCTGGAAAAGTCTTGGGAGCCCACGTACAGCCCTGCCGCTCCTCCTTCCAGCCTGTCACCCAGCACTCGGCCTGGTTTGAAATGACTCGAGTGCTGGGGATTTTGTCTCGGAGAGGTCCCCTTCTCCTTAGCTGCTCTGTTTGGACACCCAGCCAGAATTTCCCTGCGCTTTCATCCGATCTCCGGATTCCTCTGCTTTGAAGGGCTTGGGACAGTCGGCACTGTTTACGCTCCCCAAAGCTGTACAAACAGTTGGCCCCTTCCCTCCTTAGTCACATCGTCTAGACAACGACGACAGTCCTTCCCTCGGTCGGAAAGGCCGTTGCGTTTCCCTTTCCTCCCAGCAAGGGAGGTATCGCACATCTGGCACTTGGGCGCGAGGCCGCGGGGACTGAAGGTGGCTGCTGCCCTGTGCCTCGATTTTGGGGTCCCCCCCGGCACACTCGCAGCACCCCCAGCCCATGGCTCAGCTCTGAGGAGCGTAGACCCGAGAGGGGACCTGTGCCGCGATGGCGAACCCAGGGAGCTCGGTCCTCGAAGGACGGGCCTGGCAGTCCCGGGTGTGTGCCTCGCTCCGGCATGGTTCATTTTGGGGTGAGGACACCTTTTCCCTGATTCCCCAAAGGGAGCTGGAGTAGGGGTGAGCTCTATCCGACCCGAGGATGGAAAGCAGGGGCAAAATCACAGCGAGGATAATAATCACATCCCTGCTCGGATTGCCTTAGGATGATCCGGTGAGAAGAAAGATTTTTGGCGTGAGACTTCTTTGGGCTTAAGGGCCTGTCCGCAGGGAATTTGGAGAGCAACGGGTGCAAAGAGGGGTACAAAGCAAAGGAATCATGGGTGCATCAGCCTGGACCGGGGAGGGATGGGAGGAAGGGCTCGGCATCGCAGGGGACTGGCACACCGCCTGGCCACGGCGTTCCCGGGGGAGGCGTGCAACCCCATCCACAAGCGCGTGTGTCTGCTTTTAACAGCTCGAAATGAATAGGCGCTGAAAGAAGCCACGGGCCACGGGCGCCTGGAGCTGACACCTCCACAGCGCCTGGTGTCCGCTCCCAGCAGCTGCTCGGGGCGCTCGCTCGAATGCCGTTTGCTCGCAGCGCCTTGGCCGGGCATTCAGTGCAAGTCAACGTGGGGCGTAGGAAGGCGGGCGCTCGCGCCGTTTGTCGAGGTTGGAGCAGGTGGTTAACATCCACCCCGCAAAGCCAAGCCTGAGAAATAAATCCCGAAATAAGCCCTGGGAGGGCTGCAGCACGCCGCCGGAAAGCATCTCCTCCGTGCAGGGATGCCAGCTTGGCTCGACCGGTGCTACAGGTAATCTTGGAGAAGCCGGGGAGCCTTGGCAGCTCTCCCTGATTTAATTGCTCGACTGCTGCTTTACCTAAAGGCCCAGCCTCGGGACATGTCATTCAACAGGAGGTTCATCTTTTGATGGAGGAAATGCATCCAGCCTTCTAGGCAGCAGAGAGGCGCTTCGGCTATGGGTCCTCCTGCGAGAACACGGCTCCTGAAAGCAGTAGGCAGACGGGAAAACGAGCTCATGGGCTATTCAGGCGCAAAAAGCAAACCCCCGTGTTTTAAAGTCAGGCTTTGGGCTTTTTAGCATTGAGGGCTTGCAATGCTAAAGCTGTTGCATGGCTAAATGAAGTGAAAAATAAGTTTGCAAGAGTTTCCTCGACGGGCCCAGGAAAACCCTTGACTGTTTGCTTATTTTATTGGCGCTCAGGAATACGAATGGCTTAAGCTCGCCCCCCCACGCCTCGCTGCGGCTCGAAGGAAGAGCCTTCTTCAGCCCAGCCGTGTGGCACGAAGCCCACACAGGCATTCTCCTCCCTGACATAAGCCGTGCCCCCCCACGACGGCCGCCCTGTCCTGCTGCCCGACCTGCCCAGGCTCCAGACGCAGCTGGAGAGGGCTCGGTGGGAGCCGTTGCCATCCCGACGGATCCCGGGGTGGGACAGGGATGTGTCGGAGGGTGGCCGCGTCTCACTGTCCATGCGCTAGTGCCTGGTGGGCCCTGGGGGCGGAGAAGCCGGCTGTGCCAAGGGAAAAGCAGGGTACAAAGAGGGAGGAAAATATGAAGAATTAAAAGCTACTTAGGAAAAAAAACCAACAAAACCCTGTTGCCGGAGCGTGCAGCTGTTCCCCACTTGCCTTCACGCAGCCCGTGACCAAACGGTGCCGGCCCCTCCCCGAGCCGTGATCTGCCCGTGACCAAGTGAACTTGTTGCAGGCTTGGGAATTTCTCATCTTAAAGGATGTTGTGAGGAAGCCAGGCAGCCTCAGCTGTTTTCGGCTTTCATCGCAGGGTTAAAGGAACAACAAAGCCCCCCTAAAAATGAGCAGGAAGAGGGTGGGAACTGGAGGGAGCCCCAAATGCCAGGGCCTGCCTGCAGGTAGTGCAGGCACTGGGTTAAGGCGAGAGCTGCAAGTCACAGTGGTGGGTCTGTGGGGCTCTCGGCAGAGGAGCCAGGAGGGCAAAGAGACCAAAATACAAAATTATGGCAGGGCTCACCTACCATTTTTCCTCCCCCAGCCAGGCAGATACCAAACTGGACTCTCTGGCACAATGGGCTGCCTTGGTTTCACAGCGAAGGCTGTAGCAAAGCTGGGAGGAAAGCAACCTCAAGGGAAACAACCCCCTTGTAATTACTAACTCAATAAAAGAAGCTGTTTGCAAGCGATTAAGCAGCAACCCAAACACGGCAGGGACCCGGGCAGCGGGGAGGTTTGTGGTTTGACAGTCGATGCGTGTCTCGAAATGTTTGCTGTGATTTTTATTTTTGCACGCGCTGCAAAAACAAAGGATGGATGGTGCAGAGATGCCTGGCAAGCAGCTGCGCTGCAGGTCTTGCCTAGCAGTTTTGGAAACTCCCAAGTTCCCAAATGCTCCGACCTTCGGCCCTGGCCACCACTGGCCGGTGCAGTCAGGGAAGGCAAGCTCTGCTCCCCAAACCCAGGCCCTGCTCGGGTGTTTTCTGCATGAAGAGAAACTATTTTTCAGTATGAATCTCAGCACAGACCCAGGGAAGAGCAGAGGAGATGCTGTTAGCGACTGCTGGTGCCTGCAGCACAGAGCTGGCTGTGAGCGATGACATCAGAGACAAAAGTAAATGAGGTCAGCACAGGAAAAGTGGTGATTAATGAACCAAGGGGTGCTCCTAGAAAGAAGTCCTTATTCAGACATGTGTGCCCAGGAGGCGGCTGGCCAGAGGGCTCTGGATCCCCCAGAGGTGATCTTCTCCCCTGGTGATGTCAGATGTTGCCCCATGAGGGTCTGGCACACGGAGATCCTGGCGTACATGCGTGGGGTCATGTGTGAACCACGCCACGCACCCGCACGAGTGCTTTGGCTGCCCAAATTAGGCAGGCGGCTGTAAGGAGTCACTCTGCAGCAGGCACGGCAGGCGGGATGCTTGCTCTCTCCTCCAACGCGGGCAGGGCTGCCCGGCCGGCAGCGGAGCTCAGCCAGGCGTACGCAGCCGGGTGCGGAGGAGGTCCTGGGGACGGCCACCTCCACAGAGAGGATTTCACCACTTCCCAGGCCTTGGCTGGGGATGCCGGCAGGCTCCACGGACGTCGGCGGGTTGGCGGAGCGCTCAGGAAAGCCGACATTTGGGCATGCCAGGGTGTTAGCTGCTCCCAGAAAGGAGGGCAGGGAGGTTTGCTGTGACCCTGCACACGCTGATTTGATGTCTGTGAGGAAAAGCCCTGAGAGGTGCCAGCGTTTCTGCGAGGTGCCTGCAGTGCCCCAACTCCTGGGCTGGCTGCACATGTCCGGCTAAATCTGGACGAGGAACAGCCAACCCCCTCCTGCTCCGCTGTGGCCCCGGGAGAGCATCTCTTGAGCCGGGGGGGGGGCTGTGCAAAGGGACCTGCACCTTTAAAGCCTGCAGAAGTGTTATTTAGGTGGAAAAAGTGTTTCACCGTGACGATGGAAATTGTTTGTATTTCACTAATTGACCGAGGAGAGAGAAAAAGAGAGAGAGAGAAAAGACCTTCCTTCCCTCTGACAGGTTCAGGAATTTTTTCCGCTAATCAAGAAGAAAAACAAAATGCTCGCGCTGGGAGGGGGAGGGGAGGAAAAGGGGGGTCTCCCTGGTGTCCCATAAACCCGGTGGCTGTGGACAAAACACCGCAATCGCAGCATAGCCTTGCCCTGGAAAGTTTGAGGCAGCGCTGGCCGGCGGAGCGAAGGGGGAGCACACCTCTTGCTCGCAGGGGACCCCACTTCGGAGCATCCCAGGCTGGGCGAGGGGCAGGTCCCTCCCAGAAAGATGCACAAATCCAGATGAGGCTCTCGGTCCGCAAAGGGCAGGACCGGTGCCTGCTGCGGCGAGGTGGACGGCCAGCGATGTAGGTTTTTCCCCGGGGAGGGGTGGGAGATGCTCTACTCATCAGAATATCCCACCGGCTTCATCAGCCAGTTGTAAAAGGACTGAAATGGGTGCTCTTTGCATTCAGGTTTGGCTGGGACAGGGCTCTCCTGGCTCCGCTGAGGCAGGTGTGAACAGCCTGGTAATCGAATAAAGCATTTTCCCAGCACAGTCACCTTCAAGTGCATTAAATGAAACAGAAAGGAGCAGCTGAACAGGATTCGCAGTTTTTCCCCATGATATGTATTTTCCCTTTTCCATGGATAGTCCCACTGGGTACGCTGTGTCCTATTGTTGTAGTTATTTATTTACTCAGGTTTTGTAGATGGTTTCAAAGCTCGTGGCCAGGAAGGAGTAACCAGATGCTGCTACTGCGTGGGACAGAAAACCTGCCCCAGTTTCCCGCTCTGAACACAGACGCGGAGCCACGTGCAAGCCCCAAACCCAGAGCTGAACCCCATTCCCTTCCCTCCCTGCTCTAACCCAGCCATTAAAAAGCAGGATATTTGATTGTAAGTTCATCCTGTGTGTTTTTTTCTAAGCAAGAGGTTGGCTGGTTGGAGTGGTTTGGGTTAAGGAGCTGCTTCTTTTGGAGAGAGGGCCGGGTTGGGTGGACGGGTGTAGGAGAAGCCCTGGGATCTTGGAGGCTTCCCACTGCCGTGGGGAGGAAGAGCAGGGGCTGCCACGCCATCGGTCCCCGAGGAAGGCCAGCCAGCAACAAGGGATTTTTTTCTAGCTGGAAAGCATGAATATTTATGAACCTGGATTAAAAAAAGAAACCTCTAAGGAATCTGGGTGCCTGTGAACACCCATCCAGGAAGCGGAGGCCCTCGGGCAGCAAACGGTGGGAGCTGGCACGGTGCTGCCGTGCCCACCGTGGTGCTTCGCCTGCGCTGGGGGTGCAGCTGGGGAAGGACGTCGTCGCTGCTGGCAGCGTCCCTGGCATTTGGGGTGCCCGTGACCACAAAACCAAAGTGCCACAAGCTCGACAGGCAGCCACCTTACACCTCCCAGCCCAGGGTCCCTTTCTTGGGTCACAAGAGTTGAGTGCGGCAGAGACAACCATTTTAGTCAGATAAGGCGCAAACACCAGAATCTGGAGGAGACCTCAAACAGTTGGGTTTTTTGGAAGCAGGAACATGTACGTGTAGGTGACTCTATCTGCACAACCAGGACCAGAAGCACCCGGCTGGGTCTACAGCATCCAGGAAAGCTCCCCACCCGTGTTCAATGGGCTGTCAGGTCCTCTGGGGACCAGGACATGACAATTTCCCTGCCAGGCCTCCTGCCGAGCCGTGGGTAAGGCCGGTGGGACCTGAACCTCAAATGTGATGAGTCCTTATTGAATTGGAGCAGAGAGAAACAAAAAGCCTGTTGAGACCTGGATGCCTCTGCTCGGCCGGACCAGGTACCACCTGGGACTTAGTGTGAGCTAAAGGAAGCCGTCATTGCAGCGCTTGAATTTGGGAGAGCAACAAGCTGCCCCCGGGACTGGTGGGACCTGGGTCCCTGGGGTCTGTGTCACTGGATGGGAGAGGTTGCGGCACCAGGTTTTGGCAGTATCGGAGGTGCTTTGGGTATGGGCATCTGCATCTCAGGTCTCCATCTCTAGTATGGGGTGCCAATAGTTCCCATCCACAGGTTTGAGAAAGGACCTGAGAAGTTTGTGAGGAGCTGCAAGAACCAGCTACTGAGAGACAAAGTGAACTTGTAAAGGAGTAGGAGAGTGAAGCTAAGCCCAAGAAAAGAAGGCGTTGCTTTTTGGGAACTCTTTCTTTCACTCCTTTCCACCCCTCACCCAAAGACCCCTCCTGCTTGCCAGGAAACTTGGTCAGGGCAAGTATTTTGCCACCTGGCTTATGCACGCACCAGTCAAGGAAACAATTCTGCAATTGAAAGAGGAAATCTCGGTCCCGGCTATTTCCAACCTCTGTTGTTTGTTACTCAACTCATGCATTACACAGACCAGTAAGCAAGGCAGCAAGATTGCAACACTATGCATGTGCTTTCAGACATTTAATTTTAGCATTGCAAGAAGGATTTGTGGTATCGAGAAAGCCCAGTTCTAAGGAAAGAGGAAACCTGTGATTCTGACACTTGATTTTGACCATAAAAGGAAGCGGATCATTTGAGTGACCTAAGAGGTTTAGTCATTTAGGCTGTAATCCTCTGGGAGTCCAGCGGATCCCTGTTGGGGTTTTCCCATTCCCAAGGAGCTCGGTTGCTTGGAAGCATTGGGCAGGGCTGAAGTCCTCCAGCAACTGGAGCTTTGTGCCTCGGATTAAGCTCCTGATCTTTGGACCTTTTCTCTCTGGGCAGCACAGGACACACGCACGTCCCTTCCCAAGCAATCTCGGGCTGGGCTGGGCTTTGCCAGCGAGTGTCAGACCTCAACACTATTCCTCCTATAGACCCAGATGTGTTTATGAAGCACTTGTCAACGTGTTGTCCAAAATCTTCCCACCTTTCCCCGATACCAGGGCTCTCCTCAGCTGCAGGCGTAAAAGGCCATTTGAAAAGAAGTTGAATTTAAGGAATTTAGGAATAAATGGAGCTCCAGAGGGAGCTCCTGCGCAGCACTGGGGGCTGAGTTCAAAGTGCAGAAGCCCCCTTTGCCTTGTCCTACACCGAGCGCTCTTCTGCAGTGTGGCTTAGTCCCATTCCAGTGGGGGGTAAAAAGGCTCTCTGCATCGGGAAGAAAATCGGGACCAGCAGCTCTTCTCTGCAGAGACAGACCCTGAGGCAGTGAGGACCTGCCTCCACGCTGAGCGAAGGCAGCTTAGCTGGTGTTGACTGCAGTCCCACAGATACCCTGACCCTGTGTTGCGGGGATTCTCCCACCAGAAACACAGCAAAGAAATACACAAATCTACCAAAATTACAGCGGCTTGGTGGTAAGTTCCACTCCCCACAACAGACAAGCGCCAAGCAAACCCCAAACCTCGCCAGTTCCTCATCCAACCACTGCCAGGGCAAGGGCACTGGGTGCTGGGATGAGGCTGAGGTCCCTGCTGCACGCCCAGTCGCGGGTGGAACCTGCACCCAGCGTACCCCAATTTTCTCCCCCATGGCTGTGGGGATGGACTGTCACCGGGACTCCCTCGAGAGTCTCCCGCAAACCTGCCCAGGCCTCAGGGGCATGGCTGTGCTGGCTGCTTCCTAAAATGCAGAAGCACCCTTGGGGGTTTTTTTTGAAATCTTGCAGATATATCATGTTTTCAATTCCTCAAAAATGGGGTTCTGCATGTGACCAGAGGCACTGTCCTCTTTCCTCCTGGTCCCTTCCCCTTCCACCAACACACGTGTGCGCAGCTGGTGATGGGAGTCTCCCTCTCCTTCTTTTTAGCGGTTGGTGGGGCTACGACATGTCCCTGTTTCATTGAGAAAGTTACCAAACCCCGGCAGGTTGTGAAATGGGAAAGCGGGAAGCTGTAGAAGGTGGAACAGGGGTGTGTTTTAAACAAAGAAAGAAATCTTTCTTTTTTCCAAGTACCTGGTTGTGCAAGACCCTGAGGAGTCTTGATTTGACCATGAGACAAAACCATCATGACGTAGCTCTGGGTCAGCGTTGACCCTGTTTGGTTTGTTGTATCAATGAAAAAAACAGAAGAAAAAAGGAAAAAAAAGAAGAGCTCTTCTTGCTGCAGCTCTTGAAATAGCTGGATTGCAGATTCTGGCTCGCCTCTGCAAGGGTGGAGGGGCTGGGAGCAGGTCCAGGCAGCCGGCTGAGGGGCACCCGTGGGCTCCGTGCTTTGTTTGGGAATGAAGCAGGGCTGTGGGTGCTTTCCTGCACCCCTGAGAGCTGAAGCAGTGCCGACAGAAGGAGGGTGTCCCGTGGGCTCCTCCACCACCGTGCTGGTTCCCGACAGCAGCTTGGGAGCTGGGGAAGCGCCAAGCATCCTTTGCTTGTCTGGACCCAGCGAGAAGCCCAGTCTGGCTGGTGGGTCGGGGATTATGGAAGAGGAAGGAGCAGGAGAAATGTGCTTATTGAGAGCTAAATTCAACTGCGCAGACCAGGGTAACTTCTACTCCTGTATATCCCTGTCCTCTCCGTGCACAACATCCCAGTGGGGAGGAGAGTGGGGCTTTCTCATCCAGTGAAACCCTGGACTGTGAGACCCGAGCACAAAGTCATAGAATCATAGAATCATAGAATCATTTCGGTTGGAAAAGACCTTCAAGATATGTCTTTGCCTGTTGGCCAGGGTGGCCAAGGGCAGGAGACGGGGACTCGGCGAGGCCCTGCAGCCTTTCACCCTGCAGCAGGAGCCCCCGACCCCCTGGCAGGGGTTCATGCCAGCGTGCCCTGCTGCAGGGCTGGAGACTGGGGGCCGTGCTGGAAAAAGCATTCCCAGCACACAGCCGGGAAGGTCAGACCAAGGGACAGGTGCTGGAAAAGGGGCCAAGACTGTCAGGGAAAGAGAAGATGTCAAGGGGGCTGGGCTGCTTCCATCTGGGGACCTGGTGGCACAGAAGGGTGGCTTCGGCTGACCCCTTGCCCCAACGCCGGCCGGGTTCTCCGGGAAGGCAGTGATGGAGGCAAAGCGTGGGGGCACGGGTGGCCACCCATGGGTGCCCCGTCCTCCCCGCTGGGCTGTTTTGCAGTCACTGGCCAAGGCAGGAATGCCAGGAATGTGAAATCCCGGCAGGCTGCCCTGTCGTCCGCCACCCCCACCCCCCTGCCCCGGCTGCCCCCCGCTTCTCCGTCCCGTCGCAAGAACAGGATATTCACCCGAGCGACATACACTCACACACGTCTTGTTATCAGGAAAAAACACTCAGTCAGCGTCTGGAATGGGCTCTGATTAACCGTGTGGCCACCGGGGCCTTCCTTGTGGGGCCACAGGGAAAGTGCACGCTCGCGATGGGGTACGGGCAAGCGGGCAGCAGTGGGTCAGAGCTGCTGGGACCACCAGCATGGTGAGGGCTGGAGGCCAGCATCGAGCGCCGGCACAGCCCTGCCATCGCCCAGTGGTCCCTCTCCCTCTGGCAGAGCCGCAGGGCAGCGGGGCGAGCCTCTAGAGAGGGGAGCATCCAGCCCCACGGCAGGGATTCGCCCTCTCACTGCCATGGTGAAGCCGGGACCCTCGGACTGAGCGGTGCCCCCAGCCCCGTCTCCCCGCGTTGGCCGCCCTGAGTCATGTCAACACGTCCCCGCTTCCAGCATGGGCTCCGCAAAGACGTCCTGTCTCAGGTAAACAGGATCTCGCCGCGCTGCGTGACCTTGTTTACCTCCCTGAAAGAATTTGGCTGGAATTTTTTTTTTATTATTTTTTTTTTTCTTCCTAAGGGCTGGTGAGTCACCCCGCAGAAATGCGTGCTGCCTTTCCACACTGACTCACCCCCACTGCCCGCGGTCCCGCCCCTCCCTCCTGCCCCCCGGGCTCCGGGGGCAGGTGAGAAGCCCCCGCTTGCCCGATGATGATGCAACCCACGCACCGGTGGCGATGGCGATGGCGATGGCGGTGGCGTCTCTGCCACAGAAGAGCAGCCGAGCGCTCGGGCAGCCCCTGTGCCAAAACACAGGAAGAGTGCCGAGAAATTACCCCGTGCATTGTCAACTCCAAAAACACCAAAGAAAACAAAACAAAGAAAAAAACAACCAAAAAAAAAAAAAAAAAAGAAAAATTGGCCTCACTAGAACAATTGCCCAGAAGAAAAGAAAAGAGAGAAAAAAAAAAAAGAGGCCAATGGACCTGGCCCAGCGCCAGGACCCTTGTTTTCCTTTCCCAACACAATGCACGTTAAATAATACTTCCTTCTCGCAACAAGGCCCTCCCGGGCCGGTTTTTGTTTTTCTCCCCTGCTGCGCGGGGGTCGGTCAGCACGGATGGCTCCCGTCACGGGAACGTCGGCACTTCGGGGCTGCTGCTCGTCCCTGCCGCCGTGGATCGCCCGTTCCCAGCACCACGGAGGAACGGGGGCCCTGCGGTTGGGCTGCCCGCCCAGCTTTCCTGCGGGGAGCGGGGGGCTCTTCAGCACTTCTCCCGACCTTTCCCACCCGCCTGCGGGATCCAGGTTTAGCCACTTTGCAGTATCATATCTCTTCAGGGTAAGCTAGGTAGCCATCCCAAGGCACCCCTGTGTAGCCATACCCAAGCTATGAAGACATCCATACAAGCTAATCAGGGTGGTCACATCATATACATCGATTTACTGCCAGATTAAATAAAACAGAATAACAAAACAATATACATCATGCATGGGATGAATGGTTTCAGGACATTTCTGGCCAGTCTTCCAGGCTGGGACGAGGGGAACCCCTGTTACTTGCACCTTGGCTCTTCAGTTCCCATTTGGCTTGTGCTCAGCTTTCTTTTCTTCGGGATTTCTCTTCCCAATGACAGTGTCGCAGGCACCCAACTGACTGTATTTAAATGTCTGTGTTGCGGAGGAATCCAAGTAAAACTGTTTTTGTTTATTCTAACTTCTTTCCTGAGAAATTTAGCATCTGAGACACCACGCCTCTCATTTGTTGGCAGTGTCAATCAACAGTCTTCAAAGGGCTGATCAGATCCATATCTCTTTGTCTGAGGGTTATTGGGATTTCTGATTAAATAGCAGGTGCAAGAAAGAAAGGAGTTGCCCTTTTTTAAATCAAAATGGGGTCTTTGTACACAAAATGGCATTACTACTCTCTTACATGAGGACACAGGCTGCTGGACCAGTAGTTCTTGGGTGCTCACAGACACAGCACATCTCTGTTTCTGACAAGGCTCAGCGCTCAGTCCTGGCACAAGAAAAGAGGGCCAGACTTGGCAGTAGAGGAGCAGATGGCAGGTCTAAGTAGGCATTGGACATACAAGTCCTCTGATGCCCTAAGTTGAGCAAACTCATTTGTTTCAAGGATTGACTTTGTGCACTGACATTCCTGAGGCAATCCAGAAACGCCAGATTCGAGGTCCCAGCTACCTGCATTGTCTGGGCTCAAACGTCAGGTCCTGCCTCTGGGTGATGGATTTGTGTCCTGGGTAATAATAAATGCCTTGTGACGGTGACATCTTCCTGGCACTGCTTTAGTCTGTTCTTCTCTCACCCAGAAGATAAGCCTGTCCCCTGCTACAGGGTGTATGGGGTCAGTCACATCAGCAGTCAGGGTAACCTCTTGGTCAGTGAAAGCTGGTTTCTGAGCAAAGGCTAGCCATGCCAAAGAGATTTTGGAGACGGATTAGTGGGAGGTCATTAGGAAGGAAACCGGGGCAGAGCTGGGATGCAGCACGCGGTCCCGCAGAAGGCTGCCTGTTTGTACTTCCCCCGTGCTTGCTGTGCCCTCCATGCATACCCAAACCCATCCATGTGTGGTGGCAACTCTGGTCACTCACCGGGGCAGAAAGCTCACCTTCTCGGCCAACGGTGGGATTCCCCTTGCAGCAGACATCTAAACGTTGGCTCTGAAGTCTCAGCCAGCTGTCTCGGCTCCCTTGATAGTCAACAGAGCAAGATGGGCATGTCCAGAAAGCAACTCAATTCCCTGGCTTAATTTTTTGAAGGTTGGCATGATTCATGCTGTGGCAGTGCTCAGAGACAAGGGCTGCTAGTGTTTGACTGGTTCATTTTCAGTCAGCTGAACTTAAGGTGCTTAATTTTTAGCTGGCAAACACCAAGCACAGTGAATCCCACCTCAGGAGAACAATGTGCCAGTGTATGACAAGCAGCAGCAGGTCCAGGAACACAGCTCCTGTCTTGATTTATTTAATGACTACGGTTAGTGCTAAAATTTGATCATGGGAACCACTGCCTCAGCAAAATCCAGCTTGCTCAATGTGCAGAGCATGCCTCGTCCTCCAACAGCGTTGTCAAAGAATATGTCCTTCGGGTACCTTGAAACATGCAGGAGAGAGTTGCTGGGGCTAGCAACTTGCTTCTGAGCGTGAGGTTTTCCCTGGATCTGGCACGGCACTTGTTCTTATCAGCTGCCAAACCTTTGGCAATTCACCAGCTCCTGATAACACAAGTAAAAACCTGGAATAGCCAAACCCAAACATTTAGCCCGATTTACTGTGCATATGTCTCCTCACGCCTGGTGGGAGCAACCAGGCTGACCATATTTGCCTCTATGTCCAGGTCAGCCCCTGTGAACAGGTCTCAGCGATGGAGAGCAGGGCTGCCGGCAGGTCTCCCTCCCGTCGGTGAGAACTTGGTGGAAACTTTTCTCCTGCAAAATATTTGTTGCTTGGCCTCCTCTGCTAAAGGAGCAGGTGCTGGAGGTTGTTTGGCTAGCTGATTAAACAAATCCCAGAGTTTCCTTCCAGACCAGGTGAAGTCAAGCCTTTTCAGCTGCCTTGTCCCTATGACCTCATCGAGCAGCATTCAGCAGCTCAGTTACTGCTGAATATTCAGCTTTGAGGCACAGAGTGCCATTCTGGCCATAGCCCTAATGACAACCACAAGATCAGCTTTGAAATGGCTCTTGGGAACGCCACACAACCAGGATAAAGAAAGGGGAATATTCACCTCAGGATAGTCCAGGTTGTCTCAATATTGCTGTGAATGTGCTCTTCAAACCATTTTTAATGGTCTTCAGGACTCAAGCTTGGAGGCCTGTGCAGATAAGTGATGGGCTTGGCTGGTCATGGGAGACCTCATGTGTGAGCCTGTTGAGCGCTGCATCAACGTCATTCCAGCTCACCAGACTGAGGTATTTTCAAGGTGACTATCAGAATGATCACTTCCCATAGCAACCTGTCACAGGGAATATGTGCACTTTTGACTGGGAAAGTCCATCTCTAGCTCTATTTTCTCCCCCACTTGCACCCCATTTGTGGCCGCTCTCCTAACTACAATGGCAAAGTCCAGCAAGATCCCGTTTTGGTTATGGAGGCAGGTACACAGCTGGGATGTGTGATGAAAACCCTCCAGGCTGATCTGTATCACAGAAAGTGGGAAGCAATGGTGGTGATATCAGCCACGGCTGAGTGATGAAAAGTCATGTGAACATTTTTAAAAGGAGATGTAAGACTCCATTTATTTGGTATTTCCCAGCTCTCTCCACTGAGGTGTAAAACTCCTGCAGATGATGCCAACCCTACATTGAATGAAAGACTGCTAGTTCACCGATCCACCAGTGTATGACCCATCGCTGCTCTCTCATTCTGTGAACAGAAGTGTTACTGCAGATACATTTTTCTGTTCCTCACGCAACATGTCGCCTTTCTTAGTGTTTCCATTACCATTTCTTCTGTACATCCCCCTTAACAAACTACCCACTCCCAAAATGACTGGCCGTGGTCACATGGAGCTGCCACAGGCTGCTTTGAGATGAAGCACATCTATAGTGACAGCTTTACAGTGACACCTATAAAGTCGATTGTCTATTTTTCCTTATGTTTAAGTTATTTACATAGGTCTATTGATTGGCAACTTTCTTTGCATGAACTTCTGAGTGTTATGATGACTAGTGACTCTACAGAGTCCTACCTACATCTTTTAGGGGGGTTCAGTTACCCATTTGACCAAACTGTATCAAGAACCATCTTTCTGTTGGGTTTGCAAGTAGATGGTGCTGTATCTGTCAATCAGGCTGAATGAACAGATTTCCTCAGCAACAAATCTAACTATGCTGCAATTTCAGGCTCTTCCTAAGAAAACTTTCTGAAGTGCGGTTTAAGGCTGTATAATTTCAGATGGGAAGCGTAACTGCCTGCTGAGAAAAACGGGAACATATGCTCCATTTTAAGCCCATTACAGAAAGGAATTACTTAGAGAGTCACGCGGACGCAAAGCTAATATCATCCTCTAGATAGTAACTGCTGCATCTAGTACTGCTCAGCAATGTGCAGAAATAGAAGTGGACATAAATCTACCCAGACAAAAGCCAAGATTTTTTTTCTGATGTCTTTCAGGCACCCAGACGTGGCTGCTGAACTGCGAACATCCCGTCGGCCTGACCGTGTGCTGGCGCTCCCTCCTCTCCCCCGTTCTCCCAGACACCTGCAGTTTTCTTTGAAGCGGGGACATGGCGAGCGTTTCCCAGAGACATGTCAGGACGCAGAGGAAAAAGCAGAGAGATGGATTCTATCTGTCAACTCGTGATGAAATACAGTGACATGCACAGCCCCCCCAGCCCCGAAGGAAGGCTTAATTTTTTTCTAGTTAAAAAAAAAGTATTTGGCTCCATCCCTAGACCAGCTGCTTCCTACATAAATAAGAGGCATGCACGGTGTACAGAAAAGAATATTTGACATTCCTAATCAATTAGATAAGGGGAAAAAACAGTCCATTTTCCTGTTCAAAATAAAATTATCGTGGTTACTTCAGATTTCAAGGGCATTTATCTTTCAGCTTCAGACAGAGGGGCACTGAGTAGGCTGCAGGTTACTGACCAGCGGCTGGAGAATGACTAAGCTGCCAGCTGGGATGGAGGAGCCCAGGCCCGGCTCTGGCAGGGTGCTGGGACAGGAATAGCCGTGGCAGTTGCCAGCCAAGTCAGGCGTGCCTTGGTAGAGCCGGGCTTTTGCGAGGACTGCGCCGGGCTGGGAATAACCAGCAGCGCAGGGGGAGGGAGTTAAAACACCTCAAACCAAATCGTTCAAGGGAAACACTCCCAGATCTTGCCCGCACGCTCCCTGGCTTTGAAAACTTGTATAAACATTTAACCAAGGAAATGCCAAGGAAATCAAGGTGAGGAAGAAGGTGGCTGGGAGGGCTGTAAGAGAACACGGGCACCTTCTCTGCCCCAGTTCAGCTCAGGACATTTCAGTGGAGGAGGCACACAACCTGAGACATGTTGGATATCTGCTACTCAAAAGCATGGGAGGCTCCAGGCCCCGGGGCAAGGTGCCGGCCACGGTTGCCAGCCCTGCACAAGGCACAGGAGCAGTGGCACGGTGCCTTCTCCTCAAAGAACACATGTCTCTGGACAGCTAGCAGCCTTTGAGGCCTCTCTGCAGGCCGTTGGAGAAAGGACGAGGTTTTTGGGAGGAGCGGCTCTGCCGTCTCCCGGTTCAGGGGAAAGCAGCAGCCCCGCAGCCCTGCCCTTTGCATTGCCTTGGTGCAGGCAGGGCGGACGGGTGGACCGCAGGCCCTTTGCACGAGTGTTATCCCAAGCAGGTCCAGGCCCCCCTGTGCAGTTTCTGGAGACTTCAGGCTCTGGGCGGCTCTATCGGAAGTCTTAACTTCTGCAGCTTTGCTTTTGCAATACCACTTCTGTGTTCTTCCAGGATTTGTCAGGACAGCATGTTTCCTCAGGAAAAAAAAAAATACGCAAGTAGGGCAATGAAGCGTCTGAGCCTACAAAACCTCGCTCGGACCCAGAGGAGCCCACTGGAGACCTCGCTCGCCCGTGAAATCCTGGGCCTGCAGTGCCACCTAATGAACGAGCGCCGTTTGGAGTCCACACGCCTGCTGTTGTCTGCAGGGAAATCAGGCGAAGGTGGTTGCGAAGGCTTCCTCAGGGCACTTCATTCCTCTCTAATGCCTTTCGTCCCTCTCCCAGTACTTCAAAAATTACTTATTTGATCCTTGCAACCCAGCCATTAGGCAGCAGGTAATACTAATCCTGTTCTGCAGACGAGTCACAGAACAGCTTTTTGCCAAGCCCAAATACACAAGACAAGTCAACAGTAGTTGAGTAACAAATTAGAGTAACTCCTTTCTCTATGTCAGTTCTGGAAATACTGCTTCCAAGGGACAGGGCAGAGAGGTGACGCAGTGCAGAGTGTTGCAACCTGCACCATCCTCCTGGGACTCGCCAGCTTGTTCCCCGTGAAGCACCAGGACCCTCCCGAGTGACAAGCTATGAACTCCCATTTTTCAGGAGGCAGAAGTTGGGCTCCATTTGATTGGCGAGGACAGTGGTCGGGCGTGAGGATCAGGAATGGGTCTAAAGGGCCTAAAGGACATTCCCTCAGGAAGAAGAAACCAGCTGGTGCTTGGTTTTTACATAGGAAATCATCAACAAGGAGGAGAAAGAATGCTCCACACAAAGCACAAGCTCGGTGCCTGTGGCAACAACTGCCTTCTCAGACCCAAAGAGTAAGACACTGAGGTACTGAGGTGCCTCCCAGGACTGCCTTCAGGTTTCTGGCCTCTGCTGATATAAGGAGCCAGCCCAAAGGGGAAACCGTCACCCAGGACAAGGAGCTGCCTAGAGGCAGAAGGCAGAAAACGTGTGAGAGCTCAATCCCTCCCTGGAGCTTAGGAGTTAGGGCTGTGCATTCCTCCTCCTCCTCCTCCTCCTCCATTTACCTTCTCTGTCGTGATCTCAGATCAGGCACCCACCAGAGCAGAGGCATCTTGCAAAGGTGCTGTCACAGAGCACAGCATGCAGGTAAATGGTAACTGTGTGGTCAGAGCCCTTTCCCAGAAAGTGGAAGGTCTGAGCTAAGTGTTCTCCTCAGCCTGGAGGGACTGTAACGCACTCTTTCCACCAGCCTAGTCTGCTCTGCTCTGCCTGGCCTGACATGGCAGGGCATGGTTTAATATGGTACGTCTGTAGTATGGATGAAGGCTTCCTAGCTCTGCATCCCAAGGGCATAACCCAGACGTGTCCTGCCTTGAAGGTTGGTTGCCTGCTTCTGGCACCAAAGCAGGAGATCTGAACACAAATGCCAGTCGCGTCATGGCCTGCACAGATGCTGAACCCTCAGCTAAGTGTGAAAGACTCCCTGGCCCCGTACCTGGTTTTTAAGTCTTTCAAGATTTTCAAGGGGCTTCAGACATGGAGAAAGCGAGCAGTGCAACTCTGTGCCCTTCACAGTGGAAAGAACAGGGGAACATGCACTGCCTCACATGCAAATGGTCCTCTGTGAAAGGAAACATTTTTAGGGCTGGATGCTCTACAGGCAGGAGGTGCCGCGAGAGGATCGTGCATGAGAGTGGGAGTCTTTGGAAGTTTTAAGCAATGAACAGCTGAAGAAGTTTCTATAGAGCATGTGGGAGCCAAGGCTTTTCAAAGACATATCATATGTCCACAGATGGGTAGGCTTTCACTAAAACAACAAAACTCAAATTAATTGAAACAACAAAACTCAATTTCATTGAAACCACAAAAATATTTTTTAAAAAAACAAACCACAAAAGCACTTATTTTCCCTTGCCCACCCACACTTCAAGTCTAGGCTTCAGAGCACTGAAAATCCTACTACAGCTTCCCATAGAGGAATTTGTCTGAACTGTGTACTTTGTGTACCAAACCAGTGTACTTCACTCTTGCTGTGACACAGAATTACTCAGCAGTCAAAGTGGCTGAGAGAGAAGGAAGACTGTCCTCTAGCTAAATGTTTATCTTGGAAAGAGATCGGTGTTTCAGCACCTTCACCAGGACCCGTTTAGGTATGAGTCAGGCACTGGACAACATGTACACACAGTCAGCGATTGGGATCGGGACACAGATCTTCTCTTGCCCAGGAAAGTAACTGTGAAGTTGAGATGTGTCACACAGCTGCCTCTTCCCTGGCCCAGCGAACTCTGAATTTGTCTTGCACCAAGCGAGATAACTTCAGTGGGTGAATGTGTGCTCCCCTTGCTCCTGAGACAGATAATAATCTGGTGTTTGGGGGCAGTCCCCCAGAAGATGGAATTTCATGGCCCTGAAGACAGAGGAGGGACTGGACCTTGATCACCAGCACTGCTGGGTGTGTGCTATAACTGTTGAGCTATCGTTTAACAAGTAGGAAAACAAGAAGTCCTCTTCCAGCGGCATTTTCAAAGAAAAAATGGTAGCTGCTGCTTTCTGCACTGATCTTCTTCTGGGAAGACTGGGAAGAAACACCTACCTGGTGGTTCCCGGTCGCGCCCAGGTGTGAGCCAAGGTGCAGAGGAAAACTGAGCTGCCCACCACCAAGTTGAGGTGACGTGAAGGGACAAGTGCCAGCTGTGCGGTGTTTAGAGGATCACAGTCTGGGATTCAGTGCTTACCAGCCCATGTATATGGTACTCCAGGTGCCTCTGACCTGTGCCCAAGGCATGGCCACAACGAAAGAGCAATGCTGGGTGCTCTCATCTAAAGAGGTTGAAAGGCTGAAGCAGATAACGATCATCTATGCCTTGTAAGGGGTGGAGAAAGCCCATGCTGGGAAAAAAGGGGCTCAGTGGGGAAGTGAAATGACATTGAACCCACAGGAGGTATTTTTCTTCATGGCAGACCCCAACCAGAGCTCTCAGAGGGACCCAAGCTTAGGCCAGGTCATCTTTCTTCTGTCCCCTAGGACTAGCTCCTTTGGCCAAGGCAAGGAGACTTGCACATTTGCTTTCCTTGTGTGTTGTGTAAGCCCCGGAGGCAGAGCGCTACTTTGTGCTGGGGTTGTGGTTCGCTGGCCATCCATCCACTGTCGGGAAATCCCTGTGCTGGGAGAGGAGCAGAGCCAGGTGAGGCACGCACAGCGAAAGTGTGGCTTTAAACACATCGTTCACTGGCTGCTCTCGGAAGGGCTCCGTGTAAACCGAGGAGCTGCCAATTGGCAGAAGAGAGCAGCTGCATTCTTTCCATGGGTTTTAAGAAACTAACATTAAAAGTAGTAATTGACATCGGCATACCAACGGGGTAGTTTTTCTGATGCCTTTGGGCTTAACTGCACTGATATCCCCTGCCTGTGCCTCAGCCCATTCTACTTGCTGAGCCAGCTCAGGGGTCTGAGTGGGCTGCTCTCCTGGGCCAGGGCAGCACTTGCCGTGCCCGTTCGCTGTCCTTTATTTCTGTGATGTGTTACCAGGCTGCACACCGAAACCGTGATCTGCGTATAAAATGGACCTGCACTTGCACAGCAGCATGATGAGTGCCATCTACTGATAATTAAACATACAGCACCGCAGAGAGAGAGAGGCCGGTTCACCCATCGAGTCAGTGATATATCGCAAAGTGCATCGGCAGTACAGCTGGCTCTTCATGGCTGCCAGCTCCCGTGACATTACGGAGTCGTGGCAGCACCGCGCTCGTAGGCTGCCGAGGCTTCCTTCTGCTGCAAGGTTGTTTCTTGAAGCTTCACCAAGCAGCATTTCTTCAGGATGTGTGCTGGGTTGTTTTGAAGCTATCCTGATCTTTGCTGCAGTCTTCTGGAAAAAAAAAAATAAAAAAATCTCTGGCAGGATTAGGCTTTGTAGAATATAAATGACCATTAATAAATTTTTAGTGTTAATGTAAATGCTTGTATGAACTGGAAGCTGAATCGCTTAATCAGGCTAGTAGTAATTAAAATGGTAATTTTTCTGTACTAGATTCTGCTTGCAATTTTTACTCAAGTAAAACTCTTTGAAGTTAATTGGAATTTTGATTAAAGGCTGCTGGATCTGGGGCTCTGAATTTGTACTAAGGAAGGTTCAATACTTGCTTTGGTTTTCTGCACATTGAGTTCACTGCTATATATTAGTGCAACTGTACAATTAGTCATAACAAGAAAAACTCCAATAAAGATTTCTGTAATCTAGTTCTTGATATACTTTAGAAAAGGTCTTTTATCACAGAATGGCTTTTAAATTACTGCTAAAACAGTCTGTAATATCTGAAAAACTTGATCGCTTAAATTGTTTGTCTTAATCATTTCTAGTCCCTATAAATGGCTTAGGAACATTCACTTAATGGTAACTCAGAACTTGAGATGGGGAGGGAGGAAGGGAGACGCTCTTGCTCTCTACCTTTAGTGTTCAGTTTTTGGTTGTCACTACAAAAAAAAAAAAAACAACAAACCAAACAAACCCTACTCAAATTATATTATAACCATTAGCAGAATGAAAAGTAACTGTAGTGTAACAGCTTTTAAAAGTATCAATTTTGTCCAAAGTGTTGCAAAACCACCCCCCACAAACGCTGCAAAAACCTGACCAGACTATCCTGAGACACTTTGTAGCAATTTCTGAAAAGTAAAATGAGGCACAAGCTGCGTGTTCTGGCACTGCAGGCACGTGAAGAACCAGGGGAGCGTTGTCGTCTCAGCAGTCCTGACTCACACAGGTTTCACTGCAGCCAGGACAACTGCAGGTGAGAGTAAAGCCCCCGTGAAGGATGGAGGACTTGCATGGAAAAATCGCCCAGCAAGCAGGGAAAACATATTTTTGTTATGTCGTGGGATTTGCCTGGAACTTTGCTGCATGCTGACGTCATCTTGTGGACAGATTTCATCACTCATCCTTCCCAGGCAAAGGAGTGCTTTTTCAAAAGCTGTGACGTAACTGATGCAAATATTGCTTAAACTTCACGTGGGTCAGTTGCTGGTGTGAGAAAAGGGAAAAGCAGAAAGAAAGAAGGGAATAACTGCAGAAATTTTACTGGTGATATCGAGCGTGTGGGTTCTAGTATACCTCTGTTTATACAAAGAGTATTATAGCTTGAGATCAAAATGCAGGTTGATTCGTTCTGAGAACTTTTTTAGTATTCATTAACAAAGTTTCTTTAATTTTGAAATATATATATATATATACTTGACCTTAAAAAGACACATATTAAATAACAAGTTGTGAAGATCCTGTACTAAGAAGCGTAACAGTTTATCAGTAATGGATTCGTCTGCAAGTTTGTTGTGACTATGGGATTTCTTTCTTTTATTTTATCCTCAGGTGGTCATTGGAGCACAGTTTCTTCCATTTTCCAGTTTGGCACCACAGTAATTGGATTCAAGTGCAAGGAAAGGGATTACCAACAGTTTGTTGCAATTCAGAGAAATGTTCTGATTTTCTTTTGTCTCTGCTTTTTCTGAAGGTCTTAATTTTGAGAAACAAAGTGAATTTTATCTTAAATATTTTTCTCTATACCCTCTAAAACATAGAAGCATAACATGAGAAAGGAAGGATTAAAAAGATCAAAGCTTTTTATTATTGTTTTGCAATACAGTACAAAAACCTAGAATATTCAACAGCTATGCTATTACAGAACCAAAACTATGTTATGAACTGCTAGGTCTGCTTAATGGTTAGCCCAACGGTCACAATACATGACTGAACTTAAATGGCTGCAGCAAGAATAAGCACCCTGCCAGTTACCGCATCCACAGGTACAGATTGGGTATGTTGTGTGAAAATGAACGCTTTCAAACTAAATGACTAACATTAACTCGCTCTCACTGTAGACTTCCTTTTGTATAATATTTGCCATTTGTACAGTAAGGTTCATCCCATCTCAAACTTTGCATGCAAACAGCATCCAGTGACGTGCAGCCACAGTGGAGGAGCAACTGAGCACACTCGTGGGAGGAAAGGTAGCTACACGTGTAGAAATAAGTCCCTGCTCTGATGACAAAATGTCCTAGGAGACTTCAAAAAAATAATCTGTTGTTTAATGCAGTGGTCGGGAAGCAAAAGTACATTTCTGCGTAGCAAATTGGTGCGCAAAGGAGCCTGGACACCTCAGTGCTGAACGCTCATGTGCTCATGATGTTCCTATTTTCTCGTGCTTTACCCAAGAAAGCCTTGGCCACCTTGAAGAGGTGGCCTGTGGGTCCTGCCTGTTTCAAGATGTCAAACAGCTATGTGCGTGCTACGTCCATAAAATCCCTCAGCGCTTCACGATGAGGCACTTGAAGCGGGTGCCTGGACGGACGAGCCACACCGGATTTCTTCTGCACCGGTCCGTGCCGCCTGCCCCTCCTGCCTCAACACTTTGTCACCTGGTGTTTTCCCACCGGCCGCCCACGACACGCGATCGCCGAGAGCCATTCCTGTGGAAAACACTCGCAAATACCACCGCTTACCGGCGGCGGGCAGAGGTTCCTCACGGCGCTTCCCCGCCTCCGCCTCGAAAACGCCGGGGTTTTAGAAACCGACGGCCCTTTCCCGTGAGGAAAGCGGGGTGCCAGCGGGAGCCCGGCTCCCGGAGCGGGGAGGCCGGGTGAGGTGAGGCGGGAAGCGCGGGGGGGGGGGGGGCGGAGCTGAGGCGGAGAAGGCGGGAGCGATCCCTCAGGCGGTTCCCGCCCAAACCAAGCCCCGCCCCGCCTCCCTCCCCTCCCTCCTCGCGGGCGCGCGCGCGCGCCGGGGAAAACGTTGCGCAGGTTCTAAAGCGGGGCGGGGGGGGGGAGGGGGCGCGGCCGCGCGCGAAGGGGGCGTGTGAGGGGGAGCGGCGGGTAACGGCCGCCAAACGGGCAACAGCCGCCGCCGGGCCAGCCTAACCCGCCACCGCGGGAGGCAGCCCGCCCGCCCGCCCTCCGCTTTGCGACAGCCGGCTCCCCCCCCCCCTACTCCCGCCATCGCGGGGTCGCCGGTGACCGGCGCTTAGCGCCGCCGTCCCGCCCGCTGGATGGAGCTGTCGGCCATCGGGGAGCAGGTGTTCGCTGTGGAGAGCATCCGCAAGAAGCGAGTGCGGAAGGTGGGCTGCGGCGGGGCGGGGCGGGCCGGGCCCCGCCGGGAGGAAGAGGAGGAGGAGGGGGGGGGGCACCGGGACAACACTCCCCCCCCCCCGCCGCCCCTTCTGCCTCGCACAAGGGCGGCGGGAGGGAGGGGGGGCGCGCGCGCGCGTGGCCGCCCCGCCTTCTCACCCGCCCCGGCCCCTCGCGCGCAGTAACGGGCAGCCCTCGCGCTGCCGGCGGGGCGGGGGCGGCACCTGCCCCCCCCCCGGGGGGGGGAGCCTCGCAGGAGCGGCGGGTGAGGGGACACGCGTGTTGGCGGGAGTTATTGGTGAGGTGAGTGCTTCGGGGATCTCCGTGGGTGGGGTTGTGGGGTAGCCCTGGGGGGGGGGGGGGGGTCAGTTTCTGCAAAGTCAGCGCTGGTGACAACACCCCCAGCCCGGACAATGACGGACAGCCCGAATCGGGAGAAGGTTTGGAAGGATTTGGTGGCCAGTTTCGTGACTCGGTTTCCCCAGCAGTGAAAACGCTCTCCGTCCCCACCGGGTGCTGCGAGGATTAACCCGTAAGCACGCAGCGTGTAGAGATCCTCTGGTGGAAAGCTCCTTATAGGGCAGCGTTTTCGAACATTGGGAGGCTGATGAGCCCCCCATGAGGAAAATGAAACCCGTTCTCTGGCTGAAGCACCCGAGTGCTTTGCTTGCTACGCTGTCGTGTACAGGTGTCTGCCGCTGCAATAGTGGCACTTCAAGGGGTGGCCGTCCTGCACGCACAAAGGCCTCTACCATGCTTTGGGAAGTGCTTAACGAGCCCTTCAGTATAATATTAAAGATTTTAATAGTTGTGCACATTGCTCATCGAGCCCTTGAACATGGTTTCCAATCACTACGCTTTTTTTTCTTTTTTTTTTTTCTTCCTTTTTAAATCTTGTACTTAGAGTGAACAAATGAATGGATAACTCTGAACTTCAGCTACGAGCTGCTGTTTGCTTGGGTTGAAAGGTTGAGTGACTGTGATGGATGGAACAGTGTTTCAGTAAAGCGTGTAGCAACTGGAGGGGAACATGCCCAAGAGATGCTTCATAGGTTCTGAAATATTGTATTTCTCCTCTCTGCTTCAAAAAAAATTCCTCTGACACTTGCTCCTGGCATACATCTCCCTCTCGCGTTTATCCTTGCTGACTTCTTGTAGGATTGCCTGTAAATGTGGGGATGGTTGCAGTCTTGCTCTCCGGTTGCCTTTTGGGGTTCTGCCTGCAAGGCTTCTGCAAAGGTATGATCCCAAGCTGATGGTAGTTCAAGCACGCTTAAATACCCCTGTGTGCCCACTTTCTGGGGAAAAAGGTATAGCAAGTGTAGTTGAATGAGGAAGTGGCTTTGTTTTGAAAATAAAGTGATGGCAAATGAGCTTTTCAAGTTGCAGAGTTTAGTCCTGTTGATTGGTTGCATCTCTTACTGTAGCCCATATTTGGTTGCTGAGTTCACCTGTTCTTCCTTTTTCCGCCCTTAGGGTAAAGTAGAATACCTGGTGAAGTGGAAAGGATGGCCCCCAAAGTAAGTTGTGTTTTACTTGTCTTTTTTCCTTTAATATTCAGTAATAGCTTACACTGTATCTCTGCAACTGAGCATCTCATTCTTAATGGGTAACCTCTTGTGCCTCATTCCAACAATGATAAACAAAAATGAAGAGCCACAAACCAAAACCAAATCTATTTCCAGACTGGCAGCTGAGGGATACAAACTGTGTGCCAGTCTATTCTGACTGGCTTTTGCCACCACTGAAATACTCCATTGAGATGCTTTCTAGAGACAAATGTTTTTAAATTCATTATGAGCTCAACAGGGAACCCTGATTCTTTTGAAATTGGAATGGCTCCTGCTTTTCTGAGTCAGCACCAAGAGGACCCCACTTTATTTTTAGAGCTCTATGCAGTCTTTTAAAATAGAAAACAAGTTGATGGTCTTGTCTTGTCCTACTACTTCCCCTCTGCAATTCACAAACGGAAAGGGGCAGTGTTTCAGATTTATTGATTGTAGCCAAATGCAGGTGATCTTTGTCCTTTGAAAATTACCGCCATGCCTTCATTTCCTTGTCTGAAACCTTCTGCTATTTTGAGTGCCTTTTCTGCTTTTGGTTTTGTTGCTTTGTTGCGAAAAGGGAAAAAAAAATTTTTTTTTTTTCAGCATTGCTGTGCACTGTTTACAGATACTTCTCTTATTAAAATGCTGCTGCCTCTGAAGAAGAGTGATTGCTCTGTGCCTAAACTGTCTGTAAAATGCTTTGAGATTAAAAGGATTAGGTAACTGGAGAATATTACTATGTTAGCTAGCAGTCTAGTAGAACAGCCTCCTGGCCAACCCATATGGGGCCCTGTCTTTGCTTTTCTGTTTGTAACTGTGTGTGTGTACATACACAATGTGCGTGGGTACAACTACATTCAACATGCAGTTGCACTGCGTGTTGCTAAGCAAAGGAGGCTGCTTTTACGGGTTCATCCTTGTAGTTGCAAAGCGGAGCATGCTAGGATGGTCCTGACAGATCGTACCTGGTGTCCAAGAAGTTGAAATGTGTTTCTGCGTGCCTAATCCTCGTGCCTAGTCCTTATGCTTATAGAGCATGTGTGAATATAAGCAGCTTCCCCTCTCTGGTGGTGGTGGGAGAGGGTGACTTTGTTCTTGACTCTTAAGTTCTGCTGTCAAAGTGTAACCTTGTGCACTTATTGAGCACCAGTTGCCATATAGTGTGGGTCAGTTCTTGGACTGCTTCAGCCTTCTAAGTAGCCAAGCCTAATTTAATCACTGGTAGAGGCTGGGAAATGCATTTGTAGTTTGTGAGGCACTATTCCCTTTTGGCCAGAATACTGATGTTTATCCCATTCTCCTTTCAACAAACACATCAAGGTCCTTTGCTTGTAAAGTCACTTGCCAAGAAGGTGGGCTGAGGCATGGCGTAATGTTTCCTTGGACAGAGCAGCCCTTATTTTTACTGCTGCCTTTCCTTGCCCTGCGCCTTGGAACTCTGGGGGAGCCAGAAACTCTCTTTGGGGAATTAAAAGCACAGCCTTCTGCCCAGGGAGCAAGGGGATGTCAGGGTTCCTTTCTTTTGATGCTGTGACGTGTCCAAACACCTTCCCTCTTCCCCCAAACTCCAAATCTGAAGAGCACTGATTTTTTTCCTTTTTTTTTTTTTCTCCTTCCCTCCATTTTAACTGTTCACTCAGTGGTTTGAGTTGCTTAAAACCAACATGCTTTTGAGCATTGAAGTCACTTTCATCCTGCTAGCAGTCTCTGTTCCTTGTTTCTAAACATACATATGCCTGTGATGGCATGCAGCACCACAAGCTGTTTGTATCTATCTTCCAACATAATCCATTTCCTCATCCCATGTCGTGTTTCTCTTCATTCTGCTCCCCAACCTTGTCGCATTGCTCCTTGTATCTCTGTACCAGTTATCCCATCATTCCCGTTGGAGACTTCATGGAAGGGAGTAAGGATAGGTCAGTAGTTTGCTGCTTTCCCACATAATTGATATTTAACTCTTTTTTTCTTTTTAATAAAAAATTCTTGTTAATGTCCTGCACCTCACGTTTCTGGATTGTACTGCTGTAGTCAGGGAACAGAGGCGTTACAATCTGATTCTAGCTACAAGCTTGTTTACAACTTGTGTTGGAGTTAAGAGGGGAGGGGGAAGAGGAGGAGTAGAAGGAGGGGGAAGGAAGATCATATGATCTATGTTTTCCAGAGTGCCTGCTCTCTGCAATTCTGCTGCAGCCGGGGCTATGTGTACCCGTATATATAGCTCTGTGTGCGTGTGTGTGCGCGCACGCGTGGCAAACTGAACCATGTTTTTTTTATATGCAGTGTTTTGCCACTGCAGTGAAGCCAGAAACTGAGCTGCAGAGAAAAAGGCAACACCCACCAGGTTTTTTTTAAAAGCAAATCCCCTTTCTTCTCCTGCCCATGAAAAGCAATCTGATGTCTTTTTTCCCCCCTTGTGTTATTTTCTTAAATTTGTAGAATGAGTGCCAGAATCCTGCAGCTGGGAGGAAACCTTCCTCTGTTCAAACAGCATCTTGGCTTTGACAGCTCACAGTCAGGTTGCTGCAGGAAGCTTGAGCAAAGGAGGGAGGGAGGGATCAGCTGGTTATGAAGACATGTCTGTTCTTAACTCTCTGATGTACAGTGAGCCTTGGGATATCTGGATTTCATGTTTTTGTTTCTCCCTTTAGTAAAAAGAATTGTACTTTCATTTCTAGACTCGTTCTCCCGGAATGCTCCCGTATTTCAGTACCTTTCTTCTATCTAATGGAGAGATGAAAGGGAAAAGCATTCCCAAACCATCTCCCCTGTGTACATATATGCATGTATCACGTGCCCTCATGTGCAGCCTGTGTTTCATCCAGAAATGTAAACATCGGCTTCCCTCCTGTTTAAAGGCGCTGATACAAATGCACCCTTGCCCACCTGCATGTGGCTTCTCTCTGGCCCTCCTCCCCAGGGGTTGGGAGGGGCGCTGCCCCAGGCACTGGACCTCACATTCCAGGAAAATTAATGCTCTGAGGCATTTGGGGTTTCAGCCTTGCTTTCTTGCCTTTGAGTTTGTATGGTAGAGACATGCCACCCACCTTTCCTGGGCAAACATGACCCCTTAGAAACAAACATGCCACGAGGACCACCTTGTGATCCTTTCACCTTCCACAATGGGAGGTTTTGGCTGCTTCTCCCTGGTATTAAGTGCAGCTGTGCCCTTTGGGAACTGGTTTTGGTGTTGCCTGCTGGGTAGGTTCAGTCCTTTCCTGAGCACCTGACCCCTGTTACAGTTGTCTGGCAATCGAGGAGGGAGATGGGGCAGTGAGTGACACCGTTCACAGGCTACTTTCAGAGCATCAAGCTTATTTTGGGTAGTTTTGGTAGCCGTGACCACAATGCAGATGGGTTCCTCCTGCGCTGGTACAGAGTCACTGATGACCTCTGCCAAATGGAAATAACCTGCAGGGGGAGTCGAGCAAGAGGAGGAACAGCTGGAAAGTTGCCATCAGCTTGCCTCAGGGCCCAGGTCTAAACATGTTTAGTTGAATGGCATCAGTGGAGAAAAATTAAACTCTTCTTAAATGAATACTTTCGGCTCCAGTGATTAGAGGTAATTAATAATGCAGGTGAGAGAGCGTACTTACTCTTTGAGCACTCTAAATTAAGAGAGACCTATTTTTCAGAAAGCTGTATCGGATCACGTCTCATTGTTCCATGGGGTTTGTTAGATTTGAGGGAGTGCTGCAGATGAGACCTGTTTAGGCATTGACTTAAAATCAGTTTGCGAGTGTCTGCACAGGCTTTGCAAACAGTGTGGAGGGGGCCCTGGGGAGGAAAGTCTTCCCTGTTCTCCTACAAAGAGCTGCTTGATGCTTGGCCCTGCCTGTTTTGGGAAGGGGAGGTGGTGTCTGTGGGAAGTTGGGGAGGGAATGGCTGGGATTCCTCAGAGCTCTCGCAATTGTTGTGGCAGGCCCCACTGACCCTTGTGAAGAGAGTATCCAGGGCCGCAGCACGCTAGTAGCAAGCCTGCAGAGAGAATGTTTCATTAAAGTATTGTTTACTTTATATTCCTTATGTTTTTCTTCAGATACAGCACATGGGAGCCAGAGGATCATATCTTGGACCCTCGCCTGGTAGTGGCTTATGAAGAAAAGTAAGGGCGCATGTTCTTTCTCTCCCTGGACACAGGAAAAGGAAATAGTGTCTTTATTTCATAGTGTGCATAAAGTGCCCCTGTTGTCCCTACTTCAGTCAAAGGTGAGATCTATAGCAATGAACCCTGCTTGATCTCTGTACCCTGGTGTTGGCTGAGGCGGACAAGACAGGGTTAAAGCAGCTTAACACTGTTCAGGAAATGAGGCCAAGAACAAGCAGCATTGAGCCAAAGAGCAATCAGTCTCAGGTTTTAATCAGGTCCAGGGCTGGACTGGAGTGATGGGAGGTGATAAGTTTCTCTAACCCATCCTTGATCAGCTGAGTCAGAGAAATTCCCTTATTGCAAGGCTTTCACTCCCATAAGAAGCAATTTTGGGATGTTTTCCAAGCCCAAACTGGTCACAGTTGGGTTTTAGTGAAGGAAATGAGGGAGCTGTGCTGCAAAAGGTAGAAGTCCTGACTAGGTTTTGTGCTGTGGTATTTAGTACTCGGTTTGATTTGTGTTCCTCTTTCACAGGGAAGAGAGAGACCGTGCATCGGGGTACAGGAAAAGAGGCCCCAAACCAAAGCGCCTCCTACTGCAGGTAGCCTCTTGCTCTTCTGTGTATTTCTAACTCGTTAGCTGTTGTGCTGCTCCTCTGCTCACAGGGAGGTGGAAACTGTCCGTTTGCTGTTGCATGGACAAAATTGGAGGTAACAAGCTAACGCAACCACATGAAATCAGTGGGTAGGCAGATAGTTTTAACCTGTTAGCTGAAGAGCTAGCTAACTTGTATTTAAAAAAGCAAAACAAAACCAAAAAAAAACCCCAAACCAATAACAGCTCTTGCTCTGTGAACTAGGATTTTATAAACTGGGCTGTGTGGTTGCAGGTTACCCGGTTTGTGTGCTCTTTCAATTTCATGTTGGGCTTGGACTTTCCATCATGTTAAAGGTAGCCACTGGTTGGAAGCAGAGTTCCAGCACGCTTTGACTGTTGCCAAGCAAAGCAGCCAATCCTAGGAACCACATATTAGGAAGAGCTTAGATGACACTTGAAGAGGTGAGAGAAACAGTGTTGTAGAAGCTGCAGAATTTACCCTAGCTCATCTAGATGTTCAGGGACTGAACAAAGAATAGTTTCCTGGCTCCCAGGTGGGAGCCCTGACTGTATTACCAGATTTCTGCTCTGACCCTTTTTACGTTGATATCTTGGCAGCGGCTGTATGGCATGGATTTGAGGAGTGCCCACAAGGGAAAGGAGAAGCTCTGTTTCTCTCTCGCGCGGAGGTTTGGAGGAGGAGACAGTAGCCTGCCAGGGGCCAAGCCAGGGCAGGCAGAGTTCTCAGAGAAGACTGGGGGAACAGTCCTGCCATTCTCTCTCCGGAAGCAACGCAAAAACCAGAAGTACCTGCGACTGTCAAGGAAGAAGTTCCCCCGCATGGCGAGCCTGGAGAGCCGAAACTGCAGGCATGAGTTCTTCCTGAATGATGCAGTGGACCTAGAGGGCAGGCAGGGCCCTGAGGACTGGGAGGCCGTGCAGCACACCAGCAAAGAAGGTAAGGCCAGACACCTGTTGGCTGTGAAGTTCTGGGGCATGCGAAGGATGCTGTGCATGCTTCCTCCTTGCTTGCCCCTTCCTGGGATTGTGATTTAGGTCAGGTCCTCAGAGCAGCTCTCACCGGCTCACGTTGTGGTCCTCTTGTCTGCAAGTTCCTTTCTTGTTTGGATGAATAACACAGATTAATCTGCTTTTTTGGTGCTGTTGCCTCTCTGTAGTCTTATCAGTGACACCCCTCCTGGTGTTAGAAAACATGTGGAAGATACTGCAAGCTACTCCCCTCTTAGGTTTTCCTCCCAGCAGAGGTGACATGCAGGTGTGATAGTGATGAACTCTGCCTCTGTCCACATATCCACACGTGTTCAGCCTGCTGCTCTGCTAAAAGGAGCTTGGCTGGCAGTGGACAAGCTTGGACACCAGTACTCCTCTCAGTGCTGCTCCAAGGAGTGTACAGGAATGCCGCTAGGATCCCATAGTGCATTCCTCTGCCCCCTCCTTCCCTTTCCTCTCCACACCCCACGTCCTCTAAAGTCTCTTGCTGTAGGGTTATGTGAGAGGGGGATGAGAGAGATGAAGTGAGGATGGTAACTCCTGCCTGATCCCACTGAGTAGGCAGCACGAGTGTAGGCACAGGAGATGTCCAAGCACATTTGGCATTTTGGGGAGGGATACCAGCATCTTGTGCAGCAGGGCTGTGGGATGTGTGTGTTGCTCTGAGTTACCAGGGAAACTCTATCCCTGCATTATTGGAGCTTCTGAAGGCGTAGCTTTCCTGGGGAGCGGAAGACTGGGGCTTGTGCTGCTTGTAGCAGCTAAGGGAATCCTGTTACTCCTTGCTAGGAGTAGCTGTTAGCCAGGCTGGATTAGTCAGGATTCTGGGGAGAGGGCTGTGTTCTGGGAATCAACGCTATCCCCCTTTCTGAGAGGGACTCGAACAGTGCCCAAAATCCAGGGAGGCAGCACTGGGGGTAGCACAGAGGAACCCAGTGTTGCGTCCTGGCAATGGGCAAATGTGTGGGGCTGTTGCCCCTAGAAGCGCTGGGCTTTAAAGCACTTGGGGATCAGAAGAGCGAATGGCACTACAGAAATGTAAAACTGTCTTTGTTCTCGCCTTGACACACGGCCTGCATGGAATTCCAGTTATTGTTAAGGGGAGATTTGACTCTTTCTGAGGTGAAAGTAGGCACCCCAGGTATTTCAGACAGAGGCCAGGAAATACACTCTTAAGGAGCCCTCGTTTCTTGCCCAGGTTAGGACAGCAAGGTATATACTACAGGTATAGTGACAGGGAGAGGGTGTGTTTTCCTTCCTCTCTCTCTCTCTTTTTGTGGCTGTCTCTGGGCGTTGTGGGGAAGTGAAGCTTTGGGTGGCAGAGGGACTGGTAATTATTCTTACAGTGCAGGGATGCTTGGGTTTCTTGCATGGAGCTATCTGGGAGCGAAGGAAGGATATGAGAAAGGGAGAGCAGCCTCTCCATGAAGCAGTATTAATGGATTTTTGAGAGAATCACACCCAGGCTGCGTTGCAGATGCAGTACAAGGAAGACCCTCCATTTTGGATCCCTTTGATTCCTGTAGGAGTATCTGAAGAGCGTGTGTAAGAGTTTATGATTTTTGACTTTTCAGCAGGTTAGGGCATTTACAAGCAGGTGAGCTCACACCTGGATGAGTGTTCTTGGCTGACACAGAGCCAAATTAGGGGCTGAGATGAGGTGAGAGGTATCAGGGAATTGAGGATGGTTAAATGAGCTGGGTAGTGTTACAGGGTCTTTTGACCTCTGTGTAGGCTGCTCCGATGCTGGTGTGTGTCTGGACACCTTTGCTACTGTTTCCTTTTCCCATTATATCCTGCAATGATCCTCCATTTTCCCTTAGCCTCTAAGGGGAGGGCTTGCCCATGCTCTTTCTTGCCTTGCATGTGCAGACTCAGTACAGGCTGATTTCATCTACCGTTTGTCAGAAAGGATATCCCTTTCCATCCTTCCCTTCCGTCTCTTCTTCCTCCTTCCTTCTCCCTCACCCTCTCTCTCTCACTAATACACTCTTATCTGCCTCTCCTTCTGCAGCAGATGTGGATGGCAGCCTCCCTTGGATTCCCACTGTGCCCCCCAGCGAAGTGACAGTGACGGACATCACGGCAAACTCCATTACCGTCACTTTCAGAGAAGCACAAGTGGCTGAGGGCTTCTTCCGAGACCGGAGTGCGCAGTTCTGAATCTCCGTTTTCAGTGCTCCCCAAAACCAGTGCTTTTACGGTGGGGCTAGGGAAGGGTTATTTTATCCCTTGAGAAAAAAAAAAAAATCCAAAATGTCTCCTCTTAAAATGTTTACAGAGACCACCTTTTTTTTTTTTTCCTCCTTTTTCCCCTTTCAGATACGCAAAAAAGGGCAGTGTAGGGGGTGTGTGTTTGTTGTTGCTTTGTCCATCTGAAAAACTGACAGCCCTTTCCCTGGCAAAGACTCCCCTCCTAGATGTGAAAGCAGCAAGCTGAACAATTCGCCTTTTATCCTGTTAAGTGGCGGCAGCTGCATTTGTGGGGAGAGGGCATGTGGAGGTGGAAAAAGAGCTGGATCTCTAGCCTGCCGCCTTGTTCTGCAGTTGATATCCCTTGGATAAAGATACTTCCCTGTGCATTGCTCTTCCCACCTTCCTCCTCCCTCTCTTCCTGCAGCAGTGAGAGGTGATGGATCCTACCTGTGTAGATAACTCCAGGCTGTTAAGACTTTCTCTCCAGTGCTGTTTTCCCTGTGGCCTGCTGTCAGGACTTCAGAACCGTATTTGCCTGTCTGTGGTAAGTCAGTCTTTGCAGCACGGGTCCATATAGACAGCAGAGGTTTCTCCCTTTGATTGTTGATCATGCGGAAGGACTGAAATGCATCTCTGAAATCTAGATTGGCGACGTAAATTCAATTTGCCCTCATTAAAAGCTCAGAAACCCAGCGCAGTCGAAACATACCATTCTGTATATGCTAAACAGCATTTCCAGGCTTGGCTCTGCTGTGTGAGAAATGCGTTATGGAAAGTGGGGTGTTCTTATCCTTTGCCAAATTCAGTGTTAATAACAAATGCTGCCCTGCATCTGTGGTGGTAAGTTGGTTGAAAACTGAGTCCTCTGCCCTGGGAGGAGGGGCTAATAGGACAACTGAAGCATTGCCTGGCACTGCAAAGATATCCAAGATACTGGCACAGGCCCAGGACACAGGAATTGGACAGAACTGAGCTAGAACTGGACCTTGATTAGCAGCAAATTCTGTTCCTGGATCCCTTTGAGAGATCCAAGGTAAACAACATGTGGGGAAGGCATGTATTAGATTTGAGGAGGGGGAAAAATGTTCTTAATTCTTAGCAATGAGAATTCTTGGATTGTACTGCCTGAGTAATATTCTTCTGTGACTCCAGTCTCCTCACAGTATCTGTGATCCTGTACTAGTTTACTGATGGGAACTTCCCCTTGGAAGGCTTAAAAATCTTTGCCAAGGAAAGCGGTCTGCATTTCAATAGACCCTGCCTAATCTTGCACTTAAAAATGCCTTGTGCTGGACTGCCTGTGACACTTTGAGATTTTTGAAGAATTGCTGTATTTTGAGTTGGTAGTTTAGCATAGCATCTGTTCTTGCACATGCATGTTCTCTTCTTTTTTTTTTTTTTTTAAAGCAAATTTTATTTAAATAACCTAAATTTTTAAATACAGACCTTTTCCTATGGAAAGCAAGAAAAGTGAGCTAGAGTCTAAGGTGGGAACTGCAGGACAGAGTGCTGCAGGGTAAGATTGGCTACTGTCATGATTACTGTCCTTAAATCTTTTGTTTCCTCTCCCCACCCCACCTGAAGCATCTCTTATCTGCTGTATTTATTCTAAACAAAGCTAGAGCCTTCTGAGCTCTGAGCTAAAGACACCTGTGGAAATCCTCAGTGTGTTCCTTTGAATGCCTTGGCTGCTGGCCTGCAAAATTTGGGAGCTCTGGGGCTTCTGGTCCTCCAAACATCTACTTTTTGCAAAGTTCTTGGACTGCCCCTATGGTTTTTATTAGAAGCAGATTTTACCTCAGATAGGATATGGCAGCTCAGTGTAGACCTGGGATTTCCCCTTCCATCTTGGAGCTGTTTCAGCAGGCCTGTGTCACAGCAGTTTCAGAACCACTGGGAAGATCTTGAATTTCTAGACTAACCTTTTGTCTCTCAAAGAAGTGACATGGGAGTTGTATTATGGAGAAATCTGAGAGGGTGAGAAGTGGAAGCTGGAGGGGGAGTTATGTGGTGGGAGGAAGAGTGAGTGGGAAAGAAGCTTGCAATAGCTAGCAAGGGCAAACTGATGAGGTAAGCATACAGGTTCAGGATGTTTGTTGAATGTGGGTGTCCAGAGCAAGGCTTCTGTATCTGGAGTTGCACCCTCTTTTGCAGGATGTGGGGTCAGATAGTGTTGTCATCGTCACCACCCCGTACCCCCTTCCTGCCCCAGCCCCTCTTCCTAACACCTGCCAAATGTGCTGAATACCTGCATATCTCTCTCTCCTCTTTTTTTTTTTTTTTTTTTTTTTTTTGTGTGTGACCTGTGGACACACCACATGGCTGAGTCCACTCTTGAGGATTGTAGCAGGTCAGGTAGTTATGGTTGCAGAAGCATAATATTTTACCTTATTTTTTAAAAAGTCTTGAACTCCAGCTCACCCTTCTAAATCTTCATGGCATTTGTAGGATCTGGTTTCTTTATTCTAATGCAGCTACTGCTGCTTTTGTCCTGTCTTCATCTAAGTATACAAATACACCAAAAAAAAGCTTCCTATTTACTAAGGTTCCTGGCTTTGGCTGACATCGGAAGCTGTACCAGTCCTGCGGCAGGAAAGAGCTTGTCCTAATAAACTGGATTTCCATCGTCTGCTTTTCTCTCCACTCACCAGCTGAGACTTCTCATGTTTTGTTTTGGCATTTATCTTTAAACTTCTTTTCTTCCTCTTGCATTGGAGTTTTCAAAGACCTGTGGTGGTCTTTCAAAGAGGATCCACCCACAGTTTCATATCTTAGTCATTTTTTGGATCAGTCTAGCTTGTGTTCTGCTGGTGACTAATCATCTTGCTACACGAAGTGTTGAACAAAGTACCTGGCTACCATGCTGCTTTGTGTACAGGTCAAGGAGCAGCTTACCCTTATTGGGTTAAGATGCAACAAGTTGCATGTGCGTGGGTTTGGTTTGTGTGTGTGAGGAGGAGTTTGTGGTAGGAAACTAAGCAGTTACTGTGTTGGGGTGGACTTTTTTTTTTTTTTGACATTCATGAATTCTTGCTTATCTTAGATCTTTTTGAGAAGACTTTTCTCTTGATCTTTACAAAATGTATCTCTGTTCCATATTGTCTGGTGACATATCGTTGTAAACTTCCTTGGTAGAGCTGGTCTTCAGGGACTTTGAAATTAGCTTTATTCCACTTCTGCAGGTGTAGAGATGTATAGGGGTTTTTACTTTTGATGGCAAGAGAAGTTGTCTGGGTTTACTTGTCTCTTCTCCCCAATACCGTCCATCTGCCAGTTCACCTCAAAATCTGAAAATTGAATTGGAACCTCTTGGGCTAACATACCATGAAAATCAGATGCTGTGCTCAGAGCTTCGTTAAGTATTCCATTTGATTAGACCAGCCAGAATAGCATCCAGCTGAAGCTGAGTTTAATAATTCTATTTGAAGCACAAGCCGAGAATAGAAATGGCTAACTCTCCCATACCTCTTTTGGCTCCATGGCTGTAAACAAGAAAAACAAACTTCAGACAGTGGAAATTACTGAACTGTACAGAAGAAACAAAATTCTCAGACAACTGTTCTAATAGTCATTCTTAGAACTGTTTCCATGTTTGAGGGAGAGAAGTTTTTATTTCATAGATCTTCTCACAGTGAACTCACTGTATGTATGACAGAACTGAGGGGCTTCATGAGATTGGAAAATCTTTATTGTTATCACTCTGCTTAAAAGAAAAAAATAAATGGAAAGGACTGCCTCTGTTCCTGGATGGTTATAAACTAGATGTTATTGCTCTGACATATAGGTGATGCCTTGGAACAGCAAGTTTTAACTCATAAATAGTGGCATTAAGTAGCCTCGTAGCTCCTGCATGCTCCTTATTGTCTTGCATTTGCTTGGGGGCCCTTCTGCTTGTGAAGTCAGACCAAGGTGTTTTCTTTTGGTTTGTTGGGTTTTTTTTTCTTTTTCAAGCAAGGCCAGGATATTATTGTGAGAACACCCAAAAGCAGTTCCGTTTGCCAAAAAAACCCCGGTTTGTTAGTGAATTGACCCTTGCTTATGTCGGAACCTCAGACAGAAAGAAGCTTAGTGAGAAATGAATGGCTTTTTTTTTAAGTGTTGTGAAACTGTCCGGAATTGTTCTTCTGGTGTTTTGTGACTGAATGTATAAAATTGTTTGTTCACCTCACAGGGGGCCCTTGGCCCCAGTACTGTTTCCTGCTGTGCACCAGCTAGTGCTGTTTGATGGTTTCACTGGAACAGAGGAGGGAGGCCTCGCACAGGTCAAAAAACAGGCAGGGTAGCAAGACCCTTGGTGGTAGCCCCAACAGAGACTGGGGTGCGGAAGACAGCAGTGAGGGCTGTCAGCCGCATCCATGTATTTGAGCAAAGCTAAATCTACCACCACCTCTCCACCCCTTCCTTTCCTTTCAAGCTTTAAGTTTGTGCTTTCTGAAGTAGGGAAGGTGCAAAAACCTCCTTTTCTAAAGCTAATTGGTATCTACCCATCTTTTATTCCTCCCTTGCTTACCTGCAGCCTAGGAAGAAGCGGGCAGTGGGCCTTTCTAGGAAAATAGTAGGGGCAGCTGCTTGTCATGGAAGGGAGGGAAGGAGTTGCGTCAGAGTTGCTCTTGCTAGTTGGTTGGGGTCAGGCCTTTGGGTGAGCTGCCAGTTGGGAGAGAAGGCACATTAGAAGTGCAAAGAACTTGTAGTGAAGCTGATCCCTTGCATCAGTGGGCAGATTCCCCTTGGAGTTCTGAGTGTGCCCTGTGGAGAGGAGATGGTCAGTGCTGCATTTATGTATCTGTCTTTTACCATTTGGGAAAGCAAGGGAGATGTGTACATTAACAGCTTGCATGGGGTAACTTCTACATGGGAATGTATAGCCATGGCACATACAGGTAAAGGGAATATGTTGCTTTTGCCATGCTTGTTATAAAACAGTTTTCCCCAAGGGCATGGTAAACTTGTTTTGAGACAATAGCGTGTGCTCAAGAGACCATGTTGCCCTCTGCCTGCTGAACTTACTGTCCTTGCAGAGAAAGCATGAACCTTCTGGGTGTCGAACCACCTGAATTCCACCCAAGTAGCTGGTCAAGATGGGAAGGCCTACAAAATAGCCCCAGGACAATTGGAAGGAGAGAGAAGCAATCACTTAAAATGGAATTCAGACCCTTGAAATACTTTTCTGTAACAAGCAGTCCTGGAGTGATGACCCCTTTTTCTTTTCCACCTCTCTTTCGCTTGCACCCTTAATTTCTTAAAGCACAGTGGCTTAGCTGGGAGCAGGTCGGAGATGATCCCTAGTTAACTGGGAGTTGTAGAGAGGAGCAGAGCTCAGTGGGAGCGCATAATGGCTGATAGCGGGGAGATGGATTGCTATCAAGTTGGGATGGCGTAGAAGCTTTGCTGCTGAGATTGTTTCTGTCTGCTGTGGGTGGCTCTGCAAAGATGCTAGGGGTTCTTGTCCAAGAGTGCCAGTTGGACGTTGAAAGGGGAAGCTCATCAGACAGTTCGGAACCTCTATCACAGCTTATCTCGTTACTGGGGTAGCACAGTTTTGACTGGGAGGGAGATTTTGGAGGAGGTGGTGGAAAGCCTTTTTTTTTATTATTATTATTATTATTTTTTAACCAGAAAATGTAGTGTCAGCACAAAGAAGCTTTTTGCAAATCTGTCAAAATGTTAAGCAGCTTTTTTTTTTTTGCTTTTAAATCTGAAGCAGGTTTTGAAGCACTTTGGAAATGCAAAGTACTAGGAGTGCTAAGTACTCCTTATCGTCTGTCTAAAAGTGGCATTTGAAAAGCAAAAGATCTATCTGTTTCAGGCCGCTGGCTGCTCCTTATCATTTTTCCAGAGCTGCCACCCAGCCCTTTGCCTCCCTCCCATGGCTGAAGGGGGAGTGTGCTCCACCGTGCCAAGGAAAGGAGGGCTCCCTACGGGAGGAGAGGAGACCTGTGAAGTCCCTCGCTTGCCTTCAGGGTGCGGGTTGGTTTCCTCCCTCCCCACCTCCTTTGTCTGAGGAACGGGAAAAATGAAGTTGAGTTTCAGTTTGAGTGGTCCTAGTCTGGAACAACGACCACTTCTTCCAGCTCTGGAGACATCTTGCAGTTTCCTGTCTGAAAAATTGCACCTTATTAGCTTAGTGGAGGAACAGGGAGACATCGGTCCTTCTGCAGGGAGTGGGGAGAGGAAGGGAGGGTGAACCAGGAGCTGTCTTCAGTAGCTGCTGGATTTTTCCAGAGGCCATTTCCTCACCTCATCTCCAACAGAACGGCAACAAAAGAACTAAAATCATTTAGATGAAGCTTTTGTTCTGCGTATCTCAACAACCTTTTGAGCAGGCTAAGATGAGAGAATCTTTTTTCCTCACCTAGCCAGCTCTACAGCTGGGGGAACCCCAGCTCTCTCGCTGGGTTTTCAGCACCAACCTTTTCCCTCAGCGTACGCACATGGTTTGGACTCTTTTGCACACTGACTCATCGAATTTGGTATGCTTCCTTTCTGTTGGGGGGGTGAAGATGGGGGATGGGGTCAGTTAGGGGGGAGGGTCCCTGATCATTTTTGTTCTTGTCTCTTCAGTTGTTGCTGTTGTTCCTGTCAGCACGCTAGAGTATCTGAGTCTTTGCACACAGAAAGCTTCCTTTTGCACAGAATGAGCTTCTAGCTTTTGTACAGACTAATTGAATGTATTTGGGGGGGGGGGGGAATAGGGAGTAAACCAATTCCAAACAAACCAATCGGAGTATAATGCCTTTTCTGAGCGAGTATGTGCTGTAAAAGGAGATTGTAATAGCAATGGGAGGGCAGGCTCAAGTATAATTTGACACAAAGTGTGGTTTTATTTTTGTACTGATATGGATGAGAGACTGTACAGCATCTATTTATTTAGATGATTTATGTGGTAAATGTTGCAGACAAAATTATTAAAATATTAAATATGAGAACTGACATTTACCTAATGGTCTGTTTGTGTGGTCATTTACCTCCCCTTGCTTTAATTCTACAGCTGAATTACTTTCCGCCACTCACTTCTGTTGGTATAAACATGCAGTGTGGCTGGAAAAAGAATGGAAAATGCATGTGCATGCGTGAGAAAGATCAGTAAAGAAGTATCGATGAAAAATGGAGCCTGCAAAAGGCTGTTTCTGACATTACTCATTACTTTGATTCGAAGAGGTTAGGTTTTTATTAATTTTTAACCCACTGGGTAAGCTAGAGCTGTACAGAGGTGACCTGGGACAGTTGGTCTTTGATGGATTAGAATTTGAAGAGGAGAATGCCGATGCAGGGTGACTGCTGCTCTGGGTTTAGGGAGTTCTTGATGTCCTCGCACAATGCTGCGGTGCCAGGACAGCTCTGCTGGCACCAGGATGGCACTGGTGTGCCCCATGTCCTGCGTCTCTTGTGGGAACAGAGAAAATCGGAGGCGAGGCCTGGGCTGCCAAACACTCCATGCTGGTTGCCAGCAGGGAAGCCGCTCTCCTCCAAGCCAAAGCTTCGAGTGCGTTGGCCCGCAGGGCTTTCGAGGAGCTCCCCAGGAGCACAGCAGCTCCTGGGTGGAGTTTGGCCCCCGATTCACTGCAGGTAATGTGGGGCTTTAGCCGAGGAGCCCGAACCCTGGAACTGCTGATACTCCGTGGAGAGAATCCCAAATGTCACTTAGTTCACTTTGGTTTCTGACTTGTTCCCTCAAGGCGTGTGCCTCCCCATCCTCTGGAGGGGGAGGCTAGCTGTTAAACGAGGTACCTCAGCAAGCGAATGGGGCTGTCTGAGGTGTCTTTAGATGTAACGTGGGGGTGAGCCCTGCATCCGAACGCAGCTACGACGTCAATCACAAAAGCACACGGAGCAAAAGCGGAGGTGGATGGGGTGCGTTTCCTGAGTCGGTCATGGCTCAAGGCAGTGTGGTTAGGTCTTGCCTGCGTTACCAAAGTGCAGGCAGTGTGCTTGCCCTGAGCCAGGGAGGCTGGATTTGAGTGATGGCATCGGAGCAGGACTCCAGCCAGCCACTTACTTTCTGGCAGCAGCTAGAGAGTGAGGTGAAGTTGTAAGAAACTGCAGTGCAGAGTTACAGGAAAGCCTACTCTGGAGATTGTGTCTTCCTGCCCCTGCCAATGCTGCAGAGGCCGGCTGGCACTAGAAACTCATAACGGATTGTCCTTTCGCATGCATGTGTTGGTTGGATTAAAGGTTAATCTGGATACTACTACTTTTTTTTTTTTTTTTAATAATCTGTTGCTATGCCACCCCTCTGATCCGTGCAGTGCAGCCGGCTTGCCTTGCGCAGCTCTCCCGATAGGACGCCTGAGAACAAGGGCACTCAGCTGCACCGCAGGATGTGCCCCTGGGCTCCTGCTACGGTAGGCAGCAGCCGAAAGGCAAACCCACACCGTCTGAGCAGCTCTGCATTCTCTGAGAAGCGTGGAGTGAAATGCAGCGTGTGGCCCCTACGATGGCAAGCGCTGTCAGGAAGCTGGCAGTCACCTCCCGTCTGTTCACAGCCACTTGTCTTCCCTGCTTTTGGTCTTTCTCTTCACAGCGTTTTGCTCAGCAAGTGACCGTTTTTGAAGCAAGGATGCAAGAAACCTGGGGGACTTGTGTAATCACCCTGATCCAGTGGAAGCCTGGGCAGCTGGGCCTGCTTTGGGCACTCGTAGGCAGGCTCCAGGGATATCGTAGTACCCCAGTGGTGTAGGCACTGCGTGAACCCCACGGGCTTTCTCCTCTCTCTGCTACATCAAAAAGTTAGTGGGGTGGAGGGACGGTTGTTCTGGCCACGCTGAGCCACCCGTAACTGCTGCACAAGGAGGTCAGCTCTGAGGGGTCTGTCTTTGCTCTTGCACGTTTCAGAGTTGCAGCTGGGAAATCTCACCGTGTTTTGGCACGGATGACCATAGCGCCCAGGGTTTGCTTAAAAAACGATGTAGCATTTGCTTGAGGGGCTGGGGTGTGTGCAGCTGCACCAGCTCCCAGTGTGGGCGAGGGAATGACCATTTCTTTACAGAAATCTGCTGCTCATGACAGAGACTTCCCTGGAGCGAACGGCAACGGAGTCGGTTGATCAACCCTTGGAGTTGTTCTAACGGAGATAAGAGCTGCTACTCCTGCCAGGTCACAGGTCCGCAAAAAAACGAGGCTGGAGGCAGCTACTGGCTTTGAGCAGGTGAGTTTCCCATTATCAAGTGTCATTTTAAAAATAAATAAAAATGTTCTTGCACCTGCTGCTCTCCCCCAGTGCTCGTACACCGCTTGCCAGTGATTCTGGGGAGAAGGCACCTTGTTGCTCCCCCAAAGATTGCTTCCCTGCGCTGGCTTCTCGGTGCTAGCAAGGAGTGCTACGGCGTATCCTGCGGCACCTGGGTCTCGTGGGCAGCGAGGCGCCAAAAAAATATTTTATTTCAGTGTCTGTAGTGAACAATAGCTGTTCCGGGAGAGCCATCTTCCCAGCTTGTTTTGGTTTTTTTTAAAGTGTTTTACTGGAAATGTGAATGAAACAAAGGAAATACCCAACAATGCTCTGAACAGCTGGATATTCTGCTGCTATTTTGCTTTGTGAGAGTAAAAGTTAGATGAAAGAGCCTGGGGTTGGGCAATACCTGTACGATGGCTGCTCACAGTGATTTGAGCAGTCACTGTGGCTGGAAAGAAGGTCCTGCTGACAGGTGGAAGAAGAAAATAACTAGAAAGAGCACATGAAATGTGCTGAAATGCTGCTGTCCCTTCTGGTCCGTGGATCGGGGGTGCCTTGTGCTCCGGCCCTGAGGTGAGGTGTGCTGCTCGTGACCCGTACGTCTGTTTGGGGACAAGGCCGTCAGTCACAGCTGCCGCGTGTTTGTGTAGCTGTGTAAGGACGTTTCCCCCATTTCATTGAGGAGTGCCTTTTTTTTAGGGTGGATGATACTGATGGTTGGAAGTTCAATTATTTGACGCTCAGCCACAAGTGTAAAAGCAGTCGTTTAAACAAAGTGAACAGTAACAAATACGCCAATTTAAATGTGGATGGTGTTAATGAACACTTAATGTGCAAAGGTAAAAGTAGTTTAAAAAGTGAAGAGCAAAACACAACGGGTGTGATTGATTTGTTCTTTTGAAGTCACCTTCAAGCGTATGAAGAATCGAGATTAAAAAAGTGGTGTCTAGAGAAATGGTGCAGTCCAGAAGGAATTGTCGCATCCTAGGTGAAAGTCTTGAGTGATCTGTCTGGGGTTTTGTTCTCGGTTGGCCTGTCATGGTAAATACCTGAAAAAGGGCCTCTTGCAGCCTATTCTGGAGGCGAGTGATATGACCTAAATGCAGAATTATCAGTGGTGAAGTACACTGCGGTTCAGTCCCTGACCACAGAAACACCTTGTTCTCTGAATTGTTCACATCTCCTGAACCAGGGTCCGTGTGACTTGGCGTTTGCCGTCTCCGTCAGCATTCAGCAGCCTCTCCATCCACCCCCTCACTTCGAATGAGGACAGGGCGGTGGAGAATGCGTCCTCTCTTGAGTCACTTTTCCTCTGGTCTGAGTGCCTGTGGTGGCTGCAACGTTTCAGCTGCTAAGGTGAAAAAGAAGAAAACGCCGTGACAGATCTTGCCTGAATCGCAGGCAGCGAGGAAAACCCTCGTTCTCCTACCTGCCCACCTTGACTTTGGGAAATCCATCCCTGCTAGTACTGATAAATATAGCCATTTCCAGAATATCCTCCTCCTGGGTGGAAATTCTGAGCCAGAGGTGGAAAAAGGGGAGACGAATGCAAATGGAGACAGGGTTAGCAAAGGCCAGAGGGCTGTGGGTGCTCCCTGCCAGGCTGGCTGGAGAGCGGGTAGCAGAGGGGTGCTGGTGTGGTCATGGTGCGTCGAAAAAGCAGCAAAACCAAGTTGGTCGTTGCCTACGGCCCTCAGCGCAGCTCCCCTTTTTTCCAGAGGGTATAATTCTGAAATGCACCCCCTCCTCGCCCTAAAAATGGAGCCGAAGCGGGAGAATATGCTGTTCTGCTGTGCTGGGGGTACCTCCAGGTAACGGAGGAGGACGGTGAGCTCCACGTGAAGATGGCTGCAGGGCTGTGAGCTTCCATTTTGAATCACAGAGAATGATTTTTTTTTGACTGAGGTTTTTTCTTTCTGTCTTTTTAGCACCTGCAAGAGAGTGTAAAGCACACTGCAAATTAAATAGGATTTTGCAGTAATACTCAGGGCAGGGAATTCCTTTAAGTGACTTAACATTTTTCTATTTTTTTTTTTTTTTTTAAGGTTTATGTAGCATGCTTGGCCCATTTACCTTGCAGTACCTTATACTGGCTCAAAAATGAGGGCACGTACAAGTACCAGCCAAAAGGAAAGAGAAAGGCGGGGGGGGGGAAGGATTTAAACGCCTTTATTGCTAGTTTTTTGCTTTGGTAGGTACTTTTAAGACTGCCTGCTTCCCCACTTACCCCCCCCCCGGTACCACCCCGCCGGCTAGAGGTGGGTGACGGAGCGAGGTGATGGTGCATCTTGCGTGTACAGACGGAGGAGAGGAGGCTGCGCGGCCCCCGCTGCCGCCATTGTTTTAAGTTAAAAAACAGAAAAAAAAAAACCCCAAAAAAACCCGTTCGGGCGGGAAGGGGCTGAAGCAGCGGAGGCGCAGCAGCACCGCCGCCATGCCCAGGGGTTGCGGCAGGCGGGCTTCCCGACCCCGTCGCTGCTCCCTTTGCCCCCCAACACCGTTCCCCGGGCCGGTGCGGGGGGGAATGGCGGGTCTCCCCTCACGGAGGCGGGAGGGTTGGGGGGGGGGGTCGATGGCGGAACCCCCGTTCTCACACCACCCGCCTGCGCGGCCCCTTTAAGGGCCGGCGCTTGCGCGCGACCCCCCTTCCCTTAGCAACCGCCCCCCCCCCTCCATCGGGGCGGGGGGGGGAGGGTCACGCGCGGCCGCGGCGGGAGGGGGCGCGCGGGCGTGCGCGAGCCGGCGGCGGCACGAGGAGGGCGGGGCGGCGGGTAGGGAGGGGGGGGCGGGGCGGCGCGGGCGGGCGGGATTATTATGGGCTGTGGGCGCCGCCGCCGCTGAGGAGCAAGATGGAGCTGTCTGCAGTGGGGGAGCGCGTCTTCGCCGCCGAGTCCATCATCAAGCGGCGCATCCGAAAGGTGAGGGACCGACCGCTGTGGGAGTGGAGTGGAAAGGGGGGGGGGGCGGCCGCCGGACAGCCCCCTTCTCCCGCCCCAGCTCCTCACTGCCGGGCCCCGGCCGAGCCGTTCGCCGGGCCCCCGCCTCACACACCCCCCCTCACACCCCCGTGTGTGTGTGTGTGTGTGTGTGTGTGTGTTGCAGGGGCGCATCGAGTACCTGGTGAAATGGAAAGGCTGGGCCATCAAGTGAGTGCATCCCGTCGCGGGGGGGAACCCGCCGCCCTGAGGGGGTCGGCCCCCGGGGCTGTGGGGGGTTTGGGGAGGGGGGACGGGATGGGATGGGATGGGGGTGTGGGGGGGGGGGTTGGGCTCTAACCCCCTCCGCTTATCCCCCTCCGCTTATCCCCCTCCGCTGCCCGTGCCCCCGGCAGGTACAGCACCTGGGAACCCGAGGAGAACATCCTGGACTCCCGCCTCATCGCCGCCTTCGAGCAGAAGTGAGTGTTCATCCCCCGCCCCGGGCTGGGGGGGCTGCAGCAGGTTTGGCTTGGGGTGGGTGCGCGGGAAAGGGCGTCCAGGCTCTTTTTTTTTTTTTTCCTTTTTTCTTCCTTTTTCTTTCTCTTTTTTTTTTCTTTAAACTTGTATGCTTCTATTTCTCCCTTTGGGAAAAGTTTTAACTTCTTGACAAATTTGACTCCCTAAAGGGAACGAGAGCGTGAGCTGTATGGGCCCAAGAAGAGAGGACCTAAGCCTAAAACTTTTCTCCTGAAGGTAACTCTTATTTAAATAACTTGGGCCTAGCCAAACATCTCTCAAATCTCGCTGGTGCGTGCCCTTGGAAAGGCTGGACTTTCAAGTGACTTGTGCTGGCCGCCTGGCTCTGGGAATGCGGGGACAACCCGACAGGAAAGTGGGGGGGGGGGGGGGCAGGGACGCAGTAGCGTGTGAGGGGAGAATGTGTGTGCGTGCAACGGGTGCCCCAGCAGGACGGTCGGCACACGCAGATGTGCACGGTGAGGCTGCAGTCTCTTTTTCCAATACCCTCTCCCTCTTTACGGCCTTCTGCTGCCGCAGTGGAGAGCTAGCCAGCCCCGCTCCCTCTTTCTTCAGCAGCCTACTCCATCCAGCCCGTGCCCTGCAACTTAGCAGCGTGCTGAGCCATCAGGCAGCTGTGGCGGGAATCCCGCTGCCACTTGTGCTCCTCCGATTGTGTTTCAGGGCGTAGGTGCTCCACGGGAGTTTTGTGAAGGGTTCATGTTTTGATCTGTAAACTGTAGGCTTGTTTCGCTTTTTTTGGGGGGGGGTGAGGGGAGGAGTGTTTCACCTCTGCGTAGGATAGCAGCTGAAGTTTCCAGTTCCCCTCTGATAGACCCAGCACCTCTGCAAGAAGGTGGTGTTGTAGCATCTCTGCTTGCTTGCAGTGAAGAACGAGGAAGGTTTCCCTAGTGCAGTCCCCCTCCAATTTTTTTTCTTTCTTTTTTTAATTAAGGAATCTGGTAGCTGCGTGACTGCTGCGTGAGCTCTGTGGATTTATTAGTTTACAGACAAAACTCCTCACTTTGCTCCCCTCCTGCCCCCCTTCCTCTCCAACTATCTCAATATCAGACTACAAATGAATGTAGAAACAACACACTTTTGTACAATTAAGACAGACGAGCGAGTTCACAGCTTCCCTGGTTTTGATAAAGCCCTGGAACAGCCAGGGCGGACCCTGTGGTAGGGCATCGCTATCACTAAGTCATCCTATGGCTTTGGGCAAGTCATTTAGCCTTTGTGCATGTTTCCCCATCTGTGAAACAGGTTAATACTTTTCTTTGCCTGACAGCAGTAGGAGCTTTATTCAAGTCAGCGCAGCACTTTAACTGTATGAGCACCAGAAAGAGTGGTGGGGGCTAGGCTGTCACCCCTCCTCTGCTTTAAGAGGACATAACGAAGCACACAGAAGAAATGCAGGAACAGGCGTATTCTGATGCCCTGAGTAAAACCCAGGGGACCCTGGTAATCCTCGAAAAGTCCTGCTGATGGAACTGTCCTTCTCCCTCACTGCCTGTTTTTCTGCAAACAGTTTTCTGTATCTGCAGACTGAGAACTGCAAACATAACTGATATGTACCACCTCTTACGCTTTATTCAGGGAAACTAGACTAGTTGGTTTTTCTCTTTCTGGCAGTCATGCATTAAATGAAACCCTTGTGTTTAGGTTTCCAACAATGCAGAGGAACGCTTAAAGGGAAACCACCAGCTTAAAATAGTTCTCTGCTTGAATTAAAAAATACTGGTGTTTGTAACACCTGACGTTGTTCAGAGTGGTAGAGAAGTGTCTATGCTGTGCTTTTAACGTTACTGTGTGTAATCAGTTTCTTTTTGATTCTGAATGTGATACGGCAAAATCCATTGTCAATTTTTCACTCATTTAAAAAAACAAAACCAACCCCCAAACTCAAAAATAAAATCCACTCATTCCTCCTCTTCTCCCCTTGCCCTTTAAAACCCTCCTAAACTTGGAACCTGAATTATTCACCAGCTCACATCCCTGACACGTTTCTGTGGCACACCTTCCTTCTGCCAGCTATTCAAACACTACTGAAAACCTGTAGGCTTGCAGAGCTGGCTTGGTACTTTGTAGAAGATGGATCGCGATAGGGAGCGAGATGAGCTCTCCTGAAGGCTGGTGCCACGTTGTGGGAGAGGCTGGCAGGGCAGAGTGCTACCACTGCCGCTTGGTTTGCAGCTCTGGGGAACGGAGCTGGTGAAGCTGTTAGTGCTCTGACTTGCCGTTTTTCTGTGACTTCAGATCCTACCCTAAAAATAACACCCTAGGCCAGGCAGCAAGAAGTAACTCTATCTCAGCTAGCCCTATCTGAACTTATTTGAGTTCTGTTCAGGCAAACCCACTAGCTGTGGCTGGAAATGTGATGGAGACGATGATAGTTTGCGTTGTGTGCATCTCGGTCAATTCTTCTGACCTGCCGAAGATGCGGGCTTGACCACTGCTTAGCCCTGCAGCACTGGTGCCGCTGTGGGAGGAGTGGGATTTGGTCCTGCCTCGTGCATCGCTAACGATGTTTTCGGTTCTTTCAGCTGCAGAATCTCTTGCCAGTGAGAATTTCGGAAGCAGGGGAAGAAATTTGATTCTTGCATCCCAGAGGGAGCCTTTGGAGTTGGCAGTTAGAACAATATTCTTTTTGATCTGTTAACTGAACAGATTAGGCCTGGATGCAGTGATGTTTAAGCAGGAGTCTGACCTAGGACTGCTTTGGTAGACTAGTCTGCCCTCGACTCAGCGGCTTGCTAGGATTTTTCATTAAACTTAGGCTTCTGAGTCTCCAGTAAGGCATTGAAGTAAGTGTCCTGATATGCCGCTCAGTCCCCTGGCTTGTGTGGGTGTTGTAGTTTGCAGCTGGGGCTAGGTTTGTCCTGGGATTAGTTCTCAAAAGCTGCAGATAGGCACCCAGGGGGATTTGCAGAAAGCATTCCAGCAGGTTAGTGGCCCACGCCTTTGGAAAAGCTTTGAAAAGCTGCATCTTCGGCCACCTGCTGCCTTTGTAAGCCAGGCTCCTGTTGCTGAGAGCTAACACTTGCCCTTTCGATCAGACTGCAAAGGGAAATTACAGTCCAGGCTTTGTAATATCGCTATCAAGATGGCCGGTGTTGAAAGTGACCCCTGCAAACTTCAGCTGCAAAGTTTTGGGCAGGAAATGGGTCTTTATCCTCTGCATACTAGGGGCAAACTTTCCCACAGCTGAGATCAAGCTTGGCGGGAGGTTGTAATTCTTGGGAGGCTGCTGGTATGCTGCAAGCTTTGTGCTGAGTGCATGGGAAGTGGAGTCCTTGGCCTGAAATGCACGTAAAGCTCTTACCTTACTACTTAGGTGTCTGGCAGAAGTCGTCTTTGAGGACAGGCCCTTCAGCTGTAGGTCAGAATGGAAGCTGGTGCAAGGTTAGAAAGAGATGTAGTGCGTGCTATAGTGATATTCCTTTTTTCCCCGGCTCGGTTTGCTCTTTTTATTTTGCTTTTCCCTCAGCACTGCGCTGTGTGGAATGCAAATCTCACCAACTAATCTAATAAAGTCTAGCAAGTGCTATTAAGAGACAGAGCCCGGTTTGCAAGCTCAGTGGGTGGCTAGCAAAGCCCCCTAGTCGGAGTGGCTGTAAATACTAAGGTGAAAAGACTGGAGAAGGTTAATGGGAAGGAAGAAGTAAGGGAGAGTAAAGGAGAGCCTTAGTGGGTGGGGGTTTGTGGGGGGAGAAGGGGCCGAGCAGCGTGGTGTTCTGTCGCTTTGCCCTTCCTTGAACTCTAAAGTTGGAGTTGGGTTTCTTTTGATCTCCTCCCTGTTCGTAAATTATCCCTGAGTGGTTTGAAAACAGACCGTTCCCCTTTGTAGCATTTTGTTCCCCATCCAGTAGGGAAACTTTAGTTTATGGCAGTGTTGCTTGGGAGAACTGTGCTATGAACTGGCTTGCTGTTGCCTTGTCACTTGGAAGACTGCAGAAGAAAGAGGGCGATAAAAAGGCAGAATGGCAGCCAAAAAGGGGAAAGAAGAGCTCTTGCGAATGCTGTTTGGAGCAAGGACTGTGGGAATGCAGGTGGAGAATAAAAGACAAAGCAGAACCAGTAATTTATGAGAGAGTACTGCTACTATGGTGCAGCAGCACTACTGGAAATGACTTGATTTTGAAATAATTAACTAGAAATCCGTTGCCTTACAAGGTCTTTTTTTGTCTTTTTTTTTTTTTCTTCCAAATTGCAGAGGTTTTGATACAAATCAGGTAAGAAAGGCTTTTCTAAGCACGTGTCCATGTACGTGCTTGTGTGCTTCAGTGCGTTAAGGGAATGAATGAACAAATATGCTTGCTGGGCCTCAAGGGACATTTATTCAGAAATAGTAGGGAACAGGGGAGCTATACTAGTTCCCAGGGGCAATGAGGGAGAGCTGTACAAGCTAAATAAAGGTGATACATATCCCAAAAGGGAAGAGGGGGAAGGGAAGCAATCCTAGCAATTGGCTTGCTCTCGTGACAGAGCACTGCAGCAAGCCTCCAGAAGCTGCATCCTGATGTAGGCTGAGCTGTAAGCAGAGAGTGAATTACTTCGTATACATGCTGAGTACCTCTTTGGCAGTGAGCAAATCCTGCGGGTGAAAACAGCAAAACTCAGAGAGGCAGTTTCCATTTGGAAAACTTCTGAGTTAAGTAGCAAACTGTGGTGACAGAGCTGAAAGGATTAAACGGGTTTGTTTTTTCGAAGACCTTATGCTCATACGGCTCATAAGTGTGATCGAGTAATGGATCCGTAGCAGGGAGAAGTGCGTTTCCAACAGATAAAACTGAATGCTGAGTCCTCTCCAAACCAGAAGTAGCAAGTTACTTAATGTGAAGTTGGAAGCAGGAGAAGGAGAGCCCAGAAAATGTGCTGTCCTCTGCAGGGAAGAGACTTGAGTTCGTGTAGTTGATGCCTGAATAAACCTGATCCTGTGGTAGGAATACTGAGCTTTGCAAGTGAGAGGGCTCTGGGGGCTGGTCTTAGATAAAGCATCTGATACTATTTTTCTTGAAACCTTACCTGGAAAAACAAGCTCGAGGTAAGCTGAATATTTGCATATTGCTCTTTGGAACTTGTGTGGAAGCTGGCCACTGGGGATAGCAGTGTAGTACCAGGGGAGGAGTGTTGGGTCCCAGCTTACCCTCTCTCTTAATAATCTGGCCAAAGAGATTGATGCTGTGTGTAGTCTACCCGGAGACTACTGAAACTGTAATTTAATAAATGCAGAGAGCTGAAACATGAGTTAGAAACAGCTTTAAACTTGAGGAAGTGCCCCAGAACTAAATGGAAACGTAGACACGTAGCAAGTGAAGGAGACCTACTGGTTCTGGCACACTGGAAAAGTCCTAGCCATGGACCAGGGCTCTGTGCTAGCTGCTGTGTAAGCACAAAACCAAGACAGGTCTCTCTGTCAAAACAGGACAGGAGCTGATTAACGTGCACGGGCTGAGCAACTAAAATCAGCAGGACTATGGAAGTGGCTGGGCAGTGACCATCCCAGCATTATAGCTTTTCATTTAATGTGGTTGATGGGAAGCTTTGCTGAGGAATTTTGGGGTGTATAAGGCAACTGTGGGTGTTTGTGACTGCTTCCCCCAGACTCGGGGGAGGCCGCCTTTTTTCTCATGTGGGTGATGGAAGGCAGCACTGTGGGCAGGCGGCAATTAGACTCGACTCTGAGCAGAGTGGCACAGAGGGGGCATGATTACAGGGTAGAGAATTCATCTAGAAGACATGCGGCGTTGGCAGCCCAGGAAGCCCTGAAGGATGCCTGTGTCTATCCGCTGAAGCTGTGGATCAAGGATTTTTACTGGCGTTTCTGTCTGTACCCTCTGTCTGGCTTCCCTGTCCTGTGTTTTGGAACCGGACATTGTGTTGCACTTTGCTCTCAGCTGAACAGTGGTAAATTGGCGAGAAGCCCAAAGCACAAGAGCAGCAATGCTGGAAGGGCTGGCTGTGATGGGAAGGAGGGGGGAAAGGAAGAATAAAGTTGTTAATCCAGGCTGTGCTGGTATGTAATGTCAGAAAGCAAACTGTAGCTTGTCCTGGTGTTTACCGTCTGCTTCAGAGGGACCTGTGAAGAGAGGGAGCAAGCACAGCCCTAGATGTGCGTCTGTCTCTGCCTGTGACCTCCTGACGGGGTCTGCGGGGTCTCTAAGTTGTGGATCAGTAGGATGGGGTGGGGAGAGTTGATATGTGGTGCAGGGAGTTCGTCTGGTGCTGCTGCTGTGCTCCAGCCTGTAGGATGCCTGGGACAGGAACTGTGTCTACCTATTTGTTTTCTGAACAGTTTAAGGCATGGAGTAAGGCACGAGGCTGAGCAAAGAGAAACTAGCTGGACACTGGGATGCTTCCTGCTATAGCAGGATGTGTTGGGTTTGTCTGTGCTGGGGATGCTTCCCTCTAGCTAGGTGAAACAGCCCTGTTACAGCCCAGGGTTAACGTGGAGAGTGTCTGTGCCTGCCTTGGCAGTTGTATTACTCGTCCCTGTTTCTTTGTCAGTTGGCTAATACAAAGCCTAGAGTCCCTGGTTCAGATGAGCCTCCGGTCTGTGTGTTCACATAACAACCAGGGAAGGAGGCCTCATCTTTGTAGTCCTTTTAAAGCCAGGATACAAGTAATATTGAAGGGCATGATCATCTAACATTAGCCAGGGAGGAACAAAATGTCTTTGCGTCTCTATTCTCTGCTCATTCAGGATCTTCTGAAGTTCCCGTGGGGATCTCGACGGTAGAAGAGGGGCACTGGGGTGACAGCAAAGCTCTGGGGATGTAGGGCCAGGGCTTTGAGCTTATTGTGCAAGAGCTGGCCTGGGCCCCTCGCTTCGATCTGTTAGATTCCTGCCTTCACACGCACGGTTTTTTTTCCCCAGGCGTTTCTCTGGTAGGAGGCAGAGCCTGCAGGGTGACAAAGGAGATGGTGTTGGAGTGCTTAAGCTCTTAGCTGGCAAGAAGCCATCCCGATGTTGGCTAGGGGGCAACGGGATGGAAAAGTTGGGGAGGAAAAGCAGCTGTCTTCTTCTAGCGCTGCAGTTCTTGTCGTGCCCACGAGGTGGGGGAAGCTGCTCACTAGATGGGCAATGGGAGGGGTGGCTCGCCTGTCCCCTCCAGGCCTGGGTGACTTCTGCCTGTGACCGCTGCTGAGAGGGAATAAGGAAGGGGGTTTGTTTGGGCAAGGAGTGGGGTGCAGGTGGGAGGCTGAGCTCTACAAGCAACTGTGCTCTGACAAGGCGTGGTGTAAGAATATGCTCTGGGTTTCTATGCCCACAGGGTCTTTGGGTCGTACTGCCTCAATTTACCAATGAAACTGTTGTTCCTGCTGCCAGAAAACGTTCCTGTCTCTGGTACGTGAACCAAGGCAGGTTTTGGCACTATCTCCAAGCTCCAGAAGAGCTTAAAAGTCTTGTTCCCCTGCTCTGGCTCTCAGGGAAGGCTGACACCGAGCAGTTGAACTGGTGCTGCTCCTGCTCTGTTTCGTTAGTACGTTTCAAACAAGTGTGGTGTTCAAACGGACAAGGCAATCTCTTCTTTGGTCATGCAGTTAAACTTGACTTGAGTTCCAGCTGGCCTAGTCTCTGGCTTTAAACACTGGGCCTTGCTGCCACAGCAGAATAAGGATAAACAACTTGCTTGTGGTATCTAGTTAAAATTAAGCTTCAGATCTCTGCATTTCTTGTGTTTAGTTAAGACAGCTCCAACAGACCACTCTCACCCGCCTCCAGTTGTGTTCCTCAAGACCCTCTTCTACCATGCTTTCCAGAGCAGATGAGTCTGATTGTGGGAAGGGAAGAGCAAACTGGATGCATTACTCTTCATCTCCCCCTTGTCTTGTGCTCATTTCACAGAGGACCTGATACAGTCTCCTGTCTTGGGACTTGTACGTAATTTTGGATGCTAACTCAGCACTAACAGCCCCAACGCCTAGGAGGACGCTTGGTTGTTTGGCTGGCAGTGGAGGGTTGTGTATGTTGGCTGGTCATGACTGAGGGGGCCTTGGGAACCATTAACTGTAATCCTAAAACATGGCTGGAGGGTCGCAATTTCCTCTTGGGGAAAGCACGTGCCAACAGGGGCACAGCCTAGGGAGTAATTTGCCCAAAAAGGATATAGACAGTGCCCTGTGCTTGTATGGGGCTGCGCCATAGCTATCAATAGTCCATAGGTGTGTACGTGTGCTTGTCATTAATGTGGGTATAAACGTGACATGGCAATGCTGGTAAGCGCGTGTCCTGATGTTAGCGATGCCCAATTTGAGATTTGGCTGCACCTAGGTTGCCTCTCTGACCCTGTTTTTTTTTTCTCTCTCCCCACCACCGCAGGCTCGGGCCCAAGCGGAGGCCCTCCACATTGGGGATGTACACTTTTCTGTCAAGCCTGGTTCTAGCACCTCCTCTCCCAAGCTCCACTCCAGCGCTGCAGTGCACCGGCTCAAGAAAGACATCCGGCGATGCCACCGCATGTCCCGGAGACCCCTGCCCCGTCCAGACCCCCAGAACGGTGGGAGCGTGGGTGGCGGGGCTGGCATCCGTCCTCCCGTCTCGCCCTTCTCGGAGACCGTCCGCATCATCAACCGTAAGGTGAAACCCCGCGAGCCCAAGCGCAGCCGCATCATCCTCAACCTCAAAGTCATTGACAAAGGTGGGAAGCCAGCCAACGGGGCCGGGGGCCTGGCTCGGCCCAAGATCCCGTCCCGAAACCGTGTCATTGGCAAGAGCAAAAAGTTCAGCGAGAGTGTCCTCCGTACCCAGATCCGCCACATGAAGTTCGGTGCCTTTTCGCTCTACAATAAGCCGTCTGCTGCGCCTGCCCCCTCTCTGGAGGGCAAAGGGGAGGCCGAAGGCTCCCAGGCAGCCTCCTGTGGGCTCATTATGAGCTCCACCCCCTATGATGCCCCCAGCTCCAGCTCCTCCGGCTGCCCATCGCCTGCCCCCCACTCCTCCTCCGACCCCGATGATTCCCCTCCGAAGCTGCTGCCCGAGACCCTCAGCCCAGCCATCCCCGACTGGCGCGAGTCAGAGGTCCTCGACCTCTCGATTCCACCCGAGTCAGCCGCCACCAGCAAGCGTTCTCCCCCAGGAGGATGCAGTGGGGGGCAGACACCCTCCTTGTCCCTCTCATCTTCTGACCCGGAGCAGGAGGCCGGCGACTGGCGTCCCGAGATGTCCCCTTGCTCTAACGTGGTGGTCACGGATGTCACCAGCAACCTCCTCACCGTCACCATCAAGGAGTTCTGCAACGCGGAGGATTTTGAGAAGGTGGCGGCGGGCGGCGGCGGCGGCGGAGGCAGCAAGTGAGCAGCCAGGTCCCCCCGCTCCAGGGGCATGGGGGGAGCTCTACCTGCGAGAAGTTGTGGTGCGAATGGCTGTCCTTAGTTCTCTCCTTCTCCCCTTGGCTGTCCCTCTGCCCTCACTACCACCCTTCCTCCTCCTTTCCCCCTGCCTGCTCCCTCTTGCCTGGAGGCTGGAGCATGTCAGTGGGGGGGAGCGGGGGCACCCGCCGTTCCTGGGTGTCGCTGCCGCTGGGAGGAGGCAGGGAGGGTCGTGGTGGGGCTGGGAAGTGGTTGTTTGTCCTTGAATGTGGTGTTGTCCAATGGGCGGTGGAGCCTTTGGGGATGAGGGATGGGAGAGCGTGTGTCTGTGTGCCTGTGGGGGTCGTGGGGAAGGTGCTCTTCCTCTTCCTTCCCCTTCCATCTTTGACAAAAAGTGAAGAGGAGCTCCAGACCCTTGAAGGGGGAGGATGTAAGAGGATTGGAGCCCTTGCCCACACCCCCCCCAAGCCTTCTCCCACAGTGTGCATGCAGTCTCTTTCATTCCTATGTTTCCCTCTTGCCGTGACTCCGATCCTGCTATCCTTCCTGGCCTGCGGCCTCGCTCTGCACTCTCCTCTGCTGTCCTCGTGGCAGTTGCTGATCCAGATGCCCCCAGAGTGAGGGGGAGAGGGGCAGGTGAAGCATCATGCCTGGAAGGTGCTGGAGACAAAGCTGGGGTGGTGGGGCGTGCCCCACGCGGCATACGCCTCCATATTGGCTTCCCCTTTCCTTTGACTATTGGTGCTACCTTGGCAGTTGTATGGGTGCTTTCAGGTGCCCTGGTCCCTCTTCTTCTCCTGCATCTTCCAACTTGCTCAGCTCTGCAGGGGGAAGGGAAGAAAAGGGGAGTCTGCTTCTGGCCCAGATCTTCCTCCTGGTGTTCATCACTTGCACTTGCTTGGGGGAGAGGGCATGAAATGCCCTTCCCCGGCCTTTCCGTGGTGGAAGTGGGAGCGGGCCATGCATCCATCCTTCAGTTTGGGGAAAGATACGCTGATAGCATGATGCTGCCCCAGCCGGGTGAGGCTGGTCTCCTGCCTTGCGCGTAAGCTTCCCCCGACCCTTTTTGCTTCCCCCCGCTCCCTCAGAAGGAGGGAGGGATGGATGCTAAGGTGGGTCGTTTGCTCTTCCTGCTTCTTTTCTTCTCTCCTGCTCTCCCTTCCCTGTGGTGGATGGCCTGGAAGAGGGCTCCCCTCTGTCTTTGCAGGATCTGAAACAGCCCTTACAACTGTCAACCAAAGGTGCTAATAAGAAATAACTGTCTCTCTCACATTGTGTGCATGTGTGCTGGATCTCTTCCCCCAGAGCTCCTGTGAGCTGATCTAGAAATTCCTTCTCATCGCCCCTAGCAAGTAGGAGCAAGCGAGACCACAGCTTGCTGTTATTTACCCACGGCTCCCTCTTTCCCTGACCACCCCTTGTTCACATCCGAAATAAGCTCTCTCTTTTGCCTGCCGTTTCTGGCTTGCTCCATTTCTGTGTGGGTCCTAAGCTTCACAGTGAGATGCTGTTCCTTTGCTCTCCCTTTCCCCCCTACTCGCACAGGACTCAGCCTGTAGGGGCAAGGAAAAGAGGTGCTGATCAATCAGTGGGAGAGCCTCACCTCTCAGCCCTATCCCTGGTATTCGGGATGGGGCAGAGCGGTGTCACTTCTACATAACATGCTGCAGAGGTGAAAAGGGTGGAAAAAAATTCCCGCGCCAGGGCTCGCCTACTTACAAACCTGCCCTGGGCGGGTGAACACGAGTGGAATTGTCCCCTCTGGTGCTTCCACACGAGGATGCTCGGGAGCTGCTGGCTCCGAGGAGTGCTCTCGTGCGGAGTAGTGATTTTGTGGTTGCAGTGGTCCGAGGGTAGAAGGGAGGCAGTTTGTGGGAGAGAGGTGATGCTTGTCTGCCCCAGGGGTGTCGTCAGGGCGGTAGAAGGATAGACCGGCTTCTGACCTTAATTAGGGCTTCTGTGCCCAGAGCTTGTCTTTTCCCCGCCTCCAGCGCCTGGGTTGCTGTAATAAAATCTTTGCTGCCCTCCCCACAAGCCTTGCCTCGCAGCGGGTGGTATTCAAAGCCGTGGGGCACAGTGAATTCACACCAGTTGTGGTTGGGTGTCTGTGCAGACAGTCCGAGGGGGATTCCAGGTGCTGTTAGCACCACCCTTTGCACACCTCTTTTTTTTTTTTTTTTTCTTTCCTTGGTTAAAGAGCTTAGTGGACTCTTTGGGGATGCAATTGCATTCACAGCTGAAGCTAGGGGCAGGGAGAAAGAGACTTCCCCGATCCATTCACCAAGCTAAGGCTTCCTATAACTTGTTGGACTTGTGTGCGTGTCTGTATTAATACCTGCCTGTATTTTTTGTGTCTTTTTTTTTTTTTTTGGCATCTTTCCTGTGCCTGGCACACCCAGGGATCCCTTATTTTAGCATAGCCTATCCATTTGACTGCAGCTTCAAAGATCAGCAGTTTGTAGGCATAGGGAAAAGCTCGCTCTTAGGGAAATAGCGAGGTGATTCTTCTCTCTTTTTTTTTTCTTTTTTTTTTTTTTCTTTTTTCCCCTTCTCAACAAGAACTATTCTGCGGCTGCAAGATAAGAGGAGCTTCTTTGTGGGGTGGATGCAAACCGGCCAGTCACTTTAGGTTGTTAAGTTACTGTTTGGTGTGTATGTGGTGATGTGTTTTGTTTCGTGGTATTGAGGTTCTGGAAAAAAAAAATAATGAAGTGTTTAAGTGGGAGATAAAAGGGAACTTTAATAGGAAACTCTTGATGTGTTTTGGCCAAGATGTGTTCACTTGGCAGAATTCTTTTCCCCAGTGTCTCTTGTATGGTGTTCTTTGGGGGCAGGGGGCAGGAATTGTTTAATCGAAGGGGTTTTGCCTTTCTCCAGAGTGACAAGCAAGGGGACTGTCTGTGAAGAGCAAAACAGTGGGTCATTGTAGGGATACTCCGTGAGGACCTTCTTCCTGTGGCGAGGAGATGAGGGGACTTGTTGCGGCAGAGGAACTTGTGCAGTAGATCCTCTTTGTGGAGGAAGAAAGGAGTATGATCCGGCTTGCAGACACAGCTCGACTGCTTGTGTGACAAATCTCTCCCTGGGTGGGTCACCAGGTGGGAACCAAACCCTGAACCTCTGGATCCGCAATGAGGATCCTGTGCTGTCTTGAGTTAGAGAGTTGCTAACTTGAAGGCAGCAGCAGCCTCAAGTTCCCTTAGGTGGACGAGCCACTTGAGGCTGACTAACCTACCTTCGTATTCACGTGGGTTATGCTCCTCCTTCTGAATTTTTGCCCTTGCTCTGTAAGATGGAGATGGGAAAGAAGATCCATCTATGCCCTTTAAAAAGGGCATGGGATTGAGGGAGGAGTTTATTTTGAAAGTATCCCCTTCCCTTCCCCATAACCCCTAGAAAAAAAAAAAACAACAGGGAAATATTCTCTGTGTCTGTGCCATGTTTGTTCTCTTGTCGTCGTGTTTTTAGAGGAGATTTTATGATGGAGTGGAAAAAGTGAAATGATTAGTTTTGCATAAAAAAAGAAAAGTTTAAAAAAAATTTCTACAGGGAGAGAGCGAGAGAGAGAGAGAGTTTAAAAATGAATAATAAATGCAGTGATTGCACAAACTGTAGTGGTATTAGATGGTCCTTAGAGAAAAGAGTATTTTGTAGTATCGAAGCATGTGTGTCTGGGATGGTGTTTGGCTTGCTTGAACTGGAGGGAAAGGCATTCTGGGACTAAGCAGCAATCTCTGAGCTGAAAAGGCAAGTTGCATGTTGGAGGAACCCTGTCTACAAACCCTTCCCGTCCTTGCCTCCCAAGTGTTGGAGTGAGTTCCCTTCCCTCCCATACCTCTCCTGTGAGCTAAGGTGGAGTCTCCAAGTGGTTTTCTGGCCGAGCGGCCCTCAGAAATGGCTGGTCGCGTTCTGCCAGAACGTGGATCGGGCCACCAACATGGAAACAGTTGACTTACTTTGCATGCACAGCAAGCTGCTAAGATTTGGGGTTGGCATGTACCTTTCCTGCCAAGTCACTGTCTCTTCTCTTTTCCTTCCCCTGTATCCAAGCAGGATTAAACACGGTGGGCTTATCTCCCGGGACACAGATACGCCTCCCCTCCTTAGGGTCTCTTAACTTCTTGAAGCGTCAGGTGGAGAGTGGCATTTTTCCGTATAGGATTCACCACATCAGGACAGAGAACCGAGTCCCATCTGTATGTAGTCTGGCGTCCCATCTCTGACAGTAGTCGGATCTTCAGAGGCAGATGAGAGAGCTGCCTCCTGTGCTCTGAAGGTGTTGCCGAGTGAGGCATACCCTTGTCTTGAGGCCAGCAAATGCTGGAGGTTTTGGGGTGGGGAGGGGACAGGAACACCTCGACAGGACTGTGCTCGAGTAGGGCTGTCGCCTTTTGCTCCAGCTTCCTGGGGGGTGGTGGGGACGAGTTGCCTGAATGTTTCTTCAAAGCGAGGAGGCAGCTCTTGCGTGCTGGCTTCCCCTTCCAAGATGTCTCTGCTGGGCATTCATCTGGTGCGTGGGAGTGACTGTAGGGAAGAGGGAAGCCACCAGATGTTGGCGTCTGAACAGAAGGTGGCAGGCAGGGGATGCTAGGACAGCTTTTCTTGTCTGGACTTCTCTGGTGCCCTTGGCTTTGCAATGGCAGGTGACGGATGTCTCGATGCCTCCCATAGCCTGGGCTGCTCTTGGGAACTTTTTCTTTCTCTCTCTGCCCATCGAGCTCTGTCAGTGCTTCCCACAGCCTTCAGCTTGGAGTGGCAGCCTCCTGTCTTGTGCTCTCTTTTCTCCTCGCTGAGCAGAGTGGGACTGGGGAGGCGTGAAGCTAATGAGATGCAAGCTCCTTTTGAGATGGAAAATGGAGAAATAGAATGTGGCGAGCAGGCTCAGCTGTGGTGAGCCACTACTTAATTTCTGTTTTCAAAAGAAAAGGAGCATTTCTCCACGTCTCCCCGTTACCAAAGTTCCCAGGGAGATTTTGTGAAGTAAACAAAACAAAAAAACCAATCCTGCTCTTTACCAAGTAGGAGCTGTCTCTGAGCTGAGTCTTCCTAGGGATTTCACTCCCTTTCCCAGCCCCTCTTTGTAGAGGAGGTTTCGGCAGCTCCCAGCGTTTGGAGATGATTGCCTTCCTGGGGACCTCCTGGCAGAAAGAGGTTGCCGTGCTGAAGGATGGTGTCCCGAGTCCGCCACACTTCTGCCCACCCCAGGTCGTGGCATTAGTGGGGCTGCTCAGGAGCAGGTCCTTCTTCCCAGGGAGGTGTAACAAACCTGGAGTGCGTGTCTGGCTAATTGCTTTTTTTTTTTCCCCTTGCCTTCTTCCCCACCTTCCGACAAGACCTTTTCCTCCTTGCCTGGCGCATCCTTTTACTCCAATGTCGCTTGCTTTTGCTGCATTTTTCAATCGCCCAATAATCGTGCAAGAGCTGGGATCTTATTTACTTTTTATATATAAATATATAAATATAAAAGAAACCCTCCCCCCTCCCCTCTTTCCCCCTGTCTCACCCACCACCCTGTGCGCAGCCTTCCTGATCTCTGCTCTGAAGGCGATGTGCTGTAGAGGGTTAATTTGGGGCCGGGGATTCCGTGCCTCCTGGGTTCTGTTCCTTCTTGGTTTGCCGTGGCCTTTCTGCCAGCTGCGTCACTGCCCTGAGCCTCCGTCTCCCCTGTGCGGAGGGGGTGGGGGGTGGAGGGGACCATCCTGCTGAGGGTGCTGGCAGCCCGACTCCCGCGGTGTTTGCACAGAGCCGGAGGAACACCGAGTATTGCTTCAGAAATCCCCCTTTCCCTGTCCGTGCTTCCTTCCCTAGGTAACTCCATCAAGTATCTTCATTTCATCGATGCTTTGGAGTTGAGCAAAGAAGTGGCTTTCTTTTCTTTTCTTACTTTGATTTTTTTTTAGGTCCCTCCCCAGAGCGCAATGTGTATGGTTTCTTTTTGGGGGTGTAGATGGGAGGAGATGTTGGAGTCTATCTCCGTCCTCACCTTTGCCCTTCCGTCCTCTACTTCTCTCCTCTTTTGATGTTGCCCTGCATCAGACTGACGTGGCTAGTGGGGTTTGCACCCTTGTCTGTGCAGGGTCGACAGCCTTGGCACCAGCAGCTTCGCACGTGTTCTGCATCGTGCATCTGAGGTGCCCTGTGTCCTGCCTGCTTCGCCTGTAAGGATATTGCAGGGCCCCGAGTTCTTCTTTTGCCCTTTCTTTAAATTTCTCCTTCGGGGAGTGAAGGGAGGTGTAGTCAGTTTGCCCTTCCTGTGGTCGTGGGCTGCCTCTGGCAGCTCTTCTGTCCCTTAAAGCTTCTCTGGTGGGAAACAAAATGTCTCCAGGACCGTTCGAAAGCACGGTCCTTGTGGTGACAGTCCCTGCACCTCAGGTGAGCGCTGTGCTTCGATCCTTCTCCCTCCAGGCACCCATCCGAGAGTGCCGGCAGAGACGGCACCGGGGGTGGAGGAGCGGGGATGCCCTCTGCGCTCCCGGGCCGAGTGGAGCAGGGAAGAGGGCAGCAAGCACCGTGCTGCGGCGTAGGGAGGAAGAAAGGTGACAGAAGAGCAGTTAGGTGCCATCAGGGTGATGCCAGCTTTGGCAGCGGCTCAGAAAATCGATCTGGCGGGAGGGAAGGGGCATGGTTGGGACGAGCAGCTGAAGTGTTACTTCCCGTTTGTAGGGCCCCGGTTCTTGACTTCGTTCCTTTTTCAGCTGAGCGCTTAGAGCTTGCACTAAACTGCAGGAGTGTGAAAGCACTTTGGGGGGGCTTCAGGGCCTCGTAGGACTAGCAGAGCCCTTCCGTGCTCGTGAGCAGCCCCCCGGCTGTGCCCCGCTCTCCGGGGGTGCCAAGGGTTTCCTTCTGGGCAGAGCAGCGGGTGGGTTGCTCTTTTGCAGGTAGGTTGCTCTTTAGCTGTCCCGGAGGGAGCCTGCTGCTGCCAGCCCCCCGGCTGCAAAGGGGGACGTAGTCTTAGGTCAAGTTCTCAAACAGAACAACAACAACAAAAAAATACTCATTGTGATGACTTTTTTTAGAAAAAGGTTGTCGTGCCCATGCCTCCCCCAGGCTAATCAACTTGGTATCCTCTCCTCCTCTTCTTCTCTCCCCTGCCATTAAGCCTGGTACGCTCCTTAAGAATAGAGGACTCTCTCTTTTGGGATACTTTCCCCAAGAAAACTTGTTTGTTTTCTTTTTTGGATAGAAAGTTGTCCGGTGGTGGTGGAGGACAGGGGCCCGCCTCATCTGTTCCTTCCTTTCACCTTCCCCAGTGCCAAGCTTAGGCTCAAATCCTGCAGATTCCTGCAAATACTGAACTTTGAGCAGGCGAGTTACCCCACTGAGCTCTGTGGTACTTGGGTGCTTCAGATTCTGCCTGTGCTTGAGTTTTGGCAGCATCAGAGCCTTCTCCTTTCTCTTAGAGGAGGTCAGACCTAACTCCTAGAGTGCTGATGGTTCTGGTGCAACCCATCTGTCTCTTTATTTCCCCTCACTTGGCATACAGAGTGAAGGTGGTGAATTTTTTTTTTTTTAATTTAAAATAAACCTAAATATGTATCTTGTAATTTTTTTATTTTGAAAAAATGCATTTAAGGATTGTGCACGGATGAATTGTATCTATATATTTTTTTTTGTCTTGCAATTTTCATTTTAAATATAGTGTTTGTTCAGTTTTTTGTTTTGTTTTGTTTTTTTTAATCCAGTTCCCAGCTGGCTAAACTCTGTCTAGAGCGGATGGGTGGGAGGCGTAGCCACTGGAGGGGCGATTGAATCACCCCTTCCCCTGGCGCTTCCCACAAGAAAATGGTTTGCTCCAGGTTTGGGGGTGGGGGTTGTGCTAATTACTCTTGTATTCTTGTACATTTTGTTCTTTCTGCTGCTCTTGAATATTGTATCAATGCCAGAAATGGGGAGTTAAAGATTAAAAAAAAATAAAAATTAACCCCAATAAATTGTTACATTCCAAAACCTGTTGTCTTCTCTTCCTTGGGTGGGCTGTGACCTGCTCTGGCTATGAGCGACCTGCGGAGCTGGTGGTGGGGATACTGCAACGCCTGCCCTAAGCCAGCGTCGATCAGCTCTGCGGTCAAATGCAAACACACTTAGTACCTTCTTATGTACTGGGGGTCAGTTCTGGTTTGGGTCTTCAGACCCTTCTGGACACAGAGAAGCTCTGACAAAGGACGAGGGAGACTTCTCCTGTAATGCTGAGGGAAGGGGGGGCACTTTGGGAAGGTCAAACTGTAGCAAGCAGAACCTGAACGAGCTCCTCCAAATGGCTTTGGAGAACCTCCCATGGGTCTCCTGCATCCTTTTCTTTTAAAAATGAAATTAGATCCGAGCACAACCTAGGACCCGGTGGCTGAAAAATGCCTTGGGCTTTTCCCAACTCCAAAATGCTTGCCTCAGTGCGCTTTATGACGTGCTGTCTAAGAAATAGAGTGAAAAAGACTCTTAATGTGCATAATCAAAGCCCCAAATGCACTCCATTAGTCCCTCGCCTATAGAAACATATAAAAAAAAAGGTTACAGCAAAATTTCAGGTGGGGAAGCTCTCTTGGCACGAGATGCGATGGGGCGAGCAGATGGGTTTTGGGTGAAGAGGCACTTGCTCCTCGGGCAGGCAGGGGAGAGGAGCAGGAAGGCTACTTCTGGGTGCTGGGAAAGGGGTAGTGACCGGGTGCAGCTGTGGGCTGTCACCATCGAGCCAAAACACCTTCGGGGCTGCCCTTCGGCACACTGATCCAGGTCTCCCAGTGATCCGGGTCTTGCCTGGAGAGGGAGAAGTTGGGCTGAGCTGGCGGTTCCTGGGGAAGAGTCAAGGTGAGCCAAGGCTGGGGGTGCTTGAGATGCTTCTCCAGCATCCGAGGCTCGACAAGTCACAGGAGAGCCCTCTCCACCAGTGACGTGTCTTGGCTGGCCGGGAGCAGGGAATGCTGCCCAGCGAAGCAGAGCACGGCCAAGGTGTTCTGCTGTTTGTGTCGTGCCATCAGGCTCGCCTTGCCTCTGCCGCATGCCAAAAACGCCCGTGGGGCCGGCGCGCTCTCCCTTGCCCCGGCACCCTGGTTTTGCTGAGAGGGGAGCGGGCTTTCAGCTGGACCTGAGTACAGCACACGAAGCCTCCTCTGACCCGCGTTTTCTGGAGCTGGAGGAAGGCTGGAGAGGCAGACGCCAGCCTTGACCGGACACATCCAAGAAGAAGCCAGGATTTTCATGCTACATGGAGATCCCCAAGTGAGGGGCGCTGAAGGGTCCCGGTCTAAGGAGAAGGTGGGGTTGGGTCCATGGGGTGGCAGCTGCGGAGGAGCCCTTTTGCCCCATTAGGGTGGCCGTGGGTGTACCCCTGAGCTGGGCAAAAGCCCTGGGGGGGGATCTCCCCTAGGTAAGAGTTCTCCCATTTCCTCACCCCCACTACCCTGCTGGCCTGAGCATCACGAATGGACCAGGGTTTCCCTCAGCTGGCAAGAGGCTGCCTCATTCCCACAGGGAAGGTTGGATGGGGGGGGGGGGCAGCGTGTCTGCCCAGCTCAGAGGAGGGGGTGCCCTTCCCCTCATACCAGCAGCCCATAAAAATGTCCCTCTTGCCCGGGGGCCGCGGCAAGGCAGCCCCTTGGCCCACCTTGCCCTGCCCGCGGCCGTCCCTTCAGGACAGCTGCCAGCCCGAGACACCGTTTGGGTGTTATTAAATGGAAGAAAATCCCTTAATCGCGCCCTCCCCGTCCCTCTGGGCTGAATCTGTGAGCTCTTGTTAAAACCAGCTTCTGTCGCCAATCCTGTTCAAAACTGGGCTCCCCAAAGCCCCCCATCGCCTCTCCCCACCCTGTAGCCCACAGGAGGGCAGGGTTTCAGCATCACGGCATCCTCGCCGAGCCGGCTGCCCACTGAGCATCTTTGAATCGTTATTCATGGGACAGGGAGGTTGCTCTGGCTACTCACCAGCCTGAGTCATCACCCCCTGCGAAAATCTATTTTTGCCGTCTCTTTGTCTCCAGGAAGAAATTGTGGTCCCTGCTGAGGGAGACGGAGGGGTCGGGACCCCGGGAGCGGTGAGCCCTGCCCTGCTGCAGCACCCAACTCTTCCACCTCCCAGCATGGGCGAGTGGGTCAGGACTGGTGTGGAGGGGCTCACCCACCCCACTCGCTGCCACAGCGGCGTCAGCCGGAGAGATAAACCTTGCCACCGCAATCCTGCAGGCTTTGGCAATAAAATCTGGATGGCTGGGTCAGTGCGAAGTCCCCGGCACAGCATCCCTTCCCCCAGCCTGGGACCCAAAAAGCCTTGTAGAGGCGCGCGGCATATTTTTCGCAGGGTTGCAGGTAAAGGACACCCCTCCCACCCTGACCTGCACGCTGTGGGGTAGGGTGGGCTGCTCCAGCACCCACGTGGGTTCCTTTCGAACAGCCTGGCCGCTGACAGGGGTGGGCACACTGCAGGCAGGGGGTGACCCTGGGGGGTGCAATCCCCTGCCACCGCTAGGAAGGGGCAGGTCAGAGGCCGGCGGGCACAGGCTTCCATTTTCTTTATGTTCTGCACCAGCGCCTGCTCGTCCAAGCGCTCCAAGCACTCACCTGCCCGGAGCGCTGGCTGGCCTCGCCACCGGGGCCAGATACCTGTCGCTGGGCTTCCTCCGCATCCGCCTTCTCGCCCCCCTCCATGCCCATCCCCTTTTTCCTCCTCAGGGTTCCCTTCGTGTCCCCCTCTTCCTTAAACCTCCCCATCCGACTTCCTCCCCGCAGCCTCCCAGCACTGCGAGCCAGGCAGGTCTCCTGCTGGCTCCAGGGTGAGGATTTTGGGGGCTGGGGTGCAATGCACTCTGTGGGGAGGGAGGGTGACCGTGACCGTGCCCTGCCAGCAGCATCCCGCTCCCTGCTCGCACAAAGCTGAATCTGAGGACCCTTTGTAGCTCTGGCTCCCTTGCTATCCACTCGAACGCGCCTGGGAATATGTAATCTTTACTGGTGTTTCATATCCAGCACTGGAGCTGTTTTAAAAACACATGCTGCTGCTTCCCTGCTGGCTAGGAAGGATTTCCTGCCATCGCTGAGCAGAGCTTAAAATCCATTTTGTTTGCTTTCCCTCCACCGCTCCTCTTTGCTCGGCTGGGCTGCGACGCCGAGGCCCTGGCGTGCCTGCGGAGGGGAGAGGGCACGGCACGGCTTGTGTCGGATGGGTGAGCGCGCTGTCGGAGCCAGGAGAAAGCGGCTGTCTGAATTATCTTCTTTACGAGTGGTTTAGGATAAAGCGATGGTAGGGGAAGATTAAATGTTGGTATTTCTTTCCCAAATGGATGGCGTGGGCGTGCGGGGCAGAGGGCGAAGCATCCCGCTGCTGCTCTCCGCACCAGTCGTGCCTGGGGTGGGAGAGCAGGAGAGCCGCCCTCCCGGAGGAGGCATTTCCACGAGCTGGAAGACTGCTGGTTTAATTTTTAGGAGAAAAGCAAGGAGGGAAAGGCACCCCGGCAGCCCGAAGGACCCTCCCGGGGGGGACGCCGGATTGCGAGGTGTTGACCCTCAGGGTAACGAGGGGCCCTTTACTTCCAGCCTAAGCATTTTGTAGGGGAAAAAAAAAAATTCTTCCCTTGGGGTCTCCCGGAGGAGCATGCCCTCGCTGGAGGCTCCCACCGGGCTGGTTTCAGCGAGCCCGAGCCTTGGCTGACCCCGTCCCCGGGGGTCCCGGGAGGGTGCTGGGGGTGTCCCCCCCCGCTCTTCCCCATCTCCGGTGCCCCTTACCCGCTCACCTCCCACCGCCCGGGCCCCTCGCACTTGCAGCCCGGGGAAGGAGGATGCCGAGGGTCGGGGAGGGAGGGTCCCCCTGAGCGGGGCGTGGCCGGGGCGTGGCCGGAGGGCGTGGCCGGGGGGCGGAGCGTGCGGCACCGCCCGGCAGATATAAGCGCGGCGCGCCGGGGCCCTGGCACCGGTGTTGTTACCGGTGCCGTCCTTCCTCACCGGCTTTGTCCGTCGGTCCGTTCCCCCCACCCCACCCGCTTTATTTTCTCGCCGTCCGCGGGCTCGGGCCCCCCACGCCGCTGCCACCCTGAAGTTTCTGGCGGTGCTGCTGGCGGCGGGCATGCTGGCTTTCCTGGGGGCCATCATCTGCATCATCGCCAGCGTCCACCCGGCCGGGACCGCCGCTCCCGCCGCTCCCCCCCCCCGCCGCCGCCGACAATGACTCGGCCGCCGCCGCGCTCCTGCCCGCCGCCGACAAGGGGCTGGGAGCTCTGCACGGCCCCGCCGAGGCTCTGGCCAGCGCCGGGCCTCGTTTACCGGGGGGGCCGCCGCCTCCGCCGCTCTTCAGCCGTTTCGTCTGCACGCCGTTAAGCGCCGAATGCCCTGTTACCGGCCCCGGTCCCGGTCCCGAAGAGCTGCTGGCGTTGCGGAGCGCGGCGGCCCAGCTGCGCCGTACGGCGCTGGAGCAGAACGAAAGGATCCGGATGGATCAGGAGACCATCCGGGAGCTCACCGGCAAGCTCAGCCGCTGTGAGGGGGGGCTGCGAACCGCCCCCCCCGCCGCCGGGCTCCGCGCTGCTCCGCGTCCCGGCACTATGGGTCACCCCCCCGCCGAGCCCCCCGCCGTCCGGGAGCTGGAAGAGGCTGTCCGTGCCCTCCAGAACCGCATCGACCGGATCGAGGTGCGAGGGATGGGCTGGGGGAGCGGGGAGGGATGCTCCCGGGGGAAAGATGCTCCCAGGGGTCCGGGGGTGCTCCCACACATGCCATGCCCCAGGCCTGCATCCTTCCCCCCCCCCCCCCCCCAAACAGCTCGTCCCCCTCGCGAGGCTTCGGGAAGGTTGTCCTTGCACCGCTCTTCCTCGAGGTCTCTGCCCAGGGGCAGGGGGCTCGCCCTCAGCCCCCCTCTCTTCCCTCCATGCAGGGTGGTCCCAAGGGGCTGGGGCTGTCCTCCTCCCCCCCCCCCCCGCCCCGGTCTGCACCCAGATAGGACACCTCGCTCACCCTGTAGCACCCACCAAGGCCTCCACCGGAGCTGGTTGTCAGCTCAGGGCCAAATCCTGCCCTTTAGCAGAAAGGTAAATCCCATCTGACGCCGTCGCGGTTGTGAATGGAACTTCTCACAAAGTAAAGTGCCGGTGCTACCTACTCGGAGCCCAGCACCTCTTCCCCGCACAGTTCCTAGGAGCTGTAGGGAGAAGGGGGCAGCTGGAGCCGCTCGCCGTGCCCATCACAGTGGCATCGGGCTGTTGGCACTTGGGATGCGGAGCCCTTGTTCCCACTCTGTAGCAGCCCGGCAGTGTGTGCCCGGCAGGCTCAGCCCTGGCCCGTCCGCGAGCCAGCAGCACCAAAGGTTCTACCACGATGCCTGCAATGGGACCCCTCACAGTGTGCACGTGTGTGTCGATTTATTTGGGTTGACGTGGGCTCAGCAGTCACACGGACCTCGGCAGGCTTTGCAGGGTACGGCCGGGGCAGTCGTTTGGGCACACGAGAGCTGCCAGAGGGGAGTTGTCTGGTTTCCCTGGGGGGTTTGCTCCAGATGCTCCATCTTTTCTGGGGGTTGTGTTGTCCCCTGAGGTCTGGTGGGGGCCAGAGCCACCTGCAAGGAGTCTCCTGCAAGTCCTCAATGTCCTCATCTTCCCGTTTCGTTCCCTGTTGCCCCTCTCCATTCCTCCCTGGAGCGTGCGTGGAGCTGGGGCAGGGGGGATCAGGCAGCACCCCATGGTGTCCCTCTCCCCAGCTTTGCCCTTCTGCCCCCCCTCTCTACAGCCATGTGGGTGCAGTAGCAGCAGGCCACGGGGGGAAAATTCAGAGCCACTGAGGTCACGGGCTGAGAAATGAGGCTGAGAGAGAGGGTTATGGTGATGGATGGAGATATGAACGGAGATAGAAAGACGGGGAAAGGCAAGTAAACACAGGCACACGCCAAGGGAAAGAGCTGGAGACTGGAGGAAGCACCTGTGAGCTGCCAGGGTAATGCATACACAAGCACAAAAACACACAGAAAGGCACGTGTGGGGAGTGAGGGATGGCTGAGCACAATGCCTGGAGCCCCATGCAGCCAAAGGGAGGACAGAGCCACCCCCAAAACCCCCTGCAGCCCCAAACAGACAGATTCCCACAGGTGGGATCCTACAAAAGAGCTAAGAAATGCATGTGCAGACAGCAGATGTGCTCACCCAGAGATAATGGGGAGGGGAAAAAATAAGCCCCTGCACACACAGATATGTGTGCACGAGGACCAGGTGATGCATGGTGGGACAGTGCCCGGCACATCAGTTTGAACCTCAGGGAGCATCAGGCCTTTAGCTGCTCTCTGGTCACACTCTCCCCGCTCCCTGAGGGGCTGTGTCACCCGTGAGCTGCCCTGGCCCCTCTCCTGGGGCTTCTGGCGATCGCAGGAGGTTTGGGGTGGAGGAGGGTGAAGCTCCCAAGGGCTGGAGGAGGCTCTCCCGTGCACCCGGGGAGCCTGAAGTGATGCTGGGTCAAGGCTCGTGTGCACACACACATACTGATGAGGAAGACAAGCGTCGGCAAAAATGTTCCCTTTTGTGCTGCCGGGGACCTGAGGGTCCCAAGGGTGCTCGGCAGGGGAGATGCGGCACCCCGCAGCTCGGCGAGCCCTGCAGGCTCAAGAAATAGGGCAGCATGTCACAGGGGGGCTGGATTTCGGCTGTCCTGGCTTCAGCCTGCCGTAACATGCTGCCCGGGGCCGGCCCGGTGACGGTCGAGCCGTGGGGTCGTACCTCGGCCGTGAAGGCGAGGGCTGCCCGTGCTCCCCTCCCCGGCTTGCCTTTGCCCCTCCGTGTATGAGCAGACACCCTGAAACTTGATGACAGGGTGCTTGCATCGCTCCATCCCACGCAGTTCCATCGGTCAGGCCTGGGAACCTTCCTGGGGTACCCCATGGCATGGGGGGCACCCCCGGCCCCAGCAGCTCTCCTAAAGGGAGGCAGCGATCACCCTGGAAGGTGATCTGGATGAGGACGGTCCCGGGATGACTGACAGCGTGCTGGAGGTTCTGCGAAATCTGGCGGGAGGGAATGAAGGAGAGAAAACCCTGGCGAAGCCCGGCGGGGGGCTTAGTCTCGGGAGAGGGATGACAGAAAATGCTGGGACACCCCCCCCCCCAGGAAGGCTGCATCCTAGGGCATCTCCCAACAGGCAGCAAGTTTGCTGGCAGGGATTACTGCTGGAGGCTCCGGAGCTGGGATTGCAGGGAGGGGGCTGGCAGAAGATCGCTGATCTAATCTGGATGCTCTCAGCCCCAGCTGTAAGGCATAACAAGATTTATCGATGCGCCGAAAAACCTATTAAGTCATTTGATTCTTAGTTGTGGCAGCATGGTGGCGAGGGGGGGGATGCAGGGAGGGCCCCCATGGGCTCGCTCTTTGCCCTTCATTGTTTTGATGGGGACAGGCAAGCACCAGCACGGTGTTCGCACGGGGACATCTTCCCTTACCTCCTCCAACCCCCCCCAAGGCATCGCTCGTCTTTTCCTCGTGCGCAGCAGCCTGGCTGAGTTTTTTTCTCCCGGTTTTGAGGGGTGTGTGTCCCCCCCTGCTCTCCACACGTACTCATGTCCGTATGCTCGGGTGCATCTTGGCACGCAGAGCTGGGGGGCCCAGATGCTGCTTTTCCACGCTTTTAATTACTGCTGTAAATGGAAACGGAGCGGTTTTGGAGGGGGGGGGAGGGAATCGCCTCAACCCCATGGGCTGTGCCGGGGTGCAGATGCCGCCCTTGTCCCCATCGTCCCTCGGAGGGGAGCCGAGCAGGTGGGGGGGGACAGCCTGACAGACCTGACCTCAGCAAGGCTGTAACAGCCTGTTTGCTCCTCAGCCAGCATGCAGCCGTGCCAGCCTGGCTGCTGGTAGGAGACCCTCGGGTATGGACATGGGAATGGAAGTGAGCTGGCTGCCTTCCATGTCCAGCAGAGCGGAGATGGAGACCCCCAAATCGTGACAGCCCCAAGCGAGGTTCGAGGGGGACGGGAGCAGCGGCGAGCTCTCCTCTTGTGAGGAGGAGGGAAAGGCTGATGCATCCCTGCTTGTCCTCTACCTCGGGTGGTCCCTCCTGGAGTTTAATGACCCCCGAGCTCCTGCCTGGTTCTGAAAAGGTGGCAGGGTCCCAAAAAAGCTGGCATGGTGGGTGTGCCTTCCCATGGCAGTGAGCATCCTGATGACGTGAGCCGATGCGGGGAGGATTCATGGGTCCGGGGAAGGGGATGGAGCCACTGTGTGTGCACACCCAGCTCAGCACCATGACCCCCGGGATGTGCCGGGACATCCTCCCGTCAGCATCATCCCGCAGTCCTGCCTGCCCCGGCTCAGCAGCTAAGGTGGGCATTCACATGCCGGCAGCCGACAGGGAGCAGCGGGGCCCAGATTTGCCGGTGCATTAGTAAATGAGGCTCTGATCTCCTTACATAAATCAAAGTGCATTTGCTGACCAAGGGCTACAACCCGAGCGAGCGCATGCCGATGTGGCCCCCATGGCCCCCCGCCTCCCCCTCCCCACCCCCCTGCCAGCCACTGACATTTAACATGATTAATATTACCTGGCATCTTTCAATCTTTTTTTTTTTTGCTGGCTCTGATGGCCAAAAAGCATCGAGCGAGCCTCCCCCGCACCCGCTGCCCACTCCCCTGCTGCCTGCGCAGCAGCAGATGGGAAGCCGGGTGCCTGCCGAACAGCCGGGGAGAAGGCGCTTCCCCCCCGCCTCTCCCCTCCCCAAAGGTCACTGGTAGATAACAGCTGCACAGCTAGCATTAATAATTTGGCAAATAATTTGATTTGGGAGAAAGATGCTCAAGCGGCAGCTCGGAGATGAGGAGGATGGTTAGGGGATGCAGCCCAACTTGGCATTGGAGGGACCACCCGGCACATCCCAGCTGCGGTGGGGTGGGATGGGGAGGTCTGGTCTCTTGTCCCGTCGTGGTCTGGTTGCGGGGATGGGGATGGTGTCTGCTGGGATGCTCCTGGGATGATGGGTGGCCCCCAAACTCTGCCGGGTGAGGGTACCGGCTCCATCCCTTGCCAGGAGGAAGATGGGGTCGGCGGTGGTTCAGCCGGCTGCGTGGGTCCGGCTGTCGGTGCCCCAGCTGCTGGGCTGGAGGGGCCGGGGAGAGCTGGAGAGAGGGATGGAGGGGGGAAAAAACCAGGAAAGGGGAAGGAATTGAGGAAAAGGGGAGAGACAGCATGTGTGTGCATGGAGGGGAGCATCAGGAGGAGACGGTCTGAAGCCAGAGAAATGAAAAACCTATAGGGAGAAAAGTTACAGAGGGAAGAAAATAGCAGCAGGGAGAAAAGCAGGAGGAAGGGGGAGGAAAAAAAAAAAAGCGCTCAGTCACTATTGAATAATGTAGGGCAGGCTATCGGGGGCTAGCGAGAGCGACAAAAGCTCCCAGCCTTTTCTTTTTTCGTCATTAACAGATGGAGCCGTGCATGAAAGCAGGGATGTAGGCTCCAAACCTGCAGCTCGAGCAATCAAAAGCGTGCGGCAGACAGGAGCGTGCCAGCCTCCGCCGCAGCCAGGCGGCCTGAAGGGATGAGAAAAGCTCTCGGAGCCCGCGGGATGCGGACGAAGAGGCGAAGGCGACCCCCATCCCACCTGCACTGCCCCCACCAACACAGCCGGCTCTGCTTGGATATGAGCGTGGGCAGCCCCGGGTGGGAATTATCCCTGCCAGGAGAATGAGAATTAACCTTTCCTTCCCTCCCGCCATCCCTCCCCTGCCTTTCAGCCAGCTGCACCAGTGGGTCCCCAAGACCAACCCTCCTCCCCCCGCAAAAAAATGGCTAAAGCCCCTTCCCCATCGGCTAAATCCCGCCCTGTTTTATGGAGACCAAAGGTAGGATGCCCTTTGCTGGCCGCTCTTCCCTTCCCAGAGAGGTTTTGCTCTCCATGAGAGCATCCCAGCACTGCCAGAGCAAGCCGGCAGTGAGAGCTGGTGTTTGGTCAAGGCTGGCAGATGTCCCCTGCACCACCTTTCTTTTCTTGCTTGGTCTTGGTTCTCTGCATTGGTTTTTCTTGCAAAACCTGTGGGTTTACCCCAGCAGACCCTGCTGGAGGCTCTTCCAGACACCAGGGCATTGCACCCTCCCTCTTATTTGCAGCCTGAGCATGTTGCTGCCCGGTGTGGGGCCATTTGTGCTCACACCAACACCATCTTCTTGCTCTCCCTCTCCCTGCTGTTCCCATCCACCAAGGCTGCATCCTGCCCGGCCAAACCCAACTTTCCTCCAGCCTTCCCCTTCCCTCTGTTGTTCATGATGGACAGCAAAGATCTGGGGGTGACATCGGCGGGCATCCCCCCCCCCTTCACCTTTGTGTGCATGATCATTAGGTCCTGTCCATCCTGAAAAAGTGGGATATAGGGAAGAAGAAAAAGCTGGAAGCCACAATCATAGATGAGTGTGGTGACCTCCTCCAGGCCAGCTCCAAGGCCGGGGGGGTCCTGTCCAGATCAGCAGGGATGGCATCACCCTGTGTCCCACCTTTTTTCTGGCAGGGGCCACCACGGCTGCTCCGGCACCTTCAGGAAGGTCTGGCAGTGTGGAAAAGGTGGTCACCATCTTTCCAAGCCCATGGCAGAGAGCGTAATGTCCCAAGTATGTGGAGAAGGGAGAGAGCTGCTATTTATGGAGAAACCCCAGGAGCATGGCAAAGGGCCACCTTCTCTCTTCCAGCCAGGATGGGATCTCCCAGTGAGGTGGGATCTGGGGTCTTTGCAGGGTGCAGTAGTGGCTGGGAGCATCCTTGCCAGGTGGTCGGTTTTGGATCAGCCAAGGGAAGAATTTTGGTGTGGGTTTTAACCCTGATGGGACAAGACGCGCTCGATATCCTCAAGTGATGGGTCACGTCTTGAGGACCGGAGGACCTACCGCTGGCCCCACTTCTCTGTGGCATCCCGATGGCCCGGGAGAGGCTGGCTAATGCTTATGGAGAGCTACCTGCCTGACCTGGCGTGAGTGCACGCACCCCCGCATGCCGTCTGAGCTGGGCTAAGAGGATTACAGCCCCGTTAACGTGCTGGCCATGGCAAAGCAGCCTCACGTGCGGTGGGGAAGGGGAGCTCCAAGCTCCTTCCCGTGTTGTCCCCTCCTCGTGGGAGGCTGCCTGTGGGACCAGAGCCAAGGGATGACCTGAGGGCCCGTGCATCCCACCCTTGCTCTGTCTCTGAAGCAGCAGAAAGTCATTAGGAGCAGTCAAGCTTCATTTCACAGTAACGAACTCAATGGGGGGTCTGAGAGGGGAGGTACAAAGTCAGCTGGAGGCTCTTGGGGAAGAGCCTGCTGCAGATGCGGGGTTGTGGTCCCAGCGCTCCCCGTGGTGGTGCAGACTGGGCATGTCCTTATTTAACCTTTAACAGTGACACCGCGCTGAATTTTCTCTTTTCTTCCTCCTTTCTTCCCCTGTTGCGGCTGCCACTGAGTACAGCAGGAGCTGCCAGCCCGCACCAACGGCTCGTCGCCCACCGCCCCAGCGCTCGCCCGCGATGCCCTCCACACCAAGATGGAGCAGCTGGAGGAGCAGCTCCTCTCCAAGATCCTGACCCTGCAGAAGGAGCGCCAGGCCGCCAGCACTGACCACAGCCAGCAGCAGCACGACATCGAGAAGGAGCTGAACTCCCTCCAGAACCGGGTGAAGGAGCTGGAGCATGGTGAGTCCTGCCCGACGGGGACGGAGGTGACACAGGGGGGGTCCCGGGACAAGCCACCCTCATCCCAACGATGGGTGCTGACCCTCCGCTCTCCTCCCCATCCTCGGCACGCAGGACCGCCAGGCTACAGCCCTCCTGATGCCTTCAAGGTGACCATCCCGGTGCAGAACAACTACATGTATGCCCGCATGAAGAAGAGTCTGCCGGAGCTCTACGCCTTCACCATCTGCATGTGGCTGAAGTCCAAGGCCCTGGCGGGGCTCGGCACCCCTTTCTCCTACTCCGTCCCAAGCCAAGCTAATGAGATCGTGCTGCTGGAGTGGGGCACCAACCCGCTGGAGCTGCTCATCAATGACAAGGTCAGCCCAGCGGCGGGGGGGGGACAGGAGGGAAGCCCCTGCCCTCATCTCCCCTGCTTCAACCCCCCGGGGAAATGATGCTCCTGGGGGTACCGGTGTGGGGGAGCTGGGAGGAAGGGGCCCAGGGTGGAGGGGGAATGCAGGAGGATGGGGAGGATGGCTCGCCGGGGAGGGGGTTGAGAGGGAGAAGCAGCGCATCGGGATGTCTAGAATTTGGGGTGCCGCCGCCGTGGGGGTGCAGCACTTGCTCTGCGAGGGGCTGGGGGGACACCGGGGTCCCCCAGCACTCCCACCGAGCACCAGGCTCTTGCTCCTCTCACGAAGGTTGCCCAGCTGCCGCTGAGCCTGAAGGACAAGGCCTGGCACCACGTCTGCGTGGCGTGGACCACCCGGGACGGCAAGTGGTCGGCGTACCAGGACGGCGAGCAGCGGGGGTGCCGGCGAGAACCTGGCGTCCTGGCATGCCATCAAGCCCCAGGGCATCGTCATCCTGGGCCAGGAGCAGGTACGTGCCAGCCTGGCACCAAAAACCACCGGTTCGCATCGCTCCGGCGCCAAGCCGAAACGGGGCGAGTGTGGCGTGGGCAGGAGCGCTCAGCGTGGCATGCTGGCAGCTTGGGCGAGGGGCTCTCCTGCCTGCTCATCTGACATCCGTGCGGCCGCATGTGTTCATTTTCTTCTCCTCTTCCCTCTCCCTACCCCTCTGTCCTCCATTTGCTCCCCCGCCTTGTCGTCTTGCATCTCCACCACGCATCCATCCCCTCCCCTCCTTGCCTTCGGGCATCTCGCTCCACTTCTCCCCAAACTTCTCCTTCTCCGTCTTGCCCTGTTTGCCCACTGGATGCGTGTTCCTTCTCCTGTCCCATCCCCTCTCCCGCTCTTTCCCAGGACACGCTGGGCGGCCGCTTTGATGCCACGCAGGCCTTTGTGGGGGAGCTGGCGCAGTTCAGCGTGTGGGACCACATGCTGGCGCCAGCGGAGATCCTGGGTTTGGCCAACTGCACCTCCCACCTCCAAGGCAACGTGATCCAGTGGGACGACCAGGCGGTGGAGGTCTTCGGGGGTGCCAGCAAGGGGGGCTTTGCCGCCTGCGAGGAAGGGAGGAAGGCATGAGCGACCCCTAGCCCCCTCCCCAGTGCCAAGGAGCCCGGTGGCAGCCCCGAAACAGGGAAGCCCCCTTCTCCCCTCCCAGACCGCCGAGCCTCGCCATCACGCCAGGGCCATGCTCAAACCCCCCGCACTGGCGTCCTGGGAGGGATGGGGGGGCCCCAGCAGCCTCCCTCTTGCTCCTGTGCCAGGGGCACGGCTTGTCCCACCCTCCCGGCACGTCTGCCCTCGGGTCTCGCCTTGCCCCACTTCTGTTTCGGGAGGACCTTGCCGTACCCGCAGGCATCTCCGGTACGGTGAGGGTCCCTGCCTTATCAGCCCCAACGGGCAGTGGGAAGGAGCCCTCCCTCCACCCCAAGCGTGGTCCAGCCTCGGTGGGATGCCAGCGTGTGGGCATCCCCTGAGCACATCCCCTTTCCTTAGTTATTTCCTCTTTCCTTAGTTATTTCTAGTGCTCCGCTATCTGGTTTTGTGAGCCCGTACTCCAAATGAACCCAAAGGCTCGGCTGGGAGCATCTTCCCCTCCGGCTCCATCCCCTCTTCTCCTGCCTCCCTGCAGGAAAAGCCCCGGGGAGGGCCGAAGGAGGATGGCGGAGGGTTGGCAGGGCAGCACATCCCCCTTCCCCTGCCTCCACTGCCTGTTCGAGCAGGGCTGCCCGAGGGGAGTCAGGCTTTTGAGGCAGAGGGAAGCAGAGCAGGCCCCCCACCCAAACTGGGGGGGGGTCGGTCGGCCGCTGAAGAAACAGGGGAGGAAGGGGCAAAGCATCTCCTCCAGCCCTGGCCGAGGGGGAAGGAGTACAGCACTGCCATTGAAGGGAGCGAAAGCAAGGAAAAAAAAAAAAGAGACAGAGGATGATGGTGGCTGCAGGAGTCCTGCCATCCATCCCCTGGCCTTTTGGGCGCTGGATTGGGTTGCTGCCCTTGCCTCCACCTGGGTCCCCTGCTTTGAGCTGCTCCTGGCCAGGGACAGGGCCACCGCTGGCCTTGGAACTGGGAGGGCGATGGGGTGGGCTGGTATTTTCCCTGTGGAGTGCCTGAGAATACGCTGTTTCCACGCTGCGTGGTCACCAACGTCTTGACACATCAGTGAGTGTGTGTGTGTGTGTGTGTGTGTGTTGCGGGGGGGGGGGGGGGTGTATTTTGGGGGTCTCATGGTTGCTCAATGCGGTGTCCAGCTTCCAGTGCTCCCCCCTACCCCAAGTCCCACTTTGTGATTTTGGCGACGGCTGCCCCCGTGCCCGGGGGGGGGTGTGTGTGTGAAGCGGGCAGGGGGGACAGCCCCACCACCCAGCATCACCCCCCCCCCCCCCCAGGGTCCCCACCGGTGGTGGGGCGGCTCAGCCCACCCAGGGGGGACATGGCAGGGATGGGGCGCAGCCCTTGTGCCAAGTGGGAAACGCCGTGACCTTCGTGCACCCCACCGAGCTGCCCCCCCCCCTTTCCTCGCTCGCTTTCTCTAATGCACGTTCGTGAAAGGGGCCCCTGACGCGCACACATGTTGGGACGTTTCTTTTGTAAAGCTGATCGTGAACAATAAACGTGACGTTTTCTGTTCGAGCCTCCCGTGGGGCGTGCGAGGTCGCTGAGGGGACCGGCCGGCCCAAACCGAGGTGTCCTTCCCCGGGATGCTCAGGGTGGCATCCCTGGAGGGAGACGGCCGGGCCTGCAGCTGCGATTACAGAAATATCATCACAAGGGTCTGGGTATCGTTGCCCCCGGGGCGGGGGGGGCGGTGTCACGGTTTGGGCATCCCTCATCTACCCCGTCGTGAAGCTCCATGGGGTACAGGTTGCTGCTAAGGGGTTGGGGGAAGCACCTCTCCATGGAGGAGGAACCCCCTGTGCCGACAATGGGGAAGCAGAAACCAGTGGGAAATCACAGCCTCCAGGTCAGACCGTGATGGCGAGGAGCTCACATCAGGTATAAATCTAATTAAGTACTAGTAATGAGCTCCTGACCTAGCTAGGCACAAGCCAGTTCACCCTCAACACAGCTCTTGGAACTGCCTGTTCTCGAGCAACCCCCGGCCAGGTCTGCACGATGCTTTTGCCCCTCAGTGGGTCCTGTCCCTCCTAGGAAAGACACACCCTCACCAATATTTGGGGAAAACAGAGCATAAAGCTGGAGGACCCAGTTTTCCCCAGGGCCCTGCCATCGCTGGCGTGCCGGTGGGGGTCTCCTGGCTGAGTCAGGATCGTCCCCCCCAGCTCCCGCTTCTCCTTCTGGAGGGTATTTAATACTGTAAAACAAAGCCTGGGGCTCTCACCTTCAGTCCTTCAGCACATCTCCTCAAAAGTTCAGAGTTTTTTGAAGAAAAAAATAACTTTGAGTACATCAGCTGGAGCATACACTTAAGGGCTTTGCTGAGCTGGAGGCTCACCCCCACATCACTAACAGGAGGGGCTCAACACGTGACCTCTGCTCCTGCACCCAAATAACAGCAGCATAATTAGGAAGGACAGCACTTTTTAGAGGAGGAAATGTCCAAAACCATTGCTAGGGGTCACAGACTTAGGAGGTGAAATGGGGGGGGAACTGGTCCAGGAGACCCTCCTATTAAAACTGCAGGAGCCCTGCGAGGGTGGCTTTTGGGGCTGCCAGCCAAGGCAGAAGACATGCGGGAGGATGAACAAGGATGGAAACAGCCTGGCCGCTGCTCTAGGCTATTGGCACAAAACCCGTCTCCTCCAGAGCCCGGAAACCCATCCCACGCCGAAATCTGTGTAACCCCCGCTCAGAAAAGCAGAAACAAAGGGGGCACCGGGGCACGCTCGGGCAGGGACGTCGGTGCTGCCCTCCGCCTCCTCGCCAGACAATGCCGGTGCGATCCCGACTCCAGCCGTGTCCCCGGGACGTGTGGATCTGTCACTCCTGGGATGGGAGAAAGGGGGGAGCCCGGCGGCACAGCTTCTGCAGGGCGACCTCCTCTCCCCGCAGAGGTTCACAGCCAGCTGGACAGACCAGGGGGGGATGCGGGAAAACTTGATATAATTTATCCAGACATTTTAAAAGCTTACAGCAAACGCCTCTGTATAAGGCTCTTCAGGAACTGAAGGCATTACGGAGAGATTGGAAACTCATTGGGAGACAGAAAATCAAGAGTAGGAATAAATATTTGATTTCCATCCTGCCCTGGCTCTCTGCAGGAAGTGGCGGCTGCTTCTCACCCATCTAGGGAGGAGGAAAGCAAGACGGGACCATTTATTTTTGGTAAGCTGAGCCTTTCAAGAGCTGCAAACCTGCAACAGGGCTTAAAAGGTGGAGGAGACAACAACTCAATGGCGTTGCTGGCTGGAAGGAGTAATTACAATGACTTACACATATTGCTTGCTTCTAAATTAACCAGGAGCACTCAGGAGAAGCCCTGCATCTCTCTGAGGGCAGCTGGTTGGAAAACACGTCACATGCAGAAGAGACGCAGAACAACAGTCACCCTTGGGGGGGGGGGGTTAAAGAAGGAAAATTTTAATGGTGCGAAGAAGGGGTAGGTGTGCTCAGCTGGGATGCTGCGTTGTGTCCGAATACCTGAGATGCGGAGGGGCAGGGGGGAAGAGGGAAGGAAATGGAGGAAACCCAAGAGGCAGGGACACCGTCGGGCTATGGCAGTTCGGCAGGGACTGGCACAAGAGGAGATGGCAGGGGAGGCAGGTGGATGGGATGGATACCCCCCCACATGGTCTCCTCTATCTCCCCGCCAAGGGGCAATTAACATGCTTCAAGGGGAAGAAAGGGCCTGCCATTTCCCTTCCTAATCCGCAGGACTCGCTGCTGCAAGGCTTTCCGCGGGCCAAGGGCTTAGCCAGACTCAACCCACTCCTCTGCCCCTGCAAAGGGCTTTGTCCTGCAGCAAAGACCAGGTCAAACATGGCAACGGGAAACCTTCAGGCCTGATGGCTATTAATTATCGGGTTTGAAAAGAAAAACGCTGCAATTCCTGAACCCCTCCAGCCCCTGCCTGGCTTTCCGGAGGGCACCACCCACCGTGCAGGCTCTGCCTCCCTGGGAACAGGGGCAGCCCTGGGACCCCCACCTCGGGGTGGGCTTCAGGGAGCTCCTGTGCTCCCCGACACCTGCAGCCTCAGCTTTGGGCTCACGGGACACGGCTCCCTGCGGCGTGTCAACCTCCCGGTCCCTTCAAACCAGGTCAACCCAGGCCATGCTTTGTCCCCCGGAGGTGACACTTCCGAAGCCCCCATTACCCGAGCTGCCCTAGCAATGGGGGGGCTGCCTTTAATTGCCTTCCTGCGCCTCTCCGTCCTGCCGCGAGCCTCCTCCGCTCCCTCCCCAGGAAGGCTCATTAAGACTCGTGCAGCACTTGCACGGGGAACGCGCCGTGCTTCCAGAGCATCTGGCACGGGAATGGCCCCCGCACGGCTGCTAGTGCTGCAGCAGCAGCAGTTACTAGAGGTAGTAGCTATGGGAGCACACGTGGAGCATCGCCTTGACCAGCAGACCAGGGGATCCGGCTGTCCCAAAGCAGGTTGCGCTCTCCTCTGGAGCAGAGGGCCGGGCTGCTTTTGGCTGCTGCCCGTTCCCCACACACCAGCATCCCCGTCTCTGCCTTCCCTCAGCTCAACGCAACATGGTGGGGCTCTGATCCCAATGAAACGTGGCTTCAGCTTCTCCACGGGGCCTCCTAAGGGCTCCTCCTGCCTCCAGAGAGCTTACCCACCCTGGGGCAGCTATGGGATGGACTTCAGCGTGCCCCAAGTCCCCAGCCTGGGCTCTCTGGTACTACCCAAGGCAGTGTGGAGCAGTGCCTAGCCCCTGGGCTGTGGCTGACAGCAATCTCGAGCCCCCCTGCTTTATCGCAGAGAGGAGAGGGGGCACAGCAGGGTCTGTGCCCACGGGGACGATGGGGAAGTCCCAAAACCTGGCCAGAAGCCAAGAAAAGTCTGTGGGTGCCCTCCACCTGATGAAGAGCCAGCCTGCTGTCCGGTCTCCTCCTACCATCAACAATGGAGATGGCTAAAAGCAAGCATGGGGCAGTATGTATATTATATATCTCCATATTTTGCAGTCAGCGGTTACATTTCTGTTTCTTAGCTAAGCAGTACAACACAATCTAACATCAGGTGGCAAACGGCACTTCTTTGTTTTAACGCATTTCACCACGGCTGCCAAAGGCAAAAGGCTGAAACGGTTTCCATCTGTGATCAGTGGCAGATAAGAAAGGACCAGCCAGAGTACAACAACGATTACAGCTCCTTACAGATCCAGAGGGGCGAATCAGACCCTTGCTCTGGACTCGTCTTCACCTACAGACAGGCACCTTGTCACTCAATATGGAAACTAAAGACCAGGTGATGTGAAGCCAGCCGTGTATCTGCCTTTTGCACTGCACTAGCAGCTAAGGGACTGGTACATGTTTGCTGTGTTGGCCCAACAAGGCTTTGACCAACTTGCGGTGCTGTAGAGAGGCAGCCCGTGGAAACCCTGCACTTGAGGGTCCAGAAAAGAACTGCCCATATTTTGCTAAGCCATAGTGGACGGGGACAGGCGAGCGGGATGCTCTGCTTCCTCAGGAGGTATCTCTACCTTGCAGCCCCGCTGCATCACCCACCACAATCACAAAAACCACGGCATTCCTATCTTTGGGCCCTCTGCAGTTGGGGGTTTGGCCATTTTTCCTTAGCTTTTCACCTAGGAGCTGCTGATGAATAATCCTTACAACCAGTCCCAGCACTTCCTGAGGGAAACACTCTCTGGGGACACATTGATCAAAACCAAAGTACATTTAATTGAACCCAGAATCACATACACATGCGCGCTCCCTCCCGCCTCCACACACACACGAACAGAGGCATACGCACACAAACACACCAGCTCGCGCCGACTTGCTGCTTAGTAGCAAAAGTGGGTGAACTACATAGGGATTAAAGCATTAAAAAAACCACAGCAAGAATACGATGCTTGAAAGCGCTGTGTCCCCAGAGAGATTAGAGTAGCTGCCTGGAGATAAAGTAATGATGATGGAAAGATCTTCTTCCTCACAGAGATTCTATTCCTAATTATCTCCTCTGCAAAAAAAAAAAAAAAAAAGATGATCTCCCAGCTTTTATCTGTCTCTTGACAGATTTTAGCTCTGCGCCTGCCCTGTTGCAAGAGGCTGATGCTTGCTGAAAGGAGAAGAAATCAGCGCAGGAGGTAGGAGCCGTAGGAGAACGAGGGGACAGGAGGCAGTGCTTCATTTCTGTCACCACCGGCAGCAAAGGCAAAGGGAAAGATGAATGATCACTGCAGCGTTGTCTTTCTGAGCCGAGAGCCGGCTCTGCTGCCTCCACCGCTGCTTTGTCAGCCAAACGACAACCAGGAGGTCTGATTGACTGTTACACCAGCAAAAGAGACAACAAGATGTCTTCCCTATGGTTATAGGGCAGAGGGGGGTGCTTGGAAATTATGGTGAGGGAAGAGGACTTCTTCACGAGCTGGCAGGGGCAGGAGAGTGCCCAGCTTGTTCCTCCCCCACTCTTTTCCTTCTCAGAGAGCTAGAAAGCAATTATTCTTTCAGCAGACAGCCAGCAATGAGGACGTTTCAGACATACACCAGCCAAAAGACCGCATGAAAGATCAGGCCCACGAGCCACCCTGCAAGAAAAGCGAAGGGCCCCAATGGAAACCCAGGCATCATGCGCAGCAACTAGGGCTTTGCTCAGGAGAAGTCTTTCCCCTCGGTATTATCCTGGAGCTTGCTGCTTCTCCACCTGTATTAATTTCAGACGAATACAATCGTAGACCCCCAGGAAACTGTTTAAGCCCTGGTTTAAAGGCAATCAGTGTTTGGCTAGCAGGATGCAGAGACAACACAGGTTTCCCAGAGAGCCGAGAGTCAAGGAAAACCTCAAAGCAAACAGACATTACAAATATAAAGGCCATGGAAGGTGGGAGGGGGTCATTGAGCTCAGTGGGGATGGGGAGCTAGCGTTATAGGAGCTGTTTGCAAACTCACGACCCATCCTCACAGACTTTCTCCTTCTTTCCAGTTGCACCAACATGCAAACATGAGCGGTTGCCTCTCCCATACAATGAAAACAGATCTAAAAAAAAAAAAACCTGAATTGCCCCAAACCGCTTCAATATTTATCCTCGCTGTTTAACCCAAAAGGTAGAACGAGGCCCCAAAAGGGTTTTAAGCCAGAAAAATACCGAGTCTCCAGATACAAAGCGGTTCGGCTGCAGCTCAGAGCCCGTCCCTGCAGCCTGCCCAGCCGAAACCCACCCCGCCACCGTCAGATGGAAAGGGCAGGAAGGCCGGGATCCTCCTGGAACCCCCTTTTCCAAGCCCAGGCCGGCGGGAGGGACACCCTTCCCTCCCAGCAGCTCCCGACCCAGCCCTGAGGGCGTCCCACCGAGGGGAAGGGCACAGGCCCGGGCCTGGCTCTCACGGGGGCACAGCTGCGGCTCCTACGGGCCTTTCCCGCTCGCCACGGCGGGGTTGTTTAACGAGGGACCCCCCCCCAACCCCGGCGATCCCCTTCTCCTGTCAGGGACACCGGGCCCGGGTTGGCGGCGGGGGAGGTCGGCGAAGAACAGGCACCCCACGGCCACCCTAACCTCCACCGCCCGCCTAAGCCCCCTGGAGGTAGCCGACAAGGCAGTCCACCAATCAGAAGCGCCGGGCTGCGCTCTCACATCCAATGGACGGTGAGGTGGGTGGGACTTCCTGAGCCGGTTGCTATGACAAGCACGGCTCTTCCTTAGCAACCGGCGCTGGGGCGGCGGTGCGGGCCGCGGCAGCGGCGCAGGTGAGGCGGCGGCGGCGCCGCCGCCGCCGGAGCCCCCTTGTCCCTTTCCCCTTGCTCCGCTCAGGGCCGTCTTCCCGAGCCTGCTTGCCCTTCCTTTCCTTCCCTCCCTGGCGGCGGGCCGGCCTGAGGGGGCCGCTTCGGGCGTGCGGCCCGCTCGGACCGTTTTCCACCACCGCCGGTGCCCGGTGGTTCCGATCTCTGTTCCCCCACCCTACCTCCGGTCGCCGCCGGGGTTGTGGTGTGTCTTTCCGGACTCACGGCTGGCGGGCTGCTCCCAGACTGTCTCCCTGCCCTGTCTTTTTAACCAACGCAGCCGTCCGTCGGTGGCTTCTCCCCGGGGAAACGGCCGCCGGCCCGTGGGGCAGCCCCCGGTGGCCTGCCTTGGTCCCACGGTCCCTTGTGCGAGAGCCGGTAGTCTGTCAGAGTTAGTGCTTTAGCCAGCAACTCTACGTGCTTGGCATAAACACTTGGTCCGTGTTGCCTGACGCCGTGTTTGTTTTGTTTTCCCTTTAATATGGGATCACCCTTGCTTCCCCTGGGTAGGAGAGGAAGGTGCTTTGTTCTGGATAAGAGAAGCAGGGGGAAGACCACGGTGAAACGTTCTGAATCTGCCAGTCAGACAGTGCTGTGCCTCTGCATTGCCCAGCTAGAGGCTGGTTGGTCATTAGGCCCAGAGGTACGGTCCGGCGTTTTCCCATACGGTCCTCACCAGCTGACAAATACTTGGGGACATGAGGAGCAAGTGCACAAACCAGACCAAGATGTTCCTGTTAAATATTTCTGTCCAGACATGGATGCTGTTTCTGTTCCTAAAATACTCGTACCCTTCGCTTGTCATGCGCAGTTTGAAACCCTCACAGATAATACTGTTCTGGGAAAATCCTTTCAGAATTAATCGATAGACATAAGGGCTGATGTATTGTTCTCCCCTCCCTTGTCGGAAGCTGTACCCTGACTCGGCTCTTCCCTCAAGCTCGACTGGTGCTTCTGGGAAAGGCTCTGGAAGCGTTTATGGAAGACGATACATTTTTAAAATTTGTTTGCATTAATGGTCTGTAAGATAACTCTCTAAGTGCGTGGCATGTGAAGATGGTACTGAGAAGCAGTAAGTAACTGGCATGGGATGATTTTCTCGTAATAGTTTTATTTGCCTTCCATTTTAATTCAAAGCTTTCTTTCTCTTTCCTGTATTTGTTGTTGTTTAAACAGTGTCCTCTGGGCCGAGAAGTTTCCCTTCCTGCTGAAGCTGCTCTGCCTGTGTTCACAGAGCCGTGTTCCTCTCAGCTGCCTGAGCTGTCTGCACTGCAGCACCTTGCTGAGCTCTGGGCAGCCCCTCTGCCCCTTCCTGGGGTCACTGTGGAAGGGCCATGGCAGACACCGGGGAGGGGAAAAAGGAGGAGGCTGATTATAAAAGACTTCACAGCTTTCCACTGATTAGGGTAAGAAAAGGCATGGATTATGCATGTTACAGATACGAAATTCTACCTTCATTCTTACCAACCTTCCACGTTAGAATTTGTCCCACTGAGTAGTTGCTCTGAGAACGTGTGTACTGATGGTCCCGTGGAAGGATCCCAGTCATCGCTGCTGCTTTCTCCCTGTCCTTGGCCTCTGTCATGTATTAGCACTGTTGTTCCCCACATCAGCCAGGGGAAGACTGGGGCAAAGCAGTCTGTCTAATAGACTGAACGTGCTGCTTTGGAGCCCTCTCCTGTGTTCTGGATGCAGCTTGCTTTTTTTCCTAGAGGAGCTGGTATTAAAGATCTTGCTAGCCAGCCTGATAGCAGAAGAGGAAGAAAAGGCTGTGTAATTTAGACTTCTTTGTTATACTTATAGCAGTAATTAAGGACTGTGGGTGGAGCAGTAGTAACATGCTTTCCCTTCATTTTATAACAGAAAAACTGACAAGTGTATTTATCTCCTCCTTTAAGCTGTGCTTACTTAGTGCTAGTCTTAGTGTTAGGTAGAGAAGCACTCTGCATTGGCTGGGACAAAGGAATGAAGGGGTCAGTTGTAATGCAGTAAGCCATTTTCATATTTACTGTTCTCTGAAACAGTGGAAATGCTTGGCGTACGGACAAGCCCCTGTTGCTGGTGTTGCTTCCCACCTTGAAGCAAGCATTAACGGGGACTAGCTGCCTTTTGCCCACACCCAGCAGCCTAGGTCCCTGCTATAGCCTGCGCAAAAGGGCTACTTACTGTTGTCTTGTGCCTAGCTCTTATTTTTCTGCTTAGTTCTTCTTGTTTGTTTGCTCTTTCCAGCACACAGACATGCCGGAGGAGATGCGTGTAGAGGCCATGGAGCTGTGTGTCACAGCATGTGAGAAATACGCCACCAACAACGAGGTACTAGACAAATCCCAAAATGGGCAGCCTTCAGTTGCTGGGGCTCAGGGTACCTGCAGGAGCAGGGCTAAGGGTGCAGGACAGTGTGGTGTCAGATCCTGACATCCTATTACTCTCTTTCTGCACTGAGCAAGGGTAGAAGAAGGCAAAGAGCTTGGCTGGATCTCCGATTCGGTTCCCTTTGTCAGCAAGATCCATAATAGCACTTTGCTTTCCTGCAGGAAGCAGAGATTAGTAGCGATGCTGCCTCCCAAACCTTACCTCCTTCCTGATCCTGCCTTGCCTGTGGCATGCTTCCACTCTGCTCATAAAATGCCCTGTGTCCTGAGGGCTTGGTTCAGAACTGTGTGGAGACAGGCCCTTCCTGTCTGTTCTTCAGCGTTGAGCAAGGCCATCCCCATCGAGGTGGGGAAGAGACTTTTGTTTTGGGGATGAGTACATGAAAGTCTTTGAACCTTTAGGTACAGTCTGTTAAGTCTTCCTTTTTGGCTTTCAGCCTTCTGAATGAAATTACGAGACTGTGTAAATGGGCGGTGATGCAGAAGTTACGGTCTTTGGAAAGGTTGCCTTTTCCTTTGAGAACGAATAATAAAGGAAAATGCACCTTGCTCCATGGGCAGGGCACAGACTGCTTGTTGCCAGAGCAGTTTTGTGTTGGAGCAAGGTAAAGCTACAAAGCCAGAGATTCCTTCTGTCCCATCCTGCCTGAGACACCACATGTCACTTCAAAATCTTCCTCTCTCCTTTTTTTAGATCAAGCAGTGTGTGATCTGAGAGGAGCGAGCCTTTTAAAAGTCAGCCTAGTTTCAGTGGTTTGGTAATTAGCTGGAGGAAAAAGAAAGAAATGGACTCCTGTAAAAACAGCTGCAGCTTAGTGACCTGAATCTCCTCTCATGCTCACTGCACCCAGCGTAACTCTATCAGCATCTAAACCAGAACTCTTGCTTCAGACTGTGTGAGTGAGAGAAGTGATTGCTAGATGCAGTTCTTTAATTTCTCCTAGCTGCTGTGTCAGAGGCTGCTGAAAACAGATACCTGTTTTACCCTTGGGTGTAGCTCTGGGGAGCTCCCAGTTCCTGCAGTGCAGCTGCTATACCTGTTGCCCATTGCTTGAGTAGTCTGTTAAAGGGAGAAGATGACTAGGGGGATGTTTGCATAAAAAACTCACTGCTTGCTCTGTCTCACCCTACACTTTCCTCCTTAACATTCTCCAGAGCGCTGCCAAGATGATCAAAGAGATGATGGACAAGAAATTTGGGTCCTCCTGGCATGTGGTGATTGGGGAAGGTTTTGGCTTTGAGATCACTCACGAGGTGAAGAATCTGCTGTACATGTTCTTTGGTGGCAGCCTGGCCGTGTGTGTCTGGAAGTGCTCCTGACATCTGGCTGGGTCCCAGACTCGCTCCATACAAGAGATTTCTTCCTTCTCTTGACAGGTTTTGTACAATCTGGAGGTGGGGCTTTATTTTTAATAGTTAAACGTCAAGATTTTTTTTTCATACTGACGTAACAGTTCCGTGGGATACATATACTTGGTGCGTGTGTGTGTATAAACTTGCTAAGCTGTCCTGTCCTTGCTCGTGGGATTTCTCATCTGTCTGTGGCTCTTTCCTTGGTGTTTGAGCTGAAGCAGGAAGGAGGTGGGGAATAGGTAATCTCACGACACACTGCAGAGCCATACAGCAGTGCTAGGAGGGGGAAGCAAAAGAGAAAAGGTGCTATCTAGCCCTACGGGTTTTTTTAGCTCCCATTTGTTCCACATCGTGTCCTCTCTTCTCTCCCATCCCCACTACCATGTGGTATGGCTCTGACCAGCACCTGTCTCTCCTCTCTCCGAATGCTGAGAATACCTTCTTCCCCTTTCTAAGATGTCCAAACAGAACTGGCAGTGCCAATGGTCTCCCTTTGGGCTGCCTGTGGAGGTGTTAGCCATGGGAAAGCAGACTCGGCTTGCCCTTCCCCTCTTCTTTTGGGAGGGCACAACAGCTGAGCTGTCTGGGTGTAGGAGGTTGCTATGCAAACTGCCCCCTCCTTTCTCACCCACTGCACGCTGAGATAGCATGAAAACACAGGCGGCTGACGACGCCTGCAGAGTGGGTGAGAACTCTTCATAAGGCTCAAATGCCTCCCTGTCAGTTCTTGGGGGTGTTGCAAGTGCTGTGTACTTTCAGCATCTTGTTTGGAGGCTGGTAGAGGAAGGAGGCTCCATGTGAGATATCACTTGGTCATCGGAAACCTAATGTCTTTTTGGACTTGCGTTCTTTTAGCCCATTTCATTTTTTTTAAAGCTGTCAATGTTGAAGGATGGAATGAACGTAATTGTATGTTACGTATATGGCTTATTTATATAAATCTGGGGAACTGTTTTTACAATAAAAATTTAGTAAAATGTTCTTTTCTGTGTATGTTCTAAAATGAAAATCCCAAAGTGGAGGGCAAGAAGGAAAGGTAGTTCAGGAAACATGGAAGTAAGCAAGCAATGATGTAGCTTAGGTGGAGGACAGTGACAAGTCTCCATCCCGCATATTTCCTGGGTGACTTGTCGGTACCAGAGACACGCTGTCACCCCTCCCGTTCAATTCCTTTCACCAGTGCAAGCCGTGGTGCTGAGGAAGGTTACCAGGCCCCCAGAGCTGTCTAAGCAGTAGCAGCAAGGGAGTGTACCTGTGTCCTCTGCCCAGCCAGCATGCCTCTGCTCTGACCTTCGGGGTCTTGTATTTGTGGCTTCCTTGATGTTCAGACTTCCTTCTCGGAATGTTGCTAGCAGTACCATTGGCACCTCGTCTTTTATGAGAGGCCACACTCTAGCCCATAGTTCAGTTCCGAAGGACCTTTCTGCATTAGTGCCTGTGTTGGATCAAACTGGTGGAGGGTCTTCCAATTCCTTTTGTTCCTTCTGTGAACCTCAGTGTGATGCTAGAGATGTCCTTCCTCCGTTTCATCATGTCAGGAGCTCTTCTACAAGCCAGGAATTAGAGTAATATGAAGACAGCTAGAAATTATTTCAAATTTGGACCACCTGTGCTGGCTGGGCCCGACATGCTCTCACATAATTCCTTATTGATGAGGTGGAAGGGAATGGTGGCAGGGGGACGACACATAACTGGTATCATAAGGTAGCTGGTACCATGTGAGGTGGACCACAGCAGCAGGATCGCTGTGCAGTGTAGAAGAGTCCAAATCCTTTGAGCTGTCTTTTGGTGTGGTTAATCTGTCTCGCTCCAGCTGGCTGCCTTTACATGAAGATAGATAGCACTGTTGACTGGCGCTTCCTGCAGCTGGCAGGTGGAAAAGATTATTTTCTCTTCCACAACTTTGTCTCCTCTAGGTTCAGAGGAAAAGGTAAAACCAGCGTCTTTGGAATGCCCTGCATTGGAGCACGATGATACCCTTCAGACATACCACAGCCACTTTAATCGTGCCTCTTTCACACTAATGAATAATTAACTGCTCTGTGCGTGTGCACAGACACGCTGGTCATGGGCATCTCTGCAGGGTCGTGGTGACCCGCAGATGATCGCAGGAAGCTGCTTACCTCAGCACACAATCTTTCGGCCTTGCTGCCAGTTTGTTATCTCTTTGGCCACCAGCTGACCAAAGCTGATGTCTCTGTGACCTGCATCGGCAATAAGCGAACGTTGACCGCTCCTCAGCCTTCTCGAAGCATGGGCGTGCAAACAGATTGAGGTGAGCTAGGTGTGAATTTGCAGCAAGTCAGCTCCCACACTGTAACTCCCCCAAGGTAAGTGCAAGGTGGCTCACAGGAGAGCAGCAGGCTATTTTTGTTTCCAAGGCTAACAGCTTTCCCACAAGAAGTTACCACAAAGAAGCCAACCTGTCTTTGCTGGTTTGCGTGCCCATCATCGGCGCTGTACGCGAAAGCACACACCTCAGCTTCCCAAAATTCAGCTGTGCGTGTCAAGGCCCCTGCTCTGAGGCAAGTGTTCAGTTTTCAGACCCGTTGCCAGTTGAGCCATGCTGCGCTGGCCCCTGTGTGTTAGAAGACTTTTGCCCTCCTTTTGCTGTGGAACTGGCACATTTTGGGGCACGCCTGTAATTTTCAGGCGAGTACAGTTTATGGATCAGAGATGGTCCCTTGTCCTGTGTTTTCCCACAAAAGAGACCCCTCTGTGACTGATGCTTTGGAGCTTCTAGGGCCTATCTGCTTTTGACTATAAAACTGCAGTCCCTTGCTGAAGGATTTTACCTTACAAATTTTCAGCAGAAAGCTGGGGAAGTTGGCAACAGGTGGCTTGCTATTGCATTCTCCTCTCCCTCTCATTTCTTGCCCCCTGCCTATTGCTGCCATTACCCATCAAAGCATCAGGCTGAATCAGATGTAGAAAAGGAGATGAAAAACACAGGGTGATGCATCGGTGCCAGCCGAAATGACCCTTTCTATCCGCTCGTCCCAGAAAGCTGCGATAGCAGCTCAGAGGGCTGCACTTCATGATTTCATCCCTCCCCGCGGAGGGGAGGTGGGCAACATCATTATCAGCTGCCTGGGAGTCCTGACTTGGTGCCAGCAGTGGAAATGTCCTCGGATGTACTCCTCCTCTGCCCCAAGGGTGACTCAAACCTGCTGGGAAGTGGGGAAGGCGCTGGGAAGATGGAGGAAGAGCTGGAGGAGGGGGGAGATGGGAAGAAAGAGGTGCAAACTCAGCCGCTTCCCCTGCGATGATGTCATGGCAACAAGGTATGTCGACATGCTGTCAGGCGACTGGGGCAGGCTTTGAAGCTCTCCGGCTCTTCCCCGTTGCTGCAGGCTTGTGTCTGACTCGCTGAAAAAATCCTTCAGTTAATATTTAATGCCGGCGTTGAAGTGCTAAGGGTGGCAAGCGCCCCAGCTAATCCCCCTGCCTCCACTTTCTGACGGGATGCTAAATCGGGGCCGGGGGTAGGATTGCAAGATCCCCTAGCCCAGGGATGGGACCCTCGGTCAGTAGGGTGGCTTCAGCCCATAGGGTCCCTGTCCCCGTCTGGCTCTAGGGCTTGGGAGGGAGGTCTCTATCCCCTCAGTCCAGTTTGGAGCTGGTTTGGAGCACTGGAAGAAGGGGTATTCTCACTCTCCCATCAGTCTCCCAGGGCTGGCTCTGGAATAAAGAAATCTGTGGCCCTGCTTTGGGAGCCGAGCCCAGCTCCTTTGATGCGAGCAGTTAGCACATGGTTTTTGTTGGTGGGTTTTTTTTTTTTTTCCTAAGCAATGACCTAACGATCCCGTGTTCCAGCTACAGCCCCTCCTAGGCGCCTTCTTTCCAAACCATACGTCCGGACTGGATCCAGCAAACCTCCCGGAGCAAGACGCCGTGTTCCCTTCCCTGGGGAAGCCATCTGCTCCCCTCCGCCCGACTCCTTCTGCAGGGCTTCGAGCTCGCCAGCCGGCTTGGAAAGCTCTCCTCCTCCTCCTCCTCCTCCTCCTCCCCTTCGCCCCGGCTCCCATCGGCCATCTTGTTAGCGCAAGACACCGGGAAGGGAACGCAGGGCTGGCTGAATCTGGGGCGGCTGATGGTGTCAGCCGGAGGCGGTTTCCAGGCAACTGTCGCGCCGTGGGACACGACGAGCCGGGAACACCGGGAACACCGTGTTCTCGCCGCACCGACTGGGAGGGGGCCGAGCCCGACACGGACGGAGCCGGCATGGGACGGTGCGGAGAGGGCAGCGCGAGCAAGAGGGTAGCGCAGGGACGGCAGCAGAAGAGGGAGGGGGTCTCCAGCATACCCCCTCCTGCTCGCTGCTCATCGTACCCTCCCTGGCTTGGAGCGAGGATGTCCAAGCTGGCTGCTGGTACATCATGCAGCGAGGAAGGACTGTGTGATGTATGGGATTTCACGTGCCCTCTTCATCCTTTGGGAAATCGAAAAGAGGAAAAACATCGCTCCGGACTCTGTACCCAAGCCCCCAGGCTTGTTGCGGGTGATCCCGTGCTTCTCCGTCCCTTAATAAATCCAAAGCTCCCTCCCTACGAGTCACCAACACAGTTCTGTGTCCCTGGCTGTCACTGGAAAAGGGAATTTCTTGTAAAAATGGGCTGCCCTTCCCTTCCGCAAGCTGCCAGTCCTCCCCAGCGCTCGATGGGTCCCACTGCCCCTCTCTCCTGATGCTAGAGGCAGCATCCCCGCTCCTGCCTGCCTGCCTCCCCTGCCTGCTTCAGAAGCCCTGGGAGCATCCCTGCCCGTGAACCTCACCTGCCTGGCAGCCCTTCCTTAACACTGCCAGCCCAGCTTTTCCCCTCCCAGCGATGCTGATACCCGCATCCCCTGCATTTTACCTAATTTGAGTGTTTTTTGAAAGGGGGTTTAGTACAAGTGATTTTGAATAGGTGGGGGAGGGTGATAAAACTGCTGTGGCTGAGCAGCAGGAGAAAAACTCTTCTGGATTACGAGTGTGTGGATATGATGGACACGGGGAATGGGCAGGGTGGGTGCTGCAGAGGGGCAGAACTGCTTTAATGCCCTGTATACCAAGAAATGTTCTGCAGCCCCGTGCGGGTGACAGCACGGAGGGACAGGATGGTGTGGGGGGTTATCTGCAGCCATCGCTGTCCCCGAGCCAGCCTTGCGGCTATTGATTTGGAACTTGCCCTGTTCACGCTAACCTTGGCGGTACCAACTCGCCCTTTATCAGTGCTGATAAACCCCACCGCAACCTCCCGCTGCCGGCCTGGTGGCATCACCCCGCGAGGTGCCGCGGTGACAGATCTTTCCTACGACTCTGCCCTCGCACCGGTTGCTCTTTTTCTGCGATGCTCTAAATCCGGGACGCCTCGCTCCTATTTTTGCACAGAGACTGTGGCCGCACGGACTCTCTTTTAGCCCCGGGTGGGTGCCCACCCCTTGCTGAGCATCTCGGGTGAGGAAGGATGCGGCACCGGCTGCAATCGCTTTTCCAAAGGAAATTTAAAGTCAGCCTCCTCTTCCTCCTGCTCTTGGCCCTCCTGGTACACCTGGCGATGGATTTGGCTCTCCCCGCAGCCCGCGGGCCCTGCAGCTGCGATGCAAAAGCACCGAAAGCCTCGGGCGTCCCTTCAGGCAACCCTGTGCTGACTGGCCCCAAAAAGCTGAGCCTGCGAATCCTTCAGGATTTCAGCGGCAGCAATGGCTCCTTGGAGAAAGGCTCCCAGCTGCAAGGAGCGAGGCCGCAAGCAAGGGATGGAAAGCTGGGGGTCCGGCACGAGCGCGGAGAGGGAAATGCGGGGCGGACCGAGGGATCAAAGCTGGCAGCGCTCTTCGAGCATCCTCTTTACAACATCCCCATGCCGGAGGTGACAGAGAAAGACAAGCTGTTTGTCGTCAACCCCATGGAGAAATTCAGCCTGCGCAGCAGCGGGAGTGACGAATGGTGAGGAGTGAGCTCAGGCCCGGCCTGTTTTTGGGGGATACTTGGGTTTGAGGGGACAAGCAGCAGGGAGAATACCCGTCGTTTCCTTGCGTAAACCAGCGTCCCACCCTGGTGGGGCCCCAGCTGCTGAGCACGCTCTTCTTGTGCCTCAAGTCCTCTCTTAGCTCTGAATTTCTGGGCTGCTACCTGGGAGCCTGTAGCACACGGTGACGCCAAAGGAGACTCTTGAATTATTCATAGTATTATGTAGGGTATCTTTTAGGTCATCTCCTCGTCTCCTTCTCTTCCCCAATGCAGACTCTAGCCTTTGGTCTCTCTCTATATATTTGAGGAAGTCCCCACTCCAGATTTCTAACCGGTTTTATCTCCCTCTTCTGACATGTTGGAGATGCAAAGCCCGCAATGTAGGTTACCTTTAACTGTGAGACCGTTCCCGTCCTGCATTTCGCAGGACATCGCCTGACCTCTTTAGGCTTGGCCGTATGGTGAGCTCACCGCTGCCGGCTGCCTATTTTTATCACTGGACTACTAACCTCTAATTAGGAGGGAAGATATTAAAAGCTTTAGCGTCAATAACACGTAGCAGCTTCCTTATGGAAAGCACACCTTCCAAACGTGGTGGCTGCTAAAACTGGGAGAGAATAAAAGCTGGTTTAAGAGCTGGTTTCCACAAATGGGCATTTGCCTTGTCTCTGAGGACCACCTCACCTACGGATAATCACGGGAGATGGGTCTGGTTTGATGAAATTGGGGCACAGTCTGCATTTTCCTAGAGAGAGAGACGTGAATTTGGGTTATAGATGCCCTGGACCAGACTGGCCCATTGCAGTGCAGGTGGGTGCTGGTGCAGAAGCGGGGGCAGATAGCCCCAGGAGCCCACCTTGAATGCCAGCAAACTGCAGATTCGCAAGAGGCACAGAGACAGGGATAGTGCTAACCCAAACTTATCTCCCTGGGGAAACCAGGGGTGGGTGATAAACCCATCTGAGGGGAACTGGACTTTGAGGGTGAGAGTTCAGGTCGGTGCTGGGGATGGCTGGGAAGCCCCAGCTCCTCCACCCCTGTTTTACGGATGTGTGTGTGTCCTCAGCGAGCATGGGGGGGGGGGGGCAGCTGTAGCCGGCTGTATTCCCAGGAGCTAATCCCTTGGGGAAAAACAATGAGATGAGCTGCTCCGGCAGGGAAATAAAGGCACGGATGAGAGGAGCAGGATCAGCCCAGGGATTTTCCGCGTGGGATGCGGGGGAAGACACTGAGCCCCCTCCGGCTGTGCTGGCGGGTCTTCCCGGCCACCAGCCACGGGTGGGATCTGCCCAAGTGCCAGGAGCCCGAAGGAGGGTGCATGGGGCAGGGCGTTTTGCCACCATCCAGGGCTTGCGCTGGGCTTTGCCCCCACCTCACCCTCCATGCGCCGGCTCCCAGGAAGGGCCTGGGGACACCGGATCCGTCCCGTCCCAACTAAACGCTGTCATTATTGTTGGGGTGGCGGTGGCTGTCGGGCTGCAGGGTCAGCAGCAGTAAAGCCGAGACGGTCCTCCCGACAGGGAAGACGGCCTACGATACCTACCCTACCTGGCTCAAATTCCACGTCGGCATCAACCGCTACGAGCTGTACCCCCGCTGGGACCCCCTGATGCCCACCCTCCTCCGGGACTTGGCCACGCAGAGGATCGTCAGCTCAGGTACCACCTCCCTGCCTGCACCCCTGCCCGCAGCCCTGCCCTGCTTCCTGCTGCCCACCTCCCTCATCCCCCTGTGCCCTCTTTCAGTCCAGAAGTCCGGCGGGACCCAGCTCAAGCTCATCATGACGTTCCCGAATTACGGGCAGGCCCTCTTCAAGCCCATGAAGTGAGTAGAGCCGGGGGGGACAACCCCATAGCCCACCTGCATGGTCCCATTAGGTGGTGAGGAGTGGCCGGAGGAGACCGCGGAGGGAGAAATGGCGAAATGCTTCGTGCGCTGCCTCGCTTCAGCCCCCCTAACCCCAAAATTGAGGCGAGCGGGGTGGTCCCCTTCCCCTCGCCTTCCTTGATGGTGCTTGCGGCAGACTGGGCGCAGCTTGTGATGGGGTAGTGACCTCCAGTGGTGGAAAGAAGAAGATGGTCCCTGAGGACCATCCAGGACCCTCCAGTCCATGAAGACTTCCCAGCCCTTGGGTTGGGAGCAGGGGGTGCGTGGCGGCCTGGCTGGGGGTTTGGGGCCACACCACCCATCAGGGAGCAACTGGAGGAGACTGGGTCTGGCTGTGTCTCCAGTGGCACCAGGGACACAAGGTGAGGGGTGGTTTGGAGCCAAGCCCACGCTTGGGGTGACTCCATCCATGGCCATCACCCCCAACCCTCACCTCTCCTCCCAGGCAGACCCGGGACCAGGAGACCCCCATCGACTTCTTCTACTTCTCGGACTTTGAGCGGCACAACGCGGAGATTGCAGCCTTCCACCTGGACAGGTGAGCGCAAGCTTTGCATCCAACTCTGCCCTCTCGTGACAGCAAAGCGGCAGAGAAAGCGCTCCTTCGTCCCACCTCTTCCTCCCCGTTGCAAGGGATACCTGCGTCTCGCAGCGGTTTTAATAACTTGCTGTGAAAATCAGCCGGGGTCAGCAAGAAAATGGTTCCAGGTTCTGTGTTTCAGGATCCTGGATTTCCGGCGAATCCCCCCAGTTTCTGGCCGTTTGGTCAATATAACGAAGGAGATTCGTGACATCACCACCGACAAGAAACTGGCCAAGACTTTCTTCATCTCCCCAGGTGAGCTTTCATGCCGTCCATCCTCTCCGGCGGCCACCGACACGGAACTCACCTGGAGCCAGCTGCTCCTGCCCCGGTTCCCCCTTGCACCGGGGCAAACCGTCCCTTTGGGGACAACTCCAGCTCCCACCAGGGCTCTGCTCCTCAAGGCCCTTCCTTGCCATTGCTTTGCTGGTGGCACGTGGCCACGGCACACGGAGCATCCTCACCTGGGGGGGGGTTGTAGCACAGCCTCACCCTGCATGGGAGTAGCAAAGCCCATTGCCTCCCCGCTCTTCGTCAACCTTTGCTTTGTCCCCACGGCCAGCGGGCAACGTCTGCTTCTACGGGGAGTGCTCCTACTACTGCTCCACCGAGCACGCCCTCTGCGGCAAGCCGGACCGGCTGGAGGGCTCCGTGGCCGCCCTGCTGCCCGACAAGACTTTGGCCAAGCGCCGTTCCTGGCGCAGCCCTTGGCGTCGCTCCTACCACAAGAGCAAGAAGGCTGAGTGAGCCGGGGCACGGGGCGGGGGGGGGGGCATGGGGCAGCAGAGCTGTGGGATGGGAGGGGGCCGCCCCACGGCCGCTCTTATGGCCCTGTCCGTCCCCCCCTCTCCCCGACCTCTGCTCGCAGGTGGGAGCTGAACCCCAACTACTGCGCTCAGGTGCGAGAAACGCCGCCCTACGACAGGGGCCATCGCCTCCTCGACCTCATCGACATGACGGTCCTCGATTTCCTCATGGGTGAGCCCCGCCGTGCCGGCGCTGGGGGCCGCGGGGGTCCCTAGGGACCGGGAAACCCAAACGGCTCCATGTCCCGCGGTACGGCGCCCTGCCAGGTTTGTTGGCCAAACTATTGCTCAACCTGCAGAGAGCTGAGCTCTTACCCAAAAACGAGGGCAAAGGGCTGTGCTGTTAGGGCGCATCCCAGGCAGAAGACGAAGGATGAGAGATGCCAGGGAGGAGATCCCAGCTGAACACCCCGGGCACGGGAAGCGCTTGCCGGCAAGCTCCCACGTGCAGCTCCTGGGGAGCCGGGGCCGGCGGTGATGCTCCCCAGGGCCCAGGCCACCTCTCCCGTCCCTGGGGCTGCTCCTTCCTCCCTGCACTGTCTGTCCCCCCCCGCCATCATATCTGACTTGGAGAGCTTCCCATCTCCTCGTCCCCGGCCACCCAGCCGTGCCTTTGCCATTACTTCTGCTCCATTTGCCGCTGTTGTCCCTCCACGGGGCTGCCGGGATGAGAAGGGGCCTGGAGGCCCTGGGGGCTCCGCTCGGGTCCCCCCCCCCACGGCCATGGCCACCAAATGGGCACCTTACAGGTGGCCCCAGCCCTTTTCCCCAGCCTCTGGGTTTTGGTCTCGCACCAGGAGGGTGCTCCGTGTCCCTGCTCCCACCTCCCAACCCACCACCCGATGGCAAATTTATTGCCCCGCCGCAGGCAACATGGACCGGCACCACTACGAGACCTTCGAGAAATTTGGGAACGACACTTTCCTGCTCCACCTGGACAACGGCCGTGGGTAAAGCGGGGTGGGTGCGGGGGGAAGCGATCCCAGCAAAGGGATGAGGGGGAGACCACGGGTCTTGCCGAAACGTGCCCCACGTGGGGCGATACCACCCCGACACCCACCGGCGGGCTTCTCCCCGCCCCCTCCCCAGCTTTGGCACGCACTCGCGCGACGAACCGTCCATCCTGGCCCCGCTCCGGCAATGCTGCAGGTAAGGGCTTCCCATCGCCCATCCCGGAGCTGCCGTCCGGCGAGAGGCTCACCGCGTTGAGACCTCTCCTTCCTCATCTTCGACAGCATCAAGAAGTCGACCTACCTGCGGCTACAGCTGCTGGCCACCCAACCCTACCGCCTGAGCGACCTGCTGCGGGAGGCACTGGCCACCGACCCCCTGGCACCCATCCTGACCGAGCCCCACCTGCGGGCGCTGGACCGTCGCCTGGGGAAGGTGCTGGCGACGGTGGGACGCTGCCTGGCTGGGGCGGCTCGCCGGGATGAGGTGGTGGTGGATGATGTGGGGTCACAGGTGTGATATGGGGGGGGGGGGCTCGGTACCCCGCTGGGCTGGGGTGTTTTGGCGCGCTGCCGAGGGCGATACGGGGACCGGCGTGCAGTTCGGACTCTGCATAGCGTCGGCTTTCGGCGGCGCGATGGACTGGGAAAGCGGGATGTAAGGATAGCCGGGACTGGGGAGGGTATTTAAATAAAATGTTGGCCTAGTGGAGAACACACAAGCTGACATCTCCCCCACCAGCGCGGTTTTCCCAGCCCTGGCCTGTCCTTGCGTGCCTGGACGCGTCGCTTCAGCCCTCCAAAGCCTTTTAGGAAAGGGTAGGGATTTTTCCTGCCTTTCCCTGGCAAGGCCTGCCAAACTCAAGCGGTTGGCAAGCTCCTTGTGTCCCCCTCAGCCTGGCGATGACCTGGTGACCCCCAAAAAGAGAGCTGACGCTCCCCACTGCCCGTGTGGGGAAACTGAGGCACCCAACCGCTCGCCGCTTATCCCTGCCCTGCTCTTCCCACTCCCACCCAAAAACCCCCATGGCTCCGGCATTGCTGCCTCCGTCGCAACACCAGGGATGCAGCAAGGCGGGGGGGGGGGCAAACCCCGTTTTCCCCCCTCCCCAGTATCCCCCCCAAATCCCCCGGGGAACCGCTGCCAGCTCCCTCCCCACCCAAAAAAGTGGCTCTTCAGAGGGGATGGATTGACCCGGGGCCGTGCACCCTATTTAGTGCCCGGTAGCTCAGCACCCAGCTTATCCCCTGAGCCTCCCCGGGGGGGGGTTAATCCGTGGCAGAGGTTATGTCAGCCGGGGCAGGTGCCACCGCTACGGCCACCGCCGACGTCCCCAGGATGGGGCACAGGGTTGGCATCGGCACGGTCAGAGATAAAGGTGCCACGGGGGGAGGAGAGCTGGCCTCTGGCCCGGCCGGTCATCCGTGGGGCGATGGGAAGCCGAAGGAAAGGGTGGAAAAAAAGGGCGGCTGGCACAGTAGGAGATGGAGCTGCCCTGGGAAAGCCGGGCGGAGATTTAGGCCGGAACAAAAAATGGGCTCGAAAGGGAGGGGAAAAAAAAAAAAAAAAGAGACAAAGAGGATCTGTCCGTGTTACACAACGGGGCCGGGGACTCTGAATCGGGGTTTGTTGCGGTGTGACCCCCCCGTCCCCCCCCCGACACCGGCAGCATGTCCTCAAACCCCGGCATGGGGAAGAAAAGGTTTCGGGGCTGTTTTGCAACAGGTTATTCGCCTTCTGTTGGCTTCATATTTTTTAACCTTTTCTATAAATGCCTTTTTACCGCCGTACCCAAAGCCGGCAGAGCCGTTCCCGCCCCGTGTCCCACGGACGTGGCCCCCCCACAACCGTGTCCAGACACAGGCAGCCGGTTCCCTCCCCCCCCCCATCGCCGAGCGCCCCCCCGGCAAATCTTTTTCCGAGGCGACGTCGGATTTAGTAACCGGAGTGTGGGAGGGCGGCTGTTTTCTCAACTCCGCGGCCGGTTTGCACAACGTCCCGGCCGTGCCCGTCGCCCGTTCAAGGTCCCACGGGAGCAGCCGGGTTTGGCTCGCGCTCCGCTGCCGAACCGGCCCGGCCGCCGGCAGCGGGGAGAGGGACGGGAACGGGGTGTCCGAAGCCACGGGCCCCGGGGAGCGGCGGAACCTGCTCGCCCGGTAGCAGCGGCATGGCCACAAAGGCGTCGAGCGAGGCCGCCCACGCCGCGGGGACGGGTTCGGTTGTGCCGTCGTGCTGGCTGGCGCGTGGGGGTGCCGGGTATTTCCCGCCCCACCGGAGCTGGTGCGTCGGCCGCCCCAGCAAAACCCAAAAGGGCCAGGGCGCAGCCCTGCACCTGGGAGCCTCCAGTTTGGGCCAGCGTCACCCGTGGGACCTGGCGGTGTGGGCCGCCCTTGGGGGGTACTGGGGGGGGGGGAGCCCCCCCCTGCCGGGGCTGAGGCGTTTGGTGCCCAGGTCCCTGCGGGCAGCAAGGGGGTGCGGATGGGCCCTCCCTATCGGCCCCCCCCCCAAAAAAAAGTGATGCTGATAATAATAAAATGAAATGAAATAAAATGAAATGAAGTGAAATGGAACTAAATGAAATGAAACTAAATAAGATGAAATAAAATAAAATAAAACAAAATGAAATAGAGAAAAATAAAATAAAAATAAATAACATTAAAAAATAAAATAAAATGAAACTAAATAAAATGAAATGAAACTAAATAAAATGAAGCTAAGTAAAATGAAACTAAATGAAACTAAATAAAACAAAATAAAACAAAATAAAGTAAAAATAAATAAAATAAAATGAATAAAATTGAATGAAATGAAACTGAATGAAATGAAATAAAATAAAATGAGACTAAATAAAATGAAACAAAATAAAATGAAACAAAATAAAATGAAAAAATAAAATGAAAAAATAAAATTAAATAAAACAAAATAAAATAATAAAATCAAATAAACCGAAACTAAATAAAATGAAATAAAATAAAATGAAACTAAATAAATAAATAAATAAAATAAAGCAAAATAAAATAAAATGAAATGAAAATACAATGAAATAAATAAAAGCGTAATAACGACACTAGCTGTACTAATAACGCTAACGACTCTACCGCTAACAAGGACGGGGATAGCGAAGGGGCTCTTACAGGCCGGGGGGGGGGCGGCGGCCGCCCCGGCGTGCGCGTGCGCGCGGTGCGGCGGGGCGGTGCGGCGGCGGGGGGGGGGAACGGGGGGGGCGGGGGCCGGTGCCGCCTTCCCCTGCAAAACAAAAGGGAGCGGAGCGGGGACGGAAGGACGGGGCTGTTGTCCTGCGCTGCGGGACTCGCCGGTGGGTTGGTGTGGGAAACGGGGGGGGCCTTGCGGGTGGGCCGGGTTGTACCGGGGGGGTGCTCGCGTGGGAGGGGAAGGGGGTTTATAAGCCTCTGGGGGGGCTCGGAGCACCCCCGGCCGCACCGGGCACCCCACGGCCGCCTGCGCGGGAGGGGGGTTCCGCCGGGAGCCCTGCCGCGGGGCTGGGGGCCCTTCCCGGGTGGGTGCTCTCCCACCGACTCCTTCCTCTCTCCCCCCCCCCCCCCCCAGGTGAAGGGTGACAGCCCGTGTCGCCGCCATGTCCCGCCGCAGCCAGCGCCTCGTCACCTCCCGCTACTACCCCGGGGACGACGATGCCACGACCGGCGGCAGCGGCTCCCTGCTGGGCGGGCAGCAGCTCCCCTTCAAGGAGAACACCAGCAGGTGAGTTACTGGGGGGGGAATGGGGGGGTCCCCCCTCTTCCCAAACGGGACCGGGGCGCTCCGTGCCAACACCACGGACCGGGCCCTTTCCCCGGGTGGGGGCAGCGGGGTGGCTGGCAGAAGGGAGCGTGAGGGCAAGCTCACTGCGTCTCGTCATGGCCGTCGGCAACCTTGGCGCTGGTTGTGCCGAGCAAAAGCCCCGTGCTCGCCGGCCCTGACACCTTGGTGTGTCCTTCCCCCCCCCCCCCCCCCCCCCCCCCCCCCCCGACCCTGGCCCAGCTGCCGTGGGTGGGTGGCTGGGCTGGGGGGCTGCGTGCCTCTTCCCGGCCGCAACCGCCTCCGGCTTGATGGCGGGAGGGAGATGCGCTGCAAGTGCCGGGCCGGAAAACCGCAGCGGTGCGAGCGGAAGCAGTGCCGGCAGCTGCCCGGGCGACGAGCGGGAGGGCCTTTCACAAAGCGGCAGTTGCACCTTCCGAAACTTGCCGTGGGGGAGGCGGAGGGAAGTGATGGCAGCCAAGGGATTGGGGCGAATTCCCCGTTTTCTCCCCTGTGGGTGCACCGTGACCCCCAACCCCATAACCACGCGTGGCTGATGAGCCCCTCCTCGCCCCCCGGCAGGACGATCAGGAGGAAATCGAGCAGCACGAAGCGCCTGTCTCCCGCCCCCAGCACCCAAACCTCCTACTACAGCGAGTCCATGATGAGCGAGTCCTACCTGGGGGGCAGCCGGGGCCTCGCCGCCCTGGGCAGCTCCGTACTGGACGATGCCCTGGACAGCAGCACGTACTGGGGTGAGCCCTCCCTCCCTGGGCACCAGGGTGGTGGGGCAGCCCCCCTGGCTGGCTGGCTGGCTTGCCCCCTGCGGGGTTGGGTTTTTTTTTTCAGGGAGATTCTGTGTTTTGGGGGCAGGTGGGGAGCTCTCCACCAGGAGGAGAAGAGGCACAGGGGACACCGAGTCCAGTAAGATCAACGGGCTGCTGGAGAGCAAGACGTACGACACCTACGCCTCGTCGTCTGGGTACTCTTCGGAAGACGACTACGCCGGTAGGGATGCGCCAGCCTCTCTGCGGCGGCAGGGATGCTGGGGAGATGTCCCCGAGGGGACCAGCCCGGGACCTGGCTGTGCCCGGGGTGCTCCCTACCACCCCTCGTGCAAAGCCTTCGCCCTGGGTGACGCACAGGGGTGCAGGCTCCGTTTGGTGACTTACCGCCTCGCTTCTTCCTTTCCAGGTCACTTTTATTCAGGCCAGAGTAGCTCTGGGTCGGGGCTGAGGACCGCAGCCTCCCGGGTGGGCTCCTTCCTCTGGCAGGTGCTCACCTCCCCGGGTGAGTGGAGGGCTGGCAGGGGGGTTTCCAGCAGCACCCTTCTCCCCTGGAGTATCTCTGCTCCCCACATGCCGGGTGTGCTGTTGCCTGATTGGGTGGAGGGGTTTTATCCCCGCTGCGGGAGCATCCTTGGGGACGGAGGGGACATCTCTGCCGGGACCCCGCCTGAGGCTCGGTTTCTCTCCCGGCAGTTTGGTTCGTGGGATGGCTGTTCTCCGGGCTGGCAGCTGCCTGGCACCGCCTCACCGGCGCGGCTCCCCGCTCGGGCGGCATCCCCTTCTCCAGGTGAGCGTGGTGGTGGGACGCCGGGATGGGGGAAGTGTTGGGGAAAACCCGCCGGACCCCGGAGAGGGGCTGCCCCGCAGAGCCCGGCACGCGTGGGGTGGGCGTCTTGTGCCGAAGCCTGGCTGGGCTTTGCTTTCTCTCTGGCCCCCATCCAGACGGGTGCTGGGGTGGGCAAAGGTGGGTGCTGTCCTACAGACCCCTCTTTCTCCTCTGTGCTCCAGGCGCTACCCGTGGCTGAAGAGGTCCCTGCTGCTGCTGCTGCTCCTCCTGCTCCTCGCTGCTGCCGCCTACGGTGAGTCGGCCTGGCTCGATCTGTTGCCTTGAGATTTGGGAACAGTGCAGGGCATCCCGCTGCCGTACCCGGGGGAGGGGAACGGATGGGCTGGCCCTGAGCTCCGTTTTCGTGGCTTCTGGTACCCTGGTGCATCTGCACCCCTGTGCTGGGACCTCCTGGTAACCCCAGGAGATGCTGACGGCCGAGTCTCTGCATGTCCACCGCTGTCGTTTTAACCATCTCGTCCCACTGCATGCCCAGGAGCTTGGTACTTCTACCCGTACGGGCTGTCGACGCTCAACCTCCCGCCATTCCCGTGGTGGGGAGCCGGAAAGCTTTCCTCCTCCTATGTGCCTGGGGCAGGGGACCTGACCGCGCTGGACCAGGTGAGCCTCGGCAAAAGTGCAGCGGTGGCCCGGGTGGGATGGGTGCTTTGCAGGGAGAGCTGGACGGTGTGATCTGGGGCTGAAGGAGCCCTTCCAGGGGATGGGGAGGTGGTGGACGGGACAGATGATGGCTCCGTACTGGTGGAAGTGGCTCGCCCAGCTTGTGGCCATCTCGCTCTCGGGGTGTCGCAGGGCATCTGCCCTCTCCTGGGAAGCAGCAGATCAATAAGATGCCACTGACTCTGGGAACTGGTTGGTCCTGGGTCCCTTTTCACAGGGATCCCTGGGGAGCAGGTGTCCCGCCCCCCGCCCCGGGTGACCATAACTCCCGGGGAGGCTGCACCGTGCCCTGCCTTTGCCACCACAGGGGCTGCGGGGGGAGCACCGGCTCCTGGCTCGCTTCCAGGCCTTGGAGAAACGCTTCGAGGCGCTGGAGGCCGAGGTGTCGCGGTGGGAGCTGCGGCGAGGGGCGGCAGCGGTGACGGCAGAGGGAGAGCCGCCCCCGGGGGATGTCCTGGCACTGCTGGAGGGGCTGGTGAGCCGCCGGGACGCGGGGCTGAAGGAGCATGTCCGCACCGATGTGACCAGCCATCTCCAGGTGAGGGGTGCCGAGGGGGCACGGGGGGAGATGGGGGCATACGGGGCCAGGCTCTGACGTCGTCCCCCCCCCGCCTTGTTTCTCACCCTGCAGGGCGAGCTGGATGCCTTCCGAGCCCAGGTGCAGAAGGATTTAGATGGGCGCCTGGGGAAGATGGCACAAGCCTCTCAGGTAAGAGGACGAGCGTGCGGTGGTACCTGGGCAGGACATCCTCACCACCGGCATCGCGGGTCTCACCCCTTCCCCTTCTCCTGGCAGGAGATGGAGGCACGCTTGCTGGAGCTGAACTCGGAGTGGCAGAGGTAATGCCGGCTGTCCGGGCAGAGCTGCAGCTCTTTTAGGGGCAGGCAGATAGCAGGGTGAAAATCCCCACAGCCAGGCTTAGGAGGGGTTTCCAGGTCTGGTTTACTCCGGGCAAAGGAGAGGTTGGTTGAGAGGTACGGTCTTGGGGGGGGGGAAGGAGGGATGGATATGTGGGTATGTTGGCAAGAAAGTGCCCTGGCTGGCAGCAGAGCTCAGAGAGCAACTGCAGCAAACGAGCTTCACCACCATCGTTTCGCATCACCGTGGGGAGCGTGGCCCTTCAGCCGAGGGGCGAGCTGGGGATGCTTTCCCGTGGGATGCAGTAGAAGAGGTCATCACCACAGGAATTAAAACCCTTTGGGGCTGGAGATGGGGTTGAGCGTAGGTGGTGAGGGATGAACCCCCTCCCCTAGTTTGCAGAGGGGGAGCTGGGGCTGTCGGCGCGAGGTTTTGTTGCCTTTCTCTTGGCGCAGCTCTGTGCAGGACCTGCGAGGCAGCTTCCAGCAAGAGGTGGCCAAGCTGGAGCAGGAGGTGGCAGCGCTGAGGAGGGAGCTGGCGGGTCTCAAGTCAGACCAGGAGGTGATGGGGAAGCATGTGGAGGGGATGCTGGAGCAGCTGAAGGCCGTGCGGGCTGATGTGAGTCCCCGGTCCCCACCCCGTTCATCACGAGGGTCCCTGCCCCGGAGCTGAGCTCTGTCCCCACTCTTTCAGGTGGAAGCGCAGTTCCCGGCGTGGGTCAGTCGGTTCCTGTCGCAGTCCCGGCAGGACGGTGCCGCTGGCCTCGTCCTCCAGCGGGAAGATTTGCAAGCGGAGCTCCAGGCCCTGGAGCACAAGATCCTGGCCAAAGTCTTGGAGGACCGGAGGCTGTCGGCACGGGATGCTCAGGCCGGTATCGGAGTGGCCCTGCGGCAGGGGGGGACCGCAGGGGTGACGGAGGAGGTGAGTGCTGACCTGAGCCCCAGGGACATGGTGGTGACCATGGGTTTGCAATCAGGGGCTGTGCCCCATTGCGTGTGTGCAGGGCGGGTGGCAGAGCCGTGGAGACAGCCCTTACAGCTGGGACATCGATCCGGGGCTCACATCCCACCTGGCAAGAACATCCCTGAAACTCTTCCATCCCTTCTCTGCCGCCAGCTTCCCTTGGGCTGTGCCCGTGCCCTGCCCTGGAAGGGGTCGCAGGTGGCGATATCCACGCGCCTGCGAGGCTCTTGCTGCCTTAAAATCCACGTTTCTGCTCGTGCGTCTTTCACTGAGAAAGCGGGGCAGGTGCCAGCAAGGTTTCCACAGGCTGAGCATCTTGCTTACCCCCGTCCTTCAGCAGCGCCGCCGAGTCATTTGGGGCAAAGCATTTCAGCAGAATGACACCAAGGGAAAAAATGAGCCTGCTTGCTTTGGAAAGAGTTGTTGGCAGTTCCCTGTGGAGGTAGCGGAGGGAGGGATCAAGCTGGGATTAGCAGTCCCCGCAGTCTGCGTAAGCTTTGTGTGCACGCTGTAAAGTTTAGACCCGTAGTGGTGCTGCAGGGTCACAGCTCCTGGGGCTGGGTTTGGCTCCAGAAGGATGCTCCGGCCGGCTCCCCCTTTTCTGGAGGAGGGGAGCTCCCATCAATCCTGTGTGATGGGGCAGGAGAGGCCAGCAGATAATGCTGGGGAGGACTGGTGGGCTGTCAGGTTGTGTCTGGTACCCGCTGAGGGATACCCCTTCTCCCCTGGGGCCAGCCCCTCTTTTGGGATGGGGATGGGTGAGCCCAGCGTGCCTGGGCGCTTGCCTCTTCATTGCACAGCTCCTCTCGTCTGGGGTATTTTTAGCAACCTCTAACGAGGCTTCCCAGCCAAATGCGTGTCCTCTCGTTTTTGCCACGGTGATTCATCCCTCGGCTGTTTAGTGGAAAGGTCCTTGTGCCCTCTCTGAGGCGGGTTGGGGACGGAACACCCGCCCTAGCCCTTCACCCCTCTCATGCCTTCTGCTCCCACCACAGCAAGTGCATCTCATCGTGGGCCAGGCCCTGAAGCGCTACAGCGAGGACCGCGTGGGGATGGTTGACTACGCCCTGGAGTCGGCGGGTAGGTGATGGGGGGCTCTCACCCACCCGGGACGAGCCAGCCATCCTGGGGAGGGGACCAGAGGGTGCCGACACGCAGCTTACCTGCTGCCATCCCCTCTTTGTGCCAGGGGCCAGCGTCATCAACACCCGCTGCTCGGAGACCTACGAGACGCGGACGGCGCTGCTGAGCTTGTTCGGCATCCCCCTGTGGTACCACTCGCAGTCCCCCCGAGTCATCCTGCAGGTGGGTACCCTTGGGGCGAGACCCCACTGAGGGGGAGGACCGGGTGGGCTGGTTCTCGCGTGGGCTTGGTGGGTTTTATTGGGCTGTTGCTCCAAGCAAGCGACCACGCTGATGTCGGGGCGGGGGGGAAGAAAAGTGGCACTAATGGTGATAACGTTGCTGGTGTCTTGTTCCCACGCTCGTAGCCAGATGTCAACCCCGGGAACTGCTGGGCGTTTCGTGGGTCCCAGGGCTTTGCCATCATCCGCCTCTCCAGCATTATCCGCCCCACGGCCGTGACGCTGGAGCACATCCCAAAAGCCCTCTCGCCCCAGGGGACCATCCCCAGTGCCCCCAAGGACTTCGCTGTCTATGTGAGTGCCCTCGCCCGGACCCGAGGGAGGAGCGGGGGGACATGGTGGGAGGATGCTGTGGTGGAGGACATGGGAGGGGAGGGCTAGCGAGCCCCATACCAGGCTGTGGGGTGCTCTGGGGGGTTGGTCTTATCCTGAAGAGGAGGAAGAAGCACTGCGGGGGGGAGAGGGGAAGCACCGGGCTTCAGGAGGGGCTTTGGGGGGACACTGGGAGAGAGGGGATCGAGTAGGTGTAACTCTCTCGGTCTTCCCCCCCATCCTTCCCCACTGGCCCCGTCCCCATTTGCCCATTTTGGCCTGGAAGAGCAGGAGCAGGGGCCAAGCGTGCTTGTGTCTCCGTCTCCCTCTTCCCCCCCCCCCCCTCCCCGGGTGCGCTCATCACCTCCGTCTCCCTCTCTGATCGTCCCTGGTTCTCCCTTTCTGCCTCCCTGCCCCTCTGTAGGGCTTGAAGGAGGAGAGAGAGGAGGAGGGCTTTCTCCTCGGGCAGTTCACCTACAACCACGACAGTGACCCCATCCAAACATTTTACTTGGAGGTAAGTAAGCTTTGCCCTCGGAATGCTAGACCCCAAGAAGGAAATGGGGTCCCCGGGGGCTCTGAGCCCTCGAGAGCTCTCAAGGGCTCAGGTTTTCCCTTCCCCCCCACCTTCTCCCCAAGGGTGATGCTGTGGGCACGTACCAGCTGGTGGAGCTCCGGGTGCTGAGCAATTGGGGCCACCCCGAATATACCTGCATCTACCGCTTCCGCGTGCACGGGGAGCCGGTGCACTGAACCCCGGCTTCCGCGTGGGACGAGGATGCTGCCGGGCCGACAGCAAGAAGGGATTCGTCTGGTTCGCTGCTTCATACGTAGAAATCCCGGGATGCGCCAGCAGCTGCCCCAGGGAGCTGCTCCCCTCGGGGGAGGAGAAGAGCTGGTGTTTAAGGGGTGAGGCTTTCACTCTTCCAAGGACCGGGGTGGTGAGGCAAGAGCATCCCACGTGGGTCCTAGCGCAGCCTGGCTTGTTTTCAGCGCGTATCGGACATTTTAACTTTTTAAGCTAATTTTTTATCGGGTCTGCGCAGCCCCTCGTCCCTGTTGCCCCGCTTCTTTCTGACGGCGCGCCTAGCGTTGCCGGGGCTTGGGAAAGGGGTGTGTAATTTTGCGATGTGCTTCACGCGGGCTTTTGGGCGTGATACGGCGTATGGGACCGTGGTGACTGGCTCGGTGCTGCCAGAGTAGGTAGGAGCCACCGGTCACGGCCACCGAGTCTCTCCCCTCTATGCAGGGTCATCTCTCCTGCCTTGGCGTTGGTTTAGGTAAAGCTTTCCACACCTCCGATGCTGGGCCAGCAGAGGGGAAATAAGACAGTATTAACGGAGTATTAACATAAAACTAACGGTTTGGGGCAGCAGGAGGGGAGAAATTTGGCACACATTGGTGGTGGAGCCCGCATCGGTGCTGCTGTCCGTCTGCTCGAGCCCTCTTGCTGCCGGCGGCTGCGTTGGGTCTTGGCGATGCCATCGGCCTCCCCGGCTGGCCGGTTCCCTGGTGTTAAGCTTGACAATGCTATTGAAAATTCCTGTTGCCTGCTTCCCCTTTTGAGTTTGTTCTGGTTTGGTTTTTTTGTTTTTTGGTTTTTTTTTTTTTTTAAGGGTGGTGGGGAGGGGGGGTTATTTTCCAGTTGGGGTGTTAGGGATTTTTTTTTTTTTTTGTAGTAACAAAGGAAAAAAGACTTTTTCCATGTGATTTCTACTTAACCAGAGGACTTTATGTGGCAGTGCTTGGGTGAGTGGCTTAGATGCGGAGAGGGCTAGAGCTTTGTTTAGTAGGAGAGTAGCGCACACAGTAGGATAAGCTAGAATAAGATGAGCAGAGCCATTTAAAATACAGGCCTCGAGTTGTCGGTGGCTTGATAGCTGGACCTGGGAGACAAGGTCCTCCATGGACTGCTGCTTGGCGGGGTGCCGGAGGCACTCCTGCCCTCCTTGCTCCGGAGATGTTCTCCAAGACTGCAACGCATGGCCGGGGATGCTCACCCGTGGCTGCATCTGTATATAGGCGACTGTTGGCAGCGAGTGGGAGCTGCCACCCTGGTGCTCTGCAATGAGTTTTTCCCTGCCTCAGTGGTCTGTTGGGTGGGAGACAGGGCGGAGGGGGGAGATCTCCTTCCCCGGGGCTTGTAGGTGCCAGCATGCTGCTTCACCTTGGGGGGGGGGGACAACAGGGCCTCCCCCTGCCTGCGGTGCTCAGGGCTGTCTCTGTCACCGCCGGGTCCCCAATGGCAGATGGCTGGCGCGGGCTGACCTCCTTTCTCTTGGAAGGATTCTCTTTCCCTCCTGCCTTTTCCTCGCTGGCATCGCTCAGCTCCCCCAGCCCTGGCTGCAGAGGACCGTGCTGGAGCAGGATGGGGAGTCCTGCCTGCATGGGGCACGTAAATCCTGCCGGTACCCATCATTTGATGGGGGAAGCCGTGGCAGGGGACCACAGGAAGGATGTGTGCGGACCTTCCCCAGGCTGAGGAGTGCCAGGGCTGTCTGGCCGCTCCACCTCCTGGCTGCCTGCAGCACGCTTAGTTTGGCTTCTGTGCTTGGATAGCGTTTACAACCTCTGCGTTCGTCTTGCGTTTTGTTGAAAGAAAAGCTAAAGGGCTCGTGTTTAGCGTTTCAGCCCCGTCCGATGTTGGCATCGTCTTCCCCTGGCACCGCGAGCGCGGGGGGAGCACTGTGAGTTGAGTCCTGCTTTGGTCATCTCTGCTTGAAGCGCTGTAGGGTGAGGGGTGTAGAGGAGGGGAAGGGGCTGAAGAGGTTTCTCCCTCCAGCATGCCCTGATGTGTGTCGGGCAGAGGGGCCGAGCCCTGTGTCCCTCTGTGCCAGCCCCAGGGGCTGAGGGCGATGGGGGCACGTTGTCACAATCTGATAAACTGGGATGGGGTGTCTGTTACGGTTCGGGTGGGAGTGGAGTCTGATAACTGAGTACTCAAAATACCATTCCGAAGCTCCTCCTTAATTCCGCCAGATTATTGCACACTTACCAATTCTAGGTTGTCAACCTTCAGTTGACTTGATGGACCCAAAGTGTCGAGCGATTGACAATGAGTCATCAAAGTTGTTTGAGAAATTATCAACTTTAATCGATGTGCCAGCAAGCAGCCAGAGGCTATAGCGATTACAATGCAAAAGCGTATCACCAATACACAAAATTCTGTATTCATTATCAAAGGATACGAGTTAGTAATGCAGGAAATAAGGTCAAGGGGCCTTGGCTGGGAAGGATTCACTGTGCTGGTGAGTGACCCTCAGCAAGCATCAGCAAGTGTGCTGCCTTACAAACAGGAGCATCACCTATACGCAACCCATCAGTGATTGGCACAGGATTCCAAAATCAATGGCCAAGCATGCTTTATTAACAAGCACCTATAGTGGTTCACAACAACCCGATGGTTCCTTAGCAAGCGTGCCTGGATGTGGCACACCACCACAAGTGCTCATCCGGCTCTTCTTAGTAAACACCTGGATGTAGTAAAGCATCCTTTGATGTTCTGAGTGTTAACCACCAGGACACAGGCTATAGGTGTGATGTAGGATAATTATACAAGACACATCCCTTCTAGAGGGGTCTCCTTGCTCCAAGCAAGGGAGGTGAGCCTGAAGGGGGCAACCCCATCTCCAACAGGTTAAAATTACCCCGTGGAGCCTCCTGCAGAGCTGGGAGGCCAGGCTGCCAGGAGAAAGCAGACCTGCGGCCAGATCCAGTGATGATAAATTCTCTCCTATATTGAGCGTAGTCTTAATTCTTGGCATCTGCAGCCAAAGTTATTTTAAACTTGTCTACAGCTGCTGCTTGCCTTGGAGTTGTGTCCATGAGTGCCCTGCTTGCACGGATTTGTGCTGTTGTGAATGCCCAGACCTGTCCCGGGCTCAGCAGAATGGGTCCTGTATTTAATTATATGGTAAAGAGAGAGAGCAGAGATGAAGCTCTCCCCCTTCCCCAGGGCTTCTCTGGCTGCTGGAGCAAATGCCATAACCACAAGGCTGGAAAATCCCCTTTTTTCTTACCTCCCTTCTGGCTCCCTGGCCTCTGGGTTGGGCTATCGGGGTGGATGATCTCTTGGTAAATGAGGCGTGCTGGTGAGGCGTGGGAAAGGGGGAGCGGGGGTCTCTGCTCCTCCTGGGGGGGGCTGTGGACTACTGGCTGTGGGGCAGGGAGTATTTTGGCTTTCCAGGGTGAGCATGCCCTGTCCTTTGGAGACCAAAGTCTCTGCTGTTCTGGGGTTAAAACCCCCCAGAGCCACAAGTGAGAGGTCACCCTGGGGGGGTTTATGCTCGTCTCTAGAGGACAGTGCTGGTTTTAGAGGCCTCACGATGCCAACTGCGTGAGGATCCCCGGGAAGACATGCTGAGGTTACGTGTGGTTTTTCAGCCCCCAAATTCTGTAGCAAGTACCCAGGCAGCTGCCTCTTGCCAGTAGCAGCTTGCAGCATTTCTGTAACGCTTTCCTGAGCTGCAAAGGAAAAGAGGACATGTAAAACTGCTGCTTCAGCATGGTGCATCTCTGTCCAGGGCTATTTAGGCAGAGGATGAACCTGGGGAGGCAGGAGAAATGTGAAACAGCTGTCAGAGCCGCTTTCCCTCATTTACTCCATTTCCCTCCTCTATTCTCCCTCCTCCTTGGTTTGCCCTACACATGTGTTACGAATTAGCCCTGCAGAAACAGATGGTTACAGGCAGGAGACGAGTTTGTATTTGATGCTGTAGCCTGTTGCAAATGCTGCACTGTTTTGTTCATTTTATTTTTTAATCAACAGATTGTAATTTATGCCTATGCAAGAAAAAAAAAAAGACCAAGACAAATAAAATATCAAAACTGCTGTGTTTTGCAGGTGAATTTGCAATGATGAAAACAAGGCTTACTCTTTAAAAACTCTAATTGCTTGGGACTTCAGTGACTTCTAGGACTGTGACCTCCAAGCCATCCCTGGGCATCAGTCCATCCTCTGCCTTATCCTGGGCATGAGCAGAGCCTGGCTTGGCCCTGAGGAGTGGCAATGAGGCTGGGGCAGCAGGGACGGCAAAGACAAAGCCTGACACAAACCACAAGTAAGGGTAGCTGCAGGTTGCTCTCTTTTCCTTACCATGGGCTGTAAATTACTCAGCAGGCAGTTAAGAGCAAGTAGAAAGGAAATAGTTGTCCTCACCCTGAGGAAGTTAAACCTAGAGCATTAAAAAAAGGCTTCAAAAAGGGAAATTGGACTGGCTTGAGGAGGGTCATATGGGTGTCCGCTTAACCAGGATGGGCTGGAGACAGGCTTGTGGTGAGAAGCGCCCGTGCAGCTCCTTGCAGGTGGCTGCCCTAGGGAAAGGCTTGTTCTCTGCTGGCCCTGGACCTGCCCTCACTGGTTTTCCTGGGGGGGAGGGATGCTGGGCACATGGCTGTCCCAACGCGGGGAGGGACACAGAAGAATGGGGAGGGAGACCGACAGAAAAAACTTACATGGACAACAAATGGGAAGGGGTGGAGTATTGGATGCTCAGGACGAAGGGCTCAAGCACAGACAGGAGCAGAGGGGTGAGCACACCTCCAGCAGCATCTCTGCTCCCCGCAGGTGTCCGTAGTGTCTGATACACCAGGAGTAGCGGGGCTGGGTGGGTCTTCGCTCAGGCTACCACCAGCTCCCAGCCCAACACTTACCTGTGTTAGGAAAGGGTGGTGCAGGGCAGAAAAAGCCTTCGTGACCCTCCAAGATCAGCCGAGGAGGCAGAAGGCCCATTCCACGCCCTGAAAAGTCCTGCTGTATTTACAGAAAGAGGTGAGGTGCACATTGCTGCAAGGGCCCAGGGAGCACAAGCTTATGCAGGCAGTGGAAGTGCTGGCCTAAAACAGCATCCTCTAGCAAAGCATCTCTGATTGTCAATTGACAGAGCTGGCCCAAATGATTTGCTGTAGCAGCTCTTGACACACATACATACTTACACAGCACAGCTCACACCATGCAAACAATCTCATTTCACCACTCCACCACCGAGAAGCACTAAATCTTAGGCAGAGTAAAAGCTGTCGGGGCTGTGCAGAGGTTCACCGGCAGCGCTCCTGCGGCATGGCATGCCTTCCCCTGCTGTCACTACGAACACAGCCTCCTCTCGTAGCCAGCAAAGGAGCACGGTGCCAGGCAAAAACCACTTGGTCTGGCTTTCAGCATTAAAGCCGCAAGCGCTGGTTTTTCAGAAGGACAAAAAGCAACAAGACATACTTTAAGTTGGAACAAACTTTTTTAAAATTTATTTTATAGATCACACCAGCCTGAGTGATCTTTGAATGCTGGTCACAAAAGAGAGATCACACAACCTCCTTTTTGCACGAACTGAAGTAAACCCTCTTCTAGTCTCGGCAGTGTCTCCTTCATTTGGAGCACAAGGAATGGAGAAAGAGAAAACCGCCCGGAGCTCTCTGCTCCCCTCAGAAGCAGAGGGCAGTGAAATCAGATGCAGTTTGATGCTGCTACAGGGCCAGAAGACAAACCAACCAGGCCCTCGTGCCCTGCTTAGCCACACTTCACACCCCCTCACAATGCGGGTGCTATTAGTGTTGTAGCCGCCTATAGTTCCTCCCTCGCCAGGAGAGTGCTGGTATTTAGGCACATAGCTTGGAAAGGACTGTCTGACCTCCCCCTTCCACCCATGCTCGGGCCACTGCAGCCTCTAAGGCAAAGTACCCTCATCTCTAAACCACATTCCTCGCCTCTCCCATGCTGCTTAATGCTCTTGGAGTGCTGGTGCCGGTGTCGGGAGATGCGCGCTCCCCCCTTTCCCGAGCCTACTGTCTCTCAGTCAGCTTGAAAGCCTACCTCAAATCACAAGGGGAACTGGACTGAACTCCACAGAGGTGCCACAGAGTGAGAACCAGGAACAACCCACTAAGGAGGGACAGAAACTTTTCAGTCTCCCTCTAAATAAAATAAAAGTCCTTCATCGGAGGAAGAAGCCCTCACAGAAAACTGAGGCTGACCGCACCTGCTGGGGAGAGCAACAATTTGCTGAGGATGCCACCTCCTCTCTCAAAATGCTACCACGCTCCCACAGCTCACCACAAACCGGCCGAGGATAACAACTCCTGTCCTCATGGGAGCCAAGCAAAGAGGCAGGGTTAGAAGTGAGATCAACATAAGCAGGGAACTGATCGCTTGCACAACCCATGGTTAAAAAACATGATAACAATAAAGTTAATTCATAGACCGTCCTTGCAGGGCCTTCCTGGAGAAGCCAGAATTGGTCATTAAAAAAAATACAACCTTAAAAAAAAATTAAATGAAAGTCAGAAAAATTACCACGTACTTCCAAACCTGAAAGCACTTCGCTAGGTTTGGTACCAATCCATCATTGCCCTCTTTGGCCAAGAGGGGAGAAGACAAATCCTACCTCTGCCATGGCAAAGTTTGGCCAGTGAGTTCCAGAAAAGATTTGGGAAATCTTGGAGTAAACAAAATCAAGGGGAGGTCATGTTTGCCTGGTGTCTCTGTTCCAAAGGTGTATCACCACCTCTGATCTCTGTCCGTTGAGGTGAGAAGGCTTTCTCTGGCTCAAGGGACAGACCAAGTGTTCCTGCACTATATTCTTAATACTGTCAACTGAGTTGCCGCAGCCTTGAGAGGCAGGATAGATTTGCTCCAATGTGCGCTGAACAAAAAAAAGGAAAAGCAGCACGATGGGAAGGGGAACAGGATGGGCAAATGACTGCCCATTTAATTCTGTCTCTAACTAAAATCTTAAGTGCTATCATCATTGTATTTGAGAAGGATATTTAGTATAGGATTCCTCAACTTAACATCAAGAACTGCTTTCCAATTTGTTTCCCTTTTAGATCTCCAACTAATGAACTTTCTTACCACTCCTTCAAACTTCAGTCACTAGAACATTAAATTAAACCCACTTAGAAATAGTTTAAGATGGAGGGAATCCAGAAACATTATTTGGCATGGGGCCACAGTGGTGAGGAAACAATGCCCTATGGAGCCATCCTAAGCAACGTGTTTTAACATTTGCAAGTCTGAAATTACAGGCGTTTGATAACCCCTGGATCTGAGACAGCAAATAGGAGGAGAGCAGCAAGTCCTGTGGACAGAATGGGGTGAGGGAGGAGGGAGGCAGCTAACTGGCTCTTTGCAGTTCTATCCAGACTCTCCTCTCATCTTCATGCACACAAAATATAATAAAAACTAATAAGAATAAAAACTAAGCCCATGATGTACAAAAATGTGTCAATAGGGGGAGGAGGAAGGTGTCAGTTACTCAGTTCTGTGTGTGTCATCACCTTCATTAGCTTATAAATTATGCTCCTCTCCATCGCTTCCTTCAGGGAGGAGGGACGATTCTTCTGCAGCCAATCAGCTGGGATGGGTTTTGGTTTCAGCTGCTCTGGATCTTTTGGATAAGAAATGAAGGGAAGGGGAGGAATTCCTCAGAGGGAGGAGGTGTAAAATTCAGCAGCCACTGGCAGGAGTCACACAGGCTCCCTGAGACTTCACTTTATGGCGCTGACCCCCACGTCGCCGGCCTCCTCCTCCGACTTTTGACTGAAAAACAAGATGATACACTTCAGTGCGCAGTGACCTCTGAATCAGAATATCAACACAGCAGGAGTTCAGATGGATTACACACACATCCAGACAGAAGGAGGGCAGTTGTGACTGATCAGCTTCCTACCACTGCAGGAAGGAGATAAGGCAGACAAGCAGACCATGAAGAAAGGAGGAGAGACAGATACACCATGAAGTTCAGCCCTTCAAAGCTGGGGAGGACCTGCTTTCCCAATTTTCTGAACGCTTCACTCCCATGAAACTCAGCAGGTGCCATGGGGCTCAGTACCTGAGAAATCAAAGCCTCAGGCTCCCTTGGCTTTCTGCAGAATGGAAGGAGAACCCCCCGCCACCCTGCCAGGGCTCTCTTGCTAACCTGACTCTGTTCCCAGCCTCAGGCCAACAAGCCCACCGTTCTCTTTTAAAGCAGCCAAATACCTTATTGCCCTCGCGGATGTGGGGCTCTTCATCCAGTGCAGGCTGAGGGGAAGCAGCAAGGAGAAAGAGGCAGAGGTAAGCAAGAACAAACGCAACACAGAGTCTCAGGGGGAGGGACGAAACAAAAAGCAAGATGGGACCCCTACTCACAACCACAGTGACACTATAACAAGACAAGGAGGAGATGGGGGATCAGTAAGAAGCCACAGGATATGCAAAGGGAGAGAACCCCTGCCAGAGGGCCCTCCTTCAGCAGCCAGCCTGGCTCAAGAGGGTGAGATTTGACCAATGGCAACTAAGATGACAGCTAAAATTAAAAGGGGGAACACTGACTAGGTCTCTTGACAGAGTCAGTTCCTGAACCTTTCACTTACTAGATAAATACACCAAAAGGAGAAGACCTTTCTCCTATCAGTGATAAAGCTGATAAATAGCTCCCAAAGCCTGCAGTTAGAATTGAGTTTCCACTCCTTTCAGACCAGAAAGGCTAGGTATCCTTTCTTAGACAAGCTGAGCTGAGAAGTCCTAACCAACAAAACAACCTGGATAAATTTCTCTAGAAAGATAAGCCTTTCTCCCCCTTGGACGTCTCCATCCTCCCTCCCTGACAGGGCAGACGACCTGTGTCTGATACTACTGCTTAGGTTGTGATTTCTCTAGAGTAGGGATGTTCCACCTCTCATTCAGACAGCAGAGATCCATTCTGTGACTGGTTGTTAGATGTTTCACTGGTTCAGCTACCGGGTATATGGAGATGCTTCTTCACCGTGAGCGCAGTCAAGTAGCAAAACAGATTGCCAAGGGAGGTTGTGCAGTCTTCCTCCTTGGAGGTTTTCAAGACATGACTGGATAAAACCCTGAGCAACCTGGTCTGACCTCACAGCTAATCCTACTTAGAGCAGAAGGTTAGACTAGACACTTCCTGTGGTCCAACCTGAATTGTACCAGGATGATAAGCTGCTAGCTGCTGAAAGGTCAGCCATGAGGAGTCATCTAGTCATCAGAAAATTTTGATTTCTGCTGTGAGACTACTTATATTTCTATTTGTTTCTGTTGCACGTTGAGTCCTAAGGTGAGTTCAAGGGTATGAGGGGAGAATGCTCGTGCTTTAGAGTGCCCTTCCTCCAACAGATGAAAACAGAATGCGAACAGCTAGGACAGACATGATATTTTCCTCACTTACCAATGGTTGCAGAGCAGTAGGTGTCAGTGGTGCTGCGGCTGTCGAGGGGGCCTCGTCCCCAGCTGGTGGGCCCCCAGCTGCCATCCCAGCTGGGGGAACACCATCCTCTCGTTTTGTAACAGCTCCCTTCTTGGTTGACTGCATCTTGATCTGCTGTGGCTTGGAGTTCATTGGCGAGTTATTGGTGGTCTGGAGTAACTGCAAATTACAAAGGGAGAGGCCAAAATCAGCATTAAAACAGCTAGGCCAATACGGCAAGGCTCAATGCTGCTTTTTAACAAAAAGTTTTGAGAGAATTGATACCAATAGCCATCAGGGGAAGAATGCAGCAGAAGCTGTTCAAAGAATCTAGGCCTCTGAGCTGCCCTCAAGAACCCTGACAGGGTGGAAAGGGCCACCCGGCTGAGGTGGCACTTAGCCCTCCTCAATATGACTCGAAGAGACCAACTAGAAGCTGTCAGAAAAAGACCAAACTGTAAGAACCAGAGGCGTCTGGCTCATCCCCCACCTTCACACTCCCTCATTCACACCAGCTAAAGACCCACCACACGACAAAAAACATTGGTCATCTGCAACCCATGCCAGAGCTGACATTTGTGATTGAAAGATAGCCTTTTTCCTCAATTTTCCAGAGCTATCCAGATTCTCCTGCTGGCTTCTCAGCACCAAAAGTAGCCAATGGGCAAAAAAAGTCGGACTCTTCAGCCTTTACCTTAGTGATGGTACCCACAGCTTTGGTGCGTCCTTCACGGAAGACCAGACGCTGGTCTATATGCAAATATTCCGGGGTTTTGATGAAGCGAAAGTGCACTGTGGCTTTGTCCCCCGTCCGCAGGCAGTCCTTGTCCATGCTGAGAATTGTGGCCGTCTGACGGATGCTGCCACAATGCACTGTGAATGTAATGCACAAAGGCTTTCAACAGCCAGTGCCATTAGTGGAATAAGCTTCAGACAGACATCTAAGGCTGCTCTTGCTACCCTACAGCTAACAGCGCCGAGTCTGGAATGTAAAAATCTACTGTGTACCAAAGACTATACAGGTCACACGGCTGCCCTTGTTCAGTCCTCAAAAAGAAAACACATACAACCTAGAACAGTTGCCTTCGAATGGAGACTTTCTTGAAGCATCCTCAACAGAATCCTACAGGCCAAGCAGCTGGGCTGGAGGGCAGGACCTCAAATGAGGCTCTCGGTCAGCATTTGAAGCTGAAGAATCTTTGCACCATGGAGATCTGGCTCAGGCAGGCTCCAAGTACACTTGGAGTCACACATCTCCTTTTTACCTACAGCTTTTGCCACTCCCCTCTGTCAGCTCCCTCCCCTCTCTCTAATGCATTGCTGGGAAAGGTCAAACCAGGAACTATGGCTTATATTCAGGCTGACAGAGCCATCAGGAGAAAAATGATCTCAGGCAAGAGCTGATATAAACTGTTACCACTGGGAACAAAGATGAGACAACACTGAGACACATACCCATGGCCTGATATCGTGGGCTGATGGTGGTGGGATGATGGAGCACCAGAATCTCTGCTTCAAACTCCCACGATGCTTGTGGATTCAGGCGGGGTGACACCATTACCATGCCCTTCCGGATGGAAGAACGTTTGATCTGAAAAGCAGAGACACAAAAAACCTTAGCATGATCCTCCAGGGAAGAAATTTGCTTCTATGGCTGACTGCATCCAGCAGGATCCTAAGGGATTTCATAGATATAAACTCGTGCTCACCAAAAGGCAAAGCCAGAGCTGTTTAGCAGTATGTAATGCTGTTATGCAAAGGTTGCAAAAATCAAGTTCAGCTGAAGTTTCTAAGGACGCCTTAGTTATAGTGCTGGGAATGCTGGACACTGACACATAAGTTTTAACTCATCCTTTAAAAGCAAAACATATATCCTGGTTGCACATTACACAAGCAGATGATCTCTTGAAAAGCATGATATCTGTTAACACAAAATGGTAAGACTGAACACATGAAGTTTCGTATAGCTTAAACTATATCCCCTTAAAATCAGTGCAGCTTCTATGGACCTTTCACCAGAGGAATCGCATCAAATTTTGCTAATTTTTAAACCACAAATCATGCAGCTAGTCCTACAAGTTGAGAGGAATAGAGTAAATACCCTGCCTAGGCCACCCATGCAGTTGCGGCACAAGAGGAGACTCTTCTTGCAATGCCTCCGCTTTGTTACGCACCTCCAACACTATTCCTCATTACCTTGGGTCCCACTGCTATTACCTGGCAGCTGTCAGGCGGAGCAACCGGGACGTAGGACCTACAGAGGTTCTATGGGATTTTAATGCACTGTGAAGTGAGGCAGCTGAGGTTTGCAGCAGCAGTCTGATAGCAGCTGAACTCCCACACTAAAATTAGGAGGGTGGTTCCTGTTCTGGGAGTCCAGAGCAGATCATCTCACCTTTTTCAAAGCAAAGGAGGCAGTCTGGCCTCCCCGCACTTCTTTGACGGGCATTCTCTTGCGGTGGATGGACTTGACAGCAATAGGTAGGAAGTTGCCAAGGGGATCTGGCCCCAGCAGCAGGGTGTCATTTAGCTTGATTAGACCTCTCAGTGTCGTCCCAGACACAACTGTTCCTACACCCTATGCCAAAAAAGAAAAAACAGTAATTGGGGTTACTTGACCGTGCTAGCAGAAGAGCTCTAGAACTCCCCTCTCTAGGGAAGATGCCTCATCAACCTGAAAGAAGGAGCAGACAATTCTTCCAAATACCAGGCCCCTTACCGGGACAGAATAAGTGTCATCTATCTGGAATTCTGCCGGCTCTTCTTCCCTGTAACTGGTCCGTGGAGACAAGAGATTAAGAAACATCTTCAGCAAATCTAGGTTCTCCCCAGTGACGTTTGAAATCTGGAAAATTGGGCACATCCTGTAATGGAAAATTGATAAAAATGGAGTTAGTTCACCTCCCTGCCTGGAATTCCACATGTGGGGAGACAGCCAAAATCTTGGGACTGAATTCAATACACAGTGCTAGGAAGGGAGAGCCTGGCAAGCAGTCAGATGCACAACACCCCATGTTTGAAAACCTGCAACATTGCCTCTGCCTTCTAATGACATTCAGGAATAGGTAGGTGTAAGTAAGGTTCCAGGACTGAAGGAAGCCAAATACCCTGCCATCTTCTGCAGACTGCCCAGAAGCAGCCTCTCATTTCTGTCTCAGAGAGGGGAATACAAGCAGGTCAATCTCCGAATCAACACATTCTTATGAAAGCAACACACCACATGGCAGATGCAACCTTCACACATCTAGACAATGGGACTCTCTTTCTGAATCTTCTCACCCAGTCTCCAAATAGGATCGAAAGAGAAACGACTCTCCTCTACTCCCGTTACCTCTCTGAGCTGAAGTTGGAGGCTGTTACAATGACATCATCCTTGCTCTGAACCAGCACGGGAATCTTCCTGCACCCTGGGGACTTCAGCAGTCGCTGTAACAGCTTCAGGGTTTCTTAAAGGGTGAAATGAATATTGTTAGGGCAGCATCTCCCGTCTTTACAAATCGCTTTTGTGGGGTCTCTCCCCAAAGGGATACTGGCACTCTTGCCATAAATAGACAGGAGAAGATGGCTAAAGGTGTGTGAGTGAGACTGAGTTTGCTGCAGCCCAGGTGGGACTTAGGAGCCATTCCATCTTCCATTTCATGCCAGCTAGCCTGCTGCCAAGCGACACCATACATGAACACTCACATGTTTGCATCTACAAGTGCAATGCTGTGAAGTAGACATTTTATAGCTGTCTATTAAGTAGCTTTAAGCAGTTACAAGGTATTAAGCAGTATACAAGGTATCCTCTTCCTGTAAAGGATTTTTCATATTGAATTCAATGAAAACTAGCAGCACTCAGGAATTGAAATATCTGAGAACGCGTGAATTAGAAATCAATTTTGACCAAACAATCCTCAACACACTTTCCCTGGCAATCAACCTGCCCTAGAAGGTTAGAGAAGCATGAAAGAGGTAAAGAGCACCATCACAGAGTAGGACAGTGTAGGTGGACCGGATCCAGAAATAAGTATTTTGGGACAAATCTCATGGCTCCCAACTTTGATCTTTTGCCTCTTTTCAATTTAATTTCTAAGCTTCATACCTATCAGACAGCAGGGGCATTACCTGATGCACTAGCATCAGCCTCCTGCAAAAAGCCTTACAATAAATGAAGGGAGAAAAAGGGCTAGTAGGGGATTAAAAGAGCAAATCATTTATATGCTACAATTGTCATCCAATTAGATGGTTTTTGTGAACAAATGATTGCCTACAGGAAAGTAATGTTTTGCATACAGAAACACAAACATCTAATCATGCCATCTGCTCTTCACAGACACACTTGAGCCAAATCTTGTGTCTATTTAATTTAAACAGAACATGACACAGGAGTGGCTTCTCCCAAGAGCAGCTCTTCTCTCCTCACCCCGAGCCAAACGTTCTCCTTCCTTCCCAGTTATTATCTTACGGTCGGGCCTTACATTTATTTGTCAAACATCTATTATAGAGACATTTAGATTATCTTCTGATCCTATGTGTCCGTTTACCTGAAACATATTTAGGATTTTTACAATAATGAACTAACCGCAGACAGTACTGGGAGCATTCACTTTCCCAATTCTTAGGGCTGATTATCAAAAAAACCATTGCTCCAATTCATCACATCATGTTCCTGAAGGTGTGAGAAACGCATCAAGGGGATTTTAAAGGTGAGAGTTAGTCACAGCCTGAAAAAACGTCAAGCATAGGTTAAAGGGACACTGCTGGGGTTAGAGGTGCTGCTTTAACTGCTGCTGAGCAAAAAATCCAGTAGCCCCTTCTGCTTACTGCTATCCCCACTTGTGTCTAGCCCAGTCCTGCTACCATAGCCCACATATGCAGCTGCTTTGAACCACGATTTATTAAGCTTTGGTTGGTTGTTCAGACAGAGGAAGGAGCTGCTGTAGTTATGCCAGCATACCTGAGAAGCGCCCAGGTGAGCAGGATGTAAAAAGCAGCTGCCCCTTCACCTAGCGGCTGCCAGAAAACAAGTTTGATCACAGCTTAAGATCACACTCAAACTGTGGGCAAGGAGGAAAGCAGCTTTCAAGAGAACTTCCAGACCTTCCCTCCAGGTTTAAACACCCAGAGAGAAAGCAAAGCCACAACCCCAACTGTATGCTTTTCCCCTTAGAACTCAATTAAGCAAAACCCTGCAGCGAACACTTTTGGGTTGCCCAGCTGAGTCCCCCAACTTGAGTAATTTTGAAATGGTGACTACGAGTGAACTGCCTGCAAAATGGGCAGGGGAAAAGGATACACTTCTGGAAGGTGTTTAAGATACAGTCAAAACCAGATAAAGCAGCTTTCCTGCAGCAGTAATTCCTCAACCAAAGCAGAGGACAACAGCACATACGGAGGTAATAAACAGCTCTGGAGAGAGCTCGTAGGACTCACCTTGCAGGATGTTGGCAGGGCACATGTCGATCTTGGTCACCACAACGAAGACGGGAACGTTAAGTGCAAGCGCCAGGCCCAAGTGCTCCTTGGTCATTCCAACAATCCCAGCGTTACTGCCAACCTACACCAGGGATACAAGATAAGGTGATGGAAACACTCCTCCTGCAGCGAGCTGGGTTACAGAGAGGGTCTCGTGTCAGACGTGCAGTAGGCTGCGATTAGGTTGTAGACCCATCTTTGAGACTGTATGAGCAGACCCAGCTCATTTCAAATGCTGTTGGACACTGGCTAAGGACTCATTGATTTAGCAAGGTGTTCTGGAGTTTAGAAGTCTTTCACTTTTCAAGAACCATACATCTTGGGCCTGTCTGAGACTGACAGTCCTGGGGCACTTGCCTCAGAGCCCTGGCTAGACATGCACAGTGGCTGCTGCTCTCCACCTCTGGGAGATGCTGCCTCCCTCCACAACCCCACAGGGACTTTGCAATAAGAAGGAAGTTGAGACTGTTACAGCTGTGAGCAGCCCCGCTCCTACTGGTACTGTACATCTTTCTTGCTACCTACCATAAGCATGCAGAAGTCAGGTAAATGGCCAGTCATGCCAAAGACGGTGGTTTTCAGGTACTTTTCATGACCAGCCAGGTCAATGAAAGTAATGACCTTGGTGGATTTCTCACAGATCTTTGTCCATTCCAAGCTGCCACCGTGGCTGTCGGGCTTGTTCACCACGTTGCCCTCACTGTCGAAGCCCAAAATGTCATTGCCCACGCTGCTGGTGCGGCCTGACTCGATCTCATGCTTATGGCGGAAGAGCTTTTGCCGAGCAAAGCCTCGGCCATTGTCTAGTTCGCCATGTGTCAAGACACCTAGCAATGTGCTCTTTCCTGCATCCACATTGCCAACCACTGCTACCCTGGAGAGGAAAGGAAAAAGGAACCTGGTAAAATTTGATACCTGAAGAAACAAACAAGCAATCAAAAAAAACCCAAACACCACTGCTCCTGCTAATAACTAGCTTTTTCTCCCTAACCTTCAAACAGAGATTCAAAAAATGTTAGACCTTCACAAGCAGAGCAGAGATTCACAGCTATTAGTTAACAGCAGAGATCCCACACTCTGGGGACTGGGATGTGGAAGACTGTGGAAACATGTCACTGGTGTCCAGAACACCATCAGCTGAACCCCACATGGCTTGATGCCATACAGAGTGTCTCTCTTCCAACCTCTAGTCTCTGCAATCTAACATACACACTGTGGCAATTCAAAAGAAAGACTAAATCCCAACTTGGTCTAGAATACCTCTGCCTTTCTCACATTCCTCATCTTCCAAGAGCACAAAGTTCTAGGGAGAGCACAGAAATTTAAATTACTGTTCCCAGAAAAGGAAAAGCTCAAACAACAATGAAATGTTTTAGGGGAAAACACTCTCCTAGAGCAATCTTCTTCCTTGTGTCTGATAAAGGTGGCTACTATAGCTGTTGGCAAACGTTGGAAATCCATTCCATCCAGGTTTGGGCAGACTCTCAAGTCATATTACACAAGCTATTATATGTCCATTAAAAGGTGACTTGGATCATCACAGTCTTGGAATAGAATCGAACCCTTAGTCAAAAGTATTGTATTCCAGCAGTATATGCACACACATACAGACACACGTACACATGTGACTCCCTACTGGGATTCCAGCCCACAAAAGATCCCCAAACTGCAAAGCTGTCACCTAGACAGCAACATCCCTCAGCTAAACACAGGCAAATCTCCACAAACAGTTTGCTCACAAAAGAGACAGCAACAACAACAAAAAGGCGATTTCATTAGCAAGGAGTGGTCAAGCTCGATTCTCTTTGTTGCATAGCTACAACACCCAGACTCGAATCAGCGTTGCTGGCTAAGCATCACGGCCTGCTCACAGGGTAAAAATGCAGCTGGGCTGCTGACTAACCCTGTCTCCACCCGGCTCCTCACCTGACCTCCAGGAAGTCGTTGTCACCCACACGTTTCCGAACGAGGTAGTCGCGCACCTTGCCCCCTGCCTCCTGGTGCTCCCGCAGGAGGATCACATCTGCCTCGATCTGCTCTGCCATGCTCTTCAACGTGGCATAGGATGCTTCCATGTCTGCCTCGCTCAGACCGTATTCAGTCCCATCTAGTGTGACGTTGAGGAGACAAAGGACAGTCGGTGAGCACCACCTTGCAACAGCCAGCAGCAATGTCATTCTGCCTGGGACTTTCACACCGATCGGGATTTATATGTGGACTGGAGATGTCAGACACGTAAACAGAATAAGCACCCTTTGCCCACACTAAGAAAGGACGGTCTTCGCTCTAAGTCTTAAAAGATACTAGAAAAGCATCATCTTTCATCTAGCACCATCTTTCATCTAGAGGAGTTTTCTTCACAATTTCTACAAGCAAATACTTAGGGATAAGCAAGAAAGACACATTTCTGCCTAATTCCTTTACTTCACATGCTGAAGGTACTTTGCACGCAATATACTTCAGTCTGATACAACATCTCCTCTCGCATTGCAATAAAGGGAGAAGCATTAACAAAAGGAAAGCTTGGACTGAAATATCACCACAATCAACCAGTGAATGTGGGACCAATTTAAACAGTCAGCTTATTTTATAAAGCCACATCCCAAGTGCACATTTTCTGCAAGTCTGGCCTGCACAGCAATTTCTTTAGCTCCCACATACTCCAGTTAAAACAATGTTTTTGGCATGTCTCACTGCCTTCGTCCTGGCACTTGAAAGAAATGCTGACAGCACATGAGGCCAGAAAAAAACAAGGAGGCACTGCTGCCTCTGAACAGCCCACCCAAGGAAAGAGCTGACAGTCAGAGCAAGCCAGTGGCAACTATCTAGACAGTTTGAAGGCCACCAGAGCTCTCAGCTTCTCTCTTAACCCAGGTGCTGAGAAGCTGCAGATTTCAGGCCAGAATCTCCTCTATGGATTAAAAAAAAATTAAAAACAACAAACAAAGGTGGAGAGCCACAGAGCACCTGGATGACCAAAGCTATTGCTGTGTCCGTATTCATACGCATGGCTGACTCATCAGCTGGTAAGCAGTAACTGCAATTTGCATGAACTAATCAGGATTTTAACTTACTGCACAGCTCTACACAAGTAGAATTGCTGGGTGATTTCCAGCCTAGCTCATAAGCTGGCTGAGAAGCTGGTGAGGAAAACAAAAAGCACCACATCTGGGGTCTTGGGTCATAGAAGGGGAATGAGAAGTAGGGAGACAGGAGAGGGTAAGAGCCAAGGGAGAAAGGGAAGGGTCACTACAGATGAAGCAGTGAGCTTCCTGGCAGTCTTCACTCGCTTCTCAGCCATCCGAGTTGGGTATCCATGATGACTGAACATAGACACTCAAAATGAATGAGAAGGAGCAACGGTGGCAGGGATATCAAGATTTTTTTTCTGTTGACTATAGTTTCCAATTTACAGAAAAGATCCCCACCTTCCTTGACTATGCAGCAACCCAAAATGAAGTCAGAAGTTTTAGCTCATATTTTAAGAAACAAATGCCTACTTCTAAGTACATCATTGCAACAACCACCAGTTAACACCCTCACAATGTATCCTAGAAGAGAAAGTAGTTACTAGCCTGACTAGTCAGATCTCTGCAGCAGATGCAGTTATCCCAAACACCAAGGATTCAGACTACATGTGGGAAGCTCGCTTGGAAGCGAGAGCATTATCCCCATGATATTGGCTGCATGACCACTGGCCATCTAATCCTGGCTTCTCTTCTATGTTGGCTGCTTTGCAAGACACCAAGAAAACCCAAAAAGGAGACAGTTCTGAGGTAACGCTAGTCTCTCCCTCCATTATCTCAGCCAACCCTGGCACTGATGACCAGGGTTCTGTATTCTTCCCCAAACACAGTAACTAGTAGAATGTCTGATCATAACAACTTGATATCCAGCAGATATCTAACATATCTGAAACATGCCTTTAGCCTTATGATAGCCATAGACAATATTTTGCATTCAGAAAAGAAATTTCACTTTCAAAGCAAGGCCATGTTCAATATTATTTTACCAGAGTCAGATGCAAATATTCAAATTGTGAAAAAGAACAAAAAGGTAATCCACGCTAACTGCTAAAATCTGCAAAGGCAACTGACTGCAGTCACACCCGAGTTAATGTGACAGTAAAGGCCTCACGCTGAGAAAAGGAAAACCTTTCTCTCCGTAGTACAGACACACACCACACACTAACAAAGAAAGGCAGCAGCATACATTTTGGTTATCTGAAGTATCTCCAATACATTCCTGCGGGGTAAAAATATTGTTATTTACAAGGGAGAAGTGAACAAAACCAGACAGAACAAGACCTCCATCAGACACTGAGGATGTCTGTACTAAAACTGTTACTATCATTTCAGATCCTTTGTCTTTTCCCGGTGTGCCCAGACAACTTATGCTTTATTTCCAAAAAAGACTTGTATGATTTTGTACAAAAAAAGTATGTTTAGCTCCACTACGTAAGACAGTTGCTGGCACGAATAAAACAAAAGAATCTGTCCCACGTGTTCTGCTATACTTTATGGAGGTTTCCAAGTTATTCTGGAGACAAAAGTACTAGCTTCAGCAGCAGTCTGGTTAGACGAACTAGGGTTTTCTTATAATTTTAATGGTTTTTGTTGTTTTCCTGAGGAAGCTATACTCACCTGATCCTTGACCAATGACATAGATGGTCTCCCCACATCCCTCATCAATTCTCTCTGACATCTGCCGGAGCAAACTGTCATACTGCTCTGAAGTTGGACTCACCATCACCAGCTGGAAAAAAGATTAAATATCCATTTGCAGATGTCAAGCAAACCGTATCAAAACCACCTTCAGTTATAATGACAATCAATCCGTGTGCTTTATTGAAAGAGAAGGGCTCTTTTTCAAGGACCGCTTTCTGGTGGTTTGTTTTTGCTGTTGTTTTTTTAAAACCAGCTTTGCTGACAGCTATTTCCTTGTGACACTGTGGAAGGTTATTTGTCTGAGCTCAGAGTTCATTTATGTTGGAAGATATACTTCAAAGAAAGTAAGAATACCAAGCATATCATTTTGAAGTAACCAATGTTTAAAAGCCACATTTAAGTGAACATCCCACTTCTACTTCTGTGTAATACATGTTTCCATGCAAGGAAAACAGAAAGGGGAGGAGGTATTTTCTCCAAAGAAATTCCTTAGCGGGGTACTCCACAGTCTCCGCTGCACAGAGTGCTGCTGCTCCTCCAGAGCATGACGGAACAGCCAGAGGAAGCCAGCCAGACCTCACTGCAGAGCACACCTAGTCACCAAAACCTAGAGCATCTCGTAAGTCTTCCAGACACTTGATCTCCCCTTTTATTTTCTGAGGGGGCAGAGGGGAAGGAGAGAACACGAATAAGCATTATTTTCAAACGCCTAACAAAACTTTAGGTACTTCATGCTACAGTGCTGAGACACAGACATACAAAGCAGTTTGTACGAGTATATTTGAATGTTTCACCAGTGGAGACCTGCAGTTTTACAAACAAGCAGCTGTGTTACCAACAAGCTTTGACTGCAGTTATTGCAACAACCACAACTTCCTTTGCCCTTCCCTGCAGAGGCATCAAGAGAAGGAAAAAGCAGACAGAAACAAAGCAGAAAATGAGGACAACAAGACAGTGCTTCAGGAAGGATCCTCCTTAGAACAGAACAGTGTAGCACCATTTCTTGCAAAAACCTGTGTCGCTCATACAGTATGGCTGTGGACGCTCGCACAGAGTGGCCACAATGGTGGCGTGGCAGTGGCAGACCAAGGAGACCTTCATCAGCCATTCAGGACCAACTGGCTACCTGCTCTCTGGCTGCCTCCATGGTTACAAATCTGTTGGTGGCCGAGCATCCTGGTACAGTGGCTCAATAGCTGTTGCAATTGAGATACACATTGCTGTTAAAAAGGCACTTTTAGTAAGAGTTGTAAAGGCTATCACCTACCGATAGCCCTATGAGTAGGCAGGCCTGTGCCATGCTACAACACTCAATGAAATCCATACTTCCACTAGCTGTCCTTACACACACGTTTCAAAATCATGCCCAGAAAGATGTACTTCCATTCACTATGCACTAAGGCCAGTCTGAAATCTGTGCTAGATTTGCCTAAAACATATGGTTTACAGCGGTTCACAATGATTACATCTTCAAGCCTGCCCAACATTCTCTGCTAAGACAGCCTGACTTGCTAGCACAGCTAACACAATGTGTATTCAAGGAGTAACTACCTTGACCACCTACTACTACTACACAGTAGATGAAGACCTTTACTAGAAATCTAGTGTAAGGGAACCCAAAACCCCACAGATAACACTTAAGCAGCTTTCAAAACTATCGCAATGCTTGCATCTGGAAAACTGAAGCACAGACAGCAAGTGCTGGTTAGAAGGTTTAAGGCAGCCAAAGCAACTCTTTCTTCAATCGTTAAGGATCACACACAGCATGTATGTGTCTGCAAGGGCCGGACAGCTACAAGACAAAAAAATCACCTTCACGCGCCTCTGTTAGACACATGCCCTACCTAAGCCTTTTAACTACTTGGCATGGTCTGCAAAGGGTAGCAAAGCACTCTGATCTGGAAGGCCACATAGTCTTTCTATTTCATGCTACAAAGGACTGAGTTTTGCCTTTATTAGTTGTTCTCTTGGTTTTGTTTTCTTCTTAAAGGAGACCACTGGATGTAAATGTATTTAGAGGGAAATCAGCAACGCTTCAGAGGCTTGATCGGGACAGGAATGGAAGGCTGTGTGTTGATGTGTAGGGCCTGCTTTGCCCAGCAAGCACTGTCAGGAATTCCTGGAAGCACAGCAGACAGGCTCACTGTTTAGGCTAGTGCACCAGCACAGGTCAGGGACTCAGGAAGATCTATTAAATAGGCTGTCACACACATAAAAGATCAATAAAATAACAGGGGCCACCAGCGCAGAGGCACACTAACTTCAGTTTCTTCAACTCTCATCACCAGCTTCATTTTTCTACAAGTTCAAATGCTTCAGCAGTGTGAGCGGGCAGGGTGTTGCCTAAAGTACCAGGGGGCATTTCAGCTGAGCAGCTCGCTGTAGCCTTTCGTTGTGGTGCCAGGCAGGAGGGCTGGGGGGCTCAAACAGCATGGTACCCACACACATCAGCTCAAAACACTGTTCCGCCATCCTGCTGCTTTCACTGCCATGCAAAGGTGCTGCTGAAGGGTGTTCCAGCGGCAGACTGCCTCCAGAGCCTACCCTGGGGCCGACGATGCTTACAGCTGATATGATATAGTGGGATGTCAAGAGAAGGATGCGTAGAACAAATAGCAGCTTTCATGGACCATGCCTTCCAATGCTGTTCAGTATTTCTAATGGCTGCTTCTGCAGCCCGCAGCCCCCAGCCAGTTTGGCAGTTTCCTGGGTCACTGCAAGACTTTACTTGCTGTTTTGAAGATCTCTTTAGCTAGCTCCCTGGACAGAGGGAGCCTGTTCTTTGCTACCTCCCTGGTTGGAGAGAGGCCCTCCATCTCGGCCTCCCTGCTTTTTTTGATTTTCACCTTTGAGCAATCCCCTCCATGCTTGCACTACGTATTTGTGTTTTTCAGAGGTTTTCACAAAGTCAAAAATTTTCACTTTTGTTCTTTCCACTTTGCCAGGCATTGAGCAGTTAACAGTAGGAGCCACGTGGGTCTAGCAATCTCAGATTTCCTATAGGGCAAAAAAGTAACAACCAGTTATTGTTTTATTCTCACGACAGCGGAAGGAAATACATCTCACAAGTTTGAGATGCCATCTCTAAAGTCCCTTCCCAATCTCTGGGGAGAGGTGGCTTTTCCCACCTTTCCTCTGATAGGTTTTGGGATTAACAAACACCAGAGGTGGGTAATAGCTATAGCTGTCTGAGCTTACTCCAGGGGGACAAGTTGGACTGTGACATTCTGCACTGCCCAACAGCAAGCAAGAGGCCATTGCATTAATTAACAGCAATTTCAAGACACTAGTGAGATTGAGCTCAGGCTACATCAGCACTACTACGGGCAGTCCTTACAAAAGAAGCATCCCATATCCATGAGGCAGACAAACCATAAAGATTAAGGGTAAACCAAATACTATGATGTGGTACGTAGTGCTGCTCTTTATTGGAATAACACAGCCTGACATTTTGCATGGCTGGAAGGCCACCACCAGCCATTGGGAAGTCAGGGGAAAGGCACCTTCTGTAATGTCATATTTTGCTTTCTATGTCCTGTGGACACACACAGTTCAAGTGCTATTAATGTTCTGTTATCAATGTAGATGTAATATAAGTATCAGTTTCACTAATAGCCTTGCGTGATATGGTTTTGACCTCAAAGATGATTGCTACTGCAGTGTGTTAGTACTGAAGGGAAAACAAACACCCATTAAGATCGACACGATAACGAATTTGTGCTGATGAATGGAACTGTTTGCTTGACCAGCTGACAAGGTGTACTTGACAACCGAATCCCAAAGTGTTCCTCTCTAAAAAGAGCACACCTTACAATGAACGCACTGGGGGAGGACTGGGAGAACAGCATATAACACAGCGAGGGGGTTGGTCAGACCAGGACAGAAGTAGCAACTAGCAAACAAACTGACTGCAGTGGGAATCACCATTTTAGGCCGGAACTGGAGGGCAGCAATTCAACTGGGAAGATAGACAAGATGGGGGGATAGGACCGGGGAGGGGGGACACATTAGCTACTGCATTCTCACCATATAGGACTGCTGTTTTGAGCACACAGCGGGAGACTAACTTGGAGAGATGGGGCAGAGATCACAGTCTTAGCTCTCATCCAAGATGGGGATGAATGAAAGGTCTAGGGAAAAGACAGCAGGTGTACACTGCTGTATTATGGAAAAGTAACTTGTAATAAAGGTCAAAAAAATGCTTACCTATCACCTCCATAGTGCCTGCAGATTTCTAGGAATGGAAGACAGGCTGACAACACAAATGGAGGTTGTGGGAGAAAAGCATTCCTCTCTCTTTGTCAGAGTTTTTGGTCAGGTTCCTGGCTGTCAAGAATCGGTGACGCAGGCCTTGGTGTCCTCCTGGGCCCTCTTCCACACCAGCCACGTCCAAGATAAAGCACAGATCAATATTGGCATCCTGTATCAAAATCTTGTCCAGCTCATTAAGGCACGAACAGGTGGCTCAATAAATACTGCAGGTTTGATTTCTGTTCTTTACTTTCTTATAAGACATCTTAATACAGTACCACATTGTAAAATATCTGGTTATCCCCTCAAAAACAAACATTTCCACATCCACACACCACATTTCCTCTCTCTCCGTTTCTCCACAGAGGGCAAGAAAATCCAGGACTTTGGAACAACTCCAGCTGGAAGTGTGAAGAGGAGGGATGGCAGAAGAACAGGAAGGAAACACCAGCTATGCTGACTTCTGGATCACATAATTACAAGTGGACAGAACCAAGTAATCAGGAGACTTTAGAGCAGGAGATGGCATCACAATACATCAAACCTTTGGCAGCAAAAGTTATATGGTTAAAGAGATCAGCCAATTGGGAAAAAATAGAAGATGGTGCGGAAAGGCAGCTAATGCAGTCTGTGGCGGGCTCTGGCATGCACGTATTACTACACTGTACCTTCCTGCAAGACGGAAATGAGAACGGATTCTGGCAGAAATAAGACCACCACAGTTTTGTCACTTGGATCCTAGAAAGGAACTGCACAAGGTGAACAAACCTTTACCTTTTTGTGTTGACTTAACCCGGTTTGCAAGAGCAAGGCACCCTTGTCGCCGAGCCCTTGTACTCAAAAGTTACGAGCTCTGACCTGCTTTTAAGATTGTGAAGAAAGCCCCAGGAACTTGTATGACTGGCAGCAGAGATAACTACAGAGAACCATCGCAGAGGAAAAACGTTAGCGAGACGTTAAAGCAGCTGTCAGCTTCAAACCCTCCCTGCGCTTGCTGAGAGGATCCAACACCCGTTGCAGGTGCTTCCCCAGGGAGCCGAGGAGGGGAAGGAGCAGGGAGGACAAGCCTGTCAGCACCCTCCTTCCCCGGCCAGGGCACTTCTCGCTCTCAGCTCTTTGTACCTCAACTTTAATACCGTCCTTCTCCCGGCCGCCTCCCCACGGCACGGCGGGCTCTGTCGCCCGGCCGGGTGATGTTGGTTCCCCCTCGGGGAAGCCCCTGAGGTGACACCCCCAGCCCGGTGAGGCAAGGCGGCCCCTGAGGTGAGGGGGAGTGGTGAGGAAAGGGGCTGGTCCCGCTGCGGCCGGGCCGGGGTGGGGGGGGAGCAGCCCCACGGGCAAGGCGGCTGCCAGAGAGAGGACAGAGCGGGGCCCGGCGGGGTGATGGCGCTCGCCGCCACCCGACCCCCACACCCCCATTCCCCTCACCTCGCCGGGTCGGGCCTACCTTACTGGTGAGGTCGATCTCGGGCTCGCCGTTGAGCGCCTCGCCATCTTCGGCGTCGAAGGCGGCGCGGAGGGGACAGGCGGCCGCCGCTACGCGAGGTCTCCCGCCCGGGGAACCGGGCTCCGGGGCGAACATACAGGCAGGCACCGGGGACCCCGCCATAGGGGATCGGCTCCGTTCCGCCGCCGCCATCTTCCCTGCCCCGGCCCTCCTTCCCCCACCCCCTCCCCTCCCCGCGCCCGCCCCTCCGCCCCGGGGAGGTGCGGCGGCCACGCCTCCCGCCCGCCAAGGCGGTGCCAGCCAATCACCGGAGGAGAAAGGGGGGCGATTAGCCTGTAGCCATGACGACGGCGGGAGGGGTGGTTGTTATTCATGAGGGAGGGCCACGCCCCCTCGAAGCGCGCGAAGCCAATAGGAGAACCACTGCCAGCTCGACCTGTTTTCTATATATACACACACAACAGAGCCCTCGCGACGTGGCCGGTGCTTTCTACCCAATAGGAGAGCTGAGCTCGTGACAAACAACTCTAAGGGCCAATCGGATAAGAAGGCTCGAGCGGCTGGGTGGGAGACGGAAGGGCAGGGCCCGCCCTGATTAGGCGGGTACTCTCTCAGGCTGTCCAGTGAGAAAGAGGAGATTTTTCACGGACAGTCGTGTAGGCCAATGGGAACGGGAAGGGAGCGCACCGGCTCTCCCTCCGAGCCGCGGGCCCGGCCGTCCCGTCTGAGGTGACGGGCGGCACCGAGCAGGCCGGAGGCGGGTGCTCCGGCGTGGCGGCAGCTCTCACCCCTGGCTGAGGAAGCCACCAGCTCCCGGGGGTCGGCAAAGGGTCCCCGCCGCCCCCTCAGACCTGACAGAAAGCCCCTACGCCGCCCCGCCCGCTCGCCGTGCGAACCCACGGTGAGGGGCAGGCCCGCCGGCAAGAGGCCAGCGCCACGGAAAGGAGAAAATCCCGCCCGCTGAGGGGTTTTGCGGGCTGACGGGTGACCCCGAAGCGGCGGGGAAGCCGTCGGTCCTGTTCCTCCGCCGGTTCACGCATCCGCTCCTCAACCGCCGCAAGCTCCAGCTTGGCACAAAGGGAAGTCGGGGAGGGTTGATGTTTTATTCACCAGGCGGTAAACCGCTTCACTTGTCCCGGCTTATTTACCACAGCGTGAGACTCGACGCTCTTATTAATTAAGCAGCCGAGAAAGAAAAAAAAAAAAAAGAGGGGAAATTGAAGCTCAGGGAAATTAACTCGCTTAAGGTTATGCAGCAAATTAGCCGCAACGATCCCTGCCCGCCCTAAGCTGCACGCCGGGGCATTCCCCCCCCGCCACCCCCGGGCAGCGAACCCCAGCCGGCTGCCTGCCGCCCCCCCTCGGCTCTCGGGACGTTTGGGAGACGAACCCCCCAAAAACTGACTGCCCTCCCGAAACCGGCACCGGTTCCGTTGCAGTCGAGAACCCCGAGACGCTAACGGCGAGGGGTGGGGGGGTGGAGGGGGGGTGGGAGCGCGCGCGTGCGGGGCGGGCCGCGGGGCACGCGCGCCGCGGGGGGGGTGTAGTATAAGAGCGGGGGGGGGAAACGGGACCGACGCGCATGCGCGGGCGGGGTGTCGGTGTGGGGCGGCCGGGGCCGAGGAACGGGTGAGGTGGCGGTGGCGGGGCCCGGTGGGTTCTTCTCGCGTTCCTCCCGGGGGGGGGAAGGCAGGCGACTCGACCCGGCAGCGAGCCCTGAGGGGAGGTTGTCTGGGGGGGGACGGGGACGACGGCTGCGGCGGTGTGGGGCTGGGCCTTGGCTGTGGGAAGCTAAGGAGGGAGTGTGTGTGTGTGTGGGGGGTGGTGTTGTGCGGGGGCCGGGGTGGGAAGGTGCGAGGCAGGCCTTGGGGCTGGTCTCTGCCTGCCCTCCCCTCGCCCCCACGGGCTTTGTGCTGCCCCTTTTCGGATTGCTAATGGAGACTTCCCTTTGTCGGAGCGCAGGGTGACTGGTGAGGAATTGCCTTCCCCGGAGCCTGGACCTGGGTGTTTTGTTTTGTGTTTTGTTTTGGTTTTTGGTTTTTTTTTTGTGGCCTAGCAAGAAGCGGTTTCCTTTCCTGAGCTGTTGGCATCTTCTTGCCTGGATTCAGTCATTCCCAAAGGAATGGAGGAATGCAGCTGATAAATCCTTAACCACCCTGTGCTCCCATAGGCAGCGCCAGAAGCTGGCTTCGTCTTCTCCACTTTGGCACTTTGGGGGTGGGCCCCTCTTTGTTACCTGCTCTGGGTACCTTTCTAGCGGCACTGTAGACCAAAGGAGATGGAAGAAAAGGAGCGATGTGATAAATTCCAGCTGGTACCTTGAGACTAAGGGGATTCATAGCTTTTGACATTTGGTGTTTTGTTTTGTTTTGTTTTCCTGGGGGGGGAGGGAGGGAAGTATTCTATTTTATGGGGTATGGGAGGAGGGAGGAAAAATATGTTGCAGATCTCTATGTGGTTTTTAAAACCAGCCATCAGAGGCAATTACTGAATAAACTGAAGCACAAGAGGAGGGTTTGTGAGCTGGAAGCAGCGCTAGCCTACAAAAGAAAGGGGCAGTGGGCTGCTGTTGTGACTGTGGAGGAAGAAACTTCAGCCTCCGTCGTTTCTCACCACCTACTCTCCATCCACCCTGCGAGAAAATGAGTTGCGTGCCATGGAAAGGTGACAAGACCAAATCAGAATCACCAGAGCCGCCCCAGCTACCACCACTGCATATTTACCATGAGAAGCAGCGTAGGGAGCTGTGTGCTCTCCATGCCCTCAACAATGTCTTCCAGGACAGCAACGCCTTCACTAGGGAAACTCTGCAAGAGATTTTTCAGAGGTAGGATGCTCTCTGCCCTGGCATTCGCTTCCCCTTGTCCTCTGCCGCTTGGAGGAATTTTCAGATCTTATTTGGGGGGAAAAATAGAGCAAAAGAGGGGTTCAGAGTATGCCACTGCTTTGAAGTGAATGTAGTTTCTTTTTTAAATTCTTCCCCTCCTTCCCCCCCCCCCCCAATGCAGAAATTCTCTTTCTTTTTACTTGTTTCTTAAACTATGCTGGCTGCCAGTTTTGGGTCCAAGGGCTTTATTGCTGATGCTGTCATGTGGTTGGACTGCTGTCTTTCCCCCCACACACACACCTTAATGCATCTTCTACCCGTCTTCCATATTTTTGCCCCTGCCTCATGTATATATGTTAATAACGGATTTGGGGATTGGCTTGGGAGAGTGAAGGCGGCAGGAATGACGAATGGGTCATCACAAAAACTTCTTGATTTAGTACTGCAACACTTCTAAAGTTTTTTGTTGTTTTTTTTTTTTTTTAAATTAGGAGCTTTGCCAAATGAGTGACTCCTTATTCAAGCTGTTAAATGAAGTTCTTCAAATGTTATGGGTTTTTTTTTCCGTGCAGAGAGACCCTATATACTGCGTCAACCTGGGTTTAATTTCAATAGCTAGATCCCCATTTTCTGTGGCATTGCTAAATGTTTCCCAGCAATGTCAAATAATTAATAAAAGCATTTTTGAGTTTTACTGGAATAAACGTAGATTATTAATATGGCCTGTACAATAGCTCATGTTTTGCTAAATGTTTACTTTATGCTGTTTCGGTGCTTTGTGGAAATTCTGAACATGCCCTTAAACTGTGATGATCCTTCATTGATGAAGCAAAGTAAGCAAGTAGGAAATGGTGTCTCCTCTGATACTCAATCTGTGGATGTGGTACTCATTGCATAAGTTATGCTTGAATACCTGTTAACCAGCAGTTGACAGCACCTTGTGTTTGTGACAGGTAGGAAATCACGCTTCATGACAGCAGTTATGCAGGTACTGATGGACAGGGCAGTCGTGGTACCCTGTGCTGATGAGCAGGGAGCTGTGCGCCTGTTGCTGCTGTCCTGAAAATCGGCAGATTTATGGAACTGGTGCTTGATTCATCAAACGCATGCCTGTCTTTGGCAAAAGAAACGTGGTGATGGATAACAGCAAATATCAGATCGAAATGCTATTTACAATAGCATTGGAAATAAAATTCCTGTTGGTGAAGTGGAGCTGGTCCCCGGCAGGCTCAAGGCACTCTTTGTCCAGTGTAAAGACGCTATGGTTTTGTTCCAGAGCAGCAATCATCAGAATCTTAATCACAGATGGATTGCTATTGGCCTGAAGCAAACAGGCAGTTCATGTGGTAGGAGGAGTGTGATGATCTAATTAGTTGGCTTTCATTGGGTTTGGTGAGAGAGAGTGTGCTGCATGAAACCTCTCAGAAAGAGCTGGGATGTTGATCTGGTTGGACCTCTTGCCCTAGAAGGGAGAATTTGTCATTGATTCCAACCTGGCATTGTTCCCATCCTAATATTTGGATCAAGATACACCCATTGATTCAGCCCCACGGTCGCATGGAAATACACGTGGAAGTTCCGCTCAGAAATGGGTGAGCTGTAAGCTATGTGTAAAAATTGCCACTGCCTTTGCATCTCTGCTGGGTTACTACTCATGTCTAGCTCTTTGACTTGCCTTTAAGAAGTGTGGATTTAGTTGCCCTTTATACCCGTATGTCTTTCCTGTGTCTAGTCATATTCTGTCTGTTGATGACTCTGATAAGGACTGACGAATATTTTTAATAAGCTACAAAAATGTTGCAGAGTGTGATTTTTTTTTTTTTTTTAAACCCAATGTTGACAAGGTAACAAAATCACAAATAAGCTTAAGCCTTTTGTGGCTTTTACCACATCCCTTGAAGAATGATTGAACTGCATCGCTTCATTATTAGTTTCCCTTTTGCTGCATCCCATTGCATAAGGCCGTTGTAGTCTGATGATTATCATCTCAAGCGTATGCCAATACTTGGTCCAAGCTCCCCTCTGATTTTTGTAGTCCTCCCTCTCTTCTTTCCTCTAATACAAGAAACACCTTTTTGGTGTTCCTCTGGCTTTTGTTGCAGGAAGTAAGATGGCATGTTCCAGATGTTGCATGGAGGTACAAACAAAATCTCTTCGCTTCACTAGAGTCTGTGTATTGAGACCTGATTAGGAAAGACAACTGGATACAGGAATCTTCAGCCTGTTCTGTTAAGACAACATGTCGATGAAAGTTTCTGACTTAAAAAGCTCAGAAGGATTATTACCTGGATTTCTGTCCAGCTTTGTCAGTCTTCCTCAGCTTAGTGTCTGGATTAAAAAAACAAAACAAAAACTTTGGGCAGGCAGCTTAATTCCCTGTCTAATCAGAGTCCTTCAGCTGATGATTGTGGACCCTGTTCAGGCGTGTGTGAGTAGAGATGTTGAGGCAATTCTTGGAGAAGGTTTGCTCCCGGGTTCTTTGAGCATGTCACCTATGCTGGTCTCTTAATCTCATTTCTGGGGCTTTGCAAGTTATGGGAAGGAACAAAGATAAATGTGTTCTTTCAGCTCTCAGATAAGCCTGTCTCTGGAAAACGGTGCCACAAGAGGGTGCTTGTGCAACCCAAAGGGCTCTGTTAATTGGAAGGCTTTCCTAGCTCACTGGCACTTGTGAGAGTTAATAGGTTGAAGCAGTGATCTTGAGGAATTAGTTGTAGCCAAGTGATCTTGCTTTATGGAGATGCTGGAAGAGCTGTGACAAGCTACAGTCGTGTCTCTGCGATGAGTAAAATACAGCAGGGCTTTGGAGACGGGAAACCATGATTCTGTGAAAATGTCACTGCCTTGCTCGGGAATGCCCAGCGGTGGGTATTAATACCTTTTCCTATTACCGCGTTGTTTCGGACTCTTCTCCCTCCTGTGGTTAAGTCACTTCCCAGGCTGTTCTGCTGCAGTCTGCTCCACTGTGAGAAAACTCACAGCTGATGCAAAAAGCTACCTGTCTGTAGCCTCTCTAGCCTTGGTTGGTCTGAAACTCCCTACTTGATCCACTGCTTGCTGCTTCTTGTCAAATGCCTTATGTTGTTGGGGGAGGAATGCAGAAGGGCAGAGGGATTTTCACTGGATGGAATACCGCCTGCAGAACTTGCACTGTGCTAATGGCCAAGTGAAAAATGTGCAGGAACATCTGGAGTTGTGGGGGACAGAGTTGACATGAGGGCAAGGCAGGTGAAGTGTGGATATTTGGATGATATGAAACACCTGAACCTTGTGCCAGCAAAGCCAATGGAGTCCGTACCAATCAAAAGAGCAACTCATCACAACAGAGCTGATCTCAGGCTTGACTTTCTTTGGTTTGGTGTTGCATGACCTTGCTGTTCTCTGCTCCTGGTTTACCCCTGTGCTTGCCCTTCCAGCTGTTGAAGCCCATCTGTCACCTTCATAATAATTGACCCCCGTGTTGTTTCCCCTCCTTACAAAATTTCTTGGGAGGGAAAAACAAAAAACAATAAGAGTGACTCTTTGTTGGGGGGGGGGGGTTGCCACATGTCTCCACGTTTTATGTCTTGCATCCATTATCTGCATTTGTGCAAAGGCTGTCTTACATTTTTGCATGTAACGTGGTGGACTATGATTCTGGATTTTTAGATGCTGTAGTAATGCAAGTGATGTCTAGGCAAGCTTATGGATTAAAGCTGAAGAGATTTGTTTGCAGCAAGGTTATCTGCTTAGTCACCTACAGCAACAGATATTTTTTTTTAATTGTATAGCAAGGGCAATGCTTTAGAAAGCTCCCAAACCCAAATATCTTCACAGCTTTATGTCTAAATATTTCTTTCATTTACCAGTGGGGAGGGGAGGAGAACAACCTTTTCTGCAGCCAACCCGCCCTGCCTCTTGTTATTTCATCCAGTCTTCAAGACTGGTGTTGACTGTTGAATTCTTGAAATTGTGATAGCCGTCGTTCTAAATGGCAAACTGGCATTTACTCAAACCGCAAGTTGAGGAAAAAAAAAAAAAACTAAAGCATCCTTCAAAAGTACCTGTTCAAGGGGGGGGGGGGGGAAGAGCTTCCTGCTTTGCGGTCTCTTTCACATCAAAGCTAGGATCTTCAGAGGCTTTGTACATCAAAGTTATTCTTAATGCATTGTTTAGCACTCTCAGCCCCTTTGTTGAGCGATAAGGGGGAACGGAATGGTTTGCGTTTAAACACAAAACCCCTGAAAATGGGCTTCGAGTTATACAGCAAGTAGCCCCTTCCAGCTGTGGAATATAGGTTCAGCAAACACCCACTAGAGCTGCCTCCTGTTCTGCTTGCAGGCTGTCTCCCAACACCATGGTGACACCCCACAAGAAGAGCATGCTGGGAAACGGAAACTATGATGTGAACGTGATCATGGCAGCACTTCAGACCAAAGGCTATGAGGCGGTTTGGTGGGACAAGCGCAGGTACTGAGAAGTTGTGTAATTCTGGAAATGGCTGCCATTTGTAAAAACGAGAAAGAGATGAAGTACCAGAATATAATCTTATCGCTGTCTTGTTTTTTGCGCCCTTTCAGGGATGTTAACGTCATCGCCCTGTCTAATGTGATGGGCTTCATCATGAATCTGCCCTCCAGCCTTTGCTGGGGCCCCTTGAAGCTCCCCCTCAAGCGACAGCACTGGATCTGCGTCCGGGAGGTGGGAGGCACCTACTACAACCTCGACTCCAAACTCAAGATGCCCGAGTGGATTGGAGGTGAAAGTGAGCTCAGGTAGGATTTTTTTGTATCCCGTTCTTTCTCAAATCCTTCCCTGTTGGAGGTGGGGAATCTGTCTGTCAACAGTTAGCAATTGAAACATTTATGGTTGACCTTCAATAGCAAGGATGTAAGAATAATAAGGTTCTTATGCCTCCGGTTAGATTTATACCCTGTTTGTGTAAAGCTAGGAAAATGCTTTCGGCAGTGGTGATCTCTGCGAGTTTGGGAGAGCCTGACTTGGTCTCTTCTGTGGCTGGCTGTGTCACTAGTGACGAAGGCAGAGGCCAAGTCTGGTATTAGTGGGTGACACCTGCAATGAGATGTGCTGTGCCTCGCTTTCTCCTCAAACGTAAGCGTGTCAGCATTCCTTTGCCTCTAGTGGTCTGTGCGTACTTTCCCAACGAAAGCCTTTCCAGGCTCGAAGTGCAGCCTTATCCCTGACAGCAGTGAAAGCTGCTTGTTAGGAATCACTTGTCTATGTAAGCATACACTGTGCTTCTGGCTTGACTCCCTTCCCCTCTTTCATCTTAACATGAGACAGTAGGTGTAATTACTTTGATTGTAAAGTCTCACCTGCTCTTAGTCGCTGTTTAGCTTCCATTCCATCCTGTTCTAAAGCCTACTAGCAGCTTTGCTGTCTTGACTAGACTTGTTTGGAGGTAGGGATTGCACATGAGCAGTATTTGCAGAGCCTGCCGTGCCATTAAAGTCTTGGTAAAGTGAATGTCAGCCTTTTGTGAACTTCTGGGATAACGCAACACAGTTCTGGAACTACTGTGCAGAGCTTCTGGGGGATTTTATCCTGAGTGTGCTGTTCTTCAGCAATAAGTAAGGGCTTCCTATGCAGGGAATGTTGGAAATCTGGGCCAAAAGATATTGGGAGAAAACATTGACTTGAATTTCATAGTTATTGGAGATAACCCAAGTTTGGTATTAGAAGAAGCTTATGGGCAGAAAGGGGCTGCAGAACCATGCCAAATAGCCGGCTGGTACGCTGCTGCTATGACCTGCAATAAGGACATCTAAATGATGGTTTTGTTTGGGGGGTTTCTTTTCCCCACAAGTATTCCAGATTTGTTGGAATTATTTTTAAATGTAGTGGGATTCTTGATCTTGGAGATCTGAAGAAACTGAATTTGTTTTTAATTCTATTTTTGCCACCTTGAAAAATTGGAAAGTGACATCTGTAGAGACTTAATCTCTGCTGAGGTTAAGATCACGTCTATCCAATTGTGTGATAATCTGCTGGGTAGAGGTGTGTTGAATCTAGTGGGGCAAGTCTAACATTTGTTTGCATGGGGTTTTTTTTTTTTGTCAGGAAAAAAACTAAAGCCAATGTGTGGGGGCTTCCTCCCATTTCTTGTCATATTTGCATAGTTAGCTGCATTTTGTTCTTGTAGAAGACTACGAAGTTCTACATTCAGTAGTGCTTATTTCTGTTTCTCTTTATGATAGGAAATTTTTGAAACACCAGCTGAGAGGAAAGAACTGTGAACTCCTGCTGGTGGTGCCAGAGGAGGTGGAAGCACATCAGAGCTGGAGAGCTGACATGTGACCCGGACCGACTCTGTCCTCCCACTACAGCTCTTCCCCTTTACTGAACTCCCGACGCCCTGAAACCTGGATAATGGGTGCCCTGACTCTTCTTGTCTGGAATTCCCTTTGTTAGGCTCTTCTCTTCCTTCCTTGGTGCAATAGGGCAACGGCGTAGGACATTGGGGGTGGTGGGTGGGGAAGACTTGAGGGCAGAGCGGAGGAAACTGGAAGCCGATCACTTTATTTGCAAAGAGCTGCATGCCCTTCAGCTAGCGAGAAGGCATTGTGCTCTTTAAAACTGGGCTTTGGGGCTAGGGTGTCTGGAGGGCTCTGGCCCCCCTTCCCCCATAAGGTTCAAGGCCATGTGTGGTGGGACGTGGCTCCCCCCGGGGCTTGCCGGGGAGGAGCAGGGGCCGAGCACGCTGCTGCCTCTTCACAAGTCTCTCCCTCCAAAACAAGTTGTTGTGAAGACATTTGCAATTCCTAAGGGTCTCTCAGGACACTCTCAAACACTAGGAATGGTACGGTGCTCAGCACGACCCTCTGCTTCCTAGGGATGGTTTGTGCCAGGAATTAGAAAACAATAATAAAAACAGTGTCATCTTTGAAGGAATTCTTTGGGTAGCTAGAGGATTCTTCCCCAGTGTCTCCAGGGATTTATGCATGTGGCGAGTGGTTGTTCGGCAGCATGTGGCTGGCTAAGGTGATGTGGAAACAGCGAGCACAGGCTAATTGAGGAGTATTGAGTTTCTGGACTGGAGAGAGGCTGTAGTCTGCTTGGGTTTCTTTGTGCTACCTTGGATTTTGGGTGTTTTTTTTCTTTCTTTTTTTAACATCTATTTTGGTTTTCTGCATGGTCACCCAGTAGTTTAGGGGCTCCCGGGAGAGAGGAATAAAACTGAAGGGGTTTTGAGAGGAATTCATTCCCTTCTATTTTCCTCTTTCCAAAAGTCTAGCCCACAGTTGTGAATGTAATGCGAAATGTCTGAGAAAGAGGTAAAGTTACAACGAAAAAAAAATGGGCTGAGGAGGGAAGCCTTTATAATAGTCAGGTTTTGCCCTTTTTATAGTTACTAGCTGATAATGTGGGGAGATGCAGAGGGTCCACCAGAACCTTCGGGCATTAGAGAGACCCTCTCTTTTAGCGTTGGCTGACAAACATTCCATTAACAGACAAATCGCTTTTTCCTCCCCTCCCTTCCGTGGGGAAGAGTGACTAGGTGTGGAGATGCTAAGAGGAATCTCCACTGGCTGTTTCCCAGTCACCTGGGCGAGCTGTAGCTCAGTCATGCCTTCCACAGCAGGAGGGAACGCTGAATTTGGAACAGACTTTGTCGCGTTTAGCTGCTGTTTGCTTCCCTCTTTTACATGTGGGATGTCTCAGTTAAACAGCAATCTCTGGGATGTGATAGAGCTTGAAGGATCCTGCTCCCTCATGCAGGAAAGTCTCACTACTGGTGTTTGAGCTCGTGAAAGGAGGGGTTGTAACTACCTTTTATCAGTTACTTTTTTATCTCGAGAGCTCTGCAAACGCATGAGCAGGTGCTCGGAACCGAGAGACCACCAAAATCGCACCTTCCTAACAGAGAACAGAGGCCACGTGACGATGGGACGATGCTGTTTGCTCACCCTGGACATCTGGTGAGCACCGTTTTGCAGTCTTTTGAGCACAGCCTCCCACAGTCAAGGGCAAACAGCTCTTCTGTTTTAAAGACCCATCGTTTCTATAAAAAGTCTGATTTCGTAACACATTCCAATGACCGATACCAGCTGGCAGTTTTGAAACACTTTACAGGCAGGATGTGCAGCCTGCAGGCATTCTGCTCCTGACTTGAAGCCATTTCTTCAAGAGGGGAGAAAAAAATAAATCTCAATAGCGAGGTTTTCTATGCTGATTAAAGTCGCACTTTGGAGAAACCCTGTTTGCATGGAAACCGCAAGCCAATGGCGCAGTGCACAATATGCAAAGATGTTTTAAAATATTTTGGGGCTATGTTCCTCTCCTTGTATGTCAGCTCATTTCCTGTTGGGGGTGGGGGGGGTAAAAAACGGTGTGATCCGGCTGCTCAGGTAAAGGGAAAGTGTATGATCACACCCCTGTGGAAGGCGAGCCAGTCCAGTCCCACTGCTTGTGGGAGCGGGGAAGCCCTGTGTTTGTTTTCTTGCTTGTTTGGTTTTGTTAGAGCCTTGTCTTGGGTTTGTTTACAGAGATGTATTTTGTTTAACCAAATATTAAAAATGGGAAAGAAAAAAAAGTTTCCATATAAATGTCCTATCACTTCTGTATGTTCAACTGAATTGTTCTGTAACAAAGTATGTAAAGGAAAAATAAATTTTTTTTTTTCTTTGGTAAAACTGTAACCTTTCTACGAGTTAAGATAGAGTCACCTCTCTGAGAACTCCCCTAAGCCCTGCACAGCTCTCTCGGCCACCTGAAGGTGACAGAGCTGTTATCTGTCCCTTCCCCTGGTGCCAGGCCGTGCGTGGAACAGAAGGGGCTCTACCCTCAAAGCCACCGACAGCTCAGAAAGGACTGAGCCTCCCTAAAGGACGCCTATTAAAATCACACTGCTCAGGTCGGATTTATTTAATATTCAATACAAAAAAAATACGCAGCCGATATCTGAAGTTCTACTTTTATGAGGCGGAGGATCAGCGCAGACGTGATCGTCTTGAACCTGGCCTGCCGCTCCCTCCATTCTCATGTGCGCGCACATGAAGTTGCAGCAAAATTATTTTTGCAGATGCATCTTCCTGGAGAGTGTTTTCTGCGGGGTACGGCTACACACACCCCTCCTTCCTTTGCTTCGCCTGCCAGGAAAGTCACTCCTCCTCCTGTCACCGGTGTCCTTCAGCTCCGGGTCAGCCAGGAAAGGATTTGTTTTGTTTGACTGTTGCCTTTCAAAGCCTGACCTGTACCCCAGGGTGGTTTTTTGTGGGGGGGGAGCGAGGAGGCTGGAAGAGGAACTCTCCCAGTTCAAGTCTGTAACTGGTGATGACGTACTGATTGCATAAAAGGAAAGACTCAGGACTTGGAGGGGGGGAAAGGATGCAGAGAGGAGCTGTTGTCAGGTCCTGGGGTGGGGGGCTTTCCCCCCCTTGTTATGAACAGGTCAATGTCCCAAAGGAGAACCAAAAATAAAAACAAACAAACAGGAGGAAAAACAAAACAAAACTAAAATGCCCTGACCCAACAAATCAACAGTTCAATCTATCATAATCTCGAGGTCTTCCCACATGATATGAATCCCAACACAGCTTCTGTGAGTTAGATTTTTCCAGACAGCGGAGGCAGGGCCCCTGGCATTCCCCCCGAGAGCCCCGTGTTGGGTCCGAGGAGGATCTGGAAGGAAAACAGTCAGCGGAGGGGCTGCGAGGGCACAGGCCAGCTGCTGCAACCCCCCTGTCCCCGCCGCTGCTCGGTGCCGACGGTACCAGCGGCATTTTACCATTACCGGTTCCTCCCCTGCTAGGACGGACAACTGAGTTTTAATGCTCGACCATGCCAAATGCAAAGGGGGTGGGTTTTGGCCTGCGGGCAGCCCTCGCTGCGTATTTCAGCCCAGCCAAAGCCGGCTTAACGTTTACCGGAGTTACTGGGAATTGGCAGGACCATCCCACCAGAGCACCCAGTGGGGCGAAACGAGACCAGAAGCTACAACGAACCCACGCCCCGTTCCCTAAGCTCCTTCAACCACTGGTAACTGGGAGGAGGCGCAGGCACCCCCGGCCGGCTCCGAGAAGGCCGGAACGTTTCCCGCCTCACCTGTCGCTGCTGCAGCTGCTGCTGTTGCTCCATCTGCAGTTTTTCCGTTTCAAAGACGACGGGAAGAACCAGAATCATGAAGGAGGTGGTCCCAATCCACAGAGCTGCCCTGGAAAATCTAGGAAGGAGAAAGCTCGTTAGGAGTAAGGAGTGCTTCCTTACCAGCTGCCTACAGGTGCCAGGCTTCTCCCCCGGTTCCTCCCCGTGCCTCGGACAAAAACCTTCCCCCGCTTCCACCCCCAGCCCCCCATCGCCCAGAAACAAAGACCGCAGCCCCGCCGCTCCTCGCTACCGGCGGCCAAAGCCGCAGTGGGAGCCGCCACCCTGCCGGACCCGCTCCCGGGGGGGTTCCCGCCCCGCCGGTCCCTTCACCTGTACATCTTCTGCGCTACCGTCAGCGACAGGTCGAAGGTGGCTCCGGCCGCCGAACGGACGCTCTCGGGGAACATCTCCGTCAGCCCCCACAGCCGCTCCGCCAACGTCTCGTCCAGCTGCGGGAGGCGCACACCGCATCAGGCCCGCCCCGGCCCTGCGAACCCGCCGGGGTCACCCCGCCCGTCCCCGCCCCGCCGACAACCGTTCTCCTACCTCCTCGTCGTCGTCTTCCTCCTCCAGTTCGTCCTCCAGCTCCTCGGCCTTGCCCGAGCCGCCCTTGGGCAGCAGCTCCTCCGGAGAGAGGGACGCAGCGGCCGCCATCACCACCGGCCAGGGACGGAGGGGGCGGTGAGCCACCGGAAGCGGAACGGCGGCCGGAGCGACGCCAGAAGCGGGGCGGTCCTCCCCCGGACTTTGCGGGGGGGAAGACAGCGACCCCTGGCGGACTGGAGGAGCGCCTGCCCCGGGACCCCCCCCGGCCCCCCCCAGCTCGCAGCGCGGCCCTCGCCATAGCAAACACCAACAGAATCTGGTTTGAAATGTAAATTTTTATGTAAAATAAGCGAAACCCTTGAGAACAAGCAACTCCGGCATCCCAAAGCTTGTACAAGCCGCTGCAGGCTCCCCCCGAGGGGACAGATTTTTTTTGCGGGGGGGGGGGGTCTCCCCGCGTTTTTGTGCCCACCCCACCCCGAGGCGGATCTTCTCCCCCTGCTCTGGTCAGGGAAGAGGGTACCTGGGCTGGGCTGCGGGGAGGGAAGGGAGCCAGGTAAAAAGTGCTCTTGATTAAAAAAAAAAAGGGGGGGGGAGCATTAATTAACAGCGCGGTGGCGTGACAACCCGCCGTGACATGGTACCTACAGCACCGCGCAACACCGGAGGCATCTTGTGACTCGCGGTGTCACGGAACGAAGTACCTACACACCGTACCCAACGGGATCGGGAGGCGCAAACCAGTCCCCAGCTGTCTGGTGCCCACGGGCAGCCGAGACCCCGAGCCGGCCTCCTCGCTTCCCCCGCCGTCCTCCATCTTCATTTCCTCCGCCGGCTGCGGTTCTTCAGTTCCTCCAGCTCCTTCTCCATCAGGTGGGACTCGGCCGTGGTCTCGGAGAGCTGCAACGCACAGTGAACAACAACAAGAGCGAGGAGTTACTCCTCCAACCTCAGCCACGTGCCACGGCCACGGGGCCGACGCCGGATCTGCGACCTCGCAGCCCGCAACGTAGCTCGGACGATGCCAAAGCCCCTTAGAGGGATCCGAGATCGCTCTCCCTGCGGAGAACCATCTTGTGTCAGCGACAGCGCAGGCAGCGAGATGTTTGGGCCTCGGAAGGTTTTTTGATTTCACGGGACAGAGATGTCACCGAGATTTACAGCCGCAGGCCAGCACCTGCGCGAGAGGGAATTTGTTCCCGGGAAGCTGAGATTTTGCACGTCACTGAGATTGCCTGGAAAACCCGGAGAGCAGCTGGGGCTTCCGCTAAGCGCTCCGGCCACAAAAGCCACTTGCCAGTTTGAAAACACGGGAAGGGCGTAAGGAAGGAAAATGATGAAGGAATAAGTATTTGTTCAGACCGACATAAAGGCTAAATCACTTAACAGACCAAGAATACACATGTATCCTATTTCACTGAAAACGTCTCCAGATCTTAAGCATGAAAGCTGTGATCTCTGGGTAATGTTGAATTTTGGTTTATTTAGGGCTTGGGAATTCTTTCATCCATAGGTTTACACACAGAATAGATGTCACACCACTTGTCACAGCAGGTGGAAGCTTTCATCTTCTGTGACCAGAAAGGGTGGCTGTAACTTCAGTTTCACAGTTAGGGCAGAGGCCGGAGGGGCAAGAAAAACGCCGTGCCCCACGCGGAAAGGGAAGAAGGAGACACGGCACCTAATCAGCCACAGCACCCTGCTGCGGGGGGGGAACCTCCCCCTCTTCTCGCAGAGGAGATCAGACTTTACACCTATGGCGTCACTTTGCCGGTTGTCTCGCGTAGCAGGGTAAAGCAGAAAGAGCGGGGTGCAGCGAGAACGGCCTCCTTTGACGGTTCCAGCACCCTTCGCTCCGGCATTTCCGCTGCCGTGGGCAGGTGACAGTCAGGCAAAGACTCACCATGTCCAGCAGAATATCCACTTTCAGCCGAAGGAGGTTGTTTTCTTCCTCCAGCTGCTGGTTTCGTTTGCGCAAGCGCTGCATTTCCCTACGATCCCCCGTGAAGCTTCCCGATTCTGGAAGGAAAGAAAGAAAGAGGTCAAAATACGGACCGTCAGCCAACCGTGGCTACTTCAGGTCAAAACAAGCTGAGCCGCGCTCTACCTGCCACCCACTGGCCATTTTCAAACTTGAGGCTCTGGCCAGCGAGGTTCATGGTGGGGATGCCGTACTCCAGGCCCAGCTCAATCTCACGGGTCGATCTATCCAGCTGCAGGGAGAAGATCACACTCAGCGTTTTACAGAAATCCAAAGCCACCCCCCGGCTCTCCCATTCCGTAGGGACTGGCGTTCCAATGGAAGCTGTTGGTCTGACTGACCCTGGAGCCTGAAATCCCACTTTGGCCACCTACTGCTGGGGCAGAGGACCGGCTCCTCTCGCTACCCTGCCTGCACTTTCTCCCCCCCAAACGTACGCTCGTCTCCCCGGGCTCGGAGACCACCAGTGAGAAGTCTTCGGTGAAACAGCTCTGGACTGTGGGTGGGGCGATGCCGATCCTTCCCTGAGCTATTCCATTTCTACCTTCCTGTATAGTCACCGGTGATCGGAAACGGTGCCACAGGCGGAGAGGGGCACGGTTGGGAGCTTGTGTAAAGGGTGATGGCGCTCGCGGCAGGAGCCACCCAGCCCTTGAGGTACCGGGACTCACCGAGTGCAGGTTGGAGAGAGAGGCACATTTTCGAGGGGGGGTCTTCTTCGGGCTGAACGTCTTCCCGAAGAGAGGCATCGTGCGTGCTGCCGGCTGGGCGTATGGGGTGGGGTGAGGGGGCTGCTCCCGACGGCCTCACGCTGCTCCCTGAGCGGGAGGGACGTGGACGGTCCGAGGCCAAAAGCGATGGCGACGTGACAAGATGGCGACGTGAGGAGATGGCTACATGACAAGATGGCGGCATGAGGAGATGGTGGCGGCGAGGACTGGCGGCCAGTTTTCCGGCACTTTCACCGACGTTGCCCAGTTTCCACCTAAAACCGGACTGACGCCCTGCCCGTTCTCCTCGCGTTATGCAACCCCGCCCTTCAGAAAGGGTTAAATGGCGGTTTGGGGGGGGAAGGGGGGTTGGGGGGCTGCCCCTCCCCCACCCCGTGGCCCTGACAGGGCCACTCCCCTCCCCACCGGCACGCGGCTGCCCTCGCACCTCCGCCGTCACGTGACCGGACCGGCGCGGGGAGGGGGCGAACGGCGCGAGGCCGCCCCTGACGTCACCCCCCCGCCCCAGGACCGCCGTAAGCGTGAGGCGAGCCCACCCCCCCCCGCCTCTCGCGCCCGCTCCGCCGCCGCCCGCGCAGGCGCACTCGGCAGCTATCCTCAACGCCACGCGGCTCGGCACCGGGGGGGTGTGTGTGGGGGGGGGGGGGGGTGTACGGGCCGTACCACCTAACGGGAGAGCTGAGGAGAAGGGAGGGGAGAACCGGAGCGCGTTATTCCCCGCTCGGGCCGCCAGCGGGATGGTCCCTCGTTCTGTTTTCCCTTTTCGGCATCTCACCAGCGAAACCAGCGGGCTCGTCGAGGAACACCCACCCCCCACCCCCCCACTCAGGAGTGGTAGGGTCAGCCCCGCGGTGCGGGGGCGGTTAGGGCAGAATGTTCCATCGGAGTTCGCCTTAATTACGGGGGGGGGGGGGGGGGGGGGTTAAGAATACCTCTCTGGCGAGCCGTGCCTGCTGCTGGCGCTCCCCGTCCGTCAGCGCGCCGGTGGGCTCAGCCGCCGGTGCCGCCTGCCCCGGGAGCGGTTTGCGGCCGTTGCGTTGCTATGGCGACGGCGGGGCTCCGCCGCTCCTCCCCGCTGCCGCCGTGTGTGGAGGCGGCGGCTCGCAGGCCCAGGCGGCGGCCGTGAGGGGGATGGCCGCGGGGGGATGCCCCGGGGCTGCCGCCTCGGGAGCGGGCGAGGGAGGGAGGCCGTGCCGGAGGGGTCTGGCTGACGGGCCTTCGGGGGAACTCGGCGGGCTCTTGCCGTCCCGGCTCGGGGCCCCGCTCCGGTCCCCGAGGCTCCCGCTGGCTGTGGTGGAGAGGGACGATCGCGGAGGGAGCCGGTGCTGTGGAGAGGGAGGTCTTCGGGCTGCATCCAACTCGTGGTGTTCTGCCCCTAAAATGCTTGAATGGGTTGGAAAGCTTTTTTTTTTTTTAAATTGTTTTTGCAGATAAACAACGAAACGCCATTAGGCAGAGAATCCCTTCTTGCTTGGGGACATGGGAGAAGAAGTGGAGAAGGTCTGGGGTCCTGCACTGCTCGAGTTCAGGGGACGATGGGTTGGAAGTTGGAGAGAGAAGAGCAGGCAGGTCCTTAACGAGCCCTCATTTTCTGAGCCTGTTGCAAAGTCCTCCCTTCTCAGCACCCGATGGGATAAATTTAGTTTTATTGTGTTACTTGCTCGTGTGGCTTTGGGAGTTGGTCGAGATAATATTTTGAATGAACAGCAGGGGTATGTAGCCCATACCACCAATATTTTTTTTATATTGCAGAGGCAAGATACCACTCCTTTTCTAAATTTTAAAATATTTCTCCAATCTGTTGGAATCTAGTGATCTGAGATTACTTGCCTCATTGTTAGAAAAGCTTCTGTTGAGGACTTTGTGAGGCTTTCCTGGAAAGTTTAATGAGATCTTAGGATGCTGACCTTAGTTAAAGGGCAACAATAACGAAAAGGGAACAAAAAAAAAAAGGGAGGGGGAAGGGCGAGCAGATAAACAAAAGTGCCAGGAAAGAGGAGAAAATAAGAGAATTGCCAACCTTTTAATTTGGTTTGTACATGTATTGATACTCCACCAAAAAAGTTATTTTAACAGTCTTCATTCTCAGAGTGCTTAATTGGCACCCTGCCTGAATTGAACCAGAAAATTGCTCGCTTGGTACTGTGGTATCTTTCCAGTTCTCATTCCAACCCTGTGACTATAGACAAGAAAAATCTCTGGTGCTGCAGTATCTTCTGGTAGTCCAGTTAAGCAATATCTGGTTCTTGCAGGGTGCATGCTATAAAAACAGTGCCCTTCTAACCCTGTGCACTAGAGTCTGTGCACTGGAAATTAGTGATTTTTTTAATAAGGGATTATGGGGAGGGGGGACCGACACCCTTAAAAGTAGAACAAAAACTTGCAGTTCTGAACAAGGGCTTTGTGAAGTAGTTGTGGCTCCTATCAGCATTTAACATCCATATGTGTGTGCGCATATATTGGATAAGAAAGATGAAAAGAAGGGTCAGCAGTGAAATGAGGGCAAGAACCTTGGAAGAAAAGCTGGAAGAATGTAGAATTACAATTTTGAACTGAAAAAAACTGTAGGTAACGTAGGCACTTATAAGAGTCAAAGACCATACAGGATAGTGAGGAACTGAGTTCTTAACACTCACTTTTTTTTTTTTAAAGTTGTTAAATGCACTGAAAAATTTTGAGTTTCCAGACAAATACTCAGACCTGAAGAGCTCCAGATGAGTGAAGCATCTCCCTGAGATGCTCAAAGACAAAGAAAGGCCCATATGTTTCATTTATAAATACTTCAGGGGTTTGTTATTGGGTGGGGGGGGGGAAATGAGTGTTAAGAAGCTCTGGTCAGGACGTGCCCTGCCAGTAACACAGGGGTAGTTCACCTTCTTAGAAGAAACCTGCATGTTTCAGCACAGTTGTGACCCTTGTGTTCTCCTTGCACTAAGCAGGATGAGTATTGTAGTAATACATTATAATTATTGTAAAACTAAAGTGTCTCATTTATCCAGGGTCTCACAGTAATTCTCTTGACAGAGAGAATCTCTGACAGCCTCTTCCTCCGAGGCAGAGACTCGGAAAAAGCCTCACAGCCCATCCCCACCGCCTTGGCGTGTGAGGTGAGTGCATACTGCTGTGTGCTCGATTGGTGTGTGCACGGGTGCTAATCTGTGTGTGAATTGTTTCACAGTTGGCAGGGCTTGTGAATGAGAGTTCAGAAAACTGCTCCTGAACTTTGAGAGCAAGAGAAGGAGGTTCAGTGTCTGATTTTCAGTGTGATTTGCTTATGGAATCTTTCTTCTTTTGCATGGTTTTACTAAATTTCATTTCTTGCCAGACTCCTGTTTCCTCGAAAAATGCTGTGGAATTTCCTTGCTGCACCAACCTCCCAGGCTATTCTGGCAGTAGCTTTTCATTGCTATTTCTCCACTTATGTCAGGTAGATACTGAGACAAGAGCCGACCGTTGCCGTTTCTAGTGTTGCCTCTCAATGTATTGTGTTGTCCTCCTGCCAGTGGGTAGTTTGACGTATGATTTTAAGCGATGCTAAAAGCATTATGGTGTAGTGCTGTGCATCCTTCTATGCCTGTCACTTTGTGGGGAAGTGAACACCTAGCGCACTCTCTCTCTCCCAGTACAATAACTAGAGATATCACTTAGCATCTGCAAAAGCTTATTAAATGGTGAAGAACCTGCATATCACAGTCATTGTGTAAGGAAACTACTTATCTTTTTATGAAGACGTATCTTTGGGAACACTGGTGGAAAGCTGAGAGAGTGAGAGGAGGAAGATAGGGCTGTAGCACATGTCAATGTGGAGATTTTGGAATAGACCCAAGCTGTTCTCGGTAGCCTAATTTGGAGCGTCTTTTTCTTCTTTTTTGGTTCACAAGCAATACAGAATCTATAGCTTAGATGGTGTCAGAGCTGCTTTTAACTCCATAGACTTTCTCTTGCCTTTCTTCATATACACTGCGGGATTATTATTGTTCTCTCTTATATCAATAATTATAAGGAAACCCCACTGACTGGTGAATTCCATAGACTTACTCTAGGCTTATTCTGATGTCAAAGAACATATTTATTGTAATCTTTGCTGCTTGAAACTTGCTACATTGACTGGTGGGCTAAATGAGACTGAGTTTAAAACCTATACAATAATTTTTTTTTTTTTTGCATATTGAAATTAATTCCATGCCCCATTAATTTCTTCAGTAGTGAGGTAATTCCTGTCGCCTCAGTGCTCTGCATTTAATGATGTCCCTTCTTTTAGTATCCTAGATATTAAATATCTCACTCATTGACAAAGCAGACACCTCTTTTTCTCTCTGTTTCTTTTCATTATAGCCAACTCGAGAGGTAGAAGAACAGCTGTGTCACTGCTTTGCAAAACATTATGTTTTCCTCCTGCTTGACTGTCGCAGATTCCACCACCAGGAGGCCCTCATTAAAGTGCTTATAGCTAGGCAAAGAAAACACCAGGACGGTGAAATGAGATGGAGAAACCCATCCCCACAGGAATAATCTGAAACTAATACTTATTCTACAAATAGAGGTTTTCGGAGTGCTGTGCAGGCATCTATAAATTAATTATTCCAGGAATCCTAATATCCAACCATCAGTTGTACTGTAACTTTTGAGGATACTGGGGTGTCACGGGTGGTATCCCTACATTGAATCACCAAGTGATAGCCGGGAGAGTTCATGCCTTTGTCTTCTGGATAGTAAAGCTCTTAATAACGTAAGTAAAATGATAAAATGGGATAAAGCACGGTTTTGATTTCTAGTCACTCAAGTCTGCCCTCTAGCTTTCACCGAACGAATATGCCTGCCCCTAATTCACCTCTGCCTTCTCTCTTTTAGTTATTTAGTTCTTCCTGGGTTTTTAATTTTCTTTCACTTTCCACAGCAGGCTTTTATTGTCTCCTAAAAGTTCTAAATATCTACACTAACAGTCTGTCTGATTGTTCTCTTTTGCTAACATGACCTTCTTTAAAGAAAGGGGGAAGGAGAAATGTTTTCATCCTTTTTTTGCCAAGTTGTGCACTTCTTTCTGTAATTACTGGCTCTTCAAAGCAGCAGTCATTGCTTTGGCTGAAATGTAGACTTTGTTATTCAAAAGAACAGTGTGTCCGTGATCTCTTAACTAAAAAGTATAGAGTTGTCAATTTTCTTTCCTTAAACCCCATTTTTTTCTCTTCGCTGCTGAGTCAAGCCTTGCATATCTGCTTCTGTTCTGGTTTCCCAAGATCGTATTTCGGTACTGATGAGTCCCAAGACACAGCTTGGTGATGCAATTTCAAAATGGATGATAGGTGAGAGTAGTTTTGGTCCTGTCAGGAAATGCAGCTTGTGCAAGCTGTAGGCTGCAAACAGACTTACCCCTTGTCTTTCAAACTCAGTTTCTGCCCTCCTTCCCTGAATTCACACATACACATTCTACATGTTTACATTTGTTTACTTGGGCCTTTTATATATGTACTAATGTGTAAAACGTGTATCCAGAAAAAGCGTATATGAAGCCATGATGTTGTATACAAAGTTCTCAGGCCTCTGAAGAGGTTTTCCAATCATTGTTCACCATTCTGGCCACACTGCTCACCTTAAAGAGTTTAAGCAAATATGCGGGCAGCTCACCCGCTCATGTGCTCTAGTTAGAATCCATTGCTTCCTGACAGAGTTTGCCATGAGGCTGACCTTGGTGACCGGGAGACACGTGCAGTCCACACAGCAGTGAAAACTTGTTTTAAGCTCTATGTCATTCTGTTCCCGTTACCTCGCTACTCCTTGCTTGCTTCCATGTCTGTTTTTTCATTCTTCTCTTTGTCTCTTACTTTCACAGTCATCTGTTTCTGTGGGTCACTTAAGATGTCCTTTCCAGGGAATGATGAAATATTAAACCTGCAGTCTGTAAATTCCCAATTAGCAGATGCAGGGAGGCTATACCAGGGAAAGGACCTCTCAGTATGGGTCAGTTTCTTAAGCTCTGTTGTAACCCTCCATAGCTGGCAGCTGCTGGAGACAAGATGTTAGGCCCTCGGGCTGTGGTGTTGTTTATAAGGGAGAGCAAACAGGGCCTGTGTTCTGAATCCCCTTCTAAGCTTATTTTATCTCATGCCTTAGATGAACATCAACTGCGCTTTGTCCATACAAACAAGTGAACTGCGTCATGAGATGCTGAGAAGTTCAGTGTGTATAGCACACTATGAAGATGGGAGAAAAGTGCTAAGTATTGTGTTCTCTTCCATGTTCCTTCACCGTTCTTTCTCTCCACTTTGCCACGCTACCAACCCCAAGAAGCTACACTAACAGGGACTATTCCCAGCTGGAACCAGAAAAACTCAAGATGAACAACCTGCCATCACCAGAGGGAGGGGAAAGTCATAAGAACACTGATGTAAGCAGTTCTCCCTAGTACCTGCTAATCTAAATAGGAGTTTTGTATCCAAACCGGGTGGTCATTTTTCTCCCCAGGATGCCTTGATGTATAGGTCTTACTCTGTACTGATTCTTTGTGTTAGAAATGTATGCTTGTGGATGGCCTTTTATCAAAGGCAAAAATTGGAAGTAACGTGGGCTTTAGATGATGTGGTATCTGCAGTAGCATGAGAATGGACTGTGTGGCCTGGAAAGTCCTTTCCAGTCCTGGGTATCTGCTGCAGGCTCATATGAAGATGAGCTAGTTTTTCAGGCTTTTGGGGAGTGCAGGTGACTGCTCCCTGATGGCTTGAACTAGCCTGGGGTAAAAGCTATTCAGGGACACCAGGAGATTTAGAACCCATTCCTACGAGACCTGCGAAGGCTGGGTACTGTAGTACTTAGAGCGGTAAATGGGAGATCTGCTTGTTTTGGTTTGGTTTCCTGTCTTAATTTTGTGTTGTTCCCTGGGGTAGCAAGGGATGCAAATATGAGACCTACTAGGGCCGGGTAGAAGGTGGTCACGATAGCTCGACAGTTGTCATATAAATAGCTGGATGGTGTCAGTATGTTCAGCAGCAGTAAAGCAGAATCTTCATTGGTTCATAAGGGAAAGAGAACCCTGAAAATACGAAGTTTGAATTTGCATTGAATGCCCAAGCAAAATGAGCCTTATGGAGGGTACCCTCTCTGCATAAACTTGGTTCCAAGTCTTGGATTCTAAACTTATGAACTGCTTTTTCATTCTGCCTCCCTTTTCCAGATTCCTTCAACATGACAGGCAGTCCGGAGAAGACTGGTAAGCACTCCGTACAAGAATGTAGGATAAAAATATGTTCACAAAGATGTGCGGCCAGCAAGTGGATGTGTCACAGAAGCTAAGGCTTTCATTAAAAGTATCCACTGCTGACCTCTTCATCTTGTTCCTGTTACTGAGAAGTTTGTCAGTTTGGGGTTTGTTTTTCTTTTTTTTGATCAGTTTGTCAGATGACATGAGAAAGGAGTTGTTCCTTAACCATTCAGAAAGAATTTCTTGAAGTCCTCAGCAGTCTTCTCATTTTCTAAGTTTGATCTTACTAATTTCAAACACATGCCCCACAAGCACCTTTTGCACTTCCCTTGCTGTTTAGGGATTCTCGCTCGTTGCAGGTCATCATTCTGTAGGCGACACTCGCTGTCTATATTGTACTCTCCAGCCAAGATAGAGCAGGCATTTCCTTTAGAAAAGAAGTAAGCAAAGAATGTGGCACAGGGAAAATGATACTTAACTTTGACTTACGCACCAAGTGCTTAGATATTGTGAAGAATCTCATATTTTTAATGTTACTGGGAGGGAAGGTCTGTCATGTTTAGCAACTGGTTCCCAGCTCACACCTCTATGTTATTTGATTCGTTTTGGAAATACAAGCAGGTGAAAATCTGAGTCTCTGAAGATTTAAATCCTGTCAGTCTGAAAGAAAGCTAAATTGTTTTCATGGGTCAGCAGACAGGCTGTTCTCACAATTCATTCATTCATTTACCACTAAAGTAATGTGCTACTTCAGTTCCAAGATTAAACAACTGGTAGTGATAACTTGTTGTCAGGGATTGTGTCAGTATGTCAAACCCTGTGTAGAACACAGGAAAGCTTGTAATTGAAATTGAGACAGGTGAGCCAGTGTCCAACAGGCTGCAAATAAGGATAATCAAGTCGATAAAAAATGGGGATTGCAATTTCCAAAACAAATGTCCTAACTTTATATTTAGTCACCTAGTCAAGTAGTGACACTTCCCAAAACACTCCATAATAAGCATTTATTTTGCAGTCAATGGGAACCGCAGGTGCCTGGCACTTATCTTTCTGCTGTTTAATTATGAGCCTCTGATTTAATTCCCGTTTTGAAATCTTGGGACCTGAATGACCTGGATGATGGACTAATGCAAGAGCATTACCACTGTACTTGGATACAGCGTAGCAAATTACTTTGAAATGTCTAATAGAAATTCATTGGGTTTTTTAGATGTTTTTTGTTAGTGGTTTAGGAGAAAGGAAAAGATGGTTATTTGTCACACAAAAAAAGGAAAAGTTCTAAGCACAAAGAGCAAAGAAAGTAAGGCAGAAAGAAAAAAAGCAAGAGAAGGATATTTGGGCAAAGTAGCATGGAAAAAAGTATGAACGGTGGAAGGAATGGTAGCGGTAACTGTACACAGAGGCTGCATTAATAGGAGACTGGGAACGCTGAACCTGATACAGAAGCCAGTGAGAATATTCAAAGTCAGTACTGGTAGAGTCCGTCATTTATTTCTCTACAAATGCTTTGGAAATAAATTGAATTATGTCGTTGGTTCTTAAATTGAACTTAAGAACAATGTGTGTATTGTTATACGCTTCGTGATTTTTCCTGTATTGTATGATGAAGAGGGGGAAAAGAAATAGGTGATCAGTCATAAGGTCTGCCTGTTCTGTTAAAATCTAGAGCCCTGGAAAACAAGCTGGCAGGAGAGCAAGTTATTCTCCTTAAAATCTGAAATTAGGTCTATCAAGCATTTTCTTTTATATTTACTCATATTGCAGAGGACTTCTCTCAGCATAATGCACAATTCACTCAGCTTGCCTCTTGCTGATTTCTACATAGTTTTGTAATGAAAGTTTGTGCTGTCACATGTCTGTCAACAAGTGGAAGCAACAACTTCCGTTTTTCTTGACCAAGCTAAATCGAGTTTGGCATATTTTTTTCTTTTAATATACACTAGTAGAGCAATCCTGCCAGGCTCCAGATCACTTTTATTCTTTGAAATCCCTGTCTTTGCTTAGAGTTAAATATCGTCAAAGTGATACTGCCATGCTGCCATTATATCAATTTCTCTCACCACAGCCAGGGTCTTGCCATTACAGAGTGTTAGAAAAAGCCCCCTTACCAGTGCGGCTTTGTCACTGTGGAGTGGCAAGGGGGAAAACATATTTCACTGAGTAATTATGCAGGGAATGGCTATTTGGGAGAAATTGGTTTGCTTCTAAAACTGGCCTAGAGAGAAATACAGTAACCATGTGACGTTAGTGCCATTTTTTACCCAGATCTGCACATTGAAACACACGAGTGTGTTGTGCTTTGTTAATTTTGTTAAAGCGATTTATGGAGTCAATAAATCTTGAGGGAAGAAATCTTCCAAACTTCCTTCTGTTGGAGGCAGCTGACTTGGCTGGGTGTTTTACAGAATAGTTCCATCAGGTACTTTTTACTAGATCAGGACATTACCCTGGTGTCATAGCTATTTTGCAAGCCTGTAATTGCCTTCTATGACCCTGAAATTTCTCCTGCGATTTCAGCAGGAGAGGTTGTTTTTATTTCTTTTCCCATGACTGCAGTGTGATGCTGCTAGCACTAGTGGCTGCTGTATTTTGCCCTAGAAACAGCTATGTTTCACTTGTGGATGGGTTAGACTTTTTAAAGAGAATACATGAGAATTAAGGCATTAATCCTACCACCATGGTAAATTACTCAAAGTTTTTCTGCCTTTTGTTTTTCTTGAAGGAACCAGGACATGGACAAGCTTCTAGCAAGTACCAACCTCATCAGACAAGCAAAGTCTTCCAAGTCCCAACAGGTAAAATATTAAACAGTGACTTTTCCAGGTATAGAATGGGGAAGAAAAAGTAAAATATTATTTATTTTACTAAGACTTTTCAGGTTTGTTGTTCTGAAGGCCTTTGCTATGCTATAGTATGTGCTCCCCATATGAGAAGCAGGAGAGTGTGTGTATATATATGTGTATATGTTTGTCAATCCCAGGCAGCTGGAACCCATCAAAGCTGCTTGTGTGTGTATCCCTTTTGTGTGTGCCTAATTAGTGCAAATACTTCCCTAGGTATTGGATTCGCTGACGTGTGCTAGGCGAGGGGAATCTGGACGGCTAATATTTAATATTTCAGACTTCCACACCCGAGATGCTGAGCTTGAAAAGGTTAAGAAGGAAAGTAAGTAGAAGCAGTCTCAACATATGCTTAAAACTAGAAGACTAAAAATAGCACCTCGTCCTAGAGAGGTGATGCAGTGTTTGGAGAAGGATGGGAGATGATGTGATAGATTGAGTGAATTTTTCTGTCTCCTGCTGACATAACTGATCTTGTTGGCATCCACATAAGCCCTGCAATACAGAAGAGATTCTTCAGGGCAGTTGCTCGTGTGAAGGGAGTGTGGAAGTGGGATTGCTTTGCATGCCTTAGTGTTGCTCTTTTGTCAGTTTTTCTGCACAGATTCTGTCCCTAAGCCAGTGAGGTCCCTTCCCTGTACCTGTTAAAACTTTCTGCCTTCCTGAGAATAGGTGAGAGGACTTTACTCCTTTCTCTGGAAGCAGGTCCTCTAAGAGAGTTGAAACAACTTCTGATGTGTTGAACTATTGACAAGTACAGCTTCCAAACCTTAGTGCTTTGGATACAGTTTTAGTCTCCTAATGATGACAGTTCTGAAGTCTGTAGCATTGTGTGCTTCTCAACAGGCTTCCTTTAGCAGTTGCTCTTTAGGAACTTTAGTGTTGGTGAAAAACTATATACTGCACACTTATTCTAGCTGTGTCTGGAATTTCCTTCCCTGCCTTTTTTTTCCTATCAAATATGCTTGAATTCCTTCTGAAGCAACACCCAGAAAAGTCCTCCACCCAGGTAGTTCAGACTCCTGAGCTGATTCGCAGATGCTTTTACTTTAGAGAGAGTTCCTTCAAGGCCGCTCAGTCATTGCTTACAAAAGCCCGATATGAAGGATGGTGGTAATTCTCATCAGCTTCTTATCTCCAATTTGCTTTTGCTGCATTAACACTGTGGTAGCTGAGGGTGGGGAACAGTGGCTGGTCAGTTAGGAACATCTCATGGTTGCAGTTCAATACTGAATATTATTTTGAAATAAAAATTTGAATGTCATGTGATTTTCCTGCTTATCTTGTACTCATTGCCCTAAGAACAGAGGTCACGTGTAAAATCTGGTCTCAGAAACTCTGACCTAGTCCTCTGTCTTGGATTGCCTGGCCATTAAAGCAGGAAGTGCTGCCTTAATAATCCAGTGGGAAAATAACTGGGGAGAGACAAGACAGGAAGAAAGACTGCAGTAGGAAGTACTGGGGTATATTGAACCAAGCAGGAGTTGTGCACTTGCACCGAGTTTCAGAGACACCTATATGCCATTTATAATCACCAATTCAGCAAAAAGATGAGGAGGAGAGATTAAAAGCTTTTTTCAGATATGGACAGAGGAAATGTTTAAGAAATAGACACAGTTCCAGTAAGGCTGGCAAAGAAAGCGTGGTAATCCAAGGAAAGGGGAACAAAGGATAAAACAAGAATAATCAGGCTAATGAATCTCTGAAGTTTAAAGGCACAAGATTGAAGAAAATTATTAGCTGGACCATTACTGAAAATTAAGGCTCTATGTGTAGCAAAATCAAGGAAACACAGTATTTTAAAGGTAATTACAACTCCTGAGAGCTCTAAATATTATTCTAAGCTAAAAATAACTGTATGATGATGCAGTTGATGCCTATCCAAGTTTTAGGGGTTGAAAAACAAACTGCTTATGATCTCTTCTGGCCACTAGCCTGGCAAACATATGGAATACAAATGGAGTAAGATTGGTTTTTTGTTGGTTTGTTTTTTTTTTTCCCCTGTGGTTTACATACAAACTCACTTGCAGAAGCAGCAGGCAAAGCCAAGAGCAGAAAACTGGCCAAAAGAAGAGCATGTTCAGTTCTGCAGCATGGCTGGTTTAAAAGAAAAGCTCCTACCAACCGAGAGGCTGAGCTAGAAAGCCAAAAGTTTTCCAAACTCATAAGGTATGTGGAAACACTGTGAAAATGATTAGTTTTTCAAGTAGAGGCTCTTCAAAGTTTGGGGTTTTTTTTAAATGAAGAAATATCTCAAATACCAGTGCTGAACCTCTTCTAAGTGTAAACTTAAAAATGTTTTTCTTGTAAAATGTCATTATTTGATGTGACCAGTGAATTCTGCTGTGACCTGGAAATTAAAAGTTTTCTATTAGCTGCACTTTAAATATGTTCTTCTTTCTGAAGCATGCCAATGAAAATGCTGCCCTGAGTACAAAACAGAGCAGTATACTCAAAAGTCATTATTCAACCTACTTGACAACAGAAGCACTCAGCTTCTGTGAGCTGGAATGTATTAGAGAAAGGAAAACCAAAAACCATTCCATGAATTATGCTTTTTTTTAGCTGTAACACTGAAAACTCTGCTCTCCTATGTTCTGTGGATAAAGCTGCTTTGCTTTGTGTCTTTTTCAGATTAAAGTTCAATGCTGGTGTGTGAATAAGTTAGAGAAGCATTGACTCTTTTGGCCACAACAGTTAAGACAGTATTTGCAGTACTCCTAGCTTGTTTGTATTGGGAGTCAGAATTTCTTTGGTGTGAAGAATACACACACAGTCCTGTGTTCTGCAGCATGGCAGATGCATCCGTGAGCAACTCCCTTGTTTTAACTCCCTTTCTGATGAGCTATGGTGGTTAAATCAAGTTTTCTGCCTCAGCTTCCTCCTAAAGCAATAATCCCTGTTGCTTCACTCTCTTTTCCTGTCTCATGCACCAATGTGTACAGCTGCCGCCAGGCAAACTCTACCTCCTGTATTTGCATTCAGTCCCAGAGAAGTCCCTCTGTCTATAGGAATGGTGGGAGTCCACCACATGGCAAAACTGATCCGACACCTTGCTGAGGCAGGCCTTCTCTGTCTTTCTTCCCCATCCCCCAGCTGCCTGATCCCATCTTTTCTTTTTTTACTGTTTAGATGAGCACCGGAGTGAATACAAATAGGAGAAATGCAAAGCCGTTTAGATAAGGGAGAGCATAATGCCCTGCTGGCTAAATCGAAGCTTGAGCTAACTCGGAGAGCTGCAACAGGAGACCTTAGTTAGGGGGAGCGTGCAAGCCTGGCCGTGCTCTGCAGTCTGTTCAGGCCTAGCCCTAGGGCCTGACCGGCTGCATTATGTACTTCATTCCCTTGGGTGATGGCTTTCCATTTAATCTGCTGTGAGCGGAGGAACATTTAATCAATTCTTTTGGTTTACTTAGTGAAATGAAAATATTTCCCCTGTAGACTTTAACCAGGCCTGCGACTGGGCTTTAATTCAAATGCAAGCTTGTCAGTGGCATCGTCACTGACTTTGAAGAGTGGTAACAGTTTCAGAGCAAATAAATTTTACTATAGCTTGCTTCATCCTACTTCTATCTGACGTTGGAGGTCAATTCAAGTGAACAAAGATATATGTAACTGCAATTACTGCTCCCACTTAGCAACATATGTGGGCAGTCTTATTTCATAATTAGTCTGTTATTCCTGTTTATCATAAAGTTGCTTAAGCTAAAGTAGAACAAGGTGCACTTATTCCAGAACAAAAATCCATGTATGTGGAGTTAGTCAAGAGCAGTTATTTTGGAATTTGCAAAAGCTATTTAGAAAGCTTTCCCAGTTTAAAAAAGACTGGTATCTCCCAAAGTATACATTTCACAATTCAGAGTAATATATTTCCCCGAATGCATTTCATTTCTTGCCATAGAGATTTTTGTGCCAAGATTGATAAATTGCAGGTCACAGCTCCAGCATCCCAAGCAGGAAGAATTACTTGGTTAAAAATGAAAAAGCTGCTTTAAAATAGTTTTTTTTTTTTTATCTATTAGCATAGGTTAGAAATCTGCTCAGTGATAGATTTTTTTTTTTTTTTTTTAAAGGACTGAATTTTAGCTACAACCAGGATAAACACTTAATCTATGTCTGTCAATTTTGCTCCTGGTCTGCTTGTTAGTTCAGGCAATCCTTGAGTTTCTACTAATTTATCAGCTACCAGTGAAATTAAGAAGTAGGTATGTCAGCCCAAAAATGCTGCACTCAAAAGCTTGTTTATGGACAAAGAGGAAGCATACCTTGTGTATAATTAAAGTCAAGGATTTATTGCTAGTATGATTGAAATCTTGAGAGTTTAATGATTATTGACCCAGATATAACTTGCAGAAAGAGAAAGGATAATAATGCAGTTAGAGTACTTCCATAAAATGGTAACACATAAACACATACACTTCTTGGCTTCTACCCCTTTTCCTTGTATTTCACTCACCCTTCCACTGCTTCTGTGGGTCGTAAGGTTGGTGGTTTCATTCTGTTGTGTATGTGGGGTGATATGGAGAGTTGTCAGCATCTGGAGTCCTTTGCTGGGAGAATATTATCTTCATGTTGATTGTTTCTCCTTCCTTGCTCTAGGATCCACTTGGTGTCATTTTTATATGTTTGCTAGCATGCATTTACACCTTTCTTCATTGGTCTGCAGTGCCATGCTACATCTGATTTTATGATATGTTGTGCCTATTGTATATGTTAGTTACTATTTTTGTTACTCCTAAAACTGGTTTCACCCAGCTCCAGGTCAGCATTTCTTTGATCACCAGCGAGTTGTTCATAGCCATCAGGTCTCCAGTGCCAAGCCTGTGCCTTGCCAGTTATCTTTGCATGCCGGTACTCGTCTGCACATATTGTGTCCCCATTTCTCAAGGCCTCTGCTATTGCACCAGGCCGGTATTTCTCTACACTGTGTCCTTGTGCTAGTCGTAAATCTGTCATTCTATGCAGAATAACTGTTAGTTACTGCTATTTATATAAAATGATGGCTGTACCACATGCAGATAAACAGAAGTAAAACAAATTAGCCATAGACCTGGTCAGTTACGGAAACTGCTGTCACAGCTAACCAAGTAAAAAGTACAGAAGGGTTGAGAGAAGTTCAAACAAAGCAAGCCTGACAATCCTCAGTCCTGAGGCCTTGCAAATTCAGTACAAAGCTTATGGCAAATTACTGAGGATGGCAATACTGTATTGCAGGGCTACATGGTTAGAAGGTTTTAGCCCCAAAAGCCATTAGCCCCAAAAGCCACGAGCAGGTAAAAGCAAGCTGTACACATTACCAGAACATCCATCAGGTTTCAGCAATTTTTTTAGAACTAGATATGCTGGCATTTTTTCTCTTTTGGGCTAGAAAACACAAGAATTAGAGTCCCAGTTATCTGACCTTTTAAAACTAGAAGTTAGCTCAAAGTATATTGCATATTTTTACAGACAAAATTGCATTACGTAGTGAATGATGGAAAGCAAGGGTAATGGCAAGGATAGTCAAGCACTGAAATTGTCTGGTTCTTTCTCAAAAACTTCTGATAAAAGAAAATCCACAGCCTATCCAGGCAAACAAACATCTGCCAAGTTTAGCTGATTCTGCTTTGAGCTAGATAATCTCTTGATGTCCCTTCCAGTCCTATTGTTCTCTATTACTAGTTTGCTTTTTTACCTTAGATAAAAAATTCCTTGTGCATTCTCAAAAGGGATTGCTTTTCTTACCTCCTTTGTCTTTTTGATTGACTCTGCATATGATATACTGATGCGTGTCTCCAGAAAGCCTCTGAGTTTAGGTCTTGCAAAGCTTAAAAGTGGCTTTGTTTATTCCAGTCTGCATTTTTTTTATCATGTCATCCTTTGTTATAGATAAAGAATTACTTATTTCACAATCACCTATTAAAATGAACACAAAAAAAATGAGGCTCATGGTGCTTGGACTGCTATCACTTACTGCATTTGTATAGTTGACATACAGATTATTTATTTTTCATTTAGAAAAATACCCGTGCCTGAATTCTCTAGTCGGTGTTTTGATATCAGTAAGTTATCTTTGGCTGCTTTCCTTCTCCAGTCACATCCAACCTGTTGTGGTCCTGACTTGACCTGGCACCTCTTTAACACCAATGGGCACAGCCCTCTATCTCATCATTTCCTCCAGAGCTGCAATGCTGAACCATGGTCTGGACAGAACATCTTGATACACAGAAGGGAGATCTCTAATCCTATAACATATCCGTAATGATTAACTCAGGGTAAATTAGAGGTAGCAAAATCTGTGTCTTTTTAATGCAGGATCACTCTCAACAGTGTAGTATTGAGTATTTTGTCAAGGCTTTGCCTAAAGATCTGAAGACTGGGACAGAGCCATCACTCAGTCTCACAGTACCATCTCAATTCCTTCCAGTAATTCCATTTTAACAACGGAGCCCTCTTGTTGCTCCAGTCCAAACAACGAAGCCTAGCTGGTCTGATATTTTGCCAGTCCTATCCTGAGACCCATTGTATGCATACAGCTTTTGCAGTTCATCTTAGTTCTGACCAGAGAAGGAAAACATAGGCAAGGTTGTTTTCTTTATGTAAAACTTAAAGCCTATGCCAACATATGCAGAGTTTCAGGCATATTCATAAGATGGACACGACATTCAAAGAAGTGTACCAGAGGCACTGCAGATAAATGAGGGATTTGGACCAGAAGTGGCAGAAAGATAAGCAAGAATTCCTTAAGTACAAAAAATTTGTGTGGATTCATCGTACTGTGTTCTGATAACCTGAATTCAGTTCTGCTACTCTTCTTGTTTGCTAGAGGTATAGCCCACTAGTTAACAGGGGTTTCCAGAAGAGCTTTCGAGCATGGAGAAAGAGGAGCAAGCTGTGATGTGCGGAGTTAATTAGTACAAATTCCATGGGACACATTAAAGCAGCATGGCCTTTCCCCAAGACTGACTGAGGTGGAATCTGTTTGCCTGGTGCTTCCTCGCAGAAAGGTTTTTGGCAGATTTTGGTTTGGAAGCAGTGATGGTTAATTCTGATGTGACTAAGGGAGTAGCTAAAGTGAGCTATCAATACAAGGCTATCATGTTTTGTGGATTTGGGTAATTTGGGGGATATAATAGCTAACGTAACTTCCAAAGTGATGCTGGACTTTTACTCTATATTCCTTTGCTGTAGGAGACATAAAGTTTTTACCTTGTTAATACTTGGATTGCCTTTGAAATATTCAGTGTTCTTTCTTTCTCTCGCTTCCCCTCTCTACCCCCCAATATGTATTTTCAACTTTATAGGGGAAAAAAACCCAACCAAACAATTGCTGCTAGAGAAGAGAGCTGAAGAATATGAAGAAATTGCTGCATCTTTGCCCAGAAGCATTCTGCAATTCTGGGAAGATTTCAGGTGTGTCACAGTGTTAGTCTGGGACCAACTGTAAGTGAAATGCATTCCTATGGAAATCAGAAGGCATAGTTCTTCCAAAACAATTCAGACATAAATGTACACTCATATCCCAGGCTGAATCTTCATCTGTTATATTCTGGAATGCCAAATATTTGACTATTCTGTCCTGGTTAAGAACAGGCGAACTGCCAACTTGAAAGTTCAGAGAAGGCATTAGCTTGTATAGTTGACTCTAGTCCATTTGATACACATAAATCTGAATCAAAACCAGCCAACCAAAAAAACCCCACATGATTTCCCTACTGCAACCATGGATTAAAATGGTTTGTGAGGATGAAAAAATCAGCTGTATACTTAGTATTCTTATGGTAATGGTTTGACTTGGGTCTTGTCTTGTCTGAACTGGTATAAGATCTCAAGTGAGAGGAAATACAGGTGACGGTGTATCTCATTGCGAGTGCCTCTGCTGCAGCTGGAGGTGCACTGGTCAGCAGCAGAACCTGTAAGAGGGAAGGAGCAGACTCTGGGATGCCTTAACTCACTTGGCTGGTGTGTAATGTGATGGGGTATGGGGGGTTATTGCACAATGCCAGCTGGAAGCTGAACGAGCAGTTAATGATCACACAACATTTTGAAGATGTAGAATGTAATCTGTTGCCCAAAGTAGCACTTTGGGGTGGTAAATGATCTTCAGATTCTGTGCATTCATTGACCCCTCTGAGAGCTATTTTATGAACTAGAAGGATAATGGAGGGAAGGTTATTTACAGAGGCATTAGCTGCTGCAGAGCTGTTCAGCAGCACCAGAAGGATCGCTCTCTGCATGTGCATTCTGTTCCGGAATAAAAGCATACTTTGTGAAGGAATTCATCTTTAAAGGGCTGTCTGCCTGAGTGCTCTTCTGGAGTAGCTCTTGTGGAATAATGCAGTTTTCAAAAGCAGTGCCAGCCGGTTCCTCCATATAGACAAAGCCTTGGGCACCCAGAATTAGACTTTGGGTACTTAGAGAAATCACTTGATGTCTTGATTGGAGACACTGCGAGCACTCCTGTGGTGTGCTGATGATGGTTAGGGGCTGTGGGTTTTGTTGTTTGGTTTCCTGACTTGGCCAGCATGATGACACCCGGGTGCACTCTTAACCTCCCACAGGCGGCGGGTGAGGAATTTTTCACAAGCACCTTGAAACAGGCTGAGATGCTGCTCCCATCCCTTCTGCCATTTGAAACCCCCCACCCACTGGGGCAGTGACCCTGAGGGCCAGCCAGCAACTCCTGCTCGCAGGAGTACGCTGACATCTTCTTTATGTGCAGTCCTGTACCGACTCTGCTACCAAAGGTGAGCTAAAACAGCTGATTGCTTTCCAAATACTGTCTCCAAGAAGACCGCAGAACTCTTGTAGAAGTGTTCGTATCCTAAAAAGCACCTTTTCCATCCTTTTAAAATGGCAGATTAAGTCATGTGTATGACTCAGCCTCATTTTCTTGTCCTGTGACTTTAGGCAAGTCACTTCTTTTCCAGCTTTCTGACTGGTTTTGGCTATCCATTCCAAAAATGCTGTGTGCCTTGTTTAGGAAGATGTGTGTGTGGCACCCTGAAAAAGTAAGGCTGAGCTGTGTTGAACCGAACGCCCTCCAAATGCAATGCCACTCTGCGTTTTTAATTAAGCCTTTGCCAGCTGTAAAATAAGGGTAATACAATATTCCTTAGAGATGGCAAATACAGTAGTTGATAAATTTTAGAAGATAAAGTGATTGAAGGCAATAATTCAACTGTATTTCAGCGCGGGGGTGGGTGAGGAAAGGGGCAGTCCCCATTCCTGTCAGGAGCCTGCACGCCTCCCTCACGGCGGTCTGGCTTCCAGCGTGAGCGGGCGGGCGGCTGCCTCGTTTTGGCGGGAGGGCAGGTGTCCCCGCCCCCCCCCCTCCCGCTCCGGCGGGAAAACCGCCGGGTCCGTTCCCTCAGGAGGAGGCGGGTGGGCTGGCTGGCTGGCACTGCAGCCCGGGCTGGTTTAGGGAGCTCCGAGCCTTACATGCTGGGGTACCGTAACCCCTCGCAGACCCCCACTCCCGGAGATGCCCGGGGATGAGCTGTGGTTTAATTGTTGTTGTAATTTTGAGGGGGAACTTTGGTGCTCCACGGGGGAGGGAAATTCTGCGGTGCCTCAGCGTTTGGGAACAGAAATTTGCATCCCCTGAAAAGGCAGCTGGCAAGGAAAAGCCAAATAAATCTGCGTGTTGATATACGATGAATCATTTATTTTCCTCTGAGTTAATACACATGGAATTCCACCATGGTGCCCCTCGGGGCAGGTCAGCTCTGCTCCTGCCCCTAACACAGGGCCCAAACTCCAGTCAAGTCAGCTGGGATGTTTGTCAGTTCAAAACCAGCTCATTAAACCCAAGGCTACATGCTGGGGCCAGGTCTGTGTCACACTGATGGTCTCTATCTGTTGAAAGGTGTGCAGCATGCAGGTCTTGCTCACGTATCCTAATGAACAGCTGCCAGGGTGATAACAGGAGGGTCGGGGCACCCAAGGTGGCACAAAAGTGTTGTGTTTCCTTACAAAGGTCCTCGTTTCTTCATGGATTTGCTGTGTTGTTTCAGACTTTCACCCTTTTATCTGCTTCATTGCAGGCGGTGGCGACTGAAATCCTCTGGGTCTTTGGTGCACCAACACACCAGCAACAGGAGGACCCTCCACTAAACAGGAGGATTTTGTTCATCCCTAAAGCTTTTAGTAGGGTGTGGTATAATTTCTTCGTTTTTCCCTCGTAGTGTGCAGGAAGGCACAGGACTGCGTCTGTCTTGTTTTTCTGCTGTGAGATGCCAATTGCCTAAGGATGGGGAGTAGGAGAACGATCCCATGACCTGTTCAGCTGTGCTTGGAGTGCAGGATTATGTGCATTTCAGGAGGATATTTTTAATGAAGAAGGGAATTGTAATACAGTTGTAATGCCTTTTGCATTACTTGTTTTTCTTCCTTCAGTATTTGAAGCTTAAGGGGTTTTTAAAATCTCTTCAAGTATTTTTTAATCAGTGTTTTACTGTAATTATTTTTCTGATTGATATTAGGCATGATGCGAAGGCATGATTTCTCATTCCATAATTGTCAGGGTTCTGAAATAGAAGTGAAATATATCCTGACACTATCAGAAACAACTGATTTTATAGGAATATTTCCATTAAATACTAACTAAAGTGACTCCATCATATTTTGACTCCAAAACAAAATGAGATCATTCTAAAATTATAATATTTTCTTTCTCACTTCTCCCAGCCTCTGTATACACAAGATTCTTGCAAGCAAGTTAGGCAGACCTTAAGTATCCATTTAGAAGCTGAAAAAAGCTATTTATTTGCAGATATTTAGTCTAAATTATCCTGTTCTCTGTTAGACATAGCCCATCTTGTAGTTTCATAATAAACCTGACTTACCTTTCATGGATTTTATTAACAAGGATGAGCTAGCAAACATATATACACAATGCGGATGAGGTAGTTTACATAACTTTTGATCAGCCGTAGCTAGAACAGTGAAAGCAAGCTCACAATTAAGACAGAAGTAACCTATCCATTTACAAAACCACAAAAATGATACAGCAGGTTATAAGATCATATTTCTAAGGAACTACTTGGTACTCATTTTTCTTGCATTCATAACATTTAAGGAGGTCATATTTTGCTTTTTATTGAACCATGCTATCAGTAAGTGCGTATTCTGGTTCTAAGGCTTGCTTATAGGAAGTCACATAAAGAGGGCAATGAAGTGCAGCAGAGTACAGACATGGCAAGTTAACCATGAAAAAAACATGAAATAAGCTCTCTGTATATGTTTTTGCATAATAAAAGCCTCAGATTTTTATTACCCTTCTTTTATTCTCTTCATGCAAGCATACTTCTTACAGGCATTACTTGCACGTCTTCAGCATTTATTAGGTATTCTGAACTCCAGCAAGAACTTGAAAACAAATACAGCTTTATAGTCTACTCTCAAGATATACGACTAAGGAGATGTAGCCTTGCCAGTAGCACTGTTTTGTGGGCTTTCTGTCGCATAAAGATCGGGAAGCTGAGATGTTGCATAGCCTTTCCTTTACCCATTCTGTCTGCAACTATGCTTTTGTTATAAAAATACAGGCTGCCTTTAACTTCCTTACCAGAATAAATTCCAGTAATGAGAAATCATTTAAAATGTTGCCGCCTCCAAACTCATCTCTGACCCAAGATTCTCACAAGGGAATGAGATCTCTTTTCCTGTTAAACCCTTTCTAGCCAAACTGGTTCATCTGAGAGTAAAGCGGTAGATTTTCTCCTTTTGGTCTGGTACGTCAGATAATGAAGAGTTGGAAGCAGAATCCAAGTTTAAATCCATATGTAATGGCATACTGAGAAGGTTCTGTAGTTCAAGGACTTCTTAAAAGTCATTTTACAGTCATTTATTGCCACCCCAATACTATCTTTGTTTGCATTTCCCAGTAGTGATCAATACTTTACTGCCTGCTCTTTCATGATGAAGGCCATGGAGGATCAAGTAGTCCAGGAAGAACCAGGATACCAGGATGATGAGGTAAATTTATGGTTGATTGAAAAAAAACTGTGCAGCATATTTGAAGGTATTTTGATAGTGTTACGCAATCCATGGAGGGACAGGAGGTCCCCAAAGGCCATCAGGGAGTTCAATGCATTTAAAATCTTCTTCCAGTCTAATACCAAGAAAATCTCATTCTCTTAGTCCCTGTGCAGCCTTGCTCTTCAAGTACTCTTCATTAACCTTTCAAAAGCTATGCACAGTTTTTAATGGGATTATCATTATTTCTTTATATTTTACACTTCTATATTAACTGCAAGGGGACTATCAGTTAATTTTATGTTTCCAAGGAATGGTCATCAGCCTGAAAAGATTGAGGAACTGTGGCATCATCAAGATGATGATGATCTTAACACAAGTTTTGTTAGCACAGCACAGGATTGCTTACCTGTGAAGATACGTTTTACGAAGAAGGTGATACAAAATGTGTAGGCCTTGTTGGCCCACTATGGCTTTGCTTATTTGGGTAGTCCAACAAGTTATGTATTATTAGGGAAAATAATTTTTACAAATTTGAAACAGACACGTAGTGAGATAGGTGTAATTACAAGAAAAGGCAAAATCTATTTTTATTGTTTTCTGCTTTTTTTTTTTTTAGGAATCCTTTTTTCAGGATATTGACCTGCTGCAGAAGCATGGAATTGTAAGTATTAGCATTGACTTTACTGCACAGAATTGTCCATGAAAAGCTATTGTAAGGTTATTTCCAAAAGCGTGTACACATGGATACAAATAACTGAAATTCCTCCTCGCAATAAATTCTAAATCAGTCTTGTGAAGACAAATTTTGCCTTTGGTGATAAGACGGGTTTTCAGAAACTCTCATTCCCATCAGATTCCTAAATAAAGTGCCAAGATATTCAAAGTATTTAGCACCCAGCACTCTTGAAAAACCAACTACTTGCTAATTTATTTGAAAACTGTGTGATAGATTACTTCCTGTTCCTGCCAATCTTTGTAATTACTCCTGCATTTTTGGTGCCTGTGAAATTACACTGTGACAATTGTTGCTATACTATTTTCAGCATGCTGGTGAAGGGGGTAGAGTGGGAGTAAGGAAAATATTAGTAGCTAGAGAAATAAGTGGTTAGTTTTCTTCATCAAATATGAATTCCTATAGTTGTTACCATCATTCTTAGCACATGAACATCACCTATTTATTTGAATTACTATTATTATATTTTTAGCCAGGAGACTGGCTCATGGATCGGAACCCTATTGCATTCAGTGTTGTAGAAGCAGAACAAAACATTGGGTTTGACCGAAGTAATGCAAGATTTAACTCTAATATAAATGACTACTGACGGATACAGGTGGGGAGGACACAGATAGCATTAGTCAGCACTATAGTTACTGGGCTCAGCATGTCAGCAGTGTAATTGTTGTCAGCTTTTTTTATTGGCGATTCATTGACAGTTTTAAAGAGAGTTCTGAAGAAGGATCATGAGGTTGGGAGCTCTAACTATGGGGCGACATAGGAAAAATACACAAATTCTTGTGTTAAAAATTTAACAAGTTGACCAAAGAGGCTGACCTCATGAGCTGGAAGGGAGCTGTCCTAGCCTGTCAATATTAAATGAGGCGTGGTATGCAGAGAATGATACTAAGGTGTGAAAGATCTTGAAAGTAAAGAATAATGACTTGGGCTGTTTTTCTGGCTTAATAAGGTTTCCTGCTCCTTTTTTTTTTTTTTTTTCCCCCCCTTCCTTCCAAGTGGTTATTCCCATACCCCAGGGGAAACTTTTGTTCTCAGCTGTGCCAGTTAAAATCTTTGTGTGAACATATGATGACCCATATCTGTTAAATTCATTTGCGTAAAGAAATAGTTTTTGTGGGTTTAGAATTATTTTTCCTAGGAGTAGAGAGAGAAATATTTACTAGATCTGACAGTGTGGCCACAAAGAGAGTGAGATTAGCACAACCAAGGCTGTGGTTTGATGTTCAAAGTGTTTGGTAGGAATTAAGGTGCTGTGACCCTGCAGCCTTTGCTGAGTGTTTGTGCCCCTAGAGTTTTGTAGCCACCCTGTGAACTGGATTTGTGAATCAGTTAGTCCAAAAATTGTCACAACAAAAAACGTGGTTTAGTTTTTTTATTTGTAAATTCTCAGTCTGCTCCCTTTTCCACCTCAGAGGCACACAACTGGGACAGGGCTGCAACATAAGGTAGAGGATCAGGCCATGCAGCTGGTGTAAGTGGGCAGATGTGTCAGTGCGTCAAGCCAGGAGTACTGCTCAACGCGTCATAGTGTTGAACTTTAGTCTGAGGAGGCGCAAATCCTAGGACCTTGGTTGGTACATAAACTGTTGGTGAAAGTTGTATCTGTGCAGGAGAGAACAAGAACTTCTATAACCAGGTCTACCACACAGAGACTTGTAATGCAGAACAGCCTTAAGTTTGATGTGAGCCGCTGAAGAAATGCAGAAGCAGGGTAATGCATTTAAAGTTTCGGTCTAGAAAAATGATCTTTGCAGCAGTAGTCTGTTGTCTTGATAGAAAAACACAGTAAAACAGCTCAATCCTTTTTATATTGCTGATTGCTATATTCTTTTGGGTGGAAGAGTCATTTTTATTCGTGACTGATTTTACCTCACCCATCCCTGTTAATGTAATAACCAAAAAACATCATAGGATGAGAAATAAGCTTCCAAATGAACATGACTAATTTCTTGCATAACCCCCCTCCCTTCTTATGTCCTATGCACCCACACGCTCTAGATAAATAGATGATACATGCAGTTCATAGGGTTTTTTTCAGAGAAAAATCTTGGCTGGAAATGGTAAATTGAAGTATTATCCCACATCTTTCACATAGTATGTTTTCTTATGAGTAATCTGTTGGTGCCTTTAAGTTTCCAGTGACGTCAGAATCATAAAACGAGGTGAGGGGAGGCAAAATGTGTCAGTAGGGCACTGATTGAAGTCATGCTGTACAGAATTTACAAAAAACTCGAGTAGTTCATTCCAGCCCAAAGTGTCGGTCAGATCTAGAGGATACGTGTGTTTTTTTACTGGATGTACTGCAAACACACAGAAACAGCACAGTAGTTAGAGTCAGCTTCCGACAATCCTTGCAAGTCAGCTCCCCATTATCCACAATCAGATTATCTGGTTTACAGATTATCTGGGCTAAGGGACCAAGGACAGATTCAGTGTTATAGGGTTTACTAGGTTGGGCTCCACACTATCTGAAATAATCCATACTGTTTCTTTACTACCAGCTTGGATCTAGAAAGACTGACACTGAACAGGGACAAGTAAATACAACTGGACCCAAGACACCTTTCTCTCAAAAGCGCCAGGATCTGGTCTCTGCACCATGATCCCTCACACCAATGTTACTCAAAATTTTCTGTTGTTGGTGTCACAAACTACATAATGAAGAGTTTACTGTAAATCTTTCTTGGTGAAAATACACATGCATATGAAGGTATAATAAAATATGTTTCAAAGGTTTATTTCGCCTTCTAGTTGTTAACTGTCATGAATACTCACAGGAGGGAATTTTCTTCACAGAACGTAGCAGACATTAAAAAACTGAAGTCAGTTGGGATCTGCACGATCAAAGGAATCCAGATGACCACAAGACGGGCACTGTGCAATGTGAAAGGGCTTTCAGAGGCCAAAGTGGACAAGATTAAAGAAGCCGCAAACAAGCTTATTGTAAGCCAGTCACTTTCCTGATAGTTTAAACTTATGCTGGCCTCTCCAAAATGCTGTGCAACATTCCTCTTAACAGATTTTTTTCACCACATCATCAAGATAATTTTGAAAATTACTCTGCTTGTTACGCTAAAGGGATAATACTTTATACTCTACAACCAGCAGACAAGTGCTGTGGTGCTTTTCATACCCTATCTGTGTAAAGGAGGCTAGGGTGGAGAGAAGATATTTTTGTGGGATATTGCACTTTACCTTCAGGTTAAAGCTAAAATAAACCTCTCATGTTCTCTTTGGTCTTCCTTAGGAACCAGGCTTCCTGACCGCCTTTGAGTACAGTGAAAAACGGAAGATGGTATTTCATATTACTACTGGCAGCCAGGAATTTGAGTAAGCTTCTCTCTACTTAAATCCTTCCTTAGTCCAAATCATTCCAATAATCACATTTATCGTCTTTAATGAGACACAAAAATATAAAGGATAAGTATTCAGCTAGGACACATAGGTTACCTTGCATTTGGCGCTAGTGCTGGCTCAAAGATGCCTGCACCAGTAAGCAACAAAACCAGCTCCTTTTCTGAGGGGAAACTGGACTTTGTACAGTCATTGTAAATAAACAGAGTTTGCATCCAGAAATCCTGAACGTGTCATCATTTTTTTCACCTAGTCAAAACAACCTGCAGGTCTCGGGTCAAAATGAAAAGTCTTCAAGATTTATATCCCTTGAGATATTTTTATGGAATGTTATCTTTTCAAAGGTATTTTCTCTTTTCTTTCTTTCCAGTAATAATTTCTATAGATCTTTCTTTTGCACACAGGAAGGGAGGTTAAGACAGAGTTAATTCTTTATGAATCAGTGATCATTTAGTGCCCTGCACTTAATGCATCAAGTGAGGGGCTTTAGGGCAGAAATAACTTTTCTTAAAGTAGCAAAAATTTCTCTTTTTTACTTTCCTCTTGTGATTTTGTGTGTTTAACTACATCGTAATCCTGTCTCTCTCTCCAGTAAACTTCTGGGTGGTGGGATTGAAAGCATGGCAATCACTGAGGCCTTTGGAGGTGAGAAAACCACGTTAAATGAGTATTACTGAACAAAGAATTGCAACTTAGATTTTTAAATCAAGCTGGATTACTTCTATCAAACTTATCACATTGAAGTCATAAAGATGAGTACCTGCATGAGGGTAAGAAGAAAGAATCCTCTTCTCTTCGTGTTTTCCCATTTTTCCTCTTCATTTGCTTGCAGACTAAGTTTGAGCTGAGTAATCTTTAGACTTGAGGCATGCTGATTCAGTACAACATAGTGTTATTAATACTATTACTAACGTGTCATATAGGAAAGAGACTTCCCTGATGCAATCTCTGTTCATTTCCAGTAACAAAACTGCCAGAAAAGGTATTTTATTTATGCACACTTAGAGTACCTTGCATTTCATATAAGATTTTGAAATTACAATTAAGCTACTATTATAGTAAAATTGATCAGTTGGTGGTTAACACTTCAACAACAATAACAGTTCATAAAACGCAGTACTCTTCCCTTTAGAAAAGATAAACTGGAGACTAACATGATTTGATATAGTGAGATTAATAAACTCATAAGCTTCTCCTTGATCATTTTACTGAAAATGAAACTGGGCCAGGTCAGTGGAATCAACCACTTCTTTCCCCCTCCCCCTCAGTTAACACTTTTCCACAGGTGCCACGTTGTTTTAACTTCCACACAGAAAAGAATAAATGATCTTAGCAGTCAAGCATGATCAAAATAATGCATTTCAGATTTTTGGTTTTCATGTAACATATTTCTACTGCACAGAATATGATTTATAAATTGGGGTTAAATGATTTTAAAAGGTAGAGATTGAGGTGAATTTTGTAAGTAAGAGTGTTTCTAACTGCAGTAACTCCTGAATCTGGCAAACTCAGAAAAAGACACCCTGACCTTTTTTTTAATCTTTTTATTTAACAGAGTTCCGGACAGGCAAAACCCAGCTATCTCACACCCTTTGTGGTAGGTGTAATACCTTAAAAGAGGGACCCCTATTCTTCTCAGTAAATCCATTCTTTACAACTATATCAGAATTAAACACAGAGAGACAAGTCAGAATCTTTTATCTTTAGAAATACAGTGAAACAGACCTTGGTGACTCTTACCTCCATTAATTGTGTTTGAGTAGAGAACTCATATAAATGATCACTTTTTAATACTGCTCACATCAATGTAAGTTTTGCCATAAGGAGAGAGGAGCTAATAGACTGTCTTAGAGAAACCAGTGAAACACACCATCTGGAAAAGCAGAGTACAAATATGGGTTACAGGTGGACAGGGGCATTGCTCAGAAAAGGGCAAAAGCAAAATTATTTCTCAGCAACTCTTAATTTCCTGGTTTCAAGAGGTTTTGCTGAATATGACATTCTGAAAGGGCACTGAAAGGATACTACTGGCTGACAGTAACTGGATGAACAAAGACTTTGGCAGTCACCGTATTCGGGCGGTGCCAAATACAGCAGGACTCTAATTTCCCAGCGATCTCTCTCAATGTGTAAATAGTAGTAAATAATAACTAATACAACTATTAATGCTGCTGGAATACAGTTACCAGACACGAGGTAGGCAAACATTCCCTTAAATGAACCCCACATTATAAAGGAAATTATGGTACCTTCTGGAAAAATAAGCCTCTTCTGTTTAGTACAGTCTAATGGTCAGCAGAGTCATACCCTTTTGCATGAATGATTACAACTGAGTTGAGTATTTTAGCTTATTCACTCCAAAGGGACTAAACCCACAATCAGTAACTATTTGCATATCAGGAAAAACTAATAGCCAAAGAATTTTTTATCATGAGTTACAGCTGGAAAAAAAACTCTACTAAATCAATACCATTAATTTGGGGAGAGGATTAAGAGGATGCTTTGTGCCTAAGAACTTCTTAATAGTATCCTTACCTATTTTCAATATAAAATATACAGATTTAGTGATGGTACTGAGTAAAACACAATTTTGACACCATTAATTAAGTCACATCTGATCTCCAATTGAGAAAAGTGGCTTGAGTTTCTTCTCAAGGTGGCAGTAAGACTTAAGATACTCCCGATTTCCACATTGATTAAAACAGGTCATTCTTTGTGATATGGATAAGCAGTCATATTTTATTAAAAAATAATAATAGAGGGAGTAAGAAAATATTTTTCCTGCTTTTTCATTTTGATCTTCTATGATTCACTGTAGTGACAGCTCAGCTTCCAGGACCGAATGGCTACACAGGTGGAAAGATTGTCTTTATTGACACTGAAAACACTTTGTATCTTTTGAACTGTTGAAAGCTACCTTACCCTGCACTGGAAAGGCAGTTCATTTTGTTACAAGCAAGTAGGAGGCTCTTCCTACATGTAAAATATTATGACTGACACAGAAAGCCTGGAGAGCACAATGTGTAGTGGCCCACAAGGCAGTGACTTTTTTTTCTGTCATTTGATGTAATCCAACCTGGTAAAATTAAGAGTTAGGATACAGATTTTATTTTAACTGGTTTTTTTGATATCTAATATGTTTCCAATAGATGACAAAAGCTTTTCTATTTACTTCAAGAGAAATTCATCTAAGTACTAAACACTGTTTTTAACACTTCGTATCTGTGGTAGACTGTGTATAAATAGGTTTTGCTCATGGCTAAATTCCTTGAGCACAGATATCCGTATGTCAACCCCCCAGCCCCGCCTCAAACCCTAAACACAAAACAATTATCGTGAGCCCTAAACTATCTTTAGAATATGTGGGATAGAGTGAAGAGAAAAAGTCAGTTTTCTCAAGGATCAAAATAAATATTATTCTTTTTTTCCCCATAGTTCTATTTGGAATGGAGTTTTATTATTTTCAGAGCATAGTTTGTACAAATGGAAATCCTTAACTTTGACTGATGTCAGCCGACCAGACCGTCTTCGTGACATTGCTGATCGCTTCAATGTTGACCGCGATGCAGTACTTGACAACGTGCTGTACGCACGTGCATATACTAGTAAGACCATCACTGCAACTGGCATGATATCTATGTTTTTTCTCTAAGGCTCCCATCTTAATAGTTCTCAGTTTATTAACTGAGATGGCCCACTGAGGATCATAAAGAAAGTTTTGCTGCTAACAAAAGAAGTTGTAAGCTTGCTTCCATTTTCTGCTTCTGGGGTTGTACACTGAGCAGACTTGCTCAGTGTAAGTATTCCAGCTCAGTTTATGCACTACATAAAGTTTTGCAGTTTGCCACAACATTAAGTGAACTCTGCCATGTATACGACGAGGGTCAGCATAGCGTCTTAGTAAGAGAAGCACCAATTAATGTAACCACGATTGCCTGAACACAAATTAATTCTATAAATGCTGTTAAGAAATTCTCTATGATCTTGTGAATGGAACTTTATAGGGACAGCTCCAACATGCTCTGTCACAAGAGGTTGCATTAAAACTTGAAGGACGTTTTAAATGAGACTTTTACTTTGAGAGTACAATACGAACATGAATAATATGACTAATACAGTTTCCCTGTGTCATTTAATTCAACATTAAATTCAAACGTTTATATTGCTTTTCAGTTCTTAACAAAAAAGTTGTCTTCATGCATTTATTATTATTGTCATTTCATTATTATTATTATCATTATTAGTTTCTTCCTTTCTGTCCTATTAAACTGTCTTTATCTCAACCCGTGAGTTTTACTTTTTTCCCTGATTCTGTACCCCATCCCACTGGGTGGGGGGCAGTGAGTGAGCAGCTGCGTGGTGCTTAGTTGCTGGCTGGGGTTAAACCACAACAGTTGTGAAGCTTTTCACAGTTTTGTTAGCTGGGCAAGTGGAAATGGGAACCTGCAGAGGCACAGGCAGTGTTGGGTATTGTTACAGGTAGCTTGTTACTGGGCACTGGATTTAAAACTGCTGGCAGTGAAAATATAAGCAGTGTGGATGTTTAAAGTGGAATTTTAAAATTCAGGCTTTTGTTCCTTCAGAGCTCTTTCTCATCCTAATTTCACTTGGCAACTGTACTTCCCACCAGGTGAACATCAGATGGAATTGCTTGACTATGTAGCAGCCAAATTCCATGAAGAAGCTGGTATCTTCAAGCTATTGGTACAAGAGTAATTTTTTTTTTGTATGCTTACTGCTTTCAGAACAAGTTTTCCTATTTTCTTTCACTATATTTACTTATCTAGCATAATTACAATGCAGATCATTGACTCCATAATGGCACTTTTCCGTGTGGATTTCAGTGGTCGTGGAGAGTTGGCTGAACGACAACAGAAACTCGCTCAGATGCTGTCAAGGCTCCAAAAAATATCAGAAGGTAAGGGAAACATTGCAAAATTTGGAAAACATGGACTGGAGTTCCTGAAACAGTAGCTGTTGGTAGCGCAACCACCTCGTAGTCCGAGTGTATTATCAATCAGGCATTGGCCCAGGAATCTTTCCTCACTTTACACCTCTGTCAGTTACCAAAAAGATCAAACTGATAATATATTATTTCAAGATGACAGATTAAGGAACCTTTAGAACTATTCAACATTTAGAGTTTTCCTAGAAATACTGTTGAGAGAAGTCCTAAATGAGAGAATAGGTTGTAGAACTGGACAAATATCCAATAAGAGAAATTGTCTTTCCCAAATTTTGACAGTCTACATACATGAGAAACATGAATAGAAAAAAGGATGAAGGCACAGAGATATAAAAAGCCGTGCCGATTGCCACATTCCCAGTACTTTGTGATGCTCTGAGGGATGAGGAAGGATGAAAAGGGTTCCTCCTCTTTAGAATGTTGCAGAAATGTTGATGAGGAATGAGTAAATGTTTTTTCATGCAGTAAATTGAGGGGACAAAAAAAAAAAAAAGGTAAACAGACAAAGGGAGGGAGAGGGGGCTGAGGGCAGGGAGCCAACAGAGAAGATGGGAACCGAGAAAGACTTGTTCAGTGGAATTCTGAGAAGTGGTCATTTTTGGTGTATTACAGCTGAAGTCAGAAGAGGAGCAAATTTAGGCTGTCTCCTGATTAACTCCAGCCATCAGACATAAAGAGTATTTTCTTCTCTTTCATTTGAGATTTGAAGTGCTTCAGCAGCAGCCTTGCTTTTACCATGGATGGGAGAAGATTTTGGAATTCTAATTGGATATAGTCCACCTTCTTTGCATTGTTTTCTGTTGCAGAATATAATGTGGCTGTGTTTGTGACCAACCAGATGACTGCTGATCCAGGAGCAACTATGACGTAAGATGCTTTTTCTCTCTCCTTTTTAAAAAATTTCTTCTCTTTTTTATTACATATGTAACAGAGATGAGAACTGAGATTGTATGGAGCAACACACACCGAAATGAAGGTTCAGATTGGTCATTGGTCCTTCTGGTATGATGAATCATTCATGGGTGACACCTATAGGTTTTCCTCAGTTTTCATAATGAGGTTTTTTTATGTTTATCTGCTGCCTGGCATGATGGCTTCTTTCACTTGTGACTTGAATGAAGAGGACAAGCCATAAAAAGTATTGAAAAAGCACCCTATTTTCTTTTGGAGCAGCTTATATATGAAGTTTAAGGTGCATATTTCTTGAGCCTCTTGAATGTAATGAGAGGAAAATTATGCCACCATTGAACATTTGAACATTCTACCTTGAGGCAAGTGTGTTCAAAGTCCTTTTTTGATATATTTACCTGTCTATTATTCGTTACTGAGCTCAATATGCCTCGTCTGACAATTAATCACAGTATTAACCTATGGAATTTGCACAGTGAATCATCACAACTTTCTTGCTAATTTAGCTTTCAGGCGGACCCAAAAAAGCCCATTGGGGGCCACATCCTTGCTCATGCTTCGACTACCAGGATTAGTTTGAGGAAAGGGAGAGGGGAGCTGCGTATTGCAAAGATATACGACAGGTAAATCACCTTTCCTTCACAGGAAGGAAGCTGTGTTAGGAGCAGTTGTAAGGTGATGAAGTTCATGGTACTGAAACTTAATAGCTTGACAGCCAATTCATGGTTTCAAACTAGCCATGTTTCTGGATGGTAAGTTGAGAGAAAATCCGAAAGGACAAACTAATGAACAAACTTAAAGTTGTCTTGCATATAGCATACATTAAATTACATAATCTTTCCTCATAAATCCTACTAGATGCCTATCTCTTAAAGAAGACCATCAAATAGTTTGGTAAGACTGGTGGTCCCTTGGCAGGAAAATTCCAGAGCTGTTAAATTACTAAGTTTTGCTGACACAATTAGTATCACTTTACCCGGTAACCTGTGGCAGACGCAAGTCATTAAAAATGTATTTTAAGTATTCCAGGTTGCTTACACTTACAACATTTTGGGGGCTGTTTCACAACTGCATGTAACATGGGGAAATCCACAAGTTTCTTGTTTCTTTTTTTCGCAGCCCTGAGATGCCTGAAAACGAAGCCACATTTGCAATAACTGCTGGAGGGATTGGGGATGCCAAAGAATAGGCAGAAAACCGATGTAAATGTACAGCTGAAAACCACCTGGGCAGCTGAGATGAAGATTTGTGCAAGGTCACTGACTGCCTGGCTGCATTTTTATCTTTTGGGAACCATTTGAGATATTTTGGGAGAACATTGGGATGAACTCTGTACAGTTCAGTTTTATTGATCTGAATAGAATTTGGTTCATTTAGGGTCTTCATTTTTCAGTTGGACTTTCAGCAGACAAAGATTTAAGAAATAAGCTTGTGAATTGTTCAAAGAATCCTTTTCCTATATTTTGTGAAAATCAAAGCTGTCCTTTCACATGAGATTAATAGTCTTTTTTAGTTTCTTTCAAAGAGAGTGTCTCTGTGGTAGAATTTCACTGCGAAAGGGAACAGAACTGGAATAAACTCAGTTATAAAATTGACATAAATAGATGGAAAAGGCAGTGGCAGGAGCAAGAGCCCAAGAGCTTGATGGACTGTCATGTACTGTAGAGGAAGAAGTTACTTTAAAAATACATTTTTAGGCATTTTTATCTTGACTAGATAATTTTTGTATTTTTATTTAGCATTTTCTGCTTTTTGGGGAGAAGGTTTTAAAACTGTTCTTATTAAAGTTAAAAATAAAGATTATGAATTAGAACAGCACTCTGCTTATATTTGGGTGCTTTGAATCAAACCCTGCTCTCAATCTCACTGATCTTTCATGAGAGAAATAACCCAGATGCAACCCAACATTTTAAAACCTTTTGTCTAGTTCTCTAAAGAAACAAACTTTATATAATTGCCTTGTCAGTCTCCTAATATAAGTAAGAAAATTAAAGATTATTATTAAATAATATTCAGTATTATCAAAAAGCAGAAGAAAACAAAACCAGTGGCTAGATAGGGCAGAGAGACTGGCACCGGTACTTACGCCGAGGGAAAAGCAGTTGCAACTCGGCTTGCTGAGGGAGCGTGCTGTCTGGCCAGCCAGCACAGGCATAGCTCCGAACTAGCCAGAGATGTTTGTCAGGGGGGGAGCAAAAGAAGAAGCTGGGAGTAAAGAGAGAAACGGGGGGATCGGGGGACAAAATACCAATTCCATTTGCGTTACCTCCAAGGCTCGTGGAATTGCTTGTTTTAAAATAAACCCAACAATTCATATCTTAGACGCTTCAAGGGAAGGCCTTACTTTGTCCTCTTGTATAAAAATGCTAATTAGAATGGGTCTAACCGTGGTTGGATTTTTTCATTTAGCTTAACTAATGCATGTAAGACAACCTGAAGCAAAAAGGCAGCGATGACCAGAAATTCATCCAAGAAAAGCCTGACACTGTGGCGGCCAGGGTTTACCTTGTGACAGAGCTAGAGAGTTTGCCGCCTTTGAGTGGTTTCTTAACAGATCTTTGGTATTTTTCCTGAGGTAAAGCACTGCTTTTCACAGTGGAGAGAAGTCTAGAGAGACAAAGGCTGATTTTCGATCATCTGACAGGCCAGAAAGCACTGCTGATGGTGCGGCTGCGGTTTGGGTTAGACACATCACCCACCAGACACAGCTTCTTGTGCCAGGACAGACCGACTGCCTACTTCGTGGTAGCTGCTAGAAGCACAGAAGAACTTACACTCTGTGCCACGTAACTGCCTCATGGCTTATTTTATTTTATAGCTAGGAGTTTCGGGTTGATTTGGGGAGTCAAAACACTAGCAGGCCATAGACACGGTGTCTAGGCCGTGCCCGGTGTCCTTCCAGTACGTTCCATTGATCACACGCAGTAACACCACAGTGGGCGAAGGGGTGAATTCTTTTACTTTCTGGAGAGGTTGCTATGAACCTCCTGCAGCTGCAGAGTGGGGTGCGTGACTAGGGGTTACCGGCACGACCCATTTTGGGGCCCGTTGTGCCATTTTCTCCCGGCCTTCTGGCACTGAGGCGAAAGCAAACATCATGGCTGCTGTCACTCCCGCTCCTGCCCTAGCGCCCTAGTAATCTGCCGGGGGGGGAAAAAAGGAGGAAAAACCCCATCCCACCGGACCCGTGCGGCCTCGCCACGGAGGCCCGAGGGGCCGCTCCCCCCACCCGGGCCGGGTTCCCCCCCGCCGCCCCGCGTTCCCGTTATTGTCTCCTCGGCCCCGCTGCCACCCTCCACGAAGCCAGCGGGCGCGTAGGCGAAAGGCCGTATTCTCCAAACCCGACTACGTAATCCTCCTACCCTCCGCCAACCCTGCCTGCACAACCCGCGGAAGAATTTTACGCAAAACGCACGGGCTCTTCCTGCCCTACGCCAGCCTCAATTACGCAACTGGCGTACGCCGTGTACTTACGTAACGTACGCCTCGTCCTAGGTTTTCCCTACCGTCTAGAAGGGGTTACAGGGTTGACTCTTTGCGTAGCAGACTTTGAGGAATAGGGAGAGCGTTCCTCTCCTCCCTCCCCTCCTCACGCGGGAGCCCGGCTCCAGTAAAGAACGCTACGCACCTTTCGTATCCTGCCTGCCGCGCGGAGCACTGTTTCGCCAACCGAGTTTAGGGCGTAGCTGGCTTCCGGGAATAGGCGTAGGTATTTTCGAGGGCCGCAGTTTGCGCAGCGCCGGGCCGCCCGTAACGTAACTGAAGCGGTTTGGGGCGGTGGCAGCCATTTTGTGCCGGGAGCCCGGAGGAAGAAGGCGCTGGTGTCTCCACACTTCACGGGCCCTGGAGCCGACCGAGAGCCCCGCCGTTCCCTCCGCCGACGTCCAGCGGGTCTCTGACCCACTGACCACCTCTTCTCCTTTTGTATCCCACCAAAGAAGCGAGGTGGCGCAAAGCGATTCCTCCGAGACACAGCCGCCCCTGGCTGGACCGTCTCCCCGTACCCCCAGTCCCTCGCCGTCCCCACGGCCGGCGTTCCGCTGCCTTTCTCCCACCCCTCCGGGTGCGATGAGGGGCTTCGGGGACCGGGGCCGCGACCGAGACCGCGGCGGGTAAGGGGGGGGGGGGGGCAGGCCGGGTCGGGTGGAGGTTGGGGGGGGGGGGGAGGCTGGCGTGGCGCGGGTCGACACGGCATGGGGTCTGTGGAGGGAGCCGTCCTCCCCCCCGCGTTGGGGGCCTGGTGGGAGGAAGGCCGGGGAGGAGGAGTGGGGACGAGAGGGGCGCGTTCTGCTTGTGGTATTGGGGGAGCTTTTCCCCCAAAAAATTCTCGGGGGGGGGGGGAGGGGGGGGGCTGGAGACTTGATTAGTGCGGTTCTGGCACCAAGGCGGGGTGGTGGGTTGAGTGTTTTTTTAATTCAGCTTTTCCATCGTTCACGTGTAACCGTGTGTGTCTGTCTTGCACTTCTAAGGCCTGCATTTCCCCCCCCCCCCCCCCTTAATTTATTTTCTGCCAGCCCTCTTCTTTACGCTAACCCCCGTCCCCGTCGTCCCCCCCCTGTGCAAGCCACGAAGATCTTGGTGGCCCTGGCAAGGGTAGTTGTTGGACGGTCTGCCCTTCTGGTTGTCATTGCTCCTTCTGGACTTAGTAGAAAGATGGCAGTTGGTGAAAGATCTTACTCAGTTGCGCTCCCAGCTTTATTGTGAGAGGAAATGAGATTGAAAACTGCTGCCATGCAGGGGACTTGCATCCTCGGGAGGGTGATCTCGGTAAACATGGCCCTGGACCACACTTAACGAGCATGACGGAGCTTACGTAGCAGTCAGACCAGAGTTGTCTGTATGGCACTGCAGAGGCCTAGTGCTTGATACTCCTGAATCTGCTATTTAAAGGAGGCTTGGCTTGGAAGAGGTTTTTGCAGGTTTGATTTTTTTGTTTGTTTGGTGGTTGTTTTGTTTTTTTCTTCCGAGGATGGCAGCAATAAATACAGTGGCATTACGGTATGTAACTAGTTTGAGACTTGAGTTTTTTTAAGGGTTGAAAGTAATAAAGATGTTCATCCCAGGCCTTTTTAAAGAGAAACAACTGATTTAGGAGAGTGACATTTTATGTCATTTAGATCACAAATAGTTAGGCCTCCATTCTCAAGGATCAACAATAAACATATCATGTGGGTTCTGTTATTCTTAATATGGCAGACTAGATCACAGTTAATGAGTCTTCTCTTTTTTTCCTCCCCACCCCCCCTTGCTTTCCTTTCCTTCTTGTTTTCCCTCCCCACTGGGAGATTCAGGAATATTTTGTTATATGTTGCAACACATTTTAACATCTAGTTTCTCGTTGTCTGTGGAGAGAGATAGTTGTGTCCTTACTTTATCTTACACCCACGTTTCACACTCTGAAATTAAAAGATACTTTCATTTTTTTCACAGAGAGGAGGGTTCTGGTGTTTTTCCACTGTGAGATTTCCAGCCTAGTTTAACGCAAGGAAATTGGAGTAAATGCTTTGGCAAGTCTGAGATAGTTCAGACCCCAGCTGTTTTTGGAGTTTAGTGAGTGAGTTTGAGTATGCAGATTTATATACAGTTACTTAAAAGAACACTGGCCAAAGCATTGTCACAACATTTGGCGTGCCTTAAAATTTGTGTAATTTCATTTATTGTAAATACTTTGATCATAGATGGATACTTCTCTCTTAGTTCAGAGGTTTTGCATAAGGAAAAGGAGTGCCTACATGCTGCTTTGTGAAGTTTTTGGATGTTTGCATGGAAGATCATTTTCTTGGCATATTATCCTGGCAGCTTTAATGCGTCGAGCTTCAGTTTGTTATATATGTCTAGTTAAGGTGTGAAAATATTTGTAACCACTGACAACCATCATATTTCATAAATAACCTTTATAAAATTTGGGGCCACCCAGCATGCTGGTTAAGGACCATTTGAAAATTTATCACCTTCTCAGTGCTGATTCTTTTGTAGGCTAACCACATACTGGCTTTCTGTTTTCCTCCTGTGTGAAACGAGTTGTAGGTGACTTCTTAGGATGGAAAGTTGTACTGTTTTGCTCTGGAGTGTAACAAATTCACTCGGTTCTGTCCCAGAAATGATGGCACCAGTAATATTAGAGAAGAACGTTTTGAGTCAGTCTGAATTTACACTTGAAAAGAGAACTATTGGCAAATCAGTGGAATAATCTTAGATTTAAATCAGTTGAAATGGAATTGGAATCTCATTTTGCTTGTAATCAGAATGTAAAGTGTCAGTTACTGCCAGTTTAGTGGATAAATTTCAGCAGAGGCAGTGTTCGAGGACTGCTGCAGGGCTCACTTCTTTCAGGTCAATACACAGCCATAGTGTGTTTAAGAATGGAGAACTGAAACTATGTGACTTCCATGTAAAACGTATCAGTTCTTCCCTCTGGATAGCTGTGGAGCAAATATTCATAGTACCCATCTGTTTCAGTGTCCAGTCTTGAAATCAGTTCTTCCATGTTTCCTTTTGTAAGAAACTCATTGACCCTTTGAACTTCTAGTTGACTTCAGTGAGACTATGGGTTTTGTTAGAACTACCTGGATACAGAAATAGTTGTCATTTTGACCTCAAGTTAGCAGGAACAGTAGCAGACATCTTCCATAAAGGTGAATGTCCCTGTAAATGAAAATCTATACTGGTTTTTTTTTTTTCACTTTGTCCTGAAAGAAAATGTAATGCTTAAATGAATTTTTGAAGTTGTGTTTCATAGTCTTTTCACATGACAAAGATTGCTGGTTATGCAGGCCGTCTGGGGGATCTGATAGACATACTGATGAGAAAAAAAAGAGGTTTTTATAGGAGAGGGAAGAGACTTAATGAAAAAGTTGCAACGAAGCAAACATTTAAAACTTACTTAGCAGGTTTTAAGTTAAATTATATCTACCACACTTAGCTCTTGCAACAACGTAACCCCTTCGTCCTGTTAATATGTTGATGGGGGGGGGGGGGCTTGTTCTCTTAAGCATTATAACTTGTAGTTTTCACTGGGAAGTGATTTAAAGAACAAATGTAGTTAATGTCTGAACAGGTAGTCTTGTACTTGAGATAATTCAGAAATTTATTTCAGATCTTCTTCATTTTTTAGCAACTCTTCCCCCCCCGCCCCCCCCCCAATTACTAGTGTAAGAAGATTGCTTTGGGATTTTCATTGCTTTTGGTTTGTTTCATTAACAGTTTTTTATTTACTAGTGGACTGCCTGGGTAAAGTGCAGACGCTTTGGATTTGCTGTCTAAATAAAAGTCTTGTTTTAAAGGGGTTTTTCTCATTAATTCATGTTTTGCAGAAAGCTGTAGCTTTATTAACCAAAATCTGAATCAGGACAAAATTTGACCTGATAGCTTTTGGAAAAGTACCTTCTGCTGTGTTTGTATGATACTAATGAAAGAGCTGTAACTTTTTTTGTGGAATTTTAAAGTACATAATTTATAGTATTTACAGTAAATAATAATTTTATGCCACTCAGTTTTCAGTTACTCTTACAGATTATTGCTAGAAGCTCATGTTTTGTCTAATGCATTAACGAGTCATTACAGTTAGTTCTTAACCTTATGAAGTGTATTAAATTAACTGGGTGAAGAAAACTTATGTGAGAGAGAAAGAGCAGTAACTTCCGAGTTCTTCTGCTAGTTAGGAAATTTTCAGTAAACATTAGCTTCTTACTCTCTTTGAGTCTTCATCAGAAGCATCTGAGAGGGGATATGATTTTTCACAGATACTTTTTTGGTTTTTTTCCTGTTAGACTTCGGTTTAAAAAGAAATTTTTTTTTTTTTTAATTGCTTTGGTTCCAGAATTACAGGTGGACTTGCAGGCTTGGCTAGACTTGTTTACTTTCTGTTCTTCACTCTTGTTTTTCATTTGAGGCATACTGCTTGATAAGAAAGGAGAGAAGACATAGAGGGGGAGGCAGTGAAGTAGTATTTTTGTGTAAAATTAACCGTGAGAGAGATACAAGGAACTTGCAATTAGAGAATTTTCACATCCCTTTCATCTAACCATGTTATAAGTGTACTGTCAGTTTCAGGAAAAGGTAAGTGCTATAGCTGTACCCACAGTGTTGTTCTGAGGGAGGGAATCTTGAGGTAGAAACCTAGAGACAGGAGCTTTAAAGCAGTGACTTACAGATGACTGTACTGGAAGGAAACTTTAAGATGGTTTGGGCTTTAGAACTGACTTAAAGCAGGTTAATGTTATTTCATGAAGTTGTATGCCATCATAGTGATTGGAGGGGAGTGACTTTTGCTAGAATATTGTATTCATGTTGTCAGCTCGGGGGAAAGAGAGTGGAAGATGCTTAAGAAACCTGCAAATTCCACAGTAATTAAATACTTTTTTTTTTTCTCCCCCATAATTAACGTTGACATTCCCAGGTTTGGAGCAAGTCGTGGAGGTCCTCTTCCCCCAAAGAAATTTGGTAATCCAGGGGAACGTTTACGTAAGAAAAAATGGGATTTAAATGAACTGCCCAAGTTTGAGAAGAATTTTTACGTGGAACATCCAGAAGTGGCCAGGCTTACTCCGGTAAGTTTTCAGATTCTGTCTGTTCCATTTTGCCTACAACAGAAAATGTCACAAGTGGAAGAACTTGTCCTAGGAAGTTTGGGACAGTGTATAGTAGAACTGTCTCCTTATTAAGCTTGTCTGGTATGTGTATACTCTGGAGGATACCAGTTCTAGTTGCCTTCAGTATTTAACATTAGCAAAGGCGATGCTTCTGCTCTTAGCTGTTTTTATACAAGATACTTTACATTTGGTCATTTGTAATTTGTCATCGTAATGCTTGGTGTAGCTATTTATCCGTGTAGATAAGACTTGGAGAACTTGAGAGTTGCAGTACTGGGGAGGCCTTGAAAGAACTGAAAATAAGGAACTAAGAGTGGCAGAAATACATGTGAAATGTTTGAAAGTAGTATTTTATTGTAATAATAATTCGGGCTGAAAGAGGCCCTGGGAGATCTCTAGTCTAATCCTCTGCTTAGAGCAGGGCTAACTACAAAACTAGAGCAGGTTGCTTAGTGCCTTGTCCTTTTGAGTTTGAAAATCCACAGGGATGGGGAGAGTTTATATCCTCTCTGGGTGGCTGTCCCAGGGCTTAATGTTTCTCGTGGTATTTTTTTCCCCCCTAATAATTACTTGCAACATCATCTCTATAGTGACCCATAGGGTAGTTGAACGCAGCAGTTGAATTCCCCTGTTAGTCGTCTCTTTCCCAAGCTAAAGAAATCCAGCGCTCCCAGTCTGTCTTCGTACTGCCTGTACTCCACCCTCTAGCTTTCCCCCCATAATGGACATGCCCTGTTAAAACAATGTCCTTCTTACGTTGGGGGCCCAATACTGGATGCAGTACTTTGTGTGTACTCTGTAGATATAGTAATCTCTCCTTCCTACCCAACTTGAGTCTAGAGTCTTTTTTTTCCCTCTTTAATGTCTTTTTATATTTAGAAATTAAGAGATTTCATTCTTAACACGAGGAAACAAACAAAATGTTCTTATCCAGTTACATAGACTTACAAATCTTTATGTGAAGTGTTCATGAGATATTTATACAGCATAAAGGAGTTGAAGGAGGCATTGGCTTTTTAAAGATACAACAATATGAACTACTGAACCATAGTTAGCATTAGCTGTGTTAGCTGTCTTTGCCTTAGTCAACTAAAAGGATTTTCATGTTTTTCCCAGAGGTTGTTTTCTTTTTTTACCTTTTCTTTCGAGCTTGAGAGATTCTCACAAATAGTAAATTTACTGCTTTGGATGAAGTGCATGTTTGGTATGGATGTGTATCTTTCTATTGATTTTTAATGAGCATTAGAATAAGGTCATGAATTGTGGAAGCATGTTGCAAAGCGCAGTTGGACTTGCAAGATAACTTAGACAAAGATAAAACACTTTTTCTAATCCTAAAATTATGCTTGTGTGGATACACGTTTCAGAAGTATTTTAAGAAGTTCAATTATTTTAAAAAAATTGTGAGGTCTTAGGGTATCATTATGACATTGCCTGGGCTTCTTTCATGCAGAAAAGAAGTGCTGGTTCCAAAAAGATTCCAAGCAGCATTTCTGAGTTGCAAGTTGTCCAGCAAGAGCTATGTATTTAACCACCTCTGGAATGTGTTAATTGAAGGAGGGGGACTGTCCTGCCTTCTGCTTGTTTATTTTGGTCTATTTATTTTGTTCAGGTCTTAGCACTGTCACATAAAATATGTTTCTTACCTGATCCTCTGTTTCTAATCACTTTTGAAGCTGTGGTCATTTCTGGCCTCTGGAAAAAGAGCGTAGTTTCTTAAAAATACTATATTAATACACTTTTTCATTAAAAAGGGCTGGTTGGAAGAAGAAAGAGACATTAGTCCTTCTAGAGTACATAGAGAGCTTATACCTCTGAATGTTGGAGAAGCTGTGTGACAGCTCAATCTTAAAATAAAATCTTTAGGAAAGCAGTCCTTTTTAGATCTGTTTCAGTTCAGTTCTCTAACGAAGCTGTTATCCCAAGGTGTGAAGTTAGTTAATAGAAACATGCACTTTAAGTCCCTGCTGACATGCGGCATTTGTCTTTGCTTTTTTTTTTTTCTCCACATAAATAGTATGAAGTTGAAGAATTGCGAAGAAAGAAAGAGATAACAATTCGAGGAATGGAGGGCTGCCCCAAGCCTGTGTTTGCCTTCCACCAGTGTAGCTTTCCACGTGAGTATTTTGCCATTCTTTAAGATAATGAGGATTACTCAAAACCAATAACTGTTTAGGCCTGTTCTGTTTTCTAAAAGGTCTTCTGAAGCCTCTGTTATCCTTTAAGAAATTTTTTTCTTTTCTTAAAATCTTAGAGTATGTGATGGATGCCTTGATGGACCAGAACTTCACAGAACCCACTCCAATTCAGTGCCAAGGCTTTCCACTAGCCCTCAGTGGTCGTGATATGGTGGGCATTGCGCAGACTGGCTCTGGGAAGACACTAGCAGTATGTATTCTTCCCTTTTATGTATTTATTTAGTTTTCCTAGTAGCTTTCCAGAAATTACCCTTGGCTACCTGTTAGTAGTTTTGGGGCTTGTCAGTACTACAAGCATAAAGTGAGGTGATTACATGTTTCTAAAGCTTGCTTTATTGCATCATGGGTGAGACTTAAGTCTCAACTCAACTAGCTTGTGTTATTCACAGGCATGTATTTTGTGTGTGTCTTTCTTTTTGGATGCTTAGTCACTTCTTTTTGGTCTATCGTTATGTTGTGGTTTAAAAACCAGGATGTGCTCTTTAACATATTTGTTTTATTAACTGTGCAAGTTAAAATAAAAAATGGTTGAGTCTTCAAGGTATACATTAATTTTATCTGCAATGGTTAAGAAGGAATTTTATCCTTTATGAAAAGCATTGGTTGGGGCCAAGATCACTCAATTTTACTAACTCAGACTCCAAATTTAAATGAGCCTTCCTTTCAGAGGTGCTGAGCATCTATATTTTGTGCTCATGTCAAAGCAGATACGGTTGGTCAGCAGCTCTGAAAATCTTCTGTTCTGTTGGATAAATGCAAGTATCTGTTTTCTTAGAATCCTGAAGTTTATACAGCCAGTGTTTCTTGCTGTCTCTCACATCAGGTGTTGGCTTCTTGAAGGGATGTTGGGCTAAATGGACTCTTGCCGTGATCCACTTGTCATGGCAGGAGCTCATTGGCATTGAATATTGAAGTCCTGTGTCTTGACTTAAAGTTCTTCTGTTTTAGTACTTGTTGCCTGCAATTGTTCACATCAACCACCAGCCGTATTTGGAGAGAGGGGATGGCCCAATTGTAAGTGCTTGTTGATTTTCTTCCTTTTTGTGTGTGTGGCATGGCATTGTTAATGAGATGTGTACTTTATTTAATTGGTATAGCAGAATAGTAAGTAGAGAAATATTTACTGTCACAATGTGAACATCCCACTCAGTTGAAATTCTGTGCAATTGCTGACATAGTCTAAAGATATTTAAATGTTTTAGCTAATAAAGAGCAGATGGTCCAACTTTTGCTTACAGTATCTGTGTGGAGCCCTTAAGTTAGGGATGTGTATGCAGCTTGGCTATCCTGAATTGATTCCTTTTGCAGTGTCTGGTTCTAGCACCTACTAGAGAGTTGGCCCAGCAAGTGCAGCAGGTTGCTGATGATTACGGCAAATGCTCAAGACTGAAGAGTACCTGCATATATGGAGGAGCACCCAAAGGTCCTCAAATCAGAGATCTAGAAAGAGGTAATTTTAAAACGGGTGTTTGCCGTTTCTGGAGGAGGTGGTATTGTAAAATCTCTGTAAAAATAAAATGATCTTCTTAAAACCTGTTGGGAAGGGGGTGTGTGTGAATGAGCGGCTGTCTCTTTCTCCAGTTACAATGATAGTTCATGAAGTATGTTGTATAGCGAGTTACTTGGATATTGGATTTCCTTTCTGTTTTATCTTTGAACTTCCCACTTGTGAAGATCATCAGGACTTAGGAAGAGGAAAAAGAAACTTAGCAGAAAGAGAACAGGTTATTTTGGGGAAATGCAGTAGCAGCAGGTTTAAGGAATGATTTTTCTTAAGCCAGATTGCAAGTTTTCTGCCTAGGTTTGTTCAAATAATCAAACTTAATTTCTGAATGTATAGAACCTTCTTTAGACAGTGAGTTTGGTTTTTTTTTTTTTAAATTGTTCTTAAGCACTAAGCTCTATTTCTGTTCGTGTACCCCATAATGTTCTGTAACTGCCTCTCTGTACATAGCAAGGGGCTGGATTTGGGAATGATGAGGACCATGGTTCTACAGCAACCACTGTAATGCAGTAGTGCTCCGTTTCAAGGGCTAGTTACATATAATTTCAAATGCAAGAATGTGCTGATGGCTTTCATCTTCACTAGATTAAAAAAAATGTAATGGAATTATGTGAAAAGATGTAAGAAGTATTATCAAGGTAAGCTTATTCATATAGATCTACTCAAGAAATCAGAAAGTTTTACTTACTGCTGCAGTTTGCAGAGTCATTATTGAACACTGCAGTAATGGGATAAAGGCATGCATGGTAGAAAGCTGTGGGATAGCTCTGTTCAAGAAAATGGTAGTGCATTCCAATTCAAAAGTAGCATCTTCAGCGGAAGTCAAAGGTTACATGAAGAGACCTTGGGAGGATCAGCTTGGTGGGTTTTTGCACACCTTTCTGGAGTGCTGTAAAACAGGTGTTCTGCTTATGAAGAAAACCCTTTTGTTAGAGGATGTGGGCAGGCTTGGTGCTTTCAGTCCTTTCAGGTGTTCCTGTCTTTGAGTGATTGCTTAGTATTTTCTGCAGCAAAGATTGTTGAATAGATAGAGTCCAGAAAACATTTTTTTTTTTTTTCCTCAGTTGTGATCTTTGGAGCATTTAATGAGTTTATTTTGGAGGAGTACATGACTGACAACAGAGATTGCAGTTTATTCAGTCTCCCTGGTAGAGCAATGGCTCCATTAGAAATCTAATCCTTGCATGAGCTTTATAGAAACTAGAAGTATGCCCAGCTTTGTTAGCTCTGAGGAGTCCAGGTTGACACAAAAATGATCTGGGTTGCCACAAAATACTCTGTATCTGTAAGTGCAGTATCAAGCAAGCTGTTGGAGTTTTGCTGTTTTTAACCCCCCTGCCTCCCTAAACTTACCTCCTGTGTACATTTCAGTGACACTGAAGTACTCACCTGCAAAATTTGGGAATTGGTGGAGACCAGTCCCTCCTTTTAAGAAATGTATAAATTGCCATACCTGATGGTAGTTTATGAATATTTGAATTCTGTTTTTATGCTAACAAATTCAGGCAGGGTGGTTGCCTGTCACTATTGGTGCATAATTACGCAGTATTAAAGCCTGTGCTTTGGCTTTATATATTTAAAAATGTGACTTGTATAGCAAGAGGAGCAGTTAATGTTTGATTAAAATGGGGAGTTTAGCTGGAGTTCACTCTGATTTTTCTGGAGAGCTGTCTAGACTGCATAATTCTGGATGAAGGTGGGTCAGGCTTGAGTAGAAGCTTATTTTATTTCTGATTTTTGGACAGCTCTTCACTGGTGTTTTCTGACAGTAAGCTTTTAGCTTCTATACTGCATTTATTATTCTAATGGCATTGTAACAGTAAATTCAGAATGGAAAAAAATATTAAAAGAAACTAGGGCTTCTACTGAAATGACTCAATCTTTGGTACGAATGAGGGTGGTGCTTTTTTTTTTTTTTTTAAAAACAATTTTGCTCTGGAAGGTGATTCATTCTGACTAAAAATACCAATTGACATTCAAATGAAGAGCCTTACTCTTTTTCCTTATTCTGTTTTGAAGGTGTGGAGATCTGCATTGCTACACCAGGTCGCTTGATTGACTTCCTTGAGGCAGGAAAGACCAACCTTCGTCGGTGCACATACCTGGTGCTGGATGAAGCAGACAGGATGTTGGACATGGGATTTGAACCCCAAATTCGTAAAATTGTTGACCAGATAAGGGTGCGTGAACCTTTTAAAAGGACAGCCTCCTTTGGTTTCCCATTCGAAGTCCAGTACCTTAAATAAATCCGTTTTCCCTTTTTCTTAGCCTGACAGACAGACTCTGATGTGGAGTGCCACCTGGCCAAAAGAAGTGCGCCAGCTTGCCGAGGACTTCCTGCAGGACTATGTTCAGATCAATGTAGGAAACTTGGAGCTGAGTGCCAACCACAATATCCTACAGATAGTGGATGTATGCATGGAAAGCGAGAAAGACCATAAGTAAGCTGATTTTCCTACCATTTCACTTTTTTTGGTTGTACTTAAAAATCTACATTGCTTTGTAAGCCAAATATGAATTCCAAATAGCGAAGTTATTTGTAGTATTATTTAACCTTTGAGTGTTACAAAATAAGTAAGTCCTGTAATTAACTACTCTGTTGAGTATATTCTAACCATACCGTTGTACAACAGACCTAAATTCTGTGTAAGTGATACTGACTTATTTATGTGGATGCGTGTTGTATATGTTCCCAATGTAAGTTGAGAGAGTGCTCCTGTATTCTTGTATATGTGGATATGCATCTTATCTCTCATGTCTATTTTAGACTGATACAACTGATGGAAGAAATCATGGCAGAGAAGGAAAACAAGACTATCATCTTTGTGGAGACAAAGAGGCGATGTGATGATCTCACTCGAAGGATGCGCAGAGATGGGTGATTAGCTTCCCCCCTCCCTCCCCTTGTTTCTAGTGGGAAACAGAAATTGTAATCAAAAGCAGGAAGGTTTAAATGTCCGTGATGCTATTGTTGGGAACAAGTTGTGCATTCTTTTCTTGGCTGAATTCAGTCTTGGTTTCCCAGAAGATTGCAGTCCATCAAAGCATTAGTGCAAGAGAGACTATTTGTGAGCTGTGCAGCTTTTAGTGTATCAGAATACTGATAGCGTTGGTCGGGACTGTATCAATACAGCGAATGTGATTTGGCTTAGATGGTTGTTTATGTAGGTAGTGGGTTTAACATGCAAGAAGCAAACCAGTATACATGCTAGGTAGGTACAGGCTAGAGGAGGACAGGGAATAAAATATTTCTCAAGTCTTTTATTTTTTTGCCTTTTTACCAAAATGCCAGCAAAGCTTCCTGTTGCCTTTAATGTATGTACTTTCTGTCTATACTAATGTGCATCTCTGTTTGGCAGTTGGCCAGCTATGTGTATCCATGGAGACAAGAGTCAGCCAGAAAGAGATTGGGTGCTTAATGGTGAGTCCATCACTGAGGGGAGAATAACTTGGGCTGCTGTACGTAATTTACTGAGATGTGCTTTTCTCTGGTCTTTTTCTTAATTTTTTTTTCTCTCTATACCCAATAGATACACTTCAAAAGAACTTCCTTTGCCTTTGTATTGTTAATTTCAGTACTTTATATTTGCTTTTTTTTTTTTTTCTCCTCCTTCTTGACAAAAACACGATGGGAAATTGGCTTAATCCAGAGAGCTGGATTTTGAAAAATAGTTGGCAGGTTATGTCCTGACTTGCTGGGGTTTCTGAAGTTGACCCATCTTACCTAGATTCTGGAAAATGAGCATTTAGTGTAAATCAAGTTCAGGTAACTTTGTCTTTTTGAAAAATCTTACTTCATAGCATGCTTTGTTTTACAGAGTTTCGTTCTGGAAAGGCTCCTATCCTCATTGCTACCGACGTTGCATCTCGTGGGCTAGGTTTGTACACATAGACCACTGTTGCCTACTGCTGCATATTTTTCTTCTTTGGACTGAAATATGTTTTCTTTTTAAAAAAAAAAAAATTCAAAGCGTGATTTTCCCCCACATGTGAAATACGTTTTTTAACATTAATCTTTTTTTTTTCTTTCATATTCAAAGTCTCTTCCTGCTCCTAATGAACAGGCTTTGGTCTGCAGCAAGGCCTAGGCATGACCAATCGATCGCCAAGAGGGAGAAGAGACGTCCAATTATGCAACCCAACCCTTCCACCACACTCACTTCTTCCCCAAATCCAGCTTTTGTTGCTGGATGGTAGGGATGGATTGCTCTCAGTTCAGAGCGTGTCAGATAAAGTTCAAGTAGGAAGTTATGGGAGAGCATTTCAACAGCAAATAGCTAATATTCTCCCCGTATGACACACCACAGATTTGAATATACCAACCCCAGTGTACATGCATGTTTACCCCACAGATGTATTCACATCTGAGAAAGCACTGCTCCAGATCTTTGGTCTTGACATGTAACCTTCCCTCCTCTGTGTTCCTTCTAGGTAGGACCACTGAGATTATATATGGCCTTTAACATTTTGTTACCCAAATGTGTAATTGAATCAAAACCGCACAGCTCTATTCTGGTGGTATGAAAATGATCTGTCTGGATGCATCAGTTGTGCCCCCTTTTTTAATAAGCATATTTGTATTGTGAAATACTGTGTGCTAAGCACAGTCCTTATACATCTGCCCACTCTAGAAGAGGATGATGGCTTCTGAAGTGCTCTGAGTTTAATAACAGCCTTTGAATACTCTACCCTCCCTGAGTTTGGTAGAAGATAAAACTGCTTGGGGGTTGATGTCTCATTGTAGTAAATTTTATAGAAAATTACTGCAAATCAGTGCAGATAAGCTCAGAGAAATCTCTAGTTTGTTGAAAATGTCAGTTATCTGAGCTCTCTTTTTTTTTTATATGCTGAAAGGGTGGCTGTGCTGTGCATCATGTGGTCACTTTAATACAGGCAGACCATTACTAGACTTGGCAGCCTTTGTTCACACAGCCTTCACCCCTCCTTCCCCTCCCCCCTCAAAAAACTGTCCCAACACTTCCTCAGAGAGGTGATTACATGGACTTCAGTCTCTGCCCTCTAGGGTCATGTCTGGACCTGTGCAGTTAGAACTTGGGCCTGTTGGGAGAAGGGACTGAGGCCTGAAACCAGTTTGTATGAAAGAGAGCTGCTTTCTCTAGCAGCATTTTTTAAACAGGCTTGCTATGTGCTGGTAGCTTCTTTGTGCATCTTGCCTAGACATTTAAAACAGCCTCACCCCCCTCAAAAAAAAAAAACACACTCCCCTCAAAACTACTCAATTGGATAACACTTCAGAAAACAGTCTCCCCACTTCCCATCCTCCACTTCACCTGAGCTAAGGGGGAAAGGTACCAGAGTCTGTTTCTTGTTACTGAACAACATCTCTGCTTGTTTTGGGGCCCTGAGTTTGCTGCTTCTTAAAATAAGTCACTTAACTGGCAAACTTCTGGACGACTTCCTCCAAGATCCTGGAAAGTGAAGGCTTCTACCTAAATAACATAAAACAGGGGCGCGCGCCTTTTGGCTGAGTCACCAGGGCTTTCCCTCTTCCTAATGGAACATTGGTTTCAAAAAAGCTTCTTCCAGGTAAGTTCTGAGTCCCGTAATGACTTCTTTGTGATAATTCCCTGGAGTGAGGTCCTCTCTCTGCACTGATATTTTTTTTTTTTTTTACTTTATTTTTTTGTTCAGTCTATTAAACTAAAAACATTGAATTTGTTTTGTTTTGTTTTCTTTAACAGAAGCTTTGATATCAGCTGCAGATCATTCTCAGTGCAGGGGTGGGGGCACATCTACACCGATGGTCTAAACAGCTCTCTAGACTAGCATGTTTGCTAGTTTATCTCTCTCCTGATTAGTAATGGGAGACTGTCTGTGCCATAGGGTATTCTGATGGTCTGACAAAGGGAATGCTTCCCAGGTAGCTGTCAAAAATGATTTACAGTTTCAATTCTTGATCCTGCTACATTATCTTCTAAAAGCGCAGGAAGATTGTGAGTGTGCGCAAACACTTTGGAGCATGCTAGACTGGAGAAGCCGAGTCTTGTATTTGCTCTGGTCTTATCTTCAGCGAGCTCTGTGCTCTACCAGGACCACTTTCTAGTCTGGAAAACACCCTTGCATTTTCCTCTTCCTGCCTTCCCATTCTTCCCACTCCTTCCCAGTCAAGTCAGTTCCGTCTACATTGGTAGCTACACTTCCCTGTGCTTTCTGCTGGGAAAGCACGTCCTTGTATCCTCTGTGGTAATTCAAGTCACTTTGCTACTGGTGGATGTGCAAAATGGGACTGACTGAGGATCATGTAGGCTGCAGCTTGTCAGACTAGTTACACCCTGGCTGTGAAGATGCAATCTGTCATACGTACTCCTCTCTTTACTTCACTTTCCCTTTTTAAAAAAACTGTTGCATCAAGGACCCTAGCTGGAGACTCGCGCAGCCCCCTGTGAAACCTGCCTTCTCACTCCCTTTTTTTGGTGTGATTCAGGACTTTGGAGTCAGCAAAGACTGAGGAGCCCCTCCTTTGCTGTAATAAGAAACAGACATAAAGTCCCCCTCTTGTCACCACAACCCTCTTGTTTTTATTTTTCCTACAACCCCTTTGAAATTGATGGAGTCTGGGCAATAGATGCAGTCTGACCCTTTGGATGTAATTTTTGTATCTTCATTTTTTTGACAATTGCCCCTAAGAACCCCGAATAGGGGACAAAAAGCGTTGGAGGACCTGAAACTTTTACCTGAACCCAGGTTCTCCGGCGCTTCACAACCAAATGGGGCTACAGAGAAGCGTCTAAGCCAGTTCACAGAGCGAGCGTGTGTGGGGACTTCTCGCTGCCACGGACCCTTGATGCATGCTCCCCGCGCTCCAGTGGTCCCGTGTCAGAGGGCGGAGTTTTCGAAAGGAGGCCGCCAAAAATAAAAGGCAAAGAGACGGGATCGGCTGCAGCGGTTTCCCACAGGAGGAGGGAGTGTGCATCGGTCTGGTAACAAACAGAGAATGTTTCTCTCTTTAAAACAAAAAACGAAAAAACAAAGGAAAGGAAATCACAAAAATCTGTGTTTTATCTTGGATATTTTCAGAATATTCTTCTTAAAATGCAGATTTTTAATTTTTTTTTATGAGCTGTTAGGGCACTTACTGTAATACCATGCTTTTTTAAAATATTGTATACTGTAGTAAATAAAATAGGTGCTTTTGGTACTTAAGGTGCTTTCACTGAAGCGTTACACTAACATTTACTTTGTTTCTGTCCCGTAAGTTTGCAAAGCTGGTCTTCCCACAAGGCACACAGTTCTGATCCCCTAAATTTTAATAATATTTTGCATACAAAGCAATTTTGATCATTTAATTTCCTGCTTCCATCTGACACGAAGTAGGGAATTGCTAATGGAATTCAGGATTGTCCAAATTATGAAAGCTTGCCAGAACTAGACGGAACAGCACGGTGAAGTGTTAGTGCAATGCATTCTGGTGATAACTACAAAGCTGAGTTAAGATATTCTAGGTCTAAATAATTTTTACTGAGTTGGCTGAGTAATACTAATGTAATTGGAGTGTCCTAAGCTTTAGGCTAGGGAAAGTAGTTTGCTGTATTTTATTAGGACTGTAAAAGTAAATATTTTTAAGATTGCCTTTTATTTCATGTTACCGAGTGGAAGGTAAGTGATCTCATTACCGTTATTATTTGTTAGACTTCTCCCAACAGAGTAAAAGCTTTATTGCGGCAGTTCTGCCCTTCTTCCACCCCAGTTTGCTCTGTCTGATGGTGGCATTTTCACTTTCCAGATTTTGTTTTTAAAAAAAAAGAGTACGCAATTCAATTAGCTTATTCACAAACATTGGTGTCTTTGATCCAGGAAGACAGATAAATGCATTCCGGGGAGGATGAATTTGAGTACAGGGCAAAAGTGCTTTAAAATTACCCGCTGTTTTTCAGGACGCTGATCTTTGTTCCTGATGATCTTAAATTTGAGTCTTCTGCTCTTTTGGGATGAGTCTGTCTTGTATTTATTCCATGCAATTACTAACTTTGTATTTTTTTTTCTTATTACTGTCACCTGCATTCGTGCTCCCCACCTTTCGTTGGCACGTCCTCTCTTCTTCTCCCCTTTCCTCAACCCTACCCCTTCACTGTGCTTCGCACCTGGGCACTTCACAAGACGTGGAAGATGTTAAATTTGTGATAAACTACGACTATCCGAACAGCTCTGAAGATTACGTGCACCGTATTGGCCGTACCGCACGTAGTACCAACAAAGGTACTGCCTACACCTTCTTCACACCAGGAAACCTGAAACAAGCCAGGGAGCTTATCAAAGTGTTGGAAGAAGCCAATCAAGCCATCAATCCAAAACTGATGCAGCTTGTGGACCACAGAGGAGGAGGAGGTGGTGGTGGAGGTAAAGGCACATGGGAAAAGGGCTACTACACTGGGAATAGGTTCCCCATTTAGAGGGAGGGAAGATTAAAAGAGGGTAGGGAAGTAGTAAGTGCAAGTCTAACAAACGGATTAGCAATAAAGCTGTTTTTCACCCGAGGTCTTGACACGTTACATAGGTGTAGGATTTCTGCCCAGCAGAAAGGTAGTCCACTGTTTTACCTTAGCTGTAGAATTCTTTTTTTCTCCTCTTAAGGTTCTCACAGAGCTAATTTTGCTTGAATTAATTCCTTGCAGCTCCTGCCTAAGCACAGGCAACAGGATGCATGTGCGTGCACATGCAAAATTGGTAACAGTGAAGGAATACACTGACTTTACGTTCAGGGACTGAGACTATTTTACCTCCCGTTCCCTGAAGGAATAATAAGTTTCCTTACATTTCCAAGTTAGCCCTGAATTTCTTCTGTTTCTTTGTCTCCAAGCACATGCATTAAGAACCCTTTTTGAACTTCCTATTTACACCTTGAACAAAATGAAGAGGCATATGCACAGCTGTGCAGGGAAGTTATAGTCAGTCAGAAGAACTTGCTCCTTCTGGCCAAAATTGTGGATGTAGGAGGGGGAGAAAGGGTGGTGTAATTGTACCAGAGTTCATTGTTTACGACTTGTTCGTGGTTCTAAATCTTAATATATCCATCGCCAGGAGGTCGTTCTCGTTACCGAACGAGCAGTTCAGTAAACAACCCTAACCTGATGTACCAGGAAGAGTGTGACAGGAGGCTCCGGGGAGTGAAAGAGGGCCGGAGAGACTCAGGTGGCTTCAGAGACCGTGAGCGTGGTGACAGTTATGCCAACGGAGCCAACAAGACCTATGGCAGTGCCTACGGGAGCCCAAATTCTGCTTTTGGGGCAGCACAGAGCCAGTATGGTTACACTCAAGGGAGCTATGGAGCAGCTGCCTATGGCACGAGTGGCTATGGCACTGCAGAGTACAGTGCTAGTGGCTATGGTGCCAGCACCACAGCTGCCACCGCTGGGAGAACCTCACAGAGCACTACCCAACAGCAGTATGCAGGGATGGTGGGGCGCTCGGGCCAGCAGCCACAGCCGCTCATGTCACAACAGTTTCCGCAGCCCCCTGCCACTAACGTGATGGGCTATATGGGACAGACTGCCACCTACCAGTATCCACCCCCGCCCCCGCCCCCTCCCCCCTCACGCAAATGAGACCACTCGCCTGCTGGCGACCAGTGTAGACCTCTTGCATTTAAAGGAACCTTTTCTTTCTCTTCTTTCCCATTGTGATGTCTCTCTCATGCAGGTTAGACTTAGAATTCACCATTCAAATCCCTCGAGCCCATCAAAAATGGCCCCCAGTCCACATTACTGACCCTGTCCTCTTTTTTTTTTTTTCCTTTTTTTTTTTTTTTTTTAAGAGATATATATAGTTGACTGGAAAATTTATTATTTTTTGTCTTGCATGTTCAGGAAATTGGAAATTTTATTTTCTCTAAAAGAAATGGGTATAAGGCAGATAGGTCCCAGCTCGATCATCTTGGTGTCTAAGGTTTGTGTAAAAAAACTTGCTTTTGAGGGGAGGAAGTTTCTATTCTGTAACACGTTAACTTAATTTCAGGAAGTATCAAGAGAGGTGGGAAACTTTGGGGAGCCAAAAAGCACTTCATTTAAAATGATAAATGCAAGGGAGCAATGCTCACTTCTCCTAATCTTAATTTTTTTTTTTTTTTAAATAGCTCGCTATTATTGCTTGTAATCTTATCGTAGGTGACTTTCTATAGGAAAACTCTGCTCATTTGTCTGAGCTGGGCGGTGTTCAGAGTAATGCCCCAGTTACATTGGCGTTTTCTGCAGCTCTGGAAGCAGCGGCCCCATCTTCTGGTACCTGTAGCAGCCTGCAGTAGGGAAGTTGGGATTAAAACCCCAGTGTCAGAGAGCAAACCTGTCTTGGGTTCGATACCTGAAAACCAGATAGTCGCTGTAGGTACTGCTGCTATAATGTTTAGCCAAGTAAGTTCTTTCCCTACGATTGTTAAATTACAGCATCGTGAACACGTGGAGCCTGGTTATCCTTAAATTAGTTTCTGCTCTCAAATTCCTATTGTTGGGTTTATTGAGAGAAGTCTTATTTGAGAGCCCAGAAACTAACCAGAACTGAGATGATGAACAGCATATCTCGTTTGTCTGTCCTTCATGAACAAACCACCTTTTGGCAAGGGGAATGTTCTGAATGCTGCTACGCTGAATAAAATGTGACAGAGTTTTCCACACTTAAATTTAAGAGGTTTGAATAGGGTGGGCTGGGGGGGGGGGAGTGTGCAAGGGGAGGAAGGGAGGAGGAGGAGATTGCCTGGAATCTCCTTTTCATGAGGTAAGCGGTGAGCTGATTAGTGCATCTTGATTCTGAAGCTTTATTTCTTTTGTACCTTGCTCTGACTATTGCTTTTTCTGGCTTTTGAGTGCATTTCCCTGCTCCATTGGTCGCTTTGAGCTGAGCTCTCGCAGGTAGGTAGCATTTTAGAAAATGTTAGAGAAGAGTGAAATTTTAGTAAATACGTAAATAAAACTTGTTTATTTTACAGGCTAAGGTGGGTGTGAGGGGGTTTCCCCTTTAGTAAAGCATGTTGACTTGTTATTTCTAATACCAGACGGTTCAGAGACAGTAGATGTTAACAGGAGTTGGCTGCTCTTGATCTGATAATACGACAAAAGAATGGATACATCTCCTGGTCTGTGAGGCATAATCTTTGCATTATGAGAGTGCAGGGTTTTGTGTTTCGTTTTTTTTTTCTGTTGGCATTCTTGCATATGGATGAACAAGACAGCCCACTCTTTCTGTAGCAGAGTGGAACTTCTTATAGCCCAGGAAAGGAGCTTGCTTATACAGAAATGACTTCTTTTTCTAATTTAATTTTTTCCCAGAGTAAAATTTTGGGGGACGAATGCGTGCTTTTTTTTTTTTTTTTTTGTGCAGTACACAGGTAGGTTGCTGACACAGAGGGAAAAGGGAGGGATCTTCCAGAACCTCGAGTCCCTCATCCCATCTTCTAATTCCAGTGCTTGGGCGGGAAGTTCCTTTGCTTGTGTTAAGTGAAAGCCAGAAGCATTTCGTTTATCCAGGCACTGACTGATTTGTCTTTGGCCTCCCTCACAAGCAAATGTAGAGCTCTTTTTTTTTTTTCTTTTTTCTTTTTTTTTTTTTTTTAATTTGCGAGTTCAATGCAGAAATGTGTTTGAGGGGTGTAGGAGTAGAACATCTCGCTGACTGGCTTTAAAAAAGGGTCTCTGGACTGCCAAAGCTGCCTTCTAGTCTGCTATAGCTTTCGTTTCTTTTGGGAGGGACTTGTGCACATGTAAACATCTACGCCAAGTCTTGCAGTGCTTTATTGCCATTGAGGTCAGCTGAAGTCCAGGGTCTCTGTTCAGTTCAGAGTGTTAACCAGACTGTTGAATGCATAAATGCACCGTGGCATGTGCTGCCCCTGTCCCACCTGGTGCTCGCTGCTCTGTTCCATATACCAGCTGGAGGGCCCTTGTTGATAAAGCATTAGCGTCTAGTATTGTTTGCGTTGTTTTCAATCTGTAAAAGTTTGTGGGAGTGTCAGATGAGTTGGGTGTCTCCTCCCCTCCCACTTCCTGAAGCAATTTACTGTTTGGACTTCTCTGAACAATGGAAGGGTTAGTGGCTTTGTGTGGGATCAGCATCTTGTTTCACACACCTGCTGGTCTCTGAACACATTCCTGTTGTATTAATGAAGACTTGAATTGAGAGATTAATAGATCTGTGGTGTTCAGACACAGGATACTAAGAGCTATGTTACTATTCTTAGTTTGTAAATTGTCCTTTTGATACCATCTTGTTTTCTTTTGTAGGTATAAATAAAAACACTGTTGTCAATAAATTGTGAACTTTGTCTTTATTTTTAGAGTGTAAAGCTGTCTTTGCCCCCGTTCTTCCCAGTTCTTAAAAAAAGTCAAATTCAAGGAGTTGGAAACACCTGTTGGCAACCCACTGAATTTTAATTGAAACAGTCCCCATTTGTAGAATACGAGGAACTGTCACTGAAAGTGAGTGAGTGGGGAGGATGTTTGAATACTTGTGGAATCGGAAGATTCCTGTCATTTGAAGGGAATGTATTTTTCCAGAATGTTAGAGGACCTGAATAGAATGAGGGTCAGGCAGAGTTAACTTTCAGGAGGACGTTAGTTCACACAGAGCCAACAGTTTGTAGTGTCTGCTGTTTCAGATGTGGCCATGTGTGAAATGGGTCAGTGGCCTTTGTATTTGTTATCAGACTTAATGGTACTATGTTCCCTTTCCCATATGTTACCAGACTTAATGGTACTATGTTCCCTTTCCCATAGGCGCTCGTTAAAGGGCTGAAGGTCTAAAGGTAGTGACAATTTCCCTTATGCTCCTTGTGCTGCCTCAGGGTCAAGGTAGAGGCGTGTTTTGGAGGTAGATGCTGGGAAGAGCCAGGAGAGAATAATTTGCGCTACTTCAGTATTGGCCAGCACTACTTACTAGCACCAAATTCAAGTAAGAAGAAATAAAAAAAATTGAGGGAACGTCTCATGGATGCAAAGCGTATCAGCTTTCCAGGCCTCGTTGTCTTCCTGGCACTGGAGTAAAACTCGGCTGACCCATCCGTTGGTCAAAAAGGGCCAGGAAAGGAAAGCTGTGATCTTCAGAACTTCATCTTTGGAATTTCTTGCATTGTCTGTGGAAACGTCTTCAAACGGGCATGGGAAGACTTAGCTTCTTTCCTTTTAGGACTGTGCAAAGAGAAACAGAAGGTAAGGAACTTGGGGGAATTCAACTGTTTCATTGTTTCAACAAGTTAATTTTTTTTTTTTTTTTTTTGAACTTGCTATTCAGAGTGCTAGATAGTGGGTTGCCAGGTTTGCAAGCGGCAATGAGATCATGGCTATCGCATAGACCTCCTTGGGCATCCTCCATGTGCTACTACTGTAGGCTGGTAGGAATAGAGCTGTGCTGTCTTCATGTAACACAACTGCTTGTCATCACTTGCATCTATACTAACAGCTCCAGAGATTCCTGTTCATTGTGGAAGGAGCATCTAGGAGAATTTAGCGAGAAGGGTAAAATTAAGGAATCCTGAGAACGGGAGAATGTGTGATCCTTAATGGGAGAGAAGCACTACAGAATTGTTTCTAAGGGGGAAACCACAACCTATTTGTTCTCCTTTATGCTAAAGGAAAAGGTTCTTGTTTCCTCTTCCATGGTTAGTTTTTCTTTTGCGTAGACCCTCTTAATTTCCCCATTTTTTCTAGATGGTGTAGTATGGGGTCTTCTGTGCTATCCCTAGTGCTTTCCCCCTCCTTTTAACAGAGAACACGGCCTGAATAAATAAATGGTCCATGGCCAGACCCCCCTGAGCCTGCCCCATCTCGTCTGATCTGGAAGCCGGGATGGGAGGCCTCTTGGAAATAACCAGGGACCCTTAGGTGAGGTGGATGGAGAAGCGGCTGCCCTGGCAGCATGGTGGTCAGCGGTGCAGAGTCCAGCTGTCGGTCTGGTACTGGTGGTGTACCCTGGGGGTGGGTGCTGGGGCCGGTACTGCTCAACATCTTTGTTCGGTGCCAGAGGGAAGGGCAAAGTACGCTCTCAGTTATCTGCTGGTGATACGCAACAGAGGGGAGTGGCTGATAACGCCTGACGGGGTCAGAGGGACCGTGCTGGGTTGGAGAAATGGGCTGGCGGGGACCTCGTGAAGGTCAGCAAAGGGCAGTGCCCCATCCTGCCCCTGGGGTGGAATAAACCCCTGCACCAGTATGTGCGGGGGGGCTGCTCAGCTGGAAAGCGGTTTGGGAGGAAAGGCCCTGGGTGTGCTGGTGGGTGCCAAGCTGAACACGAGCCGGCGATGTGCCCTCGTGAGCTGCATCGCCAGCAGGTCGAGGGAGGTGGTCCTGCCTCTCTGCGTGGCCTTGGTGAGGCCACAGCTGGAGCGGTGGGTCCAGCTCTGGGCTCCCAGTACAAGAGACAGGGACATAGTGGAGCAAGTCCGGAAAGACCGCGAGGATGGTTAAGGGTCAGGAGCATCCGAAGAGACTGCTCAGCCTGGAGAAGGCTGAGGGGGATCTTGCCCATGTGTATAAACGCCTGATGGGAGGAGGAAAGGCGACAGACCCAGACTCTGCTTAGGGTGCCAAGTGACCGGGCAAGCGGCAATAGGAAATTCCACTTAAGAAAAAATTTTTTACAGTGGGGGTGGTCAGACAGTGGTACAGGTTGCGCAGAGAGGCTGCAGTGCCTCCGTCCTGGAGATGCTCAAAACTTGACTGGACAGGACCTTGAACAACCTGCTCTAGGTGATCCTGCTGCGAGCAGCGAGCAGCGGGGTGGATTAGATGATTCCCCCTGGTGGCTCCCAACCTCAGCTGTTCTGTGAAATATAAGCTTGTGGGAGCTGAAAGCTTCCTGGGAATATCTTTCAGGTCCTTGTGTTAAAGAGAAAGGAGCTTATCTAGTTTTGAAAACAAGATAAAGAGAAGTTGCATTCTATAAAAATCCCTTTATAATGCTTTGGTATAGGCTCTGAAGTCTTATTAAATACATTTCTTTATATAACACATTTTTGCTTTTTTTGCAGCATCGCTGCCCTTTTGTCTGAGCTCTTCGGTGTTAGAAATGTTTTGAAAAGATGTTTTTTTGCAAGAGTGTAAGAGAGATGCAACCTGCTATAATATTGCTGGGTTTTGTCAGTGACAGCAAAGCATTTGCATATCTTCAGACACCTTTTGTCTCCCATGATTCAGAACATTTGTGTTAAGGGGGGGGGGGGGGGGGGAGGAGGAAAGCAGTTCTCTTCCTGCTGCGATGTCCCAGGGACAAATGTTTTTTCTTCTGCCTCCTGTATCATCTAAATTTTGCAGCTCTATCACTAACGATGCAAGACTGAAAGCCAGCAGTTGTTTTTTCCCCCCTTTTGTTCCACCATCCCCAACTACAAAGGGTGTGGATTTCTCACAAAATACAGGACACAGGACGCGTGAACTGAGCGAAGCTAAAATGGGAATTAGTTTAAAAAAAAAAAAAAAAAAGGAATTGACGTAGAGCACCTTGATGGCAGTTTCACAAAGTACTTTTCTGGCTACAAAGATGTTTTAATGACGGAAGGAAGTCTTCATCTGCCAAGGCCAGCCACCTGCTCAGTGCTCCTGACACCTCTCTGTCAGCAGGTATATTGCATGAACCTACCAGAGATTCATCCCTTGAAACATTAAATGCAGGCCATCGCTACTGCTTTTGGCAGACTAATTTGGGAATGTGAAGAAGGAAGAAAATATTTGTTCACTTGGCTAGATTTCATCAAATTCCATCCTCCTCAACAGAAAAGTGTTTCAAAGCATACTTCAGCCTCAGCAAACCACAGCGTGTTCTGCTGGATTTTATGCCCTTGATACACTCGTTAGCTCCGGTATGTAGCCATTTACCAAAGCACAGCGCTGAAGTTGAAGGGGTATCTGATTTTGGGATACAGAAAGGGGTGTCTTGTCCCTGCAGCTGCCCGTCTTCCTACAGAATCAGTTCTTGAGCATGTTACATCTTTTCCATCAAAAGAAAAAGTAGGCTTAATAATATCTCCATATGTCTGTGGTTGCTTTCTCAGGTACATTCTCTGCCTACAGCTATTTTTTTTTTCCCCTCAGAGTTTTTTTGTGTGATTCATAATCTTTCAAGATGTATGTAGAATTGAATATACCTCAATTCCCAAGGTGGGGTTAAACTAGGCTTAGCTCTGGTTTAATTTCTGCTTTGTTTCACGTGCACGTCTAGAGCCTTAGAGCAGAGATGCTCACTTGCATTCAACAGATACGTTATTTAAACTGGATTTTAGGTGGATAACATGCATCGCAAATACAGCAAAGAATAAAATCATGTAAGGATTAATGAATGGCAAGCTGCAGCTCCACCGTACGTTGCAAGAGTGCTGAATGAACGTTTCAAATTTACCTACCTTTGGTAACGTAGAGATAGAAGAAGTCACAGTAGAAGATGGTTTGTACCACCCCGGAAACTACAGCGATCTGGTCATAGAAATTTTCCGTGTAGTAACGCCAGACCCAGTTGGCAATGTAGAGAGCGCGGTAGAGGCCCAGGAAGAAAAGGTAGTGCGTCGTGATGGTCTCTGCTTCCCCCGTCTTGCTGATCATGAAGAGCTGAGGAAGGATAGCCACGGACTCCAGGTAGATGGAGAAGGTCCAGAGTATCTGTGAGATGCAAAATGAAGGCAGTGGAGAGTCTTGGTGCTGGTTAATATGCATTAAGACACAAAGCTTTTCATTTGGCAGAGCACTGATGTGCGAGCGGGTTGAGTGGTGCTGCTGGAGTTGGGGAAAAAGAGCCTGCTGTGCTGGAACTGAGAGGAGACAGCGCTGAGCTGCTCTATAGATGGTACGGTCTTCAAGGCCTGCCAACCTTGCCTTTCCTGCCCGCTTTTGCTGTTAAAAATCTCAGCTGTTCACCATGCTGCTCACTCTGCTGCCTGGTGTCAGGCTGCTGCTTCCCACTCCTGCCTCAGGTTTTCCTTACCTCCAAGGGGGTGAAGCTGTGGTTCTCCAGAAACGACAGGCCTGTGACAGGGACCAGCAGGAACTCAAGGCGAAAGGAGTCATTCTCGCTGTCAAACGTTTTCCGGAATTTCACGTAGATCATGTACACAGTGATGTAGGCACATATCAAAAAAATGACCTGGGGGAGGGAAGGGAGATGGCGAGACCTTACCTGCGGTTCCACCTTCTGTGCTTGAGGAGAGGACGGCTTTGCTAAAGTCAAGGATCTGTTAACCCGGTTCTGGTGGGGCTGTGCCAGGGTGAGATAGTGGTGAATGCTTTTTTTGCGCTGGCTTGTGGATTGACTTCTGCTGGAGATAGTCCAGCGGTCAACTAAAGATGGCCCCACCATGAGGATCACACTTGTTTGAGCCTCTAGGGCTCTGTGTAGAGGCTGGCTTGGCGGCAACCATCTGTTAACACTCCTGCTGTGCTAGGGCACCCAGACTCAATTCACGGCGTCTCGTTCTGGTTTTGGTGGTACTAAATGTGATGGGCTCAGCTCGCTCGCTGACTATGGTGAGGGGGTTTTTTGGTCAGTGGAGGGCCAGTGACAGCAAAGGAAGCATCTTTATCCACTCTTCCTGGCTGAAAAACTTAGTGACTGCATACCCTCACCTCCCCGAGAAGCCACAGCGAGCTGAGGGGAACCTCTGTTTCTGCACTGCCCTCTCCTTACCTTCATCACAGTGTTGTAGACGGAGATGAAGGTCGTGAACAGGTCCAGATAGCGGGTTGTGAAGACGAGGGCGAAAAGAATCTGACTCTTCCCAGAGATACCTGGCATGGCAGGGAGAAGAAAGGAAGGTCAAGCAGATGAGAGGAAGGTCCCTTAGGATGGTGGTTTCCCCTTATGCCTTCTTTGGAAGTGGTTGTATGTACACACATTGCTTGGTGGGCACGTTCACCGCTTTGGCCAATACTGTCATCAAAACGCCTTTCTCTTCCCTCCCTCGCCCCCTCCGCCTGCCCACCTCACCAGGGGTTGTGTGATGTGACGTCTGCCGCGCGAGGGAAGAGCTGCGGGATCAGGGACCAGCCCAGGGACGCGGATGGAGCTTAGTCATTGCTGGCAGGGAGATGCAGTCAGACCCACCCGTTTCTCTACCTGTGATAACGGCCATGGTGCTGCAGCCCAGCTCCAAAGGCTCTTGGGGAGGAAACCATGAACTCTGAACAAAGTCCTCCTGTGGGAAGCTGCTGCCCTGATTTCCTCGCCCAGGGACGGGGCAGCCCCTGGTACCTGCCCACCCGCTGGCAGAACCTCCGACCTAAAGCAGCTTTCTTTCCGGATTGTTAGTTTTGGTGCCGCCACAACTTCTTGCACTCATTTTCCGACTCCCTCCGGCCTTGCTGCCTTCTCTTTCGCTTCACCGCCCGGAGACCATCACCTGCCCGAGGCCGTGCGCCTTGCCACATCACATCCTTCCAACACAGCCCTCTCATCCTGGCAGGGAGACCTCCCGGAGGAAGAGGATGCCTTCCTTTGAAGAGCCTGCTGGAGAGGGCTGCCAGCTTGTGTGGGCTTTTGCCAGCCTTTCCAGTACCCGTTTTCCTTGCACCCCTCACTGAGCCACCCTCCAAGAAGAGCCTCCCCTTCCTTTCCCGGGGCGTGGGAGCACTCACCGGCACAGGACTTGGACTTCAGGATCTTCAGCAGGAGGATGATGATGGCCAGCAAGTGGGAGACGTCCCCCAGGATGCGGAAGACGTTCATGGTGCCGGGGGGGCTCGTCTGGGGTGAAGGGAGCGGGGTGCTTTCTGTGGGCAGGGAAAGTGAGAACAGGGAGGTTTTCCTCCCTGAACCTCGATTGAGCAAACGCTTTCCTCCAGCTCAACTTTCCTTTTCCCCCAATTAACGGAGCCCTCTCTTCTGGCAGAGAAAAGTTCAGGCTCCCCTCTCCCCTGGCTGTGAGCACCTTTCCCCTGCCAGGCTCTCAAGCTGGATGTCTCCCTTGCTTACTTTTCCCCCAAGGTGGATTTTTCTCTCTCTCCTCTCCACCCTAGGGCCTTCCTTTCCCTGCTCAAGGCTGAAAGTTGGGGTTTGTCGCCCGGAGAGCCCCAGGCTGAGCCTGCTGAGCAGCCCCGAAGCCAGCGCTGGGTGACGGTGACGTGGCTCCTGGCTGGCCGGGGAGGAGAGAGAGGAGGAGGCGGAGGCGGGAATAACTGCGCTATTTTTCCCTTTTTCTTTTTTTTCCCCTTCCTCTTTTTTCTTCCCCAACTTGTCTCAAGTTACACGCGGAAGCGTTGTTAAAAGGGAAAAGGCAGAGGGAAAGGGATCCCCATCCTCTGGCCTTGGGGATGCACCCTCCTGTGAGGAACAGGCTTTCCAGGGACATTCCCTGTGGGTGCATTAACCTCTGTCCTGCTCCCAGCCGGCAGCCTCCTGGCCTCTGCCCTTCCCCTCCCCGTCCCACCTCTAGCACCTTCTCCCCAGTGCTCCACCTTGTCTGCTGGAGCAAATGAAAAAGCAGGGAGAAATCTGAATTATCGGGCTGCTGTGGCTATATGTCACACCCCACTTCCACAGTGGGTCACACACAGCCATTCCCCGGCAGCACTCCTGCCTTCCGTGTCCTGTCTGGAGTGGTGTGGATCCCAGTGTCCAGCCCTGGAAGAAAGAAAAGATTCTCCCAAGGGCTGGTTTGAGACAAACTTTGCTGAAAATGTTAATCCTGGATTCCTGCAATTGGATTACAAACAGCATAATACATGTGTTGAGTGAAAGAAGCACATAGGTGCTGCTGTTCTTATAGATTTAACAGAAAGGAGCTTAGTAGTGATGGTTATAAAGTTTTAATATATTCAAAAACAGCCCCAGGTGATCAGCTTGGTTGAGATAAACCTTGTCCTTGCAGCAGCGGTTACGCAGGGAGGTCTCATGGCAGCGGTGGGGTGACCTCCGCATCAAGGCAGGGCCATTAGATATTCATTATCTAATTGCTAATGTAAAGCTGCTTTAATACAACCAAATGGATGTTTTAATTTGTCACCTGGTCCCTGAGCAAATCACATCTGGCCATGGGTCTAATTTGGTTACTCGAGGGTTGTGTGATCCCGCCTGCTCTTGCCGCGGGGCCGGCTCTGGCTGTCCCCCTCCCTGTCCCCAGCCGTCACCCGCAGCCGTCTCCTCCGCATCTCCCTCCGTCCTTATGGGCTCACTTGGAGTAAAATCCTTAATGATTAAAGTGTAAAAATATTATTCCTGGTGCTTACTGAGAGGACTAACAAATCTATTAGTATCACCGGATTCCTTTCTGAATACATTTGCATACATTTCCTCCCTGCCCATTAGGCTGGCTGCCGTGTTTTCCCACTCTGCAGCTCCAGCACCTGCTGCACCGGGCTTTTCCAGCCGTGTTCCCAGGCTGGGCTGGAAAACACCTGCTTGGCCCCGTGAAACCAGGGAGAGCCCTGCAGGGCACCGAGGCAGAGGTCGGTGCGGTGGGAGAAGAGCGGGTTAGAGCCAAGTTGAGCGTTGGCAAAGGAGCGTCGGGGGTAGGGACTGGCTGAAATTGGGTTTCCAGCCATCGGAGCGGAGCTGCCTGGGGTTTCAGCAGGGCTTTGCAAGGCCATGCAGGTGCTGGCAAAAGCCAAGCCCCAGCCCTGGTGGCCCAGCAGGTCCCTGGCATCCCAGGTCCTTTTGCAGGTGGGCAGAGAGAGGTTTGAGCCGTGGAATGGGGATGGGAGGTTTCAGGGGGACAGATTTAGGGTCCTCTCTACTGATAGATCCCCTTCCGAGCCCCCAGGGTGCAATGTCTGAAAGCCTTCATCATCCTCTTGTCCCTCCGCTCCTCTTCGCAGCTTCTTGTCCCACCCAGGGGATGAAGCCTTCTGTGGAAAGGTAAGACTGTTGTGGGTGGCAAAGGTTTATCCTCTTCATCTTGCACCTTCCCAAAAAGAGCTGATCGGCCCCAAGCCACGGCATTCTCTCCTGCTGTGGCACCAGGAACCGCCAGCTGAGGTGACCATTAGAGGGACTTCATGGGAGCAGCCCAACCGAGCTCACCCAGCTGGGACACGGTGGTGGGGCTGGGGTCTCCCCATGGGACATCCCTGCGGGCATGCGGGAGGGCCATGGCAAAACTGCGGGGAGGGCGAGGGGCACCCGGACACTTAGAGAAGGAAAAACTGGCACACGAAGTAGGAGCAAGTAAAAATAAACCTTTCCCTCCTCCCTCCCTGCCACAACACGAAGCGCCTTGCACCGGGTGTCTCCCTGCCTCCCGAAATAATGTTGGGTGCTGCCACCGCCCCGCACGGTGATGCTCTCTCCATGCCTCCCGTTTCCATGGTGACCGCAAGGAATGTCGCCAGGGTGACAGGGAGGCGAGCAAGCTGGGATTTGGCATTAAAAACGAGAATTTGGGGTTGTTGGGTTTCTTTTTTTTTTTTTTCTTTTACCCCCTTTAGTTCTATTTTTGGGTTTCCCTCTCTGCCTTCGCTGGTCTGCGAGGCTTCTTCTCCTGCAGAGCCCCTGGGCCAGGCGGCATCAGCTCTGTCGAGGGCCCTTCCCCACCTCCGCCTGTCCTGCGAGGCGATGGCACGAGAACAGGGGTGAAAGGGGTTTTTCTTCTCCCTAAAGCATTTCTTTCCAGCCACCAGGAAGGCTTCTGTGCTTTCGGCCCTGGAGGTGCTCGGCTGGGAGTCCCACTCCATTTCTGCTGCAGGCTGTGGCTCAGGTTGCGTTCGGACCCCCCAGAAGGGTGGGCAGCCCCCGGGATTCTTCCCAGAGTGGTCCCAGAGAGGGAAGTGATTAAGCATTCCTGGAGGGGCTGGGGAACGTGGTGGGGTTGAGCATCATGGGCCACCTCTGCCTCTCACCACCTCTGCCCCCGTCACCAGGACAGCTCGGCCGGGGCAGTCCTGGAGCGCTGGGGACAAAGATGGGACGGTCGGAGGAGGATGGCAGAGGGAGCCTGGCAGGTGCTAAGGAGTCCAGAACTGTGTTGTCTGGTTTAAAGACTCAAAGTCAGACCTGCCCAGGGCAGAGAAGGCTTGAGGGTTCATGCTGGCTTAGCTGGTGTGGCAGGAAAGCTGGACCATAGGTGCCCAAGCAGGGGCTGCTGGTATGGAGGTTGCGCTTGTCTTCATCCCCAGGCAGGAGAGGGGTCAGGCAGTGCTCGCTCACCTTCCCAGGAGCTCCTGCTTCGCCCTTCATCCCTCTCCATCCCTCCCTCCATCCCTCCCTCCATTCATCCCTCCATCCATCCCTCCATCCCCCCATCCCTCTCCATCCACCCCTCCAAACATCCCTCCATCCATCTCTCCATGTCTCTTTCCTTCCTTTCCTCCACCCCTCTATCCATCCCTCCACCCTTCCATCCCTCTGCCTCCCTCATCCCCACAGCAGCATCAGGAAAGGTTGGCGGAGTGGGGCTATTTTTGGGAGCGTCTCCCTGGCAACGGCTGCCACCACCGTCTGTGGTGGCTTTTCCATAGGTGCTAAAATATTCCACGCTTCTTATTAAAGACGGTGCTGGTGGAGACGGGCGGGGGTGGCGAGTGTGAGCCACCCTGCTGCTGGGGCCGGCGGGCCTGGGACGGCCAGGGCACGGCACCCCAGGGGCACAAGGACAGCGAGGGGCTGGTGGCATCCTCGATGCAACGTCCCCATGTCCCTCCTGATGGCCCCGGCCGTGCCGGCTGCCTCTTGGCCGCCCCAGGATGCCGCGCCGTGCATGAGGTGCAGCAATTCATCCTTTTGCGGCCCAGGTGGAGGGAATCACGGCGAGGTCTCGGGGGCAGCCGGCGATGAGGAGCAAAAGGCAGAGAAGGTGAAACTCAACCTGAAGCCGAGGTGGTTCCAGGGGTGTGTGGGTCCCTGGCGGCTTCGCCTGCCCTGGGAAGGAGCAAGATGTTGCAGCAGCATCTTCATCCTTTACTGCACAGAGGGAAAAGGCCTGTCACCGTGCCAGAGGACCGGTACGATTTGCCATGGGGCACCTGTGCAGCTCCCAGCCGGTAGCTCTTGGGAAGCAACCCCATGGGTCCTGGGGACAGGGCTTTAGGGAAAGCAAGTCCCCCCCCAAACCTGAACAAGGTCTCCATAGGGATGGCTGCAGAGGGGATGGAGGGAGCAGGCTGGCTCCGCTCCATCAGGCGCTGCGGCTCCCCAGGACCCCCCATTCGAGCAATGGGGAGCAGCCATGGGTGGGCTGAGGTGAGCCGGCTGGTGCAGGAGGCTGACGCGTTCCCCGTTTGCAGCTGCTCATCTGTGTGGAGGGCTACTAAAAATACCCTCTGCTTCCCCTGGGGTGGCTTTACCAGGTGAGAGCAGGCTGCGCTCGCCACGGCGGTGCTCGCCGATGCCGGCGGGGGACGGTGGTCCCCGCAGTGTGTTGTGCCAGGGGACATCCTGATCCTGGGATGGTTTTGGGAGGGATGGTCATGATGGTTGCAGGATTGGGACCCAAGGGATGCTCAAAAAGTGGTTTTTTTGATCTTTTTTGACTTTCCACCGCAGGTCTTAACGCTGGGGATGGCAGGTGAGACACTGAGATAGAAACCCTGCCGGCCTGGCGTGGGGCTGCCCCCGGGAGCCCATGCCTACAGCCACTGCCTGCGGGGCCAGGGCTCTCTTCAGCCTCTGACTTTGCTGCTGCAAGGTCCCCCGGCCCCTCGCCTTGCCGCCAAGAAGCGACCTCTTCAAAGCCCCTGAGATGCTGCTGCACGTGGAGACCCAGGGATGGTTTCTGGGACAGGTTTCCTGGCAGGATGGCCGTGCACCATCCTGGAGCCCCGAGGACGGATCCCTCCTTGCTCACGCTCCCATCCCCGGCATCGCCTGTCCTGGCAGGACGGCCCCAGCACCGCAGGGTTTGGGAGGCCAGGCTGTGGACGCAGGGAAGCGATGCCCCATGGCAAACGCTCTGCACAAGCTGGGAGAGCCCGGTCCTTCCTCGGGGCGAGGTGTCAGCCCAGCACCCCAAATCCAGGTGGGGGGAAAAAAAAAAAAAAAACAAAAAACCCTGACAGTGGATATTTCAGCCCGTTTGTGCCAGCCCAGCGGGAGGATTCACCTCCCCGGGGGCATCCAGTGGCCCCACTGTCCCTTTCCCGCTGCCGATGGTTGCGCTCTCATCTCCTCCATGGCAGCTCCGCAGCGGTGCCTCCGCGGCTCTGAGCTCACACGCGAGGATGGGCTAAAGTAGCGGAAAGCTGTTGGATCCTACCACAGAGTTACTGACTTCTCAGCTACAGACTGCATAGCAATCAGCGAGGGGGAGAGGCAGCCAGGGAAAGGGAGCGGAGTGCAAAGGGAGGAAGAGTGGAAGGGAGAAGGGGGGATTTGGGGGACTAGAGCAGGGGGGCAGTGAGGGGTACGGGTGAATAATGCCAGGGAAGGAGGGAGCCAGGCAGGAGGGGGAGACCTGAACCAGTCGGCGAGCCACGAAGGCACATCAGTGCTCTGTGGGATGGACGTTCCCAGGAGTGAAAAATTCTGAGGAGAGGCAGAGGCAGGAGGAGAGCGCTGGCGTGGGCAGGGCAGAGTTAGGAGAGGAGCGGGTCGTGGTGAAGAAGTAGCTCCTTGGGTCGGGGAGGGGGGGGAAACCCCAAGCCAGAGGCGAGTGAGGGCTGCGGAGAGACCTCCCTGATTCCTCCGGTCCGGCTGAGACATTTCATGGTGAGATGGAGAAACCGGCCGCTTTCCCCTTCCTCTGATGTTGGCTCGGCACGGCTGGAGCAGGCGGCAGCCCTCGGCAGGACCCGGGTAAGAGGCGGTGCTGGGGCACGCTGCTCCCTTCACCGGCATGAGACTGGGAAGGGCTGGGTTTTTTTTATTTTCCTTCGGAAAATAATGCATTGTTTCATCTGCGCTCGCTCAGAGGAACAGCTATAAATATAACTTAGGGAGAGATGCGTGGCTTCATGTGAGTGTGCCAGCATAAAGTTGCTGGTGTGTATGGCGTATGCACATACGGCTACTGGGGCAGCTGCCGGCCGAGGGGCAGGGGTGGCTACCTGCCTGTAAATCTCCCCAACTTCCCTCTCTGCCCCTCGCCGCCCTGACTTTGGTCGCTTTGCAGGTAACTTCTTCATTTTTTTGGCTCCCTGTGTTTCCTTAGCACCTTCTCGCCCAGGGCTGGGTCCCGCTTACCTTTTGTTTCTCCTGCTCTATGCGGGTGATGGTCTCGGCCAGTTCCCGGAGAAGAACGGAGCTGGAGACCCGTTCTGCAAGTACTAGGGCACAACCGGGGCTGAAGCAGCCATGCTGGCTCTCCCGCTGCCTGTGGAGCTTTTCGGGCTCCAGATCTGCCCCCCTCTCCCTTGCCTTCCAGCTCTTCTAGTCCCAGCATGGCTGATCCTGCTGGTGGTGGTCCAACATCCCCCAGATAGACATGGTGCAAAGGGTCTTCTGGCTACTGGGCTTGGGTGAAGGAGCTCAGGAGGAAGGCATGAGCAAAATGCCTTTGCTCCCTGTTGGCAAGGCCGGCATCCCCGCCGAGGCGGGAGTGGACGAGCAGGTTTGCATGGTGCAGGCAGGTCATCCCTGGTGCCACCTTCAGCCCCCGATGCCCTCCCTCCTGGGCAAATCACCTGGAGACCACCAAATCCCTCTGCCAAGAGCCTGGAGTCTCCTGTCCCCACCACCCAGCCCCGGCTCCATCCGTGGCAAAGCAAACGGCAGCTCTGGGGCCTCTCCCTTCTCCCCTTCCTCCCTTTGGGGAGGGATGCTGCGAAGGGCAGACAGTGACAGCGCACGCGGGGGACGCATGGCGGAGGTGACATGGCTCCAAGACTACCCTCAACCCCCGCTTTGTGCCCTCCTCGGCTTCTTGGGAGGAGGCGTCCGCAGGGAGTGGGAGGTGTGGAGGGGGACCCGGGGTTTGGGGGTCACCCGCAGCCCAGGAGGGGATGGCGGGGTATGCGGAGAGCACATCTTGCTGAAGACGTGGGGACGTGCCCCCTCTCTGTTCGCCATCCAAAGTGCTGGCCAGAGATGCCCGAGTCACCCTGGCATGTGGCCACCCCTGTTTGTAGCCACTGACAATAATAATAATAAGTACGGGGGGAATATGTGCCTTAGGAGGGAAACGTGAGCCTGGTGGGGACAGGGTGGGGAAGGGGAGGGATGGCAAGGATGGCCATGGACAGGATGAGCTGGAGAGGGCTGATCCGGAGGGAAGCGGGGCTCCGTCCCTCTCCTCCACCTTTCTCCTCTTCCATCTCTCCCTCTCCTTGGGTGCCAAGACCAAGTACCACAATGTGCGGCGCTGGCGGGGGGCTGGCAGCGGTCCTTGCCCCTTGCAGCCCCCCACTATGGTTTGCAAGGAAAGCGAGGATGTGGCCGGGGAAGGATGGAGTTACCTGGCAGGATGGGTCCCCGCTGGCCCCTCTGGCTGCTTGGCCACCCCCAGCTCGGCCACCGGCCACCACCCTGGGAGCGGCTGCGTTTTTGGGGTGGTATCACCGTCGGGAGGGTGCCAGCAAAGGGCAGGAGGACACACTGATGGATACCTGCGCCCGCCACGCGCTGACATCAGCGCAGACGCAGAGTGGAGCAGTTAATGGCAATCTGCCCTCAGCAAGTTCCCACTGTCCTGTCTCGTTATTGCGCTGGGTTGGCTTCACCCGACAGCGCGGCCGGGGATCAATAGATGGATGCTCGTGTCTTAGCGATCAATCCCTTACTCATGCGCGCGGCTCCCCAGCCTCCCGCTGGCGCTCGTTTTTCTGTGAATGGTAAGGACCGAGCGAAGCCGTCTGCGCTTGCCTTGCAGCGCTGTGAAACCGTGTCGGGATAAATTCGTGTTCCTCGACGGCGCTGCTCCTGTGCCCCTCACCAGGGCAGAGTGGCCTCATATGGAGCCCCCGGAGGCACCGGCACTGGTTTTCCTATCCAAACAAGGTGGCTTTACTGGGGATGGTTGGTCTTGAAGCCCCTCCTTGGGAGAGATGCTGATCCTCCAGCAGTGGGGGGCTCGGGATGGGCAGGGGCTGCCTTTGAGCTGGTTCTTGCCTTTAGACCTCTCAGGCTTGTTCTCCAGCAGTGACGGTGGTGCCGTGGCCCAGGCAGACGAGGGATGGGAGCCGGCTGCAGGGCAACCCTGTCCCGACTGCCCCAGAGACCCACGTACCTCCATGCCCATCCTCTCGGGAGCCTGGTGGCAAGCAGCTTGCCCGCAGGGCCAGTTTCGGCATTCACCCACAAGTGCCTTTGGGGAGGAGATGCCACCTGGGCTCAGGTGAAGATCTCTCCCTGGAGATGAAGGAGGGGAGGATGGAGGACGAGGTACCCCACGCCGCCGGCCGGGGACTCCTGCCAGCGCTCTGCCGGCGCCTGCGCCAGCCCCTGCCACCATGGCGGCGGGCCTGCCCCTCGCAATCTGGACGGCTGTTTTATTTCTATGGCAACATTTCTCCCGAAACACTTCAGAGGGAGCTTGGTGCTGTGCGAAAACAAGGGAGGCAGCATCCCCCCCCACTCTGTCCCCCTGCGAAAGGCTTGGAGAAAAGACCCCGACACCTCTCCTGCCTCCCTCCTCACCTCCCTCCCCAGTGATCAGCACCAGCGCTGGTGCAGCGAGCTGCCGGCCTCGTCCCGTCTGCGTCTCTGCCGCCTGTTCTCCCTTCCCCTGCCTTCATCTTTGCTTTCCCCTCTCCTCTCGCCCTTCTCCCTTTCTGTGCCAGGCCACAGCGTTTGCCGGCAGCCGGCTTAGGATCCCGCGCAGAGGGGGCCAGCCGCAAAGAGACTTATAGAAAGAGGACATCAAAAGCGACTCTGCTCTAGAGGGGGGTAAAGCAGCCCCTATAGCCCCATGAGAGCTGTATAGATTGGCCCCACCAGCAGCACGGTGAGCGCGGGGGGCTGAAGGGCACCGGGGATCCCAGAAGTTGGGCAGGCAGGCGCTTCATCCCTCCGAAAAGCTCGATGGCGTTACGAAGAGGCGGTGCCTGCCACAGGACTAGACCCAGCGTCCCCAAAAGTCCTCTCCTCCCCTGTCTCCCGTCGTTCCCACCACCAAGAAAGCGCCTTGTGCCTGCGGGGGGGGGGACAACCAGGCAGAAGTTGCGGGCAGCCCCCAGTGCCAGCGAGCCAGAGGCAGGTGAGCAGGCAGGGTGCCAGCAGGAGCGAGCATCGCAGCCCGGAGGAGCAGGGGTATTCGGCAACCCGTAATGATGGCGGGGCGGTGGGGGGGGGATATCGCAGGCATAGCAGCGTGCAAACGTTCCGCCGTGTCCCACTTTGCGCCCTTTTCGCCCTGGAGCAAGGGGGCAGGGGAAGGAGAGGGAGATGGTCCTCCGTACCGCCGGTGTCAGGCAGCACTTAGGCTTGATGTCTTTCAGGTGCATTTGGTTAACTGGACCAAGCAAGTCAGCAGACTTGTAGTGAAATAGTCGATCCGCTCTTGGCGGGAGTGTGGTTTTGCAGCTTACTTGGGATGCTCCCTCAGCTCTGTTTCTGGTGCCTAGCAGGCATGACTGAAAGGGGAGAAGCTGGGACCCCCCCCTCAGAAGGCTGGTGGGCTCCACTGGGCTCCGTGTTAGAGTAGCGACAAGGGTTTTGGGCGAAAATTTTTTTCTCCCTATGGCTGGTGGGTTAGCACTGAGCAACCAGGCCGGGCTGGGAACTCAGCCCTTGTGCAGCAGCCAGGTGCGGAGCAGCAGCTGCAGCCTCTCTCGGTCGGGGGCTTGGCGCAGAGCAGGCTTTGCCCTGGGTATTGCTTGCCCTTCGCTGCCGTCGCTGCTGTTATCATCGTTCGTAACCCATTTGCAGGCGCCTGCCTTGCTGGGTGCTCTGCAGAAGCACCGGCAGATCGTCCCTGACCTGTCAGGAGCGCAACCACAGCGGGCAGGCAGATGACGTGAGCCACCCTTGCCCCGTTTTTGCTGTGCACCAATAACGAACCTTGTCCCTGACTAGCCAAAAGCCATCAAGAAGCCCCGCATGGGCGGCCAGCCTGGCCAGGCTGGCACGGGCTCAGGAGGGGCTCTGTGCTGGGGAGATGCCAAGGTGCAGGGACGCTGCTGGGGACGGTATTTTGGCAAGGCTCCCGCAGGGCAGGATGCTCAGCGAGGGGAGCTCCTGGGGTTGGGTGGGTTAGGGGAGATGCTTTTTTTTGCTGGTGCAGTCGTACTGGGAAGCTGGAGGAAGCGACCTGAGCCGCGCTGCAGCCGCACGGGACATGGGGACCTCGGGGACACCCCAGCGCCTTCGGTTTTTCAGCTCTTGCGGGTTTTGCATGAACCCTTCGGGGTCTAGTCCACCATTTTGGCAGGACGGCTGCCGGGGCGTACATCAGCCCCAGCGCTTCTTCGGGAGCAGGTGGGATGCAGTCTGCACCCTGGCTGCCACAAAAGCCTGGCTCCTTTTTGGCCACGAACACCACCCAGGGAAGGCGAGGGACATTCTGAGCATTTAATTTTCCCTGTGATGCCAGCCACAAAGAACAACACCCACCTACCTCACGCGACAAGAAAAAGTGGGGACTTCTCCCCAGCAGCATCCTCTCCTTATGCTCCTGCTCAGCTACCCCCCAGCCCCTGCCTCTTGTCCCCCCAGCCCCATTTTGGCCAGAGAAGAGCGGGTGAGTGCCTGTGCCAGTCCCACCAGACCCACCGTGGGGTACCCCCGTCTCGGCTGGGATCCCGGGGAGCGGGCGGCCGCTCTTGCAGTGCCATTGCCCAGACGGTGCGACCAGAGCAGGGATCAGGAGGATGGTGTGGGAGCAGGCAGGAGGTGATGCTGTCACCTTTCCATGCCTCTTCCCAACTTTGTCATCCTGGGGACCTTCGTGTGGATCCCATTTTTATCTGTTTTTTCTCCCTCTCTCTCTTTCTCTTCTTCTCTTTTCGCTTTCTTCTCTCCCCCTCCCGTCAGTATGTGGGCTGATCACTGCTCAAACTTTTAATTCAGATGGTAATTGGAATAATAATACGGGCAGAATCCTTCTGGCTCCGTTGCTGCAGCTGGCTTCAGGGAGCTATGAATAGCTCTGAGTCACACACTGAGATGGTTTAACTTCAAATCATTTTGTTTTGTTTTCATATTACCCATCCCCAGGCTCCAGAGCTTCACAGGGGGGAAAAAAATCCCCCCTTCTCACTCCACCCCAAAATATAAACTGGGCAGAGGCACATTAATAAAATCCTCTTTTGGAGAGAGAAACTGGTCAGCGGATCATGCCTTGCGGGGCAGATGGGGACTGTTGGCACTTACTCGATCTATTTATAATTATTGAACGAAAAGGCAGAAGTGTGTATATAAAAATGGTATAGAGTTGATTACAGCTTCCTCCCCTCACCTTCCATATGTCACTTGCCTTTTTAATATGGTAAAACTCTCTCGCACGGTGACTTGTGCCTTCATGTTCGTACAGCGCCTAGCACCCAGCCCCTCCGGCATGGAGGAGCGAGAGCTCGGCCACTGCCTCTTGTGGAAAGACAGCCCCACAGCACTGAGCTGCCCTATGAACCCCAGGAATATTTGTGAGGAAGAGGAGAAGAGAGGGAGTTACAAAGAGGATGGAGAGGACAAACCGAATGCCGTGGGTCTGCAAGGCTCTGCAAAAAGCCAGAGGGGTCCCCTCTCTGCTGCGGGTGTTTCCACCCTGAGTCCCCAAGAGGCGAGAAGACGTCTGCCGTCTTGTCACCGTGCCCGAGCTGGCAGGATGGGTCTGTGGATGCTGATCTCAAAACCAGACGGTGCTACGCAGCCGGTAAGAGGAATAAAGGCACGAAGCACAGCGCAACCAGCGGCTGCGGTATTGACCACAGACAGGAGGGAAGCATTTGCCAGACGGCTCCAGATAAAGCAAAGACTAAGAGTGTAAAAATACCCTGGGATTTTTCCATCGTCGTCGTTCACGGTGTACATCCCAGAGCACCAGATATGGTTGTTATAAAAAGAGAAGTGGGGGAGTGCTTCAGTGTGGACTTTTCTGTTCTGTTTCATGAGACTTTTCCACTGCAAATTTAAGGAAGGATTGACAATATATGATCCGCTCTGGCAGGGGCTGGAGAAAGCCTGGGACGTGCGAGGCACTGCACCGCGTACCGGGGAGGGAGCGATGGAGGCATTGCATCAGCTCCACACGCCCTGACGTTATTAGCCCGCAGATGCCTCGGAAAGCGACAGCAGCAGCTCGGGGTCAGAGCAGTGCCGGGGTGGCGGCGTGGGCTGGTGCAATGGCTTGTGCTGCCGGAGCGCGGTGTCACCCGGCAAGGCGGGGATGACTGCGGCACGGCGGCGGTGTCTCCGGCATCGCTCAATCCAGGGTGCGGGAGGGGAAAAGTGGTTGGGAAGGAGGGAAGGGCAGCCCAGGCTGCAGGGCTGGAGGCAGCTCTTGACCCCCGGAGACCCACCTGGCTGGCAGCTTCAACGCTGCAAGACAGCGGCCATGATGCCCGCGCTGCAGAGGGTTCCCAAAGTGCCGGAGGGCTTCCTCAGGCCATGAAACACGTGGGTGTTCGTGTATGCCAGGGACAAGGCAGCAGAGGGATGGAGAGGCATCTCTCCGGACCACAGTCTCCTGCCTAGTGTCTCCCAGGGTGCCGCATGCTGCACCCACCAGCATGGTGTCGTCCCACTCCCCAGGTAGTCGCTGCTGACCCCCCCAGCTTCCCCTCCACATGCAGGTCCCAGGAGGCAGAGCAAGGTCCAGGAAAGATCCTTGGGCATGCTCTGGGATTCACATCTCTATCCTCAGCCCGGCTTTCCTCCCCCTCGTCTGTGTGACAGCCAGCTGCTCGTTTGGGATGTGTCACCCCCTTTTGCTGGAGGCATCTCTGAGCGTTTCCCCCTTCATCCCAGTTGTGTTTCAGGTTTCCAAGGAGCAACGGGAGCATTTCACAGCCGTTTGAACTGAGTTTGTGTACGGGTTCGGGCTCCTGGTATGGCCCCTGGCCTTGCTGAGCCACTAGCATTCATTTTGGAGGCAGGGATGTCAGTGGTGGCCTTGGGCCACCAGCTGCTGAGGAGGGACAGTGGCTACATCACCTCCCAGCGCGGCATCTCTGGAGGGGCTAATGTGAACGCCGGCCCAACGCGATGGCAGTCCCCAGCCCAGGGCTTCTCGCCTGCCTGTCTGTCTTTCCCATGGCGGCACCGTGCGCTGTGGGGGTGTGTTGGGGTGGAAGTGGTAAGTGGGTTTATTTTCGTTCGTCTCCTGGCTCGTGCTGCTCTGAGTTTGTGGCGCCCGGTATTACTAACGCTTTCCTGCGCCAGCTGGCAGCAGGGGATGAATCAGATCGGCAGCACCGCGGCGCGGACCCCTCGCCGGCTGGCTGGCTCGGGGCGATGCCTCTGGCCAAAGCGCTGGTGATGGCTCCTGCCTCTGCCCAGGGTGAGCCCCGGCACCAAAATGCCAGCGGCTTGATCTTGCCGCTGGAGATGTCTCTGTAGCCTGTGGGGCAGGGTTGTCCCCTCTGCCCCACACTGCCTGCCCAGGGCTGGCTGGTCCCTGTCCCCCCCCCCGCATGCTGGAGGTCTCAGGTGGCTTCATGAGCTCCTCTCTGCCCACCAGCAGCATCCCTGACCTGGGGTCGGCTCTGCAGCCGTGAGGGTCCAGCTTATCCTCCTGCTGCCAAAAAAGCACTTTTGCGGTTGATCAGTTCTTCTCCCCCTCTGGTCATGACCTCACAGCAGGCAGCGAAGTCACACGATGACATCACAGACCTTGGTGATTCCTGGTTTCCCCACAGCAAAGACACAGAGGTGCCTGGTTCTCCTCTCTGCTCCCTCCTGAACACCCTGGTGATCTACATGGTGGGATTTCGGTGACTGCCTCTTCCCCCAAAAGCGTTGCCGAGGCTGCAGAAGTTGGCACACTGCTTGTCAGTGTCACCTGCCTGGGTGACCCCAGCTCCAGGAGCTTAATTTGGATTCTCCTGCTCGCTGCAGCCCAAAGCGTCCTGAAAAATGTCATGGCTGCTTGGGACCTCTGGGACAATGGAGAGGGTCTGCCCAGAATCTGAAGGCTTGGAAGATGATGATGACGATGATGACAACGATGACGAATTCAGATACCCCTGCCACTCCGCACGTCCTCCACTCCAGTGCAAGAGCTATGACAGCTCAGGTGGCAGTCAGGTGGAGGATCTGGGAGAACCCATCCCATTTTCCCTAAATCCCAGGCACTCTTATGTGGTGAAAGACGAAGGAGTGAAAAATAGAATATATGCCAAGACATTGGCCAAGCATGCACTGGAGCTTGAGGAGGACGCTCAGGAGTTTCAGGAACCATTTTACAAAGACACAGAAATGCCTGGCAGCTTGTCTGAAGATGAGGACCACAGCTGGACCCATCACCTTCCTGTGCATCAAAGGTCGCATGTTCTCCGAACGGCCAGCATGGCACCATGTGGCTCCTATGGCTCTTTCCAGGGTAGCGTGGGCAAGCACTTGGGGATGGATGTCTTTGGCCCGTGGGCCCATGCCAGTGACCCCTATCTGGGGTACCCAGAGCGCACCAGGGGAGCAGACCCCCACACGCTGCACGAGGAGGCCATCAGGGACAGGGAGTTCCCGTCCCTGCAGCTGACCCATGACATGCTCAAGGAGGAGAACGCCATGCTCAGGAGGGTGGTCAGGAGCATGCAGAGCTCCTTGGAGAGCCAGGCGTGCACAGTGCAGAGGCTGGAGAGGCAGTTGAAGGTCAGCCTGGCCAAAGAGAGGGAAGCCCAAGAGCTACAGTCCTTTGTCCAGCGCACCGAGTGGAGTCTCCACGTAATGACCCAGCGGGCTCTGGAGGCAGAAAGCAACGTGGAGAAGCTGAAGCAGGAGATCTTTATTCTCCAGGGAGTGCTGGAGAGCTCCAAGGTGGAGAACGAAAACCTGAGAGCAGGCCAAACGACCGACCTTGGGGCGGTGAAGCACATCATAGACTTCGCCTTGCAGAGCCTCCACAAGATAATAACGGGCACAAACTGGTCCATCAGACAGCTCACCTCTGGGGCAGAGTCGCTGCATGTTGTTGCTGAGGTCCTTAAATCTACCGGCAAAATTTCCGAAGTTGAAGCAGAAAAAGAGCTATGAATTCAATTCTGTGTGGGTCCTACGGATGAGTGTATGGGCCGAGACCATGGGTCTCCCACTACAGCCTATACTAAAACCATTTGCTCTCACGTGCTTGAATGTGTGTGTTATTCTTCATGGAAATACTTTTCTTGTGATTAAGTACAAATTGCAGGTAGTGATGTGGTTTTAGCCACTGATGCTCTGTTGTGGCACTGCAGAGCCAGCAGCAAATGTTTCCCAGGCTCTGAGCTACAAGGTCCAGCTGTGGTGGGCTCTGCGCAACAGGCTGTGCCACAGCTCCAGCTGACTTGAGCTCCCGTGTGGGAGCCAGGAGGAAGCACAGCAGCACGGGATGCAGTGCTCTTAAACAACGTGCCCATCTCTTCCCATAGCCAAAATCGGAGACGAGCAATTCATCAGCTTCCTTTGTCCCTTCTCGATGAGGTGGGAAGGTAAGGAGCAGAGATCTGCTGCTGCACGTGGTTTCAGTGAGTAGAAGCTCTTTAGGTCATCCTTCCTCTTCTTTTGGAGCTGGCCACCGCCTGGGCCAGAAATCCAAAGTCTCTAGAAATCGTGCACCTCTTCCTGGAGCTGGGGAAAGGTGGTGGTCAGAAACCTTGAGGAAGTTGTGAAGTATCCCTATGTGCGAGCTGTGGCGGTGCCTTTCCACCGGTATCAGTGTCAGTGCTGGCTAAGGATGAGCTTGGCTTATCCAGGCTGGCTAAGGAAGGCGCCGGTTGGAAAGGATGCTCTTCCTCTCCTGGCTGGAGCTGGCATAGAGGGGTATACCTAAACTGCCTGCCTTTGTCACCTCCTAAAGACCCGTGGGACCCTGCAGTCCAAACTCACCGTGTGATCACTGAAGATACTTCTTAGCTTTACCCTAGCAGGACCATCTGTGGGCATGAAGTGACCTTTCTTCATCACCTGGTCATCCCTCAACATTTCCGATTAATTTAGATTACTGGCCCCAGTTTCTGCTGTAGGTTTACTCAGCTGCACAACAAAATCTCCTGTAGCTTGCCAAACCAACCCTCCTTAAAGACTTGGATGCTGTAGGGCGATGAGGGGGTGGGTGCTGGCAGAGTTCAGCGCCAAAGTGCTTTTTCCTGACAGGAATTTTTGGGAAGCTGTTCAGTTTTACCTCTATATGGTGAGTTGTGGACTACAAGGTTGCTGTCTTCTCCTTGTCCCATAATATCCTTGGTCTCGACAACCATGTTTGTGTTGCCATAAAGCTTAATCTGCCTCAGTAACCTTGGTCTCTGGAGGAGAGATTGCTGATTAATCTTCACCACAGATATGACAACGGCAGTGCTTGCACATCAGAGGTGATGTCTGGAGCTCCTTACTTGCTGCTTTCTAGTCTGTGCTCCTAACTGGGGAAAGCTGGTGGTCACCCTTAGCCACACGAAGCTCCATTCTGCAACACCGATGATGAGACAAGGATGGTTCTCACCAGCTTTTCCATCCCAGACAGCATCACTTGCTGTTCCTTTCTCCTGTCTGTTCGTGACCACTTGCAAGCAGCAATAAACCTTGGATTTGACCCCAAAATCCTTGGATTTGTCCCAGATATGGTGACCACTGGTTGCTCATCGGTGAGGCTGGGAGGAAGCGAGCTGGCTGGCTCTGTCTGCGTCCTGCGCTCTGCACTGGCTGCTGTAATCCAAAGGTTACAGTGCAGGATTAGCATGGGTGTACAAAGCCCCTCCTAATCTGTGAGTCATTACCCCCTTCACTGCATTTCATTTCCCAGCAGCTCTGGGCAGGCGGGATAGGTTGGCTCTTGAGGCTTCACTTTCCCCCTTCTTCAGTTTGGGGAGGACCGGGTCAGGACGTAACGTCTGCTGGACATCCTCCCCAGGGCTCTGCTGCTGAGCCGCTCCTTGGATGCTGTACACAGGGCACGTCGCAAGGTCTGTTTGCTCTAACCGGCTTCTCCTCGGCTACCCCTAAGCCCTTCCTTTCCATCAGTTCTCCTTTTTGGCTCTACCCATCGCTTTTCTTCTCCTCTTTGAAATGGGGGGATGTTCTGCACCCCCTGGAATTCAATCCCCACTGGGTGAGGCTGGGCTGACGGGGATCCCTGAGGGCTGCCGTGCATGTCCGTGCTTCGTTAGTCCTTGTGTGTGAGGTATTTAGCCTGGCTGAGCTCTCGTCCTAGTGTAATCTATGATATTAATATAATGGCTCAGAGCAAGGGCCCTGCAAGCTGCTCAACCATTGTGCCCTTGATCTGGAGAGTGGTGACCGGCCGGCTCTGCACCTCTCCTGGCAGTAGATGCTGGGGAGCACAGGGACTGCGGGCCATGAAACCCAGCCTGCGTCCATCAGCCCCTCACCTGCCCGAGCCAGGCTGCAGCGTGATGCCCCATGGACACCTCCAGACCCCTCCTGAGCAAAAGGCTGGGAGCCCTGCATCCCCAGCTCTCGGACTGGGACGGGTGCTGTCAAGGGGAGGCTCTGACTGGGTTTTGCTTTGTCCTTCTCTGCAAGGTGCGTGCCCAGGAGCAATTGCCATGGCAGCGCGAGTCCCAGCTCGCCAGAGGTGAAACCCGGAGCCTCCCGGTCCCATGTGAGTGCTGCTGCATGAGATCCTGTGTCCTGCCAGCTCCCGCGGCCCCCGACACCTGATGATACAGCGAGCCATGGGCAGCGTCCGAGTCAACCGGTGAGTAACCCTCCTCGCAAGGACCGCTGCCGTCCCGGGTGACCTGGTCCTCCTCATCTGGCCCCTCAGACCCTACCTTCAGCCTGCCTTTCGGTATATTCTTCTCAAATCACCTGCCAGGGTCTTTCCTGCTCCAAGGTACGGCTCCTCTCTCCTTCCCCAATCCAAAACATGCCATACGTGGGGGGCAGTGCTTGGAGGAGTACTATGGAGGAGAAGCGAAGCGCTGCATGGTGCTGGACCAGAAATTACAGATGCCAGCAGTGCTGCAGAAGCCCCGTGTCTTCGGGAATCACAACTCCAGCCGCCAGTGCTTCCCTTGCCGTGAGGCGAGGATGGGGGTCACAAAGCCCGTGCTGGAGGGCTCCAGCTGACATGTCAACTCTATGGGGTGGGAGGGAGACACCGCCAGCCTGAGGGGTCCTGGGAGGCTGCGGCTCAGTGGTCACGAGGGCAGAGTGGTCTTGGTGGGTCTGTGCACTTGCTTGATTTCCTCAGTGGTCAGAGCATCTTCTGCCATCACATCTTTAAGGAATATCTGCAACTGTCCCAGCAGCACGTGAGGGGCAGCAGCAGTGCCGCCTGTGACGGAGGGGAGCCGGAGGGGCAAACGCCTCCCAGAAAGTGTGGTGGTGGGGCTTCTGCCGGGGAAACTGCCAGCACTTTGGCTGTTGATCTCCAAATTACACCTTTGGCTTTGGATGCGGGATGCTGGGAGCCACGCACGTTGCTGTGGCAACAGAATTGTCCTGAGTGCAGGAAGTGTATAAACATTGTCACCAACGCACCATGAAATCAGTGAGGAGAGCGGAGCAGAAAATAGAAACTCCCAGCCTTATATAATGTCAGGGCCAAAACGTGGCCAGACTGCGGGTGCTTGCTCCCAGGCTTCCTGGCTGTCCCAGCTGCTGTCAGGTTTCGAAGCCTTGGATCTGTCCTCACCAGAAAGGCTGGAAGGTAGCACAGCACTACAGGCATCTCCTGCTTTGCTGCACTGTCAGGACTTTGCTAGATACAACCTCCTGGCAGCAAGACTCGGCAAATATTGCAGCTGAGCTCCACTGATTTGGTCAGGGTGGCACCACGGTGCAATAACCAGGGAAATGTGCTGTTGTGATATTCAACACCACGGTACTGTAGCCCTGCGAGCCACCCGTGCGTCTCCTGCCCTCGCTGCCTCAGTGGTTGCTGTTATTCTTTACGTATTTCTGCTGGAAATGCCTGTTTCTTCTCTTCCAGGTACAGCATCGTCTCGACCGAAGAGGATGGACACAAGGTCTCTGCGCTGGGCAGCATGAACGGGCACAGCCGGAATGGGAAGGGCCATGCCCCCCGGCGGAAGCACCGCAACCGTTTTGTGAAGAAGAACGGCCAGTGCAATGTCTACTTTGCTAACCTGAGCAACAAATCTCAGCGCTACATGGCCGACATCTTCACCACCTGTGTGGACACGCGCTGGCGGTACATGCTTATGATCTTCTCCGCCGCCTTCCTAGTCTCCTGGCTCTTTTTTGGCTTCCTCTTCTGGTGCATCGCCTTCTTCCACGGTGACCTCAATGCACCAGTGGTGGGAGGTGGTCCCTCTCTCCTCAAGCCCTGCATCATGCACGTGAACAGCTTCCTAGGGGCTTTTCTTTTCTCAGTGGAGACACAGACAACCATCGGGTACGGCTTCCGCTGCGTGACTGAGGAGTGCCCGCTGGCTATCATGGCGGTTGTGGTCCAGTCCATCGTGGGCTGCGTTATTGACTCCTTCATGATTGGCACTATCATGGCCAAGATGGCAAGGCCCAAGAAGCGGGCCCAGACCCTCCTCTTCAGTCACCATGCGGTCATCTCCGTGCGGGATGGCAAACTGTGCCTCATGTGGCGGGTGGGCAACCTGAGGAGGAGCCACATTGTGGAGGCCCATGTCCGAGCCCAGCTCATCAAGCCCTACATGACAGAGGAAGGGGAATACCTCCCCCTGGACCAGCGGGACCTAAATGTGGGCTACGACGTGGGCCTCGATCGTATATTTTTGGTCTCCCCCATTATTATCGTTCATGAGATTGATGAGGAGAGCCCGCTCTACGGGATTGGCAAGGAGGAGCTGGAGACAGAGAACTTTGAGATTGTTGTTATCCTGGAGGGGATGGTGGAAGCCACAGCCATGACCACACAGGCACGAAGCTCTTACCTCGCTAGTGAAATCCTTTGGGGTCATCGTTTTGAACCAGTCGTGTTTGAGGAGAAGAACCACTACAAAGTGGATTATTCGCGTTTTCACAAGACCTACGAGGTAGCCGGCACGCCTTGCTGCTCAGCCCGGGAGCTGCAAGAAAGCAAGATGACTATCCTACCTTCTCCCCCACCTCCCAGTGCCTTCTGCTACGAGAATGAGCTGGCCCTTGTCAGTCAAGATGAAGATGAAGATGATGACGAAGTGGGTGCGGTGTTAGGGGGCAGCACCAAGGAGGAGGGAGGCGTCATCCAGATGATGGATTTTGGAAGCCACCTGGACCTGGAGCGGCTCCAGGCGACTCTGCCCTTAGATACAATCTCATACCGCAGGGAGTCAGCCATCTAACTCCTCCAGCCTCCCCATTCCACACCCGTCGCCCACCATCTGCTCCTCTATTCTGCACCCATACGTAGCTGGATAAGTCCCTTGCCCACCAAAAAATGCCTCCCGTGACTGCCTCAGCCCCTGAGTACATCAAGGCCTGGAGCTGCTCTCATATACTCCCTTTCCCGTCGAGTCATACTGCCTGGAAGAGGAGTGAGGATACACTGCTCTTCCCGTGCGTGCAGCTTGTGCTAGGACCCCTTTCCTGCCCAGAGACAGGAGAGCAGTACGCCTGGTTTCTCATCTCTGGAGAGGCGACAGGAGTCCCTGTCCTCCACGGACAGACCGGCACCCACAGCAGGTATTTCTGCTGCTGAGGCAACAGCAGACTCTGTCCCCTCTCGACGTGCGTAGGGCCCGTGGCTGTCAAGAGTCATGACTAGAAGAGGAGCGATACCTAAGCACTGACCAGATGAGGATGGATGGTAGAGTTTAGGACTCCTGGAGGGAGTGGGGAAGGATCTCAAGGGAGGGGTTTACTTGCATGTTTATTGCTTGTTGCACACGACTCTTTCTTTGTATATAAAACAGAAAGAGAACTGAAATCCATATTCTTCCACTGCAATGCCAAGCTAGGAGACAAGGATGCTCTATGTAGCCTACTCTGCACTCTCCTTGGCTTTTGGCATCTGTCACCTCCAGAAGCAGCTCGGCTCCACGGACTCAGACCCAGTTCTCCCAGTCCTCTTGAAAAACACGTCCTGCTCCTCTCCTGAGACGCCTGGCAGAGGAGGCAGGGCCCTGTGCTTGCACACTCAGACTGCTCCCTGGTACAGCGCGGCCAGGATGACAGACAAATGACCTGACTGGACAGCAGACCCTCGACTTGCTCCTCTCACCTCCTCCGGTCTTCTCCCTGCTGCCATCAGCTGTAAAACTGAATTTGTAACTATTTATTTTTAATAAAGTCCAATATCCCAGGGGGAGGTTTGGAAGCAAAGGTGAGACCCCAAGGCTGCAGCCTGGTATAGAGACTGATGAGAGTTGTTAGTGCTGGTGTTTGCTGTTTGTCTGGTGTTCGTGTCTGGAAGCTCCATCAAGAGGGCTCCCTTGTTCTGGGCCTCTCTGGTAAAGACCGACAATAAGAGGCTCAGAGAATTTGCTTGGGGAGAAGATCATACAAAATGTATGTATGGAGGGAAGCATTTGCACTAAAATTACCAGTAGGATGGGTCAAACAATCCTACTTGCTTTGGAGATAACGGGAGTTTTGCCCAGGGAAGGGTTGTAGATATGCTTGATGAAAAGGGAGAGATGTGCAAGACATTGCTCTAGATGTAAGGCTCAAAAAAAAATATAAAAAACCTGAAAGCCTCTTTTTTTGCTAGAGGCAAGTAAGAACTAGGGGAAATGAGGGAGGACATCAACCAGACCTAGACCTGTAACGTCACTTTGCTGTCATTTCACAAAAGACATGAAAACCTGGTAAGCCTTTTCCTTTAGGAGCAGCAGAATCACTCCTTCAAAACGGTAGATGGTATGAGGACAAAAAACCAGGTAGCTCAGGAACCTTCTCTGGGCACCCAACAACTGTGCTATGGGGGGAATGGCTGAAGAAATTATGTCCCACCCAACTCCTGATCTACAAAGCAGAAGAACAGCATCTCAATATCAATTTGGAATTGGTTCAAGAAGCAAGAGGAAGGGGGGAAGAAGCAGAAGGGGAAGGAAGGAAATAGCAGGAGTGAGAGGAAGAAGCAGGAACAGCAGGCAGGCGGAGGAGGAGGAAGGGAAAAAGAAGAGAAAATGAGGTAATAGGGGAGTGCATTTGAGAAAGAGTGGGGATAGACTAACAAGATGGGTCTAGGCCCAGACACGGCCATTTCCCATCCCAGCACGTAGGTTCTGCCGGGGGGGATAGTTGCCCTGCACAGGTTTGCTCTGCACCCAAAAAATGATGTGATACCTCTGGGAAGCCTTGCCAAGAAGGGAAGAGGAGCTAGTGGGAGGATGAGAGAAGAGCAGACAGGTGACAACCAACGAGCAGAGCATCAGGAGTTGGGGGGGCATCACTCCTGATGCCTTCCTCTCCTCCCGTCGGGCACAGAACGGGGACAGCAGCTCATGGATCCTGGTGCCTCCTGGCTTTTCCCACGTATGACTTGATATACGCAGCCTCATTTTTCCACGTGTGTCCCTGTCCCACTGCTTCTCCCCATTGCTCATTAATGAAGTCCCTCCCTCCTTTCATTATTTATTTATTTTCCCCAGAGGGAATAAGCAGGGGCTGGTATTGACCTGGCTTTTAATACAGCTTTCAGAGCCGGGTGCCTGCCACTGGCCATGGCAGTGGAAACAAACTAATGGACCGAGAGAGAAGGACTCCGTGTGCGAGGACGCGGGCATCCAGGACACAGACTGGGGTGGTGGCCTCCAGGAGAGGGGGAACCCGCACGGCTGAGCACCCCCTCGCCGAGGTACAGCATCCTTCGGAGGTGGATGGCAGCGCTTGGTGGGGATGAAGCGCCCACGACCTGTTAGCTCTTGGGAGCGTCATGCAGCCACGCTGGTATCCCAGCCCCCTCCTTATGTTTGAATCTGCTGGCCCTTTTCTTGTCATATTTGGCATCACTGTGGAGAAGACACTGAGGCATTGAGGAAAACCCAGCTAAACCCCTGCTGTTCACAATAAAATTGGGAGAAAGCTGGCAATGCTGTCACATTATTAGGGAGGGGAGAGAGCTAAGAAGGGGCCAGAGGGAAGGAGAGGAACAGCCAGAGTGCGGGAGAAATGAGGTGATGGGTAAACCTCTGCCCGTCAGGCGATCCTCCCGCAACTGTGCTTATGTTGCCAAAATGGCACGTTCCTCAGGCCCGCATAGCCCATCTGACGGCACGGTGCGGTCACTCCTCCTGGTAACGAGTGCTCTTCTGCCTCTGCAAGCTGCATGCGTGCCCACAGGCTTTGCTGATACACAGCGGTATGTATATCCTTCTGCACGGGTACTTCTGTACCTGCACGCTTGAATTACATAGTACTTGTGCCCAAGTACACACTACACGTACCTACATGCATATGCCACATATGGCGGCATAACCCATCCTGTACCACAACTTCATCCCATAAACACCCAACGACATATACACGAATGTCAAGCGACAGCAGCATCTATCTCAACAAGCACCTCTCTGGCTGTATGCTGGGGACTCCTTTATGCAGCCCGTGGAAGGCCACCAGGAGAATCCACCTTGGAAGGCTGTTTGTTGTAAAGAAGACTGGACGTTTTTAAGGAGTCTGCAAATCAGCTCTCCAAGCCATTCACAACCGTAAACACACCTGATATTTTGGTTTTTGCATACAATATGCGAAGCATCACCTTTCAGGTAGGTGACATGTTCTTGTCCTGTGCTCTCCAGAGAAGACACCTCTATTGCACGCCAGGGCACAATGTCCCCGGGCTCTCTCCCTCCTCCAGGATCTGATGGAGGGACTGCTTCCCCAAGACCTGCCCCTAATCCCGGGGGGCTGGCAGCTTGCTTTTCAGGAGGAAGACACCACTTCTTTGTTTATCTGCCCACAACCTATATTTCATTCCTGTCTTACTTCTGAACGATTTCCTTGGCTCATTGTTGAAAGCTATTCAAATACCAGAAAGATAATGGGGAGAGGAAGGACTTTTTCCCTATGAATAAGATCCAGGCACTGGTTCAGATTCTCCATCCCATGACAACTAACTATGCTGCTGTCACCCTTGCCAGCTTTCAGATGAATGTTGTTGTTTTAAATGACACTTGAGAAACTTGTTTCATGTTTTATTTTTGGTGACACTTTTGGACAACCCTTTTGAAAAGAAACTGTCATTGGCACCTTTCAACTCACCCAAAACTTGCTCAGCAAAACATTTTGATACACACTGCGACTAAAAATATTTTCAAGAAACACAACAATAATCTCAAACGAGGAGCAAATGGATTTGGATTTCCGTGATCAGGAAATGGTGTTGAAAATGTCCATGCTGCTGAACAAACGTGTTCCTTTTCAACCAGCACAGTCTCATCCAGGTTTTGCCCAGGAGCGGAGCAGGGCACACGGCACTGCCCCAGCAGCTGCGTGCAGGATCATGACCTCTGTGCGGCAAAAATGCCTCCTCTGCTCGCTTCGAGCTTCAGCAGCCCTTTTTTGCCTTTGCAGGAGGGCCTGAGGTCTCTCCCAGCTTTTGGATACGCAGTATGAAGTGGCCATGGTTTTAAATGTCACCACAAAAAAAAAAAAGCCTTACCTTCCCAGGCCATTAAGGGCTTGCTCTTGCCCCCGCGAAGTCGATGGGACTTCTGCCATTGCCCGTGGTAAAAGCAGAGCTGGGCCCTAATGGAGCTCCACTATTGGAAAACCCCGCAGGCGCCGGCCCTGTGCTAAATCCGCAAAACTGGGATGGACGATTGCTGGCTGCACCGGAGGGGGAGAGGAGGGAAGGCAGCCTTGCTGGGATGCTGAAAGCATGGGGTGGTGTAGGGCCAGGCTGGGGCAGGTAAAGGGGGACAGCAGAGGGATGGGGAGGCAGAGGAGGCAATCTGTCGACGCAGCCGCCCACGGCACGGTGTCTCACGGTTCGGGGATGTCACATCAGGAGGAGCTGAGACGGTAGCCACTTCTTGGAGGGGCTACACAAGCTTCTCCCTCCTGCCATGGTCAGCAGGGTGGGGGTCCTGCCCTCCCCAGCCCCGGTATGTTACTGCCGGCAGGATGCAGAGCAGGGAGGCTGAGTGGCATGGCACAAACTGGAGGAGCCCGGTCGTTGCCCGTTCTCAGAGCACCATCTAGAGATGAAAGCAAGGCTGACAGCCCTGCAGGTCCCGACAGACAGCCCTGCAGGTCCCGACAGACAGCCCCGCGGGTCCCGACAGACAGCCCCGCGGGTCCCGGGGGTGGCACCGCGGGGCTGGGCTGGGGCTGGGGCCGGCTCCCCCGGCAGGGCTGGGGGTCAGAGCTGGGGGGTCGGCCTGGAAACCCCTTGATTCTGAGGCAAGGCCGGCTTTCAGAGGACCGGCACCCACCCCCGATGCTGCATCCATAACCTGCAATAAAGGTCAGCTTGCCAGGGCTTTCACAGAGAGACCCCTGACTCTGGAAGCAGTTCAGATATCCGCTACCACTTTGATTTCTTCTTGGGGAGAAGCCCGCGAAGCCGTTCCAGCCCTGGGAAGTCAGGCAGAGACGATCTGGGTTCGGAGTCAGGTCCTTCTGGTTGCTGCTTGTCTGCCCTTCAGCCATCGCCTCACAGCTCTGCCTGGTTGCACATGCTCCAACGTATGAGATTTGCACCCTTTTTTCCTATTATTCAGTCCCTTCGCATGGCATGCACAGCTTACAGCTGTAGCTGGGCACAGCTGCCTTTTCCCTGCCACAGGCGGCTGGCCAGCATGCTCCCCCGGCGGGAGAGGGCCAGCAAAACTGCATGGAAGTGGAGAAATGCCCCAATCAAACATGTCCTCACCAGCATGAGAGCCCTCAGGCAGAGAGTTTGCAATGCCCCAAGAGGTCTTCTGGCAACCAACCTTTTCATAACCCCTTGGGACATTAGATAACAACAGCCTGGCTTGCAAACTGTACAGTCTCCTGGGCTGCTTCTAGTTCCTGGGGAAAGCAACACCAGCAGAGCAGTCAGTGGGCCATTAGTGTATTTGCTTTTCTTTGAAGACATTCCCTCCAGAATGAAGCATCTAGTGGGGGCAATCCCTCTGCTCTCTGGGTAGTTTGGGCACACAGACCCCAAGCGACTGGCTTTGAAAGTCAGGTCAGCGTGGAAAGAGGAAACACACGTTGCCGAGCAGAGCCATGTGATTTCACTGCCCTGATGCCTGAGAAGAAATTCAGGATGGACACAAACACGGTCCTGAAATGGTCTGTGAGACACTGGATATTTGAGCTTTAAAAGTTTTTTTGGCCTCTGAAATTAGCAGGATTATTTTGGTGCTGGCCCCAGATTTGAAATAGCACGTCTTGAAACCTGGGACCTGGTAATATTTGAGTCCCCGGCTGTAGTGCATTGATAGAGTTGTTTGAATGTCCCAGCGCTACTGTCACTGAAAGAGCCAGCTGAAGGCCCGTATGATACAAAGCCTCGTTACAGAAGCCGTGCGACCGAGAGAATAAGGAGCTTGAAATTGCTCCTGACAGGTGATTAGATGCTCACCCAGCAACAGACTCTGCGTATCTATCAGGGATCCAACACAGGCCTGTGCACCACTCCTGGGGTATCAGAGGAGAAGGACAAGCTGACACAGAAACTCCAGAGAAGACTTTGAAGATATATATAACATGACCTGCAGCCTGCACGTGCTTCTCTCAGGGATAAAATAATGAATCAGTTGGAGAGTGGGTGTGAGCACATGACACGCGATGCAGACCTATAGCAGAACACTTAGTATGACACAGAAGGAGCTGATTAAATGTAAGCAAAGCGGAGCCATCATTTAGCTCCAGGCTGCTGGGTTACACCATGTGCCCTTTGCTCTCCAGGACACAGTGTTGTGCTCACTAGCAACCGGGCTGCCTTGAATAGAGAAACTTAAGCGACCCGTCCAGCACCGCACGGGGCCATGGGGGAGGCGGGGAAGAGCCGTGATGAAAAACAGTTCTCGAGCAGAGAGCTGCAGACACAGGGTGACTGGCTGCACCCAGCGTGCCAGGGTTAAGTAATTGGGAGCCCTGGAGTGCCCAAAGAGCCAACAGTGCTCAGCGAGCTGGTAGGTGCCGATGGGGGACAGCGATCTGAGGTCAGGGTGAGAGCAGCCGGCGGTGGTTGCTGCAGAGAAGATACAAGGTGCGTTGGTGGAGTTGTACTGGCTGGCTGGAGCTGCGTGCTCCCTGCTGCTCTGTTTGGGACACAGCTCTCCTGCAGCGGTCAGATGGTCTCATGAGCTCAAAATGCATTGTCAGCTGTTAAAATGCAAGAGCAATTTCTGAAAAATGTGGGATTTTCTGAGTCCTTGTAACTATTTGATGATTTGTCCCATGGAGAAGCCTCCAGAGCCTTCAGGTCTTCCATGGCCCTGTTGTGCTTGCTGCTGCAGTCACAAGAGAAGGGGCAGCTTCTGTTCTCAGCCAGAAAGAAAGCAAAGAGGGATGGAAGCGGCTGACAGTAAGGCAAAGTGACTTGCCCAAGATCACGAAGCAGTCAGCGGCAGAAGGAGGAATTTAACCCACCACTGTGGGTTTAACCTGTCACCTCTCTGCACAGATGGGGATGTTGTGAGTGATAAATGAACCGGGAGCTGTTCCCAGAATAGGTTTCTGCCCATTCTGCATCCACAGCTGCAGTGAAGCCATGGCCAGGATGTTGCACTTCCCTAGGTACATACGCAACACCCGTCACCTTCGTACCACGGCCTGCGCCTCCAAATGACAGCTCTGACGAACCGAGTGCAGTGCATATTCCCAGCTCGGATAACCCTGGCCTCCAGATGTAGGAACTGGGAGCTGTTGGGCCACAGTGCTTCCCCCAAAATAGCCTACATGGGGCCTTACGGATACAAATCAGCACTTTCAAATCATACCCAGAAGTGAATAGGAGGCCACGGCAGGCTCAGACGAGCACAGCCTGCGGTCCCCGATGAGCAACAGCGTGATGCAAGGCAGAAATGAAAATCCACAACCTCAGTCCTCGCAGGGAACGAGTCCCCAGCTGCCTCTTGCCCTTCGCTGTGTGGGATGGGTGGTGAGATGGCCTTTTGTTAATCAGTGCCCTGTGCCTGGTGTTCAGCTGGCGAGGACAGGCTGTCCCTTCCAGAGGAACCCCTTGCATAAGAATTAAAGAGGAGCTGGGCTGAGATGCTGAACTAATCCACCAGGGCATGCCGGGAAGCTGCATTTTAAGCCATTCTCCCTGCCCTCCTGTCTCCCCATGCGTTGTTTATCTCTCCTGTCCCTCCCACAGCAGTACGTGAATTATCCTGACTGGGCAAGCTGGTTTCATAACTGCCTGCGCTACGTCCCGTCCCCCCACCCCCCGAGCCCGCATGGGAGATGCTCATACATGGGAGGCTTTTTAGCTACCACCGGTTTGTGCCGCTGTGAATAACAAGCCCACACAAACGCCGCTCTCCCCCTGCCCACGCGCGCAGTATCCGCACGCTGCACACGCATTTCGCTACTATGGCCACATGTTCGCTCCCCTGGCACACATGCGCGCACTCCCACCGCATGCTTACATCGCAAGTGCGCTTCGCGTGCGCGTGACGCTCAGCGAGCTCACCGGTATGCGCAAAACTGGCACACTTGTCACAGGCGTTCAGAGCTAGTGCCACCTGCCACGGTGTGCTCCTCACCCGTCACCCATCGTGTGCGTGTGATACCTTGTCCCCCTTCAGCTACACCCTTCACACGGGATGCAAGCTTGCAGCTCACCCTTGCCACGGACACGTATGTGTGGCACATACGGACCTGGCACATGCCAAACACATGCCATACACAAACGGGGCACTGTGCATCATAGGATTGTAGGATAATTCAGGTTGAAAGAGACCTCAGGACAGCTCTAGTCTGGCCTCCTGCTCAAAGCAGGGTCAGCAAAAAGATCAAATGAGGTCGCTCAGAGCTTTATCTGGTCTTGTAAACCTCTAAGGATGGAGACTGCACAGCCTCTCTGGGCAACTTTTCCCCATGCTTGACTGTCTTTGGGGACAGAAAGATCTTCTTTGTATTCAAGCTGGACCTCTCTTGTTTCAGCTTATGCTTGTTGTCTCTCATCCTCCCACCGTGCACCACTGTGAAGAGCTTGGCTCTGCCTTTTACCACGACTCCCAGGTCCTCTCCCACAGAGCTGTTCTACATCTGGCAGGTCCCCAGCCCGTATCGTGGCCAGGGCCTCTTCCTTCCCCAGTGCCTGCTTATGTCCCTCTGATGGCAGCCCTGCCCTCGGGCATGTTGACTTGTTCCCTCTCCAACTAGGTGTCATCTGAAAGCTTGGTGGAAGTGCACCCCATCACCTCCTCCAGGTCCTCAATAACCACGTTAAACAGGACAGGTCCCAGGACAGCCCCTGAGGCACCCCACTCGGTACCAGCCTCTAGACAGAGTACAACCCATTAACACCCACTCCCTGAGCCTGACCAGCCAACCAGTTTTTTACCCATCTGCTTGTCCACCTATTGAGACCACAACACCTTAACTTGGATATCAGAACATTGTGCAAGACGGTGCTGAAAGCCTGGCTGAGTTTGAGACAAGCGACTTCCACTACTCTCCCCTCACCCACAAACCCAGTCATTTTATTGAAGAAGGCGATCAGGTTGTTTGGGCATGATTTACCCTTGGTAAATCCACACTGACAGTTGCCAGTCACCTTCTTCCTCATGTGCCCAGAAATGTGTTCCAAGAGGACCTGCTCCAGGGCCAGAACAAGTCTGACCAGCCTGTAGTTCCCAGGGTTCAACCTTTTGGCCTTTTTTGAAGAAGAATGGAGCATTTGCCTTTCTCCAGTCATGAGGGACCTCCTCTGATCTGTACTTCTGTACCCAGCCTATCCTCCAGCCAGCCTCCCAAACACAAGTCATTTCACAGCTAAAATTGCCTCCCGCCTGACCAGTCCTATACTTCATTTGGTCGGACCTGCAAATCTTCCTACAGGGGCGAATGTGGCTTCTCTGTTCTCTGTAGCTTTTCTCCCACTGTTCCTAAGAGAGACAGAGAGAGGACTGTGTCTGAGCCCCAGGGTTGTTTCTCTTCTCCTTGGGCTGCACATCTTCTCACTAGAGGCTTTGAGAAGTTCGCACCGCTGCCAAAAGCCACCCCAGTGCCATGCAGAAAGGGAGAGGGGAGCAGAGCAGCCTGATCGCACCTCTCCAGGGAGATGGGACAGGGCTGCCCCAGCTGATGGCTCTGCCGCAGTATGAGGCCATGGGACAAAAGCCCAAACAGAGAGAGGGACCAGTTCAGCTTCTTTTCTACAAAAAATATGAGGGTTGGAGTTTCTTAGAGGGAGATGTGCTGCTTTCAAGGTGAAGAGGAATCCGCAAGACTTGGCAAGGCAGAGGTGGTGCCTCCCCTGCATCCCTGCATCTTGCCCAGGCTGCTGGGCCAGGTTCTTGAACCAGCCCGTAGGCGCTCAGATGCCTCGGTGCCCAGGGAGCACTCAGCGTGCGGGCGAGGAGGACGAGGTTACATGTCTTCCAGCAAGATCCTGCTGATTCAGCCCTGAGTCCAGCTCCTCCCAAGGAACCTTGGCCCTGTCCTGTGGTCCTCTGCTACATCTGCCCTGGCCTGACACAGCTCTGAGGGTGCACCTGAATATTCCTGTTTGTTTGTTTGTTTTTTCTCTTCCATTAGGTCTTCTATTCTTTTTACCCAAGCAAGCCAGCGTGGGTGTAATAAAGGGACTCAGTTGCAAACTGACAGAAGCTGGGAATACCACGAGGATAAAAAAGGCGAGGTATATGGAAAAAAGCAATAAAGGCCCTTAATTACAGGTGTGGCCAGGAGCAGCTCCTATTATTAAGGTTGCCGGCACTTCCCCTTTTAAGACCCTGTTTTCACTTGCTTATAACTTTGTCAAAATTTCACCACTGGAGCAGAAATTTTCCATAGAAAGCGACTGCCTCAGCCTGAATTTGGCACATTTATTTAGTTCTTTTTGAAAATGTCAGCCCACCACTAGGTTTCCTGGGCTGGAGGAAGTATATATACGGCCCAGGGGATGAAAGCTGTGGATCTTCTGGGCTTTCAAGCAAGGGCTTGGCCTTGGGCAGAACATCAGTTTTTGTGTCATGGCAGTTGTGTTTTGCCAGCTCCATGAAACACTGCTGTTCTCCCCCACTGGCGTGGACAAATTACATGGTTTTGTTAAATGCGGGAGGAAGACTTGTCACAGCTTCACAGCAACAAAGATTTCAGCCTCTGCTAACCTGCCCAACCCTCCCTTGGCTTCTGAGGCTGGCGTGACGGTGTATGGGCTTTCCCACAGAGAAGCAGTGCTGAAGGAAACTGGGAGGGTTTTCCCTTCTAGGGCAGCATCCTGCTTCTCCGTGTCAGGCACCGGGCTGAATCTCTCAATGCTTCCCTCTACCCTGTGCTCCCAGTCACCTCTCTTTTGGCTTCTGGGAAGCCTGGTGGAGGAAAGCCCCTGATTTGAATAGGGAACGGATGAAACTCAAAGGGAAGGGACCAAAAATCTGGGGAAAAGCAAATGAGACTGGGAGGCAGATGAGACTGTGGGCTGCAGGGAGATGCCAGGGCTGGTTGGGCAGGGGGCTATTGCCTGGGAGCTGCCAGAGTGACTTGGGCTGGCTGAGTGGGGGAACTGGGAGCAGAAAGCAAGGCTGGCCGGGGCGGTGAGATGGGGAATGGGAAGAGATGAGGAGGGGTGATCACCAGTGGGGTGGGCGGGGGGGGACGTAAGGGAGGCAGGCAGTGCTCAAACCATTTGCCTGGGGAGTGGGGTATCTGGTGACAGATGGGGACTGGGGATGGAGGGGAGCTGCCACAGACCCACTGCCCAGGAAGGCTTGGACTGGTGACAGGGGACAGCTTGTGGGGAGGGGGACGGCATGTGGTGGGAAGGCTGGGAGTGACCAGCCAAGGACACACAGCTGAGCCAGTCTGGTACTGTCTGGGCAGAAGACTGGGCCTGGGGGTTGTGGTGGGGAAGAGAGAGGGAAGGGCAGGTGAGGTGGACCTGGGAGGGGGCAATGGCCAAGCCCAGAGCCCAGGGCTTCGTGACAAGCCTGAAGAAGGGAAGCCAAAAGTGGGAAAGCTTGGAGGGGACAAGGGGAGCAGGGAGGACAGCTGTATCAGCTTGTGTTTCTGGGACCACAGATTTCTCCAGTGCCCGAACAAGAGTCTTCTCCCAAGTCTTAGTGCTCCTGTGCTGTTACCCCCAATGCCACCCGACAGCACGTTTCACCTCTCGCCAGCTCTGCTCCAGACTGAGGACAACAGGCCATTGCTGTTATTTGTTATATCAGAATACACATTTCTCATCACTGAGAAATGGCAGCACCAAGGCTGGATGTACAACTGCCCTTCAATGTCCTCATGCATATGAATTACGATTGAGCCTTTAATTATGTGGCCGCAGGTTTATTTTCCACAGGACACCTGCAGCACACAGGTTAGATGGTGCTCTGGGTGAGTCTGGGCTGTGTCATGAAGAAGGCTCTTTGCAGGGACTCAGCTTCATCTTTTTTTTTTTTTTTTTCCCCCCAAAAGTGTGAAGAAAAAGGAGTGACTCATTGCTGAGACAGTTGTGTGTTGGCCTGGATCCCTGCCCCTGCTGCGGATTTCCTACCTGATGCTGAGCGAGTCACTCACAGCAACCTTTTCAGAGGTAGCTATTAGCTATGTTTTATTTATTTTGGCGTTTTGCTTTGGTTTTAGCCTTGTGCTATCCTGGGATCCTGATGTCTCATTTGCAGGAGTATTTGTTGTTCTCTGCTGCATGTGAATGGGGACTTGCACTTGACTGTAGAAAAAGCTTTAAAATGCAGAGTGCTCTGGCAAAGCACTCAGATCAGCATCCCCACCTTGCAGGCTGCATTTGACCTTCCCTCCAGGAATGCTGGGTCTTCTCTTAAACGCTACTCTCTTGCTTGGTATGAGTATTGAAAAGGCAAATCTATTATTATTTGGGAAGTACTGAGAAACTAGAGTGTGTTCCCTGTAAAAAAGACCCTGTGAACATTAATTGTTGTTTTTTGAGTGTGGGCTGCATGTTCTGAATAAACTGTGAGTTAATGATTTGAACAACTCTGTTCTGCTCTGTTGGATGTGTCAAGCCACAGGTGCCTGCCTCCTCGGGAACCTCTGCTCTTGAATTGCAGGTGGAAATGCGTTTGTTCTCACTTCTCATATTTTCTTGCTTTCACTGGCCTTGCAGAAGTAGAACTTCAGCACAGAAACGAAGTTTTCTCTGCTCTTTCCCTGATTCCTCACGCTTTCCTAGCACAGGCAAGTCTCTCCGTGGAGAAGTGGCTTTGGTCCTCAAAACAGCATGTCCCTCTCCAGATAGTGGGTGAAACGGGATTCTGCTCACTGCGGATCAGGCAGAACTGCCAAATGCGACCTGGCAGTTCTCTGAGGTCTGCTAGGTCACTGGAGCTCAGCTTTCCCATGAATTTTACTAGGTGCTATGTATATCATGTATGGTGACTCTGGATGGCCACCCAGCAGTGACACTGTGAATAAACAGGGCAACTCTAGCCCTTCTTTTCCTTTCCTACCTGAGGAATGACACGGCGGGCAGTGGTGAGGCTGGCTGGGTGCCCAGCGAGCTATAGCCCCCTTGGATACACCAGCCCACGAGACTCAGCTCAAGACACATTGCCGTGGGTTCCCCCTACAGCGCTGCGGTGTGAGCTCTGGGGACTGCCCAAGGACCTTCCCATGAGAACAGGACAGCAGCCAAAGGGCCTGCAAGCAGAGCCACCCCGTGTAGCTCATCTTCTGCTTGCCTGCCTTCAGCAGCAGCACTCCCTGGATCATCTAGGGATGCTTTGGCTGGGTCTGAACCCCGTGAAAGGTAGACATGAGGTGTCCCAGGTGCAGGTCCCCCAGCTGCTGAGCTAAGGGACTTGGCTGGAGCCTCGACTCCCTTCCATGCTCTACACCCAAAGATCCTTCCCAGGCAAACCAGGGAGAAGGGATGAGCTGAGACCTGCTGGGGTCTCATCCTGGCATGCGGTTATGAGTGCGGCTGCAGCTCGCTGCTGGGTCTGGGAGTCTAGACAGCCTTCCAGGTGCTGCTGTTTAAACAAAGTCTCAGCGTGCCTTCGTTGTTCTATTCTGGTGCCTAATACAGGGCTAGACCTGAGTGGATGTTCATTTTTGGAGAGGTGCACAGAGGGGAAAAGATGCTTGTGGCTACTGCTGCCCACCAGTTTGGTAACTGAAGAGGAACGGAGATGACCCAGCACAGATTGTGAGCGTGGATTCTGCCTCTCCCTCAAATTTCTTCCCTTCCCAACCCAACCCCAACCTCTCTGTAGTTGGGGTCCTGCTGTTTGTGTTATATGCAACACCTATGTTTTTTTAGACACTGGGGCAGGAGTTACCTGTTGTACCACTTGAGCACTGACGGTGCTGATGGAGACAGGGTGCCCTGGCCCAGGCTCCCTGATATAAATCATTCCGTAAGAAGTGTAACTAGGCAATGCTTGGAGAGAAGGTGGGTGTTATTAGATCACATGGTTAGCCAGGCTAACAGCACTAAAAGCTTGATTACAATTCAATTAAGGGAATGTTTCTAATTAAAGAGTTCTTATTTTAAGCCCTAAATGATTAAAATAAAGGTAGCTGAAGTGTCCGTACACACATTCCGATTTCATCCCCAAGGGCTGTGTCTACATTCAGGATTTCTTCAAATTCCCTCCCGCCACCTCAGCCAGCAGCAGGGGGAGAGCTGACGTGGTGACTGTCCCCCCAGACCCTGCACCCACCTGCCAGGCAGCGTCACCCCAAACTCTGCTCCCACCAGCCACGCCGAGAGCTGCCTCTCCTGGGATCTGATTCAGATCCATCCTTCCAGGAGCCGTCTCTGTCAGAGCCCTCCTCGCTCAGTGCCTGTACGGGCCTGCCACTCGCAGCAAAGTCGTGAGCGGTGTTGGGCTCCAGCAAATTCCCTCTCGGCTGATGTGCACCCACCCAGGGTAGGAGGGCAAGCCCTCGGCTGGATTCGGCAGTGGCTGCGTACTTTATTACCTACCTTCCCATCTGTTTGTTGTTATGTAGGCTGTGAAACTACAGAGGTTCAATGGAGCATGTATAAGGAAATGTCATTACTACAAAAAACTCAATTAAATTTTAACTTCTCGGAACAGAGACAAAGTTCTGTGATAAAACCGGCCCGGCAGTGAGAGTGGGAAACAGCACTGGTTCCCAAAGGCTTGCATAAAACAGGAACTATTTCCAGGTCTCAATGGCCCACCAACTCAGCGCGGGCGCTGACTGGCAGCGGAATTCGGAGCGTTGCAGCCCACCAGCTTGGTACGACTTGAAGCAACAACTGCTTTCTGCACCACACAGTGCCGGCAGGGCTGCAACTTGCGCCTTTTGGTGCCAACAGCCCAATGCTTATGTTGTATATTTGGAAGCTGATGTGGGGGTCCCAGCCTAGATGCACCCAGGAGCTGGCCTGGTATGGCGGCTCTTGAGTTCTCCCCCATCACGCTTATCTCCTCCATCTGTAGCCTGACTGCAGGAACTGCAGTTCTTGACTTTGGGATGACTGTGCTGAAGCAGCTCCTCGCTAACGAGGTCTCCCGAAGCTTGGAAGCATCTGGCTCTTGCTCCACGGCACCTACTGCCGTTCCCTTCCCTCTCACCCTACGCTGGCCTCCAGCCTCCCGCCGCGCTCCAGCTCCCAGAGCTCGCAAAGGCACCTCGCTCCTCCTTCACCCATCCAGCCCCAACCTCCCACCTCCCGGGAGCCCCCAAACACTTCTCCCGTTCTGGGCTCCGCTCCTACACCCCCATGCTGGTCTGATACACCCTGGCTGCCTCCCCCCCGACTCAGCTGGCTCTTTCTGAGATGCTCCGGGGCTTGCTGCGGCCAACGGTGGCCACCTGGCCCCCCCAAACACCCGCTGGGGTCTGGTGGGGGGGATCCCCACCTTTGCACCTATCTGCTGGTGGGTGCCCCGTGGACCTCCGCATTCGGGTTTTTGTGCGCGCGCCGACATTCGTGTGGATTTGCAGGTGCTTCGCCCAAAGGGGTGCCCCCCCCGCTCCCGAGGGGCGTGGGCCGAGGAGCCCTGACCCTCTCTGTGGGGTTGGGGCGACTCTGACGTCTCACGGGCCGTCCTGCCGGACCCCCGCTTGGCACCCACCACCATCGCCATGGGACCCGGGCGCCTTTGTGTGAGGATCCCCAAGCGGGGCCGATGACCCTGCTGCGGTGGCAACGGCGCCATATTGGGGCTGCCCCACCGGCCCCCACAAGCAGTGGGGTGCCACGGGTGGGTTCTTGCCCCACTCCCCCCCCCCCCCCGCAGCACCCCGCTGAGGAGAAACCTTCAGCGGGGAGCCCGGCGGCCGCTGAGGGGAAACGACCCCCGAAACTGCCCCCCCCCCCCCCCCCCCCCCGTGCGGTGGGGTAGGTCTCCCCCTCGCCGGGGCTGAGGGGGAACGGCGGGCGGGAGGGCGGCGGGAACGGCGGCGGGCCGTTGCGCCTTTAACGGCGGGCGGAGGAGGAGAAGGAGGAGGAGGAGGGTCGGGGCTGCGCTGGGTGACATCAGTGGGTTTGGCTCCGGGGTTCAATGGAAACTGGGTGAGCGCCGGGCTGTGCCGAGCACACGCCGGCTGGAGGGGACGGCGAGCGGGCGGGAGGCGGCAGGCAGCGCCGCGCCGCGCTGAGCCGAGCCGAGCCGAGCCGAGCGAAGGAGGGACTCGCCGGGCACGGCCGCCACCAGCCCTCCCCAATCCTCCGTCATCCTTCCCGCCGCGGCCGCCTGGCCCCCTGACAGCCGGCGGAGCAGCAACCCCACACGGCCCCCGTCCAGTCAGGGTGGGTATGGGGGGCGCCCGCCTCCATCTTGGGGCGCAAACCCCGGGGGAAAGGCGGCCCCTCCGGCTCTTTGTGTGCGCGGAGGGAGGGGGAGGGGGCGGGGGAGGGGAGGGCAGGGCGCGATGCGCCGGGCCGGGGGGGGGGGGCAGCGGGGGACAAAAGCCCCTTTGTGGGGGAACGGGGAGGGGGTCGTCCCTCCGGCGGCGGCGGATTTTGGGGGGCGGGCGGGCAGGGCGGGGGGGGCTCCCCCCCTTCTTCCCTTTCTCCCCCTGCCGGGGCCCTGTCTTGCTCGGCGGGGCCGGGGTGAGCGGGGAGGGGGTGCCGTGCCGTTCTCGGCCGGGGGTCTTACGGGGGGGGCGCCCCCAGGGGTGATTGAACCCCCCACCCTTCCCGCTCCCTGATGTTCCTTGTGTTCCTCCCCAGCCCCTCTCATCGCCTGTTTCGGGGGGGGGGGGGTGTGTTTGGGGGGGGGGTCTCGGTGTTTCCTTTTGTGCGGGGTGGGGGGCAGTAGGGGCGGGGGTCCGCGGCTGGGAGCTTGGGGGGAACGAGGAGAAGTTCAGCGCCGTTCCCCGGGGGTGGCTGGTTTTTGTTACCTACCCGGAAAAATAACAGCCTGGGTAAGGCTGTCTTCGCGTAGTGTTTTGCCTGTAGGGGGTGGGGGTGTAAGGGACATATTTATTATTTTTTTTGGTCGCCCCCCCCCCCCCCCGCCCCATGTTTTCCTGTTGTGGCTATTTCTTCCTCAAATGTAGTCCAAATGCTCTGTACGTGGGGTTTCTTCCCCCACCCCCATCTTATTTGCTGCTCTCCTTTTTGTGAGTGTGAAAGGGTCTGGAGGGGCTTGATGTTTTGCATTTCAATCAAAATGTAATTTTTCTCTTTTTCCTTCCCATTTTTAAGCCGGTTCAGATGATCGTTTTGCCAGCCTTTTCCTTTATTCCCTTCACATGCACACACACTCACAAAAAAAAAAGCCGTGTAAAGCCTTTATGGTCTATGGGCAAAGCAGCCCCTGCTCCCCACACTTCCACTGAAAGCCGGAGCGGTGCTGGGCTCAGCAGCCTCCATTATGGAGCCATGGGTTTGGTTTTGCGTGGCCTTTGCTAGCCGGGGCATCTTTGCACTCACGACCCTCTCAGGTGGGACCGAGGTGGCCCTCCTTCCCGTGCCCCCACCCTGAGATGGTCCCTGCATCTTGGGTCGCCGTCGGTGCTGGAACAGCGGGGAAATCAAACTCTGTCGTGTGTTTATATAATGGCCTTTGTGCCTGTACGTGGGTATTTTATATTATATAAAAGGGGATTGGTGCAAAATGGTGTGTGTGGGGAAGCAGCGCTGGCGGCTGGATAGTATTTTTTTTTTTTTGAGGCTGTGTAGTATATTGTAGGTGTCTGTGTAATGTTGGATATTCACGTATGCAAACGCTCATGCAGAGCACACACTCGCTTTGAGGTTGTATGTGTGTTAATCCCTTATGGAAAACTAAATGGTTTAACTAAATGATTGCCCTGCAGCCCCTGGGATCGCTGCCTTGGCTGGAGAGCGCAGGAAGGGTGGCAGGGCTGGGGAGGATAAGCCTGCTGGGGGGCAGGAGGGAGGGATGGCTTTTTAAATTTTACACGTATAAATAATATAGAGAGAGTAATATAAATTTCATATATAATAATATAAATTTTATATGTAAAATTTTCTTTCTTTTTGTGGTAGTAGACCTGAAGATCAGATGATAAGGGCAGAAGCTGTAGGTGGTGGGAGTACGTGTGTGAAGTAGAAGCAAATGCAGTAGATGTTTGAACTCCTGGAGCAGTTGTTGGGGGGGTGGGATGTGTGTGTCCTGCCCCATTACCATGAATCCAGGCTGTTGCTCTCTGGCTATCCTCCACCCAGGTTTTCTAAGCACACTTGTGCGTGTGTGTTGGGGGGGAGATAAGGCAAAATGACAGCTGTGCGAGACCATGATTTTTTACTCTATTATCCTGCTTCCCGCTTCCACCCCCTCACCCCGGAGCATTTTTTAGATTCCCCTTTGGAGCCTGTTGCTTAATCAGCTAGAAGGGCTGCTGCCTCGTTGTGCGAGAAACCCTCCTTAACTTGGCTCCTGCCTGTCCCAGGAGGGTGGGACCAAATTTAGGCTTGGGACTGTGGTGTTGCAGAGCAGTAACTGCTGTGCCCTGGTGCAGAGGGGACCCTGCCGGGACCTATTGCCCGGCCTCTGCAGCTTCCTCGGCTGTACTTGCCCCGGCTGGGAGTTGGACTCAAGTGGAAGTGCTCAGGGTTTGCAGGCCTGGGCAAACACGGCCATGAAGGAAGGAGGTTCGAGAGCTGTCTTCCTGACAGTGGTGTGACGGGTTCCTGGGGACACAGACCTTTGATCGTTTATCGGAGTAGGAGTGTAAGCAAGTCAGATGTATGTTAATGTGGTTATACAGAACAGCAGGCAGCGGATAAAAATTATGTCTGTTTGCTGCGCCCTCACCCAGGTACACCTGCCTCCTGGTTCAGTTCCCAAGGCTCTGCCTACATTCCTTGTAGTAAGAAAGTCAGAAATAGCCACGGGGTTTTGTAGACTTCAGACGCGCAGAAACCCACATGCATAAGTAAATACTAGGTGAGGGGACTCCACCTCTAAGTGTTTTGTGTGTGGTTTCTGGTGACTGGAGCTCTGCTTTCAGGGTTCACAATGTCCCCTGAATGCCTTGATAGGATTATTTCCCTGTACGTCTCTGCAGCCCGTCCATTCCTCTTTCTGTAATCCCATCTCCTGGGGCAGGAGAAGCAGCTCTGGGTTTATACTATGCCCAGAATCCTGTAGCTGGGATTATTTTTTTTTTGTGCTTGTGTCTCACAAGGCCATTCCTCCTTTCTTTCCTTCAGTGATGCTTCCTTCCCACCGAGCTCCAGCAAGGGAAAGTTCCTCTCACCTACTTGTGAAAACATGAATCATTCCTCACCTTTCCTGTCCCCAACAGGCTCTGTGTCTGCATTTTGTACGCTAATAATGTGGCATTGCATAAATTAGGAGTGTGGCAAATCCCTCTGAAAGGAGACGCATTGGCTGTCTTGGGAAGAGCTGTGGTTCCTAGAATAAGTTGGTGGCCACAGAAGGGGCAAGGGAAAGGGAGCTGTTAATGGGGGAACTGCTGGAACAGTGTTTGGCTGAGGCGTTTGCAGCAGAAGTTGAGGTTGGCAGGAGAACAAACTCTGTGGCCGTAGTCCCTCCACCTAGTTGGTTTTCTGTGGAAGGTGAGTAGGCTAAGCCTGGGCACGTTGATGGGGTATAGCAGGTCAAAGGGTTAGCTAATCACCTCAGGTAAAGGGATGAGGAAAGGCCTGAGCTGCTAAAAACAAACCAGCACACCTAGGTAGGCAACAGAGGCGGAGAGGCTCAGGTAGACCAAAGGAGGCTGCGATCCCATCAGCAGAAATGGAGATAAGCAAGTGGCGTTCCTAGTCAGTGCGTACCTCGCAGAGTTCAGTTCAGCGATGTCTCCTCCCTGTCCCCTCTGCTGGCCCCTGCCTAGGGGTGATGGGAGTTGCTTGCTCCTGGCAGTCTGTCTATCTGTCTGTTGCAGCCCTCGGGTCCTGTGCTTCGCTGCCACCGAGGTGCTGGTCTAGGGCTGGGCCAGAGAGCACTCCTTCTCATAGGGTTTATTATGCCTGTCCCTTCTGGTGCCTCACATGGTTACCGCTGTCCAGGTGCCAGGTCCTGTGGGTTACAAGGAGCAGTACCATCTCTCTTCATGGTAGTGTGAAGTGACCACCCACTGAGGAGGGCTTTCCTGCCTCCCCCCCCAGTCTCTGAACAAAATGGTGGGGAAGAGATTCAATCCTTCTACATTCCCATAATGGGAACATGGAAAACATGCTTGAAAGGGTCATGTTCCTGCAGCATTTCTATCTCACGCTGTCCCTGGACATCCAGGAGACAGGAGAGGGGATAGAAGCCGTGTGGAAAGTGAAGTATTTTAAGATTAAAAACTGTACCCAGCCTCTGGGTGAAGTGGGGAGGACTCTTCTGTAGTCTTACATGATTCACTTCCTGTTTCTGCTCTGACGCTGCGCTTTCTGTGCTTCTTTTCTCAGCACAACTGAACCATGGAGCTTCGAGTGGGGAACAAATACCGGCTGGGCAGAAAGATCGGCAGCGGTTCGTTTGGAGACATTTACCTAGGTGAGTGTGAATCTCTGTCCTTCCACCTGCAAGGTTGTGTTTTCTCAATTGCGTCATTGTTTTCGGGTTGTTTTTCTTGCCTGTTGATATTTGTGGGCACCATGTAAGGTTGGAGGTGGTGGAGAGAAAAAGAGCTTCGAGGAATACTGCTAGTTGCTGCCAGTCTTCTGATGGCAAAGAAAGTGGGATGAGCTCGGCTTTGCCTCGCAGATATTGGAGACACAGTGGTGTTTGGTCAGACTGATTTAGATTTGGACTGTTCAGGGCATATTTGTCATATGCCCTACTCCAGCTCTCTTGCCTCCTTTTCTTGAGCTTGGGTGTGTGTGGGTATAAACTCTACAAAGAGTGGGTGGTGGAAAGGGAGGAGATGGCTGTTCCTTCAGGGTAGAAGGAATAAAGTTTTGGGAAGATTGGTAGTGGAAGAGGTGGTCCAGCACCTGTGAGAGGTCTGAGACCAGGAGGTGTAAAACAGGTCAAAGAGGCTGGCCTGGTTAAAGTCCTGGGGCTCAGGTCTGTTAGATCTGTAAGGGGATTTAGAGTTAATGTCTGGAATGACCTGAGCTGGGAGCTCAATGGACAGAGCCCATGAGATGCTGGGTTTCCTGTTACCACGGCACGTCACTTGGGGAGAAGCTCTTCCAAGTCAGCACACTGATGTGTAGATACATTCCCTGATGCTTTGCCTGCTGATGTTTTTAATGGCTCAAACCATGTGGGGCAAGAGCGGCGAGATGACCCAGTAGCCTGATCGATCCCTCCATGAGAGTTGGCGTGGCTTTACCTGTCATCTAGTTCTCACCACTACCTGTTCAGCTGTAGTCCTGCAGGCCAGCGGAACAATTGCCCTCTCCCTTTCTGGGGTCTGCACCCTTTGGGTACTTACAGATGGTTGTCACGTGCTCCTTGACTGTTAATTTGCTCAGTTGAGTTGCATTTTGCTTCAAGTACATCCACCACTCCTCACTCTTGCTGCTCCTTCAGTTTTTCCCAGTTTGTCCATCTGCTGAGCAGCTTGGAACCTACACAGCATTCGAGGTATGGCATTTCCAGTGTCTGGTAGTGAAGGGCTACCCTTGAGTGATCTGTAATGTGATGCCTCTGCATAGACTGCTTTGGGTCTCCTTGGCTTCCCCCATCACCAACACTGTATTGGATTGCAGAATTGACCTTAGCACACTGTCAGCTGTATTGTGGGTGATCTCTTCTAGGTTCTGCAACATCTTCCCATCGCTCCCATGTTCCTTTCACTGAATACCTCTAGTTCAGGTTACTTTTTCCTGTGTTGGTAAATCACCTTCTGTTTTCTACCTCTGGCTTTTATCTCCAGTTCCCTCTTGCGTTATTATTCTCTCTTGATTGGTGTTGGCAGCCTCTCTTGATTAAGTATCCTGTGGGAATCATCAGTAACAGGCTTTGTTGCCACCTTTATCCAGAGCATGAGCAAAGATGATAAATAATGGATCTGGGATCCCAATTCCACCATGTGCTGCCTTTACTGCAGCCTGCTCCTGTATGCCACTCCTCTGTGGCCCTCCAGCCAGTTAGTGTCTCAGGTGACAGTGCTTTTAATTCCCAGGTGCTAGGGATTGAGGGGTGGTAGCCCAGACACAGCATTTTCCACCTACGCTAGGGCTTGAAGCCTTCCAGACCCTCTCTAGGACAGTATAAATTGTCAGGATATTGCAAAACATGTGGGGTACGCGTGGAGAAAGAAAGGAGGTACTGAATGGAAAGGCCTGATACTTTATTCCTCTGTACCACGTAATAGGTTGTCCACGTGTGTGAAGGAGGCATGGAAAATAGGCTCTGGTGAAGGGGTTGTGCCTGCCTTGCCTGTAACCAAAAAACATGAGGGGCAGAGGAAGCCCTAGTGTGGTGAGCACAGTGGGATGCCTCCGACTGCCGACTTCAACCAAGTTACTTGAGCGCAGTATCAAAGCCCTCGTGATGTTCATTGAGGTGCAAGCCAGTGTGTTTTGAAGCAGTGATAGCGAGACTTCTTGGAGCCTGGGTGACTCCCCAGCCTGGAGGGATTGGGCACGTAGTCTCTGATGGTGCGTCTGGAGGATGCTTGTGCTTACGCTATCCTCTCACGGTCTGCTCTGCAGACAGAGGGACTCATTCATGAGGACTTCTCTCCTGCACCAGACTCACCTCGCAGTTCTCTCTCTTGATAACGGTGTGGAGACGGAGCAGGGACAGACAAGCCTTGTCTGTCTCTGAAGGCGAGCATGGGCTGTACAGTTTATCCCCAGCTTGTCTCTTTCAGGACGTTAGTACCTTCGCCCGCTCTGTAACCAGTGGGTACTGTGTGCTCTGCTCTTTGGGATTTGGTTTTGGGTTTTCCTGTCAGAAGGAAATTTGAATTTCTACATGGGCAGACACAAAGGATGGACTCCTGTTAATCCTGGGCTGGGGCTTAAAGCACAATGCCTTCCTTCCATGCCCTGCCTTGGGGGATAGACGTGCTAGGGGGGATACTTTCCCCACGTTGGCGTGGGAGGGTGGGAAATGAGATCAGGCCGCCCATGGGCCTTGGCTAGCCCATTTGCCTCTCGAAATGCTCACTCAGGAGAGCAAAACCCAGTTTGCAGAGGAATTGCCGAGACCTTTGGGCCGTCGGGAGGAGAGGCACTTTGTCAGAGGTGTCGGCCAAGAGGCAGGGCAGGGTTGCTGGACGCGGTAGGGATCGTTGGGGCCGGGATGCGCTGGAAGGGGACTTTGGCAGTGGAGAGGAGCTGGGGACGGTGGGGCAGACAAAGCATGCTGGGACCAGCGCTGGCTGGGGACAGTTCCTGGTGGCAGGCTCCTCCCTTGCTGGGAGGGGAGTGCCTTCCCTTTGTTTCCTGGCCTGTTAACTCTCTCTCGCCCTATCTGACTTCTTCCATCTGTTCCTAGCCCTCCATTCTTCCCGCGCCAAGCTGGCGAGAGGGGAGCGGGCGGTGGGGAGAGCGGGGGGGGGACGTGCCTGTTGGCTTGCCCGGTGTGCAGGGAGGGCGGTGTTTATTGTATCAGACACACAGCAAGGCTTCCACTCTGAAAAGATCCTGTTTAGCCAGTGACATCCTCTGTCCCCGGGGCCCCGTTTCAAACAGCTCGTGATGAATGAGTTGAATTTGTGCAGCCCCCACAGCGGAGCGAGACTGGGGGTGGATGTTAGGAATTATCCCCAATCCTACATACGTCTCTCGAGTGGCTGAGGCTAGGCAGGCTCTGCTGCGTTTGTCTGAAATGTGGTGCTTTCCAGTCTGGAGAGGGAGCGGAGAACTGTTGCTTTTGTACTTGTACCTTTAAAAAAGATGGTGGTTAAAGCGTGGAACAAAGGATCAGAGAGACTCCCGCCCTTAAATTCCCTCCTTGCTTGTGGTGGTCTCAGTCTGGGTAGATCTCTAGCCAAAAAATGGTAGAGGGAGCAACCTGAAGACACATGTGGGTTTGGGGAGGGGGTAAGCCTAACGTGTTCAAGTGGTGACCCCCTCAGCAAAGAATAGCTCCTCATTAGGTCTGATTGGTCCTACTTTTGCTGTTCCAGGCCACAGGTTGTTTCTTCTTTTTCTGAGACTAACACCTGTGTTTGGGCTATGAAGAGTGTGGGGCTGAAGGCCATGTTGATCATTTGAATGGCATATTCACATTTTGCAGAATCTAAGTTTTTTTGGTGCTTACCCCTCCTTTCCCTTTTCCTGCTTTACATGCTCACAGATAACACTCCCCACCTGCAGACAGCCTAGTAGATGGATGCATCGTCATCTTCCTAAAGACACAGGGTAATGTGGAGCTGAGAACTCATTCATCTTTCCACTGTTCAACTTCGGGGAGCAGGGTTCATTCGAAATGCTAATGCTACTGCTGCCAAAAGTCAGCAAGACTTATCATTGCATGTGTGTCAGCAGATGGACTAGGAGGGGGAAAAATTCCCCCAGGGAATGGACAAGGGAGCTGCTGCAGAGCATTTGGAGGAACGTCTTCACAAAGGCAAGGGAAAAAGAGAAGCAAAGGGAGTGCTCTTATCTGTTTGGATGTCCTGGGTGTTTCCGTGCTGAATGAGGGCCAGTGACTGAACACTAATTTAAAAGGTAGATACTAGTCCAGGGCCATGTTCTTACTGTGATCTGAGCCCCTTTTCATGCTTTTTTTCCTCCTTGCACTCCCGATACTTGTAAGAAGGGTCCTGTGGTGCAGTGAAGGGAATGTACAGACTTGCTTTGCTGGCCAGCAGTTTTTAAGTGGAAAATGTCAGCATCTTTCCAAAAGTTACCATTGGACAAATGGCTCTAGCTCTCAGCATGGCTTTCTCCCTTTTCCTTCTCCTGGCTCTTGAGTAAAAACCCTTATTAAATTCATCCCATTGCTCCCTCAGAGCACCCTAAATAATTCCTTTCCCTCCTTAGTGTTTACAGCCTTCAAATATTTGCAGGCTGTTGTCATGTCCTATTCTTCCTCCCCACCCTTCTTAGTTGTATCTCTTGTCTATGTTACATATTTAGCTCTTTTAATCTTTCTTAGTAAATCAATCCCTCTAGGCCCCAATTGTTTTTGTTACTCTCTTACAAATTCCTAGCAGCTAGTCTGTCTTGACCGGGCGCTGTAGTATCTAGATGACATGTTTTTGCTAGCAGGCAGCTTTTGGCTAACTTTGTGTACAAGACAGAACTCTTAAACAGGAGATGGATCCCCTTAGGATCCAGGGGTAGAAGGGATCCAGTTGTGTGAACATTTCCTTTTTCTCTTTGGTCCCTGGCTCTGGGGGCAGTGTGTGAAAGAGGATGGATGGAGAGACCTATCTGCAGCTGTCCTTGTGGACTCTGAAAGTCTAATCACAGGGATCAGGAGGCACGAATTAACCAGACCTACCAAAACTAGCTATGGGATATCTACAAAACGTCACCTTTGACTCCAGCTCATGTTTGGCATGCGTTTTCTGGAGTAGTTTATTTTATGACAGTGTTCATAAGCTGCTCATGATCAGAGCTCCTGTCTGATTTGTGTTTGAGTGCAACTTCTAATAGTTCCGGATATGAGGAAGGGCTTGTCTGTGTTTGTGTGAGGCAGGCATGGGAGGAGGGGAGAGAGAGGCAAGTCTTGAGTGTCATTCCTGTGACCTGTGTACAGATCTTCATTCTTTCCATTTTAGGATGATGTGAAACATCTGGAATCCTCTCAGCTAGTACAGGAGAAAGACCAGCCTGTTCCTCCTTTAACAGTGCGCTTTGGGACCAGAGTGCTGGCTTTTGTGGCTGGCAGCTCAGTTCTTTTCAGAAAGAAGCGCGTGGGGTGGTGGTTTTGTGTCATTGCAAACCATCTAGCAATACCTTCAACAAAGGCATCTGAGTAGCTTAATTCAGTACTGGATTCAGTTTATTTCTTCATGCTTCTAATTTAGGATATAGTAAATGTTTCTGTGTTGGCAAAAGATAAAGGTATTATTAAAGCCCTCAGGAGAGTGAGAAGCTGGAGATTTGGGAATTGACTGTATTGAGCAGGTCAGGGCTGTGGAGAAACTAGAGGTAGCTGGGAATATTAGCAATGTCTCCTCCTGAACTAAGTGGCTCTGTTGAAACAATGTACCTGAGGTAACTAGTAATTTTGCTTGGGAAGAGGTACTCCGTATCACTGCCTGGGGGGCTGGCTTGGGTTCAGGGGCTAGGTGTATGATCAGGGACAGCTAAAACTTCCACTCAGTTTAGGTACTGCTGATACATACAGATTGACCTCCCAAAGTCTGGCACTTTTTGAGATAATGAGGCAGTTAACATGTTGTAGGACTGTTGTTCTAGCCTGGCTGCAGGATCAGAGCTGGTTTCCTATTCATGTGCCTTCCTCTGGGCTTGCCTTTGCAAATGGCAGTGCTGGAAACTGTGTACGAAGTTGAAGTGGCTGAATCTTACTTCTTTCACAGAGAATAAATTTCAGGGCAAATCTTAAGGTTTTGGCATCTGTATGGGCCTTGTTAAAAGTGTTTAGCTTCAGTGGAAGCTTGCGCAATCTTCATTTCGCCCTCATTTCTATGCAGGAGCCAATATTGCGACTGGTGAAGAGGTGGCCATCAAACTGGAATGTGTCAAAACCAAGCATCCCCAGCTCCACATTGAAAGCAAGTTCTACAAGATGATGCAGGGAGGAGGTGAGATGGGGAGGAAAGGATGGGACTGGGGGAGTGGTTGAAGAAGGAGATTGTTCTGGAGGGCCTTAGAAAGGAAATGATTTGGTGTTACATATGATGTTCTCAGCAGGGGAGCAGCAGTTTTCCTCTGTTCCGTGGGCTTAATCTTTCTCTTTCCCCAGTGGGTATCCCCTCCATTAAGTGGTGTGGAGCAGAGGGGGACTATAATGTGATGGTGATGGAGCTCTTGGGGCCCAGCCTGGAAGATCTCTTCAACTTCTGTTCCCGCAAATTTAGTCTCAAGACAGTTCTGCTCCTGGCAGACCAGATGGTGAGTTTCCTCTGAAGCATTTGTGCCTACTCTCCTTTTGCATGCCTTCCCCCTCCACCCACCCCCTATCCCCTTTGCTCAAGAACTGCTGTATCCCAGGCTTTTTTCATTTAGCAGCAAGTGGCTGCCAGGTTTCTATTTCTTGATGAAGCTGGGGGCCTGGAACTTAGGCACTGCTGGCTTTTCTTGATCTCCATCCCTCCTTCCTTCCCTTGCTGCTCACCCTATATTAGTGTTGCCTGCATAGATGCTTTTGCCTGTGTGATGAATGACTGGCATCGCTACTGTCGTGGTTTAACCCCAGCCAGCAGCTAAACACCACCCAGCTGCTCGCTCACTTCCCCCCCCAACCAGTGGGATGGGGGAGAGAATCAGGAAAAAGAAGTAAAACTTGCGGGTTGAGATAAGAAGAGCTTAATAGAGCAGAAAGGAAGAAACTAATAATGATAATAATAACAATAATAAAATGACAATAATAAAAGAAGTGGAATATACAAAACAAGTGATGCAAAATGCAATTGCTCACTGCTCACTGACCGATGCCCAGTTAGTTCCTGAGCAGCAATGCCCCACCAGGCCAACTCCCCCCAGTTTATACACTAGACATGACATTACATGGTATGGAATACCCCTTTGGCCAGTTTGGGTCACCTGCCCTGGCGGTGTCCCCTCCCAACTTCTTGTGCCTCTCCAGCCTTCTTGCTGGCTGGGCATGAGAAGCTGAAAATCCTTGACTTGGTCTAAACACTACTTGGCAACAACTGAAAACATCCGTGTGTTATCAACATTATTCTCACACTAAATCCAAAACATAACACCATACCAGCTACTAGAAAGAAAATTAACTCTATCCCAGCCAAAACCAGGACAGCTACCTATCAAATCAAATCATTAAGTTTGGAAAAGACCTCTAAAATCATCAAGTCCAACTGTCAACCCAACACCACCATGCCCACTAAACCATGTCTTGAAGTGCCAAGTCTATGTGTTTTTTGAACACCTGCAGGGATGGTGATTCCACCACTTCCCTGGGCAGCCTGTTCCAATGCCTGACAACCCTTTCAATAAAGAATTTTTTTCTAATATCCAATCTAAACCTCCCCAATGCAACGGCCTGTGCCCTGGGTTTAAGGCCCTTAGCTGTTCTGGACCCTCTCCTTTCCCAGCCTGGCTAAGTTTGAAAGTTGACTGGTGTCAGTACTGAAGCTCAAAGTTTTAGTCCATGTGAACTTGCTTCCCATTCTTCCTTGTGGTGCTAATGGTGACCTCCCCAGATGGAGGACTGGGCTGGTGTGCAGGGTTGAATTCCATCTCCATTCTTCATCTCCAGATCCTTCTGCCTCCAGAGGGTGTATTTTTCCTTGGCTGTCATCTCTGATATTCTCTGCAAAATGTCCCTTTCCCTGCTCTGACAGGCCAGTGTCCTGGACAGGGTACTTCTTTTAACAGGTACAGTTATGATAAGTTACCTTCTTGCTTGTCTCACTTTTTATTTATTTATTCACCCCCTCCAGATCAGCCGTATTGAGTACATTCATTCCAAGAACTTCATCCACCGGGATGTGAAGCCAGACAACTTCCTTATGGGCCTCGGCAAAAAAGGCAACCTGGTATACATCATTGATTTTGGTTTGGCCAAGAAATACCGAGATGCCCGGACCCACCAGCACATCCCCTACCGGGAAAACAAGAATCTGACTGGCACAGCCCGTTATGCCTCTATCAACACCCACCTGGGAATTGGTGAGCCTGCTGTTGGTCTTTGGTGGGGCTTTCCAGGGGAGGTAGTGTGTCCCCAGAAGGAGGGGATCAGGTTCTGTGCCTGGCTCCGCTGCTGACCTATGTTGAGATGGTGGGTAAATAACTTAACTGTTATGCCTGTGTTACCTCGCATGCCTTTTGTGGCACTCTGAGCTCCTCGATTGTGTACCGGTATGTGTTTGTGTGCTGCTTAGTACAGCGGGGCCCTGTTTCAGCAGCAAGGCTGTGACCTCCCTGACTTTACTACTACTGACTCTGCCTTGCACAATTTTTGCAGGCTGATTAGATATGTAAACGAGATGTTCGCAGGCACTGAGCCTTTAGGGATATGTGCAATTGAAACCTTTATGTTGACTCCTGAGTGCCTTCATCAGTGATTATTCTGTAGCTGTCAGAGCTGGAGGGTACAGGCCCACTGCAATATGGGGATACTCCTGTTACCCACCGCTGAGGACAGGGACAGCCATGTGCGGGAAATGTACAAGAAGCTGAAATGAGGGGAGGCTTCCCTACTGCCTGGACATCTGGGTTTTGTGATAGAGGATTGGCTGTTATGGGCCTTCAAAATATGCATGTGTCTGTGAACCACACTCTGTTCATGACTGAGGGAGATTGAGGCAGCTTTAGGGAGGTAGGGCTCTGCCTTTAGTGTCTGTGGCTGGTACTGTGGGGATAAAACTAGGCTGGGACAGAGTGCTGAGAGTTCAGCGAGGTCTTACACTGGTGATGGCCATCATCCCAGGTTTTGTAAAAACCTTGTGCAGGTTAGTACCCGCTGTACTTAAACCTCCTGAAGTCACCCAAACTCTTATCCTGGGAATGAACCCCTGATGCACAATACCTGGTTGCTGTGAGGAACAGAGGTGAAAACCTCTTGCAGTTTTCTCTTCCGTTTCCTGACCAGCTACTTCTCTGCAATGTGACCTTTTTCCCCTGCTTGGGCTAAACTTTGGCCACAGTGCAATAGTTTCTTAGTTACTGTAGGGTCTGTTCTGAGCAGGCTGACTCGATTCTGCTATTGGTTGGCAAATCCGAAGAGCAGAAACACTGAAGCTGTCCTGCCTGCAGACCCAGGAAAGTAGCTCCTGTGCTCACAGCTCAGTTTGTATCTCTGGGAGACCTTATTCTGAAATGTATAAGCTGGGAATTTGAAAATCAGAGCAAGGAACTCAAACCTTTTAAACTAACAGCTTCCACAGGATTTTGTGTCCTTGTTCTTCCTCGGGAAACCTTCCCATTCTCCCCTCTTGCAGATGGTTTCTCAGTAATCTGGAGTCAAGATTTGACCTGCAGAAAATGAAGCAGTTTCCCACTGTCTTCCTTGCTTAATACTGTATAATGGTAGAAGGAAAATGCTTTATTTGTATCAAAATGGGGAGTGTTGTGTGTTGAGAGTGGGCTGTGATCTCCTGACCTCTTCCATGTAGTAAAAATAGTTCTTGTAGAGCTTTCCGAGTTGGTCTTCTGTATTTTGGCCTGACCTGCTTATATATAACTGACTCTCCATTGAATTCTTAGTCAAGACTTCCACAGCCATGGTAACTGCCACAAGGAGACATGCACAAAATAATTCTCACTACTATGTCTGTCGATTCTTTTGTGTGTGCCTGCGCTGTCTGAACTGATCACGAGAGGCTAAATGTCTGGATGTGGGGTTGGTTGGGTTTTTTTTGAAGGACTTTATTATTCATCCCACCCCAACTTAGCCCTTTACTGCTGGTGCTTGGCTTGTGTATCAGGATGAACAAACAATGTCTGAACACTAATCCAAGGGCAAATTGCTTATGCCATCGGTCTGAGCACAGCCGTTGCTCTCTTCATGCCCTTTGCTTTGGGAAAGTCTGGGTGTGAGTTACTCTGCACAACAGGTCTCGGGTGTATTATCTCCACGTTGCAGATAGTTCCCCTGAATGGCATAAAGGTTACACGACCTGCCTGGAGAAAAGGGGATAGGGGTTGTCACGGCTGCAGCTGGAGTTCCTGTTTCTCAAGACCTTGCTACAGGGTGTATGACAGACACATTTCTGAGTTAGCAGCATTGCCATGGGAACCGTCACTCTGAATTTTATGACTTTTCAGAGACTAAAATCTCTTAACGTTACGTTAATGCGGTTTAGGGAGAGAGAAGGAACCAGGTGCCGCGGTACTCATGTGATGGGAATAGCAAATGAATAAATGCCTTTATTTGAATGTGCAAGCTAAGGGTTGGGCATTCCAATGTCTGGAGGAAACACATTCTTTTCCCAGTGACCGGGTGAAAAAGTAGGAGGCGAGATTGGGGACGATTTCCACAGCTGGAGACTTGCTGTTGGGGGAGTCATTGGACTGTGCAGGCTTTGGTTCACGCATTCCAGTCAATTTTCACATGCTCTGGGGATGAGAGTCCCTTGCACCCTCTGGAGCTTGTGAAGTCTGAAATAGATGCCCAGGGGTGCCCAGGAGACAGTCTTGGAAGAAGCCTGGTGGGCTCTCTCTGGATAACAGGAGGCTGGGGGTGGGGGGCAGTTCCTCCCCAAACACGTGTCCTAGATGGTATCAGTGTAGGCTGTGCACAGCATAAAGTTCTTCTGCTCATCCTGCCCTCTGTCACCCATTCCAGATTTTTGTGTGTTTTTAAAGGCTGTTGCCATGCAGCGGGGAGAGAAGGGGGAAGTGTAGTCCCAGCACGTGCAAAATCAGATCTGAGTATGTAGTCAGGAAAATGTTGCTTGGTTAAGTCTGCTTGTAGCTGGGCTGGCCCCAGTGAACACAGCTGATTTCTAGGGAGTCCTGCGTGGGAACAGCATCGCTTTGGATAGGATCGGGGGGTGGGGGGGAAGCACTGTCCTTGGGGATCAGGAGGCTCTTTACACTGCAAAGAAAAAAGTTTTGTCACAACCTTACATCCAAGGCAACCAGTCCTCAGTCTCCTGTCTTTGCCCAAGCATGTCTTCCCCAGGTAACTCACTGTCCTGCTACTCACCCCTGACTCAGCTCCTTCTGAGGACCCTGCTTTGGGAAGGGAGGTGAGGGTGTGGGCTGGCTGGGAGCCTCCCTGGGAGTGGGGGGGAACTGGCACCAGGTTGCTTTGCAGAGTGGGTTGGGTTTGAGAGGTCATGCTGGGTTGAGTGGGAAGGCAACCATGTGTTTTATGTTGGAAGGGGTTTTGTGAGTGAGGGAGGAAAGGATGAGTGTCTTGTAAAAGTAGCAGTCCCGAATCTATTGTAGGAGAGCTGAGAAGCTGCGATAAAATGGGGAGAGGAAGTGTGATGTAGTGTCACAGGTCATGACTGCAATCCTGCTTCTGGACTGACTTGCTCTGGGCACGCATTTGCGTCACTTGTGTTTCTCTTTCTCAGACTGTAAAGTGAGATCTTTCGCCTGCGTCCCAGGCATGCTGTGAGAGTTAGTCGACAATTGTCAAGCTTCTAAAAGTGGAAAGTAGTGGTGTTTAAATAATGTTTCTCTGGAGTGTAGAGGTGAACTTTTTTTTCCCCTAACTAATTAATTACTCCACTTTTGCTGTCTAATGTTATTTAGTATCCTGTGGCTGTTGGTATATGGGGCCAGGCAAAGAAAAAAAAAAAGTATTTGGAGATAGCTTGGGGATGTGTAATAGTAACTGAAGATGAAACAAAGAAACGGGGTGTAGGAACTATTGTTCTTCACCGTCACCCAAGGTTTAATTCTGGATCTTGTAGTTAGGGTTACAGGTGAAAGACAGCTACAATGTTTTGAGGTAGCTTGACAGCTGTGACCCATCATGTAGGTGCTTCAGGCTCCTCATGGATTTGAATCTCACTGAAATTGTTTAAGTGGGTTACAATGACCACATGTACCTGAGAAATGATACTTCAGGGATACGACACAATCAGACATTTATCATTCAGCATTTTAATAATTGGGTGTCCTGCTTACAGTTGTTTTTCCTCGATCATATTGCTGTGTTAAGGCATAGTTAAGGCGTGTTTGCATGCATGTAATTGATACTAATGAGCTGCCCGGTTTGGTTTTGTAACCCCTCTCCTTGCCTCCAGTAAGGACATGTAGCATCCCCCACTGACTTCAGTCTCCCTAACCTCAAGCGTCTAATTCTGGTGTTCCCCAAATCACTAGGACTGTGCCTAGACATACGTTTGCAGAATGTCTCCTGTTGTTCTGGATGGAGTCGGTGGCTGTGCTCAAAGCTCCTGTGCTCCACGCAAATGGAGATGTGTGGTCCAGCCTACCTTAAGCAGCATGGAGTTCAAGCAAGATTTAGGAGGCAAGATCTGATTTATTTCTAAAAGGCTGATTTGTCTGTTCAGTAGGTTTCTCTGGTTCCTGCCCTGCCTTTCCCTACTCTGAGGGGCACCCCCATGCTCCAGACAGGCAACCCACAGTTACAGGCTTTAAAGCTACAGCACGGATAAGTTGAGGGCTGGCAAATTGCAGGATTGAGGTTGCCTTTGTCACCTGTGCTTTCAGGCCCTGGATGTGCGTTCTGACTCCCATTTCCACAGGCCTCCTGTCTCAGGATGTAGGTCATTATGAAATATTGTTTAGTTTTATTTATTTGGTATGCATGGTGTGTAATTGCAGCCCTCTGAAAGTACACGTATCCCAGCCTTAGGCTAAATGCAAAACTGTGGGTTTCTTTTCCCTTCTCCCTTCATAGCATCTAAGCATCTCCCAGCCAATCATGTAGTTATCTTTGGCAGCAGCCTGATAAGATTAGGAAGTATTAGCCCCTTTAAAGTGGGCAACATGAGGCGGTAAGTTAGTGAGGTCAAAAAATGCTGTTATTTCTGCATGCTCCAAGTAAGACACTTTGGGGATCTGCATGTCTGCTTTCTCCTCTACTCCTGTCTTGGAACATGGCATTTTTATGGCATTTCATGTGCTTTGAACTAAAGGCGCTCTCCTCTCAGTTATGGAGTGATGACAACCCCCCTTTTCTTCTGCAACCACTGTGCTCCCCCCCCCCCCCCCCCCCCCAATATTTTTTATTTGCCAACCCTCCTAGACCTCAAAAACACTTAGGAGGTTATGAGAGGCATGCAGGAGAAGAAAGGCCCATGGTGACCCACAGCTTGTGTCGGTATATCTGGACATCTAGATCTGTGACCTGCTACAGCTACTCCTTTGTCAGGGTTCAGGTCAGCTAGCAGAGTAAGGGGTAGCTGTAGTAATCTACTGGCCTTTGGATGGGGCAGGTGGTAGCGTGTAACTGACACTGAGAATTAACCCACAGACCAATACATAATCTGGAGCATCTTCTAGGACATGGCACTGAATCCAGGAAAATGTGCTGTAGTAGTAAATGAATCTAATAGATGAATCTCTTTAGTCTTTCTTCTACCCCTGTGCTTTCTTTCAAGCCATAATTTTGCCTCTGTTGTCTATGTAAGTTGTTGTTCTCCTCAAGATGTAAAGTACTTTCTTCATAGTGTTTATTTTATCTGGGAAGGGAACAGGGGCAAAAGCTTCTTGGCAAAATTTATAGATTAATTTGTAAACATGTTGGAGGAGCTGGGAGGAGTTTCACAAGTTAACTAGTCAAATGTTTTCAGTTGCTGAGATTCTGCATCAAGTCTGTCTTGAGCTAACTTGCAGCGTAAAATGGTTTGGTCATTCCAGGGGACAAGTTCAATGTGGAATGTTTTTGTTTGGGAAACAAATTTTTTTGTTTAATAAATATGCATTTAAAAGTGGGCCCGTACAGTGGCGTATTAAGGGCAACCTTTGCTCTGAGTGGAGTTAGTAGTGATGCTGGTTACACAGTCATTTCCCCATTTGGAGGGGAATCTTTTGTTCAAAATATACCTCTGTATTCCTGCGTTTCTCCTCCACAGCTTGAAAAATGCCACCAATCCAGAAAGATCTTTGCAAAGTATTACGTTAGGCTTCTCTAAAATACCAACAAAGTCGTTTACCACAAGAAGGCGTCGCTAGTTACTCATTTCTGCCCTGTGTAAAGAATATCAGCAGGTTAATTAGAAGATGTGCTTGAAGGGGTTGTGTCGGGCTTACCTCTGTTAGCTTTGTCTTTCCGTGACTACCTCTGCTATGACTAATCCCCAGGGTGAAGTATCATTCTGGGTGGAGAAGCGTAGGTGCCCTTCCCCTGGGACTGGGAAGAGCAAAGTAGGCAGTGTCACTGCAGCACTTCTTGAGCTGTTGAATTTTTGTGTGAATTAAGGCTTGTCCAAGTGAGGAGGTAGTCAGAGTAATTATTCATTTATGAAGTGGGTTGGGCTGTATGGGGAGAGGAGCACTTTAACTCTTGCGGCATGAGCATCCCCATAGGAATTTGTACTGGAATGTCTTCTACAAGTTTGTCTATCCATAGAAATCTACCAAAGAAGAGAGAGGGGTTGTTTCTTCTGTTCCGTGTTCATCTCCAAAGCTGTGTGATTGCCAAAGCAGTTTTGCTTGCTGCTCACTCCTTACCCCTTTGTAACTCCTTCCCACAGAACAAAGTCGCCGTGATGACCTGGAGAGCCTGGGCTATGTGCTCATGTATTTCAACCTGGGCTCGCTGCCCTGGCAGGGCCTCAAGGCTGCCACCAAGCGCCAAAAGTACGAGAGGATCAGTGAGAAAAAGATGTCGACGCCCATTGAAGTGCTCTGCAAAGGGTACCCTTGTAAGTGCTCTCATCTTGATGGCTCTCTTGTCTGGTGCATGGCTTGCTCTCCTGCTGAAACCCCATGGAGTCTTGAGTCTTGAAGGGCAATGCCCAGTACCCCCAGACCAGGACGTGCTGCTGACACCAGTGATGAGAAGGATAAGAGACCAGTGGTGATACAGTTTGGGTTCAAAAGTGGGAAACGTAGATGTTTCTGTGGACAGTCAAGCCTTGTGTTAGTAAGGAGGTGGGGGATTAGTTAGGTGAGGGTTAGTAAGGTGAGAGGGATCTTTAGGACCTCAGATACAGTCTGCAAGAGGGTTGGGCAGTGAGGTGAGAAGGTGTGCTGATGATCCTGAGTTATTCTGGATAATGAGGATGAGGGCCGAGTGTGATGAGTCCCAGAAATAACCAGACAATGAAGAGGCAAATGCAGTTCTTTGCAGGTAAACGTGGAGTAATGTATGTGAGGGGAGAGCAGAAGGCTTGGTCCTCATGTCACCTGCAGAATAGTAGGCTCTGAGCTGACCAGTGCCACTCACCAATGAGCTATTGGAGTTATAATAGATGGTTCTGTGAAAGCATTAACTTTGCGCTTCAGGGCTGCTGAGGAAAGCGAATCGGGTGTTAGGAATTACTAGGAAAGAAAAGAAGCCCAAACAGTGTGTGTAAACCCATGGCCCACTCGCACCTTGCATGCACTGCGCAACTCTGGTCCATCCCACTATTTCAGAAAGGATGCGGTAGAAGGGGAAGAAGGTCCAGGAAAGGCCAAAAGGGTGACCAGAGGTGAGATGATTTCTGTACAAGCAAGGGGTTTGCTGGAACCTGGAAAAGAGGCGATTGGAGAGAGATGGTAAAAGTCTACACTCTCGCTATGCCTCCAGAAGTTTGGATGGGAGCTGATTATTTGGTGGCCCCCGTTCTTGTATTGGAAGAGAAACAAAGCTGGTTCCTGCTAGCTTCAAAACAAAATGATGTGGTTCTTCACACAGCCAGTAGTAGACCTGTAGAACTCCTTCCCAGAAGATGTTGTGGATACTTAGAGCTTACAGGAGTTCAGGGAGAGATTGGACAGCTATGTGGAAGAGAGATCCACTGAGGGTTACTAAATAATTAGAAACCACATACAGATAAGGAAGTTCCCCGAGCTGAAAGTAGGTGGAAGTGTCAGACATGCTTGCCCCAGTCTTTCTCCTCTGTAGCGGTCAACTTCTGGCCACTGCTTAAGACAGGCTACAGAACTAGGAGGCCCTCTGGTCTGAGCTGAGTTTCCCAAAGCTCACCTCCACCTATTCTTTAGGCCTGCATTCTTACTCTCCTTCAGCAGGCTCTGTGACTTGCTACCTCTTGCTTGGAGAAGCAGCCAGAAAAAAAGAGATGTGTGAACATTTCCTGTGGTAAAAATAAGGATGGGGTCTTCTTGGCGGCCAAACCATTGCAACCAGCAGGCTCTGTTTCATTACACAGCTCTGTGTTTGTGCCATCCTGGTCCAGCACACCACTGCTGAAAGGCTGCGGTGGCTCTGCAGTGGGACCAGGGGGGTTGGATGGTGTTCAACAACCAGATGTTCTCTGCTCCCTCCAGCTGAGTTCTCAACATACCTCAACTTCTGCCGCTCACTGAGGTTTGATGATAAACCTGACTACTCGTACCTGCGGCAGCTCTTCCGCAACCTCTTCCACCGCCAAGGCTTCTCCTATGACTACGTCTTTGACTGGAACATGCTTAAATTTGTGAGTGTGTGGTGAAAGGGCTGGAGGGGCAGGGGTTGATTTGTATCATGGAGGTGGGGGAGGAAAGCTGGAAACTGCCCGCCATTTGTACTTACCCCTGGTGAGCGACTTGAGAAAGGGGACCAGGTGGAGTGAAAAGAGGCAGAGTTGTTGTTGGTGCTAACTGGGGGGTATAGCTACTATTGTGTTAGTGAGTGTGTCTGATGGAGCATGTGTGTCAATAGATCTATAGCTATAGGTAGGTAGCGATAATTTTTCGGGAGGGAACTATATTTGGAGGTGGGACACAGATGTGGATTGCAATAACAGCCGTAGTACCATATGCTTTCTTCCATGTTTCCTCATGGAAGAGAATGAGGCCCTCTCTGGGTGGAGTGGAAGATGGTGGGGGGAGAACGTGTTTTGGGGATGAAGCTCTGCTTTCTTGGTGTGATGGAGCACTGTGTGTTTTCTGTCTGGGGCTGCTGCTGTCTCTCCTGCCTGATAGCTGTGCGCGGCGTGGGGGTTTCTCTCCTCCTCAGGGAGCAGCCCGAAACCCTGAGGATATGGATCGGGAGCGGCGAGAGCATGAGCGAGAAGAGAGGATGGGGCAACTCCGGGGGTCAGCCACGCGAGCGCTGCCCCCCGGCCCGCCTGCTGGAGCCACTGCCAACCGTCTTCGTAATGTCACCGAGCCCATGGCCTCCACCCCTACCTCCCGAATCCAACAGTCCGGTGAGTGGGGTGGGAGAGTTGGTGGGGGAGTGCCACCCCTGTTGTCGGCTGGAAACCAAAACTATTGACTGATATTCTTGTCTCGTGTTTCTCTGCCCCAATAGGAAACACGTCCCCCAGAGCCATCTCAAGAGTGGACAGGGAGCGGAAGGTCAGCATGAGATTACACCGAGGAGCTCCTGCCAACGTCTCCTCATCTGACCTCACAGGACGGCAAGAAGTGTCACGGATTTCAGCATCACAGGTGAGTCCCTGCTGCGGAGTTCGTGGCCTTGGCCTGGATGTCCCAGAAGGACTACAGGCCCCACAGTGGTTTTCACCTGATCTGCTGGAGCTGACATGAGCCTCAAGCGTCTAGTGTGGTGAGGGGAGCGGTACCAAGTTACGCCTTAGCTCTTCAGTTACGTATTTTCTGGAGGCCATGCTCAGTACTGTCGTCTTAGCTCTGCTTTGCTTGGAATAAGCCTTCACCTGGTTGCCTTCCAGACCGCAGTGGTTTGGACAAGTGGAACAGTAAACTCTTGGGAGGGAGGATGTCCTGAGAGAAACGTACGTGCAGCCTCCCTGTTTCGGCGTCCTTTGTGCCTTTTTCTTTCTCTCCATCCCTTACCTACTCTTCCTTTTCTCTTGTAGACAAGTGTGCCATTTGATCACCTTGGGAAGTGAGGAGCAATTGCCACTGGACCAGTGTTTGCTTAGGTGAGCCTGTCCTCGTGCCTGGGATCCCTCGAGGAGGGAATTGCTGGCATTAGGGATTAGGTTAAGGCTTTGATGTTGCTGTGGGGGATTGGTACATTTCCTTTCCCTTTGCCTTACTTTGAGATGTTTTTTGGCTTCAGAGGGAAGAGTAAGATTGGCTGCCAAAACCTTGAGGGGATGGATTATCTTGGGTGTGAAGATAGCTTCCATTTCTCCAGGAGGGTAGGGAGGGTGGAGAAGGTGCTGGGTTGGGGAGCCATTTCTTTAGATCCTAATGAATGCTTTTCTGCCAGTGTGATAGTGTTGGGGAGGAGGGTGCTGAGCACGTAATCAAGTGTGCGAGACTTTGCACAGCTAGCGAGTGCCGCTTGTAGAGAAAACGACAGTAGCTGGACAAGGTAACTCTGAGGCATGGCAGGAGTGTAGAAGAAAGGGCTGATTTGATTTGTTACACTCCAGTTGGCATTGGAAGTGCTGGGAAGAGCCTTTTCTCCTAAAGTCTCTTCCCTTTTTCTCTCTTTTTAATTCTCTTTCTAGTGTCTTCACTGTATTTTTCTTTTAAAAAACAAAAAACCCAAAAAACAAACAAAAAACTAAAAAAGACAAAAAAACAACAAAAAAAACCCCGACAGAATTTCTTTTTGCCAACGACGAGGAGTCGAGCTGTGCCCCTGCGCTGGCATGAGCCGTTTGAGAGGGCCGCCTGCGTCCCCCAGCGCGAGCGCCTCCGAGAAGCTTGACGACGCGGGAGCCGTGCGGGAACACCTCCGCTGCCCCCCCAGCCCTACCCCGGCCCTACCACTGCCCACACTGGCTACCCCCAGTTCCCTCTCCTGAGTCTCTGCTCCTGGTTTTGGTTTCTCTCTTTTTTTCTTTTCTTTTTTTTTTTTTCCCCCTTCTTCTTCTTGGATATCTTTTCCTGCTTTGTTTTTTTTTTTTTTAATTATTATTTTTAAATCATATGGTTTCTAGCCATATAAATTTTAACTTTGCTCTCCTTTTTTTCTGAGGGCAGGGGATGGGGGTGGGTGGGTGGGGGTTTTTTGTTTTTTTTTTGTTTGTTTTGTTTTGGGTTTTTTTTGTTCTGTTTTGGTTTTGTTTTTTTTTTCCAGGAGCCGTGTGGGCCAGGAGGGAATCAGATTCCAGCCACACTTGATGGTAGAAGTCTGATTTTTATTACTATATACAGAATTTATTTTCTCAAGCATTAAATGAATTTTAAGCTGTGAGGGGAATTGTGGCAACAGCCTAATCATTGACTTGGGCTTCCTTTCCTTGGGTGGCTTCTCTGCGGTTTTTTTCCGGCTGTCGGGAGAAGTGCCAGACTTCCCTGATCCGAGTGGTCCTCACGTGCCGAGGGATCTCTGTGGAGAGGCACCTGGTCCCATGGAGGATGGGAACGCTGGAGCTGAAATACAGGGAGAAATACACTTCCCATCCCTGCAGTGGGGTCTTTTTTTTGTCTGGCTGTGCGTGTTTTTCTATTTTTATTTTTTTTTTTAATTAAAACTTGTTTTAATTCCTGCGGAGAGAGTGTGGGACTTGAGGAGAAGAGAGGGGCGCACAGAAACTGGAGTTTGGTGTTCTTTCAGAGCGATGGCTCTTGCTCTCTCCTTCCCTCATGCAACCCCAAGTAAGATCCACAGTACATGCACAATCCCTTCCTGCCCTCTCCCACCTGTCTCCCCCCCCTTTCCCCCCCACTTTAGTTGTTTTTAAATATAATTTAGGAATACTCAAGCTGCTTTGTGGCACTTGGGGCTTTGAAACACAATGATCACCACTGCGACCTATGGCCTGTAGCAGACACACTGTCACTGTAGTGTGGAGCCGATGGGTTGTTGGCGGGGGGGGGGTGGCGGGGAGGGTGGGGTTAGTCTTTGTTTTGTTTGTTTTTATCCTTTCTATTTAACACTTTATTTTTCCTCCCTATTTTTTTCCTAATTTATTTACCCCTCTTACTGTCTCTCTCTTTTTTTTAATTAAAGAGCAAAACTTTTTATTACTTTGTAATTTAAAAAAACAAAAAAAAACCTGAAGAACTTTGGGGGGGATTTTGTACTTTTTTCCTGTGTAAATATTGGACTTTTTTGAGCTTTATCGTGGTTGTTAATTTGAAGTAATAAAGTAGAAAATGATAAAGTGACGCCAGCATCTGTCATTTCTTCCTTCCCTGGCATCCTTGCTGGGAGTGACATCTTACACGCAGGAAGCGCTGTCTTGTGGCTGAACCTGTTCCCGAGTTCCAGGAACGAGTTTGATCAGAATTACTGGAAAAAAGGCACAGGGCTGGAGCACCTAAAAATAAATCTGAGCTGATCTCTGCGGTCGCAGCCTTGGAACAGCGAGAGCTATGTGAAATCCGATTCAGGATCTGTCAGTTCCTGGATTTCAGCCTCCGGCATCCCATGCATCTAGCCTTCAGGAGGAGAGGGATGGGACCGTTCCACACCGTTGTCTTTGGGTGTGCACCGAGTTCGACAGAGGTGGACCTTGGGTTTTGTGTTTTCTTGCTTTCTTCTATCCTCAAATCGGGGAGGAAGGAAGGGGAAGAAGAGGGGTGAGAGGAACAGCCCTGAGCACCTGCCAACAGCGCTGTGCCTGATGCAAAACATGCTGAGCTCCCTGTAAAGTGACGGCTGCTGCTTTGGTGTCTGTGGTGGTGTGGTTTGTTTGGGTTTCTCCTCTGGTTGCCTGACCTGTCTGGCAGTAAATTACTAAATTTTAATACTGATTTGTTTCTAAATCACTGCTCCTGTAGTTACGCTTCCCTGCATTAGCCAGGCAAGAGGTGTGTTTCATGCAGGCTGTGTAAAACTCTTGAAATTGATTTTTCAGAAACACCTGCTGGGAATAAATGATGGATCTTAGTGACTTTGCAAATTCCTTCCAAGCCTCATCTCTGCCAGCTGAGCAGGAAGAGCTGCTCCTTCATTTGCCTGCTGCGTGGGGCTTCCAGCTCCTTGGATGGGAGAAGAAAAAGTAGGGAGGAAGGGAAGAGAAGGGTAGTTCAGGGGTATGGGGTACTGTCCTGTTGCGTCTATCCTGCGTCGGTCCTGCTTCCATTTTGAGTGGTTTTGAGGGATCAGAATGAAACTGGACTTTTTCCCCTTCTAAACCTTGTTTTCTGTAAGAAAGAGGAACGTTGCCTATGTGGAAGACAACACCCAGCTCCCCGTGGTGCCTTTGCTCCACCGAGTGCGTGGCCTCACCGTGGTGGAGGCAGTGGAGCCGTGATCTGGCTGGGTTCAGGAGGGATTGCTGTGTTTCGAATAGGAGCTCTCTTTTGGGACAGGAAGGAAAGGCACTGCCGTTTTTGGGAGGTATGGGGCAGCAGCTCTATGTTTTGAAAGAAGAGGGCAAGTGCCCTTCTAAAGAAGCAGGAGAAAGTCTCGTCAAGCAGTTTGCTTGCATATTAGAGCTTTTTAGGGCTTGGTTTGGGACTTTTTATTGGGTTTTTGAGGGTTTTTTTTTTTTTTTGATTGAAAATCCCTTCTGGCTTGAGTAGAGGGTACAGCTTTGGTTTCCAACACCCACACCTATGTTTTGTGTGTTTTTTTTTTTTTCTTTTTCCCCCGGAGTTTTTTGGGGGAAAAAAGCTGCCAGGGGCGGGGACCTTCCTGAGGGTAGTCCTGCCCTTAACCGGCCTGGACCGGGAGTGTTAATTGCTGCTGGAACTCTGCAAACCCCCGCGGGTACCCCGCGGCCTGGGTTTGGGGCAGGAGCTCCGCGAGCGCCGAGCGCTGCCCGCACCCCGTCCGGCGGAACGGCCCCTTTAAGAGCCGAGCGGTTACGTCACCCTCTTCTCCCACCGCCCCGCCCTCCCGCCCGCGCGGCGAGTGGGCGGGGCGTGTAGTGCCGTGCGCAGGCGCGGAGGGCCGGGCTGGGCCCGGCGTCGCCATGGGCTCCTGAGGGCCCTCAGCGCCTCCGCGCCGGTGCCGGCGCCCGCCCGCCCGCCCGCGGGGCAGCGGGGCAGGGCCCGACCCGACCCCTCCTCACCTCAACGGGCTGGGCTGAACCCAGCTGAGCTCCGCCCGCCGGGAGGTAAGACGTGGCGGGGGTAGGGTGGCCGCGGAGCCGGCGAGTGGGGGCGGTTGTGGGCGCGAGGGGCGGGCCTGAGGGGGCCGCGCTGGCCCGGGAGTGGGGGGGTGTGCTCGGTAAGGCCGCCCCAAACTCACCTTACCCCCCCCAAACTCACCTTACTCCCCCGTATCGCCCCGCTGTGGTCGCCACCTCCAGTCCCGTGTGCCCCCCCCCCCCCATTCCTCCTCCTCCTCCCAGTTCTCCGGTGTGCCCCCCCCCTTCCCCTCTGTGCGGCCCCCGCCGTTCCCCCTCCACGCACGCAGCCCCCACAGCCTGCCCCCACCACGCACATTCCCCCTGCGTGGCCTCCATACATACACACGCGCCCCCCCCCCCTCCCCCGCACCTCCCCATAAGTTCCCAGTGCAGCCCCCACGATCCTCCCCCTGATGCAGCCCACGCAATTCCCCACCCACAACGTCTCCCTGCTGCAGCCCACCCAATCTCCCCACGCACGCACACACACAGAGCTGCGTTGCCCCCGCACAGCCCCATACCCCAGGGTTTGGTGGGCACCAGGTTTGTGTTCGCTTTGCCTCTGGTTCAGGCTGGATGGACTGACAGACACCGGAGGTGTGTGCGTGTGCGGTAGGTGTGCGAGGAGGCTGTTACTGTACCCGTGTGCTCCTGTATTGCAGGTGAGTTGCGGTGGGTCTTGTTTGGATGCTCACGGTGGCTTGAAATTTCAGTTGCTCCGTGAGGGCTAATTCAGTCTCGGCAGCTGCGACGTGTAGTGGAAGGAGGGTTTTGGAAGAACGTGTGCGTGAGTGGGTTCTGATGAATTGTGATCCGGGAAAGGGACTGGAGTGGTTTCAGAGACAGCTCTGTGAAAGCTGCCTGGAACACCACCAAGCTGTCAAGAGTGGGAGGAGGAGGAGGAGTGGGAAATCTAGATGAAATGCTGAACATGGTTCCCCCGTACAGAAAGTTTGAAATTGTTCTTGCCACATAAGGAGCTTGAGCAGGAGTAATTATTGAAGACATAGACAGGCTTCCCTAGAGGGAAGACTGTTTACCTCCGTTGAAGAGAAAAATAGAAGGTATTGATCAATAATAGAGCAAAGGCTAACAGGATGAATAGAGATGTCTGTTTCCTATCCTGCAAGGAAAAGACAACAATCGATGAAAATGTAATAAAGCATACATACCACTAACAAAGACTTGGCTTTTTTAACATAATAGGTAACTGTTCCATTGAACTTGTGTTGCTGGAAGTTACCCTTGAGTCTAAGAGCTTAGCAGCCTCCCTAAAAGGGATCGGAAATTTCTCTAGAAATGTTCGGGTTATTCGGGTTCCCAATACTAAAGGTTTGTGTTTGTATGGTACTTCAGGAAAGAATGAACTCTCACACTTTTAGGATGTTGGCTCAGTACTAAACAATAGGACTTTAGGGAGAGCTTTTCTTATGGTGAAGGTATTCCACAAAGGCTTACTTCAGGCTTTTTTTCACCATTGTCCCCAAGAAAATGGGCTTGGAATCTGCTCTGGTCTAGTGGAGCAGTTTTTAAGTCCTTAATACCATCATTGTTATAGTTGTGCTGTAAACCTTAAGTGGCATGTATGCAGCAGGTGGCTACCTCTGCATCTGGAGCAGAAGTGATTCAGTCTTGCTGTAAAATGATCAGGAAAGCATTGCTACTGAAGTCAGCATTTCTAACCATTTCGGTGGTGTGGGAAGATGTTTTTTGTTGTATTCTGCTCAGGTCTCTGCAATCCGTTCAGAGTGCTGAACGGGTTGTGTTTTGGAAATGTGGGGCAAGCGGAAGAGTGCCTACCAGTCACTCGGGCGTCTTTTGTACTTTTATTTGTCTGTCTCCTTGGGACACGTGGCAGTTAGAAGGGAAAGGTCCTTAGACATGCACAAGCTGGTCAGAAAATAAAGTTCAGCGTGACTAGCTGGTTTGGCATAACGAAAGCATTCTGAGCTGGCTGGTTTCTAAAGATTTGACAGAATCCAGCTAGGAACCCGCCTTGTTCTCTGTCAGCTGGTTTGCCTGTTTGCTGGTAGCAGGCTGGGGGATGAGCTTTTGCTCAGTTGTGGGATTAGGGTTCTTTTCTTCTCGTGGATAAAGGAGGGGTGGGTTGGTTGGTTGTTTTTTTTTTCCCCAACTCAAAATAACTTTTAAAACACCTTTCTCCCCACTAAAAATGTCAGTCCCTTTCTCTATTCAGTTCTACTGCTGAGTTAACTAAAACATCTAATAATCATGTTTTGACTTAAGACAACAACCTTTTAATTTCCGTGTGATGGAACTTACCCTTCATCCCTCCTCCCTTCCTGTTTTGGGTCTGTGTTTAATTGGCTTATGTTTGCAGCGATGGAGATGAGCTCTTGCCTGCTCCTTCTAGGAGAAGTGCCTGTTTCATTTTCCAGCAGCTCAAAGGATATCTTTAAGCTCTTGCAGCAATGGCTGGTGGGAGCAGTGAATTCCTCGGGAGGTGTTTGCTTTTTGGTCCTAGTTGCTTCAAGAGCCCAGTGTTGCATTGTTCAAAGTATTGAAGGTTGAGGTAAAATATGAAGTTGCAAATCAGACTTGTTGATTCTGAAGGGCCACTGCTGTGACTAGTTTTCACAGGGTTTTCAGGCTAAAATTGAGGAAACCAAGGTTATAAAGCAGCAGTAAATGTACAGGCTGGGCTGTCTGCAGAATCAAGAGGATAGTACAGCCTCAGAGAAAAATTGCACTTAACCTTTGTACAGTAGAGCCTTCCTAGGACAAGACTGCTGCTAGCTGTCTGCATAACAAAGCTGCTGCATGTTATTTTGAACAGCCAGGGCTGGGGACAGAAGCTTTTCTCTGTTTTAGACCTTGTGATTGATGGCACTCGTTGAGGCCCTGGAAAATTGAGGTGTTGTAGAGAATAGCGTCGTGTTTGGGTTTTGTGTGCTGACTTGCCCATCTGTTCGCTTGAAGCGGTGCATGTGTTGTGTGCTGTTCTCGCTTCTTCCCAAACTCTTTGGGGTTTGCTTTCTTGTGGTGGCAGAGCGGTTTCCTGCCAAGACATTGCACCCTACCAGAACGCTTGGGGCTCTGAAAGCAGTTTGACACTGTGATAAGATGGATTAAAACACTTAGCTAAAATAACTGTAAAAGATGATAGCGCTTGGACTGGAAGCACCCTTTTGAAAAGGTTTTTGGTGTTTTTTCTTTCTTTTTCTTTCTTTTTTATTTTTTTTTTCCCCCTTATGGACTACTTTGGGAGAGAGCAACTGGATGTGTTTTCAGAGCAGCAGTTCCACGGGAAGGGTTTGAAGGTGAAATTCTGCCAGCTGAAGCACTGAGCTGCAGCCACCCTCCAGGAGTCTTGCCTCAGAGTCTTCCTCCTCTAGGAAGAGGCAGGGGACTGGAGTACTCGCTTATAGCCAGGTTCTCTGTAGTCTTTAAAAATCAACTCAATCTCCGTGGGGTTTTTGTTTGTCATCGTGTAACACGTCTGGGAAGGCAACAGAGCAAGCTGTGTCTGGGAAAATGCAGTGTATAGGCAAGCTGCCCAGGAACCTTTCTGTGTCTGGGTGTGACCAGGTCTTTATAGACCCTGAGGGGCATAATTTACAGGAAACCTGAAGAGGGAAATAACTTACATGCTCTACAGGCAGCATTGAATGTCCTTTAACCCATAGAGTGCCTGGATATTTGTCTCCCTACCCTCAAGTCTGTCTCTGGATTGAAAGGATGGGAATACTGCTATTATCTTACAGTCACAGTGGCTGGGAGTCTGATGATACTGACAGGATCAGCTGTTTGAGGATGTTGTATAATGGAGAGTGACCAAGAGCGTAGAGAGATGGTGTCATGGCTTCAAATTTTTTGTCTAATCCAAAAGCGTTCCTCTCTGCCTGGGTATGTTGTACGTCTGGCCCTTGATCAACTCTGTGACAAAAAGGTAAAAAAAAGGTGTCTCTGGTTCAGCAAAGAAAATGATTGCAACATGTCATCTTGTGCAGCAGTGAGGCTTTGAGAAAGAGATGAGATGAAATAATACCTTAAAAGCTGACCTTGCTGGCCTGTTGTTCCCTCCCCAGTCTGTGAAACATGACATGGATGCTATTGGAGGCTGCTGAGCTGATTGCTTGGGAGCCTGCAGTTGCCTGGTCATCTCCAGCACAGATACAGCCCAGGCAGCAGTAATGTAAGTAGCTGTGCCTCTGTCCAGGTTACTTAAAATGAACCTGGACAAGCCAGTCACCTGAGGAGGCAGATTAGAAGAGAGTGAATTTCTTTTCATGGCTCACCACATCTTGCCTCCTTGCCAGTTTTGCTAGGAAGGGCCGGTGGTGGTGGGTGAAGCTATTTGCAGCTAATTGTCCCATGGGAGCTGGGAGTGACTTCTCCTCCTCCAAACTCTCCTGACTTCTCCTCCTCCAAACTCTCCTGACTTTCAGACTTTCTTTCCCCTGTCCCAGTGGCTTTGTGATGGCACTGATTTTACAGCAGAATTTTAAGCTAGAAGTTGTTCATATAAATTCTCATTTAGGCAACTTCATCCAACTAGGTAATTTAATGTTACAGTGTCTGGAAAAATTGGGTTGAAGTTTTCTCTTTTTTTTTTTTTTAAGCACACACCCCTCTCAGGTGGACGCTTGGTGTGCTGCTTTCTGTACAGAGAAAATGCATTGCTGTTTCAGACTTCTGGGATAGAGAGTGGGGATTTCATAATTGCCTCGAACTGTGTTTTAGTAGCTGTTGGCATCTGTCAGTCTCTAACAAACAGTATTGGCAACTTCTCTGCAAACCTCTGTGGTCAGCTTTGGTGCTGAGTCAGGAAAGGGTGAGCAGCTTCTAGCCACTCCTGTGGTGTAAGTAGCCTTTGAAAGCGGATGCTGGGCAAGGTGTTCCTCTCTGATGCTGTTTCTACTTGCTATGATTTAGCTAGCAAGGGTGAGAATGGTTTCCTCCCCCAGGCATTGCTCTTTGCCTGTGAGCTCCCAGAGGTAACTTTTCTGTAAGGGAAATGCTGTGCCTGGGCTCATTCTATATAACTAGCAAAGCTGTAATACTGATGTATTTAAGGCTTGGCATTTTTGTGTGGGCAGGAACTCTCCTCTCCCAGGAGTTCAGGAATACAAAGCTCCTAATTCTGCTTTTAGAAGTTTGCATCTGTAGGATTTTTATTTTTATTGATGGAGTAGCAGGGCAGGAGAGAAGTGTGGAGAGGGCAGTGTTGAACAGGACTAATGAAATTAGGAATTGGTGATTTTTGGAATTAACAAGAGGATGTATGTGTCTTATGTCCAGAGTTTAAAAAAAAAAAAAAAGGCAACAACCCACAAACAAAAATAAGCCTATCATATGTTGTTTTAGCAATAACAGAATGGCTTCATATTGAGTGGCTTTGGGTGCTTTGTTGAGAATCACTGTTTTTACTTCTGCAGTGCTCATCACTGCTACGTATTTGCATCAGAGAATGATTGCTAGGGAAGTCAGATGTGCCATCTCCCGCATATGCATCACTGCACAGTTGCCTAGGCTTGTGATAAGATGTCTGGCTTCTTCCAGCACATTTACTTGCTAAATTTAAGTATGGATCTGATCTGATAGATTCTGTATGTTATATTTTGTGTGGAAAAGTATGCTCCAATGTAAAAAAAACTCCCTTCATGTGTGACTGCCACAAGTTCACTGGCTTTAGATCCTGGTGTAGAGTTTGACTTCTGGTTCTCCTTAGAGTAACTGTATACCCTGTGGCAACTTTAAAACTGTTGCCTCCTCTGTCTTGGTGCTTGGAGGTGGGGAAGGATGAATGCAAGTCGTGGTAGAAAAAGTTCTGATTTGACTTTGTTCTTGAGTATTTGGAAAATGAAATGCAAACTTCCTCTGTCATGCCAGACACAAGCGTTTACAACACATCCTTTTTCTTGTTGTCTCTTTCCTCTCTGCCAGTTGCAGAATATCTTTGTAGTCTTTCTGTGTTTCTCCCCTGGGAGCAGAGGGCTTGACTAGTTTGTGTGGAGTGGGGCTGCTGGGAATATGGGAAAGGGATGCAGCGCATGGCCCAAGTGTGGTTGAAGGAGCGGTTGGAAGGTTGGAAACATCCCCTCTCCTCCTCTCCCTCCCCCTTTCTCTTTTTCCTCTCCCCTTCCAAAAAAGGCACTGGACATTGGATGTTGACCTATCACAATGTGGGTCAGTCCACAAAAAAAAAAAAAAAAGGGGGGGGGGGGAGGAGGATGGGGGGAGGAGGGCTGTGTGAGTACAGCGAGACAACAGAAATTAATAGAGCAGAAAAAAACTCTGGAAAGAAGAGTGCACGGCTCAGGGTAAAAGGGTTTTATTGTTGATTCTGAGTTTTTAAATGGGTGCATGGGGAGGGGAAGCTGCTCTCTCTTCAGATGACTGTGTGTGGATTAGCAAAATGGGTGGGGGCTGTGTGAGCTGGAAGTGGAGAAGACTTTTGTGGTATTCTCAGAGTTTAATTTCCTTAAGACGAGAAAAAAAGTTGCATGGCCTTGTTGAAGGTTAAATTGTTTGTGTGTACGGTATGCTCTTATGTGTACGTAGGCATGTGATCATCTCTTGAATATGGCTTAGTGGGTGTGTACCTTGCCCTGTGGTTTGGTCCTCTTAAGTGCCTGACTCCTCTACCTTCTGCTTCTGAGGCTAATGGTCTTCCTGCTCCGCTTGTGCTGATGCTACTGGTTTTATGTCCCAGTGACACTTTTCTCTTGTTTCACTGACTGTACAGACAGCTGTTGTGAAAATTGTGACCGGGCAAAATGTCTTCAGCATTCAGACTGCTTACTCCTCTGGAGAAATAACATTGTGAAGAACTACATTTGCATCTGAATTTGCTGTGCAGAGAGAGAAGTGCATTAAGCTGATATGAAGTGCAGTAACTGTAGATTCAATCACTGCGAGTTTTTGTAAATCTTGTTGAATGCCTGTCTTCTAGCTGAGCACAGTATTGCTCATGTGTGTTTGGAGTTATGTATACATGTGTGCCTGTGTATGAAGTGCATGTTGTGGGGAGACTGTCACTGACCTCATGTTAAGAAAGCTTGGCCCAGCATGAATAGTAAAATGTAAATGAGTTGCACTAGCAAAAATTGCATGCCAGGTCACATACTTAACTCACAGGTTGTTTTGGGAGTGCTACTGGAGAGCTTAAAAATGCACTGTTGGGACCTTGTCAAGTCTCATAGCTAAGTAAACTAGATGCCACCCCAGAGAGCAAAAGCAATTTAAGAAGTAATACATTTAAAGCATTTGATTTTCTTTTATTGCTATAATTGATTTGAGCTGCACCAGTGACTGTCTTACTGTATAGCGTTACGTTATTTTTGTGCTGAGACTCTACGTCATCCTTTTCCTACCTTTTGCCAGATCAGTTGGTGATGCCATGCCTTTGAGGGTTGAAAAGACCTTAAATCAATTATGAATATGCAATATATACCTAGCACAATGGAAAGAGTTGATCCTGTCTGGCAATTCTAGGCATTCTTATAATTAAAATAGTCTAAAATAAATTTTGAACCATTTTGTGCTGTGTTTCTGTACTCCTTGTAAGTCTAGGGCACGTTCTGAAAACCATAAAGCTCCTGCTTTCGCTAATGTAAAGCTCTTGCTTGTGTCCTAGTAGATGCAGAAAGTTCAGATTTAAAATCATCCGCTGCATGGCACTTCTGCATTAGTCTTCTGGGGTCCAGAATAAGGATAATTTAATGGAGAAACTCTTGGAGGAATAAGAATTTAAGAGGGGTGTGGAAAATGGTTTTGTGGTATCTTAAGAGAAAGAAAGTTCAGCATGGTGGATATTTAAAACTATGGTAAGTGTGGAGTAGGTTTTAAGGAGGAACAATTTCTTGCCTTGTAGCTTTCCAGGAGAACCTTGCAGCCAGGTCACGCATGTTTTGTTGGATCATGTCTTGTACAGCCAGGAGGCTTAGCTGTTAAGACTCTTTCATGGGATAGCTTTGTGTATCATTCAGTGCTCTCTCAGCAGTTTAGAAATGAAGTACTTTTAGCCTCGGAGGAGATGATCTATTTTAAAAACAGAGATTGTGTTTGCAGATGGCAGAGAACAGCTTCAGAGTCATGTTGTTTGGGGGTCTTTGCGTACCGACATCAGGGCAAAGTGAGCGTGCTGTTGCCAGCAGCACAACGGAGCGGGTCTTGCTCAGAGCAGGCAGCCCACTCCTCCTTTACTAGACTCTGTAATTGAATATGTGTTCAGAAGTACCCCTAGGAACTGAAGAACCAAGCTTGAACATTTCTTTCCTCCTCCTACACTGCTTTTGTTGCATCAGAAATGGGGTTTACGTATTTATGTTTGTAGCTCCTCCTCAGTGGTGAAATTTTCCATGCCTTTACGCAAGCCAGAAATGAAGTTTTTTATTTTCACTTGTGCCACATCCCTTCTGTTTACTGTTCTGAGTTTATTTTTGGTGGAAGAAGCTGCCATGTTAATGTTAGAGACAGAAGGCTGCCTGTTTCGAAAAGATACAGGAAGGGCAATCTGCTCCTGATTGAGAATTACTGTGCTGCTGTTTTTCTGTGGACGCAGGCCCTGGGGACACATCCGCACTAGCTTTACATCGGTGTCCCCATGTAGGTTGGAGCCCCTTCCCTATCAAGAATCTCGGTAACAGTGTTTTGCGTCTCTAGGTTTTTATCAGGATGGTTATCTTGATATAAACAGCACATGCTTTGCCTTACTTTCTTTTCTCCTCCTTGCATTGAGAGCAGACCCTAAGACTCCTGAAGTACTTTCAGAAGATCTGTTAGGTAAGTTACTAGGTTGGTGTTTAAGCTAATGCCCTAGCAGTACAAGGTCCTGTCGTGCTCTAATGTGCATAACTTGTAATGGCATCTGGGCAGGAACACGTAACAGCTCATTGGGGACAGGGGTGTCATCTCTGCCTTCCACGTTTGGGGTTGTCAGGTATAGACTTCATGCAGACCTAAGCACTGTCCAAATCTCATGCAGCCCACATACAGGAATCGTACCAGCTGATCCAGGTTTCCTGTGGCCATCCTGAACTACACCTAAGCCTGCGTCCGAAAGCCCTGTGTGTTTACCCAGATGTACTTACCTGTGTGCGTGTTTCCATTTTCCAAAGTTTGGTGCTTTTCCTGGCTATCCCTTCTCCTGGTCCTGTTTGGCATGTGCTATATTGCAGGTTACCTCCGGGGGGAGCAAGGTAGTCAGCTGGAGATGGGGAAAGCTTCAAGAGCGAAATTTAGAAGTGTTGAAATGTTTTCCTTTGATATATTTAGGAGAGCCCTCCAGAGAGGGAGAATAAGTGTGAAAGTAACTTTACTCTCCCTTGAAATGGAAGCAATGAGGTGGAGGTGAAAGAGATGGGCAGAGAAAACAGGATATGGCAGAAGAGTAAGGAAGTCTTCAAAATTTATTATGTTTTAGATTGGTTTGGTTTGTATTGCATTGGTAATTCAGGTTTCTAAATGCCCCTAATTTGCCATATGGTAATGTCAAGTGCCTTCCTCATGGTTTGGTACCTCGCGGTGCTGGGAACTGTACGGGCAGAGAACAAAAAGATGGTTGTCCCAAGGAGCTTAAAATGAGCAAGAAACAACAGAGAAATACAGCCAGCTGGGAGGAGTACACAGAAAAGAGATCACAGCCAGTAGCCTAACCATTGTCAGATTGTTGCACAGCTGGAGTTGCAAAGTGGGAGAACGGAGAAAATAGAGTTGAATATGAAATAGCTTTGTGGCTGTCGGAAGGGACCTTTTTCCCTAGGTGTGAGAGGAAGCAGGAAGGTATGCGTTGTGGCACTGACATGGGCTGTGGTGGAGATAGGTGTCCAAGAAACAAGTATCAAAACACGTTCGCTGACTCAGGTAAGAGGGAAGCTGCTTACACCAGGGTGCTCGATCCGTAGCTTGTCAAGGCAGTGTGTTTGCTGTGACGTGCCTCCAGGCACCATCTTTGCTGGAAGCCTGTTCTAATGATGTACTGGGCTTGTGTCCCGCTGCATGATGGGGAAGAGGCATCTCAGAAACAAGGCCTATTAAGAGAGTTGCCATAGCCTGCCCTCGTGATGCTCTTTTTAACAAGGCAAAATAGGAGCTAGCAGTCTCTGAGCTGGTGGTAGTGTATGAGTCGAAATCCACTCACCTTGTTAAGGCTCTCATCATCTGTGCTATTATCTAGTTCTTAAATATATTACAGAATTGCTCTTACAGCTTCAGCTTCTTGCATACAGTAGTCTTTCATCATAGCTTTGTGCACTGCTTATACCTGTCACTGTAGCAATGGTGTATGGGAGTTTAGGAGATTAGAAGGGATAACTTGGAAGACATACGTTAATTTTGCAGATTAGGGGAGTACAGTGTTCCTTCGTGTTTCAGTAGCAAGGAGAATGAACTGCAAGCTGATGCTTACAACCACTAAAAAGTATCAACTGATTAAAAAGTTGTCCTCAGGGGCAACCCTGAGGAAGAGGGGGGTACTCATGGATGAGGTGGATTGGGGTTTGGGGTAGGAGAAGTGGAGCCCTGGTTAAGAAAGTTTGTATATTTTCTTCCAGAACACAGTGGTGGAAAGAGTTACTAATTTCAATGACTGTGTGAATTAAAGGGGGTTAGGCGAAGAATGATGCATAATCATGTAGTTAATGACAGTTGATGTATAATCACAAGGGGGCAGTGTTAAGGTTACATATACAACTTGAACTTGTAAGTGTCCTTGTTTCTGAGTACTTAACCCTTGTCATGTCAAAATGCTTGTTGATCACTTTTTGCTGTTTCAGCTTCTTTTAAAATGAGTGCAGAATAAAGCAGAGGAATTCCGTTTAAGATCTTCAGTTCTGCTGACGTTACCGGCACTGCATTTGGGTCTGTGCTGTTGGTGCGGTTTGATTAGTTGGAGTATGGAGCTCCAGGTCCTGTCCCTCCTGCCACTGGTGGTCTGCAGTAGAGATCCTCTCCGCCATGAACTTTAGGAAGGGCTTAGCAGCTTCCTCTCTTGCATAGCTCCCAAAGTGCACTGGGAAGTGCAGGATTGCAGCTGGCTGGACTATTTAGAGCTAAGTTAACCACAGGTGCATCTGCTCTGATTTCATTGTAGATGTGCCCTTTGTGAGCTTAGTGGAAGTACTGAGAGCACTGTGAGTGTTCAGTCGCTTCAGAAGTCACTTGGGTAGAAACCCCTTTCTTCTCAAAGCAATAAAAAACCTTGCTACCTTGTGACATCTCCATCCAGCCTTCATCTCTCCAAATTTTTAGATAGAGTATAGATAATGTAATGTGTGCGCATATGCTTTGAAACTCAAAACTTAACAGTTATATTTCCTGTACTGATCAGGACTGGAAAGGAATTACCCTTCAGTATGTGCAGTTATGGAAAGCTGTAACTCAGAGCAGGGATATTTTGGAAAAAGAACGACTGGAAAGAATGAAAAGCCAAGTTTGATGATTATTTTGTAAATTAAACCATAACAGTTTTGCAGCTCCCTCTATAGCAAGATAGTATCTGCTTAAAAAAATCTGGATATTTCCCAGCATTTGTATTTGTTCTCTTCCCCCTGTGGAAGAAAGCAGAAATGAGGTGGAATGTGGCGTAAGTAACATCAGAGTGCCGTGTACCGCTGGTGCAAGTGTGTGGTTTGGAAAAGCATGTGCTGGAGGGGCCATTTGCACACCTTAGTGTACACGTGGAAATTATTTGCTTCTGGCCCTCTGCTTTCACTGGGTGCCTGTTTCCTGATTTGTGCTGTGGCTTCAGGTGAAGCAAGGCTGGGGCAGTTCATCTGTGGATGTATGTTCTCTTTTGTGTGACCTGTCAGTAAATGACAGATGTGTCCTTCCCTGCTGCAGCTGTAAACTGTGGTGATGGATAGTTGGTCTTTTTAAACCCCTTTCCATCTGCTGATCTTAAAGGCCTGCATAAGAGCTATGTCTTGCACTTTTACAGAAAGGGTATCCTAAAAACTACTAGGAGGTTATCAGAAGGAGGCAATATTATGGTGTTCCCCTTGATAACCATGTCTTTACTACAACTGCATCAGAAGCAGCTCTTCTAGTGGATAGAACCAATGGCTGCCTGCTTGTGATCTTGGTTTAAGTGGATTATCTTCCTCCAATCCAGAGGTCACATTAGAGCCTGCTTACAACCAAATTGAAAATAATAGCTGTTTTAGATCTTAGACCTTCAAGAATTTGTTCCATTGAAAGAAAATAGCTTTTCATCCAGGAAATGACCAAGGGTCATGCTGCTTTGAAATCTTGCATATCCTTGTGTTCTGGGTGTGTTTCCATGGGTCAGCTGGCTTTTAAAAGCCAAGCAGGTTAAATTCATGTCATGTAGAAAACAATGCTAAGTTAGTAGAATTAATGACAGGCTGGCTAAGTGTACCATGCCATATGATGTTTGATAAAAGCATCACTTTCATGCTCTCCTTTCTAGCAAGGAGAGCTTTTAGCACATATCCTTCCAGTGAAGGTGATTTGGGCTGCAAAATGGCAGTAGGAGAGGTGGGAATTGTTTGCTGGAGGAATAAGGATGCTCTTCTTTCCCCCTTGCTGTGCAGTGACACTTTGTGGTGCATATTCTGTTGCCTGCTGCTTCTTATTCTGCAGCCTTCCAGATGAAACCATAAGACTAAGACTATGGCTTTTCAGGTCATGGCAGAATAGCCAGTGCTTTTGTGGAAAGTAGAGCTGTTAACTTAAGTGTGCCTGTTATCTTCCAGTATGGATGGTTGTCCTGGTTTTGGCCGGGATAGAGTTAATTTTCTTCCTGGTAACTGGTATAGTGCTATGTTTTGGGTTCAGTATGAGAATAATGTTGATAACACATGGATGTTTTCAGTTGTTGCCAAGTAGTGTTTAGACCAAGTCAAGGATTTTTCAGCTTCTCATGCCCAGCCAGCAAGAAGGCTGGAGGGGCACAAGAAGTTGGGAGGGGACACAGCCAGGACAGCTGACCCAAACTGGCCAAAGGGGTATTCCATACCATGGGATGTCATGTCTAGTGTATAAACTGGGGGGAGTGGGGCTGGGGGGAATCGCTGCTTGGGAACTACCTGGGCATCAGTTGGCAGGTGGTGAGCAATTGCATTTTGCATCACTTGTTTTGTATATTACAATCCTTTTATTATTATTACTGTCATTTTATTATTGTTATTATCATTATTAGTTTCTTCCTTTCTGTTCTATTAAACTGTTCTTATCTCAGTCCGTGAGTTTTACCTTTTTCCTTCCGATTCTGTCCCCCATCCCACTGGTTGGGGGGGAAAGTGAGCGAGCAGCTGGGTGGTGCTTAGTTGCTGGCTGGGCTTAAACCGTGACAATGATTTAGATACTTCCTTCTGATCTCAGGTGAATGCTGCATTCATCTTGTTTTTAAATATTTTTATTGCAGAAGGGTGGTGACAATGGCTGTGGCAGTGTTTCATGATCTCGGGGAGGCTGCGTTGTGAGTGGCAGAGAGGTTCCGGAGTACCACATGATTGTTGTATCACGAGGGGTGGCAGTGGCAGTGGCAGACTTACCCGGGTCCTGTTCGTAAAGCATGTGAGCAGCCTGGTGAAAGGCATGTGAGAGATGCTAAGTACTGTTGCTGTTATGCTTCTGAGTCCTTCAGCTGGGTTCAATTGCTTTTTGGTTCTCTTCCTTGACAGGTCTTGGCTCGTGGGTGGCTCTCTAGCAATCGCAACTGGAACCTCACACCAAAAGGCACCATGATAGTGATGACTGATGTCACTGCAGCCCCCAGATTGGGGTCGACTGCCACCACTCCAGCTGTGGCTCCCAACTTCTCCTGGATGCCAGAGGATGGCAGCCCCACGGCTGTGGAGCAGCCAATATTTCTCATGACCACCGCTGCTCAGGCCATCTCAGGTTTCTTTGTATGGACAGCTTTGCTCATCACCTGCCATCAGGTAAAACCCTGTCACTCGTACTTCTCATCCTGTTCTTTTCCCCACATGGAGGAACGCATATGATGCCCTGGCGTATCTCTGCCAGATACAGCTGTGTGATGGGGGTTTGCAGACTCCGAAGTGGTACCAGGACCTCTTCTTTGGGGTCTAATATATTATCTGTGCTGATCAAGGTGGCAACTTTTATTTGAAGGCCTTTTTCTGCCCAGGTTCAGACTGTTTCTGTAGTGTGAATGAAGAGGAAGCAAACTCTTTAAAGTTAGCAGGTGTAAAGTATTTGGCCATCTCTTGAGTGTATGCAGAAAGGTGTGTTATCTCAAGATATCCTTTCCCAGGTCTTGTAGCTGAATCTAGCCATTTTATTATTGTGTCAGCTGTTAGCTAAATGATCCTGGTCATCTGTTGTTTGACATAACTTCCTTTGATCTCCTGTGCCAGTAGATTCCACAGGCTGAACTCCATGCAGAAAGGAGTAGCAGGAAATGTTTTATTTCAATTTTTCTCCCCTCCCCTCTTTCTGGGGCAGATGTCCTGGGAACCAGAACAAGTCAAGCCCTGCATCCTGTTCTGTACCTCTCTTTCATGCGGTTGTCATGTGAACTGAAAAACACAGGGGGGGAAATGCAAGCCCTGTTATTTATCAACCTGTGTTTTGTACCTGTTGGTCTGTAGATTCCAGAGTGATGACTAGGATCTAGAAAACTACAGCCTATTGATGGAGTACAGGGGCTAGTGAAGTTCAAAAATGGATTAGTCACTGATGAATAAGAGTAACACCTGCAGTTTCACCAGCTTGGGTGACAATTACAAGTGCCATGGATCCTCCTGCTTCAGAGCACAAATTGATTGCCTACTGAGGGTAGGAAGAAATCTTTCCTCTGCAGTATAGCATTGCACAGTTAGGCATTAATGCCTTTCTCCGAAGAAACCAATGGAGGTCAGTGCCAGAGAGACACTGTTGATTGAAACGCGCTGTTGTCCTGTTACAAGGCAGCAGTTCCTGTGCTCTTGTAGGCGCACGGATCGCAGGGCTCTTGTGACATCCCAAGGGCAAAGCTTAGAGTCATCTGAACTCCAGTGTCAGCTGTCCCTGTGCTGGGTGAGGTGTGTCACTGGGATTGTCACAAGGAAAAAATATCCCTAAGGCTTGTTAGTTTATTTTCAACCTGTTCTCCTCAGGAAATGAGGCTTTCGTGAGCTCCTTGTGGGACAGGGAAAGGAAACAGAAGTATTTTGAGCCCTTCAGTCAATTTTGGCCAGATCTGGCCAAGAGGCAGGGAAAGATGAGCAACAAACAACTGGGAAGAGACAACCCCCTGTCCCTTATGAGGGAAAAGTGAGAGCATCAATGTGTGCATTAGACCTTGGAGAATCCTCACAGCACCCACAAATGCAGGGTGAAGTTTCGGACAAATGCTTGTTCCTCTTCAGGTAGTAAAATCAGTCAGTCGTGAGGCACGTATGTAATAAACTAGCTGTTATTAATCCCAGCAGTTGGGTCAGCAGCTTGATGAGGGTTGTCGTATAGAGGCCTTGCCTCTGGAGAACGTGCCCTCTGCTGACTCCGTGGCCAACAGAGCGTACCTGCAACTCACGCCAAAGCTCTGGACGTGTTATTAGGCCATCGCAGGAGTAGTGCTCATCTTCAGGGTATGCTTGTGGTCAATACCTTTCCCAAGAGGTGGGTATTCTGTGAAAAACCATTTTAGGTGTAGGATTTAATGATGGCTAACAAACTGTGAGCAGTGGGAGTGGGTAGGGTGGGGACGTTACAGTCCCCTCAGCCAGTGACTTAGGGGGATTGGCATGTGTGCAAGCAGTCAGACAAAACAAGCGGTGTGGCTGCGTGGTTCCTTTGAGCACAGTGCATGAGCTCAATGCTCACTTGATGGACGACGCTTTGTGGCTGTGCTGTCACCAATGTGCAGAATGTCACTTTTTGAGCAGGCGGGCTGTGGCTTATCAGCTCTTGGCAGTGCTGTGAAGGGCTCTCTTAGGTTGTTTCAGGTGAAAGTCTTGAAAGCATCCAAAACTGCCAAGAGAGTGAGAGTGTTTACAACGAGTATGCGCTTAAGTGCATGCTCCTTCCCTCTTCAGAGAAAAGCAGCCTGCAGTGTTGTGAATCGTAGGTACTTAAAACAGGATAGCAGGAATATAGGAATGATAATTGGAAATAAAGGTATGAACAAAAGAATATGGTCGAGGCGGTGATAATAACAGTAAATTAATTCGCTGTAAGAAACTAGATTAGAAATGCCTCTGCTTCCTTTCCCTCCTCCTTCCCCCTCTCTGCAAACTAAGGGATGCTATGTCAATGCCATGTGATAACTGCAATTTTTGTTGTTGTTGTTGTTATGTTCATCACCTTGAGGCTGCTGGAGGCAATCAAGAGATGATTTACTGAGTTTGTTTTTCCTGGCCCAATTGACTCTCCAGTTCTACTTTCTCCTCTCTACTCCATTTACCACTGATCCTGGTCTCCCCTCTCCGTCCTCTCAGATCTACATGCATCTTCGCTGCTATAGCTGCCCAAATGAACAGCGTTACATTGTTCGGATCCTCTTCATTGTGCCCATTTATGCCTTTGACTCATGGCTCAGTCTCCTGTTCTTCACCAATGACCAGTACTATGTTTACTTTGGCACAGTGCGGGACTGCTATGAAGGTAAGGAGGGGTCGGATAAAAAGTGGGGAAGGTGGGAAGCCTCTGCCCTGAGGGAACTTTTGCTTCTGCTTGGGAACATGGAGAAAGCATCACTGTCACCTACTGAGACAAAGTTTTATGGTGTGCCTCACTGGATGACCATGGCTTGCTCAGTGACTGAAAAATCATAGACTCATAGGATGGTTTAGGTTGGGAAGGACCTTTAAAGATAGTCTAGTGCAACACCCCTGCCATGGGCTGGGACATCTTTCACTAGATCAGGTTGCTCAAAGCCCTGCCCAACCTGACTTCTCTCGCTGGCCTCTGAGCATGACAAGATGTGTTGAGCCTTCCCTCCAACGTTCTGCAGAGACAAAGCTTATGATTTTCTTGGGTCCTTTGCTTCAGGAAGGTGCAAAGCCAAAAATCTGATTCTACCTGGGTGTTACAAAGCAAAGTATTAGTTAGCTCCTGGCTCTTCTAACAGCACTTACTCAGCAGCCAGACGCTTGCTTTGTCCTGTTTTCCTGGTGCAGTTTGTTAGCAATGTATTCTTCTGGTCCCATCCTGTGGCTGCTTGTGCGCTCACACAGGGTAGCACAGCCACCACGTGCTGTGGTTGGTGAGGTGTAAAGTGCTTTGGAGTCCTGCAGGAGAGAGGGTACCATGTTCAAGATGAGTTACAGATTGCTTTGGTTTTGGTTATCTGTTGCAGATAATACCACTGTGGTACTGTGGTATTGTGTATTGTCTTGTATGTAAGGGAAACAGCTACTCCCCAATAAATGCTATCTAAACTTCCTTCCTGATCTCATCCAGAAAGAAGTCTCTACTCACCCAGCAGGAGAAACTGCACTCTAGCAGTGTATTTTTGAGAACAGTTTATTGCCATACCCTTGTTAAATCCTAACTCATTGGTGCAGTTGTTCTGGTGAGATCTGCATTGCAGAGATGTGCCCCTGGCCATGTGAAGAAGTTAATCAGCTGAAGGGACCAGCATGCCCTCCTTCACATTCACGACAATGCTCTGAGATGCAGCAGCAGATGGCAAGCAAACGTGCACACGTGATTCAGAAGGCATCTTTGTTTGGGCCTGGTTTTTTTTCCTTCCCCACCCTGTGTGCCTGTGTAGGTCTAGCAGGAAGCCTGCTGCTCTGTAAAACTCCTCTCCTAGCAACAGCCAGTATACCTCTGCCTTGCTTGCTCAGGGAAACAGCCGGTATCCGTCTGCCTCGCTTGCTCGGGGAGTTTGCAAACATCCGAGCGTCTGCTCAGGAGGCAGCCCGTGCTCCCACCTCGGCACGTTGGGCTGTGCGGAAGACTATAGGTGGAGGTGAACGCACCTTCGGTCAGCAGGTTCTCTCCCTCGCTTTTTCTGGGGTTCGCTTCAAAACAGCCTTTTTGTTCTCTTCCTTCCCTTGCCATCTACCTCATCCTTTCTTTTTTGGGAAGGTTTTAGGTTACAAAGCGGGGAGGAGCTCTGTTAGGGAATGGGGGGAGAAGACCCTACTAATAAATTTTGAAAGCTGTCTTGGGCCATTTATGGGCTGCATTTCATAGAGTGCATTAGGAGGAGCATATTTTAGTGTTGCTCTTTCATGTGACTCTGCTTCTGTAAAAAACTGGGTGTCGGTAACACTGACACAAGTAGATTTTTTTTTATGTTGATGTCATGAGCACCATCTGATGAATGTGGATCAGGAATGGAAGAAGAGTTCTTTTGCTGGTGTGGTGAGCTTTGATAGTTAGCACTCATTTCTTTTGGGGGTGGAGGGGCAGATATTTCCCCCTCCCCCCCTTTTTTTTTTGGTTTTGTTTTGTTTTCTTCCTCTGATGTCATCTCTTCCCTAGTGCTTGTGGAATGGGCAACTGCTATTGTAATGACCACATCAGAGGGCAGGGGTCACTGGAGGACAATAGGAAAAGCTCAGCTTTTCCTCCTCTGGGTGCTGGGAGCTGTCAGCTAAGTTGCAGGAAAATTGCAGGCAAAAGGGGTTACCACAGTTATTTAAATAAGTTTTCCATGGTTGGTGTTTTAGCTCCTAATTAAGGCTTTCACAAAATCATTGCTGTGTGAACATTCCTAACTTTGTTCAATAACAAGGATTACAGATGGAATAACAATATCCCAATTACATACATAGAAGCAGGTATACCACTGGCTTTTATGTGCTGTAGCATTCTTGCCAGCTAGGCATGTCTAAAACCATAAATATAATGTTTTGAGACTAGGAGTGTTTTGGGGAGCGTTGAGTACATCTTTTCTAGGGCATAGTTTGGATGCTTGTAGAAGAATTTGAGTTGATGTCTGTCTCTGACTTTGGAAGTTCATCCACGTGGGAAAATTGACCTCAGGTCTAATAACTGGCTGCTTGGTGAGGTCACCTTCTCAGCACTGTACTTTAGTAGGCTTTTGTTCTTATTCCAAAGTTCCTCGAGACTTCTGTTTCCATCCCAAGTTATTTTCTCTTTGTATTATGTCAACGCTGGGGGACAAAACCAGGATTTGGGTGTTGGCATTCCAGGGAATGTCCAGGTACAAACTATCATAGAAAATAATGTTGAAAGAAGGGTCACCTAGTCTGTCATTTAGCCCCAAGGCTGTATGTAGCAAACTTAGGAGTACAGTCCTTGCCCTAAAAATCTCACAACTGTATGAGGGTCCAGCAGTGATTATAACAAGTCAAGAGAGTGGCAGACAGGGTACGTACAGGCTTACTCTGTGCACAATTAAGTGGGTTTGGATCCCATGAAAAGGAAACATGTCTGTAGTTATGAGAGCCCTCCCCACAGGGTCTTCACCTCAGTTTATATGTGTCAGCAAAACTGAGCCTTGAAGAGAATTGAAATGGGACAGAGTATTAGTGGTCAGTCTGAGAAGGCTCTTCCTCATCTGTACCAGGTTGCTGGGGAAGGCAGAAAAGAGGTAGCCCAAGGAGAACGCTATTCAGTATGCAAGAAATTTCAGCTTTCTGAGGAAATGAAGCACAGAGCCTGTTTTTCAAAAATCTCCACCAGATAGGAAAACAGAGTTTCACTGATTGGTAAAACCCCTCTGTTCCTCTCTGACTCTTATGTCTATAGTCTGGTTATCTTGGAGAGAGAAACTGTGTTCATCACCTAAAAGGTTAAATACAGGAGATAAGATACGGTTGATGGATCAGAGATAACTTTTCCAAATTATTTCGTACCAGTGTAATGTCCTGGAATAATGCACAGGAACCCTGTAAAGAATGGCATCATACAGATGCCAAGTAAAACAGAGACTGACCACAGTTTTAAATGGTCCTGTGACCCTTTCGGCATGAGTCATGGAACTGGCCTGGGACCTCGGCCAAACTCCAGTTCAGATAGTCTTGTGAGTGCTGAGGTAGGATGATAAATGCAGTGAAAATAATCTGGAGCGCTTTGAAGGGAAAGATGCTGCATAAGCAGTCCCTGCTAATGTTTGGTCTGTTGCCTGTACTCTTGGTCCTTGCACCTGTTTTGAAGTTGGTTCTCATTTTACTCTGATTGATGTCTTTGCAGCCTTTGTAATATACAACTTTCTCAGCCTCTGTTATGAGTACTTGGGAGGCGAGAGCTCCATCATGTCTGAGATCAGAGGGAAACCAATTGAGTGAGTATTTATTGTGCTTACAGCATGACGCTCTCCTCCTTCTGTGCCCATCTACCATGCCTCTGTCCCTGCCCCAAAAAACTGTGTCAGGTGGCAGATGTCTGCTGGGACTGGGCAGCATGGATGGTGATGATTTACCAGTACCCTGCTCTGAGACAGATCAGGCTGATCACATCCTCTTAGGCAAGCTGGACTGATTCACAGCTTTTCTGGACACCTGCCTACTCCTTTGTTTCTTTTCTTATTCCCTTCTCCTCCTTTAAATCTTTTCTGTTTTCAGTTGGTTGTGTGTGCTTCCTCTAGGATCTGTGTTTCTCCCCATGATACTTAGTAAAAAAAAAAAAAAAAAAGAAAAAGATTGGAGTGTGGGGTCAGGATGTTGTTTTAAACATGTCTCTGAAAGAGGGTATGGCTGTAACTGTAACTATGGTTGGAGAGAGCACCAGTCTTGCAACTTTGCTACAGAGAGGTAGACAGAGAGGGTAGGAATCTTGCACTCTAGCCCAAGTCTTGCTTCTGAACCCTGTCGCCTTGTGTTGGCTCTTTCAGGTCCAGCTGTGTATACGGGACTTGCTGCCTGTGGGGAAAGACCTATTCAATTGGATTCCTGAGGTTCTGCAAACAGGTATGGGCTGGAGGAACTGTGCCATCCTCCAGAATTGAATGAAGTGTGTGGGGGTGGCAATGGTGCCTTTTACTGCTGAACTTCTGAGATGAGCACTCCTTTGAGGGGGTTTGTAATAGCATTTTGAGAGGCCTGCAGACTGCTGAGAAGAGGGGGTGTTTCGGCATTGTTTTGTTTGTTTGTTTGGAATGATCTTAACATTTTCTACTCAACCCTGCTTCAGGAAGGCCCTAGCAAAAGACCCAACTGATCTCCTGGATCTGATGTTAGCCCTGGGAAGAAATTCTGATTTCTTCTTCCCTTTCTGGATTGCAGAGCTCCCAACTTTAAGAAATTGAATGGCTGTGTTGTGTTGCAGACACCCCACAGTTGTGTAACAGCCTCCTGGATTCCCAGTGCTGCTGTTGTGGTCTGGAGTTGAGGAGGGGGTGGAGGTTAAGTGTGACACAGTGCTTTGTAGGAGGAACCGAGTATTGCTCACCAAGTCTGTCTGTCTGTGGTGAATTGGGTATGTTGAGGGGGAGGGAATGGGGGAGATCTGAACCTTGATACAGCCCTTGTCTGCTCATCCCAGGTCGGTCACCTCTGGCTGCCATGAAACAGCAGGTGAGCGTCAAGGCTTTGCTCACTCGCTGAAATGAACACATGAGGTTTCTCTGGAGACAGCATGAAGCAGGTCTGGTTCTTTGAAAGGGCTCAGGTCATTGTAATTCCAGTTACTGGGTCTAGATATCTGCCCTGGCTTCTCTTCCACATCATGACCCATCTTCTGTGTTTTAGCAATATGCAGCAACATCAAAGGTACACTGCAGCCTCATAGTAATATCCAGTGTTAATCTCTGCAGCACAACTGGCCTTTTTCAAAGGACCACATCTTTTCTCTGTTGTGTTTGTCTCTGTCCCATATTCTGTCCTCATGGCTTTCTTGTTTTCTTCCCTGATACTTTTATTTTCTAACCTGCTCCCAGTATGCTGCTTTGTCTGTTTCTCTTGGCCTTCGTTTGTACACCCTTTGTTTGATCATTCTGGGTGGGGGGAGCAGTTCTGCTGCCTTCCACAAATCCTCAGCTCATTTGGTAACTCTGGCTTAGGTGGATATTTTGCTTTTCCTTTGCTGCTATCTGGCAGCAATTCTTCTAGTCAGGCCTGCCCTTTGCAAACTGCTAAGTCTGCTGTGGAGGCTGAGGGAGGTGTCTTGCAAAGGGATGTTTAAATACTTCCGTCCTTCTTGGCTTGAGATTAAATGCTGCCTTCGTGAGAAATCTTTGACACCAAGACTCACTTTCTGGTACTTTTAGACTTCCGGGATTGCTGAGTAAGACCTTTAAAGGCAAATTCCTGGGAAGAGGCTGGTGCGAAAGGGCAACAGAACACATCTCAATGCTGATCTGTGCGGTATCCACCATCGTGATGATCAGGAAGAGGAATGTGCTGGAAGGAGCACCTTGCCCATTTTATCCCCATTCTCAGCACTCCAGCACTCCTGTTACCTCCCACCATCACCTGCCTATTTTCTGCTCTTTCCATCCCCTTTCATCCTGAAAGAATCTGTGTGTTAAACCATTCCTTCTTTCCATCTTCACCCCCATGCCAAACTGTTCTCAGCTGGTGCCTGCTGTGGGTCAGTCAGTCCACCTGCATTGCCTGTGACCCTCCAGCAGTCGGGTGGTGTGCTGGTTGCTGCGGTGTAAAATCTGGACAGCTTATTTTCTTAAAGATGTCTTGATCAAGATTCTTTGCTGGGTCTGTGTCTGGTGACCATCACAGATGGGTCACACACCATCCATGTGCTTCCCTTATGCTGTAGCATCTTCTAGGGAAGCAACTAAAAATAGGACGTGGTGGCTGGATTGCAGGGAAATGGTTAAAACACCCCCAGATTGGAAGGAGGGGAAGCTCAAAGGACAGAGTTGTTTACCAATTAGCTTGACCTTTTCCAGTTCACATATTTACAATGACTCACTAACTGGCATGTGCTGGGGTTTTTAAGCTCCTTGAAGTCTTATGACCACTAACAAATTGCATCGTATCCAAAGCAATTATTTCTGTTTGGTTTTGCCTTCTTTCCATACACAGCCCTCGCCACATGTGCACAGGTCAGCACCTGTCCAGGCTCTTCCAGCCTCCTTCAGGGACACACGAGTGACATCTTTAGGGTCGTAACCCTCCACTCCCTTAGGACCTTGAAGTTCAACATCTCCCGAAAGATGAAGAATGGGGTGGCTTTGACAGGAGTCCTCCCAATAGGAGCAGTGATATATGCTGGCAGAATAGATAGAGCTGATCCCAAGTGCCACAGAGCCTTTCGGGAGGTTCAGTAAAGGTCGTGTGGGTGACAACAGAATAGCTCTTAACTTTGGTCTCGCAACACGCATTGTTGTGTATACAAAATGCCTTAATATGGTGGCAGTTGTCAAAGTTCCTCCTCAGAGAGCTGGGTTCCCCTCCTATCGAGGCGACCTTCTTGCCTAGCTTTATGGCAACTGTGGATTGGAGTTTGCTTCCCTTCCCCAGTATTGCTTTGTTAAACTTGCCGTGTCTGTACCATAGCACAGTGTGGGATTTTTTGTTTTGCATGCTGTTACCACGCATAAATGTGCTGCAGCACAACCTATGAAAAACAGCTCTGGAAGAGAGCAGCTTAGCAGCTTCTAGGAGCAACATACAGAGAGGTTTTTCTTCCCATTCTGGATGAGTCGATAGCACACGTACTTCTTCTGGATCTCCTTTATCTCCTTTTGGGTGCTGCAGTCCTCAAGCACAATCAGTTAACAAGTGGCAGGGTCAGGCTCCTTGTTGGCGCTGGATTGTGTTTCCTTGCTGAGTTGTCACAGTAGACACTCCGTCGTGGTGCTGGTTTGGGAACTTGGCCTCTTGCACCTCCTGCCTTCTCATTCCTCCTCTCTCATTCCTGTAGGCTACCCTGCAGTTCTGTGTGGTGAAGCCCCTCATGGCGATCAGCACAGTCATCCTTCAGGCCTTTGGCAAGTACCAGGATGGTGACTTTGAGTAAGTTTGTTTGTCTAGCATGCGAGCCTTGGCTGCCCCTTCTCTGCCCAGCTGTGCTTATTTTCAGTGTGTGTGCTGGGCCATGGGCAAAGGCAGGGGGACAACAGGGGCTGAATATGCACGTGAGAAAAGAGGGCAGGGGTAAGCCTGTTGGTTTCAGGTTTTTTCTACCTCAGTTTGGGGGAGGGAATGGGACAGGGAGGCAGGAAGGAAACAGAGTCTTAGGACTTCCCAGTGATAGCAGCAAGGGGAAAAGATCATGCTGCAATTTCAAGCATTCATATATCTTCTCTTTTCAGTGTAACCAGTGGCTACCTCTATGTGACGATCATCTACAACATCTCTGTCAGCCTGGCACTGTATGCCCTCTTCCTTTTCTACTTTGCCACACGTGAGCTGCTCAGTCCCTATAGCCCAGTCCTCAAGTTCTTCATGGTGAAGTCTGTCATCTTCCTGTCCTTCTGGCAAGGTGAGCTGCTTTTCCTGTCCCTTGGTAGGCACAAAGGGCTCTCTGCAGGGACTCAGACACTAGAGTTGATAGAGTAGATGCTGATTAATAGCCAGAATGTCTTTCTGTATTATTATTATATTTGTTTTATAGTCTTCCATTGCTTTTCTCTGGGAAACCTGTTTTTCTCATTTTCATCTTTGTTTCTATGCTCCTGAATCCTCACTATCCCTGTGCATATGCACATGCATATCTGCCTGGCAAAATGAGCTGTTTGGATGAAGAGTCCTTTGCATTCCTGGAACAATCACAAAGCACAAGCTGCCAACATTTTTATCTGCATGCTGCCATTTTAATGATTGAAGTGGCACATCTAAAAATTTTCAGTACTTTTTTTTTAGTGCTCTATAAATAAAATTTTAGTGGTATGTCTGTGATTCATGTGAAGCAGCAAGCTGGCTGAATGCAGTCTGTGCTGCCACAGAACCACCACCGAGCGGAAGGACATTCAGAATACATACCTGTGATGCAGAGGCACATTCAGAAAGCTGAAATTCTACCTAAGCTTAGTGCTTCTTACTAATTGGCTCCAAGCATTTCCCTATTCGATGCCCTACTTAAGTTTACCAAGTTGCACTTCAAAGATTAATTGAGTAGGAACTTAGGTGGAATTTAGGCTGTTGGAGTATGGCCCATCCTCCCTGTCTACAGACAAACTAATAAGCTGTCTATTTTATCATCTTGAGCCATCTGGTCACACACTCTGTGCTGTCTCTGGAATTCTTCAGCCTTCACCTGACTCTGGACAGGGAGAAATATCTGTCTTGCAATGGTGTGTCAAAACCACTTTGTGCTTAAATGAAAAGCTCTGTTACCTCAATTTTTGCTCTAGTTAGTGGAAATGCTGAGATGACATAAGTACTCACAGAAATACCTGACTGCTGCTTACCCTTTTGGACTTGATTAAGTCCTGCAACAGCTAGTTCCACAGATTATGCGTCAGCTGAGAAGAGAAGAGGGTCAGTGTTTGAACATTCTTTGCTTAAACATATTTGCCTCATTTATTCCTCCTTTCTCTGTTGTACAGGTGAGCATAGGTGGGAGTGTCCACCCCTAGTTTGTAGCTCCTGCATTAAATGGGTTTGCATCTAGGACATGCAGCACAGACAGCTATTTCCATTCCTTACAGTCAGTATCCGATCATGTTTTCTGCACATTTACATGAGCTTGTTGCTTTGTTTAGGGATGCTGTTGGCCATCTTGGAAAAGTGTGGTGCCATCCCCAAAATCCACTCTGCCAACGTGTCTGTGGGTGAAGGCACTGTAGCTGCTGGATATCAGGACTTCATCATTTGCGTGGAGATGTTCTTTGCAGCCACCGCCCTACGCCATGCCTTCACATACAAGGTGTATGTGGACAAGAGACTTGATGCCCAAGGTAGGAAATATGCCAGTGCAAATGGCATGTCTATTTGGTAGCGAGACTGGGTGGAGACTGGTCCCTCTAGCAACCAACACACTGATATGACTCCCAACCTGAGTGCTTGGAAAAACATCACATCCCCTCCTCCGTGGTGTCTGAACAGATTAATTGTGCAACAGCTCTGCAGGGCAGAAACCTTGCCTAAATTGCATTGTTCCCTTTTCAGTTCCCCAGTATGCCACCCACGAGAGCTTGTTGCAGACCTGAGGGCTGCAAGAAGTTGCATCCTTTTGGTAGAGTGGGTTTGTCCTTCTTCCTGTCTCCCCAAAGGGGAACTCTGTTGCTCCAGATTGTGCAACAGACTGAAGGCAGGAGGGACAGGGCCTGAAACAGGCTCTGTTTTGAATCTGGCTCAGGAAGACAAGGCTGTGCTTTGGCAATATGTTTGGCTTGAAGGAGGAGGATCTTCCTGTAATGACTTTGTGAGGGCTGGGCTGCTAGAAATCTTATTCCGGGGAAGAGGGAGGTGGATGTTATCCCTGGAAAAAAGGGGTTCTTGTGCACAGTCTATGCAAGTACATTCAGTGTTACCCAAATAAAGGGGTTCCTTCCTGCTGGGGGGAGTCTGTGCTGAGGTGTGGGAAGACAGCAGCCCTTGGGTAGTGTTCATGTAGATGATCCCTCCATCCCAGTGAGCCGCAGAGGTTCTGGAAGGACAGTGGCCACAGCTGGGGGAGATGAGATCTGTGGATGATGAAAGGGTAAACTGCTGGCCAGTGCAGTGGGGGATGTTTCGGTGGTGGGTCTTGTTCAGTTCTTGTCATTTCCTCTCTCCCCCCCCCCCCCCTTCCTCTGTCTCTCTCTCTCCTCTCCTTTTTATCTCTCCCTTGCTTTGGCCACTGGTCCCTGATGCAGCTGTTCCATCATATGGGCCATACGGTAGGTACAGCATGCTCTTTATGTTTGTCTCTGTTGGTTTTTAATTGGGATGCTGTTCTGTCCTGATACCCAGCCTGCCTACTGCCTGCTCTATTCCTTGTTCCCTCATCCTTGTAGGTCTATAACTCGACTGCCTCACACAGCTGCTTTAGGTTTGTCTGGATCATAAGTTGTAAAACAGCCCTGTGGGCAGTGGCATAACATCTAGCTTTAGAGCATTTCCATCGGAACTGTGCAAATCTCTCTCCAAAGAGTTGCACAGGCTCTCAAAGGAGCCGGTTTGCGCTCTCACCCCAGCCTCCCTTCACTTTCATAATTGCCACAGATGATCAGCATGCTTTGGTCATTTGGGGAGCTCATCCCCAGGACTGAGCAGAGCCAGAAGCTCCATGCTGGAAACAGGACCTAAAAACCATGAGAAATGGCAGCTCCTAGAAGGACGCATAGCCTTTCTCTGTGCTCAGCACTTGGGTGGGACAATCTCTAACTGTTGCTTCCTTCACGGTATCACTGTGACACCCTCCACCCGTGGGGTGGTTCTGCCTCTAGTACTGCCTGCTCCCCTCCTTTCCCTCCTTTGCACTGCTTTCCACTTTTATGATCTCTTTCCTGTGGGCACTTTGATACTGCCTATCAGTCTAATTTCCAGTGAGTGGGAATGGCAAGTGCCATTTCTCCTATATTTTTAGAATTTCCTTAGTTTTTGTCTTCTGAAACCCTTTACAGGAGCTCCTCCCTACCTGACTGTCTTCGTTGCACACCCAAGCCAGCACAGGTAGTGTGTAGTGGAGGTTGTCGCTGTGGGTATGTCCGATTCTCATGGCATGTCCCCCATTTGGTGCTGAGGTGGATTCACTTGGCTAGCAGTGGCTGGATTTAGGAGCACTACTGGTAAATTTGACACTATTTGTGTGGCATTTCCTCAGCAGCTGCTTAAGGAAGTCTGTAAAGTAACTTCTGCGGGATCTAGGAGTGCATGTTCCCTGTTCTCCTTACCTTCGTGTTAAGGGGTGTGGGGGAAGGCAGCAGTATTCTTCACTTGTCCCTCCCTGTCTTACCCTAACAGGTCGCTGTGCTCCCATGAAGAGCATCTCCAGCAGCCTCAAGGAGACCATGAACCCCCATGACATTGTCCAAGATGCGATCCACAACTTCTCCCCAGCGTACCAGCAGTACACCCAGCAGTCAACGCTGGAGCATGGTCCACCCTGGCGCAACGGCAGTCACGTTATCTCGCGCTCCCACAGCTGCTCGGGTGGCCGTGACAACGAGAAGACCCTCTTGCTGAGCTCTGATGATGAATTCTAGGAGGGGAAACTGCCAGCACAGGCTGTCATTTTCCTTCGTTTGTTGTTTTTTATTTTTTTTAATTTATTGAAGCAGAAACATGCAAGTCATATCACTTCCTAGAGAGTGCAGATTGCAGAAGTGGGCACTTCCCATTAGCTTTTGTGGGTACGGACATGATGAGCAGTGTGGAGGTGGGGGAATGGCCAGGATTCCATTCTCGAGCCCATTCCTTACAGCAGCAGTCGACTGGAATTAATTGAAGCAAAGCTCCAGGGTTTGGGGCTCTGGCCTCCCACACCTGCCCAGCTTGGTGTGGAGCGTGACTGGTCAGGGCCTGGAGTTGTGGCCAAAAATGTTGTTTTTTGTCTTTTCTTTTTTTCCAGCCGGACAACGTGACTGCTTTGTATTCCTCTTCCTGAACGTTTGATGTAGGCAGTTTTCTCCCCCAGCTCCCTGGTACTAACATCTCTGTGATCCTTGGGAAATGGGATTAGGATGCAGTGATAAGCGTTCCTGAGGACCAGACCAGAGACTGGTCTCTCTATAGCCATTGCTTTGAATGCTTAGTAAGGAGCATCTGCCCCCACCCTCCTAAGCACCTGGTTGTGCAGTCTTGTATTTGAGTGAATGAGGGGGAAAAGGACAGGACTTTCTTCCTGTTCCTCCACTCCCTGCATCCCCCCTGCTCCCCATCAAAGCTGATGCTTGCGGAAGCTCAGCAGGGATGGAATTACTGTCTCACAAGGGCAGGGTTTTCTAATCACCAGGTGTCCAAGTTTCACATCTCCCCTGCGTTCCTGTGGCAAGAAGCCTCCCTGGAGTGTCTGCCTTGTGCTAACAAGACCGAGGACTGGCCGTGATAGGTGGTGGAAGTCTGTAGAGCTCTGGCCCTTTCATCCCTTTTTGGGAAAGGAAGATATGTAAACACTAAAACGTTTTTTCTTCTTGTTTCCTGTCACCCACTGACATAGCTGCCCCTCTTAAAGGTGTGGATTGCACGAGGTAGCTGCCAGAACAGGTCCTGGTCTCTCGCAGGTAGCTCTCCTCATGCTTGTCATCACTGACTTCCTCTGCAAGCTGCACAAGTTTTGCCCTTAGGCTGGAGTATTCAGGAAGGCATGTTGCACAGTCCTTTGCTTTTTATGTCCGTAGCTGTTCTGGGCCAAACTGGAGCAGAGTTGAAACTTGACATGACCTGGCTGGTTAAAATTGTCCCTCTTAGTTTCCCAGGCAGCAGTTGCTGCTGCTGCACATTTCACAGGCTGTGCAGCAACTGCAGTGCTATCAAGGGAGCAGCATCCATGGGAGTGGGAAAAGAAGCTTCCCCATGCTTTTGTTGGGTTTTGGATTGCCCCCTAGGTATTTAGTGGAACCAAAATAAAAATGATCCCTCTGTAGATCTATCCAGGGACCAGGAAAAGCTTCTTGCTTGCTTAAAACAGTCTAGGGGAGGAGCGGGGAGCACACTCAAGTGCCATGGATCAGATGCCCCTACCCCCAAGCAGGAAGCAAAATGGAGAGGTTGGAGCAAGCTGCTCTGTTGTTCTTGGCTGTAGTTTCTCTGTTCCTCTCCCGCTTGATGCCTACCCTGCCATTGGCAGACCTGAGTGTTTCCAGATTGCCCTCCTTGCTCTGCTAGGAGAACTGGGGTCTGGTTTACTGCCTGGAGTTTACCTTTCCTTGTGTATCCTAATCTACGTGCTTGCTCATTCACTTTCTCGGAAGCGACTGGGAGCGAAGAGCACCTCATTTCCTCAGCACCCCTGCCAGAAGCCTGTGGTCACGAGCCGGAGGAAAAGGGCTTGAAGAGAGGCAGGTTTGCTCTGTGCTGTGAGGATAAGATAGGGGAAGGCTTAAGGACAGCGTCTCCTTCTGTACTCGCGTGTCTGGGTGGACGGTGAAGGAGGTGGGAGCAACAGTGCTGACTCTTGAGGGAGCTGGAGGGTCAGCAGATCCAGCAGTTTCTCTGCTGCTGGATTTCCCCATTTGCACACATCCTGTGATGCCATGCAGTTAGCTACTGCTTTTCCTAAATCTGTCGCTGCTTAAATGAACATGCAAACGCTATTTGCCAGGCTTTGTGTGGGCTTGGTGTAAAACTCCTTTTCCTCATGCCATAAGCCACCTGGAAAGCAGGGATGAAGACCGAATGGGCTTTCCTTCCATCTTCCATGGCTTTGATGAATAGTCCTTTAGTGTGAGGTATTTGTGTTAAACTTCCCCTCTCTCTTAGGAAAGTGGGGCATGGGATGTGGTCCCTTCTTCCCCTTTCCTTGCGTTTGCAGGCCTTGATGATGTCCTGGTGTCACTTAATTGGTAATCTTCGTTGCGTTGGGTGGCCGAGACCTGAAATCTCTGGGATTGCCCTGTTGAGCTTGAAGGTGATCTAGGCTTGGGGAAGCGTTTTCTTAAAATTATTTTGAAATGTATGCTGCATATATATGCTGTGCAGAGGATCTGGATATTCTCAAAGCTTTCTGTATGTAGTGGTTTCAAGTATAACCCTTTTGCACTAGCTGCCTTTGGAGAAGCCTGGTGAAGAACTAGTGCCCGAACAACAGCCAGCTGCCATGCATTATAATTTTATATACGTATATATTTTTTAACACCACACAAAATCATCTCTGAGCTTCCTGCTGTCCCTCACGACAGGCAAGTGCCAGAGCAAGGACTGGCTCTGAAGCCGCTCTGGCTTGGAGAAACAAATATCTTACAAGACCCAGAGCTTGAGACCAAGGAGGCCAAGGCATCTGTGGTCTTGCAGGTCTGCTTGTGGTAGCCCAGGGCCCCAACAAATGTGTTGGTTCCAGGAGTAGGCCCTTGGAGCTGCTCTTCCTCACCTGCTTCCCCTCTCCTTCCTTCCTTCCTTTTTGTTTACCATGTAACATACCCATGGGATTTGTTTATTATTTTTCCATATAGAGTAGTTCTTTGTATATAAATGACTGAAAAAAAAAAATGTATGATAAATAAGACAGAGTCACCTAGTTTTGTACCTATCGTGTTTAACTGATGTGAGCTCAGCGACAAGCCGCTCTCTCTATTTTGGTCTTTGTGACGTTATACTCTGCAGAAATGAGCAAATATGATGACAAATAAAAATATAGAGATAATATAGATTGTACTTAACCTGCCTCTGTGTGGTGCTGTCTGGGTGGCTTCTCTGAACTGATGTTGAGTTTTTGGTCATTGCAGGGGCTGAGGCTTAGTGGGTCAGTATGTCTTGTCCTCCTAGTCCTCTTCTCAGGAGGAAAGCTTCATGCCGTCTGTGTACGCGGGAGCTGCCAGAGAAGCAGCACTACAGCAACCTGGGGCTGAGACATCACTGATGGCCCAAGGCAGGAGCAAAACCCATTTGTCAAAAACCTGGAGTAGAGATAAGTCCGGATCTTGGGTGCTCAGTGTAAAACACCTGTGGGAGAAAGGGGGCTGCTTTCTCTGACACGGGCCCCAGCAAACAGCAGCTCTGGGCTTTTCTTCCGTGAGCAGTGGTGAGGCTGGGGCAGTTTGCAGAGGCGGAAGGAATGGGAACGTAAAACCCAGAAGCACCATGCGAGTGCTGCAAGCTGCCGGGAGGCTGGGACCTGGCTCGCCTGGGCGTCAGGGGAACATGCTCATCGCTTCCACCTTGGCTCCAAGGAAGGGTGGCTTTTCTCCATGGAGAAGGAGGTCAGGCTTCACCTCCGGGTAAGGCGCCTGCCGCGCTTCCTTCCCCTTCTCCTGCCACCCACGGATGCGAGCTGCCTGCTGTCCTCCTCACTGTTCCTGAGTCAGGCGGTTGAGGTCACACAGCAGGGAAGTTTTTGGGTAGAGCTGCCCTGATTGCACCTGCCTCTCCTCCTGCACCAGGTCTGAGGGCAGCCTGGCAGGAATTTTTCTAGTGAAAAGCATTATCTTTGCGGAATCATTTTTTCCTAGGACAGCTGAGCTGCTGCTGAAAGCAAGTGCCTTGGGGGGTGATATTCATCCTTAAGCTTGCTTACTGAGCCCTTTTCTTCCAGAGACTATAAATCTGTGTGTGTTCTAAAGGCTTGTGAGCTGTCCCCCATCCCATCATTTTTGGGCATGTTCTTTAACGTGTCCTGTGGCAAAGCTAGAGGGAGCTAGAAAACCTGGTCTCACCAAGACACAGCTCTGTCCTGAAGTTCAAGAATGACCAAACACGCTCTCGCTGTGGAAAAAAAAGAACTTGTTTTATTTGTAAAGTCTACAAAATACAGAGGAGTCAGGTAGGACACATACTGTAAGTCAGAAAATAAATAAGTATTTTTTTGCTCTATATAAGTATAAGATAAAATGTGATTTGCATATATAAAATATAAAGTACGGCTCTGTACCAACATCCTGGCTGTGCCGAGAGGCGGAATGGCAAAGAGGACGTGAAAATAACTTACGTTCGTGCAATAAATAAACCCAAGAGGAGTTGGGGTGGGGGGGATGCTAACCACAGTGCCTCCTCCACAATCGGTGGGCACCTCTCTCTGGGGAGGGATGATGGAGGCTGCAGCCAAGGGCAGCTAGCATGGCAATACCCAGGCAGGGGCAGAAAGGGAGAGGGGGGTGTGTGTGGGGGATCATCTATGGCAGCAGATGCCAAGGGTCTGCCTCCTGTTACCTCCCCTGGGCTGCCTGTATTTAGCAAACCCAACTCTTCTCCAGCATTTCAGCCTGCTGAAGAGCCGGTTGTCCCACACAGGTGTCCAAGCTGGCAGAAAACCAAAGGGAGGAGCCTACCTGCCTGCCAGACAGCTCCCAGGAGCAGGGATGCTCTCCACCCCTGCTTCCCACCTGCACCTCCGCCCCCGCAGCTCTGGCTCTCAGGGGCCAGGAGCACCTTTCTGTGGGTTTTGTAGGTGGCGGGGTGCCGGGGAGCACTTGGTGGGGCTGTAAGAGCCGGTCTGTGCTGAGCAAAACAGTGTTTATCTCTGCTCCAGCTGCCTCCGCTTCCTTCCTGCTGCTGCGTTTCAGAGACACCCGGCCGGCCAGGCTGAGCATCCCGTCCCGTAGGCAGGAAGAGGCATGAAGGATGTGCGTGATGGAGACAGGTAAAACGGCACCACTGCTTCTCCCCTTTGTGGATAACAGCCTGGGCTGACCTGCTTCCCTGCCTGAGGGACCCTCCTCCATCACCGTCACCTCTGGCCTCCCCCAGCACCGCAGGCTGCCACGGCACTTTCCCCTTCCATTCACCCTTACCAGGCACCAACCTACAGCCACTTTCTCTTCCCCCTCTGACCTGCCACCTGCCCTCGCCATCTCCATCCCTGGAGTCTCCAGCCATGCTGCAACCTCCCACCCTGCTTCAGCCGTGGAGCAAGTTGTGGGGCCAACGCTGACGCCCCTCTCCATCTTATCCCTTCTGCCCCTCACTGCAAAACCACTCTTCCCTCCTTTCCCTCCCTGGCATGTGCTTCTGGGAGTGCCTGGCCCACACTCAGCTCTCCCATGCCCTCCCCCAAAAAAAGAGGCACCTGGTGTTTTCCTGCCAGCTCGGAGCCCTGGGATGCTTCCCCCTCTCCTGCCTGCACCCCCCAGGGCGAGGGGTGCCCAGCCAGGGGGGCTGCAGCAGGGGACAGGGCTGGGTTGGAGGGGAGGGGGCTGCGGGGCTTCAGGGGCCACCGGTGGGGTCCTGTCCTCTGCCCCAGTACCCATGCTGCAGCAGCCCTCCCTACGTGGGGGAGCTGGAGGTCAATGGATGGGAGAAGGAGGATTTCGGGCACGGGTCCCAGCAGGGAGGAGGTCAGGGAGGGTATGGGAGGTAATTCGTGGGGGAAGGCACCCCGGAGGGGCCGTGCCCGGCCGGGGGATGGAGGCCAGCACTAGGAGTAGGCGGCCTGGTTGGTGCCGGACTTGACAATGGTGATGACGCTGGCGGTGGCCACCTTGGCGGGGGGCCCATGGGCAGCCACGGTGCGGGCGAAGCCCTGCAGGGCCTCGTACTTGCCACGGAGGGTGTCGAGCTCCAGGCGCATGGCGGCGTTCTCCCGGGCCAACTTATCCACCTCCCACTCCAGCTCCATCTTCTGCTTCTGCAGCTCTTCTTTCTGGCAGACGCGCTTCACCCGGCAGCTGGCAGCGTAACCCCGATTCTTCAGCGTCCGCCGGCGCTGCTTCAGCCTCGCCACCTCCTCTTTGGAGAGGCCCCGCAGGTGGTGGTTGAGCTCCCGCACCGACAGCCCCATCAGCTCCACGTCTGACAGCAGTGGTGTGTTCTCTCCCAGCTCCTGCTTCACCTGCTGGAGAGAGGGGTGGTCGCCTGAGACCCCCGAAACCAGACCCCCGCCCTCCTCATGCCCCCCAGTCCCACCAGTGCTCACCTTCAGGGCCTTGCTGGAGAGCCCGTCCGCAGCCATCCTTGCCTCACGTTGGCCCTGCCAAGCAGCCAGGAGAAAAGCCGGTTAGTGCCAGCCCGTGCCCCTCGCCCCCAGTACCTGCTGGCCCCCTGCCCGGCACCCATGTCCTCCCCCCCCCCCCCATGCCAGCCATCTGACTTATCCCTACTCCTTTAAAAAAAGCAGGTAGGAATAATAATGATAATAGTAATAATGACTGCAAAAAATAATAATAACGGGGGAAAGCTGGACTTCCCATCCCTCCATCCCACCCCGAGGTGGTCAGGATGCTGCTCTGCCCAGGGGACCCAAAACCCCCCCGGGAGGCCAAGGCTTCCCTCCAGGGAGGAAACCCAGGCGAGATCCGCCCGAGGCTAAAAAGAAAGTAAAAGCAGCAGCTCCACGGCGGGGGGGGGGGGGGGAAATGGTGACCGAGCCACCCAGCCGGGACACGCGTGGAGGTGCCGCCCCACCGCCCCCGTTGCCCGGCGGGTGGAGGCACCGCGGCTCCCGGTGCAAGGGGTCGGGGTGTCCGCAGGTTTCGGGGGGGCAAAGGGTCGCGACAGCGGCCACGCAGCGTGGGTGGGCGAGAAGTGACCTCCCCGTGATTCAGCGGCCCGGGGATGGGGGGGGGGGCGGGGGGGGAAGTCAGGGAAGCGGCTCCTGTCTCCTCGCCGGTAGCCGGTCCCTTCCCGTCCCTGGGTTGGGGCCGGAGCCCCGGGGACCCCCCCCGGAGGGACGAGGGGGACCGGGAGCGCCCCGCGGGGAGGTGAAGGGTTGGAAGGGGACGGCGGGGAAGGTGGAGTCGGGGCGGCTGGAAGCTGATGCAATCCGGGCCGGGGAGCCACCGCCGTTCCCCCGGCTCACGGTTCCCTCCGGGGCGGTGGCCGGCACTCGAGAGGGAAGGACGGACGGCCCCGAGAGCGGACACCCCCCACCCGGTCCCGGTCCCGGTGCTCGGTGGCGACAGAGCGGCCTCCACGCCGGTACCGGACCCCACCGCCCACCCCGGCGGGCTCTCTCTCCCCCGACCCCCGGCCTCTCCCCGGCCCGGCCGGCGCTTACCGGGCGGCTGCGCTGGTCCCCGCGGGGCCGCTGCCGGCTCGGGCCGTCGGGCGGCACCTCCAACCCCGCTCCCCGCGATTACTCACCCGCGGATTCTTTTCATTCATAAAAACAGAGTCATGCGGTGACGTCACCTTCGCCCCGCCCCCTCGGCGCCACAACCGCGCGGGGCGGGCCCTGTTCTTAAAGCGGCCGCGGTGAGTCCCTTCCACCGCCCCCGTCCCCGCCTCGCACGCTGCCAGCGTCTTAAACGCACCGGCCTGTGAATGCAGCAACGCTCTAGAACTTCTGGTTTTTCTCCCTAAATTTCGGGGTGACGCACGCCCAGGGAATGGCCAGACCCAGGATCAGACCTCCCCAGTGGAATAAGCCTCTGCCGCTTTAAGAAGAGCGGCCCCGCCCCGCCCCTCACAAAGATGGCGGCCCCCTCGCCTTTCCTCCCTCCTCCGGGATGGCGGCGGGCGTGACGCAGCGGCGCTCGCCGCGCTCCTCCCGCCCCAATCGCCCCTCCCCGGGTACGACGCCTCTGATTGGTCCGTCTCGGGATTGGGAGGGGGAGGAGAACGGCGCGCTGATTGGCGAGCGGCCGGCAAACAGCGCGGTGATTGGCGGGCGGCCGGCGAACAGCGCGGTGATTGGCGGCCGGCAGGCGAAGCGGGTTGAGGTGAAATCCCGCGCGGAGGATGCTGGGGTCCCGTCGTGCTTTGCGGCCGCCGCCGCACCGGGCCCGGCCCCGGTCCGCCCTCAGCCCCGGTCTCCGCTCTGCCTCCCCCGGCTAACGGGTTCTTCCTTCTCCTCCTCCTCCTCCCGGCCCGGTCAGGCGGCAGGCAGGCCGGGGATCTGCCGTAGAAGGGAGGTGTTACCCGCCGAGGCGGAGGAGTTAAAGGGCCCCTGAGAAGAGAGGTCAAATGTCGCCGTGAGGCGCTGAGGAGAACCGGGTGTTCGTCGTAGAGCCAGGAAAGAACCTGCCGGTGCCGGTGCTGAGCTTTCCTGCCGGGTGGTGTGTCAACCTGGTGGCTCTCGGTTCTCCTTTACCGGCGCTGGGTCGCTCGGTTCAGGGAAGGGCTGGGCTGGTGACCGGGTTTCCCTCAGGACGTGGGGGAGAAGCCGCCTGAGGCTCCAGAAAGATGCAGTTCTTTGGTCGGCTGGTGAATACTATAAACAGCGTCACCCAAATATTCACAAACCCTTACCGGGTGAAGGAGGTGCCAGCTGCGGAGTATGCTGCTCACGCCTGCCTGAGGGAGGAAGGCAGGGTGGCCCTGTATAAGAACAACTTAGCTCGCTCGTGGGATTGCCTGCTGGTGAATCCCCAGAACCCACAGGTCGCTTTCCGGTAAGTGACAGACCTTTAGCAATCGGTACTCTTAAGCGTGAAACTAAAGACCTGAAATCTCCGGTCTCGGGACCGCAGCGCTTCGCAGCTGTGGGCGTGGGGTGACGTGTTTGATTGGGAGTGGGAGGCCCTTGCGTGGGCTGGTGGAGAAGTCATCAAAACAGCTTGTGAGAACAGGGCAGGGCTGAGTCCAAACGCTGCGAAAACAGACAACCGTGAAATAGGTACTTTGGTCAGAACATCCAGAGGTACATGTGCTTCCACTCGTACCTGTTGGTGCTTTAGCATCTGAGCATGGGATACTTCAGCCCAAAGGTTAATGTTCCTCAGGACGAGGAGGTGCTCTTCGCTAACAATGTAGGCTTCAATTGTTTTCATCAATTAATATGTGTAATATGATTGAAATAACCAGGGAGCTGCTAAAGTCCTGTGTGCAGCCACCATCAGTTAATATTTAAAATAGGGAAACAATAACTAGACATGATTTAGGGTTTAGGAGCTAACTACTAGACAATGGGACTCTGTGTTTATGTCAGAAAAGGTAATGGATTGTGGTCTGGTCAATAAACCTTGAAGAACCGCTTGGAACTGTCAAGGTTAGGGAAGAAGTAGGTAAAAAGGTAATTCCTACAGGGGGAGATCGCGACCACTGACTCATTGACCACCTACTGAAGTGATACCACCTACTCAAAAGAAGACAATGAAGGAAGAAGACAGGGTCTGTGCACTAATGTACATGAGGGGTGAAGAAGAAAGAACCAATCATTAAGAAAAATAGTAATGAATATCTATTAGTTAAGTATATAAATATAAGAATTTTTGAGACAAGTGGGTACTATCTTGAGACAGGCACCCGTTCATGCACATCAATGAAATCAATTTGAAAATACCTTGACTCTGTGTGTTATTGGTTTGCACACCAGGTAAATGAACCCCGTTTGTGGGACAACACCTTCTTCCCTTGGAAGAAGTGTGACACCAGGTGAGGAGGAATAGGAAAGTCCCCAGCACTAATGTTTGGAGAAGAGCAGTTTCTCTCAGATATGCGGGATGGAGGTTGTTTCTCTGAGCAGGACCAACGCTGCGTTTGCCTTTCCTTCAGGCTCTTCCAGCTCGACAATGAAGCAGATGCCCTGGTGCATTTTGAGCAGTATGCTGGGCAGCTGCGCCCTTTCTACGAGAGCACACGCCAGCCCTTGTTGCTGGAGGATCTCCAGCAACTCAGTGACTGCTTCCGCAACCACCCCAGCTGGTCCTCGGCACACGTCGCAGTGGAGATCGGCCATCGTGAGAGCTTCCGGCACAACCACGTTCTAAGGCAAGGGACGGGAGGGCTCTCCAGTGGGCCTGGTGCTGGGAACGAGCTCGGGAGGGCAGGCTAGGCCAGATTTGGGTATCCCAGCTTGATGTACCAAAGCAACGGGGGTGGCTTCCTGGGGGAGCTTAACACCTGTGGTGACTGCAGAGGTCGTGTTTAAAAGTGCCGGCCTTGGTCTGTCTTGCCTGAATGACAGATGTGGTAGGAAAGGGGGTCCGATGGTCGCTGTGTAACCTTAGTGGCAGGCTTTCAACCTGCTGCTGTGGATGTTAAAGCCCAGAGCTCTGGTGTTTGAGCTAAAGGATTGAAGTGTTTTGCTAGAGGCACTAGTTAGCTTCTTACAGCCCTGGTGGAGCTGCTTGTTGGAGGGGGTTGTGGCTGACTTTGGAAACCATGGGAGAGGAGGTACAGTAGGACTGTCTTTCTGGAAATGTTTTTTTGCCACAAGCCCTCGTTCCCCTTCCATGGGTAAGTTTATTGAGAATAGGGGAGACTAGTGAGGAGTTAGGGGACTGAGGGACTAATGGCAGTACCTCCGACAGATCTCCTGCCTTTCTTTGGGCAGGGGGAGCTGCTCCCATATGGGGGGCAGAGGAAGGAGCAGCGTGTCAGGGAAAGGGTCCATAGCAGGGCTGCTTGGTGGCCCTTCCCTGTGCTCCTTCCCTGGCCAGAGGATGGGCTTTCCTGAACCTCGTGGTTCGCACCAGCTGGGCCTGTCACAGACATGGAGGGTACCTTCATATCAGCTCCCAGAGCAGCTGCATGTCCTTGTCTTCGCAGCCCTTCCTTGGCCTCACGTTGACTCCTCTTTTGCAGCTGCGTGAACAGCACGGACAGCGAGGATGGCTGCACCCCGCTGCACCTGGCGTGCCGCAAGGGAGACATGGAGTGTCTGCTGGAGCTGCTGGACTGCCACGCGCGGGTGGACATTACAGACAGGAATGGGGAGACCGTTTTCCACTATGCTGTGCGAGGGAACAGCCCCCAGATCATCGAGGTGGGAGCGATTTCAAAGCTGGGGGGGAAGTGGGACTAGAGTGGGTCCTCTCTGTGCTGTGAGGAGGGAGACAGAAAAATAGCTGCAGACAGGGGAGGAGAAAGTCAGTTCCCTCTGCTGCAGCATCGAGTTAATGCTTGAGGCTGATTTCAGCCTCTTTCTTACCTTTACTGGTGCTGTTTCCCATAAGCGGGCTCCAGATTTAACCCTGTGGTGGAAGATATTAAGCGAGTTTCCTCAGAAAGTGTCCTTCGTTGCTGTTTGCATCAGACCTTCATCCTGCCTTTCCTCACACCCTTGGTTGTCCCTTCTCCGTCTCCTCCGAGCAGGGTATTTGGTTCTGGGCAGAATTATCCGGTGGGGGAGTGCGTGTTTAGGCTGCTGTGGGGGAGCGTGTGCAGCCCGCAGACTGACAGTTCAGAGCCGCTCTGGACTTTCCAGAGCTGCAGAACCTGTTGTTTGAACTGAGCAGCCTTGCACAGGGGACAGCGATCAGAGCCTTGAGGCAGAGACAGTCTGAAGCCAGAGGCGTTCTCAATTGCTGAGAAGTGCTGGGCAGAGTGACAGGGTTTGTAAGGGTGTGGGTGGCCTTCCACTTTGGTTCCTGAGGTCTGTCAGCTCCTCAGCACCCAGTGTGAGTGCGAGACTGTCTCTCCCCTACAGCTGCACCCCCCACGTTTGCCCAATACATGTTGTGACAGCCCTCCCTCTGCCTGCCAGACTGTGCTGGGGTTTCCTAATGCATGGTGGGGGAGGACTGACGATCGGGGCTTGCCATACTGTGGAGCAGGGCAGTTAGGACCTTTGTATTAGAAAAATGTCCTCTTCGTTTATTTCCCTGATGGCAGTAACTTGGCTTGTTTTGACAGAAATAATTCCACATCTGATCTGTCTCCTGGTTTTTTTTTTCTTTTCTCTCTTGATTCCTTCCTAAACCAGAGAAAAGAAACTCTAAATTCCCTCTTGTGTGCACCAGGGCTTGCAGGGTTTCCCCGTACAGCAGTGGGATATTTTTGTGTAACAAACCAGTCAGCAGGTAACAGGTCTAAAATTTATGGGGAGAATAGGAAAATTCCTTCAAACATATCACCGCATGTATATTTTAAACAGAATCCTGTTTGTACCTGAAAGCAATGGTGGAGTTGCAGGGGAGGTTGAGCTCCTGCCTGCTGACTGGCCGTGGTAACTGATGGGCCCGCAGCAGGAGAGGAAACTACTGATTTCAGTTAGCTCTCTCGTTTGGTTGGGAGTCTGCTGTGTCATTCAAGGTGGTGTGAGCCCTCTTTGGCTGAGGGGTGTCTCAGAAGCACCCAGGCCAGAGGAATAGGGCACAGAGAGCAGCAATAAACCCTTTGGGGAGAGAAAACAAGGAGCGCTACTGTGTTGGAAGCAGGGGTGGAGAGGACAGGCTGTAGCACTGTGAGGAACCCAGTGCTCCAGCGTCTGTTGTCAGAGGTCAGGAAGAGGGACAGTGTTCTTCCATGTCTATTTATTTATCTGTTGTCTCCTCTTCCCAGCTCCTGGGCAGAACCCCAACTGCTGGCTTGGACCACCTGAGCCATGAAGGGCTGACCGCTCTGCATCTCGCTTGTCAGCTGGGCAAAGAGGACATGGTTCGGTCTCTGCTGAAATGCCATGCCAGCTGCAGTGCCATGGGGACGCTGGGCTACCCCATCCACACAGCACTGAAGTTCTCCCAGAAGGGGTAAGTAACCACTTGGGCTGCCAGAACAGAGCTCTTTGTCAGGTCTGGGGACCTGTCTGCTTGCTCAGAGTTGTCCAAGACTGGACCCCTTTCAGGACAGTGCTCAGTAGGAGGACATCCTGTGCTGTCCTCTGCTGCATCACCAAGTTGGCAAAAGAACAGAGAGGTGCTGATGTGGAAAAGAAAGAAACGCTTTCAGAAGAAAAAGTTTTTTCGCTGAATTTATCTGCATATATTATTTAGTATCAGACATCAGGAGAAAGACACAGGTTTTTTAAAAAATGTTTGTGAAATACTTGTTCTCAGAATGAGCTGTGAGAAGATGATTTACTGATGCTTATATAGTATTGCCAATTGTTGTACCTCTGTCTTTGAGTGCTCTGATCCTAATAAGCTTTCATTTCAAAGCCTAGTTATTCCTATCTCCTGTGGCCCAAAGGTACTCTTGACTCTTAATAACACACTCTGGAACTGAATCAAAAGAGGCAGTGTTTACTCTCTGTTTTGTTTTCCCTGGAGAAATTTGATTCTCTTTGTATGTGCTTTGTAATACTTAATTTTCATAAAGTGTCCAAGCTTTACAAATAGGGCACTCAAGTCAACACTAGCTGCTGGTAGCTAATTTTCCAGCATTTTGAAAAGTGCTTTCCAACATTGGAAACACATTCACTAACAAAAAATGTGCTTAGGTCCCTTAGTTTGCAGTGGGGCTCGATCTCTTGTACATGGTTTATTTTGTGGTGTTTCAGAGTGGAGAGCATATGCTTGTTTCATAAGTCCCTACCCACACTTTCTAGGCACTGGATACTAGTCTGTTGTCAGTAGGTGTGATTTTTTTTGCTCAAAGGGAAGTACACAGATTCTTGATTTCAGCAAGTATTTAACTATTTCAGTTTTATCCCCATGTTTCCATGGAGAGAGAGGGAGAAGAGAAGAATTTCCCCTCAGGTCTTGAGAGTTCCCAGAAATGCCATATTCTTGCATTGGAGATGCACGCAGATATTGCTCCACAGCTTGGAATTGGGAAGGGGTTCTCCTGCTTCCTCCAAACGCTGTGCTGCTTGCATGCTTCCTGTTGTACCCTTCCTTTCTAAAAAGAACAAAACAAAACTGCAGCTGAGGAACTTGCAGGTGTTGCAGAGAGCCTGCCGCTGCTGAAGAGTTTCCTGAAAGGGCCTGGGCAGGAGGCAGGTGCTGATGTGAGTGGAAGTCTTGAGTCAGGACGGCAGCCACCCATCCCTTCATCTCATTGTCTTTGCCAGCTGTGCCCAGGCCATCCTCGAGGTGGATGCCAGCCAGGTTCACTCCAAGGACCCACGCTATGAAGCCACTCCGCTGCACTGGGCAAAGAACGCAGAGGTAAATGGAGCCAGTCCGTGGCAAGGGTCTGTGCTGCCACACAGCACCCATTTAATTCCTCCTGCTGCTGACCTCTCCCTTTCCTGAGTGCATGTGCAGAGCCCTGGGAGTGTCAGAGCCCAGCCGGCAGCTCGGCGTTTGCTTCTCTTTGCCCTGTGCTGATCAGTGCTGTTTGCCACGGGGGATGGAGCAGTGGAGCCTCGCAGTGAAACAAACTGGTGGGCTCATCCCTAGTATGTCATCCTCGGCTGTGAAACTGCCAGCTTGTCCCTTTTCCCTTTTTGTTGGGGAAATTGCAGCGGTGTCACTGTTGCCCCTGGGGGGAGCTCTCTTCTCATTACTGACAGTGTCACTGAAAGAAGCACATTGATGCCTCGAAAACTGCAGGGAGAGTGTGAGGTAGGCACAGTGTGGTGGCATGTGGGTTATGGTCCATCTTCTGCCAGAGATGGGCAGATAAGTGGTGTGATATGCCATGCTGGAGCACCGGAATGGTGCTTGTTGCAAGCAGAGGATGTTCCTATGGCAGGACTGTTTTCCCTCCTGCAGTATGACATCCCTCTCAGAAATGTCCCATGGAGTTTCAGAGCAGACATAAATCTGCTTGGCTTATAAAGAGAAGATCAAAAAGCAGACTTTTTCCCTCCAGTCTGCAAGGATTCTGGCCTGAGTAGGAACTGTTTTTTCTCCATTGCCCTCAGCCACTTGCTACACTCGCATATAAGTCCCAAAGCATCCAGAAGCTCTAGGCAGATTGTGAAACCACCAACTAGTTCTGTGGTAAAGGATAGAGAAAACCCATCTCCAGTGCTTGGAACAATGCAGCTGGCATCTGCCAGCCAGCCATGTCCAGGCTAAGGGTCCCACCTCTTCCCCTGCTTTGCTTGCCATGAGACCTGGATCATTTGAGCACCCAGGCGGTTATCCTCACAATCGCTTTCTCTTCTTGACCTGGCACATGCACGCTTGAGCACAGATGACACGGCTGCTGCTTGAGTATGGCTCCGCGGTGAATTTGACCAGCCGGACGGCTGACATGGCTCTGCACATTGCGGTCAAGAGGGGACGCTTTGACTGCGCCATGGTACTGCTGACACACGGGGCCCACACCAATGCCAGGGGTCAGGATGGCAACACACCACTGCACCTGGCCATGAAGGTGAGTTTTCTGCAGAGGCTGCTGGGAAGGAGAGAGAGGATTTTCTTGAAGGGTTGAGGCAGGGATGGACTCCTTTGAAATTCTGGCTATTGTCTTTCATGGGGTGATCCCTTGTGGGTGCGTTGGCTAATGAAAAGAGGAGGGAGGGAATGAGAAATCATGTAGCCAAATCATGTGTGGCCTTTGACTGAGCTTTCTCTTGTCCCCTAGCATGACCACCTGGATATGATCAAAGCGATCATCGTGTTTGGAGGAGATGTCGAGATCCCCAATGATTTTGGGGAGACACCAGGGCTGTTAGCTGCCAGGAGCAGCAAAGGTGAGGGAGCGTATCAGCAGCCTTACAGGGTGAACCCAACATCCTGTCTCCCCTCTGTCTCCCCTTGGTGGCCAAAACAGTGTTTTGGGGAGAGGTGAAAACGTGCCAAGCGTGGGTGATGCTTCTCCAACGTGCTTTCCCAGCTTCTAGTTGCTCACAGGGTAGGCACTTCCTGAACTAGCGCTGTAGGCTTTGTATTAATACCCCTTGATGAATTTCTCTTCTATGAGACAGAGATGCAAGAGGAAAAGCTGTCACGCACTCACCCTCTTTCAAGCCACAATGTCAGGCACTGCAGGCTCACAACGGGATGACGCAGTGCTGCTGAACCGCCCGGGTGTAAGCAGACACGGGCGGTTCTTCAGTGGCAAGAAGTGTGTGGCGCACACCCTTGAAGCTGCACAGTGTTGGGTACCCCTGCTGTGCACAAGTCCTGCTGCCTGGTGTTCGGAGAGATACCTGGGACATGCTTTCCCCCTCCCTGGGTCATCCCAGAGGTTTTGTGAGTGTCAGGGCTGCTGATGAATTTGGCAGACCGTCCTCCCCCATCCCGGTGTGTGCGTGCACTGATTCTCTTTCTGATCTGTGACTCCCCCCTTCATCACCTAAGGTGCGAACCGGAAAGTGCTCTTAGACCTGCTGCAAACTGTAGGGACCGAACGCTGCCACCCACCCAACCCTGACTCCCCAAGCCTGTCACCATCTGCCGCCTCCTTCTTCCTGGAAGGCCAACCTTCCTCACGGAGCAGCTTCAACAGCTTAGGTAAAGCCTTCCCTGGCCCTCCCTCGCTCTCCTCCCTTCTTGCTTCACAGTGCTGTCTCACATCTCTTCTTCAGATGGCCCGTGCTTTAGGGACTGTCTCCTAGCTCACTCTCAGTTTGTGGTGACTCTGTCCTCATTCAGCTGTTGCAGGATCCCATCTCTTTTCTCTGCTTTTCCTGTGTGTGTGCTCTCAACTCTTGTACTCTAAACTTTTGTTTTATAGACCTGACACAGTGCAGCTCTGTAAAAAGAAAAGGGAAGACTGATTCCCTCACCCCTCTGGAAGAGCTGTAGGACTTAGTTGCCTGCATGTACTTTATCCACTGGGTCATGTACAGAAGGGGAGGTACTTGCTGGTCTGCCTTGAGGACCTCCCAGTGTTGGGCACAAGGAAATTAGAAGCGTTGCTCATTCAGATCCTGGAGGTCAGCAGCTGGGAGAGGGAAGGGATGAAGCCAAAGGATAAGCAACCCTGGTCACAGGGTTTGTTACGCATAGGAAAAGCCTACCTTAGGACATACGATTGTGTTGTAGCTTGTGCTCTGTACTGCCCAGACTCTGTGAATAAGTGCATGGATCTATTCTAGGTGCTGGGCTTTCCTCTTCCAGGGAGCTCCAGAGCTTGGGCAGAGGCAGCAGGAGGGGTTACGGAGTGGGCAGTGGGTGAACTGGCTCGGAGGGAGGCTCTGACCCTCGTGAGAGGGGCCTGCAGGCAGATAACAGCCGCTTGTGGTCCACTTCCCCACTCAGGTTGGTGGCTTACTTTGCAAAGTCCTTGCCGTGGGGCTAGAGGACAAGCCCCTCCTGGCCCTGGAGTGCGTCTGTGTCACCACAGGTATCGCTGGCTGCTGACACCAGGACTTTCTTCTCACCATGGCCTTGTGAAGGCGACCCCCCCAGTTTCAGCTTTGATGCAGTGACAGAGCAAGGCCTTTTTTTGTCATGGTCTCTGGCCCTTGAAGAAACTCCTCACCACATTCATTGTCATCCACAGCCACCTTCCGGCCTGGGTGGTGGCAGGAGTATTTAACTTCTCTCCCCCGTTCTTTCTTCTTTTGGTTTCGCAGGCTGGCTTCTCACCTAGCCTGGATTGGTGCCCCACACCCAGGGTGGCCTGGGTGTACATCAGCTGAGGGGTAATGACAAGCCACCCTGTCCCCACAGCTCTCCTGCCTAGGTTACCTCACAGGAGTAGGTTTAGGTTTTATCTTACGGCTTGCAATAAACTGCGTAGTGGGCACGCTGCTAGGCTCTGCCTTCTCTCTCGCCTACTGTGCTCATCATCTGCTTCTACAAATCCTTCATCTTTGCCAGTGCGTCTCCAGCTGCCTGTTCTAAAGGACGGGATTTCTCCTCTTTGGTGTAGAGTTTAATCTGGGGGGGGTACCTGGTGGCTAAGGGTAAGGTGGCTTGTGTCTCCTGCAGGGAGCTTTCTTCAACTGGGAAGGGAGCTGGATGTCCTCTGGATGATTATGGTGGAAATCATTTACCACACAGGTGGGAGGTTTGGGTATCCTGACCAAGCTTTCTGAGGGCAGAGAGAAAGTAAGAAGGAAGGTTTTCTAATTAATTAAGTATGATTTGGTTGACTGCTGTCTCTGAGGCACATGTCAGAGGGTTCAGGTAGCAAAGTGGTCTCTAATTTTTTTTTTCCCTTTTGCATGTTCATGGCCCTCTAGGGTACAAGGACCTTCTGTATGTTTCTACAACGCTTGGACAGTTGTTGAAGGCACCAGATGTTGTGGACTCACCCAGTGAGGGTAGAAGAAAGTAAGTGAGGAACAGCTTCTGTCTGGGCTCCCGTGTAACTTCAAGGTGAAATCCGTGTGTGTGAATTGTCCCCACCCACACCCATGGGTGTAGTGTCCTCAGAGCTGACATTATTTAATGTCCATTGACGTTGCAGTTTTTGCCAGAACCTTGTGATAAATCTCTGTTCCCATAAACGACCACTGCCTGTTCCTGCCTGCAGCCCTGGAGTTGCAGTGGAGCTCGAGCTCAGCAGGTGAAACCCCAGCTCTGTCCCTCCCCTCTGCCACTGGGCAGCAAATGCTGTTTTGGCTTTGTGATTTCCCCATCTCCACGTGCTGCCCTGACGCTCACCCAGCTCCTTTGCCAGGCTGTGCACTGCCTCGGCAGTGCCTGCACCTCACCTTGCATGGAGCGGAGGGAGGGTTGGCACTGAAGTGCTGCTAGCAGGACCTTAGGGCTGTCTGCTTTTTTATTTATGATACAATACACATTACTACGTGGTAAGGGACTTGGATGCGTTTTCAGCTTGTGAATGTGTGGTGTAGAGGTTGGAGGTGGCTAAAAGAGCAAGTGCTGTTGCACCAGCTCTGATGAGGCTTATCTGGCTGAGTCCGGTCTTACTTGCATCTGAGGAAGCACCGCTGGATTTATTTGTTCACTGATTACACTGTCCGCAGCAGCGTTCTTGTTTCTGGCATAGTTTCCCATCCCCAGGGCCGTGATCCCACGCAGTGCGCTGTGATTTGTAAGCTGTCCCACAGCTCCCAGTTATCTGTGTCTGTCTCTCTCCAGTCACGACCGCCTCCTGTGCCTGGATGGAGGGGGCATCCGTGGCCTGGTGCTCATCCAACTCCTCCTGGCTATCGAAAAGGCTGCGGGCCGTCCCATTCGTGAGATTTTTGACTGGATCGCGGGGACCAGCACTGGCGGGATCTTGGCCTTGGCTATTGTACACGGTGAGGACAGTGCAAATAATGGGCCCCTTCTCGCTCCTGTGGGCCCGAGGGCTCCTCTGTGGGGAGCAGATGTGGGGTGGGAACTGCCTCTCTTTAGTCCCAACTGAGATTTGTTGTCCCTGCCAAAGGAGGGAAGAGATGTTTGTTAATGAAGGAAAGCCTAGACCTGGCTTTGCGCTCACTTCTCATGTCAGCTGGCCTTGAGCAGCTTTCTGGGTTTTGGGAAGTGTATGGTGGCAGAGTGCAATGGTCTGTTCTTCCTGCTCTCTCCACGGGGGTTTTACAGCAAGGTAATTGACACTTTCTGGTAGTGGGAAACCATGCTCCAAGCTTGCCCTTCCTCTTTAATCCCTCCCAGTGATGCTGCTGAGGTCCGAGCAGATGACAGGCAGCTTGGGAAGGGGATTGGGAGTGATGCCTCCCATCTCCTGCTGGTCCTGGACAGTCCCAGCTCTGATGTGCTGTTTGTTCTGCCTGCCCTTCCTCCTACCCCCTGCTCCTGCTGACGCTGTTGCCCGTCTCAGGAAAGTCCATGGACTACATGCGCTGCCTGTACTTCCGCATGAAGGACATGGTGTTCCGGGGGTCTCGGCCCTACGAGTCGGAGCCCCTGGATGAGTTCTTGAAGAAGGAATTTGGGGAAAACACCAAAATGACAGATGTCCGAAAACCCAAGTAAGTCTTGCCTGGGGCCGTGCTGGTTGATGCTCTCGTGAGTGTGCTCTAGACCCCTCTCAGCAGAGATGCTTAGCCTCTCCTTAGAGTAGATCTGGAGGAGTGTGATGTGCAGACTATTGAAGCCAGAAGTACATTTTTTTTCCATTTTACTCTTATTCTGTCATGTCCTCTCCACCAGGGTTATGGTGACAGGGACGTTGTGCGACCGGCAGCCAGCTGAGCTCCACCTTTTCCGGAATTACCCCGTACCAGAGACAAAAACCTCCACTGAATACAAGACAAGCGCATCTTTCAAACCACTCACTCAGCCAGAAGGTAAATGCTGGCACACAGCAGTCTAGCTGGTTGACAGGGGAGGGGGCCGTCCCTCAGAGACAGAAGATTTCCTCATCTTCCTCCCATTGCTCTGAAAATCAGAGTGGCCCAGCAATGGCTCATCCCTGATCTTGACTTGTAGCTTGGTCCTAGTGATGGTTCCCTTTTCTCCTCTCTCCTCCTCCCTTGGCTTCTCTTGTACCAGGAGCCTGGGCTGGCTAGCAAGGTTCATGAGGAAGGGGTCTGCTAGAGGAGTCCTGCGTACAGTCAGTACCTTTCCCTGTGCTCTCAGGAGCAGATTTAACACAGAAAAGCTGTGTAATTGAAACATGCAGCCCTCTCCAGCTTGCTGCTTGCTTTGTCTAGCAAAGGTAACTGGTTCACCAACAAAATAGCAGCAGTGAAGCTGGTAGAGAGTGAAATTGACCCAGGATATGTAGAAAGTGGTGAGAACATCTATGAAAGCCCCCCAAAATAATCCTATGCATCCCAGCAGAGGCCCTACTGTTGGGAGAAAGAGGCACAACTATCTAGGGCAGGGTCTTCTAGGATTGCAAGCCTATTCTGCTTTGTGTTGGTGAAGGCGGGGTGCTTCTTGCACACAGGAAAGTTGCTGCAAGAGGCTGTATGCTTTCTCTCCCTGCAGACCAACTTGTATGGCGTGCTGCCCGCTGCAGCGGCGCGGCTCCTACTTATTTCCGGCCGATAGGCCGCTTTCTGGATGGTGGGCTGCTAGCCAACAACCCGACCCTCGATGCCATGACGGAGATCCACGAGTACAACAAGACGCTGATCAAGAAGGTGAGGGAAATCCTGTCCCTGACTGGTAAATGGGGCTTTATTGGCTCCATGAGCCTCCCTTGAAGGGGAAGAGGGTTTGGGAATGGATGCCTCTCTAGTGGATAAACAAGTTAGCAGTGCAGCACCCTAGAAGGGAGTGTATGGAGGGGGATATGTGTTGGGATGGTGGCTGAGAGGTGAAATACTTCTTCTGACAAGGGTGTGAGATGGGGAGGCAGCCCCATCAGCCTGTCCTTGCTACTTTGAGCAAGGATGATTCAGCTGATGGTTGTGTGTGGCCCTTGACGCAGCTATGCATTGCCTTTTTGTGCCCAAAAATAAATGGAGAAGATAATGGTAGGGCACTCTGCAATGCTGAAGAGCGAATGCCTTCTGTGATGTGGCAAGTTCCTCAGAAAGATGACTAACTACTGCCAGCTGCTGCTCCCTGTAGCTGAAAGGGGAGGTGTGTTGCCAAAATCACTGAAATAGTCGGACTGTTTCACAGTCATCTGGTCCTAGGACTCATCTTTGGGGTGATCCCATGGGTTTGGGTGCTGCCAGGGGTGTAAGGGACAGAACAGTGCAACTGCTGAAGTCATGTGGATTAGACCTCTCTCACCAGGCAGTACTGAAGGGGGAGGATGGGGAAAAGGCTACTGAGCCTTTTGCCTTGGCTTTTAGAGCTTCCCCAAGACTGCTGTGAAAGACACTCTCCGCCTTAATTGCTGGTCTTTGCAAACAAATCTTTTCTTTGTCCACAGGGTCAGAGGCAGCAAGTAAGAAAATTGGGATTGGTGGTCTCCCTGGGGACAGGGAAGCCTCCACAGGTCCCAGTGAGCTCTGTGGATGTTTTTCGCCCCTCCAACCCTTGGGAGCTGGCGAAGACCGTCTTTGGGGCCAGGGAGCTTGGGAAGATGGTAGTGGATTGTGTGAGTACTGGGAGGAAGGGATGGAGGAAGAACCCTGGGGCTGCTTGCAGGGAGGGAGCAAAGGTTTCCTGTCTTCAGCTTCTTCCTTTTGGAAGAAAATTTTATTTCCTTGGAACTGCTCTGACCATGGCCAGTTCAAGGAATGGACGTAGTGGGTAACTTAAGAATTGCGGGAACACAGCAGATCTGAAGCCCTGTCTGCCTCTCTGGGGTTTTGGGTGCCCAGGGAGGTTCTTGCAGCTGAAAGGAGCTGAGGACAGGACAGTGGTCAGTGACCCTTAGGAACACTTGCAGGTGTGAGTTTGTGAAACTCAGTATCTTTCCAGGGAGCATTGATTTCATCTGAGCAACCTGGACCAAAAAAAAAAAAACCAAACATGCCTCAGAAAACAGCAATTCATTTTTCTTTAGAAAAGCTGTGTTATCCCCACTGGGAAAATCAGTAAATGCTAGAGAAGTGGGAGTATCAGTAATAAAAAGGAGTAGTTCAGAGCTGTGATTAGGAGTGTGTAATAGGCATATGTTCTTGCATGCTTCGGAAAGCTCATTAAATGTTGTGCATGAAAACACTCCAAACGAATGAAAGCCAGAAAGGTCAGAACTGAAGTTCTGACTATAATCTTAATTCTGTTGCTTTATCTCCTTTTAGCTTGCTAAAGTCAGAAAACACCCAGAGAGGTCCCTCTGCTTCCCTTGTCTTTTATTTCAGGGCTCCCGGGGAGGCTGTCCCAGGATAGCCCAGAAAGCCTGTAGTAATCACAGGCTCTACTGGTACTGGGCTTGGACAGAAACGGATAGGGATGAAATCCCAAGGAATCTGTGATTCAGATCATCCTGGGGATTTCTTTAAGGGAACCGACTCGGTGCTGGGATGGATGGAGGATCTGTAGGGTGCAATTCCTTGTGTCCCAAGGATCAGGAGCACTGTTCTTACATGAAAAAACCCCAAGTAAAAAGCCACCCCACTCTTGGTGAACGGTGCCATCCAGGATGCACTTGCTCCTGGTTTTCCCTCTCCCTCTGCGGCTTGTGCAGTTCGACTTGGTGCCAGGGGAGCCTCTTGCAGGCAAGGGGAGAGCAGTGTGACAGTTAGGCTCTAACCGTGGGCCTGTTTCTCCCGCAGTGCACTGACGCAGATGGCCCAGCTGTGGATCATGCCAGGGCCTGGTGCGAGATGACGGATGTCCCGTATTTCCGGTAGGAGCTTCCTTTCCGCTCTCCGCACAGACCTATTTTTATCCCTCTCACTTCAGACCTGGCTGTGGCATGCATCATCCCAAATAGTGTCCCCTCCAGAGGCATGCCTGCCCCCCTGCCCCCTCTCCTCATGCCTCAGTGACATAACGGAGGATGCCGTGGCCCGTGTGAGCTGATGCACCCAGCACGCCTTGTCTGGGGTCAGTTAGTGGGGGCTCGGGGGATGCTGTCTCACAGGGTCCTTCGGGAATGCGCATCCTGCCCTATTCCACCACGCACAGTGTGTTTTAAGGCTCGTGCCTTAGGTGGTGCAGTTGCTGAACTGTGGCTCAGCCTTGCGTGTGGTTGGCCCTTGAAGGAGGGGTAAGGCCTCCGCTCTGCAAGCCTGCGAGATAAGGGCAAGCGAACACCCGGGACAGCGGGAGCCGCTTAGCGAAAGTCTTGCGCTTCGCAGGCTCGCTGCTTCGTTGCATTCGTGTCTGTGCCCAGCCGATGATGCTGTCTTGCTGTATGCAGGCTTAGCCCTCAGCTGCACACGGAGGTGATGTTGGATGAGGTGAACGACACCGTGCTGGTGAACACTCTCTGGGACACCCAGCTTTACATCTACCAGCAGCGGGAGCAGTTTGAGCAGCTGGTGCGACATCTCTGCCGATGACTGACCTGGAGGTTCCTGTTCTGCATCCCAATGGCAAGGAGCAGCAGACACTGAAACGGCTTGGATTTGCCCTTAAACCGAGGTGTTGAGGTGGGGGAGGGACTATTACTACTGCTAATAACGAGGAATTAATGATATTTAATAGACAACAGTGCACATACACGTGTGTTCCAGGACACACCCATGTATTCCCGGACAGCTGTGAAATGCTGACAGTTATCTTTGTACTGTAGCCCCATCTCTGCTGCTATGCTTGGTTTTGCTGCCCTGCTATGTGACCATACAGCCCTTCCTAGAAGCCAGAGCCCCCACCTACCTGCCTTGAGCTGCAGAAACTGGAGTCTGTCTCCTATCTGTGCAGCACCCCCACTGACAAAGCACCGTGCACCTTTCCACATCACAGAATGAGCCAAGGCCAGATAAAGGTTCAGGGATTACTTGACCCACTGGGGCCAAGGTGTTGCGGAGTGTATAGTATGGGGAAAAGGGATTATTCTTCCCTCAACATGCCTGGTTTGAAGGGGAGAAGAAACACTGCAACTTTCCACAGTAGATATGGCACAGAATGTTGCGACTGGCCTTGGGAGAAAGGGGAACCTTTCCTGAGCCAGCTGTCTTCTGTAGCACCTTCCCCTTTTCCCCCCCAAGATGGGCTGGCAACGCAGGTACTGACTGCACCCAGGGTGGGAGCAGATCCCCCCCCAGAGACTGTTTTGTGCCACCTGATGATTTGTGCTACTCTTTGCTCAAGGGCTGACATGTGAAAGCCTGTCTTTACTCACAGCAAGCTCAAGATGAGGGACTTGGCTTGGTAGAGAGATCATTTCTCTTTATTCTTAACATGGAATTGAAATGCTCTGAGATAGGTTCCCACCGAAGAAGCTGACTCTGTGACAATTTGGATTCACTTTTTTTACTGCTGGAAATCCCATTGTGACTGCTACACTACTCAGTGTTTCTTCAGTAAATTTTGCATATTTATAAATAGTTTGTGTATCTATTTGGAGGTGTTTTGAGGAGTAACCTGAAAAACTGAATTCTTAATCATTTTCTTTTGACTGAATGGACTGCTGTTGTGAACAGTGCTTCTATGCAAAACTAATATGGCCTGAAATAAAGAGAGTTTTGCATTTGGTTCCACTGTCATGCATGGTTGTCTTGTCTCTCTCTCCATCCTGCAAGGTCCCAGAGGGATTCTGAGCTTGCAGCCTCTGAATTTCTTACAGGTAGAAAATCAGGAATTGGGCTCCTTGAGACACAGGATTATACCCTTTGTATGAGCTGAAGAGGTGAATGGCCTGTCCCTGCAGCCAGCCCTGGGAGCACGTGTGTGGTGTGAGTGGCTGGCTGTCCCACGAAGCATAGCATGGCATGCTGGGCTTATCAGTTGCAACCAGCGGAGAGGCTTTGGACCAGCTCCTGTGTGAGAATCCTCTCGGAGCTGGTCTGGCCTCAAAAGAGGAACACTGAAAACCCTTGGGATACAAATGACTGGAGATGGGGCTTTAACTTTGGTATCCCCAGGTGGTTCCTGGACAAGGTAACTGCTGCAAGCTTGCTGGACCTGGTGCACACTGATTCCTAGGGGACACTGCTGGCAGGGGTGTGGGTGCTGAGTCATGAATAGGGCTGAAAACTGATTGTCTGCCTTCTGATAGTCACTGTCACAAAGGAGATTGAGGAATTAAGGGGCTTTTAATGTGGAGTAAAGGTTTTCTTTTTCCTACATAACGGAGGGGCTTACCCTCCTGTGGAAAAACAAACCCCCACATCTTGGGATAGAGAGAACGTGAGTTCCTTTCTGCTTTTTGCCCCTGGCTTGCACTCTCCCCCTTTATAAGCCTGCACCATCTGCAGGGACTTCCCGGAGTGACGCTCTGCTCGGGCTCCTGGCACGCAGGCAGGGAGACCAGGAGGGTTCAGGCACAAGCTTGTGCTAAGGAGGGAGGCTAAGAGCCAGAGGGCTGAGGCCTGGGGTGGGGGAATAGTGGGTAGGGAAGAGGCAAAACCTATTTTGAGCTTTCCTTATGTTTCCCCCTGCCCGCTGCTACTCGCTGCCTGCGATCGCAAGCTGATAGGGATCTCCTGACTCCGAGGTGCCTGTGTGAGAGAGACCTGAAGATGCTCCACAAGCACAGCGAGGCTGAGCGAGCCACCTCCGAGTGGTGGCGGTGGCGGAGGCAGTGAGCCATAAGGCAGTTCTTCTGGCAGGTGGCTGGCTCTGCAGGTGTCAGGGCAGGGAGAGCTGGGTACTGAGCCGGCAATCAATAATTCGAGGAGGTGGTCACATGCCCTTGCTGGCTGTTGCAGGATTCCTCTCTCCCCAGAGTCCGGTTACTTCCAGAGATCAAGTTCCAGCCTCTTGGCTGGTGAATTATTAAACTCCAGCAGCGCTCCATTCCCTTTGTACCGCATCTGTGTCTTCCTGCTGTCCTACCTTGCCAGTGACGGGCTCTTTCCACCCAGCCGGCTGTGTAGAAGCAGAGTCCTCCAGGCCAGTATAGCACCTTGTACTCTCCTTTGCTCCTTGCTTCTCCGTGGGAGAGGGAAAAGGCTCTGGAGATGGACCTGTCCTACAGATCCACCATCTCCATCTATAAGGTGAGTGCCGACACTAGGGACTGCTCCTGTCTGCCTAGGAGAGATGTGTAGGTGGGAGGAGAAGAGCTGTTTGCTGCCAAAGGCTCCCTTGAAGGGTGGGTGGACAGCCGAGGGCAGGATCTGTCCCCAGGCTGAACTGCAGCAGCACTCTGGAGTGTGTTTGAGAGCAGACGGCTGGCAGGAGGGGAGGGTGGTGTGGGTCTTAAGGCAGATCTGGGAGAGAACTGGGCAACCAGGGGGGTTTGGACATGGAGCATGTTTATGAAGGGGGAGACGCCTTGGTTGCTGGTGGGAAGCTGGAGCTCAGTCAGCTGTTTTCCCCTTTGCTGGAAAGAGCAGTCTGAACTCATGAATGCTTCCCTACACACATCGGTGTCACACCAAGGCAGCGAGGCCTGGGAGAAGGGGGAATTGCTTATTCCAGCCTCTGGTCTTCTCTGCTGTAGGCAATAAACACCTTGGATACGTACAGCAGGTACGTACCAGCAGAGAGGCTGGTCTGAAGCAGTCCATCCCTTCTCTTAGCAAGCTGCTGATTCTGGCAGTGCACCAATCCTGGCCAGGAAAAAGTCGTGTTCATGCCTGGATAATAAGTGGTGGCCCTCACCCCAACAGGCTCAGGTGTGAGGGGAAAGGCTGCTCAGATCCGCTTGCAGTGACTCCCCTGTCTGCAGCAGGTGTGGGACCTTGGGAGAAAGGCATCTTTAGGTGACCACTTGGCTCTCCAGAGAGCTACCTCGTCCTCTGGCATTGCTCCTCTCCTGGCTGGCTGGAGAGGACCCAGGGCAGCCGAAGGTCCCAGCTACCTCCGATACAGGGAGCTGACTTTGTGCATGGCCGTACATCACCACGGCCATCCAGCATCGTGGCTGGGGGAGCTCTCTGGGTCCCTGCTGTGCTCAGCTGAACCACAGTGGGAGGGCATCGATCTGCTGAGGTCTCTGGGACGTGGGGAAGACTGGTGTTAACATGCTTCTACCTGGCTGTAGAGTATTCTGGAGCAGTTCAACCCCGCGCTGGAGAACCTGGTGTACCTGGGGAACAACTACCTGCGTGCCTTCCATGGTGAGTGGGGTCTCGCACGGCCCAGGCTCCAGATCGTGCTGCTGTGTCCATCCTGGGTGTCCACTGTGCGTCAGGAGGGACTGCTGTCACCCAGGGCAAAGCTGCTGGTCCCCCCCATGGCATGTCCTCAGCTGCTCTTACTCACTTTTCTCCTGCTCCAGGACCCGCTGCTGTTATTAGGCACGGATGGGGAGAGATGGGGTGCCCTTGCATATAGGCGATGTACCATGGGGTGGCTGTCCTGTGTGCTGCTTGCTGGGGCTGGCGATGGTGGGAAGGCAGGCCAGATCCTTACCTCCCCTCTCCTCTCCTCACCTCACAGCATTATCCAAAGCGGCTGAAGTGTATTTTAAGGCGATCGAGAAGATTGGGGAGCAAGCGCTGCAGAGCTCCACCTCACACGTGCTGGGTAAGGCTCTCCCGCTCTCCATCTGTCCTGCGATGAGCCACAGTTACATTTTTTTGGCCTTCCCCCTTAGCTAGTCTCTTTCTAGGTATTGGTGGAAGGAAGACAGCTCCTCTAAATGGTGTCTCACAGCGCCAGGCCCTGTCCAGCCAGTAAAAGTCAAATTTATTGTGTATCCTTGAATATCCCCCAAGGCCCCAGCACTCTCCCCTGTATCTCTCTGAGATCAATGACTGAGCCCAGCTCCTGGGATGGACATCCAGTAATGGACCTCTCATGGAAACCAGTCCTTGCTGAGGCATCCTGCCCTGAGAGCTGAAGTTTTCTTTGTGGAGGAACCATTTTACTCTTCCTTGCAGGTGTGAGGGAAAAGCCAGAGAGCATGGACTGACAACAGCTGATGGGGTGTTGTCCTCCTGAGCCTGCAGCCAGCTGAAAAGGCAGCTCGGAGCTGAGGGGCTTACACTCAACAGCACAAATAATTCTGCAGCCTAATGACGGCTGCTGAAAATATGTTCAGGGAACTGCTCTGATACTCAACATTTTAGTAAAAAAAACTTCCAGCAGATATGTCCCTTCTGCAGACTCCTACCATCATCTGCACCACCCAGCTCACTCTTCTGCTCCCTGTCATCAGTCTCTTCCCTTCACGGTTTCATAATGCCAACACCGGTGAAGCGGGACCGTGCACAACATCAGCAGCGGGTGCTGTAGCTACTTTCCTGTAGGACAGCCAGAACCGTGCACCGTAGCTGGGGTGCCACTGGGGGTGGAAATGGGGCTCGTAGGGGCTGCGGCAGAGCAGAAACCCAGCACCCAGAGCCCATGGCAGAGCCGAGGCTGCCTGCTGGCATCTGGGGCTGTAGCAAAACGCTGGTCTGGCAGCTTCGTGGGCTGGAGCAAGCCCGTGTTGGCAGTGCCTGGGGAGTGGTGGTGGAGCTGGGCCCTGAGGAGGAAGGCTACCAGCCTCTCTCAGGGTGCAGAGAGCACTGTGTTGCGATATCTGTTGGACTTTCACACCCATATATCATCAGCCTGAGTTGCACACTGCTGGTCTGCCTCCTTGGGCACACAAGGAAATGGCCGCAGGATTTTTTCCATCCTCTCCTGTCTGTTCCCTGCAGGTGAAATTCTGTTGCAGATGTCCAACACACAGAGACTCCTGAGCTCTGATTTGGAAGTTGTGGTGAGTGGTTTTCCCGAGGGCTGGTGCAGGTGGGGAAAAAAGGGACATCCTTAACAACAGCTTGCCAACATTTGCCCAATTTGCCCTGTCTCCTGCTCTCTCACATGCCTGCTGGCAGGTGCCTGCCTCTCTGCTATCCCTGCTGCATGTGACAGAGGTCTGTTACAGAGCTGGCATGCCCACAGCCTGGCTGGTGTTCCATGTTTTGTGCCGTTGGCGGACTGTCACCACCTCTCCGCAAGCACGGTGGCAGGTGTGCAGCAGATTGAGCAATGCCTGATGTGCCCATTTCTGGCTTCTGTATGGGGTGGTGGCAAGAGGGTCACCAGCTCTGCGGGTTTTATGAGCTGCCCCTCACCACAGTGCATGTTAACAGCCCATATGGTGAAGGGACGAGGGTGATGGCTCCTTTGCCTCTTCCAGGCTCAGACCTTCCACGTGGACCTGCTGCAGCACATGGAAAAGAACACCAAAATGGATGTGCAGTTCATCAGTGTGAGTGATTAACTCCTTTCTCCTCCTCAACCCTCCTTGTTTCCCTCTCCCATCCACCCAAGGGCTTTTGCTTAAGCACTTGAGGTGTTTCCTTGACTTTCCTCAGCAGGAGTTAGGGGGCTTATCTAATTCTCCCATCTTGGACCACCACCCCCCCCCCAGTCTGGCTGATGATGGAGGGCTAAAGAGGGCAGGGGACTGTTCTTTGTGCAGCGGGACTTGCCAAATGCTTCAATGGGGCTGAGAGACTCGGCATCCCGAAAGCAGAGTTCACAGCTTCTCCAAACCACAGCCTCTGCATGGGTATGGGTCCTGTGCCCTTGTGGCCCAGCTGGCCATGCTGGTGGGTAGTGTCACAGAGGGAGACAGAGACCTGGGGGCTTGCTCCCAGGGCTGGGGGAGCTGGGTGCCAGTTCTAGCTCCTGAGATCTTGAGGTTCATCAGCACCCTGGTGCCCTTTAAAATGAAGAGAAAGGTAAAGAAAGACTTTTTATAAGAGGTCCAGGTGAAGCCTGATTTCAAGGGGACTCAGATGTTCAGCTACCCATCGGAGCAGGACCCTTGCTGCATCACAGTGTGGCTGGGTCTCTGGTTCCTCATCGAGCCTGCTTTCTCCCTGGCAGGAGAGCCAGAAGCAGTATGAGCTGGAGTACCAGCGCAGAGCCACCAACCTGGATAAGTGCACGGCAGAGCTGTGGAGAATGGAGAGGGCCCGTGATAAAAATGTCCGGGAGATGAAGGTGAGCATGGATTGCAGGAAGGGGAGTTGGAAGAAGAACTGGATGATTTCTCTGGAGCCAGGGCTGATTTCTCAGCAACCTTGTCCTTCCTTAAAAGCCAAGGGGTTGACCCCAACATTCAAAAGGCAGCAGGCTTGCCTGGAAAGGAGGAAACTCCTTTTCTACAGGGTGCTTTCTGACCTGTGGCGCTCACTCCTGCCAAGCCCTTTCCTCATTTAGCAAGCCTCAGTGTGCAAGGTCTTATTCCCTGGCACTCTGCTCTAGCTCCTCTGTGCTGCTCCGGCATTGCAGGTGGACTGGGAAGCTGGTAGATGTGACGACCCGTTTCAACCCTTCCCCTGCCATGTGTGAGCCCACTCTGCTGGATTTACGCTGATCCCTTCCTCCCTCTTTCCCCTGTGGCCCAGGAGAATGTGATGCGACTGCGCTCGGAGATGCAGGCGTTTGTCTCTGAGAGCCAGAGGGAGGCTGAGCTGGAGGAGAAACGCCGCTACCGCTTTCTGGCTGAAAAGCACCAGATGCTCTACAACACTCTGCTCCAGTTTTACAGCAGGGTACGGCCCTGGCGTGCTGGGGAGCAGAGCTGGGGGAGCAGGCAGCGTTGGCTGGAGGGAGAGCACGCAAGCAGGAGGAAGCCAAGGCTGAGCTGCCCCTTGGGTGAAGGCAACGTCTGTGCACGGACAGGGCAGGAAAATCTCTTTTGTTTCTTGCTGTGGGGTCCAGGCTGACTGTATGAGGCTGGGAGAGCATGGCTGGGGCTGAGGATGGTGCTGACACAGGGTTAGCTGGGTGTGTGAGTGATGGGAGAGGGAAGGTGTTTATAGCAGGGTCTTTGCGACCACGGGGTCTCTGCTGGAGGGTGCCGTCCTAGAAATTCACTCCCGCAGGGCTCTGTTTGGCCATTCCCACAAACCTAATTGTGGGAGGACCTGGTCCCTCATCTAATGCACGTGGGCAGCCCTCGGCTCCCTCTGTAGCTGCTCTGCCCTGTCAGTCACCAGTCTTCTTCTCTCTCTCCCCAGGCTAGGGGCATGATCCAGACCAAGGCACCACAGTGGAAGGAGCAGCTGGAGGCCAGCCGCAACCCCTCAAACAGCCACTCGCAGGGTCTTCTCGCAGCCTCCCACAGCCAGGGGTATCCATCGGGCCGGCTTACCCCCACCCACCTTGAGATGGTGAGGAGCCCACAGACAGCCTCTACCTTGTTTGGTGAAACACTGGCACAGGTTGCCCAGAGAGGTGGTAGATGCCCCATCCTTGGAAACATTCAAGGTCAGGTTGGACTGGACTCTGAGCAACCTGATCTGGTTGAAGACATCCCTGCTTATTCCAGAGTGGCTTAGACTAGATGACCTTAAAAAGCCCCTTCTAACCCAAACTATTCTATGATTCTATGGTGGCGAGGCTGCAGCTGCCCCTTTTAGGCTGCAGGGCAAGGCCAGTCCTTGGCCGACCGTGGTACTCGCTGCCTTGTCCAGCTTCCGTGGCCTTTCCTGGCCAAGATGAAGGGAAGCGTCTGTGTGGGTTGCAATGGAGCAACATGCTGGGTTTGGCTTTCTGAGAGGGTCTGGATATCTCTCAGACCATGTCCCGCTTAACGCAGCCCCTGTGGATATGCGTTCAGCCTCTTTTTCTTCCAACAGCCCCAGAGACCCCTTGGGGACTTTGCTTCCCCCATGACTGGGAGTAGATCCAGCGTCTTCTCTCCAGAGCCTCCAGAAATGAGACTGTCTCCTCAACCAGAGCCCCCCAGACGGTCACTGCGGAGGACACCATCAGCCAGTATGACCCAAGTCCGGGAGCGATGCTGTGGGGACACACAGGGGTTGGGCTGCTCTGGGAACAGGGTTGGGTTTGGGGAGAGACCACCACCCTATCAGACCACTGGTCCTCAGCCACGTTCCTGGGCATGGTGGGAGGACAGTGCTTATGGGAGCTGGGGAGGGCAAGGCAGAATGAAGCAGGGGGTGAGCTCAACCTTCAGAGCAGGGTCCACCCAGGACAAGGCCAGGCTTGCTGGCTCTCTGAGGTGGGGAACCCACAGATGTACAATTTTCAAGGCTCCTTGAACCATGTGGGCTGGTTCTTACTGGAGTTCCCTCTTTAGTAAAGCACCTTCCTTCATGCTACCAGATTAAATATTAGCCTGCCCTACAAAACCCAGCCACTTACTTCATGTCTCACCTGCTTTTCCTTCCTGAAAAATTTCATTTTAAAGCATTTAAAAAAAAATTTAAAAAGGGCAGGAGGAGAGAAAAATGACCCAAATACTCAGTTGCTTGAGCAGGGTCGGGAAGAGGGCCATCAGCGAGGGCATGCAGTGCTTCTGCTCTAGACATTTGGCCAAAGAGGTCATAACGTAAAGCAAGTGGTTTCATCTTGAGTTGATTTCCTCCTGCAAGATGAACATTTTACCGTGCTTTGCCCATGCTATGCCCTGCTCTCTCCCTGCAGAGAAAGGCCATCTACTCCTCCTCTAGAGTAATTACTCGACTGGGGAAGCACTGGTCTCTTCAAGGCAGCGTGGGTCTTGCAGGAGGATGCCAGACTCCAGCCAAACCCCTCGGATGCCTCCCCGCAGGTTTGCTCCCTACCGGCCGCACCTCCCGTTCGGGTTCCTTCGGCGAGGCCGGCAGCGGCAGCGAAGGCAGGAGGAGGAGCGGCATGGCGAGAGTGCAGGCTATCGTGCCCCACACGACAGGTGCCAACCGGACCCTGCTACGGTTTGACCCCGGGGACGTCATCACGGTGCTGATGCCGGATGCGCAGAACGGATGGCTGTATGGCAAGCTGGAGGGCTCGTCCACGTATGTGATTTTTTGGGGGGCTGTAAATTGGCCTGATGCTTGACGGGTCTGGAGCTGGGAGGCTTAAGCCTGAAATTATGTCCCCATTCCCCTCCTGGTGTGGCGTGGGCACTGCGTCTCACCCACCATCCGGGTGGGACATCGCCTCGTCCTCAGTCACGGCCTGTGCTTAGCACGGGGGCTCTCCAAGCCGAGGAGATGCGGTGGGGCAGGGCTAATGTGGATGAGCTGCCTGAGCAAGTTCCAGGGGCTTTGGGTGGAAAAGCCAGGGATGCAGTGACCCTCTCCTGGCTTGCATGACTGAGTGACTCCTGTCATGGGACCCAGCTCAGGGCTGTGAACTGCTGGAGTTACCTGAGAGGCCTGGCATTTCTCAGCTCACACCGCAACTGCCGCCGTAGCCTCCAGCACAGACAGGGTATGGAAACTGCTGCACCCAGCGCTTACTGAATTACTCCCTGTGGCACCGCTGGCCAACGCCTGTGTGCAAAGCCTGCCCTGTTCCCCATGGGATCCCTGCACCGTGCTCTGCGGGGAAGCTCACGCTCAGATGCGAGATGAGCAAGAGCACTGCCTTTCTTTGAGGGGGGGTTTCTAGGGTGGAACTGCTTTGCCCTGAGCGGAAGGGATTTCCACAGCTTCCTTGTGTGCTGGCTTTGGCTTCCTTGTGGTTGCGCTCAGTCGGAGCAGCTCTTCCTGGATTGCGCCAGCATTGCTCCCGGGAGCATGGATTTTGCATGGCCTCTGAGATAAGCGAGTCCTGCTCCAAGCTCAAGGAAAGTCTCGCAATAACCTCGTGCCCTGCCTAGGGAAGGGTAAAAGATGTGCAGAAACCCCGCCACGCGTGGTAGCGGCAGCAGCGGCTTGGTCGATGCGTGGGATGGGTGTAGATCAGGAGCGCTGGGCGGCTGGATCTGAAGAGCCGCAAACCGTGGTTGCCTGGAGCTCATTTCTCTCTGCTTCTGTGCCCTAGATGCGGCTGGTTCCCTGAAGCTTATGTCAAGCCTCTGGAGGATGCGAGGGAGATGCAGGAGCCAGCCACCAGGTAACAGGAGAGCAACTGGCCGGGCAGGAGCTGGAGTGGCTCCTGGTAGGTCACTAACACCGGTGGGGTACCCGTTTGGGGTGTGCCCCGTGGAGAGCTGCAGTGCTCCCATGCTGGAGCATCTGCTGAGAGCCTTGCTGTGCCCTGAGATCACGCAGGCTTACCCTACATGGCTCCCCTAACACATGCAATGTCTTCTCAAAAGTGCTTGTGACTGGGCTGGTCCAAGCCATGTGTATTTTCTCCACAGACATCCCATAGATACACGTTGTGACTAGCACCTGTGCTGCTCCCTATTCCTTGATCTTTGACTCTCACCCCACTGTCTTCTCCGCTTGCTCAGGTCCTTCCCGCTGCGAAGCAGTCACAGTATGGATGATATCCTGGACCGTCCCAGCACTCCCTCCTCTAGCAATTACTGGCCTGCTGCTGCCCAGCGCAGTTTGCCGAACCCACCTCCCCTCTCGGTGGGTGCCAGCAGTCACCAGAGTGGGGTGGCCACCCCGGTCAGTTCTGGCTCCAAGGTGAGTGCGGGAGAAGTGACTGGTGGGTGTGTATGGAGTGGGCCATGTCTGACTTTCATCCTCCAAGGCACACTTTTTCTGCATTGGCCTGTTGAGAAAGAAAAACACCTTCCAGATGTTGGTGTGTGACCTCCTCCCTTCCTGAGCTAAGGGGTCTTGTCAGCACTGGCCTTTTTCACCCAGTCTCTTTGCTTGCCACCGTGTCCTGCTGGCCCCTGCCAGCCAGCCTTGTATGTGCAGATCCTCAGTGCCTGCCTTTGCTCTCCCAGGGGACTGCTTTTCTGCCCCTGCCCTTCTCATTTCTCTCTCTTTTTGCTCACCAGGGACCCTTCAGTTCAGTCCTTTTCTCCATGACCTCCCAGCCTGATTTCTGGTGGCTCCAGGGCAGCACCTCTTTCTGCTAATAGTAGGACCATGGAGTGATCAGGCTGGGCTGGGAGTGGGTGACCAGCTAACAGAGATGCCATCCTCCTTCTCCCTTCAGAGAATGGAGAGGTGTTTTGTAGGGCTCCTCTTCTAAATTCAAGCAAGGGGTGGGCTAAAGTCACAGCTGGGGTAGAGGAAAAGCTAGGGGCAAACGCTGAGGGCACAGGCATTTTGGAGAGCCTTAGAACAAGTGTCCAACCCATGGTTTGTGGATGGTGTACGGAGAAGGAAACCCTCCGCTTATCACTGCTTCCAGCTGTGGGGAATTGACTGGTGAGGACAAAATTAAAGTTGAGGACAGTTAAAGGTAAGGACCTGGGAGAGGGTTAATGGTGCTGTCCATGGAGCGTTACTTGCTCAGTCTCATAGGAGGCTGGGAAACCTCACCTCTGGTCGCTGGTTCCAGGCCAGTGCGATGTTGCAAGCAACTGGATGGCTCAAAGGATTGAAAAATGCAACATTTAATTACGCTTTTTTCTCTTCATGTCCTGCTCTGTGGTTTCAGGGAGCCTTAGGCTGGACAACACAGAGGGGAACAGGCTCTGCGGGTCATTGGTTTCCATCCTGTCCCAGGGCTAGAGTGTAGGGATAGACCTGGGATCGAGCAATGAAGTGTGTGGAGCATTTGGAGTACCATGGCAGAGCGATTGAGCCTCATTAGAAGTTTGGAAAGACTCAGCCTTGCTCTAAACTTATGCCCAAGACATCCTCCAGTTGACCCAGGAGCAAATGGGTGTGTGTTTGACTTCCCAACTGGAACACAGATAGCCACATGTGGCTTGCTTGTCTGCCACCAGCTCCTGGCATACTTTAGCAGGCCAGTTGTCACTGATCCTTCACTATCTACTGGCCAAGAATAAGGGCCACAGGGTAGTATGTGGTGTGGGGTAGGTAGCTACAGCTCTTGAGTTCCCCATGGATGCAGGAAGCATGTGAGGGTACTGACGATAAACTCTTTGCCAGGGTGCGTGGGCAACATGAGGGGGGCATCTCTGGCTGTGCTGGCAGGGTGAAATGTAGCTCAGACTGTCACTGTTTGCTGTGCTCTTCAGACACGACCCTTTGGGGATCTGAGGTATCTCCTTTCTTCCCCAAGACAGAGGGAGGTGTCCTAGGGGAATAGGGAACCTGTGGTGTAGGGACAACCCCCACCACAGAAATCAGGGTGTTATCTGTAACGGTGAATTTGTGGGATTAGGCAAAGTTTGAATGAATAAGGAGTCAGAGCCCCGTCAATAGGACTTGGGCTCCTAACTCACTTAAGTGTTTTGTGAAATCTTCCTCTGTGTGTGCGGTGTTTCCTGCCCCACTTTTGTCTCACCATTCCCCTCCCCACCCCGGATCACTCACTGCTGCCTTTCTTTTCACTGCAGAAATCAGGAGTATTTGACCAGCCCCCCGAACTCTTCCCACGGTGAGTGATGCATGGGGCTGTGCTCTGGAATCACCAGACAAGGGGGCATTATTACAATATTATTATTATTTAATCTTTTGGATTATCAAACATGGGAGGAACATGAAGTGTCTGGAGGAAAGCGATGCACAACCCACCTTCCAGGACAGGAGGCAGAGGTGGGCCATTCTGGCCTCTGCTGACTGGGAAGGCACTCTCCTACCTCTGCTAATAGCAGGTAGGACCTGAGCACCCTGAGCAGATGGCCAGACCTTCCTGCTCCTTCCCATCCACGCTGGAAGAGCCATACTAGCAGCTTGCAGCCTGAGAGTGGAGCTAAATGATTCGTGCAGCTCTGCCTGCTTGGAAAGGACTGAGGCATAGGGGATGTGGCTTTTAGCTTTGATGAGTCAGGTCTGTGGAGATGAGACTTGCCATAAATCCCTGCTTTCTTTCTCCCTGCAGCTGGGTTTTTGTCTCCATGTTTCTGGCACGGTGCTGTGGCCTCTTTCCGCTCCCTGGCTCCGTGCTTGGAGGGTCAGGGGCCAGAAGTGTAGAGTGCTCCCGCAAGGGACACCCTTACCAGCCTCATGCTAGTGTCCCTTTGTCACCATATGGAAGAGGGAGGGTGAGAAACCCTGAGGAGAGCCCAAGGGGAACGACATGGGAGAAAAAATACTCAGCAGAAACGATTACCACACTTTCCTCCTCGGCATGGAGGTGGCTGTCCGGCAGGACTAAATAACCTTTGCTTGGTCAGCAGGACCCTTGCGTGGTCTTTCCTGATGGCTGCCTGTTTCCTTTCCCCTTCCAGAGGTACCAACCCCTTTGCCACAGTCAAGCTGCGTCCCACGGTCACCAACGACCGCTCGGCACCCATCATCCGATGAAGCGGGGTTGCGGACGGCGGAGAATCTCAGCAGGGAAGGGGGAAGCATACGAGTGACGGGCTGCAACCCCCAACTGGGCAGCGACCTAGTGCTACCGCTCACGGAGTAACCTCTTTCTTCCCCTCCCTTCCCTCCAGGACATCGGGATCCCTCTCGCCTGCCTGTCTGGCATGCTCTAGCCAGCAGCAGACCCCTGCGGCTACTTTTGGATTGTCCCCCCCGTTCCCCCCCCCATCCCGTGTGATGTTACTGTACTTTAGTGGGAGAACTCTGGCATTACTGGTGCTGGTGGCCTGGGAGAGGGGATGCTGCTGGTCTGGGAGGCAGAGGGAACCGATGGGTAAGATCATCTGTGGCGTGGGGAAGTGCTAACAGGATGACAAAGGCGAAGCTTTGCTAGCCCTGCTGGGGGCAGAGAAGGACACTCGCCAAACAGTCCCTTTGCTACCAGAAAAATTAACCCCAGATGGAGGAGGCCACAAGAAGGCTTCCAGCGATGTGGTCCGGCCGACGGGTTCTGCAGCGTGCAGTTCTCGGTCCCTTTGGCAACTGTGTCCGTTCATAGCAGCATCTGCCCCTTCTTGCCCCCGGCGCAGCCCCTTCCCTTGCTGGGCAGCCCTGGGGCAAGGTAGGGGCAGGTGACAGTGCCCAGCGCCGCTGCCCTGCTCCTTCGCCTATTGTCCTGTGGAAAAGGTTTGTTTGGGTTTTTTTGGTTTTTTTTTAAATAAAATGGAGAACGCCACTTCTGTGGCCATCCCAGCGGCTGAGACGTCACCTCGGTCAGGGGACGCAGCGGGGAGGAGGACGTGGGGTCCCCGCCAGCACTGAGGCTGTGACGGCTGCCCGTGGTCAGGGCGTTGAACGCCACAGTGCTGTGGCTTTGGATGGGGCAACTGCCAGCCCAGGGGGCCAGGGTGGACATGGAGGGCACCAGGAAGACTGCATGACCCACCGCTGGCCCCCCCAGACCCCCCTCCCCGGGCTGTCTTATCGCTGGAAAGCAGCAAGCCCCCACTTATCAGCTGCCATGCATGGCCTGGCAGCCGTCTTCTCCTTGCCCGCTGCTGGACCGTGTGCCCCGGGGACACCCCGGGGGTTGCTCAGTGTTGGGGGGGAAAACGTTCCCCTGGGAGCTGTGGGGGTCCCACCACCGGGGATGCCCTGGATGTGCTGGGAGAGCCCTCATGGGAGAGGCGGCAAGGGAGGGAGTGAGAGCGACGGCCAGGGCTTTAGCCGATTAGCCTTATTAATAGAAATTAAACCCTGGCTGTGAGTGCTGCAAAGCCCCCGTGCCCCCCCCCCCAGCTGCCAGGAGGCTGAGGGGCTTTGGGGGTTTACAGTCCGGGTCTTTCCCTCCCCAAAACTCCACTTGGGGTGAGCCCCAGTCCCCTCCCTGGAAGTAAAACGGGTTCCCCCACATTCAGCCGGAGACTGGCTCATCCCCAGCACCCGCCGGACCCCCTTCTCTGTGGCAGCCACTGAGGGGGGTTGTTTTGCGGGGGGGAGGTTAGTGAGCTGCCAGGGGTGGGCTGGATCCGGCACTTCGAGCCATGGATGGCGGCGATTCCTTGGCCGGTTCACCTTGTCTTCCTTCTCTGCTGGGCACGTGGCTGGCAAAACCACGCCAGCGCGTCTCCATCCTTCTGACCGGCACCTGAGGAAGCAGCGGGGGGGGCTTTGAAGGCAGCCCCTTCCCCCATTTTGCTCCTTTACTGAAGCATGGGCCCCTGCCCTCATCCTCCACTGCCCCTCTCCCCGGCATCCTCCCTCCTGGCTGTGTCCATCACCAGCACCCCCATACCCTCACCCCGCTTTCTCCCGCCTCGGCCCCTCCAAATCTTCCCCATTCTGCTGCGGCAACGGCGAGGAGCCCCACGGCAGCGGGATTACCGGGGGATTCGGGCCGCGGCAGGCAGCCACCTCCTCCCCATTGGCTGGAAAAGCCTCTTAAAAGTGGAGAAGTGCTTTCTGCCCGCTCAGCGCCCGCCGGTCTCCACCGACCTGAAACCATAAGCGGCCGCTGACCCACATCTACGCTGGGAGCACTGTGGGGGTACTACCTGCACCCGCAGCAGGCAAGGGGGTCCCCCGTGTGGGGCGTCCCCCCCCGCTCGGATCGGCTGCAGGTGGCTTTGCTGGGCAGCATCGAAGCCGAAGGGGGATTAGCTCTCTTGTGAAGACGTAGTTTGCCCCGAAGGAAGGAGTGGGGCACAAGAGATCGCTCGACGGACCCTGGATTCCCGCAGGCATTGCTCCATGCCCGGCTGACGGTGTGCCCACCATGGAGCAAAGAGCCAGCAGGACCATCTAACCGGGTGCCCTCATCTGGAGCCGGGAAGTGCCGGACGGAGGGAGAAGGGAGTGCTGCCAACGGGTCTGCTCAGCCCCTGTTCGGGAGGTTGTCGCTTTGTTGCGCAGGTCAGTGGCGCAGAGGGGATGTTTCCATCCTGGCACCGGCTGCCGAGGGGTCAGCTCATCCCAGGTGCTCAGTTAATTCTCTAACGAATGCTTTCCCAGGGTGTCGTCTGCGGGCTGGGGAGGCTGGTGGCATGAATCGTGGCCCTTGCGTTTAATAAACAGACCCCCCCACACCCGTATTTTGTGGAGGCACTAGGAGCTGTCCTAGCAATTCTGCGGACCCTCCTGGATGCAGCTTGCCTGGCACAGCGGGGCTTTGCCGAGCATCGCCCAGCACCGGCTGCTCTGTGCTCCGTGTGCGTCCAGGGACCAGCAGCCACAGCAGAACCATCCCAACCTGGGCTTGTGACTTCTGGTGGCAACCCGAGTCTTCTCCTGGCACCCACCAGCAGCTAGCTCTGCGGCAGTGCCTGCTCTGGCCCGCCTGCCTGTGATGCACGGGGAAGGGCAGGTGCCCATGTTGATGAGCTTTTAGATGCATGTGAACTTACATGTGGTATTTTTACCTGTGAATAAAGCTCCTTAACTGAGGAGGAAATAATAGCAAGCTGCAGAGTGTGCAAAGGCAGGTGCAGGGTACATGGCGTGACCGCCGTGAGCAGAAGAGCTAGCAGATGTGCTGCGGTGTTAAGAACAAGGCAGCTCTGAACTGCCTGGCTCAGAGCTGGGATAAATCCCGAGCAGAGCTGTGCTATAGCGTATTGGCCTTGGAGGCATCTCCACAGGTGAGCTCCTCCGGTGCACCTCATCTTTTTCAGCCAACATCTAGCTGCAGGCAGGTAAAAGCCCTTTCATGCCTTGCTGTACGGTTCTGTAGCACCGAGCAAGTGGCTCCTGCAGAGGTACCCACCCAGCTCCAGACTCAGACAGCACTGATGGATATTTGCCTAACGTGCTCTTCAAAATCAGGCGCTGTTGACTCCTCATTGACAGGTGATGCTACAGAAATCGCTAAAGAGCATGCCACAGATGGACAAATATTTTCTTGCTAGGAAGCTGGGGGAAAAAAAAGATTAACTGCAATGGTTTGATTGATTCATTTCATTTGTGGTGCAGGATGAAATCAAGAAGAGCGAGGCTGGGAGAGGGGCTTGGATAAAAAGGCTCAGGGTATTTTTGGTGGCAGTCACTCTTATTTGAAGTAGCTATGTGCAGCAGATGGTGCAGTACCAGCACTGATTGAGAAATCGTTGTGCTTTTGCAGCAGGTCACCTTTGGTACAGCTGTACCTAGCTTGTCAGTCAGGTGGAGCTGGGAGAGGAGCAGCAGGCAGGTAATGGCAGAAGCTGAGCAAGACCCTTCAGTCTGGCTTTCTGGGTGCCAGAGATCCAGATAACACCAGAAAGGGGGTGGGGGGGGGAGGTATGGGTGTCTGGAGAGTGTATAATTAATTTTTTCTTCCTTGCAATGATTCTTTGCCTTGAAAATGTCTTTATAGCACCCTGTTTTCAGTTCATGCCTCTGCCCCTTGCCACAGTCCCTGAGACCTGGGATGGGGGGAGAGACTGGAGTAGCCGCGGTTCAGCCTGAGAGCTGTTAGGATATGGCCATCCAGAAGAGCTGCCCCAATCCATGCTCAGAGCCAGATCCTGCTCCCTTTTTTTTTGGCTGATGGGGTCCTGAAGGTTTGGGGAGCTCTGCTGCAGGGACCCATGGTGGTGGCAGACACCTGGGTGCTGCACTGAACAACCCCCCCTTTGCGTTTTCAGGAGCAAGGGTCTCCCAGGGAAGGGAAGGAGGGATACCGCCGAGGGTGGCTGGTGACTCTTATCCCAACCTTCCCTCCACAGGTCAACCTTGGCTTGGGCACCTGATTAAAACCAAGTGGCCAAGACCATTTTGTGCCTCCTCCAGCTGAAGCACTGTGGGTGCAGGTGCCCTGTCCCTTGCTGAGGGGTCCAGAACTGACCTAGTTGGCTTTTCTTGCAAGTCCCTCCTCCAGCATCCCCTAAACTAGTTTTAGACCCCTCTCAGAGCAATTCCCAGCCCCGTTTCCAGCCTTGGCTCTGCATGCTGAACCTCCCACAGCCTGAGAAAGACCAGTCAGTTGCTCTCCTTTTCTGCAAGATTCAGGGGTGTCATGGGGTAGGACCACCTCTTGCAAAGCAAGGGCCTTTACCCCAACTTGTGCCATCTGTACTTTTGCCTAAAGGATTCGCACTTGTTTAACGTGCAGAGCCACAGCAGCTATGGGAATCAGGTCAAGTTGTCCCCATTACTTGAAGAAGAGGGACTTCTTTGAGAAATGCACCCAGATCCAAAACTCCCAGGCGCTAGCCCTGTGTGTCCCACCTATAGGAGTGTCTTTGTCCCCTCAGCAGTCTCCAGTCCATATGTGACCGCTGGCATTTCCCACAACTGCCGGTGCCAAGGGAATGGGGACATTGCCGACATCTCATAGTCCTTCAGCCGAGGGAGCTGGGGAGGAGAGAGGACCCATGCTGGGAGTGTGCTGCCAGGCAGGACGGTGACAGGGCAAACTGGACCTGACAAAGCCCAGCACAGGCATGGAGAAAGCCCCCATGTTTTCTAATGCCTGTCTGATGCTACTGGGGAGCACGTATAATCAAAGTCCAGTGATGGTTTTGCATATGGGTGTGAAAATAAGCCTGGCTGACCAAGAAACTGCCGCCAATGGTGCTGGAAGGGGTATGGCAGAGACCTGGTACCTAGGGGAGAAATAAGAAAAACATACCCACAGCAGCCAACTGGAACAAAATTCCTGTGCAGCTTAATAGCCCCAAGAGCGACTCACAAGACATCCCCTCTAATTCCCTTCTTCTCCCCCCCTTTAGGCTTTGTTCCGGCTCCTCCATGTAGGTACAGAGCCCTAATCTCTCTGGCATGCAAATAACCACCGGTTTGCCGTGCTCTCCCCCTTCACCCATTTTCTAAATCTGGCTCCTCACGGCAGGGAAGGGAGGGAGAAGGAGAAGGCTGTACACCAGGGCCTCCCAGACGAAAGCACAGCAGGCTTAATGGATCTCCTGTGCCTCACCGCTGGAGGCTTCTGTAGCCGGGCAGGTCCCGGAGGGCTCCCAGCTGGAGCAGACCAGGATGGGAGAGGCTCAAAGGAAGATGTTGGGAGCTGAAAGGGGTTCATGTTGCTGGCTTTTACTTTGCACCAGCCTGCAGGCAAGGCTGGATATGGAGCAAGTGGGGTGCTGCGGATCCTGATGCCCCACCACATCAGATGCAGCCCTCCAGTCTTACCTGGGAGCTGTGACCCTGCTCGGCTGCGTCTGACCAGGGGTTATGGAGTTGTGGGCTGCCCCAAGCTCAGGGGGGGCTTCCCACCTCTGCCCAGCTGTGGCTTGACCTCGCAATCTGAAGCAATTCTGCCTTACCTGGCAGGATGAAGGTGCAGAGAGATGATGTGGTCCCCCAGTGAGGCTCTCGGAGCTTGGAGATGGTGGGCATGGAGAGAAACCTTGTAGTAAACATTTGCCTGCTCTGCTCTTCTCTTCTTGCAGCGCCTGGAGATTTCTGTCTCTTTCTCTCTCTGTTGCCCTTCCTCCTCCCGGACTGCCTTTCCCCTCCCAGGCTAGACGATGGGGAGACCTGACCCAGAGGAAGGGCAGCTCCCAGCTCCTGTGAAGCCCCCGGATGGTGGCTGGGGCTGGATCGTGCTCCTCGGCTGCTTTGTGATCACCGGCTTCTCCTATGCCTTCCCAAAAGCCGTCAGTGTCTACTTCAAGGAGCTCATGAAAGATTTCCACGTGGGCTACAGTGACACAGCCTGGATCTCCTCCATCATGCTGGCCATGCTCTACGGGACAGGTGATGCTTGGACACACTTTTCCCTCCCCAACTTGTGCCTTCCCTGCCCTGCTACGGGCCCAGACCATGTCCCCATGGGCTCTCCTCACACTCACTGGCCCGGTCAGGAACCAACATGCAGAATACAATTGTCCCACTGCTTCTTTTCTAGAAGTGTGCTGCATTTCATGTCCCTGTTTCCTCTGCCCCAGGAGACCTCAGGGGTCACCCCATCTGCCTCTCAGACCGTTGACACGGTGTTTGCTCCCATTGCTGAAGTGCTGCCTCTATCACACCAAGCCCTTCTTGTTCCCAGGGAACAGGGGGATGAAGGCAAGGCAAAGCAGAGGTCTCCACACCGCAGCCTCTCTCCCTTGGCCGGGCCCAACGGACGTGTATCTAAGCAGCCAAGTAGTGATCTCCATCATTAGTGTTCCATCTTCCCCGAGTGCCCTGCTTGGGCTGGCTGCCCCTTCCCAGTTCTTTTGTCTCCTTCTGGTCTCCTACTCCGCCTCCTCTGCTTCCTCCCAGGACCAGTATGCAGCATCATGGTGAACCAGTTTGGCTGCCGGCCCGTGATGCTCATCGGTGGACTGCTAGCTTCCTCTGGGATGATCCTGGCATCTTTTACTACCAATATCATTGAGCTTTATCTGACAGCTGGCGTGCTGACAGGTGAGAGCCCCAGGAGTTGCGAGGCAGACACAGACTTACCTGGGAAAGAGCCATGACCATGTTGTACCATCTCCCTTTAGCATTACCATATCTAGCATCAGGTCCCCTTACCTATTCACACCTGCTCACAGGAGGCTTCTAGTCCTGAATATTGCACCTGTGGGAGATGCATCTGCTGGATCTAAACAGGCAGGGCCTGGGGTTGAGGGAAGAGGGACAGAAGAAACAAAAATGATGCTCAGTGGTCGTGACAACTGGGGTGGCATCAGTATATAGTGGTAGGGGAGAGAGGCACAGGTCCTGTTTAAGGCAGAGGTCCTGTCTAAACATGGCCACAGTTACCTGATTCAAATACACTTCAGGTAGACAGGCTAGTTTAGCCCTTCTTCTCTGGGGGCAACCCTCCAAAATGAAGGAGCGGAGGCTTGTGGGGATCACATGCATCCCATCATGGCACTTCAGGACTAGGATAGCCTGAGGGGAGTTTTCAGCTTGTTGCAAACCGTGTCTCACGTTCTTGCACTCCCTGTCTCCCTCCTGGCTCTCACCCTCATGTAGGTCTGGGTATGGCGTTGAACTTCCAGCCCTCGCTGATCATGCTGGGCACCTACTTTGACAAGCGTCGGCCTCTTGCCAATGGACTGGCTGCTGCTGGGAGCCCTGTCTTCCTTTCCTCCCTCTCTCCACTGGGGCAAGTGCTACTGGAGAAGTTTGGTTGGCGAGGTGGGTTCCTTATCATGGGGGGCCTTCTGCTTAACTGCTGCACTTGTGGGGCTGTCATGAGACCCCTGGATATGGGCATGAAGCGGAAGATGGAGAAAGCTCAGGACAAATATGAAGCCAAGGAGATGCTGCCCATAGGAGGGAAATCAGAAGAGGGAATCAGCTCTGCTGATGGAACCAAGAAAGCCAAGAAAGCCAAGAAGAAGCCCAAGAAAGGAAAGAAGCTTCTGGATTTTAGTATCTTTTCCAACCGAGGGTTTATCATTTACACTATTTCAAAGTTCATCCTGGTCTTAGGTCTCTTCGTGCCCCCCATATTGCTGGTCAACTACGCCAAGGACACGGGTGTACCAGACACAGAGGCCGCATTCTTGCTCTCCATCATTGGTTTCATAGACATCTTTGCCCGCCCAGCCTGCGGCATGGTGGCAGGTTTGAAGTGGGTTCGCCCTCATGTGGCGTACCTGTTCAGCTTCTCTATGCTCTTCAACGGCTTGACAGACATCTGCAGTGCCAGGGCTAGCAATTACACGGGGCTGGTCATCTTCTGTGTCTTTTTTGGCATCTCGTACGGCATGGTGGGAGCACTGCAGTTCGAGGTGCTGATGGCCATCGTTGGCTCCCAGAAGTTCTCCAGCGCCATCGGGCTGGTCCTACTTATTGAGGCTTTCGCGGTGCTCATCGGTCCACCCTCTGCAGGTAGGTCTCTTGCTGCAAAACACAGATGGTTCATTTGTTCATTTGCCATTCCACGGTATTGGGCATGGGCACGGTACTTGAAGAAAGACCCTACTTCTCAACTTCAGATTTCCTCTGGAAGCTGAGATCTGAATTGAGAGCTCCCAGTCTCACTCCATGCACCTCAACACTGAATCTGAGCAGGGGCAGAAAATGGCAAGTAATATTTCTCTCTCTGCTTTGCTCGGAGGCCTGAGCGATGTCAGGCATACAGAGATATCCAGAGTGAGTGGCATGACTTCCAGTGTCCGTCAGTCCTGATCAGTGGCATTTCCCTCTCATGCTGGCATCCAGGTCTCTGCCTTAACTGTGAATGTTGCATAGAATCATGTTGTGGGCAGGGTCAGGCTCATGGTGCAGGCAAACCTTTGAGAGTCTTCAGTAGGACAAGGTGAGGGTCTTTCAAGTTCTCCTTGGTGTCCATGGCCTTTTGATCAGTGCTGTGAATAATAATCTCAATTTGTGTTGGCCTCAATCCCAAGGCACAGGCGTTTTGGTGTCAAATGAGTCAAAACAGTTTGTAGAGCCACCTGAGGCATTTGCTGTTACTTTTTTTTAAGAGGATTAAGACACTTACAGCTTCTCAACCAGTCTAGTCTAGGTCACAGTCCCTGGTAAGGTCCATGCCCCACAAACAGCCCAGAAAGAGGCTGTTGAATGGGGAGAGACCCTTCACCCAAGAGATTGGTGTAGGTTACTGTTAAGTGTCTGATCAGGTCTGAGAAAGCCAAATCATGCCAAAGGCTTATTTCCAAATGAAGTGCAGTTCCCTGCATGTGCGATTTGCGAGGAAGGGTGAGGGACAGACCATGGGCAAATCCCCGGGCAGGAACCACTCCGCTCCTTCCCGCGCTCCCTTCCTTCAGCTGCAACATGTGGGCTAAAGCCCATCAGTGAAGACCTCTGTGTGAGTGATCTTTTCCCCAGCACATACCGCCAGTAATGAGCAAAACCTGCCCTCAACAACTCCATCCAGCTCTCAGGTAAAAATCAGCGGCCAAGAGAAGACTCTCTTGATGTTAATGATAATTTATGTCCCATCTTACAAGCTGTGGGGCAGTCGGCAGTCCCAGGCCAGGGAGGGTCAAGAAATACGTGTCTCAGAGGCAGCTGCAAAGAGATCGTGGGGGGAGAGGAGGATTTAACAGCTCCTTGCTCCAAGGAGCAAGGCACGCCAGTGGGTGGTGATGGGGGACATCCCTTAGCCCTCCTGCCTCGGTTCAGCTCTGCCTTGGCACGGTGCGCACACAAAATGGGATGCAGCCGGTGCAGGGTCACCAAAGAACGGTGTTGCGGGGAGCCAAGTCATGGTTCCCACCTCTCCTCCCCAAGCAGGACCCCCCTGGTATGAGAAGCTTGAGTGTGCTGGCAAACCCGACAGCTCGGACTTGGGGGAGCGGTGCTCGGCTGGAAGAAGGGGGTTGAACAAAGTGGCTTTGTTTAGTGTAATCCTCCTGAGCTGCTTCCCACTCCATGGGGCTGAGGGGGTTTGGCACAGGATAAGCTGCACACACGCACACGCGTGTGTGCACGCAGGCTCCTCGCTCGCCGGCCGGCTTGGGTGACCAGGGGCACATTCACCTGGGGAGGAATTTGCCGCGTGTCTCCCATGACTGCTCCGGAGCGTGCCCTGGGGCTGGATTCAGGTCATGCACCACAGCGCAGCAGGGACCGGGGGGGGTCACACGCGCAGTCAGGAGCACACGGGACCGGGACGAAGCCTCTGGTCACCTTGGTCCCATCCAGACTGCCCTGCACCGAGGACTGGGAACCCTCCCTCCGTTGACAGCTTGGGTGCATTTAGAACATGCATTGAGAACGTCTCTTTGGCAGAGAAATCATCAGGTGTGGGCCAACCAAACGGATTTCTCTGCCAAAGAGATGTTTCTTCTCCCGTTCTGAGTGTTTTTCTGACATGATAGCTTAAGAAATAGCAATGCCTTCTCAAATTTTCTTTCTTTTCTGAGACTGGACAAGCCAAATCCTTGGAGGCTCGTCTCACCTTGGCAAGAAGAAAATGGCCCACCATGACACGAGACCATAACATCAGTGTGTCACAATTGTTTAACCTTGTTCAAACAAAGGAAGACACCAACAACTGCACAGTACTTTTCCTGGTGGTAGAGTGTGGGTCTTGCCCGGGGTGATTTTTAGATATTCAGGCTTCTTGCTCTTGACAAATGAGTTCTCAGCCAAATGCAGGTGCTGTCCATGCAGGAGTTTGTAGGCTGAGGCTAACTGGCTCATTTCTTCTCCAACCATCAGGCCGCTTGGTTGATGCTCTCAAGAACTACGAGGTGATCTTCTACCTGGCAGGCTCAGAGGTAGTGCTCTCTGCTCTCTTCCTGGCCATGGCCACCTACTGCTGCCTGAACCGAGGGAAGAAGAAGGAACCTCCCCCGGAGAAGAATCCCTCCGCGGGCGGCGGGAGCGACACCGAGGAAGCAGAGTCCGACGTACAAGAAGCCGAGGAGCACAGCAGCGACAACCACCAGCCGGTCCACAGCACTGACAAGGCCGTGGTGGTGGCCAGCGAGGAGGCCAACCACGTGGCAGAGGAGCAGAGCAGGGAGGGAGGAGGGTGTCCCGAAGGGGATGGGGAGGTTTTGGCACAAGACAGCTGCAACGCTGACCAGATGGTGGAGAGGGACAGGTTTTAGCCAGGGCAGAGGAACAGGGATGTATAAAACTGGCCTTGTTCGCATGCACCTCAGCGTGGGAGGGTGGGTGGGATACGGGGTGGAGAAAGCTGAGACAAAAGCAGATGTAAGAGGGAGAGGTGTAAGAATAGCTGGTCCTTATGTACGTATGTCCACGTAACTACTCAGTGATAAGTTTACTTGCATCCTGCACCCATGCTGGTACAGCACAGGCTCAGAGCAGCCCAAACACCAAAAAGAAAAAAAAACAAACAAACCTTCTTTCCTCAGTTCCAAACCAGCCCTGGAGAAAGTCTTTTGAAGAGGCTGCCAAGGACTCTCCTTTTCCTTCTGCATTGTCACAATACAGAACACAATTAGAGACTCTTTGTAATCAGATCTGGTACGCTTTGGTCTGGTGTCAGTGTTTCCTCTGCCCCACTTCCACGGTCAGGATAGCACCAGGCTAGCTGGCAGTAGGTTTAGGAGATGGTGTAACTCGTAGCTATCATCCAGGCCACCTCCAGCTGCAGCCAGCATGGAGGTAGACACCGCATTCCCTCCCTCGGGCACTGCCAAACCAGTGGGACACCAGCTCCGACCACCTCATCTGGAGCATCTTTTGTGGGCGGTAAAGCTGGGACAGTGACACGATGCTGCTTTTCCAAGTAGGGAAGCGCTGGGTTAGAGGCCGCTGCTGAGGTGCAAGAGGAAGACGTCTAAGAAAGACTAATGCCATTAGGTGAGCAGCCATGAGATGGAGCCTCGCCGACAGGAATAGCAGCAAGCCAGCTTCATCTAGGCTGAAGTGAGTCCTGTTGGCGTGTGAAAGGAACAACTTGGTCCCTGTGGGGGTGGGAGTTTCAGGGCAGGTAAATAACCATGTCCCAAGTGATTATCCACTCAGCGGGAATGGCACCAGACGCGTGTACGTTTTCCTTTTTTAAATAGAGAAAACCCCCTTATGTAAAGGAATCAAAGGTAAGGCAGAAGGACAAGCCACAGCCCCTGGGTGCCACTAACGAGGGTGTTGGAGCACGTGGTAAGGCAGGCATGACTCCCTCACCCTGCTGCAGTGGTGGATTTCTAGACTCAGAGAGGACAACCTTCCCTGGCATGCTTAAACCACTCCTAATCTGCTTTAGGACTGGATTTTTTTTTTTTATAAACACCCCTGGCCAAAGCCTTTTCTTCCGGTTTCCTGAACTGCTTCACCTCAGGGGCCCTGGGGGAACCTGTGACTACAGCAAGGGATCAAAAACTAAGCAGAGTTTTTGGGCCCATCAAAACAGGCGTTTCATTCCAGTCCAGACTGACTACAAATTAACGGGTAACGGGCGAAGCCTGCAGTACCCATAAAGCCATTTAAACCCAGTGGGGGAGCGTGGACATGAAGGAAAGGGTTTCATTCTAGATGCTCCCAAGGCAAAAGCAGTAAATGATGAGCAAAATAAAGCTGCTGAAGGATGTCAGGTTAAGAACAGACATAAGAATTGGAAAGTGGAGGGGAGACAGTAAACGCCATGGGGTTGTGCCCTGTCCCACCATGGCTCACACCACCATTGTTAGCTCTGATTGTGAGCCAGTCACAGCGGTGACTTTGGGCTTTTTCCTAATCAAACCCACTTCGAAACATCCCAGATCAGACTAAGCACCACGACAAACCCCAGATGCAAAGCTCTGGGAGAATGAGAAGCAGCAGCAAGGGTGATGGAGCCCTGTAGGCATTCATTCACTGCTCTGGGAGAACGAGAAGCAGCAGCAAGGGTGATGGAGCCCTGTAGGCATTCATTCACTGCTCCGCAAGCTTGCGTTCTCCCCTCCACACAAGGTAAGATCACCGCTTCTGCTCTGCTTGGCCAAGTTGCTCTGCAGCTCTTCCCCAGCAACCCCAAACCCCCTTCCTCCAGACCGGGTTTTTCTTATTCACCAATATGCCCTCCAAGAAGCACCTCACAACTTCCCAGAGGTCCGAGGTCCAAAGCATGAAACCAACTGCCCTTGTCAGCACCAGGCACGTCACCAGAACAAGGTGCCCTCTGTTTCCTTGTCACCAGTCAACATTTCCCACTAAGCCTCCCACCCTTAAATCTTTTCACAAAAGCACATAAAGGCCCTTAGGGCACAAGATCTCACTACAGACGGTGCTGTAAGATACCCAGCCCTCTTCCTTCCCCTCCATCAGTCAGGTTGCAAAAAACCTGGCTACGCCACCTTCCACTTTGGGTTGTTGGCTTTCAGGCAGCCTCCGCTGAAGCGTTTTCTCTGTTCCTCTTAACCGCTCCATATTTTGGCACAATTAACAGCTCTGAAAGAGGATCAGGGACTTAAGCATCAGCTCAAGCTTGTGATGCAACAGCTGAGCTGTGGGGAGAAGCTGGCCCTGGAGGGGTGCAAGGATGCCACCGGGCAGGACTGAGGCAACTGGTGGCTTTACAAGGCTGGTGTTCCCCTGGGAAGCCAAGAGGCAGAGAAGCTGGTATTACATGGAGGACTGGCCTTGCTACAGCATTTATAAGCCTCCTCCTCTGGAAACCTGTGCTGCAGTGACCACCGCAGCTTGGCATACAGATTGATTATCCACCACTATGAGCAAGAAAAACAATGGCCAGCACATGACACCCATTCTCCCATCATGATATTTTAAGATTAAAACCAACAGAGGATGAGCAAACAAATCTCTAAAGAAAACCCATGAAGGGCAGGAAATGAAATGTCACATTTTTCTTTATTAGAGACAACAGTCAGTACATCAGAGTCCATTTAAATCTTCCAGAGCAGCTTGACCACGGCTGGCTTTCTTCCAGGCACCCACAGAGATGACGAAGCTCCAAAAACAAATCAAAGAGAAAAAACAAAACAAAACAAACATCTCGATCATAAATTAATGTCCTTAAATAACTTCTCTCGCTACCACTAGAATGTAATGACAGACAAGTCAAAACCCTTGACTCTGAGCAGCACACCACTCCTGGCAGTTGTGCTGCCCGCTAAAAGAAAATGCCATCTGTATCTGGGATCAGCCCACAAGGGTGGAGGGAGAAGAGAAAAGGAAGGAGGAAAGAAGCAGCCTCACTTACCTTGGTTTTCCTTTCCCCCCTTCCCTTGTGCCAGGGAATGGGACGTTAGCTACTGCTGCTGGCTGGCCCAGAGGCAGCACAAAATGGTTGCGCAGAGAGGAGAGCAGGAGGTGGTACGTTATTCATGTTTTGCACTAAAAAAATCTCAAAGCCTCTGCCTTCAGGCGATGTCTTCCTCTCTCCGTATGGCTTCCTGTCTCTCCTCTTTAGTTTAAGGATGGGACATCTCCTTTGTGGTTCTAAGGTGGCTCCTCCTGGCACCTGCACAAGGAAAGAGTGTGCAGGACTGGCTGCACATCCTCAAGAAGGACGTATTGTCCATCGCAAGGAGCCCTAAGAGAGGTGAACGATGGAAAGGAACAGCTTTGCTGTTATTCCCAGGAACCTGTCTGCCTCGGACAAGCACGTTCACCTCAGCATCTCTGCTGAGCAGGGGGGCTGCTGAGCCAGGTCCCTCCTTCCCACAGGGAAAGGCAGAGCCACATCCTGCAGGATTCTAGCCCTGGCATGTAGCTACAGAGTGTGCACATGGTGCTGGCTGTGCAGGAGCTCAGGGACTTTGAAGAGGATGGTAGCCAGGGGAAGAGACTTCTAAATCTTTGCAGCAGGGTTGCAGCAGCCCAGCATACCAGCGCCTGCTTTGAGAGCTTCCACCAGCCCCTTGGTTGGGGGGGTGACCGGATCACGTATGCCACCACTGGTTCTAGCCATCTGTTTGGACTTGCTCCTATTTCTTAGAGAGCTGGGAGTGGTGGGAGTGATCATCCTGCAAAAATCAGTCCTGCAGCCCATGGGGACAGATGGAAAAGACAGAGGAAGCTTAAAACAGGCCAGAGAATGGGAAGCTTGAAGACAGCGAGTAGTGGGGTGAAGGAAAACAATGCTGGTGCTAAGACTTTCCCATAGCACACGGGGAGGACAGAAGGGGGCTGTTCTCACCATTTGTAATCATCTCCAGATGTTTAACTGGCTTCCACGTGCCAGAGGGGAGCAGTGCACCCCACATGCTCAGCAGTGCCCTGTCTGCACGCAGAGTCACATGGCGGTGCGGTTGGCGATTTTCGTTCCCACACCTCAGTACCCGAGTTGGGCAGCAGAAATCTCTGAGGGAAAAAGGAATAACTGGGCAAACAAGCAAGGGAAGAAAGAGGAAAGCAGAGGTTGGTCCCAATCCAACCAGCTACCCCCACCCAAAGCAGAGGAGGAATCCCAGGCTGGACATACACAGAAAGTCATGGAGGATGAATTGCCATGTGAAATACATGTTTCTGTAACAGTCTGCAAAGTCTTTCCTCTGGCCATGCCGGCACACTCAGGCATCATCAATGAGCTTTTCACCATTTGCGTCCTCCTTCCCGCTACCCTCTCTCTCGCTTCCTCCTTCTTCTTCTTCTGCCCCATCCGTGTACGTGTCCTTCTGCCCATAGTTGAGAGTAGTTCGGGCAAGGTCCACCTCAATGGGAAAGACGTCTGCATCTCGGAGCACGACGTAGCAGTCGTCATAGTACTTGGACATCGTGGAGACAAAACGCTGGAGCTGGAACACGATGTCCTGCACTGTAGCAGAGACATGTTGGGAACAAATCAGGTGAAAACCCCCTTCCCAAACAGTGTGAAGGCTGCAATCAAGCCTTCCTTGCCAGCATTAGATACAGTCTCCTACACATTAATCCCTTTTGGCCCCTGAGGGAGGATGTCTCAGGCACAGCCACAAAAGGGTTCTTCAGCAAAGACTTCTAAGCCGAGATGAAGGAGCATGAAGGCCAAAGCCATGTCTGCCTGACCCCTTCAAGTGCCGGACACAGCAGTGGTACTCACCGTGTTTCTGGTCCAGGAGCTCTATTTTCTCTAGCACGTCCTTCCTCATCTTGGCAAAGCGTGTGCGAGCCTCCTGCCGGCAACGTAGGATAAGGCGGTATTCATAGTTCCCAGTGCTGACCCGGTAGAGGGGTTCACCCAGAGCCTGCCAAAAACACAGCGCCATTTTAGAGGCTCTCACAACAGGGATCGTACACAGAGTTTGCCTACCGATGCAGACTCACAATGACCTTGCGTTATTACAGCCCTCTCAAGCTCACTGGAGCTGCAGTCAGGAAGCATGGAACACGAGGAATGCTGAGCCACGTCAACAACTGGCAGTCAATAGGGCCATTCTGAAGGCCGAATACATGCCAACCACAGTAAAAAAAGCATCACTACTAAGCAAAGACAAAAGTTCAGGCACCTTTCAACCCAGCATGGAGAAGTGGCATGGCTTCTTATCTGAACTATTAAGACAGGCACTATGAACAAACAAGTCTAGGGTCTGAGGGATATATTAATTTATATCAATCACACAAAAAATTCTGCCCTCCTCTGCAAGCTTCACCCTATATGGATTGCATAACATGCTATACATCTACACAGGGAGCCCTGTGGTATCTACAACCATCCAGACACAATGCTGGAAACCAGTAGGGAGGGACCTATATGTTGTCCCACAAAATAGTTTTGAGAGAAAGGGGTTAGATCTGTCAGCAAAACAGCACTCTTCTCTTGCACCTGTAAACATAACATACATAAAAATCTGTGTTATGGAGTACGGCTTGGTAATGCACGCTGTATGCACCAAAACCCAAAGATGTTACTGTGCTGGGCAAGACTGGGCTTCTTTCCTTCCCATTTAGCAGGAAGGATATAATTAAATGTTGTGTTAGGAAAGCTTTATTCCTTTCTGGCACTGGGAACTGGGCATTCCAAAAATTCAAATCCCTGCTCTGAAATCAATACCTAGGATAAAACAAGACCTTTATGCAGGGAAACTGGGCATGTAGGGGACACCTTTAGCTATCTTAAACAGAGCTCTTAAGGATTACGGTTGTAAAACTCTAAACCAGCCAGCAAACTGTCACTGGAGAATGTTGCCAGGTTTAAGTCTTCTGATTTTAAATTACCTATTTTTAGGAAAAACCCTATTCTTAAGAGAGATCCTTTAATCAATTTTCCTCAACTACAAATGCAGCTTTCACATGCATTTTCCTAGAGAAGCTAAATTTCCATTTCTCAGAAACAAGTCCAGAATTAATGATAAGCTGTACACTACACACAAATGGAATCTGTGAAGATAACACCTTAATCCTCCTTACACAAGCTAATAGTACTTAAACACTGAGACAGGCAACCACTGAGCAAACAAGCTGCAGAGGAGATGTCTGGTCCCTCTACTATTCTACAGCACCACTGATTCATGACAGTTATTGGCAGTGTTTCCTAGGTAGCATTTAAGGATCTCCAATTTCTAATATGTTAAGAACAAATGTGTGTAATTCTTAGGATGCATTCACTAGTTCGGGTGCACCCAGGCACCAGAGTGCTTTTGCAATTATAAGGCAGTGTGCATAGGGAAGCTGCAGGAACAGAGTATGCAGTTGTCATTGCCACAGTAGCGGTACTCACAATGCAGCTGTACTCTTCATCGTCCATCTCTTTGACTTTCAGGCAGTAAGACTTCGCAGAATTTAAATTAAAAAAAAAAAGCAAAACAAGAAGTAAATATTAAGAATTAGAAGCAATTTCATCATCACCTGTAGCCACAGGGTTGTACCATTTCAAGCCTTCCTTCAATGCTGCAGCTAGGGACACTGGGGAAAGCACAGTGGGATCAGAGTATATTAAACATCCCAGGTGGAAAGAAAATCTAGTTAGAGAAAGATGGGGAGAGAAAACGGTGGGGGAGAGAGAAGGTGCTTATTATTTATATTACAGGAGCAAATACTTTAGATAAGTATAACATAAGGAAGAGAAAAACACTGCATTCATCTACTGTTTGGGGAAACGGTACCAGAAAAGTATGAGGAGGCAATAAATAAAGAGCGGGGAAAAAAAGACGAATTGTGGGAAGGATTGATGTGGGAAGAGACGCTGCCATATTCACTTGCCTTAGGGCTGCAGCTCCAAATACTTCTCTCAGCTGGTAAAAGGAAATAGATTCCTACAGTTACAGAACAGATGCACTTAACAACCCTACCCTTTTTGGGTGTAGAAAACAAGGGGTGAGTGGAATGGGAGAGGAAAAAAAAAAGGCATTATCTAAATGTAAGCTAGTATGACTTGACAGTTGTTTACTTTGGCTAAAGAAAGACAATCCAAAACTACCTGAAAAATATGGACCAGAGAGCTATTTAGGGGAGTTCAGGAGCATAAGTTGCATAGGAGCTCTTTAGAAATAAATCAGGAAATTAATTCGGTCATGTAGAAAATAAGTCTTCTGGATTCTGGGAGATCTTTCTTACCAGTGAGAACTATTAGGTTAAAAGCAGGTGTCTGAATCTGAGTAATCTGGCAGTAGACAAAGAATTGGAAAAACAGAACGCATCCTTGCATGGACTGTGGAAGGATGGATACATGATCGTATATGCTATATGTGACTTTCAGGCTATGATTCTATGAAACTTAATTTCAACCAGCACTCGAAAAAAAAGCAAGCAGCTCACCAAATATTCAAACTTGACATCCAGGTATTTTTTGATAGTCAGCCTTGTGTCAGGAATGGCTTTATTTAGATACGTATTCAAGTCAGTAAGCATCTGCAAGGGAAACATCCTGTTGCTGAATGTAAGACCAAAAAGCATGACTACAATTCATCAAGCGCAACCTTCTAACCAGCATAGGTCATGAAACTGCCTCGAGTTAACTCTTTTTTGAACTAGAGCATATTTGACAGAAAATGTTTGATCTTGACTCAGAATTGCCATGGTTAGAGCATCCATTACCGTCACTGGCAAGTGGTTCCAGTGTTAGAAATGCGTGCCTCACTTCTAGTCTGAACTCATCTTCTTTCAACTCATCTTCTTTCATTTTCAATTGGTCCTGGAAACCACTCTCCCTGATTCAAAGGTCTGCTACCCAACACTGTCCATCCAACATGGCACTGAAAGTGGTGCCCAAATCAACATCTAATCCTCTCTTTGCTAAACTAAGGGGACAGATCCCCTGGAGACTCTCACTCAAATATATTGATTGAAATCCTTAAATTGTTCCTGGACTGCTTAGCTAAACTCTTTTAAATTTAGTGGTATCTTTTAATTATGGGTACCAATATCAGGGAAAGGGCTCTAGGGACTACACTGATCAAAATACCCCCTCATCCCCAAAAGAAAAGGAGAGGAACATACTCATGTGCAAAAGTGAAAGGGACAAGACTGATATATTCACTACATTACCTCTTACGTTCTTTATGAGAGTTCCCTGAAGGAAAGCAAAGACAGTTCTTCCTACAATGAATGATTTATAAGACCACACCTTCAAATACACGCTTCTCTCTTTCTAGATTCCCCTCTTCTCCAGACCTTTAACTACTACGGTTAAATTCTTTACCGGCTTAATTGTTTTCAGGAGGTGAATCCCAAACTTCTCAATGTTGCGGTGGGCATCAGCAAATTTCACAAAGGCTTCACTGGCAGCCGGTTGTGGCTCCCGTACACCAATGACAGAGAAAACGTCTCCAAATGCTGGGTGAGGGTAAAAAATAAAAACAGATGAAAGAAAAGGTTGACCCTGGAGAAGAATCTTGCCTCCAATATTACCACTCCTTCCCATAACCTTGCAATTAGCTGGGGAATGATGCTACATATTCCCCAAAGACCAGAGGCTGGCAGGGCATTTCTTCAATGTCTCATGTGAAAGACAGGGCCTGTGTTAGCACCATGACTGCTAATACCAGGAGGGCAGTCCTTCCCAGCTCATTTCTGCAACACTTAGTTTTCTTTGGGTGAGGGAATCGCACATCAAAGCACAGACTAAAACTCCAGAAACTGGAGGTCAAAGATTTCTGCTCCCTTCACTCGGATTCTTTACCTCTGTGTGTCTGGGATAGCTCAAAGAAAGCCCTGAGAAGACTCTTGGTGTGTTCTGTCAAGCCTGTGATGGAAGCCAGAAAAAGCATTTAAATCATTTCACTGAAACATAACGGAGGCATCCTTCCCTCCCATCTGGTGTCTGATGCAAGACACAGTTTACCTTTGTATAACTCTGCAGTCCTCTCTAGCTCCTCCAGTCTCTTCACCAGTCCATCTAAATGGAAACAAGAATCAACACAAAATTACAACAGTCAAATCCAGGACATGGTTAAGACCTGACCAACCGGAAAAACACCAGTTTCATATCTTTGGTACAAATTTCCCTCACCTCTGAATGCCTGACCCCTGGTCCAACATGGGAAGCTTTTAAAATAACTGCAAACTTATTTTACAGTGTGGGGTCATCACCTATTGGCATTCACTAAGTGGGTCCCCACTTTAAATTGATTGGACCTTAGCTAACATTTAAATGGCCCCAATGACAGGATATATCACTCAAGAAGGACAGAGGCAATCACAACAGTGATAGCAGAAGGAAAGAATTATGAAGGAATAATGTGGAACATGCAAGTAACAATAAAAAGTAGGTAAGCACAAGAGGGTAAGTGTGCCCTTAAGAAAATGTTCTCCCGGACAATACTTACCATTGCAAAGTATGGCTCGGCTTAACCCCAGCGCATCCGCTGTCCCTGAGCTCATGTTCTCTACCAGTCGATGCTTTACCTTCTTCAGTACTAAAAACCAAAAGAGAGTGGCAAACCAGGATCAGGGTCATTTCCATGGGCATGAAAAGCTCACTAGCATACTTCACTGGTTTCTCAGGCACTGAATAAATTAAACTTAACTCACTATTGAGGTAGCGAGCAGAAAAAGAATACCATAGAAACCAGATGTTTGGTCCAGCTGTACATAGCTCATCTTCTATCTTGCCTATCTGTTCTGCTCTCACATCCTATATACTTCAATCAATAGAGCTCCAGCACTTCTTTTGGAAGACTATTCCAATCAATCACTTTGCCATAAGCTACCTATCACGATATTCAGAACCAAACTTTGCTTATGCTACTTGCTGTGTTACTTCAACTGAAGTCAGGAGATGAGGCTGAAAGCAAGACAAATAGGATTTAAGGTTCAAAGTTATCCCTTTGCTTACTTGTATCTTTTGGATCTTAGTTAAACCCTTTTGTCATTCCTTGATGGAATTCATTTCTGTCTTTGGTGGTCATACCCTGCAAATTACTAGAGACAGTTATGCCCTCTTTGGAATCAGATGACTCAGCTACATTTATTTAGAGGCAAACTTGCAGGGATGCCAACTGCCTGCAGCTCCCAAGAACGCAGCTGAAGTCACAGTGTTCAGCATCTCTGGAAAATACCATATTCTCACCACACTTCTGTTTCCCCAGAAATCCATCTCACTCCTCACAATTTTCCTGAACCCCTGTCAATTCATTAGCACCTTAATCATCAAGAAAAGAAATGAAAGCAAAAGAATAGATAGATTTTTTTAGGAAAGTGAGAAAGGTAGACCACATAAAGGAGACAGCTGTGTAGCCTTAGTTCAAAACACACACTTTGTTTTAGAAATAAAGCCTCCCCTCTCTCCTATAAAATTTATGGTTGTACAAAGCTCAGCGTAGATAGGTACTTCATCACTGTTCTCCAAGCTGAGAAACTGCAATCAGTGTCTTTCAATAGACACATTTCTGTGTACAGCTGAAAACCTCAATAGGTCAGCATAACTTACATGGATTAAAAATAAATACATTAAATTATTATCTAGTTGAGTTTCATCATCCATGCTAAACACAGCACAGGAAAAACAAGCCTCCCGCAAAAACAGTCAAGCCTCAATTTAACTTTCAAGACTATTTCAAGAAGTCAGGGAAGGATTTTAATTGCCTTTGACAATATCCATTTGAAAATGACTGAGTTAAGAGGAGGAATGGAACCAGAATTTTACTTTGGTTTTAACTGGGACCAATCTTTCACCCATCCATGTCATTTTAACACTCTAGGGAGAAAAAAACCAGTCTTACCGATATCCAAAGACTTGCCCTGCTTTGGGTCGGCCTGAAGCTTGTTGTAGTGTATCGTCACTTCTCCCTGTAGAAAGAGCAAATCCAAAACTGCTGTGCTGGAAGCACATAGCAGTGGCTTGCTTTACCAAGGGACAGTAAACTGTAAATTACGACCCAGAAGCTCCAGTGGCCCCCTCCTACCTCTCACCTTTACCATCTGTATCATCTTGGCCACCTCCACCTTGGTCTTCCCTTTGACAGACTTCCCATTCACTCCTGTGATTTCATCACCAGCTGCTACGGTGCCATCTAAGGCTGCTGGAGTGTTATCAAATACCTAGCGGACAGGAGAAAGAGCACAGGTAGTCTGGAATCAAGAGGAAGAGAAAGGTGAAGGGGCTGAAGAACAAAAAAGGGACAATTACATTCCTCCTCTTTAACTCAGTTGTATTTTGTTCATGGTGAAGCCGCGGTTTTCCCCCTTTCCTAACTAAGAGGTGGGCTGATCGTCTTGTTCCCTCAGGAAGTTCTTGCCTCCAGGATGTACCTTCTCAAGCATAGGATTTCTTGATGCTGAGAATGTCACACCCTTCCCCTGTGAATTCTAACACGCTCTCCAAGGAGAAGAATAATGTCAGAAGTCTTAATTTAATTCTTCCATGCCTATTAGGTACTAGGGTAAGGAAATCTTATTCACTGGAAAGTGAGATGATGTCTTCCACTTTGAGAAAAACAAATAGCATAGGACTCTCCATGCTATCCATCTCTCAGGCCAACACTGCTTTAAAAAATGGTTTATTCTTCCTCCCCGAATGCCCACCTGGACAATGTAGAGACAGGGGCAGTACTGTGCTCCTCCCCCAATGCTGATCCCAATCAGGTTCTGAGAGTCCTTCTTCAGGGTCACTGTCCCAGGTACAGTGGGGATCCCCCTAGAATGAGAAAGGGGAAATCAATAACTGAACATGGTAGGCAGAGCTGCAGTTGTATGAAACAGCCCTGGTATCTGAGTCGATACAAACTGAAAACATAACAGGCACTGCACATTTGAACTCATCACATTATCTCCGCCATAGAGTCTATTGGCACGGGCCAGCAGAGAGACCTTCTGGGCTATCTTTTTTGAGACTGCATGCAAGGATTAAGGGTGCAGGAGACACCCTCATCCATCGCTAGGTACTGAGGAAACGCTATCGCATTTTAGAGAGTGTCTCATCTGCTCTTAGTGCTGGAATGAGAGGAAAACTTGCACAGCATAAATGAGATGCAAGACAAGGGCTCCATGTTAAATTAATCGCTAAGCTCATCAAATCTTTTACTTGCTCAGGAAATGCCAGTGTTCTCCTCCTTACAGACCTAAGGAGTCCAGAGTTTCTCCACTTCTTCTTGCCTCTTATTATCCTTCCTCCATTACAAATATTTTTTTCTCTAGCTAAGGTCACTAATTTAGCAACGATTTGCCAGCACTGCTTTGAAATTAGAAATGCAGGGTAGTCATTGCAGAGCAACAGAAAGCATTCTCCTTTGCTCACCAGCACAGTGATGCCTCATCCCCGGTCCCCAGAGGGAGCAAGAAATCAGGAGTGAACAGCAACTCTGACTCTTCAGCACACAGCATCAGGAGCAGGTAAATTTATCCACTCCTATTAGGTCTTGGCTACAAAGACTATTTCTATTGTTAGCAAAAAGGAAAAGACAAGTGAAATACTCACAGCTTATCTTCCTCAATATCATAGTCCAAATCTGCAAACATTTTTTTGGTTAAGCGGAGCCTGTGAGTCTGAAAATGCTTACTCCAAATTCTCTGTGAAGGAAGAACAGAATAAACCCCAATAAACCAGTGATTTCAACAGAAAACTGCAGAGAATCAACCGGTCACCCTTGTCGATCCCCTTCCTTTTTTTTTTTTGACCGTCACATTGTGGTCTCTGTTCTTATATCAAAGGTGAAAACCATGTCAAGTGTCTCTGATTCCCTGCTGTGAATGCGACAGGAGAAAGTCCTCGAGTTTGAATGCTGCATGTTTCAAAACCCACACGTGTGCGGAATTTCCAAAGCAGAGAACAAAACATGGTCCTTCCTGGAAGCTGCTTCTTCACACTCTCTACCTACACCATGGCTGCTAAAGATATTTACAGTTTTACCCCCTCCATCTGTTAAAACATCTCAGTTTTCTTCTTGACTTCATAGCAAGTTATGTCACTTTTTGACGTTCCTCTCCTATCTCGGAAGGCTACGCAAAGCTTTTTGCGACTCCTTTTCCCAAAAAGCCTCATTATTTACCCATGCGCAAGCCCCCCCCCCCCGTTTCATTTTCTCTTTAATTTCGGACAATAACTAGCAGACACGTTTTGGTTTCTCTCATCCTTCGGCAGCACCAAAGGCACGGTGACGCTGCCCCATACCGTGGCGGCCGCCTTCCGCGCCGGTTTACCGCCAAATCCAACCCCACCGACCACCGGTGGGCGAAGGGCTTCACCGACAGCTCCCCTTTGCCGCTGCCTGCCGCCACCGCGTCCGCCGCCATCTCCCGCCCCCTCACCGGCCCGGACCCGCGGCCCACCGGGGCCAGGGCCCGGCATGGGAGCCTCGGCGTTGGGCCACAGAACCGGGAGGTGTGTGTGTGGGGGCACCGGGCACCGGACCGGCCGTTTTGGGGGGGGGGGAGGGGGCTCGCCCTGACGGCCCGGGGTGGGGGGGACGACGGGGAGCGCGACCCCCGCCCTGACAGAAACCGTTACCGGGGCAACGGCGGGGGGGAGGGCGGTCGTGAGGGGGTCCCGTGGCTCACCGGAAGTAGCCGCCTGGCGCGCGGCCCCCGCCGCTGTCGGCCCGCCGACACGTCACCGCCGGGAGCCAGCCCGGAAGCACCCCGAGCGCTGGGCGGAGCTCCGCCCCCTCCCGCCGGCTCGCGCCCGCGTTGCCATGGGGACGGAGACGCGCGCGTGGGGGGCGGGGCCAGCTGGGTCCTGCCGCCATCTTGAAGAGCGGCGGTGGGCGAGAGCTGTTCTTGAGAGAGAGTGTCCTCCGGGTCTCTCATGTCTGTCCCCTCCGTTCCCCCGAGGCTTTCGGGTCCCTCCGGCCACCACGGCCTGCAGGGAAGGAGGGCTGGGCAGCATGGTGGAGCCCGGGCCTGCAGCCTCCAGCCCGGGTTTTGGGCGACGTCCAACTCCGCTTTAGGTTTCTGAGGTACCCCGGTCACCGAGGGGCACCGGGAGGCAGAGCCTTTGGGCTCGGTCAGTTGCGGAGGGGGAGCTGCAGTGATGGCAGCAGCTGAAGAAGAGGATGGGAACCGCTGAGTTGAACAGGGTTCACTAACACAGCATGAAACAGCGGCGCCGTGGCTCATCCTACTGCTATTAGTGGATCGTGGCGAGCTATCAGCTGTTCAGTCACCAGGAGGGGCACCTAAAGTGTGCCCACCTGGAGGAAAAGATGCACTTTTGCACTTGTCACTTGGAAAAATACAGAGCTGTTACCTATGGAAGGTGATGTATCCTACACAAATACACCCAGCGCTGGCCTCCCACAGGAGGGAGCATTTCAGAAAGATGTTTGTGAATGTGAACACATCCCGGACTGATGATTCAGATGACAGCAGAGACACAAAGAGCTTTGAAACTGGTTGGCATAATGGCCCCTACTGCTGGCAGGCCAGCAGCGACCTGTGGAAACAGCGATTTGGAAGCCAGTCAGCACAGCTGCATGCAAAACCACTGTGCTACCATGTATATGGCAGGATCACCAAGCTTCCACGTGTTTTTCTCCTCTGCGATGTGTGTGTGGGGGGGTAGCGGTTGGGTGTTCAGATGAATTTTCTGCCTCCATCAAGATAGCGCCATGACTGGGAGAATGCTTTGATTTCCCAGAAGAATGTGGTCGCCTGTTGCATTATGTGTCATGTCTTCCAGCCACTGCTGGCTTCTGAGCAATTACCAGGCTGCCAAACCTGACTTATTGACGCAGATCAAAAAAAAAAAAAAAAGAAAAAAATTGCAGTCTTTGAACTGAAAACTCCTCCATGACCAGGAACAAGGACTAGCTGATGATGCTGACCTCTCTTGCTGGCTGAGAGGGTGGTTAGTGTTTGCAGTGTGCGGCCCTATGAACCTCTCAACTGCATACATCAAAACACCAACTGAAGCCACCCACAATGCTGGAGTACAAGGGCAAGAGCGTGTTGTTAATAATCACTTTGAAGTCCTGGGTCTAAGAGGTGATTTATTTATGAAGGGAAGCTGAATGATAAATGCAGTCCTTCAAGTGGGAGCTCTCTGAAGAGGAGAGACTGACGTCTTGACCCTGGGCACTGACAGGAATTTTACATCAGTGAAGCACTAGAATTGATGAGCCAGGCCCTGATCTCTGCACGTGAGGAGCTCGCTGGGGCTCAGCAGTGCAACGGCACTTGACTGTGGCTGAGGATGATACAGAGAAGACAGAGCCAAACTCTTCCCAGGGCTTTTGCACAGCAAAAGACAAAAGGCAAGGGTTGCAAGTTGCAGCACGAATTTCTGGTGCTATGAACCACTATGAGGGTGGGTAAGCACTGTTACAGCAGCCCAGAGAGGTGGTGGAATATCCATCCCTAGAGACAGTGAAAATTTAACTGCACAGATTCTGCAATGTTGTGGTTCTGAGAGAGACCCTGCAACATTTGAAAATGTTTATCTGTGTAATTCTCTTTCAAATTATTGGATCAAAACAACTGTCCATAACTTTCTTCTTCTTCTTAGAATACTTACTCTGAAATTCATTTTTTAAAAAAATCTGTCCCCCTGTCCTCCTTAGAGCGTATAACTTTGATATTGACAGCTAGGGGCTAGCATATTTGTGATACAGTTACATTGCAGCCCCCGCTGAAGTCCAGCCCCTGGCTAGCTGGGCACTGCTGAACACAGAGGAAACCCTGCATAATCCTCCCCAAAGGTGACAGTTAATACAGGCAAGAGCTGGTGAAGCAAATCTCAAACAGCAGATCATCAGCAGAGGCAGAAGTCGGGCCTGCTGTCTGTGCCATGCCACGGCAGGACTGCTCCGTGCAGTGGGTTAGGGGTCTGGGAGTCCCACACTATCCCTTTGCTGTCTCCCACTTCGTGCCCAGTGGCTTTGCAGGGTCACCCCGGAGGAGGTGACCACCAGGCCGGCCAGCTGGGCTTCATTTCTAAGGGGGGAGCTCCACCGTGTGGGCGCTGCTGAGAACTTCTGCTGCAGGAAGGGGGCCTGGATTCAGGCATACCGAGTTTGCAACGATGGGATATTTCTCCTATATTACAGCAAGGGGGAAATAAAGTTTCCCCCACACCTAGAACACCTGCATAACATAAACCATTTGGTTGTGCCCAAGGGGATTGCTCAGGTCCTTGTGCATGGCTGGGCAACAGACTGTTTAAAAGAAGTCCCTGGACCTCATTTCTCCTGCATCCACTTCTACCACTGGAGCCGCAGGGGGAAAAGAACAGGCAGCAAATGTCTCCTTTCCTGGCAGCTCCTGCCATTAGAAAGACAGACAAGGGGCAGAACTGGCCTGAGGTAAAAAACCAGACCTGCTGACACTGACAAGTCCAAAACCTGTAGGTCTGATGTGCCTTGTTTTTGTGCTGCTCCACTGATGTGTGTGCGTTCTGTATGTCCTTCAGTATGTCCCTGAAGTATCAGCCTTTGTATACATGTGCTGACTGACCCTGCCTTTTGTGTAAAGTCGCTCCAACATGTCCAAGATTGATTGGATTCTCGCTGCGTGAGATGGAGAATGAATCTGCATATGCCCTGAAGCCTGTCTCAATATTAGAAATCCAGCCAATTGCCTCCTCCCAAGGGAAAAAGTAATGAATTACTGATGAAAATGGTTATCTAAAATCCAAAAAAACCCATAAGGCTAGCCAGTGTGTAAAAAAAAATCCCAGGAGGCTGTTCATTTTCAAGAATAGGTCTGATCAATTGTTGTATCAAAAATTTGAAAGGCAGCTTTATCCTGAAAAGTGGGCTCACTGCTTACCATCTACCAATACAGCTTGGATCAAGAGGGCTCAGTTTGCAAGTACAGACATTTTTCCACCCCCAAATAGACAACGCATGAAAAGTCAGCCCAGGCTCTGAGAGTCAAACTCCCTTCTGCTTGTCTTTCATCATGTGTAATAAGGAGTCTGCAAGCAGATCACACGTTGCATGACTAGTTAGCTTCTTGGCACTCAGATGCATTTCTCCGTACTGGGCCTGTGCTGAATCTCGTGTTTCTGGCTGCTTTTCTGCTACTGTTGTCAGCGTCAACACAACTAATGCTGAACTAACATCCTCCTCGATTGCTGTCCCTCGAGCCATGTTGTCTGGTTTTTGGGGAACTTTCAGTGGCTGAGTGTGGGGATTGTATTCCCTGCCCACCACTCCACAACCTGCCTGCCCTGTCCCTGCCCCACTTCTGCTGGGTGCTCCAGACCCCTGCAGGGGCCTCTACGTGGTGCAGGTGGGAGATGGAGGTGGTGGTGGCCCCACTGAGGTGGAATAGGGGACAGTCATACACAGGGGTGGTTTATCACATGATGGGGTGGGTGTTAGCTGTTAGCACTTGCATCCTGGGGCTACCAACTCAGAGAGGAAGGAGTGCGAAACATTGAAAATGTGGCTACAAATGACCTGACTGCTTATTTCCCAACCTGTACATCTTATCACTGTTGTATTCAAACTCCTCCCAGAATGAGACGTACCTTCCGTTCATTCTGACAAGCTGGAAATATCCTTCCCCATGGGGGCATCAAGATCTGAATACTTGCCCCATAGAGTTTCAGCAGAACACAGTACTGCTGTCCTTTGGAGTTCAGGCTGACTTAGTTTGGATGGTGAAATTTCACATTTTTGGGGTGAAAAGCAGTATTTTCATGCATTGATTTTTGTGCATTTTTTTTCTTTTGTACTTTTTTTTGCTGGGTGTTTTAATTGTCCTTCCTTTGAAATTTCCTGCATTTAGGATTATCAGAAGCTTATCCAGAGGGAAGAAGCCTGGTGAAATGGACAACGCTCCGTGGTAGATGCATTGTATTTCCACATGCACCAAACATGTTTAATTCCCCCCTGACTTTGTCACCACAGATATCTCCTCCTAGTCAAGGAGATAGGTCTCAGGAGCATCTGTTCTTACCTACCACTAATAGACTGCTCAGTGTTGATCCCGAGAAGGTACAGCTGTTACCTATATGAAAGCATTACATGCAAAGGCAGTATTTACAACCCCGCAAAAACCAGCAACTTAAAGCTTAATGGGTTTTCTGAGACCCTGCAGGTGGAAAGCAGGAGCCCTGGCTTGGCCGATCGTTTTGAATTTATAAGGCAACTTACAGCCTTTCCACAGCAGGGGCATGACCACACGCTCTTGCACAGCCCAGGAGGATTGCCAGTCTGGAGAGGCCCTATCAAAGCTTGTGGTCCTTGGGTTGAGCCTTCAGGGTATTAAGCCCCACAGTGGAATAGCGACGGGGCATATGGGGGACCACGTCTCGTGAGCAGTGGCAGAGTGGAGGGTGGGAAACAGGCAGAGACTTGTCCTCATTATGCATGGGTCTAACATGCCCAATTACCCCATCCTCTCCTCACCTCCGCAATGTAAAAGACTCTTGTTGAGAGTGGTCATAATTCACGGTGAACACCCTGCCTCCCCCTTACTCCCTTCACACCCGCTGCTCTCCATTTTCCTTCCAGAAAAAAATGTGTCTTTGATGAAATGAAATGGCTCAGTCAAAGAACCCCTCAAATGGTTGGGGACCCCTGCACTTGGCCACCCTTGCCCACTTCCCAGCTCTATTTCTGGCTGAGTTTGGAGTTTAAGTGGGCTGACCTTGTGCCCTGACTGCCCCGGGGGTCAGTGATGAAAGCGGATGGAGGCTTCACAGTCAGGTCTCTTGTGTGTGACTCTTTTGTTCCCGGGACAGGGGTGTGCAGTGCCTGGGACAGTGCTTAATTGTTCGGGGGCACTGCTTTACCCGTCATGCCCTTCCCCGGGTGGCCCCAGCCCTTCTTGCTCATGCGTGGGAGGGAGGCAGCTTCCCCACTCGGGGTAGGGAGGAGGAAGCAGAGTCTGGGTTGCTCGGCATCATTTCTGGCTGTTTATTAATCTGTGTAATAAATTTCGCAGAGTGCCAGCAAGCCAGAAAAAAGACAGAAATAAATAAAAAAATAACTTCCTGGCATTTTGTGACTCCTGTCTGTCACTGACTGCATCCTCCGTTGTCCTGCCGCGCAGGCAAGAGCAACATCACCTTGTCCTGGCCAGCTCCCGGGTCCATCCGCTGTGCTCTGTGGGATGCACCCTGCCACCGAGACCTTCCTCTGCCCTTCTGCAGGTGTTTAATGAGGAAAGCCCGATGTGTCAGGCCTGAGGCACTGGGCTTAGCCTGAGTGGAGGCGATGGGTTTGCACCAGGGAGTGCAGAAGCTTTGGGTGGGGGCACATCAACAAAGCTGGGGGGTATTGTGGGGGAGCAAGCTCAGGGCTGGATGTATTGAGGCTCCTGGAAAGCTTTGCTAGACCTTAGCTGGGCACCCACACCTGGCACTGCCCTGAGGACACGCAGAGGAGCAGTGGGTTTGCTGTAGGTATGCGTGGGCAGGGGAAGGATGCTCGACAACCTGTGGGCGTGATGATAAAGAGTTGAAAGTTTATAAACGTCCATGACGGAGGTAGGTCAGCAGAGCTCAGCATAAGTGTGTGGGAAGCCTTGTACCCCTCAATACCTCTTTGGCTGCCCCCTCAGCATCTTTCTTTTGCAGCGAGTCCTTCCTGTGCTTTACGTCTTTATTACAGCTGGAGGCTGGGGCAGGAGCCTCCACAGCAGGCCCTCTCCTCTGCCGTTTCGGGGAGTGACTGCGTAGAGGAAATGGATAAAAGGAGTGGAAGGTCAGGGTTTAATTACCCTATTGTCTGCGGAGACAAGTGATGGACAGAGACTGTCAGTGGGTCACCGATTAGCTGCCACGGAGCAGACGGGGGGGGGGGAAACATGATGAGCCCCCGGGACAGACCAGTGTTGGGGAGAGCCATGAGACATGGAGATGGCAGCTCATAATGGGAGAAAATTTTTCTTTTAGTTGTTCCCCCAGTCCTTCGTCCCAGCTCCATCAGGAGCCCTGTGGGCTCAAAAGCCTCCTGGCTGCTTCACTGGTTAGGGACAAGGGCTGCTGGAGTGGCAGGTCGCCGGGGGGGGATGAAGGTGTGACATCTCCTGCCAACTATGCTGAGCTCTTGTCTCCCTGTGGGGAGGCAGCAAGGAAGGATGGAGGGAGGGAGGAAGGGAAGGAGGAATAAAGGGCAGGAGGGAAGGAAAGGAAGAAGGCTGAAGGAAGGGGCTGCTGGCGGGTAAGGGGTAATATACACGCAGTGCTCCTCTGTGCAGGTGTGAAGGTCTCCTGCAGAGAGATCGTGGAAACCAGAGTGCCTGTCTTCAGCCCCACTGCCTCACCACTGCCTCCTTTGGACACAGCTGAATGCCTCAGGTAATAAATCTCCCTGTTACATTCCTCGTATCTGTTGGCTCTGGGGCTGCAAGAGACCAGGATTATTCTCTTGGCAGATCTGGTGACTTGGTTTTGTGTAAGCAGAATGCAAAAGTAGCAAGTTTCAGTAAGTCTTACCCCTTCTGCTCCCAGCCCCATAGGTACTTCCCCCTCTTTTCCTTCTCACACTCCTATCAAGCCCTTGTTCCTCATCCCACCACACTGTCTCTGAGCCCAGCCTCCCTTTCCTACATACTCGACAACTCAGTCAACTCTTATCCCTAACCCTGCCCTCAGTCCTGCCATACAATGTCACACCTAACCTTCTTCCGCATCCTGTTACCCTTGGTCTCAAGATTCCTCTTTCTTCTCCTTTTCCCTACAATCCCTCTACACACCCTCTTTTGGATTCTGACCTTCAGTTTCTAACTCCATCTACAGTTGTTCTCCAAGGTCCTGCTTCCCATGTCCCCTCTCCCTATCACTCCTACCCTTTCCTCTCTCCTTCTCGCCTTTCCTCACTCATCCTTTACCCCTCTTTCCTGTCTCCTTCACCCCTCATCTCCCAGGGTTGTTTGCATGAATTGTCTCTGGAATCATGAGATCACTGTTTTTTTCTGTCTCTGTCAGTGGGAACATCACATTAAGGAGCGTGGATAAGTGACCAGGGGCCATTGGGGTGACTCTGGCACCCCGTCTCCCCACCCTCCCTACCCCCCCTTCTTCTGTATCAAAGGAAGCTTTGTTGTCCAAAAGCAGAAAGAGAAAAGCAGATAAAAAGGCGGAACATGTGATCTCACTGGCTTTATTTAGCCATCCAGCTATCCCTCCTCTCTTTTCTTGATTCATCCAAAATTATCTAAGTAAGAATCCATAATCCATCCTTGGGCTTCTCATCTGTGAAAGAGATGGTGGTAGATTCTTTTTTCCAAAGGGACTTCATCAGCTGACCTCTTGGTCTCCACAGGGTGCAAAGATGACCCTGACAGAGCTCTCTAGGCAGTGTAATGCCTTTGACTACAGTGCTCTCCACTGCAGGACTGTGGGATCCCACCCTGTGAATGGGAATTAGAACCAGGGAGAAGCAAATCCTTTTGCTTGTTTCACCATTGCTAAATAGGGGTTTCTAAGAGGATCCAGCAATGCATTGTTTCATCAGGGACACTGCTTGGTGGGGAGGTTTATGTTTGTAGCATTAGATGCACAAGATTTGAATTAACGAGTTTCTGGATGTGCCAGAGACTTGCTTTTTTGACAAGGGTAAAATTCTTCATCTCAGGGTGCTTCAGTTGCCCTTTGTGATGGAGATGATCAGTGTTTATCTATTAAAGCTGACTGTACACTCCTGGTGAGCACCCTGTACGATAGAGCTACTGTGGGAGCAGTGGGACACAGCTGGGATTGCAGTAAGGATCTCTGTGTCTGCGTTGGGATTCATTTAGATGCTATCAAGCCAGGAGGCAGGAAGAGGATTATTATATGTTCCTTAATTGTTACATATTAGATGGGTTTGATGCTTTACAATGAAAGCTGCTCTGCATGCAGTTTCAAAACAGATATGGTTGACTTAGCACAAATCTTTATTGTGGACACAGTCATATGAATATAAGGAGCTGGTCAGTGCACCGTTTTCATGATGTTTTAACCAGCGTGGTTAAAATCCACCAGACAAGAAGTCCTTCTAATGTGGGAATATAATAGCCCTTTTATCTGTATAGTCCATTCCCCTTCTCTACAGGAATAAAAATTTTCCAGATAATGCCTTACATCCACAGCTTTGTATGTGTGTGTGCGAGAAGTCACTAAGGCTGAAATGTAATGATTGTTTCAAGGGCCTTCCGAAATAGTTAAGGCACTGAATGGGAGAAGAGTGCAGAAATCTTGGCAGATGGAGCCAGGCAGCATATGCCGTGTTCACCTAAAACACGACACGGACTGAGATGGACTTGGGACAAAGGGTAGTCAGAGGAGTGAAGCGGGTCAGTAGAGAAGAAGATGAGCAGAAAGGCAGAAACAGCAAGATTTGCTTCAGGTGAGACTGAAGAATTTGATTTTCTTGCGGAAGGCAGTATCAGTGAAGGATACACCCAAATGCTCTAAAAGGTAGGGAGGTGGGCATTTGGCTGGGGAATTGTTTCTGTTGCAGAAAGGTCGTTGTGGAAGTTGTAGTGACTATAGCATCATGTGAACTTTTACATATCTCTGTACGTATGTGTAAAATGACTCAGTGAAGCAGTATGTGCAAGGAGACTATAGCTAGAAGGATGTCTGTGGGAATGCCTGAGGTATAATTTCAATGGGGTGTGGGAAGACATGATGTCCATGGGGATTTGCCACAGCTTTTCTGTGGTAGGAGATCATGCAGAATAAGATTTACAGCAATGGTGCGGAGAAACTATACGACATTACAACCCATCCAACGAAGAGTGTTGGCTCCAGCTTACAAACAGCTGAATCAGTAAATGTGGAGGCAAGAAAGTGACTTTTTTGTGCCTCCCATGTGCTTTTTAATAAATGCAGAGTTCCTATAAAAATCTAGACCAATTGAAGCTGCCTCTGGACTCCTGCCAGTTCTGGGTTCCTATCATTTGATTTTCCTGAAACAGGCACCATGACTCCCTTTGCAAGACATTTCCATTAGCGTGGTGGGCTGATTCAACTTATATCCTGCCCTACTGTGTCTGACTCATTTTTCCCCATCTCTAGGAGAAGCCTGAGGGAAGGCAGAGGGCCCTTCACATAGATGCTCAAGGTCTCTATCAGATAATAGCTGAAGAAATATTTGCCATGACCGCGCTATGGTCATTTTTTGCCATTCCTTAGTCACTTGGCAGCCAATGGAGGGAAGAGGCGAGAGCAGGGTGGGGGAGAGTAAATGAGACAGAGGGACAAGAACAAAAGATTCTTTTGTGGTACAGAGAGAGAGAAAAGGGAAAGCATCACCAAATGCCCAGAAGCCATGTTTGTAACAAGAGACCTATTCTCTCTGTTACTTGGAAAACAACTTGGAGTAAAAGGCCCTGGTTGAATTAACCCTTCATGGAGGCGACTTACTGAGCGTGCAGGAAAGAGGCATGGCCATGGGAGGCGTAATCTGTGTGGTAAGGTAGCGGTGTTGGCTCTTGGGCAATTTAAAGCAAGGATTTGTTGTCTGGGAAGAGGAGGTAGGGATGACGTTGGGTGGTTTGACCATACCAAAGTTTTAAAATGTCAGATGTCCTTTCTTTATAGGAGCTTTGGTTTGGCAAACGTCACTAGAGGTTTTTTTGCAGCATATGAGCCGATGACTCTTTTCCATTGACATTTTTTCTAGGGCTGCTGGCACCTAGGACTGTGGAGAAAGAAAGGAAAGGAAAACACCACCCCTAAAATATATGTTTTACTGCAGCATAATCTTGTACCAACACAGCCTCTGTGAATTCAGTTCCTATTGTTGGCCCTCAAAAACTCCGTTCTCACACCTTGCATCTCTCTTGCTCCTTTTAGACCTCCCTTTGGCTGAGAAGAACAATTTTACTGGAGTTAGGGGTTCTCTATACAAATGAATTGAAGGGAGGCCAAATCCCCCATCCCCAAAGAAACAACCAGTTCTATTTCATTGTGAACGCTCTCCCTTAGCCTCTTCCCTGCCCTTTCTAAGGAGGCTTCCTCTTTTATTGAGTGGATCTTTGGGTGAAAGGGGAATTCTGTAATGATGGTATGAGAAAAAGTTCTACCCAAGGAAAGAGAATCTGCACCTGTTTGAAGATCAAATATGGGCTATCAGCATAAGGCCAGGTCAGTTTGTATCTGAGCTTGCTTCCGGGTGCTCTGCAAATTAAAAGTAAGTGAGACAGCCAGATCTGAAATAAAAGCTTTTTCTCCCCATGACAGTACAAGAAGTGACAGCACCTTGCCTCTGGAGCCTCCTCACATAGTGCCAGGCAAAGGGAAGCAAAGAGCAGTTTGGAAACGGAAAGACAGTCCTCCTCTCTGCTTCCTCATCTCACCGGGACGGGAGCAGTGTCCACCCATCATGGGTCAACCATCCCCCTTTGGCTCGATGGCGCAGACGAGGAGGATGCAGTGGGTGCCCATGGAGCCCGCAGTCAGGTGAGCTGCTGAGCGGATGCGAGACACACACAACATTACGGCTGTGCTTTCGTAGATAAGCGATCACATGGGACTCGTGCGCGTGTGTTGGAGCAGCGCTTTGAAAACTACCAGGAAAATCATGTGGCAACACAAGTCTGCTGGCTCCTGGCCCTCCCCCACTCCCTAACCTTCTCCCTGCCTTTCCTCTCTTTTCTCTCTCTCTTACTGAGTTGGTAGCCCCAAAGGCTGGAGCTGAATTTTGCTCCGGCTAACCTCATCCTGGGCTTTGGGGTGTTTGTGTTGGCACTTGGTCTTGGTGTCCAACCTACCTGTGCCACTCAGACCACCTGTGCTGTGTGATGTCCCCTGCAGCCCTGCCAGGGAAATTTGCAAGTTCAGTCTCCTAGAGGGATTGAAGGACATTTATCCCGAGGGGACGCTAAATATGATTAAACCCATTGCTCAATGGGATTTTCACTATTGCAGCTCTGAGTCCGGCAGAAATTGACTTTTTCTTGGCACTACGATTTTAATACCTGACTAGCACTTACTGGAGTCACTTGTAAAGGCGGAAGAGCAAGTTCTGGGGTTTGAAATGCAGTTTGGAAACTAAGAAACTTGAAGTTCTGCACTGCTCCCTTATACAGCTCATTCACAGTAGCACGGCAAGGCAGGAGTCTCAGAGCATTAAGACCCTAGTCGAGCTAAGAGCAGGTGGTGGTCTGTGTAGACCAAGTGCCACCACACTGTCAATAAATGCATGTCTTCTTTGAGCCTTGGCTCCATTAACGGCCTCCTGTTGTAACTAAGTTCTTAGGTGCATATAGCTACCAACCTTGCTGAGTGCAAAGAGCTCAAAGAGTCAGGAAGGAACTGAGGGATTTAGTGGGCTGTGCCAGGTGAGGCTCAATTTGTCCCACTGTCCTAGCACTTGGGTGGTGTTGCTGATTACACCTTCTACTGTACATTCCTCCAGCTATCATTTCTTCCAAGCTGGCCTTTCCTAGCTTAGAAGCTCAGGATCTTAGTCTCCACTCCATAAGACCTTCACCTTTTCCTGCTTTGCATGTTCCCCCAAATGCATTTCTGCTGACTGCATTCTCATCCTCTTCTCTCTTCTCTCTCCTCTCTTCTCTCTCCTCTCTCCTCTCTTCTCTCTTCTCTCTCGTCTCCTCTCCTCTCGTCTCCTCTCCTCTCCTCTCCTCTCCTCTCGTCTCCTCTCCTCTCCTCTCCTCTCCTCTCCTCTCCTCTCCTCTCCTCTCCTCTCCTCTCCTCTCCTCTCCTCTCCTCTCCTCTCCTCTCCTCTCCTCTCCTCTCCTCTCCTCTCCTCTCCTCTCCTCTCCTCTCCTCTCCTCTCCTCTCCTCTCTTCTCTCTTTTTCCATCTGTTCCTAAAACAGATGGAAGAATTTTAAAGTGAAGTCCCTATCTTTTTTTTTTTTTTCAAGAGATCCATCTGGATTTGAGTCAAGAGGATCTGCTGGAGGCAAAACAATAGGGCACAAGGTGTGGGAGAGAACTGAAGAATGAGTGCGTCTGTATCAGTACAATGTGCAGGGCGTTTCAGGGGGACCAATGCTGTTAACCTGTTTGAGATAAAGTGCCACAAGCTCTTAAAGCCATGGTGACCTCTGTAAGATCCAGACATTTTTACCTGAAAACACATTTCAAGTGTCTCAGAGCTGAGCTTGTTGCCTTGCAGCTGGCGCATCCTGGTTCACCCCCTTACTGGGTTAGACTTTGAGTGCAACTGGACAGGCTAGACTATACTAGTCCCTGAATGGAGTGTGGCTTGAATTTGGTCAGAATGGCCTGGGTATGGCTGGCTTGGCCTGAGTTACACTGGCTTTGATCCGACTGAGCTACACTTACATGGACTGAGTGCAATCTGAATGCAGGTTTGAGATGGCAGCTTGTGATAGGCATGTTCTGGGTAGGTTAGACTGGACTGGGTTAGCTGCCTTAGAGTGTGTTGAATTTGGAGCTGAAAATGGGACTGGTTTGGACTGAGTTAATATTTACGGTGGATGGGAGTGGGCTGATGGGAAGAGTTTGCCTGGATACAGTGCTGCTGAAATGGGGTAAGTGACTTCACTGTGGCTGGTTTAAAAGCCTTGTTTCACTTATACCAGCACCTGCCGCCTCATCTGGGAAGCCATTTGCTGGACCAACTTTCCATGGATAGGAAAAAGATTATTCAGCAAGTGCTGAAATGGGATCCCCAAAAGGCTAACAAAAATCTTCAGTTCCTCAGTGTCCAGCTGCTCCAGGCCATCTCCTTCTCCCACAACCTGTGAGTGGTTCATGCCAGAACATCTGCATCTTCTTCCCGATCTGGTCCACCAGGTCAAATCTGTTCATCGCTCAACATCCTAGCCTTAAAAAGGAATATCCTCCTGTCTGAGAAATTCCCCAACCAGGGATGGCTACCAGTGTTTGAAGTGAGGAAATCGGACCTGGAAACCTCGCACGTGACTTCTTTTTTAATGACTAGGTTTCCTTGATAGTGCAAAATTTCATGCAGTCGAATATGGTGTGTGTAATGCATTGCCACAGTGTTCTTTATCAAGGGGATAAAATAAATACTTGATCTGGACACAGGATTAATCCCCAAGTAAAGGAAAATTCAGACTGTTTCCAAATAAACGATGTCTCAACATAAAAGACTGTACCTGGACGATCTGGCAAGTCAGTCTAGGTGACAGTGCTGCCAAACCCCTTCCCTTCCCACTTGTTCTGGCTCTGCTTTAAAAAAAAAATAGAAAGAAATGTGTAGCGATGGGTAGGAGATGGTGTGGTCCTGGGGAGAAGCAGAGCCCCATCTCCTTGCACAGCTAGCAGAGAGTGGAGCAGGAGAGCGGAGGGTAGCACAGCGCTGTACAGCTGCAGGGCTGCTCACAACAGGGCAGAGCTCCCGGAGAATGCGCTCTTTGTTCCCTGCCTTTAAAGGGTAAGAGAAACACTTATGCATGGCAAATTAGCCCAAAAATGTATTTCTCTAAAACACCCGATTGTCTGGCCAGCTCTGCAGCTGCAGGGAAGTTCCAGGGAGAGAAGGGGGAGGCGGCGGGAAGGAGAAGGAGGGAGGCAGGGAAGGAGGATTTTGATGGCTGGTGGCGGGGGGGGGGGGAGGCAAGATGATTGTGAGAATGAAGGAGAAATTCTCATGCCTCGATTCAAACAGAGCTGACCAGTGAGCAAGGGGACCCCTGACAGAGGGGCCACGTTGGTGGCCAGGGGACCACGGATGCTGTGCAGTCTCCTGGGGGGTAGGGAGAAGAGGGGACACGGGACAGCTGTGCTCCGGACAGCGTGGGAGCAGGCACTGGTGCAGCCGGCGGTGCCGGGGAGTCCTGCCACCCAGCAGGTTCAGCTGTGCCATCTGGGCCGGGATGCTCAGCAAGCAGTGCCATGCTCCTCTAGTCACCATGTCGCGCGTCCCGGGGGGTGACGGGCTGTGACTTTTCTCCCGCTTTGGAGCAAAACACGCAGGGTGTGACTCTCTGCGGAGGTGCAGGGCCTGTGCTGTTCCCAAGAGGTGGCACTTGGGTTTAAAACGTCCCAAATGTACTTCTTGATTAGGAACTTGATCTGGGCTTGTTAGGAGTTTCCAGCCTAATGCTGATACCCATTTAAAAACTCCCAGACCATCTCTGGCAGACAAGGGATTCCTTGAACTTCCCTGGGGTTTGCAAAGCAAAACCTAATGGTAAGATTCTTGGCAACTGCTCAGACTGTGAAGTTCATGGCGAGTGCCACAGTCCTGTCCCTGCCCCAAGGGATGTCACTGAAAGCAGAGTCAGGGCCACTATGAGCACAGCTGAGAGCTCAGTGTCCAAGGAGCATCTCCCACAGTGTCTGGGATGAGATGTCCTCTTCGTGTGCATGATGAGAATTTATTTTCTCTTCCATTATCCGCTGATGTGGAAGGAGAGGTGCTCCCTGCTGCAAACTACAGTGCTTTGCAGGCACAGCCTTGAGGCAACCTGACTGGTCCTCATTACTACCCACTGAATGCTCTGTGGTGTGATCCAGATGCCGCTCTCAGGGGATGCAGCTCAGGCTAGACTTTGCCTTTGGGGATGCTCAGGGGTGCACTTGCCTGCTATAAATCCAGGTCCCAGCGCTCTGTCCTTTCTGTGACGTGACATGATCTACTCTGGGCAGACAAGAGCATCTCCTTCAAAGCCACCGGTGCCACCGGCTCCAAGGGCTGATGAGATTGGTAGGTAGCCTTAGGTTAGGCAAAGTTTAGACTGCCCATGAGAAAAAAGAGAGACGTGAGAGTCTCAGAAGGGGATTTGGCTTCAATACATTCCTGTGACTGTCCAGCTCAGGTGTAGGGTTGATGATGCCACCACTTCACGCTGGCACAGACAAACTGTACTCTGTTTCCAAGTTGCTGCTAAACTCATTGTGTGACCAGATTTTTCCAAGGACAACCCTGTAACCCTTCAGGTTTGTAATCCAGAAGCTCTATGAAGTTCCCTCTCACTGGACTGGAGGAAGAGAAGGACAGGTGGACCTGGATGTTTTAGCTGAACAAGTAGTGATACTGACTGCTGGTGGGAATTATTCATTCTTTTCAGAGGTTACATGAAGATGCTTTGGATGACACTGGTTATGGAGGTACCTGCTGGCTATGGAACAGTATCTGACTGGGTGAAGCCAGAATTAGGTTTGAGAATTTCCTATAGTGGAGAAGCTGATCAGACTTGTGTTGGAGAAGGAGTGTGATGGGCAGAGGAGGAGGTGGGGAGCTGAACCACTCTTGAAATGAGGGGTTGGGAAGCTGTTGACAACTGTATAATCCTGTCGTCACTACCTGGCTCATCTCTGTGTGGCTACTGGGATGGTTCACTCTCTCATTTTAAGTTTACATGGGAGGAGGGTAGGAAAAATGTTAGCTTTAATCAAGTCAGCAGTATTTCTCAGCTTTGACACACTTCATTTTCCACTCAGGTGAAAAGGGGTCCCTCTGCGTGCACTGCCGTGCATGCCCACGATAAGGGAGAGTCCGTCCCATCCCCTCCACTTCTCCTACAGCATCAGACCTTCACATCTCTGCCACCCAGCTCTTTGTATGTCTCTTTAGAAACACCCTGAGCAGCAGCCGCACAGACATGTGCCACCGTGTTACCTGAGTTTAAGCGTCTAGTTTTTAAGGCCACAAAGCTACAGCTGTGCCAGCGTGGGGCTCCACGCCCAACCTTCAGGGAGTGGGTGGCACAGATTGATGGCAGGCCTGCCGTGAGTCCCGAGATCACTTGCGGCAAGGTGGGACTTGGGGAAACCAAGAATCCAGGCACACTCCAGCATTTTGTGGAGACCCTGAGACCTCCCGGGGATGGCAAGGGTGTGGCATCATCTGAGGGTGGGAATGACTGGTACCAGGAAAGTATTTATTGGTAAATAATTTGCCAAGAGATGGGACTTCACGGGAATGAAACCAGTTGCAGATCCAGACCTAATTCAACAAGTACTTTTGGCTGGAAAGCGAGTGTGGGAGGGGGATTTTTAAAATATCAAAACATTTCATTTCAAGACAATATTCCTGAATTATTCTGTTTTCTAAATGCCAAAATGTTGTGAATGGACATTTTCAAAGCGAATTTCTGACATTTCATTTCAAACCAGCATTTTGCATTTAAAACTTGACCCAGGTTGAAAGATGAGAGGTCAGACACAAGAGCCTAATAACCACAAAATAAAACCTGTTATTTCAAGTTCAGGGGAAAAAAAAAAAATCACAGCAGAGCTCCTATGTGTGTCCAGATCAACATGTCCCTACATGAGACCTCTGAGGTGATGGAGACACTGGAGCAGAAACAGACAGTGTGGTTGGGATAAAACCAGCCAGGTAGTGGCCTGAGATGAACTACAAAATGCCCTTGAGCATCCCAGACAGAACTTTACTCTTATCTCAATACATTTCACTGATCTCAATAAGGCTGTTTATGGTGGGATGTGCATCTCTTAGGGGTGCTTGCATCTGTTCAGCTCCATGCATAGCAACGGGCAGAGCAATGACGAGCAAAGCCCCTGTGGCTGTGGCAGTTTTACCCGTGCTGTCATCTAGCTTTAGGCAAAGTGGCAACCAAAGTGCCATTGTCTTCCAGCACTGTCCTGCTGACGCCTATGAAAACCAGTGGAGCTCTCCATAGGCATGTGTCCATAGGCTGCTCCAGGGGAAAAAATGCAAGCGTAAGCAAGATCTGGGTGCAAGAAAATCTCTGCTAATTTGGGAAGGGGCCCTGGTACTTCTCATAATGGGTAGGTAGGTTGGGGGACAATGACCAAGCGGGATGAAGGACACTGCCAGTGCTTTGAGAAGATGCTGTGCTCCCCAACTGCCTCTTCTGTACAAAGGCAGGTTGAGACTCGAGGGACGTAAAGAATAGTCTTCCTCCCCCTTCCCCGCTGGCCCCAGCCCATCGCTCCTGCCGCCCCATCCTCTCTGCCGTGCACACGTGGTCCCCGCTGGCCATGAATAGAGTTGGCACGAGTGGGCCCAGCCCGAGCCACTGGGGCTCATGACTCCCGACCTGAATAAGCAGCATAAAGGCACAGAGCAGCCCCGTCACGGCTCCGTCCCGACCCATCCTCCCCAGCTGCGACAGCATCCGCTGCGGGCCAGACCGGCCATTCTTACCAAGTCCTTCTGTGCCGTTTGTCTTTCTCTCCTTCTCTTGTCTCCCCCCCGCCTCTTTTCTTTTTTTTTTTTTTTATTTAATCCCCTTTTTTCGAACATATCATTACAGGAGCAACAAAAAACATGGGACAATACAGCCATTGATGAACTGCTCTCGTCCTCCCGTCCCGATCCCCCCCACTCCCTCCCTCCCCTCCTCTGGTGCATGCCAACACTCTTTCCACCCGCCCAGGGCTGGAGCCAGCGCCAAACAACCTCTGCTAATAAACAAGAGGAACCAGATAAACCAGGAACACAATAGAGGGATTTGTTGCACTTTAGTGATGGTGGGAACAATGTCAACTCCGTGGCGCAGCTGCATGGACCCCCTCCCATCCTCTCCCCCCACTGCCTCGCGCCCCCCGCGCACTTGCAGCCCAACACTGTGATTTATGAAAGGCCAGAGGTCACCGTGCATTAAAGGGCTCCTTTCTTGCATCATTTATTAACCCCTCTACGACAAGGCGCACTTATTGTGGTGGTGGTGGTACAGCGAGTTGGGGAGGGGGTAGAGGCATCCATCTCGGCAGCACCGTGCATCTCTCGGAGGATGCTGAGATGCAGAGCTGGTGTTTAAGCCTGGTTTTGTGCTGACCTGGTGCGTGTAGGGAGGAGGGGAACCTTTGGTGAGATGCATTTCGGCCAGCAAAAGCAACTCGTGCACTCCAGCATGGCTCCGTTCACATTTCATGCAGGTCACCATCTGCCTGACGGCTCGTGAGCTCAGATCATGGGCTGTGCTGTGGCTGTGTGCACACCGAGGGCTGACCCGAAAGGTTGCCCTGAAGACCCCATAGTCCATGTGGTAGGGTTGACCATGTTGCATCACCAGAGCCTTGGGTCACCTTGGGCTACCAGGTGTGGTCACGTGGGCCAGGCAGAGGGGAGATGGGGCACCACGGGACAGGATGGACCACTCCAAGGTATCCTTCTCAGGCTAGTAGAAATGTGGCCAAAATCTTTCCTTGTCTCACCGGAGCTGGTTGCCATTGCAGGCAACGCTGCAGTGTCACCATGCAGCACTTTCAAGCCTTCCCGTATGGCCGTGAAGCAACGCCGTGAAACACTAGCATGATAACTCACTGGCCTGATCTTTTTCTCCTGAAATTGCAGTGACCAAGTCAGATTGGGCAAGACGATGCAGCGGCAAAGGCTTCAGTACCGAAATTTGTGGTCCCCTGAGCTACCGCCTCATGTCCCCAGCCATGCTTGAGGGCTCCCTGGAGACCCTCTCCACAGGCAAACTTGCTTGGGAGGACAAACAGCATGGCCGTCACAGGCTGGGGGTGATGGGCGAGCCCTGGAGAGGGGGTGTCTGCTGGAGTTCACGTCCACCGTGAGGGCGATGGGTTTGTGCTGGCGCCTGGTTGCCTGACCCATCCCTCCCGGCTCAGCGGAGGGAGGCTGCGGTGTTGACGGGTTGGGACATCTTCTCCCCGGGATGAAGTGATGGGTAACAAGGGACGAGTTTAGGAGCTGGTGGGAGCCCTTTGAGTACGGGTGTTGGGGTGAGCCCCTGCAGAGGGCAGAGGGGACACGGAGGCTGGGGTGAAGGGCAAGATGGTCCCGCTGCCCAAATGCCGGCCAGTAACGTTGGTAACCAGCCGAACTGCTCCTGCCCTGGCTTTGGTGCCTCAGCCTCAGGCCGTGCTCCCTCGCTCGCTCTCCCTCGCATTCCTCCGGGAGCTGATCAGGGCTTGAATGACACCCCAGATGACTCTTTGCTATTAATTCCTGTGAACAGAAAGGGCTCCTTGTTCTCCCAGTCCTACTCTCTGGAGGAATTACAGGGGCCAAGGCAGCAGGCTGAAGCCTTCCCGACTTAACCCTTCCCCCGGCTCCCCAGGAGCCTCCCTGCAGCCAGAGGACTGGCAGAGGTGAAGATCACCCTGGAGCCACCTCGGCCACCGCTGAACGAGCCCACCGGGGTCACCCAGCACTGCTACAACCACAGGTCCCGTTGGGAGGGTCCCCTTTTCTGGTTGTTCTGCCCAATCTTGTACAATTCCCTTCCTCTCCCCTCTAGGCATCTCTCCTCTGTTGTGCAGACAGAGAGCACCCAGCTCCCTCCATTACATCACACTGGATGTGCCAGACTCCATCCGAGAAAAGGCGAACCCAGTCCCCTTCTGCCCCAGCTCCCCACTCCTTCAGCGCTTGCTTTTTGGGGTTCGCTTTTCAGAAGTACACCTGGCCCCTCTGGCAGGAGACGAGGGAGTTAACAGCCAGGGAATGTCCGTGCCACCCATCAAAGCAGGTAGCAGACAGACATGCTTGCCCCGCTCCTCTTTGATCCTCCCAGACCCGAGTAATGCAGACAATTGTCCCGTTTAGCCATCACGAGTCCTTGGCATGCCTGTGAAACATTGGGCTGGCCAAGACAACGGGCTGGGAGCTGCCTGGGGTCTTTGCAATGCTCAGAGGTGATTCTCCTCTCTTCTTTCCACGAGGTTTTTCCCTACACCTCCTCCCTGAAGCAGCTGGCACCGTAATCCACTGCTTTAAAGCAAAAAATGCCTCTGAGTGAAGTCTCCTGCTCGGGCACATCAAGGCACACACCCCAGCAGCAGTGGCATGGTTTCCTGCACCTGCGGCAGCCCTCACCGTGCCTTGGAGAGGGAACAGAGTTTCTCCTGCTCCTGAGCCGGGTGGGACTCTGCAACCACGTCCCAGACCCAGTCCCCAAAGAGCTTCCCGAGGACTCCCATCCCATCCCGGAGCGCAGGGCCACGCGCTGATCAGCATCGCCCAGATTGTGTCTCCCATGGGGAACGATAACCCCGGAGGAGAGCAGCCACCGTGACATTTCTTTTGCTGCCCTGTGCAGGACACTGGGTTGACAACCAACCTGGTCAGGCTGTAAACAACTCCAGGCATTGCCTGCCTTTTGTTTCCCCTGATACCCCATGGCAAAAATTACTGCACACCCCCTGCAGCTAACTCTCCTCTAACCACACGGACACGGCGTGGTGCTGCCAAAACCCAGGCAGGGCTACAGGCAGCTCTTTGCTTTTTCTGAGTGACCCACACCACTTTCTTTCTCCTCGGGCTGCCTCGTGGGCAGCCAGTTCACTGACGCCCATGACTGGAAGCGAAGAGGCATCTGAGAAGGGCTAGGACCAAAATTGGGAGCTTCAGCCAAAAACGGCGAGGGGTGATGAAGACCAGAGCCTGGCACTGGTTCCTGTGCCCACCTCCCTGTTGGGAGGACGCCTACGGCACAAGGAAAACTGAAGGGCTCTTTGGAGATCGCAGCCACCACAGAATCGTGGAGAGTTACACAAATGTGGGCTTTGGGGACCCTCTGCTTCTCCTGTTCATGGAAAGGCCTTGGAAATGACCCGCATGCTGGGGGCTTGGGAGGGCAGTCCTGACATCAGATCGGGGAGGAATCTGGAGACAAGGGCATGAGGAAGTGGTGGAGACGGGGCTGGGCTTGGGTGTTCCAGCAAAGGGTACGGCCTGGTCCTGATCTCTCCCAGGCTGCCATCAATCATGTCCCATGATGTCTCACGAGTGAGACTGGCTGCAGACCCATAGATTTTCCAAGCATTATGGTGGCCTCTCCCTTTGGTCCTCCCTGGTTTTCTTTGGAGCATCACACTCAGGCAATCTTCAAATAAAGAGTAACCATTTGAAACCTTGCTATTTTTTCCAATTCTTTCATGACTCCCTCCGTGGGTGGTTCAGATGGTCACCTGGCCATCCCCTCACTAGTCTCCGCTTCCCCCCAAGACTGAGTAACCAGCTTCCCAGCTATTTTATGGTCATGGTGATGAGGTGTGATAGGGCCCCGTGGCATCTCCACACCAAAGGGGACATGCAGTCCTCACTGAGGATGTTGGATATACTATTTCTGGCTGGGGCAGCAGGACTCTGAGCATGGGTCAACTGTCCCTGCCATCCACAACCTTCCCACGACTGCCTGGGTTGCCTTGTTCTCTCCCTTTCTCTTTCTCCCTCCTGGGCCACAATGGGACTAAGCAAATCCATTCAGATCTCCCCACACCACAGCTTGGGCGGGGAGACATCCCCTGCTTTCCAGCAGAAGGGCTGTCCCCCCTCCTATTCCTCACCGAGCCCTCCCCTCCAGCCACGGCGGGACCAGCAAGCCTCACGTGTTGGCGAAGATGCAAATCCCATGTGGGAGCCGGGAAGGGTCAAGGGCTTGGCTTTGGCACAGGAATCCTGGCTCCCCTCCCCGGCAGAGAGAGAAGGGGAGACTTCTGCATCCCCTTCCCCAGCACGATGTTGGGATGGTGACCCCCTGTCCTTCCCACAGCGTCATGGGGGGACACAACCAGTGCAAACCCTGCCCGGCACGGGCGAGAAGGCAGCAGGGACAAGACCCCCACCCACCCCCAAATCCCAAACCTTGCCCCCCTCCCAGCCCTCCTGCCCCTCATTGCCTCACGTGCCCACCTCCACGGGAAGGGGAGAGGCGGTGGCTCGTCCATCCCGGTGGCCGTCCCCATCGCGGCCACCGCCGCTGCCTCAGCTCCTCCTAGCCCGGGTTTCCTCTCCCGTCTTCGGGTCTGGAGAAAGCTGGACGCTCTTAAAAAGCTTTTTATGTGCGCGCGCGCGTGTGTGTGAGTGTGTGTTAATCACATGATTGTCGTTCACCTGTATCCCGAACAAAGACGGCGCACTGTTTAAGGCCCAAACAAGAAAGCCGGCAAGGGAAGGAGGGGGGGAGCGTTGGGAAAACTGAAGGGGCCGTTGAGAGAGCGGGCGCGCGCGGGAGAAAATCCTTATCAAACTCCCAATTCATGGGTCTCCCTTTCCCTCAGCACACTGTGGGTATTGTTTGGCTGGGGTGTGTGTGTGTGTGTGTGTATTTTTTCGAATGTCTGTGTCGTCCTCCCCTCGCTCCCTGGCTCTGATGCTCTTTTACTGTATGGAAAGATTTCATGGGGAACCCCTCCCATTTTCCCAGGCGGTCTTGGGACAATACCAGTGCTGTGTCCCCGATCTGGGCAGGGAACAAAAGCTGGCCCTGGCTCTCATGCTGGGGATCCTGCTGCTCCTCTGTTGCAGACAGGCTCTTTGCTCTTACTCCTCCCTTGCCACAGGTGCAGGGGATGGGTGTCATCCAGCAAAATCCCTCCCCAGCAACCTCAGCGGTCCCACCTTGGTGGTGGAGGTGTCCCACCAACATGGTCCCCTCGTTGAAAGCCTACTGAGCAGGTGCCCCTGAGACGACGTACCTGGCTCGCCGAGCACCCAGCCCGGAGCAGGGTGCCCTTCCCATCGCCCTTGGGAGCAATGTGGGTGCAGGGGCACCTAGCCTGGTGGGACATCTCCACTTCCCACCCACTTTTACACATTGCCCACCCGACATGGCTGTGTGGTGGAGAGGTGGCATCCTTCCACCTTTGCATATTGAGGACTGAGGCCCGAAGAAAGCATTTCACTGATGTGTCACAAGAAATTTGTGGCTTAGCAAGGTCTCTGGCTCATGAACCACCTTCACTGGTTGGTCCTTCATCTGCAAAGGACCGTTCCTTTTTATGGACCTGGGGACCCCATCCATAGAAATACATGCTGCAAAGAAGGGGTGAAAACCTGCTATAAGAGCTTTTCCCCAGGAACCAGTCATTAGGAAGACTTGCATTTGGAAACACCACTTCTGCAATGTTAGCTGCTGTGGCCAGTGGTGGCTCTTGGAGGGTCCGTGTCTCTAAAAAGGGCTCCCAGGGGATACTGGAGGAAGACACATGCCACCCCAGTGATTCCTGAAACAGGGACAGTCTCTTCTCCTTCCCCTCTGCCTGTCTTCTCACCTCAACTGAAGAGAAATCATCACACCTCTCCCTGCTGCAGTAGAGGTATATTTTCCTCAGCGCTCTCTCCTGCATCTGCCTCTTTGTAGCACAAGAGAAGAGACGACACATGAACAGAAGAGACTTAGAAAAGGATATACGAGCAGTCAGTGCTGTGAGAGGGGGCTGGAAATAGGGAAAAAGGCACTACAGGGAAAAAGAGTTCGGAAAGAGGAGGCAGGACCAAAGGAGACAAAAAGCAGGAACTGGAGAAAGGCAGAATGAAGGGAAAAAACCCTTCCCTGCCATTGAAACGTGAGGAGACGCTAAGACTGCAGATTGCAGAGACTGTGTGGCCAGTACACACTCCTTTGAGGATGTCCCGGTCTTCAGCTGAGGCACCCACAGCGCTTCCAACAAGGCACGAACGGGACCCGGCTCCTGTCTGGCAGGTGGCAGCAGCCCCTGACGGGGACGGCGAGCAGTGGGACAAACACGGGTCCAGAGCCCTGTGGGTTACTGAAATCCCTTCTGGGCTTGATCCTTTTCTTGCCCCGGTTCGCAGTGGTGGGTCAGACACTATTCTGCTCACCCAGACCCTGGGCATGCAAGAAGATGTGAGCCCCACCACTCCCTGTCCTGCCGGAGTCAAGTACCGTCTCGTTCTCCCCGCAAAGCTTGCCAAGAGGCCACTGCGTTTGGGGTATGAGCTGAGCAGGCTGTGAAGTTCCTCTCAGTGCCCTGTGGGGTTCCTTTGTCTCCTGGTTTGGGATCTTCTCCATCAAAGCACTAGGAAGACCCCCAGCCTCTCGCTCCCTACCACTTAGTGCCCAGCACCCTGTATCCCCACTCCGGAGGGAAACGAGAAATCCCTGCCCCGTCGTCTTTTTCCCATGGGGTCCGCAGGAACCTGTCACCTGAAGGGAGGGCAAATAAACACCCTTTTCTGGCCATTTTTTGTGGCATTCTTCCTCCCTGCCCCTGGCTGCAGCCAGAGGAACAAGCAGGACAGTGTTTCTCAGCAGTGGCTATCTCTCTGTGGGCTAGACCAACCCTCCCTCCAGTTCTCCTACACCTCATATGCAGGGTCCCTGCAGCATGAGGAAGACCCTTGCTGGCTGGAGGAAGATGCCACGAGCTCTGCAGCATCACTGACTCTTCATCCAGTGGGCCACCTACAGTTTTGTATGAAGCGACCGTGCCCTGTTTGTTCTCGCAGACAGAGGGTGAGCTGCCAAACCGCCCCTGTCCGTGCTGCAAGACCCCTTCTCGCAACAACCGCAGCCAAGGTCTGTCTTGGTGAGAGAATTAATCCCATACTGCAAGACTTGAGGTTCACCAGCTGCTGCTTTGGTCAAGGAGGCAGGGCCTCGATGCTGTTTTGCTAGGCTCTCCATTGGGTTTTCTCAGCATCCAAGCAAAAGGCACCCACATTTCTCTCTTGCAAAGAGAAAAAGGCATCACGTGAAGAAGAGTAAGTGAGCCCATCTTTTTTCTGGAGTAGGTAATGCTGAAGAGAAGAAAGGTAGGAGATGATCCCTTGGGATTTTTTTCTGAGGGATGCAAGAGGCACCTTTAAGCACCTCTGCCTGCTTGATGCCAATGGCATGCAGCCATTCTCCCTCCCAGCTCTGCTCAGTAAAGACTTCTCACTGGGCTCTAGTGAGGATTTCCCTGCAGCCACCGTATGGTTTGAGAGCTTTACTTACTCCAGACAACAGCAGACATGCAGGGAAATGGCCCTGTGCTGTCAGCCAGGTCTGCAAGGGCAGCAGCCAGTCCCACAGGTTTGCTCTGAGGGCTTTAGCTCAGGTGCTCAGCACCATCCTTGGCACTGGTTCCCTTATGCTTCATGTGGTGCCAGCCAGTGGTTTTTGCTGGGTCTTTCTAACACAAAGTTTCTGGAGAGTGAATATCTGCTACAGGAGTTCAAAATGTTCTGAAATCCCTTGAAGCTGGTTCACTGGGTCACATCCACTCATCTCTTTCTATTTTCTGACTTAGCACTGAAGTGTCTTCAGGTTGGCTCTCCAGTGAGGAGCTGGGACAGGAGCTAGGTTTATCTCATTGCTAACTCAGGAGGACCTGGGAAGGTCATCAGATATTTCGTGGGTGACCTCTCATGGTTACAGGGTTGGTATTGGGCTATACCAGCCCCAGTGACAAAGGAAACTGAAGAAGCCAACTACCAGAGGCATCTGGGAAGGAAAGCGAGCTAGAAAATGGAAGATGTGGTGAAGAACATCCTAAACCATTGAGTGCTGAGATCCTCTATGTGTCCCAGTGCACGAGCAGCAAGAATGAGGGTGAGCGAGTCCTTCTCATCAGGAGACTTCCCTTTCCTCGCGAAAGACCCCACATTTGCCTTCAGGAGCAATTCAGCACGTCAGAGGAAGCAGAGCCTGCTTGTCTTGGCAAGACCCCACAGAGACGAACATGTTGTGACGAGCCCATCCCTAGGGTGCAAAAGTCCTAAGAAGGTTCAAACTGGGATCCACTGTCCAGAAGCACAGTATTTTCCCTGGACCTGATGTCCTCCATCCTTGGGACACCCCTGACCTCCTGCATCCCTTTCCCCACCCCGCAGACTCAGATCCGAATCAGGATGCCCTTTTGGCAGCATCTTGACCCCGGGGTCCTGGGCCAATTTGTTGCACAGTGGGGTACCCACGATATTCTGTGACAGGGACTGGAGACTCGTTTGGCACATGGGGAGCACCGGACCCCACAGGAGCAACCATGCTAGCAGGGGGAAGAAGGGGGATCCCAGTCCCGGGGTGAACCCCCATCTCCCCAAACCCCCCCAGACCCCAAATCACCCCAGTGTTGAATCCTGCGGGACCATCTCTGGGGCGGCCACGCTGCCGAGACCAGCCCAACGCCGGCGGCTCTTGTGAAGAAGCCGGCATCGGGGGAAAGCGGGGAACGTGCCGGCAGCCGAGGTGGGGTGGGGGGCTGCCTGCGTCCCCTCCCCACCGTCCCCGACCGTATTCTGGCTCTGAGGAGTGCTTGGCTCCACCTTCCGCCCTTCCCTCCCCCGGTGCTAAGCAGCAAAGCCAGCTAGAGACATCCAGCCGGGGTATTAGTAAAAACCAAGCCTCCCTCTAGGAATGGCACTCGCCTGAGAGCCTCCCCGTGCCGTGCGCCCCAACGCCGCCGGGGCTGGGAGGGAGAACAGGGGGGCTATTGGGATACAAATCGCAGCCCTCGCAGGATCTGCTCAGCACACCGGCCAGCAACGTAAGTTTTTCCTACCTGAGCTCACTCGCCCGCGCGCACATGTTCGCCCGCGCCTTTTTTTCCCCCTTACTTTCTCTTACTTTTTTTGCGATTTCCCCAGCGAGCGTTCGTGTCACCCTCTGAAACTGGAGGGATAGCAGCCCTTGGTCTGCGCTGGCTGTTTTTCAGCTAAGTCAGAGGCATGCTTTTCTATCACTTCTTTTTTTTCTTTTTTAATTTCTTCTTTTTTTTTTTTTTTATTTCTGGATGGGGGGGATAGAGAGGCCTTTATTTTTAGAGTGTTTCTTTCTCCAAGGGGGGAACTGCTGCACGGTGGCAGGGACTTTTAGAGGTGACTGCAGGCAGAAGGAGAGAGGAGGAGTGTGTGGGGCAGGCAACCCAAAGCCTTGGCTCGTCTCAAAGTTAAACTTGGCCTGTGTTTGTATCTGTATATATATATATATATATATATATATATGAATGTGAATATGTACATGCATACGTAGACAGGCATGCGTGTGGGGATGCAATGCGGATGTATTTTAAGTCTTTGATTTATGAGCAGCGAGAGGAGGGTGAGGGATGGGGTGTCCCCGCAGAGGCACTTTCCCACAGCCGGGATCAGGGTTTCTGGGTGCGGGTCCGGGGCCCCGGGCTGGTTCCCTGCCCGGTGGTGCCATCTGCTCAGCTTCCCCCAGTAACCGGGATAGAGATCCCTTCTGGTTTATCGATACAGTGCCAGCGCACCCCCTCCCCCTGAGCACCGCGCTGGCATTTCACCGCATGTCTTCGAAAGAAAGGGGCACTTCCCCACCCAAGTTTCGGGGCCATCTCCCCCATCCCGCTCCCCGTGGGGAGCTGTGCCCGGGCAGGACGGTCCATGTCGCTCTCCTTTCAGGTCCCCAACCCCCCTTATCCCTCTTGCCGCAGGCCCCTCCACACGTCAGCTCCAGACGACTGCAGAGATAGGGAGCGATATCTCAATTAATCAGGGGCCCCGACCCATCCCCACCCCCATCGATCACGGGTTTTGCGGTGTGCATGGCAATTGCTTTGCTTGCGCTTTTATTGAGCGGCCCCTGTCTCGTGGTCAGCTCTTCAGAAACCTTGGAGTCCCTTTCAGATTTGGTGGTTGCTTCTCCTTTTCTCTCTTTTTCCCCTCTCTTTCCTTTCTTTCCTTTGTTTTTCTCTTCCTCCCTCCCTTCCCCAGTGAGAAGAAGGACACCAATAAGGAAGAGAGAGAGGGCTCAAGAGCAACAATGGCTGACGACCAAGACCTTTCGGAGGTGGAGATGAGCCCAGTGGGCTCTGAAGACCACCACTGCCTCTCGCCAGGACCCTCTATGGCATCGGACAACTCCCCGCACCTCACCGGCTCGGGGAATGGGGAGATGGGGAAGGTCAAGAAGGAACAGCAAGACTCGGAGGCCGACGACGACAAGTTCCCGGTGTGCATCCGTGAGGCCGTCAGCCAGGTGCTGAGTGGCTACGACTGGACCCTGGTACCCATGCCCGTCCGGGTCAATGGAAGTAACAAGAGCAAACCCCATGTCAAGCGGCCAATGAACGCCTTCATGGTCTGGGCACAGGCTGCCCGGAGGAAATTGGCTGACCAGTACCCCCACCTCCACAACGCCGAGCTCAGTAAGACCTTGGGGAAGCTCTGGAGGTAAGAGCGGGCGGGTGGAGGGGGAGCACAAGGGCTGAGGTCCGGAGGTGTCCTGGAGAGGACTGTGTGGTCACATGGAAGGATGGAGACTTAGCGGGATGGAAGGGGTGTCCCTTGAGGGGACTTTCTTCCCTGCGGGAGCCCCCTCACAGGAGGCACGGTCGGTGACTGGGGCAAGAGTGGTGGTTGGATGTAGTGAAGGGCTTCCGCAGCAGAGCTCACCTCCATCCTGGGTGGCAGCCCTTTCCACATGTTTCCCACTAACTTCCCCCGTTGTTCCCGACCAGGACACTCTCGTCCTGGTCCTCTCCTGCCTGACTGCCAGGGGAGATCTTGTTTTATTGGCTCACCCTCTCTGTTGGGCCAAGATGTGCACTAGCAGGAACTGGGCTGAGCCCCATCCAGCTTAACTCACTGGTGGGTGCCTCAAGCCTGTTTGAACTTAGGTCCCAGTGCCAACAGGGGTTATTTTCCGCAGAGCAAGTGGGAAACCAAGTTACGGCCGAGGAGGAAGGTCAGGGGAAGGGAGCCAGGCGGCCAGAGCCCCGCACCCATCCTTCCCAGGACGGTCCCAGTTTTGGCAGGCCATGCAGGTGCAGCGAGATGGACAAGGAGAGCCCCTGCTAGAAAGGGGGACTGAGGCTTAGCAGAAAGGAAGAGACCTGCAACAGTCCCAGCCTTAGCAAGCTCTCTTGCAACATGCTGGCTCAAACCAGCCCCAACTCTTTTTGCACCCAGAGAGATACCCTCCCTTCTTGCCGGCACACACACACTCGTCCTTCTGGCCCCACCAGTTTGTTGCGACCATTTTCATTTTGGCTTCGTGCAGATCCCTGGGTCCTTTACGTACCTTCCCCAACCCGCTCCTCCTTCCTCTGGCAGACCAACAGGCTGCCCCAATTGATCGCAGCTGGCCCGTGGGTGTGCAGAAAGTGGCCGAGCAAGGTGTGTCAGGCTGGCCATGCCACTTCTTTCCCATCTGACGGTCTCTGCCGATAACCCCATCAACCTGTTACAAACACTTTCTGCCACAAGTCCCCAGCACCGTCCCCCCCACTCACCTTACACCAACCAAGGCAAACCAAGGCTCATGCAAACGGGCCCTCTCATTCTCTCTCCTGCCCTGACGGCATTTCGTGGATGAAGCCCTCAACCTTGGGTGGACCAAGAGACAATTTTTCCAAGCAGAAGCAAAACACATCCCATCCAACAGCTGATGCTGAGGTCTCCTCCTGGCTTCAAACCTCCTTGCTCGCAAGGAACTGAGCCCTTAGGCACTAGCTTCTCCCTCTGCTATGTCAGCCCATCTACGCCGACCCATCAGTGTCTAGTGTAACCCCAGCAAAGAGATTTCTCTGGGAAGGTGAAGGCAGGGCGTGATTGTGGATGTCTCATCTGATGCCCTTTCCCGCTTTGTTCCCTGCTGCCATCCCTTCCCTTTACCACAGCACTTGCTCCTGCCTGGGACTCTGCTGCCAGCCTCTGGACTGTAAAGTTGTGCTGGAAGGGGTGCGCGTGTGGGGTGAAACCCACCTTTTCTGTTCCCAAAGTGTTATTTCAAGGTATCGTTCCTTTATTGCAAAATATTGCCAGATTTTAAAGCAACGGTCTCCCTCCAGACACTGCATTTCCCTTGAAAATACAGTAGAGCAGGGAAACCCTCCATACTTATCACATTCAGAGCACAGGGAGACACAGCCTGTGGCCACATTCACGCATCCGAGTGTCTCCCTGCTCCCAGGGCACGGCTCCCACCGTTGGCCGCACGGGACTCGGAGCGGGGGGACGCTGCCGCCGGACGATGGGCACCGTGCAGCCAGGGAGAATGGGTCAGGCAGAAAAGCTCGCAGGATCAGGCCTGGGGTTGTTACGTGCTGCTGGGTTTGCCGCCCAGCTTCTTTGCTTGAATGCATCTCTCCGAGTGTCCCTAGTGCAGGCTGCGGCTCTCCAAGCCGTGTCAGCCCCTACAGGGACTGTACAGCAGAGTAAGCTGGGTTATGGGTGCAGTCGGTGTCTGGCCTGGGTAGGACCACATGCGTGTGTCTTTCTGTGAGGCTGGGGGGGAAATATCAGCCCACAAAACTCCAGGGGAGGTGGCCCAAAGGTTAGCAGGATAGTAGCCTGAGCCTCCCCTTCCAGCCACTGTATGGTTGGATCTTCCTCCACTGAGTTTCCCACTGCCCTCATCAAAGCCGTCCCCAAGGTATAGCTCCTACATGTCGGTACAACTGCGAGCAGTCGGGTTTTGCTCTGGATGGCTTAGTCTCCAAATATTTGACGAGGGTCCCTACAAAGGGCCCTGGCCATTCACATATCCGCACCCTTACAAGGTGGCCACCCAAACCCTACAGCCTACATCGCTAGTCGCTTTGGAAAATGTGGGTGACTTTTGTTTCCACATGGGTTGCTCTGAGCTTGTACAGGTAAAGGGCACGTTAGGCAGAGACGAGCGCTTGTGAGCACGGAGACTGCCTGCAGACCACCATTAAACCAAACACATCCCCAGCGATCGGTGCTGGGTGGGGACGGCAGAGGCTGGGAAATCTTGAAAGGCATCTAGCAGATTCAACAATAACCCCAGTGCCGTCCCACATGCTCCTCTGCAAAAGTGGGCTGCAATGGCCTGGGCTTTTTTTTTTTTAAGCCTGGTGGTTGCTCTGGCTCTGTGCTACCACCATGTCCTCCATGGGTCCCAGCGCTCGTTGGGAAGGGCTGCAGGACATGCCCCGATGGCCAGGCTACCCGCCTGGCCCCAAGTACGGTGCTGGGGGGGGCTTATGGCCCCATCCACCTCCCTCAGTCTGTACCCACTTAGGGTGCAGTCGATGAACCGAATGTACTGAAAAGGAGGAACGGAGTGTTTCTGTGTTTGATGGTCATGAAATCGCGCCTTGGCTGCTTTCTCGCCACGGGGTGGGACAGGGAGCAGCTCTCAAAAGGAGGCCAGCTGCTGAAAATGTCGGCATGACTCTCAGCCAAAATGCCAGCCAGCACCACCTCCGGGGTCGAAAACAAGCGAGGCACGGGAAGAAGGGGAGGAAGGCTCGGCAGGGAGGAGCGAGGGGACCTGACGGATGGATCTTTGCATGGGGGTGGCAGCACCCAGGGAATAGGGTCATGCCCACAAAATCCGGGGCCGTGGACGTGTAGCAGAGCTCGCCTGGCTGATTTCTGCTCCCTTGCCTTGCATCAGCCCCGATGCCCAACCCTATCACCGCACTGACTCATCGGCAGCTGAGTCCCGGCACAGGGTCAGGCCTCTGGCCACCGAGCCAGTCGCCTGGCACGCAGCGCGGTGCAATGCCAAGCAACAGAAGGGGAGGCTGCAAGAGGTGGGCAGGAAGATTTTAGCCCTTCTTTCTCCCCCCCCCCGGAGCGGAGAGCTGGGTGCTTGCCCCTCTCCCCTGGCTCGGGGGTGAGCATTCGGTGTCGGGGAGGGTGGCGAGGGCTCGGTTAAGCCCCATGAAGGGCTTTGCTCTGTGATCCATAACTTCTCTGCCCGTGCAAGATTCCTTTGCATTATGGCCTGGGAAGTGTGGGGGGCAGGAGGGGGAGGGCAGGAAGCAAGTGAAATCCAAATCCCCCCAAATCTCCTGGCCTTTGCCTGCTCGCACCAGTTTCACTTTGCTAAAGCCGATTTGAGCTCTGATCCCAGCGGGAGGGAGGAGGGAGCAGGCAGCTTTGGAAAGGAGAAGGCAAAGACGCGGGGAGTCCACTGTCCTGCTGGTGGCACTGCCCATGGGCTGCTGTCAAGGGGAGAGGAGGTGAGGCACTCGGGCATAGCTCAGAGGGCAGGGATCTGACTCCTGCATAGCCTCGAGTGGCTCTGGTTCACGCCATCCACGAGACGGATCTGGGAGGCTGAGCTTTGGTCTCCATCGGAGGCTCTGCTCTGAGCTCGCCGTGCGGTCCGCCCTGCAGATCAAAGCTGGCTGTGCAGCCTACAGCCCCCTCGCTCCAAGAGGGGCCCACATAGAAAGAGACCTTTCACTCCCAACTGCAGCATCTTATTAACTTTAGCACCATCTGGGCTGGGAGTGCAGGGACGCCGGAGCCTGGCTGCCTTGTAGTGAAGCGTCCTGGGTTGCAAGGCTGCAGGTTTTGCCTCTACTCTCCATCTCCCGTGGAGATGGGGTGTTTTGCAAGGATGAAGGTTTTGCCAAGGCAAGGTCGCCTCCCAGTCCACGACGCCTACAAGGGTTGGCCATCACATCCCTTTGGACCCCTTGAAAGTCCATCTGGAGCAGCACAGGCTGAGGGATTAGACCCCTCCAGGATGTGTGAGCATGGTGTACGGTGGTGGGAGGGAGACAGGAAAGCTGGTGTTGGATTCACGGTGGCTCAGTTGCTTTAATCTCTGGGATTAAGGCAGTGGAGGAATGTGGTGTGCGGCTGCGACCTGCTCAGGCTGCCTGGAGTGAACCCAGGTCAGCACCGTAACAGGCTCCAGCCTGTGCCATACACCTTCTGGCTGCCAGCCGAGGGGATGCACAAGGAGCAGGGGGAAAGGGGGTGCTTAGGAACCAACCTGTTACTTGCTGGCAACCCCTTTGATCCCCAGCAGATTTATCTGTGTGCTCCTTGAGCCGTGCCTCCTCTTCGTCTTCAGTTTTTCAGGCCAGTTCAGGCCTTTGTACCTTCCTCAGTGCCTACAGCTTAACAGAACTGGTCACATTTTAGCGCTAAGGGATTCAGGGGTACCAAGGTGTTGGCACAGCCTCATCTCTAGGTAGTTCTTTTGCTGGGGAGAAGAAGTTGTGGACGTTTCATAAATGGAGTAATTTTTGCCCTTTGGGAGCCCTGCCATTCCTAACGGCTGCTGGGGTTGCAAGTCATGCGAAGACTGGTCCCTTCTGAGAGCACTGGTTTCTGGTTGGAAGCAGGATGACTGTGAGTCACAAGAATATTTGAGGGGAAAAATCATAAAATGAAACTGAAGTGCTTCCAGCCGAGATGATGCTAAAGGCTTGAGTAATGAGGTTGATCTCATCTTCAGATGCTCTGAGCCATCCTGCCCGCACACTGCACCATTTCCTCGGAGAGCCTATCTTAACTAGAGCAGCCCATGATCTGTCAGGAGAAGGAGCTTACACTTCTGCAGTGCCTTTCATCCAGAGACCAAAGCTTATCTATTTCTACAAGGCTAGCAATGTAGCAGCTAAGTTTTTTACAACTGCTCGGCTAAGTTCAAGAAGGGCTGGTCCTTTGTGCTTCAGCCTTTTGCATTATCCATGTCTAAGGTGAGCAGGAGCTCCAGGAACAGCAGAATACACTGTTTCCCCCCGTTCCAAATTTTCTTTAATTCCCTTCTAGGATATCGTAAGATGCTTAAAGGCCCAGCAAACTCCATGCAGCAACATGGGTACTGTGGAGCCAACACCAGTTGCTGACACTTGTGCTCAGTAGAGCTCCAAACTTGGAGCAGAGCCTATGGAAGGGTGGGAGGTTAAACTGGAATAAATACAGCCTGGGGAAGAGCAAGAGACATGTGGGAGGCAGCACTACAGGTAGCAAGGGTGTGCCACACTGCTTTAGTCCGAAGGATGATCCCAACTGCCCTCAATTTGCCCAAAGTCTTTGAAAGCAGCTTGTCCAGCCTTATTTTACACGGCTATGAAAGACTGTGCTTTGCCTTTGGGCAATGTAAGAGAGCATTGAACTTACTGAGGTGAGACACATCACGCAGCCAGGGAAGGGGGACCCAGCGCTGGCACTAAACAATGTCAGGGCTTAATAATTAACGAGGAGGAGGAAAACATTGCTGTCTCCACTGAAACACTTCCAAGCTCTCCCTGTTGTTCTGGGAAATACCCTCAATGGGGCAACACCCTGACATCTGGATTTACATGCTGTATCCCACGATGCTGCGTATAGGTGTTTTTTTTTCTGACAAACCTGCCCTTCTCCTTCCCCTCTTCTCTCCTTTACCACCTTGGCCTCTGCAGGCTGTTGAACGAAAGCGACAAGCGGCCCTTTATCGAAGAGGCGGAGCGGCTGAGGATGCAGCACAAGAAGGACCATCCCGATTACAAGTACCAGCCCCGCCGGCGGAAAAACGGCAAGGCCACGCAGGGCGAGGGCGAAGGCCAGGTGGAGGGGGAGGCTGGCGGGGCTGCCGCCATCCAAGCCCACTACAAGAATGCCCACCTGGATCACAGGCATCCCGGCGAAGGGTCGCCCATGTCCGACGGTCATCCGGAACACTCCTCAGGTGAGTGCCAGGTCTCCGTGAACCTACTGACAGGTTACAGCCAACTCGGAGGCTCAAAAAAGACAAGTCGTCACGGTGAAAGCCTTAGCGATGTGGCTCACACCTTGCTTGTGACCCAACAAACTCTGCTGGAGTCAGCAGTGTAAGGACATGCCTGAGTTTCACAGGCACTTGCATTCCTCTGGTCAGGCAAGGTGTTGTTGCACCCTCCCTCTTTTACCACGAGATGATATAAAAAGGTTTGGTTTTGGCTGGCTATTTCTCTCTCCCTCCACTGAAGCCTCCAGCCAAACAGTTGCTGGCATACTGGGAGGAGCAGAGCTGGGCTGGATAAAGCCAGGCATAAAGCATTAACTCACCTCTTCTCTCTTTTTCCTCCTCAAAATGTTTTTCACGTTGCAGGTCAGAGCCACGGGCCCCCCACACCTCCTACCACCCCTAAGACCGAGCTGCAGGCAGGTAAAGCCGACTCCAAGCGAGAAGGGCGTTCCTTGGGGGAAGGGGGAAAGCCACACATTGACTTTGGCAACGTGGACATCGGGGAGATCAGCCATGAAGTGATGTCCAACATGGAGACCTTTGACGTCAATGAATTTGACCAATACCTGCCGCCCAACGGACACGCCGGCCACCCAGGCCATGTTGGGGGCTATGCGGCAGCGGCAGCTGCCGGCTACGGCCTCGGGAGCGCCCTGGCTGCGGCCAGCGGACACTCTGCCTGGATCTCCAAGCAGCATGGAGTCTCCTTGTCCACCGCCAGCTCATCGGTGGTAGACTCCAAGGCCCAGGTGAAAACGGAGGGGTCCGCCCCTGGAGGTCATTACACCGACCAGCCCTCCACCTCCCAGATAGCGTACACGTCCCTGAGTCTGCCCCACTACGGTTCGGCCTTCCCCTCCATCTCCAGGCCACAGTTTGACTACCCGGACCACCAGCCCTCGGGACCCTACTACAGCCATTCCACCCAAGCCTCCGGCCTCTACTCTGCCTTCTCCTATATGGGACCTTCCCAACGTCCCCTTTACACTGCCATCTCTGACCCTGCACCCTCCGTGCCACAGTCCCATAGCCCCACACATTGGGAACAGCCCGTGTATACGACCCTCTCCAGACCGTAGGGAATGGGGAACGGTGACCGAAGCAGCGACGGAAAGGCTCCGAAGAATCAGCACAGGCAGAAGAGCCTCCGAACTCCGAGGTCACTCAGTGCCATCCAGCCACCAGAACCCACTGAGTATACAGAAGTGCCTTTCTTGACCCCGGCTATCGCTGGCTCACCCGCCTAGAGGAAGGTTTTTCGTCCTTTCACCCTTTACCAATTTCACGCAGGCCACGCGACTGGCTTGCGACACCTTATTGGCCTTCTAGATGAGGAGGATTCTAGACATGGAGTGACTGGTCCGTGGCGGGTTTCGTTGTGCGCACCCTGGACTGTACGATGAGAGAGACTGTCCTTTCCTTCCCCTCCCCAAACTGCTCCAGGGAGTTAGCAAGTGTTTCCAACAGGCCGCAATGGCCAACACTTTGTCACCTGCTGCGGGTGAAGGGTGGTTGCTCAGCCCTGGTGAACATGTTATGGGAGGAGTAGTAGGGAGGATGGCACGGCCGGCTTCCTTGCCTTCAGCGTCGTGCAGCAGTCCTGCCTAAGATTCACACATGCATGAATCTTGAACCCCGTTGGAAGACCAACCTACGCTTGCTTCCCTGCTGATTCCCACAGCTGCATCCTAGCTTTTCGCCCCGCCTCTCCTCTCCATCCTGTCTCTGTTATAAACCCACACTCTTTCCTGCACGGAGATTTTAAGGCTTGCCTGAACAACACGTAGGACTCAGGAACCGCATTGTTGGTCTTAGCGTTACTCGTATCACAGCCTGTGTGCACATGCGTGTTCATGTATGGAGGTGCAAGAGAGGTGGGGAAGGGCCAATGAATCATTAAGGTGCTGTGGGTGAATCCTCCTGTCTTACAGTTACTCTATATCGTTCATTTATGTCTGGCATTTCTGGCATCTCAGTCTTTTCTAATCTCTTCAGTATCCCAAACAACCTCTGAGCAAACTTGGTCCTTGCTCTTCCATGTCTGACTGTGCCTGCCTGAAGCGAAGAGGCACCAAGAAAGCTACTATGCACTTGACAACACCCCAAGTTGAATCCAATACTCTCTTTGAAGCCCCACTCCAAACTGAGGCTGATGGGGTGTGCATCCCTGCTCGTTTGTTCATCATGTCTTCCAGTCAGTCAACACCTCCCCTCCTACCTATGCTGAGGACAGAAAGATACTCCAGCGGCTTTACGCAAGGTAGATACGCACCCAATCTTGGATGAGTGTAAAGAAAAAAAGCCTATTTAGGTGCAAAGGAATTTGTTTTCCCCCTTGGGTTTCAAACTGGAAGCGACCAGCTCTTGCAGTCAGATCAACCTCCTTTTTTCAGCCCAACACCTGAGGACAGCCTGCTTACTTCTCCTTTGTCACCTCCAGGATTGGGGTGGTTTGTCACGCCAGCGAGTGAACTGGCACAAAAGTTGCTGCAGGAAAAGATGACTCCTGGCCATTGATTGCAGAGACGTGTTGTGGGACCTTCCAATGGATATTCCAGTCTAGAAAGACAAAATACTTTGACCAAACATGGACTTGATCGGTGCCGCTGTATCCCTCTGCTGATATGACTGTCAGATGCCCTTCCCGCCTCCCTTAGCTATGGATGACTTATCCTTGTGGTGTCCGAAAAGACCATGTAGAATGTTTGCTCCGTGTACGCATGTAACCTCTTCCAGCCCTGTCCCCTTATTTATGCAAGTAGCACCTTCCGCCCCCACCTCCCTTTCCCCAGTCTCTATGCTGTCCTAGCACCATTAACTCTGCATTAAACATATGGAATAATAAACTTAAAAGTTTCATTTTCACGTGTCTGGGTTTTTTTGACCTCTTTCCTGCAAGTCTCTGTTTTTTTTCCCCCAGGAAGTGTATGATGGGTCACACCACCACCACACAGATCCCGTGCACAGCCTTCCTCTGCCTGTCATGAACAGGACACAGGCAGAACTCTGACTGGCTTACCAGACTCCTTCACGGAGATGAAACTCATCTTCTGTTCCCACCCCAGCTGCAGTCATTTCTTCACCAAGAAATGTAGTAACACTGACTTCTGTCCTCCAGCTAAGATTCAGCACGTGCAATTAAGAAGAGCACCGTTTTGCACGTGCTTCACCCAAGAATTTCTTAGTGTGACTTAGTGTGACTGAAGAAAACTTCCCCACATACACAAACTTATGTATTTTGGAAGCAACCATTAGTCTCTCTGTAGAAACTCAGCCCCCTGGACCTCTTGCCTTCCACAGGCAAGAACCTAAATACAAACACTCACACACAGAGAGTATATTCGTGAATAGATGTATACACCTTCTTACTTGTTGAAGAAGGTATCCTGGGTGTAGTCAGGTCCTGGGAAGCTCTCTGAAGATGTTTGGAAAGAAAATGTACAGCAGGTATTGGTCTGCTTAAGAACATCTCTCAAGGCCAATGCTAGCAAGGTAGGATCCCAGTTAACACAGAGACTCCACAATTACAAATTGATTCCACAGGGTTTCAAGGCTGACACATGTGATCGATCCAGTGAGTTTGTGTTCACCAAACGCTTTATGGGTGAGTAGCGTAAGCAGGATGTCTAGGAACTGTGGAACACGTTCAAAGCTTTTTAAAACTCACAGCACTATTTGGATGAAGTCCGGTATAGGGCCAAGAGCATCATCAGCAGAATGTCTTAATGGATCCAACAGTGGTGATGCCAGCTGAAGAGCTCCATGCAAAGTAGCACTGTGGTCATTCACTGGAGAGGAGGAGAATCACTACCCCAAATTACAGGCTGTGGGAAGAGTCCAGAAGGGAACTATGCACTGTTGAGCAGCTCAGGAGCATGTGTGGGGAAGAAGGGAAGCCATGGTGGAGTTAGGGGTAGGAGAGCTGATCACAGGGGTGGAAGAGAGAAGGGACATGGTGCGGACGAACAGAAGAGCAGGAGAAGAAAGTTCTTAACCACACACAAGTACCCTTCTCCAGCTCTTCAAAAAGCAAATTAAGAAAGCGAGTGGGCTCTGCCTCAACCATTCTCTAGTGGAAGGGGATGCCTCTTCTCATCTAGGAGGGTCCTCACAACTAAGACAGGACTGAGAATGCCGCTGGTAACAGAGGGGTTAACCACTCCTCCTGTAGCCTAGCAGGAGCTGGGCCGGCATCCTTCCCTATCCCTTTAATCGTATCTGATACAGATGCAAGGCTGGGGAGGGGAGGCGGGTAGGGAACAAAGAAGCCATTTAAAAAAAAAAAAAAAAAAGGACGAGAAAACGACCCCCGCCTCCATGGCGGACGCCAAAACGATTGCACAAAGGCACCATTTCAGGGCTGAAATTTCACCGCACCAACGTGATTAAAGGATTCCATGGAGGGTGGGGGGAGAAGGCTGAAGGCCACAGTGCTGCAAATTAACCTTTTCTTGGTAAGGATGGCCTGGACCAGGAAGCGTTTGTGTTCCTCACAGTCAACCCCCTTCCCACACCTGCAAGCGCCTCCACATTCCCTTTGACCTGTCATTTTGCCCAGCGACCCATTCAGCTCTTGCATTATCACCTCCAAAACCAGCCACTCCTGTGCACACCGACAGAGGAAGGACGGACTGGTGCTTTTACAGGGAGCAGTAAGAAAATGACATTCATGGTTGGTTATACGAGCTGAGTTCTCAGGCAGGTGGATATAAACTCCCTTTGGGACATGGATGCTCATGTGCAGGCACCGACCACACATACAGCATGAAGAATGCACGCTTTATACATAAGCACAAGCTTTAACACAAACTAGTTGGAAATACTCTTCCTGGACCAGTATAAAGAGAAAAATTAACGTAAAGCAGAACCCACAGGTTAGGTGCACCTTGCCCCTTCTTCTCTTCAAATAAAAGACGACAAAAATTCCGAGAGCACCTTTTAATAAGATAATTGAGAAAGACTTGGTGTGTTCTGCCCAAAAGCTCAGATCTTCCTCATGCAGAGCAAGAACCTTGGAGCACACAGATCGAGAAATGAAAACTTGGTAGTGGCTAGCTGGAAGCCCTTGCAGATTGTAATGCATCCCCCCAACTCTTGACTTGAGCATGTAACCTCCCCACACATCCGAGGCAAGAGTGCAGGTACCTGAAGGGGACAAACGACTGATCTTTCATCACGCTACAGATTAAAGGACTCTAGGATTTAACTACTGTTGTGCCACCATAAGAACCACCAGAGTACGTACAACTGAGATGGCTGGAGAGCACCCACACCCCCAGCACCATCAGTTCCACCGCGTGTCAGAGAACAGCTGTACGAGTAACAAGCGCAGCGACAACCTACAACTGCCGAGCTGGTGGGACTGTGAGTGGCGACTGCGCTTCTTCCGGCTGGGGCAGTGCCACTGAAAGGGGATCCCCACTTTTGATAAGCAGCAGGAGCAGGGAAACAATAGGTGATTTGATGAGAGCTGCTCTACGATACTCCTGAGAAGGCCCACAGCCAGCCCCAGCCAGAGAGGAAATTGGGGGTTTCCACAGCAACCTGCTCAGGGCACAAAGGCCCAACTGTCTAGGGGGAAGCAATGGAGGTGTCTCAGCACTCCCATTTTAAGAAGGGACAGGGGTGGAGGGCTGGAGTCTTTCTGAAGCCAAAGTACCTGCAAGAGTGGTTTTGTACAGCAGGATTTTAATTGGCTATCAGTCCTACAACCAGGGAGGAGCTGTGCTGGAGGAGGAGGAGGTAGTTACTGCAGTCTTTAGCCTAGGTAAAAGGTAGGGCCTTCGCAGGTGAAAAAAAGCTGCAAGAAAAGCATGGCACTTGGCTCCCTCATCTTACCAATATAGCCCATGACACAGAAAGAAAGAATAATGACAAAGCTGGTAGAGAGAAGTAAGAAAGTCTTCTCTTGGGCATGTAGGACTGAGATGAAAGAGAAGGTGGGAGGAAAAAAAACCAAACCCAAACACATTTAACTTAAAATGGGGAGGTTTATAATTTATTTACGCAAATATAAACAAAAATAGAAACATCTCTGGAGAAGGAAAGAACCAAAACAATGGCTGGAGGCAGATCAGTCTGTGATAATTAACTCATCCACACCCCAGTCTTCATAGCTCCCATCTGGTAGGTAACGACGGATGATTATGGGGATCTTGCGTGCTCTGAAGGGAGGACAGAGAGGTGAACAGAAATGCCAGAGCCTTCACTATACCACTTCAGCAGGCAATGGGAACTCAGGTGCTTAGTGGCTTCGGTAAGCTCATCAGGTTTAACTAAGAGATCTGTGTAGCACCAGTGATTTGGTATTATATGGTAGAGGGAAGTCCCAACAACCTGCTCTCTTTCGTAGGTGCAAAGCAATGAGCACCCTTAGACTTGGAACAACCAACGACCTACAGAGGGTCAGGCCTCTGTTGCTACTGCAGGAATTGAGCCCTGTGACCTGAACCCGCTATGAGACAACACCAAGCATCTAACACAGATAAAGGGGAAAAAAAAAAAAAAATCAAGGGACTTGAAGAACAAATCCACTTTTTCTTTGATGGAAGATTTTTCCCCACAAGACACTACAGAAGTGGCAGAATTCTGAGAACCTTCAAGACAAACTGATATTTACAGAGTATATTGCACCCTGAGAGCATCAGTTACATTTTAAGAAGGATACATGAAATAGGGCCTATTCAGGTACCAAAACCTGGTACAGCTGGGGTGGAGCACAGCATCTGCTAACAGTGCTTCCAATTAGAAAGCAAGAAAATGCTGAACACAATTTAACTTAATGGAAGTAGATTTAAGTCAGCAGCATGTAATCAGACAGTCTGGAATCTAACCAGGGCATCAGGTTTCAACCGTATCAGACTTGAAAAGTAATACAACTTCTTTAATGATCACATTCAGGGCCATTGTTTTTCCAGTAGCAAAATAGCTCCCTCATGCCAAGAATTACAACCGAATTTTGGCACAGAAGAGGATGCCACTATACTTTGTCACACGCTGACTTACTTTCTAGAGCTCATGCTCAGACAGTGACCAGAAGCAATTCAGTCTGAGCTTGGAGATTTGACAGGAACGTGACCTAAGGAGCTTTTGGCAACAATAAAGGGAGCTGTAATAGATATAAAATCTGCAAGAGCAACAGCAATGCACTGAGAAACTGGGGGAGCAGAGGGACAATTCGGTTCAAGAACAGGGATTTAATCAGTAATGGAGTCCAGTTGCTCTGCTTGAAGGATACCTGCATGTGATCTAGGTCACCGACCGTGCAGGCAAACTGTGGGCCAGCAGGGAGCTCTGCTGTGGAAAGGGGGGCCTGTAAGTGGTCATCCAAAAGCTGCCTCTGCTACAGTCAGAAAGGATTTATCTTTCTGTAAGCAGGGGACAGGCCTCCTCGCAAGCACAGTAAGCCAAGCGTGCAAGGGTGCAGGAAAAGAACATTCTTAACAGAGTCTCCACACCATCAGCCTGACCCTTATTTTAATTTTTGCCAGCACTTCATATGAACACAGGTCTGTTCAGATGGTTGCTTCGAATCAATTCCATTCAGGAAATTAAACCGATTCCAGAAAGATGAGGACCTTGGGTTCTCATCATAGAAATAAAGAACACTTGGACTCCAAAGTAAAACACGTCAGAGCACTCCTAATCATCAGTACTTTGTACAAGCAACTAGGATGGGAGAGAGCAGCTGTGGAGAAGTCCCTACGTGAAAAAAGGGGAAGGCAACTGTAGTGCTCACTGTTGTCGGGGGAAGACAAGGTTGTGTTGGAATAAGCTGCTAAATGCTGGGACAAGGAGAGGACTGCTGGCTTTATGGAAATCAATACGCTCACCTGCCAAAGCCTGGGACTTACTTGAGTTCTTTCATGGCAATTAGCAAGGGGTCTGTCTCTCCTTCCAACTCCACCATCACAGGGGCACACATCCTGGGACAGAACATCAACAATCACTTGAGCAAATGCACAGAGAGGGAAGAGGAACAGCTAAGCACATGCCTACCTATCGCACCTGCACAACGGCCAGCAAAGTAGGAGGGTGGGACACCACCTTGGCAAATCTGATTTGCTCTCTTACGTACTTCAGGAAGAAAATTCCCCCAAGTGGTTTCAGACTGAGCTTTTACTTGCATGTTCTTCTTGCCCCATCCCTCAGCCTCTGCTGACCAGCTGGTGCTCAAGGGCTGGCTACACCCTCCTAGTCACCCTCTGCTGTACTTCAATGTGAGGAAAAGAGTGGTTCTAAAATTAATCCAATGAAGGGGTGGAAACGCTGTAAAATGAGCATGCCTCCCACGACTCCAACACATCTCTTGCGTTCTGATTTGCTCACACCTTCCAGGCTTTGTTTGGGGGGAAGCGAGGGGCTGGATTTACAATGCACTCTACCTCTAGGAATTAAAAATTAAGCATTTTGCAGTGGGTTGTAACAGCAGAGCAAACATGGGTGACAACATCTGCCCATTAGACAGCAGCAGCAAAGAAAGTTCACGTTATACGTGGATAAGGCCACTGGGGGCTGCTGCTGGCCTAGGTTCAGCACTGAAGGCAGAATCTGTAGGTGAAGCAGAACCAGGCGCCAGAGTGTTTTGGATTAAAGGCCTGGCATGGGCCCATCTCATCTCCCCCATTTTTCTGGCCTTCCACCAGTTGACAGAAGTGCACAAAATAGCTTCACAGAGTGAAGACTGTGCAAAGAATAGCTTGGCAAAGCGATGATTAAGGAAAGATCTGATCACCACCCATGAACTTCTAAATGATGTAGAGGAGAGGCATCATTTTGAGGGTGGATACAACCAAGATGAAAGTCATAGATGTGCTTTCAGACAAACCTTGACGCAGCCTAATAATCTCGCTCATAAGGCAGTTTTTCAAAAAGCACAGAACTTTTTGACATGTATTATTAAAACAAGTCTAGACAGGCAAATGGATGAAGTTGAGAGCAGCCAGCCGTTCTTAAAATAGAATTTAAGTGTTATTACCTATTATAAATCAGGCCTTCCTATTCCAAATACTTGAAAAAACTTACAGCTTCCCACAATGCAACTGCACTTAAAACAGATTTTGGGTTGGTTACTCCAGTCCCAATTCCTACAGCCCTGTGGTATCAACTGAAGACGTCCTGGAGCATCCCTCCCTCCGACACTGGCTTTTGCAAACTGGTTCTCAGCTTTCCAGCCCATGTTGGCTCCCTTATGAAAGGCAGAAACCAGGATCACCTTGCCACATCCCCTACTCATTTCGCCTGCAACCTAGGAAAGGTCCACTGCAGCTCCCGAATACCCCCCTCTCTAGGCACAAGTACCACAGTCTCAGCCAAGGCGAGAGACAAGATACTTCACAGGCAACTAAGAGCTCCACGGTCCTGTGCTTCAGTGCTGACCAAGACGGTGATGTGCAAGTGGAGCAGTCATTTAAGGGATTACATGAGATCCAGGAGTTTTTAAGGAAGGAAGAAAGCAGCTTTCAGCGGGAAGGGAGGAGAAGCTGTGGCGACGCTTGGGATATGGAGTGAAATACTCACGCTATCTGGAGGGCGCGAGTGCCCAGAACTCTGGCTCGCTCGTATTTGGTCATGTAGGGGGTAGTGATCCGCTTCTGGTTCGCCTGCTGCCGCTCTCCCGAGGGAAGGATTTCCACGTTCTCCTGTCCCTCCTGGGGAAAGCAGACCAGCGCTGCACCTCAGCTGCGCCCATCACCGAGGCCTCACGCTGCTGGTAGAGCCCCCCGAGGCCTCCCCAGCCCCAACCACCGCCTAACCAGGCCTCGCCCGGGCCGGCCGGCGCGGTGGACCCGCGGGGGCACCCACCTCCTCCGCGTTCTCCAGGTCCTCCAGGCCTTCATCCTCCTCCACATCATCGAAGTCATCCCCGTCAAAGCTGCGGGAGGAAAACGGACGTCGAACACCGAGCCGGGCCGCCCCCGTCCCGACCCGAAGCCCCCCCCGCTTCCCATCCCCGGCCTCACTTGTCCTCGTTGTCAGACATATTGCCTCCTCACCGCCTTCCTGCCCGCCGGAAGTAAGAACCACTTCCGGGGGCTCGCCGGGACGCCACCGGAAGTGCCCCGGCGGCGCCGTTACCGGGGCGACGCTGCTCCGTGGCGTTCCCTTCCGGGTCGCCGCTTCGTCGCTATGGAGACGTCGGAGCGCCGCGGCGTGACGTCAGCGCCCCTGACGGCGGCGGCGGTGGCGGGGCCGGGGGGAGGCGGCGGCGGCGGCGGGCCAGCCCGGTACAGCCCGGCGACCCGGGAGCTGCTGAGAGGTAACGGCGGAGCGGGGCTGAGGCCCGGCCAGGCCGCTCGGCCTCCCCGTACCCCGCTCACCGCCGGAGCGCCGGGATCCGGCCGGTCCTGCCCCCGCCGCGGGGGAAGAACCCGCGTCCAACCGCGGGGGAACCGGGGGAACCGGGCGGCCTGAGTCTTCTAAAGCTCCATCTTCCCCTTTGGGTTTGGGTCGTGAGGTGGGGAGGGGGAGCGGCGGGGAGGATGGCCCCGGTGCCGGTTCCCCGGCCCCTTCCCGCTGCCGTCTTCAGGCAGACGTCATGTTTTTCAGCGATGATGGAGGAATCGAAGCTGACGCCTTTCCAGAGGCGATACCTGATGGAGAGCGTGAAACGTGAGTGACGGCCCTCTCGCCCTCGTGTCCCACCTTGAGGCAGCGGCGTTCGCCCACGGCCGGGCTTAAAACGCGGGGACGTCCGGGAGCGAAGTGTCCCCAAGGGTCATCCAGGGAATGGGACGCGATGGCGTGACTTGAACGGCAAGTCTGTCTCGTGTCAGCGCACACCAACAACTGGCACGGACGTCTGTGGCACTCCCGGGGTCTTCGCTTGCGGCGCTACGGTGGATCAACAGGCAGATCTGCTGCCGGTGGTAGCTCGGGGCCATCCACCCCGGCTCCTCTCTTGTCTGACCTACCGTTATTTTTGGTTTGTTCTCCAGGAGGAGACACCCTGCCCCTCCAGTGTCACCCCACATCCAGCAAAGAGCCAGCGCCTGCAGCGCCTGCTTTCTTCCCGCCAGTTTGTCAGCCGCGCAGGCTTTTGGCGAAACCGCATCTCCGACCTGCCGAGGTTTGCCAGGCAGGAGATGCCTACACCCGAGAGAAATTCAAGCCACGGGCGAGGCGTAAGTCGGCAAACACCGCTAATAAATAAATAAACACTGCCGCCCGCTCCCTCTCTTCCCCTTATGTCCGTTCCCTGCCTGCAATCTCAGTAGCGGCAGGGATTGTCTTAATTGCTCTTTGTCCTCACATTTTCTGTCTTCAAAAATGCTTTAAAAATGGATGTCTGAGGGAACGTCTACTGTAAGCACTCGCTGACTTCTGCCCACTGGCTGGGAGGGTGACAGGCAACAGGGACTCATGCAGCCCTTGCGTAAGAGGGGAACGCCGTGTAATTTTCTAGCTTATAAATGTGAATCAAACCTCTGATGTCAGTTTGGTTGGCTCTGTATGCCTATGTGGTGCTTGTGCAGTTCAGACTGGGCTGTCGTTAACGTAACGCTTCGTCTGGCATCGTTAGCAGGGAAGCAGTGTAGCCAGGCTCCTCTCTGAGGAGACAGGCTGATAATAATTTTTTTTCCCCTTGGCATTCACAGGAGATTTGGAAAAGGAGAAGCAAAGGCTCCAAAACATCTTAGCGACAGGGAAGGATGTGGTGGAGCACAAGGTGAAGCAGACCCTGGGTCGGACAAAGGAAGAGGAGATACCTGAGCCTGACCGGTTTGAAGAATGTATGTCTTCACGTAGCCCGGAGGAAGGCAGGCGGGAAGCCTGGGAAGGGCTGGGGTGGCAGACCATGTTGCCGGTAACCTGAAGCCCGTTGCGGAAGGAGGCACAAAGCCCAGTTTCCAAGAGAAAGGACTGGCTGCTCTGACTTTGTGATCCAGCCGTCTTCGCAGAGCTTACCCTGCAGAGGTTTGCTGGCAGATGCAAGCTCCCTGGGCTGCCCGCACAAAATGAATTCCGCTGGCGGGGAAATCCCCTGGGGACGCGCAGGGTGACTTGGGCAGGAAGCCCAGGTACTGCAGGTCCTTTTTCCAGCCAGTGTAACTCAACATAGACTAGGACACTTGCCAGCCTGACCACGGTTTGGGCTCTGTTTTCTTTCACTCCAAGATCAGAGCAGTTACACTAGGAAAGCTTAAATGTTGAGCAGAATTTTAAGCAGTGAGGGACTTTGGCCTGCAGAGTATTCTGGGATGGCAAAACCCCACCTAATACCTCTCTGTGCTTGAATCTTCAATGCGTGTGTACACCCCAGCTGGCGCTTCGGTAGTCAGGGCAGCACAAAGACAGACAACACTAGAATAACGTGTACAGGAGCAGTGCTTTGGTCCCTGCTGCAGGGAAGCCAGCGCAGCTGGCTTCACGCATGCTTTGTATCCTCTAAAACGTGTTGCAAGCTGAGTGCTGTCCTTGACACATCTGAGATACCCATGTACTTTGTACTGTGGCAAGATTTGCACCAGCTGGCTGCAGGTCTGTGCTGCAAAGCGGCAGCTAACATTCTGTGCCTGTGCTGGTCCTGGGAGCAGAAATGGTTGCGGTCACCAGGTGACGCATGGCAACTAACGAACCTCAACAGCTTTAAGCAGGTTCTGTTTCCATCCACAGACTGGTTAAATTGCCCACAAGCAACAGAGAATTGTCTGTACAAATAAAACTAGAAAGTCACCATTCCGGCAAGATGGGGAGTGGCAAGAAGATGGGCAGGGGGGACATTTCCCATTGCGGAAGGGACTACTGAGGTATTTTGATGACATGCACGAGATGAGTGTTACAGCAGACATCACCCTTCCCCTGGCGGGACCGCTGTTCAAGCAGAGCTAGGAAATTGGGAGTTCAGATCCAGACAGAAACATGTTTTCTTGCTTTTTGGCTGAATCATTTCCACAGTGTTTTCTCTTATCTGTCAGTGGTGAATGAAATTCAGGAGAGGAGGGAATTCCTGGCAGAGATGGAAGCTCTAGGACAGGGCAAGAAGTATCAAAGGATTGTCCTCACTGAAATCTCACAGGTATGCAAGGGCCCTGGCAGCATTGGTCGTACAGTACATGGAGGGAATCCCTAGTGCCTGAGACCTTAAAGCAGACTCTCCTCCGATACCCAAGGGGCAAGGGGGCAGGGAACTGAGTGTTTCCCTTCATGGCACAGGACAGGTGTGAATTTGGGGAATGTGGATTAGAGGTTTTTAGCCTTTCTTTCCATCTCTGTGTGTAACTTAATCAGGAAAATAGAACTTTTGTTCTTGGGACTGGCAAAAGAAGAAAAAAAAAAAAAAGCTGCTGGCTTTCTCCCTGCTCAGCCCTTCCCCTTTGTACTTTGCAGAAAATGTGTGAGATGGAGATCATTGACAAGAAGAGAAGTGAGGAAATGAAAGAGATCATGACAAAAGACTTCTCTGGTGGGAACAAATCAGATCCCCACGACTAGGCCGAGGGAAAAACACAAGTGCAATTTGTTCCCACCTCTTCTTCCCAGACTCTTGGCATCGGAGTCTAAAGGGCTCTGTCTGTGCCTGTGCCTGAAAAGGGGGCAGCACCACCTGTTGCCTAAAGCCAGGCAGCAGGAGGAATTGGTACGTAACTGGTGACAGAAGAAAGCTGTTGTAAAATCCTACCCACGCACTGGATCCCTTCTTGCTTAATGATATTAAAAACACAAAACCACACAGCAGTGGCTACCGAAACATGACAAAGCAGAGCCTCCCTTTGCTTATGCAATGCCTTAGAGTACAGCAATCCATCGATAAAAATGTCACTCCTTTCCATCCACCCAGAAGTGGAGGTTTCTCGTGACATGATGCTAACACATGTGTTGCCACCCACATCTGCGACCCCCTCCTGTCCCCACGACTCTGGGATCGGCTGCGCTGGCAGACGGCGGGGAGGCAGATGCAGCCGCGTGGCCTTGCGCAAACAACGAGCCTCCAGCATTGCTGCAGGTCAGCATGACCGTGTGCATCATCAGCAAACTTCTCAGCGGCAGCTGAACTGGGCAGGCGCTCAGGGAACACAGCTGTGCTGAGGAGGGAGAGGGGATTTCGGCCCAGCGCATGCTGCTTTTTGCTGCTGGCTTGCTGTGGTTTTTTTGGTTCCTGAAAGCCTGGTATGCAGAATAGCCATCGGTCTCCCACAGAGCCTGGAAATGGCTGTTTGCTCACCTCATGCATAATCCCCGCCTCTGTCCTCCAGCAGGCTGAAGCATGATGCCCTGCTATTTTGACGTAAATCCCAGCATAAAGTCCGCCTCCCAATTTCCTTAAGATCCCATCATCTGCTTCTTAGCAATACTCTTGTCAGCCACTCCCCAAAGCCAGGCAGCATGCCCTGTCCCCAGGACAGCGCAAGTGCACAAAGGAAATCAGAAACCTAAGCCGTGATCGGTTTTTAAATCCAGCGTTTCTTTTATTTCTGTTCAGGTGAATGGAAGTCATGGAGTTAGTACAGTATAATTTACAAATCAGAGTTCTGACCAGGCGCGGGGCCAAGCGGTGTCAGGCTGCAGCGATCCCAATGGCCTTTGGCAACAGTGACGCGACAGCAGGCTCTAAAGCAGATGTGTTTCTCCTTGGAAAAGAGCTGTGCTTCGGGCTCTCCCCTCCCCTCCCACTGCTCCTCATCAGCCTGCTGGAGTATGGCAAGAGATGGCGTCACCAGTGTGGGGCTGAGCTTGCCACCTCCCAGCCACGGGGGCCACGCTGGGATTGAGGAGGGGCTGGGGTCCCTCAGGTTTTGGGAAACGAGGATCCCTTTTCAGAAGGCTACGCCAGCCACCTTGCAAGGCACTGCTCCGAGAGCGTTTTGGCTAAAGCCTGTTGGGTTTTTAGAAGGGACTGCAGCAGTTTGCTCGGGGCTGGTTATGTCTAATTTGCTAATGAGAAGGCATGACGAACAGCTGACCAACCAAACACCCTTGTAACTCTAATTCAGACCGATCCAACAATTCAATAAATAGCTCCTCGCCTTGGAGGAGAAGGCAGGAAACAAAAATGGAAGGAAGAAGGGATGGTTGGAAGAACACTGCCCCCCATTCCCTCCTCCAATGTACACACACGCACACACACATGACAAATAAAATAAGGGGTTTAAAAAGTTTTAGGGTGGGTTTGAATTCATCCAGTAAAGGAGGTGTAAAAAATAACCAGCCAACCCCCGCACACTTTAAAAGTGTACACAGATAAAGCTGAGTAAAGGTCAGTTGTGACCACGCCTCTCTCCCCAGCCGCTCAAGGGTGGCACTGGTGAGCAGGGGCACAAGCTTCGTGCCCCTTGCCGGCACTGAGTCAGTCTTGAGCTTTTCTGCCCTTGCCTGGCAAAGGAACGTTCCTCCCTCCCCCCGAAGGCAACAGAGTCAGCAGTGTTTAGCAGCAGTGGGGGGTAAGATGTCCTGAGTATGGCGCGTGAGCTACGTCCTAGCAGCTGTACACCGTCCCCTTGGGTCCTCTCAGCCCTGTAATGGAGCCCACCCAGCCCTGGCTCGCGAGGGAAGGGACAGCTCAAAATAAATAGGGCACAAGTTATTTTTTTGGCTATGGCTCTACAGCCTTGTGATGCGGGAGTGTTTTCTTAACGTTTTTAGTTTAGGCCAGTAAGACCCAAAGAATCCTGATTCTAATGCCAGAGTTTTCTCCTGAAGTTAAAAAATGGGACAGAAAAGGGACAAGAGCGGGTGGGCAGGGAGGGACAGGCAGGTCCAGTCCCTTCCCGGCAGAGGTCGGAGGCACGTGGAACTGTCACAGTTAGAGCGGGAGAAGGGACGGGGGGCAGTTAGTGCAAGTGCAACACCAAACTCCTTGGCTTGCTTCTCAGTTAAGAACACGCAATGGGGTAACGTATCCGAAAAGCGAATCCATCTTCTCCCCGCCTTGTTAGCAAGGCTTCACGGAGGGGACAGTCAGGGTCCTCCACAGCCTCGGGAAGGGGAGCGCTTTGGTTGGACTCCCCCACTCCGGGCAGAGGGCTGGCGTCTCCCCGGGATGGCAGCTCCGGTGCCTGGGGAGGGAGCGGGGGGAGAGGCGAGGGGAGCGGAGGGAGACAAGCCCCCCTTCCTGGCAGGTGTCCCAGCCAGCTGTGGAGAGGCCAGGGCAGTCGGGCAGCACATCCCTCCCACTGCTGGTGTTCCCCTGCTCTAGCTTTTCTCCTTGGGCGACTTGCTCTTGGAGTCATGCTTGTTGCCCAGCAGCTTAAGCACCTTCATGGGCTTGAATTTGCCTTTCTTCTTGCTCTCGGTCTCCATCTCCTTGTGAAATTCTGGGGTTGCAAAGGGAGGTTGTTACTGCAGGGTGCTGATGGTTGTGCACGCACGCACACACACACGCATGACAACAAGGGCAAGGGCGAGAGCCGTGAATCAAAGCCCTCCACTCTATGCACACTTCTTCCTGTGATAACAGGGGTGCGCAGCACAACTGTGCCCCAAACTTTAAACGACCCTACAGGAAAGGCTCCAGAGTCTACACAGAATAGGTTCAAGCTCTCCTTCTGCACACAATTTCATGAATGGCTTATGCTGCCCCTCATTGGGGTCAGCAGTGAAAACATCACTCCAAAAATCTCACCAACTGTTTCTTACCTTTCCTTTTAATCATGGCTTCCAACATTTTATCCTCCTCCTCCTCTCTGAAAGAAAGAATGGGAAATAGGTCAGCAGTTCAGCCCTGAAAACAGCTGCTGTATTGTTTAAGGCTAGAGAACCTCCTACTTAAAAGCCATGGAGGGGCAGATCCATCACTGTCTTGTGAGCATTTGCTACCAGCAGGATAAATCCCACGTGCTGCACCTACTGCCCACACAAGGCATTCAAATAGACAAGAATCGGGAAGCCTGGGAAGGACGTCAGCAACAGAGACATCTTGGGACAGCCCCATGAGCCGTTCGTGTGATGCTGAGTCAGACGGGCTGTGTTTTTCCCCTCTCCCCCAGCCCACCCCACTCCTCGCTCACCTCTGCCGGTCCTCGTCCAGGCAGTTCACAATGGCGTTCCTCTGCTCAATGATGGTCACCAGCTCCTGCATCAGCACCTTCTCCCTCCCTCGGTCCTCATCGGTCCAGTCCTTCTCTACCCAGCCAAATCCCAAGCAAGGACAGGCAATTAAATGGCTGAAGGAGCTCTGAAATTCAGAGCTTTGGGGCAGAGATCCCCTAGCATGATCCCCTGCTACCCTGCCATGCTGCAGGGCCAGTTGGGCTAGCGGTGCTGTGGAAGGAGAACCCTTTTGGTGGAATCTCATGGGGACAAAAGGAGCACTGGGGCATGCAGTGAGACTGGATGGCAGCTCTAGAGCCAGCTGATTGCGCTGGCATCCCTAAAGTTCTGTCTCTCTTCACCTGAGACCCACCTAGACAGAGGGGAAATGATGCCCAGGGGAAAAATGGAGGTAACTGCACCCAGAGCGATGCTTTACCTGGCTTGTTGAGGAGGCAACGCAGTTCATACTCCACGTCTGACTGCCGCTGCTCCAGGTTCTGCTGCTTGAAGCTGCAAGGGAAGGGGGCACTGCTGGGAACCACTGCAAGGCTCCAGAGAGGCAGAACATCATCCCAAGGTACGGGGTGAGCTTAGAAAGAACCGCCAAGATGCTGATCTTATCCTGTGTAGCCAGGGAGCCAAGCACCAGCAAGGACCAGCCCTGGCTACTCAAGGCCTTCCTGGAGGAGATGCTATAGGGGCTCTGGTGATTTGTAGTGGGTCAGTTCTGAGTGTATTTGGATACGTTTGTCTGCTTGCCCTCTTTCCCTCCCTTCTCCAGGCAAGGAGGCTGTCAGGCTCTCCCCTGGAAGCACAATTTCAGGAGGGCTGAGACAGGACTCCCTGCAAGAGCATCAGTGCCTCCCCACACGCTTGCACACACTTACATGTAGATGAGCTCCGATTCGTGGCGCACCAGCATGTGCTTCTCATGGATGAGTTTGAACCAGTCCACCAGCAGGCTGTCCTCAGGGCTGTCTGCCGAGCAAAGGGACAATTCAGAGCCATCCCCAGCCCTGCAGGATCCCATCACCCTGCAGCATGATGGGCTCTGCCACACCAGAAGGGCACTGGGCTAGAGCCAACCTGACCTCAGCCTGTTCCTGAGCCCCAGAGAGACCTTCTCTCTCACCTGTTTCCACTCTAGGGACATCTCCATGTCCAGGGTATGGCTGCGACCATTCTTGGAGCCCAGCACAGCCCCCTGTGCTCTTCCAACCCCAGCATCAGCAGGAAGCCACCGCTGCTATCTCCTTGGCTGAACACAGGGCAGCCCTAGGGTCCATCCTGCCCCACACCCGCAGACAGCCCACCCCACATACCATTCTCAGCACTGCGAAGTTTTTCCTCCAAGGCCACCCCACGGTGCTCCAGCTGGTCCAGCTGGTGCTCGATGGCATCCATCTCCCCATAGATGTCTTCCTCCGGGATGTACTGATCTGTCTGCACCTGCCAAACCACAAGGCAGAGACTTCCATTACCACCAACTTCCAGTCTCCAGGGGTAACCCAAAGGCTGGTCAACACTAACGGGGGTGGGGGGACAACAGAACACTCCACCTAAAGCGTGGATCCAAAATCCCCACTCCACTGTGGAGCAAAGGCAGACCATGGTGCTGCCATCAGCGGGGTCTAGCCTAGACACCATCCTCCCCAGCCACAGCCACCTGCTGCAATCCCTACCCACACATCCATCAACAGGGTGCACGTATACAGCTATGGCCCTGGGGGATAGTACAGAGCTGGCTTTTTTCCCCCCTGCTCCCAAGGGCCCTTTTACCTTGCGTTTGATCAGTGGGAAGCCATGACCCGGTGCAGGAGGACGCACTGGCTTGGAGCCCTTGGGAGGTTTCTTTGCGGAGGGAGAGGCAGCAGGCGATGGCTTTCGGTTGAAGGGGTTCTCTTTGCAGGAAGACTGGAGCGGGGGGACAAAAGGAGATATGTGAGGGTCCAGGAAAGGGAAGGGATACAGCATCCCAACAGCAGGGACTGAGCAGACAGGGCAGCCCTAGGGTTCGTCCTGCCCCACACCCTTCTAGAGGAGGAACACAGCACTGATCACCAGCAGCCTAGCCACGGGGCAAAACCCACCTGTACTCCTGTTTGGCATCAGTTCCCCAGCTTCTCTCTAACAAGCATGCTGAATTATTTTCCTTCACGGTTCCCTTCCTATTTGCTCTGACCACACAACGCCCTGCCTCTTCTCTAGCACGCAGGGCAGGCAGAGTACGAGCAGAGCCACCATTTAACGAGCACATGCCTGGGGCTTGCTTTTAGGGGGTGACATGAGGAGACCTAAGGGACAAGCCTGGACTCATGATCCCCACTGTGACCGAGTGATGGATGGGGAAGAAAAGCCCCCTGATATGGATGGGAGGAAGGTCACCATCTCACCTTCAGTTGTGGCTTGGGTGAGGAGGGTGTCTTAGGGCTCCCAGCACCCCCATCTGAAGCCAAGAGAATGGGTGTAGGGCTAGCCCCAGCAGGAGGTTTGGGGGGCAGCCGGCTAGGGCTTGTCTTCAAGCTGCCGGTGGAGACGCTCCTGCTGGCATGCGGGGTGCTGGGCTGCACCTCCCCACTGAAGCTGGCCAGCTCGCTGGAGGAGGAGAAGGAGGAGTTGGTGGAGAGGCTGGCTGGGGCAGCAGGGCTTTCGCTGGAGGAGACGCTGGCCAGCGGTGTGTCAGTGCTAGAGGTCTTGGTGGCCGTTGGTGTGTGGACAGTAGGCTCAGAGGAGCTTTTGGGCACTGAGGCCTCATCGGTGTCACCCAGCACCTTGGCTGAACTCTCAGAGTTAATGCTCTCGAGGCTGAGGGCTGGAGATGGGGTGGAGGATGATGGCTCGGAGTGTGACAGCCTGGAGATGGGGTGGTGGGCTGCAAAGCAAAGGGAGAGCTCAGGGAGGACCCAGCGGGGAGGCAGCCAGGAGAGAAGGGGAGAGTGGTATATACTGGAGGCAGGGGCAAATGCAAAGGGAACCAGTGTCTGTCCATCTCCAGAGAAGACAGACGGGACCCTCCAGCGCTAAGGTTTTGCCTGCAAATGCTGTGCTCCAGTGGCCAGAGGGGACACGGCTAGCGCAAGTCCCAGCACAACCATCACTGCATAAAGGCCTGGCCTGCCAGGGTGATGCAGAGGTGCCTGGGAAGAGGGAGCCTCCAAGGGGCCGCACAGGGGTTGTGGAGGAGGGATAAGGGAGTGGGGGCAAGCTCACCTAGTGGGGAAGCACTGGGGGCTCGAGGAGCTGGCCGCTTCTTTGCCTTTGGGCTGCTGGTGGGAGTGATGCCGTACCAGGGGTGGAGAGGCTTGGCAGCAGTCTCGCTCTGCTCCTGCTCAGGCGTGCTCTTTTGGGTGGCAACGCTCTCCTCTTCCTCCTCGTCTTCCTCCTCAAAGGGGTTGTACGGTTTGGGCTCTGGGGCATCAGACCTGCTCTCCTCGCTCCTGCTTTTCCCCACCTCCTCCCCATCCTCCTCCTCTGAAGTCCTACTCGGAGTCTCATGGCTGCTGCCTGGGGGAGGAGGGGGAGCTGGCTTCTTCTTGGGCTCCGCTTGCACCAAGGCCATCCACGGTGGGTCCTTGGATCTTGCAGCAGCTCCAGCACTGGGAGGAGAAAAAGAGAGATCGAGGTGGCAGGGAGCAGAGGCAAGCTGGGATGGCAAGGCACAGGAGAGGCACTTCGCCCTCAGCGGAAAGGACAGATGGAGCAGGATGTCTCCCATGCAGAAGCAGCTTTCTCATCCAAGGGTGGCCCTAGTCTTCCCCAGACACAGTGTCTTGTTCTCTACGGGCAAACCTATGGGCCTGAGGGAAGGACAGCCTGCCTGACTTGCCCACTGGGCTCAGGATTTTGGTTCCTAAATATTACAGCCTCCCTCTGCTAAAGGCTGAGCTTTATGAGCACAGCTGTTCTCCCCTCCCTGACACCGTTCCTACACCCAGCTCTGCTCCCCAGGCTGTGGATGGAAGGGAAGTCAAGATCAGATACCTGCCCTCTGTGGTCACACTCCCTTCCTACACTTCAGAGGGCTGTTTGTCACCTTATCATCCAAGCATCCCAGGGATGTCTTTGCTAACTCCCGCAGCTGGAAGCGCCGCTGCTCCTCTGGGGGCACAGACCACGGCAAGCCTGCACCATGGCTCAGTGAATCACTGCTCATCCGGAAAGTGGCCATCACTTGCCACACGCACCCAATCCTTGGCTGTGGCAAATGCGGGGTGCTTGTGCAACCTTTGTCCCAAGAGCAGGCAAAAATGAACCAACACCAGCAGGCTCCAGCGTAAGAGCCCAGGAGGTGTAAAGGTTGCAGCTAGGCACTCACAATGCCCCTGCACTGGACCTTTCCCGGGACAAACCCTCCACAAGGCAGACAAAGTGTCCCCTTCTCAGCGCCCACAAGCAGGGCCATTTCAGAAGGCATTTGGCCATCTGCATGTGCCACAGAAACGCCTTTCTAAAGCCCACAAACTCTACAAACCCTAAGAGACAAAGACCCTGGGAGGTACAGACAAACACTGTCAGCCTGACTGTACTGGGCTGGCACCCATTAGGTAAGGGAGGGGACCTGATGATAGCCTACATCCTCCTAAGAGCAGGGGCTGATAGAAGAGGTGGGAGAGGAGACCACAGCTGAACCGTCCCCACAGCCCAACCTCGCTATGGGGTTTGCAGGGATCTGTGAACAGAAGGACGTACCGATCAGAGGAGCAGGGTCTCCCTCGGGGTTTTGGGACAGGGGGGCTGGGTTCAGGTACCCTACCTAGAAAGACACAGGGTCAGACTGTCACAACACCAAAAGGACATGAAGAAAGAGATAAAATCAACACGAGGCACCTCTTGCACATCTCCCCACGGGAGGCTGGCTATTCCCACTCTCTGAAGAGCTCGTGGCGTTTTTCCCACAGTCGGTGCAGTCAGTCAACCCCAAATGTCCCTTTTTGCCTTTTCTCCCCACCCCACCCTGGGAGCTGCACCTGGAGAACTGACATGCCCCTCTGTCCCCACATCTGCAAACTGCTGTAGCACTGCCACCTCCCCTCCACACTGGCAGCAGCCCCTGGAGAGCTCTGGAGAAATATAAGGGAGCAGGCAGGTGTGAAACCTAGCACTGCTCTCCCCGCTATGGGGATGGCTGGCAATCGAAGGCTCGGTGTCTGAGCCTGAGATTTATTCGGAGGCAGAAGGGCATCAGGCTGCAGAGAAGGAACGAAACTCGGCCAACCTGCAGCCGACCACCTCGGCCCCTGGGGAGGCGGAGGGTAACCCCTGCCACCACTGCGCTCTCTTACCATTCATCATGCCAGGTCCACACTCGCTGCCCTCGCCCTGGAGGGTGGACCTGGGCCGAGGGACAGGGTGAGAGGTTGGAGGGGAGAGGGCTGACAGATCGGTGGCCCTCCTTGGGGCAGGCGTGGGCCGTGTGTCTCTGAGCCGTCCGTCCAGCGAGCTGGCTTTGTCCTGGGTGAGCATTGTGGGCTTGCTGGGAAGGGGAGGTCTGGGGGGAGTTTGGGACATGGGTGCCCCACTGCCTGTGTGAGCAGGGGACATCGCTGTCTCTGCTTTGCTGGGTGTGCTGTTCTTCTCTGCTGGGCCAGCTAGCCCCTCTGCAGGCATATGGGTCTCTGCCGTACTCTCCGGGGAATCACGGTCATCCTTCCCCACCTCTGCTCCTGCGGGGAAGGCATCCTCACCCACGCTGCCAGCCCCAGTTTCAGTTCTTAGCTCTGGTGACCGTCGGTCTGGGCTGGGCCTCCTCTCTGCCTTCCCACTCACGGCCAATTTACCACGATGCTGCATGCAGACGAAAGTCCCTGCCTCTGACCCGGGTTTGTATGACCCCGGGAGCAACGTGCTGGAGCACTCCTTACACCTGCCAATGAAAAGAGAACCCTGTGAGATGGGGGATGCCATCCTGCCCCTCACGGAAGGCAACGCACCTGGGAGGATCCTTGCAGGACCGTGGAGTTAGTTCCCACCCCTGCTACTAAATCCTAGTGTGGTTTGCAGAAGTCATTGGGGAAAGGAGAGGAACAGAGAAACATCACCATGCCACTGTATGAACCCATGGGGAGTTCACAACTCAAATACTGCACGCATTTGAGTTCCTCCTTCAACTCAGAAAGGATTTAATAGATGTGGAAGGGCAACAGTTGGTACTGGGATACAGCATGGTTTCCAGACCTGGAAAAGTAGAAATCCACAGTTTTCCTGGAAAACATGCAGCTGGTGGGGGACAGGAGAGAGAGCTAAAAGATCACAGGTGGCCCTGGGAGAGGGATCAACCATTCAGAGACATGAAACAGGGAGTATCAACTGGAATCAAGGAGCAGCTAGTTCAGAACCAGCACAGGGAGGCTGGCTACGGGCTGCCTTGTTGGGCCAAGGGTCCAGGTGGGTTAAAGAACCATCAGACACATTCGTGGGGAAAAAAAAATACCCCCCCTCTCCCCAAATCCAAGTATTAAGTAAAATTATGCCACTTCCAACTCAGCAAATCCCTATGCTGGAGGCTTGAAGAGTAGTCAGGAGAAGCAGCGTACAAGCCTAGCCTGGTCTCACACTCACCCTTGCTGCTGCTGACCATGGCCCCCACCAGGGTCAGGGCATTTGGCTGGGAGGATGAGGGAATGACGCAGTGGGTCCATTCTTACACTTTGCCTTTCCTGTTGAAAGTGGGCTAATAGCGTCCCCATGCCTCACTGTCTGCCACATGTCCTTGGATCATCTGCTCTTTCCCCACTGAGCCTTTGAATCCTCCCTAATGAAGACCTCCAGGTGTGTGATACACAGCACTGGCAACCAAGTCAGCCCTTTTCCACCTGGGAAGGGAGGCAGATAGCATACATGAAAGACAGCCAAGGGCAAGGGGCTGATCAAGCACTCCCATGAAAACCAAGCTTGTTCCTTCTTGTCTGAATACCTGGCGCTCCCAGCAGCTGGCTGCCCTACACTGCAAGCAGATAACTTTGGTGAGGAATTCTGCTCTGGGTGTCCAGTTGACTGGCATTTCCTTTGAAATGTAGAGCAGAAGTATGAGGACACATGGGCTCTAGAAACAAGGGGTATGATGAAATGAAGAGATGGCAAGTTCAGACAAAGGGAGAATGAGGTTTGTTTTGGATTTATCTCTGTCAACCCTCAGAAAATGCTGCCACAGGACATTCCCGACCAAACAGCGCCCATGAATCAGCGGGGGGCGGTGCAGAAAAACAAAGACAAGAAAAGCATAAGGAGGCAAAATACTTGGGATAAAATTACAGTCTAGTAATGCTCTAGTCTGAAGGGCCATGAGTTGTGCCAAGGCAGACATGGCACCTCTCCTATTCCTGGCCCATGAGCAATGCTGCACCTGCACCCCAAAGCTCCTGCTTTTGCCCCAGGTGCAGATGGGAAGCTTGTTGGGCGGCAGCTCTGCTCCCCTCCTGCGATGCTGTTTCTATGACACATCCCTGGCTGGCTTAGGCAGAACTGTTGATAGAGGTGAATGAGGCCTCCCATATTTTCCCAGTGGCTCAATATTTCTGTCCTCAGATGCCAGCTGCCCACTTGCCAGCTCTTGTCCTGTGGCCCACAGGAGAGATCTCACCCCTTCATCACCAGAGCAGGGAAAGTAAAGTGAAATGACTTCACAGGTGCTGCAGGTAAGGACCTGCACGCAGGGAGTAACCACAGAGCTGCTGACGTCTAATCCCTCATTCCTTGGTTTGGTAACATTCTGCAGCTCTCCACATGCTCCCCTGAGAGCTCAGCACCACCCGAGGCAGCGTGGGAACCTGTATATCCAGTTGAGGACATGGAGTGTAGATGGAAGGAGGTCCGTAGGATGATGTCCTGGCTTAGACCTCGTTGGAAGGTGGTGGTGGGGGTTCTGGTGGTAAAGAGGCAGAGCATCCTGGTTTATGGAGGTGGGAGAAGCACAAGGGGCTGGGATCCCAAGTCAGTGAAGTGGAAAAGCGCAAGAGAGCAGGGGAGGCAGGGAGCAGGGGAGGCAAGCAGCACAGGGCTGGACAAAAGCGGACTAGTCAGACCTCTGGGACGGGGGGCTGGCAGGCAAACGGACCCTCTTCGGTATCATTTCAGGCACTGTTGTCGATGCTCCATGTTGCCCAAGGACACGGACACACAAAGACGGGGTGCAGCTGGCCACAGACCTCCAGTTTGCCAAAGAGAGTGGCCACCCCACCAGGCCTGGCCACGACATACCTAAAGCACTGGCGGTGGTAGAGCTTGCCCTCGGCCAGGTAGCGCTGGACCAGATGGACGTGCTGCTGGCAGGCCATGCAGGTACTGCTGAGCGTGGTGCGCTGGGACCGCTCCGATGGGTCCGAGGGGGCATCGTCCTGAGACACAATGCACAGGGAGCTCAGGATGGGGGCCACAAGCTGCTCCCCAGCCCACAGCTCCTTCAGAGCAGCTGCTCCCTGTGCAAGGCCCATTGCTGAGCGCTTGTGGCACAGCTCAGGGGCTGACCTCAGGGGCTGACAATGCACAGAACAGCTGCCCCTGAGTCCAGGCACAGGCAGGCTGCCTCTTCCCAAATTAGAAGAGGCCACTCGAAAAGGTGCCTTGCCCCTGTCTAGGGCCGAAGGGCTGTGGAAGGGACGAATCTAAACCCCAGGCAGCAGGGACCTGCAAGAGGAAGCCCCTCTCTTTGGAAAATGTGCCATCCCAGACATCTGCTAAAACCTGAAATAAAGGGCCAAGAAAGAAAAAGGCGTATTTTCTGCTCTTCTAATCCTACATTCCTGCTCCTTCCTCATCTATGGGGTTATCCTCCCATAGGAAGGAGGGTGCTTGTGCCCTGGGTGGCTCAAGGAACCATCTGGCACCAATCCACCCAACCTCTTGCCTGCCATGGACAAATTTCAGTCCACAGACTCCTAGAGATAAATCACTCCCTCAGCTGGGTCTCCCAAGGCACCAAAATCCCAAACACCCCTCCCACCCCAAAATACATAGGTAACCCCTGCAAAGATCCATCCCGCTGTGACAGGCTCTCTCCTGTCTCCTCACCCACAGCACAGGGAGCACCACTGTCTCAGGCTGGCTTTGAATCAAGAAATTAGGTACCTGTGGTGCTGGGGGACTCTCGACCGCAGCCACGGGCTTCTTGTGGGACAGCAGAGGAGGCGAGGAGGCAGCAGCTGGGCGCTTCATAGGTGGAGGGACTCTGGCTGGAGGCAGAAGGCAAGGAGGATCAGACACCGAGAGGAGCAGTGACTCACACCACCCATGTGGGGGAAGGGGAGGGGAAAAAAAAGAAAAAAAAAAAAGTCATCTAGCCTTGTGACATAGGATGGGACTTGCCACTCCCGACACTTCAGTGCCTATTTTAGGTGGAAGAGACAAACACAATCTAATAATGGGACGGCTGCGAGGCTGCCAGAGAGGCTAGCCCTGCTGTGGATCCCCTTCTGTGGCCCAGGGACACCAGCCTCTCACTGTGATTTGATTTACTCATCAAATGCTGCTTGGCTTCCTTGTAACCAACTCGTTAAGCAATGCTTAAAGCCCTGAGCACCCTGGGTAGCTGCTGATGTATTGTTGTGACCCGCTGAGCCCCAGGGCTTCCGTGCTGTCAGCAGGTCTGTGATGCATCCCTTGCCCGTCAGGGCTGGCACTCACACACCAGTCCTCAGCGGGAGTCCTCAGCTGGGAGGCCAGCATCCCTGGAGAAGTATATGCACATAGAAGAGATTTATCTGATGTTGTGGCTAGAGAGCAGAGCAGAGGAGACCTGGAGCCCTCGTCTCCAACCGGGAGGGATGCCTTGGACAAGCTGTGTCAGAGCAGCACTCAGCTCAGGTTGCAGTTGCAAGGACAGATGAGCTGATTTGAGACACTCCACCCTGGCTTGCTTCCCTCCCTCTGTCCTCCAGTCACTTTACACTTACCGATGTGATAAAAACTAGCTGGGGTAGGCAGGTTGCCTATCTAGCTTTCTCCCATTTTAGTGGGTTAAAGCAGATCACAAAGGGGTCTGATGAGCGCCAGGGGTGGTGGCCCAACCCAAGTGGCAGGAATGCAGCGCAGAAGGAGGAGAAGAAACAAGGCATTCCTCTTTCCGCAGCCGGAGCTGTTAAATCACTCCCCACCTCTTGTGAAACCTCGCCCTACTCCACTCCCTGTTGCAGGCCTTCCTCACCTGCACCAGCAAGATCCAGGAGAGGCAGGCACTACCCACTCCTCTCCCTTTCCCCACAAACACACACAGCTCCCATTTGCCGTAGGAAGGAGGAAGCACAAGGTAATGCTGGGTGTCCTGTACTCAAGTGGGGGCAAACTGGAAGCCAGAGGGGTGGGACGACACTCACCTTGGCTGGGGTTGTTGAAATGGTTGTAATACTGAGACACGTAAGTCATGATGCTGAGGCAGTCGGGGACTTTCATGGAGACCATGTCATTGGGATCTAGCAGGGCTGGGATGCCCAGCTCCCGCTCTGCCAATTCAAAGGCCTGCAGGAACAGCAGAGAGGCGTTAAGGAGAGAAAACTGATGCTCTCTGAAAAATAACAGAGAAATCAAGTTGGAAGGACCCTGGGGAAGGTGAAGTAGTAAGCCTATGGCATCCCTGACGGACAGAGGCTCCCAGACATGCCGCTTGACTGGAAAGCTGGCATGAGAAGCAAGGGAACAGGTTGCTGCAGCTGTCGTTTCCTCCAAGTCATTTCAGCTCCCTGTGTCCCTGCAGCTCCCACCTGAGGGGTCTTGGCATTCGGCTGCTGCACTGGCACAGGGAGGGTAACTCTCAGGAGGTCTCAGTTTTCATTGGAAAAAAACCCCAGTGTTTTTTTCAGCCCGTGAAATGCGCACACCACCCTCACGCAACAGCCCAGCAGAGCCTTGGTGGACACCGTGAAGGGCCTAGAGCTGGCAGATACTTCCAGCAACACAGCCAAACACCAGCTCTGCTGAGCAGTGTCCCCGGCCACCCCAAATGCTCACCCCACAGAAACACTGACTCTGCCCATCCTTTCATGCTCTGGGGTGCCACATCTTCCCTTCCCCCACTTAACATAGCCATCCCAGCTCAACAGCCAGCAGCCTGCCATGCACAAGCCACTTCAGTACTTTTCTGTGTCTCAGCAAGCAGAAATGACAAGGACATTGTGATAAGAAGCACACAGCTCCTACAACTACATACACGGCTACCTGAAAGGAAGGAGTGAAGGAGGAAAACAGCTGTTTGAGAGCTTCCCACTTAGCAGTGTATGTGGATTACTGGCTATAGACTGGCCATCCCGCTGTTGTGCCAAGGGCAGTGTACCCACATTGATCTCCAAGGGAGGGGGAACGCGAGATTACGGCAGGGACTGAAGAGAAAGCGAGTCAGGAGGAAGGGATGAGAGTGGTGTGGGCACTGAATGGTGAGGTACCAGGCACAGGGTGTGGGTAAAGACTGAAGGTGCCTGGTCCCTGGGGCACAAGATGCTGTACAGGGTGTAGGATCTAAAGAAAAGGAATGGAGAGATAAATGAAAACAGGTATTTGCAGTAACTGGGGGTGTAAAATGCGCCCTGTGGACACCCAGCTCTGCTCAGCCTGGCTTTAAGCCGGTTCTCTGGACTGAGTCTTGCTGAACACAAGGGCGCAAGCAGCAGGGAGCAAGGAGAGACCCCAGCTTAGGGGTCCCTAATGGGACAAGAAACCCATTGTGTGGCTCTCAAATGAGAAAAGATAGCTGCTAATGGCTGAAAAGGGCCAACAGGTCTAGGAGAGGGCATGGCCAGGACCCAGCTGGAGACCCCTAATCCTGAAAACCCAAACAACCTAGCTCAACTCATCTTGGGAAGGTGATAGCCCATGTCTCTCCATGGACCATCAGATGGAGCCTGCAGCAATTAGGTCTTTCTCTCAGAAAAAAACCCAAGCCTATTGCTGCTCTGTCCTACCCCTAGCCCCTGAGGTTGGGCATCTCCCCATTCCCCACTGCCTGCTTCTATTGTTGGCTCCAACTGTCCCAAGCAGGAGGGGAACATTGCAGATCAGCCTAGGTCCAGCATGACTTTCCTCTCTGCTTATGCCTGGAGTAAAACTAGCTTCCTGCTTCCACTGCCTGCAAGTCTGGAACAGCTGAGGTCAAGAAGATGTTGCACCATTTTAATCTTCACCTGAGATGTTGTCTTGGCAACTATCAGGATAACCATCTTATCTTCTCTTCAGTACATGCTGGAAGCTGATGTTTCAGATTCCCTTATGCTTCCAGAGAAGCTCCTGCTTGTTACTTACAAGCACAGATTTTTCTTACACCCTCACCACCATCATGAAGTCCTCCCACACTACGTGACCTCCATCAAGTCATTCTCACGTCCCTTCTTCCTTCTGTGCACTGCATAACGGGGACTTACCAAGCGGTTATTCTCATAGACGTCATCCTTGGAGAGAGAGTCAAAGTCTCTGAAATGAGAAAGCACAAAAAAGCCACATAAGGTACAGAGGAAAAGTGCCCCAATGCCACCACACGCAGGTTCTCAGGACAGCCAACCTTACAACAACTCAATATATAAGACCCTAGATAAACAAAACCTTGGCAAAGCAGATTTCAGGTTGTAAAGGGACAAAGAAACCAAAGGGAAATTGCAATTAAAAAAAGAAAGCAAGTCCCAAATGGGTGGTGACCAGGAAACTAACATGTCATTCTTGTCTCTCGTTACCCACTTCTTCTGCCCTTGCAATTAAAGGCTGCAGAAATACCAGGGCCACGTTCTGATTAGCACCACATACCACTGCACTGAAGTGTTGCACGACATCACCCCAAACTTGCCCCTCCAAGGCCACCAGCACAACAGCAGGAGGAGGATGGGGAAGCAGATCCCCCACCTCAAGAGAAAGAGCCACCTGTGCTAGATATCTCCCTCCTATGAGGGTCCTTAGACAAATCTCCCTGCACCACCTTAAGGGATTTGAGGTCACCCCAGGATTTGGGGGTGACAAAGAAGGTCTTAAACTGCACTTCTGTCCTCACTTGCCCCCCAACACTTGCAGTACACAGCAAACCATCCTCGGCCACAGCCTTTACAGCAAGGCAGCTTGCTGAATGCAAGGCACTCAGGGCAGAGAGAGAAACCCCAGCAGTTCCCAACTCAGGCACTTTGTGGCATCTCACTTGTTCCCCTGGATCCCTTTGGGGGATCAAATCAGCTCAGCCACAGGGATCAACTAGCTGTCTTCATCAGAAGAGCTGAGGGTAGAGGGTTAAAGCGGTCTGCAGGTTTTCAACAGAAGGCAAGAAATACAGGAAGGAGTTAGTTATGTCTTTTGCACGTGCATGAGGGTATAATGTGTGAAAACAGCATCACACTAAACTGATTACAGCCCCTTCCTGCCAAGGATCTCAGCTCTGTTACCAAAAAAACCTTATGCAGCAGCCTGGTGTGCCTGCGAGCTGGATTCACAGAGGACACAGCCCAGAGAGGTTTAGGGTCAGGCGAAGCCATCCCAATGGCCCAGAGAGAGGTGCAAAGCTTGGCAGACCGACCTAGAAAGACAATTCAGATTAGAGGGGGCGAGTGTATCCCCTGCCCCAATGGTGGTGTGCAGGAATCGGGCGAGACGGCAAATCCTCAGCCATGTGCCCGTGGAGAGGGGCTGCGGGAGCCTCCCTTCCTCCATCCCCCTTTGGATTTTATTGCCTTTTCCTGTAACACTGACCCAACCCACCCCGGCGCCACACCGCAGGTCAACCGGCCCCTTCTGGAAGCCCCTCTCCCAGTGCTGCAGAGGAAGTCCGTGATGAGCTCAGGAAGATTTTCCCAGCTGCCTGCACCGCCATAAAATTACACTTCCTCCGTTCAAAAGCAAGAGGCTGCTGGTGCAGTTTCCTCTCAGATAAATGAAACTGCAGCAGCTCGCTGCTGTGGGAGCAAATGCGGCACTCATGCAGAAGATGGGCTGGACGTTCAGCTCTGTGCTAAGCACCTTTCTGAAAGCTCATGCAAATACATGCACAGAACTCAGCCTGTTCAAAATACTGCAACTTTTCCCTCTCTACACGCTGCTGAGAAAAGGCTTCAGCTGCAGCCTTCACTTTGATGTGAAAACTAGTGCCTTTTTTGTATTTATGACTAGTGTCCACTGGGAGATGTTTTTTCCCCAAGTCATTTTTTTTTGCCTAGAGAACTCCTTTAACCCTGCTGTAATTTTTTTTTTTTCCCTTTTAAAGAAAATACCAGCTTGGGGACACAGGAGAAGTGATGACAGCAAAGTTGATATATCAACTGCCCTCTAAACATTCATGACCTTCATTTTGAATACCCTTACTTTCAGGATATGGGAGTGGTGCAGCTGAAAGCTTGAAGACTCCTTGGTGGCCTGGGCTGGGATAGTATTTTTTGATGGGCAAAATAGCATGTCCATTCCACTCTGCCCCAGCAAACCAAAGCTGTTCTAGTAAACCAAGGCAAATCTGCCTGGGAAAGCGGATGCCAGCAGAGAGGATGTGAAGCTCAAGAGGTAATGGGGGGGGTACCGAGCAGCAAGGGAATAGAAGACTTTTTCCACTAACATAGGATTGCAGACTCTCAGCTTTTACCCGAGACACTGAAGCCCCTCAGTACGAGGCCCCAGAGATCACAGTTTACGCAGTTCCTCTCCACTGCATTTTCCAGCTCCTTCTCTGAACAAGCCAAGCAGGACCGTGCTGATCTCCATCACTCCCGACAAGAGCACTCCCACATGCCACTCTGTCGTGTGGCATCCTTGCGGCTCCGGGCACGTTCCCTGTACCAACGTGCAAGGAGCATGACCTCTCAGGCATGGGGGAAAGTCACTCCAGACATAGCCCCTTCCTCTCTATAAACTGCCTCCTCTGCAGAAAGACCAGAACTTGCCATCTTGCAGCTCCATGACATGTGGCTGCATGTCATGTTATTTCCTTGCCCTGATCTCAGCAGCCTTTCATCCAGCTCTGCTCAGGCTCCTCTCCTGATGACATACCAGTCCAAGGGATTGGATGTAAGAATAGGCGAGACTCTGGCTATCCCAGTTGAACAACTGTCTTGACTCAGCAAACCCCAGCATCGTAGCATATCCTGGAGTAGTATTTCCATGCAAATAAAATCCCAAGCGCTTACCTAATTAGATACATACAGAGCCACTAAGCACTCCGGGGTTTAGGGCAGCTGCCAGGGAGCAGAGCAGACCCAGGGAAGGGGGAAGGGTGCGCCATACAGCTTGAACCAGAGCAAATTCCTGGATTCCTCAAATATAAATCATGAGCATTTTAACGGCAGTGCCGCATAATAAGCCCTTCAGCTTTCTAGGTCTTGCCAGGGAAATGCGGGCAGTACATAGGAAGGAATAAATGAGATTTGTGATCCTGCCTGTAACTGAACCCATGGCTCTAGGGACACAAAACAGCATTTCTAATGCATGGCTCTCATCTCCTGTTTTCCTCAAGCCTCCATCTCTCTCAGCACTCAAAAAACATGTGCCATGCTCTCTTATTCTTCTCGCCCCTGAATGCGTATGCCAAGAACCTCCCCTGAGCTTCGGGGAGGCTGCACAGCTTGGGACGCTGAAAGATGCTTTTTGCTTCACTAAGCTGTGGCAAATGCCTTGTAAACACTAATTTCGTGCTTTAGATTTCTAAAGCACTGAGCAAACAAACTCATTAATCCCCACAGTCCACTGTCAAGTTGGCCTGGATGCTTCCAGCTTAACTGACAAGGGAAAAGAAGAGATTAAATGTCTCGCCTCGAGATCACACAGCCAGCAGCGCAGTCAGAAGCTAAATCCAGGTTGCCCATTTCCCCGATTGGGAGAGAGGCAGGGAAACCAAGCAATGTGTGTACACCAGCAGAGCTAGAGTCAGGGACTTTCAGCTTCATGGTTCAACACACAGGTCCCACAGGTATGCACATCATCCTTGGTGGTCAGTTCAAGACACCTTTAGCCGGAGTCAGTAGACACTGAGCACTTCCAGTCTACTTCTTTAAAAAAAAAAAGACAACAACAAACCAAAAAACCAACCTCTAGTGTTTCCAAGAGCTCCGCAGGAGCTGCTCCAAAGCTCTCCAGGGGAGCATCCCTCTGATGCCACCTGCCTTATCCCAAGGTGGCTATGTTCAAATCAGGAGTCCCATGGAAAACTGTCCTCAGCCTCACTTACCCGTACGGCCTTTCATGACAGCCTCTTTCCCAGCACATCACCTACCAGCACAGCAGCGCAATGGTGGGGCATCTGGGCAGGGTCAGACAACCAGGACAGACCAACAGCCACCACAGCAGAAAAAGAGAGCCCCAAGGATTAGGGTGCCAGAGGAGTGGTGCCATACAAGTAGAGAAGAGAGCTCTAGCTCAGCTCTTGTATGAATGTGCTCGTTCCTCCCCTCTGTGACCCAAGGGGAAGCCAGCAGGAAGCAGGGAAGCAGCTGAGTACAGAGGAACTTCAGCCTTCGGGGAGCCGTGCGGCCGTCTCATGTGGGCCAGGAGAGCCCCGCACAAAGGAAGACCACGCAAGGTCAGAAACGTACTCGCAGGTCCCTGCCAAGTCCCATTATCAGGCTGACTGAAAGCACTTTAGAAGAAGAGAAGGGCAACCACTTTTCCTCTGCCGTCAGAAGATTTACTGCCTCTGATCCAATCTTCCCGCTTCCAAATCGGGACAGGCTGAAGCAGCTGGAATCAGATGAAATGATGCTACTCTCCTGACCACCCTCTGAAAATCCTTCTACAACATGCCATGTCCTTGTAAGACCCTAGTCTTTGTCTATACAATACAGCTCGTGCAGAGGACCTGCGAAGCATTTAGTTAGGACATCTGCCAGGAGTAGATTTAAGCCCACTGACAACTTAAGAGCTGCGACTGCTGCTTAATGGGATGGTAAATATGGCTAATGGGAAAGCATCAGGTGGTTTTAGTGGTGTTTATCGTAAGCTTTTGCCGAACCTCTGCTTTTCAGTTCCCAGTTACTGTGCCACTTACCAAAAAAAAAAAAAAAAAAAAAAAAAAAGAAAGGAAAAAATTTCAGAAACACAGTAATTGCAAGTGTTCCTGTCCTTAATTTGCCTCTTCCCCTCCAGCAGCTTTGTGACTGGGAGCATTTTCAGAGGCTCTATCCTAGTTGGTCAGAGCGAGCCATATTACCCAGGAGCTGCCGTGACACAAGACCACGCAGCTCCCTCAAGACCCAGAGTGATGCAAAGCCACTGTACATGTTGGCTCTCGGTGGTTCCCAAATGCCATGCTGAGGGTTTTGTGGCGGCCACTTGAAACACAGCAGGCAGCAGTTTGCTTTCTAGCCTACCTGTTCAGCTTCTGCATGTGAGAACACAAGCCTGTTTTGCCCTCTCATGGACACCACAGCTCCACAGCGGAGTCACTGTCAACCCTCCGCCTGCTAGAGGTTGCTGTCATAACATAAGGCTGTCCTGGGGCCAGCTTAGAAAAGGGGATTTGGTCAATTCAGGCAACCTCAGAGGAAGAACCACCAGTCCTGGAACAGAACGTGACAGGGGACACACTGCCAGGCTTTGCTGGCAGGTGAGGACCACGTGCATGCCAGAGGCACGGCAAGGTGGGGCAATGCCTACCTGCACTGTGAGGGCTACGAGGGCTACAGAAGATTAGAGCAGATGGGAGGCGGATTCCCAGCAGTGCTGGGGCATGCAGGGTTACGGTGGTGGCAGGTCGGGGCAGATTCCTTCCAGTAGCTCAGCCAGTTTCTCCAGCCTGACACTGTGCCCCCAAGCAATCCCGAACTCACCAGCTGCCTCTTGAAACTCACATTCCCCCTCAGAGTTGCCCTGCAAAAGGGAGGCTGACAGAGGAAACTCAACTCCGAGCCATTTGCCAGGGGAGGCTACCTAGGCTCGATATCCCTGCTGGTATTTACCACCTCCTGCTTTCACTACGGCATCCACAGGAAACAAGCTGGAAGCAAACGCAAGAAGCAACCTGGTCCTGGGCCCTGCGTGTGTGTTTTGGAGTGGCTGCCGCTGGCAGCCAGGAATGTCCCTGTGCCAGGCAGGTCCTTGGGAAGTGGGAATGCCCACCTCCCGCAGAGGTGAAACACCCCCACGGCCAGCTGCCAGTGCCATGCCTCCTCCCTGGCAGGCACTGCTCCCAGTGGGGTGTACGGACGTAACCCACCTCCACGCTCTCCTCGGCCTTAAACCACACGACTCCTGCTAACCCTGACCTTGATGGGTCTGCGAGCCCGGGTCAGAAGGTCGCTCACGGAAACACGGCATCCTTCATCCCGGTACCCAATTATTTTGGAAGGCGACGGAGCCACCGCTGGGCTCTCTGCCCCTGAACCCCCTCCACGTCCGTGCGCACAGGGAGGCTCTGTCCCTCCCTGCCAGCCAGCCTGGAGCCGTTCCCTACGGCACCTCCATCCCCGCCTTCCCGGCTCCCTGCGAGCCCCCCCACCCGCCCCGGCAGAGCTGCAGAGGGGCACGACCGGCCCAGCCCCTCCAGAAACGCGGCTCCCAGCTCCCCCCGCACCTCCCTTCCTCCTCCTCCTCCTGCCCTCAGCGACCGCAGGCCGGAGCCGGACCCCGCGCCGCCCCGTCAAGGCGCGGCGGGTGAGGCGAGGCGAGGCGAGGCCAGGCCGGTGCCGCGCGGCCTGCACCCCCCCCCCCCCCCCCAAGCCCTTACACTCACAGGAGATCGGGCCGGTGGCGGTGGAGGATAGCGCAGAAGGCTAAGCCGTCGCGGAAGGAAGAGCTGAGATCGCGGATCTCCACCCCGCGGTACCCCTCGCACTGCCGCCGGCACCAGGCTTGCAGGGCGACCCGCGGGCCCGACATGGGGGCGGCCACTCCGACTGCCGCCGCCGCCCGCCCGCCGCCGCCGCCGCGAGCCCAGGGGCGGAGCGCGCGGTGGGCGGAGCGTGTGGGGTGGGCGGAGCCCGCCGAGGTCTCTCCTTCTTCTCCCCAGGGCTGCCCCGGGTTGCACGGTGCTTGCCCGGTTCCACGGTGTTTACCCGCTCTTGGAAGGAAAGAGCACCGTAGACTCTCCCCGGAGAGGAGGGGAAGGGCTGGGAAACGGGTGGTAAAGTCAGACCCCGAGCAAGCGGCGGGGAAGGTAGGAAAGATGGGAGAAAAGGGGGCAGAGCGGTAGGCTAGAAAGAGGGGGCCCAGGGCTTTCTGCTTGCAGGGGTGTAGGGCAGCAGGGTGGGGAGACATACCTGCCCCGTGGTTCTCACCAGCTCAGGGAAGGTGGAATTCTCAGAGAAAAGCCCTGAACGAAAGTTGCAGTCTGTTGTGTTTGGTTTTTTTTCTGCACAGTCCCTGAAGGATCGGGGAGGACTACAAGCAGGAACTGAAAACAGTTGGGACTGAACTCAAGTTTAACTTCAGCTAAAAGAAAAAAAAAAACACCAGGCAACCTCATTTCTGGATCTGAAAAAAAAACCACCAGGCAACCTCATTTCTGGATCCTAAAGAAAAAAAAAAAACCACCAGGCAACTTCATTTCTGGATCCAAAAGAAAAAAACACCAGGCAACCTCATTTTTGGATCCTAAAGGAAAAAAAACACCAGGCAACGTCATTTCTGGATCCAAAAAGAAAAAAAAAAACCACCAGACAACCTCATTTCTGGATCTTGTTCAGGCTTAGACGTAGGCTGCTGTAGGCAGAAGCAGTTCTCGGCAGTCCTAGGGGCATAACCTGCAACAGCGGGGGACATGGAAACATCAGACAGCGGTGTATGCGTGGGATGTAGGTGGCTCCTGGTGTAGGCACGGGGCCAGGGAGGGCTTTGAAGATAAGGACATTTGGAGTTGCAGGCAGCACTTCACAGGAAGCTGTGGAAGAAGTGGAGGAAGGGTGCGATACAATCTCAGGAACCCACGACATTGAGGAGATGGATTGTCACGAGAGCTGGCTTGCATGCTTAGTGTGGTGGTCTGACAAGGGGTGGGGAGAAAGCACACTATTAAATGTTAGTTTATTTTGCTAAACATTTTTTTCATTTCCAATTAAGCAAGGTGGGGGGCAATAGCTACCTCTGTGGACAACTGATCCATCACCCAGATGTTGAGCTTATTGCTGGCAGTCCCTCTCTCCACTTTTTTTTTCTCTGTTAATGGGCTCTATATCCCTTTCTCCAGTCAGGTCTCATGCGTAGCAACCCTCCTTCTTCTATTCCACTGTTTCATTCTATCACTCCACGGCCCCACAGCTGTAACAAGTGAAAAATAAATTCTCTGAATGGCTTGTGCAGGCTCCCCTGTCAGTGCCCGGGATAAGCTGTGGTATAAATCACTGGAAAAGCTACTATGTAGAGAAAAAGGAAATGAAGTATTGTCTTGGTTTTGTAACGACCAAGCTGGCTGCTCAGGATCCCCCAGACCTGCCTGACAGCATCTTCCTGATGTATCCTAAGGGAAAGCAGGATCAGGGATGTTTTCTCAAGTGTCTTTTCCAGGGTCCATAATCACACTGACTCCCTTCACAACCACAGGTCAGAGACACAGAGTAGATAACCCTGTGCTGTGGTTCCCTCTGATAAAACCGTTTTGACCAGAACTGCCCAAGAACATTTCCACTAACCTAACGCTGCTGCGGCAGGCAAGGCTTGAGCTGTAACAAACCCACCCCTCCTCCCTGCAGAGCGCCTTTCCAGCAGCAGCCAGGCTCTGTTGATGCTGCTGAACGCCCTGCATTCCTCTAGCTTCAAGCAGTGCCAGGCACCGCGGCTCGCTGAGCCCATCTTTCTGCCCTGTGAGAGAGCTGCAAGCTCTTCCTGGCTTCGTTCCAAGTGCCAGTCCCGCTCAGTTAACCTTCAGCAGTCCCTCAGACAAGGCGTGGAGCCAGGCAGACTGGCGGATGGTCTCTGTGCATCCTCTGGAAGCCACTCTGGCAGACAAACACAAGCATATTCACATACCTGAGAACAGCCTGTAACCACTAGCGTGTTTAAGATGATACATATATGCATTAAAAGTCTGTAACTCCAACATGCCAATCACAGATTAAAAATGGACCAAATCCCAGTAACACATTGGATTCCTTTGCTACGCTATGAACTAGAACTGATCAAGGAGATACTGCCCTGCCAGAGGTTCTCCTGTTGTGTATCACATCTATCTTACCACATGTTCTGGGCAAGATTTAGGCTCTGGATAATAAGAAAGCAGGAGAGAAGTTGCTGTTGACAGTATCCTCAGCATGCTGCTGTTGGTAAATACACCCAGACAGAAGTGGCAGCCCTAAATATAAAAAGGACCAGATTCACTTTGTATGATACCCAGCTCCCTTGGGCTGCTGCAATGCAGTGGTATCTCAGTCCTCTAATTTCTTTAATCATATGGCTGCCTCAAATCCTTCAGAACTGGAGGCAAGTCCTTGGCATGCACAACAGCAACAGCAGCAGCTAGAAGGCCAACAGGAGTTGCCCATTTAATCTGATTCTGTGCTGCCTGTACATTGCCCGCCTGAGTTACAGGAGTTTGGGATGGGAAACGCACTTTTGAGCAGTATCTAGGACACTAGAAACTTGACCCTCATTCAAACACAATCCTACAAAGGCTAATTATTCCTGACTTCTAAACAGAATCGTATACGAAGCCAAGGTGGACTGCCAGGACCCCTCTCTCAGTGGAAAGGAATGAGAGGGAGAGGTACAAAGAGGCAGATGGTATATATGAAGCACGCTTTGTGTAGCTTTCCTATTACACATGCAGGTTTTTCTCTTCCACCTGCTTCTACCACTCAAACACCAAACTATTTAAAGACAGCAAAACGAGAAGGGAGAGAGGGTGTGGAGGGCAGATGAGATGCGATTCATTCTTTGCATTCTCTTCCCCAATATTCACAGGTCCTTGATTCCCCTTTATAGGGCTAGTATTCAACTGTTTTTTCTCTTCCAAGGCACTGCAAGTTTGCCTTGAAGAATCCAAAGTGGCTGGAGAGCTGGGAAAATCAGCATTTAAAGGGTTTTAATAAATTAAACACACTCAGGGAGTTTTCTGGAGAAACTGAACTCCATTAAATTAAGGGACAGTACTCGGGCATCACTTGTGCTGAAATAAAACACAACCTCCAGCAAGGACATCTGATCAGATGACCAAAGTTAATATTGGTTGAACGTTTACAAAAATCCTCCCCCTTCCTTTAAAAACATGTCAATCCACTTGGGAGCATTCCTACTTCATAGTAACTAAAAAAAGAAAAGAGGGGTGGGAAGGCAAAAATGCAGCCTTCTAGGAAAGCAACTACAACTCGGGTGTATTCAATGTGTGGGGCAAGATCTAGAAGGAGTAATATTACCTTGTACCTCTTTTCCATATCCTGTGGAAACACTGTTGAACAGCTAATTTTCTCCCTGCTAATCAGTTCTGCAGCCTTCCCTGTTCACTGTGCGCAGTGCCTTTACAGAAAGAGATCTGCTCCCTACTGTTACCTGCAACAACATGGACTAAAGAGAGCACAAACCAGCATCAGCTGCCCATGTCTCCAAATGCAATTATATTCTTCCACAGAGGAAAAATAAATGAGTACATCAGATACTGAATGTTCACCAGGAAAATTCTACTAATTTATTAGATGTCATGTCCTTTGTAGGACAGTTTGAGCCAAACGAGTCTGCTCATTTAAGTACAAAAACCCTTCAGAGTCACAGGAGATTCCAGAAATGCCAGAACCCTGAGCTCCCCTCCCTCACCACAAAGAAAATAATCTCTCCCACCCACTTCTCTGCTCAGGCCGATCACAGCATCCACAGAAGTTTTAGGGTCTCTGGCCCATCTTCTTCAGGGTTCGATTCAGCTGGAATTAGAGAAAGCAAAGGTCAGAAAAATACATAGTGATTGACATACACTACTGTTCCCCTCAGCAGCCTTTATCCAATGCCTCTACTCCTTCCTCTCCAACTCACTGACAAAAAGAGCTCTCGCGCAAGTGCAGGCAGTGTGTGAAGTAGAAGGGCAACTAGTAAAACTCCCTCCTCCTCTCCAAGACAGCAGAGAAAGATGTGGGGATAAGAGAGGGTGCAAACTTCTAGCAGTGGTATCACAACCCTGTATTGCTCAAATCCCCACATCTCAGGATTTTGCTGCCTAAGTTTCCAGTGTGCAGCAGCCTCTGTCGGGAGAGTAGAGCACTGACAGAATGTCACCTCCTTGCTGAGCACGACACTGAATTCATCTGCGCTCCAGAAACGTTCGAGGCCACTTTTTAGAGCTGTAGTTATGAGGGTAGAGATATGATTTTAGTTGTGTTACTGACAGGAACACCACAATTGTCTAGGGACAATGGAGTCAGTCCCCTTGGACAGTAAAATCCTCCTCCTTTTCCACTGTGGCTCAAATGAGCACTTCTCACACAAAAACATACCATTCTTCAAAGGCCAGCAGCTGCTGCTTAAACCACCTGCTTTTGCCCAGTGCCTTGCAGAGCCAGAGCTTGCCCCAGCAAGGCACCGCACAGCTGTCTCACACAAGCGTGGCTCCGCCAGGGCCTGCGCAGCCCAATGCTTGCCCCACTTTTCCTCAAGAGCTACACAGCCCTCCTGCCCAGGCCTCACCTCTTCAAACTTGTGGATCTGGCGGATGAAGAAGTCCCCATAGCGTCGAGCAACCTTTGTGTCTGCGATATGGATCATGTCCTGGGGAGGGAAGAGCATGAGGTCAGGAAAAGGACTGCACTAGCAGGAAGACAGCAAGCACTGCCAAATGTGAGGAGCAACCAGAGGGGCTTCACTCCAGCCCTGGTTCAGCATCACACATATCTGACCTGTGTTGGTCCCAGAGCAAACATTCAGTTCTCTGTGGGCTATACCTTTGCCTGGGATGGGTCCCAAATTCGCACTGTATTCACTTTTCGCATTCTTGCACACTCTGCCTATTTTTGTCTCTCTTTGCAGCAGTTTGACAGTCCCAACCCCGATTCATGCTCTGCTTCCCTCTACCAGCAGCTAGGAGTCATGTTATCTATCAGGAGAGCTAGGCCAAGACATAGCATGAGACCTTGCAGCAAGAGGTCTGCTCTACAGACCAAGAACAAGGGGCAACCTCTTCTCCTTCGTAGCAAGAAACCTAATTGTTACTGCTATCTTCTTTGAAAATGACGTCCTAAAAGACTCTTTGCTATGCTTCCTGCTGCCTGAAGCTCCAAGGGCAGGATGGTGACAGGATCATACCTTGTGTTTAGATTCCTCCTAGAACAGACAGAGCTAAATGCTGCTCCAGTGAAAAATGGACCTGTAACACGACCAAGCAAGATCCCTGCTTTGTCAAGCAAACCAGAGATGTGGGCGAGACCTACAAAGCTGACAATGCCACCTGACAGACTGACAGCACTGTCATCCAGCTGTCACCTCCTGAGAACACTGACAGACAAACAGTTCCCTCTGTCCAGAGGAAGACATTTAGGACCTTTGCTTTCTGGGTACAATGACTGCCAAAGCTGCCTGTGACATCCCATCACTGTTCATCCACTGACACGCCTATTAAGCAGGGCTACAACTTCACTGTGGGCAGCCAAGCCCTTCACATGGCAAAGAAGGAAGGGATGTTTCCCACAGACTGCAGCAAAACTAGGTGCTGCCACTTCCAGAATTTCCTGGGTGAAGGAATTTCCTAGCCAGCAAGTGGAAGATACCAACCTTGTCAATATAGAAGTCGACCTCAGAGGCGGACTGGAACTCCCCGTCCAGGGCAGATATGCCACTGGTCCATACCAGGTTCTTCATCTTGTGCTTGAAGACAAGCAGCTGGATACGAAACTCCTGCTCTGTGAGGTCTAAGAAGCCAGCCAACTTCGCCACAGGCATGGTGGTGTAGAGTTTGAGGAAGCTGCGGATGGTGGAGAGCTGGGCCTGCTGCTGAACCTCATCAGCAAAGACCTTGAGCTGCTGCAGGAAGGGCTCCTTGTGGTAGTTGGGGTGCACGTTGTCGTAATTGGGCACCACGGGGGAAAGGAACTTGGGGCAAGCATAACTGAAGAGCTCCTCATAGACTTGTGCATCACCCTTCTGCATGCGCAGCATCTTATCCCCATATTTCTCTCGCAGCTGCAGGTGGATGCTCTCATCTATGCGCATGGGGTACATGGTGAGGGCGATGGCCAGGAGTGCATGCATCTGCTCGTTCTGCTTGTTAATCTGAGAGAGAGAGGAGAACTTGTTAGCTCATCAATGGCTCAGGCTTTATGGTGCCGGAGGAAGCTGGGAGCTGCATTTTTGAGACAGACCCTTTACCCAGCGCACTGATAGTCCTAATGCTCAAGGGAGACAGCACAAAGAAGCAGTGCCTCTGGGCAAAGCAGATAGATTAATGCTGTATCGAGGCTCTCATCAATGAAAAAGAGGGCTGGGCAACAGGAAAATACAGAGTGAATGTATCCAGAGCCATAGAGAACCTGGACGGCCAGAAGCAGATTTCACTGCTTTGGTGCAAAGAAGTGTAGAGGAGAAGGGAAGGCAGATAGTTTAACAATGATCTCCTGGCAAGGGACAGTTATCAGGGAGGCCAGTGAAAAAAAGACTGAGAAGGAAGATTTATCTGAGTGTGGGATGAAACAGACAGCTGTGTGGCTGAAACAGACATACTAAATTTTGAAAGTGTCATGAAATTAAGAACGGCAGGATTTGGCTACACAAAGAATGAGAAATGAATCATAAGGATGAAAAGGAGACAGCAGCAGCAGGGGGTAATACAGGCACCAGAGACAGCTTAGGTGGAAAGAAAGCTTTGTTTCAGCCATGCTGAATTAAAATAGTCTGTGAATGATTATCTGGTAATGGAAATATATTCGACAATGGCAGTAACCTGAAATGCAGGAATGGACTAGGAACAGGACTGAGTTTGAAGAAGCTTTGACAAGCATATAATTAGCAGCTGATATTCATTATGGGTGATATTCATTGTGGGTGCTGGTCTCTTCTGTCAGGTGGCTGGAGATAGGACAAGAGAAAATGGCCTCAAGTTGAGGCAAGGGAGATTTAGGTTAGATATTAGGAAAAATTTTTTTACTGAGAGGGTTGTCAGACATTGGAATAGGCTGCCCAGGGAAGTGGTTGAGTCACCATCCCTGGAGGTATTAAAAAAGCGAGTAGACAGGGTACTGCAGGACATGGTTTAGTGGGCATGGTTGATGGTTGGACTTGATGATCTTGAAGGTCTTTTCCAACCTAAGTGATTCTATGATTCTATGATTAACAACACTGCCTAGAGGGAGAGTGCAGATGGAGCCCGGAAAACTGCATGGTGAAAAACCAAAGGAACTAGTAACACAGCTAAGAGAAAATATTGCCGCAAAGGAGTTCAAAGGATCCCCAGTCACCACAAGTAGTCCAGGAAAATAAGGCTGGACTATTAGATGTAGGTAACAGAGGATGGGCAGGGAAGAAGACAGCAGCTTTTTCTTTTGGGAAGTCTAGACCTGAGCTATCTCTTACCATCTCATACTTGTACGTCGTCCTCTGAAACATGCTCTTGGTCCTCTGGATATAGAGGAGGATGTTGGCAAAAACACGGATGGCATCCTGGTAACGCCGCATCATAAGGTATGCAAAGCCCACGTAGTAATAGGTGGTCACCTGGCACTCAGGCACCCGGGAGTACATGCTCTGAGAATGAAGGATCAATAACACTGCATTAGAGGGGAGACAACCACCTCTGATCCAAACAGCTCATTACCCAGAATCCAGTCACCTCTGCTTTCACTCCCATCCCAAATATAGAAAGGAGAGGGTTAATTCAGGATACCTCACCTCCCACCGATCCCTGCAGCAGCTTCCTCAGGGTTTATTAGATCATCCCATTTCCTATATTTCCTAGTTTCAGCTTCCTGCAAGCAGATAACTTTTGCACTGTGCGCAATATTGCCTTGCTCAGTTCCCTTTCCCCCTATTTCACTGCACATCCTGTGCCAGACAGCACATACATAGACCTGTGTCAAGCCTTGGGCCAAGCCTATGTTGCAGCTGGACTTTTGTGACCCACTCTTACCACAAGTAGCACTCAATTCTAGGGCAAAAACATCCAAGGTCGGTGTGGGCACAGTGAGAAACAGAGTCAAAAATAAAAGAACGAGCCATTGACCAAGGTGGGAACAATGTGTTAGCTAGCTATCACTGCGCTCCCACTTACAGTTCAACTAATATTCTCTATAACAACACTGCCTTGCACAACACAGCAAACCTCCTAAGAAAATAGGCATTTGTGCTGCAACAGCATCAGGCATTATCATATGGCTTGATTTAATGCCAAAGCTCCAGCTGTGTTCAACTACAAACTCCTGACAACTACAACAGCTACAAACAGCTCCTCAGCTGCGAGATTCATTATGGCAATCTTTCACCAGCATGTTTGAACAGTGGCATTTGGAAAACCGCCATGGAAGGTTTAAAACATGTTGTATTACCTTCTTGTTGAGCTCGATGTTCTCCAGAACCTTGATTGCTTGGTAGTAATCACCCAGCAGAGAGTGCAGACGCAGTAGCCCAACCAGGCTGAAATAGCCCAGCATCTTGTAGAGGGAGTGACGACCATATTCACCAGCCACGCTTTCAGGGTCACCTAGGAAAAAAAGGAACAATGATGCTTTCCTCCAAGGAAGCAAGCTCCCCTTTCAACACCTCAACAAGCAAAGGGAGCAAGACCTCAAGTGTAATCACTGGCACTTCTCACATAAGGCCAACAGAACTTGTGCCCAGTCAATCCATCCACCGATTAAGGGTTTAATCCAGCTCCCAAACAAAGCTAACTGAGCTTGGTCAAATCAAAGCAAGGCAGCAGAGACACCAGTCTTGCTTGGCATCACCCAGCTAGCTCACCTCCACTTGTATAAACCTCCAGCTGTCGGTTAATATTGGATTTATCCACCAGAGAGTGCAGCACATTAAGGACACTGTGGACGTTCCAGATCTTGGGGTTGGAACGAAGGAAATCAATTTCCTCTTCAGACTTCTTGGCTGTCTTGCAGCGGTACTGGCTGAAAGACTGGAACTACAGGAAAAAGCAGAGATTCGATGATGAGAGGCTAGTTTGGAGATGTTCAGCTAAGTGCGCTAAGCTTACAAGTGGATCACACAAATGCATGAGAATAAGCTACAAGTCACATGAAAAAAAGTTTTATCTGAGATCACCTGGCAATCAAAATGGCAAATTACACCAACTTTAAAGCACCTAGGGAAAAAATGATACAGTGCAGGGGGAAAAGGCCAGAAGACAGAATGGAACGAAACAGAGAAGGATCTCTTAGACAATTAGGACAGGCAACTAAACACAAATTTGCTGTCTGAACAGGTAGCAAAGAGAATGACCAAGTCATAAGATGTGTCTGCATACACACACATCTTTTTCTATATATGCACATGTCCTTTTTCATCCTACAGCTTGACAAGACTGCACTTGAGGAATTCCAGGCAGCTCTATAATAAAAAGTTACAGACAAAGGAACCTATAGAGACAAAACAACAGCATTTGAGATCTGTATTGCTGCACTCAGAACAATAAGTGGAAAAATATTTCCTCATGTCAAGACCTTAGACCATAGATTATTTCAAATCAGGTCAGCAATCTGTCAGTGCAAGCATAAAGGCCCTACTGACTAAGAAGTACAAAACTAAAGTAAAACCATAAACACAATAAAACTAGTTTGAACAAGTATCTTCGCAAGGTCTTTGTGATCATAGCAGACTTCACTCAGGCTGCTTTGAACAAATCAGGCAGAAATGAAGGTGAGTTAAAAAAACCCGCCGAAGCAGCAACTGAAACAGAAATATCAGTAGAAAGCCAGGACTCCCCAAAGAGCTCCCTGTAACTTAAAAATCTGTACATTTACAACTACTTCATCTACCCGGTGACCCAGGAATAACAGTGCTCACCAAAGTTTTTTGACCTGCAATGGTATCCTAACTATGAAAATCACAGAGAGGGAGGAGATGGAAAATTTATAGTGCTAACAGAGGCAAGGCCACCCCAAAATGGCCCAGTCTCATAGCCATATACCTGGTATATGAATTCATCAATGATATCCCAGAGCCACTGGTTGGGCAGTTCCAGAGGAGCAGGGCCATCAGCATCTGCAGAAGAACCCAAGTAATAGATGAGAGGCTTAATACCTTCGGCAAGAACAGTGGCAGAACTGGAGGAATAGACAAATTAAAGAACACAAGAATTTCCCTGAAATGGGAGATGCAGCAGCAGGAGAATGAAGCTTCCAGTAGGGCGGTGATACGTAGCTTTGGCTACCTCAACTGGCTTCACTTCTAAAGAATATGAGCACGTATGGGGTTAATCTCTAGAGTGCAACTGCTCAGCAGCAACAATTCTCAGAAGCTGCGCACAGACTGTCGGGGTTTATCCTAATTGATCTATTCTCTCCAAGTTGCCTAGCAGGGAGTCACAAACACTAAAATTTGTTCTGAGGGGAGTCAACAACAGTAAGCAGTTGTGAAACACTGCAAATTTTTTCTGGCTTACAGCTTCATTTTGCTTTTTAATAAAGATAGGTGAAGTGGTTCTCAGCAAGACAGAAAGCTAAGTAACTTTTATTCTTTCTGGTATTTCAGAAAGCACTGGAAATTATTTGCGCTTTTTGTGGTTTTAAATGCATGGATGTAAAGTGCTCTTCATTCAACAAACTCAAAACATATGGAAAGCTTGTAGACTACTTCTCCCTATATGATCTATAAACAAACATGTTCTAGTTCTTTTGACCCTTTCTCCAGTTCTGCCCTCTCCATCCACTCTCCCTCTCCAAAATTCACAAACCAGAAACGAATTGCAGCAACTCACTGAGGATGTAGTTGAAGAGATTGCAGTAGTTGTAATAGGATTCAAATCTCTGCTCCAGCGTGGGCCCCCCCTGCAATGAGAAGTCAGCACAGTCTGCTTAGTTTCAAGCATGGCAGGAGTGAGTTAACAGGCAACAGCATATGAAGGACAGTCAATAGCCACAGCAGTAGAGGGTCTATTTCAGAAATGTTAGAGCCAATATTCAACCAAGACACCAACCAGCACCACCCAGAAAACTTGAAATTGTATCACTACTGTCCCATAGAATAGGACTGACTTTTCATGTACAGGTAGCTTCTCCCACGACGACCGAGCATTCAAACCTTCTGTGAATAGGATGCATTAACCTTCCTTGTCCTCCCCTCTGCTGTCCAGATTTAAGAGCTTCCTATTACCTTCAACAGCTTTCCTTCCTTCTCCCCTCATGAGAGGCCTTAATAAATCAAAAATTCTGCGTCTGGACAGTATATCTAAATGCTTTGAAAGATCAGTAAACACAGTAGGGAATCACTCATCCTAGAATCATCTTCCTTGTTTCACCTGGAGACACTCAAGGGCAGTCTGAGAACTACTAACAGCACAGCTTGAGAAACCAGTCTCTCCTGTTAAAGCCTGACTCAGGTTAATACAGCAGCCTTTTTGAAGTGCTCATTTCTCCACCCTCTGGTCCACATCAAAACTGCAGTTATTACTTATTTACTCTGTAAGCCATGCTTCTGTTCAGCTTCTTTCCTTAAAGATTTTCTCACTGACTTCAAATTAGCGTAAGAAAAAAAACAGTGAGGTTTGTTTTGTTTTATAGAGCATTATTCCTTCTGTTTCTTTCTCCTGTATCCTTTATGGTGCCCATGTTTCCCCTCTCCACAAGGCACTCTGACCCTGCATGTTTTTTTAATCATGAATATTGCACCCTCTTCTTGTGACACCCCCTCTCACCCACCTGCTAATCTGAAGAACAAAGAGCCACAAGAAACACACAAAACCAACTGATCTATAGGTCTTACAATTACAGCTCTATCAAAAAGAAAATTCAATTACCTCCCAACACTTCCTTCTTCCTTAACTCACTAACCACTACATTTAATGTCAGTAACAAACGTTTACATAATAGCCTCCTGAAAACTCAGACCAGGTCTTCTGATTCATATAAGGTGCCAGGGACACCTGCACACTCATTACAATCAAGCTTGAGAAAACAGCTAACGAGCCTCAGAAAGACAGTCAAATCTTTCCTGCTTTTCAGCAATCAGTGAATCCTTACTAAAATAACAAATGGCAAGAATTTTAAGCTTCCCTAAAAGCACCTTGACTTATAGCTCATCCAATCCTGTCTTGCAAAAATTATGGAGCCACTGATACTGTGGTGACAGCAAGATTTGGCAAGTTTTATGGCACGGAGAAGCCAGCATGCAACCAACAGGAAGACAATGGACAAACACTCACGCTGACTTTGGCGTAGATGTGCCTATAATACAGCTCCTTGTATAGGATGAGGAAAACAGCATCTGGAAAAGATGGCAGAACTGGACATTAGCAAGCCACAAGCCCTAGGCAACTGGATCTCTCAGGTACACCAGCGATGCTCCTCCTGCCACAGTAATAAAGGGAGGCACAAAAGGATACTTCGTTCAAGTTTGACTTCTTGCCAGGCATCTGCTGAAGGAGTTGCCGGAGCAAATGAAGACGACTGACTCAGGCAGCAGCAACACTGTGCACCTGCTCACTCATGTATCAAAAGTGATTTATTTCCTTCTCTCTCTGACAAGCGAAAAGAAAGTAAAAGACTTACCGTTTCCAACCTGAGAGGCAATGGCCTCAGCCTCTGGCCATGGGGTATTCTTAAAAAATCTTTCTGTCAGCTTTGTCCAGCTGAAAGAGAGACACACGTGTGGTATTAGAAACCATATCTCGGTATGACAGTGCTAGAGTTAGAGATCACAATACAGAGGCCTTGGACTTGATGAAAGTAGACCACCGCCACCACCATCCCCTTTTAGTAAGTCCAGTGTTGAAGCAAAGAATGAGAATTACAAACTAAACAATTAAAGTCTTTGATTTATCCCTGAAGTATGGAACAGTTGAGTATGTTACTTTCACATCCCCTTTATGGTAAGGTAACACAGCTATACGCACCAATTACACCTCACAGCTTTCTGCAAACTGCCTAACTAGCACTACTGAGGTCACTTTTTGCTGCCTCCACACTTGTTGGGCACAGCACTGGTATCTTCCTTCAGATAGGTCACAACTCACCTATATTTACGTGAGCCTAATGGTCTGGAAATACCTGTTTTTTTCCCCAGTAATCAAATCAAACCTCATGCTGTATTTTAGAGAAAGCCCAAGCTTGGAACAACACAGGTAGTAGTCTGCCTTTCCTTTTAAGAGCAAGGATGCACTTTCATCACAGTTTAAACAGCGATTCCCCCTTGTAGGGAAGACGGCTTTGTACCTGTTTTCATAGATGTCCTGGATCTCGTACACCTTCTGGTCAATAACATCACTGGAAACACGACTGGCCTGGAGCTCGTACACCTTCTGGTCGATGAGATCCGACACCGTCTTGTGAAAATACTGGATGAAGTTTTTGATCACTTCGGGGATCACCTGGTAGGTCTGCTGCTCGTACTGGCGCTCGTAGGCCAGGTCTTGCTTCGGGTCTCCTGAGGGGAAAGAGGAGCAGTAAGGCGGTTGCCGCCCGGCCCGGCCCGGGCCTACAGACCCAGCCGAAACCCGCACTCACCCGTGTGCATATCATAGTCGTTGGAGTAGGCGTACGGGTCGTAGGCGGCCTGTGGAGAGAAGGCGGCAGCGAGTCAGCGCGGACATGACCCTCCCCCCGGCCCTCCTCCCCCGCCGCCCCGGGACCCCGGCCTCCGCACCTCGTTATCGTAGTCCTCCCCCGGGTAGGCCATGGCGGCGGCGGCGCGGCAGGGAAAGGGGGTGGGACCAGGGGCGGGGCTCCGGCCGGCCGAGCGGAAGGGCTTGAGGCGGCGAAGCGGGGCTGCGCCCTTCCGCTGGTTAAAACAGCTGCCTGTCTTTCGGCTGCTGAGCTGCCATAGGCCTGGGGCGGCCTATGGCCCCGCCCCTCCTTCTGACTGGAAAGCGTGCCTGCCCGTCAGACCTCCCTGGGCACCGCCTCCACCTCCCTCTTCGCCTCTCTCCTCGCCTTCCTTCTACCCCCTCCCTCTGCCTCCCCATTGGCTGCGCGCACACGGGCTGCGGCGCCTTCGATTGGTCGAGCGGACAGAGTCCGCCCCGTTGCTATAGCGACGGCCCTCCCCTCTCCCCCGGCACCCCGCGCGGCGGCCCGGCCCGGCCCGGCCCGTGAGGGGATGGAGGGCGGCGGCGGGGCCGCGGCAGCGCCCGATGCAGGAGCGGGCCCGGGCCCGGGTCCGGAGCCGGAGCCTGGGACCGGGCTGGCCCTGGGGGCGGTGACGGGTGCCCCCCTCGGCTACCTGCACGTCCTGTGGCAGCGGGAGGAGCCCGCGGGCAAGATCCCGGCCCGCCGCTTGCGTAGGGCCACCCGCCTCCACCGTAGGCTGGGGCCTACGGGCAAGGAGAGCCACGGTGAGCGCCTCTCCCTTGGAACGGCCCTTCTTTCGGCCGGCCCCGCTCCGGGCTCCGGGAGCGGTCCCGCCCAGGCCTCGGCGGGGTGGAGAGCCTCCGCTGTGGGGAAGCCGGTAAAGCTTCGGCTTTCCCGTGTGTGGGGCCTGTGGAAAGAGGTCGGATCTGCTCGGTGGGCGGCTTGGGAGAGGCACCCTTGCTCCTGTCAGGGGAGGGTGGCCGTCAGGAGGGGGAGAGCCCGTGGCCGGCCTCAGGAGGAGGAAAGGAGAGCGCTTCTTACCTGGCATGTTGATCTCCTGCTTCCCCTTCTCTGGGCTGAGCCAGCACCAGCCCTGCACCTGGGCTCGAGCGCCGGGATGGGACGTTTTGATAGGGAAACCCTCCTTTTTCCTCCGTGCTTTCCAGTAATTGCTTTCTTTTCGCCGTAGCTCTGAAAAGGCTGCGTGAAGCTGCCAATAGCAACGACTTGGACACAGGTAAGACTTCTACCAATCCTACTTGGGACCTCTTCCTGGAAGGGCATTTTTGCCGGGGACCTTTATTTTAGGAGAGGAGGAGGAGGGTGCAGATAGTTTGCAGACATGGTGCCTTAGTTGCTGCAAATCTAGAAACTGCTTTTCTGGAGCCTTGTTTTGTTCTCTGAGCAGAGTGAGCCTGGTTATAGTATTCACTTTTTCACTGCATCTGGTTTACAGTGTTAGTTTTCCAACAGCCTCAAGCTAAACCAGCACTGTGCTGTTTCAGCTTTTTTGGTATGTAACTTTTGCCCATTTGTAAGCAGTAAGAGAGTAGTGTTTTGGTAAGGTGGAAAAGTTATGATTATCTAAGCCATACCCTGTATGATGAGACAGTGTGACTCAGTAGATCAGAACCAGGACCAGTGCTGGACTCTGCTTCTCGCTGTGACTTCAGAGAAGGCTCGTGGCATATCTGTGACTCCCTTTACCTCTCTGTACTGTAGATTAGAATTGGAAACTGGTTTGACTGGTAGAAACTCCTAGTATATCAGAACGGGGGTTTGTCTGGCATGCTTCACCCCTCTGCTCCACGATAAACCTTGTTTCATGAACTGATGGATAAAGCTCATCTGTAAGCTCTGTCAGTACAGAAAGGGTTGGCTTCAGTCACCATGTCAAGAGGGAGAATGAAAGAATCAGGCTTTATGAAAGTCTTGGTTTTAATCCATCTTAGAGTTTTACACCTGTATTTGATACGCAGGTTCCCCTGTTCACAATCCCGCTGTGTTTTGTGTACTCTGCAACTTGAGGAAGTGTCTGATGATGAATTTATTCTTCATCAACATGTAAAAATCTTTGCTGTTTCCTGTGGCGGCACTGGGTGGGAGAGGTTATGTCATTTCCTACTAGCTTCAGGGAAGAACTGGGTAAATCGTTCCCCATTAATGGTTCTCACTGGTGGCACTGTCAGTCTCCCGGCCTTTCTTCTGGAGTATCAAACATCCCCTGTTAATGCCACTTCCATCTTGTCAGGTGTTCCTTTCACTTCTGTACAACACTTAAAGCAGTAGGTGTACAGGAAGAAATTAAAATGTGACTATAATTCGATCTCTGGAAGCTGAGACAGATGGTGACTTTCAGTGGTCTGATCTATCTAGCTTCTTGTCTCCAATACTGGTCAGTCTTGACTGTTGCAGGATATGCTATTAAAGATCTCAAAATACAGTGAATCTGTCTGTATTTTTAACAGCTATGGAATGACCTTTATTTTGAACAGTGATTACTATATCAGGATAATCTCAAAACAGCAGGAATAATAGCCCTTACAGTTGCCCTTACACATGTTGCTGTAGATGCTACTTTTATGTCCCTAATCTTTTCGGCCTTGACTGGTCTTGTTGCCTTTGTTATACCCAATACTGGAGAGTCACACTAGTTTCTCTATCTTTCTGTGTGAGCAGGTTTTTCCTTATCTGAGAAAAGGAGGTAGTTCAGGTTACCAGAAGTGCCAGTGGTGACATGGAAGAAGTAGCTGGGGGGAAAAGCAGGGGGCACAAGTGTGAGTAGATGATGGTATGGTTACTCGGGCTGTTCACTAGCTCACTTCAATACATCGTCTCCTAAGGGTATATTTGCACTGCTATTGGCAGGCTGGTGCGCTCACCTACCTGCTTCCCAAACAGTAGCCACCATTAGTATGGCAAAAACTAGGAGTTTCAGCTGAATCTAGGAAGGGACGTATTCAAAACACGTTGTGAAGAGGTGGCTTTTCTCGCTGCATGTGGTTACACTGTCAGACTTCTTGCCACGGGTCCATGTTGCTGTGAAAAGTTTACACAGATGCAGAAAATGACCATGCAAATCTACGGAGGAAGCCCATGGAGGGATAGTAAGCACAGGATGCTAATTCTAACTTGGGAAGTGCCTGAGGTGCAGCTGACTAAAGGCTGTGAGAGTTAGCCCTACATCCTTGCTATCTTTTTACACTCTTCTGTAGGCATTTGCTGCTGATTGTCCTTGGAGCATGAAAATTTGGCTAGATGGATCCTTAGCCTTAGCCACTACAGCTGTTGGCTTATCTTTTATGGCAAAGATGGTGAAGGCTGCAACAGAGAGTGGAGGGTACACTGCCTAGGCTGGTTGTGCTGAGCCGGGAGGCTGGCTGGAGCTGGTTCACGTCCAGTTGACTTGGCAGCTGGCAGAGTGTGTACCTACCCACAGAAGAGCAGATAGCATTACCCCTTTCTGATCAGGTGCCCCTTCAGCTTACCCGCTTATCTTCTTCTCCTTGACTCTGTCAGTGCAGCAACTCTTGGAGGATGGAACTGACCCCTGTGCCGCCGACGACAAAGGCCGGACAGCCCTGCACTTTGCATCCTGCAATGGCAACGATCACATTGGTGAGTGGGGGAGAGGGAGTTCTGGCTTCCAGCCTCTCTGTGGCAGAGATTTCGAAGGATGCTCTTTATTTTGATTCAGCATGTGACAGAGATTGCCGTTTTCCGTGTGTTTGGTGGCAGGGTTGCCAGCTGAACTGTGGCTCCAGGGCTTGCCGTGTCCCCCTGCCGAAGTGGGAGCAGGAGGCCCCAGCTCTAGGGCTGTACTGGTGCAGAAGGAAGGATGTCCTTAGTCCCAGTTCTTCCCCTCAGGGAGCCCAGGGGCAGCAGCACTGCCTGGCTTTGTGCTGGTCCTTCTGCATTGCTGCGCAAACCTCTATCCCCTGTCTCTGGCAGGAAGCTGATGAGCTGAACAGAAGCACCCATAAGGCAGCCTGGTGGCTGCCATGTGGACCTGCAGCCCATGTGGGCCTGACCTGTGGGGAAAAGGGAAGGGACTGATGTGGCTCTGTTTCCTTGTTTCCAGTGCAACTGCTTCTGGACCATGGGGCTGACCCAAACCAGAGAGATGGGCTGGGAAACACCCCCTTACATTTGGGTAAGTAAGTGCCACACAGATGAATTTGCATGCAGAGAGGTGAGGTGAACACCGCCTTGCTGTTTCTTTCCTCTCCGCCTTCCTCTTTCTTGTGCATCACAGTGTGCATTCCCAGCTTTAAGGACCTAGGAGGGACTCTTTCACTAGCTTCACTCCTCACAAAGGTTTAAGGGTCAGAGTTTGAGAATATCAATTTCCCTCCCTCTGCCAGCCCCAAGGAATGCGAGATCTGTTCCAGAGAGAGTACTCAGGCTTGAGTATGAGGTTACCCTTAGCAGTTGGGCTGTTCCTCTTTCCAATGGCAAAGAGCCCTTTGGGAAGCAGCAAGCTCCACACTTGAGCAGAAACTCCTTTGCTGTTTGCTAGTACCTCTGAGTTGTGTGTCCTGTGTTTTCCCTCCCCAGCTGCCTGCACGAACCACGTTCCTGTCATCACCACGCTGCTGCGCGGAGGTAACATTTCCTCTGTAACAATTACAGCCTGTCCCTTTCCTGCCCTGCCTCGGTTGATACTCCCCAGGGACACTAAGTCTTGAAGACAGACCTCACTTTCTGTCCTTGCTCATGGATCTTGCAGGGGCTAGAGTCGATGCCTTGGATCGAGCTGGCAGAACCCCGCTGCACCTCGCTAAATCAAAGCTAAACATCCTGCAGGAAGGACTCTCCCACAGCCTGGAGGCTGTACGCCTTGAAGTGAAACAGGTAAAAGAAACAGTTCCATGTTCTGGTAAGGTGGTGCAGCCCCTGGCAGTCTCCTGCACCCTTTAAGGGTCAAATATCATTTAGCAGCTGTTTTAAATACCTGTCTGTAGGCTCTTAGCTGCTCTGGGGAGAGTTTGACTTTTTCCTTCTGTTTTCAGAGACCTTCCTTTTTCCCAACCGCTACTCTGAATTTTTGCAGGACCTCTTTTGGCTCTGGTAGGCCAAGGATGCATTGAATGTCTTAATTCTCAGGCTGTATGGAGCACTCTCTTTTCTTCAACCACTGTGTAAGACAGATGCCTTGTGGCAGGAGAGGGTCCACAGCATGGGGCTATAGCTATGGCGTACACGTGCAGGGACTCTGCATTCCTAGCACATTCTGCCCTGCTCCAGTATGTGGAGGCGTGGAATCGGAAAGCAGTCATGGGGCTACGCCACAAATGCACGAGGTGGGGGCCTCGCTTCAGGAGCCATATAGGAGCCACAAGGATTTTCATCCCTGGCGCACAAGCGGATCCTGCTGGAGCGGGATGTCCCTGCTCCTCACAGTGAGGGAAGCTAGTTAGCCATAAAGAAGAGCTTGGTGCTTTCAGGGCTAGACCTTATGCTTCTTCAGCTGGGCCTGTCTCTGTTCCCTGTTCTTAAACCAGGCACAGGGGTCACGACTAGTCCATCTGTGGCTGATCAACGCCTCTGGTGACTCACTGGGCTCTGATGCTGCCATTAGCGCTCTCCAGTTGCTTTGCATGTGTTCTTCTCTATGGGTCGTACTCTGCCACATACTGCAGCATCAAGGCTGTGCTTGGCAACTTAACTGCAATTTAATTTTTCCTGTAAAAACATCCCAGCCTGGTGCAGCTGTCTGACGTTTGCCTCTTACGCCTGTTGGTTTCAGATTATACAGATGTTGCGGGAATACCTGGAGCGTCTGGGGAGGCATGAGCAAAAGGAACAGCTGGATGACCTCTGCTCCAGGTTACAGATGACTAGCACAAAGGAGCAGGTAGGAAGCATTGAGCTGCTGTGACTCGCCTACTTGCATTGTGACTTCTGCGTTTAGGAGAATGCAACTGCATCAGCAAGGTGGCATTGAAGACATGGTTATGGAAGTGTTCTTGCTCACATTGAGTAAAGTGGGCAGGTTACATGATGACTCATGGTACTCCTTTAGGTTGGAATTCAAAATGCAGAAAGCCTAGCAGCTCACCAGAGAAGCTGAAGATCAGATGGGCTGAGGGCACAAGTATTTTAAGGCCAGGATCAGCACAACCACAGAGGGTTGCAGGGTCTGTTAGTTTTTTGTTGTTTGTTTTTTTTTTTTCTACAAAAGATTGGCCCTTAGAAACAGACTGAGAGGAAACAGCCCTGATACTGTTGAGTTCTGGGTAATGCAGCAACATGATTCTATTTTAAGGACTGGCTAAATTGTGCAAGGTGGAGGTCAAGCATTGACCTCCTGAGGAATGGAGAGAAGCTCCTATTGCCTTGGATTAGGACTTGTGTGATCAGGAGGACAGGAGCCCTTCTACACGACTGTGGGATCAAAGGGATCCTGACCTAGTATAAGCTCAGCGTGGGCTTTACTGGCAGTCCTGGTGCAAGGGTGGTCCCTGCTGCATGGGGGTTTCTTCTGTGGTGGTGGGAGACTGCACAACTGCATTCCCCTGCCTAACGGCCAGCTGTGTTCTTCTTGGCAGGTAGATGAGGTCACAGACCTCCTGGCCAGCTTCACATCACTCAGCCTGCAGATGCAGAAGATGGAGAAGAGGTAAAGGGCTTCCAAATCATCTTCCTGATGCAGCAGGAGAAGCCATAGAGAGAAAAAGAGGAAGCTGAAGCTTGCTTCCCAGATTGCTGAATGAACATTGCTGCCAGCAGCTGTTCCTGCCAGATCCACCCTCCTGTGGTGCCCAGACTGTTCCTGTTGGTGCTGCCACAGCTGCCTTATGGGGAGACAGCGGGCTTTGGACAACAGAGACAACGGAGTGCTGCAGCTGAGACTTTTGGAAAAAAAGACCTGCTCTTCGTTTTATCAGATGGGCTGGCACTTAATAGGATACCCTTCCAGAGATATTTTGCCTTCTCCTAAGCACTTCAGCTCAATGTAGGTGGTGGCTGATGCCATGTGCGGTCACTAGCCCTGACTATTGCACTCAGCAGCTGGCCAACATCACAGAAATGCTTGGAACAGGCACCTTTTGCCACCTCCACAGTACTCAGTTGCATGGGGGAAAAAGTAGATGCCTCAGACAACAGAAGGCTTTGTGCTGTGAAAAGAACACACACTTAATTCTGCATGCTAGCAGCTGAGCAAACATATTGTCTTGAGAAACACGCACCGAGGCTTAATCCTAACCTTCCCCAGAGCCTGTGGTCAGAGGGCAGAGAATCGGACTGGTTACAAATGGGATACAAAGCTTTTAATCATTAGACTAACAGCTTTCACTGGCCCTGGTTTTTAAATCACTGCTGCAAGCTACTGCTTAAATACTACAGTGAAACACTTGCAAAAAATACCCAGGTAGACAGCTAGCAGGTCAGGGCTGCCCTGATGCAAGATTAAGTTTGGGGGGAGGGGGGTGACTTAATCCTAGCACAGTTTTAGGTAGACATTTACATCTTGAAAAAAAAAAAAAAAAAACAACCCCAAAAAACCCCCAAAAACCCAAAACAAACCACCAAACCACCATAACTGACTTTTGTGTTTCCTACTACTGGCAGTCTCAGGCAAGTGGTCCAGTTGCAACAGGAGGTGTTGTGTATTCAGCTGTATTATTGGGCTGGGATGGAGGTGGATTTACGGCTGCCTCAGCAGCACCAAACCCAGAGCTCACCCATACTGTGTTTCTTGCTTGTCATGGAGAGGTGCTGCTCCAGGACCTTAAGTGCAGTGCGAAGAACGAGTTATGACCTCTGCTGCGAGCCCGAAGTGATGCAGCTATGAAGGATGCAGGGAATTGCCCTTGCTAATCTTTTGCTTCTGCCCCACTGTGGTTAGTAATGAAGCTGTAGATAGCTTTGTTTTGGAGCAGGTTTCCATAAATTTTGTAGGTAGGGTGTGAATAGCAGCAAGGTGACAAGAACATGTCCAATAGCAGTCTGAGTTCCCACCTGTGTACCACACGTAAATGACATGGTGTGCTGGTAGCGACACCCATCCCACAGCTTGGGAATCACTGGTTTGGAAGTGTTCATTCTCAGGATTCAGCTTAACCGTGCAACAGCCACAGTCTGGAGCATTCTTCAGAGACCTTCAGGTCAGCATGTTCTCTAATATCTGGCCTCTTGTCCAGGAAGAGGCTAAGTGGACCTCCAAAGCTGAGATACCAGAAATACACATGGCTTTTAGGTGGGTTCATCCGTGGGGTGCTGGAGGCTATGACTGGGACTAACGGTCTTGTGGTTTGGCTGGAGCTGTCACTGTGAATACTGATACTTCATTACGATATGCTGAATGGAAAGGATACTGAGGGGGTGGGAGACAATCTGACCTTTTTGTATGCTGAACTTCAATAAAATACTGTCAGCCTTTTTGGACTCCTCAGCCAAGTTCTCTTTTTTTTTCCAGAGTGGCTCATTCCTCTTTCTTTACGTAAGTTTCAGTCCCCATGCACAGCACCAGACTTGGTAATTGCTACTCGCATACCTGGTCCTGAAATCGGAAGCAATGACACAAAGTTGTTTGAACTCAAACACCAGTCTGTTTGCAGATTGAAGTACACGGTTGTTGACTCACCTTCTGATCTTGACTTCCACAGCCAAGAAATCCAGACTTTAAATCTAGTTAGTTGCTGTAAAACTGTACAAATAGAGGAAAGAGAATCTCAGCGGGATTGCTTCAAGCTGGAAGATGGGGTGTTTTGCAAAGAGGAAAAGCAGCCTTGCCCAGTCTGTACTCCTGCAAAAGTACGGAGCTGGTTGGGAGAAGGCGGCTGAACTCATGCCTTGCCCCGTGCCAGATAAAATGGTTGTGCTGTGAAGAGACAGCAAGAGGATGAGGGGCTGGGGAGGGACATCTGGCCAGGACAGAGGATTTCCAGGCTGGTCCCTGTGTGAGGAGCAGCTTTCACGTCCAGTCTTTACTTGTTTCTTCCCATCTTCGCAGCCTAGTCTTGGTGTCCACATACACCCAGCTATCAAGGCTTCTGCACTCAACGGCCTTGTTGCTGAGGAGACCATTAAGGTGCCCCAAGAGCAGGCGGCTGAATTGCTCTTTATTGCTGCACTTACCTTAGTTGCTGATGTTGTCTGCTAACTAGATGCAGCTTGGAAGCTTTCCTCAAAACCAGGAATACACCTAGCTGGGACTCAGAGCGAAGCTTTTAGCCTGAGCACACGTGATGTTATTGTCCACAGCTCTTCAGCCCTTTGTCTTGCCTAGCGCTGGAGCTTTTTGTAACTGCTCTTGACTTTACTCTTGGAAGGGAAAGGTGGGGGGGTCCTGCAGCCAGCCAGGAGCAATTGTCTTCCCTCTTTTGCAGCACTGCTCCCTCCATGGGAGGTGAAGCAGCACTGGCAGTCCCCTGGAGACTGGCACAATGAACTGAGGAACAATAAAACGAGCAGGCTTATAGGAAGTTTTGCCACTGCTTTAGTGATAACAGCAGATAAGAAAGAGAAAAGGGGTTCTGGTTTTCAGTGGGGGAAAAATTGCATCATGTAGGACTCGTATTCTATGAATCACTGCAGTCAGTTCTGCTTTCCTGCCTCAAGGCTGAAGCGTCGGGCTGCTGAGAGCTGTGTCATGTGTTTGGCACTGGACTGAGAAAAGTTTTAGGTTTCTTTGTGTCAGCTGGTCATGCCAAAGCCTTGACTACCCTGCCGTGCTCAGCAGCTGTATCTAGAAAGAGAGTTAGGTGCTGGGGAGGGAAAGAAGGAAAGAAAAAGCTCCAGGGGAGGAGGAAACTGTGGCTTCATGCTGCGCTCAGAGCTGTTCACTGGCACTGTCTGTTTTTTCTGCTGCTCCTCACCTAGAGTCTTTGGCCTCTCCCAGCACCTTTCCCCCTGCCCTTGCACCCTGGGCCACAGATTTCCCTGCACAGCCCATAGGTGTGAGGCTGGTGGCAGCTTTCTGCCTCTCCCAGAGGTATCTGCTGCAGTAATGAAGAATGAAAACAACAGCAGAGGTTTCCCTCTGCTATTTATTTTCCCATTAAACTCAGTCTAACCTCCTCATTTTCCTTGTGCTACACCATCAAACGCACCTTCCAGGTCCCTTTCCCAAGCAGTGGTGCATCCCCTTCTCAGGGCCATGATGTCAACCAGGACTTGACCCAAGGCCTTACTTCCCCCTCACTGCTGTCTGGCCTCCACAAATACACTCCGTTTCCCCTCCTCGTTCAGAGCACAGCTCTGCAGTAACTTGCTGAATCCCCAGCCACTGAACCCAGCGGCAACCTCCCCATCTTTGCAGCCACTGCTGTGCTGTAAGATGCAACCAAAACCAGCCAGGTTGAGGATCTGGCTCATCCAAGCAAGTGAAGACTGAAAACCTGCTTGCGACTCACTGAGGACCCACAGCAGAAGCAACAGACCTGAACAAAGCCTCCTAACAAAGCTGTGTGGGCGTTATTCAGCAAGAAGCCTTTCGCTGAAGCGGCAACTTACCTATGCAAGCAAATGCAAAGCTCACACTGCAGTATGCGTGAACATCAAGAATCTGTTCAACTCTTCAGCAGCTGAAATAATTAAAGTCCAGGGTATTGAGCCAACACCTGAACTCTGTTGCTTTCTCCACTTTTGCCTTTCTAGCAGACTCCAAATCCATCACTGTAATTATCTGCGCTGCTAAAGAAGCCCCATGAAGCATCTCTGGCAAGCCTCCTACCCTTTCATCTGCTTCCTCCGCTCATACCGTGAGCAAGACAGCTCTCTTCTCCTCCATCATAGAAAGCTACTTGCAGAAAGATGCCTTCTTTGTGCACTGTGCCCAACCAGCATGGGAGAGCAGCCCTGGGCAGCTCAGGGCCCATGAGGTGAGTAGGTGGAAGAGCCAGGAGTTTCGATTAGGAAGCTGATAAAGGAGACAGATACAGCAAATAGCGTTCCTCTGTTTTTTTCTGAAAGCTCTGAGAGGGGAAGAGAGTATGTGGTTGTTGGAAGAATTAAAATAATCAGCTGGCAACCTGCTAAGGCTGGTCATGGATTAGGAACCAGCAGCTAAACCCAAAAGCAAATAAGCAGAATTCCCTGCAGCTAGTAGTGCTATGCGCCTCAACCATGCCTGTCACACCAATACTTCTCTGCCTGCGAGCTGGCAAGGTTGTCCTGCCACGAGCTGCCTTTGCAGGACTGTCCTGGCTGTTTGCAGAGTGTCAGTACAAGGTCCCATTCCCGTCAGCACAAGGGCAAACACAGGCAGCACCCGAGCCTGTTGCACTGCCAGGGAATTAGGAGCCGTCCTCGTAACAGCTTTCTGTCTCCCGCAGCCCCACGTGTCTGTGGACAGGGAACCCCCCGCTCCCACGGCTGCCAGATTTGCACACCAGGGCATCAGCAGAATCAGCTTCTCGGCACCTCCCAGCAGCGTCGGGCTCACGGCATACACGCAGGAGAGATGCCAGGCACCAGAACCGGCACACAGCTGGCAGGGCTAAGTTGGTCTGCAGAGGGTAGCTACATAGCCCAGCTCGCAGGGGAGCCAGTGCCGACTGCTAACCACCAAGCCCCGACCTGCTCTCACCTCTCCCATTCCTTCTGCCCCACGTGAGCTCCCAGCTGATGTGGCAAACCGGCCTCTGCAGGGTTAAAGCCGAGCTCATCAGCCCAAGTGATGACAAGTGGGAAAGAAAATGTAGGCAAGGAGTCATTAATTAAGGTGAGAAGCTGGGAGTGGAGACTGCAGAATGCTAATCAGTCTGGAGGGGAGGCTGTGTGGAAAGCAGCAATCAAGCTTCTTCAGCTTTAATTAAACCTGGCTCTATATCAAGGATGTGACACCTTTTCTTCACCTCTGCCTTTGAGCTGAGAAACCAGTTGGAGCATGTATGCTGTTACTGGGCAGGCAGGAATTCCCTCCTGGCTCTGGAGCCTCCCCAGCCTGGGCTCAGCATCTACCTTTCCCGCCCCCCAAAATCAGGGCTTAACACCAGGCAGAGCGTAGGGATGGGAGCCAGGGCTTGCAAACACTTGCCAGGCTAAATACACCTTCTCCCCCAGCTCTTCTCTCTGTCCTGTTTTATTTAGGCTTCACCCCAATGTGCAGCAGTCAGTCCTGACCTGATCCGCTCCCTTTGCAACCTGGGACCAGGAGGAGCAGGATCAGGGGTGAGCAATAGCCTGGCCGCATGTGGGCAAGAACAGGCAGCGTCTGGCTGTGCCGTACCACTGCTCCCGACTGCCATTCCCTTCTCCCTCCGATGCTTTGGGGCTGTGACTGAGTCCTCACCCACAGAAATGATGTATACATTCGTGTTACCCAGAGGCTGCTCGAGGCCATGTGAGCTGGCCACCAGCCACGGCATCGCATGCAAAGGGCGGCTGCAGGACTAGCCATCCCTGGGAAAGTGGGAAAAGCACACTGGACACGTTTCCGAAAGGCATCGGCCGCAGGGGAGCGGCAGCCACCACGAAGGAAGGGAGCTGGAGAAATCAGAAACGGGGATAGGAAGCAAGGGAGGCTCCAGGTGCAGAGAGCAACATCAGACACTTGGGTGGAAAAAGAAAAATAATTCCCAGCGCAGCGCTTCGGCTGGCCTCCGCACGGGAAAAGAGATGTCCTTGGAGCTGAGCTTTAGCGAGGTATGCGACAGCTTCAGCGAGGGTTAGAAATATCACGTTGCCTGGGAATTTTAAGAGTGGGCAGGACAAAGCAATAAGGGAAGATTTACGCAAGCAGAAGCAGGGGACAGAAAGAGAAGAGAAATAAGGAGGGGGGCTTGTGGCTCTGCTCACGCACGTCTCAGGTCTGCAAGCCCCTTGCTGCCTGATGTCTCCCAGCCCCGCCGTACAACACCTGCAGCACTGACAGCATCAAAGGGCATGGTTGGGGCCAAAACCCCTTTAGTTTTGACGCAGCCTCCAGCTGCCTCACCGAGGTCCCACCATGCACGGGGACCAGCGAGGACACCAGCGGTTCCCACAGCCCGTGCGGGGCTCAAGACACCCCCGACGGGGCTGCGCAGCCTCTAAAAACTTCACATTTGCTGCAGGCTCACACTGGCAATCAGCTCCTGATGATCAGCGGGCTGGCAGTAAATGGCTCCTCTCTGCCAGCTGGGGCTCTCCAGCGTTAGCTGCCTCACTGTTTTAATTAGCTAGAAAGCAAGGAGTATGGTTCTTGGAGATGTCCAGGCTACAGAGTCTGCTGTAGCACCCAGTCTTTGCATCTCCACCTGGAAAGTCAGCCTGTAGGGCTTTGCCGTGAGGGAAATCTCCATGCACATGCTGGCTGTGGGCAGCAGGGTGCAGGGCAGCAAACTGCAGTGGAAGGAGAACCATCTGCCCTGTTCAGGGCAAACGTGTTCACTCTGAAACCTACTGCCGCCATGATGATCTGTAACTGTTTCCTAGCTTCAGTGTGGAAGTCTGGAGAGTCCCACAACGTCACTGCTTTCACTAAATACTTTCTGCCAAGCTTTCCCTCTTTCACTGCTCTTAGGGCATTATGGGTGAAGATCTGCTTCATGTTAAGAGTTACACACTCAGGAGCCACACAGCACTGAATAAATGCCATATGTAATTAAGGAAAAGGAGAGCTGTTGCAGTCATGTAAAGTTTACTGTAAATATTGAGCTGGGGTGGTGGCAGGTCTAATGATTTGTGGCCAAGGCATCCCAGGCCTGGCTGCAGGACTGTGGAGGAGGTCGCTGAAGGAGATCTGTGGGGCTTGAGCTCAGTTTAACGGGTCTGAACGAGCAAGCTCATCTCTTTCGCTGCCAACAGAAAACCATCTCAGTGGGGATAAGTTGTGGACCTGATGATCCTGGCCTCTCCCAGAGGAGAGCAAAGCCCCCGAGATGTGGTCAGAAAGCATGATGCTAACGGAGATTTCTCCCTCGCCTCTCCCCATGGAGGTCCCTCCACAGGCTGGTCCCTTTCCCTTCCTCAGGGCTTGCCTGGCCAGCAAAAGCAGTCCCTTTTCCCCCTCCTGGTCTCTCAGGTGATCTGTCTTTGTCCCCTTTCTAGGGCTTCTTCCTGGTCTTGTCCTACAGCATCACCAAAAGCTCCCAGACCACAGGACCGAGGCTCAGGAGCTATGTCTGTGCTGGCAAAAAATGCAGGATCTGTCCTGCTTGCACTTGCAAGCCAGGTGGCATCACACAGCTTGTGTCCCCACAGCAAAGCTGTCTTGTCCCCACAGAGTATGGCTTCAGGTGGCTGGAGTCACCTGTGGCACATAGACTTGGCACGCTGGGGAAACCGAGTACCCCGCTCGGTCCCCCTCCCCTCTCCACTCATGTCATGACTACGTGACAAAACGGGAGCTGCGTGAAGCCAGCCACGTGCCTGGACCTGGCTCTGCCAGGCACCGTGGCAAATCACAGCATGCAGCAATGCAAATCCCACCAGCTCCCTCTCTTACATGTGCGCTAGACTGATCAAAGACCTCGCCTGGCTGGTGTTTTTCTGGGCTTCTCCGGCAGCCTGATGATGCAGAAAAATGCTGGAGAAAGCTGCTGTAGGCTGGGGTCCAACACAGCCCAGTGATGCTCACCCCAGCTCCGGAGCAGCATGACACTGCTGGGATGGGGGAAGGCTCCTGCCAAAACGTGGGTGCTCTGCCAGCACATTGCTTCCCACCTCCCTCATGCCCTCTTATCCTCCCTTCTGCTCTCTGCTTCTAGCCCCTCATTTCACCCTGCCTTCTCATCGCCGCTTTCTGTCCCTGTGGATGGCTCCCACCCGGCCCCACACATTCTCGTTTATATTGCCCCCCTCTGCCTGTCCTCTCGCCATCCCTCCTTTTCCCTCTCCTACAACTTTCTGTTGAACACCAGCAGTGCTGGATCCCTCTTAAAACCCTCATTGTTTCTTCCGTACACTTCTGCAGTGGCTGCAAAGTCAAATAAAATAAATGACGCCCTGCTAGTGAGTCAGAAGAACCAGACTCTGCTCGGACAATTCATACAGCCTCCACCACCTCCAGCCCAAACTGCAGAGCCCCGCGCCGGGCAGAGATTGTATCCAGCACACAGCAAACATGGCAGGATAAGGAAATTACGAGGGTTTATTAAGGTCAAGCAGGGGAGAAATTCCAGCACCTTCTGGTGAATGTGATTTCTTGCCCCACCCTGGATCGCCGCAGCACTTTCCATCCTTCCCACTGCCAGGCTGGGAGGACTCTTGGCCCTACTGCGGGGTGTCATTGAGCTGCTACCACAGCCAAAGGCTCCTCCGCGGCTGCTCGGGGCAGCAGGGACAGAGCAGGGGGAAGTTTTGCTCCCAGGTGGACATGGGTCCCACAGTAATCCCCCAACAGTTGCCGTCTTGGAAGATGTCCCAACCCACTGAGTGGTGTTGGTCTCTCTCCTGGAAGCCTTCTCCATCAGGTAGAAAGGGGCACTGAGGAGACAGGAACTAAGTGCACATGGGTGTGATGGGCCTGTTTCCTTCTCCTTTGCCTCACCACAACCATCACTTGGCTCCACAGCTCATTTTGCAGCTTGGCTACTTTCTTCTGCTTTGGTGACAGCCATCAATTCACTCACAATCATCGTCATCATCACGTGGAAAAAAAACTGTCTGGCCAAGTCAGTAAACCACACACACGGGGCTAATATCACTGAATAATGTCTGCTGAGAGAGCAACAGGTCCTTCAGCCCCAGAAGGAAGGGATGAAGCTCCGAGTAGCAAGCAAAGATCAAAGAGGAGGCAGCAATCCCTCAGGAATTTGCAAAAGGCAAACAGTAAGCAGAGGGGTGGAACAATGTGGTGGAAGGAGGAGTTATCGGGTTTGTTTAGGAAGAACTGAGGATGGCTGTCAGGAAATACTTCTGAACTGCAAGCAGTACTATGAATTGGGACAGTGTCCTGCAGAATCTGCTCGCAAGAGCTAAAGCCAGGTGGGACAGAGCTCTAGGAAACATCCTCCAGCGAGTACTTCTCGTGGGGCAGGGTGGAGAGAAGAGACTGGACAGAAGGTCCTTTCCTTCTTGAACTTCAGAGAAGCCAGAGGGGTAGAGGGGAGGCACGCAGAGATGTTGCCATACAAGCCTTTCCATTTTTCACCTGCTGTGGCATAAATCATTTAAGTACGACTAGTGACTGCTATGGAGTTTGCATCATTGAGCTGTCGGCACAGATGGCTGACTTCCTCGTAGCCAGTGTGGCAAAGGTCCTTTGATCTGGATGCAGGGGCTAGGGAAGGGGATGGAGGTGGACAAGGGCTGGCCCATGGGAAAAGAAGGGCATGTGGGCAGGGGACAGTGTTTCACCGCTTGGGGCTGCCAGGGAGAGAGGCTGCCAGCCACCCTATTCACACTCAGGTCCCTGTGCACTCTCTCCACCCTTCCCACCTACGCTCTGGTGCACCCTTAACAGCCTGGATTTCCTACCAGGATGTTTTCATTTTGGTTGCCTCCCTCTTAGAGTTTCACGGTGCTGCACAAAATTAGCAAGTTAGGCAGCTGGGAAACGGAAGCCTTAAAACCTGTTGCAGGAATGCCTCCCAGGTCACTTGGCAGCACGTTAAGGTGTCCCTCCATTCTGCAGCTGTACGGGTGGATTGTGCCATTCCTATATGAATGCTGTGGGCCAGTGAGTGAAGGTGAGTGGGGACAATGGGTTAACCATTGCCACAGGATCTTTTGGTGGCTCTGCTGCATCCATTCCCCTCTGCCCCACATTATTCTGCCTGTTTGGGAATGGAGTGGCTACTCACTGGCTGGAAAACAGGTTTCTTCACTTTGTTCATCTGTAGAGAACAGTCAGAAACTCCCGAGTTCCTCTTGGAGAGGTCGTGGCTAGGGGACGGCCACATGTTGCCAAACTTTCTTCCTCCAGCAGCTCCTTCTGAACAGAGACCATGGTGTCTTGTAGCTGGTGAGTCCATGCTCTGGCATGACTGGCACCTTCAGGGTCCCTCTTCCTTATGTTCTCCTCTGGGACCTGGGTCACCTCTGTGTTGCCTCCATAGAAACCTCTGGTGCTGTTGGTGAAAGCTTTGCCCACGTTGACCACGTGGACTTTCTTTCCAACTCTCTTCTTCTTCCTGGTCTTGTTCTGGAAGAAGAGGCAGGTGAAGACCTGCTTGAAACGCTTGCGGAAATGCTTGGAGATGAGGGCATAGACGATGGGGTTGAGGCAGGAGTTGGCGTACGAAAGACAGTGGGAAGCCAGGCGGCAAGCGTAAGTGGCTCGGTTGAAGGGGAAGTGGCCAAACCAGAAGCACAGGATGACCAGGTGGTGGGGCAACCAGCAGAGGCAGAACAGGATGGCCACAGCCACAACCATCTTGGTGACCTTACGCTTGGCCTTCCGGGACTCCGAGATCCTTTCTATGGGGTCTACAGAGGTCCACAGGAACTTGATGGTCCTGGCGTATGCCATGCTCACCACGAACACGGGCAGGACGTATCCGAAGACAAACGTGAGGATGTCTAGAATCTTTCGGCGCTGGTCCTCCCAGATGGGGACGCAGATGGGCACCCCGTGGTAGTGGACAATCTGGTAGTAACTGAGGTAAGGCCCCGCAAAGAGCAGCGACAGTGACCAGATTGCTACAATGGCCACTCCTGCGTTTTGGGAGGTGCGGAGATCCCGGGACTTCAGTGGATAGCGAATGGCCAGGTACCTGGCGAGGAGGGGAAGAAGAAGGAGAGATCAAACACAACATGGGTGAGATGAGGTATCTCTCCTGTCCTGTGGAGCTGCCAACTGTGCACCCCTTCACATGCAGCCACCCATCTCTCCCCCTCCCCACCTCTTGGTAGGGAGGGTTACGGTGAATTCACACAGAGATCAGGATCATCCCAACAGCGGGTCTGGGATCTCCATCACCCACTCTGCTGTGCTGGGTCGGGAAGGGCAAGCAGTGCGCCTCTTGAACCAGGGAAGAGAAGGATAGGAGCAGGACCCAGAGGGCTCCCTGTTTCTCCTGTAGCGTGTTGCTGCCCTGGGACTTTTGCCGTTCTTGGTTTTGCATGATGGACACCAAACCTCAGCATGTGCCTGCACTCCTCCTTCTCAAGTGAGGGCTGGGTAACCAAGCCAAGAGCTTGGCTTGGTGCTGGGAGAGGGCACGGGGAGCTGGGGAGGCTGGGTCTGCCTCTGGGGACACCCTACCTGCTTCTTACAGGACACTCAACAGGGTAAGGACTGGCCTTTCTCCCACCCCTCAGCTCAAGGGTGGCAAACACGTTGTCCCCGAGCTGAGGGACTCAAAGGGAAGGGGACACTTACCTGTCAACAGAGACAGCAGCCAGGGTGAAGCTGCTGGCATACATGGTGAGGTAGATCAGGAAATGCACAGCCTTGCAGGCAAAGGCCCCAAAGAGCCATCCATCCAGGGTGTAAATGGTGGCCTGGAAGGGGACGCAGCAGACGATGAAGCACAGGTCGGCTATGGCCAGGTTAAGGATGAAGAGGTTGGTGGTGTTGTACTTGACTTGGCCATTCCGCAGCAGCACGGCCAGCACCAGCCCATTCCCCACAGTACCCAGGAGGAAGATGAGGGAGAAGATGACGGGCACAATAATGCCTGCTACTCGTAGCTCTGGGCTGTCGGAAGAGGCGTTCCATCCCCCTGGCATCTCTCCATCTGACCGCAGGGACCTGCGCAGGGAGAAAGGGAGACACAGCACCTGTGCATGGCCATAGGGACGTGGGTGCTGGTCAGTGTTGACCACAGTGGCTACCAGAGCTCTGGCCCTAAGGTGCCTGATGCCGGCCTTTGTTTGACACCCACGTTTCTCCTAGAGATACCAATCCCAACCAGCCGGTTAAGTGATGACATCAAGATCCTCGTGACATCGCTGGCACAATGCTGTTGGGATCAGTCAGCCCGCATCTGCCTGGCTGAAGCCCCTTTCTCCTGCTCAGATTCACACCCCCACCGCAGCATCTCCTGTGCTCCCAGCCCCCTGAAGGACCCCCTGCCCTGCCGCCTGGCCTCCACTACATTCCTCCTACCATCCCAAAGCCGCTAAAGCTCTTGGGATTGCTTGCTTTGGCAAGTCTAAATCTCGGCTGGTGTTCAACAGGGCTCGGCCACGGGGAAAGGGGCTCCTGTGGGCTGTAAGTGGTCCCGGCACACTCACCCCAGGGCTGTGCCACCTCCGGCAGCAGGGACCTGATGGTCCCCGCAGCAGCAGCACCCCACCACACTCCCACCCTGAGGGAGCTCCTTAAGCTGGGACCACCTCCACTGAGGAGCTGGCTGCTCCTTGCTCCCTGTGCAGTAGTTATGCTCCACAGAGGAGAGGCAACTAAGGGCACCTTTTCCTGATGCTGAGAGGTGGCCATCGGTTGGATGGAGGCAGCTAGGAGAGGATGCGGGGGGGGGAGACCTCGCAGCCACCTGAAACACACCACCACGATCATTACAAAGGAGCAATTACCGTATTATTACTGCAGCTCAAGGTATTGTGATTTGCCGCAAAACTTCCTCCAGCCCTGAGCAACACCGCGCTCAGACGGGGAGCGTCAACAGCCTATTTCCTAACAAGCCTTCCCTGTGTTGTGCTGTCACTAGAACAAATTGTCCTTTGCTATGCAGCAACCAAGAGGGAGAGACACCATTATCTAGCAACTGTTGACATGCAATTAACTCTTTTTTGGGTCATGCAAGCTCCTTCATCCCATGCCCCCCCATCCCTCAGCTCACACCACTTCTCCTTCCCAGCAGCCTCTCTGTGTCAAACCAAAAGGTGATTCCTGCTTTTCTGGCTCTGCGGTCCCCTCTACCCTACTGGTAACTATCTGGCTCCTCCACCCGGCCCCGTGGGATCTTCTTGGTCGAGCAGAGGACCCCGATCTCCCTCTGGGCATGCACCTCGCAGGTAGACTATGGGGCATCTCTGGGCACCAGCGTGTCCCTGCTCAGGCCAACTCTCAGCTCGGGAAGCCGGCACTCACCTCTGCGAGGAAGGGCTTGCAGCTTCACCTCTTACTCCGGGGAGACCTCCAGTCCAGCCCAGGCAGTGGTGGCAAGGAGGACACGGGCCACCGAAGAGTTTGTCCGGCCAGCGCCGTCACCCCTGCCCCTGCCCGCTGCCAGCTCTGCTCTCTCCTCTCCTGGCTCCTACACACGTCTGACTCCTTCTGGAGCTCCTCTCCTCTCTCTCTGTCTCCCCCTTTTCCCTCCCTCTGCTCTTGCTGCTGATCCATTGATCTCTGGTTGTTTTGTTGTTTTTTTTTTTTCCCCTCTCCCTGAGGTTGGGTTTGGAGTTAACTCCTCTCTGCCCAGCTTTCCCGCAGGCTCAGCCGTTCCCTGCTCCAGCGAGGAGGGGACAGTGAGGGAAAAAGCCCACTGCTCTCCAGTGGGAGAGGGAGGATGGAGGGGGGCAGGGTCCCATGGACCCCGGCAGGCCTTGCAGGCACCCCTCGACGCTGGGTCTTCAGGACGTGTTGCCCAACACCTCTGGGGAACATGAATATCCCACCACAGTGAGCCTGGCCCCTGTCCTGTCCTTGGGATACGGCTCTAAACCCTCTGGAGCATGAGCAATTAATTGCTCCTACTAGGTGTTATTAATTAATCGTTAGCAGCATGGCATAGAGCCATAGAGTGTCTCCCACAATGTCTGACCCCAGGGAAGGAGACGAAAGCAGGTTTTGGTTTCCATCCAGCCCAGGTCCGCCCTCCGCCAGCATTGCCGGGGCACTGCAGCATGGGGAGGGAGGACAAGCCATCCAAGGAGGCCATCTCCAGAGGTTCAGCTCCATCACATCTGCCCGGGACAGCTCGTGTGCTGGCTGATGTGCCGAGAGGCGACAGTGACCCAGGCAGCCCTCCGGCCCCGCCGCCACGTCCGCCTCCATGACAGGACCCGTGCCCTGCGGACTTCCAGATGCGCCGAGGCCGAGTGCGGCTTGGCAATCCTTTCCCGGCGAGACCCGAAGGCCACCAGCTTCCCTTCTCTGGGAAGGTCCTGGATACCTCTTCCAATGATGGAGTGGGAGGAGGAGGAGGCACCGGCCCCTTCCCCTCCACAGCAGCCCCGATGCCCCTCGTCGGTGGCCCCTCTCAGCACGGCGGGAGGGACGACGCGGCCTCTCCTCCCCGCCTGCCTGCCCCTCTGATGGGAGGCAGCGAGGTGTCCCCGCCGCTGTCTCGTTATCAGTCGCCATAACCAGGGAAAAGGGGAAGGCCATGCCTCGGGAATGTGGCGATAACCCGGAGCGGGGAGGGATGCGGCGGAGTGCAAGCCCGCAGCCCGGCACAGCCTGCCGCGATGCCGCTCGCCACGGAGGGACCACACCACCGCTGCCTCCTCCTCCTCCTCCTCCTCTTCCTCCTCCTCCGCCTGTTCCCACTGCTGGATGCCTTGGGTCCACCGCCACCTCCGGAGGAATCCCGGGATCCGTCCGGCACCGCTGACCCCGCCGCCCACCTGCTACGCGGCCACCCTTCGGCCCCGGCGCGGCCCTACAGCCTCTCGCTCTCCCCCGAGGACTACCGCTACTCCCCCAAACCCCGGCACTTGAAGCCTGGCCGGTTGCGCCGGCTGCTGGGCTCGGCTTTTGACCGCTTCTGGATGGCGACCGAAGAACCCCGGAGCCGCAACGGCAGCGTCCTGGAGGAGAGCCTGGAGTCCCTAAGCCGGGATCTGGCGGAGGGTGCCGGACGCTACCGACGCAAGCTGTGGCAGGAATTGGAGGGGCTGGAGCTGCCCACCCTTTTGCCCCCCGGCTCGGGGTTGCCCCCCGGATTGCCGGGGACCCTGGCCCGCCGCCTGCGGCAGTGGCTGGTGGAACGGGCCGCCTGCCGCCTCACCTCCGCCTGGGTCGACCTGGGACCGGTCTTCTGGCCCCGCTGGGTCCGCCATACCGCCTGCGAGACCGGACCCCCCGGATGCTCCTGGCCCCCCGGCATGACCTGCCGCCCCGCACAGCTCACCCACATCAAGCTGCTAGCCTGGCACTGCTGGGCCCCCCGGCCCCCCGGCCCCCCGCACTGCGCCTGGCGGCAGATCCCTTACCCCGTCGTGGCCGCCTGCGAGTGCTCCTGCCGCTGAGGACTGGGGGGGGGGATGCGGAGGGGACCCCCGCCCTCCCAGTGCCTCTTCTTGGAGCCAAATGGCCTGAAAAGGCAAGCAGTCACCTGGACTCACCCTCGGAGCTGGGGGGGGATAACCCCCCCAAATGGAGAAATAAACCTCCAGAAGGGCAGTGGGGATCAGCTGCCGTCATTGCTGTTTCTCACTGAAGCCTCCCTGGGGTTGGGGGGGGGACACACGCAGCTACTTCACCCCTCGCCCGCCAGCACAGGGAGGCATTAACGCCAGCGGAGGCCCTTGTGTAGCGTTTATCTCCAGCAAAGGATGCAGGATGGGAAAATCGCGGCACCCGACAGCAGGTTCAGACCCCATTTCCATCAGCCCCACCGGGCTCGGTCCAAACTGGGACATCCCTGCCTGCCTGGGCAGGGCTGTGGGCGGGGGGGGCAAGGGCAGAGGGATGCCGGCGGGGAAGGGGTAGAGGGAGGTGGGTCACAGCTCAGGGTGGAAACGGTGGTGTGGAGAGGGGCTGGAAAGCATCAGCGGGATGGGGGGCAGGTTTGGGACAGCCCGGTGAGGGTGGAAGGAGTTTTGGGGGTGGGCAGGGACCCAGGGCTGGAAGCATCTGTAGGGGTGGGGGGGTATGGAAACGGGATGGGACGGCACAGTCCCCTACTTCGAGGTACAAGGGGTGAGATATGGGGATCCCACACCTATCCCACATGGTGTAGAGGGTGACGGCTCGAGCCCGGGGGAAAGCCTGGCAGAGCAGCGTACGGGGTCTGGGGTGGGTCAGCGAGCCCGGAGTGGGAACTGCATCCTCGAAAAGAGGCGTCTGCCTCTACATTCCACCCAGCAAAATGTCCTCTGCTTTCTGGGCTAAAAGCTGCAAAGAGGCTGGGAGGCCTTGAAGAAATAAAGAGCTGGAGGCTTTGCCTGGGTATGCAATATTAACACGGCGCCTGCAGTCGATGGACGCTGCATTATGCATTTCCAGCGTGCCATCGCCTGACCCTCCTGCCTTCCCCAGGCTCCAGCGCTCCCCGTGCCGCCGTGCAAACCGCCGTCTGCGGCAGAGCTCGGCCTTGAAGCAGGCGGAGAGGCAGCCGGAGCGCGGATGGTCGGCTGCCGAGGGATCTGAGAGAGCCGGAGGGGAGAGGGAAGCCAGGGCACCTGGTGAGGAGAGGAGGAAGAGGAGGAGGAGAAGAGGGGAGCCCACGTGTGCACGCAAGAACAAGCGTGTGCATCGCAGGGGAGGGAGGCTGCTGCCGCTCTTGCTCGCAGATGACATCTGTACGGCTCTTCTCCCATTGAGGGGGGGGCTTGAAAGCTGGAGCAGGGTTAAACTGCTTGGGTTGGCTGCCCTGAGCGGAGCAGAGCCATCAGGAGGGCTGCCTGCAGAAGCCCAGAGGAGAAGGGGAGTCCTGGGCTGGGGACCAGCCGGAGGCAGGGAGGGAGTGGGGGGGAAGCACGGTACGGGTGTGCAAGTAGGGGCGAGCAAGGGGGTGCACATGCATCGGGCTCAAAGCAGCAGTGATTCGGTTTAGGGACTCAAACCCCCTGTCCCAGAGCCCAGCTAGCTGAAACCTTGTCTTTTCCAGGTTGCAAGAGGCGCCTGGGCGCAACCCCCTGCCATTTCCCCATTCCGTTCCCCGTTCTCAAAATACTGCCGGTGATAAGGGGGAAGGGTTCGCCGCACTGTGAGGGCCTGGTGCCACACAGAGGGAACTCCGTATCGTACTTTATCAGCAGGCTGAGCTCAGGGCCCTGCGGAGATGGAAAATTAAATAAATTCAGTACACAGTTACACCACCAGGTGCTCTAACAAGGTCCGGCAGCAGCCCTATGGAAGACGCGTTTCTCCCCTGCCCTCTGCATCCCGTAAAGCCCTGCAACCCTGGATTAACCTCTGTATTCATCTGCAGTTGCTCCGGTTCAGGTCAGACACGTTATCGCCCTGTAGCTCGCTCCCTGACTGCCTAACAGCAGGTAGCGTTTTCGGAGCAGGTCTTTGCTGATGTGACCCAGTGCTCCGGCACCCAAGCACAGCACACCCTCATTTCAGCTGGAGTCTGTCCCAGGTGGCAGGCAGCTGGTATTCAGTTCAGCACATGGGCAGACGGCAGGCCACACGTGATTTCTCATCTGGAGCAAAACCGATGTAAACAAAGCAATCCGGAGAGATGCCCAGGACCCGCTCGCTCCTGCTTGAGTGCTAAATCACTATCCCAGCACTGCTTGGAGGAACAAATCCAGAGATCCCAGCCTGCCGTGTGTCCTCTGCTGTGCAAAAATTGCAGCTGATGGAGAGAAATTGCAGGTTTCTGTCACCTGCTCTGCCCTCCACCCCAGCCCCAGGCAGACGCAGGCCCTCTCACCGTGCTGTTGGCCTCTGCCCCCTCAGCTTGCCTGCTGCCCGATGGCCTCTCCGGGGAGAGATGCAGCTCCCAGGGCAGGTTTGGGAGCACCGCAGCGATGGGCAAAGCCTTAGAACCGGTCCTGAGGACCAAGCAAGCCTCACACCTAACACCCGAGAGTGAGAAGGGGAGAAAGGAGCACCACAGCTTTGGCTGGCCCATGTCCTCTTTCCCAAATAGCTGCTGGTGGTACAGGTTGCCAAGAGCTTGGGAAACCTCCCTGCCTCAGTGGGGAATTACAGTGGGCAGATCTGCCAGGGTGACACTGCTGGACCCGCGGGAGAGCGCGGAGGGAGCAAGCGACCTTGGGCATACCAGCAACGCTACGTTTCCATCAGTAGGAGACAGCAGAAGCTGCAGCACTTCAGCACCCGGACTGAGGCTTCAGGGAAGCCACAGCAGAGTGTCCGGTCACAGCGAGGGAGGATGAGGATGGGCTGCAGCTCTTGGATGAGAAAACAAGAGCCGGACAAATATCCACTGCACTGCAGGACACCTTTAATGACACAAGAGCTGGTTGCCAGCGCCGCTGCCAGCGTGCTGGAACGGCCACAGCTTCCCGCAGGCTGCGATGCCTTGAGGACCGGTCCTGCTTCCAGCAGCGTGCTGCTAAAGCCGTTTCCCCCGGGCACAGGCATGGGCAGGGATGGTGCCGGAGGAGGAGTTCGCTGGGCCCTCAAGGCAGCGCTCTGTGTTTCCGTCCCACCTCGGTGAAGGCTTCCACGCAGCGGTCGATGTCCTCGTCGCTGTGAACGGCCGAGATCTGGACCCGGATACGGGCCTTTCCCTTGGGGACCACGGGGTAGCTGAAGCCAATGACATAAATGCCTGGGGAGGAAACGCACAGAGAGTCAGAGCCGGCTGGGAGGGAGGCTGAGGTGGTAGTGGGTGATAGAAAAGCTTTTGGATCCTCCCTCCCCTCCCAAGAACCATTTCCAGGCTTCAGGGTTTTCAAGCGGCATCTGCTCCCAAGCATGGAAATGAGGGTTAGGGCCAGGGATGGGGATGGACTCCAGCATGGCAGGACAAGATGGCTAAGGTAACCCCCCCCAAAAGAGAAAGGAGGTGAAGTCAGCAATGTCTGGGGGGACCACGAGGACATTCGCAGCTGGAGGGCAGAGAAATAACAGATTTCATGCAGAAACATCCTCTGGAGGAAGGACGGTGGTGGTACCACCACTGGCTGTCCCTTCCCTCGAGGCACGTGTCTGCATCCAGAGCTCCCTCCCCGGTTCACCTCTGTTCAGCATGTCCTCAGCCATCACTGCAGCCAGCCGAGCGTCCCCGAGCATGACGGGACAGATGGGGTGGTCTTTCCCTGAGATGGTGAAGCCAGCTGCCGTCATCTTGCTTCTGAACCTGGTGAAGAGAACGAAGAGGATGAGTAAAACCTCGTCACCCCTGTCCTTGGGGACTGCTGCCTCGCTTGCCCCCGGGCACCCTGGCCACCGAGGGCTGGGTGTAGTTCTGCTCCACTTGCACCTCCTGTGCAGGGAACGCATCTCTCTTTTTGGAGTGACCTTCTGCCATTTCCCGCTCCATGGGACTGCAGCTGCTTGAGGGGCAGATGTGTCCCAGCACGCAGAGCATCCAGATGTGACCCATCTGCCCGCACATCTGTCTGACGCACACAGGCACATCCCGCAGTTTCCCCGGAGCTCCCCCCGGCCACGACTGGCAAATTGCCTTGACGGCTATCACCGGGGGTGGGGGCGACAGAGCGTGAATAAACATACGTGGACAACTCATTCCTAACGAACCTCTCCCCCCCTGTTCTCACCCCAAAATGGCCCTCTCACCGTTGGGTCTTGGCAGCCATGGACTGTGCAATGGCATTGCTCTCCATGAGGAGGTCGAGGGCCTTGGATGCACAGCCCACCACGGCGGGAGGCAGGCTGTTGGAGAAGAGGTACGGGCGGGAGCGCTGGCGGAGCAAATCGATGAGGGGTTTGGGGCCAGTTGTGTACCCACCTGCAGATGGAAGAAAGAGAAATGGACAAGGCACCCCAGGGAGATCTCGTCAGAGGGGGGCCCCTTGATAAAGCCAACCTGTCACCTACAGCAGGAATTTCAGTACAAACCAGGCCTAAAAAAATCACAGCTGATGCCTTTTACCAAGGGTTTGCACCTTGACCCCAAAGGCAAATGCATGGGGAAGACGACAGTGGAAAGAGCACGTGGCAGGAGCTCCCTCGACCCTGCAGCAGGGTCCCAAACTGAGCCTCATGCCACCAGTAGAAGAGGACAACATGCATTTCTTGCTCTATCATTAGGCAGAGGAAGGAAACATCAGAGCGATGCTGTGGAGCTCTTTAGGGCATGGAGGTCCTTGGACAGGAAAACGCCTTCACCTGCAGCTCCTCCAAGAGCTTTTCCCAGGGTGGAGTTGATGATGGTGACTTTGTCCATCACTCCCAGGAGCTCATCGGTACCCCTGTAGAAAAAGGAATGTCACGTTATCAGCTGTGCCAGCATGCACCAGGGAAGCTGCTCTACACCTGATGCCTCAAGGGAAACAAAGTGCCACCAGCCAGGTCTCTGGTGTCCCCCCTTCTCATAAAGAAAGAATACCAACACCCCCCTGCTGTAGTTCAACCCAAGTGTTGACCTTCCCTTCTCCTGCAGAAAGGCTAAGCTGGGATCTCCCGAGGTAAGAGCATGGGTTCTTCATCCCTTACAGATGGCAGAACGCTCAAACTTCCCGCACAGAAGTTTAGTAGTCCAAACAGAGCGCTAGCCACCGATGTCGGTCTTGCGCACGCCTCTGACACACACCGCACCATTAGCATACGCCAGGGAGAAGCAGTTGCCTGGCTCGAGTAGCCGATGTCCTCTGAGGTGGGCTGTGCACATCACCGATGTGCTGCCCTAAAAGCACACCAGGCCTAAAGCACCCGTGTCAAGGTCTACGCTAGTGGAACCAACCAGACGTGGCAAACGTACTCTGCAGCTTTGCGTCCTCCGGCCCAAAAAGGCAGGATGGGGCATGGCCACCCAGCTTCTCTGTTGGCTTTCTTGAAACACAGTGTTGTAGACAACAGCATCAAGTTCACGCTGAAACTAGCATTAACTCATGAAGCGCTCGGTAACCATTCTCTCCTCCTCAAGCCATTGTGCACTTACACACCTCAGAGCAGTCAAACAGTTGTTTTTGCAGCTGCTGGGACCACAGAACCCCCTGGGACAGAGTGATAAGGTCTACCTCAACCCATAGGATGGCTACCATGCCCCAAGGAAGGCAGGGGGCTTAGTTCCCACTTCTCACCCATTTCACAGCTTGATGTGGACTTGCCAGCTTCCCACATGCGATCCGTCTAGAGAGGAGAGAGCTGGAAGGGAGCTCTTCATAGAGCGACTTTTGGCTTTTTCAGAGATGGCTTTCTCCTCTTGTCATCTCCTGCACTATCCCTCCACCTGAGGAGGGACCCATTGCTCGTTCCTACAGGTGTTGCCTCGCACGGGTCTCTACCTTCCAGTAAAAGCAGGAAGGACCACACACCGGAGCGCTTGGCACTCATGTGCCTGAATGAAACAAGCACGTGAAGTGTCTGTTCTCGGCAAACACCTGCAGCAAGTGCACTGCTTAGCACCTGGAGGATCTCCAGGGGATGGAGGAAAAAGCTGCGCCGAGGGAATTATCGAACTGTGCAAGTTAACTCCACAGAACCCCCAAGACCCAAGCATTTGAAAGCGATAGCTGAGAGGAGAAGGATTTGGAAATCAGGAAGTCCAGCTGCTTGCCAGGAGAGGCAGATGAGGCGGTCATGCACCATCCCTCAAGCACAGAGTAGTGGCTGTCGCGTTGGGATGGGTCAGTGCTAAAGTATCTCCCTTTGATCCCCTCAGGTGCCCCAGAAGGGAGATATCATCAGGAGGGCAGGGCTGAGGCAGAGGTGGGGTGCGAAGCCTTCAAGAAACGGTGGTTCCAGGAGTCCCCCCACAAAAACACATCGGCCATCACCACCTTTGGCCTTGCCTCAGAGGTAATTGGGGTCATTGGGGGGGGAGAAACAGGGGTAAACCAGCCCCTTACCGGCCACTGGGTCCCAAGAAGCCTGTGGCATGGCATTCGTCAATGAAGACCAGGGCATCGTACTTCTGGGCCAGCTGGCAGATCTCCCTCAGGGGTGCGATGTCACCATCCATGGAGAAGGCACCGTCGGTGGCCACCAGCCGCAGACGATGTTTCTGTAGGAGGGAAAGCGGCATCCCCAGGGGTGAGGATGTCACCCTGAGGAGAGGGGCTGGCAAAGGAGACCGGGAGACAGTCCAGCTCCCGTAGGGAGTGGATATATCTAACCGAGATGGGGCGTTTGCATTGCAACCAGCTGCTTCCCCACCTTGCCTATCCATGCCTACCTGTGCCTATCGGCAAAAACGATGCCTATTGCACGGGAAAAGGCAGAGCTCACCCTTCGGGGCTGGTTACTGAGCAGGTAGCACAGCTGAGGGAGCACCCTCGCGTTGGGGTGGGAGCAGACCTCCGTACCTGCGCGTCCTGCAGCTTGGCCTCCAGGTCCTGCATGTCCATGTGTTTGTAGCGGTACTTGTTAGCCTTGCACAGGCGGATCCCATCGATGATGGAGGCATGGTTCAGCTCATCCGACAGCACCGCGTCCTCCGGGGTCAGCAGGGCCTGGCCGCGCCAAACAGAAGGGATCTTCCTTCGCTCTGGGGTGCCGACTCACTGAGATCTTCCAGCATCTCTCAGTGCAGAGGACAAGGCTGCATTTGATTGCAGCTGCCACGTCTCTCCTGGCACCGCTAAACTTTCCACTTTCCTTCCCAGCCAAATTATCCCCCAATTTCCTTAGGCCAGGCTCTTGCCTGTGGCTTCTGAGCTCAAAACCTCCCTCTCCTTCCCTAGCAAGCCTGGGGGATCACCCCTTCCCCCTGTTTACGCTTCAAGGGGGAGTACGGACCTCCCAGGAAATGGGAGCCCTCCCCAAAAGCTGGAGCTGGCTGCGGAAGGGGGAGGTGAGGGCTGATGAAACAGCTCCGCGCGGCTCCCCCGGTCCAGGGGCACCAAGTCAGGGTTCTCCACCACCGGTCACTGCCATCTTCTCTGCGGTGCAGAGCTCACATCAGAGATTCTGGAAGGCACGGCGGGCACATCGCCGTCACCCCCCTCCTTCACGCACGACACAAGGAAAGCCCTACGAACCTCAAAGATACCAGCGTTGGCATCAAAGCAGCTGGCGTAAAGAATGGCATCTTCCCGCTGATGGAAACGTGCGATCTTCTCCTCCAGGTCCTTGTGTATGCTCTAAAGAGAAGAGAGGAGTAAGCATCACTAGTGAGGCAGCACAAGTTCTCACTTGCCCGCTGCTGTTAGATGCTGACTGCAAGGGGAGGAAGCAGCCCGGTTTTATCCAGAAAAGGTGTGTGTGTGTGGGAAAAGTTAATTGTGTTCAGAAAGTCTTTGCAAACGCGGCCCTAAAATGCTGTTATGGGTTTGGACACCAAAAGTGCAGCAGGGACACTCCAAGCTCCCCACCCACAGGGGAGCAGCTCGAAGTATTCTTTGCACTTAACCAGCTGGGGCTCTGAAAGGGCTCCAGCGGGGATAAGCTGGGGTGGTTTGACAGAGCTGTTTCAAGGCAGGCTCGTTGTAATTTTGACCCTTAAAGGGGAGGGAAATGACATTTGCTTTGTGAATCCAGAGCGGCATTTCATTTCTTTTCCCTCTCCAGGGTGGTAATGGTTTTAGCTGGCCTATTTCCAGAGCTTTGGCCAGCAGGAATTCTGCAGGCTTATTTTTTTTTTCTGCCTGGCTGCGTGTACTTTAGCACTGTGCCCAAATGTGAGTGCCAAGATGGGAGTCTGAAGCAAAACGCCCGAGAAAGGCTACCCCAGAGCAGGGGATGCTGCCCCGGTGCCCGGTACCTGGGTACCGCAGATGAAACGGACGGAGCTGAGCCCAGCACCGAATTTCTCGAGGGCCTCCACGGCAGCACGGATCACCTCGGGGTGGCTGGAGAGACCCAGGTAGTTATTGGCGCAAAAATTGAGGATCCCTGGGGGAGGAAAGAGAGAAGCATAGACCTCGTACGGGGAGATAAAGCCAAAACCCGCTCCCCACCGTCCCGTACCCACCGGTTCCACCGCCCTCCAAACGGAGATGAGGGCCTTGACGGGAAGAGATAATCCGCTCGCTTTTCCAAGTCCCGGCTCCTCGGATGTCCTCTAATTCCCTCTCCAAACGTCGGCGGAACTCAACCACCGCCGCCGTTCCCGAAACGAACCGGGAATTCCCGGTTCTGCCGCTCCGCAACACCCGCGCCACCGTTCCCCGCCACATCCTAGCCCCGCCCCTCCCCGCCGGCGCGGCGGCGGGTCCCCGGCGGGCATTGGCTGCCGGGGACCCGCCGCCGCGCCGGCGGGGAGGGGCGGAGCGCCGCTCTGGCTCCGCCCACCGCTTGCATCATGAGTGGAGCCCTCGTTCGGGCCCCTGGGGTTTGTTTGTTTGGTTTTTTTTTGCTGGGGGTAAGGCTCTGTCCCAAGGGGTTTGGACACCCCTAAACCCAGGTGATTTGGGATCCCTGGATTTGGGAGAAGCCCGTCCGTGGGATTTAGGAATTGTAGTGGGCGAGGACGGGGGTTGTGTATTAGGGCCGAAGGGATTTTGGAGGAACGGGCCAGCACGGACCTTGAGGATCGACAAGGTGACCCTGCGTCAGGGATTTGGGGTCCTCGGCGGAGGTGGATCCTCGCGTTTAGGTGGTTTACGGGTGCCCACCACAGGACTCTTAATCCCAGGGTTGTGGGTTCGTGGGCGCCAAAAAGGACTGTGGTGGGTTGACCCTGGCTGGGCGCCAGGTGCCCACCGAAGCCGCTCTATCGCTCCCCCTTCCTCAGCTGGACAGGGGGGAGAAAAGATAACAAAAGGCTCGTGGGTCAAGATAAGGACAGTTTAATAAAGTGAAAGCAAAGGTCGAGCACAAAGGCAAAGAAAAACAAATGATGTTATTCTCTACTTCCCATCAGCAGATGATGTCTGGCCACTTTCTGGGAAGCAGGGCTTCAGTACGCGTAGTGGTTGCTCCGGAAGACAAAAATGCCCCCCTTCCGTCTCCCTTTACTTAGCTTTTATAGCTGAGCTGACATCATATGGTATGAAATATCTGTTTGGTTAGTTTAGGTCAGCTGTCCTGGCTATGTCCCCTCCCAAGATCTTGCCCAGCCCCAGCCTGCCGTTGAGGGGGGACAAAAATGTTGGAGAGACAGCCTTGATGCTGTGCCAGCACTGCACAGCAGTGGCCAAAACACTGGAGTGTTATCGACACCTTTCTAGCTACGGATGTGGAGCACAGCACTACCAGGGCTGCTATGGGGACAATTAACTCCATCCCAGCCAGACCCAATACAGGGGGTAACAAACCAAATGCCTGTAGGATTTGGGTGCATCCAGCTGAGGCGAGCAAGGATCCTTTGGTCTGAGAGGTTTAGGACTTAACCAGCTGAAGGAGGTGAAGTAGCCAAACCCAAGGAATTTAGCGCCTTTGGCCGAAGGGGTTTGTGACCCACGGACCCACCGTGTTTAGATGCAAAGAGCCCAGCTGGGTCAGGCGTCTCCATCCTCCACTATAGCTGACTGGGGGATCCAGAGTGGTTTAGGCCCCTCATGTCCAGGAGGGTAAGGCACCAGGCTCTTGAAAGGGGTTTAGGGTCTTCAGCCTCGGTGGTCTGGGAGCCTTTGGTCCAAGGGTCTTAGGAACAAGAGCCCAAAGGGATGAGGTACCTCCAGGCCAAGGATTTCAGTACGCTGAACTACACAATTTGGGATCCTCGATGGCTAAACGGCTGAGGCACCATCTGCCCACGAGCTTTAGGATCACCAGGCCAACAGATCTGGGAGCTACCGTCGGGGTGGGTGAAGACCCCAGGCCCACGAGATTTAGGCACAGCAAGCCCAAGGGGACTGGGCGCCCACAGCCCCTGCGATTTTGGAGCTCCTGGCCCAGGTGGTTGGGGATCCTGACATCCAAGGAGTTTAGACGTCTCTAGCCAAGGGGCATTAGGCACCTCCTGCCTGAGGCTCAGACCCTGCGGAGCAGTAGGGCCAGCCCGCAGGCTCCTTGCCAGCCCTGGCCATCAGGACTGCCAAGCCCTGCCCGGGGAGGGGGTCTGGCAGGGGCCAGGCAGGCCCTGGGGTCATGCCAGCTCTCGCTGGGCACACAGCCAGAGCCCCCGGGGGTGATAACGGGGCCGTACCCAGCCGTTCCTAGCCACGTTTGTCCTTTCTCCCCAGGGATTGACCCCTTCCCGCTTGCCGGACACCTCCAACTCCTCGAAAGCAAACGTGGACAGACCCCTGGCCCCGTTCCACCTCCTCCGTCCCATCCCTGCCAGCACCCAGGGTGCTCCGCAGGCAGGGCAGCTCCATCGCCCCACCGGCCGGGTGGTTATCATCTCCAGCACCGACCAGACCTCACACCCGGCAGCAGCCCGGCACACCTCGCCTCGGCCCCATGGTTGGGAGCTGGGGCAGTGGAGGAGGGAGCAGGGAGCCCCTTTTCCTCCTCCTGGGAAGGCTGTGGCTCTTTGCAGCCGTTACGTGCTCGCTTCCCCTCCAACACAAGGCAGAGTCTTTGCCCAGCCCCAGCAAACACACAACCCCCCCCGGGAGCTGGGGCAGGATCAGGATTTGAAATCCTGTACGGCCCCAGCAGATGCATGGAGTCACCGTCACACCCGACACACAACAACGCAGCCCAGTGTTAAAAGACACAGGCAAGAAGTTTCTGAGACATTGAAATAAAAACCCAGACCAGTAACTCTTAAAAATGGGAACTCTCCATATCAAATAAGTTCCTTTTTTCTTTCATTAACTGCCTTGTTTTAGCTATTTCCAGACAGGAATCGATCAATTCTTTATAAAATGCAATAGAAAGGAGTAAAAATAAAGGCAAAAAGCTATTTACAGAAACCAACGGGGAGAGTACCGAAATGCCTCTAGCCTTCTCACTTCTTCTTGGGTGATTTCCGGGCGCTGGACTTGGCTTTGGGTTTCGACCGCTTTGCCTTCTTGGGCTTGGCCGCCTTCAGCGACTTGGCCTTAACAGTCTTTGGCTTCTTGGCTTTCTTCGGGCTGGACCTCGACTTCTTCCTGGCTTTCCTGGCAGCAGATTTGGGCTTCTTTGCCGGCGACTTGGCTTTCCTGGGTCTAGCCACTTTCCGGGGCGACGTGGATTTCCTGGCCACCTTCTTCCTCTTCCTGGCCGGGGACTTCTTCGCCTTGTCAGCCTTGGCCAGGCGAAAGGAACCAGAGGCGCCGACCCCTTTGGTCTGTTTGAGGACGCCGGCGGCGAGCAGGCGCCGAATGGCGAGCTTGATCTGGACATCGGCGTGCTGGCCCACCTTGTAGTGACTCTTCACGTACTTCTGGATGGACTGCCGGGAGGACCCGCCGCGGCTTTTCTCGGCGCGGATGGCCGCCGTGATCATGTCCGAATAGGTGGGGTGGGCCGCCGGCCGTCGTGCCACCCTGGCCCGCTTCGGTTTGACCACCGCAACCGGGGCCGGGTTCTCCGTCATGCTTAACGCTTCGCCCCACGACGCCCTGCTATCCCTTCGCGGTGGGGGAAGCCTGGTCTGCCCGGCCGGGGGACCCCCCCACCCTTGGGGAAGGAAGCGGTGGGTAAGAACCGCAGCGAAGCTGGTGCCGGTGCTGGTGCGGGTGCTGGTGTGGGTGCCGGTGCCGCCTCTGCGGCAGCCCCCGCCGCAGCCAGCCTTTAAAGGCGGGGTGCGGACGGTGGGGAGGACTTCCCCGCTCACACCACCCGCCCCGCCACCGGTGTCCCCGTGTCCCCCCCCCCTCCGTTCCACCCCCCCCTCAGCCACAACCCGACCTGACTCGACCCGACCCGCTGGGCTGGGACAGGGAGGGACGTTGGGGATGAGGAGGGACACGGGGAGGAGCACTTGGAGGGGACACCGGGGGGGTTGGCTGGGGGACAAGGAAGAGTATTTGGGGGGGACGTGGGTGGGGACAAGGAGGGACACTTGGAGGGGACACGGGGATGAGGAGGGACACTGGGGGGTTTGCTGGGGGACAAGGAAGAGTATTTGGGGGGGACAAGGAGGGACACTCAGAGGGGACACTGGGGGACAAGGAAGAGTATTTGGGGGGACAGTGGGTGGGGACAAGGAGGGACACTTGGAGGGGACACTGGGGGATGAGGAGGGACACTGGGGGGGTTGCTGGGGGACAAGGAAGAGTATTTGGGGGGGACGCTGCGGGACGAGGAGGGGCACTGTGGGGGGACAGGGAGGAGCGTTTGGGGGGATACTGGGTAGGGATAAGGAAGGACACTGGAGGGGACAACAGCGGGACAAGGAAGGACCGCTTGGGTGGGGAGGAGAGACACTGCGGGGGACATGGAGGAGACAAGGAGGGGCACTTGGGGGGGGGACACTGGGAGGGGAGAAGGACGCTGGGAGGGGACACGGAGGGACAGTAAGGAGTGCTTGGGGACACAGGGAGGGACATGGCAGGGACACTCAGAGCAACATCAAGACAGATGGAGGGACAATTAGGGGGGATGCTGGGGGTCAGGGAGGGACATTTGGGGGGGACACAAGGAGTGGCACAGGGAGAAACGTCAGGGGGCAAGGAGGGACACTAGAGGAGACACTGGGGGGGGACACCAAGGAGAGAAGGGCGAGCACTGGGCTCAAAATAGGCTCAGCAGCAGTACCGCACAGCCCAACGCTTCTGCCCCCCTCCTCTGCCCTCTTTGCTCCCCACCAGCTGCTTTGGGGACATCAGCTCAGCCCTCGCATGTGTGTGGCAGGGGTCACAAATAAGAGGCTGTCCCCTTTTTGGGAGGGGGGAACACACAACTCTTTGTGAGGGGACAGAGCAAGGACATATAACAGTGACAACCAGCCACCCTTTCCCAGCTGGGTGAGTGGTCGGCTGTTCCTGGGAGATTAAATGTAGCTGCTATCATCATCTGGCCCGTAGGATTTTGATGATCTTTTCCCCCTTATTTCTTAAAAACATGCGGGCGCAGCCTCCTGGTGCCTACCGACACGCCGTGCGGTGCTTGGAGGTGAACCCTGGCACCTCCAAACCCCCCAGCACTTCAGCAGAGCATTAAAATACACAGCGAGCATCTGTCTGTAACCTTGATGCACCTTAGGTGCCCAGGGGCATGAAAACCACCAGCCAGGGACACACAGAAGTATACATAAAAATAGATATAGATATATAAAGACAAATAAATATAAGTATAGGAATAGAAAGAGTAGAAATAGAAAGAATGGAAATAGAAATAGTAGAAATAGTAGAAATAATAGAAATAATAGAAATTAGAAACAGAAATAAAAGGAAACAGACATTAAAAAAAAGAATAGAAATAGAAAAATAGAAATAGAAATAAAAATAGAAATAGAAATAGAAATAGAAATAGAAATATTTGATGCCCCCTTCCTGACATACACACATATTATGTGAGGGTGCGTCGTGCCCTGGGCCCAGGAGGAGGCACTCGGCCCCCTGATGCCCTCCCACGGGTGGAAGGGCTGCCGGGGGCATCCCCTTGTGCCTCCCTCCCTGGTGCCCTGCTTCATTTGGGGAGCAGGGAAGGTTCGCAGCACCTGCAAACTACTTGATTTTATTAGGAGCAAAGAGCTCCTAATTACGGAGAGGAATAGCCACCCTTCCACCTCCCCTGGGTTGTTTTTTTTTTGCTTAAGACCTAACGAATACATCATTTTCCATCTCATATGGAGCATACGGGCAGCAAGCTCCGACGGCCTCTGTATGATGCTTCGACCAGCCGAAGGACCTCTCATTTTTCCTAGCCAGGAATAAACCGCCGTCGCTGGCTGGCTGCCTGCACGTAGGCAACCCAGGTGCACGCAGATAACACCCCATCTGCTTTTATTTGCATCCAAGTTTTTAACCGTCAGAAGCGGCTCACCCGTATGCGGGGCTTGAAGGGTAGATGAGGACGGGGGGGTGTAAGGATTGGCCCCGAGCCCCCGGGGTTGGTATGGCACCGTGGGCTGACCGCAGAGCCTCCAGCCTTAAAAACCAGGCAGCCGTTATCAGGGCAGTGCAGTGATGGGGAGGCAAGCAGAGGGGGAGGCAGGGAGGAAGGAGGGCAGATGCTTTACCTAACTTTAGCCAGCTGAAAATTAAGGGTCTAATCTCAACCGGTCACCTGGGCAGCTCCCACAGTCGACCGGGGTTGCTCAGCCTCCTCCGGCGGGCACCGCTGCCGGCGGGCAAACACCCTCTCCTCTATACGTGGCGGTTCTGACCCTTTCATCCAGACTAGCTCCCTAATTTTTAGCCAGTTAGAATAGGGGGAAAATCCCGTGCCCCCAAGCGACTCGGTGGAGGGAAGGCGTAGGGGTGGTCACAGCCCATCAGGGTGCTGCTGGTCTTGCACATGGGGGGGATCCCGGTCAAGGCAACCCCTAAGTGCCCCACTTGATATTGGAAAGTACCCCTTGAACCCAGCACTGTTACACCGATGCATCCTTAAGATGAGTTGGCCAGGAGCGTGAGGAATTTTCCAGCCCCTGGTAGGATGCTAGGGCTGGAAATGGGATGCAGGTGCTGCAGGGCAATGCAAGCCCCGCTGCCTCTGGGAAGTGGGGTCCAGCACCCCACTGCAGGCAGCATGGGGGGTTCATCCAGAAGGAAAAATTATTCCCCTAGGCCACCCAGTCCCCTGTGCCCGGCTTGGGCTCGTGCCTGTATTTCTGGCCACAGGAACCTGCCACCATGCCTGTGCTGGGGTGGGTTACTCCCTGCACCCCCTTTTCTCCTCGAGGAGAGCTACCCAACCGCTCCAAGCCTCCCGGGCCTCCTGTTTCTGGCATTAGTCAGCAGAGGTGGGGAAGTCCTGCTTCTCCAATGAACCCCAGAAGACAGAGCCTGGCAGAGGAATCCTCCCCGTAATCCCATTTATCTTCTCCTCCCTCCCCACACTGCATTCAACCAGACCCCAAGAGGATTTACGCATTTCCAGCTGGGGATTTCATCTTAAATGGTCAAACCATGTCCATCGTGGATGTGCTATGGATCCACCGGGTATCAGCCCCCGCCTTGTAGGGGCAGGACGGCTGTTTGTTGGCATCCAAGTGCACCGGGGCACTTCTGGCAACTAATGCCAGCGACATATTATTTTACCCAGTTTCCATTTTCAAAGAGGCTCCAAATCCCCAGCAGCGGGATGTGGCCTCACTGGCACTCAGATCCAAGAGCTTCAGTGCTTTTTTAGTGGCCAAACAGGGAAATTAGCTGATTTTCCAGCCCTGCTCATCAGAGCTTCAGCCCTGGTGTGCAATACAGCACGGTCAGCCCAGCACAAAGACGCTCAGTCCTGGCTGCTGCTAACGGCAGAGCGGGCTTTAACGATACCAGTAAATGGCAAAAGGGTATTGCCTCTGGCTGCTGGACCGATTACCAGTGTTTTAAAAGATTTATGAGCTGGTTTTTAAGGGCAAGCTACTTATGTGAGTTGGGGCGCTGGCTCTCATGAAACTGGGGCACTGTGTGGCCGCGGGTTCTCCCCGCGCTCGAGGCTGGGACATTTCTTGCAGCCACAACCCAGCTGCGAGCAAGGGGATGGGGTACAGACATCACTTCGGGGTGCTTTTTGGGCTTTGCGAGATGCGGCGGAGAGCTGGCCTCCCTCTGGCCATCATGCCTGTCACCCGTGGGCATTTTTGCCGCCTTCTCTTCCCACTGGTCTCCCCCACCCAGCTCCCCTGCACCCAGGAGATAGCAATGCAGAGATGACAGGGCGACCGTATCGCCCAGCCACAGGCGAGACGGGGGCCGCCTGATTAATGCCGTGCTGGTTTGGGAGGTGGCGGTTCCCCATCACCCCGGGATGACGGGACGCTCCTACTGAGCTGGTGGCTGATCTGCAGCTGCAGAGCCTCGAGGAGGGGCAGCTCAACAGCATGTCAGGCACCCACACATTTCACCCACGCTTACGCAACACGTTTATCGGGGTCAGCAGCCCCCCGGTCAGGAAGGGAAAAAAAAAAAAACCCAAAACAACAAAACCACCATGCCAACAAACCAACCCAAACAAACACAAGATACCGAACCCCTCAGGGAAGGGGCTGGCGAGCCGCACACACCAGCACTCTGCAGTTCACCCCTCGCTCACCCTCAGCTTGCCCCCAGTGCCCCACTTTTGGGGGTTTCCTCCCCCAGGAGCAGGTACAACCAAGCAGACTGTTGTTTTTCCTAAAAACCATGCACGCACCCCCTCCAGCCCAAAACACCATGCCCCGAACCCTGCTTTTTTTTTTCCTCCTTTCTTGGTCCCTACCAATCTCCCGTGGCAAGACCAAGCCCTGCCTGCCTTCCCATCTCAACCCCCGGCATGCCGAATGCTCGCCCCGTCCCAAACTCGATGGCAACAGCCATGTCCTTGCTGGGAGGCAGGGGAAAAAGCCTGGACCTCGGACGGGAGGGTTTCTAGGCTGGAGGCATGAGGCCAAGCACCAGCGAGAGCAAGCCTTGACTCTGCATGGGTGCAACGGGGCGCCGGCTGCCAAGCTCGGTGCCTGGCCTCTTGCACCATCCGCCAGGTTACCCGAGGACCTCACGCGCATGACAAAAGCCTACAACCCAGTTTTACCAGAATTTGTGACTTACGAAGCGGCTTGCCTTACCTGGGGAAAGCAGTCGCCGCAGCTGTGCCCGTGGAGGAGCGGGTCTGCATTTGCCTGAGCCCCCCCCCCCCACCCCAGGGGCCATGGATACCATGGCGAGGTTATCGCACGCTGAGTGAAGGCACGCTGCCCTAACTCTCCTCACTGCGGCTGCCACTGCGTCCTTACGCCCTGCTTCCATCCCCATCTCTCACAGTACTCCAGCCTCCCAGCCGAAGCATCCATCACCTCCATCCAAGGGTCCTCCTTGACCCCTTCATCTTCCCCTCTTCAGTCGGTGCCTCCAGCCCTGGCACAAACCCGCAATTAGGGCTCTTCTGTAATTGTCAGCGGCCTCTCTGCAGAGCAACAGCTCACGTTCACATTGGGATGGGGCTGAACGAGGAGCAGTCACCCCCAGATCCTCCATCCTGCCAAAAAGCAACATGCTTCACCCAAAAACATGAGGAGGAAAGCATTTGAGATCCCTCTGATCTCCCCCAGGACCTACACATACTCTACCAGTAATTTGCAGTGCCATCTGCCTCCACCAATACTAGATTTACTAACGCAGCCCAGGCTCAGCTCTTCCTCCATGGGGCTGAGAGTCCTTGTGGGATTTTCGGAGCGGTGTGGTGAAGCAGATTATTTCCCCCCCTCAAACCCAAAGGTGGAACAGACAGCTGGATAACGGCACTGCAGGGCTCCGCTCGCTCTCCCGCCAGGGGCTGGGGGTGCTCCAGCTGCTTTCTCTCCCCAAATCCAGAGGGAGAGAAGCGACAGGTCAGGATGCCCCAAAATCACACAGGAACCTGGAAAAATGACCGCCCACCGCCACACTGGGTTAGGGCCACATGGCAAGCCTTCGCCCCGAGGAACACATTTTTCTCAGTGAAAGGGGAAGATTTTATTAAGTTAAAAGTTGAAGGGCACAGCAGAGCAGCAGCAGCTGCCACCTTGGGGGAGGTTGGCTCTGGTGGGTGCAATAGCAGCCTCACAGCTCCTCTTCCCCAGAAAGAAGAAGCCCCGTGGCTCTGGGCTCCTGCCAATTTGGGTTCTTGAAGGAGCCAAAGGACAGTCACGGAGAGAGCTCGATCATGCGGACTCTTGCCAAGGTCTCCTCTTTCAAAAGTCCCAGGCAAGCACGTCCATGGCAGACTGCCCCGGCGGCTCCCTCCTATGGCTTGCATGTCTTCTCCGCAGGTCCCTGGGGGTGGCACGGGAGGGGGAGCGTGGTCCTTGCCGTGCATCCCAGTGGGGCCACGGAGACATTTGGAAGAGAGGGAATATGTGCCGAAGGTGGCTGTGTGGCTGGGAGCAACGGGGCTGGGGAGGGGGGGGAAAACCAGATTCTCTTTTTCAGGTTAGAAAATGCTGGTGATGTAGTAAGAGTTCTCCCCCTCCTCTTCCCCTTCTTCCCAGGGGGAAAAAATTCCTCTACAAAATATAATTTTCACATATAAAATCCTGGAGAAGGTGCATGTAAGGAGCCAGTCCAAACAACGTGCTCAGGTACGCAGGCAAAAGGGGTTCTTCAAAAAAGCTTTGGGAGGGGAGTGAGGAGGTTGAGGGGGGTGTGGGATTCCTTGCCAAGGCAATAACGGATGGGATTCAACCTCCCCCTCCCCGCAAGTAAGGAATGGAGCAAATACAAACCAAGAACAGATAAACAAACGAAGAGCAGACCTAGAGAGAGACAAAACCAGAAATGGTTTAGAAAGGCTCCACCGAGCGCAGAAATGCCGTCCCTTCTGCTCCCCTGGGGAGATGGCCGCCTCGTGCGCCGCTACAGACCAACTCATCTCGGCGCTCACCAGCAAGCGCTGGCGGAGCAGGGTGACCCCAATCCCGACGGCCACGGCATCCAAGCAAGAAGCAGAAGCGCTCTGGACAACGGGATGCCCTCGTTCCCGTCACCCTGCTTCCCTCCCCAGCCGCAGCGGGGATGCCTGCAGGCGAGCGTGGGAGGAAGGCTGGGTCTAGTCGGGGCTGCTTTGATGCAGACCTAAAATTTCCATGCTGCGATAGGGAAACCGCTTCAAAGGCGAACGCAGCAGAAACATCACCTACGTAAGTAGCGCGTAACTGCCCCTGCACTGTCACCCAAGCCACAGGGCAAAGGCCAGCGCATCGCTGGCTCCCACCTCCAGCCCGGTTGAGCAGCGGTTGGTGCTGGCTGCAGGAGCATCAAGAGCAGCGCAGTGAGAAGGGGGCTGGGGACCTTGGGAGAATGTCAGGGATGACAGGAGGGCCAGGGGTGCAGGATGAGAGGATGCAAGAAGCAGAGAAGGAAGAGTTTAAGCCTAAAGTTTCAGCAGAGTGGAGCGGGAGGAACCGGCGGCTTCCATCCCTCTGTCAAAGCGGGGCAGCTGGTCTCAGCCACCTGCACCCACAGGGGACATCGCAGCATCCCCGACGCTCACCGTTACTCGCCGATGCTGTTGCACAGTGACTCCTTCTCCTGCAGAGCCGCCATGGCCAGGCGCAGGTGCTCCTTCAGCTGCTCGATCTCTCGCTCCGAGCGCACCTTAATGTGATTCAGCTCTGCATAGACATCTTGGTATTTCCCTGAGGCAAATCTCTTATCCTGCCAGGGGAGGGAGAAGGACCAGTAGGTGAGGAGGGGGGAGCCAGCCCTGGGTTTGAAGCCCATCACAATCCAGACCACGCAGAAACCGTTCAGAAGAAGAGCGTGGAGGTAGAGCTTCCCAAACCCTGGGCTGGGGAGGAAGGCAGAGTCACTGGTCCCGCAGCAGCGGGGATCTGCAGCATCAGAATTGAGGAGGCGATGTGAGCTTTACCATGGCTCATGTGTGTTTGGGCCAGCCGTATTGGAAAAATAAACCCCACCAGAGACGCAGGCCGCTGAAAGGGCTGGTCCCAACCACTTATTCGGCAAAAAGCTTAAGTGAGAAAGTTGTAAACTCCTGGAGCATCACTGAATCTCAAAGCCTCTTTCAGGTACCCCTTTGGCAGGGGTCTTTGAAAATCCCTCTGAAGGAGCTGCTGCCAGTGGAGGGAGCAGCACACCCAGCAACAGTGCCCAAGGAAACACGTCCACCCAGTGAGGGGACAACCAGGGGAAGAGAAAAGTGGCTGGGGAAGCAGAGTTTTCTGGGCAGGAGTCACCCGGGCTTCCCACCTGGGAAAGAAGGGCTCCTGGCTTGTCCACACTTATAGGTACATACATCTGGTGAAACCAGCAGCAAAGTCTCCGTGACATTTCCCTGGTACAAGGTACACGGCTGCTACGCGCTCCGGAGCGAGCAGGGACAAGGAGCACAGGTGACAAGAGGGTTTGGCCTGAGCATCCCATCAAACCCAGCTGAACCCTGTTGACATGCAACACTGGTGCTCTCCTCCCTCCCTTCTCCTCCTTCTCCTGCCGCTTTCCCAATGGCTCCCAGAAAACACCAACCTTTTGCATCATCTGCAGCTCCTCCCGGAGGCACTGCACCTCTTTCTTTAGGTACTGGAGCTCGTTCTCCTTCACCCGCAGCAGCACCTACGCCAGGGAGGTGGGAGAGGAACCAGAGGTGACTCAAAGAGCCACCATTTCGGAAAGGCCAGCCGGCCCCGGCGCAAGCGCGGTGGTGGAAAAGGAAGGAAGGGCCAGGAGGGCTGGAGCAGGAAAGAGCACGAGCGGCCCGGGAAAGCGGCGGAGGGGAAGCTTGCATACCTGCTTCCCACACCGGCCCCACTGCTCCATGCAACCCCCTCCCGCATGCTCCAAGCCAAAACCACTGCGAGGAGGAGACCCCCGGCACAGGGTAGGGACGGAGGCAGCGGGACAGCCGGAGAGGACCCTCATACCTCCAGCTCGCAGGAGCTCCGCTCGTTGTTGTGCGGAGAGCAGTCCCCAGAGCTTCGTGACGAAATAAAGCTTCGCAGCTTCCCGATCTCATCCGAGAGGCGGGTCTGCAGCTCCTGCAGGCAAAACCAAAAGACATCAGAGTAGCCATGGCACAGGCCTCTCTGCTGCCCTGGCCCCTCCATCTTATGCCAGCCCTACTTCAGCTTAGAGACCTCCTTGTAAGCCCCTGCCCATAGGCGACGGCAGCACCTACAAGTAGCACAATACACTTGCTGTATTTAACCCCATAGTTAAGATGAGCCCATCTACAGCCTCTAACTCTTAATTTTTTTTCTTTCTGATGATAAAATCTCAGAAGGGAACAAATACGAAGAGATAGGGGAGTTTTAAACAGAGAGGCTGTGCTGTGCAGGGGAGGAACGCACTCTGCGGTCCCTGCTGGTGGGGAAATCCCTTCTCTTGCCTGGTTTTTCCGGAGGAGCTCCTTCCCCTCCTGCTGACAGCGCTGCAGTGTCTGCTCCCGCTCCTCTGCTTTCTGGGTGAGCTCCCCGATTTCCAGGCACTTTTGGGAATACTGCTCAGAAAGCACTTGCAGCTCCCGCTTCAGGGAATCCACGTCCAACCTGCCAAAGAGGCACTGGCTCATCGCTGCCCCACAACCCTCGCTGGCCCCTGGCCATCAGCATCGTCTTCCCCCCTGCCACGGGCAGCCTCTGCCCACATCGGTCATTGGCACAAAAAAATGCTCCATGTGGACCAAGGCTTCAGTTCCCACCCTCCTGCACACGAGCATGGTGCTTCTAGGAGCTTCAGGCCATGCAGGAGAAACAGAGGAGCTTTCCATAAAGAAAATAGAGGGAAGAAGCTACAGGGAAAACAGAAATGCTGTAGGGAACACAGAGGTGCTATAGGGAAAATAGCCAAGCAGGGGATAAACCTCCCTGCGCTACAGCTCCAGCAGCCCTGGCAGTCTCCGCTGGTCACCCACCGTCCCCAGGGAAGGAGCTGGGGAGGCGGCAGGAGGGAGAGCTGGGGGCTACGGCCGCAGATGGGGTGCGGTGACACTGGCACAGGGCGGCAGCATCGGGCAAGGGAAGCAGGAGAGGTGGTTTCTTACTGGTGCTGCTTCTGGAGGGCATCTGAGACCGAGCTGCATTGCTGGAAGCTTCGTGTCCTGCCCAGCTCCTTATTCATCTCCTCCCGGTGGGCTTTCTTCAGCGCTTCGATGGCTGCAGAGGGCGACAATGGGAGATGGGGGATCAGGCTGTGCCAGCTCCGGCACATCTGGGGAAACCACGCCAGGGAACTGGCTGAGCTCTTTCTGCTGCAGGCTCCCAGACCTGTCTTTGCAGATTCCCTCTCCTTCCCTTCTGCCCTCAGGGCATCCCCCACCTTCTCCATGCCCCAGGATCATCCCGATGCACCCAATGCTGCTGAGGAGACTAACACAGTGCAGTGTGGGAGCTCCCCGCCAGCTCTGCCAGCCCTGCCTGCCTACAAGAAGGTGCTGGCCCCCTCCCACCCATCCACAGGGGCAAGACCCCATTTCCCACAGCATCTTTATGCCCCGTCCCCCCCGAACCCAAACAGACCCCCGCAGCACAGGTCCGAAGAGCACAAAGCTCATGCTCCAAGAAACATCAGCCTCACACCAGTAGGGTCAGCAGCGTGGCTCCAGATGACTGGGATGACCGGTTTCTGGCAATAAACATTTGGGAGAGGCGGGAGGGACCCAGCTGAGCGGGGACACGGCTTGCTGTTCGCTCCTACCTGCTGCTGTCGCCGCCGCCTCCTCTGTGAGGAGCCGCTCCTTCTCCTGCCGCAGCCGCTCCAGCTCCCGCTGGTGGTGCCTCTGGAGCTCCTCCATCACTTGCTGGTGGGACGACTCCATCTCAGCCAGGCTGCGCTCGCAGGCCTCCTGCCGTGCCAGGGAAAGGAGCGGTGAGGGACCAGGAGGGCAGGAGGAAGGGCTCGGGCCAGGACAGGCACCTGGCTGGGCTAATGTTTGCCTTTGCAAACCTCACCCAAGTCCAGGGCCATTTTGAAGGAAGTGAGACCACTTTCCAGGAGGGTCTTTTCCTTCTCAAAGCGAGGTTATCGCTGAACACAACCATTTGACAGGGCCACGCATCTTGCAATCCCCTCGTGCTTTGCAGAGGTAGAAATGTTCCTCTTGCTGTTCTTAAAACTGAAGCAGCAAGACAGGAACGTTCCTCTTGAGCCAAGAGCTGGGAATAATGCACCCGACACCCCAGTCCAGACCCTCCACCAGGCTGCACTGCCAGAGAACCGCATCTCATCTGCCTTTTAAATGAAGCAGCATCCCCCAGAATCAATGAAAGCTGAGCCTCTTCTCCTGAAAAGTGACACCCTGCACTGCCCTGCAGCCTGACAGAGGCTGCCAAAGAGCCCTCCCCAAAGGCTAATGCTTAGGGATCCTCCTCACACAGCTCACCCTCCTTTCTGATGGCTCTGAGACCAAGGGGCTGGGTCTTTCACTGCTAAGCGCTGTGGTTAACTGGTGTTACAGCAAAGCAAAGCGGTTCCCACCTTGGAGCTACGCCTCTGCTCTCCCTCCAGATGCTGGCAGCACTGCCTCAAGCCTCTCAGGAAGGGTTTGTTCACCACCAAACCATGCCAGAGTATTATTTTAAAAAGCCAGGGCCTCTAAGACATCAGTAGAGACCCAGGAAACCATCGTGTCCCCCAACAGCCCCTTGCCACCCCGTTCCTTCCCCCACTACTAAGGCGAAGGCTGATATAAAGGGCACTGGAACACATTGTGGGAATGCAAGTCCTTGCTGGCTACCCTCCCTACTGAGACGAGGGAAGCTGGGAAGCTTCACAGATCGACCAGAGGAGAGGAAAAGGCGAGGGATCAATTTGGTGATCTGTCCACAGACTGGCAGAGAACCTCAGCAGGCTGAGAGAGAACGAGCCCTTTGGGGAAAGGTCAAGTTTGGCCTCAGATGTGAAATACTGGCCTTTTGAGTGAAGTTATTAGGAAGATAAGGTGCCATTCCTCCCCACTTCTTTTGGTTTTTTTGACCATAAAGAGGCCTGTGAGCTGTAAATATTAGATCAAGATGACAGAGCAACTGGTAAGTGGCTGGTCTCGGCACCACGGAACATGTGAGTTTCTTTATCTGGGCTAGGTACAGCCAAATGGCTGCAACAGGCTTTGCCAGCCCCAATTTCCGTCCCCCCCCCAGTATCTTTCAACACGTACGGCACATCCTGAGATTCCCACAGCATGGTGGAACGGCAGCCTCCCCCCAGGAAATCCCTACGGGATGTGACCCCGCTTGTTTTAGACGAGCCCATGGGGGGGGTGGAAATAAATAAACAAAGAGAAGCGAGAGGCTGAAGCACGAGCAAACTCTGCTTGGCGGGCTTTCCCACGTGCTGTCCCAGCAAACGAACGGGCTGTGCTGTCAAAGTGACCTTCAGGGCTCGGGCGGCTCTGGCAGGGACGGGAGCTTCCCAGGGCCTGGCGGACTGCTTTTAACAAGGGATTCGGGAGCCCCTGTTAGCAAGAACCACACGTGGTGAGCCGCAAACCACTGGGGAACGCGCAGGCAGCTCGGCAGAAAGCTGCTGACCCGCTCCCGAGCTGGGGGACAGCTCACCCCCCCAGCCCAGGCCAGCATCACACCCACACACAAAGCAGGGGACAGATCCTGCACCTCTCCCGCTCCTCCCCATTTATACTCTGGCCCCTTTAAGGCCAGGCAACACGCACCAGCCTTTATGTAATTAACATTGATTACAAGTGGGCCCACTTAGGGTCACCACGGCAACCCAATGATTAGCGATACCTGCTCGGCAATGAGCTGAGTCCCAGCGTTTCCCAGTTTGGGAATGGGAGCGACCCCAGGGTCCCATGTCCAGCGCCCTGCTCACCTGTGAGATGTACCCCCGGGGCACGTGGCCGTCTCCCTGGGATTTCACTGCCTCCCGAAGGCTCTCGTTTCGGGCCCGGCAGGACTCCAGCTGCGCCCGCAGTGACTGGACCTGCACCAGGGAGGGGAGAGAGATGCTCAGCCAGGGTTGGAAAAGTGCCGCGGCTTGACCAACGTGCCGCATTCGAACCCTGGGCTTAGGGATGGGGAGGACCACGCGCGGCCAACGGAGATGGCTGCTTCCCACGGGAATGGCAGCCTGCCAAGGGACCAAATCGGCAAAGCCAGCCCCAGCCTGGTAAGGGCTAGCAAGGAGGGGAGGAGACATCCCAACTTCCAGAGGTGGATCCGTGCTGGAGGAAACATGGGTAGCTAGGACGACAGACAAGCGCATGGCTCTTTTCAAAGGCTGGGAGGTGAAGCACTTGCAGGCTTGGGAACAGCCAGAGAAGAGAGGCTGCGGATGTACTCCTGGGAAACACAGACTCCACGCAAGCAGTGCCACCAACTAACTTATCCTGGACCAAAATGTGGCCTGGGGAACCTCTCCAGGTGTGCAAGAGCAGGTCTCCAGCCTCGCATTACCTGGTTGCAAAAGCTCCCACGCACTCGAGGGGTGGCAAATGGAGCCAGAACGAATGAACATCTCCCTGCACCTCTGCCTTGCTCTTCTGCAGAGCCTCCTGCTGCCAGGCACCACACTCAGGGGCCACCAGAATCCCACTTTCAGAGACTAGGGATGGTCTTACCTCCTTTTTCAGCGCCTCATTGGTGTCTCCATGGCCCCCCTTGCTCTGGTTCAGCAGTGCCGTCAAGGGCACTTGCCGCGAGTCTTTCAAGGGCAGGCGTTCCAGCTCCAGCCACTTCTTCTCTATCTCCTCATTCAGCCGAACCCGCTGGTCCTCTGAAAGCGGGGGAGCGGGGAGGTCCTGCTCCCCCACCTTGCGGGAGGAGTCTCCTGCTGGGCTGTCGCTGTTTGGGACCCTGCCGTTGGGGGTCTCAAACCATTTTCGCCTCTCCTCTGAACGGACGGCCAGATCCCGCTCCAGCTCCTCATGCTTGGGAGTTCGGTCGGAGATCCTCAAACTCCCTCTCGTCCTCTGCAGGGACCCGTGATTCCCAGGGTCCTGCGGCAAGGGAGACAGCTCCACGTAGTCAAAGGCATGGCGCTGCCCGTCCGCCTTCCAGAGACCACCCTTCGAGTTCCCCTCGGAGCCCAAGCCCGGCCGCTGCTGCTCCTCTGTCCGGAGTGAGCCCTTCTGGGGGACGCAGTTACGGAAGGAGTTCTCCTTATCGCAGTCAGAGAGCCTGAAACCAGAGCAGCAGCCAGTGAAGGAGAGGCACCACGTGGGAAAGGATGCCGATGGAGACGCTGCCAACTGCCCAAGGCTCAGCCCTTGCTCAGCCCAGCGTTACAAAACCCCACCCTGAGCGTGGAGCTGGGCCTGTAGCATCCCAGCCCTCGGGGAAAGGGGTTCCTCCATAGGGTGGGAATGATTCACCTCTGGTTCCAGCCATGCTGGTGGAAAAACCCGGCTAAACTGATGTGGCAAGGCAAAAAGCGGGTGCAAGAGCAGGAGCCATCAGGCTCTCATCCCTCGTCACCAGCTGGTGTATCCGGGCCATGTTCAGGAGGAGCGGAGGGCAGGGCTGATCTGGGAGCAGCGGGATTTCCAGAGGGGCCTTCCCAGTCCCTGCCTGCCAGGGGAGAGGGGCAGCAAGAGGGGGAAGAGGAGAAGCGGCACGGGGCAGCTCTTACTTGGTGACGTCCGGAGCGCTGACCGGGCGCACATTCTTCCTCAGGGCTTCGATCCAGTTGCGCCGGATGCCCGAGGTCATCGCCGACAAGGTGAAGACGGCATCCTTCGTCTGCAACAGGGAGGCAATGGAGGCCCTGTCAGTGCCCAGCAGAGGTGCAGGCAGCTCCCACTCGCTCCCTGAGACCCCCAGGCACCCGCTCGCATGGGTGCTGGACAGTGTTAGAGAGGCCACCTGCTGCCTCAAAGACTCTTGGGGCCAGGAGGAGGGCTGGGAGCAGAGACACGCTCTTTGCGGGGAAGCCCGTTACGCATCCTCCATGAGACCATCTCCAAGCAAAGGCAAAAGAAACTTTGCTGGCACGCTTGGCCAAACGTGAGCCGATGCAATCCAGCCGTTCAGGTGCTGGGAGCTGGGCACCAGCACTGGGGTACAGCAGCAGGCTACAGGGAAACCCAGACCGTGAAGTCCCCAGCCCAGCACACCCACAGAAACACCGTTTTTTGTGCTGCCTTAGCAGCCACCTCCTGCTGCTACAGCAAGTAGCCAAGGACAGGATTGTACCGGCGCCAGATCCAGGGTACAGGCTGTTACTCGGAGCACGGTCAGCCAGGTTACACTGAGATCTGCAGTGCTCGCCACTCCCTCCCCACGGCTCTAGAGAAGCTGCCTTGGCCAATGGGTCAAGTAAACACTCCTGGCGTTCAGCTCGGCTCCTGGGCCGTCTCCAGCACAGCCTTCGGCCAGCCCTGCAAAGCCGCCTCCTCCTCCTCCCTTTGCAGGCGGGCAGCACTCATGTCCCTGAGCACTGCCACCCACGCGTCACCGACCAGCCTTGCCGGGCCACCGTCCTGGCAAAAGGTTTGCACAGCTTGCCTCTCGGCATCTCGGCACGGGGAGGGAGCACGCGTTCCCACCCGGCGTCCCTTGGTGCTGCTGCTCCGTGTCCACACGGTGCCGGACACTCACGTGTATCTGGAAGCCATAGTTGCGCTGCACCGCAAACTCCGTCACATCCGTGCAGGAGCAGAGGTCGATTTCTCCGTCGAGGTCATCAGCCTGCAAGCACAGCCACCCACTAGGACATCAGTGCAAACCCAGCTTTGAAAAAACCCCCCCATCACCTGCCGGCACCTTAACAGAAGCACAGGCTGCCTCTGCCTTCACCCCACAGCTCTCTGGGAGCCAGTCTCAGCTTCCCCACACAGCACGGGGAGCCAGCAGCGTGGATGGAGAGTGTCAGAGATGCCCAGCCACAGGACCGGCCCTTCTCCTCACCTCCCACCACTGGCAGCCCCCCCCAGGTTTCACCACCCCATCGGCCCGCCTTCAGAAGCCCGTCCTCTTCGTCACCCCTTGGCAAAGAGCAGCTCGCCACCTCCAGCGCCTTTCAGGAGGACGTGACGCTGCTGCTTCTCCCAGGAGCGTACTGATCGTGCCAGGGCTGCGTTCCTCTCCCCCCCTGGCCGGGAAGGAGGACAGGGGCTGGAGAAAGTCTGGCCGTGCTTACCTCCTCCGCGTTCGAGTCCCGGTAATACCTCAGGCTCGAGTCGGTCAGCACGAACCAATGTTTCTTCCACTGCGGGTGGGTTGGGCAGGGGGAGGGAAGGGAAAAGACAGGAGGGAAACGGATAAGCAGTTACCGGGGGAAGCGTAGGAACAGGGAGGGACGCTCTGCGCCGTGACCTCTCGGCCTCCTCTTCCCCCTCCTCCATGTCCCCTCCAGCTCCCCCCCGTGCCCCTCGGCTGGGAGAGGGGCACCGGGCGAACCTCCGTGGCCGCACACAAAGTGAGGCACCTCCACCAAAGGCTTCCCGCTGTCCTTCCCAGCAGGAGCGACCTCAGCAAGCGAGGGGGAAGCAAATCAGCTGTTCACCAGGGGATCAATAGCAGCAGGGGCTGGGGGAAGAGGCAGACCCTCGCCTCGGGCTTACCTCTCCCGGCTCGTCCAGAATGGACATCCATCCCTTCTTGAAATTGAGGAGATCCGGCTGGAGAGGAAAGGACAAAACAGAGGGTTACTGTCTTGGAGAAACCCACAAAAGGGCTTTTCATGCCAGGGGGTGGAAGGCGAGTCCCCAGTGGCAGAAAGACAGTGGGAATAGCCTGGCATCGCTTTTAGGAAGCTCGTGGGGGTGTAGGACCCAGTGGTGAAGGAGAACTGGATTTAGCTTTCGGCAGCAGGCAGTTTTTCCTGTAAGAGGAAGCAGGAGATAAGGAAAGAGGTTTAAAAAAACAAAATTGAAGGAAAATATGCAGCAGGGAGGTTTCCACAAGGTGCCTCGGAGGTATTTATTCAGAGAGGGGGAGGCAGGGACAAGGGGAGCGGGCAGAAGGGAGTGCTCCACCGCCACCAACGGGGCTTGCCTCGGAGACAGAGGCAAAGTTGCAAAGAACCACAGGCCTTGTCCAAACCCTCGCCATCCGTGCCCCAGAGCTACGTCCCTCTGGTAACTTCACCACCAATCATTTATTAAAGACACAAGTAGCTCTCTACAAGAAACAGCCCTCACCGCAATCGTCCAGGAGGCAATTCAACAACTGTGAAAACACGTTGCCTTTAAACGACATGCCCCAGGGTAGAGATGAAATCAGAGTCACAACCAACGCTTGATCCTCGACCCTCTCTAAGACTCTCCAAGATGCTGGGGGGTCCTCTCTTACCCAGCTCTTTCTGCCCCCTCCTGCTGCAGAGCTTGCCCTCTGCCCAGCCTCAGCCACAGCTACAGAAGAGGAGGACGAACAGAATTTCACCCAGATCACCCCGTGCTAGAAAGAAGTTTCCTCCCACCCCCCACCTCCTCCTAACCTCACGCCACTGGTGCGGCATCCCAACCAGTTTATCTCCTTCCCAAGGTGGAGCGTCAGAGAGCTGACTCAGGGGAACCGCTCTCCCTGGCTTTGCCTTCAGCCAAACAGGCTCGAGCTGCTCCCTCCTCCCAACCCTGCTGGCTCCGGAGAAGTTGCACCACCAAATAATTCAGCCCAATGCCTCTTCTCCCCGGGGATGCCAGGGTTTGCCGATCTGCCCCTTCTTCTGCAGCTGAACCAGGCGGGGACAGTGCCGGAGAGGTGACGGTGCCAGAGCTGGACCTGCCAGCGGTCTGCACCAGACCTGCCAGCCCGGAGGAAGCCACCAGCAGTCCCTCACGTGCCACAACTACCACCCGCGACCAAGCTGCCAAGAAGGGGGGGCTTGGCAAGCCGACGGCCACTCCGTGCCCCCTGAACGAGCCCGGCGGCCAGCCGCGGCTGCCCCGCAAGCCCAGCTCCCCGGCCGCCCAGCTGGGCCAAGCCTTCCCTGCTTTCATCTCCCCGAGCTGCCGCTCTTGGGTTACACCCAAAGTTATGGGGCGGCAAGAAACGAGGACGTGCCGGCCCACCCCGACGCTCCGGCTATTGGTTTGAGCAGGCATGGGGAGGCCCGCCAAGGGGAGGGTCACCGGCTGCTACAGCTTCAGGCTTGGCCAGAAGCATCCAACAGTGGCCCCGAGCCACCCGGGAAGGGAGGCAGGCAGGGAAACGGGAGCGAAAGGGCACGGGGGACTCCCATACCTCACCTCCCGCAGAGGTGATGGGCGCTGCTGGCGGCTGGGAGACGAGGGGGACGCACGCATTCCCATCCCTACGGACCCGAACGTCCTGCCGGCCCCACTGCCGCCCTGAAAAAGCACCCCGAAAATTAATTCCTTCCCTGTGGCAGCAGCTCCACCCTTTTTCCCGTTATCCCTTCCAATCCGGTGACTTCAGCTCCGGCTCCGAACTGGGAGTGGCAGGAGGGAAGGAAAGGAGGCGAAACGTCAAAGCGCAACCTTCCCCCCTCCCGGGACGCACACACGTGCTCGGCAGAAGAGAGAACGGGTAGGCTCTGCGGAGGTGGAAAAACAATACAGGGAGCGAAAGAACTCCTGGTTGGGGCTTTTGTACGGATCAGCTGGGTCTTGTCTGATTGAGGATTTACAATCCCAAAGCATTAGGTGCCAAAATAATGAATGTTAACGGGCTGTATGCCCCTGGGAAAACCAGCAAAAAGTCCTGCCAGAACCGCTGCCCCTGATGCAGTGCTGGGGCCAGAAAATCTCCCCGGAGGGCTTCTCCCAAGCGGGTGAATTGCACAGGGGTCATTTTCCTTGCCAGCCCCATTTTCCCTGCCACCCCCAGACACAGAGCCGCAGCTCTGGAATTGGCTTTGAACTATTCTTGTCAAAGAGGGGCCGGTACCGTAGGACTAGGCATCAGTTGATGCACAAAGTGCTTAAAGCCACTTTTCTCCCCCTCCCCACAACCAAATCCAGCTTCCTCATCCTGCATAAAGAGCTCAGGATACCAGCAGAGAAGAGAGCAGGGTTCAAACCGAACCCCCCACCCAGAGGAAACGGCTCAGCAGTGGGAGGAGGAAATATCCAGGAAAGCCGAACCACTGGGAGAGATCCGGGTGCCGGAGATGCAAGGATGCGGCAGGATGCACCCCTGGCAAAAATGCACGGCCCTGCAACACAGCTTGGGGCTGCGGATGGCGAGGCTTAGGCTCGGGAGGTGGCAGCAGCAATTTTGCCTGGTTGCATCCGTACCCACCAGAGTTATATGTTCAGGCCCACAGTTGGCCGGGTAGAGGCACTGGAGGGGGTCCCAAGGAGCCGGGGACGTAGGTGACATCTGGAAGGACTGGCTTACAAGAGCAGGTTAAGGAGAGGCAGCTGCCCGTTCTGGCTGAAGAAGGGCTACAGAGGAGGTGATAACAGCCTGCAAGTATCCGAAGAATGTAAACACCAAAGAAGGAAAGGGGATGGGGTGGGAGCGAAAAAATGGCTCCTGGCTGGTAGAGAGGCGCTGGAACGAAGAAGTGGAGAAGAGGCTGCGGCAGGCTGAGAAAGCTCAGTGTCCGAGGGGGGGAAGGCTGGGATGGTCAGGTGTGCTCCTTCCATTGCCGTGCCTCCCGCTCTTCCCGCTCCCAAAAGCTCCTCAGGACCGCAGGTCCTGGAGCGCTCCTTCCTCTCACCTCTGAGAGATGGTGCGAGGGGCTCTCGGCCTCCCGGAAAGCACAATGTCTTCTCTCCTCCAAAAAGGGAACCCGCTTCGCGAGGCGCGGGCCCCGGGCCAAAACACAAAACAAAACCGCTCTGGCTCAGTTTAGTGGAAGCAAAACCGCTCCGAGGCTGGGGCACCCATGCAGCTCTCGAATCTAGACGTGCTGCAAAAGCAAGCGGGCGACAGGCTCGCCCTTTCCCACCGCCCCCGTGCGAAACGCCGGCGGGCACAGCCCGGCCTGTCACCTCCATTACCCTGCTCCGCTCAACAACCTTCCTCTCGGGCCGGCAGACATCCGCACCGAGGAAGCCTTGCCCCAGGGATGGGATGCTCCCTGCCCCGAAACCGCATCTGGCTCCCACAGGGAGCAGGAGCTCCCCACACCCGGGGGGTGAGGAGGCGTGGGATGGGGGGGATGCGGATTTCACATCCGACTGCGGTCATCGGTGCGGTGAGCTCGGCAGGCCTCAGCTTTGGGATGTCTACCGAGGTGGGCTGGTGCCCGTCGCTAACGAAGCGGCTGAGGGGAGCCCTGGAGGGGTACCCGGCGGTGACGGGGAAGGCAGACAAGGGGGCACCGACCCTCAGCCAGAGTCCCCCCGGGGAGCAGCGGTGCAAGGGAGCAGAAGGGACCCCGCAGAGGCGGCTGCTGACAGCCGGGGGGGCCCCGCCGCCCCTTCCCCAGCCCCGCGGTGGTCCCGCGGGGCACCCCTAAGGCCCGGCCGAAAGAGAAGGAGAACGGCCGGGTGGAGAAATCCCCCCCCAGCCCACCCCAAACCCCGCGGGCCGGCCCCGACTCACCGTCATGGCGGGGGCACCGCGGCCGGCGGCGGGACCGGGACCGGGACCGGGACCGGGACCGGGACCGGGACCGCGGTGGGGCCGGGCGCTGGCAGCCAGGGCGGCGGGGCGGCTTCAGCGGCCGGGCGGCTTCCGCGGCCCCACCATGCCCGCTCCGCCGCCTGCCCCACGCTCCTTTTTTTTTTTTTTTTTTTTTTTTTTGCAATTTGAAAAAAAAAAAAAAAAAAGAAGAAGAAAAGGCGGGGGGGGGGGGGGGAATCAACCCAAAAAAACTTTTCTTTCCTCCCCCTAAACTTCCTGGGAGGGCCCCGGTAGGCCAATAGCAGCCAGCCGCCGCCGCCCGGGCCGCCCGCAGCCAATGGAGCCGGTGGGGCGGGCGAGGCCGCCGGGCAGCGCGGAAAAGCGGGGGGGTGGTGGGGGGGTCGGCCCCGGGACGGGGGCGATGCTGGGGCCGGTGCCGCGTCCCCCTCCTTCCCCGCTGGCCCGGGTGAAGATGAAGCCTGGGGAGGGACGGGCTGAGCCGCTGCTGCCCCAGGAAGGGACCCCCGGGCAGCCCAGCCCTTGTGCAGGCAGGGTTTTCTTTCAGGCAGGGTTTTCTTTCAGGCAGGGATTATTTTTTTTTCAGGCAGGGATTTTTTTTTTTTTGGCAAGGATTTTTTTTTTTTTAGGCAAGGATTTTTTTTTTTCAGGCAAGGATTTTTTTTTTTTAGGCAAGGACTTTTTTTTTTTTTTCAGGCAAGGATCTTTTACAGGCAGGGGTTTTCAGCAGTCCCGTCCATGTGTGCAACACAGCGGGGTCTTCACCTTCGGTCTTGAAGCTGCTCGGTTTTATCCCCTGTCCCCAACCCCCAAATCAACCCCTAAAGCAGGGATTTGCAATCTTGGCAGAGGTGGTAGCAGGTCCGGGGGGGGGGCCTCTGGTGCCCCCAGAAAGCCAGCTGGCATCGGGAAGGGGAATTGCTAGAGACGGTCCCAAAGGAAAAGGGGCAGGGGCTGCATATCACAAAAAAATGCCAGGCTGTGTATCACAAAAAAATGCCAGGCTCCCCTGTGCAATTACACCGAGGCGATGCTTCTCACCGCAAGGCAAAGCGAAGGTGTCTGGCCCAGAGCTCGGTGCTGAAGAAACCTGGAATAGGTAGGGAGAACCAGCCCCGGGGTGTGCAGGGAGAGCTCAGGGCTTTGGGCTCCTCTCCAGCCCGGGGCAGGGAAGCGAGGGAAGGGATATCACCCGTTTTGAGTTTCAGAGGCCTTTGGGAGCTTCCTGCCCAGCTGCGGTTTGTCCTTGTATAAAGCACAAAGCCAGGCCCTAGCAGGGGACAACCTGGCCAAGACGACTGATGCACACGGAGAAGGGATAGAGGCAGGGACTCGGGTGCAGCTGCCAGCTACACGGGCTCCCGGGACGCTTTCTGCAGCCCTCCAGAGCCGCTCTCACGCCATTTTTGGTATCCCAGGAACGCCAACACAATTGACCATACCTTCTTTCATGCTGCTAAAGCCCACTTCGTCCCCATAAAACCCTCGGTGCCATCGCAGCACCGGGCAGTAATAAAGGGAAGGAAAGCAGCTACGCTGAGTTTTTTGTCCTAGGTCTACTGCTTGCCTCTCTCTGGCTTTAAAAAAAAAAGGCTCCGTGCCTCAGTCTCCCCACCTGAGAAATGGGCGAAGGACAAAGGAAAGGGGGGGTGTTAGTGAGCGTGGTGTCCAAGAGGTCGTGGGAAGGCAGCACCATGCTGAGCCTGCTCAGATCAAGTGCTGAGACCCAGGTGCTGCCCACAGTGACCTCCAGGGAAGGGCAGCTGCCCTTCCTCACCATTCCCAGGGCCTGGCCCCTACCTTATTGAGCTTCTCACTGGCATTCGAACGTGGCTGCGGGCTTCCTGAGGAGCCAGTGCTGCTCTGCAGTGGGAATGTGCCTCCATCCAGCTGGGGCTGCAGGGGGAGAAAGCAGGAGATGAAGCCATGGGGGTTTAGTCCTCGCCTAGGTTTCCCAGATCCCAGCATCCGTCTCCTGGCATGGGGCGGCGGGGGAAGCATCCTCCCTCCTCCCAGTGCCGAGCAGACAGCGCAGCTCCCCTGGAGAAGCAGAGGATCTGGGGTGCACAGAATTGCATCCCAGGGGACCCACCCACCCTGTGCTTGCCAGTTTTATGCCTGGTGGGATCCCCATCAGCTCTGGCTCCTGCCCTACTCACATGGTAAATGAGAAGCCTCTTGTTCCCCCAGTCGCTTTCCAATGGCTTCTCTGGATTGTTTGTGTCTCGAGTGTGCTCGGGACCCTTCCACTCATCCTCCAGCCACTGTGCTGGACTCTCAGGCCTTTTCCAGCTGTCATCCGGCCGTAGCCCTACATCCAGACATCTAGTGGGGCTTTTCCAGTCCCTTTCCAGCTGGCGCATCAAGTCCGCATGGCACACGGGCTTCTCTTGGCGCTTCCAGTTCTTTTCCCACGCCTGCACTTGGTGGGCATCCCCCCGACCCCTGCAGTCCTGCTCCAGTGGTCGTGTTGGGCTCGCAGGGCGCAGGGGCTTGCCTCGACCTTTCCAGTCATTGCCGGTGCCCTTCCCGGGGTGGGAGGGCTGCAGCTTTTCCTGGAGGCTCTGCCAGCCGCATTCGGATGGCTTCCCGAGCCCCCCGAGGTGCAGCAGCTTCCCCGGCTTCACCCGTTGCCTCTCTGCCCCCCGCACCGGGCTGGGAGGGGAGATCTCCTTCTGGCTTCTCCACGTGCTCTCCGTACACCTCCCGGAACTGACGGACCGTGGCGGTGGCCCTAGCCGGCTCAGCCTGCTGTTATCCGAGCCCTTCCCAAGGCCCGCGGGGTGCAGGGAGTCCCCTCGGCTCTTCCTTTCTGGGGCTTGCCCCGTACCCCCAGCCTGCCAGGTGGCTCGACCCCTCTCCGAGTTTGGGGGGTGGCCAGGCTCCCCTCGGCTCCTCCAGCTTTTTTCCGAGCGCCAGGGAGGGCTCGTGGGCTCCCCTGCCCTCCTCTCTGACCGACGGGATGGACTGGTGGAGCGTGGGCTCTGGCTGCCTTTCTCCAGCAGCCAGCCGGGGCTGGCAGGGCGCTGGGGATCTCCCCGGTTCCTGCTGGCCTTCTCGGGGTGCCGAGCCAGGCTGGGGGAATGGAGGGGCTCCTTGGGGTCTCTGCTGCGCTGCTCGAGGTGCCAGGAGAGCCGCTGACCCTAGGGACATGGGGGAGAGAGAGCAGAGAGTCCTCTTTAAAAAAAAAAAAAAATGCCGATGAGCGGGAACAAAACGGGATTGGGGCTGGGAGACAGTTTGGTTAAATAGTTCCCCAGACAGCAATTGCACCCCTGTGCACGGAGCCAGCCTGTACTGAAGAGAAGCCTCTTGCACCCAAAGGGTGAAAGGGCTGCTGCCATTTAAGAGCCAAGAGTCCCAATCCATGGCAGGAGGAGTGCTGGGAATAGAGGGAAGGGGAAGCAGGGGATTGGAAGAGAGAAACACATGGCAGAAATAGAGGAAAACGTGGCAGGAAAAAGCAACGCAGCTTGGGGAGTTGGGATGGGGTCCCGCCATGCAGCCAAGCCTCACCTCCCTGGGCAGGCTGGGGCTGGACTGCCTCCGAACTAGGTGGCCTTTGCTGGGTGGCACCGGGGTCTTGCCATCGAGCCGGTCCACGCGGCCCTCCTCCAAGGCCTGGAAGGCCTCCAGCGTCTCCGATTTCCTACGGGCACACAGAGTTTGTCTGGCCGCCGCCAGGCTCAGCTCAGAGGCAGAGCCCCTGCGGACCCCGCTCCATCTAAGCCCGACCCCACAGACCTCTGCCTGCCCCAGACACCGTGTGCGCCGTAGCCTCTCCCTGTCCCCATCCCTTCAACCACCCCAGCTTTTGTGTCCTGCTGCCTCACCCGTGTCTTCTTCATACTATTCCTTAAGCTTCCCTCCGTCTGGTCCTTCACATCCCACCCACCTGCCCCGGATACTTCCCTGGTCCCCATTTACATCCCCTCCTGCCCTGTACCACCGACACTGGAGCCACTCTTGCTTCTCCAGCCAAGACCCACCCAGCACTGGGTACTTCTTGGCATTCCCAGTCCGTTCCTGAGCGGCTCTTACAGTGCACCCTGGATCCCTGGGGAGCCACTGATGCTGGGAGTGGGGACCACCTCCATCCTTCCCCCTTTCCGTGGCTTGCCCTGCTTCGCAGCACGTCCTGCAGCTTCCAGGAGGTGGCTGTGAGGATGAGGAGGGTGGGCTGCTCCCTCCACCTCCAGCAGCTCAGCTTCACTCCACCTTTCCAATGGCCTCAGCTGCCCGCGTGCCGCAATGGGGGAGCATCCCAGGCCAGGAGGTGCTGAGCCTAAACCCAATCCTTGCTTTAAGGGAAATTTAAGCACAGCTGAAAGCTAAGCTTTGCCACCTAGCCCTGCTCTCTCCCTGAGGCACAGCGATTTGGAGGTGGGGGCCCCCCGACAGCATAGGGGGGGCAATCCCCCACCTTTGACCACCGTGGAGACCCGTTGCTTCTCACCTGCGTTTGCAGCCAAATATCCTCTCCACCTCCACCCGGCCGGGGCTGAGCGTGCGGGAACCACAGCGGTTGACAGCATCCCGCTGGCCGAGGCGCTTGGGCTTGGGCAGGTCTGCCAGCACCGTGTACTCCTGCCTCTCCAGCCCGTGCTGCCTCTCCGTGCCCCCGCCACCGGGGTGCCCACGGGGCTCCCGAACCCGGGAGCCGGCGAGGTGCCTGCCGCCGGCCAACGGGTCACTGTGGACCAGCGAGGAGCCGGTGGTGGCACGTGGTGGGGTGGATGCCCAGGGAGGGTCGGTTTTCTGGTGCTTTGGCCAGCTCTCCTTGGGCTTCTGGCTGGTGGAACGGCGGTCTGGGACGGGGAGAAGGCCATTACTGGGGGAGGCGCGAGCAACACGGGATGCCACCACGTCCACAGCAAAGCAGGCCTTCGGAGGAGAGCTAGAAACGGTCCAGGAGGGCAGAGATAAAACCCAGACTCCCTCCAGGTGTTGGGATGCAGCACTGCGAGCCGAGGGCACGCCAAACCATGCAGACAGAGAACACCCGGGAGACCCACGGTTCATGGTCAGCACACACAGAGATGCCATCTCATGGACTCTGGGCCTCATCCCTTTGCATGGTGGCCACGGAGGTGTTGAATGCCTCCCGGGACCAGAACTGGGTAAAGAGATGCTAAATCTAAATAGAGATCTGCCATGAACTTCAGAGAGCCCCGGGTGGAAAGCAAACCAGAACTAGGATCTCACACGGGAGCAAACCAAGTGTACCTGCTTTCAGTGGGCAGATTTCTTTCCTAAAGCCCTGGGCCTCAGTTCTCACCCAGGATCCAGAGGGAACGGGCTGAGCCCACCTGGGTCTGTCTGCCTGCAGGGCTCGTGGCCGCATCTCCTCCATGTGGCCTGTGTAGCTCATCATGTCCCGTTTGCCTGATCCCAAAGTGTTGTCCCACAACCGGGTCATTTCCCCGTCCTGGGAGACAAGATAGGGCAGATCTCTGCAATGGGGACTGGTGGCTTTTGTGGGCTGGAAGGAGGTAAGAGCATATATGAGAAGTTAGAGCCCGTTCAGCCCAAAGCTGCTGGTGAAAAGGAACCGGGAAAGGAGCTGGGTGAGCATAAGATGACCCCAGCCTAACATCAATGGGCATGGCAAGAAACAACATAGGGAAGTCAGCATGGGGGAATCCAAGAGCAAATCTCACGTGCTCTTTAGGGGGAGAGCCTCATTTGTGGGGATTAAGGGTCTCAGCTGATCCCCCCTTGCATCTCAGGACCTTCTGAATGTGCCCAGCAGAAGTGGCATTGAAGAGCCGAGGGGGCCGGGGAGAGCAAAATAACCCAGACCACAAGAGATCCCCATCTCACCCTGGCAAGCGTAGAGTTGGCTTCGGCACAGGCGCTGGGGTTGGTGCCGGTTTCTCTGTGCTCACCCTCAGCTCCGGGGCTGAGTGGGGGATATCCCCTGCTCTCGTGCCAGCTGTGGGTCAGGGAGAGAGGACAGCTGGTGGTCAGCACAGCCCGCAGAGCTCAGGGGTGGGTGGCAGCGCCGGCAGCCCGAGCCACACCGGCTTTCTCTCTACTGGATGGGCAGAGGCTGGCAGAGCCCATCCTCGGACCACTAGCCTTGCTCTAGAGGCAGTGAGGAAGAAGGAGACTCTTTTGGTGTCCCCCTGACGTCTCCTGGGACAGCCAAGAGGAATCCAGTTAAAGGGCATGGCGTGGGGGTTGCTCAGCCCTTTTTCCCCAGGCACTGGCGTGCGGAGCATCAGGGAGAAGGCATTTAATTTCCCCCTGCTCGGCTTCCTGCTCCCCCTCCTCCGTTCTTCCCACCAAGGGTGCTCGTTGGAGCAGCGCGGCTCCCGGCTGGTACTCACCGCTCCGTCCCCTCCGCTGGGCCCACGCACACGTATACCTCGCACTGCGGGGCTAAAATACGGAGAGCATCCCAGGGCCCGCCTGGGTCTGCGTCGCTGCCGCCATCACGCCCTGCGACCTCCACGGCATGCTCCTGCGAGGAAGAAGGGGGTGCAACGGTGCGATCAGCGTGTTGAGGATGAGGAGGAAGGCTGCCCTTCGTAAACACCTGCTTCTTCTACCTCCTCCGAGAGCAGCCTGGCCTCTGGGGCTCTTGATGCCTCTCCCAGCCCACTGTTGAGATTTTTCTCCTACTTCAGGAGCCAGAGAAGCCCAGCACGCTCCTATTTGATGCTGAACGCTGCAGGCATCCCAGAGACAGGGCGTGTGGATGACGGCTCAGGGAAACTGCCCCCCCCCCGCCAAGTCAGAGTTGATGCTGCTGGCAGCCGCACTCCCTCGCCACCCAGATAGCCCGAGGTGAAGCAATGGAGCCAAGAGGGAGGGAGATTTTTGCAGGGAAGGCTGTAGCCCCAGCCCCTGCCTCTTTCTCTGTCAGGGCTTGCAGGCATCTCAGCATCCTCCCCAGCCCCGTTACCTGCGGGGCTTACGAGCAGCAGCGGGGGAGGCTCTGGGGAGCTGGCTGTCTGCGCCGCCTTCCCTCCAGCGTCTCACCCGCACCGGGATTCGCTCAGAGGCGACGGCTCTGAGCAGATCGTGGGCGAAGGGCTGAGGTAACCTTAGAGGGCCCAGGGCCAGAGGGAGAGAGGGAGAGGGCAAGAAAGAGAGAGGGAGGCTCATTACTATTTAATCATCCCAGGCCAGTCGCTCCTGGAGGACGGTGAACAACACGAAACCCTCCGTGAACATGAAACCAGCTGTCACCCAGTTGGAGGCAGCCAAGCGGCTTTTGCGTCCGGCCCTGTGCCGAAGGACCATGTTGGATCAAGGTATCCGGAGCCCAAAATTCTGTGAGATTTATCCCCCTCCTGCCTTCCCCCCCCTCCCTGGGACCAGCTCACTGCAGCTGCCCCAGGGACAGGACTCAGCCCTGGCCCTAAACCAACAGCCAGGGGCCACAGCGACATCCACCAGGACCACATTTTAGGCAAGGCAGGATGTAAATGCCAGCAGGCATCAAGCAGAGATTAATCCAGGGTGGGTCCCTGCTCTGCCAGTCCCCCCTTCCCTCCTTGTAGCTTTGCATCTGCAACATCCCTGCTTTCCCTTCCAGGATCTATCAAGCCCCTGGTACCTGGTGTCCAGCTCTTCCCTGCTAAGCCAGCTCCCAGCTCTGACCTGGGCACGGTTAAATGATGGATTCCCATGCCTGGGAAGACTCTCTCCCCATGCAGCTTTTCCCCAAAGACATCTAGAAAGTCCGCTGAGCCTTTGTCTTAGGGATTTCCATCTCTACAAAGGCACATGGAGTCCCAACATGGAACAAAGGGGCCCTTAATGAAGAATTCATAGCCTCCAGGTGGGATGGAGGAGCTCACCTGGATAGCATGCTGGTGAGCCCCTGCGGCTCTGAAACAGTGCTGGCACAGGCTCTTTGCAAATATGTTGGCTTCAAAGTTCATGCAGGGCACGTCATCTACTGAACCAGACATCGTTGATAGCAGGGACGAAGATCTTTGGCTGCTGGGCTGCTGGCAGGGGGCAGCCAGGAGGAAAAGGTGGCAGGAACAGCAGCAGAAGACCAGAGCTTAGGGTCCCCCAGCCTCAGGCTCCTGTGGAAGCAGGAATGTTATTCCCAGACTGAATTTTGCTGCTCTCAGCTGGCAATACTGGAATCAAAGGGCATCCAGGTGCAAGGTGATCAGTATGATCCATATAATTATAGTTAATAAAAGGGTAGGCTCCAGCAGGGACCTCTTTTAGAAGGGGGCACTGCACTGCACCCTCAAATGACTGCTGACACCCCCCAATTTGGGAGTCCCCCCGGATAGAGGGAGTGATGCTCATGTCCTGCTATTTTGTTTGATGGAAGTTTTCTTCCTTCAAGCTCTCTTAAAAGGCACAAAAAGGAAACCTTTCTTCTTGACTATGTTGCTCATAAAGGGATAGCTATAAGCAGCTTAGGAAATTTAGAAACCCACTGAGACTCTTCCTAAACTTGTTGATCCCACTAAAATTTCTGAGACCTATAAGACAGTCGATTGCAAAACTGTGAAGGGCAACAAGCATTTCTGGCACAACAGCTGGCCTCCACTCTTCTGTCCTGGCTTTTCATAAGCATCCTGCGCACCATCACCTCCTCTGTCCCACAGGGTTTGAGAGCGAGTCCTTGGATTTGAGGATGTGATCTGTGCTGGGAGGGCTCCGCTTAATTTGCCCGGAGGAGGCATCGACAGAGGTACAGGAAATCAGTGTGGGATGAGTCCAGCATCCCTGATGTGAACATGCCACTGCTCCCCTAAGCATGGACACTTGAGTCAGAGCAGCTGATCCAGGCTATGGCTGCTCCCCAAAACAACCAGGGCCAATTTTCAATGCTAAAACCAAGCTATAATTTTTGTTTGTCAGTGCGCTCATTTGCAATACAGCAAGTTGCACTACTGCTAACCTTGCAGCCTCCCTCCTTGCATTGGGGCATTTTCTTGACTCATTCACACAAAATGCCGGACAGGACCCTAACCACTCACCTGCCAGGGATGCAGCACGAAACACCCCAACATCACGGCCCACCCCTGCCCATGGAGTGCCACCTGTGGCTGGAGCCCATGGCACCCCACTGCCTGATGGGCAAATCATCGCTCCCCACATCCCTTGGGACCTACTACCAGGATAATGCTGTGATCCCCAAGGCCTCTGGCACGCACGCACGCATGCAGCCAGCCAGCCACGCTCAGTGCTCCCAGTGCCTCCCAGTACCCCCAGTACCTCACCTTCCCTATGGCTCCCAGCACCTCGCCGCCCGCCGAGCTCCCCCCTCAAGGAAGCTCGCCGTGGGAACCGCGGGGAGCCAAGCCCCGCCCCTTCCCCTCTCATTGGCTGCCACCGAGCAGTCATTTAAATATCGCTCTCTAGACTGGCTGGCGGAGACGTGGGATTATGGCGCCCACGGGTGCGGGCACCCACGTGTCGGTGGCAGCGGGCGGGCGATCGACCCGGCTGGGCCGAGCCGGGCTTGGTGGCCGCGGGGCTAGTGAAGGAGCGGGGGGGGGGGCTGCGGCTGGGGAGGGGGCACCGGGTTACGGCTCCTTCCCCCCCGCCTTGCACCCTCATACCTCGGCCTCTTCCCTGCCCTTCTCGGCTGCATCTCCCCCGGGACCACCCCACCGCCTGCCCCAGCGCTCCCCCGGAGGTATCGCCCCAGGAGGTGGTTAACCTGAACCCTAAAAAGGTGCCAAAGCAGTGGACACATCTGCAAGCACCGAGACAGCCAAACGTCACCGTGTCCTCAGCACAGCTCCAACGGGAGGTCATCCCTACCCACAGCACTCCCCAGAGAGGTTTGTCTAAGCCAGGCTTTACTTGCTGAGCACAAGCCCTGCTTGAACCTCACTGTTCCTAGTGAAACATGCTTAACATCTGTCTTCCATTGCTCCTGCTACAATTCAACTTCCTTCTCTTCCCGGTCCTGGTGAGCGTTAAAAAAAGTTTAATTTCACTTCTTGTTTACCCATTGCAAACCACTCTTCAAACCTGACTTTCCTAGACAACCCCAGTTACTCAGCTCCATTAGTCCCCAAAAGTTCTTGTCACTCTCGCAGTAACTTCTTTCCCCAGTTCATTTCTGGAATACAATGCTGGAAGCAGCAGTGGGACTGTACTGGGTACAGCGTTGAACTTGATACGCTACTTAAGAGCAATAAATACAGCACACTAATTATCACACAGCTCATGCACATGCTGCAACCATGCCTCCTTTGCGTCGCGCTCCTATTTTTCCCCAACTGTCTGACCTTTTTGGCTCCCGGACTGGTTTTGATCCTCCGTAATCCCAATTATATTTTTGTGCTCGCATGTGTGTGGAATCGCCGTCTAGCCAGTGAAAGCCATCGTGCATGGAAACCCCAGCGTGGCAGCCCACGTCAAAGCCTTGCATCTCTCTGTGTGAGCCCTCGGGCGCAAGCACAAGTAATGCGCAGGTGCCCGAGGTGACCTAGCTGCAGAGCCAAGCGTGAAAAGCCCGCATGCAGGCCGTGCAAGGGGGAGCACACAGGGAACTGCTGGTCTCTGCTTTTCCTTTTCGGAGCAGCAGCTGCATTAGCACGTTGATTTTTGCAGGTACCTTATATTCGGAAGTGGCCTCCTCCTGAACAGCTGGAACTTGTTTGTGAGCAGCTAGGGGGAAAAAAAACCCAAACAACAAAAATGCTCAAATCCATCTTGAAAACAAGGGGAAGCAGCAAACAAGAGTTTTAAGCCACAGCCTGATATGAACTGTGATGTGTCTGGCAAACACTTAATGCGCTAACTTGTGTGTGGGAGCTCATATCCTTGATCCAATATATCCTGGGGTAGCCCGACTGCACACCCTGTGCATAACAAAGACAGCAGGCTAGGGCTGAGTCAGTAATTTACATTACAAAATAAAACTTTAATCAATCAAATGGAGAAATCAATAGTGCAGTGAACAATCCTGATGGTTAATGCTGTATAGGATTTAACAGTTCTGTTCTCAGTTTTTCCATACGCTTCCCCCCCCCCCCCCCCCATGTGAAAACACAACTTCCAGCAGGAACTGGAAGCTTTCAGAGCATGGAAGAGGCTGTTGGATATTTCGGCTGACACTTGAGAAAGGCTCAGAAGTTATTAGGGCCAGGGAAACAGCAAACTAAAAGAGAGATTCTTCTAAATCACCTGGCAGCAAAGTAACAAACACTGAAGTGCTATTGAGGTCACTTTTAACATCCCATCAGGATTACAATGAGGTAATCCAGCACTATCCAACTACCATGCCAGGCTGTCTACAGGCTGCGGAAGGCAACCCAACCCACAGTTTTCACAAACAGACAGACTGTACATTTTCTTTACAGTGGCTATCCCAGCTCCAGAGCAAACTCCTGGGGTGGGGAAGTGCAAGTCACCTTCCGCCCGCAGGCACGACATCCCAGAGGGAAGGGAAAGCTGCTGTACAACCCAGACCGAGGGTGTCACACGCTGTCCTCCAGCTTTGAGCTGCAGTCCCCTTGGTGTGGTACACCACTCCAGACAGAACTTCTCTCTCCTTCCCTCCTACATCTCTCTCAAACCCAACCGCAGAACAGCTCTAGAGCACGTAATTCCCAAACCAGAACAAGAAACACTTTGTGCTCCCCACACGGCACCTCTTGGACACTTTGGATGAGATCCAGTGCAGCAACAGACTTTTGGCCTTGCCTCCGAGTTGTGTTTTAGCAGCTCTGAAACACCCAACATCCTGAGGTGAGACAGGAAAGATGGGTAAGGTCACGCGTTAAACCCCATGAGCTTTCTGGAGCGGCCTTTAAGGCAGCATATGAGAACTATTTTGGAGGTGAGGAACCACACACACTACACTTTCATGATGTGACCGAGGTTATTCAGCGTTAGTGCCTAAGAACACAGCTCAGGATGGGACTCAGAGTCCAAGCACGCAAGGCACCCGTGGCACATGGGATAAGTGTCCACTTTCCCACCACTGACCTTCTTCAGAAGGGAGAGGGAGGTGCAAAAGGACCCGATTCCTCACAAGCATGCATGTCACCCAGTTCCCTCCAGAGGAAGATGCTCTAGCAGAAATTGTGTAGCTGCTGTCAGTGTTGAGATCATACCCTCCTCCTCGATGCACTGAAGAATTTCTCTGTGTGTGCATGCTCCAAGAAATGATGGGGAGATACATCAGGCTGGTGCCGCTAGCTTTAGCAGCTGGTGGCCATCAGCATTGCTCTGATGTTCCTCCATGAAGCCTCAGGCACTGGTTTACTCTTTCCCCTCCCATTTCTGGCATGAGGAATCTATGTACTCGCCCATTGCTGAGTTGCCAATTTTCTGGTGTGGGTTTTGGCCACACAGGCCTTTTCTTCGTCATTTCCTGGCCAGTACACATGTGGCATGGGAGAAGGCCTAGCTGACAGAGGCAGAATGGCTACCACCTCCTACAGATACTCCAGGACAGAAGCCAGCATGCTGCTTAGGCTCACTCTCCTCCTCAGAGGATTCACTCATGGTTTTGCCAGCAGTATTCCTCAATCCCAACCCTGCAAACTTTTTTTTTTTCCCCCTCCTGCTGAAGGCATCCATGCTAAAAAACATATACTGAGGTCTGAAGAAGAAAGGCAATTAAATGCTGAGGACTGCAGCTGCCCTGAGGTAAAGGGCAGCCTCTGCGGCTCCCATCCCAGAGAGCGCCACACATACAGCAAGGGCATTAGGGCATTTCATACTCCTTTGTGCTATCACGCTTAAGATCAGCATATTCAGCAGACAACAGAATGAGCCATTCCTGCTCTGGCTGGCTCTGTGTTACTGCAGAAACAGCTCCTAGCTATTCCATTTCCCAAGCACCAGTGGATTTCAATATCCTTTAAGCACCAGGAATCATCTCCCCTCTTTAAAGCTGGTACTGGTGTTTTCACAGTTGCTGTCATGGTTCAAGTAAGTCACAGATTTTTTTTTCTTAGCAAAATGACTTCATAAAGATTTATTCACAGTTACCAAATTTCACTTGGCACAGGTACCAAACAAAAAGTACCCCTGCGTTCAGGTGTGGCACTGGAGAAGAAACACATGAGACTAGAGGACACCATGTCTCCATGGAAAAAGGATTTACTGCACAGCAGAAATACCAGGGCATTGATGCACGAGTGGAAGCAGAGCTCTTCCAAGTCTCATAAATTGCCCTGACCATGTGCCTGTTGCACTCCACCCCAGATCCTCTCCTTTGATAAAGCCAAGTATCAGCTCTGGAAGGGGAGGCCCAAGGACAGAAGGATTATGCAAAACAGAGAACAGGACCCGCAGCAGAAGCTTTTAGAGACTCCGTGGCACCCAGCCACTTAGCTGGAGATCACTGCAGAAATAAATGGGTGGAGCATCTAGTCACCCTGGCCAGTGCTCAGGAGGTGAAAGGCTGAACTGGACTCACTGCTGGTCAGAGCGCCAAGTAAACAAGGCCCTTGCACACAATGAAGGGGCCCCGAACAGCAGCAGGCCAGATGTGGAGCACTGTTCCAGCTGCTGGTCTGAGCACTAGTTTCTCTGTTAATCTTGGTCACGGCCCATTTTGCCTGTCAGCCGCCGTCGCTGAGTCTTAGTGGTTCGCCCCGTGCTGGATTTCTGGATTTTCTTGCGTGGGCCTTGCCCACGTTGGGGTCTCTTCCCTTTCGTCTTTTTCCGGCTGTGCATGTGCAGCGTGGCAGTAAGAGAAGAGATCCTGTGCAGGGCAGGAAGAGAGAAATGTTTGGGGACCAAAGTCTGCAGGAGCGAGGCGACACCACAACAATAGCAGGAGCGCCCTGTGTGGCCCAGCGGGAATGGATGCCAGCCATGGCAAGCCCCAGAGGAACTCCACTGTGCTGGGCATCATCCTGACAGGGCAGGAAACCTGCAAGTCTGCATGCGCAGTAACAACCAAAATGAATTTTCTGAGCAGTGGGCTGCCCAGCCACCACAGAGTTAAGTAATTCTCCGTATCCCCAAAGTAGTCGTAAATCCTGGATACTGAAAAATGTGGAGAATGTCAAAGCTTTAAGCTTTAGGGTCTTCTGACCTTCAATCCTAGAGACAAACCCTGCACCCTGCAATATAGCCTTCCCTGCAATATCTGCTGAGAAGAAGGACTAGGTAAACAGTTCAGGACAAAGCCCGCCCTGCACCACATCCTCCTCTTTCTCTTCTTGCTGCTGCTGCTGCTGTCACCAGGGATCAATGCCATGGAAATGGAGCGTCTGGGGCAGGCTTGTGCTCTGCCAGTGCCCTCTGCTGGCTCTTGCCCACCGGCACCCAGGCAGCACAGCATCCCCTCCTGGCAACCACACTGCTGATCTGGGAACGCAAGATCCTCCTGATGAGCGTGCACAGCCTAGCAGCAGAGAGTTGAATGAATTCATACATACTTTTCAGATAGGAAGGGGTTTCTGGACTTCTTGGGCATTGCTTTTACAGGCTTGTTCACCACCTCTTCCCCTTTCTCTTCTTCTGATCCATCACTTTTTCCCTTAAAAAGGAAGCAAAAAAGAGAAAAAAAATCCCTATAGACACATTAAAACAGGCAGTCTTGTGATTCCAGTGTTTCTGCTGCCTTCTTGGTTTCATCCTGTTAGGTTTAACCACCTAGTCATGGATGAAGTCTTTTTTGATTCTCCACGTCCCTTGCTGTCCCAATCTCAAGGTTTCTTATTGCAGCCACTCAGAAAGGGACAACCAGCAAGAAGTCCTACAGTAATCCACCCTAAGATCTAAAGACTTCAGCATGATCTTAATGGCCAAGCAACTAAAGTCTAAAGTATGAATTAAAGGTTTCAGCTTTTTTCTTAAATTACTATTAAAACCTTTTAAAGTGGCTTTTCAGATTAGAAGATGACCTTAAAACTGTACAAGTTTAACTGCCAAACACAGGCACTTCCCCAAAGAGCTCAAATCCAGCCACAAGTCATGAAGATCAAAAGGATCAAGTCAACCAGTGCCTGAAAGCCTCTATGAAATAAATAAGAGATCTCAGTTACAATATGTTTTGAGAATAAAAGCAACCACAACCAGAACTGAATGGCTTCCTTATTTGTGGTCCAAGCACAGGATCATGGAGAAAGAATTCCCTCCTTGTGCTAACAGTAATTGTTCCTGAACAGGACACAGGAAAGAGGTTGAGGACAGCCCATGCAGCAAAGTCTGAAATCTTGCTGCTTGTGTTGTATCGGCTTTTAAAATACATTCTCCCCATCCAGCCCTGTGATACCATTCACTTACACAAGGTAAGCTGGGACTCGCAAAGGATTCCAGGAAGGTTTGGAGTGAGCTATCCACATAGGATATTTCTTCCTCTTTAGAGGCCCAACATAAGTTGTGGAGGAATGTGAAAGTTACAAGTTTCCTTTTCATTCCTGCTCCCAGCCAGCTGCAAGTTTTTGGGCACATTCAGGGAGCACCAGCCCTACCTAGCCAGCCCTAAGCACGTTTATGGCTGATACAATCAGAGACGCAGCAAGAGGCTTTACCACAGGGTTGGTCAGTCCCAGCTGGCGTGCCAGAGGCTTTACCACAGGGTTGGTCAGTCCCAGCTGGCGTGCCCCTGAGAGGTCCAGGTCACTGATGGTGGTCACCGTTACAATGTGGTTTGGGTGGTCGATGTTCACAGACTCTGTCCGTGACGTCACCAAGTGCTCCAGTTCATCAGCCTCATCTGGGGAAACAAGAAATCCTGCGCTGCAAAGCGCCCAACTTTTCACGAGATACGTTCGCTTGTTCCTGCAGTGCCACGCCGAGGGGGAGTAACCCAGTCTTTGCATGCAGGGTTAAAGCACGGAGCGGCTTGAACACCGGCACTACAAGCACAAAGGGCAAACGCCTTCTCCCAGCAGAGAGGAGCTGGTAACACCCTGGAGATGTCCTCCCGCTTGTTCCTTTCTGTACAACCCACCTACCTGAGCCCCTGCGCCAGCGGGGGTCCCCGCTCAGATCCCTGCCCAGCTTCACAGCGGGACACGAGAGCAGCGAGGAGCCGACACTGTGGGACGGTGTGCGAGCACCTCTGCTCCAGCTCGTATCACCCAGCCGAGGGGGTCGGACCACGGGCGCCCACCTCCCACCCCTCAGGCGGCCGCCCCGCCGCCGAGGGCCCAGCACGTACCGAGCGCCTCTTCCCTCTCGCTCAGCATCTTCAGGTACTCCTGGTGCCGCTGAGGGATGGAAACAGGTCGCTGCGGCACCTCTGCCGCTCCAGCCGCCCACCCTCCACCCGGGACGGCCCCTTACCCCTGGCAAACGGGGCAGGGGAAGCCCGAAGACCCCTCCTGCCCGGCAGCCTAGGTCCCCGCGGCCTGCCCCCCGCTCCCGGCCCGCCATGGCGGGAGGGGTCGGACCCTTCTCCCGCGGAGGACCCAGGGGATGTTTGTAGGGATACCTCCTCCTTCATCTTCCTCTGCTCCTCCTTCAGCTTCCTCTTGATCTCCTCCAGCGCCGCCTTCCTTCGCTCCACCTTCCGCTTGTGGAAGCCGGTCAGGTACTCCCTGCCGCCGGCAACGCAGAAACAGACATTTCCCCCCCCCGGTTTTTAGTGACCCCCTTCACCGGGGAATGCCTCCCCACCCCCGGGGTCGGCCCGGCCTCACCTCCGCCTCTCCTCGTCGAAAGTCACCACCAGCCTCCCCTCACGGCCGGCCGGACCCTTCTTCTTCTTCTTCTTGCGGGCCATGGCGGTTCCACACAACTACCGCCGCTGCCGCCCGCCCCTTCCGCCGCCGCCCGGCCGTGAGGGGCGGCCCTCCTGCTCAGCCCGCCATTTTGTGCCGCCCGCGCCTGGCCGGGCATAAGGGGTTTTTTTTGTTTGTTTGGGGGGGAGTTTGGTTTCTTTATGAGGTCCTAAGCGGGAGGGTCTTGTCGGCTGAGCCGCTGTTGGGCTGAGGGTGGAGCGGCCCCAGGGTTGGGGGAGCCCCGAGAACGGTGGGCTGCGGGGCGGGAGGGAGGGGATGGCGGTGCCACTGCCTTGGCTGTGGGGCAGGTTGAAGGAGCGGAGTGAGGCAGACATGGGGTCCTCGTGTCCCACCGGTGTGTGAGAGCTGTGTGCGTTCCCTCGCCCACTCCCGGTGTGCTTTTCTTCACCCAGGCTGGGGCAGGAGAGAGAAGCCACCATCGTGGACCTCGCGGGTGTCTGTTCCTGGCCCTGACATCCAGCCTGGGGTGGACAGGGGGTTTCTTCAGGCTCGGGTGCTTCCAGCTCCTGCTCCTCTTCAGCTCCCTCCAAGGAGAAGGCTCTAAGCCTGCTGCCTTGTGTAGCCAGCATAGCACACGATCTCTCACCCTGAGACCCGCTCTGCTGTTTCTCTGAGTATTTTTACATCAGCATCTCTAATAAAGGTCGCTCATCCAAATATTTAACGTCTGCATTTCTTCAGTAAAGGTCTGAGAGTTTATTTCAAGCTATCGTCATTGCTTGGTGTCAGTGGCACCTGAGCTCCTCCTCTTAGCTGGGGGAGGCAAGTGCCGGGACAGCTCTTGGCTCTGACACCGAGTCTCCAAGATGCAGGACCTGAAAGAACAGCCGTGGTTTCTGTAGTTGATGGTGGAGAGGGGTACCAGCATGAGTAGGTGGGGGCATCAGGACTGCCGTGGTGTCTGCTGGCTTGAGCGACTTTGGCTGAACTCTTGAACCTTTCTTGCCCTCCAGTCCTCACCTTAAAAATGGGTGTCATGCTTGCATGGTGGCCAGCTGACTTTGGTGGAAGCTCCTGAAGCACTGCGGGGGCAGCCAAAGACAACCCCCCCAGCACACAGAGCGTGATGAGTCCTGACACAGCCTGGTGGCTGCTCATCCAGGGCCGCCTCGCCTTTATCAGCTCACTTGCTGCTTGTGCTCTTTTCCTGGCCTGTCCTTTCACCAGCAGAAATGCGGAAAAACCAGTTCTGTGGTTAATTGCTGCACTTCCCTCCACGCCCATGGGGCAGGTCTTCTTCTCCTCCTCCTCACCCACAGTCTGGGTGCGCTTCAGCCTCCAGCCTCTTTGCCCCTGCCTGTGCTCAGCCAGCTCAGGTGCACCATCAGGCCTCCTTCCATTAACCTTACGGCTTCTCCTGCCTTCCCCTTTTTCCTCCATCTGCCAGAGCTTCTGTCTCTCTGGTGGCTCCTTCTCCCTTGGGCAACCCAGTGGGTTGGCCTGCAGGTGCAGAAGGTGCAGGCGGCTGCCCTCCTGGCCCTGTCCTGCCCTGCCTGGAGGGATAACGTTGGAAGTGATGGCCGGAGGCAACGAGCGGAGCATGAAGGCCCTGAAGGAGGTGTGGAAAAGAGCGGAAAACTCTTTGTGCGCTGACTGCGGGAAGCCGGGTGAGTCCCTGAGGGCTGCTGGAGGAAGAGTTGGAAGCAGGGAGCTGGGGCTGGTCTCTAGCAGCTATTTAGTGCCGGCTGTCTGGACTGCACAGGAGCTTGGGGTGGAGAGAAAGGAGAGGCATTGCTCTGGGTATTTGCTTCCTCTCCCTGGAGGTGAGTTGGCAAGGGAGGAGGAAGGAGATGCCACAGCGTTGGTGGGAAGAAGGGCCAGGACGTGGTAGTGCCAGATGAGCAGGGGCTGTGTAGCTGCAGGTCTGTGGGTTGTAGTTGTGTCAGATCTCAAATACAAACCAAGGTCATGCCCAGTCAGGACCTGACAGGAAAGCTCCCAGTGAAATCCTAACTGCTCCAGAAAGAAGGCATGATTCAGGAGGGCATTGTCTCCTCCGTGACTCAGCTCTGAACTGACAACCTGCCACAGGCGCCTCGGAGGTTTCTTTTACAGAAGGGCTTGCTCTCTCAAAAGGGTACCCAGTTTGAGGTCCTACAAGCGCTGCTAAAAACACCCATCATACTCCTCCCAAAAGGGGCATGTGGAGTGTACCACCCAAGCCAAATGAAGACTGGGCTAATTAGTGCCATTTTACCTTCTTAAATTCTCCCAGGAAAATTTTGAATTCAAGGCTGCTGAGCTAAATACTGTTGGGGATTTGCTGTGTTGCACTAAACAGCTCCTGGAATCTTTTCCCAGAGGTGGTTTTATTTTCATCGTGGGTGACCCTTTACACAAAGGGGAGTTTGCAGAGCACTTTGGAGTTTCTCAAGATTCAGGTCAATAGAGATTCAGGTGAAGTCGTTGAAGCAGGGGAAATAAGGGACTAATAGCTATGCTTTTTCCTGACTGGCATCTGTACCTTGGGTGTTAATTAACCAGCATGGATGAAACAGTGGTCACCCAGCTCTCTGTCTCTCAGGACTATGTTCTCAGTTGAGGCGTATCTCCCAGGGGAATTTACCACTTCTGGTCATACCCTTTTTTATACTCTCAGATCCTGACTGGGCATCCTCTACTTTGGGTGTCTTTATATGCCTCAGCTGTTCAGGAATTCACCGCAACATCCCTAGCATCAGCAAAGTCAAATCCCTGAAGATGGACCACTGGGATGATGCTCAGGTGCAGGTGAGATCTTTATCCCCACTAGTATGTCAGGTGGTTTGGGTCTAGGCCATACACTAACTGTCATGGGAAAATGAGCCCTTTGTCCTCACAGAGTTGGAGATTTAATCTGATTTAATCTGTCCCTTTGCTACTCATGCTCTGGATACTCAAGTGGGGATAACTCCCCATAACCCACTGAGAGATGTAGAATACACTTGCCTTATGTGTCTCCCCATGTCCCATTACTTTATGGCAAAGGCAGAGCTCTTGCAATGTATCTTGCCAAGGCTCAGGGTCTTTGTCACTCCAGATTACTCATTTCCCACTTGCCAGCACCATCCAGCCTCAATGTCTCCTCTTGGTTTCAGCAGTACAAGGGGGAAAACCTGGGGCAATTCCATGCTCAGAGAAGTTTCCAGATATAATGTGATCTCTTGAGAAAAATGGCATTTATGGGAACTTGACTTCTCCCTGTTCCACCCCCCTCAATCCATTAATTTTCAGGGGACTGAAAAAATTTTCTGGAGATCCAAAGAAAATAATCTGTATCTCGCTGCTCTTTGGAGAAGAGCAAAGAGGTTTGGAATGTCCTCCCAGACAGCATTGCAGAGCTGTTGTTGAACTCGGTCCCCCCCGAGATGTGGGGCATGGCAGCAAATCCACCGAATGTGTGTCCACCCAGCCCTGTGGAAGTGACATTTATGGCATTCTGTTGATTCAGGTGCAATCACTGTAACTTCTGAGAGTAGACAAGACCTTTGAGACCCACCTTTCTGTAGCCAGACTTTGCTGGGATGTTGCAATGGAGGGGAAAGAGAATGCTCCATTAGAGCTCGATGTGCATCTAGCCCCGTAGTGGGTCAGGAAAGAAAAAGGTCCAACATGTGCCTGTATCAAAGGGAAGGTGCTAACTCTCTGTCTAACTCTGCAGTTTCTGGCCAAGCATGGGAATGCTGTGACTAAAGCCACATACGAAGCTCACATCCCTATTTACTATTACCAGCCAAACTACAATGACTGCCAGTAAGTTGCTGCATACAGAAGAAAAGGGGGAAGGGCATTTCTGGGTTCTCCTAGTTTGTTTCTGAGCTACCTGTCACCTCTCTCCCTAGAGTGCTGAGAGAACAGTGGATACGGGCCAAATATGAACGCAAAGAGTTCACTGAGCCGGGAAAACAGCTGCCATATTCTGATGGTAAGAGCAGAGCACAGTATCAAAATATCCTGCCTGTTGCCTTGGCTGGAAGCTTTTGAGCACCATGAGGATAAAGTTCATAGTGTCGGTGTTGCAAATCCCACAAGTACTGCCGAGAACCCAGCTAGTACTTACAGGATATTGTTTTGGGGGGGGTGTTAAATTGTGGGCAGCGTAAGTTGGCACTGCCACGGGTTGCTTCCAAGCCTGGTATTACCGGCTGGCATTTTTCAAAGGCGTTTGCTGTCCTGGTGGAGCCAGACCTCTGCAGTAAGGAATTTCTGTCTTGCTGCATGCCACCCCCTCCAACCCTGGCAGTTGTCTTTGAAATGTCACTGCCAGTGCTGTGACACAAGGCACTGGAGCCCAAGGGCCTGCAGAGTCAAGTGGGAAGAGTTCTGGTCCAATGCCAGGGTCTGCGTGGGCCAGGACTCTGGTGTTCACAGGAGAGATGGCTCTCACACTGTCAGAGGCAGTAGTGGGAGGCAGACTAGGAGGTGGGAAGCATCTAGGAGTGTCTTCTGGTAGCTGTTTATCTGGGCTGCAAACCTAGGAACACCACCACCTTCAGCTGTAAGTCAGAAGTGAGACGTCTCCTTCTCAAGTGTTCTCAGCAATAGTTCATCATGTGCTTTATCCCAGAGGTGTGGCTGGGAACCCCAGGCTGCATGCAGCTCTCTGATGCCTATCATGCCTGTGGGGGGATGCTCTTAAAAGTGGCCTTTCTGCTCCTAGGGGTGAAGGAAGGTATCCTCTGGAAGCGAGGTCGAGACAACGGGCAGTTCCTACCCCGCAAGTTCCTCTTGTCTGAGAGAGAGGGATGTCTGAAGTATTTCACCAAGCAGGATGTGAGTATGGTGGTCAACTCCCACCTTGGAGTGTACTCCACCCAGGGCAGTGGGGTCACAAAGATGTTTCTATTTCCTATGCATGTTTCTGAGGTTGCCTTGCTCATCCCAGGCCAGGGATGATAACAAAACATGTCACTGAGGAGTGGGGTCCCCTTCCTACTGTCAGGGTGACATTTCCCCACATTCTCCCTTTGTGCTTCCCTACACCCTTCCTTCACTGCTGATAAAAGGGCTGATCTTTCACTTCACCCCTTATCCATTTGCCTGGCTGTGTAATGCTGCACCATCCCTGGAACCAGCCTCACCCCACTGTGAGCCAAATTGGCAAAAACCTGTTGTTTGGTTTGTTTTGAGGAGGGCTTCTTGTCTGCTCGTTCATCTCCCTGAAATGAATGCGGCAAGGGAGGGAATGGCTTGCGATAGGGAGGAGCAGGAGATGCCATCCAGAGGGACCTGGACAAGCTTGAGAAGTGGGCCCATGTGAACCTCATGAGGTTCAACAAGGCCAAGTGCAAGGTCCTGCACCTGGGTTGGGGCAACCCCTGTTATCAATACCAGCTGGCGGTTGAAGGGATTGAGAGCAGCCCTGTGGAGAAGGACTTGGGGGTACTGGTAGATGAAAAGCTGAACATGAGCTGGCAATGTGTGCTCGCAGCCCAGAAAGCCAACCGTATCCTGGGCCGCATCAAAAGAAGCATGGCCAGCAGGTCGAGGGAGGGGATTCTCCCCCTCTACTCCGTTCTGGTGAGATCCCACCTGCAGTACTGCATTCAGCTCTGGGGCCCCCAGCATAAGAAGGACATGGACCTGTTGGAGCAGGTCCAGAGGAGGGCCACAAAAATGATCAGAGGGTTGGAGCATCTCTCCTATGAAGAAAGGCTGAGAGAGTTGATCTTTTTCAGCCCGGAGAAGAGAAGGCTCCGGGGAGACCTTATTGCGGCCCTTCAGTACTTAAAGGGGGCTTATAAGAAAGATGGGGACAGACTTTTTAGCAGGGCCTGTTGTGATAGGACAAGTGGTAATGGTTTTAAACTAAAAGAGGGTAGATCTAGACTAGATCGAAGGAAAAAATTTTTTACAATGAGGGTGGTGAAACACTGGCACAGGTTGCCCAGAGAGGTGGTAGATGCCCCATCCCTGGAACCATTCCAGGTCAGGTTGGACGGGACTCTGAGCAACCTGATCTAGTTGAAGATGTCCCTGCTCATTGCAGGAGGGTTGGACTAGATGACCTTTAAAGGTCCCTTCCAAACTATTCTGTGGTTCTAGAAGTGGGCTCTTTCCTTTTGAGGTCAGTTAGCCTTTAGACTGGCTCAGCTGTAAAGTCAGATACACTCTCAGTGTTTCACTGGCAGTTCCAGGGTAGGCACAGCTCAAATCTAAATTGGAGGGGCTGGGCCACTGGTTGGGTTTGAGCACGCCACACAGTGAAGGGAGTGTGTGCTACAACAGTTTTGTTGGGAAGGGGCAGTTACTACCTTTTAAAACCCTCTAACCCTGTCTTACCCCAATAAGTCAGTAGCTCAGGTCCCTTTCCCACTAGGATTGCTGACCAATGCCATTCTGTTTTCAGGCCAAAGAACCCAAAATCAATGTTAAAATAGATGTCATCAATGCTACGTTCCAGCCAGTGAAGATTGGGAACCCCAACGGCCTGCAGATCACCTATCTCAAAGACAACAAGACCCGGAATATATTTGTCTACCATGAAAGTGGAAAGGTATCTGGTTTTAGCATCAAACACTGCAAAGCACTGAGGTGATTTGAGAAGCTGCTGATATTAAATAGTCTGAAGCATGGGTAGAATGGGGGGTGTGTGAGTTGCTGTAGGTAACAGTGGGGGTTCTGGCTCTGTGTTTGTGTGTCTGTGAGAGGGTTTTGCTGCAGGGAGCAGGGCAGGAGCACTGGCTGAGTTGGTTTGCGTGGGAGGAGCTGCCGTAGAAGATGTGCAGATGTGCTGCCTGTGCATGTGGGGAATGGGGCAGTCGTGCTGGCTGTGTGTGTGTCAGGGAGATGCTGTAGGTGCAGCGTAGGGAGAGCTGGCTGTGTTTGTAGTAAACATAGGGTTGGGTGCAGCTGGGTGAATTTAGATGGCTCGCTGTTGCTCTGGCTAAGCTTTCTGTCCCGTCCTTTTCTGTTCTCAGGAGGTAGTGGACTGGTTCAATGCCATTCGCTCTGTGCAGTTCCATTATCTGAAGGTAGCATTTCCCATTGCCAGCAATAATGAGGTAAGGCAGCACTAGAGCGCAGTGCTGAGTCTCCTGCCGGTACTTGGTTATGTGATAAAAGAGCTCATTAGTTACTATTAGAACCCTAGGTACAGAAGTGGAAATTGCAGTGTTTAGATAGAGGGATGAGAAAACGTGTGTATAAGGGCCTGTGGTGGCCAGAGAACAACAGCTCTCTGCTGTTTCTGGCACTTTGGAGGCAGAAGTGACTCCAGGCTAGGCAGTTCTACAAACATTAATTTAAAAGGTGACTGAATTTGGGGGAATGGAAGGAAGGGTGGGGGGGCAAAAGCGAAGAAACACGGCTAAGTGAATGTTACTCTTGTCTTTTTGTCAGATTAAAAGTCGGCTGACAAGAAACTTCCTGAAGGAGGGATACATGGAGAAGACTGGTCCCAAGGTGAGCTGCTGTGGGAGAAAAAATTCTAACAGGGACCTGCCAGAGAGCCACTGACCTTCCCTGCTTCAATGTTTTTCTCCTGCTGTTTCCCCGTTCCCCCCTGACTCTTTAGACACCCGTGGGAACAGTGTGTGTGCACCAAGGGAGGGGAGAATAAAAGGAAGGGGAAGGACATATGTGAAAGTAGATGAAGCCAGAGTCCCTGCTTTCTCCCAGAACAACAGATCTCTCTGCATGTGTCTGTGTGTGCGTGACCTTACAGGTATTTAGCGTCTAGATTTCTCCTGTCTCAACTCTGGGGTCCTTCACAGAAGTCCAAGAGTTGGGGACAGCAGTTGGGGCTGAAAAACCTGATACTGATCCCCGCTCTCAGCTCAGAAAGGGCGAGGAGGAGGCTGCTGTTAAGGCAGGGGCTTGGTTCAAGCGGTTGGGATGAATTTTGGGTATCCATTCGCACTGCTCGCAGCAGAGGGCACTGTCCCCTTACATATGTCACCTCTTCCCTTCACAGCAGAGAGAGGCTTTTAAGAAGCGCTGGTTCACGCTGGATCACCGCAGGCTCATGTACTTCAAGGACCCTTTGGTGAGAGGGAGATCTGATGTCTGGCAGCCGCAGGCAGCAGTGCCAGGGGCAGGGTCAAAGTGCAACCACAGTCTTTGCTCTGCAGTAAGGGGGTTTGCAGGTGCCCCAGCTACTCTGAATAGACTCTAGGTCTTCCCCTTTCCATCCCACTTAGTTCATTGTGCACTTTCTGTGTTTGTTTTGCTGCCTGCAAACAAGAGGAACAGGGAGGGCAGTGGTGTAAAGGTGGTGGTGCGGAGGAGAGTGGCATGGGAGGTGACGTGGAGAGACAGGAGCAGCAGTTCTTCTCTCAGACCTCTCGAGATCTATGCTCTTAAATTTTCCTTTCTGCTGCTGCCTTTGAGCACAGCCTCCCTGCTCTTCTGAATCCCCTGACCACTTTCAGATCTTTTTGCTGCTACATTCCTGGCCCTCACCCACTCTCCTCCCGTCCTTAGGTGCAGTGCTGTTATTCCCTGTTCTTCTGGGGAATTCTGGCTTCTGTAAATCCCTCTCTTTCCCTCCTGATGTGCAGGATGCATTTGCTAAGGGTGAGGTATTTGTGGGCAGCAGAGAGAATGGATATAGCGTCCAGAAGGGATTGCCTTCGGGGACACAGGGCAACTTCTCTTGGCACTATGGCCTCACCATTGTCACCCCTGACCGGGAATACCTCTTCACCTGCGAGACAGAGACTGACCAGCTGGACTGGATTGCAGCCTTCACTAGCGTCATCAACCAGGCCATGACACCACAGGAATATGCAAGTAAGTGCCTGGATGCTGTTTCCTTCCCCTCCTGCCACTCCGGTTCAGGGTATTGCCCTAACGCACCACCTTTTTCCTTCACTACAGTTGAAGCCTACTTCAAGTTTAAATCCTAGGAAGCCGTGCAGGAACCTTGCTATGACTCAACTCTACCTGGACCTGTTGGGTGGGCTGTCAGGAGAGGAGAGGAGATCGACATCAGAGAAACACAGTCCTCTTGAAGCGCCCCTTGAAGCACTTTTTTCCCCCATAGATGGTCCACTTTGTTCTGAGGGCCCAGTTAAGCTGCTTCCTTTCAAGTGCAAGACTTTGTGAGTCTGAATCCTTGGTGCAACCTGTCACTTAAATTGATCTGACTGGATGCTGGCAGGCCTTGCCTGTCAATTGGACCTTGAAAACTTGGCACTTGCTGTGTTGGACATGGGACCTAGCATCACTCCTGCATGAAACTGCAGACAGCCATCTGCCTTATGCAAGAAAAGAGCTACCTGGCTGGAGCTACACCCCAGCAGGTTGCAGGGGCTGCTGGACTAGGAGAGACTGTTCCTTTACAAGAAATGGCTTCTCTGCTGGTGACAGAGATGTGAAACATCTAGATATTTGATCAGTTAGAGCTGTAGTTGAGAAAGGTCACTTAAAAGATGTAATCTAACAGCCAAATGTGAGGCCTGTTTCCTTCTGCCGTGTATGAGCTTGAAAGCTTCTTCAGACCTCATTTGTGTGGAGACCTTCCTCCAATTGCTGCAGAGAAGATTAAGAGATCCGCTCAAAACCAGTGTGTGGGTATACATGTGTGTGTGTGTGTGCACGTGTAACAAAAAGTGGTGGGAGGTGGAATACTGTCATAGGGAAGATACTGTGAGGGATATTGATGCCATTGAAGTTCAGCTGTCAAATTTGAGTCTCTAGTCAAACCAATGGAGAGAGGTTGGGTCCTGCAGAGAGCAGCTTATGGCATGTCTGATACAGAGTTCAGACTCTCTGTTGTCTTTACTAGAGCCTAGGGGTTGATGTCTGAAGATAATAATGCATGGTTCTCTACTCCCTCATTGTCTGTACGTCAAAGGCCTGGCACTTTCATTCTGCCCTGTACATTACATATGTTTATACTGTATATCACATATACATATAATTTTATGCAGTAGTATAACAGGGAAGTTTGTATGTTCTTGTCCTTCTAGGAACAGTTAGCCCTAACCGCTAAATCAGGCTATGATTCATATCTTGAAGATCATTTCTTAAAGCTCTCCTGGGAGAGCTGTGTTTCACATGCTGGAAGGACCAGCTGAGTTCTGCTGATGACTGTAGTATCTGATGTGTCTGCAGTTTTACGCAGGCAGTGTGAGAGTAGGCATCTCATGTGTTAAGGGGAGCCAATTGGAATTAATGAGGCAAACAGTATTTTAATTAGCTCCTAAAGAAATGAATTTAAAAAATCCCATTGTAATTTATTTTAACTTCCTAAAAGAACTGAGCTGCTAACTGCGAAGGTATGAGGTTGTTTCTTGAAAAAAAAGCACTGACAATCAGAGCAAAGAGCCATGGCTATTCATTGCATTTCCTGGGGCATGTGGACTGTGAATCTTCCCATCAGAGCCAAATGGGCAAAGTCATGGTTCCCCTCTGCTTCTCTGGGGACGCCTCTCTGTGCTGAGACCACCACAACCTGTTGGGAGCATTGACTTCCTGGATGAGAAGCAGCGTCACTCATTCTGCTGCCATGGCCTGATGGAGCTTTCCACCCAAAAGTCTATTATTTTCACTGCAATTTGCTGATCTCTCCCGGTCTGGAGCATGACTGTCCTAAAAACTGAAGGCCATTGTAAAGCTTGTGTTCCAAAACAAAGTGCCTATAAGTTCTGGTAACATGAAATGGGGTAGTCCATTAAAAAAACCTCAAGCCCCATCTAAACCACCTGCACATTCAGTTCTGTATGAAAAAGAGTAGAGAGCGTGACCCAGATGTGCCAGGAGCTAATACGGATAATCCAGAGGGAGGCCTCTGAAGTTCCATCCAACAATGCCATACGTGCCATATGCCCGCTCCCGTGGCGTGGGCACACTGAAGCTGATGCTGTTGCATGCAGCACATTGCTCGGGAGGCTGCTTGATCCTACTGCAGTGAGGGCAGTACCGATGAGATGCTTCCTTCTCCTGTTTGCTGCTGAGTTATCGCTGCTGCAGATGAGTGGAGGCTTTTGACTCAGCTGCAACGAAGCTAATATACTGACGATGCAAAAAAGCGTGGCTGGAGTGGCCTGAAAACCCCCGTGAACTACCAGCAGAGCACATTTAGTAATGGCACATGTGTCTCTGCTCTGCAAATTCTGTCCTACCGTGTCGGTTCCCTGAGACCCATGAGCCTGGGATGTGGGAGATGAAAGATTAAGGTAGCGTTGGGTGCAGAAGTGTGGGGACATAGGTGTCATGCAGTGATGCCCCGCTAGAAGGCAATGGTGCCTGCTTAACAGGCTTTTGCTCCCTTGCTCTGAGGTGAGGCAGCAGGTCCTGGGGGTTCGAGGGAGGGAGGGGGAAAGCTTAAAGAAGGAGGATGGTCTTTGGGGAGAGGGAGGAAAGAGTGGCTCTAAAATATCCAGCCCTTTGAGTGTCTAGGAGCTTGCTGCTGACCAGGGGACAAGGGTGGAAGAGGCCCAGGTCATAGAAAATGTGAGATGTCCTACCATCTGATGGGTTTGCTTGCAAACTGGGGGCTACATCCATTGTCTATGCCTCAAGGGGCCCTGGTGTCCTTGGAAAGGAGTGGGGGACAGACCCTCTCAGCCCGGCTTGGCTAAGGGCCGAGGAGAGCAGCGTGGCAGCTCCCTGCCTATTGCACTTTCAGGGCTGGCCCTTGTTTCCCTTCTAAAGCCACAGCGTGATGCTTTTTCCTGCCTTGCCACATTAGGGAGTCTTGTCTTTCAGTCGTCTCCTCTCTCAAATGAGGACAACTGTGCAAGGGGAAATGGGAAAAAGAAAGGGAAACAAGAACAAGAAGGAAGAGGGAGCAGGAGGAAGGTGCAGGAAGACATGGGGGAAGAAAGAGCGTGTCTGCAAGAGAGGAGAGCCAGTAGGGCTCCTCAGCTAGTGGCTAAAAGCCCAGTATGAACTGGGACTGCATTCGCACCGGTGTGTGAAGCTGTGAGTCAGACACATTCCTCCGTGCAGTGGGCAAGGCGACTACTCAGGGGTTGGTTCAGGGGGGCAGAGCCCACCTCTCCAGAGTCTGTCTGAGCTGAGAGGACACAGACTCAGGAGGAGAAATCCACTTGTCCACCAAGTCTGCTGGTTTCCCTGGGCCCAGTGAATGCTGGAGAAGCAACAAATGAGGAGCCGGTGAAGAGCAGAGACATTTCCTCCTGGCTGGCAGAGGTTATTTTGCACCTATTGGTCTTGAAGGGGAGGGCAGTGTCCCTTTCTCAGCCCTTTGATGGTTAAGGGAAACCACCAGACAGAGGTTGTGATGATGGACAAGATCAGCAAAATGGACTGGGTGCCTGGAGGTGAGAAATAGACTTCTTTGGAGTACCTATGCCTGATGAACTCTTTCCATTTTCCCTTCCCTCGGCTGCTTTCCTGTTAAGGCTAGGTGTGCCCCACACAGCGAGGGGGGGGAAGGAACAGGTCTCTGACAGCCTGACTTGCCCTTGCTTACCCTACCCAACGATGTCTTATGACCCTTCCTTCGTCAGCGCAAGGCCTGGAGAGGAGCTTGAGGCTGGCAGCTTCTTGGAGGAAAGCAGCGGTGGGGGTGACGACAGTAGTGTCCTGGGAGGGGACAGCCCCGTCACGGGGCCGCTGGGCGCCGTGCTGCTGGCCATGTGCCTCACTGGGATGGTGGGGAACATCTACACGGTGGTGGTGGCCTCCGGCAGGGTGGCGGGCCACTCGGCAGGCTCCTTGGGGGTCTACGTGATCAACCTTGCCCTGGCTGACCTCCTGTACCTCTCCACCATCCCCTTCGTGGTCTGCACCTACTTCGCCCACGACTGGTTCTTCGGCGACGTGGGCTGCAGGCTTTTGCTCAGCCTGGACCTCCTCACCATGCATGCCAGCATCTTCCTCCTGACGGCCATGAGCCTGGAGAGGTACTGGGCGGTGGCCAGGCCCCTGCGGGCCAGGCGGGCCACCAACGCTTACCGCAAGCTGGCCAGCGCCGTCCTCTGGCTCCTCTCGCTCCTGCTTACGGCCCCCATGATGGTGATGACCCAGCTGCGGGAGGAGGACGGCCCCCACAAGCGTCTCTGCATCCCCACCTGGACGCCGGCGGCCTTCCGGCTCTATCTCACGGTGCTTTTCACCACCAGCGTCCTGGCACCCGGCGTGGTGCTGGGGGTCGTCTACACCCGCTTGGCCCAGGCATACCGGTCCTCCGCTTGGGGTCTGGGGCTGCCGCCGGCTGGCCGGGCCCCCACCCGGCGGCTTTTCTCCAGAATCTCCACCATCGTGGTGGCCTATTGGGCTTGCTTCCTCCCCTTCTGGGCCTGGCAGCTGGCCGGGCTGTACCGGGGCGAGGGGCTGGGCATCGGACCCGCCGCCCAAGCTTACCTCAACTTTGGCGTTACCTGCCTGGCCTACGGCAATAGCTGCGTCAACCCCTTCCTCTACACCCTGCTTGCCGGCAGCTACCGCCGGCGCCCCAACCCCAGCGGGATGGGCACGGCGCGGCCCCCGGCACCCTCCCGGCAGGCTGTGGGTGGCCCGGTGGGAGACCCCGGCGTCCCCCTGGCTTCTGGGGAGTTGTTGGGGTCTGTGGGAAAAAGCGAGGGGTGAGCAGTGCCCCCAGGTTGGGAATATCTCCCAGCTTTTGGCTGGGGTCGAGTTGAGAAATAAAAGTGCATCACCTTCCATGCTGTCGTCCAGCGTCTTCCGTTGTTGTTGCAGTGCCTTCTCCTTCATGCCCTTTGCAAGGCTGCTAACCCTCCTCAGGTTGGGGGAGGACGCTTGTCCCAGGGATCCTGACTCCATCCTCAGGTCCTTCAGCCCTCACATGCCAGCCTCTGCCTTGCACAAGGCTGGGGAGTAGGTGGAAGGGAGCAGCCGGCCTCGATATGTGTAAATTATACAGCTGGGGAACCCTCGCCACCCCTCACCTCCTTGCTAGCAATGGGCCAAGCCATAATAAAGTCAGGGTAACAGTGAGTCACAGATTTCACAGGACCAGTGAGTCACTCACTTACTTCAAGAAGCAGCCACGCTAGCAGGAGATCTGAATGAGGTTCATCCTCTTGTGGTAAAGCTCACACTCATCTTTCTTCCCCCACCCTCCACAAAAGAAATCTTTGAAGAGTCTTTCTAAAAAAAGACTCCCAAGCATGGTTAAGAGACATTGTGAGATTGCCCTGAAGTACAGCTTGGGGAGGTCAGCACATTTGCTCAGCTTTCAAGATCAGCCCAGCAGAGGCAGCTGCCAGGAGAGACCTCCACTATGTGCCCATCATCACAGCTCAGGGAGGGGGCCTTCACCAGCACCATGTCCCTGCTGTGGCTGAGGAAATCCCCAACTCCCTGGCCTACCAAATGTAGCCCAGTCTGCCAGACTGTGTCAACACCACTGCCTAAACTGGGCCAGGTCTCTCACCTTGAGGCCATCTAGCCTAGCATGGCTCACTTTCATACAGCTAAATTCTCTTCTCATCCCCCAAAAGGATGGCCTTATCAATATCACCCCATGGGAGGAGTCCCCAAGCTATGCTGTCCCCCAGCCATGCCTATGCACAGGGTGGCAATGTTAGATGTCGTGTTTACTATTATAGATGTATCCCTAAAGAGCAGGCGAGCATCCAGAGCAGACTGGCTTTGGGCAACACAGGGCTTCAAGAGAGATCCAGCTGCAGAGCCTCAAGTTGCTTGTATGCCCCAAGTGTTCCTGCCTTCCAGCTCAAAAGCCCACCTTGAGCCCTTGTCTCCAACTCGTCTTTCTTCCTCCTCAGCCCCCCAATTCCTAGCAGCCAAGCCTCCTTCTGCATGAGCGCCTGAGACACAGGACCTGGCAGAGCCTCATGAATTATGGAGCAAGAACAGGAGGTGCTGCTACCACAGGAGCAAGTTCCCGTGTTCCAGCTGCTCTGCAACTGCTTAATGGGAGGAATCAGCCCAGCCAGGCCTGCAGGGAATCCTTGCAGGACATCAGATTGTTTGTGTTTCACATTGCTCATGGCCAAGCCTGGAAGCAAGGACCCAAAGATTGGGTCCTTCCATCCCAGGCCTACCTGGTAACTACTGTGCACTGTGGAAAGGGCAGCTCCCACCTTTCCTATGCCCACCAGGCACAGCCTGCCCAACAGCAGTAGTCATTGCTGCAGAATTAGCATTAGTAGCCAGCTGACACCTTGGGTAACAACCCACAGCCCAGTGAGAACTATGCTGTAACATCAAACATGCCTCATCATCTCCAGACTCCTCAGAGGCTAGCCGTGGTTTAGACTGAAAAGTGCTCAGGCTTGTTTGGGCTAATACGAGTGAAGGAGTAAAAAAAACACATAGCGGACACATCCTTAGCATCCCACACCCCAGCTGGGCATTGCTACTTCCCCTAGCTGTGGATGGACCAGGCGAGGCACATGGGGCAGAATAAAACCAGACCACTCCAGGCTGCTGGAGCGTGCCACATGAGCTATGGCTCAACAGTATTTGTGCTTCTGCAGCTACTGGAAGAAAGGATTTGGATGAGGAGCCCACTGCATGCTCCACCACACCCAGCAAGGCATCCTTTTCTACTGCTGTCCCCATGCAGCAGCAAGAGGTCCCAAGACAACGTAGGAGAGCTGTGTCATGAGTAGGACCAGCCTCTACAGAGGGGCACAGGCCAAAGCTAGCACAATTAAGGACTCCCCCCTCACCCCATGCCCCACTAGGTTTACCTAGCACAGCAACTCAAGGCTGTCTGAGGTCAGCTGGGAATGCTTGGTTCAGGGAGAAATAGATTTAATCAACCCATTTTACTCAGGCAGGGCAGGGTGTCAGTCTAGACCTCAAGAGTAGGTGACTTTGCCTAAGGGACCCTTCCACTCTCCCCTCTAGTCACATCTAGCCCCAGTGTTTCCTCCTGAGACTCTCCTTGGGCTTTTTACCTCCTGCCTTCCCAGCCTTTTGACACTCACCCTCCTCTCCATCCATGACTTTAAGGGCCAAGGCTGGTACAATCCCACCCACATATGGTACTTAAGCAAAGTTGGCTACTCTCCTCCCCCCACCCCTCCAGCAAGGTGACCAACCCATGTGGACTTGGCAGTATGAAACAGATTAGATTCTGAGACTGGGTAGACCAAACCTCTTATTTATTAATTGCTTTTTCTGCATCTTTGAGATGGAAGTGCTGGAGGAAGTTATTCCCAGCTGATGGACTGGAGTGTGAAGTCCCCTTGTGTATCAAAGTAGTCAAAGACAGAGAGACCAAGCCGGTTAGGGAACGTGAACTGGTGGCCTGGCAGGTGGACTGTCAGGTCATTTTGGTTGACGATGAAAGTGATCTGCAAGACAAATGGAAAAGTCAGAGAAAGTTTCTGCCAAGATACCCTCGAGCCTTTCCCCTCCACAGCATTGCTGTGCCACCCTTCACTTTGCAGGGTGAACACGCTCAGCAGCACAACCTGCTCTTCAACAGCAGGAGTGTTATTCTAGCCTCCCAAGAGATGCCTATTCCCTGCTCAGTTCAATAGTAACATCCTTTTGAGCTAGATGGAGCTTGCGTGTTTGATCCCCACCATCCATCACTGCTCAGAGCCCTGGGTGGTGGCACTGGCTGAGCAGGAGAAGCCAGCCACCTCCCGTAGAGACAGCCCCTGCAATTGGGTGCCCTGTGCCAAACACCTTCCCTTTGCCAGGGCACATACCAAGAGTGCATCCCAGGCCTCACCTCTACTGGACTCCCCTTCTGGAAAGGGAAGACAGTCTCCCTGTGCTCTGCACCCCACTCTTCCACCTTCTTCGAGTTGCACACGATGGTGTTCACATCACCGTGAGCATCAAAACGGGGGTTGAAGTGAAGCCCGAGGTTGGAAGCATCCTTCCCCAGATTCATAACAAAGCTGCAGAGAAAGAAGACATCAATACTATGGTAGCATGTTGCTCATTACCATGAACATCTCTGGGTCTTTTGCTCCAAGCCCAGCTGAGGGTAACCAAAGAGAAACCCTTTGCTAAACTGCACAGCTTCCCTAAAAAGACAGTGCTGCATCAGTAAGGGGTACTCTCCTCTGCTGGGGTGATAGGTCCCACAGTGCCATCCCTGGGAGACACACCACTTAATTTCCACAAAGCTTTTAACAAGAGAAAGGTTCAGCACTTAGAGCCGTGAGCAGGGAGTTATCCTGCACCCAGACCAGCTCCCAAGGAGTCAGTTGCTTTCCACGGATTTCCTTTCAGTCCCAAACAGTTAGCTGGTGCTGCATCCTGCCTGACAGCCACTGCCTTCTCCCCACCCTGCAGGCAGCTGAAATAATTACCATGTCATTAGCTGTCCCAAAGCATCTGCAATGGCAGTGGGAGGAAGCAGCTTCCTAGCCCAGTGTCCACCTTGCCTCCAGGCCTCTTACCCAGATGAGTAGAGAGGAAGCATATTATTTGGCAAGAGAAAGCCCAGGAGGCTTCACTCCCACGCTATCAAACTTCAAAGGCACTGGGAAGAGCTGGGACATGTTTCCTGGAACACCGCTAGTGCTGGTACAGCAGCTACGGGCTCCACCTTACCCACCAAGAGCCCCCACCGGCCGCAGACCTGCACAAGGGCCAGGGGCTGCTGAGGCTTCCCTGGGGACCCCAGCCACCCTGATCCCTGCACATTTAAGAGTACATTTCCACTTAAGCCCACCAGCTTCCCTCCTTCCTTCCCTGCCAGCAGGAGAGGCATCTCCACTGCGTAAAAGCAAACTTCAACACCCTAAGAGCCGCTGCTGCAACATGCGGCCTTTCCATTTGCACCATCAGCTGGAGCTGTGGCTCAGAGCATCCATGGAGCCAGAGCAACCCAAGACCTCCCAGCTGCTTGGGCCATAATCTCCTCCTGCCCATATTCATGCAGGGAAGAGGATGTAGCTGTGGGGCCGGTCTCAACCCAAATCTCAGCATAGACACAGCTTTCATTTCCTTTACCCTGCACTAGAGAGGATGTGGTCACTGCCAGTGCACACAGCTGGAGCGTCACATCTGCTTCGGCTTAGCCCCTTGGCAGTCCTACGTGTCTGCAATGTGCGTTAGGTAGTGACTCACGGGGAAGCGCTGCTGACGTTAACTCCTTCCAAAGCTGCTCCTCTCCCATTCAAGGGAGGGATTCTTTCTGTCCCCTACCAGCAGAAGACAACTCAGTGTGGTGCCTCAGCAGCACAGCACAGCTTACCTCTTGGCACTTGGTGCAATTTTCCCCTTGACGGTGAGGCGCTGGCCAGGCTTGAGACCCAGATTGGTGCATACTGGTCCCTGGGGAACATGGAAGCAGAGACATTAGCTCAGTCCCTGCTGGCTCGCTTGCTCTGACTTGGCAGCTCTCCTTGCAAGACAGTGCATCGCTTTGGATAGCTGGAGAGATAGGGAAGCTCCCTTCCCCCAGGGCATTGCACCAGGGACATCCCAGAGAAATTACTCCAGTCACATGGGACATGTGCCCAGTTTCGCAACCTTTCTCCTGCTGCTCTCATCAACATATCTGTATTTCACAGCAGTGAAACGTAAATACCTGCAAGCTCCCATCGCACCCACCCTGTCCCGAACATACCTGTGGGCCTTCTGGGTCTCATATCGTCCCACACAAGCTTGGCTGTGCAGGGATGGAACCTCCACTCCCTTCTCCTGGCTTGGATTTGAAATTCAAGCCTCACCCAGGTCTGGGGGCTCAGACACTTTGCTCCCCAGCTCCTAAGGGCTTGGTTGTTTTTCTTGTAGGCTCAGCCTTTGCAAGAGCATTCTCCTGCTCCATGTACACACCTTTCCCCACTTTCTCTCTAGAACTAAACCCATATGTACTCATTTTTTATCACAGCAGAGGCAAGACCCCAAGAATACTAAGAATCTTTCCCCCACCCCACTTTAATAAATAAGCCTGTGGTTGGGACACTCCCTGATTAATCACCCTCAGCCTAACGAAAGATAAATTAATCAAAGAAGTGCAATCACTCTTCTGACACAAGCGTCTCCCCAGCTATCCTTGACACTCACAGAAGGACACTTCTGTATAGCACATTTCCTTACGAGAGAGGGAGAAAACGATTCAGTGACTCATGAAAACTTCAGCCAGGAAGCAAGCAGCAAGGCAGCCCAGAAGAGACATTCAGAGAGCAATAAACATTACCGCAGCTGCTTCCCCAGAGCAGAGCTGCTGTAAAACAGGTTACCCCAGCTCGGGAGCCAATGCAGCAAGGACCCCCCCGCCGCCCCGTACCCCCCCAAAGGGATCCTGCAGGGGAAAAAAAAAAAACAAACGCTCCTGCCAGAACAAGAAATAGCAGCTCCCCCTCTGTAATGGATGCAGCAGGGATCCTTCCTCCCCAGCAGCAGGCACCCAGCTCTAGCAGACCCTCTGACGCAAGGGCTGACGAGCAGATGGAGAAGAATAGTGCAAGCACCCTCACGCCAAGCCAATGCATTCCCCCCAGTCCCTGCTCCATGAAGCATCACCTCCAGCAAAGCTGCCCCATCCCTTTCTCTACTCACGCAAGACATGGTGCTGCTCTCCAGGCTAATGCTCCTCTCCACCAAGGAACGGTCCCAGGCAAGTAGCTGATAGGAGCCCCACCCTTGCCTTTAAATAGATGGAGAGCTGAGTTGTCCCAGCCCTTCTCCACCCCGCCTGCCAATCAGACCGAGGAAAGGGTGGGAGGGGTTGATTTTGGGGGGAGGGAGGACCTATCAGGCAGATACCTCCTCCCACCCTCACCCAGGCTCCTCTCCAGGATGCTAAACCCGACCCATCCAAGCAGGCTGCCGGCCGCTCCAGGAGGAGATCCAGCCGTGTGTGGTCGTAAAGCCAATGGAAAATAGTTTTACAATGAGTGTTTTACTATCCAAGGCTTTTATCCCACACGGAAAATGGTCGGATGGATTGAGACTTGGCGGGAAGGGTCTGGGAGGAGGGCTGGACTTTTCAGCTCTGGCTAAATCAGGAGCAGAAGAAATATCACTGAGGGCACACCGTACCTTAGAAACCCTTTGTGGGCGAGGTGAAACCCCAGGAGCAGAGGACTGAAGCTGGATCCAGGGTCACCCAGCTGCACTATCAAGCCTTGCCGTCCCCAGAGGCTGCCCAGCTTCTGACCCAGTCCTTACCAGCCGCTCTTGTAGGTACAGGACCGAAAGGAGGGAAAATAGTCCTTATTCTGCAGAACCCCTAAACGCCCTCAAAACCATGCAGTTCATTTTGGTTGTAGGGCACAGCAAGCCGGGAGGAAGCTGTCTTGGAGGGGTGGGGAGGAATTATCCAGGAAAACTCAGTGCCTGGCTCTTGCACCTACCCTGGACACACCTGGGGGGCTGAGGAACAAGGGGATGGGGGCAAAACGCTCTATCACAATAAGCCATAGGATCTATATGTCTTTTATCTGTCTCCACGTTCTGTTTGTGGCAAGGATGATTCACTCTGGGTGAAAGGATTTATTTGGAAAAAGTTACCCAATTACTACGTGGCTCAACTGTAATTACACTGAAAGAGGAGGGAAAAAATTCAGGCAGCGGGCCAAGCCTGTGGCTTAAAGCTCTCCTTGTCTTGCGTATTTGTCTCTAAATCACAAGACGCTCTGTGATTTCCTTAGGAGGCCCAGAACTGAAACTCACTGAAACACTTTTTTCTTCTCTTTCTGTGAGGCCCATCAGTTCTCCATCTCTCGAGAACGTGATAGTCCCCATCCCTCTTATCCCCATCAAGCACAACCCCAGAGGCTGTCACCCCTGGGTGTTTCCAGTTGGTGCCATCGATGCCAGCAGAGGTAGCAGGGAGACCCTCCTGCCTGCTGGAGCCAGGGGTGAGGGGGGCATGGAAAGGTTCCAGCCTTCGGCCAGGTCGCTGATCACCCCACGACACAAGTGGGCTGGAGTAAAGGCCAAAGTGGGCTTCTCTGCTCTGACATGCTTGCTCCTTCTTTCCTCCTCTGGAAACCTGCCTCAGGGTTCAGCCTTTGAGCCTGATCCCTTCCATAGGGTGAGGGACAAGAAGTGCTCCGTACCAGCAGGAGAAAAAGTGAGTAGAGCCAGCTTCCCTCTGCTCTTGATGTGTGTTTAGTTAAATCAATTCCTTTCAAATCTAAGATTTCGTGAGACCGAACCCCTGCAAAGGAACCCAGACGTCTCTCCAAGGAGATGAGCTGCTGCTGGAGCCATGGTCTAGCAGGTTGCAGGGGCTGGACTAGGAAGGACTGTTCCCTTGCAAGAAATGTTGGACGGGGAAGGGAAAGGTGTAGCTATTTTCTCACTTAGAGCTGGAGATGGTGGAGGCCATTTGAAAGGTCAGGGGTAGGTTCTGTGTTTCCTGCAGCGTTTCTGGCAGCTGGGCACTGTAAGCCAGCCTTAGCAGCCACCAGCTCCTTGAGTCCTGCCTGTCCAGGGACCTTCCTCCAAATGCTGCTGGAAGATTAGAGACCAGCTCATGGATAACAGGTGATAATGAGGCAGGGGATACCATCCCAGAGGAGACTCTGGAAGGGCTGTTCACATGAAGCAAATTCAGCCTTTACACTTAAGTGTACCTTGGGCAGCCTGAGTTTGTCTGATGGAAGTCCAAGTGTCTCTGCTGGCTTTCAAGGAGCCTTGAATTTAATAGCATTAACCCGACAGGCTAATACCACAGGCACGGGGGCCATGGGGTGTCCCATTGCCGGCAGGCCACGGGCTACCTCCATCAGTACAATGCCATGTCTCCCTTCCCACCTCTGGGTTAGAGCCACCACGATGAGGTGACAAAGTCTAAATCTCCAGGATCAGTGTCCTCACAAGGTATGGCTGAATTCAGGCGAGGGAAGGTCCCTGCTCACCCCGACGGCACACCAGACAGGGATGGTGTCCCCAGCCGCACTGACACCCGCTCCACCACCCTGAAGATGCAGAGGTGCTTGCCCGTTATTTTGAGGAGCGATGCAGTGTAGGAAGAGCCACTGTGGGTCGAGAAGGCCAGAGCCAGGCTGGCTAGAGCTGGCAATCCTCACCTCCTGTCACCTCATTCCTTATCAGTGTGCGGCGGGTCAGTTAGCTAGGGGATGTGCCAGCAGGTTATCGGCCCATCCGATCTGTGAAGGACGGAGATGAGGAAGATGAGGACAGATCACAGCAGACCTCGGTGGCATGGGCTTATCCCGCTGTCTGGGAACTCAGCAGTGGGATAGGGCTCTTCTCCTCCACCCTTCCAGCCAGGCTATTCCTCACCGGGAGAGCTCTCCTGCATTCACATTGCAAATCCTTACTTTGTATTAGAGGGAGAGCCACTGATCCGCATCGTACCTTGGGAGGCAAAAGATCTTCTATGCCCAAGCCGAAGGGAATGACTGGACCTGATGCTGTTGTTGCAAACAGAGCCCTTGGCCATGCCAAACTCTTGGCCGGAGGGATCCGCAAGTGTGGAGCAGGGAGGAATGTCTGTGGGATATTACTTCAGCAGTGCCTCGTCTCTGGTGGTGAGGATGAGGCAGGTGGTGTTTGCATCTGCACCTGCTTTCTCCAAACTGGGATTGTGTGCCCTGGACAGGACGGGGCCAGAAGAAGGGGGTGTAGAAGAGCCAGCTGCCATGACAGGGGCAGACCAAATTCACAGCCAACACATGTGTGCGTCGTGGTTTAAATACCAGCCAGCAACTAAGTACCACGCAGCTGCTCACTCCTTCCCCCTGCACCCAGTAGGATGGGGGAGAGAATTGGAAAAAAAAAGTAAAACTTGTGGGTTGAGATAAGAACGGTTTAACAGGACAGAAAGGAAGAAACTAATAATGATAATAATAACAATAATAAAATGACAATAATAATAAAAGGATTGGAATATACAAAACAAGCGATGCACAATGCAATTGCTCACCGCTCACGGACTGATGCCCAGTTAGTTCCTGAGCAGCGATCTGCCCCCCCACAGCCAGCTTGCCCAAGTTTATATCTGGAATACCCCTTTGGCCAGTTTGGGTCAGCTGCCCTGGCTGTGTCCCCTCCCAACTTCTTGTGCCCCTCCAGCATTCTTGCTGGCTGGGCATGAGAAGCTGAAAGGTCCTTGACTTTTAGTCTAAACACTACTTGGCAACAACTGAATACTTCAGTGTGTTATCAACATTCTTCTCATACTGAATCCAAGACATAGCACTATACCAGCTACTAGGAAGAAAATTAACTCTATCCCAGCCGAAACCAGGACAGTGTGCAAGGCCAGAAATCACAGCAAAGACCACACCAAGCGTGTCCTATGCTAGGGGTTAGGCATCCCACTCAGGTCCTGACCCTGGGCACCTCCGCTGTGGCCTGCACTTCAGAGACAGCCCGGCTCCTGGGAGCGACTCGCCGCCCTCTCTCTAGCCTTTCCTTGCACAATGTCCCCATCTGCTCACTCCTCCTTGGAAAGTGCAAATTGCCCTTGTATGGTGAGCAATCCCAGACAGTCCTCAAAGAACTGCTGCTGCCTTTGGGGCCTGAGCTCGTTCCCTGACGCTGGCTGTGACCCATCATTCCCGCAGAAGGGACTGGACATTCCCATCTGTAGCTAGGGTTGCCCATGGTCTTCGTTGTAGCTCTTCTCCCAGGGTCTCAGCCTTCTTCCTGCACTCTCCTCGACGCCCAAAGAGCCCGTGCTGAGACGGCACAGTTTCTTGAGCTCCCAGCTCTCCTCATGGACATCCCCACCCCTCCCAACCTCCAAGCTGTAATTCAGCTTAGGTCGAAGAGGGAAACATGATTGCTAAGGGTGAGTTTCATCATTGCGAGTCGCTTTGATTTAGGGCCTGCCTTCTGGTCTAGCTGATAGGCACTGGTATACCTCAGCATACCCGGACTGGTCCTGCGTGCTGAGGACTGCAGTCCAGCTACTGCAAGTTGTGGGGTTGAGTTGAACTGCTGGGCTGAGCTGTTGGGTGGCTCTAACCAAGGTGGTTTGGCAGCCACCAAAGAAATAGCCCAGTCAGGCAAGTGTCTGAAGCAAAAGAGGGAAGATCTGCCCCCAAATCTGCTCGTGAGGGATGCAGCGATAGACGGGGCATCCCAAGTCGTGACCTTGGAGGACTGGGAAAGGGCCTGGCTGAAGAGCCCATGGACTACGTGACCAAAGTCCACCTGTATACATTGCTCTCCAGCTGGAAAAAGCCTGTTTCGGCTGCAATTACTCCTTCAGTGATTTGTAACATCTTTCCACTGGGAGAGCGTCTTTGTACCTGTTCAGCCACTTTGTGTTATGTGGGCTGTGGTATTTTAAATTCAGGATTAGGTACACTAAACTCAGATTTATTATCTCGCGGACACAGAGCCTCGCATCAGGAATGAGCCACAGCAGGATTTCCCAAGCTTTGCCTGCTGAAATGTTTCCAACCACATCCAATTTCCTGGATTAGGAGCCGTCTGCGAGGCTCTGGCTCCTGCTGACTTCAGAATCTCTGCTTTCATTAAATCAGTATGGAAATATGTTCCCCAGTGGTGAAGATAATCCTGCAAATGTTATCAGAGGGTACCTGGACAAGGTGCTTGATCCGGGCGAGCCTGAAGTTACAGCTTGGGGAAGCGGGAATGACTCCTGCTCATGCTAATGACACTGGGATGTGTTAGACACACCTCAAAGCGCACCCCGGGAGCTCCCCAAATCCATGCTCCCCACCTCCTCCCCTGCACCTTTGGCTGCTCTCGTTGGGCTCTGTCTCACCTCTGGGGTGTAAACCTTCCCCGGGCACAGCCAGTGGGCTTTGCAGCGTTTGGTGGGGAAGGGAGCTCTCTGCGTCTGCCAGCCGGGGTGGGATCCCTGTGGCTGCGGGACAGGCACAGCCGGGAGGGAGCCGGGTGCTGGGTCGCAGCCACGGGCAGCATGATCAGCCTGCGTCAGCCCATGGAGATGGTTGTTCCAAGCCGTTCGAGTGCTCTTCTAGCACGCGAGAATGGCGAGAAGCCATCCGCTGATGGGGGTTAGCTCCTCCGCCTGGGTGATAGGCAGGAGGACTCCTCGCCTGACGGGGCTAGAAATGCTGACAACACAGCAAAAAACCGCCAAGCCTTCGATTAACTTGGGTGTGAAGGATCCTGACTGCGAGGCTGGAGCAGTGGAGTTAGCAGATCTTTAATCCCAGCCAGGCAGTGACTGGTCGGGAAGGCTTCAGGCCGTTTGCATTTCAGTTGAAGGGCACTTGGCCCAGGACGGGCACAGCAAAGGTAAATCAAGGAGGGGCAGCCTGATGCTTTAGGAAAGCACGTTCTTGGTCTTGACACAGAGAGGTTGCTCGCAATGACGCGGCCTGGACTGGGTGGTTGCTGCACGTAGAGTATTTCCAAGAGCTGCAAATGCAGGTTAAGAAAAGCCTTGCAGCAGGTCGGGCAATCGCTGCCAAGCCAGAGGGCTACAGCAGATCGGGGAGGGCTGGGAGGTGAATGGAGTAAGGGTTAAGTCCTCCTGTAGGCAAAGTACAATTAGGGCAACTTTGTACAATTGTACAACTCTGCCACGCAGTTTGAAACTGATAATATTTTTCTTATTTAAAGAAAATGGGAAATCAACTTCTGACCGGTGGCGTGAATTTCCAATTTTCTTTAAATAAATTGAGTTGAAGAAATAGAAAGAAAGGAAAAGGTAGAAGTGAAAATGAGTTGGGGTGCAGCATGCATTGTTCAGGCTGTGCGGGCACTGCAGGCAAGGCTTCAAACCTAACCTTTAAGAAATGACATGTTTCGAAAGCAGAGCTACAAGCTCAGCAAATGCTGACTGTAGAGGGGAAAACATTGCCATCGCTTGTCTGGATGTTGGCTAATGACTTCCAGAGGGCCTGCAACATAAGTCCAGTGCCACCACTGCAGGAGAGAAAGGGCATATTGTGCTAAAATATGATGCTAAGGAATATTCCTGGGCTGCTGGTTAGTGCTGGGAGTTCAAGGGCAAGGAAATGCAGCTCCATGCGGGAGGGTCAGATGTTTCGGCACTGATGTGCCGGAGCAGCAGAGCTGCAGGCTATCGACTGACTGTAGCCGCCAGCTCTGCACTGCTGTAATACCCAAATTGTGTACTTGCAGTGCCTTAGAAACCTGCCATTTATTAAGCCTATTTCAAGCCTAGAAACGACCTGCTGAGGCATATTCTCTGTCTCAGGTTGTTGTCTGTTAAAGTGACTTTTGAGACACGCTGGGCAGAGGTTGGTTTGCTGTACTTAATATGCAAACTGTAAGTAAGTGGATGCTGTGTTTGAACATGTTACCGTAACTCAGATGCTGGTTTCAGCTCTTCCAAGAAACAGTGCTCCGGAGAAGTATGTTCATGGAATACAGGCACGTTCTCCTGGAACACCCTTGAGACCGAAACTCAGCCGCATGCCATTTTTCAGCGAGTGATGTGTGTAAAAACCAGTGTGGAATGATAATCCTGAAGAAAAGGGTTACCTTGAATAGGCTTTGCTAGCAGGAATGACAAAGGAGCCTGAGAACACCCTTTTTTTTGTGCATGCAAAGTGGTACCTAGGGTGTAGGCTGTGATATTAGTCTCCACACATGGCAGAAACGGCATCAGAGCTGCTCGGGAGGTGATGCCAGCAGGGAGCCTGGAGCACGTCAGGTTTTTCTCACTGAGACGTACCCCGCGTGGGCCATTGCATCTGCTTTGGCAAATGCATTTGTCTGCAGCCGGCCCACGAGCCAGCATTAGGGGCACATTTCATGCTTGGAGACCCTCCAAAGCACATGGGACCACAAGGCATCAGCACAGCCGAGCTGAAGCCAAGGCAGGCAAAAGGCCAACTTGGCCTTTCTGAGGGGCAATGGGGCCCCGCCAGGCAGCAAGAGCTGGAGAAAAGAGAATTGCCTTGGGCGGACAGGCTCCTGCCCTCCGTTGGGGTCCTGCGGGTGGCACAGCTCATCATTCCCCATCATTCCTGGCACCCCAAAGCCAGTGCAGCCTGGGACTCTCCTCCACTGCTTGACCGGGGACTCCCCAAACCCCCAAAACTCCCTCGGGGGGTTTCAGTAGCATGTGCCATCCCTCGCTTGGTTCCCCAAACACTTCGGCGGTACTGAGCCTTGTTAGGCAGCTGCTGTCTGCCACCCTACAGCCAGCTGGAACCATCACCCTCTCGCTAGTAAGCTGTCTGTTATCTGCCGGGATCAGCTGCTGAAATGGGTGGGTGTTTTGGCAGGGCTTGGCCCCCTCCCTTCCCTCGAGGCTCGTACTATTTGGGGATAGAAAGCGCAGGGCGCTCCTCTCCGATGCTATCGCAGTTTGGAGGCAGTGGAAAGCACTGGGATGCGTCATCCCTTGCAACGCTGGTGGTTCCCCCCTCCTTGCAAGGGCACCCTCTGGGGCCGGTGGGCACACATGCATATCACTGCTGTGGTGAGGCTGTGTCGCTCTTTCGGGAGTTTTTGCAAGCGGATCTCTCTGAGGAAGCCCTTTGCAGAGCCATCTCTACCCCTGCCAGCAAGCACGTCCATCCATCATCATGATGTCCCACTAAAGGCCTCGCTCTTCCTCACCACTGGCTTCTCCAGCTTCCTCTGCTCCATGGGGCAGAGCGCAGGTGCTGAAGCACCCCGTCGACACCAAAGCTGGGCTTTGCCTGCCTGCAGCACTTGGGAAGAGCCGGCCTTGGGCGCTCAGCCCAGTCCAGGTGTCATCTGTCCACACCTTATGGCAAAAGATTGGGTCCACGCTTGGGATGTCCTCAGTTCTCTCCTCCAGATGTGGAGCTGGGGCAGGTTCACAACAGCAGCTGGTGGGATGGGAATACAGGCTGTTTCGTCAGGAGCACGAGCTCCCGCTCCCACAGCACTGGCGGCACAGACGTATCCTCCCTCTCTTCTGCCCTGTGCTCCAGGGTTGGGCTCCTCAGCCTTTCTCAAACAAAGGACCTTCTAATTTTTCTGGAAGAAAGCCAAGGACCAGCTCACATCCCAGCAGAACTGGCTGGCTTGAGAGAAGGTGGGGGGGAGCATGTTGATGCACTTAGCACCAGAATAAACGACATGGCTTTTTTTCTGTGGGATCATAGTCTTGCTCTCATTATAATGGACATTGAGGCTGAGTACTGACAAACTCCTGACTTTGGCTGGGGGCGCAGATCTTGACATGCCAACTGACTGCCCGGTTATGTGCACAGGCAGGGGGCTTTTCTTTGGGGCAACTTTGACGATTTTACGAAGCATTGTTGGCCCATGTGCTCTTGGTTGAGAGACATTTCGGTAGGGAGTAGGGTCACAGATGGGACAAGGGGTTGGTTAGACATAATGTCAGCTTCTGCTTAGCCTCTTCGCAGCAGGAGCCTGGGGGAAGAGGGACGGACATTCACTTGCAGCATCCGTGCACCAGTGATTTGGTGGCAAACTCGCAGCATGAAGCCTGCTCTTCTCTCCCAGCGCAGAATGTAAGGGAAAATCCATCAGCCAGCCAGGTATTTTTGGGTGTACCCTATATACCCCATAGGTAGCCAGTCTGTGGGGCATACATCGTGGGGTGGGTCAGCACTGTCTGTTCAGCTCACAGCAGGTTCACCAGATACACCGTGAGGCCAAGGGCTGCGGCGCCGGTGGGAGGCTCAGCCCTTACACCCCGGGGTGCTGATGCCAGAGACTCCCCCAGAGCTCGGAAGGGCATTAATGCATTTAGCTTCTCTCTTGGAAAAAACAAAGTAAATGGCTGCAAGGGAGTGCAGCCCAGAAGGGGAGGGCAGAAGGCACTGCCTGAGGATGGGGGAAGGCACTGGGCACATACCTGCGGGCATGATGAGACAGAAGCATCAAGGAGCAGAAGTGGGACCCCTGTGAAGCTCCTACCTGGGCAGACGGGCATTTATCACTTCCCCTTGGCTCCAGCTACTGATGATGGTTACCCAACGGGGTTACTAAACCTGCCTGACTTCCCCTTCTGCTTCAGACTCTGGGCTGGTGACAACATTTCAGAGATCACATTGACATGGTTCACGTGGTGTCCCCTGGCTCTGGAGGGCTTGTTCACGCCTGTTCACCCTCACCCTGCAGGTCCACAGCCTTAAGTCCTACAGTCTAAGAATTTTCTTGTGCAGGGTGGATTAGCTTCAAAAACCATGGACATCTGAGAGGTACCGGCCTCCAGGCCCTTGGGCATTTGCTCCAGAAGCAGGTGACAGGCGGGATGTGTCATTTCCATTCCCACCGAAGCAAACAGGGAAAACCAGGGAGGTTCTCCCAGCCCCTGCACTGGCTGAATTTATTCAGGCAGGTTCAAGCTGTAATATAATGCACCTCCTCCCATTCAAAGGGAAGATGGGGAGATGAGAGTAGTCCCTAGGTCAAGTCCATGATAAGGAGGTAACCTTAGAGGGAAAGCAATATCCCTACAGGGTCTGCTGTTGTGTAAACTTGCCCCAAGCGGGACAGGCTTTTTGCAGGACCCAGCCCTAAGCCAAGCTCTGGGCGAGGTGTCCCCCAGCCCAGGCAGGGTGAGCATCCTGGGCTTGTTTCACTGGCTCTGCCGCCCGAGAGCTCCTGGGTGCAGATGTTGGGTTGGAGCAGCGTGAGCTTGGTGCTGGGCAGCCCCAAGAGAAGGCCACTTCTTTAGAGCTCAGTTTTGGCACCCCGTGGGGTGCCTGCCAGCCCAGGGGCACATGGAGAGGTCCAGAAACAGGGGCCTCCCTGCACACCCCTTGATGAGTGCCAAGCTGGTGTCTGTTCAGGATAAGAGCCGTTGGGGAGGGAAGTCTGCCTGGGCAAGCAGGCATCAGCCGTGACTTTCCTGGAGAGGAACAAGCAGGGGGCAAAAGCCCCAGCCCTCCCCAAATGCCCCCCTTCTTAACAATAGCACTGTCAGCAAGGACTTGGGCTGCATGGCAGGGCTCCCCGTGGCCTTCGGGGACTTAGCTAACCCCTGATGAGACACAGGGAGACATGCCATTCTGACAGTCCTTCCCGCTTCGGAGACAAAGGCGTTTGTCTCTCTTTGTGGCGGTCTGTTTATTTGGGGGAAAGGGAAGGAAAAACAGCAGAGAGCAGAACAGAGCCTTGCCCCACATGGTGCTTTATTCGACCGCCCTGGGGGTGCGAGCTCAGCTTCGTGGGCAGGGAAGGTTTTACCTGCTGAGCAAGTTGAGGAGGAGGACCTGCGCCCATGAGCAGGCACAGGAGGCAAAGCAGTGGCTGGGAGAAGGACCCAGTGGGACTGGTAGGGCAGGGCTGCTGGGGGCCAGCCCTACAAGTGGACAGGACCGCTTCTCCAGCCATGAAGGTTTGAGTCCAAGGAGGGTGGCCAAAAACACAAGCAGCCTGCCAAAAACTGCGAAGGCACTCAGCCTTCCCTAGCTGGCTCCCCACCGATGATAAGAGGTGACCCCACTCGGTCCAGGCGCCCATCCCACCTTCCCTAGGGGTTGGTCCCCTCTCCAAATGGCCCAGCCAGTCTCTTGGCTTGGATGCCATAGAGAACACGGGGCTGCTGCTCCCCCTGTCCTCCTCCTCCTCCTCCTCCTCCTCCTTCTGCTGTGCTGAAGGCTGTGGAGGGAGGACTGCCCGCCTCGCCTCGCCTCCCCACGGAGCTCAACGCTCCCAGCTGGTGGGCGAAGGTGCTCCTGAACTTGCTTGACAGGTAAAACCTTCCCTCCCTGTGAAGTCTCTCCCTGCATTTATGACTGCCTGCCTCTGAGCCAAGGATGCCTTTTTGGCAGTTCCAGGAGTGGGCCCGGCTGGGTGCGGAGCACTGGTTTTTCTCTGGGGTTTTATTACTTGCTGCGTTTCTCGGGGTGTCTCGGTTGGCTTTCCTTCAAACTCTCCATTGCTTCATGGCTATCTGCTCTCTTCCTTCCCCCAGCCCTGCACGGACCCCACGTACGGCAGTGTATTGGTTTTGTGTGGCAAGGTTTTGGTAGCGGGGGGGGTTACAGGGGTGGCTTCTGTAAGAAGCTGCTGGAAGCTTCCCCTGTGTTCAAGAGAGCCCATACCAGCCGGCTCTAAGACGGACCCGCCGCCGGCCAAGGCCGAGCCAATCAGCGATAGTGGTAACGTCTCTGTGATAACATTTTTAAGAAGGAAAAAAAGTTGGGACGGCGGTATTTGGCAGCCGGAGAGAGGAGTGAGAACATGTAAGAGAAACAACCCTGCAGACACCAAGGTCAGTGAAGAAGGAGGGGGAGGAGATGCTCCAGGCGCTGGAGCAGAGATTCCCCTGCAGCCCGTGGTGAAGACCATGGTGAGGCAGGCTGTCCCCCTGCAGCCCAGGGAGGTCCACGGTGGAGCAGATATCCACCTGCAGCCCGTGGAGGACCCCACGCCGGAGCAGGTGGGTTCCCGAAGGAGGCTGTGACCCCGTGGGAACCCCGCGCTGGAGCAGGCTCCTGGCAGGACCTGCGGATCTGTGGAGAGAGGAGCCCACAGAGCAGATTTTCTGGCAGGACTTGTGACCCCGTGGGGGGCCCACGCTGGAGCAGTCTGTGCCTGAAGGACTGCACACCGTGGAAAGGACCCATGCTGGAGCAGTTCGTGAAGAACTGCAGCCCGTGGGAAGGACCCACGTTGGAGAAGTTCGTGGAGGACTGTCTCCCGTGGGTGGGACCCCACGCTGGAGCAGGGGAAGAGTGTGATGAGTCCTCCCCCTGAGGAGGATGAAGCGGCAGAAAATAATGTGTGATGAACTGACCGTAAACCCCATCCCCATCCCCCTGTGCCGCTGGGGGGGGGGTGGTAGAGAATCCGGGAGTGAAGTTGTGCCCGGGAAGAAGGGAGGGGTGGAGGGAAGGTGTTCTGAGATTTGGTTTTATTTCTCATTACCCTACTCCGGTTGATTTGTAATAAATCAAGTTAATTTTTCCCCAAACTGAGTCTGTTTTGCCCGTGACGGTAGTTGGTGAGTGATCTCTCCTATCCTTATCTCGACCCACAAGCTCTTTGTTATATTTTCTCTCCCCTGTCCAGCTGAGAAGGAGGGGAAGTGATAGAACGGCTCTGGTGGGCACCTGGCATCCAGCCAGGGTTAACCCATCACAGGCAGGGAAACCACAGACGGCACGTCTCAGAAATCTCTCTGGCCAAAACACCCGCTACTGAGCTTCACTACAACTGCCATGTAGACTGAGCCATGTAGCATCCTTGTGATGCAGCCGGTGGGTTGGGGAGGAGACGGGGGGGCTCATGCAGGACTGCGGCTGCTGCTGTGCTCCCATCTCCTCCTGCTCTCTGGCTGGCTGTGCTGGGAACCTGTCACACCAGTGCCAACACTATCTCTTGCTGGGCAATGGGGCTGAGCCCCACACCCTGGTGCTGGGCCGCCTAGCCACATGTCCTGGGCTACCTGTCCCTCTGCCTTGTGATTACTGCTTGCCTGCAGGGACCCCTCAGGGCAAGGGAGCAGTTTGACCACCCTGGGTCCACGTAAGACCCTCCAAGGAGCCCCACTGAGGCCAGTGCGTCTGTCCTTGCTGCTCAGACCCTCCAAGCACAGCCCTGGAGCTGAATCAGAGAGAAAGGAGCAGAGAGCCCAGGACTGATGTTCATCTCCAGATGTCTGGGGCAGCCCTCTGGCAGGGCAGGGTGCTGTGCTAGAGGGATCTGGTCTCACCAAACACCATTCTTCATCTCTTCTTGCCTTGTGCAATGTCCACGAGGCTGAGGCTTCCTGAAAAACACCTCCTCAAGTTCCCAGGGAAGCCCTGTGACCTTCCAATAGCCTGGACCGAGAGGATCTTTAGGTACTGCAAGCTGTTAAAGGATTCGCAAAGGTGCAAGAGGATAGGAACCGACAGCAGCTGTTCTCGCTTTGGGGCAACTCTGTCCTTTGAGAAAAGCAAACCTGTTAGTCCCAGGTCCTGCATATATTGTGACCTGAGCAAGGTCAGGATCTGTGCTGGGACTGGTTCATTCAATGCAATGGGGTTGTTAAACCCTTGGCCGGGGGGAGAGGCCGCTGTAATCACTTGGTTAGTCTGGATGTGACTGCATGGGGCCATGGGATGCTGGAGGAGCAGCTGTGGTGCCTCTTGGGCACATAAAGGGATTTGAGATGAAGGCTAGAAGGTGGGCTGCTGTGCCTATAAGGCTGCTAGCTGTCATGAGAAGGAGATGGCTTGCAGAAAGACTTTCTCTCTCCAAAGAGCGATGACTAATGCCGGGAAGCCATCACACCCCATGTTTTGGGACACAGGAATGGGGGACAAAGGGATGTGTCATTTAGCCCTGGAGAAAAACGACAGTGGAAGATGAGGATGAAACCTTGTCCCTAGAACCAGGGCCTCCTCCTTCAAACCTAATAATAAGTCCCTAGTCGAGCAAGGGTATTCCCAAACTGTGTCTGTACAGCTCTGCAGTGAAGCCCAGGGCGCTGGGCCAGCTGGAGCAGCTCTGCTGGAGGAAACCTAACCCCTCCCCACACATACCCACCCTTGGGGATCACAGCATTGCTGCTGTTTGGGTCAGGCCAGCCTCAAAAATGCCAGGTTCAGCCTTCTTGAAAGGAGACAACATGAGTGAAGAGAATAACTGACCAAAGCTGGTGAGCTGCAGCTGCCCGGGGGATGCTCTCGAGGACTGGCCCTGGATGCTGACCAGCTCCCCACCAAGTTACCATTTCCCCTTTGGAAAACCAGCACTCTCCGACTGCAGAAAGGTCAGGCTGTGCCTGGCATGCAGCTGTGTCTCAGCTCAATTGGGGGACAGATGGTTTTACCCCTCAGAGTGAAACTGAGATGCTGGGCTTTGCGCTGCTATTCCCAGAAGCAGAAGTGGGTGAGGATGCTCAGCCGTGTTGCGAGCTGGCCATCCCTCTTGCAGGCAGGAGAGTGGCTGCTGGCTCAGAGCGATACTCCCCATGGGGAAATGGGATGCTTTCCGAGAAAGGTAGGCTCTCGGCAAGCAGCGTGCCAGCAGCACGCTCTGGGCTGGGGCGAGAGCTGCTGGAGATAGGGGAGCCCAGTTTGCTGGGCATGTGCTCGCCCTTTCCAGGAGAGACTTGCAAATGGCTCAGAAAATTTTGCTTCTTTGGGTTTTCTGGCCTGGCATGGGTCTGCCCAAGGCAGAACAACACCCCTGTGTGTTTGCAGGGCCTCCCTCTGTCCCGAGTGCCCAGGGAAGGGGGTCTCAGGCCAGCCCTGCAGAGCCCCAGCACTGTGTCAGGGTGCAGGTACCTGCAGTGGGCAGGAAAAGATGAATCCCACGGGAAGGTGGAAAGCAGGACATGCACTATGGTTGACACCTGAGCTTACCTTTTTTTTTTTAACTTTCTGGGGGTGTTTCTAAAGATGAGATACTCTTTGGTCTCTCCAAGAGGCTGAAACCTGAAATGCAATGCTTTTCTTTCTTTTTTAATGCAAAGTTGTTCAGTCTTCTGGGATGTGTGTGCATGCTTCTGGGAACACCATGACATCCACTAAGGAGAATCACCCAGCGCTGTAATACCAGGGACCAGGCCTCAGCAGCACCAGCAGAGCTGATGGGAATGCAGGCTTAGGAGCGTGACACAAGAGGCAGAGTCAGAGCTGGCCTGGCCAGAGGGAGAGAGGATGGCGGGTGAGCAAGCGGTGTTTTGGGGATGAGAATGGGGATCCCGAGACCTCTCAAGGCATCTCCTCCCCAGGGGATGTACCGTACTGCACTGCTCCTGCCTCCACCGAGCTGAGGGAGGAGGATGCTCAGGGCACACCAACACCCACCACTCCTTTTGGGTAGCCACAGCACCTTCCCCACTTCTGGGTCCCCCCCCAGAGCAGTTTCGAGTGGATGTTTAGCAGAGTGCTGGCACGCTGGCTGTTATCACAGCAAAACGGGGTGCCTGGAGGAAGCCCTGCCTCTCCCCGACACCTCGCGAAGGTGCCTCTCCAGGCTCCCATTGCCGGTAGCATCTCAACGCCACACCGGCTGCAGGTGGACCGAGTCCCCGGTCTCCTCTGTCTGCAACCGGAGCAAGCACCAACAGGCCCCAGCTCCCCAACACGCCTTCGCCCAGCCGGTGCATCTCAGCTCTGCCTGCAGAGGAGCAGAGAGCTCCTTCTCCGTATTGCACCCAGGTGCCAAGCCTGACTTTGCTGCCGGCTGTGCCCGTGGGCCACGTCACCGCAGCCCCGGCTCTCCCGGGGCTTGGCAACGCCACGGTGGCAACCTCGCTGGCGTGGTGGTTGCCTTGCTCTGGCTGAGCGTCTGTGGCCTCCTCCTGTTGAAACATCACCCCTCGAGGGCAAACCAGCCGGGCACCAGCAAAAGAGCTGGGCTGAAGGTGAGGGCTGCCATTGCAACAGCAAGGCTGCTTACGTGCAGCTTCCCAGCATCGCGCAACCACAGTCCCAAGTGTTCTCCTTCTCCCTGCCTGACCCAGGACCGCATAGCTGCAGAGGAGAAGGGGCACTGCCCGGCTGCGCTGTGAAATCTGGCTGCTCACCCAGCCTGGATCAATAACTGCCCTCCATGTGGATCTGGAAACGGGCACCGTACATGGATTTGGGATTGCTGCACCCCTCGGAAGGGGTTGCGGATGGCCCTTTTCCTCACCCCGCTGCTCCAAAATTCAGGTCTGATTCATAGAGATTTAGGCACCTGAGACTGCTGCTAAGGGTTTTACAGCAGTGCCTGAACAGATGAGGTTCTCCTTCGCTTTGACTTGGATAGGCAAAGAAATATGCTACAGGCCTGGAAAATAGAAATTGCGATTCTTGTAGCAGTGCAGCCAATGGAGCAGCAAGTAAAGCAGCGAGCAGGGTGTCTGGTGTTCATCAAGGGATGATGAAGAACTGCGTAAGACAACTATTGAAGGGAGGATGGAAAACATACATCTATAGCATTAAAACTATAGGGCATAGATGGAGGGCATGGTCCCACTAAGAGCAACTGGAAGCATGACAGAAGATGCCAAGCGACAGTGCGGCACAGAAGGAGCTGATTAAGTGTGCACAAAAGGGAGCCATGACTTGGATGCAGACTGCTGGGCTGTCAGCCACATTGTACGCTGTTTACTGTCCAGGACACAGCCTTTGCTCGCCAGTAACCAGGCTCTCCTGAGCAGAGATGCTTGCGTGACCAAGCCGCTGCCGACTGGAGCTGTGGGGGGAAGCGAGGATGGGCTGTGATGAGAAACAGCTCCGGAGCAGAGAGCTGCAGCCGCGGGGTGGCTGGCTGCACCCGGGGTCCCAGCAGTAGTTAGGGGCCCTGTGGTGTTGACAACGGCCAGCGAAAGAAGCTGACGCCCAGAGAACAGTCAAAATTGTCTGTGGTTATAAATCTGGCTTTTCAGCTCTCGGGAAGGGGCCTTGTTCAACAGCTCAGAGGAACGCAAGTTTTGAACGTGTGAAGGGACAGGACTTCACACTCTTTTCCCAGCCAGCTGCCATTTATCAACCCATATTTCTGTGAGCAAGCTGACATCGGCCAAGATGACACCCCAGACCATCCCATCCTGCTCTCCAACCTTCAGCTGTTCACCCCTGCCTGGCACAGCCTCCTCTCTTGTGGTGAAAGCATTCCTGTCGCTGAGCATCAGACTGATGTGAAAATAACTGAGTTTTTTGCAGCAGCAGCTTACATTGGGTTTGCAGATCTATGGAGCAACTCTGACATGGAACATCCCACCCCTTCCCTCCTACTGAGACAGACAGGAGGCTCAGGCAACAGTGAAAGTGAGGTCTGCTGGAAAGCAATTTCAGCTGCACTTCTTTCTATCCAGTTGCATTTTTTCCCTCTTACCATGCCCAGCACCGAGGCCTCTAGGTATCACCCAGCTGTGTGTTAAAGGACAGGGTAACAACTGGTCTTGGTGGGATGGATGGTGGCAGGGGATGCACAGCTCACACTCCATTTGTCTGAGGAACTGACAGGCAGTGGAGCCCCTGGTAGTTGCAATAGAAAGGAAAAAGGAAAGAGAACATTTGACATGAATATTATGAAATGAAAGAAAAATCTGGTGTCAATTCACTCCAGCCAGCATCATGGGAACACAAGGCAGAAGTCTCCTGCATCTAGATTTATTTTCAGCCTAGAGAACAACAGTCCAGGAGATGGGAGAATGAGAGCCCAAGACAGATGACTTACTACAGATGTCTAATTTACTTATTGCACCTGGCACAGCATCCAAGTTCAAGAGACAAGGAGCAGATAAGGATGATCCTTTGCAGGCGCCTTACTCTTCTGCATTGCAGACCATTGCCAGGGCAGGAGGAAGAAATATGGGTAGTGGACAGGATGCCTCCACATCACTGAGCTTGGAGGTTTGCTGCCAGAAGTCCCAGGGTAGCTCACAGAGTCCTTTTCCAGGGAGTTGTATCTCTTCCTAAGTCACTACAGGCATCAGACAGATTTTCCTGCTGCTGTTTATGTCCCATTGCTGGAGACGCTGTTCTCGAAGCCTTACAACACGCCTAAAGTCGTAATGGTAGAGTTTTGTATTGCATCAACAAGCAGCAGCAGGAGATCTGCCTCAGACCCTCCACTTAAAAGATGGGCCAGCCAGGCCCATGTGCTACTCACAATGACCAGCCACCTCCATCCCTGGATTGACCTGAGGAACAAGTGTGCTCCAGTAGGAAGGACTGTTCTGCTGCTGCCGGCTCATCAGCAAGAGACAAGTAACCTTTGGGATGAGGAAGACCACTTGTGTAGAGAGTTCTCCTGAGCATTCTTAACATCTGGCTGCCCGAACAGATAACTGAGAAGAAAGCAGCTCAAAAACCTGCACCAACAGGTAGATTTCCAGCAACATTGGCTCAAGGGCATTCAGAGTTGCCTGTGACCAAACAGGAGTCAAACACGGTGTGGGACTGCTCAATGACACAGGTCCTTTCACCCCTGAAATTGTTGAGGGAAGGCAACTAATGAGACTGTGGTGGATTACAAGGCCGTGAGCATCGGGAAGCTCAGCCTAAACACAGCTTACGCTCTCCGCTGAAGGAGTATGGCCACCCCATCTCCTGAGACGTGTCTATCTCCAGGCGAGCAAGGCTGTGGCAGGCACACGGTCCCCTAGTTGTACTGGAGTGCTGAACGGGAGCGTATTGCCATTCTTCACATCTGCACCCCCAAACTTTGCGAGCGCACAAACAGGGACTGGCTCTGCTCAGAGTTAGCTGAATCAGCAACTTCCACGCATTAGGCCAGAGGAGGGCACCGTGTCAGGAACACCTCTGTTTTGTGAGGAAAGGGCACCTTGCCAGGGCCAATCAACATTGTCCTAGCAGGTGGGAAATCTCTAATCTACTGCCCACAAAGACTCAATTCCCTTCAGCATCTGTGCTGCAGAGAACGACGACTTGTACACAGGCAGCTGTAGTCCAACAGCGGAGTGCACCTGGAGGAAACAGAAAACCGTATCTGAGTCATTTCAGGTTACTTGAAACAGGTCAAGTAGGAAAACAATTCTTGCCCCCTAATTTTAACCAGGTACCATTTTCTGCGCAGCTTCTGTGGGAGCCAGACTAGAGGTTCAGCAAGGGCCAGTGAGCAGAAAGGCTGGCACAGGGCTTCGGGCAACCTGGTGGACAACAGTGTCCATTTAAAGGACAGGTTTCTCTCAACCCTAACAAGTGAAGAGAGCATCTCAGTGCTCAGCAATATCCTATTTACGGAATAGAAACTGCTATTTGCTGGAGCTGCACATCTAGCAGGCTAAATCACGGGACAGAACAACCTGGAAGGTTGCAGGCAGCTGCCCTGTGATCTGGGAACGTTTCTGGCATGATGTTTCCCTTGTGTCCGTGCTGAAGGCTTACAGAGCTGACAGTGCTTTGCTGCGGTGGTATAGTGAAGCTACAAAGACCAGTATAACCCCCTAAGTTGGTGGAGTTCTTAACGGCTTTCAGTTGCTCTTAGCAGGTTCAGCTGTTCAGTATCTCCCAGGGATCATACGGAGCGCTGAAATAGCTTGTCTGCCAGGAGCACTTCCCATACATTATCCACACACAATTCCCAGGCAGGCAGAGTCCAACGCCACAGCAGCAGTTCCTGGATGTGCATAGCCACGCACGTCTCCTGGGCTGCCTGGCGAGTTTGCTGGAGTCAGAGTCTGTAGAGCAAACGAGGCAGCAATAAGGAAAAAATGGATAATGCCAAGGGGATGGCAAAGGAATACCTGAAAGCCCATGTTATGGGGTGGATGGGGCAATGCCTTGTGTAAGGACTGAGGAGAGGGAAGCTGTGCTGCAGAGGAGGGACTTCTACCCACACCGCTGCTGGAGGAAGAGCAAACGCTGGCTGCCTCCCCAGGGCAGGCAGTAACAGGCTGCTGCTCCTCACCTTCTCCTCCTCCTCCCTGCCCGAGCTGCTGCGGGACAGGGTGGTGCCAGAGCTGCCTGCCTTGGCAAAGGGGGACTCTCACTTCAGGTTGGGCAAGTACTGAGTTCCTAGGATCATGATCCTTTCTTGGCTCTGGAGGCACTTTCCCATGCAAAAAATCCTCTTCTGTCCTGCCAGTCCTAACACCTTCCAGATCCTCCCAGTTCTCTTACCATGTCATGTGGCTGAACAGTAACAACTTCCCAGCCAGGATGATCATTAGTTCCTCATATTAAAGGCATCTACTCACCGATTAATATCTTTGGGCCCATTTGTTGTCTTCCTGAAGTGCCAGTCACTTGACCAACTTGATAAACTTCTATGATGAAATGACTGGCTTGGCAGATGAAGGGAGAGCAGTGGACATTGTCTACCCTGGCTTCAGTAAGGCCTTTGACACTGTCTCCAGTAAGATCCTCATAGAGAAGCCAATGGAAGTATGGGCTAGGTGAGGAAACAGTGAGGTGGGCTGAAAACTGGCTGAACAGCTGGGCCCAGCGGGTGGTGATCAGTGGCATAAAGTCTAGCTAGAGGCCAGTAACTAGTGGTGTACCCCAGGGGTCAATACTGGGTCTGATCCTGTTCAGCATCTTCATTAATGATCTGGATGATGAGGCAGAGTGTACCCTCAGCAAGATTTGCTGATGACACAAAACTAGGAGGAGTGGCTGATACACCAGAAGGTCATGCTGCCATCCAGAGGGACCTTGACAGGCTGGAGAAATGGGCTGGCAGGAACAACCTTGTGAAGTTCAATGAGGAGAAGTGCAAAGGGAAGGAATAACCCCAGGCACCAGTAAATGCTGGGGACCACCCAGCTGGAAAGCAGCTTGGCAAAAAGGACCTGGGGTCCTGTTGGACACTAAGTTGAACATGAACCAGCAATGTGCCCTTGCAGCAAAGGACGCTAACAGTATCCTGGGCTGCCTTAGGACGAGTGTTGCCAGCAGGTTGAGGGAGGTGATCCTTCCCCTCTACTCAGCACTGGTGAGGCCACACCTGGAGTATTGTGTCCAGTTCTAGGTTCCCCAGTACAAGAGAGACAGGGACATACTGGAGAGAGTCCAGGGAGGCGTCACAAAGATGATGAAGAGACTGAAGCACCTCTTCTATGAGGAAAGGCTGAGAGGGCTGGGACTGTTTAGCCTGGAGAAGGCTCGGGGGGACCTTGTCAATGTGTGTAAATACCTGAAGGGAGGGTGTGAAAAAGATGGAGCCAGGATCTTCTCAGTGGCACCCAGCAACAGGACCAGAGGCAACGGGCACAAACTGAAACACAGGAGGTTCCCTCTGAACATCAGGAAACACTTTTTTAGTGTGAGGGTGACTAAGGACTGGCACAGGTTACCCAGGGAGGTTGTGGAGTCTCCATCCTTGGAGACAGTCACAATCTGCCTGGACACAGTCCTGGGCTGCTGGTGCAGGCTTGAGCAGGGGTGTTGGACCAGGTGACTTCCAGAGGTGCCTTCCAATCTCAACCATTCTGTGATTCTGTGAAAGGGAAGAAAAGCAGTATGCTTGAGAAGGAACATAGGAAGCACCTGTTAATATGCTGATCCCAGGAAAATAGGAGCATGAAGAACATTTCAAACTAGGGGACATCAGGTTGCCAAAGTCAGGCCAGTGAGAGCAGTCTAGCCAGAGGTCACAAAGCAGTAGAGGAAAGCAGCAGACTGCTTCCAGGTTACCTGCCGTCAAATCACAAATGCTGCACACAAATGGGAGCAGTACAGTTCAGTCCATGCTGGCTCAAGGGAGAGTTTCCTATGGAAGCAGGCTCACCTACTCATACATCTGACCCTTTTCCACATTGCCCCAAGCTCCCAAAAGCCCAGAGAGACTTCTCACAGCTCCTTGCCTCCTCCATCTGTCCGTGCCCAAGGATGGCTGGAGTCTGGAAGGCAAGATGAAGTTGCCTCTCCCCCAGCCAGGGGAACACAGGCATCCCTAACCTCTCCCTGGGCCTTGCCCAGAGCTGGCGATGCTCAGCAGGTTGCTGCTTACATCATCCAGCCAGTGGTTGCCACAGTAACCGCACGGATGAAGGATTCGAGGTTCCTGGGGTAACGGAACGACTGCCACCCGCCTAGGTGTTGTCTCTATTGCACGGCAGGAAAGGACGATGCAGTTTTCTGGAGGTGAGAAAATAAATACCCTTCCCCGCTCTACACCAAGCCAGGCTTCCCATCCACTCCATCCTCCCATGTGCTGCTGCAGCTCCACTCTCCACAGCCCTGTGCTCCCTGGCAACTGCACTGCTTCCTTGAACAGTCAACCCAAGAAGAAAATCTGCTTTAGACAAGAAGAAATCAACCCGCCCAGGCTGGAGCCATCACTTTTTTCAGTTTCAACAGCATGTGTGCTCTGCAGCGTCACCAGACCCACCCCAGAGGGAACCAAAGCCTGACCCCTATGAGAGTCACAGACCCCTTCATGTCCGTGGTTTAACGGATGTCTGAAGGGCTTGGATGGAGAACTCACTGTCCCTCAGGGACCCTTCCAGTCCAATTTTCTAGTAAGGTCTGCTCACACTCACCTTCATTATGTGCAGGAGCGAGAGTAGCAGAGGGAAGCCACACAAAACTAAAGCCTGCCAGACCTGATGGACCCCTATAGCACTGCTTTCATCTCCATTCAAAGCAAGAGCAGCTCCGTGGCTAGAGGCAGCACTTAGCCTCTGCTTCCATTGCTGGGGAGAGGAAGCATTTACAGGACACAGGTCACCCCTGTCTGGTACCCTCAGCTACGTGAAGAACCAAGGGAAGGCCAGGTAAAGCCTATTCCCCTTCTGCTCCAAGCCCACCTCTGCTTCATAGCAAAGCTCTCAGGGAGAGATGCACCAGATCAAAAGAAGTTACATGGTCATAAGATAGCGATCAGCCATCGCCTCTGCTGAGCTCTGTTTTCAGCAGCAGCCATGTGAAAAAGAAAACCTACTCTGCAGGCTCACCATTTGGGATCCAAAGGACGAACTCTGAAGTCTCTTTGGAGAGGGCCCAAACACAGGCTGTAATGCTCCGATTAGCTACTGGATTCCCTTCTGTTTCCTGGTGTGCCAGACTGGGAGACCACAGCCTCCCACCTCCCGTCTTCTAGCTGGGAGAGCTGGAAAGGACAGAGCAGACAAGGCAGAGAGCACGAGAAGCATTCCCCCTTAAAGCACCCTAGAAAAAAGGGGGCATCTCCTGGGGATGCTCTTGCTGTGCACCTTCTCCTCTGTACACGCATAGGTAACCAACTCAACCTATGCAATTTGCAGCCATACTGAGCATTCCCAGCAGTGGCCCCAAGTCACAACACCAGCGCTCCGAGTTTCAGCCTGATAGAAGAACTGAGAGCTCTGAAAAATAAATCAGGGTCTGGGTATCTCTAGTTAGGCAACCGGAGTTAGCAGACACATCAGGTCTCGATCTTGCTTTGCTTGATGATGCAAGCGTTGGTCAGGCGCTCATTAAGGGAGTACCAGTCCTCTGGTTGTCTAATTGGAGACAGCACAGACAAAAGGGAGAGACAGACGCATACAAAGGGGACTGATTAAGATGACAGGCAGTCTTCAGAGAGCTCTTTGGATCTTCTTGTATTTTGGAGGGCTGTTTCCCAAGTTATTTGGGGGGGGGGCGGGGGGCAGGGAGAGACACTCAGCACCTGGAATTATCCTACCACCAGTAAGTTGCATCTAGTTCTGCCACATGAGCTGACACAGCACTTAACTTACACTGAGATCGGTTATTGAGCTGAACAGCTGATCTCTCAAGCGGGAGATGCGATGCTTGGTTACCCTCAACAGCTGTTAAAGGGGTCTGGCAGACAAAGGGAAGGATTTGGCTCCCATAGGAGGAATGGAGGACAAAGTATATTCAAGCGATTTCAAACTCTTCTTACCCAGTGTTTTATCCCTCCTGGCTGGGACCACAGCCAAACCCAGGGAGAGGCCATGGTAAGCTACAGTCCAGTGAAGGTCGCTTCCAGGTGTATGGTGACACCCACCTCCCCTTCACTCAAAGCTTAACGTAGTCGAGAAGGGTCACAGCAAAACCTTACCTGGACAGCCCTCAGCCCTCTGCAAGCTACATGCGGGTGACAGAGATGGCACCTCACCCCTACCCCAGCAGAGCTGGGCACCACTGCACAGGGCCACACGGATCATTGGGGTCCACCTGATGAGCAGCAGGCAGACTTCAGGCGCAGCACAAGAAGTCACCCTTCCCCAGCAAGGAATCACTCATGCTGTGAAACGCAAAGGCAGCTGGAAAAGATCGCATGGCTCACTGCTCCAGTTCACCTGCCCAGACCCTGCGCCCTACGCCATAGCCCCACCGGCCACCTCCACCCTCGACTCCAGTTCTGAGACCCCAGTAAGAGACAACAGCAAACAGGAGCTGGAAGACACTGTCCACAAGACATTGTCCACCCTTCTCTTGTCTACCCAGCAGCACCCCCTTGAGTGAGGAAAGGTCTTGCCATGTCCTCATCTTCGAGGGCTCAAAGATACCTAGGCCACTTTCATCTTGGTGGCACCACAAGTGAAAAAAGGAGGCCATTTCCAGCCTACGCTCACGCTTTATTATATACAGAGACACGGTGAGTGTAAGAACATCAACATGGGACATGGACAGTAAGGGAGGCCCAAAGGCACTGCCTCCTGTCCCCTTGGTGCAACCAGTCAGCATAGTTTATACAAATAATACAGTATTTGAACAATAAATAAGTTTGATAAATAAGATCAAGAAATTAAAAAAAAAAATGTAGAAAGACAAAGCAGCAAGGAATGATTTTGAGGACGGTGACACATTCACAGCAGCAACAATACCACCAACATCTCACCTGCACGCCAGCAGCTGGAGCACAGACCCCCATCAGCCCTTTTCTCTCACCGTACTATGGCAAAATCCAACTGAGGAGGGGGAACCAGGGAGAGTTGTACAGTTCACTACTGCTGTGCTGTCATGGTCTAGAAGCCCTCTCTCCTTCACAAGCCCCTTCGGAAAAGGTGCTTGAAAACAAGGTACAACCGCAGACCCGCTGTGCGCAGTCACAGCTTGTCTGTTTGGCACAAAAAACCCTCTCAAACCAGTCTCTTCCCTTTCTGTAGTGCTTCAGATGGGCACTGGCACAGTTATTAACTGAGTCAGGGCAGGGGGTGGTGGGGGCAACATCTCTAAGGAATGGGGGAGAGAAAAGATGAGGCAATGCTCCCTTTCACTTGTGGGAGGCAGAGATGCTCTCATTCATCACTCCAGAGCACCGGCACGCTCCTTCCACACGCCCTGGCACCGATGGAGACCGGGTGGGTGACAACGCCAGCCAGTCCCCTGGCAAGGAGGGGGTTACCACAAGGACTGCAGGGATGCAGCTCAGCAGTCGAGAGTTACACGAGTGAAGGGACAGCAGTAAAAGGCCGCCACTGGTTATCTAAGAGAAAAATAATAAGACAGCCGGTCCCTAACCCCACACAGACACACTGATTTGACCCCCCTGTCAGCCTCAAGGCCTCCAGCTCTCTCCCAGAGACGCTGGCAGCTGGCATATGAGGGAGAGAAGGACTCTGTCCATCATGGATAGCTCTCAGCAGAAAGGAGACAACTTGAACCCTGCCCCCTCCTGCCAATCCTCCCCATTTTGCCCCCAAAGGGCATTGAAATGTGGAAAAACCAGGAATTGAAGGAATAGGGCAGTGAGAGAGAAATGGGAACAGATGGAGATCTGGGATGGGAAACCTGACCCCTCTGCCCTCACGTGTGCAGACTGCTACTCATCCAGGCCCGGTATCAAGTCTGCAATGCTGTCCACATAGTAGTTGGGCACCAGATCCTTGGCAGCAGTGCTGTCGCTGGCCATGTAGGCCTGTGCCTCTTCCAGGCGGGAGACACCTGTCAGGGTGAGGATGGTGGAGAGGCCGCAGTTCTTGCCGAAGAGGATATCTGTCTCCAGACGGTCTCCCACCATGAGGGTGCGGGACGGGTCGACGCCGAAACGCTCCACAATGCAATCAAACATGTACGTGTTTGGTTTCCCCACCACCAGCGCCTTGCGGCCCGAAGCAGTTTCCACCGCTGCTGTGAGGCTGCCAGTCCCTGGAGCAGAGAGGGGAGGGGATAGCGTGGAGAAGAAAGAGAAAAAGAAGTAGCCATGGGCTAGCTGGCTGCAGGCAGCTCAGCACCCCGGGTCCTGCCAGAGGATGAGCAAGCAGGGTACTGGCAACACGGCTTCAGAAGCTGGCAGGGACGTGCGAGGGCAGCCCTGCCCGTCCCCACGGTCAAGGAACCCCCTTGTCAGGGCCTGGGACGGCGAACCCCAACCGAGGCCAACCCCACCATCGTCCCACCGCCATTCCCAGGGGCAGCAAGGGAGGGGAGCAGGGGCTCACCAGGGGTGCGCTGGCCATCGCTGAGCGGGTGCCAGGGGTCGGGGTCGGTGGCTACCAGGAGGCACTGGGGGTCACGTAGGTAGCCGCAGGCCTGCGCCAACTTGGCAAAGGTGAACTGGTCGTCGTAGCCCACCAGGACGGCCCGCACCGGTTCGGTAGCGCCGGGCAGCGGTTCGCCCTCACCCGCCAGGCGCAGGCCGGCATCGCGCACCTCGCCGCGCAGCCCCTCGCCGCCCAGCACGAAGACGCGGCCTCCTCCGTTCCCGTTGCCGTTGCCGGCTTCGCCGAGGAGACGCTGGCGGAGGAAAAGAGCGGAACAGAGCGCGGAACTGAAGACGTGCTCGGCGCGGACGCCGCGGAAACCCAAGCGGCTGAAGCGCCGTTCCAGCTCGGCCACGGAACGGCGGCTGTTGTTGCTGACGAAAAGGGCGGCCTTGCCGCTACGCCGCAGCCTCTCCAACAGCTCGGGGGCGCCGGGGACGGCGCGCTCGCCCGCCCACAGGACGCCATCGCAGTCGAAGAGCAAACCCTCCGCCGAGCCCAGCACCTCCCGCAGCCCAGCGCCGCTCAGCCGCCGGCAGCTCGCCATGCCCCTCAGCCGCCGCCGCCGCCAGTCAGCCAGTCAGTCAGTCAGCCAGTCAGTCAGCCAGCCCGCCCGGCCGCCGCGTCCCGCCCCGCCTCGCCGGCCCGCCAATCACCGCCCCTCGCCCGCCCGCCGCCACCAATGGGAGGTGGGGAGAGAGCGCCGAGCGGCGGCCGAGCTGTCCTGTCGCCCTCGAGGGGAAGGGGCGGGGCCAAGAGGCGGGAGGCCGGCTCCCGAAGTGACAGCCGCGCCGCCCTGTTGGCTGCTGAGGGAGGCGGTGGGGAGGCGGGACAGAGCCTGAGCGCGCTTGCCGATTGGCTAAAGCCACCCTCCCCAGCCACCTCCTCCCCCGGGTGAACGCGCGGCGGCAGGGCGTCCCCTGGTGCCCGCCGGGGCCCGTGGGAAGCGGAGCCGCCATTACCCCTCGGCCCCGTCTCTCCGCCGGTCGAGGGGAGCTGGCTGCCCTCCCGTCCTCGGGCTGAGCCGTGCCTCTCCGCCCTGGCGTCCCCGGGGAACCCCCCCCTTCCCTCCTCCCGGCTGCAGCCTGGGGAGGGGCGGGCGGCGTCACACCTGCCTGCGACTGTGACACCAGCTCTTTAAATAATGTAGTTGCAAAATATATATATATATATATATTTATATATCTCTGTGTCTGTGTGTTCCTGGGGCAACAGGGACAAGGCAAAATGGGGCAGAAGGGGCTGGGATCGTGGCTGCGCACCCGCAAATGGCCCCACGGGGCCAACCTGCCCACACTGGCTCACCCTCTCCCGGACTCCCACGGGGACCTGAGAGCGTGGCTGACCTGCCATCGGCGGATCCTGGGTCCCTTAGGGGTGGCCGGGCTCTGGCAGGGACACGGTGGTGTGGGGAGAAAGGCTCTGTGGAGACGGGAGAAGAAAGGGAGGCAGGTGGAGGGCCCCAGCCTGTGTGGAGCAAGATGGAGGAGCTGGAGGGGCACGCCGTCCCTTCAGGCCACCCCGGTTTCCACAGCGCCTGCTGGGTCTCGGCGGGGCACCAGACTCCATCTTCCCGGCCCTGCTCAGTTATCCTCTGGTGGCAATGTGGCCAAGGGGCTTCTTCCTCCCGCAGGCAGCGGTCGCCCCTCATCCGTGGCTCCCGGGGCACAGTCCGTGGCAGTCGCCGCCTCGGCCTCGCTGGCGGGAGGCCTGGGGCATGGTGGGGCGTCTCGGCTATGGCGGCGTGCCGGCTGCGGGGGGAGCGGTGGTGGGACGGAGGGGGGTCGGCTTGGTACCCCGGCCATCCGTCGCGGCTGGGCTTTGGGGCTGGCTGCGTGCTCGGGGGCTGCCGGGGGGGGAGCCGTGGTCCGGGGCTGCGCCACGGGCGGCGGCGGCATTGTGGGTCGGGCCGGAGCCGGGCGCTTGCCTGGAAAAAAAATTAGGGTGGGCTGGGGTCCCCTCTGCTGGGGTCTCTCCCCAGGGCAGAGGGGGCCACGGTGCCAGCCATGAGTCAGGCAGAAGGCTGCAGGCAGACTGATGGACAAAATGCCCCCTTGCCCAGGTCCCATAGTGGAGACCCAAGCGCACACCAGCTTTTGGGGGCTTTTCCCACCTTCTTCCCTTCACAAGGGGCCGTGAGCTTTGACACCTCTTTACGGGGGGGGTGTTCGACCCGACGCTGGAGGACATACCGTGCCCATCCCACAGTCCCACCTCGGCTGGGGCTGGAGCATGCAAGGAGGGGCTGGATCCTGGCCACGCTGCCCCGGTCAGAGACCCTTCCTCTCATTTGGTGGCAGGGATATCCCCGGCACCCTTTCGTGGGGGGAATGGCGGGATGAAGGCAAACCAGAGGAGGTGGCACTGGGGGGTGTCATTTCCCCAAGCGCTGTGCCGTCCGGGGCACCCTAACCTTTGCAGGTGGTGTTTTTGGTCATCGTTGGAGACAGCGGCCCCGCGGCTTCGGGAGACGGTCTGGTCGCCGCTGGGGATGTCGGCTGGGACCTGGCCTCGGGGTCGCTCGAGGTGCTGTGCAGACAATGGGGCAAATCAGGCTTTGGTTGGGCATGGCGGTCCTGGCCATGAGGCACCTCGCGCCCACCTGCAAGGGTACGGCCCTTGGCGTGGGGTGGGATGGGGGGAGGACATGGGGAGAGCTGGGACAGCCAGAGCCCCCAGCTTCCACTGGACTTACACTTCTCCGTCTGGGAGAGTGGGTGTGCTGGCTGGAGGGGGCTTGGGGGTCAGCTCTTCCACCGGAGTGGTCTCACCAAGTCTGCCATTTGCAGGTGGTGTGAATATGCCCGAGACGTTGAAATCTACCTCTGGGTGGAGAGAAAGGAGAAGACCCCGTGAGGAAGTCCTTGCTACCCAGAGCTTCCCTGATGACCCCGTGGTGGGCAACCGGAGCAACCCCCAGCTTCCCTCCTCCTGGGGATGGAGAAATGTCCCTTTACCTTCCTCCCCCCTTCACCTGGGCTGTAGCCCCCCCAAGCGAGACCCTGGTCATACCTCCGGGGAAGAGGACGTCTGCGTTCTGGATGAGGGCTTCCACCACACCCACCACCTGGATGGAGGAGACCGAGGCCAAGTCCAGTTGCATGGGGTCTCTGAGAGACAGGGATGGGGGAGGCATCAGAAAAGGGGTTTTGGGGCATTAACCCTTTTGGTGTTCATTCCTGAGGGGGCAGAGCCCAAAGGGGAGATGGCCCAGCTGAGGAGGGGGTGGTAGGGCAGGAGGTGGGCCTTGTTTCCTGTCCTGGAAAACCCTGGTTTGGTGTTGGAGGCTAACGATATTGGAGGCCATTCATGTCACAAGTGCTCCAGGTCTCAGCTACTTTGCAGAGTGGCTAAGAGGACACGTGCTTGGTGAGGGGATGTGCCACTCGGGGACTATGGGGACAAGGGACAGGACTTGAAGATGGAGATGCTTTAGACCAGCCTGAATGCTGCTGGATCAGCCTTTCCCATGGTGTTTGAGCTCAAGGCACCCCAGCCGGGGCTGGGGAGCTGCCTCCCACCCCTCCCAGCCAGGCCTTACCCTGTGTTCTGCTGTGACCACAGCAGGTTGGGGCCCAGCACGATGGCGATGTTGCTCGGAGTCATTTTATTCACCTCCTGGTGTTCAGCCAGCTTGGCTAAAAACTTGATCAGATACCTGTGGGGTAAAAGGAGGGTGAGGGGGTGGTAATTACAGATATGGGGAGAGGAACAGCTGCCCCCAGTGATTGCTTAGGGCTGAAGAAGCCCTGTCCCTGCAAAACACCTCAGATTGTTGTAGCTCTCCTGGGGCAGGCGGCTGCAGGTGTCTTGCAGTCGCTGTAGGCGGCTGTCAACGTCCTTTAAGCTGCAAGAGAGAAGAAAGAGGAGCGGAGAGCTCAGCCCGTTCCCTATGGCAGAGAGGGACACAGTGTGCAAGGGAGGAAGGCTAGCGTCGGCCGTCCATGCAGGCCATAACCCTGGGGACCAAGATGCCCTGCTGCTGCCTTTACTGGACAGCTAAGGCAGGCATCCACGGAGAACAAAATTGCACCCCAAAGACTCAGAGGGATTTAATATGATGCACATCTGGCCCGGGGGTGAGCACCACCTTGCCACGAGCAGCCACCCTATTTTCCCGTGACTACGGGGCACATCGACACTGAGCTGATCCCTTCAGAAAGATGCTCTCCCTCTTCCCCCAGGCTTTTTGCTGTGCCTCCTCCGCCACCCCTTCCATCCCAAAAGCAAGAGGCCAAACTGGGCTGGTGGGCCGGTGAGATGGGGCTCATGCCATTGAGGCTAAGTGGGTCTTCTTCACAGACTAAACTCTTCTTGCAATCAAAAAGGCTGCAGCCTTCCCCCTCCCCCTGCCATGTTTTTTATTGCTATTCTCCGACATTTTGGGCCATCTGGATTTCTGCCGAGCACGGGACAGACCAGGTGCTGCGTTCTCATATCTCTCCACATGGCAAACGAGGTTGAGCAGCCCTGCTCCGAGTGCCGGGAGGGATGGAGGGGGGTGAGCGGGGGCTTTTTGAGCCCCGCCAGGCTTTTCTACCCCAATGCCCGGACCTACCTGGCCACTTTGACCCATTCGTTGTAGAGCTCGAAGGTCATCAAAGGCTGGGGCAGCTCCCGCAGGTAGGATTTCAGTGCACCTGGGAGGGGAGGGGGAGCGGCAGGGGTGATGGTGGCTGGGGGACGGCAGGGACTGCCCGATCGTGTCCCCCTGCCCGGCCTCGCCGGCACCCACCGGCCACAGCGTGAGGGTCCGAGTAAAACTCCTCCAGGGCGTTGGAGCCGCTGGCCAAGCTGCTCTTCAGCTTCCTCAGCACTGAGGCACCCGCTGCCAGCCGAAAGAGTCCCTGGGGATGGGGAGAAGAGGGAAGGGATGTGGGGGGCTGCATTTGGAGGGAGAGGGTGGCGGGGGGCTCAGGAGTGCTGCCCACCTCCTCCCTCATGCCGGAGGCCAGCAGCATCATGACACAGGCTTCGATGGGCAGCGCAATCTCCCGGCCCAAGCTCTTGAGGTGCGTCTCTAGGGGCACGCCGTAGTACCCTGCCACTGGGGTGTCTGCGGTGAAGGTGGGCTCTAGAAGAGGGAGGTGAATGTTGGGAGGGAAGGCAGCTGCCAGGGCCACCTGGCATCTAGCCATCTTGCTCCAAGCCGAGCCTGGCTGGGGGTAGGCAGAGGCAGGGCAGGCAGCATCCCCAGCCTGCCTCAAGCTGCGATCCCCATCCCACCAGCCCGATGTGGGAGGCAGCAGCAGGTGCAGGGAGGGAAAACTTGCCTTTCCCAGCCTTGCCGGCCACACTTGCATCCCCCGGGCTCGGCTGCAGCCCTCCCCGAGCTGCACGGAGAGCCAGTGGGTACCTGTCTGGCTGTGGCTTTCCTTCAGCTCCGCCAAAGCTGAGTCCAGAGATCCCAGTGACTGCCGGTGGTACTGGGCTTGGATTTCCAGCAGCTGCCGGACAGGGGACAGGCAAACAGTACTCAGTTTGGCACCAGCCCCTCTCAGAGAGACCCCATCCCCAGGACATTGCACCCACACGCAGACAGGGCGAAGGGGGAGCTGCAAGGGGAATCGCCCCGGGGTCTGTGGGACCATGTCTGTAGTAAGGTGTAGAGGGCAAATTGGAGAGGGGGGGTCATCGGGACAAGCTGCTCTGTTTGCAGTTGGTGCTAGTGGTGGCATTAACCCATGGTGCATGGAGCAAGGCCAGCTTTAGGCATCTGCTGGTGCCTGGGGTGTCCCTTGCCCTGGACGGAGGGCTTGGTGCGGATGGGGACAGGGCTGGGCTCAGACGTAGCCCAGGAGAGGTTCACACGCCGAGGAGGAGCGTGAGAGAGGACTTACTTTGATGAAGTAGCTGGCGTAGCTGTCCTCTTTGGTGGAGAAGTGGTAGAGGTCAGCCATGTACTCATCCTGGGAAGGGAGACACAGAGAAGAGCAATCTTTCACCTCCTCCCTGGCACCCAAGGAAGAGGGAACACCTTCACAAAGTCCCCTCATCCAGGCTGTGAGTTGTCCAGACAGGGTCTCCGGGTGCAGTGGGGGGCAGGCTGGGACTGTGGGGGGATTCCTCCTTGCCCCCGTCGCTTGCACTTGGGTAGTGGCAGTGACCTGTCCTACGATCAGCGTCCTGGCACAAGTGGCTCAGGGACAAGAGGTCCCTGCACCTCCAGCTCCGGTGATCCCACGGGCTCTGCCAGACAAGGCACTGGGCTTTTCAGAGAAACAGGGCCAAAGTGGAAAAAGTTTACGTGAAAGTCCCCTGCCACCCAGCACAGACCCCAGCTCAGCTGGGTCCCAGCCCGAGGGACCCCATAAGCTCCCTGCTGTAGCCCCTGGAGTCAGTCTCCTCTCTGCACCAGCTTGTGCTTTGAATCCTTTACTCTTCTTCTTCCCAGGGCTTGGGGCATCTCCCTATTTCTGCTCCTTGAGGGACCGGTTTGCTTGCGGAGGCCAGGACGTGCTGGCTGGCTTGCATCCATCTCAGCGTGGGGGTCCCTCGGACAGAGCTGGTGGAGGGGAGCAGGTCTGCAGCCCCGGAGCTGCCCCCGGGGGGGAGAGCGAGTGACTGTTCTCACCTTGCACTGCTCCACCTTCCTCTTCACCTCCTCTTCCTCTTCCTTCAAGATCTCCAGTTTGTTGGCAGCAGAAGATGCCCCCGGGCCAGCACCGGTGCCAGCGCTGTTACTGGAGCTCTTGGCAGCTTGGTTCAGCCTTTGGGGTGGGAGAGAAGAGGCACACCCACGGCCTCAGCACCGGGGACGTGGGGTGGGATGGGTGTGCAGAAGGGGTACGGGGACCGCGAGGGGGACGGCAAGTCACGGTCCTGCCCTGCGGTGGTTTTCCCAGCACCTCTCAATTCCCTCACCCAGAGGCTGCTGCACCAAGGGGTGCGACCTGGTCGAGACAGGGAGCGCTCAGCACGGCTGCCTGAAACACCCAGGGTCTGCAGGACCCTTTCCAAGCCCTCTTCCTGAGATGTCCCCTGCTGTCTGCCCTCCAGCCAGAGGGAAGGCAGAGTGGAAAAGAGCCATCAACGACCCACGGCTGCCCCGCTTTGCCAGAGAAACCCGGCACGGGCTACCCTGCGAGAGTCGGAGCGGGGCGATCTCAGTGGCACTGAGCACTTTGCTGCTTTCGGCGATGGCACTGCCTTTCTCTCCTGTACCGTGGAGCAAGCAGCTCAGCCCAGAGCAGAGTGCGCCTGCATTGAGGGGCTGGCAGAGCATTCCCGAAGAGCTGTTGCCTCTTCAACTTCGCCCCCAGCCCTTGGAAATTCGCTTCGCAGGGCAGTCATCTTCCTCTCTCCCCCAGCCTGGCTGGGAGCTCTCCCTCATATGCCCTGACCCCACCAGCGTGCCCCATACCGGCTCTTGATTGTGTTCCAGTCAGAAATCAACTTCTGGAGGGTCTTCTTGCGCTTCAGGATGATGGGAAGATCCTCCTGGGGGAGAGAGAGGCCAGAGTGAGTGGAGGAGGCTTGGGGACGGGGAAGGGGGGGTGGCACAGCAGAGCGGAGCCGGGAGGGTGGCCAGGGCTACCTCGCTGAGCTTGTTGAGCGGCTGCAGGACGTCGCGTTCCACGGCGATCTCGAACTCGGCCAGGATTTTGGCCAGCGAGCTCTGTATGCAGCAGCCCATCTCCAGGGCTTTCCTGCGTGGGGACGGAGATGAAATGACTGCGGGCTGGAGCCATGCCACTCTCTGACCCAACACCCCCTGTCGTACCCGTACCCACGTTGGGACCCTCAGCCAGCCCCTGGACCCTGCTGCAATCGGAGGCTGAAGGCGCTGGCTGTTCCTTCTCCCCCTGTGACACCAACGTTTGCTCTGACAGGGTTTGACAGCTCAGCTTGGCTGTGGGAGCCCCTCAACCAAGACAGTGGCTCTGCCAGCATCTGCCATCTTTTGGGGTCACCCCCAGCACTTTGTCTCACTGGCGCTTACCCAAGGCTGGACTCTGTGTCCAGTTCCTTGAAGCTCTCGGCCATCGTCGTGGACAGAGTCATCAAGGGCAGCTTCTTCTGCAGAGAGCCAAGGATTTGGGAAAGCGATGGTGAGCTTGTTTGTGGCAGCTCCCTCCCCATGAAGCATGCCACATGGCATGGGAGCAAGTGGCCAAACCCTGCGCTGGGTCCTGCATCCTTCCCTGGTCCACCCATCTCCGTTGGCCCTGGGGCCTGAGGGGGGGGCCCTTTGGATGTCCCTTCAGGATCCAGTTAGCTAAACAAGACGCTGAGGCTCCATAGTTGGTTAGAAAACCTCCAGTCTTCTCTAAAATAGTCCCCTGTGGTGGACCATGACACTGATGGAGACCGTCACCAAGCCCAGCCCTGCCACAGCTTCAAATGTATGGAGCAGTTTAATCACCGAGAGTAATTAAGCCAAGCTGGGGCTTGTCAGGCTGCCAAGAAGAAAGGAGCCCACAGAATCATGGCGGGGGCTAAGGAAAGTGCGAGAGGGATCCACTATTTTCTTCCCAGACGAGGGCTGGTGAGCACCAGCCGGGAAGAGGGTGGCAGGTTCAAACCGAGGAGGAGGAAGCAGCAGCACCACTGTGCCCAGCCATGCTGTGGTGCTCCGCACCGCGGGGCACCGTGGGTGCCAGAGGTTCACAGGGCTTTAGGAAGGGACATGGACAACAGGGCTTTGGAGGGTTATTCAGTGCAAAAACACCGTCTCTGTCCCAGGAGGCCTCAAGTTAGTGGAGGTTGAGAGGGTTGTCCTGCTCTGCTTGACCCAGGCCACTGCTGGAGATGGGACCTAGGTTGGGCTTTGGGCCATCTTTTGGCAAAGCCTGCAAACCAGGAGCCTGACATCCCCTTTGCTAGTGGGGGACAGAGCCAGGGCGAGTGTGGGCTGTGGAGGGTGGACTGCACTCACCACTCGCTTGTCCATCTCGGAGCCGCATTGCCCTTGCAGGCAGGCTTGGAGCCTCTTGGACACGCTGTGAGCTGCTCGCTTGGCCGGCTCGATCCTCTGCTCGATCTGGGGGCAGAAAGTTGGGACTGGGGAAGACCTTTCGCCAACCGTGGGTGGCCCGAGGCCATCTGCCCACCACCCAGCTCTGGGTGTGGGTGAACGCGGTCAGCATCCCGCGGCAGACCAAAGCATCCCTGGTCTAGGGAAAAGGGAGCACAGCTCCCGGTCAGGATCCATCTCTCTGTGAGCAGCCAGGGAAGCCCTTTCCCATGGCAGGAGCCTGCCATTCCCATAACGCCATGGTCCTGGAGTCACCCCCGGGCAGGCGGGCACATCCCAGCTCTGTGACTTGGACATGCCGGCAGCGCAAATCGCAGGCAGGAACGGGGCAGGTTCCCACACCCAGGCACAAGCAGGCACATGCCTGCCAGCCCAGCCCGTGCCTCACCTGCAGCAAGTCTTCTGGCAAGAGCTCGGTTGCTTCTTGGGCTCTGCAGAGGAAGGAGAAAGAGCCATCAGCAGATGGGGGTGACCTCCGCTCAGCCTCCTCGGAAAGGCAGGTCCTTATGCGTCTCTTTTTGGGCTCCCGGGAGCAGGAGACACTGGCTATGGCCTGGACCGTCGTACACAAGGTTATGGGGCAGAATGAACCCGGGGGGACAAGCACAGCAGGAGCAGGGCAAGGCAGCCAGCCTTGCTGGTTGGTGGACACCCCATCAGATCAAACAGGGCTTCCAGTTCAGAGCACCACAGTCAAAACATCCAGATGCAGCCTGTTTTTTGGAGGCAGGGTGCCTAGCAGGGCCACGGCAGGGGTGGGATGTTTGCTGGTGAAACCTTCTACCCCTGACCGCCTGCCTCTCCCCTGAAGGCAAATCCAGGGCAGTGCCGTTGGAGCCCAGCACGTGTCTTTGCAGGCCAGAAGGTGTGGGGCCACCAGTGCCGGAGCAAGGATATCTTTGTGGTCAAGTTGGGGACTAAGACCAACACCTGCCCCCAGAAAAGCCTACATGAAACCAGCTTTCTGCTCGGTTTTGCAGCACGTATTAGGAGCAAATCTGGCAAAGGAAACTTCCAGCTTGCAGCAAATTCTGCTCAAAACCAGCTGCCATCACCACCAAACCTCCCTGATGCCTCCCATAGAGGAAACCTCGCTTCACGGCCCGCTGCCATTGCTACGCCCCGGGAACCCCGTTTGCTTTCCCTCTGCTACTGCTGCTTTTTCTCCAGTTCACGTTTCTCTCTTTTCGCCGCCCGCCAGAGCTGACGTGGGACGAGGCCGTGGAGCCACAGGAAACGGGGGCGGCTTGGTTGAAGTCAAGAAAAATCATGTGAGATTGTGGCCCACGGAGGAGAGGCTCTGCAGCGGGTGAAGATCTTGCTCATGGACTGCGCGAGCTGCCCGGCATTAAATGGAAAGGAGGTGCATCTAACATGGAGATGAGACATCTTGAGGGAGGAGGGATGGGAAAGGGGATAATTCCCTCTGGGGAAGGCAAGAAGAGCAAAAGGCCACCAGGATGGAGGAGCTGCTTCCCTGTGGCCGGTCTGCTGGGCTGGCTGAAGGACTTCAGTGGTCCAGGGGACACAGTTGGTCCCGCTCAGCCTCCCAGCGCTGGGGAACCTGTGGAGGTGGCTGTAGGAAAGAGGGAGGGAGGGGGGTGGGAAGGGAGGGCCCAGCCCTGTAATTTCAGTTCTGGGTTTTGCAAGGGGAGAGCTTTGGAAAGCCAACGAGAAAAATAAGGAAGCTGTGGAGGTAGGACGGGGCCGGAGGGATTTGTGTGAAGCTGTAAGTCCTCCGTGGGTGCTCCGAGGATCCCTGGTCCTCTCCTTGAACAGCATCCTGGGACACCCATGCTGCCGGACCAGCTAGAGCTACGCAGGGCATCTGGGTCCCGGGGGACACCCCGGGCTCAGCGGGAAGGGCAAGTCCCAGCTCCTAACACACTCCTGGTCACCGCACAGCCAAGGGCATGTGGTTGGAAGGTCCCTCTCCATTGCCCTCACATCCTGGGGATGCCAAGCTCGGGAAGGGCCTGTTTCCAGGTGGATACAGCATCCCTGGGAGAGGTAGCTGGGCTTGGGAATCACGTCCCTGCTGAGCAGCACCGGTGCAGCCTTCCTGCTGCCCTGTGGGTGTGGGGGAGCTGGGGGGTCACAGTCCCTCAGCTTATGCAGAAGATGCTCTAAACCCACGGTCGTTCCCCCCTTTTCCCTGGCCACTGGCCCTGGGAGATCAGTCCAGCCCCAGCACAAGCCCTCCAGGACCGGCATCCTGCTCCCTCACAGCCCTCCGGCACAGGTAGCAGAGAAGTCCTTACCGGCTGGTGATGTTGGGATGGGACAACTGCTGCCGCATCCGATTAAACTGCCTCTTCATCATCTTGCGAGCCGGGAGGAGACCACAAGAGCCGCTCCGCTTGGCTGTACCCACTGCTCAGCACCCCTTGGCGACACTTGGCATCGGATGCCGGTGGCCCCTCGGCTCCCGGGAGCCGCTCTGCCCCTTGCTTTTCCCTGAGGACCTCTCGCTCCCTACTTCTCTTCTTCCTTCCCTCATTCCCCCTTTTTCTGTTTCCCCAGCTGGTCCCCTCCCTGGGGATGCCCTGCTGCTTTCTCTTCCCGTCCCTTGGAGTCCCTTCTCTTGCTCCTTCTCTCTATCTGAGTTTCCTTCCGCCTCCGTCCGCCCCTCTGCCGCAGATCAGGTAAGAGCAGTTCAGGGCTCCTGCTTCGCTCTGTGTTCCTGTCACCACCCCACAAGTATAAATAACTTCAGCCCAGCCTTAAAGGGGAAATATTATTACAGCAAACACGTAACAAGGCAGGACAAGCACATGCCGCTGCCGAGCGCAAGCAAAGGGCCCACGCTCTGTTTCTTGCTCTCTGTTTCAGCCGGGGTGGGTTTTTTCTCCTTCCTGCTTGCCTTGCTCACCACCAGCTGCACCACGGGGCAGCCCGTGGCCATGCCAGCTGGCTGTGCGGTGCATACGGGGTGCCCGATGTACACCCTGCCCTACCTGGTCACCCAAACTCTGCCAACGCTCCTCGGGCGCTTCTCCATCCTCTTCCCCCTGGGACATATCCCCCTCGTCGTGACGAAAGCGGGAGGACGAGCAGCAAAGCCACCCCTGCAACTCCTTCCGTGCCCCCCACCCCGCTTTTCCTCCCTGCCCGTCGCCAAGGCTCTCCGAATCCACTGCAAAGCTGCGGCCAAGCGCTCTTGCCCTGTGCCCCGGGGAGGTCCCCTTCCTCCCCGCTCCCCCACCGCTGGCAGAGTTCCTCCGAGCGGGGCGGCCGGGCCAAGCGCAGAGCAGCAGCACCCGCGCACGGTTGCACGGGGACCACAAACTCCTGGTTCACAGGCTCGGGTGCTGCCTGCTCTCTGCAGATCTGCAGCAGGGCTCAGCTTTTTTCTTCTTTTTTTTTTTTTTTGTGTGTGTCTAAAAACATCCCCCTCGCACCATCACCGCCTTTGCTGCTGGCTCTATGAGATGGAAACCTCGCCTTATCTCTGGCTACCTGCAGCTGGGACTTTCCTCCTTCTGCACTAAGAAAGAGCAGAGGTTGCTGTTGGCCGGGTTCCATGGCTGGCAAAGGAACTAGCACACAAGCCCAGATGGGAAGCGGTCAGCTTTGTGGGCAGATGAGAAGCAGCAGAGGAAAAAGAGGTGGAAGGGCCACTCCACCTGTGCCCCAAAGCCTGAGGAGCAATAATTTGGGGGCTGCTGTGCTCTCGGCTCCTTGGTGGCGGGGACAAGCCTCCAGTGAGTGCATAGCAAAGCAGCGCTGGCCGCTGTTTTCAAGCAGAGATTGGGCGAGGGAGCACAGTTCTCCCTGCCCGAAAACACCAGATTGCTCTAAACCTGTGGCCAAGCACATCTGATCCCCCAGCCGCAATCCCCGGGGGTGCTCCTAACATGCATTGTGGTTGCTGAAAGCAGGCAAGGGTTTCAAGCACCTATTCCAAAGACACAGAAAAGCCCCACCAAACCCTTGCTGGCTGCATTAGGTGGTGGCCAAGCCGTGGTCTCTTTCCTCCCATGCAACATCAGAGCCCTGATCCCAGTGCTGGCACTGCTGCTTGCCAGAGCAGATCCACTTCTTTGCACCCCTGCAATAAAGCTGCCCCGCGGAGCCGCTTCTTCCGAGAGGCAGGCCCTGGCAAAGCTGCAAACAAAAAACAGCAGCTCAAGCCCTGCTCCCCGTGGGCTGCGGGGCACTGACCCCTGCCTGCTGTCTCTTCCCGGGGAAGGAGGGAAGCAGGCAGCGCCCAGCTCACAGCCTGGAAGTGACTCTGCTCTCAAACAGGAATTGAGAGTAGCTGGGGGACTTCCACCATCCCCTCTCCCTGCTCACGGGAGTGGGGAAATCATCATGACAAGGCCCTGGGGTGAGCGGGAGATGAATTACAGGATTGCAGGGGCAGGATTTGAGATGGAAAGGAGCCCTTGCAGGGTGGAAACAGCTCCTCGGGGGTCAGGGAAGGTGAGGGGAAAATACATGCCTTAGGTCAAAAGGCAGAGGGACAGGATCAGGAAAGCACTCTTTATTTCCCATAAATACAGCAGATTCTTCGCGCCGGGCGTTTCATTTTAAATCTTTTTGTTTGTTTTCTTCCATTTACAGAATTTTGCACTGAAAATATATACAAGTCTGTTCAAGAACCAAACAAGATCTGCAAAGAAAAAACCCCTACAAAACCCTGAAAAGAGACCAGAAAGGGAAGTAAGACACAGCAGAACACCAGCATAAAGACCTTGCTTCCCCCTCTCCTCTACTGCTCGCTGCGCCCAGCTCCAAGACACCTCATCTTTGCCGTCCCCAAGCCAAGAGCGCGAGGCACCCCGCTCGCTGCCTCCTACCTCTGGCGAGCTGAAGCAGGGCCGGAGCTTGCCCCTGCTTTTAAGATCAGGCTGTCTTAAAACCATCTTAGGGATGGGAAGCAGCTCCCGTGGTCGCAAGTCCCATGGGGATGGGGTTTGCTAGGGGATGTGCCACCCCCACGTCTCCTCCGTGCCTGCAGATCCCTGCTCTTGTGTCACAGTGATCAGGCGGCTAGGGCGAGCCCTCTCCCTGCCACAGGGAGGCAGGGCTGCCCACAGCTGTGGGCAAGGGTGCACAAGGCACAGCTATACCCCCCCCCCCCCCGTACCCCCCCAGTGCAGAGCTTAGTGGTGCCCCCCCCCAGTGATGGGCTGGACTCCAGCCTCTCCTCGACTCCTATAGCCCCTCACGGCGAGAAGACACTGAAGAGCTGAGAAAGCCCCCTGCCCCACCACACTCTCCAGCCCAGTCAGGGGGAGGAAGACCATGTGCTGCTTCCTCTCCCTGTTGGGCAGGAGGCTGTGGGGAGACTCAGCTCCCCCCCCCGCCCCAGCACACCCCTCTCAGAGCTGGCAGGTGGGACAAAAATCTGGCAGCAGTACCTAAAGCTTGCTGTGGTAGATAAAGCAGGTGGGAAGCGTGTGGGCTTCCTCGCTGTGGGGGGTTCAGTGCCCAGGAGCTCCAGCTGAAGGGGACGGGAGGGCACAGAGCCCTTCCCAGCACTGGGGGTCCCACTCCAGGGCCCACCTCCCACCAACAGCTCTCTAAGCAGCTGGAAGGAGGGAGATAGGAGATCACTCCCCCTGACCCCCCCCAAAGCAAGGGCAGCTGCCTGCTCTCTGGTGCTGGAGAGACATCTGTCCAGCCTTGCTCCACACCAGCTCCAGTGTGATCCCACCACACAGGGAACCGCTGGGGCCCAGGTCCAAGGAGAGGGCAAGGGGGACAAGAGGGAGCACCACAGAGCACGAAGCAGCTGAAAGGCTGGGAAGCACGGGGGGACAGACAAGGAAAAGGATCTTCCTTCGCTAGGCCCTGCCCCAGGCTGAGGCTGTTAAAGCTCCCCAATCCTCGTTCCCCACTGCACCTAGAGGCAGAAAGCAGGGTTAGAAGAGAAGCTGGACAGACTGGGGAGGGAGTGTCGCCTTCGGAAGAGCAGGGAAGGCAACTGTTCACCCACACGAAGCTTTCCACTCTACGCCTAGTCTTGTGGGATGAACATCTCCTGGCATCTCTGCTCTCCTCCTTGAGGCACGCTCCCTCCAGCCCTCGCCCGGCCGCCTGGAGCGTGAGCAGCAGCCCCCCACCTGCCCTCCCCATCTCCTCAGGCTGCTCCAGCCCCGCAGGACCGGCTTCCCGAGGACTCTGCACTGTAGTGCCTGCAATGTGTGGCCCTAGAGGTTTCCCCAGGACTCCGGTGGGGGGAACTGGTCCACATCCCCCATTTCATTGTAGGTTTGCTCTCCCATGGTGAAGGTCAGTTTGTACCGTAGTCTCACTTTCTCCTGCAGACGGGGGAGAAAGGATAAGCAGTCAGAAGGGTGGGGAAGAAAGGCACGAGGCACAAACCATTCAGGTCTCTAGGAAGCTGCAGAGAGCAGAGGGAACAGAGACAGTGTAGGCAGGCTTTGCCCAGGCAGCAAGACCAGCCTCTGCTCATGCCCCAGGGATGGTGCCGTTACCTTCTGTGGGTTAGCGAGCAGCAGGACTTGTGTGATGGCACTGGGGTGGACAATGGGATTGAACGCCGGCAGCTCCGTGCCTGAGGGAGGCTGTAGCTTCACCTTCATCACCTAGGGAGAGAGAGAACACCGCACATTCCTGAGGGGGACTTGGCAGCCAGAGACCTTGCTCCCGTATTTGGGGACCTTCCAGTGTCTACTCAAAGAGAAAAAACATTGTGCTGGTTCCTGCTAATCTGAAGGCAACACAACTCGCTGAGCCCCACAGAGCTCCCTCCACCCACCCTGCCTTTCCTGCAAAGACAATCACACTTCAGCCCAGTCTGGGGACCTCAGCCCCAGCAGCCACCTTACCTTGGGGACAGCAGACTGAAAGACAATGTTGCGGATGGGCTGCGGGGCCGTGCTAAGCATAGAAATCACCACCACAAGCACATCGGGCCTTTCGGGCAGGGCATCCTTAGCGAAGTGGAAAAGGACGCGGAAGCCGTGCTGATCATACACTGTCACAGGGAGGATGCTGCCTGTGGGAAAGGCAGGGACAGGCAGCAGTCAGCCGGGAGGGGAATTGGCCCTGCAGCAACCTTTCCCCGCCACCCAAACTCCATACAAGTGACGGAGACGCCACTCCTCCTCAACCTCCACAAAATCCAACAAGCAAAAAGTTTCCTCACATTCTTCCCTTCCATGTGTGCACGGTTTGTTCCCCCCAAGCTTGCCCCCCTCTTTCGCCCTGGCTCACTGGGTTTGATTGACTCCAGAGGCACAGTGATGTTGGCCAGCAAGATCTCCTGGGGCAGCACGGTGGCAGGAGGCCATGGTGGGACTGCAGTACTTCCTGCTGGTGTGGTGGCAGCTTTTGGAAGCGTAGCAGGGGCAGACAGCTCCGAGGTCAGGGGCAGCGTGGGGTTAGGGGAAACACTCTGGAGCATGGGCAGAGCGCTGGGATTGTGGGCCGTGGTGCCAGAGCTGCTCCTGTTCTGGAGATCCCTCAGGGTGAGCCGCAGGGGTGGCTGCTGCTTCTCCCTGTAGGGAGAGAGAGAGCAAGGAGTGCAACAGGACGCTGAAATGTTGTGTGCAGCACCCCAAAAATGGAAACAATGGGGAGAGATGAGAGATTGCACTATCCCTGCTTACCATCGCACTTGTTGAGACTCTGGAGGCAAAGACTGTTGCAGCAGAGTCTTGCCCAGGAGGTCCAGGTCATCCAGGCCACTGGTGAAAGGAGAAGGTTTTGGGGAGGATGCGCCAGCTTCTGCTTTGACTGGTGGCGTTGCCGTGATAGGGGTGATACTGAGCTCAGTGCTATGTGATGACTGTAAAAACAGCGCACAGGAGAGTCCCTCAAGCAGGGCTGCATATCAGCACCAACCATCAGACGTGGGATGTTTCCCTACCTACTCCATTTGTTGCTTTCACCACCCTCCCCACCCTCTGCTTTGGCTCCCAGCACGTTACCTGGAAGCTGTTCCAGCCACTGCTGTCACCAGCCTGGGCAGGATGCGGTGCTGGGTCATTCAGGCCTGCCAGGGGTAAAAGCAAACATGAAGCTTAGCTACCAAGTGGGTAAGAGCATTAAACGGGGCCGAAATAACACACAGAAACAGCAAGGCAGAACCACCAGTGTGGTCTCCATCTCTGGCCCCCATCCTTGCATGGGGGAGAGCTGGGAGGGCGATAGTGTTTTTTCTGCCCAGAGATCCTCATTTACAGTCTAGTTCTCACTGCAATTGGCAGAGTAGTGAATACTACTGGGCTGACAAGCCCGACTGACCACGTTGTCTACTTCATGCTGTTGTACTCAAAAGCACCTATCTTAGGAAACAAGACACTTTGTGGGGAAAAGCATGACTCTAGAGCCTTCTAGGATTGGCATCTCACAAGATTTCCATGTCAACAGTTCTGGAAGTCCAATGCATCTGTTGTCTGCTCGTGACTTCAACTGCAAGGAGTAAAGATGAAGAGCTGGGGGTGATCCAACCTTGTGATCCCATCTGGGGATGGCCATTGCATCACTGTTGCTTTACCTGCCAGGTCAGTTTTCCCAGAGCAAATCAGAGGGCACATCCCTGCAGGCTCTCTCTGACTAGCCAGGAAAACCGCACGAGACTGAAGTTCAGAATCATAGCAGAGTCTTTCCCTCCTTCTGCCTCACACTAAGTGAAGGACACCTCTTGGTCTTTCATTATTCACCTCTCCCAGAGCTCTCCCTTATTCGTGTTCCTGCCACAAGGAGAACATCCATGCAGACTGTCCAGAGTCAAGGAGAGAATAAAGAGCTTTTGCTCTGGATTTCTCACCTAAAGACATGAGTTCATCATCCAGCAAGGAGACAGAGCCAGCTTGGTCAGGCACGGGGACTGCTGAGCCACCTGAAAGGGTGGGCAAGGCTGGGTAGGAAGGGCCTGTTGCTAGAAGATCCAGGCCTGACAGATCCAGAAGTGCTGAGGTGCTGCCTGCAAAGAAGGAACAAGCTGAAACAGAAACCCTTATCCAGTGTGCTGAGGCCAGTTCCCATCCTTCCTCACACCTGAGAGGGAACTCCCCCTCTGTTCTCCCTTCCAATTCCCTCTCTTCATGCATCAGTCATCTCTACAAGCCATTTCCTGATCTCACCAGCCCCAGTCTGACCTCCTGCAGGTTTCACCTTTCCACTTCTCTCAATCTTCTCTTACATTGCAATTACATACTGCAGGAAACCAGCAATAGGGTCCCTCTGCTTGACCTTCCCGTCCCCATTCCCCAAGCCTCCTCACCTCGAAGGGGACCAGCCACCGTCTCCCCATTGATCTCTTCTCCCCGTACAAGCTGCTTGTAGAGATTGATCACCTGTGTCAGATTGTCATTGGCTTGCAGGATCTCTGCTGCAACGGAATAGGTGGGCAGTAAGTTTGAAAATTGCGAAGAAACAAAGAGAGTGACTTTTATACCCCAACTCTGTCTATTTCTTCAAAGCAAGGCCCAAGGAGCTGCTAACAGCCCGCTGCAGATAGCGCTTTCGCAATTGTTGCTGCAGACTGCACCAGGGTACCGTGACACCTCCATGTCAGTCTCGGCAGGACAAGCTTAAGCATCATTCCTACAGTGAAGCGGAGGAAGCCTGTAACACTGCTGATTGCCCCTGCTTAGTGCCAAGCCATAGACTAACTAAACTACAGCGAGCAGTCACCCCAAACAGAGTGGCAAATGCTGATAGATGCCATGCCACAGGCAGCTCAAGCACAGGCTCCCTGAAAGAAGATGGAGGGAGGACAGAATGAGAAAGGCCAGATACGCTTACCCAGAGCTTCATCATTGTCTTCTGTGTCACTGGCGAGCCGGAAAAGCATGGGCCTCATGCGCTCGCAGCGCTGATACAGCTCCTGGGGGAGAGGAGAAAGGGGTGCTGAGGCAAGCGGCAGGATGCTCAGCTGGGGGTATAAAACAGGCAAGAGGAACTTGGGGGGATAAGGGTCACCCATCTCTGCTAAGCCCAGGAAGGGTGCTAGGATGGCCTTTCCTCACCTTCATTAGGTCCTCATTGCTTTCCGTTGTCTCCCCCTTGCTGTAGCTTGTCACCATCTCTGTCAGCAGCCTCACATTGTTGTTCACCTCCTCAATGGCATTCACCCTCTTGGAGATCTTCTCCATGCGCTTCTGGTCCTGGAGGGGAAGCACATAGGGAAGCATGTCCTTGCTCTTGTCTGCAACTTGGAGAGGAGGAAGGCTGGGCCAGCCAACACACCAACACCCTGGACTAAGGCACAGCAACGCTGCCCTCAAAACAGCTCCCACCCCAGTGGAAAACTCCAGATCATCTCTGGGCCAGCACTTGCCAAACAGGGATGGAATTGCTGCAGATCTAGTGCTGCAGCAGGGCTTGGGCCACAGAAAGCGCCCACAGCCATTCCTTCAAGTAGCCAAGGGATGGCAGAAATCACGCGAGGACTCTTTAGCAGCAGCTGCTGCAAAATTTTGGGCAGAAGCTCCATATGTCTGCATGAGGACAGAGACCCACTGCTCCCTTAGTGCCAAGCATTGCCACCCAGACCATGACTCCCCAGCTCCACCTCCTGAACCATCTCCTTGATGAGCTTGTTGGCAGCCCGGAGGTCCTCAGGATGGGAACTTTTCAGGAGACGAGCCAGTATCTGCAAAAGAGAAGGTATCTCTGAGCCCAAGCTGATGGGTGGCAGCCAGAGTCAATCGTGCAACACTAGAGCCAGTAGAGTTACTACCCCTGCCCCAAACCCGTATCTGGCAGAGGCAGCAAACAACGCCAGACGTTTGAAAGCCCAGCCACAAGAGCTTGTGGGCCATCAGAGACCAGGGAGAGAAGTAGTACAACCGGTCTTCCTTTTCCCGTTGTGGTTCTGGTTATGTAAGATAGGTCTTTCCCTGAAGATCCCCTGCATTCAAAACCTGCTCCTCCCTGCCTGTTATGCACCATGGAGACCCTGGAGCGCAGCAGCACTAGTACTGAGAACGACAGAAAGCCTGGTTTTCGCAGGAATTACCATGGGATTGTAATGGACTCCTACTCGGACCTCTTCACATGCCTCTTTGCAGGTGCAACTGGTGAAAAGGGAGAGCTCCCACTTTCTCTCCCCCTCCACAGACAGTGAACAGTGCCACTGGCCACCTACAAATCCTCATTTGCACACTGTGACCCATGGAGGCAAAATAAATCCCCTGCAGCAAATTGGGATCACACCTCTGCTGCAGAACTAGACCCAGAGGAGCCTAATCCTTGCTTAAATGTATCAGCACTGATAATGCAGGGGGTTGCCTGAGCGGTGACACAATTCTGATGGAAAGGCAATATAGGATGGGTCCAGGAGGGTATAAGTAGTTGGGCAATAAGCAGATTGCAGTGCTGGGGGTGGGGAAGAGATAACAGCAGCAGCATCTGGGGCTGGGATTTAAACCTCATGGCCTGGAACTCAGAAGCCTGGAGACCGCACAGCAGCAAACCTCCCAGAACCTGCTGGGCTAATGTCAGCGCTTCACCCTTTGCACCATCCTGCAGCTAAGTGCTCCAAAAGTCAAATAGACCCACATGCCCCACCTCTGGCTGTTTCCTTCGTCATGATTTTGGAGCGGGCCCTCAGCATTCCTGTGATGCATTTTCTGAAGGAGAGCATGTGGAGCAGGGGGGTGAGTCTTTCTGGATCTCTACCTCAAAGGGATAGGAGATCCTGGAGCAGGGAAGATGTCGCCCACTGTCCCTCTCCTTGCACAGAGTCCTTACCTTGGATTTCTCTTCATCATCAAAGATGATGTTCTTGGGCCGAGGGGGAGGTGGTGGAAAAGGAGCATCGTCAGGCAGTTTTGGGTCACACTTCACAATCCCTGCAGTAGACACCAACAGAGAGGTCAGGAGGACTCGCCCCACCGGGGGATGGGGCTGCCACCTAGGTCCTTTCTTCCCTAATGGCCCACCAAACCCAGCTGGGACTGAGGGTGTGTGGGTTTGCTCCCGCTACCCATGATCCTGGATTGTGTTTTCATGGAAGAACAGCCCTCCACTCCCCATAAATATCCTTTCTTAGAAAAACCCAGCATCAACTGCCAAAGCACTCCCAACCCTTCAGTCCCAGACCTTTCCAGTGCCCCATCTCCTGTAGGAGCAAGCAGATGTCCCCTCCAACCCATCACGAAACTCAGACCACCAGCAACTCCCTCTGGCCAGCTAGGAGCCCCAAGGCACCCGCTCTTGCACCTGCCCCTGGTGCTGAACCAGACTGATGGATGTGCTGGGTCTGGGCACAGGAAAGGGAGAGTCTGTTTCGGATTCTACCCGGACAAAAAACGGGGAACGGCAAACCGTCTGTGCCCCTTCCTCTTTCAGACCACTGCCTCTCACCTTGTTTCTTCAGCATCTGGTAGGCTTCCGAGATCTTCACCTCGTGAGGCAGCCCTAACGTCCAGCTGTACATCAGCTCCAGGATCTTTGACTTCACTTTTTCTGGTGTCCGGCTGCCAAGATACTAGAGGAAGAGAGAAGTGGTGGCTTGAAGCTGATCTGAGCCGTTGCAAGCCTGGCCTGTTCCTCTCCTCCCCTCCCCCAGGAGAAGTGAGACCGTTCCCAACGGCACAAGGAGGAGGAAAGAGGAAGCAAGCAGGAAAGCTCACAAGGCCCTTGCAACACGTTCTATGCTGTGCTTGGTTTCCACCACAGGAAACACAAGAGGTGAGAGAATCGCTGCACTAGCAGCCCCTCAGCAACATGCAGGGACAGGTGGGAAGGCTCAGGCAGGTCTCTGTCACCTTGTGAAGGAAAGGGTACTCCAAACAGGAGCTGCTCGGCACAGCAGCCCTCCAGGAACAAGGGGACAGGAGAGCTGGGAGAGGGGAAGGACTGTGAGTAATGGTCCTTGGGGCAGGGCCCAGCCCCCTCTCTCTCTCAGGGGCACTCTCCAAAGCCTGGCACCCTTTAGAACTAGTTGAGCTCCAGATGACCAGCACCCAGCAGTGAGATGTCGAAATGTTACAGCTCTCCCCCTGCCATGCAATCATCCTTCACCCTTCTCCCCTTGGTCTGCTGGGGGCATTGGTGGTAGAAACAGCACATGTGCCACCGGAGGCCAGTGGCTTAAGGTACAGGACATTCTCTAGGGCACCTAGCAAGGACTTTAGGATGCCGCTGTCACTGTCCCTGGCTATTTGTCGACACAGATCACAAGCTGTGACTGGCAGACGAAGGTTTTCCTTAGTCATATTTAGTCTGTGTTCCCTTAACTCTATAGTTGCTGGTGTTAACTGCCTTGATTGAGTAGGAGAGCACGCACAGCTTATTCTGCTGCAGGACCAGCAGCATCAGCAGAGGAGCAGGTAACAACTTGGTGCTTCAGATGGACTCGCCAGAGAACCACTGACCAGGCCTGGGCTTGCCCTTGAGAGTGTCTCAACCAGGTTGGGACACCCCAGAGAGACGTGGTCACAATGTCAAAGCTGGGGGAGGTTCCTGAGCACATGCAGCACAGACAGAGCCCAACAGAGATGCAGGGAAGGTGACTCCAGGCACGCACATGAGCTCAGTAGTCTCACAAGCGCTGGTTGCATCATGTCTAGCTGGCCCTCAGCTTCCTGCATCAAGAATCAGCTTGGAGCAGAGGGGTGAAAGCTCACCTTCCCAACAGAAAACTCACCAGGGAACAAGGACTAAATCTCCTACTAGCACTGTCCTGTTTCCTCCACATCCCAGCGGGTGCCTGACCTTTCTGCTCAGCCACCACTTCTTCCCAAAGCCCTCCTGCCACCAGGCTTCAGTCCCCTCCAGCACGATACTCTGAGACCCACCTTGGGTGACACCACTTTGATGAGCTCATTGAGGAAGCGGAACTTGCCCACCTCATCATGGAAGCGTTTGCCGCAGCTCTTCATGCAGGACTCCAGCACCTGGGGAGAGGGGCCAGGTGAGCCCCAGCATGGGGTCAGCAGCAGGTTTGGGAGCTAGCTCCCTCCTGCTCCACCCTGGCCAGGCATGGAACCTATGGCTATCCTCACAGCAGCGCAGAGGGACACCCCCTTGCCCTCCCAGGTGGCCAAGCACCCTCCCAAAGGGAAGCAAGAAGATTTTCCTCTTTGGGGTCAGTCTTTGCAAAGGTGGCTCAACAGCCCATGGAAAGGGATCCCCTTAGAGAGCTCACAAACACCGGGGTTTCACAGCGTGGATCCACAACACCATTAAGAACACAGAATCATTTAGGTTGGAAAAGACCTTTAAGATCGAGTCCAACTGTTAACCTAATACTGCCAAGTCCACCACAACAAAGCACAAAAAGCTTCCTATCAACTTCAACAGGTTATGATCCTTCCTAGCAACAAGGCCTTTCCTACCAGTCACCCGTCCTCTCTTGTGGAATGACCTTCAGCCCCTCTCCCACCCAAGGGCCCAGGTGCTCCAGGGCTTTCTCAGAGGGAATTCAAAGCTTCCCATGCTCCTCCAGTCAAACTGGAGCAACTCCACACCCTGGCCTTCCATCTAGTTCTACCAGCCTGCAGATGCCCTTACCGTGAGGGCCTGGATAGCTTCCCATTCCTGCGGAGACTGGATCTTGTGGGCAAGAAGTCGGGTAGCAAGCGGAGGACTGGAAAGAGCAAGGGGAAGAAAAAAAGCTAGCCCGTTACTGCTGAAAAGCCTGGTACCTGGGTTTCTGTCTAGGAGTCCAGGGTTGAAAAGCATGTTGCAAGTTTAAGGCACTGATAAGGCACCAAGACACCTCAAAACCCTGGGGGAACCTTCTGTTAGCAGACCAGGACCCCCACCCACCCCCACTTTGAGGAGCTTCGTGCCTATTCAGCTCTCGGGACAACCCCACTGAATTTTACCAGGTGAGGAATCATAACCCAGGCTGCGACCCAGAGCAGCCTGGGAAAAGGACGAAGCACTTACCCCTCTAGCTCCTTATTGAGCTGCTCACAGAAAGCATTGATACCATCCCAGTCCAGGTCCTTGTTCAGGGGGTTTGTCGCTTTGTCTGCAGGTGGGAGAAACGGACGGTGAGAAAAATCTCCCCAGGCTCCCACCCTGTAGAGGCGAGGGGCTATATCGCTCCCGCTCCCTCCCTGCCAACTCCACCAGGTGCATCGGCGGAGGACGGCGGGTAGGGAAAAACACACTCGCGTCCACTCGCACCTACCCGTAGAAACCCGGCGCACAAACCCCCTCACCGCCACCGGCGCACGTTGACCCACCATCTCTGCTGCAACGGACGCCTACCGACACTCTCCCTGCCCTGCCATCAGCTCCAGGGTCTCCATCCTCAGACCCCAGCCGACCCCACGACCCCCCACCCCTCACGCCTGGCCCCAACACCCCCATTTGCCCCAAGCCAACCCCTCCAGGCCCACCCTGACACCTCGCTACCTGCGACCCCCAGACCCTCTCCGTGACGGTCCCCCACCCCTTCCCTCACACCCCACTGCCCTCCCCTCCCCCAAACACCAGCACCCCCTCCCCATTCCGCCCTCCCCCGGTGTCGGCCGAGGCCCGCCGGCGGCGCGGCCGGGTCGTGTCGTGTCAGAAGCGGTTCCAGCCGCACTCACTGATGCACGCCTCCAACGTTTCGGGCTCCATAGCGGAGGGTCCCGCCCGCCCACCGGTTTACCTCAGCGGGGTAACAGGGCTCCGCCGCCCACCCGCCCGGCCCGGTACCGCCGAGCCATGGAGAAAGGACCGAACCGTCTAGAGCGCCTCTCCGACGGTCTTACCATAAAGCACCGGAAGTTGGGAGGCGCAGAGCGCCGCCCCGCTCCCAGCGCGCCCCCTGCCGAAGCGCACCTCCAAGGCACCATAGAGTTCAGCGCGCAGAGTGCGGGGGCGGGAAGCAAGGCGCAGGATGGGGAAGGAAGCGGAAGGGCTCCAGGAGAAGGACGGAGAAAGCAAGTGAGAGCAAGCGCAGGCCGGGAGAGCCGGAAACCAACCGCCGGACGGAAACAAGCCAACCTCCCTTCCCGGAAGAACCCTCGTACTGGCAGGTGAGGCCACTTCCGGTAGAGAGAGCGGACACTTCCACCTGGCGGGGGAGCCGCGTGTCCTTTCAAAGGACACGAGCCCGCCGGCGCATGCGCGCTGCGCGCCCGCCCGGCCCTGAGGGGAATGGCGGGGCCCCGGTCCCTTTTCTTAAGGCCTTGGCGGCTGTGCGGGCGGCCTCTCGGAGGGGCTGGGTGCTTTAGGAGACGTTATAAATGCTAGTAAGCGAGCCGCCGTGCCCTGGTGGGAGTTATCTTTAAGTAGCTGCCGGTCCTCCCCTGGCAGGCCTTCTCCCGCCCGGCTGAGCAGCTGGGGGGAGGTTGGCGAAGGCCTGGAAATAACTGAGGGCTTTAGAAACATAAACTCCATTTGTCCTCTTTTTCCTTGCAGCTCTGGTAATCCAGGCCAGCCCTAACTGTATCGCTTAATACCGCTCGTTTTCTCTGTGCCCCAGTGGTCTGGGAGGGAACTGTGTCCCTGTGGTGATTTATTGCTTTTATTGTTTTTAAGTAATGCCGGTGAAAGGTGCCAACTCGACGACCTTTGGGGAGCACAGGCGTCTACCTCTTTGAAGAGTCCGCGGTGCACCGCATCAGCGCTGCTGCTTGAAGTTGCCTGCTGGGGCTGGCCCTGCCGGAGCATTGGCCATAGGAGTGCGAGTACGATACAGCCTGTTCAGCCTTAAAGCCTCTGATCCTGGAGACAGACATCTGAGTCAGAGTGGTCCTGTATTGAGTTACTCGTTTACAGTCCTAATCCCGCAGATGGCAGGCGAGGGAGCTGCCCTGATGTCACACCTAATGTCTTTTCCTTACGGCTAGCCATTGTTTTGGGGGGGGGAATTTTTGGCCATTAAAAAGTACTTTTTGGTGCTTGAATGTAGTTCTTTTTTTAACTGTCACTGCCTTGCATCACAAAGCCTTTTTTTTTAAGTGCCTTTCATAGAAAATTGCCACATCCTTCCCTCTGCTGTGTTTAGGCACGTTTTACACGAGTTATTTTAATCTTATGAGTCAGCCTTGCCTGTCACTACTACCTCTTTGATTTTTCTGAGAATCCTTAAGTCATCTTTAGGAGACTGAGGCCTAGATACTGCTCTTCTAGGTCATGTACGATCTGCGTAGAAGGCATACTTCTCTCCAGCCCACAAAGCCGTGCCTCTGAAGGAGTGGTTTTGCAGTCTGGTGTTTCACAGCCCCCTTTTGTTCAGGTTTGGATCCCTTGGAGTCTCAAGGTTGTTTATTTTTCTCTTTCTGGCAACACCCAGTGGTTAGCAAGTCTAGGATGAATGGAAGGCTGCGCCTCTTTTCAGCTGGTTGCAAACAATGGCGAGTGAACTCATGCATAACAGTTGTGTCAGCAGCGGCCTTTCAGACTTTGCTTTTATTTCTCATCGATTTAGGAGTCTCTTTTCCCTTTGGTTACACCCGCTTTCTATCTAACAAGGACCCTAAGTGCAACAAAAAAAGAGATCTGAGTCTGAATTTTGCTCCCTATAACAGTGGCTAGATGATGTGTGAGGAAGAACCTTTCTCCTGTCCCTGGATTTATTTTTACCAACAGCTGGAGTCCCAAACTAGGTTTGGATGGAGTGAGACACTCCGTGTTGTAATTAACACCGCTCCAGAATGAAAGTACTGGAACTATAATTAGCTCCTAGCCAGTTGCGGAGGAAAGTGATTACGCGCAAGCCGGAGGCCTGGGTAGTTGGCGTGACGGCGAAAGGAAAGCTTGTGCTGGCGGAGGGGTGCGGGATCCCAGGTTTGGCAGGCCCTGCAGCAGGCTGTCCCGCAGAGGGCAGCAGCAGGCAGGGGAGAGCTCCTGCCTGATTAACCCGGGCTTAGCAAATGCTCTTGCTGCCTGTACAGTCGAGGTGAATCGCAAAACGGGCAAAGTCTCAGTCGGGAAGAGAAGCCAGCCTCGCAGGAGTGGCCGGGTCGCCTGGGAGAGGGGTTTTCCACCCACCAGGTCATCTTCAGCCAGCCAGAACCGCCCTGTCACCCTCGCTCTGTCCCAGCTTTTGTTTGGTTTCTCTGCCTTGTGTGTTTACATGAACGCTGCAATGTTTTTCAGATGCGTTCGTGTGCGGCAGCGAGAGCTTTCCTGCGCTTCCTGCTGGGTCGTCGGCTCTGGCCTGTGATGCGAGGTTCCCTTTCCCCGTCTCATTCCTCTTTCCTTGGCAAGGCATTCTGCCAAGGCATACCTTTCACTTTCCTGAAGCTCAGTACTGCAGTCTTTTGTTCCCTTTTCTTGTTTTCCTGCTGCGGCTGACTGCAGCAGCCAGTTCCTGGGATTTTGGCTGTTTTACCTCTGCTACTTTCTCTTGGAACGGGACTGGCAGCACCTCTCCTGACATCACCTCGGACCACGCACCTCTTACGCAATCCTTTGGATTTGCAGCCCTGCTATTCCCTGACCTTGGCTAATCTTTCTTTTGCAATACTTGTAAGCACCTTTCCCAGCAGAGGGTTGCAATTAGAGAGGCAAGTATAGAATTGCATACTTCTCTAGAGGGAGAGCAGGTTTGAACTCCTTTAATCTAATAGGAAATGTCTCCTTCCCTTTCATATGCAGCACTTTCTTGTGGTATGCAGTCATCCACCAGGATTGCTCCCTTCCATTTCTTTCAGCGTTTCCCTTTTTGCTGTAGGAAGACCTGTCCCCGGTGATCAAAGGCATCCTTCTGCAACTACGGGAGCAGAAAGAGGAAACAGGATGATGGATAAGGGATCAGAAAACCTGCTGGCTACATCTCTGCAATTAAGCATGTCTTGGAGCAAGACTCAAGGAAATACACAGCTATGCTCGCTGCCTCAGTTTCCCTGGTTGTTAGCATGGGGGTAATTGCACTTGCTTCCTTTGGGGAATTGCCTTGACCTCTGTATACTAAATTTCCTTTGCATGTTGGTTCTGTCATTAGAGCAACTGGCTCAGCGAGACAAGCGAGAGAAGCAAATACCAGAGTTAGGGGTGAGCTGTGCAGCTTGCTGCTCCTTGTGTTCGAGCCCTCCTTCCAGACTGGGCAACTCAAGGGGTGTCTTGATCCCTTGACCGAGCGGCCAGCAGTGCCCTCCTGGCCAGTGTAGGGAGTGGCAGTGCCTCTTTACCCCCTGGGGAAGGCTCACCTGGATTTGCAGTTGCCGATAGCTTCTTCCCAAGAGAGTCCGGGGCAGTCAGGGGATGCTCCAAGAACACGGGAATGCTCTTGCTGCTGAGGAACAGTATCGGCAGCAGGCAAAGATGAAAGAAAACCAGCAGGACAGAAGCCCTAGTCATAGCCGTGGCTTAGGGGGCTGGTGGGTTATATATCTGGGTAAGCCAAAAACAGAACAGGGAGAGAAAGACCTGCCAGGTTAGAGAGAGCGGCTTAAATTTATGGGGCTGAAGTGAGCATCGAAGGCCCGGAGCCCGCAAGAGGGAGCCTGGATGAAGTCATTCACTGCACCACTGATGAGATCAGCTCCAGACTGGAACAGATCCACTACTGATACAGCGTGCTTGGGATTCAGGTGTCATGAGAGGCACTTGAAAAGGTGAACAGATTCACCCATTCTTGCTCTAGCCCTGACTTGCTGTGTTATCGCTAGCAGATGGAAGGGATGTCATTAGAAAGCACAAGTATTGGGGAAAAAATGGTTTAAGAGCCTGGATTTTGCTGAGATACAGTTTGGCTCTAAAGAACAGCAGGAGGGAGAAGGAGAAAAATCCTATTGCAAATGCATTTTTCATGGGCACCCAAGCATGATCTGAGCAGAGATCGGTGACACAAAACTAGGCATCCTGGAGCAAATCAGGGAGCCCAGCTGCGGCAAATCCCCAAACCTGGATGATGAATACATCCCTGCATTGCGGCGACAACAAAGTGTGACTTAGTGAAGCGTTTGCCGGGGATGTTTAGCGTAGCAGCAGCCCGGGGAGCTCAGAGTTGCAGCCACGTGCAGCCTCTCTTTTACAACGCGGCACAGGGAGGAGGCATTCTCACTGCGGGGTGCCCCGGCGCCGAATGCACGTGCTCTCGGCTGTGCAGCTGGCTCAGGTTTGGCAGCTGGTGAGCTTGAATAGATGGGTTTTGGCCCGGGCTTGAAAATCCCCCCATTGCCAACGATCCTGCTTTGGCTGCAGCTGCCTCAGGTTCCCTAGGAAACTTCAGCTCTGGCTAAAGTCCGGACTGTGAAATGACAGGAGGAGGCAGTCCGGCAGCTCTCTGCCTCCAGCCTGGCTGCTTGGCCTCTGCTGCTTGGCACTGCAGCCAGCTTCAGCCCCGCTTTTGGCTGCGGCGGCGAGGAGCAGTAGGGCGGAGTGAACCCAGTGCCGGGGCATGGTGGACGTGGGGTTAGGAATAAAAAGAAAACTGTGACCCAGGAGGAGGATGGAGACGCAGAGTCTGCGTACGCAGATTTCCCGAGGGTGGACCTGGCCTTTCGTAGGCTCCTTTCTGGTTCCTCTGGCTTCGTCTGTCTTAGCAAACGCAACAGGAGCAGGGCCAGGCCCGAGCGCTGCCTCAGGATGATGGCTGGTGCCATGCAGTTGTTAGCAGCATCCCTGGTGTGGTTTTGGGGTGTACCGGTTAGCAGTGTCTCAGTGCCCAGGCACGGCTGGGGGACAGGGCGGGCTGGGGACTGTTCCCAACAGAGCCTTGGTGTCACCGAGCATTTAACCCCGTGGATGGGAGCTGTGACCTGCTCCTTGCATTTAGGGCCAAGAGCGAAACAGCTACACCCTGCAAGCCCAGGTCCCTCTGAAGGCAGGCTTTTGAAGTGCAGTTCCCTGCAGCCTGCATATTTACCCCCTAATCTTCCACTTTTTCCCTCTCTGAAGATGGGAAATGTCACGCAACAGGTTGTAGGTGAGTGTGTGGGATGGGAGTGTGTGCACCAGACTGAAACTGGGAAACGCTCTGTCTGCTGGGCACGGCTGAACCCAGGGTTGTGACTCAGTGTCCTACACCCCGTGTTGTGGATCACTGGCCACATTTGACCTCCTGCCTTGTGGGGTGGGAGAGATGCTATGAGGAAACATTGCCTGAGCGCATGAGGTCATGGGGGTGTGGGGACCAGCTGCTGGATGCAGGGGACCATTCCGGCCTGGGTGCACAGACATGTTGAATTTGCTGCGGGCAAGCAGAACAAGGAGCCCATCATGTTGCCCACAGAGCACATGATTCTGCAAGGGCTTCCCGTGCACGCACAACTCTGTCCTGTTTCCCCCGCCACCCCAAACTACATCAGGTTTGGGAACTCACTCAGAGAGCAGAGCGGGGGCAGAGCTTGTGTATCCTCCATTTAATGTGCTGCTGACAGACAAGTCCCCCAGCCAGGAGAAGGATCAGGCACACACCTCCAGATGCATCCGAACAGCCTCTACCTTGTCTCTGCCTGGAGGGGCTGTGTTCAAGTGGCATGCTGCTGTTGCCCTCAGCCCAGCGGGCATTTCGAAGGCAGTGTCCACATTCTGGGTCTCACTGCAACCACGTTGCACCTTTGCCGTCCCTGATTTGCAGCCTAAATCCCCCTCCTGTGTCCAGAAGGAGGAGATGCTCCCAGCAGAGGCTGCTCCTCTTTCCACCTCTCTCCTCGCACAGAGTAGCTTTACGTCTTGAGTAGCTTGCCTCCCCGTAGTGACACTCTGGCCGAATTTCAGGAGGAGGATGCGTGCTGGGAGTCGATGGGGTTAAAAGCAAAAGTGTCCCAGTGTGGCTTAAGAGTGGGCTATGAGACCTCTTCCCTCCAGCCATTCTCTAGCTGCTGTGCTTGCTGGTGTCCAGAGCAGGCACTAGGCACTCTTGAGCTCATCCTGAGCTGGGTCCCTGGAGAGCTGTGTCTCTGCCGGAGTTCTTTCAGGAAAGATTCCCACCCCTTTCCTAATGAGACCGAGTGAGTAATAAAGATGTTCCTCAGGGACGGTGTTGTAAGGAGTGCTACGTGCATGTTCAGGACCGGAGAGCAGGTCTTCACTAGCTTTTCCCTGCTGTTGTGCAGCAGACGTTGATGCGTGTCCCATCTTGACAGAAGAGATAAGCTATCTGCGTGGGGATGGGAACTCGCCTGGCAGTTGCAGCCATCGGTCCTCCTCGCATTGTTCTTATCAGATCTCCTGGCTTGGCAAGTCCATTTGTTGCATGGTGAATGGCAACATGTTTGGGGCTATTCAGCCTGGGATATGATAAGATTTGTCTGGTGTGAGTCGTGTTCAAAGCATTTAGTTTGTAATACCCTTTTCCCCTCTCGGGAACAAGCGTTCTCCATCCAGGAATCTGACTGCAATTAAAACCGGGTTTCTGCTTTGCTGCTGGGGGACTCTCGGGGGGAACAGTGCGAAGAAACCTGGGGGCAGCCAGAGAGACACAGCCAGGTTCTGGCCCGGGTGTGTTGCCAGTGGCGGGGAAAATGAGGACAGCAGGAAGAGGCACAAACTGGAGGGAAGGGAAAGAGAGCCAGAGAGAACAAGCAGCCTAGCACGACAGCTGGGAAGGCAAAATAAACATCCACTGTGGTCAAGCGAGGGCTTATGTACGACTGGCTAAGTGGAATGGGTCAGAAACAGGAGTAGAGTCTCACAGGAGCAGTCCAGAGGAGGGACAGGATGCCCATATGGGACTGGTCAGCAAAACAGGGTGTCCTCAAATGCACGGGGTGTCCCTTAGTGCCCAGTATAGTGCTGGAAAGGGAGATGAGGTGTCCCAGCAGTGCAAAGCAGCTGCTGCCTTGTTCCCTGCGGTACCGTGTGGAGATGAAACATCTCTGGGCAGTGCCGTGACCCAGCAGGCTCAGGTGCTGGCTTTGAAAGCTCCTTGACCTGGTGGCAACTCTAAGCAAGGCTGTGGCTGTAGCTTCTCACTGGGAAGCAGGGAAAAAGGAATTTAGCACTCCTCGTGCCAGTGAGAGTTGGGACCTCCTCTGCACTTTGGTTGTCCTTAGAGCTCCTGCAGCAGGTCAGGCTCAGCTCTTTTCCCTGTGGCTTGCTCTGAAGGTCCACGGGTTCATGTATTTCTCGTGCCCTTCCCTCTGGAAGGCGGGTAGGAGAGGAACAGGGAGTCGGTTGTGTGGGCCTGGTCTTTTCTTAGGTCTCCTTCAAATGCTTGCAGTTCCCTCTTTAGATGCCCATTTCCCGCACTGAGTCAGTCATTTCGGGATTTGGATTCCCTTTTTTTTGGCAGCTTTTCTCTCCCATTTCCATCTGGTTTGGTTTTTACCATTTCATTTTGCAGGGCCATCAAGGGAGTTTGTTCAAGCTGATTTTGGAGCAACAGATAGTTTTGACTTGACAACCCCTTCCTCTGCAGACCTCAGCCATGGCCTTAGATCCAGGGTGGATCGCCCCTTCAGACCCTCTCAAAGCGGATGGGTGGTAAGGTGGCTTGCTGCTTCCCGGCGGGGATGAAGGATATTTGGCTTTAATGACATAAGCATGGGAGAACAGACCTTTTGTTTTTGCTCCCCTTCTTTCCAGCCCATGAGCTGTTAATTCTTGTGGCTTTTCAAAACTTGCTATTTCTCCCTTAGCATTTCTTTCTCCTTTTTATTTTTTTTTTCCAGTGGATGAGCCACCCTTGGCATCATGCCTTGTGCGTGTGACTCAGACGGTTTCTGCTTGTCTGAAGGATTCCTGCAAGTCCTCAGAGTTGCCCAACCCCCCTGGGCTCAGCGCTGGAGCCCGTGAGAAACACGCTCAAAGTGAGTCACGCAGTGCCAGCAGCCCTGTTCTCCCTGTGCGGGATGGACTGCTGCGCGCGGTGACTCGACAGTCACTCTCGCTGCGTGCCCTTGCTGTCCTGTGGGGTTGAATCCGGGATGGCTGCTTGGAGCTCAATGGAGGGAGGTCCCCGCGGACCTTTTGTGTATGGTGCAACACTGCGTTTCTTTTTTGCTTATTTGAGTTCCAGCCAGCTGGCCTCACACTGCCTTTGTTGTGGGAAATGGTCCCCTTGAAGTCAGGGGAGTTGGGCTTGGGGCATCTCGGAAGTCCCCTAGCTTCCACTGTTGGAAGGCATCCGTTCATTTTGAATGCCTCTGGTTTTTGGACTTAATCAGACCCACCCAAGGGCTAATTTTTTTCAGAGGCACCGTGTGCCTCAGCACCTCCTACTGACAGTAGCTGGTGTGGTGAGAGATCAGCATCTCTGATACTCGAGCTGCATTAGCCAAGGGAGCCCAGATTCTTTTTAGCTTCTCGGACAGGTTTGCAAAGCTGGATTTTTTTTTTTTTTTTTTTTTTTAAAATCTGTCGATGGGAGCTTTAAGATGAGACTCTAAACAAGAAGAGGGTTTTTTTGGATGTGAACTTGGGTGTCTGTGACTCAATTTCCCCATGTGCAAGATGAGGGGGCTGCCATCTTCCTTACTTAATGGTAAGATAAAGCTGTTGGAGATCTTACTCTTTTGGTGCAAGATGCAAGTGGAGCATAAGACCTCATGAAGCTGATCCTTTGTGGAGAGCTCTTTGGAAGATCCTTTTCCCATTAAGCTAATAATACCTCATCTAGCAAGTCTGGGTAAAGCTGGGAGATCCCAGAAGTCCAGGAGAGGGGGAAGCCATGAGCCTTTTATACATCTTCTCTTTGCCAGTAGGGAAGCTTTCAACAAAAGTGCATTTTTATCTCCAGGCGTGTTTTTGAAAGCCTTTCCCACAACCCACATTCCTGGCATGCCCCCACAAGGGAAAGAATTAGAGAAATGAAGGCTGGAAACGGAACTGGGTGGCATGTAATCAGTGCTCTGACCTCCCTTCCCCACGCTCTGCCAGTTCAGTTCCTTCTCCTGCCCCTCGGGCAAGCTGAGGACCCATAAGACATGACTCATCTGGCTGCTTGGGTTGATGAAATGGCCCTGATGCCTTATCCCAGCTCCCATGCACATGAACTACCTTCCTCCCTTCTCTGTGCACAACTTGTAGCACACAAAAGTGTTGCCACAGACTTCAGAGCTGCCCGAGAGACATGTCCTCTGCAAAGGTATAAGGACATAACTTGGCCCTCGGATGGAAACCATCCATCAGAACACATTTGAGCTCCCCATGGAGATGGGAGATGTCAGTCACTGTGGCACCAGTGCCTTTCTGGTGGGGTAGGGAGAGAGATGGAGTCTGAGGCTACACCCTTTCCCCTGGGCTCTTGATCTGCTCCACTGCTTGGTGCAGGTTCCCTCCATTGCTGCCCCTAGCCCTGAAGAAAGGTGGGTTTTTTCCACATTTTAGCTCTTCAGCTAGCTTTATCCTTCCTCCTCCTTATTCCCCACATCCTAAGGAGGAGAAATTGCACCCTACAGATGAAGGAGGGTGATGCTGGTGGAGAGCCTACCGGAGGCCGATGGCCTCTAATCCCTTGCCCCCACGTTCAGAGCATGGATGCTACTTCCATACTTCCCACAGGGGCTCTGCATGACGCACTGTCAGGGAGCTGGGGCATGAGGGGTGGCAGGGGATTCACCTCCAGTCCTTTGTTCCTTCCCATTTTAGTTGATCTGAATGCAGAGACTTCAACGCCTTCCCTAGAGGAGCCGTCCTGCCCCGGTTAACCTCTTAGGCAGGAGGTTAGTGCTCATGGGTACTAGTTCCCTTGTGCTCATCATTGGCTTGGCTTCTCCTGCATCTCCTGGACAATCCTCTCCTGTACACACCCTCCAGATCCACAGACCTGCTTATCCAGTCTCCTGCTTACCTCAGTGTTTGGCTGAGGTAAGTACATTTTGTTCTCTTGGTCCTCCTCCTTTAGGAAGCTGGCTGGCTTTCAGAGCTTAGGGATGGGTTGGGTGAAGGTTGCAGCACTATCTGCTGAGAGGCAAACCAACACCTCTTGACTAAAGGAGAAACCAGTCCTGTCAAATCTATGTGGGAATTTCTGTGACTGTCAGGTGGAGGACTGAGCATCTCCATCAGGAGGTGGTGGAAGCCTCTTCTCAGTTGTGTCCTGAGTGCTGGCCTCTGAAAATCCAGGGCTCAGTTTCTTGAAATCCACCCCACAGCCCTCTAAGGCAGGGGGCATTCCCCCCTAGGCTTCATAAAAGGGGGAAACCAAGGCAGAAATGTGGCTTAATCGCAACTCCTGGGAGGAACCACAACCAGGGCCCAGATGAGATCAGAGAACACGGTTTAAATCAGGTCACCGCTTGATATTTATTGTGTGGAGTTTTTCTTTTTTCTTTACTCCCGCACTGAAATCCTTCCCCAGAGGCTATTCAAGGAAATAAATAGCCAGTGGAAAGGGACAATAGCTTGCTGTGGAGTACAAATTATATGAAGCAGTAGGAAATAATAGCAGAGTGAGCAGCTGCTACTCCAAGAAAGAATGCATGGTCGGTCTCTCCAGCTCCCTTTGCCTTGAGCAGACACTGATGCCCGGTCCACGGCACAGGCTCCCTGGTGCCTTGAGTGCAAACTGGGACAGGCGCCTTTTCCCCTCTGCAGCATCCTCCTCCAGTGCAGCTTCTTTGGTGTCTTAATTAGCACCGAGCTGAAACCGCAGCCTTCTGTGAGGGTGCTAAGGGGATCTCTTGCCTCTTCTTCCAGAGCTTGGTTTGATCTGGGGGCAGCGGCCCATGCATCCACACACCCAGCGTGGCTGCCTTGCCTTCCCCTCTCTCCCTCTTCCCTTCTGGGCTGAGCATCATGTCTGGCGATGACCCGTATCAGTCCTGCAAGGGACGGTTCATAGCTCATGTCGTCTAGAGAGGACGTGTTGGCTGCCCTCTTCTCCGAGCCCCTTGGAGCCCTTCCTCAGAGCACTGCTGGGGAGGGATGGTGGGGACCGCTTTGGTGTGCTGGGATGGATTTTGGGGGCTGCCCCTGCCACAAAAGGCCCTGAGAAACCTCTCACAGCTGGGGTGGTTGGACTACCTTGGCTGGGAAGTGGGGAAGCTTGTGGTTTTCCTCAGGGCTTCACACCTAGCTGGCTTATCTCCTGCCTGAGCAAGGAAGCAAAATAAGTACTGCTGCCAGCAATGATGCTGCTGAGGATCTTGGCAGCCTGCTGGGGAGGGTGGCATTCAGTCTGTTCTCAACAGCTGTGTGGGTGCCCTGTGGTAGAGGTGGCAGCGCTAGGCTATGGTACATGAGGTGCTGCTGTCTGGAACAACCCTGAGGGTCCTGAGATCCTATGGGTGCTCCTGGTGGCCTGAGATCTCCCCAGGACTAGCAGGAATGCTGGGAAGAACTGTTAACCCCCAAACTTACCTTATGGGACCTCTGCAAATGGAGCTGCCACATTTCGTGGGGTGAAAGCACTCTGCAGAGGACCTGCCCTGCCACCCTTCTGGCTGAAAGCCCACGTGGTTGCATTGGTCTCTTCCCTCCTTAAAATATGATTTTTTTTTTTTGTTTTCTCCATGCAAAATTGCAGGCCTGCCTGCTCCCTGTTGGAAGCTCGCCTTGCCCTCGGGTCGGGCATGGCCCCCACCCTCGGACCAGTGACTGCTTGTTGGGTCTCTGCTGTCCCAAGACACCCTCTGGGAATGCAGCAAAGCCTCCTCTGGTGCCAGCGGTGTGAACATGGGTGTCGCACACCAGTACAGACCAACTGCCCTCTGGCCAGGATGAACATCTATATGGGGCCCTGGAGAGGCACTCCCAGGCAGGTACCCTATTATAGGATCATCTGTCTGGGGGTGAAAGGTTCCTGGATCCCTTGCACTGGTGGCTGCCAGCTTCCACAACCATTGCTTATATTTTCCTCACTGCACAGACCCTCCATCTCCTTTGCAGATGCCCTTTAGCCGGATTTCCTCTTTCTTTGGGATTTACTTTCCCATCGTACTACTGTTTCCCCAGGCTTTCTGCTTTGCAGTGTCTGCAGGGAAGTATCAACCTGCCCCCTTCACCTTCCTTTCATCATCCCAATCACCACCTCCAATTGCACTGGAGAATTTCGGCTCTTCTGGGGTCCCTAAAGTCTCAGCTCCTTCCTATGTGGGGAGCACATACCCCTGCATGAGAGAGGCCATCTGCACAGGGCTGGTGCCTGACCATGCGGGGGCTCAGCTCTGCAGACGAAGGAAGTCGCCAGCGCTGGCAGAGTTGCTGCCTGGTTTCCCACTATTGTTCCCAGTGGCAAATAAAAGGGGGGTGAACGCCCCTGCTGAGCATTGTAGGAGGGAGGTTAATGTTATCTCGATAAAATCTCGTGGCCCCTCTCTGAGCAGCTCGTGCCTCTTTCCTGCCCATCTCCCTCCCTGCATATTCTCACATCTGTGGTACTTGCGGCTCCGCACATAACTCTTTGCACACATAGTTTTCCCCATCCCTCAGACACAAGCTGCTTTCCCTCCTGGACAGCCTTCTGCTCTGCCAGTGGGATTGGTGGATAAATCCCAGTGAGAGCGATGTTTCTGTCTGGTCTGTGTGGGAAGTGGGGGGAAGGCTCCTCTATGTTGCTGGCCCGGGACCTGGACCTTTTCTCTGCCACAATATTCCTGTGTCACCTTGGCCAGCCACGTAGGACAGGATTTTTCTGACTGAGTTTAGGGTCTGTCTTGGGATGTAATTTCTTGAGCCCTAGAAGTGTTTCTCCCTGCTGGCTTAAAGTGAGTTCAGATAACTAACCCTGATGGTGGCTATGCAAAGAGTGTCTTTGTACTGCCCTGCACAGGGACAACGTGAGTTGCTGGAAGGAGAAACCTCCCATAGCCAGTGGGATGCTCTGATATTTTGAGAGGGGGGCTCTGGGCTCTGTGTTCTCCCTGGGATGTCTGCAGGGGATCAGGGTGACGTGAAGGTGTGTGCAGGTGGGACACAGCAGCGTGATGGGAAACCGACCCAATGCCAGAAATCACCATCCCCAGCACCTGCTCCTGCTGACTCCACACTCAGCTCAGGGAGGTTTCACCAACAGCTTCGGTGACCTCAACAGCAAACAAATTTCCCAAAGCCTGCTGGGCTTTATGACCCCCTGCTAATAGGAAACATCTCCAGGGAAGGAGTGCTTATCAGCACTTACCTCTGCTTGCTTCAGGAGGCTTTGGGGAAGAGCAGAAGCTGTCTCCCAGCTGGCTGTGCAGCAGCAGGATGACTGCACTTGGTTGCTCTCTGCAGGGCTTGGGAGTGGGGCTGAGGGGCTGCTGGTCTCCTGAGCCTTGGCATCCTCCTCCCTTTTGCTTTCCCACTGGCTTCTGGAGTCTGGCAAAACACCACCAATTTGTTCAACCAAATCTGGGACACTGCCTACTGACTCGTAGCTCTTACCTGGGAAGAAGACAGCAGGGGTGATGCTCCTCTGTGAGGACAACATTCCCGTGTCTCAGGGTATGGGAGGATGGGGCTATTGAACCTGATGTGCACGGCTTCTCAAGCGAAAAGGTTTGGGTCTCGATGGAGGTTGGATGGGGGTTGCAGATTGCTCCTACTTATTGCTAGTGTAATCCACGCGGCTGGGGCTGAATCTAGAGCCATGAGAAGGGAAGGAGCTGAGATGCCACTCATGTCACTCCTGCAAAGGACTGTTCATAGCTTGTGTCATCTAAAGGGGATGTGTTGGCTCCGAGCCCCTTGGAGCCCTTCCTTAGAGCACTGTTGGGAGGGATGGTGGGGACCATTTTGGTGTGCTGGTGTGGATTTTGGCGGTTGCCCCCTGCCACAAAAGGAAAGAGCTGGGTTGCTTCTTTTGGCTGAGCTGTTACATGCAGAAAAGAAGTGAACATGGTGGTCCCACCTCCATGGCCAGCTGGGAAGATGCTTGTCCTATATGGTGGCTGGAGTAGCACCCCTAAGGGCTGTGTGTGGTGGTCCCCTCACTGAGAGCCCACCGAGGAAATTGGGAATTGGTTAAATAGCCTGAAGTCCCTAATGAGAGGAAGTGTGCATAGGGAAGCTATTTCTTTGGATCAAAGTCTCCTGGCTTAATAGCAACAGGTGGGGCCATCCTTGCAAATGTGGAGTTGCTGTTAATGTGTAAGCCACAAGGAAGTCTAGGGATGTAAGATCCTCCATCTGAAGTGTTTCTGAGCTAAACTGCTGGTGGCTCCCTGCCTGGTTGCTCTGTCCCCTGAGGAAGATGGCTGTAAGGGCTGCTGCTCCTGTCCTGTGTCACCCAGGGTCCCCTGGGTGTGACCTGCAAGCCACAGCCACCTCTGCTCTCACCACCTGTGTTTCTTGAGCTGCAAGCGATGCTGCCCACCAAACCCTGGGTTGTGGCCCTCTGCTTTAACCCTCTTTGTACCTCTGCTGTCATGCTTGTCCTTCTGCTAAGGACAGGCCTGTTTTCATCTCCTCTCTCTCTGATGTCGTTTCTCACTTTCTGGCTTCACTCAGCCCACTCTTCCCTCACTGAGTGAGAAGCCCATGCAGGACCTCCGGCATGGAGGGGTTTTGGCCATGAGAGGAACGCTAGCTGAGAGCAGTAGATGTTCTCCTGGCTGAGGCACCTTCCCCAAGCAGCACCGTCTCATTGGCAGTGGAGGAATGGCTGAAGGAGCTGCGCAGACTATTTTTCTCTCTGCCTTAGGAAAGAATTGAAATCTTCAACCTGGATATGAAGACTGGGGACACCCTGAAGGTCAAGGGCAAGATACCCAGTGATGCTGATGGGTGAGTACAAAGAAACCACCTCGAGTTGCCAGGACTGAAGGTGGGCTGCAGAGGGAGGTGATTTTCCAAGGTTGCCAGGTACAAAAAGCATGAGCATAGCTCAGCGTTAGGGGAGCCCCTATGCCACCACCGTGCAAACTCCCCTGGTTCCCAAGCAGGATGAGGAAACAGGAGGCATTAAACACCTGCAATGCTGATGGAAGAATTGGGTGCAGAGCCGTGTGCTGGATCTCAGGTCTTCCAAGACCCTGTCCTGCCTGTGCAGCTGACCTTCCTTCTGTTCACCCACAGCTTCAGCATCAATCTCGGCTGCAGCTTCTCTGATCTGGGACTTCACTTCAATCCCCGCTTCAATGAGTCTGTCATCGTCTGCAATTCCAGGTGCTCCAATACCTGGCAGGCAGAGCATCGTGATAAACACCTCTGTTTCTCCAGGGGCTCCACTGTCAAGGTGAGGGGTCTGTGCCAGCGTGGGGTTGTGGGGTCTGTGTGTGGTGGGGGAAGACCCTGGTTACCAGATTCCTGTATCCTAGTCTTCCCAGTCCCATCCAATGCCTCCTGCTCCTTCCCAACACCCCCTAATCCTCATCCTCTGGGTTTTTGGTCCTGATTGCCATTTCCACTCCTTCAAAACCCCAACACTTCCTCGGGAACTTTGCGTGAGCCTTGTCTGTCTCAGGCTTTGTAAGTCCTTCCTGCCCCTCGTACCTGCCCAGCAGGTGAGTGCACCAGGGACACGTATGAAGGTAAAGGGTGTCTCCAAGAAGCAGGATCTTGCTGCTCTCTACTTTATTTCTCTCCCTAATCCCCTCCTGTGCAAACACAGGCTTTAAGGCAACCCAGAGTTTGGAGCAAAACCTCTCCCTCAGCTCTTCTGTCCTCACTACTCCTGGATCCACACTGCCAATCTGTCCTCCCTCTCCTCCTGCCAGGGATGCTGTCGTAGTTGCTGTCTCACCCCACCTGATGTCCTGAGACATTAACAGGGCTGCATTTAGGAGCAGTCCTGTTCGTATTGCTGTAGAGAGGAAGCTTGTTTCTTCAGTCATGGCTGGCTCTTGGGGAAGGGGTGGCGAGGTGACGGCTTTGGGGACCGATCCCTTTAATTTGCAATGATCAGCAATGTGTTCTCGTCCTGTCTGCTTGTGCGTGTTTATCAGCAAAGCTCCTTTTCCCAGGTGCCAGTGAGCTGCTGAGGGCATTGGGGTGACAGGTTTATACTGCCCCGTTCGGAGCAGATCTAAGCCATATGGTGTATAAAGACACACTTGGGTTTAACTGCTTTGAGTTTACAATCTGAGTAGCTGAAACAGCCCCAGGAGAGATCCTGTCCCCAGGTCATAGTCTAGATACCAGCTCAGCCCCTTGATATCAACTGCTCTTTTCCTGTGTCACCCTCAGCTCAATGCCCAGCACCTTGCTTAAGGCTGTAGGGACCAGGTCTGACCCTCACATATAACAGTCAGGCCTTTCGCCTGAATGCTCACCTCCTAATCTTCTCCTTGTCCCCAATTCCTGCCCTTCCTCCCCTCTCTTCTCCCAGTTCGTCATTGAAATGCTGGCAGACAAATTCCAAGTAAAACTGCCGGATGGGCATCAAGTGGAGTTCCCCAACCGGCACTACTACAACAGGATCAGCTACATGAGCGTCAAGGGAGGCTTCAGGGTCACCTCCTTCAAGCTGGAGTGATGGGCGCCACTTCCTAGCTCTAATAAAAACCCAAGCAGCGGGAGGCTGCTTGCTCCAGCTGCTTTGGCTTCTGTGAGATCTCTGGCTCTGTGGGAAACAAAGCTCAGGGTTTTTCCATCAGCTGGAAAGGAGCCCTTGTTGGATGGAAATAGCTCCTAGATAACACCAGGTGCTTTTCCAGGTCAGACCAGGATGTGGGGTGGATAGTAGGTAGGGCGAAGCAGGCTGTAGGTGGGGTTTGGGAGGAGGAGGGCACTATGTGATTGCTCGGGGAATGGCTGTGTAATCTCTTCACAATGCACCATTTGAGTTTTTGGGAGGGAGGGAGGAAGGGGAAGAAAAGCATGGATGTGAGCGATGTGGCATTCAGTGCCACAAAAGCGCGTAATTAAATGTTAGGTTTGGGAACCTCAGGGCTTGGGTTTGATGGGTTCCTCTTGGCTGCTCTGGCAGCCAGCAGGCAGGAGGAAGGGGGTGCCTTGTCCTCCCCCAGGAGCAGTACCACGCAAATAGTGGCACGGGGAAGGCAGCACAGGTGTGCTCCTGCGCCAGCATTCCTGCCAGCAATAAGGAGTTATCTTCTCCGACTTTCCCCCTTATCTCACCTCACTTATCTGCTGGCACATTCCAGCCGGGTTACCTATTACTCTGACATTTCCACACCGAACCCTACTCAGCGAAAGTCAGGCAGGGAAAGGCAGTGGGGAGGGAGGACGGGGTTGGGGCTGGGTTACATGGCTCAGCACCTCCCAGTCTGCGTCCCTCGCACGGGACTACAGGTGATTGGTGCTGATTATCAGAAGCTGCTGCTCTAATTGAAAAGTGTCTTGCCAGCCTTAAGCGAGACGGATGTGCGAAAGCAAACATCGGGGCACTTTAGGCTGGGTGGGAGGAGACCGGAGAAGAGCATCTTATGGAGAACCTGGTCCAAGGCAAGGTGGCAGTGCCCCTGTCCTCCCTCTCCTCGCTGCCCAACCCGCGGGACTTGCTGCTGCCTGAGCGCACAGGCAGAGGATGTCTGATGGGCTGGAAGGGCTTTAAGTCAAGCCAGCTTTGGGAAGGGTACCGATCTGCTTCAGGCTGCAGATGAATTGTTGCTGGGCTGGAGAGGAAGCTTTGCACCTTCCTGCGTGCTACGCGAGGCCGAGTGAATAGGATGTTGCTTTGTGTTAGCCACGGTGAGTGGCAAAGTACAGGGCTAGTTAATCCAGGGATCCCAGAGGTGCTGGAAAATCCTGCTGAGAGTGGAGAGGATGGGATTTTGTGGCTGGGGCACTGGCAGACACAGCAAGGAAGACGATAAGGTCGCTGGAGCTGAGGGGAGGCACCAGAGGAGAAGTTAGTATCAAAACTGTTTTAATGAGGACAATAATAAGTGCATGGGATACAGAGTGGAGGCAGAAAGGATATTCCACGGATGTGGGTCTTTGGTCTGGAGCTTGTGTTATGGTCTGGGAAGCAGACAGCGGGGGGAGCTTGTCCTGAGAGCCAGGGTCCCCACCCCAGAGAGGGCAGGGGTGATAAGGCTGATCCTGCTGGCTACCAGTGGCCAGAACTGGGGGACTCCTTGAAGCTGCTGCCTGCCCCGGCTTGCTGCTGCTGGCCGGCACGAGGCAGCCGCCTTGGGATGCTGAGGGAGAATGGGCTTGCCCATAACCCTGATGGCCTGACTGCGAGCGGCACTCCCGTGTACAACACGCGTGCACGCTGGAGCCTCTTTATTCTGCTCTGGAGAGCTCCCCGCCAGAAGCAGGCGGGCGACGGGTGAGCTGCGTGGGAGCAGAGCCTTGCGGGCCCCCCCCCCGACGCACACCCCCTCCTGTCCTGGAGAACAAGGGGGGTCCTGTGAGGGTCCCTCCGGTGACCTCAGCCCCCGAGCATCTCGGCTCCACGCTGCGGCACAAAGGCGCTTCTGTGAGGGCCAGTTTGCAAGCGGGGCAGCGTGGGGGGGGCAACTCATTCCAGGGTGGCCGCGTCGCCCGGGGCCACTCGGTGAGGGGCATTAGCCATCCTCCAGGCGTACCCCTGGGAAGGGGTGTGCTGGAAAAAGGGGTGCGCGCATGGGGAATGAGGAGAGGGGGCAAGGATGGAGAAGAGGTGGCGCAGACCCAAGTGGCTGCAGAGTGGGAGTCTTCTTGTTCTGAGGCAGGGGGAAAGGAAGGGATTTTTAGGGCCCGAACTGCAGAATTTGGTGACCTGATAACCTCGCCTCTGCCTCCATCTAGCCAAGAAGCTTCTCACCTCCCTGCTGTGACGGGGCGGGGGTCAGAAAAGGAGCCATCCTAAGTGACGTTCAGCAGCAGGAGGCAAGTGGAAAGATCCCTGCAATTATCTCTGTGCATGCTCTCACCTCCTGAATGCTGGGCTCGTGGCTTTTTTGGGGGGAAGGAAAAAGAGAAAGCTCAGCTCTGTGGGGTTTGCCTCCCCCTTGAGTCCCCAGCTGACCTCCCTCAGTAGATAGATGTGCTATATGGGAGGGTCTTGCACCAGCTGGAGCTGGGGAGAACCCCATGCCCTACACGCCAGAGCTATTGGTGTGAATATTTCCAGGAGGGCAGTCGTGCCAGTGCAGAGGGCGGTTGGGGGCTTCGGTGGGAGGACAGGGCACATCCCCGGACATGTTGGTGGGGCCAGGCTGAGGGATGGGAGAGAGAGAGATTGCTGGGGGGAACAAGATGGGGTAGGAAGTGGTTTTGGTTTTCTTTGGCACATGGGAATGTCCCTTTGATGTCTAACGGCAGTGAGGCTGGGGAAGGGCTGCGATGCCCAGCGCTGTGATGCACAGCCCTCACCAGCCCTCCGCAGCAGCTTAGCCCAGCCCCAGGGAGTCCCCCAGGAGACGGGCTCTCCTCCTGCCCCCCCCCTCCGTCCCCCCCCCCAGTGGCCCCAGCTTGGCAAGGAGGTTGCCCGCTGGGTCTGCCAGCAACGCTGGCGCCTGAGGTTGGGGGACAGGGAGGAGGGTGAAGACCCCGGCACCAGTGCCTCTGGAGAGGGGCCGCGATGGGAGGGATGGCCATTCACACCTTGACTTCATCATCCTCCTCCTCCTCCTCATCGGCATACTCGAAGGAATTGCTGCGCCTCCCCTGGGCACCAGCATACCCCTCCTGCAGGCTGGAGAGCATGGCCTCCTCCTCCTCCTCCTCCTCCTCCTCCTCCTCCTCCTCCTCCTCCTCCTCCTCCTCTCCTTGGTTCCAGGTGGCCTCTGGGGACCGGCTCTCCCCTGTCACTTGCGACCGCCACGAGCTGCTGCTGGGGGTCTCCCACAGAGCCTGCGTCCGGGCTTGCCGGGGACTTTCGCCCTTCTCCGAGCTCTGCGGGGTGCTGGTCCCACCGTAATGGCGGGCCAGGACCTGGGCTGCCCGGTCAAACTCTCCCGCCTCGATGGTGCAGTCGTTCCAGTGCCCCTGCCACGGGATTCCTCTGGGCGCTGCCCCGGGCTCCGAAGCCCAGGCAGGGTCTTGTCCAGCGCCCTCGATGGCGTGTGCCTCTCCATTGGCACGGACCGACAGTCCCGACAGCGAGTTGGCTCCCGACGGGCTGCTCTGCGCGGAGCGGTCCCAGAAACTGGTCGTTGCCTTGTCCTCTCCCTGGGATGCACCCGATGCCGGAGGGATCCCGTCCTTGGTCCCCTCGCCACACAGGAGGTCTGGGCCATCTTCCCCCACCTCGTTCCCGTTGGTTTCGGAGAAGCTCATCACCTGGAGGAGCTCGCTCATCAGGGAGGGCCCCAGGTCCAGGCGGAAGGAGAGCAGGGAGTCCGAGCGCTTCAGCTCTGCTTCCCCAGAGAAGGTGCTCTCTTGGGCCTTTTCCAAGCGAGGGACGCGAGGGATGGTGCAAAACCCGGACTCCAGCCCTGCGAGGCAGAAGGGATGGAGGGTGAGGGGGGGGGGGGGTGGCTAGGTGGAGGGAAGCCTGCTTTACATCTGCGGGGGACGAGGGAGAATGCCACCAAAGTGGCGCAGGTCACGCTCTGGTCTTTAAAGGACAGGCCAGTGTTTGTGTGGACATCTCCAAAGCCCAGAGTTACAGAAGAGGGTCTCCAGGTGGGTTCTGGGCTTGGTAAGATGCCGGTGGGGGCTGAGCCAGGCAGGTGGGACCAGGAGATGGCAGCATTGCTTCAGCTTGCCTTTCCCTCTGAGCCCAGCCACCTCCCAAGGCTGCTGCAGGTCCCCCGAGATCCCCCCCCACACCCCGAGACCCTCTGCTCCAGACCTCTCTCCCTGGGGAAAAGCTGAACCACATCCCAGTGCTGTGAGGCTGGAGAAGAGCCACCCAGCTATCCCATCACGTCCTTCCCACAACCCTTCCCCAAAGGTCCCTCCTGGACCAGAGCCGGCAAGGACGGATGTGGGCACAATGGGGTTGGAGTCCCTTGAGGACCACATGGAGATGGAGGGGTTGGCACAGCTAGGGACATGGTTAGAACATCTGCATGGAGGTGGGGAAAGCCGTGCCATGGGTCCCCTCGACCTCGCAGCCTTGGTGTGGGCATTGCCCCACTGTCACAGCACGCTCTTGGCTTCCTCAAGGAGGCTGCTCATGGGGAAAGCATAGGGCTGGGGGGAAATGGGGGGCACCCCCTTACAACGACGCCACACAGGCTGCCAGCTCTGTGGGGCTGTGGGTGAGGGAGAGGAGGAGAAATCATCTGTGCCTCACTTTGGGGGGCACCCTGGGAGGAGAAAACTCCAAGGGCAGGAGCAAGGACTGCGGTTGAAAGCAAGGTTAGGGTTATCTTCTCACAGGGATGAGCAAGCCTGGGGATTCTTAAATGTCCTGTCTCTGCTGAGAGCCTAAATTCCGTCAGCAGGGAAACTGAGGCACGGAGTGATGGAGAAGGGCTGCGGAGGATGCACTGTGCCTGGGCACTAGCCTCTGCCCCGCGCTTCACTCACCGTAGGTCTGGTGCGTTTTGGAGAAGCTGTTGGAGGCACTTTTGAAGGAGAACTTGCTGGTCAAGCCCCGGCTGCCACCGCCGTCGTACGTCCCCTCGTTGAGCTGTGGCAGGGAGACGGCGTTCTTGATGATGGGCGAGACGGCTGGGGGGGCGGGCGACGTCCCCGCTTGGCCCCCACCGCCCCGGCTCCTCAATGGTGTCCGGCGGACGTGCCGCAGCGTCCGGGCAAAGAAGTTGTTGGCTTTGGCCGTGTCGGCCCCGCCGTGGTTGCTGAGGAAAGAGGTGTCCCCGAAGACGTCCCCGCCACGTCCCACGTGCATGGTGTGCCGAAAGTCCCCCAGTGGCGGGCTGATCATGTCCGGTGTCAGCTCCGACTTCAGCCGCCGCTTGCCGTGGGAGCCTGACACCCAGCTGAGCACCGGCAGCTTCCCCAGGCTCATGTTGCACCCCTCACCTTGCCCCTGCCTTTGAAAAAAAAAAAAAGCCCCCAAAACCAGCCCTTGATGGGCTTCCAGCACTGGGGTTGTCCGTCACATCCCTGGCCTCCCCATCGCCCCTTCTCTGATGCTCTTGGGGGAACGCCTCACGTCACCTTGGCTTTCAGCAGGTGGGAAGGGTGCCGGTCCCCCTGCTTCCCTGCACTATGTTGCGCTCATGAAATCACCCACAGCAGGTACGTCCCCGGTGGCAAGGACGGTGGTGGCATGGAGGTGTCCCCACGGCGTGTGTGGGATCAATCCCGGTGCTGGAAGCTGTGTCTGGCCACGGGCTTAGGGGTTAATCCACCGTCTTCGGCCGCCGCTGGGTGAGTGGGAGCCGGTCACAGGACAGGCAGTGGGTGATGGGAGCTTGGGGTGGGCTGGGAGGTCCCCTCATCGGCCACCTAAACAAGATAAGAGGAACGGTGAAGCCCTCGGAGAGGATTTTCCCAACCACAACAGCTGTAGCCCCGGGACTGGCTGGGGAGGTTAAAGGCGGTGCATGAGCAGCGTTGGGGAGGTTGCTACCGGCTGTCCCCCTCGCTTGGCACTCCTCTTGGGAAGGAAGAAGGCGGCTTTCCCTGCAAAACACGTGCTCTCCCTCACCCCTCTGACCTCCCTTGGCGTGCCTCAGTTTCCCTTGCCTGCAAAGCGGCTTTGCTGGACCCATGCTGCAATACAGGCTGAGGATTTCCCTCCCAAGCAACACCTCTTCCCGGATCAGTGCCCTGCCTGGCTGCCCAGGCTCCTGGGGCAAGAAACCTCTCCCTCATTTTTGCTATTCAGATGAACCCTTGGGGAGAGGGTGAGGCCTGGGGACCTTCTTGGGAAGGAGGGGCGGTGGGGAGAGAAAATGCAATATTTGTATATTTGTTTTGTTTGTCCTCCTCCTCCCGGGTGCTGGGCAGACACTTCGGAGCAGCAGGGAGCCAGGGGTGCGGGGAGGGCAGCTGCTTTGCAGGTAGGGGAAACTGAGGCACGGCAAGGGAGGTGATTGCTCAAGGTCGGAGGAGAAGGCAGCATGGGCTCCTGCACTCAGGCGGGTCCCGGAGGCACTGGGACAGGCAGGAAGGCAGCGGCTGGATGGACGACGGCAGGGCAATGACGCCCCCGGTCAGCGGGGAGGATAATCAGATCAGCAGATCTCCCGTCGGCGTGTGTGGCAAGAGGGAGAGGGCTGGTTGGGGAAAGGAGAGGATTTGGGACACGGGGCACCTCAGAGCATCAGTGGTCCAGGTGCACACCTGGGGACATGTCCAGCCGTGGGCTCAGTCCCCACTCAGGGACTGGGGGAACAGGATGGAGCTGGGTCCCTTCAGCAGGGCCGGCTGTGGAGGGCAGCATGCCAAGAGGCAACGCAGGAGCCTCGCATCCCTCAGTCCCCATGTGCTGGGACCCCCATCGCTGCGTGGCTCCGTCCGTCTCCCCCTGCCACGCTGCCTGCCTGTCCCCGGATCACCTCAGAGCAAGCAGTCAGGCAGTGCCAGCGTAGCAAAACCTCTGGAGAAGGGGAGCCCTGGATGTGAAGCTGCTTTTCTGGCTGGCTACACGTGTTTTTTGCCTTGCTCTGGCCTTGTTTGCTCACCTGGGGTCCCTCTTATCTGCCAGGGGTTAATGCCTGGGGAAGGGAAAACAAACCACCCCCAGAAGCTCCCAGCACCATTGGCTGCCTCCAGGGTGGCAGTGGCTGGTGGCAGCGGGGATGGTGGCAGGTTGGCTTCCCGCTGGCCCCCAGCTCCCTGGCTTATGCAGCCCACGTCTGCCTCCTCCTCATGGAGGCCACGCGGTGCTGCCTCTCGGCCGGGATGGGCCAGGCACGTGGCAGATTTGGGGTGGGAGGACAACCGGGGAGCGATTTCTTCTCTCTTGACAGAAGCCCACCCATAGCTACTGGGTCAGGGCTCTCCTGGAGTGCAAGGAAACCACTGGGGTGGTCCCTGCAGCACAATGGGGGGGGTCTCAGGACCACAGGCAGAGAGATGCGACCGCATCTTTGAGCTGTCGCTGGGCCCCCCCAGGAAGGCGCGTGACCCCGGGAGCGGGTATTAGGTGAGTTACAGCCCTCGAGTTTTCCTTTCCCTCTGCACACTGGAGCCCCTGAGAAACCCAAAGTGGGGACTGTGCCCTTCGGCGTGTGCTGCAGGATGGCAGGGCTACTCCAAGAGGTGGACCCCCCCCCCCAAGTCCCCCGCACAGCAGAGCTGCCCTGCAGACCCCTGCGGGGGACCGGGGTTGGCATCATCCTAGGGATGGGGTGGGGAGGAGGGATGCAGGAGGAAAGCATCCCCTTGCTCTCTGCCTGGAGAACTATGGAGCGGAGAGCTGGGAGGAGGAGAGCGTTTCTCCTTCCTTGTCCCTTGGTCACCCCGGGGACGCAAGCCAACAGCTCCTGGCCTCCGGCTCTCCCTGCCTGCTGGCAGGACCTGGGAGAGGAGGGAGGGAGGGAGGAAGGGAGGGAGGCAGCTGGTGCCCAACCCTACCTGGCTGGCAGGTTTCTGGCAGCCCTCTTGGGCTTTTTCTCCCTCCAATCTCCCCCTTTTCCTCCTTCCTTCTGCCTCTGGTGCGTCTCCCTGCCGGCTGTGCCCTCCCCTCCGGCCAAGCCAACTCCTCCACGCCGGGGAAACTCGTGATTTTATGGGCAAAGGTTGACCCGTGCCCTCTCCTTTCCTCCACTGGGCAAGGGGACCTCCTGTCTGGCCACCCGTCCGTCCGGACGCCGCTTCCGTCCGGTAGCCCACCACGGCGAGCCCGCAGCCCATCCCGACCTCCCCTTCCCTGGCATCCTCTCCCTGGCTCCCTCCTCGCCTCCTCTGGGAAGCCCCCTGCCCTCAAAGACCAACCGCCGGCACCTCCTCCTCCTCCTCCTTCCAGCCTGGCCTCCCCCGTTTCCCCCCCGTGTTCAGCTGGTTTCCACTGGTTTTCCATTTGCCAGGAATGGCCAGAGCTGTTCTGCTTGTTGGGAAGAGCGGAAACCAGAAAGGGGGGGAAAATAATCCAGATGTCTAGTTGGCTGGAGCTGCTGAAAGCAGCCGCTTCCCTTCTCCTCCTCTCCTTACAACCACCCCCCGCCCAAAAAAAAGGGGACATACTCCAAAAGAGGGCGAGGTGATGTTTGGGGTGGTCTCAACAGGGGAAAGAGCGGGTGGAAATGATTGTGGGCGGCCAGGAAGGCTTTCCGAGCTTTCCCGAGTGCGGAAAAACCTCCCTTTACCCAGAGGAGGGGAGGCAGATTCCCCTGTTGGGTCACTGTTCTGGGATGGGGAAAGCCGGCAGGGACAGGCTTTTGGGAAAGGGGGAAAGGGGCTCGGCTGGCCGGGCTGGGCCTCTTCCAGCTCCCCTGGAGAAGTGCCGGGCAGTAGGCGGACAAGCCTGAGTCCGACCCTCATGCTGCCAGCTGCTATATATATGTATAGTTATATCTCTCCGTGTAACAAGGGTATTTTTCCAAGCAGACGTGCTGGGACGTGGAGGGAGGCCGGGACTCCAAAGGCGGGTGGTTTCCAGCCATCCTCTCCCTGCCCCCTTGCCCAAAAGTGCTCCCTTTCTTCCTCCAAACCCCCAAAATCGAGGCGCTGAAAGCCTGTGGGGCTTCGAGGGGTATCCAAGCAGGGTGTGGGAGGGGGTGCCCCACTGCCTTCCCCCATCCTTGGGATCCCCTCCTCACCCCTTTTCTCTCCTGACTCCCCCCCTCCCTGGCCTGTCTCCCCTCTCCTCGCTCCCGCTTTCCTTCCTCCCGGTTTCCTGTTGCATTCCTGCCTTCTTCTCCCTTTCTTTTTCGCCATCCTTCCCGTCTCCATTGCCTTGCCACCCCTCCCGCTTCTCCCCTCTCCGACCACCCTCTCCACCCTTTTCCTTCTGCTCCCAAACCACCCACCCCGCCAGCTCTACAAACCGAGGAATCAAAACTTTCAAGGATTTACCTCTTCCAAACCAGGGTTATTATTTTTTTTCCCCCGTCCTCCGGCCGAAAAGTTGGGAAACACTCCCCGTGGGCCCCTGTAACTTGCTCCGAGGCTTACCGGTGCTGCGTCCCCGAGCGGACGGGGGAAGAAAGGGGAGGCATGCCCCCCTCCCTTTTCCCACAGCTGTACCCCAAGGCTGGCTCTCCCAGGCTGACGCCCCGATGCCACGGGAGAGAGGGAGCGAAGCTGACGGGGAGGGGATGTGGGAAGGAGGAGGGCGGGCTGCAGCACCGCCGAGCCAATCCTCGCCTCGGCAAGGAGACCAGAGAAAATGAGATTTATTCCAACTATCCAGGACAGAAAACTTCAGGAACTTCTCTGCTGCTCCCCCCCCCTCCTCCCCACTTCCCCAGTGCCATTTCCCGTCCTCCGGCATCGGCTGCCTCCCGCTCCCAGGCGCCCGCTTCAATGGATTTGGGGGAAGGGGAAAGCCCAAGTTGCTGGCTAAACTGGTTAGGGGAGCATGGCTGGGGGGGCAAAGGAAAGGAGTTTGCCCCCTGTGTGTGTGTGACCCCTTGGGTATCGCATAGGGTCATCCCGTCCCATGTTGGATGGGAAGTCGCCGGTGCCCGCGGTGTAATGCTGCCAACCAGGAATGGGGTCTGGGGGTGGGTGGTCACGCCAGGACCTGTGGGTAGCATTGGGTTGAGTGTTAGCAGGATAACAGCCTCCGCAAAGGCCGCATGGGCCAGGTCGGCGTTCGTTATGGGGTCAGGACAAGCGTTATGGAGTCAGGACAAGTGTCGTATCAGCGGCAGCACATCAGACCAGGGTGAGGGGGTGGCAGTGGGTAAATTCAAGGAGGTCCTCTTTGGTAGCACCGGGGAGGGTTTCTGCCCGCACATGGGACACCACATCCCTCTGGCATCGTGCTTCATTGCTTCGTCCCTTGATGGTCACAGGGCAGAAGACCCTATCAGTGCCAATGAGGGGTAACCTGCTGGTGGGCACGGCATCACCGGTGCCATCGGTGACCCTCATGGCCTCCAGACGAGGCTCGGTGGCTCTGCTGAGGAGCACTTGGCCAGGCAAAAGCACCTATTCAGGGCCCTGTGGAGGAGAAGGGAGGTGTCTCCGCTGGTGAAGGCGAGACGAGACTTGTTGGGGTTAAGCAGGGCCTGGCTGAAGGGTTGACAAGATGTCTGCAGAGGAGATGTCAAAATGGAGCCTGGCCTTTTGCTAGGCTCAGTTGGCTTGTGCTTGGCTGCCTGGGCAGGAGCACCTTATTGCTTAGAAGTTTGATAAGCAGCAGTAGGGTTTTGGCACCGTTCTCAGCCTCTTGGCCTCAGGCTTCTCCTCTGTGAAATGGGATGGTTGGGGTTTCTGCCTTCTGCGGAGGTCTTCTCCATTAGGAATTAAGAGTGCATGGACTGTGCATTTTGGTGGTACTTCTAAATGGGTCTATGTCTTGGAGGGAGATGGGAGCTCAGGGCTGGGGGGTGGGAGCTGTGCCACCAGCGGGTAAAGGAGGAGAAATCGTGACGAGCATCCTCCCTGCTTGCCAGAGGTATGGTAGGCATCTCTTCCCCCATGGCTCAGAGGAGGCCAATGGGGGTGGTGGGAGAGGCGGGAAAAGACCCTTTCTTTGGATCTCCTCCCTCTGCATGGCCCACCAGGGCATCTCCCCCCCAGCCCAAGGGGCTCCCCCTCACCCCCATCACCGTGCCCTGCAGCGGGGGCTGCGGCAGGGAGTGGAGCCCGGGTGACGGCAGCCGCCTCCGCCGGGGAATGCAGAACAAATCTCTTCCAGATGGGACAGGGGCCACGTTCTGCTCCTCACGGGGCAGCCGGCTCTCCACTGCCTCCTCCTCCTCCTCTTCGCCCCTGCTCCAAGCATCTCTGCGCTCCGGGCCAGGACGGGCTCCGTTTCCAGGAAAGCAGCTGGAAATCCCCCCTCTTCAGCACCCCTCCCCAAACCTTGTGGTCTTGCGGCCATGCCAGCCGGGCTGTGACTTTCGTCCTTCTGGGGCTGGCACTGAAGTACTTTGGAGACCTCCAGGGTACGTGCCAGCTCCTGGACTCAGTACCCATCCTGGCCTCTGGCTGCCTGGGTACAAGCAGAGGTGGTGTGGCCCCATCGGCTGTACCCTAGCAGGCACTGCACCCTCCCAAGACCCCCTTCTTTCATATACAGCTGCCTCGGAAGCGAATCCATACAATCCTGCCTCCCAGCCTGTTTAGCCACCTCGGCTGATAAATGAGAGGCGGCTGTGGGGCTGGACGGTGCTGCAGAGCCACTGTACCACCCATGGGTGCACTGGGCAGGAGCTAATGCCTGGACCCCTCCCAGCCCAGCTACCTCATTTACCTTCAGTCACCCCAATCTTTCATCCCATCTGTAACCCTGTGCCCCAGGCAGCAGTACCAGTCTCACCATTACAGAGAGACCGGCCATCAGGCTTATCATGGGAGCAGACAAGCGTCCCCGCAGCTTTCCCAGCTGAGGATTTGCTTTGATTCCCACAAGATCAAAGACAGGGCTGCGCAAATTGCATCCCCTCTTCTTCCCAGTGCTCATCCCTCCAGTGTGGGGCTGAGGTCATATGGGTGGCTGAGTGCGATGGGGATGGAGAGAGGGATGGAGGGATGCTGGGGGGGGGCTGAGGTCTCTGCCCCACACCTCCACGTGCTCAGTCTTTCCTTCCATCTCGCTTCGCAGCCCCTGCTGCTCACAGACCTGATGCTCGAAGGAGGCAGATGCGGGACTCCCCTCCGGAGAAGAAAAATCCCCCTTCTCCCTTTCCCAGGTGCCAGCGGGGAGCCAAGGGAAGGTGACGGAGGCATCCCAGCTTATGGACGGGGTGCTTGCCCCTGGTTTTCTATTCCCTGCCATTTCTGTTTGCTGCCTTCCCGCCTGCCCTCCTTCCCTGGGAAATTTCCAGGGATGGGGCTCCAAGAGCATGGCAGCCCCAGGCAGAGCTCCCGGAGCCCCATCCCTGGAAATTTCCCGGGGAAGGAGGGCAGGCGGGGGGCTTGGTGGGAAGGGGGTGCCTCACTCGGCACACAAGAAGCAGATATCCTGTTGCTGCCCAGGGTCTCCGGCTCGTATTTCCTCATTAACTGGGAGTGCTGCTCGTCTGCGGGTGACTTCCAGATGTTTCCATTCTCCTCATGGCAGCCGCGAGGCCGAATACCGCATGGGTATGGGAATTATTGCCAGCAGTGGGGTGGGGGACAGACCCCTGCCATGGTGGGGAGGGGGGTCCCTAGGGCCCCCTGCCCCACCACACATCCCAGCGTGGCCTCATCCAGCTCCTCCTCACCCTGGTGCTGTCAAGTCCCTCCTCCCTGCTCCCAGCCCATAGCCCTCAGTGCTGCCTTCAGCCTGCGTCTCGCTGTCCTGGGGATGAGCTGGAGGCAGAGCCGGTTTTAGGGTGAGCAAGCTGGGGTGGTGACAGGAGGTGACACCCTGGGGTGAGGGATAGGTGTGAGGCACCCAGCATCTTGCCCAGAGCATCCTCGGTCTGATGCCAGCACTGGCTTTGTGGGCACTGGATCCCTCATGCCCCGTAGTTTCTTCACCAGGATGATTTCTCCTCTGGCAGCACCCCCGGGGATGTGCTGGGCCAGGCTCAGCCCATTTTTGGGGCTGTGCTGTGGGTCCCTCACTCTGTGCCCGTAGCCTTTGTGATAAGTGGGGAGAGGGATCAGACTGGCGCGGTTCCTGGCATCCTTGTGCTGCACCGGAGCGGGAAAGCGGGTGGGTTGTGGTGAGCACCACCAGGCAGGCAGCAGCATCGGTTTAGACCCACTCATGCTAGAAGAGGGTGGGTCAACCTCTGTAAAAGCCCATTTCTAATTTCCCCCACCGATTCCTCCAGCTCCCCTCCCCTGGAGCAGTGGGAGGATGAAGGAATGGGATTGACCACGTCCCACTTGTGGGGTTTGCAAGGGGTTGGGGGGGCTTTTCCCCCCGGGAGCTGGGCTGGGAACTCAAAGCCTCGGGGTTTGCCAAAGCCCAGGAGGAGGTAGGGATGAGTTCCCAGGCTTGCTGGCAGGCTGCCTCCCTCCCTCTGCCCATCTCCTCCTATCCCAAATGTTTTCATCCTTCTTCCTCCTCCCGCCCTCCCCAGTTTCCTCCTCGTATGCCAGTCCTGTTCACTGGCCGGGGATGTGGGGTGCTGTAGGGGTGTTGGGGGGTGTTGTGGGAAGGAGGATGGAGGGACAGACCTTGGGACAGACCCCAATCTGTGCTCTCCCCCCCGACTTTCCACCGGGCGCAGAGGAGTGGGAAGAGGGGGGGGGTTGGGACATGGCTGGGAGGGGAGAGAGGATGTTGCATAAACCAGAAGCAATCCAGGAACAGCTGCCTGTGGCCTGGAAACACCTCTGTGATTCCAGGCACTGGGAAAGGAGATGTATATTTACGTATGTACATTACATCTCCCCAGAACAACCCCCCCCCAAACACCACTTGATTCTCTGCTTCCTTTTCATAGACCTTAAGGAAGCGCAGGAGGGGCCAGGAGGGCTCAGATAACTTTTTGCTACTTGGAGAAGCAGCTCTCTGTGTTCAGGGGCATCTGGGGGTCTGTTTGTCCTCCCCCAAATACTTTCCCTCAGCAGGATAAGGAGGGGGAGCACATCTGCAGGAGTTTAAAGCCGGTGCAGGCTGGAGGGAGCTGGGATGGAGGTTGTTGGGGTGAGGAGAGAAAGGGGGAGATGGTGAGGGTAGGAGGGATGCAGCGGGGAGGGAGAGTGCACAGAGGATGGGGGTTAGGAGTGGGAAACTGGGGGGGTGCTCTGGGGGCAAAGACCCTGTTGGAAATGAATTGCGTGAGGAGGTGGGGGAAGGTGCTTTAGGGAAAGGAGGAGCTGGGGGGGTCTCAAGAGAAGGGGGTAGGTCCCCAGGGTTGGTGTGGCATGGGAGAGGGGACTGTCAAGGGATGGGGGATGCATCCATGGAGCAGACGGGGAGCGGGCTGCAGGGATGAGGAAGGGTGCGATGTGCAGAGAGAGGATGTGGGGATATAGGGAATGAGGGATGGGGATGGAGAGTTAAGTCATCCATGGCGGGAGAGGGAGACCATGCATGAGGAACCTGTCCTGGCCAAAGGGAAGAGCTGAAAGCCGGGGGAATAGTTGGATACAACGCCTGGACAACTCATTTATCGTAATGATTTTGCCTGTCCATCCAGCCCGTGTATTTTTGGCCCACGGAAGGAAGGGGGTGGGGATGCAGAAGCGGCTAAAAATAGGGGTGTCCCTGCCCGTTCCCCCAAGGCGGGCATCCGTCTGTCTGCCTGCCTGCCTGCCTGTGGGGTTGCTGCGGGATCTGGAGGAGAGGAGCAGGTCCAGCCTCCTCCCCACAACGTCTGGCTCTGCTTTTGTTTGTCTCGCAGCCCTACGGGGACAGGAAGAGGCCGCAGGGCCGGGGAACAATGGCTCATTCTCTGGGAGTCCGCGCCTGCCGAGGAGCGATAGGGGACACGGGACGGTGGCCAGAAGGCAAGCACAACCTCCCAGCGCCACCGCCATGGGAGCTCACCCCACCGGGAGACGATGGGGTCCACCAGTGGGATGCGGGGGGGGGACGACGGGACACCTTCCTTAGCCCATCCCTCTTCCCTAGACCCCAAACCAGGCTCCCGTGCCTGGGCTGAGAGGGGACGAGGGACCATCTCACGTGGGCGTGCTTTATGGAGGAGATGAGGGAGGCAACGCCAGCAACCCGAAGAGAGGTGGGAGCATGTCTCCAACCGGCACTGGGGAAACCTGTTGTTTTGCAGCCTCTCCTTGAGCCTGCGAAACCTGCAGGGAGGGTGGCTGGAGCTGGCATCCCTGGTGGGAATGTCCCCAGCTGGGGCCCCGGAGGTATTTATTTGGGAGCTGTAGCGTGCCTCTGTGTCCCGGCCGTCACTGCGCTTGCCGAGGCAGTGCCAGTACTGTTGGTGGAAGCTCTCCCCGTGCTCTGCGCTCCCTGCTGTCTGGGAGATGGCTAAGGGGCATGGATGAGTGTGCATGGCGGTGGTGGGGGTCATAAATCCTTTTATCCCACCTCTTTCTTCTCCAGACCTTTCTTTTTGTGGCAGTATCTCTCCCAGGGACCTTTTCCTCCCGGGATGTTAGATCTGACAGCAGGGTGCTGGAAACACCTCAGGGAGAGGCTCTCCCCACACTTCTCCAGACGTGGTAGGCGTGAGAGGAGGTGGCATTAGCACCTGAGGTAGGGGAGAGGTTAGGAGATATTTTGCAGAGGTTGAGCAAGGAGGGGACAGAAGAACCTCCCCATCTCCAGCCCCCTTTTTTCAAGGTCTTGGATGCTTGGGGCTGAATGCTTGCCAGGGCTCCTCTTGTTTACTCAGCCGGGGAGCTGACACATCCAAGGTCTCTGCTGACTCCACTTTCCCACATGCTGCTGGCGGGCGCATTCCAGGGCAGAGCGGAGATCAGCACAGAGGCATGCCAGAGGTTTCCATCCGGGATGCCATCGCCCCTCCCCGCTCTCCCCTGGGCATCCAGCACCTCCTACCAGGCATCACATGTGAAGAGCGGGCATCACATCTGGCCAGCGTCCTGGGCTTTTACAAGCCGGGGCTGGCATAGAGTCCAAGCGTGGACCAGGACCCTGGGGACGGGGAGCTGCCTCTCAAGCCGAGTATCTGCGGCAAGGCTCGGTTTATCTCTCCGTTCGCCTCTGGACATCTCAGTCCCGCTCCCTGTGATGACCCACGGGAGACATGCGGAGGGACAGGGGATGCCTGTCTTAGCTCAGTCCTCCCTAGAGGCACTGGGGGAAAGAGGTAGCACCCTCCTAGGAACCAGTCCCAGGTTTTTGATCTTAGGACGGGCACCTATTCCTGTGGCTGGGCTTAGCTTGCCGAGGGTTAACAGCGCTGCAAGGGTGACTGTGTGAGCTGGAGAAGAAGCTGCAGCCTTCTCCTGCAGGCACCGGCTCTGGTCCCTCCTGGGCAGCCGCCCTGACCCAGCGTGGCTGCCTTTGGTTTTAGGAGGAAATGCCACAAAGCTTTTAAAAATAAGCGCCAGGAGATAAAGAAGGGTTTGGAGCGCCGGCTGCGGGGCCGGGACGGCAGCGTGGCCCTCGCCCTGTCAGTTCGGCCGCAGGGCTCCCTGTCCCAGCTATGCTCCCACCTCTCTGGGGGCAGCTGGCATCTTTGCCTCCTCGGACCCCGGGTTGCTGGCAAAGGACCACCATGACCTTTCCTCCCCGCCGCGGGCTGGCCCGCAGAGGCCCCTTTACGCCCAACCCCAGCGTCTGGAAGAAGGGGCCTCATCTCCCTCCTCGGCTGCCGCAGGAAATATGGAGCCTGGAGGTCAGGGGCCAGCCGGCAGCTCCTCCCGTGGGGGCCAAGCAGCCCAATGCTGGGGCTTGTAGCACGCCTGAGAGGAGGGGAGGGAGGCAGACCAGTGGAAGGCGGGGGGGAACGGCCAGGCTTTTCCTGTTTATGTGACTACCAGACCACCCCCCCCCCCCCCCAAGAAAGGCGAAGGACTTGGAAAGCTCGTTGCTCTTGGGCAGGCTCCAGCTAGCATCTGTCTGCGGCTGGCTCTCGGCCCCGGGGGATCGCATCCCTGGGGCAGGGCGCGACTCCTTCCCTTGGGAAAGGGGAATCCAGCTCCCAGGGGGGCTGGGGTTACGTTCCGGGGGGCTTGCGAAGGTCTGGTCTAGCAGGGAGGCTGCGGTTGGCTTCCTGGGAAGTGAGGCACGGCTCCTGCTGCACCCCAGGCTTTGATTCCTCCCGTGGTTGTCTCTGGCTTTGGCTGATGCTGGTCTCTGCAGGACAGTCTGAAGGGCAAAGAGCCACTCGGGCCAAGGCGAGGAGGTAGCTGGGTATGTTGGCTTTGGGACACGGGAATGGGGAGCTCTGGGAACGCCGGACACGGAGGAGTGCTTCAGGGAAGGTTACAAATCACACCATGTTCAGCCACGACGGCTCCAGCACAGATCCCGTGCAGCAGGCAGAAGGGCTGCAAGACCTCCCGCGTTATCTAGGGTCACATCCTGCAGGGCATCTGGTGTGGTCATGGTGGTACGCGGAGAAGGAAACGAGGTCCAAGATGTTGTGCTCTCGCCTTCACCTCTGGCAGTTAACCGCTCTGGCTTAGGCCACATCTGTACCGAGTTTGTCGGGTCTCAGCTTTGCTTTGTAGTCCTTGGCCCATGGCTAAACGTGGATGGAGGGGTGCTCTGTGCAGACCCACCTCTGACAGACGCCCTGGAGCACACCCCATTAGGCAGAATTAAGGGGAGCAGAGGGGAGTTATGGCCCCTTTGCTGTCCCACAGGTAAGCCTGGGCCTGGCTTAGTGCAGAAGCGATCTCCGATCAGCTGTAGGATGAGACAAGCTGGGCCCAGCGTAGGTCAGGGCAGTGATGGAGGGGTGTGGGTGCATGTTGGTGTGGGTCCAGCATCTTCGGAGTGGAAAGACTTGGGAAGGGCCTCAGCACTCAGGAGCAAAGAACCCTGGCAGGTCTGCGTGGCAGGAACAGGGACAGCCCTTGGCTCTCCACATCCTTCCCTTTGTAAAGGCTCCAGCATAAGGCCACGCTGACCCAAAACTTTTGGGCTTTGCCCAGCCACCTCCTTCCCCAAGGGCTTGGACGGTGGGGTGGTGCCACCCTATGGCTCTGGAGCGATGTTACAAGTGCTGGTGGCACTTGGCTGCTCTTTGCCCTCTTCGGAGACACTTTGCCCCTGTTAGCATGAGCTCAGCTCTTTTCCCTGTCTGTGTCCTGGACAGGTTTGCTCTCCAGCCAAGGGGAAAAGGTCCTGGCCTGCTGAAACCCCAGCAAAGTCTCAGCATGCCTCCCTCTCTTGCAGTTCCATTGCCCTCCCTAGGGCACTCGGGTATTCCTGGGGCTAGAAAACCACCAAGCTGGGGTTTGTTGCCCAAACCATGAACTGCAAGGTGCACCAGGATGTGTCCTCTGACAGTTGCTGCTGGAGCTTTGATGGGTTGCAGGCTGAAAAGCCAACACGCCTTCTCACGTACATCGCCAACCTGGGCCCTCAAAGCTCCAACTGTTGTAGCAGAAGGGAGTTTTGGGGGACTTAATTTAGGTTGTCCGTTGCTTTATGGAGCAAATTTGCTGGTAGGTCTGAAAGAGCAGCATCTTCCTTGCCTGACACGTGAACCCTGTCCCCTTCCCTGATATGCACATGTTTAGTGTCACGGGTGTTACGGGACGCTATCACACCCTCCTGCCTCTTCTCCGTCAACATCTGGCCAGTCTCAGCCTGACAGTGTCTTTTAGGGACTCTGGCTGCCAAAGACCCTGGGGCATGCTTGTGTACCAGTTCGGGAGAGGAGCCATACGGGACTTTGGTCATCTCAGGGAGGAGGAAGGGAAGCTGGAAGTGGTGTTTTCCATCTATGCTCCTTCCTTCCCTCCTGTCGAAGCTGCATGAGGGAGCAGAATATTTCTGAAGTGGGCTGAGCAGAGCTCCCAGCTAAGCAGCTAATCTCTTGGTGGCAATTTATTCTTCTGAATTCAAACTGCTCACAGTCAGTTTGCTCATCTATGTGATGGCATCTGAGCTGGTGCTGGTGAGTCTCACCGTCTCAGTGTCTTCAACCTCAGCTGCCCTGCAAACACAAGGCAGGGTTTGCGTTCTGGTCTGTCTTTGCTCCCATCCTAAGCTAGTACTCATATGAAATGGTGAAAACATGCTTGGTCTGGGCAGCTGGCTAGCTTTGGGCAGAGGACCACTGATGATCCTGTAGTCCAGTGGAGTCTTCTTGGAGAAGAAGTCTCTCGTCTAGGGAAACCTGACATCCCACAAGGCTGGGGGTGAGGCTGGAGCTCTGCTGGAGAGGGAATAGGAGTGTTTTGTTTGCTCTGACTAATTGGGTGTCCACATAGCTGATAAAGCAGTTGGGAGGCTAGGATGGAAAGGGCCTCTCGGTGACTGTTTGAGGAGGTCTAGGGGAGGACATAGGTGAGATGGAGAGGAGAAGGTAGCTGGTACGCATGGGAGTGCAGAGGAATGGCTGGCTGTTACAAAGCTATCTAGACATATTGATCTCTGTTCTGCACAGTCCCATCTTCCCTGTCTGACTTCTTCTAATCCAGATTGATGACTCTGCTCATTTAACCCATTTGACTTCCTCTGGCTGCAGGTCAGCTACTTCTTTTATTCAGCCAGGCTGGATCTGTGGCAGACCTTATTCACTGTGACAGACCTTACACCCCAGGGAGCAGAAGTGGGACTCGAGGGAGGACAGGTAGCCCATTTCCACTTGTTGCTAACAAGGCAGGTCTGGGACTGGTGATAACAGCCGAGTGACACTGAAACCAGCAGTATGAGACATGTGCGGAGTGACTGGAGCATTTGTGGGGTCCTGTAGGACCACAGGCAAGTAACAGGGTCTCAAATCAGAGTGTCTGCGGGATGCTAATTGGGGCCATTGTCATTCTCAAGCCCTTTTTTCCAGGATAGTGCTGAGGTCACATTGTGATTAATGCTTTGAATGTTGGTATACGTGGAAATCTACCCCAAACTTATTTCCCGAGAGGTGGAAAACACTACCTACTTCATATTTCTGTTTGACGTGCCAGTTTCAAAGGCGCTCTGTGCAGCACCCAACAACTGGTTGAGGTTGACATGGTCACATTGACCTCTGGTGGCTGCAGCCTTAGAGTGCAAGGAAAACACGAAGGAAAAAGCGGGTGGGTTCGGTGAGCTGTTGCCTGCTGCAATTAAAATGCAGTTGGGTTTGTTCCTTCTTTGGACTCCATCCCCCATCGCCTTGCCCCTTGGACAGTCATTTCTTTTCTGCCCGAAGCAGGTGTGATCTACACCCTCTTTGTGTGTACATCTTCAGTCCATATGGTTCTCCTCCCTTAGAATCAAACCCTGTCTGAACACACACCAGTAAAAAACAAAGGTGGATCCTCTGTTGGAGAGCTGAATTCACTCCCGTTTTCTAAACAGAGTGGGTCATACCTGGGGAGAGCAGATTCTGCTCCCCTGAATTCACTGTAATCTCTGTACGGTCAGTGTTTGGTCCCTTCTTACGCAGTGGAGGGCAGACTTTAGTGGTCCCCTTGCAAAGTCTGATGCAGAAGCAGCCGACTCGATTGGATTCACAATGACCAGCGAGATGGACTCTCTGTTGGTGCGTTTTCTGGAAAGAGAGGAGAAAAAAAAGCTGGGACCGATCCCACAGGGGTAATGCTTTAAGAATAAGGCAATTGCGAGAAAGGCTGAGGTGGGAGCCAAGCGTAAGGAGATTTCCAGGCTCAGCCCTGTTGAGGTGGAGCCTCTTTGCCAGCGGCAGTCGGGCAGCTTTGGAGCGAGGAAGCCCATCCCAGTGACTCGAATCCCGGCAGCCTGCTCTAATTCAGGTCTTCCTTGCCACCCTGCACACCTTGATGCCCTAATGAGGACAGAGATGTTTTGCCAATACCTTACCAAAAGGCTCCCACACACTTTTGCCTCCTGTAGCTCCAGGCAATGGGTGTGTGCTCAAGGGGGAGGAATGTTGAAGGAAATATTCATTTGTTTTGCTATCTCCACACACAGATACATGCATTTCCTTCCTGCCATGAAGGCCACTCATCCCTTTTTTTTGGGGGGGGTCATTCCTCCTCCCCTTCTGCAGTCATCACCACCACCGTGAAGGGAACAAACCACTGTCAGCTTGCCGGGGCAGTCTTACATCCGCTATGAAAAGTGTCAGGGAGATGAGCAGGTAGTCAAAGTCCTTGCAAAGGCTGTTAATATAAACACCGAGTTTGATGAGTGTCATTAGGAAAATAAAAGTGTGGGGTTTTTTCTGTCTGTGTTAACTAATCCGGTGTGAACCAGCATATGAGCCGATTAGATCAGGCTGGAGTCGATAATTCTGTTTCACAATTTCTTTCGAGTTTTCAGCATTTGTTTTTGTTCCACACAGGAACAAAAACTGCGGAGAGTTTTTCACGACACCCAATCATGTTGGGACAGCTATTGCAGGGTAGAAGTTATTATTAGGGGGTTTATTTCAAACTCTCTTCCTCGACCTGACTAAGGAGACCACCGTGGACCTTAGCAAACCTCCCTTCATTAGAAGCTGTAGGTCTTTGGAAATCACCAGGCTGCGAGAAGAGTAGTGTATTTTGATTGGAAATAAAAGGGACCAAGCAAGAAATGTAGTATTGAAGATGTTCTGACCAGCTCACATTATGAACACTGTGTGGGTAGGAGGTTTCAGGACAGGTTTGTAAAGATCCTGCGCTTCCCCCAAAACACAGGGCAGAACTTTACAAAGCATCTAAGCTCACCATCTGTAACCACAGCTTGAGCTTTATACTGACGGCATTTTAGCCACACTATCAGGAATTTAATGAATTCCTTCCCCTCCTCAGACCTTCCTAAAGCTGTTTCCGGGCGGGGACAAACGACGCAGTGCTGTGGCATACCCAGCCCTGCTCCCTGCAGCACGGGCTCGCTCACCTCCGAGGGATCCCGCCGACCTCTTAGTGCCGTCGGTCGGATCCACGCCGCAAGGTCCTGCAGAAGACCCAGCTGCCTGTCACGCTCTGTGGGCCACGTGTGCTAAGCCCTTCCTCTGGCAGTGGAAACAACGCGTTGCTCACCATTTGCTGGCTTGTCATAGATTTCCTGTGTGAGCCGGTGTGGCTTGGAAAGTTTTACCAGTGCAACTGTGTTGGTTAGGATTTGGAAAAAAAAATGAAATAAAACCAACAAACCCCAACCAACAACCCAACTCAAAAAACCCCACCCAAAGACCCCAATGTCATTCCTAGTGTGAACTCCAGTGTGCCAGCACAAAAGTAGCTGCTACTGGTAAAGCTATTTTGGAAATGTAATACCTGGCTGTAAGCATGTGCAGTCTGGTGGGACCACGCATCTCAGACAAACCGGGGCTGTCTTGTACAACCGCAGCTTCCCTCCGAAGGGCGAGCTCTTCATCTCTGTGCCTCCAAACCCTGGCCAAAAAACAGGGATGGAACATATCCTTCCTCTCGGGAGCTGTCTGTCTGATCTGTTGGGATCGACCGCCCAGCCCAGAGCCTTCAGGGGTGGTCTGCTTGCTCCTGGGGTACCTGCGGAGCTCAGAGACCTTCTGTGAAGGAGACTGGCTGATAGTGCTTGATGTGGGACCTGCTCTGTCTGATGTCTGCCCGCTCTGAGTCACAAAGCACCGCAGCCATTGCCCGTGGGGTCAGGGCGGGTGGAGGGAGAGGCTTCCTTGACATCAGCCTTGAGTTCATCTCTCTCTGGGTCAATGAGAGAAACCAACCATTGTTTTGGGGCTTTTATCGTGACTGTGAAAATCTTATCTTCTATCACCACGTAACATCCTGCTCAGGAAATCTTTTCACTGTAGAGAGAGAGAGACCTGGGTTGTTTGGGAGAGAGTAACTAGCAGGCAAAAATTGACATGGCTTGAGTCAGAACAGGTTCCCTGCAGGCAGCCTTGCTTGTACTTGCTTTTTGATCACTCAACTGGACGCCTCTGGCTGGAGGTAAAGGCTGGAGAGTGGAGCTGTGCCCTTCTGCTGGTGGTACCCTTTGGGGGGGGGAGCTGTGCACTGCTGGGCTTGCAAGGGAGGGGAAGGTGGCAGTCGGGACCCCTCGCAGGGAGGGTGAGTCACCAGCAAATTTATATGCTCGGGGTGTCAAGCGGTGCCTGTTGGGACGGATGCCACGCGAGAGGAGGTGGTGTTTGCCAAAAGCCCTGCGTGCGTGTGCCTGCCTGGTGTTTGCTCAATACCTGTGTGTATTTTGCAACAAAAAAGGCTATGGATCTGTGTGATGCTCTGTGCATCACACAGGTACAGTCTCAATTCCCAGATGGTGGTTGTGCTTGATCTTGAAAAGAACATAGTGGCATGGGGAAAGGGTCTTGCTAAAGCCTCCCTTCCCTCAAACAGCCTTGCTGAAGCTGGTGCAGGAGCCCTGTGGGGACCAGAGGGGATGTGTCTGCCATTGGCCCTGAGGGAGAAACAAATGAAGATGTTTGTTTTGGGTGCAGTGGGAATCCTTTAGGGCAGGGGGCCTAGTTCATAATTCAAGATTGTTTCATACTCCCCCCACTTTGGTTTCTTCACTTACCTGAGGGAGGAGAGAAAGGTTTTTCCATGCAGAGGTGGGGTCTGGAAGCTGCAGCGGTGGGATGCTGAGGGCATCTCCGTTTTGGGAACGTGTTGGCCAGGGCAGGAGCAATGTAGGGCTTCTTTATGTTGTGTCTAGAGCCCTGTGGGAATGCACAGAACTGCCCTAGGCTACCCTGTGGGCTGACCCCAAGGCTGGAGGGAATCACGTGAACTCCCATTTCTTATGAGCTTGATATTGCATTGGGAATCTCTTGCACAGAACCTGTGCTGTCTATCCTTGCTACTGAGGTCTGAGGTTTAACATGGTTGAGAGTGATGAAATGAAAGTGAAATGAGGTTGCTAGAGAAAATTAAAAACACCTTAGCCTTGGAGGGGGAGGCGTAGCCACAGTGTCCGATTCCATCTCCTAGTCCCAGCAGTACCCACAGATTTGGGCAATGCGGTGCATGGCAGGGGTGGAAGTTATCCTATGCGGCCTCTCTGGGATGCTGTGTGGACCCACAGATCCACTCCTGGGATTGCTGCGGCCACTTGGGCTGGGGGAGGAGGAAGGCTTCTTGGCATCTACCCCTGGCCTGGGGGACTCACTGCTTGGGCAGGCTGGCTAGTGCAAGCCCCTGCATGCCCCGGGGTACAGCTCAGTCACGCTGCCCTGGGGTGCCTCCACACCCAGCTCCACCCACACTGAGGTCTGGGGGCCAAAATTAAACCTTCTCGGCCTAGACCAGGCTTCTTTCAACCACCCCCATTTCCTCCCCTTTCTCAATCCCACTCCCCCACCCCCAACTCCATCCAGAACCAGCCCTGCACCTGGGCTAGCCAGGCTACCATTTCTGAAGCCCTTGAACTAAAAAAAAAAAAAAAAAAAATCTCCTCCTTCTGCACCTCTTCTCTGCAGGCAGAGCTGGGGAGGCTGCACCCTGCCAGCAGAGATTCTCCCCCCCCTCCATGTCCCCGGGGAGCAGGGTCCTGGCTGGGAGGCCAAGCCGGGTAACCCCTTCCCCCGCCGGTCTGGCGGTGGGGGGGTGAAGCCGGGTGCGTTTCGGAAGAGAAGTCACTGGCGAGCCACATCCTTCCGGAGAGCAGCTCCAGCCCGGGGCTGGGGGGGAGAAGAAGAAGGGGGGGCAGAAGAAGGAGGAGGAGAAGAAGGAGGAAGAAGGGGGGGGGAAGAGGAGAAAGACGGGACACACGCAGAGAAAAACCTTTCCCCAGCTCGCCCAGGTGAGGAGCAGCCGGAGGGTCTCAGAAACTCCGGGGGTGGGGGTTGCCGGTAAGTGTCACCGCGACCCCCGGGGGCGGGCAGGGCTGGGCTTTGCATTGCCTATGGGGTTGCCGGTTCCCTCCCAGCTGGCTGGAGGAGGGAAGGAGGGAGGGAGGGAGGGAAGGTGCAGCGGGGTGGGGAGAACGTTTCGGACACACCTGCCGGGGCGGCGAGACGGGCGGCGGCGGAGCGGAGCGGGGAGCGGGGCGCAGCCCGCCCGGCGGTGGGGATGGCCGGTAAGGGGGGAACCCGCGGTGGGAAGCGGGTCTTGCGGAACCCTTCGGGGTGATGAAGCCCTGCTGTGCCCCTTTCTCCTCCGCAGGCTGCTATCTAAGCGCCGGGGAGGGCGGGGGGGTGGGTTTCGCCTGGGCTTGGGGGGTGGTGGTGGTGGTGGCGGTGTGGGGGGGTGTTTGCTCCTCTTCTTCTCCTCCTCTCCCTCTTTCCCAGCCAATTCCTCAGGGCTGGCCTCCAGCTCGCCATTCCTCGAAGGGCGCCTTCGGGCTGGCCGAAAGGGGAAGGGCTGCCTCCTCCCCTCCCCCCCCGGCCTGGGGGGGGCCGCGGCGGGCGGGTGGAGGGGTACCCCGGGCAGGAGGAGGGGTACCCCAGGCAGGAGTAGGGGTACCGGCTCCCAGAGCCCTCCACTCTCTCTCTGTCTGCCGAGAAGCTGGTCGTTGCTTGCACAGCCGGCTTGGATTGCTCAGAGAAATACTTTGATTTAAAGGCATAAATCTGGCGCCGAGGAGTGGAGCTCAAACCAGCGCAAATTCTGTGACCTGCTGTTGCATCCTCCTTCTGCGTACTTGTGTCCCTGTGGCAAGCGAACCTGTCCCAAATGAGAGAGATCAGTTTCTGCAAGAAACGCAGTTTGTTTTCTTTATTCAACCTAGGACAATCCAGATCTGTATCAGTATTTAGGCTCCTAAGCCCTTTGGTGCTGGAAATGAGACACTTGAGTATCTTTTGTGGATTCAACAATTCTCTTTTCCTGTTATCCTTCATCCAGAAGACCCTGAGCCTCCCATATTTCTACTTGGAGGATTAACTTCTGCACAGCGCGCTCAGCCATCCTCCTTGCTGTGCTAGTTGGCTGTCTGAAATCGCATGATATCATTCTTACCACAAGAAAGAAAAAAAAAAAAAACCAAAGAAAAAAGAGTGGGAGATTTCCTTCCCTCTGCCTTCATGCATCATGAACCTCTACACTGCCCTTGGGGGTGTTTGCGTGGCTGGGGTAGGAAAGCTGGACTCGATGCCAGCACCAGAGCGGCAGGTAATGGTGCGCACTGGGGAGGAGGGATGGCTTCTAGGTCTCAGAAGATCTTTGCTGTGCTTTGCCTTGCCAGCTGAAAGGATTTGTGCTGGCTTGGGAAGCAGATTTTGTTTCTCAAGTGAAAATAGATAACACTGGGTGAGTTGATACACAGCTGGGAAGAGAGCTCCTTGCACATACCTGCTTCATCACAGCTTGTAGGACTTAATGGAGCAGGTTCACCACTGCTCCAAGAGTTTTCAGTCCGTTGACTTCAGGGGGTCCCTCTTGCTTTATTTGGTTGACAGAGGGATTGCCTTGTTGCTATGTATTTCCAGGGCTCCACATGGATGTGTGGAAGATACATGGAAGATATGCTTCTGCAATTCCCCTTTGGCTCCAGTACCTGTAGCCAAGGTGCTCCATGGGACAGTGCCCTTGGGAACTTCAGTTTGGTCACTGATGCCTGGGACATGCCCAGGGCAAATGGATCCCCAGGGAAACCCTCCTTTCCAACCCCAGTGTGAGAGAGCATGTCCCAGGCTGTGAAAACTCTTGCTCCTGAGAGTTTCCTGTTCTCAGGGATGGGGAAAAAGGGAAGATGCGTGATGGTCGGGGGGATTTAAGTGTGCTTCAGGGATGAAGATGACATTTTCCCTAGACTTCCTACTGTATATACTCCTAACTCCTTTATGTACCACTGTCTTCTGCCTCCTGCATAGCTAAGGCGTGGGTGGGCACTCAAGATCCTGCTGGACCGATTTGTATGTCAAATGGCTTCTAATATATTTGAGTCCCATTTGTAACACTACCGAATCATTTGCAGGGCCATACCTCGACTCATGTTCTCCCACACCTACTCATGCCTTTTACCCTGTGCTCCTCCATCATTCCTCAGACATTCTCTTTCCTTTTATCCTCCCAGCCCTGGAGAATGCCCCTCTCCAAGCCTGCAGCCTCTCAGAGCAGGAGGAGGAAGAAGACAGCATCTGGGAGAAGATTGAGAGTGCACGGCACCAGCTGACCCGCTCCCTGAACCCTGCGAAGCTCACCCCATACCTGCGCCAGTGCCGCGTGATAGACGAGCAGGATGAGGAGGAGGTGCTGAATTCATGCCGATTCCCTTGCAAAAGCAACCAGACAGGTGGGAGAAAGCACAAACTTGTGCTTAGATGGGCCTGGTTTGTGGGGGACAACCTGGTTTTGACACGCAGTGGATGCTACCCAGCATGTGGTGTTGTGGCTTCCTGGTCGCTCTCACTGCAGTGCTGCCCTGGCTTTGTTGTTCGCTGGGATGCTCTGCAGCCACATCTCCATCTCATCCTCTGTGAGCCTCCCCCTGGGGGAAAGGGGGAGTGCTCCCACCCCATTCCCTCCTCCGGCCATTCCCGTTCTTGCGGATGGAAGCAGAACTGGTGGCGATGCTATTTCATATCGCGAAGCTGGTCTACGCTGTTTTCTCTCTGGTTTGTAGGGAATTCATCCTAGCTCTTTATCCCTTTTTTCAGGTTATCTGATGGACATCCTCCGGCGCCGTGGGAAGCGAGGCTACGAAGCCTTCCTGGAATCTTTAGAGTTTTACTACCCGGAGCACTACACCCGGCTAACAGGGAGGGAGCCAGCCCAGCGCTGCTCTATGATCCTGGGTAGGGGCAGGTGCTTCATCCCCCTTTCAGCTGCTGCTCGTGTGGGAAGGGCCAGAAATCTGTGCATAAATCTGTGTATAAAACCCTGGTTCACGCCACCTGTGTGCGAGGAACCCTGACAGCTCTGCGCTCTGGATCTGGAAGGGAAGGGGCCGTATGTACGTGTGTGACGGACCGTCATGCCGTCAGCCTGGGACAAGAAGGGCTGCAGACCCACAGGAGAGCTTGGCACCCCTTGATGGAAAACAGAGCGTTGGGTTGCTTGCTTTTTTGGGGGGTTACCCTTGTCTCAGCAGCCAGGACCTGATACTCCTTTGTCTCCCGCACAGATGAGGAAGGCCCTGAGGGACTAACTCAGTTCCTGATGATGGAGGTGAAGAAGGTGAGGGCTCAGCGCAAGGAGCACCTGCTGAAGGAGCATCAGCTCCAGGTGAAAAACCAGGCATTGGAGCAAGAGCAGGCCCGGCTGGAGCAGCAGCTACAGGAGCTCCTGAAGGTGCAGGAGCGTTGCCAGCGGCTGAGAGAGGAGTGGGACACCAACAGCGTGGAGCTGCTGAGGCTGAAGGATGAGAACTACATGATGGCCATGCGCTACGCGCAGCTCTGCGAGGAGAAGAACATGGCCGTGCTGCGGAGCCGGGACCTGCAGCTGGTGGTACGGCCCCGGGGAGCACGGGGGGTTGGCGGCAGGAGGCGGTGGGGGTCTGACGGCCGAGAGGGATGCAAGTGGGTGTCCACGTGTGGTGGCCCAGGAGCGTGAAGGAGCTGATGGCAGGTGGGACACGTGTTGGGGTGTCTGCTCTTGATGGGGAGCATGCCCTGAGCAGGGCAGAGCATCCAAGTCATGAGCATGGCACGGGAGACTCGCCGCTGCCCTGGGGCGGCTGGAGAGACATCACCAGCTCCTGCTGCAGCTGGAGATATGGCACCTAGAGGAGCCAGAACCAACCTCTCAGAGGAGATGCCGGGGTGATGCCTTGCCCAGCATCTCTCGGCTCTCTCAACCTGGCCGTTGGTACCAGGAGATGCCCTGTCTGCTCCCGATGGGCGCCAGGCAGCACAGGCATGCAGAAGGCAGCTGGTTCTATCAAGCTGCCTGTTTCTATTTACTCCTTCCCCGGGAAAGGGCTTGCATTTTCCTCTTTCTAGCGAGGACGGTGGCTGTGCAGCCGCCCTCACATGGGGTGCTGGGTGCGTGTGGGCTGCCCGGAGCTGCCCAGCCTGCCTTGCCGCTCGTAGGAGCATTTTAGCCCAGAGTCCATCCCCGCCCCGCCGCTCCCCACCACCTCCTCGTCTCTCTCATGACGTTTGGGAGACTCATGCCCCGCATACCCGAAGGAATTCATGACACTGCGCTCCAGCTGCCAAGCTCTCACCTCCAGCAAACACGTGCCCATTTCTTGCCCAGGCAAGGACAGCCCTACCTGGAACTTATTAATAAATCAGTTTCCTTGGTGCTCTGCTGCTTTCTGGCATTCCCCCCACCAGTCTGGGCCTGGACCTCTCACGCAGCCCCGTAGTTGCCTTTCATTCCTCGTCCTGCTCTGACAGCCCTGGGATCCTCCCCTACCTTTTATCCGGTATTCCTGCCAATGCCAGCTCCCCTGGGTCTCCTCCGAGCAGGGAGGCGGATTGCTTGCAGGTGACTGTGGGGTGGAGAAATCCCCCTGGAAGCAGGGTGGGCCACAAGGTCCCAGCCTGCCTTCGCCTCCTGGCTTCAGGGTCTGGAAGTTACTGGTCCCTGGAAGTCATTCTAGGTCTTTTGGGCAGATTTGCAGAAGTAATCCAGTTCCTGACTCCCTCCTTGGCAATTTTGGCAGTGCTGCTTAGTGCTCAGTGGCTTTAATAGGTTTCCCCTTCCCTGTTTTGCTCTCAAAGCCTTACCTGGCTGGGAAACTGTGCTTCTCTGATCAACTTCATCAGTCGTTACAGGTCTGTGAGGACCTCCCTTACTCCCGAAAGTAACTGGCCTCCCCTATCTCCAGTGACACGTTGGTGGAGGAGTGTGAGAGCAGCCCAGGGTGTGATGATGCATCTGTGGTACCCCGCAGCCTCCGGCAGCTTGAGCCTCAAACACTCCCCAGGCTAGAGGTGACCTCCCCACACTGGATAGCCCCCAGTGGATTTTTCTGCTGCAAATTTCTTTCTCAGCTGTTCTAGAAGCTGGGAAGCCTTTGAGAGACTCAACCCAGAAGTCCCTGGTCCACCCAGGCTCAAGGCCAGCTGTACCGGGGATGCCCCAAGGTAGCGAGAAAGTTGTTGCACCGAGAGAGGATCCTGAGACTGAATGCACTTACGCAAGTGCATCTTCCTCCTTTGCCCTGCAGGGCAAAGCTTTTGTGTGCAGCTGTGCTAACCTTGGCCCAATGGTAGGATTCTCCTTCGCGTGGTTGCCCAGCCCTCGCTTTCCTCGCCTCCAGACCCTTTTTCTGCCCAGCGTCCTCTCTGCTTTGCTCTCCCGCTAAGGCAGAGGTGCAGGGCCGTGTGTGTCAGACTATCTTTCTTCCCTGGGTTGCAGGTGGACCAGCTGAAATGCAAAGTGACCAGCCTAGAAGAGGAGTGCAGCCTGCTGCGGAAACAGGCGTCTGCGCCGCCCCAGCGAGAGACGGAGGAGCGGGGCCACCCCGACGCCGTGTCTGAGCTGTGGGCTGAGAACCAGCGGCTCACGGCATCGCTGCAGGAGCTGCAGGGCATGTTGCAGGTACCTGGTGGGACAGGGCAGACTCCGGGTCACCTCCTTTCCTGGGGCATCCCCAGTGCTGGTGACATGGGCACTGGGAAGATGGGGGAAATCACTGTCCTGGGCTGGTCTGTCCCTTTCTCTGAGGATATCGCTTGGCCGTGGTGGCTGCCATTGCTTCTGGGTAGTGATGGGTCCTTGTTTCCAGCTCTGTGGCTCTTGGATGTGCTTACAAGTGTGACTTTGTGCCTTGGAGCGCACAGTAGATTAAAGCGGGAGTGATGATGGCAGTCGTGCCAGTTTGCTTGTCACTGCCCTGGTCTGGTGCTCCCTTGGTGCTTGTGGTGCAGTGACGGTACCTTCTCGCCTCCTAGAAGCCAGGTGAGGGTCCAGTGCCAGGCTCGGAGCAGATCCTGCTGGATATCCTGGAGCACGACTGGAAGGAAGCCCAAGATGACCGGCAGGATCTCTGCCAGAAACTCAACTCCCTGCAGAACGAGCTGCAGTGGGCCGAAGAGCTGAGGGATAAGGTAGAGCATCCATCACCGCTCCTGTCCCTGCACACCGAGCAGGGCCTGGAAGAGAGGGGAGGGAGGGGGCTGGGAAGCCACAGCAATTGCTTCCAGGAGGGCTGGGGAGGGAAGGGGCTGGGAAGCCACAGCGATTGCTTCCAGGAGGGCTAATGCTCGCCGCTTGCTGTTGCCAGTACCTCCAGGAGGTGGAAGATCTGCAGCTGAAATACCGGACGCTGCAGAAGGACTGTGATCTCTACAAGCATCGTATGAACACGGTGCTGCTGCAACTGGAGGAGATCGAAAAAGAGCGGGACCAGGTAAATTGCTCTTCCCACTGGCTTTCCACCTCCCAGCAGGACCAGGGCTTTTGTCTCTGCTTTGGATACCCCCTCCTTCCCCAGCGGATCTTCTCCATCCATGCCAGGGTGGGAGGTAGGGGTTAGTAGCGCAGTTCTCTGCCTTTTCTCACTCTCAGCCTGGCTCCTTGCAGGCAATCCAGAGCCGTGATGGGGTGCAGCTACAATACTCCCAGGGCCTGATCGAGAAGGACCAGTACCGCAAACGTGTGCGGGCCCTGGAGGAGGAGCGGGACGAGCTCCTAAGCAAGCTGAGCCAGGCAGAAGGGCTGAACAGCACGCTGGAGGCACAGCTGCAGCGGTGCCAAGGCAGCCGCAGCCTGGGCAAGGTGAGGGTGGCTAGAAAGAAGAGGGAACAGAGAAGGCAGAGGGCTCAGGACTGCTTTCTGGGGGACACAATGGGATGATGGAGTCCCTTCTCTCCCAGATGTGCAGCTCTTCCTACTCCCTCTGCTCCAACCTCAGCAGCACCTGGAGCCTCGTAGACAACCCTACCAGCTTTACGACTGGGCTTGTGGATGCGCTGGGGGTTTCTGTTATCCCGTTCCCAGGAGATTCAGCCATTCAGAGCATGGTGAGTGCTTGACCATGAGCCGAGGGCAGCAGGGACCCACGCTGCTCGAGAAGGGCACAGAGGCATTGGAGCGGGTTCGTTGTGGGCCTGTGACTTGGTGGGAGACTGGGTATGGAGCGGTGTGTAAGGTGGGAGCAGATCCCAGATGCAAAGCTTAGTTCTCTCAGTCTCTGACAAACCAGTCAATGCTGCACCAAAGTGTGCAGCGCTTAGCTGGGTGGGCAAGAGGGGGAATTGAAACCCTCTTCATCCCATATAATGCCCTAGAAATCAACAGCCTCATGTAAGATGTTATCCTCCCTCCAAAGCTGTTTAGTCTACACATGCTGGGGGAGAAATCCTAGCTCTTTGGAATCCTGTAGCAGCATCGTATTGTTTTTAAGGGAGTCAGGTTCTTTCCTTTGACTCTTTGACCTCTCATCCTAGAGCACCCTAAAATGGGCAGTCCCACAGGTTACTCACACCTTTGTGTGTGTGTGGTGGCTAAAAGTGAGATATAAGGACAAGACTGGAAATTCCCTTCATCTGCTGCTACTCCCACAGCTTGTACATTGCAAAAAGATAGGGGTGCGGTGTCATGCGTCTCCATCCATGCTCTCCTCTTGGGAAAACAAGGTGCCCCTGGGATGTGGATGGTCCCTGAAGAGGCATGTGGTACTCAAGGAACTGTTTGCAACCTGGCCTGAAGGGAGGGGAGAGGTGGTGCTGGGTGTTGGTGTTAACAGGCATTTCTCTTTCACTCTGCCCAAGGAGGTGACTCCTGACAGCGAGAAGGATATCAACCGCCTTTCCACTTTCCCCTTCCCACCTTGCATCGGCTCCATCCTTCGTCGGCAGCGGGAAGACAGGTGCATGCCCTACAAAAGGTGATTGCTGGGGTGCTGCTTGGGTCTGTGTCTCCTCTGTGGGGCTTGTGGGGGCCAGGGAGAGCAGTCTGGCAGCAGAGGAAGGAACCTGAAGTGGGAACTGAGAGTGGGAAGGCTGACTGGGGGCTGTGTGCTGGCTGGAGGGGGTGCTTCTGCGGGGGTGGCGGAAGGCTGTGGGGATGAAGTTGAGAATGGGATGCAAACAGGCTTTGGAAAAGCTGCTGCCTCACAGCTCCCCTTTGTGTCTCTTTTGTAGCTTGTCCTGTGGCTCCTTTAGCAGCATTGAAGATGCAACAGGTACCAGGGTGGGAGCTTTCCCCAAAGGGCTTAACTGTAAAAAGAAGTGGTGGCTGTGGGGAGAGGGGTTGGACAATTGACCGTCCCTCATGCCTTTGGTTTGTGCAGCTCACTGTGAGGGCTCTGCACCCGTAGGAGGGTGCTACAGACCCACATGTCCCCCCCTGTGCCTTGCCAGGCACAGCAGCTGGAAAAGCTGGCTTTTCCTCTGCATAGCAGGTAGCTATTCACATCAGCTCTGTTTAATTCGTGGAGAGCTGCGCTGATGGAGAACTTGATGTGGAGTTGGGGGAGTAGGTAACAGAAGAGAGAAATGCCTTTGCCCTGGGGTGTTATTGGATATTCCCTTCATCCGCTACTACTTTGGTGATGGGTTGTAAATCTCCTGGAGTGGAGCTCTGGTGCTGGCAGGTCCTATGGTGGGTGCTGGTGGCTGATGTCCAGGCACATCCAGGTGACCCTGGCTGCTACTGCCTTCTGACCGAAATGCTGATGAAGGGAGCAAAGGTTTGCTTGTTCTCAGGAGACATGGGAAACCCTTTCCAGGGAGGTGACCGTTCAAAGCCTCTCTGCAGCCTCAGTTTCCCAGTCAGATGCTAGAAAATGCCCAGGAAGGGGTGACAGACCCTTTCCACCCAGAGAACGTGAGCTCCCTGCAGCGCTTGGAGAGCTGATGTGCCCCGTCTCCCTCTGCTCTCTTTCCTAGGCAGTGATTTTGCTAGCACCTCTCTCGGGGCCTTCTCCTCTTCTTCCAGTAGGACCTACGCCAGGGTGAAGTCGGAGATCTGCTTGTCCATGCTTCCCAGCTGTGAGGAGGTCACCAGGAGGTGATTGCTGCTCTCTGAGCTAGGCATTCTGAGCCGGCTGCTTGGGGGGACATTTCGTGGTGCTGGGGGGACCACGCTTGGGAGGCTATTCCTTTCTGCCTTCCCCCTTGCAGGCTTTCTCGCTAGTGGGAGAGGAGAGGAATGAAGATTTTTTGCACTGTCCCATTTGTTATGGCAGGGGTGGGGATGTTGCCCTGGGCTGGATACACATCTGTCTAGGAAGGGACAGGAGTGTGGGAGCCCAGCTTGGCTTCGATGTTGGGGCTGGTGGGATGGAAGGGGCTGTGGGGGTTCATAAGAATTGTGTGTGAGCCCTGGTGATGGCTTTGCATGAGAAGCTCTGTACTGCAGTGCTCAGTACAATAAACACCCTGTAGCTGGACACAAGGCATAGGGGACCGGTTCTTAGAAAAGGCAGCAAACTTCAGTTGCTGGACTTGGTGTTTCTCCTTGCCAGGTCACTGGTGGTACAGCTCACTAGTATGGGTCACCCCAGCAAGCCCTCACCCCAGGAGAAGAGGCTTGGAGCAGACATTTCCATCCTTGGAGGGAACAGGACAGGGATTTACGTCCAGTGGGTCAAGCCAGGCTCAAAGGTCGAGGATGCAGGACTCAGGGAAGGGTGCCGGCTCATTGAGGTGAGTCCGGGAATGGGCTCACTTTGTGGGTTTGCAAGGCACCTGGGATGATGCAGGGAGTGTGGAGTGATCCCTAGTGCAAGCTGACCTCTACCCAGCTTGAAGGCCACCTCCATTTCTCTTGTTTCCCAGGACTGCTCCCTGCCTAGAGCTTTATGCAGCACAAACACCCATACAGGTCTCATGGCATTCGAGTGTACCTGTGCGTGTAAAAATGCTAAGACCTTCTGAAACACTTCCTTCAGCTGTGGGAGGGGAGAGACAAAAAGCAGTCACACAATTAAGACGGCAATATGGCTATATGTCCCTGGAGTTGTCTGTCACCTTGTAGTATATCAGAGCACTTTGCATCCTGCATCCCGCACATGCCTGTTGCAAAGCAATCAATTCTGGAGCAAGATTTCTCATGCCTTCGTGACCCTCCTGAGCTATAAAGAATAATTGCTCCGAAGAAAGCTCCTGGAGGGAGGGAAGGGCATTTGTTTTGGCAAGAATTGACACCACTTGAAATACAGCTACACTACTTGAATTAATATCCCACTTGTAACTGAAAAAAACCCAGCTCTCCCGTCCCCACTCCCGCGTGCGTTCATGCACGCACATTTGCTTTCACAGCAGCCCAGCATCTGGACTGGGTGGTGGCTGGCAGCAGGTATTTCAGGGGCAGAGGAGGGAACCAGAGGCAGACCGAGGATGCCTTGTCCTCAGGAAGAGCTTTCCCCAGGCCTGCCTCGCTCTGTAACGTCTCTTGTGTAACCCTGATGGGTGAGGGAGCTGGGGGAGACCCTGCTCTTCCAGCCCTTAGGTCTAACGGCATCGGGTCCTTGCTAGCTGAGGGTGCCGTCGCTGAAGGAAGAGGTGCTTTCCCTGGAAAACTGCACGCGGGAGGTCGCCTACCTGAGCCTGCTTCATTGGGATGAGCCCTCTAGTCTCGTCTTTCGGCTGGACCTGGAAGGTAAGACCCTGGCAACTGGGTCTCCTTTGAGCCTAAGCTCTCTGCCTCCCTTTCCAGACCCTCCACCCAGCCCTGGAGGTAAATCTCAGTTATTCTCTCTCCTCTCCTGTTTGGTCCTAGGCCACCATGTCTGACACAGGGGTTGGCCGTAGCTCCGGTAGCTTTCCCTGTCTGGTGTGGCTTGCGCATCCTCTGAGTTACGGGATGGAGGTACAGACCTTCTGTCTGTTTGCCTCCTCTGCACCCCTGACCCCAATCCGTAGCATCACAGCTGTGCTGGGGACTTGGCTATCTTATCAGTGACGGTTGTCTCCTGTGTCCCTGCCTATGGTGACCTATATCTCCTGCTCCAGGATACCAGCCTCTGCGGGAAGCCCTGGAAGAAGGGAGGAAGTTTTCTGGAGACTCGTTCTACGTACGCACCAACCTGTCCCTCCTGGAGCCATCAGACCCTTACGCACTCTGCGTCAAGTGTCGGGAGATCCTTCATGTCACGGACACCATGCACAAAGGGCGGCTGGAGTGGTACTGCTCCCGCGTCGATCCCTTGACCATGCGGGACCTGGACAAGGGGACAGTGCCCAACTACAGCAGGTAACCAGGGTGAGGAGGAAGGCAGGGGGTATCTGCCCCATTTATCTGCGGTGAGCATCCCCTAGGAGTCCTGAGGGGTGCAGACTGGTCTCTCGATAGTGTGGGCTGCCCAAGTCTTGTATGGCGACCGGTGCGGTAGTGGTTGGGTGCCCTTGAGAGACTGGGAGGTTGAGTGAGGGCTTTGGTATGCCTATGCTTCAGCAGGTCTGTGAGGTTTGGTGAAGAGGATCACAGCAGGCTACGGTCCCTGGGGGCTCTAGAATTGCTTGAGTGCAAGCTCGCTGTCTTTTCAGGGCTCACCAGCTTTTGAAGATCCAGGAGAAGGGCCAGACGCCTGGGCAGCAGAGGGGCCACAGAAATAATGTAAGCCGAAGAAGCCAGCAGTGAGAGCTGTGTGTGCGCACCTGTGGCCGCCCCACCACCTTGGCACGCAATCTGCCCCGCTCCGTTGGTAAACCAACTCGTATAGAGGTGGCAGCTGGGTTAGCAAGCAGAGCAGGGGCTTATAGCCCAGGCGGTGTTACTGCTCTGTGGCTGCTTTCCTACCTGTTCCCCACTTCCCAGACTGAACGTGATGGGCGGCAGACCCGGTCCCGTGCTTTTTGTATGTGCGCTCCCTCCCCTTTGCCAGCGGGTGTTCTGCAGCCAGCTCTCTGTGCGTGTGTGAAATGGTCTATGCTCTCAGCCTTATCGCCCTCACTTTCTCCTCAGCTAAAGAAACGGGCCTTGGACCAACTGCGCCTGGTGAAATCCAAACCGCAGAGGAGCCCGGAGCAGCCCCCTCAGCAGCTGTGGCTGGACCCCTGCTCAGGTGAGCTGTTACCCCTCTGCCTGCCCCATCACCCTTGGGGACCTCATTGTCCCCTGTGGGCACTGAAGGGACATTGGCAACTGGGATGCCTCAGTCTCTCTGCCCAAGATCCCCCTTATAACTCTGCTAGCGGGATTTGGGGAAGCCTGTGCATATTTAAAGCCCCTGCTCCTTTCCCTGGGTTTTCTGGGGCTTTCCATTGCTTCTGTGGTTCTAACTCTTTGTGGAGAATAAACTGGTGTGTAACTCAAGGGAGTACCAGAAAATGGGCAAGGGAGACTACAGCCAGAATATCTGCGTGCGAGTGAGTGTTGTAACCAGGGTGGGATCTCACCTGGGACATAGGATGGTTGGTAGGTGCCTCTATGAGTCAGGATGAAGGGATGGTACAGGAAGAATGGGATGGTCTGTGGGCCGGTGACAGGCTGGTCTTTCATATTGTCACCTTTGGCTTTCTCTTCTTCATTCCTGACTTCCAGACCCAGACATGAACCTGAAGCCTTACAGCCTGGTACGCCCTGTGGTGGTCAAGAAACCCCGACCTGTGGTGCTGTCACCTAACTGCATTGCACCACGGCTCATCAGGAACCTGCTGGACCTGCCCACGTCTCGCCTGGACTTCCACATGTGCCCAGGAGGTAGACAGCAATGGGTGGCTGATACGTCCAGGGCTGTTTTAGGGACCTGTGGCTGAGTGATGTAAAGCACGCAAATCTACTTCTGAGGGCTGCTTTCCCCTTTTACCTCCTGCCACTTCTTAGCCATGCAGTGGGAAGCTAAGGTGTTGCTCAAAGAGGTCACTTCTGTGGAGGTCTTGGTTGGCCCAGTTCAGGGAAGAGGTGCTCTTAGTCTTGCAAATATGAGATATGGTCTGATGGGACTCTTGGAAAGCACATGAGGTGTCTCTTCAGCGGCTAAGTGTGGGGGTCTCTGAGTCACCCAGACAATTCCTGTTGACAGGTCATCTTTTTGGGCTGAGTGTCTGCAAGACGTTCCCTCCTATTTTTAACTGTGTCCCATCCCTTTTGGCCCATAGGGAAGCCAGCCCTCCCTTCTGCTCTCCTGGGGCATGGGGATCCTCTCCCTTCCCTTGAGTGGGTGGCGGTGGCCATTGCCTTGCTGCTCTGGGTGGCTCTTCCCGGAGGTGAAGTCCCTGGTGAGGTGGGATCTGCAGATTGACTTCATACCGGCTCTTCCTCCGCAGGAATGAGAGGATCCAGCCTTAGTGCTGCTGTCCCCTTCCTTCTGCCAGCAGCGTGAGGCTGACATACCACTCCAGAGCCTGCTGGGGAAAGGGCTTTTCTCCCATAGGGAATTTTCGCAGAGGACAACTCCTCCTTTCCTCCTCCTTTCCTCCTCCTTTCCTCCTCCTTTCCTCCTCCTTTCCTCCTCCTTTCCTCCTCCTTTCCTCCTCCTTTCCTCCTCCTTTCCTCCTCCTTTCCTCCTCCTTTCCTCCTCCTTTCCTCCTCCTTTCCTCCTCCTTTCCTCCTCCTTTCCTCCTCCTTTCCTCCTCCTTTCCTCCTCCTTTCCTCCTCCTTTCCTCCTCCTTTCCTCCTCCTTTCCTCCTCCTTTCCTCCTCCTTTCCTCCTCCTTTCCTCCTCCTTTCCTCCTCCTTTCCTCCTCCTTTCCTCCTCCTTTCCTCCTCCTTTCCTCCTCCTTTCCTCCTCCTTTCCTCCTCCTTTCCTCCTCCTTTCCTCCTCCTTTCCTCCTCCTTTCCTCCTCCTTTCCTCCTCCTTTCCTCCTCCTTTCCTCCTCCTTTCCTCCTCCTTTCCTCCTCCTTTCCTCCTCCTTTCCTCCTCCTTTCCTCCTCCTTTCCTCCTCCTTTCCTCCTCCTTTCCTCCTCCTTTCCTCCTCCTTTCCTCCTCCTTTCCTCCTCCTTTCCTCCTCCTTTCCTCCTCCTTTCCTCCTCCTTTCCTCCTCCTTTCCTCCTCCTTTCCTCCTCCTTTCCTCCTCCTTTCCTCCTCCTTTCCTCCTCCTTTCCTCCTCCTTTCCTCCTCCTTTCCTCCTCCTTTCCTCCTCCTTTCCTCCTCCTTTCCTCCTCCTTTCCTCCTCCTTTCCTCCTCCTTTCCTCCTCCTTTCCTCCTCCTTTCCTCCTCCTTTCCTCCTCCTTTCCTCCTCCTTTCCCATCTCTCTCCTTTCCCCATGTTTAGAGTTCTCCCTTTGCCAGCTGCAGGGTTGAAAAATGAGTCGGTCTATTTTTTTTGGAGGGTGGTGATGGAGGTAGTGAAAAATCTCTGGTTTGCTGAAGAAGGATGGCTCTGCAAATTTTGGCTGCTGGGCTTCTTATCTGAGTGACTTGGTCATATATCCTGTCCTACTGAGCCCTCTGCAGGGTCCCCCTCACATTGCATGGGGACAGGCTTCAAAGCCATTACTGCAGCTGGGAATTTACACCGAGGGCAAAACCTCCCTTCTCCCCTGTCAGTTTTGCCTGTTGCGAGGGAAGGAAGGTGATCCGGGAGCCCCCGAGCCATTTCTCTTTTCTTCGCTCCTGTATTTTCCTTTGGAGCACTCCCCAGCCAGTGCAGAGTTAGCATAAGCCAACTGATCTTCCACAGGAGCCTGCTGCCGCCAAAGGAAACAGATGGCTTTGCGGGATCTAGCTCTACCTGGGAAGTACCTGTGCCACCAGGCAGAGGTAGCAGAGGATGCCCAGCCAGCCTGGGGCTTCGGAGAGCCGGAACGTGCTCTGGACCCAGCTCCAAACATGCCGTCTCCTAAATACATTGCTTTATTTCTGTCTTAGGGGCGAGCAGCCCCTTGCTCGTGTTTCAGCGGCAGTATGGGCAGCTGCCTGGAGCAGTGCGGTCAGCAGGTAAAGCCCAGCTCCTGCTTCAGCCACGGCGGGCTGCGGAGCCTGTGGCTGCCCGGGGGGGTCTCTGTGTGCGTGCGTTTTATCATCTTCTGTTGGGAGTTACCAAGGGCACCTGGCAGTCATTGCTTTGACCGTGCCGGACCTCACTGTCCTGCCAGCTCTGCCCCCAGTTCTCTGTCTCAGCATCACCTCTCTGCTGCTCTCCTGCCTGGCGTTGGCTCGGCTGCTGGGTGCTGTCCTTCCACCTCCGAGCAGGGGGAGGTAGCTCAAGTTGTCACCGACAAAAGGAGGTTCAACTTGCCGCCCATCTTCCTCCCACTCTCCCACGCCAAGATGCGCACTCCTCTTGCTTCCCCAGCCCTGCCGCTTGCCAGAGCCATCTACGAGCCTGTGCAGCTCACAAACCCTGCAGAAAAACTACCTGGCAAAAAAAAGTGATTATTTTTCTGCCTCACTGTTACGGAGGGGGTGGGACAGCGTGGCAGTGGGGAAGCGGGATAATGGCTGTGAGCTGGCTTAGGCTGCTGCGCTACTGCAACACAAGCGCTGCTCTTGCCCTGCAAGGGGTCTTCAGCTGTGATATCTTGCTTGTTCTGTACGCAGAATGCTGCAGGAGATCCATGCCAATGTGTAATGTTGTATAATTAGACTCACTCTCCGGAATCCATAAACACTGAACTCGATAAGCATCAGCGCGGCAGCAAATGTATGGGATCTGACGTAGAAAGTACATGCAAGAGGGAGAAGGGGCTGACATTTCCCTTTTCATATCTCCTCTTGGCTCGCAGAGAAGCTGGCAGAAAGGGATCCCAGCGCAACCCATGCTCAGGGGCACCCTGCGTCTAGAATTGCCCCCCAAGACCAGAGGGAGAGCGGGCGAATCCGCATGATCCGAGAGGCGATGGAGAAGGTGCTGAGCTGTTTGGTGTGGGGAGAGAGGGTCAGGATGGGGCACCCCGTTCAGACTGGAGGAGAGGAAGGGAAACCTGAGTGGGGGAAGAGGGAGGGTGGTGTGGGGATAGAGAAAGAGCTGCTTGCTTGGGGGCTGTGTAATTCGGAGGGTGTTTTAGGTCCAGGTGCTGTGGGGTTGTGGAGCAGCAGATACGGACTTTCCCCTGAGTCTCTGTTGAGCTCAGGTGAAAGAAATGGCAACTGGGGATACGTGGGGGAGGCGGTGGGAAATGCCATGTGCAGATGTGACCTCCCTGCTCTCACATTCCTCATCTTCGCCAAAGCGGCAACAGCTCTGCTCAGGGCAGATGGAGAAACGTGGGCCTGTGGGTGACAGTGATGACAAAGATGATGTGAAGATGGGCTGTGGCTGCGCGAGGGGTCCAGTGGGCTCTTGGGTTGGCGGTGATGGAGTGGGTGACCCTGCTTTTTAATTCTCCCCTTCCTTCTTCGCACTGTCCGTAAATTCCACATTTAATGGAATTACTATTGGAAAAGCAATGATATTTCACAGTATGGGATTTGATTTAATGTAACTGTCAGGGACTGGGGTTATTTTTTCTCTATTTAAATCAGTAAATCTATTCAATTTCCCTTCCAGAATAAACACTGCCTGCTAGAGCTGGGAGTTCAGAGTGTGAGGGATCTAATTAAAAGTGAAATATACCCCATCGTTATCCATGTCGAGGTCACTGAGAAGAACGTTAGAGGACTCAGGTAAGAAAAGACGGAGTGGCATGGATGAAGGGTATCATGGGAGGAGAGAGAAGCCCTTGTCTCTGTTCAGAGGGAGAGACAAGGATTGGTGTGGGACCGCTTACTGTGTGCGTGTTGGAGTTGGCCGCTGTGAGGGGAAAAAGGGCAGGAAAATCGGCTTTTTGTACGTGTGAGGGAGTTCCTGGCTGTTTTTGCCACCCCATCTCTCTATGCCAAGGGTAACACTCATCCTCGTGTTTTCCCCAGGAGCTTGCTGGGTAAAGTGGGCCAGCGGGACTCGGAGGTGCTGAAGGTGTGCCGCGGTGCGGAGCAGGCTCTCCGCGCTCTGCCGTGCTCCTGGGCCCGCGTGGAACCCCACACCTGGAGCCACGCCGAGGAGCTGCCCAAGGTGGTTCGGGGATGCATCTTCCAGGAGCAAACCCGCCCGCTCTGGATCGAGGAGGGCGACGACTGAGCTGGGGGTAGCAGAGCGGGCACTGTCAGCTACCATCCCCAAGAGATGTTCGCGGAGGTCCCTGCCTCCCCAAACTCCTCCAGGTAGCTTGTACTTCCTCCCCGAGGGGATGGTGGCAGCAAAGGCCCCCAGGGGTAGCCTTTCTGGTCCCCTTGAGGCCACCAAGAGCTTGGGGGGGGTAACACGTGCTGCCTCCCCCATCTGAGCTTTCTGTATTTTACTGGAGAGATGTCTTCCACCGACACGGTGGAAAACACCCTCATGGGCTGTTCCCCATCACCCTGGGCTGCCCTTGTCTCTGGTATGTGGTCAGGTTGCCCGATGGGGAACGTAGGGGAACAGTGTGGGATCAGGCTGCGCGGGACCGTACCTCACGCACATTTGAAGCCCTTCTCCCATCACCTCCATCTCCCCTGCCCTGTGGCACTGTGTGCTCCGGGTCCCGTCTTCTCCCGTCTACCTCGTCTCCGGCTCCACGGCACAGGGAGCACGGCTCGCATGCCAACGCCCCGCCACGGCTGGAGTGACACTAAGCTTGCAACAAACCCTCGTTTTACAGGAGCTGTACTCTTTATTGCTTGTAAATTATTAATGGAGCCTTTTATTGGCAAACTGCATATAAAGGAGAATTAAATACCATTCATAAAGGGAATGGGTGGCAGGCTGTGGGCTTGTGTGCTACTGGGAAGGTTTAGGTAATGCATGACGGGGGTATTTTTCTCCTCCTTTAGCTGAGACCCAACTGCCCAACCCTCCAGGGGAAGGAGGGAGCCCTGCTTTTGCTGTTGTAGGGCAGCAAGAGGTGTGGGGAGAGGACAGGCTGAGCGTGCCACAGACCAAGCCCCCTCCTGTTTTTACTTGCCTCCAGTTTTTCAGTCCCTTGCCTCTCCCCAGTGCTGATGTTGGCCAGGTTGCTTTAGAAAAGCCAGGGAAAAGCTCACTTGATGTGTCTGGCTGAGGTCCCTAGAGCTTCACATCCCTCTATGCCCTGGTTATCGTGAAGTGACGAGCCAGCTACCTCATCCTCCTTGGGGACAACAGCAAGACTGAGCCCAGCCACGCTGCCAGGAGGCTGGGGGCTGTGCCCCTCCACTGGGGGCTGTTCACACCCTGACATGGGGCCGAGTGTGTGTTCAGACTCTGGCAGAGGGAAGACGGAGGGTTTGGGTAGCAGCAGCCGTGCTCACCCACCCTAGCACCGTCCTGACTCCTAATCAATCGCCGTTATCGGCCCTGCTATAGGAAAGGGGTGCCGGGACACCCACGCCATGGAGAGGCGGTGATTGTGGTGGTAGATGGTCTTTCCCGGGGCATGCAAGAGGAAAATGGGAGTCTGTGGCTCTGGGAGGCTCCATGGGGCATGAGGCGAGGCAGAGGGCTGAGCCCACTGATCCTGGGGTCAATGGGAGAAGATGGGCAACAAGCACCAGAGTCAAGTCCTCTCTGTGTCCTCCTTGCCCCTGTGATTAGGGCGCTGCTAGTGCCATGCACTTTTGAAGCTCTGAGCAAAGATTAACTTGCTGATCTTCACAGGTCCCCTGTGAGGTGTTATTTCAGGCTCTAAACCAGTTGCCTGTGTCTTTTATGAGGACGAGAGTGAAGGGGGAGGAAAGAAAAGATTTTAACCTGCTGTCAGGAAAATGTAGAGCAAAGTCCCAGCTCTGCCCTGGAGCAATGCAGCTCTCCTCCCAGGGAAGGGGGAACTGGTGTAACACTAGGCTCCCAAATGACATCCACTCCAGGGGATGCAGCCCGAGCATCCCGGCACAGCCAGCCCCCCCGGGGAGGGTGCTTGCCCTGCAGGCAAACAAACTGGGACTCTTGTTGAGCTGATGAGAAGACAAGTCCCAAGGCAAGCTCCCAGCCACCCTGGCATGGATTTGGAGATTAGAGTTTGCATCTTCGCAGGGAAAAAAGTAGCGCTTGAGTACCCAGGGAAAACACTTTGCGCGAAGCACTCTGATTCAGGGCTTCGCAACTCCTCCTGCCAGTTGGCACTGGCAACTCCCCCCCCAGCCCTATGGCCTAAACTGAGGGTAGGTAAGAGCAAGCCCCCCTCAAATAAACGGATGTCCCCCAGCACCTCCCTGGGCCATCAGTGTTGTCAGCCAGAGGGAAAGGAAGGCAAAAGAAGGCTGCTGGGAGGCAGGTTGGCACTGCCCAGCTCTCCAAGCAGCAGGCAGCACTTCCTTGCCTGCTCATGGGCTTCTTCCAGGCCCTCTCTTTATCCATCTTGTCTCCCCCTGAGGCTTTCAAAATCCAGCTTCAACTCGTTCTGGACACGGGTGAGAAGCAGGGCAGAGGGCTCCAAGGCAAAACATAAATGACCCACCTGCTGCCCTGCACACCCCAGCCCACCTTCTTTTTCCCTCTGGGGGGGTGGCTGCCTGCCTGGAGGAATGAGTCACGGGTTAGGTAACAGGCAGAATACAATTAGCAGCCCTGGGCACCAATTACCAGCTATAACAGCCTTGTGCAAACCTCTGTAACCAGTCACCCAGAGCAAGATTTCTCCCTCCAGGGAAGGGATGGGCAAGGCAGAGTGTGTGTCACCCTGGGAAGTCACCAGCCCTTTCCTTGCTGCCCCCCTGCCCCAGCAGAGCTGCAGCAGCATGGGGGTCTCTGTCCCACGCACCCCCCCGATGATGGGTCGGTGAGCCCCATCCCAGGGCAGGATTGGGCACAGAATGGCCCCCCCCCCATCCCTGGCACCCCAGAAAAAAGAGGTGTCTCGCAGCGCAAGAAGCAGGCTGTGCTCACCTCTAGCATCGGGCATGTTCTGGTTTGTACGTGGTTGGGTCTGACCTGTTCCGCTTCCCAGCACTGTGCCCTGTATGAGGTAGCTTTAAATCATAGTTGTATGTTTTTTGGGGACATCACTAAGGATCCTCTGCCTGTGTCTCCCTTTCCCTCCCAGATAATCTCCTAGGCCAGGGCTGGGAGGTGCTGCAGGATGCCTGGGAGCCATGGAAGCTGCTTTTACAGCTGCCTGGGGCTGCTGGTGTGCCGCTGAAGCACTCCAAGAGGTTAATTTCTGGTTCGGGAGCAGCGGCTAGCCATGGGAGCAATCCCAGTATTTAGCGCAGAGGCAGTGAATCAGTCATACCAGCTTCACATCCCTGCAGCAATGTAAGGTCTGAAGGTGAACAACTCCCCCCCTGCCCCACATCAGTGTAAGAAAGCACTGCTATTCAAAGGGATCTAAAAATAAAACCTGCAGGGACCCTCCAAAGGGATATGGGAGATGCTCTGGAGATGTTCTTGCTTCAGGGGAAGGCTAGGAGTCTTGGAGACTCAGAGAAATACATGGGAAGAGGGAGAAGTGGATTCAGTGGTTTCTTCCTTACAAAAGTAAAAAATTGTAGCCAGAGACAGGGCTGGAGTGAAAGTGTGTGCGCAAGGCCTGGGGAAACTGGGCACATGGTTTTTAGCCCCGTGTCACGTCCCAGTTTCTCAGGATGATGACTCAGGTTTGCCAATTCCCAGGTCAGGATTAAGGTTGAAACGACACCAGGGATCCTTTAACTCACAAAACTCAATTTTTATTTGCTCACAACAAGAATTGGCATGAAACCATGTCAGTAAACTGTCACATATGCTAACCGTACATCACCAAACATATACTACAGGCCTTGCTTATTTGGGAATCAGTTCAGGGAAGACAATAAGGAGAGCCCTCCCGCTGGGTCAGGAGGTTCAGAGCAGACCCTGTTGCTTTCTAGCCTCCTTCTCAGAGAGGAGCTGAGGGGTGGCTGGGTCCGCTCCTAGTCCCAGACTTGGTCAACGGTTTATGTCTAAAGGGATGAGATATAGGGATTACAGAAAAGGGAAGAGAAAGATTTCCCTGGTCTTGGGTCCAGCGTTAGTCCATCCAGTCAGTCCCGGTGGACTTAGGCACATGGGGCTTCAGTTTGTGTCCTTTTATCATCCTTGCCCCTCCTGTGGGCGGGCACTCAAGCTCATTAGGCTAATTAGGTAGCCTTTGGGCTGTGGGCCTGGGGGGTTGTTTGGGGAGTAACTTCCCCTTCCCTACAGATGAGATCTTTGGCCATGCACGGTGAGTTGCCCTGCTCAGCACATCGGAGCAGGGAGCTGTGCCCCCTCCTGCACGTCCCCCCCCACCTCCTGTTGCTGATGGGCGCTGATGGGCTGCTTTTCTCCTGGGGTTCCTTGCTGGGCAGAGTTCCTTGTTATGCAGAGTCAGTCGTTAAGCAGAACTTGCCCCACCACAATGGTTGAGATATTAACTCCTTCAGCCTCTCACACCCTGCAGGGAGGTCTTCCCTGTGTGCCTAGAAAATGCCTTGTGTCTAGACACACGGTGGGAGTGTGGAACAGAGAGACCCTGGTCCCTGCCCTGAGCCCCTTTTCTAAGGTCCCATGATCTGCCATGTGCATGGGGGGGGCCCTTTGCCACATGGCACCATGTCCGCCCCCTCCCATTTCTCCCAGGTCCCCATCTTATTACTTCTTATCTTTATTTTTTTTTTTGGTATGCTGAGATTGGATGCCCACAGCTTGCAGCTCCCTGAGGAGACGCTCTGATTTCGGCAGCGTATGTAGAGCACTACCATCCTGCTGTCCCCACACTCGCTGTACTGGGGTGGGGGTGTGGGTATCACCCCCCTCCTGGGCTGGTTGCCTCTCTGTACCCCCCGGCTGCTCTGTGAAGTGGCCTAGAGGTAGCATGAAGGGGGCCTTCATGGTCATCCACCCCATAGCCAGCTAAACCAGTAACAGCTTGCAGCGATCCGTGGTGCTGACCCCAAAATTTCCCATCTGCGGTGGTCTTTGTCTTGGGAGGGGCTCTCGCACTTTTTGAGGGTCTCTGGTACCCCTATCCCTGGAAAGCCTTTTCCGTGCAGGACTCGCTCAGCTACACTCAGCATGTTCTGTGCCACGGCCCCAGACTGGCCTCGTTGGCACCCAAAGGGCTGGAGTGAAGGTGGCCATGCCCAATGCTGGGGGGGTGATGGGGGCGGGGGGAAGGAGCTGGAGGTGCCAGTTTGCTGCTGTGCCTGCAGGACTTTCTGGGGTTCTCCATAGAGGGAGATGACACCCCTCTTTCTTGCCTGGGGAAGGGGAAAAGGAAGCATCTTCTTGGACAGCACAAGAGCCATAAGGGACAAATGGCTGAGCTCAGCCCTGCTGCAGGGGCCAAGGACCTGGGTGGGATGTAAACTCAGCGGTGACACTGAGCCGTGGACATTGAAAGGGAGGTGGCAGACCCTCCCTCGCACTCTCTGCTGCTGGTGTACCTGTTCCTGTGAGTGTCACTGGCTCTGCAGCCATCTGGGCAGCAGGGTCTCCTTGGGCATCCCCGTCGGGGATGCGAGATGGGGGGTGGGGGGACACAGGGCTGGAGGCAGAGGGAAAGGGACCTTCAAGAGTAGAGAGGGTCTGGGTCCTGGTTTGGGGAGATGGGTGTCAGAAGTGGGGGTCAGACCCTAGTTTGAGAGTCTGGGGCATATGGGGGGGGGCAGCAGGGGACACACGGTCCCATTTTGGGGAGGCAAGACGGGGTTAGAAGGCAGGGGCAGCAATTCAAAGCAGTGCCCACAGGAAAAGCCTGGGGCTGGGGGAATTCCTGGGGAAACATGGTTCGATATAGCACCGGGCACCTTAACTTCACCAGAGCCCCACATCCGTGCCACCCTCCCCTCCTCCCGCAAAAGCGCAGGGCTGCAGAGATCCGCCCGGACTGTCACGGAGGAGCCGGGAAAACACTCAAGCAACAGGTTTGTCCTCCCACATCAGCTGTTTGTCACTTCGGAGGTGTCCCAGCCCTGGTGAGACGAACCCATTGTCAGAGCCAGGGCTCCCCCCCCCCCCCTCCTCCTTCTTCATCCTCCACCCTTCCATCCTCTTCCTCTCCCCCCGGGGCTGGCGCTCCGCCCCATGCCCGGAGGCGGGACCCGGGGCTGGGTCGGGGGCCGGGGCTGGCAGGGAGCAAAACCGAGCTGTAAGGAGGGTGCAGGTGGAGACCCCCCCCCACCGCCGCACGCATGGCACCCGGTCCCTTCCCTGCAGCCCTGCGCCCGCCGCTCGCCTCCGCTCCGCAGCCCTTGGCTTGGATGGGTGGGCTGGTGTCTTCTGGGGAATCGATGCCTTCGGTCCAGACTCGCCAGCGATGGCTCTGATCTCCATCGCCAACCCCTCGACCCTCAGCCTGGGACCCTCGGCCTCTCCGACAGGAGCGGAGATGCTCGCTTTCCTCCTGGCAGGCTGTGCCAGCCACCTGCCAGCCGCCCCGGAGTATTTTCCCATCACGTGTCCCTGCCTCGCTGGGTCATCGAGCTCTCTTAGTCTGTGAAAAGTCCCTCCGCTTCACCGGTATCCTCTGGGGCTGCTGTCTCTTCGGCTTTCTGGTCTTTCACCCGCCCTATTCCTTGGCCACATCCTATTCAGACCTCGCTCTTGGAGGGTTCTGCCCTTTCGGAGGCTTCGAGAAGAGCGGACAGCTTCTCGTGGAGGTACAGGTGGAGGTTGTCCTTGTTCGAGAGGATACTGGCTGCGGCGGGAACGATTTGGGAGCCATGGGCCGTCGGCTTATCCATGGTCTCTCTGGAGCCGCAGTCTTCCTTGTCAGCGTGACTCTCTTCTCCATGCGGCACCGTGGGGCTCAGGAAACAACTCGGTACCCAGGGCTCAGGGAAGGGATTTCGGAGAAGCCAGAGCAACGGAGCAAAGCGAGCCCAGAGGGAGGTGGTGGCAGGGAGCAGAAGGACTTGCAAGTCCGTCCTCCGGAGGGATACAGGACTGAGGAACGCCTGACGCTTGGGGACATTTTCATAGCCGTGAAGACGACCAAGAGATTTCACCAGAGCAGGATGGAGCTGCTCCTGGACACGTGGATATCCCGGGCCAGAGAGCAGGTGAGCGTGTGGATTCGGACTAGAGAGGGGGTGTTTGGTAACAGGGCAGGGATGGCGTGTCGGTGGTGGTGGGGGATAAAGGCCAAAGGAAGGGGAGGCTGGGCACTGCAATCCCCCCCCCAGTACTTTGCCCCGTTTTCCCTAATTCTCACTTCTGTTCACGTTGAAATGGGGATGCTACCTAGCAAAATCTTTCACCGGTAGCTGGTTCCTGGGAAAGGCTGGCAGAGAGGATGAAGAGCTTGTGTGGGCTCTTCCCGTGAAGGCTGGGAGGACGAGTGCTCTCAGCAGGCATCACCTGCCCCTAACCTAAGCCTGACACTTTCAGCTTGAGGTGCAAGGGATTTAATTTCCTTTTTTTTTTAACCAGTAACACCAGGGGTCACAGGCTGCCTGGGCGGCCCCAGACTGAGAGCACAGACCGTCCTGGGTCTGTATGAAATGGTGGTTTTCTACCTCCTAGTGCCACGGGTTTGCTTGGTTTTGAGCCGAGTGGCTCCCCTTGGCCCTCCATCAGGATGTCTGCATTGCGCCTGGGCACCCTTCGCCCCGGGACGGTGTGGTGCAGTGGGCAGGACAGTGAGGCAGGAGGAGCTGGAGGAACTCCTGGGGTACAGCAGGGGTGTTTGCAGCCCTGTTAACTCCCCAGCGCATCGGCACAATCCGTGCCTTGCTTTCTTGGGCAGATCCCCTCACGTGCATGACCTTGAAGTGATGTGGGTGCATATTTGATTTTTTAAAAAATTTTTTTTTTTTTTAGCTGCGGGTCTGATGTTTCCACCCTTTGCTAAAGCAAGAGTTTGGAGAGTTTCCTTCCTGTTAGAGGAACTGGTGTGGGGCACCACGTTGGCGGTGCTGTGCAGACTGGCTTACTGGTGGGCAGAAGTACTCCCCAGAGCCCCGGTACTTCTCTCCCTCCCTCGCAGAGCTGCTCCTCAAGAAAGAAGAAATCCTGTGGCTGCCCCCAAAGGGTGGTGGGTTTTTTTTTGCCTCTGCCTGTGTGTGACGGGCACCTAGAAGACAAATTCAGGCCTCAGCAAAGAAGGGGGACGGGGGTGGAGGCATCGGGTAGGAGAGCGCTTGAAGCAATGCAGGGTTTTCTGGGTAAGGGTGGTTTTCCACTTCATGGTGCTGCAACTGTCTGGTCTGCTGCGGTCGTCACAGGAAGCCGTGTCCTATTTTGAGCACGCCGCTTCTCCTGTCTGCGTGTCCCTCTCGGCATCTGAGATGCCCTGCTTCCTCCTCCAGATGCACTTCTCCTCTCCACCTGACCTCAGCCCAGCAGCTCTTTGGAGAAAACAAACCCAACCACATGGCTGCACTGGCATGAAGCTATTGTGATTGGGGCTTTTGGAGTGGGTTTTTAAGGAGCAGCTCACCTTTTCCTGCTCGGGCATTTGACAAACAGGTGTCTGGCCATTCTGCTGATGACAGGAATTAGATATTAGCTCCCCAGATTCATCTGACCCTCTCTGTTTGGCAGGCAAATGATGTCCAACCCTGGGAATAGGTGTTGAATTTTCCATGCTGCTGCCAGCCTCTAGGAAAGCTTCATAGACTGAGCAGGAGAATAGGAAGGAAGGGTAGAGGGGAGCGTCAGTCATTTTTAAACAAAGTGTTTCTTCATTGTTATCAATTTTTGTTGCAAGCTCAGTGTTTTCCTCCCCACTCCTCAATTTTCCATGTTTTTCTTCTCTTTGTACTAAATGGCTTTGAGGGCAGGGGAGCGGGGGCAGGGAGGGAGGTAAGGAGAAGTACATGAAAGTCAAAAGCCTTTTTTTTTTTTTTTTTTAATATACTGCTGCTGGAGGGTTTTTTTGGAGGTAGGAGAAAGGGTTAGTTTTGAAAAATTGACAATATAGAAACCTCGCTTAGCAAAAAAAAGCGAGTTCTCAATTTGCAAAGGATATTTAATTGTTGTGGGGCCAGGGATAGGGCACCAGACCTCCTATTATTGAGCCTTTATGGAGAGGCATAGGCTTTAAGAGCCAGTCTCAGAGCAATTGCCTCCTCCTAGGGCTGACCCACCGTCTTGCTGTCTCACTCGCCCTTACTCATGGCTGGAGACTGATTCAGGGGGTCCTTCTCTGCAGGTGGCCAGCGGGGAAATTTTAGCAGCTGACCATGCTGCTGATGCCAAGCCTGGTTTCAGAGCCAATTACCTGCATGGTGTCCTCCCAGAGAAAGCAACTCAGACCTCACAGGTCAGGCTTAGGTGACTGTAACAGGAGGCAGGAACAGCTGTGGTTTTTATGGCTAGGACAGACTGTATGGGAGCCAAATTAAAAGTCCTCTATGTTGGACTCTGTCAGGGTAGTCAATAAGAGAGAGAGATATTCTCCCTGAAACTGCACTGTTTAAACAGAAGAGAATATATGCAGCTGGTGGGAGATGGGGAAGGGGAAGTGCGAGGTGGGCACTCTTTGATGGACAATGCTCTACCTCTTGAGAACTGCTCCACGACAAACTTTCCATTTGAGCTTGATGGGGAAGTCATTTCAGCAAAAGGCCTTTTCCTCAGGAAAGGTTTTTGTCTAAACAGAAGTGTCGGTTTTGATGATTGTTTAGACTGGGCAGCATCTTGGAGTGGCTTACATTCTTGGCCCCAGTAGTTTTGATGGAGATTAGTCTAGGTTTCTGGTCTGAAGTGGCATTTTTTTTGGTAATGTAAACTAATTCTAGCACCTCCCCTCCTTTCAGAAACCCAGAGATCCAACTGATTGAAATGAAACCTTTGAGTGTCCCATCCTGAACTGGCTTTCACATTTTCAGTGTTGCTAACACACCATAGATTTTGAATTCTTTCTCCGGACAGGACACAACAATAACCTTGCTGAAGTGTTTGCATTTTGGAGGGGGTTTCTTCCCAGAGAAGGGATACCCTGGGAGCCTGGGAGATGAACGTGGCCCTGGATTGTCACATTCCACATCTTTATTCCCTTTTCCTAGTTTTTCCTTGCTAGGCTACTTTCCCAATTTGGGGTGAGGAGGTCTCGAAGTTTAGTGTTTATCCATTGCATGGGCTCGTACGTTCATGAAGAGCTGCCAGGCAAAGCCGTTTGACACCAGCGGATCCATATCACTCCTTGCACTGCCGTCCAGCAGACAACTTTTCCCACACAGCCATCTTCTCCATTCCAGAACAGAGGGATGCTTTCCGTGCTGCATCCCTCCTGAGGCCTGGGTTGGCTGCCCCACAGTGGCATCGACAGCCATCCTGGCCCAATCTCAGTGTGCTGAGGCACCACGATGGGAGATCCCGCATGACCCCATAGATGGTCTGGTGGAGAACAGGAGGGTGGATATGATGGGGAGGCTGCTTCTGTCTACCCCATTTGCCTGCAGGGACACAAGTGACACCAGGAGTTCCTCTGCTCGCACGTCCGCAGCAGGGAGAGTAGATCTGGCATGGCCAGAGAGACTTTCTGAATCTCTTCTGGACTCCATTAGTATGGACAACAGCAGCTGGTGTCTCCTTGAGAAAGACCTGTGTAACTAGGCCAAATGGTCCCCAGGCAGATTTTTAGCCGGGGCCCTTGTCTCTCTCTCCCATCCCAGCCATCGTGTGCAGCTTTGCTGTGGGACACATGGTGATGGTCACTCGGATGCTGTTCCAGGTTGCCCACTCTCAGGGGCATGAGGGATGGAGAGACGAGGATGCAGGCAGCTGCCTGTGCTATTGTGATTTCCTTCAGGACAGCGCCAGGACACATAGTCCAGCATCTCTGGAGTACTGTAGCCAGGTATGCCATGGAGGTCAGAGTTTGGGAGAGCCAGAGAAATCAGATTTGCCTAGTGCCCACACTCATACCCCCCCTTTTTGCAGTTATTTTGGACAGTCTGGTGTTCCCCATGGTGACAATGTTCCTTCATCCTTGGGTTCCCACAGAAACATGTTGGGTGTCTGCAAAAAAACATTTCCTGCCTTGCATCAAGAGGAAAGTGGGAACCTCGGAATATTTTCACAAGTAGAAAATCTGGGGAAAGATGCAGATTCCTATTTTAAGTCAATCGGATATGATGTTTATTAGACACATGACTTCTAGTCAGTTTTATATCTGTAAGCAAGTCATTTCCAGCAACAACATTTCTGTTTGTTTTGAAAATGTCAGAAAGTTTCAAGGGTTTCAGAATTTTTTTTCTTAAGGTGAATTATTTGTCATAGTGGAAATTTCTGACTCTGAAACGCTGGTGAGGGAAATCCCATGCCGCCGACAATCCTTGCCTTGCCTGAAGGTTGTGATATGGTCCCCTGACCCAGAGCGACTCCTTTACCTGAGACTTAGCTAATTGCTTCTTGTCCCGTGATGACCTTGAAAGTGGTTTTAACTAAGAGACTTTACCAGTGCAGTGGGGTAGGAATGTGTGCATGGCCTGTTGCTGCAGCTCAGCTGTTGGAGCGTAATTTGCCAAGCCGCTGTAGCACATACGTTTGAGATCATGAAACCATCCTGCTGTCTCTGCTCGAGCCAGGTGGTCTCTGAGGGTCCTTCACTGTTGCCTTTTCATGTGCAGAACATTTGTCTTGCCACGTCCTCCTGATTGGGGCATATCTCCCAGTTGCTGGGTGGGTGTGGGGAGATGTAGAGACTTGTGTCTCCTCGTCAGAGCCTTTGGGAGCAATGACGGCTCCTGGAGCTGTTGTCTGCCTGCCTTGTCCCCTTTGTCCCTGCCCAGGTGCTGCATTTAACCAGCCTGTGGGCAGCTGGTGGAGAGACTGTTTATGGCTCGCGACTCCTTTTTGATTTCATGAAAGCTCATTTTCTGCCTGAGGAAAGCTTTTCTCCACTAGCCCTGATCCCCGCCTGGCCCTGAAGAGGGGGGAGATGTGCCACATAATGGCAGAAAGGGAGATTACAGAGGCCTGGGGGTGGAGGAAGAGGAGGAGGAGGAGGCGGGAAGCAGCAGGGGGCTGTGCACACTTAACACACAAACAGATGTTCTCCTTTTAACCCGAGCATCATTCAACCAGCATCATTCAACCACGGTGCTTTCGTTTTTCTACGACTGACACTTAAGCCAGGGGTCCCTCACCCCCTCACTCGGTGTCATGGGTCCCCTTCTCTCTGTTCCCAAGGTGATGGTGAGGGGGGTGGGAAATGAAGCCACACAAGCTCTGACGATTGTGCCATGCAGGAGGGGGGAACACGGTCATCCATCTGCTCAACTGCTGCCTGGGAGGGGAGCATGGCAGCAGAGGATGAAGTGGGGTGACCACGGTGAGCATGTCCAGCTGCAGGGAAGAAGGGGTGGGTGACCAGGAGCAGCACCAGCTCCAGCCCTGAAAGTAACCTCCTTTCCTCATTTCCCCAGACCTACGTCTTCACCGATGAAGAAGACGACGCCCTGAAAAGGAGAATGGGTAATGACCTGTCCTATAATACCACCTCCCCCCGCCTTCAGCCTCTGAACTGCTATGGCCTTGGGAGGGTGTCCAGCATGAAGTCTGGCTTTCCTATACCAGCGCTGCCTCTTGAAGGACACCTCTCACCATGTCCCATGGGAGGACCCCAAGCTGCAGCGGTGATGATTTGGTTTAGTTGGCTTACCCCAGGGCGTGCAGGCAACCGGAGGCAGGGTGCTGTCTGCCTTAAAGCATCCATGGGTGGAAGCCGCCCATGAGAGAGCCCTTCAGCCCCCACACCCTGGCTGGCAGTGGGCAGGGTGGAATTGCAGTTGGCAGGTGTCCTAGTCTTGGCCAAGATGCTTGGCTTTCTCCAGGTTTTATCTCCTGGTACGGGGCAGGATGGAGCCCACTTCACCGCAGGCTCAGATGCATGTTTGGGGGGCCATGAGGTGGTTGGCTGTGAATGAACCCCCTTCCCTCCTGCCCAGAGGTCCTCCCCGTGACTGTGCGAGGTGGGCTGGTCCCGAGCCACAGCTTTCCCTCTCCCGGCAGGCGACCACGCGATTTTCACCAACTGCTCTGCCGAGCACAGCCACCTGGCCCTCTCCTGCAAGATGAGCGCCGAGTTCGATGCCTTCTTGGCCAGCGGCCGGAGGTGAGGCAGGGCTGCTGTGGGGGGACCCCTGAGAGCAAGAGGTACCCTTCTTACCCCAAACATCTTGTGTTTTTTTTCCCATCTCCCCTCAGCTGGTTTTGCCATTTGGATGACGACAACTACCTGAACCCTTGGGCTCTCCTGAAGCTCTTGTCCTCCTACTCTGCGACGTGGGACGTTTACCTGGGGAAACCCAGCCTGAACCGACCCATCCGGGCCTCTGAAATGCTGCCAAACAACCAGACGGTACAGCCTGTGGTGGTGGTGTGGGGGCCAATGGGTTGTTTTTAGTGCTCTGGCTCGTTGGTTGTAGATGTACCTCAAGGAGAGACAGGTCCCAAGAGCAACAGGCAACACCAGTCTTGTCTGAACATGGTTGTAGGTGTTGACTCAATCCGATCTACCTAGGGGAAGAGTCCCACGTTGCTGCTGCACCTTTGGGTACCAGTCTGTCAGGACATAAGCCTGCCTTGGGCAGCCCACCTGCTGCTGCCAGCAGGAACTTGGCCACTCCAAATATAAGGAGGTCAAAATCCATGCTGTACTGCTGGCAAGTCCTTCTTCTGGGCAGCAGGCAGGGATCTGGGGCAACAATAGGGCTGTGTTTATCCTGCCATCAAAGCTGCGTCTCTAGCATTCCCATTCAGGGAGTATGGTATCGTTTGAGCCTTTGCCATTGATTTTCTCTGCTGTTTCTCTCCAGAAATCTGTGCACTTCTGGTTTGCCACAGGAGGGGCTGGGTTCTGCATCAGCCGCAAGCTGGCAAGCAAGATGGTGCCGTGGGCCAGGTGAGCTGTGCAGCTGGTGAGTATGGGAGCCTTTGGGGACGAGGAACACGGCTGCACATTAATTCCTGGCCGTGTTAGATCTGGATTTGTGTATGTGGTGTTTGCAAGGATGTTTGCAAGGGTGCAGAGTGCCATATGCTACACATCTGCAAGCATGTGGGACTGGAGGAAGGATGTAGTGGGTGGGTCTGCCATCTGATTAAAAAGAGGCAAGAGCAGGCACGTCAGCAAACATGGTCAAAGGATGACAAACTCCCCCCTCCCCAACTCCTTTCAGCTCTTCGTTATTCTCCCATGCTCCTTCCCATCCCTTTCAGCTTCCTCTGACTCTTTTCCTAAGTGCTTTCCCTGTCTGCCTATCTCCTCTCCCCTTAATCTATCTCTTTCCAACCTCCTGTACATCCCTCTTGAGTTAATTTCCCATTCCCCCACGCCAAACCCTCTTCAGCTTCATTACAGTGGCCACTGTCATTTCCTCAGCTTGGTGCATGGAGAACAGAAGTAGGTCCCATGGTCTTATGTTAGCCCAGCCTACAACAAGATGATGTTTTCTATGATGCCCTAGGTTATATTGCAGGCTATATGCACATATGCTGAAAGGCAATGGCTGCGCCAGCCTTAACAAGATCTGTGCATACCCAGAAAGACAGATCTGATCCACACCATGTGGCTGGTTTAGCTGAAGCCCATGATATGTATTTTATGGTAGACCCAGACAGGAGGATCATCTATGATCTAGGGTAAAATGAAAGTGGTGTGGATAGATAACGCCTAACCTGGCGTAAAGTCTGCTACTACTGTGTTAAAATGCTTAAAACACATTTGAACTTGCTGAGGGGTGTTATAGTAGGCAGTGCTTCATGTTGTGTGGCTGCTTCTAGCTACAGGATCCTTAAAATGGGGTTTAGCCTGTCATCAAAGGATGGCCAAGCGTGCGGTGTTATGTTACAGTGGAGCCATGGATGGCTTATTCAAGCTGCACCGGACTGTCCTGTTTCTTCCTCCTCTTGGTACTGGCCATGTGGTCCCACTGTTTCTCCTGTGCTGGCTTGTCTGACCCCTCAGGGATTCAGTGAAGCTCACCAAGCAGGCGGAAAAGTGACTTGGCAAAGTCTGCCAGCTCTCTGCATCAGCTCACCGAGGAGCTGGGTACGTGTCAGGGACAGCACCTGACAATTGGTGGGACAGCATGGCTGGGAGTGGTCGAAGAGCAAACGCATTCCCAAATCTTTGCAGGTGGAACTCAGGGATTTCTTGCCTAGTTCCAAGATTTACTCTGGTTTACAGTTAAGTCCATTTACCTCCCACCCAAGTGGATGCCTATATGCCCCCTACCCTCTTCCTAACCCATGCAACCCTACTGTCTTCCAGTGGCAGGAACTTTCTGAGCACTTCAGAGCTCATTCGCCTGCCGGACGACTGCACTGTGGGTTACATCATTGAGTGCAAAGTCGGCGGGCAGCTGCTGCCCAATGCGCTTTTCCACTCCCACCTGGAGAACCTGCAGCTCATCCCTCCCTCTCGGCTCACGCAGCAGGTGAGGAGGGGAAATGGAGCACGAGGGAGGAGAAGTGGAGGGGAGCTTACAGGCACATTGTTCCATTGCTGGCACTGACGTGGATTGAATCAATTGTCTGCTCTTTTGGGGAGGCTTTCCTCAAAAATGCTTCTTTGAAATAAGGAGCAGATGTTGCCTGCAGCACAGATGCCGGTCACAGTGCCCCTGGGATCAGTGGTGGGGAGCACATGTATGGGGAGAAATGGGAGGATTAAGGGCATCCATGGGGGAATGTGGCACAAGGACAAGCAGAAATGGTGATTGATTGGGGAAGGGGCTTTGACATGGCACCGTGTCTGCCTTGCGTGGAGAGATAACAAGGGGTGTAGGGGGCTTGGAGAGGCAAAGGACTAGCACAGTGGACCATTATGGGAAGGAAGACAGGAGAGATGTGGAAGGCAGAGGCCAAGCCAGCAGAGGAGGAACCAGAATGGGAGCTTCTGTCACCCAAAGCAAGTTCCTTGCTCCTCAACTCACCTCATCTTCCCTGCTCCTTTCCCACCACCCCTCTTTGCAGGTCACCCTCAGCTATGGTGTCTTTGAGAACAAGCTCAATGTAATTGAACTCAGCGGTCCCTTCTCGCCCCAAGAGGATCCCTCAAGGTACGGGCCATGAGCGGTCTGGGTGCTGCTGTGGTGTGAGCCCCCAGACAGTAGGCTGGGAGGGGGAGGCAGCCAGATGGGGGGCAGGAGGTCTGGAGTGAGGGACAGAGAACTTGCAGTCACTAGGCTTGTTGGGTGAGGGGCACAGCAGCATTAAGCTGTTTGTGAACGCTTACAAACTTTGCAAACCTTTTTGGACGAGCGGGAAGAAAAGGAGTATCGAAACATTTTATTTGGACAATTCCTGAGCCAAAAGTATTGCCGTTTATTTCACATTTTGAGACTGAACAAGCTAACCTTTTACCTCTGGGACAGGAACAGAAATGTTTCTTTAAACACAGCAAAGGAAATTCTGCTTGCTTTTTCATTTTTTTGTTTTGCTGAGAAAACTGAAGGGAAAAAAGAAAAAGCTTCACTTCAGGCTGACTGCAAGCAAAAGTGTTCTTTGATTTACCTTCTCTGCTTTGAGTGAACAAACCTAAAGTTGTTATTTGCAGAGCATGGGTAGGAAGCTCCTGGCTGGAGATAGCAGGGATGGGAAGCAGCTAGGCGATGAAAAGAGCATCAACAGAACCACGGAGCAGGGGCTGGTGCGTGCCCATCTCCCTGCTTGCGATCAGGGTGAGCCATGGGCATGGGCTACATGGGCCAGAGCTGCATTCAGATGTCGGAGGGAGGCTTGGCTGCTTAGCTTTGCCTAGAAAAGACATCTTGAGGTGAACAGCTGGTCCTGGAGCTCTGTAGTGCAGGGTGGGCACCTGATGTGGGATGGGACGTGAGGGAGAGGTCTTCCATTCTCCAGCTGTGCGCTGGTGTAAAAACTGCCACCTGACCTTCTTTCGCTCTCTCCCCAGCAGGTTTCGATCACTCCACTGCCATCTTTATCCTGAGACCTCCTGGTGCCTGCAGGCTGTTGGCTGGTGATGCCTGAGCCTCAGCTACAGTGGGTCCCGGTGACATCCCTTCACCTTGTGTGTGTAGGGGGTGGGACACTGAAGCAGCTTGGTGCTCCCAATTTCCTCTTTTCTGTAGTGGTCTTGGGGCTGTGTGATGGCTTTTTTGGTCCTTGCTGAATACCAGTGACACAGGACAAGAGACAAAATCTGTCCCAAAGATGGATAACACAGGCTGGGCACACGGATGGGCTTCCCATCTGTGCTGGGATACCGGCAAGGGATGGGAGCAGTATCCCTTCCTGAGCAGATCAAGGACTGGGTAGTGACTGCTGGGCACCTGGATAGAGATGGATTCACCTGGAGTAGAAAGGCCCTGGGGATGGGTAACCAGTGCCCAACTGAGGATGGCTGATAGCGTGTCGTGGCTCCAGCCTCTCTGAGCAGGGCCTCTTGCTCCATAACTGCCTGTGCTTTCCCCACCACCCACTCTTCCCAGCCACAGACCCTTGGCTGAATGTCTGCTTAGTCAAGGTCTATAGAAATGGAAAATGTGACCATTTCTGTGCTGAATGAGTGCTGGAAAAGCGTAGTGCTTGCTCAACAGAGGGGAGGTGGGCAGGAAGTACAAAGAATCAGGGATTCCCCCCTCTGCTGGGACAAAGGAGGGGGTGTGGGGTGGGGGAGCCAGGAGGAGACAGACCGAGATGAGGATGGCTCCTGCACTGAACATTGAAGGCTTGATCTTGGATTGCCCTGCATTATTCCTCTCTTTTTACCTTCTTGATATGGGGTCAGGATAATCTCTTGCTCTAATTACCAACCTGTCATCTGAGATTAGACTCCAACTCCTACCTGTGAGAGAGGAGACATAAAGGATTAGAACTGGCTGAAAGAGAGGAGAAAGGAAGAGATGGAGAAGGAGTGCTCAGGAGCGGATTAGAGGTTACAGCTTTATAATCTTCTCTGTGCCCTGACCAAAAAAAATTAAGTCATGAAGGAATGGAAACAGCAAGGCAAAGAGCTTTTTATCTCTGCATTTCTTTCCTCCAGATGCTAAGAGCAGCTTTCTGCCTTCCTGCTGTCCCTGCTGAGCACAACAGGGGGAAGGAGCCGGCCCAAATAGGTTACAAGCTTTCTCGCATGTTTGTGGAGAGTCCTTTGCTCAGGACAGAGCCTGGCACAGAAGCTGGGTGATTCTGCTTGCTGGGGAATGAACTTTGGCACCATTTTGTCCTTAACCTAACCATGGTTAAATGGCTGGGGGAGAGCGTTGCAGGGAAAGCTGGAAAGCAAAGGGGCTGTTTTAAATGGCAGGTGGTGCCACAAACAGGTATTTCTCTTTCAAAAGCGTTTCAAAACACACTGCTGGGATCTGTGAAAGATTCCTGTAATCTCCAGATGAAAGGACAAATGCCCTTTCTCTGAAGAGCTTCTCAGCTTTGATGCTGCTGATGTGACTAAGCCTGCTGCTGGTGGGCTGGAAGAGCCAAGGGCAACTATCATTGTGCCCCTACCGTTTTGAAAACTGGCCACCTTGTTGCCTCCTCCCACCCCCCGCCAAGCACCAGCATCTCCTACACAGCACACACGAGGTTTAAAGGAAAGGCATCAGAAAGACCTTTCACCTCTGCAAAGGGGGATGTAGAAATGAATGAGCACTTTAGTTTCTGGAGAAGCAGAAAGCAGGAGCCTGTAGATCTGTTTTCCAGCCTGGTGGTTCTTACCGGCATTTAACCAGCTTTGTGAAGCAGCAGAGAGCCTTGCTTTCTTCTCTTGCACAACATGCCTTTGAACTGGAAATTCATCCTGAGCAGGAGCAGGGGCCAGATGATGCCAATGACCGTTCCTTGAGTCGTGCAAAGCACTTGGCTCACACAGCTACGCGCACCTAGGAACCATGTGGCTCAAAACAGAGACACCCAACTATTGGAAGACAGATGCAGCATAAAGAAGTCCTGCCCCACAGGGCAAACGGTTTGGTTTGAATTCAACCAGAAGATGAAAAATGCTACCGTGAGAAGAAATGAGAGTCTTCAAGAGAAATCTATACTACCCGGATGTCTTCTTTTTTTCCCCATTCAAACTTTCAGCTGTTGTTAATCGAGACTTTGAGTTAAAAAGCCAGTCCTATCTGTAGATGTCCTGGTGACAGCCAAAGCAAAATGCGATTCATGTGCCCAGAGAAGGAGAAGAAACCAGTTCAGAAGCTTCACTTCCCTGGGGAAAAGCAAAGCAGAGAAACTGGAAGCCTGCTTTGGATCCTGGCCTCAGCTGGTCTGAATTGACCTGGAGACTTTTGCATGGCTGAAGATCAGATGTTAATGGGTTGAGTCCTTAGTGGCTGCATGGGGACTGGTTTAAGACTGGGCTTCGTTGCTGGAGTGGTTAAGTGCCACTTCTGTGGAAAATGTCTCATAAGGAAACTGAGAACAGATGAGGAGATGTCTGGGGCAGGGTATCTCTTGGGCTGTAGAGAAACGAATGACAGAAATGTCCTGTTATGTCTGTGATGACAATGCGCTGGAAAGAAAATAGCTTCTCGGAGTCGACAAAAGAAACCAGGTTTTCTCTAAGAACAGAGAGACAGCTTAAGGGGACATTCACCACATGAAATCTGATCAACGTTAAAACCTGAGTTAAAATTAGTTTCAGGAATGGTTCCTGCCCCTGGGGCTTGCTGTCAGATGTTGTGGTTTTACAGTCTCATTTTCCTAGTATATTAAAATGTTTGGCTGCTTGGGAAAATGAGAAACAACTTCACGTGAAACTTTTCAGGGGACTGTCTTTTTTTATTCTCTTTCATGATTTTCTGATGTAACAGTTAAAGTTTTTGGAAAGGTTCCACTGGGTCTATTAAATATTTTTTTTCCTTTCTCTTTTTCTTTTTTTATATCTCTCTCTCCCTTTCTCTATCTCATGCTCCTGTTTCTCTCCAAAGCAAAAAAAATCTCTCCCAAGAACTAAAAAGGATGGAGATGTGGTCTTTATATTTTACTGGGAAAAATGGGGTCAAAGGTGTTGGCATGACCCCGCTGTTGTACAACATTAAGTGTAGTTCAAGTTTTCAAGTACAGAGACCTCTGCCTGCCCAACACCATAGCAACCAAAGCTGTTAATGATGTTTAAGCTGTATACCAAAGATTCAGAAAAAGGAGAAGGAGGGGAAAAAAAGCAGTTACGGTATTTGAAACGTAAAGTATTAAGTGAGGCTTTCATGTTAACAATATCCTTTCTTTACTTTCCCCTTAGCTGTGAAGAATTTTTATAAGGAAACCCCTATTTGACAGTGCAAAAAAAATGCTAATGACTATAATTTCTTTAGGGGAAAAGAGAATTTAGTTGAAATAGGTGGGAAACTGCAGTTGTTGCTAAAGACTGGAAGGGGAGAGAGAAGAATAGCAACGCTAGACAATATTTCTGTCTCTGGTGCCAACTCCTCTTAACAGCTCTGCTGCTGAAGAAAAACAGATTTCTAAGCCACTGTGGGATTTACCCAACTCTTCCCCAGATCGCAGCCTTCAGCTCTCTCCCCAGGCCTCTTGCTAAAGATGCAGCCTTCAAAAGATGAGCAGTTTATTAGACAGAAGCCAAAAGGTGAGAAATAGGAACAGGAAGAAAGGAGATTGGAAGGAAAGAAACGACCAAGCAAGGCCTTGGAGGAGAGCATGGGAATTTCAGCTGTCGTTGAGAGTGCTGTTTGGGAGCTGCCCAGCAATAGCGGGAAAGGGGATGTTGCCTGGACCTGCAGCTCTGGATGTTTTTGGGATCAGGACAGTTGTAGCCCACCAGTGCCACAGAGGATGCCAGCCTGTGAGTCAGAGTTCACCTTGGAAGAGGTGAGGTCAGGTTGGTTGGCCCTGAACTGCCTCTTCTTTTTTTTTTTTTTTTTTTTTTTTTTAAATAACACTCCAGATAAGTTGGTGTCTTTTCATCTGACAGTCATACTCAAGTCCTTACAGCAGATTTGGCCTCGTAATTTCGATAATTCCTCTGCCTTTGCTTACAATGCAGGCTCTTCAGACAGCCCAGGGGTGGGATCAGCAGCTCTTCATTAATTTTTTTAATTTCTTTTTTCTTCAATCCCTGAAAAACTCTACAGGACAGGTCATTTGCCCTTTTGCCCCACAGGCCACCAGACCTCTACACACCTGAGCACGCTTCTGGGGTGGATGCAAAGGTGAAGGAAGGTGGGTGACTGCTCCATTTGGTAACTGCATGGGCACAGAGAGGCATGGACCATCCTTATGGTCTTCCTCAAGGCACCTTCTAGCAGCTGGTGCCAGAGGTGGGATCTCATACTAACTGGGACTTTCTTCTGTCCCAAATACTGCTTGGCTTATGGCTCCACTGAAGAGGATGCGAGTGTTACCACAGACATAAGCATGGCCAGGAAGAAGAGCAGCATCACAAATGTAGAAATAAGTGTGTCTGTTCTCACCAGCTGATGCAGGAATTTTTCCTCTAGACTTTCTGCCCAATTACCCGGGAGGTTAAAGGAGTTCAGGGCTGAGCTGCTGTTGCTCAGCTGGCTTTGCCTCTTTAAGGCTGTTCCTTGATAGCCTGAGATTTTTGTCACTCCCTGTTTGATCCAGCTCGGACTCCAAGAAAGCTGGGAACTCATCTCTCTCCCTGTTTGAACAGTATGTGATTAATTACAGACCCAGAGAATGGGCTCCTTGCCTATCTCTCATGTTTAAATTGCCTTCCAGGATTTTGCTAGGCTAAGGAGCCTCTTCAGATGTTACATCTGACTGTGCCTCAGTCAAGCCTCCCTTGGTTTTGCCGGGAGCTGCATCTGGTTCATAGCAAACTTCGAGAACAAATTAAACTGAGTGCTTTGTACATGGATTTGCTGGCCCTGACCCTTCTGCCGCTGCTTGAGAAGACAACAGTGTTGATTTTAGCAACGTAGGAAAAAGAAGTGCAACTAAACAGGGCAATTGGACGGGGAGAGATGCTGCTATTCTGAAGCGCCGCTTTCCCCATCCCACCCCCAGAAGTGAAGCACAGAGAGAATCTGCAGCTGGTGCCTTTGGCCAGGGTGTATCAGGTAGAGGCTACACCATGAAATATCCAGCATTTGCACTGACAGAGGACCCAGCAGGCGCAGTTGTGAGCCAAGGCCAGCTTGTTCTTGGTGCTGGACAGAGAGGAAAAACTGTGCCCACCCTGAAGCACTTACAAGCAGAGACAGGCTGGGGAAGGAGGGGAGGGCTTACAGGATCGATGAGACAGTTCGTCACATCTAAGCAGGGGGAACAAGATGGTCTTTGGGACAGGGAGGGGCAGAGTTCAGGAGCAAAGGTTCCTCTCCACCCAGGAATACCATGAAGCAGCAGATCTGAAGGATGGCTGACATAAGCACATGGGAAGGGAGAGGTGAGGGATGAAGAAAGTGGTTTGGATAAGAGAAGGAACCAGAACAAAATCTACATCCTCTTCATGGCTGTGTTGGCAACTGATGAGTGCTGGCCTCAGGACTGGTACCTTGGGGCTTAGGGGTTCAACAAAAAGAGGGGAAAGCTGGAAAGAAAAAGGCAAGGGCTGTCTTCCCCTACCCACACACTCAACGCTGGCCTGTGGCTTCTCACTCATGGCTACCCCAGTAGCATAGAAGGAGAAGTGGGGCTTGGAAAGAGCCTCAACCTCTGCTCTGTGCTGTGTCTTCTGCCTGGGCAGACCGCACATAACTCGGCTTTCAGGAGCACTCAGAGAAGCAGCAGACTGGGGCAATGAGCAGGATGGATGTGCTGAAAAGACTCTGCTCTCTCCTCACTGCCCCACCTTTCCCACATTACCATTAGCTTTGGCTGGAGCGAGGCTGACTGCAGAAGCTGGCCAAGCTGTCTCTGCTTGTGATGGTGTTTCTTCTAGTGTGCAGGGGAGAACGCTCCTCTCCAGGCTCTTTGACAGGCTGTTTCCCAAAGGCATGGTGTGGGGTGCAGACAGATGAGGTCTCGGTGCAGCTGGTAGGGAAAGCAAGGCCCCTCCATACCCCCCTCCCTTTCCCCCAGCATTCAGCTAGTGTTGGACGGTGTCTGTTTTTAGCAAAAGTCTCAGAATCAACGGCTGAGCTGATTTTCCAAAGGGACATATAAAACAAACAGCCTGCCATCTGCTCTATTGTCCTGGAATAGCGGCTTGGAGGGTGGGGGGGGAGAGGGAAGGAGAGGAATGAGGGGAATGAGAAATGGAGGTGGGGGAGAGGGTGGGAAGGAGGGGGAGTGGAAGAGAGGAAAAAGGCAGAAAGGGGAGGCAGGGAGGTCATGCAGCGGGGAGAGGAGGGTGAAGGTGGAGACTGAGGGGAGAGAGATAGAGAAGGAGGTAAAGAAAAAGGAGATCTGTGTGAAAGCAGGGACGTGGTGAGGGGAGAGGACCAGAGACAAGCATGGGGGCAAACAGGGCTTGCTTGGGATCACCCTGGCTGGATCCTCATTAGTGCTGCGAGCCACAAGGGCAGGCACCTCCAGCACCCCTCTCCTTGCTGAGCCAGAGCTTGACCGCAAAAGAAACAAACTGGACTTAGTGGCCTGGATAATCACTCCCCTTCCACCCACACAGCCATGCCTGCTTGCCTGCTGTACACCACCCCCCCCCCCCCCCCCCCCCGTGTTGGCTTTTATTGGGTGCCGCAGGGCAGGGATTGAACTCCAGGTTTGGCAGCGGAGTAAATAACAGCAACACTGGCCTCTCCGGCCCAGGGGGGGAGGAGGGCTGGTTTTAATCAAAGTTAAATAACAGTCAGTATTCTCTGACCCTTAATCCAATTTCCTAGAACTGGAGAATAATGTTCCAACTTAGACACGTGGCACTGGCCCACAGGAGAGGGTTGGCTACTCAGCCAGCCAGCTGCTGGGCACAGCACAGCCAAGGAGAGCAGAACTGGGGGACATGCCGTAAGGCAGGTGGTTCATCCCGGCTGACCTGGGACTATGCTGTTCTGACTCTTCCTGGTGCATTTTCCTTTGTTCAGTCATCCCAAAAGATGGGGCTGACTTGCTGGCAGGCAGCACATCCCCATGAAATGTGGGCCCAGTTGATTAAAGGTTCTCTGATTTGAGCTGTTGACAGGAGACTTGGGACCCAGATGATGCCCCACATCTGCACCCCTGAAGGGCATTTTGCCTTCCATGGTGACCTGGGAATGGTGATTATGAAGTTGTGCTTGCTGTTGTATGATCATGGCAGGAATCACTATGGGTTCCTGCTACACGTTAAGTGTGAGCAACACTTCAGGGTTGGAAAGAAATGTTTGTGTTATTAGTCTGGTAACACAAGGGTCTGCGTGATCGGAGAGTTTGCACTCTGACTTGGTCACATATTAGAATCACAGAGAGTTAAGGAGGTGGTGTTATCGAGCTATTGGGAGGTTATCTGGTCCTGCAGCAGGCCAGCCACTTTACACCCCTTCTGTCAGATTTTTTTCCAACCGACTCTTAAAACATGTTGTTCCAGTCAAGACTATTGCTGTCAAATTGGAAAACCAGGTTGCTGGTAATAAAGCACTGGTACAAGGTTGATCTCGGAAAGACAGGTTTGTTCTGCAACTCTGTGCCAACAACGATTTGTAGATGCCCATGGAGCAACTCTGTCAGGTTCTTGGGCACTGCTTTCTCCTCTGTGGGGCAGCCAATTTGCAATTCTCTGGAACAAAAATGGCCTGGTGAGGCCAGGATGTGTTTGGAAAAAGGCAGAGACACATACTAGAGCTGAGGGCAGAGGAAACCAGCTCCCTTCCAGCCCTTTCATCTTGCAAAATGACCTGGCAGTCCACAGTAGGGGCTTGAGCTGCTGTGGAGACAGAGCACCTGTCCACCCTGTGGGTGGACCATGGTTTTAAGATCACTTTTCAGACTAAGCCTTTTGTAAGCCTCAACGCTATGGAGAGAAACCTCCTCACCAAAAGCTCCTTGGTGGCGAATGTGGCCCAGCACACACAGCACTTGTGTGACTGCCAATTCCTGGTCATACAATCTGGAGAGATCAGGTGCAGGTGGGATAGCCGAGTCCATGCTCCCATCTCAATCTCTGCTCTTCCAGTAGCAATGAGGACAGAGAGCACCCAGACACATCCAGGGCAACACAGGCTAGGAGTACTGAGAGCCTAGCCCGAGGAGGAGTGAGGTCTGTCCTGCACAGAGAGGCTAAGAGGATGGCTGATCCTTACAATGACCTATCCAGACAGGTCAGAAATGCAGCTCCAGAGATACCTTATGTTCATTCAGCTCCCCAGCCATGGGCACACACTTTGCTACCAGTCACCCAGTCCTGCCCTTCGAGAGTCCAGTCCTGCCGCTGAAATTATTGGCAGGAGAGAGGAAGGGGAAAAATACCTTTTACATCTAGTTGCCCGTGTGTTTCTTTTTCCCTTGCTCAGCTCACTCTAGGAAACACACTGCTTTTGTAACTGTTAGAAGTCCCGGGAATGGCCCCAGCCCTCTGTGCCTGGAAGGGGGCAGGAGGGGGAGAGGGGCTGTGGGGCCGGGGGCTGGCAGGCGGCAGGCTCTGGTCAGCACCCTGGACAGGGACGGACCCGCCGCGCCCCTGCCTTGCCTTGCCTTCCCCTGCCTTGCCTTGCCTTCCCCTGCCTTGCCTTTCTTTGCCTTCCCCTGCCTTGCCTTGCCTTCCCCTGCCTTGCCTTTCTTTGCCTTCCCCTGCCTTGCCTTGCCTTCCCCACCTTGCCTTGCCTTCCCCTGCCTTGCCTTTCTTTGCCTTCCCCTGCCTTGCCTTGCCTTCCCCTGCCTTGCCTTTCTTTGCCTTCCCCTCCCTTGCCTTTCTTTGCCTTCCCCTGCCTTGCCTTGCCTTCCCCTGCCTTGCCTTTCTTTGCCTTCCCCTCCCTTGCCTCGTCTTGTCTTCCTCTGCTTTGCCTTGTCTTTCCTTCCCTTGCCTCGTCTTGTCTTCGTCTTGGTCCAGGCTGGCAGCAGCCTCCTGGTATGGCACAACCCTGCTTTGGCTTGCAACCTGGACCAGCCCTTTTTTGCTCTTGCTTAAGAACAAATACACAGTGCTGTGGCTCTGTACGCAGCTGGTCTGAAGCTGTGGCTTAGATCTGGGTTATTTTTTGCAGATAAATCCTCTTTTCTATCAGATTTGACATCAGGCAATCCCTCCAGATCCCTCCCTTTCTCCCTGTCTGACTTCCCCCTTCTCTTCCCTGCCCTGTGTTCTCTTTTCTTGCATCTGTGCTCTTCCCTCTATATGCCTCCCTCCCCTTTTCTTTCCCTATAGCCAGCTCTCTGTGAATATAATTTCATCTGCTCACTTTCTGCTGCTCTGCATCTCCACATTAGTCTTCATGTCTCCACTGCCCACAAATGTATGTATTTTACTGCTTTCCTTTTTGTATCTCTTTTTCTCACTCCCTCTCCTGGTTGTTTCTCTGCGGTCATTTCCACAGTGCTGTGAGTTTATCAGAGAGCCCTCTCTGCCCTGGATTTCTGCACGTTGAGATCAGGTGCAAAATACCTAGTATGTGCTTGTTTTTTGGGACCCTGCTACAGCTGATGGAGCTTGGCATGCTCTGCAGGAGACTTCAGTGTTTCACACACTGCCCCTTGCCTTCCAGCTGATCTAAGGAAGAACTTTCAGGGTGGTGGAGGCAGAAAGCAATCACAGAGAAGGAATTAAAGGTACAAGCAGTCTGGGGGACAGTTGGAGTCACTGGCTGATGGATGGATGGGTGGATTGTGTAGGGCTCTGATAAAAGCATTTCCCATATCTCAGAAGAACTCTGGTCTTTGTTTCCCTCACGGTCTGTGCCCACACAGAACAACCAGTGTAGGAATGGGGCAGAGGGCCATAGAGACCTGGAGGGAAAGAAGAAATTTGCAGAGAGTTGTAGTCAGGGCTTGTTCCAGGAATCTAGTGTGGATTTCTCTCTCTCCGCTCTTCTCCTCAGAGTCCAGTCTGGGTGGCACAGGAATCATCCCTGGCTTCCCCCTGGGAGTTTTGCAAACCCTGAGATGTGCCTGAAGCAGGTCTCCAACACTGCTGCAGGACACCAGTAATGTGCATGGACTTGTTCGGTAGGAACTGGTACCTAGCAGGCAAGAAAACAGGCTGAGGGCTTCAGTGCTGCTTGAAAGTCATCCAATTTGGGATAATGGGATCTCAATTTCAGTTGCAGAAAATCATTTTCATTTACAGGAGCCCAGGGAACTCCCAGCCTGACACCACTTTGGTTGGGATTTAGCCAGGGGACCATGGAGAATGGGATCCATGCCAACACCTTAGGCATCTGGATTTGAGTAGTGAGGAGAAAGGAAGGAGGTCTTGGCTGCCTTTCACTTTTTTTGGTGCCTTCTAAACCGGGAGCCCTTGTTGCAGTGACAGGTCCATCCACAGGTAAATGGACTGCAGCAGTTGGAGATTGAGTAGATGGGTCTGGAAAAATAGCAGTTGTGTTCCACCTTGCTTGCTCAGCAAGCCACAGCGTGGCATCCAGAAGAGCTCACAAACTGTTTGGAAGAGGCAATGGATTTTCTGTCAAGCTGGAGTTGTCCTTTGTAAAGTAACATTTACATTTTTACCAGACAAAGTTTTTCTGGCCTGTGATTCTTCCAGCACTTTGGGTTAATAGGAGCAGGGGCTGGCTCCGCGTTGTCTGTGGCTCGATATTTAGATGACTGTCAGAGGGGGACAGAAGGCAGTGTTTTCAGCAATGCTTAATGAAAGCTGAGGGAAAGGAAAGGAAACTTTTTACTCCACTTTGGACACTATCAGCTTACTTTTTACACTACTCTAACGAAGGCCAGGGAAGAATGATATCCACTTGCAGCTCCTTCCCTGGCAGAGAGGTGCCAGGCATGGCATTTCAAGACCACAAGCAGTCCCAGTAAGGGTGGCTACACTATGTGTTAGTCCCATGCTGAAGTCTTTTGATGGACTGCATGTCTAAGCAATTTCAATGTCTTCTTCCAGTGCAGGACACAGCACTGTTCCACTTGCTGAGGCTGCAGGACACCTTTGTTTGCTCCTTTAAAAAAACCCTCCTTCCCCTGCTTTTTTTTTTTTTCTTCTGCTTCACTGTTTTGTAATATTTACAAAAGGCAGCTCCTGATGGAAGTACTCGCAGGGCTCAGCTGCCTACCCATGACATGTAGGAGGAGGTTTCTCCTCAGGGACTCTCCCTCAGGTCTCTTCTGGGACTCCTCTCTGCTCCATCAGCCCCCCTGGTACTGGCATGTCCAGCCCCTCACTGCATCTCTCCCTCATAGGCCCCCCAAATACCTCAACACAGCAGCCCAGTCTCAAACCCAAGCCATCTCCCTGGATAATCCAGTTTCCACTACCTCTTTCCAACTAACAATTACCCTGAACAGTAACCAGACCTGGTATTCAGCATTTCTGCAGCACTTGAGCGTGGAAGGAGCTTGAAGAGAGCACTGCTAATTAGTTCACATCTTATCTGTCAGGTCAGTGTTATCCCTGCTTGAATGACTTCAATACCAAACCGCAAAGTGACCAGCTCCACAGAGGGACCTGAACTCCTCAGATTGTAATCTTGCTTTCTCCTCTCTGCTGATAGCAATAGAAGGTCACCTCTGTAGTTCTGAGCCCAGAGATAGTGTGTCAGGTTTTTTGCTGGTGTAAATCAGCATAGATCCACAGGGACTTCAGACCCCCACTCTGTGTGCACAGTCTTGGGAGATTTCTTAGCACAACCTGGGAATCCACCGGTAGATCTGAACCTGGGTGTCCTGGGTCCAGGCAGAATGATCCCAGCCTTCCCTGCCTGTTTCGTCATGGCACATTGGGATAGACAAAACACAGGGAGATATCTAGGGGAGCTCTGGAGGAAAATTTAGGGTGAAGAATGAAGGCATGAACATCCCAGTGTGATGGAGGCTCCCAGGCACCCAGAGCAGGTGAATGGCCAGGATGTTTTGCCCCAGCTCTCTGGGGACTCATTCAAAGTGGCCAGACCACGCTCTCCCATCACAGGCTCAACCATCCGAAGGGCACCAACCTTAAAGGGAGAGAGTGTGCTCCTCCTCGGCCCCTTTCACCACACCTCTGCTTTTCTTGCCTCTTGGAGCAAAGCAGCAGGGGATGGATGGGCTTTTCTTCCCACAGAATTGGGAATATATCCAAAAAACCCCTGGGAGTCCCCACCACATCTCCGCAGTAACACTGGCTAAGCCTGAGAGCGATGCCTGCGCTCTCCCACCCACCCACCCCATGCACAGAGCCAAACGCTGACTTTACAATCGTTTCTGTCCCCGTTTCCCCATCACACTGGCTCCTCTGGGGCTGTGACCCAGCATTGACACGACTCCATGCTGCTTGTAGGTTGGGTCGTATTGCTGCTGGAGCAGTGCCCACCATGGCGGGTTGGTGTCAGGGTCTGGCAGGGACAAACCGAGACCCAATTTTCCAGGGGTACTGGGGGGTGTGCAAAGCTTGGACAGTCCAAATAGTCCAGAAATGGGGCCAGCAGAGGGCACTCCGATACCACCGCTCACTGTCCAGACCGAGCCCTCGGGTGGGGAACGGGGCCACCCCCAAAGTCCTACAGCCCTTCTCCGCTTTGCCCTGGGTGTAGGAGGCAGCGGGGATCAAGGGCAGCAGCTTGCAGCCCTGTTTTCTTCGCTGTGGGAAGAGGAAGGAGAAAAAAATGGGTGAGGAGGTTGCAAGGCAGAGACGTGCCAGGAATCTCCCTGCTACCCACGTCTGCCTCCGTCAGCTCACAGCAGTCCCATGGCTCGGACACGGATGGTGGATACAGTGCCTACAGCCCAGGGTTTTCCCCTCTGAGGCAATGGATGCAGCACGGCTCTGGCACAGGGCAGCTGAAGGAAGGCACTGCCTTTCACTCCTGGGAAGGACTGCTGAGCCTCAGGCTCAACAGCAGGACCCATCAGTCCCCTTCCCCAGCTGCCTACCCTGGTAGTGTCCCTGTCGCTCAGACAGACCAGCTCTGGGCACATCCCAGCCATCTCCACCTTGCAGACAGCCTGTGTGATTGTCACCAGGACTGACTTGTAGGTGGAAGATGGTCGAGGTTGGTCCTTTGGCAGATGAGAGGATTGCCCTTAACAGAGAGAGGACTGCAGCCATTTCGGCACTGCTGCTCATGGCGTGGGGCGGCCGTGGCAATGGAGAGGGGTCGTGGTGAAGCCCTGATGGGTTGAGACATCCCTGTGAGAGATGCCTGGCAGCAGACTCTTCTGGAAAAGAGTTTTGCGCAGGCCACAGTGCAGCAAAACCTTTCAGGAGACTTGCTGGCAAACCACGCGGGAAGCCGAGGACGGCTGCGATGAGCTCTCTCCTGTCTCCTTGACACCTGGAAGCTCTTTGCGAACAGCTCAAGGAGTGCCGCACGCCAGTGCAGGAGGGATCACTAGTGCTGCGCTCACAGCAAAAGCGAGCAGCGCGATGCCTCTCAGACATCGCTGGGCTGCAGCCACAAAATCAGAGGTGCCTGGACTGGCCTGCATATTTCTGCCCGAGCTCTGGATACCTTCCCCATCATAAAGTAGTATGACAGCTACGTGGGAACCCAGGATTCCCTGGAGTTCTTGGGAAGGGGTTATCTCCCTGGCTCCTCTGCAGAGACTCCTGGAGCAGAGCACCTTCCTACGTGCTCTGAGAGCCTGAGCACCTTGTGGTTTTGCTGCAATAAATCTGGAGCAGCTATAAATCTGGAGCAGCTGGCTTAAGTCCCTCCAGGGTTCAGAAGAAAACACATCCAGCCTGATGGTTTTTGTTTGCCCACTCACTGTGTTTCTAATTGGAATGTTTGTAGCTTGGAAAATTGCTTCTTAGACTACAGTACCCACAGTCCTTCGCTGGCAGCTCGGCATAGCCTGCTAGGGCAAAGAAAACCCAGATCTCTGAACTGGGTCTTTCCTTTCCTGACCCATGCAGGCAGCTGGAGGTCTTCAGCCAAGCCTGGCCTACCAGCAGGTACGCTTACTTGGTTCATTGGGAAATGACTGGTGAGATCAGAGAGTGAGAAATACAGCTGTAGTTCCCTCCCTTCTCCCAGAGGCCATTTCCAGACCCCGGTCCTAGCAAGCAGGGTCTCCCGAGTCTGTTTCTCCTCCATTTCTGCAAAGAGCCATTCAGAACTTTTTCTAAATGAACCCTGAAGTCCAGTCTGGGAGAGATCACAAGGCAGAAACAACAAGCATAATGAACCATATTTAAAATGATATTTTTTCTGCCTTTGGAGTTTGGTTAATTTATAATCTATAAAAGTCTCTGCATAATTGTATCTTGATTAAAATGGTATAATTAGGCGCTCTGGATCTCTCTCCCCTTTCCCTAAGATTATTTCTGTCTAATTGCTTTAATCTGTGTTTTCATGCACCCACTAGAAAATCAAAGCATGCTCCCATGAGAATGCGGGTGAGAGTGAATAAAGCTGACGACTCATTAAGTGCAGCAGAGAGAGGAAACTGCATCTAAATCACCACTACATTAACGAGGTAAAATAAAAAATCAAAACGAATAAATAACAAAGAGATAGAGGATTAAAAAAAAAAAACCACAACAGAACAACCTGACATAGATTTTAATATTAATTAAGAATATATTGAATAGCAAATTGTCTGTCATTAAAGCCAACTTCCTCCATTGTTGATGGAGAGCAAATTTTAATTCTCCAGATCTGGGGGTGTTTTGTGGAGGGGAGAACTTGTGCATAATACAGCCCTGCTAGGGACAGAATAAAATTCACTGGGCAGAGATTGAAGGACCTGGGTAGGAAGGGTGTCAGTCCAATCCAGCAGTTTAAGAGCAGTGCCACAATTAGCCTGGATTTGAGTGAGAACTGGATCAGACTCCAGGGGTACCAGTACCTGGACTCATGGAAAAGGTACTGACTGGCTGGCTGCATTGCTTGGGAGGCTTGACAAGGTCCTCAAGAGTTGACCAAGTCCATCCCCTGCCCTGAGACCAGAACCACTTCACCTCTCCCTTGCAGGTGACTTTCTGTCTTATTATCAATCATGTTCAGATTACAGACTCTGCCAGCTAGCCCCAGTAACTTACAAATAGGTCACTTATTTCCCTCCAAGTGAGAAATCAGGAAAACAAGATATTTAAAAAAAGCTTCTGGCTATGTGTACGGTTTATTAACATCTGCTCTAGTCTGCTGAGGAGAAGACCAAGGTAGTGCTGTCCTCTGGTCTCTCACTGCAGGGGAAACTAACCATGCTGTTTGCTATTTGCCTAGCTCAGGTGCAAATTCCCACACATTGCAGCGTACAGAGGCTGATTTTTACCCCAGATGTGACTGAAAAACTTTGTCACCAAGCTGTGCACAGCACTGTTTATTTTCAGCAGTGCTAAGCAGCCCAGGCAGGGCACTGTATGGGTGCAGCCACTCTGCTCTGGGATCTGGAGCTCCGCACTGTGTGGCACAGCCGTGGTCCGTGGCAGGGTTGGTGATCCAGCTGCCCAGAGCATGGGTGAGCACCATGATTTCATCTCCAATGATCAGTGATGACATGATTTGCCCTTAACCCATCCATTCCCTCTTCATTAGTATGGGATCTCATGGAAATGTGCATTCACATGAGGTTCTGTAAAGGTCCTCAGCCAGTCACCTTGGCCAAAAATTGGTCGGCCTCTTGTGGTTGGTCTCCTCATGACCTTCATACTCATTGCTATACTCCAGTTTACATTTTTCTTGCCATACATACACAGTTTTGGAAAGTGAAGGCAAAAGGCATGTGAACATGGCAAGGAAAGCCAGGAAGAGCATTGCTTGACCAGTGAATAAGAGCTGTTGTCTCAGCAGAAAGCTTGTCCCAGCTGCATCCCCTAGACACTGGCTGCAGGGCAGGCCCTGAAGCTTCACCCTGACTGAGGGAACACTTTGCCCCTGCTCCATCAAGTGGGCACTTTGGTGCAGGGTTGGGGGCACTTGTTTAAATGCTCTGCTGGGTCACTGCCTGACAACAGCTCTTGGCCGCCCAGGGTTTCTCTGTCAGCATCCCAGGAGGACCAAGCATGGAGGGAGGCTCGATGGTCATGTCAGCATGGCAGCTGACAGGATGATACTGAAAAAGAAAGGAGGATCAGCTGCTTGCAGCTCTTGAGTTCAAGAAGAGCCTAATCTAATTAAGTGGAGACCACTATCAAATTACCAGCTCTCTTTTAACGTAGCCATTTTAAGTGGTTTGGTGTATTTATAGCAGGCGAGTTAGGGAGGGTTTTTCTCTCTTGAGGTTATGCTTGTGTGTAAGGGAGAGATGTATAATGCTAAGACTCCTGCTTTGAATCAGTTCCCACCCCCAGCCTGGAAAACATTTTGCACAAGATTTAAGACACCAAAATCAGATCCCAGCTAGCCTTTTCCTCTGCCTATGAAGGCAGTGTCTGTCTGGGTTGTTTCTGAATCTTGCCCCAAGCCAGCAGCACAGAAGTTTCCTTTTGGGATTAAGCTTTCCTTAAAGCAAATGTATCTTGCGCAACTATCTCAGGCCAGTCGACAGCCTTGAAAGGGCAAGAGGAGGGGCTGGCTTGCTGTGGTCAGAAATCAGCAGCCTGTTTTCTGCTGAACTTTGATGGCAGTGGGATGGACCTGCCGCTGTTGGTTAGAGAGTGAGTGGAGAGGCTTTCGGCCCCACAGCTCTACGTGGGTTGCTGGTTGATGGAATGCCCCCAATTTGTCTTCCCCTGATTAGTGTCTCTGGCAGCTGGCAGCCCTCTCCGTTACTCTCCCTGTAATTCCATCTCTGGGGGAGTTCCTGTGCAGCAGGATCTGTGTCAGATGATCCCCCAGGCTCGAAGGAGGGAGGAGATGGGAAATGCTCGTTAGGAGCTGTTTCCATGCATAACAACAGTAATAATCCTTAGCCCTTTATCTAAAGCTTTTACGAATGTTAATTCATTAACCTCTCGCAATCACCCTCTGAGGTGAAGGATTATTATCCATAGGATTGGACAGATGGGGGAAGCTGAGACCAGGATTGCCCAGCCTGAGGCTGTGGGACCAGGCAGTCAGATGCCACCAGGTCCTCCCTTGCCCTCCAAAAACTTGTCTCTCCTCTCCAGGTAAGGGATGGGCTGGCTTCTTCAGGTCACCCTGACTCTAACAAGAAAAGACCATGCTGGCAATGTTCGCTGTTCATCTCTGGCTCCAAAAGAGCCTTTCAGGATGACTTGGGGCACCGAGCCTTGTGCCTCTCTGCCACCGTAGACTGTCACCATGGGAAGGTTTGACCCGCATCACACAGAGGCCATGACACTGACCTTTCTCCGGGTGCCAAGGGCCCCAGGGTGTTTCTGTGGCTGTCAGGTCGCTACCTGTATTATTGCTTGTAAGCAGAAAGGAAAAAGGAAGGGGGGGGGGAGAGAAAGACTTAGAGAAAGGGAACAAGGCAGAAGGCCTAGAAATAAGAGATGTTTTTGTCTCCTTCACCATCCCCATCTCCCTTCCAGCTGGGATTTCTTCTACTCTTGATGATGTCTCTCATTCCTGATGTGAAAGATTAAAACCCAAGAGATTAAAAGATTATACAAAGTGGAGGAGATGGACTTTGCTGCCTCCCTCCCTCTTGCTGGGACAGACCTCTGGGAAACCTCTCCTGCTTTTCCCATCTTCCTTCCCTTCCCCTCCTTTTCCCGTCCCACCCTTTGATCTTTACAGATCAAAAGGCCCTTGCCTTCTGACAGTTTGAGCCATTCTGGCCATCTTCAAGGCCACTCTCTGATCCTTGCCCAAGGGCAGGTGGAGAGAGAAAGGATATGTGTGAGCCTGGGGGAGCCACTGACATAATGTCCTAGCCGTCCATCTTCAGTAAATCTAGCATTCTCTGAGGAAGCTGCCTTCCCCAGGCAGTCTATATTGTTGGAGAGCTCTGTGACAAAGCAGGGAAAAGCTCCGAGGCATCCTGAACCCACTGCGGTGAACGTACCACTCATGGTGATGCGAAGCCCCTCTTGGGAGGTGAGCGTGTGGGAAGAAGGCTGGAGCCGACCAAATTGGCGGTGGGTTCCCTTAGCTATTCCTCCTTTTGCAGGGGAGGTGTCAGCACAGGCGAGGGACCCCTTGAGTAGATCTTCAGCTCTGACAAAAGGATTTTTCGGCAGCAAGTCTGATAGAGCAGAGATTCGCTCCTGTTCCCTCCCAAGGTGTTGGGGGTGTGGAGAGGAACACGTCTGTTGCGCTTTGGGTTGGTCCCTCCGTTCTCTGCTCTTCCTTGGGACACCAATTGCTCCAGACTGCCTTCTGCTAACGGGGCCTTTGAGGACTTTAAACTGTCCCACTGTGGTTCCAGACCACAGCTGGAAAGGCCAATGCCTTTCTGCCCTTTAATTTCACTGCTCCCTCCTTGGTTGAGTTCACTGTTGCTCTTCTTGGTGGCACAAAACCCAACAGAGTTAGGGCTCAGCCTGACTCTCCCTGGGCAATGTCTGCAATATCCACAGCCAGGAGAGGGAAGAAGGTTGATTCCATGCCCGGAGGTGCTACCTTATCCCAGGAGAACCTCCTAGCTGTGGCATTCTCAGAGACCTCTCAGCCTGATGGAGACAGCAGCATACAGCCCTTGCCCCCTCCTCTAGGTCCACAGCTATTAGGGGAAAACCTGGAAGAGCTTCCACCCTGGAGGCTGTAAGCAGGTTAATGTCCAATGCGCTCATGGGGTGTTATTTCCAAACATGCTGCCCCTTGTAATGAAAAATGCCCCCCCCCCCCCCTTCGGCAAAGAACAAGGCATCGGCATAACACTGCAGGAACTGTTGATGCTACGTAGTTCTTACGCAGTACTCGCCGTCTCCCACAGCCATTGCAACGTGCAGCTACCCATGCAGAAGGAGCCTTATGTCTTTATTCCTGACAGCTGTCAGTCTCTGGAAAACAATCCCTTCCCTCCCTCCTCCCGGAGTCCCAAAGCCAAGCTGGGAGGCTGGGAGCACAGGAGCAAGGAAGGAAATCTGCCAACTTTGTCTTTCTCCCTCTTGCTCTCTTTAGCTGCCTGTGAGGGAAGTTGCAGGAAAATAATGAAATAAAAGCCAAGGCCCAGAGAAAGCTGATTCATCCACAGCCCAGGGCCAGCGGCCGGCTCCAAGCAGAGCTGTAAAATCAATCTGTCACTGCTCACCGCAGTATAGATCAGTGGAGAGATTCTGACTGCAGCGAGGGCAGAGCCCAGCCTTCTCCCGGGGCCCATTTTCCCCAGCCATGGGACCCAGTTGTACCCGGGGGGGAGACAGGCAGACGGGCAGGGGAAGAGGCAGAGAGGGAGAAGGGCTAATCTGCCGGCTCTATGAGCTGGAAATGCTCCCAACGAGACTCCCTTCCCTGGCAGCACGCACCTAAGGCAGTGCAGGCAGGCTGCGTGGCTGCTTTCCCTGCCTGACTCTTCCCTACTCGTGCGGGCAAATGGCACAAGGGCCAGGTGATGGGGAAGAGCGGGGGAATGTCTGCACTCCCAGCCCCTACTCCCCAGAGGTACCGTCCACGTTGAACATTACCTCCAGTATTCCCCAGCCTGGGCAGAGAGGGTTAAAAAAACCAGTTTTATCATCACCTTTGTGACTCCCAGATTCTGGGCTATTCCAGGACTTAACAGCTCCCTGGCATATGTTGGAATAACACTAGGGAATTGCTCTAATAAGGTCAGCTCCCTTGTTCACCCCTAACAGCATCTCCCGTCTTAGAGGATGTAGCAGCCCAACGGAGCAGCAGCTGAGCAGAAAGGTGGAAACCAAGGTGGTTGTCGGGGCTGTTTCCACCCCCGTTAAGGGGGCAGAGAGGTCAGGCCTGGCTGAAGAGTGGTGGTCTCAGAGGCATCAGCACAAAATAATTAGAAGGTGATTCTTCTTCAGTAGTGCTGGACATAGAGAATGAGGCACCTCTGCAGCTGACTTAAAGTATCTATGACGTCCTTAGGAGTTTTTTTTTCTTGGTGAAGTTTTTTTTTTTTTTACTTGCGAAGTAACAAACAACAGAATCTTTCCAGGGCTTTTGACAAGGTCAGAGTGTCTGCAAAATAAACATGGGGGTGAGCTTCTGTACCCTCTGGATGATGATCTGCAATGGGATGAATAAGCATCAGGGGCCTGGGTTCGAATAAGATTGAGGACCCAAATGTCCTACACTGCTGGGGATGTGGTGCTTGCTTCTGCTTGTCTCTCGGGGTAGTTCTGTTCTGCGGGATTTAAGTGTTGTTCCTGGGCCAGTGGGAGTATGAGCAAGTGCTGTTTGACTCCCATGGGCCCTGGCAGCACAAGGATCCTGCCCCAGCACTTCTGAGTCCAGAACGGATCTGTGCCAGCAGGAAAGCCTCTGGGAGACTCATCCTGAACAGACTGCAAGATGATCCTGGAGGAACTCAAGCAGGAGCAAATCCTGCATTAATTTGGAGTTGGAAACTTTTTGTCCTACTTCAACACCCTCCGAGATTAGATAGTGTCTGTCCTTGGAGGAGGTAGAGAAAGATGGAAGCAAGTCTCTGTTCCTTTAGCTTTTAGCTTCAAAAGAGCTTGGAGGAAAAACCCCACGGTCATAACCCCCCAAAGTGATAAAGGCAAGGAAACTGGAGTCCGTAGTTGCCAAGACAAGCTTCCTTCTCTCATGCCAGGTGGAGTGAGTAGCTTTGGCATTTAATCCACTGGGAACAGACACCTACAGATGGTCCAGGGAACACCCAGGAGTGTACTCAGAGCTGCTCACCTCCTGTCTCTCAGAGGAGTGTGTGTGTATCTGTGTGTCTGGATGTTTTTTCCCACTTGGGTTTGCGGGTTTGGAGTAAACCAGGTTACAACAAGCTTCCTATGTGTCATTTTCAACAGGGCTGATGACCTTGTGAGTTTGTACCTGGTGGACCGGCTTGTTCCTTTGTGCAGTCTAGTTGGTGTGCGTGATGCCTGGGGCTAGTTTTGTAGATGGATCCTTTGCACGTGTTGCCTGTGTTTTGAGGGAGGTAACTCATTCCCGTAGGGCTACTGATTGTTTGCCCCCCGTGTACAGTGTTTGTGGGTTTGGTGTCCTGTCCCTGAGGCTGTTGTATGCACACGAGAAGGCTAGGGGCAGTCCTGTACTTGCTGGGTTTGGATTTGCATGAGGTTATTTCTCTCCCAACAAAGACAAAAATGTGCAGGTGTCACGAATGAGTGGTTTGGACTGCTTAAAAAATCACCGTCAAAGGTATTAGCAAAAGCGATTTAATAGGAGTTTATAAAAGCGCGACTTCACAAGTTTGATGGCAAGGTTCACTCTATTACTTAATACATGGGTGAAGTGTAGAAAGAAAAATCAAGTTAGAATCAAACTAGAATGATTTATACAGAGACTGAAAATGCAAAAGAGTAAGGGAGAAACATACAAAGGAGGATCGAGTTAGAATTGATTTTTCATGATTTGTACAAAGATTGGAGGTGCAGAAAGATAGGGGGGACCCTCCCGTCGAGTCACGAGGTTCAGAGAAGACCCCCTTGCTTTCCAAACTCCTGTTGGAGTTTAGGTGCGGCTGGATCTACTCCTAGTCCCAGACTTGGTCAACAGTTTATGTCTAAGGGATTATGTGTGTAGCAGCAGTCTGAGGTTCATTTACAGCTTGAGGTAAATCACAAGATTTAGTAAAACTTAATTACTGACTAATTTAACATTTACAAAGCGATTCAATAGAATGTACCTAGGTCAATTCACACACACAGACACTGAGAGAGATATAGTATAGAGAGACATATAACAGGTATACCTGTTAAAAAATTCCCCTCGAGTTCAGTGAAATGTTCATGTCAAATGTCTCAGCATTTCTCAATGGGCAACGGATTGAGCCTCAAGGAGTGAAGGTTATCAGCCCAGGTCTTGTCGTCAGCTTTCGGTGACGGTCCTCTGATTTTTGCAAACTAGAGAGTTTGCGAGCTCTGAGAGGCATCCCGCTCAGAGGGAGATGCTGCTCGCAGTCCAGGTGAGCTCAAAGGACCTCGCTTGGGACCGCTGTTTATAGGTTTGCAAGATGATTATTGACTTTGGTCATTGTAACTTCATTCCAGCCATAATTCTTGTCAGGTAACCACACCAGCGAGTCATGATCCAAGCAGCAGGAGTCTCAGGTAGGGTTCCAGGCGGCAGGAGTTTCAGGTGCAGTTAAGGCATGCCTAATTGTCCTGACTCACTGTACCATAGCCAGGATAAGAAAGTATGGGGCTGTCCCAACTCACTGTGTAGGAACACAATGATGGCCAGTCCTGACATCGCAACGTGACCTGGGGGGGCTGCAGCACCACGGCAGGGGGCTCAAAGGAGCCCACTGCTCCCCTATAGATCTGCAGGTGTGAGATGGATGGGGTAATTACATTGTTCTGTACTTACACAATAAATAGCAGGATGGAGAGGTGGGCCGCAGGTGAGCTGCTTTAAATGCAACTGGACATCGCAAAATAATGCATTTAATAATAGTGCTTGCAGTGGGGCATGTGTGGCAGAGCAATTCCTCTGCAGTTCTTGGACTGCGTGAAGAAAGTCATTAGTTTCCCATCAGAGGTTACACATGTTTGTATGTCTGTACCCGTGTGCATGTGAGTGTTGCAGGTGGCAGGGTTAGATGTCTATTTTCCTAGAAGCTGTTGCAAGCATGTTGATATTTATGCTGAGGGGAATGTCTTCACCCAGCTGTTGCGTGTGTCTGTGTTTGTGTGAGGCAGGGGTGCAGATGGTGTCTGTTCAGCTGCAAGTGGAGGTTTCAGAGCATTTCCATTTGTTCTTGCAACCTCTACACATGCCTGTGTGAAGGGCACAGTTGGCTGGCACGAGAACATGTGGGTATGAATTGGTCATGAGTTAATGTAGGTTTGGGGCAGGTTTCTAACATCAGAGTGACCAGGGGCCAGAACAGCCTCTGAGCAGGGAGCAAATAGTCCCACAGCGCTAGGATGGACCTTGAGACACTTCTGAGCAAGACTATATGATGTGGTTGCCTGGAATAGCAGGAGACTGGATTGCACATCCCAGGAAACCAGCTCCCACCCAATGTCCTATGTTCCTAAGTTTCTTTGAAGCTGTTGCATGTCTGCGCGTGTCCGAGTGAGACAGGCAGTCCCTCCGCAGCTGCGGTGAGTGCGAGGGATGCGTTGTGTCCCTTCAGTCGTGGTCTGGGTGTCTGCATGTCTGTGCAGGGATTCTTCATGCCTAGTGACATGTCATGTGCGTTTGTGCTTTCTGGGAAGGGGCTGGGGAGGAATTTCTTAAGAGTCTCCCTGTGTTTGGTAAGGTGGTTTCTTAGCATGTATTGCCTGTGTGCAGTTTTTGGGGGCTGAGCTGTGGCTGGCTCCCCAGCGCCTGGTGCACATGGATGTTTGTTTCTGACTGTGAGCAAGATCTCCACCGGTGATGGCATGTGTGGGTTTGGGTGTAGGGAGGTGGAGGGTCTTCCAGTAAGCTGTTGCATGTACGTGAGGGTATGTGGTTACGGGTGATTTCTGAGGAGCTGTTGCATTTCTGCACGCGGTGATTTGAGGAGGTGTACGAAAGACAGTCTCCCAGATGCAGTTGCACGCGTGTGTTTGTGTGTGGATGAAAGGTCTCCCCCACCTCCTGTTGTATTTTGACGTGTCCATTTTCTTAGCAAACACTGCAGGGGCATGTGTCAAGGTGTAGTTTCCCACGGCTGTTGCACATACCTGTGTCAGTAGGTGTACAGTTGTTGCATGCGTATGTGTGTGTATGTAGCTCCTCAGGAGCTGTTTCTTGTACCTGTATCGTTCCTAGAAGCTGTCGTATTTTCATGTGGGTGGCTTGATTCTGAGAAGCTGTCGCCTCTGTGTGTGTGCGTACGCGATTCCCCAGCAGCTGTTACTTGTGCGTGTTCCTGGGAAGCTGTTGTAAGTTGTGTGTAGCTCTTCAGCAGCTGTTGCAAGGAAATTGTGAGCGTGTGTGTGTGTGTGCGTGCAATTCCCCAGCAGCTGTTGCATGTGTGCTCATGTCTCCGGTGGAGGCCCACCCCTTTCTGCCTGCACCGGAGTGGTGGCTGTGCAGGCGAGGAGAGCTCAGAGCTGGCTCCATGGGAGAGGGTTCTTCGCCCGTCACAGCCTTCCCAACTGGGAGAAGCAGTGCCGGCTCCGGTCCCAGAGCCCTATCAGCCGAGCCTGTGGCGAATTAATCACTCGTGTTTTAAATGCCAATACAGCCCTTTCTGCCTTCTTCCCCCAGTGATGCGGATGCGGCGAAGGCAGCAAATCCTCCGGCTGTGCGTGTCCTCCCTGGACTGCTGCTCCGTCCCCGCCTGTCGTGCTCGCCTGTGTGCGTGGCTGGGAATGCTGCCTAGGTGCAGCCGGGAATGAGAAAGCTGTGGGGCAGGGGACAGCACAGCTCCGAGGGGTGACACAAGGTGGGGGATACACCCCCCCGCCACGCACACATCCGCAGGGCTGCAAGTTGCTTGAAGACAGGGGTCTTTTGTGCCTCCACTTCATCTCTGTCATGCCTCGTATGGAAGCCGGGAGCGATCGCCCCTCCAGAAGCAGGTACGTGTGCGCGCGCGTGTGTGTGTGACACGTTTTTTTGTGTGCAGTCCTTGTGCAGCTGCCTCGTGTGTCCTCGGCTGCTGGTTGTCATCCGTGTCGCCTCTCGGAGAAGCGGCTGAGATTGGAGGGGGAGGACTGAGTTGGGGAGAAGGGCAGGATGGATGGCTTGCCTTTCTCCTCCAGCCCGTGCATGCACTCCCTGGGGGGGTGGATGTCTCTGATCTGAGGATGAAGGCAAGGGGTGAGTGCAAGGGAGATGGGGAAGTGGCCGGGCCTGGGGGGGGGAGATAATGCCCACATGGGGTGATGGGAGGGAGAGAAGCTTGGAGACAGGTCTCCCTTTCAGTGTGTGTGTGTGTGTGCACTCGCTTAGGATCAGGATGCTGAATAGGTCCGGGGCTTGCTGCACGCAGCTGGGTTTGTCTGGTCTGCTTCTATTCAGACCTTGCAAGAGGAGGGGATACATGTATATGTATGTACATGTATGTGTTTGTGTGTATATATATACGTATACGTATAGCTATAGGTATATGTATATACCCCCACACATATGTGTATGTGCATATACAGATATAGATACCTAGACATATATGTATATTGCCTGCGGTTATGGGAGGGAGAAGGAGACAGCCTCATCCCACAGCCCCTTGCTCCCTGCCTCTTTGCAAACTTTGTCAGGGAGCCTTTGCAGACAGTGGGGGGGTGTATGTGTATGTGTGTGTGTGTGCACGTCTGTGTGTGGTGTGTGAGCATTTGCCTGTTTTGGATGCAGGGGAGTGAGTAAATTGCTGCTCTGCTTTTACACTGCTCTGCTGGGAGGCTGACTGGCTGCAGAAAAGTCATTGCGTGGTGTCTGTCGGGTGTGTGAGTGTGCGTGTGGTGGTGGTGGGAGCTGCATATTTATGTAGGGGCCCAGGACAGCTACTCGAATGCATATGTACGTGTATATGCATTGCTTGCAGGGTGTCTGCATGCCCATTTATTCCACCAGAGAAAGCATGCCCACATTTTTATGCATAAGGATCCTCCTGCTTTGGGGCATGGGATGGGGGGGAGGAGAAGCTGAATGAATGAATGGGAGCAAGAGGAGGGGGAAGGAGGAGGCGTGGGGGTGGGGGAGAGAGACGAACAGACGCATCCTATTCTCATCCCAGGACAGGCAGGAGTGCACAGCTGCTGCTGTTCCCATTCCAGAGCTTGGATCTGGCTGGGGAAAGGCAGCATAAATCTGCTAATGCTGCAGCAGGCAGCGTATTCAGGAGCTGCTGTACGTAATGCTCTCTCATGTGTGTGCTGGTGTGGCTCCCCCCTCTACCTCTGTGTGCATGCACGCGAGCACACGTGTGTGTATTGCATGTGTGTATGTGTGCAGAGGTGGACAAACAATGTGCTTGCAAACATCCTTGCGAGCACCCAGGGAAGGAGGTGTCGGCGATGGGAAGGAGAGCATCGCTCGTGCGCTGCGGGCGCGTGCATCTTGCAGCCGTGCACAGCCCGCGGTCCATCGGCACCCACTTTGGGCTCACGCAAGCGCCTGCTGCCGGGGGCCGGTGTGTGCACAGAAAGTGGGTGCACATGTGCAGGCCAGACTTAGGAGCTTCTCCCCCTCCTTTTACCCCCGAAAGCCTGGAGAGCACAACCCTTCTCCCCATCCTGGAGGTAGGGAGCTATAAATCAAGCTATGGAGCAGGGAGAGGATTGCTGAGATTGGAGGGGGGGGGGTAAAGATTATGTAGGGAGTGGGGAGGAGGCGGGGGGGGCGTTGGGTCCATGTCCCTGGAGGGGGCCTAAGGGACTGGGGAGCCTGGCTGCATTGCACGCTGCGAGCCAAGGAATTTGTCATGCACCAGGAGGCGGGAGGGAGCGGGAGTGTGTGTGATGTGGGGGAGCTGGGGTGGAGGGGGAGAAAGGGGGCTGTGCTGGGCTATGAGGGGATTTCTGGTGACCTGCATCACAGCCCCCCCCCCCCCCCAACCCCGGTCCTCACACCCACTGTCACTCCAGGGTCCCGGGAAGCGCAGCCTGACAGCATCACTAATATAATATTCAAAGGCAGCTTCATTTGCATGGAGCATGCATTATTAATATATTTAAATACAGCCCCCTCTCGCCTCCCCCCTCTGTGCAGACTGTACCAGCGGCAGTGAGGAAGCTGCAGGGAGTGGAGGGGTGCCGATGCGGTGATGGGGGTGAGAAACAGCCACTTTAATCCCACTGATTTCCCCAGCCTAGAAACCTTCCCCCCCCCAGCCCCTTCCCCACCTGCCACCCTCCTCACCCCATTATTTTCCTTTGGGAGGTGGTTGGCTTTCAGTGCATCCAACCCCCCAAGCATGCAGATTTGTCGGTATGAAGCAAGCTGTCTTCATCGCTCTTCCCCCCCGAAAAAACTATGACACCGAGGGAAGAACTGTGGATGCATGGCCTTTCCCTCTCTTCACCCAGCTCCAGGCAAAGTGGGTATTTGGGAATACGCTGTCTGATCCACTGCGCCGGTGCGAAGCTAAGCTGTGGAGCAGAAGCCACTTGGAGGGTAGAGAGGGCGTTTGGGAAAGGGGGGGCATATGGAAGTGTAGTTTTTGCTGGGGGGCAGCTTGGGGTTAAAATCGGAAAGGTAAAAATCACAGGCAGAGCGGGAAGGCAGGAGGGAGGGAAGCATAGCTGTGATGATGTCCGTGATGTTTATTCCTACCTGGGTCATGTCAGAAGCCAGATGCAGCTCCAGGCAGAGTGCAGCTGCCTCATCTGACCCTGTTGAAGAGTGGTGGAGAGCACTGCTCACCTGGGAAAAAAGCTAGTGGTCAGATCAGGGCCTGTTGAAACCTCCCAGTGCTGTCAGCAGCTGTACCAGAAAATATCAGCACGTTTGCTGAGAGAGACGGGGACACCCGGCTGCTCTCTCCCTCATCCCAAATATTGTGGTTTTTACCCTCGGTCCCCTGGAAGTGTGGGTCTGGGCTAAGTTGTTTCTTTTATTAGTGCGAGGGAGGGCAGAGGACATGCAGGGAACACCTCTGTCCTCACGCTCTTGTGAGCTGATGAGAGGTGCCCTGCTCTGGGAAAGGTACCTGATGTCCCCCAAACACACTTGCAGCCCTCACCCATGCCCGGGCACCAGACTAGGACAGGAGCAGCTTAGGTGCAGAGCTCCAGGAAAACATCCACTGTTCTGGGAACAGAAGAGCTTTTGCATTTCTCCTCCACGGAGGAGCAGAGCTGTCCTGAACAGTGAGGGATCCCAGGCTGGCGGCAGGTATGGGGAAAGCCGGAGCTTCCCTGGGAGCACTGCGGGTTCTGCTGGTGGGGGTTGTCCAGGCTGGTCCCGATGCTGCGTTACAGCGGGTGCTCGAGCTCTTTTCGGGGTTCTGCAGGGGCAGAGCTCGGTGTCCCCCGATTGCCTTTCTATGTGGGAAGAAGGGTGAAGGAGGAGATGGAGTTGAGGCGCTGAAGGGAGGCAGGCTGAATGGGGAGGGGGTCAAGTCCTCTTTTTGGGCTGGGAGAGAGCAAAGCTCAGGGAGCAGACCAAAGGGCTGTGACCCACCTCCAGCCCTTTCTCTCTGCTGGGTCAGGATGGGTTTCCTGCAGCAGTGAGCCAGATGAAGGCTGGATTTAAAGCCCCAGATGAGTCAAGCTTGGCACTTTGGAGGTGACAGTGACCGTGGGACTGCTGTTGTGTTTGCTTCAGCGGTGAGATGGTCTGGCAGCAGTTACGGCTTCACTTTAGCAGAGCTGCATTTGTGTCGTGGCTTTTCTGTGCTCCCCAGCCAGTGTTAGTTTTGTGGCTTGCTTTGCCGTTCCCTGACCTCCTCTTTAAGGGATTATAGCAGTTCTTTGGGTCTCCTGGGAGCTCAGGGGTACCTAGCCATTGCCTGAGATGAACCACTTTCCTCACGGACAGGACTGACCAAATAATTTTTTGTCACTGAGGAGAAATGACCTCATTTGCTCAACACTCATAAGCCAAGAGGAAACCCAGTTCCAGCTGACCAGCTGAGGTACAGAAGGAGGGAAGGGCAGTTGTCAGTCTTTCCACGGAATTATAGGGGTGGGAAAGAAGCTATTAGGAGCCAGGTTGAGGTGAACGACTTGCTGGGCTTGGTCCCTCGATGTTGCCTCTTGCCAGCAGTCTTTAAGGTTCCCAGGCAGCCCTGGTTTGGGTAGACACAGTGGCTACATGGTGCCCTATAGCATAGCACCAGATGCCATGGAGATAGGCACTGGATCAAAACCCCGTAGGAGAATCTGTCCTGGTGTTGATGGCGGAGGCCCATCCATCCTCTTGTGCTGACCCAACTGATGTGCTGGGGCCGTTCCTTCCCATCTGCAGTCGCCGTGGGGGAGTGCATCTCCAGCTTTTCAGCCCTTTAGCGTCGAATTTTGTTCCAGGCGATGCTTTGGGGAGCCGATGGTGCAACATGAATTTCACAGAGGTGAGAAGATGTGTCTGGGGGCCAAGAACCCATGTTCTTCTCTACACAGAGACACCCCAACACAAGGTTAACACCCGTCTGGTTTTGGTAAGCTGTAGGGGAAGGACTGTTTGCAAGAAACTGTGGGTGCTTTTGACTTCTGTGGGTGTCAGTCTGATAGCAGAGAGATGGAGCAAATACTGTTGTGAGGAAGGATCATCAGTGACTGGGGGTCACAAACTAGGACGAGGAATCACTAGCTCTGCCACAACTGGCCTGTGGGGAAGTCCCTTCCTTCCCCTCTGTACTCCTCAGCACTCACCTCACTTCTGAAGGGCTTGGGTGATAAGCTAATCACCATGGAAGGCACTATAGAAGTGCAGACTGTGTCTTAGCATGGTGTACAGGCTACCAGTTGCCTTATGGCAAGGTGTCATATGTTTGTATTCATTCTTTCCATGGCTCATGCACTCAATCTGTAGACCAGATGGGTCTGAGCTGCCTGTGTATTTTTAGGTTACTGTGGGGACTCCATGAGTTATCCTTCCTCTGGGAACACTGGTTTATGCATGAGAACGTGTATGTTTGTGAACAAGGAGAGAACCGTTTTCTGCTAGGCTTTGTCTGTCCTGTCCTCTTGTATGCACAGGTTACCTCTGTGCGTGCACAAGGTTTGCGTGCCCGTATGTCCTTCCCTCCTCAGCTTCGTCCGTATTATCCATGTGTATGTGTTCCTGTGTGCATTTGTGTATGTGCCTGTGTGTGATGCGGGTAATTGTACGTGGGTTTATTTGTGGAGTGAACACATGTGTCTGTGTGTGTATATGCACCTTTTCCATCTCTTGGATTTGATGTCTGTTCTCCAGGTGTGTAAGTATGTAAGTGTTTGTAGTTGTGTGCCATGTTCAGCTGGAGGACATCCATCCTACCTGTCCATGTATCTTCTTCTCCCCACCTCTCATGAATCTGCTTCTTCCTCTCCCTGGAGAGAGGTCCTGTGCTTTAAGAGATAGTCTTGAGTTGTATTACCAGCTGCCACATGTATGAAGCGAGTTAGCTTTCCTGACAACTGTGTACTCACGTACATCCACAAACATCAAGCCTTGAAGCACAAGGGAAGCCCGATTCATGTTATTTCCAAGGCTTTAGGGACACCAGTCTGGAAAACCTGGCATTCAAACCTGGGTGCTACGCTAGCTGAAGGAGGGTGATAAATTGGAGAGAACTCAGAGAAGAGCAACAAAAATGATGAAAGGGCTGGAGGGACTTATTTATGAGGAGAGATTAAAAGAACTAAATATGTAGAGCTTGGCTAAATGATGATATGATAACAGTTTACAAGTATTTGAGGAGTGTAAACACCAAGGAAAGGAAGAGATTATTTAAGGTGGTAAAAGATGGGCAAAGGCAGAGGTATGGGAGCAGGCTGAGCAACGAGGAGGATATTTGGCTGGCTCTGAGGTTACATGCAAGCTTCCTGGTGTGAGTGTTCAGACCGACTATGAAATAGTCTGGCAGGTTTATGGAGATGCAACTGCTTGCAGCAAGGAAACACATGGTGGTGAAAAGGGGTGGAGAGAACAAGCTAGACTTGGCCAGTGGTGGAGGTGGAGTGATCTGCAAGGCCTCTTCTTCATATGCAGCGTTGCCAGGAATATTTTGAGAGATGTTTGATGGTCTTTCACCTTTTATTGACTCCCTGTCTCATGGCTGGGGAGAACCTGCAGACACTGTTGTTGAGGGAGCAGAGAGGTGGTACAGAAGGAATGAGTAAATAGAGTCTGATGGAGGTGGAGGACATTATTCCCTCCAACTCTCAGTCCTCTCTGGCTGGAGAGGTAGTCTAGGAAGAAATCCTGTAGGAATTGCCTGTAGGAGAAAAGGGGCTTTGCCATAACAACTTTCTAGGAGGGTACAGGCTGAACCTACCAAAGCGAGTGGTTCCCTCTTTCCAGACAAAAATGGCTTGGCATGGGGACAGTGGGGTCAGGAGGATCAGGCTTCCCTCCTCTGAATTCCTAGTCACAGATGGTCCAGAATTGGGACAACAAGGTCAGAAGGATTAACGCCCCTCCTTTTTTTTCCCCATTGCAGTCACAGGCCAGGAAAATTGAGTCAGATCATAATAAAAGGATTAGTGTGGAGAGGCTGCCGTGAATAGAGTGATAGACAGCTCAGGGAAATGGAAGGGAATTCAAGGGGGTTGGCCCTGTTACAGATGGTCTGCTGTGTTTACCGACAGGGAAAGGGGATTTGGTCTTAAAAAGTCTGGAACAAGGCATCGAGGGGGCTAGCACTCAAGCACAGATACTATTTCCAGCAAGGATCTATCTGGGATGACTGGTTAAAATGACTTCAGACATCCTTCCAGCTTTAAGAGAGAGGGAAAAAAAAAATCCTTCCTGGAATGGGCTCTGTTGTTTGCTCCCTTGTCCATCCATCTCCAATACCATCTAATGCACCAAAATGATACTGTTACTCATAGCTACTCTTTGCCCATGACTTCTGGGTCAGCCTGGCTATGGAAAGCCATAGGAATATAAGAAGGACCCTACTGAGCCAGGTCTGAGATCCTTCCAGTCCAGTATCTTCAACAGTGGCTGAAAGAGGGAAGAGCGTAAAGACAGGACAGCTGTGTAGGAGCACCTCCTCTGAACATTCTTTTAGCCTCCGGTGATGTGTGGCTGAGGGTCCTTGTGCTAGCAGATCTGTTGTACACTTCACAGGTCTCCGTGGATTTCTTTATTCCCTGAATTTGTCCAGCCAATTTTTGAAGCCAGGTAAAGTTTTAGCATCCACAAAAATCTCACAGTTTGAAGTTGTGCAGCCTAAGCATGCAGCGTGCGATGCAAGACCTCCTGTCATTTGTCTTGAACCTGTTACTTTCTGGTTTAATTTCCTGACCCTTGATTCTTGAGTGTGAAGAGACAGTTAACACCTGTCCCCTCTACCCTTCCTGTGTCATCCGTGGTTTTATAGAACTGTCTCATTTTGTGCTCTCTATTGTCTCTTTTCCATTAGCCCTTCACCTTTCATCTTTCTGTATCTATCAGCTGCCTCTTTTTTGGCTACAGCAGTGCAGGTTGGTAGTGACAGAAGGACATGGGGCATTGCTAGGTGGGAAGAGACATCGCAGAGATGAGCTGTGCCAGGTCCCACACAGGTGAAGACTTGTGTCAGCTACAGTGGCATGGAGTAGGAGGAGGTGAGGGAGCTGGTCAAAAACTCTGAAACCAGTCGAGGGTGCTCTCGGCCATCAAGACAGGACTGGGCAGGATCCTAGGAGGCTTGAAAAATAGGAAAGGGAATTTTGAAGTGGACCTCGGGATGTGGGGATAGCTTTGCTGAGCATGGGCGGTGGCGGTCAGCACAGGCAGGAGGTGGGACTGGTCAATACAGAACAAGTGAGGGAATTGAAAGGCCAGAGGTGATGGAGATCTGATTGGGGCTCTGACTGAAGGATGTTCTGATAAGCAGATTGATGGTGGGACAGTCTGTAGACATGAGGGTCTTCGGAAAAATATGGCTTGGATATTCTGCTGGTGTGATGGGCAGTGGAGGGGAGTGGGAGGAGCAGGTAAGAGGACATGGACTGTCTCCCACAGTCCTGAGGAGACTCTCAGGCCTAAGCACAGCACAGGGACATCTTGACCCACTTGAAAGAGATACCCAAAAGTCAGCTCCTAGGTCAGGACTAGGCTTTTCTATGGCAGATTGAGAGATTTAGCAATAAAATCATTGCTGAAATTAAGTTTTTCTCATATTTCCTGGCTAGCTGAGACCCTCAGCCAGGTGATGGAGAAAAGATGAATGAAAATGAAACATCAGCCATCTTGTGCGTGGTCTTCAAACAGAATAGGTTCAGAGGGAGGGAACAGGCTCATGCCAGGAAGAAAAAGGCCCTGGTGAGGTGCAGCAACCTTGTGGTATTGGAGGGTACAGGGAAAGAAGAAGGTGCCCTCAGTAGCCGTTATGACATTTGCTATAGAGGAAAACTGTGCTGAGTAACCTTTGGATTAAGGGCTGTAGGGGACTGAGGTGAGTAGTGGAAAGTCTGCTTAGATGCTGTCAGATGTGACCTGGGCCAGGACAGGCAGCAGGGAGAGTGAGGGACAGCACTGTCAGCAAGGGGAGGAGATGAGGCAAGAGGTTTGGTGTGAAGGAAGGTGCAAGGGGTGAAGGCAGAAAGGCCTGAACAGCATCACAAGGAGAGACAGTGGTGGCAAGATCTCCGTGGCAGCCATTTATGCCTCGAGATTTCAGTCTTTGCTCCCCACTGGATGCCTCTCATGGGGCAAGGAGCTCTTCTCCAGTCCCAGCAGCCTGTTCCCAGCCTGGTCACACCACGGGACAGTGCAGCTGCCTTGCTCTTCCTTACAGACCAAGGAAGGTGGTGGGACGTGTTGTATCGCACCATGTGCGTATAAAGCTTTTCTGCCAGTAGTCAAGTGTGGAGATGGCGAGGGAGAAGGTATCTTTTTTGCCTCCCCTCTCACCTTCTGTCCTTTTCTTTCTTCTGTCTGGTCCCCCATGCTGGCTGTAACCTTTCTTCCCTTCCCTGCCTGCTCACCTAACACCGGCTGCATCCTGTGCCTCTGTTTGTTTTCCTTCAATCCACGCGATGGACCAGTGACAGACCCCCACTGTATTTTTTTAAATCAAAGCCCTTTATCTTGAATTGAGCAAGGTCAGGGGAAGCATCTTAAGGCATCCGCTGTATTTTCTAGCTCTGCCTCAGAGCAACTTAAAGGATGGCTCAACGGGATTAGTAGAAAGCACAAGATTGGACAAATGGATTTGGCAGGGGCTGGCTGGTGGGCCTGGGGGAATGGGAGCTCGCTGTGCTGGAAAGTGGGAGAGCTGGGCTCTGCCCAGGGCCTTCGTCGTTGCCTGCTGCCCACTGTGCTTCTGGGCACATGAAGGCAGCTGGATTGATGCTGAGCACAGTCCTGACGCTGCCCTGGGAGAGAGCAGTCTCAGCCTGCAGCACTGCTCTTTGCTAAGCAAGGCTACTTAGCGCTGGCCGGGTGCTTTAGGGCCAAGGCACAGGGGGATATGGCTCTGTGCTTCAGGGATCATTGCTGCCAGCGCGAGCAGCTCTGCAAAGCCTTGAGGGACGCGCTGATCACAACGGAGCTGTGTACGGCTGGAATAGCGCGGGTCAGGCCTCAGGAACGAGCCGGGATGCCATTCCCTGCAGTCGCAGGTCCCCGTGGCGAGATTCCCACTCCCTCCGCCAGCCTGCTGGGTGCTGCTGGAGGTGTGAATTAGCAGTCCAGAGGCACCGTCATTAGACTCTGCTTCCTTGGCTTGGCTTCTTCTGCTTCCCTCCTCCCTTCTTTTGTCTGATGCTTTTGCAAGTGGATGTTTTAGAAGAAAGCATCAGGCTTGCGGGGTGACAGAAGGGCAGCCGGCCATACGCAAGCTCTCTGCACACTGTGCAGCCCCGACCAGTTTGTGGCTTTTGTTCCCCCAGTGCCTCGCTGGCAGCACCGGTTCTCCCCTCCTCTCACCCGGGGTATCTTCTCCTTGGGGAAGGGTTGGCTCTGCCTGGGGTGGGAAAGGGTCTGCACCAGGCTGTCCCTTCACTTGTGATGACCAAGCTGATCTGACTTGCTGCCTGTACACCCAGCCACCGGCTTGTCCCAAGAGGGACCCGTCCCTTCCCCACCACACAGCAAATCTGTGCCGAAAAGGAGCCCTGGTCCATTTGTTCTCTGATCCCACGGGTGACTGCTTCCCTCCTTCACCTGAACCCCCTCTGTCCTGTACTGTGTTCTCAGTGGACTGGGGCTCAGTGGTCAGAAAGGGGACTCAGGAGGAGCATCTTGCCCAGCTGCAGCCAGCTACTACAGCTTGTTCCCCATCAGGCAGATACTCCCTGCTTGCACGTGGTGTTCAAGGGCATACTCCCGTTGTGTAATCCTATGTGCACGCATAGGGCAGCGTGAATCGAGCGTCCAAGGAAACAAAGATTCACACAACCTTGGCCTTGCTTTCCCAAGCCTCCCAGAAAGATGGGATGGCTGGATTAGCCAGGGATATGACTGCTCCTCCCCAGCGCAAGGATTTCCCTCACAGGACTTGCCACGACATCGTCTTCTCATTAGTCGCCCTTCTTTTCCCGAGCAGATGAAGGGTCTCTCTGGGATCCTGTTTCCTCTCCGCTGTCCTCCTGTACCAGCCTGGCCATATGTCCCAGGGCTTGTCTTCGGTCTGGGGGACCTTCAGTGTGTGCTGCCCATGGGGGAAGCTCACGGTGTTTCCACACAGAAGAGGATTTGCATGCATGGAGGGGGAGAGACAGCCTGGCCTGTTTATTCTTACAGCTCCGTATTATCTTCCTTAATAATGCCACCTCTGCCTCACATGCTAATTAAGGCTCAAGATTGTAAATGTAATAGGGAATTTGGGCAGAGACCACACAAGACTGGCTGGATTAAGTTAACCTTATGGACTGTTAATGGATCTCCTGGAGGGGCATTTCTGCCTAATGAGAATCCAACTTGAATGGTAATCAGGGACTCGCTCTCCGCATGCCCAGCAGAGCCGGGAAAGCTGGCGAGGCTGCAGGGCGGGATGCGGGAAAGGCACAGGCAGGAGCTGCTTGTGAAGACGAGGAGGGAAGAGAAGGGTGCAGGGCTGGAGGGAAAGACCTCGAGGTGAGGGAAGAATTGGGGTAAGTGGAGTAGTGATGCTGGTGGTGCTGCACAGGGGAGAGCCCCGAACAGGCGCTGAGGCTGGCCCTGTGCTTTTTGTGGTGGGCATTTAAATATTAACACGAAGGGCTGTTTTTCCCAGTCGTGATTGCCAGCAGTGAAAAGGTCACCCAAACAGCGTTAGCTGTGAGCGGGGCTCCTCTCTAGGGACAAAAGCCTGGCAAGATCCTGGCCTGGCTTCCAGGGACCTGCACCATGGGTCGTGGCTGCTGCTACCGACCGGATCAGAGCGCCAGACTTTCCCAGCCTGTCCCCTTGTACAGTGTGGGGAAAACATCGTGGAAGGGATCTGGCACTGAGCACTCTGGTGTGTAAAGAGTACACTGCCTTGCTGGTCAGCAACAGGGTGAAAGGCTGGGTCTCTGTTCAGAAGAAACCTGGGGACAAATTAAAGGGGACAAAATTGAGCTTAGAGGCGAGGCTTTCAGTGTATAGGGTTGGGTGAAGTTTGGGGGTATCACTGATTCAGGGTTGCAGTTGAGGCAAAACAGATGAAACTTAAGTGTTAGGCTGCATTTTCAAGGCAAAACTGTATCATCCTGGGACTGGATGAAACTGGGAGCCCGTGAAGCCTTCCAGGGAAGGTGTGTGTATTTTCATATCTGGCTCTTGTGTGCTAGTTTCATCATCCAGAGGGAATAGGTGTGGAGTGGGATATAGGGCAAAAGCAAAGCCTGAAATGGAGGCCAGTTGTTTGCATTTCAATTTGGGCAGCTGAGTAATTTAGATCAGCCCCAGAACAAACAGGTAGAGCTCAGGGTAGGATGTTTGGGAGGAAAGTAGTGATCTGCAGAATTGGTTAATGGACTAAAGAAGTGTGTTTGGGGTTTTCCTCTTGCTCAAGTCCCACTGCCACAGGAGGTGCTGCAAGTGGGCAGGCTCCGTGCTTTGGATCCTAGCGTGGAGGTTACTCAGTACACGTGGGGTCTGGCCGAAGGTTTAGCCTTCTGATGTCAGAGCAATGACAGAGCAGCTGAGACGTGTTGCTTTGGCTCCAGAGGCGTGACTTTGAGCTGTGCTGACTTGTGCGAAAGGTTTCTTACACCAAACCCAGCTGTGGGTGATTCTAGCTGGGGAGCTGAAAGTCAAACAGGAACCACTGTAGCTGCAGGAGCCTCTCTATATTCCTGGCTGTAGGGACCGCTGCCTCCTAACTCTGTTACCTTGAGCTGCCTTACCTGGGCTGTGTCAACTTTAGATGGCCCATGGCTTGGATGTGAGCCATGGACCTGGTTTGTGGTGCTCAGGGCTTGGGAGGTGGAAGTTTGGGGGTTTGGGTGAAAGTTTGTGGGTTTGGGTGAAAGTTTGTGGGTTTGTGATGCAGTTCCTGGGGGCTGGAAATGGGTGACAAGGACACGGAAAGGGAATAGGTCCAGTTCAGGTTGCCCGGTGAGGTTTTTCTTCCCTTTTTGGCTCTTAGTACAGGAAGATACCAGGGAACTGCAAGGAAAGGAGTTCCCTTGCTGTGTGTTGGTGTGTGGGAGTTGGTTCCCAGGGCAGAGTACGCTGCTGCCAGTGAGTGAGGGGAACTGAGGGAAGGCGAGAAAGGAAAAGCAGAGACCAGGAGGAGAGGCAGTGCAGAAGCCAAACGGACTGCTCCACCCAGAGATGGATCCCATCCCTGCAAACCTGTATGCACCCTGGGGTGCACGCAGCACGTGCACGCTTACCGTAGTTTTGTGATGTGCTCGTCGCATTGCTTTCACAAGGATGCTCACTCTGCAGGTGTGCAGTAGCACACCGGTGTCGCATAAATGCTTCCACAGAGGACACATCGCTCCCTATGACACGTCACAAATGCACCGATGTTTTCAGCAAAGAACAGGTTTGCACACATACGCGCTGTTCACCCTATAGTACAGCACTTGGGTGCACACATGTATACATACACATTCCATGCATCGATACCTGGAGTCCACTGCTGACAGCGGGCACATGCACAACACCAACACACAGATGCTCACCAGAGGCCACACATTCTTGCACCCATGATACCATGTTGTCCCCTTTCAGCATTATCCTGTGCAGATGGACTCCCTCATGACAACGCTGACAGACACATGTGGTTTTGTGTCTTCCAGGTCTCCTTGCTTGCCAGCACAAAATTGGCATCTGAAGGTGAGGCAAAACACATCCCTTTGAGAGGAACAAGATGAATACCACACCAACGTACACATGCAAACACACATACGCATCCCCCTTGTCTCCTGTTTGCCTTGCTTGCGCTCCCCCTTTTCTTTCGTTTAGCCAGTTTATGTTTAGCATGGTGCTTCTTCCATACCCCTGAGCACAGGAGCAGATGGTTTGGAGGTCAGTTTAGGATGATAGTTCCCTTTTCCACTAGTGGCTCTCTTCAGCTGCTTAGCTCAGTGCTAAGTATCTCAGAGATGAATATCCTCCTTGCCTATCCACACACGACACCTCTGTGTTACCTCTCAGCACCTATTAGAAATCCTAAGTCCAAAAGCCTCTTTAAATTGCCCTTGTGACTGTACTTTAACCCAAGTAGCACTTCAGGCCGTGGTGGCTTTCCAGGTTTGGCAGCATCTGTTAGCCTTGACAAAATGAGGCAACTTCCATCTCCATTTTGCTCTGTACACATGCCTTGCTGAGGCCCAAAAGACTCTCTTACTTGTCCCCTTTCAGCCTGCATTATTCATCTCCTGTAATGCACAACGGATGTTTGTGGGAAGAGGCAGGCAGGTACAATTGAGCATAGTGCCTGTAAAAGCATCCACAGACATTCCTAGCAAGCTGAAATTGCCTGGGTGCACGGGCCAAGTTTAGCTGAGAGAGGAAATTTTTACTCCTTCAAAGCACTTCTGAAAAGCGAGTGGTGGTGGTGGAGGTAGAGGGGAAGAAAGGGTGGTTTGGAGGGGTTGAGGTGGTGGTGGGGGACTTCCCCACGTTTCTTCTGGCTCCTCTCGTGCCTCCGCACGAACAGGCGTGTGGTGCGTGCGTAGGAAGGTGGGAGTGCTCTGGGGGAAGGTATGAAGTAGGTGGCTCTGGGGAGCAGAGAGTTTGCGTGCCTGAGTAATGGTGGGGAAGGTGTACTTGCATGCGCGGGGAAGGGGGCCGGGGGGGGTGCTTGGTGAAGAGCCGTGGACACAGGGTGCCACGGCACGCGATGTTTGGGAGGGCAAGGAGTTCCTGGAGGAAGAGGCTGTTGCAATGCACGCTTCCCTGACTTACGCTGAGGTGCGTCTGTACGTGCTCGGAGCCCATGCCCGTCCAATAGCACAGGACAAGAGCTTGTGGGGGTCCCTCCATTCTCCCCCCGAATGGCTGGGGCTAGACCTGACTGTGTTGCCTGTGGCCAAGCCACCCCTATGCCAGCCCCATCGTGTCCCCGGGCTCTTCCTTTGGTACCTGTGCCAGTACCCACTGCTCCAGCAATTCCAGTACAGCCATGGACCCCTGCACCGCATGCCCGCAGTTGCACTCACACCCAGTTGCTCTTCCCCCCTTAGAAACCCCATGCTTTCCCATGCCTCTCCCATTTCACGGGAGACCACAGGTACACGCGCTTGCCCTGATGCCGAACCCTGATTGCTCTCCATCATCGTCATCGCTAGCAGTATCACTCTGTGACACTACCGAGCTTGTTAAACAAGCCTGGCAGAGTGCTTGCCTGTGCCGTCCCTGGTGCCAGGCCGGTCTCCCCTCCTTCCCTCGTCCCTTCTTACCCACCTTGTGCATCTCCTTGCTCTCCTCGTGCCTGGGGGAAGCTGGTGCCTTCCTGGCCAAATCTCTGCTTCCCATAAGGTTTATGTATTTCTTCACAATGATAAGGTTTTGCGGTCACATCCCCTGATGCCACTATCAGCCAATTTCAGAGCACTCGGGGCTGCTGGGACCTTGCACTCTTCTTTGCATGCAAATTATGCACATCTAACACCAGAAGAAAGGCAGAAAGGAGAAGGGTTGAGTCTGGATGCTTTTACAGGCTTTCTGCTCCAGAGACTTTGCCCCCAGGAGCTGCAACATGTGTCAGCGGACAGATACATGGGCTTTGCTGGGAGATGGTAGAATGGGCAGAACTAGAAAAAGTGCTAAAAAAAGGGAAGATCTCAGGGATGGAGGCAGTTTAAGCAGGGTTGGTGTGGCAGTGGTACGCCTGTGTGCACATGCATGCGTGCAGGTGCACAGAATAATACAGCTGCCTCCCAAGTGAGTTCCAGCCTCATAACTTTCAAGGATGTAATTTTTTTGGGTGAGCGATGCTGGCTGTCTGCGTTTCATGTGTAGTTTGTGTTTGTCTGCCTGTATTGGATGTTGATGAGTATTTGTGTTTTCCGTGTGACAGAATATGGCTGGTGTTTGATGATGCTGGGGCTAGCATTTAGGATCCAGAAGGATGGTATGCCACTGTGTGGGCTGAGTTAGGTAGGTAACAGTATCTGATGCGATCAGTTTGTATGCTGCAGGCAATTCGTAAGCATAGTATTTTTGTGTGTGATATGCAGCCAGCGGTGCTTGCTTGACTTATGTTCCTAAGCACGTGAGGATGTTTTATGGGCTTTTGTTTTCTTATAGAAGTGTGCGTTGTGGTATGCGGGTGTGCTGTTTGCACTGATATAGACGTTCGTGTGTGTGTACATGGCACTTTTTCTGGTCTTTGATATGGAGGTGGGCTTATTAAATGACGTGCTTTTGTGCAGTGACAGGCATAAGTGGTCAGGAGTTTGTGTGGCAGATATGTTCAGATATGCAGTATGCATTTGTACAGTGGTCATTATTTGCTGTGCTGTATGTAAATGTTTGCGTGCTGGTATGAGTGGTGGAACAGGCTGGGTGGATTTGATGTGGTTGTGTGATGCTTGTCTGAAATCTCACATATGCGTGTTAACACAGCTGCGCGACCTTGTAGGTGCAGGATGTATGTGAAGAAGAGAAGCACCTCACCCTGAATTTTTAGGGGATGTATGCAAGGTGGTGCATGGGGGGTATGAAAAGGCTGGCGAGTGTGTGTGTACACAGCATGTGTGAGTGTGAGCAGCGTGCTTGCAGGGAGGCGTGCCGGGGTGATGTGAGAGGGGCTGGGAGGCGGCGTGTCTGCGTGCGTGCGTGCGGCCGCGTGTGTAGGCACACTTCACCTTCTCCCGGCACCGCTCCGTCAGCACCTTGCCCTGCACCGGGCCGGCTGCTGTCTCCTTCTTGCGTGCAGTGGGACAGCTAGGCTCTTAGGATACAAGGCCATCCTCTTTCCATCCTTTAAATCTCCTTCCATCCGTCCGTCTGTCTGCTCTGCTGCCCGTGTCCAGTTGTCTGTTCCCATAATCACCGATACGCCCTGACTAGCTCACACCCCACACTGCCTGTGGACTCAGCAGCTGTGCATCTCTCCGTCCCTCCCACACACACACACATTCACACACACACACCCCCCCTGGATCTTCATCTGTGGTATATTCAGTTGCCATTGGAAACCTAAGAAAGAAGTGAATCTACCCTCCAAGTCTTAAGCTGGTGGTTTTTTTCCCTTTTCTTTTTTTTTTTTTTCCCTCCCCTTTCCTCCTCTCCTCACAGAAGACGAAGTCGTTCGCAATGAATCCATGGCAGCTTCGATCGAGCGGTGAGCTGGAGCACCTACTCACAGGCCACTCCTTGATGTGACCGAAGAGAGGCCTTTCCCAGCGCTCGCTGAGGAACGCAGAGCCCTGGATTTACCTCCCGCGCACCCGGGCACCCCCAGCACAGGCACGGCGAGGTAAGCCAACCTCGGCACCTATGTCTACGTGCTTCTCTCCATCCCTCCCTCCCTCTTGTCGCTTGTTCCCCAGAGGTGCGAGGGAGGGGAAAGGCAGAGGTTTCTGCTATGCTGTGAACAAAAATCTAGGCTTTCATCAGGCCCCCCCTTCCCGTAACAGGGAGCTGCTCCCTCCCTTCCGACCCCCTTTCCTTGCAGCTCCGCATGCGTGTGCAGGGAGGGCTTGTTTGCAGAGCAGCAGGGGGAAGTGCTGCGGGTCCCCCGGACGCGGTCCCGAGCGCGTTCCCTTCCTTTCCCATCCCTCCCTTGGCACACACCTGTCTGCTTTTCTCCCTACGGTATTTTCCTCCCCTTCCCCTGTTTCTCGGGAGAAGGGGTTAGCCGGGCTGACTCTGCTGCAGGGCTCCGCGGCCGTGGCCTGGGTCCTCTCGGGGATGCAGCTTGCAGCAGAGCAGGAGTGGGCATCACGCTAGCGGGAATGGGGCATGCCGGAGGGGGGGGTTCCCCTCCCTCCTCATCTCAGGGATATTTTGGGTATCCCGCTTTCCCCCGGAGGCCACCGGCCTCCATTTCCCAGCCAGGTACCTCCTCTGACTACCCAGCCCAGCCTGGCACAGCTTTTGGGGTGATGGGCATGCTCTTTGTCACTGCTTCTCTGCTCTCCCCTGGTTGCTCCTGCCGGGCTGGAAGGGATATTTTCCTGCTGGAGACAGCGTGTTTCATAAGCTGGGAATGCCGTGTGCCCTTAACAGGCAGTGAAGGGGCCCCGTGCCGAGCCTGACCCATTTTGGGGCGCAAAGCTCTTGGGAACACCTAAAAGGGCCTCCCGCTGCCTGGGGCTGCCCTCGGTGCCCCTTGCCCCGGCTCCTCTGCAGGGAAGGCAAGGAGATCAGCCGCACTTTTTCCATGCCGTGTCTCTTGCGCTGCTGCGGCGCGGGGATAAGCGGGGAGCAGCTGTTTCTCCCATCGCCTGGGCAGGCCCAGACGCGCTGCCGGCCCTCGAGGAGCATGGACGTGCCTGGAAGTGCTTTTCCCCAGAATAAGACCCTAAAGCAAGGAGCTGCTGGCAAGGCAGCGGGCAGAGGGCACGCTCAGAGGAGTGGATTTTAGAGGGGAGGTTTGGGGGTTCGCACCTGCCAGGCTGTGGTTTCAGGCTCTGCACAGACTCTGGCAGATGCTGGGGTTTTCTGAGTCAGATTTTGGGGATGCTGCATTTCTCCGAGGGGAAGGGGCCAGCAGGGTCTGTGCTGCTGCACAGCTCTGGCAGTGGTGCTGGTGTGGTGTCCCCTGAAGGAGGTGATGGGTTGCTCCCCTCCTGCCCAGGTCCCACCTGGTGATGCCAGAAAGGAGGATGCATCTTCAAGTGCATCTCCCTGCTGCCACCACGGGAACCTGCTGTCAGCCTTCCCCGGCTGCAGTTCCTCGATGCCCCCTCTCCGACTGCCCTGACACCTACCCTTCCACCCAAACTGCTGCCTTCAACTTCTGTCTGGTGCTGCCAGCTGTTTTTCTTCCTCTTCTGGGGTATCCCTGAGCCCTGCTTTTCCCTCTTTCGACAGCACCCCTTCCTCACTCCCTCTCCAGCACTTCCCATCCCTCGTGACCCCTCGCTGTACGCCATGCTGGGCAGGAGCAGCCTCGGGAAGGGCTAACGTTCCCCGGCAGGATCGTTTCTGGATGCTGCTGCCAGCTGACAATACCGTGAAGTGATTTTTTTCCCCCGTGGTTCACACTTTTCAGTGCACACGTGCGTGTGTGTGTGTGTTGCAGGGTGACGGATTTGCATCGTCGATGTGTCACTCTTCTTCTTGGCCGGGGCCCGGCAGGGAGCGTGACCATGCAGTCGCACTCAGTTTCGTTATTGGGGAGAAAGCAAGCTCTTCCCAGATGGAGCCTCTGAAACCATTTGGCATTGGTTAAATTCCTCAGCCCTCTCAGGACATGGCTTTGGCACTGGCTCAGGGTGGACAAGACAATAAATCCAGCTCTAGGGAGCTTGGTACTGGGTCAAAACTGCTGCAGCTACATGGTAGAAAATGCTGATCCAGTATGAACTCACTCTGCTGCTTCAGATTTGTTTAGAAAACAATGTTGGCTTAACTCTGTACTGGCAAGGTTTATGTTGCATTGGGTATTATCTGTCTGCACAACTCTAGCTTGGTGCTGGCTCGAGTGTTGTTTGTCCTTCCACATCTGGCACGCGCTCCGGATCATGTGTGCTCTGGCTAATTTGACAGATGCAATTGCATGCTGCAGCCAGCCTGGTTCAGTCCCTCCTGTCGGGCAAGCCGGTTTGAAAGAGGGTTGAATTACGGTCTTAGCAGGGAGCAAGCCACGTCCCACACCAGGCAGCTGCCCTCCCGTTTCAGGAGTTATAACAGCCCTGGTCTCCCAGTGCCTTGAGAAGTGATGCACGGCGAGGCAGAAACCCAGCTCTCTGTAGCTCCGTCCCTCCTAGCACCACGCCAGGTCCAGGGAGATCCTAGAGAGACAAGTATGTCCTCTGGCTGGTGGCCACATCTCTGCCCGGTTCTCCCCAAGGGCTTTTGAGCGGTGTCTCGTCTGCTGCCCTGGAGAGCGTGTGCGTACGGGGACGAGAGGATGGCAGGCATCGCGCGGAAGAGGAAAGGGAGGGAAGCGTTGTCTCAGCAGAAGGATGTTGTTCTCCAGCCCCGATCACCCCACACCCCCATGGTCAGCGCACGGGGCCCGGGAGAGGCGTTATTATTCCTCATAGGATCGCGATGGCAGAAAATGGGGTTGCACCATGGGCGGGAGCCGAAGACAGCCCCATCGGAGGCAGGTGTTCAGTTGGGACAAAGCACGAGCGCAAACCCTTACTGTTAAGCTGTAGGGACTTTTTCCAGATCTGTCACTCGGGTGCTTGTGTTGCTGAGGGAGGTGGTTTTGTTTGCAGGGTGGGGGAAAGGGTAGGAAGGTGGTGAGGGATGGTTCGCCTCATATTTGTGTGTAGACCTGTGCAGGTCTCTGGTGATAAGGGGGAGCATTTGCTGAGCAGGTTTTGCAGTCCGAAGCCAGCTTTACTTTAAAGCCCAGCAAGATGCGCTCTTGGGGGTCGAAGCCAAGAGATGACACTGCCTACAAAAACCTTGCTGCTGAGGTCTCCTGAACCCTAATCCCAGCAAGGTCTCTCACCGGTCACCATGCTGTGCCTCAGTTTCCCCTACCTTTACGTGGGGCAGGCTGTAGCCACAAACACTGGGGGAGAGGTGGTGGATGGGGAGGAGGGATGTGAAGGCATGCTTACTATTTGCATGATGCTTCAGGTCGCACAGAGGGACGCTGTGGGGAAAGGGAGGTGCAGCCTGCAGACTCTGCTGGCATGGCTGCCTGCTGACCTTCGCAGGGGGCTGGATGCTGGAGGAGAATCCGTAATGACCGGGGTGCTGCGTGCCAGGGCCAAGGCACTGATTCACTCAAGCCTCTGTTTGTTTGGGAAGAGAAAGGGAGTTTGTGGCTTGTCGCTTGGGAAACAGAGTGGGGATTCAGCGGCGGAGGGCAGGCTTCTTGGCTGGGCCCCCCCCGAGCAGCCATGCCGTGTGCCTGCGTGTGTGCCAGGGGAGCAAAGGGGACCCTGGTACAGGCCATGGCTGGCAGCCGGCCATCCCCGGTCCCCATTGCTTCACCTCCCCCTTGCACCCACTGCAGAGCGGCCGAGGACAGCCCTGAGATGCACGTGCCTGACAGACCCACGCACGTGAGGCGAGGGAAGAGGAGTAAAAGCCTTGCTAGAAGAGCAGCTGGATGGGATTCCTGCTACCTCCGTGCCCGGCTTAGCCCGAACGCCGTAGCATGGCATCTGTCCGTGCCACTTCACCCCAGCCCAAGCAGGGTTGTGCTTGGTGTGTGAGGCCAGGTCACAGGCTGGGGAGTTGTGTTGAGCTAACTCGGGGGATGAAGAAGACCTCTTCCTCCTCTGAGCTCATCCCCTGTCTCATTCCTGCTGTGCTGCTTCAGGCGTGAGCCCTGCCTCTTTTCGTGGAGGTAGAGACCTGCAGGCAGTGGAGGGAGGTGTCATGGAGGGAACATAGGGGTATGGAGGGGATGGAGACACTAAGAAAGAGGGAAGACCTGACAGAAAAAGGGCAGAAGCAGCAAAGGAGCGGAATGGAGAGGGAGGCAGGAAGAGAGCAGCATGGCCCTGCAGTGACAATGTGGTGTGGAAGTCTCTTATCTAGATATTACAGGCTAGCGTTCAACCTGACCATGATTATACTGGGCACGGACGTGGTCTGAAAAGCTGTGGCAGGAGGACCAGCTCTGCACAGGGGACCGCTCATCTCCCATCCACCTACTTAACCCAGGGAATAAGCAGCCCGAGATTTCCTTCTGCTCTGAGCCGTCTTCTCCTGTGCATGTTCCTCTGCTCCCGATATGGAGGAGGGAGCATGGCTGAGAAACCCCTTCCCGTGTCCTCTGTCCTCCTGGCCCTGTGGAGCCAGAGGAGGCGAGAGTGCTGCCCAGCACTGCTGGGAATTGCCTTGCTCTGTACTGGAGGGATGTTGGTGAGGTCTCAGAGGCAGCCACAGACTTGCCTTTAGGCTGCTCCCCAGAAATACTTATGGCCACATTACCTCCCATAGGCAGTGTCTGCAGGGAATGAATTCAACATGCTACATGAGGCAGAATTTTCTCTACAATTGCCCCACCAACACGTCCCGTTAAGAACTGAATAGCAGCAATTAGATAAGAGGGGTTTATGGAAGTTTCTCTTCCTCTTTTATGAAATATACTTGAGTACATATCTGTCAGGTAAAGTAGATATGCCAGGTCTGTCATAGGGTAGGGAGATGTCATACAGATGTTCTGAGTGTCATTTTTGCTGGGAGTGTGGCAGTTTCCAGAAGCTGGAATGCCAGTGTTGGCTTGCAGGTGAACATCTACCCACAGTCGGTCATGTCTTCACTGTCACACAAACCTTTGGGTGCTTCTTGCCCATCTTGAGCTTCCTCCCTGTCCCCCTGTTGTAGGACCAACGGGCCATGTGGCTCGAAGTCAGTGGCATATGAGGGCCACCAGGCTGTGCCCTGATCTGAACTGCCATGCCTTTTAAAGCCAGACAGCATGGTGAGAGCTATCGAGAACCAGCCTGGCACAAAGAGAGAAACACTCATATAATGGGGCTACTTATTTGAGTTCCCCAGCATTTCCCATTGCGTTTCATGTCTTGGGGCTGATTCAGTTGAAAGGCAATCAATGGAGCTAACAGCCCAGCATTGTTCTGCTCACCTTCTGATTTACTTCTTTTCATCCTCACTGGGTTTCATCTCCTCCCAGGTTCATGCATCCCCCAGCACTGAGGTCACTTTCTTTTTATTGCACCTTAGGCTGTATATAATCAAGCTAGCTCTGTTCCTGCCCTGAATCTTCTGGGGTCAAGATGGAAATCACTATTCAGCCAGAGACCCAAACAAATGAGCAAAACTAGCCTGGTCGGTCAGAACAGGGTGGAAGTTATCCAAGAAAACTCGCACTGATCAATTCCAGTCACCTCCTGTGTTTAAAGTGACTCAGTATCTCCATTTTTAGGATGTTGCTGGGGAGCCGAATTCTCTTATGATTTCTCTCATATCAGCCATCCCTACCAACGGTGTTTGTGAGATTCTTTTCCCATATCTGCTTAGATGAGGAACTGTTTGAAACCATGCTGGTAGAATAATGGGTGCTGGGACAAAGCCAATCATAAAAGAAACCAAAACCCACTGAAAAAAACCCACAAAACCTCCCCCCCCTTTCCCCGAACAATAAGTTATCAAGTCCAGATGGGTTAAACCCGAGAGTTTGGAAGGAGCTTAAGTGATTGAGCTGCTAACAAAAATATGCAATCTCTTGTGAAAAAAAGCTACTGATTCAGGGAATTGGAGAAGACCAAATGTTGTACCTATATTTAAAAAAAGGCTCCAGTGATGATCCGGGGAATTAAAGATCAGTAAGCTTTGCATCTGTATCTGGTAAACTAGTGGGAATGATAATTAAAAAGCAATGCTTGAAGACATCTGGAAGATTGTGGCCTGATAGGGCCTAACCAGCATGGGTTCAGCAGAAGAAAACCGCATCTTGCTAATCTCCTGCAACTCTTTCAATGTGTCAATAAAGCAGTGGATAAAGGAGAACCAATTGATATAATGTATTTAGACTTCCAAAAGGCTTTTGAAAGAGCCTGCACAAGAGCTACTAAAGAAGCTAAGTAGTCAGTGAGAGACAAAATATTGACATAGATCAAAACTGAAAGAATGAGGGGATTAAACAGTAAAGTTTCACCATGGCAAAAGGTTAACGTGGCCTCCAGGTTCTCTTCTAAATCCCATGTGATTTACTGTATTGTTTAATGACTTGGAAAGGTGGGAGGAAAGATATGCCGTATGAAAATTTGCAGATGAGACGAAGTTATTAAGTTGGCTAAGGCCAGAAAGGGCTGTGACAAATGGCGGGGAAAGAGACCTAAGTTAAATGAACGCGCTGTGCTCTGGTGAATGAAACTCAGCATTGATATGTTCAAAGTAATGTGTGTTGCAGGGCAGACTCGCAACTTTTTAGATACCCGCAAAGGTCCTGAAGGAAGGGTATGAGCCAAATGAAAGTGTGGGCAGATGTCAGGGAGCTCTTTGCAGAGCTCTGCCCAGTGTTGTGCTGCCCTGGGGAGCAGGCAAAGTAGCTGTTTGGCTGCGGAGGCAGCGGGTAGAGAGTACTCTGGAAGAGCTGCGAGACTCTCGGTACACCTGCCTCATTTGGAATTGCGTGCTGAACTGGGGTCTGCCTATTTCTGAAGGGATGCTGGAGAATTGAAGGGGCTCTGAGGTGAGACAGAAAGCCTGTGAACACCCCCAAGAGAAGAGAAGGAGGAGACAGAGGTTGCCGGTGTCAGACAGCGGGCTGGGAGGGGATGTTGGAAGGAAATAAAATTATGAGACTTATGAGTACATCTGTCCTTCCTTTCCCCATCACACAGGAGTGAGGGAATGCACGATGAAATTAAAATGTATGGGATTCAGGTTCACAAGGTTGGACTGTGGAGCTCTAAGTCATGAGATTTTTGTCAGGACCAAGAATTTAGAAAAGTTCATAGTGGGCTTGTATATTTCTGTGGAGAGCAAGAATATGCAAATGAGCTTTAACTAAGGATGAGCCTGGTTTTGAAGCCTGAACCTTCAGGTTCAGTCTTCAGAGCTTATATTAACCTGCAACTCATAGCGGCAAATAAGAAAATGAAGATAGGAGCACATCGTCCCTCATCTGTCTGCTTTGAGGTTTTTCCACCTTTTCCCCCCAAAAATCTGGTGATGTCTTTCATGAGAGTCAGCCTGGACATCTCTCTGATCTGGAATGGTTGTTCCCCAGCTTGCACCTTACCTTAATAACACCTACAGGGACATGAGCAGTGAAATTCTGTTCATATCCCAACTCTTCCTAGCATCACATGTGTTCAGGAGCATCCTTAAGCTCAGGGATGAATCAGATCAGATTCCCTCCTAACATATACTGGCATAATCATGTTGAAGTCAACAGTAAGAAGCAGGGTTTTCAGCCTCTGAGTTAGAAGTCAGTTCCAGTGAACACCAAACAACACACACACACATACAAAAAATGCAAACCCACCTAAACTCTTGAAATTGCCTGAGATCACAAACCTAACCTGGAAAGTTCCCAGACAATCCTGGGAGATTGCCCATGCTTCCACCTCCCACCTCAGCTATAGATGTGGGAAACAGCACCATGATAACAGGGTTTTTTAGTCTTTCCATTTGCCAGGCCCAGCTGAAGCCCAGAATTAAAAATCTGCTGGGGTTGAAGGGAGAAGAGAAGTCCCTGAGCCTATTGAAACTCTGAAACCTTATCTGATTATTTCCTCCTCTCTTCAGTGTAAGGAGCTGAATCTATAAACTCCTCCTCCCTGTCCCACAGCATTCCCTGCCCAGGAGCATGGTCCCAGTTCTTGGGAGTTTTTTACTGAATACATGATATAGGGTGCTGAACTCATTAACAGCTTGGCTAACTAAGCTTGTTCACAGAGTTTGATTTCTAGCTATTTGTGTGTAGCACACACAAATCTCAGACTCCTCGTAAGCTTGTCTCCTTCCTGGGCAGCCCACAAGGTGTGAGCCGAGTGACTCCTTGCGCAGGGAAATGTTTTTAAGCCAGGAAAACAAACACCGAGGATCATCTCCACACTCCAGTCTTTGCTGGATCTCTGAGCTCTCTTGTATTCTTAGAGCTGTGGTTTGTTTTGGTGGGTATCTCGGAGCTACACCCACTGCAGCTGATGTGGATAGAGTGGGAGCAGCCGGGCTCGTGTCCCAGTGCCGAGAGACCCGGGGTCAATATCACACCTTTCCACGGGGTTAAAAGCTCTTGTACGGCCAGAGGGAACTTTGGCAGTGTTTCAAAGCTGATCATCACAGCCCCTGCGAACCTCTGGGATGGAAGCGACATCTCCAGCACCTCTCCTGGAATCCAGGAGCTGGGGACTGCGGGGCTGAGAGACACTGACGTCAGACCTGCTGCGTGCCAGCAACCCCAAGGCTTCGGAGACGGCTTGATCACCACTGCTCTATTATAGCACCTAAAAAGACCTCTGGGATCGGAAGATGATTGCATCTCTCTGCTCTATTACAGCAACCAATGAACCTCCGGGACCAAAGGATAAATGTGCCATCTCTGGAGTATTATAGCATTTAGAAACCTCGCTCACTGACTCACAGCTGTCTTCCCCCCTCCACTACCACCACCTTCAACTTGTCTCGGCATCCAGCCACCTTCTCCACTGAGGTGTAGCGGGATAATCCCTGTGCTTTTACATCATCTGGCTGTGTGCAGCACCGAGATGAGACCACACTACCTTTTCACTTCTTAGGGTACCAGGGAACATCAGTGTTGTGATGCATTTGCTAGCCCTTTGGTCTACGGGTGCAGCAAAAGACCACTGCAATAGACCGTTTCCACTCTTAATACAGCATCTGTGAACCCCTGGTACTGCTCTGCTGTGGCAGACCATCTGCTTTTGCCTGTTACAGGGTAGGGGCTCTTCTCACACTGTTACGGGTGTTTCAGAAGACAGCTCAGCATCTGGGAACGGCCATGTCATATCAGCAACTGGAGCTTACAGACGGGAAGGGGGATGCTTTGAATGCCTGGTCAGTGATCCTGGCATTTAGAAAGCACAAATTAATTTATGTGACACCCTAGAGAGGTGGAGTTCTGTCGTGTTATGAACCTGACTTGTAGATTCTGGGGAAAATCCTAAAAGCTTTTGGTAATAGAGGTTTTAGTGAGTTTAATGCCGATGGAATTAAAAGTCTCTAGGCACTCGTCGTGAATGGATTTACATCAGGGAGATTAGAAAAGGGAAAACATTATTGGTGTCCAGGAAACTCAGGAGAGCAGCTGTCAGCTGGTTTAGATGGAAAGTTCCCCAGCGGGCAGGCGACCTGACGGCCAGGCAGCGCACAGGCGCACACCCTGTGGGGTGGGCTCGCACGCTCACGGCCTGGGGACAGGTCCCAGGGCCCACTGCAAGTCATGTCACACGTGAACTCTTGCAATGTTTGCACTAGCCAGTTTTACGGACCCATCGAATGTGAGCGGACACAGTGATAGCCTCTCCATTTCGGCTGGCACGCTCTTACTCAAAGACCCAGATGCCTCCTCCAAGTGCTACTGGCCTTTCCCGGTGTGTTCATTACCATTCACTCCTACAGAGGAGCATGGAGGAGGAAGACCTGCCTTCCTCCCTGCCTACAGGGACACACTGCACTGGAAGGACTGCAAAACAGTCTCTTCCTTCATGGATGGGGCTTTTACTGTCCTTTTTCTTCCCAACAGAAATGCACCTGGCATGTAGCTATGAAGTGTAACTCTAAAGTGCAGTTAAAGGCGAGACTGGGCAAGATCCTTATGGAGGAATTTTGTGAGGTTTAGTAAATTCATAGGGACCACATCCAACTCATGAAATCCGCTGGCTTCGACTTGTGTGGGAGAGTAACCTGGGGAGCCATCACTGTATATTGGCCAGGTTCTGCTCCTTTTTCTAAGGCCTCAGTGCTTGAAACTGCTGGAGAAAGCATCCTGGGGTCAGATGGCCCTTGTCTGTGCTCCTAGATAAGAAAAGCATGATCCTGGAGGGTTTGGCCTTTCGTGGACTTCCCTGCTGGGGCTGTGTTGCTGAGGCTGTGCTTTTTGCTGAGGGATCATAGAGGCAATAGAAGAAAAGACACCAAGAAACCTACACGGAGAGTGAGAAGGGTTTTGGCCTTAAGTACATGAGCTGGTTATGCTCCTCTCAGAAAGGCTCTGAGAGCTGATTTGTCTGCTGTCCCTCTTGTTATTTCTCTCCACAGTCCTCATCACTTGTTGGTGCACCTTGTTGAGAGCAGAGATCAGGGTTAATTCACCCTGGCTTTCTCCTTAAGTGGGACGTCATCAAGCTGAGGACTCAGTTCAAATCCTGCTTCAAAGATCTTTATCTCCTCTGCAGCCTAGGAAAGCTGGCTGGGAGGATCAGGCTTTGCTAAAGCAGGGAGCTCCCTGCCCCAGGGGAGACGGGCAGGCAGGAGAGCAAAGTGCTTTGCCAGGGCAGAGGGGTAATAACCTGACTTTTATCACCTAAGTGCTCACAAGCACCACCTATACCAGCACGCCAAGAGCTACCCTTGCTTTGTAGCGTGAAAATAATGCCCTGTCCACAGCATACAGCAGGGAGCTGGGATTCATGCCATCCTTTTTCCTCCTGTTGGCTCTGGGGGGCTGGGTGGGAGGGGAAGGCTGCTGGAGTGGTTGACAGTTCCCTCAAAACAAGGCAACTGGTATTGAGTACCAGGAGCAGGGCAGGCACCGATGTCTCTGATGTCCCTCCCAGTGAGGGGGTGGATGCCATCAGGGGGTCCACGCAGGAGGAGGAGGAGATGGGAGAGAGGAAGGAGGGTGAGCAGTCTCAGTGCCTCCCCGAGGGACCCCTCTTGTGCTGGCAGGAGGTGGTGGGAGTGCAGGCAGTCGGGGAGGGGGGATGCTCCCCTCCGTGAAGCGGCAGGGAGCGAGCGGGCACTGTGGCAGACAGCCCTTGTCCCTGGGCTCCCATTCGTCAGCTGGGAGATGCAGCTAGGATAGAAGAGGGACTTTTTAAAGTAGAGCACCGGTTTTAGAAGCAAAAATATTAATATGGGGATTGGGGACGTGGCAGTGCATGGTGAGCGATCAGCAGCGATGTCTGGGCAGGAGCTGGAGCTACCCCTGGAGGTGCAGGGCTAATCTGTGGTGGGGAAGAGAGTAAATCTATTGTTGTGACCGCTTATCCCAGGAAGGTGTCTGACCCGGCACTGCTGAGGATATACTTGTCCTGCAAATGTACTGCATCTGAGCTGCTGGGCATGCAGGTGCCTGCCTTTGGATGGGTACACAGCAAGATCGGGGCACACTTCTGCGTGGGTTGCATTGGCACTGATGGAACCGGTGTATCTCAGCAAAGGGAGCCACTCTACAAACGGCTTTGCAACTGGCACTGCAAAAACTTTTTTGTCCTTCCTGCATCCCGGGTGAAAGAGCTTCTATCTCACCGTCGTCTTTCTTGAGGCACCTCTGTATCTGTCAGTCTAGCCACAAGTGCAAAAAGAACATTGGTGCAGGTGCCCCCCCCGCCAGACAGCAGTGCTGGCTGTTGTAATAAGCTCATTCAGGCAGGATGTGTTCACCCCCTGTAAACAGCAGTCACTGTCTATTCCCAGGCAGAACCATGCTTCTGGAGGACATCTAGCACAACTAACTCATCGTGACAACCAGCAGCAACTTCAGGCTGCTTTCACAGAGCTGTTTGTGGAATCACCTCAGCCCTTTAGCACAAGCTGTACACTTGCAGGGAGCCCTGCCGCTACAGAAGAGAGAGGTTTCTGCTTTCTGCCAGTGGTGCGTCCCTGGCAAGTGCTGGTCCATGGCTAACATGTTTGTTGCTGACAGGGCAGCTATGAGAGCTGCAGCAGTAGTGATGGGTAAGGCAACTTGTGCTGCTGTGAGCTTTCTTAGCAGGCGTGAGATGGGAGAAAGGGGTTCTTCAGCTCAGCAGGACCGCTGAGAGCACACGGGCTTTGCAGCTGTAAGGATGCTGTGAAGTTGTCAGCTGCAAAAGACTGTGGTCTTCAGGCCTTGACTTAGATGAGGGCAGGTTCGTGAACGCACGATGGGACACGCTCACTGCTTTCCTGGAGATGGGAGAAGTTATTTGAGGGCAGCCTCTAGGATTTTCAGGACCTGTCAGTTGCTTTCTGGTACTGAGGCAATCTGATATTTTCCTGTTGGGACTGACTAGCAGAGTTTCAAAGCCCTCTCATTTGCATGATTAGCAGTGTTTATGCACACTGTTTTTTTCAGGGACTGCCCTGTGCGTGAAACTGTATCCTCACCACAGAGCACTGGGCTGAAGAGAGTAGTGGAGGGTGGAGGCCGAGTGCACCTTTGATTTATTGGAAAATTACAACATTGCCTGCAAATCCACGTGGATGTCAGCATGGTTTATATTATCTGCACCATGGCGGTGTGTTACATTCTCGCAACACGCGGGAGGGTGAGAAGGGGCTGACTTTTCATGGGGAGCTGCCTCCGGGCGTTGCTATTTTTTTCCTTCATCCTTGGAATTGGTGAGCCTGGTAGTGTTGCAGGGTGACATGTATGAGGAAACCTGACACCAAGCTGAAGGACCCATGAGGCTGTATCATGATGTAGCCGACAAAAAGTGAGCTGCTTGCTGTTGCTTTGATGTGATCATATGACAGTTTGATGCTTTATTCAAAGCACTGGTTACAACTTCCTTACTCTTCTTTCCCAAGCACTTCGAGGCCAACCAATGTATTAATAAATTAGAGGGATTAAAATAAACAGCGCTTTGAAAATCATTAGACATCCCAAAGGCCTGGAAACAAACAGCAGTTGAAGTAAAAATACAAATGCAAATAGGCTAAGAACTGGGCCATAAAATATTGTAGCCTAGTCTGGGCGCAGCTCTGGAAAGAAAAAAATGTGTTTATTCCCTTGTCTCTTTGAGTCGGGACAGATGAAGTAGTACTGGGGTACCGTGAATGAGGAATGGTCCCTGCCCCAGTTCCTGCAGTGGTACAGAGCCTGCCCCACCAGTGGCTTTACTGGCTGCAGAAGAGGGATGTGGGGAGATGAGGCCACAAGCACAGGGCACAGGGCTGAAGCTAAGGCATGATCTGAAGGCTGCAGACTGGAGACCATCTGGGTGAGCAGCTGTCCTAGGCAGCTCCTGCTGCTGCTCTTGGTCCTGACCCTCACCCTCCAGGCACTGCATACCCAATTCTCTCCTCCTCTCAGCTCATTGCCTTTCTCACTCCAAGTCCAGCTCCTCCTTCCCTCTGTGAAGATCCAGGGACTGACACAGCCAATTCACACAGCATCCATTTCATTTTCCCTCAGTGGTACCAAAGCTGGTCCCCCAGCATTGGTGACCACATCAGCAGAAATTCTGGCTGCTGCCAGGGCGATGAGAGACCATGTTACTCAATGACATTTCTTCTTTCTTCATCTTGGCTGAGGTGATGCATTTATTGCTGCGAACTGCCTTTTTTTGTCAATCTGTGCCAGCTCGCAGACACACTGTAACAGCACTGTCCCAATGAGGAAACACAGTCCCCAGGGATGTCACAAGGGGTACAAGCAGTGGATGAGAGTGTGGCTGATGGTCTGATTGCTATGATGTTTGGGGTGGTGTTTATAGGGGAATTACCTGAAACAGGAGATGTTTGAGAAATGCATCAGAGCAACACACGTATCTTTAATGTGTTTAAAAACCAGTGGGGTCCTGCTTAAGAAGTGACAGCAATGAGGGCAGTCAGTCTCAGATCTATGACTGTGGGATGCTTTTAGGCCAGAGAAGCACTAAGGAATCACAACTGGCTGATGCTCCCAGCCCAGCAGGGAACAGGGAAATCCAGTTTTTCAGGCAGTTTTTGGAGCTCCTGTGTTGGTGAAGGAGATATTCACTGCCTGCGGACTGAGCAGCCTATCCATACTCAGAGAAGACCATGTATTCATGAGGAGGAGGAGGGGTTCAGCTGTGAAATGTCCTGCTTGATTCAGGAATTGCCCAGACCATCCTGAGTTTCTCTTGCGTGACAGACTTCTCAAGCATCACTGGCCAGGGAGAAAGCAGTCAGACAATAAGAGAAAGCTGGCCTAGGAAAAGGCAGAGCCTGTCTGATAATTGAATACTTCTCCCTGCCTGGCCAGCATGCTGTGAGTGGAAGGCATCGTGAGGCCAAGTGCCTGCCACTGCCAAGGGACTTTTCCCTTCCACACAGCCACTGGGATTTCTAATCCAGGCTGGGTAGGACAATGCTGTCATGTTAGTAATGGTATAACTCTCTTAGCAGTCTACCGGTGTGACAGAGTCACAAAGAGAACAGTGTAGGCTGAATATGCACTCATGCTTGCTAAGCCTGTAATCCCAGCTTTGATTTTCTCTCCCTCTCTTTCGATTTTTTTTTTTTTAATAATCAGTTCAAACTTAATAAAAGTGATTCACTAGTTTCCTGTTTATCTATCCTTGCCACGGCATCCAGTTTGGATTGCACAGGGCAGAAGGATGGGGCGGAGAAGGAAGAACTGGGAGACGAGTGGGGAGGCTGGAGAGTGTCCCTTTTTCCTCTCTCCATGGGAACTAAGGCTGGTATCTTTCTGTGAACCTGAAAGTCTTGGCTGTTATTTCCCCCATGGGCAGAAGAGGTTGGTGATCAGCTACCTGTTCTCCCATTCTAGTTAGATATTTTGTGGCTTTCTCAGTAAAGCTTCAGCAGCTGTTAGCAGCTGATGGGAAGTGTTTGGTGGTCTGTGGGATGGAAGAAGGCAGGGTGCATGAGTGCCCTGGACTTGTCTGGACTGTGCCGTGGCTGTTACACTTGCATGAGACACGAGTCAGCGATGGAGCTAAGCCCTTCCAAGGCTGTGTCTTGCAATGGCGTCTGAGAGTGTGTCTGCACCTCTTTGAGGCTGATCTTTTTTCTCTGCAGCTCCGAGCAGACCCCAGATGCTCCTCAGCCCAGGCAGCTGCAAGACCTGCTGTGGGGCTGATTCCAGCACCATAATGTGTTTCTGCATCTAAACCCTTTTGACTCTGTCTGCCTAGGAATCTGACCACCTCTTCTCAGAAACCACTTGGGCTGGGCAGTGAGATTCAGGGAAGGTAGCCAGGGAATCGCTGGATATGCATGTGAAGACTTTTGCCCAAGAGCTGATGATAAGAACTGCCTTGCGCTGCTCTCCTCGCCCTGGGCAGTCGCTGGCCTGACTCACACCTCAGCCAGTGTGGCCCCAGGTCCTTCTCCCAGGGTCAGCCTCCTCCCTCTTTGTCTCCAGCAGCAGGCACAGTCCTGCTGAACTGCTCTGGGCTGCAGATGGCCGTGCTTTTGGCTGGGTGACACTGAACACGGGAGACACGGAGCGGGTCATCCAGAATAAGCGGTTAAGTGTAGGCTGGTGCATAGGAGGATAGTGAACAGGAGAGGGCAGAAAGGTCAGAAAAACTGAAGATGTGGGCAATTGTGGAGGAGCATTAGAGGACTACGGAAAGGTGAGTTCAGCCAGCCTTCTGCTTCACCTTAGTTAAATACTGCGTACCCATGGCTCACCGTGGCAGGACTGGTCCTGACTCCCGAACAGCTGTGTCCAGGTGACCCATGCGTGGTGCTGAGACAGCCTGGCATAGAGAAGGCAGCTCCCTCTGAAGCTAAGGGGAGCTGTGGGGCACTTTGGCAGCTTGTGGGGTGGTAAGTGATGGCAGGGAGCATGCTGTCGTGCAGGATCAGTGAAGCACTGCTTATCTCTCAAGCTGTCTGCTTCTCTTGCTCTTTGTGAGTATCTTCTCACTTCTTCTCATGTGCTCATATCACCTCTCTTTTCTTTCCCTCACTTTCTTTCTGTGCTTGGTGCATGGCCCAGTGAATATAACACATAGATAACCCTCTATTCTCTTTTTTCTTTTCCTCACCATCTTTCTCACTCATCCTTTCTTCCTGTCTCTCACTAATGCTCTGTTGCTCTCTCTGCCAATTTATTCTTCTCTTTCCTCCCACATTCTGTCCCCATTTAATCAATCTCAGCAGAGGCCTGTTTTCCACCAGAGCTGCTGTTTCACGCTTACTCCCATGGAGGGAGGGTGGGCAGGTGTGTGGTTAAGGTACCAGGTAGGAAGCAGGAGAGCTGAGCTGAGACTCTTTTTGGTGGCCATGGCTGAGTCACTTCACTCATTCTGCGGCTTGGCTCCTTCCCTTTGACACGGGAACGCTACAGCTATGAGTGAATCTGTAGTGCTTAGAGGTTGTAGGGCCAAGGTCTGTGAAGCTCCTGGAAGCAGGCTAGAGCTCTTTGGGTGCCCATGCAGTGCTTCTTTGTCTTTGGTGCCCAGCTAAGCCCAGAGTCTTGTGCCCAGACTGACACATTGGAGGCACATTCTCAGCCCTGCCCATTGTCCTATTCACAAAGTTTGCCTGATCCAGTCTTTCATGAGAAGTAACCCCATGGGATGCAGGTGAGAAGACTCAGCCATGGAGTTTTGATCTGTGGTGATCCAGAGCTTTATTCCCTGCAAATCCCTGGAGACTAAGGGCAACCCCTGTTCCTATAGGTACTACCTTTGCAAACCAATCACACCGAGTCCCTGTGTCTCCCCTTCCAGCTCTTTCTCTTCTTCTCTCTCTTCCTGCCATGCCGCTTGTCCACCTTTGCTTCTTTTCAGCACGGTGTCCCTCCACTTCGACTGGGAGCTTTCACCTCCCCATGGCAGCACACGCTCCATACCAGAGCCTGCCTTGCCTGCTAGCTGTTGAGGGCTTGCCTGGAGCTGCCAGATGCTTGCACCTTCTTAGCTCTCATGGGTAGGAGTTGCTATGGGAGACAGGGAGAAAGAAAAAGTGCCTTCCCTAGCAGCACTAGGAGCCAGAAGTCTTCCATTGAGTGGAGAACACCCCCCTCTTGTGCTCCTTCCTCCCCCCAGCCCCCCTTTAGAGAGCACTCTGCAGAAAGCTGCCTTTGAAGCCCCTTAATTAGTGTCCCGCGTGTCCTGAAGGGAGCCCTTCATTACCACCAGCAAGAGGCACAAATTGGCATGTGTTTCAGGTTTGGGCTCAGCGCCAGAATTTTGTTCCAGTCCCCTCCCTCCAAACCTCTCCAGCTTCCCCCCTCCTCGGCACACATGCATGAACACACACTCACTCTCTCTCACCGAAAAACACATACACACAAGGGATCCTGCCAAAAAAGAGACATCCCCTTTCCAGCATCCCAGATTTGAGGGAAAAAACCCAAATGGCAAAGGTCACTCTGCTCCCTGCCTCCCCCTGGCTTGCTCTTGGCTCTGCTGACCCTTCAACATATGCAACTGCAGGTTGGGGGTCATTATCAGCCCCAGAGTATCTCTCACAGCCTGTGGATGTACTCAGAGGGTGCTAATTAGTGAGAGAAGGGCTGATTAGGTTAGAAATTAAGTGTTTATTTTCTCTTCTTTTTTTGTGTGTGTGTGTAAAAATAGTGGAGCCAGATGGAGTCTCAGGAATGATGGGAGAAAAGGCAGCCAGGAGTCAAAGGAGGGGAATCTGTACCCCATCTCCCCCCTCCTGCACGCACAGGGTCCTGGGTGTTCAGGCACTCTGCAAACTCACAGCATTCCTACAGCACACATGCAGCCACCACACACGCCCTGCGGCTGTCTTGTCCTTGATGGGATTGAGCTGGACTTCTCCTCTCTGCCCAATGTTCTGTAGAAGCTTTTGATGCCTGCAAGAGCCTCTCATCTCCATCACCTCATCTTTTCCAGACCAACCGTAACCCCTTTGTTTCCCCCGCTGTTTTGACCTCAGGTCCTTCAAGTCACTATTAGCAGCAGCAGGCGACAGGTTACGAGCATCACCACCCTTTCAGTGCCACCCCTTGTCTTGGCGGTCTCTCAGACCCCATGGGCACTGTCCCCATAGAGACATCCCACCTCACAGGGCCTTGCCCTGCCAGACTGAGGAAATTCGGTCTATATCCGGCATGGACTTTGCCTCTCCATTGCGAAAGTTGCAACACGGGGCTCCCAAAGCTGATGAGGCATCTGATTTCCAGGAACACCAAGGCTTCTATGCCTGAGCAAACCCTGTTCCTGCCCTGACATCAGGCCATTTCTCCCCTGCACCCTTGCTAGCCTCAGCCTGTTACGGGCTGTGCGATAAGGAAGAACGGATCATGGTATGACTCAATAGCAACTTTGCCTTGCTAGAAGGCTATTCTGTGCTTCCATCTCTCCAGGGAGCAGCTCTGAGGCTGTGAGGGGCAGTTGAAAAATCATCTCCTTCCTTCCACTTGTCCCAAAGGAGATGTCTGGGGCCAGTACTTTGGATGCATTGGACATCGAGCCTTTCTCCAAAGGCCACAGTTTAGGTTGAGAATACTCAGGTCCCAGCAGGCTGGAGGAGAGGGAGGGAAAGAGGCTGTACTTAACTCTGCTCTACAGCTTGCTTTCTGGGGTGGGAATTGTGCTGGCAGACTCCTAAGATGGTGGTGTCACAGCTGGAGGTTGGTAACAAGTTCTTACCACCTTGGGGGGTAAGAACTAGTCACTGCGATGTGCTGGAGGAGTATTTGCTCAGTGGCCAATGTGGGGTTTGTGATCCCTTAGCATCACGGCTAACTGGGATGTGTGGACCCGATGGCAGAGGAGATTCTCTTGCTGACGCAAGCTGGTGAGCCCCAGACTCTTAGTTGCACTTCAGTGCCCTACTAGAAAGTGTCTGGTGCACGGGGGCTTTGTACCTATGAAACAAGAAGTCTGGCTTCTTGGGACAGTGGGAGGGTAGCTAGGGGACCCCCAGCTCCAGAGGTGTATGTGTGGTGGGAAGAGGGGACACGTTTGTGTGCTGGTGTTCCTCAGGCTGTGTGCTCTGAATATAACTGCATGCATGACTGTTTTGCTGTTGCATGAAAGGAGGACATATTTGTCTGTGTACAATTCAGGCCCTATTCCCTTTTCATTGCGACAGTGCTTTTTTACCATGTGGCTCCTGCAAACAGCCGAACAAACAAACAAACACACATGGGAACCCAAACTCCCTATTACCACCACATTGCAGATGCAGCCTGGTTTGGCCTGTATTTCTCCCGTTGCCACAGCAACGGTAAGCCAGGGAGTAAATTAGAATATCCTCTCTGGTGCTCAACACCCCATACGGCAAAATAATAGTGACAGTGTGGAAAGCCTGGTCTGTCTCCCCTACCTCTCCTTCCCAACACCAGTTCAGCAGAGACCCTTCAGAGACCTGTCATATGTCTGTCAGAGCCCCAAGGAGATCACAAGCCTCCTCCGTACGGGACGAGGGAACACCGTCTTTGCTGTGACTGGCAATCACCCTTATTCCCTGCTCCGGTTGCTGTGTCTCCCATGGCGGGTGTTTAGGTCTGAATCAATGTTCAGTGTTCGTGGTCTCAGCTCAGCTGGCTTTTAACGAGTCCTGTCAGCTCCACTAGAGACCAAACAGCATCCAAACCAGGCTTAGCAACCTGCTTCTTGCTTCAGCAAACTCTGCTTACAGCTGGGAGATACAGAGCCTTTAGAGAAGAGCAAAGCAATCAAAGCACATTTAGGACCAAGCCTCCTGTCCAGCTGAGCTCAGAAATACGCTCGCTGGGATGGCTGCCAAAAGGGCTCCACCAGCTACGCTTTGTGTTGGCCTTGGGCACTTCCAAAGTCGGCGATGTGCTTAGGAGAGAGATCTGTCTGCCCAGAAAGATGAGTCCTTGGGAGGAGAGGAGGGACGGCTGTCCCTGGAACGGCTGTGGGGCAGTCCTGTGGAAGGAGGGGAGAAGCCGGACTTGCATTTTTCTACAGGAGCTCTTTCCATGTACATCCTAGTTTGGAGATTCTAGGTGCTACTAAAGCCTTGGAGAACGACCCGCATCCACTTTTCTGCCAGCAGGCGATTATAGTGTATCCATCATTTGTGCCTCCCCCAGCTCTGGCCACGAGTACCTTCATTAGGAATCTCACTGTGTTCTTTGGCTGGATTTCCCCTGAGAATCCAATTTTAAGGCTCCCCAGTGATTGCTAATGTGTAAATACAGTGTGCTTCAGCATGGCAATGTGAGTGCCCGAGTGGATTGGAGCTGTGAACTCTTCAGCAGCCGAAGAACCTCCCCACAGCTCCCTGTTGTGAGAACCACCTTGTTTCACAGGGAGACGGTCGGTGGGAGCCCAGCCTGGCTCCAGGCGTGCTTACAGATCAGTGCAGATGGGTGGACCCCCAGGCCTCCCCATGTTTCTGTGGAGGACAGGGGAAGAGGCAGGAGCGGCCTAAAGAAAAGGCAAAAAGGGCCATTTGATGATTAAATGCGAGAGCACAGCAGCAGTGTAAAAATATACATATATCACAAGCCTTAATTAACACAAGTGAAGGGAAAAGGAGGAAAAAAAGCCACTTTTTAAAGGTTTCATAGAGACTATAAACTGGCAGCAGAGAAAAAAAACATAATACATGCAAATTAATGGCATAAATTTAGGGTTACTTAACTTCACAAATGTTAACAAGCTCATAAAAAAAAAAAGTCATTCTTTCCCAGTTTCCTGTCGCTGTTTGTTTAATTCTCTCTCTCTTTTTTTTCCCCTCCGTTGAGAAGATTATGTTTTCAGTATATTCCTCCTAAATTAATTCTGGCTCTCTCTCTTCCTTCTCCCTCCCTCCCTCCCTCCTTCGTCTCTGTCTCTCTCTCTCAGTGCCTGCCTCTGTCTGTTTGCCTTCCTTTCCTGCCTATCTATCATATTCTTAATGTCCCCATCATCATAATATCTAGTCTTGGATACAATACCGTCTCATTTCTCTCCCTTTTTCCTTGCCTGGCTCTCCCCCGCTCCCACCCCACCCTTCTTCTCTCCAGCTCTCAGCTTTCTCCCCTCTTCTGTATTTTTTTTTTTTGTAGCAGTCAGTATAACTCCAGCCTGGTAATGCTATACACAGCACTGCCAATTTCCAAACATGCGTTTTTCCCTGCCACCGGCAGACAAAGAAGGCAAGGAGCAAATTAAGTGGTCTCCGGCTGAACTGCTCGTTTATCAACCATTTGAATGGCTGTTTGTTGCTGCAGACTGTATAGCCGGAGGCAGAGGTAAGAGCGTGTGGGCAGGCTGCGTCGGTATGCCACAGTCCCACTTTGAAACTGCTGGCACAGTTCCCCCTACACCGTCCCCTTTATTCGAGACTCTGCCTCCGTACAAAGGTGGATCATAAAGGGCACGGTAGCTCCTTGCTGAGCCCAGGAAGTCATGAGCCCTTGAGGTCACGGTGTCTCTGCTTCCCGCGTGTTTCTTGCTTTGCTTACAGATAAAACTAAGTTTAGAAAACTCAGGCAATTGCCAGTTTAGCTCTGCCAAAACTCATTTCTCCAGAAAGAGGACATGCGCCTTTTGTTCTGCTTCTTTTAAAGCCACCAAGGACACCCCAAGTTGCATTACTCGTGACGTAACCCGTCCTGTCCATGATGCTACAGCGTTCTGTTCTTAGGCTCTTGTTCTCATTGCTTAAAGGGAGGATGGTTAAAAAAAAAAAATCTCGTTTTGACTTATGGACCAGACTGAGTCATAGGAAGACATCATTAAAAAAAAAGGGGGTGGATATCATCATTTTTGGCCACAAGCCATCCCTGGAGCTTTCAAAGTAGCCTGTAAATATTACTGCCAGCTCTGTTGCAGTATCAGAGACAGCAGTCCTGGCCAATAGCTTTTCTCCTCAATGGCCCAATTCGGTACTTCAGAATACTGGAGAGCAGAGGAGGAAATCAGTGTTTTATTCAACATAGCAATCTCAGGAAAAGGGAGGTGAAATTACAAGCCGGAGTCCCCGGGCAGCATTGAAAACAAGAAAATCCAAACAAGCAAAGGGAAAAAAAGGAGAAGTCTAAATTTCTCAAAGTGAGAGAAAGGATGTTGGTGGGTGGGTAACAAAGAGGCTAGGAAGAGGAAGCACAGAAGGAGAATCTGTTGTGTTTGGAAGATGTGGGAACCATCAACACAGATGTTGCAGAAGAAAGCAATTGAGAAGCTGAATGGGACTTGCATAGGTTTACAGTTGGGTGCATGCTTAAGTATGTTGCTAAATGGAGACCTGAATGAGTGAGAAGAGAACAAGAAATAATCATGCGGGAGTCCCCGTGCAGTATCAGCCTCTGTCCAGATTGACATCACAGGCTTTCCCACTGATTTAAATCATCGTTTTTCCTGGGTAGGAAATGAGTCAGGGTGACTACAGAGCTTAGGGTTTGGCCTATGCAGATTAAGAGGAGTAGTAAGGAATAAATAAAATACAGCATATGCAAGGGTGACTAAAGACTGGAAGAGAAGCAAAGAACAGCGTGGGGGAAAGAATACGGGCTACGGTGAAGAATGAGGAGGGACTGCCAGACGAATTATTTGCTAGGGCTACCTGATGAAGCCTCTGGAGAGAGATTTAGGGGGATGTGGCATCACTCCCTGGTCATGGAGTGTATATTACCTGGTTTAGTGGGTGAGACATTTATGTGCCCCTGTTAGCTGAGCGATACTCCTTTTTTTCTGTCCTTTCAGCTTGGAAACAGTCTGGAGCAAAGTTTGTTTCTCACTGAACATATTTGCAGCACCTAGGAAACCAGAGGCCCAATATCAGTTGTGGCCTCCATGTACTCTGCTACTAAGACCATCGAAAGAGGCAGAGCAGTGAATACGTGGGAAAAAAAAGATTGAAATCTGGACTGAGCAAGAACAAAGGAAAGGTGGGGAGTTTTTTAAATTAAGTTGTCCCCTATTTTTGATTGCTTTATAGCTTGAATTAGCTTTGGCCTACATAATTAAAATGGAGGATGACAAGGTGCCAGCAGAGACAATTACTTTGTTGGGTTATTTGCATGGATCATCTGTTTGCTGCACGGCTGCTGTAGGAAATGCAACACCATGAGTAGACATATATAATTGTAGAGAGGGGGAATGAATAGATGTGTTTCAAAGAACAAGGAGAATTCTAAATGTCAGCAAAGGGGTATATGACTCAGTCATTGGGAAAATACTATTATTGGATACGTAAGTAGGACTGTACAAAGCACTCAGAGGAGAGATGCTACTAGAAAAAAGGAGAATTAATAAGTGAAGGTAGCATTTGGATAAGTGACAGTGAATGAATGAGATGTGCTGTAAGTGCCACGAGCCAACACAGGGCCTGGAGCGAAAGCAGAGGGAGAATGCAGGGTGAGGGTGGCGAAGGATGAAAAGAGAGGGATCACGGACAACGAGGAGGAGCATTACTGGAGACTGCTGAAACACAATGGAATGGATGAGTGTGTGTTAAAAGACTCTACTTGGCTTTTGGCAGAATAACAGTGACAGTGTTTCTGTTTTACTGAGTCGGGATTAAGGAAATAAATGAGGTGGAACTCCTTGGGAGGAGAGGAAGTGGCCGTGCTGAGGAGGCCCAGGACACAGCCGGAGCTAGGCTCCGCAGAGGTGGGTTAGGCTGCGATGGATGAGCGGTGTGGAGGAATTCTCCCTGTTTTTCGAGAAGAAAAAGCAGTGTTTAATTGTAACAGATGATGTTGTATAGATTACGGACATGGTTGAAAAGAGCAGTGCAGGATCAAGGCATTTTGCATGAGTTCAAGCCAGGCACCGAGAATAATTAACTAATGCTCCTGGTACAGTCGATGACAAAATCGCAGATTTCTTGAGTCCGGAACATATTGAACTTGAAACCTTTCAGTTGCCAAATCCAGGGCACCATCCCAACAGCCCTGTTCCACAGGTCTGGCTGGTCATCCTCACAGCCTGAAAGGCTGTGTGCTAGCACGTTTGCCCAAGCAGAGGCCGAGGAGTCCAGCCACTTTGGTGAATGGATCCGTCCAGTTTGCAGCAGGGGCCAGGGGATCTCCAGTCCTGGAGGAGGATATTTCCAGAGCCTTTAGTTTGGGTCCAGCTGGGAGCAGCACCAGTTCTTATTTTGGTTTTGAAACCTTGAATTTCCAGCAAGCTGCTTTTTTGGCTGGCTTGGGTTGATTGAGTTGGTAGAGAGACAGATGTAGGTGGATAATGGGGAGAGGGGGTGGTAAGTGGCAGAGCTATTGCCTTAGCGAGAGGGAAGGATGCCGTATAAGTACTGCCAGTCCCCATTCAGTGAGCAAGTGGTGAGTCAAGGGTAGATACTGAGTCAGCAAGAAGGCGGACGGGTGGGTGGGTGGGTAGAGCACCCTGGCTAGCTCAGTACAAACCACTCAGCCACACCGTTGCGCTCAGCTCCCCATGGGAAAGTTGCAGGCAGTGGTTCAGGCTATGGCATCCCGGTTTCTCCCCTTCCCATGCAATTCCCTGGGCTGCCTTTCTGAGCCTGTGGGGCTTCAGAGAGGGCCCCTGACCATGGCCTCTGGTGGGCACTTTTTTTCCTTACATGTTCATGATCCTACTTGCAAACACTGCCTCTCTGCGAGGTGTGGTAGTAAAAGAAGAGGAATAAAAACAGCTAATGAAGGTAGAGAGCGCCCTTCGGCCTGTCTCACCCCAAAGATATCATTCATGCAGTCAGGGAGCTGGTGAAAGGTAGGAGTGGGGAGAGAGAAAAGAAAGAAAGAAAAAAAGAAATAAGGTAGAAACGAGAGTGAGAGAGAGAAAATATTTGAGAGATGAAAAGAAATTACCATACGGCAGGATCCTGTTATTCAACCTAATTTTCAAAGGACTGCAGCTGTCGCACTGAGATAATCTGTTAATTATAACAGTCATTGTGTTTTGGCAATGGAAGAAAAAACCCAGGCTCTAAACAAGGCAAGGTAGTGGGGAAAAGAGAGGGGAGGCATGGCTGTGTCAAAATGCATGTCAGATGTTAGCTTGAAATATAGGTGGGCGAGCTGGCCGGGAGGAGGGTCCCTCCCCAGCGGGGCTGAGCTGTGCCGTTGCCTGAGGGTGGTGGATGAAGGGGAGGTGGAAGCAGCCATGTGGAAATACAATGTCCTGTCCAGCATGGAGCTACTCCTCTTGCTGAATCCAGGCAGGCATTGACCAGAGGAAGAGCTTTGAGGTGCAGAAGCGTCCCTGTTAGCCTGTGCTGTCGCAGCATTTCACGGTCACCTGAAACAGCTTCTCCATGTCCTCCCCCCCGCCTCTTTCCTCTGCTTCTGCCCCACACCAGATCAGGACTGCATCTGCCACATTTGAACCACCATCTGTAACAGCTTCTGCTTCTGGTTGACTCTCCATTTGCGGGAAACCTGAGCACAGGGGCTGCCCCATCTTTTGACATCTTGCAGACTAATGACTTGGGGTAATGACACATGACTGTCAGACATGCTCTGGCTGGGAAGGCCACACAAGGGCAGCCCCTTCCTCTCACTGGAATGGTGGCTCAACCTCTGGAGTTTTCGCGCTGGAGTTGTACCAGGGTGGCTGCTTCTTCTACTTGGAGAGAGGTTTCACTGCCAGCAAGGGAACCTCTCTCACAGGGAAGGTTCCCTGGAAGGCGAGAGCACATCGAAAGATGCTGGAATGCCAATGCTTGTGCCCTGCAAGGGTTTGCAGGCCTGGAGGTATCCTCCGCAGGATGACTGGCTGCCAGTGCGCCTTGTGAAGCAATTGCTACCCTCAGCCAGCCCAGGACCTATGTGATTCCTTAGGCTCTGAGTCCCTCCAGCAAGAGACAGTAGTGAGCTGTAATGCAAGGGACTAACCCCCTCCATGCCCCTTCCCTGCAGGGCAGCGTGTTTGGGGGCACTCCAAACTGGCATCGCTGGGTTGCTGAGGATGGATGTATTTAGCATCCAGAAATACTGGAGGTATGCTTGGTTTGAGTGAGGGCATCTCTCAAATACCTTGTGGACCTCCCGTTCACAGCCAGCCCAGCGAAAGCCAGGAGCTGCTGTTGTAGGAAATAGGGCAGCAAGGCATCCACAGGACAGCAGAGGCATCACAGTGACCCTGAGGGGTTGGGGGTCTTCATACAGCCCAAGAATTTCTCCTGGCCTCGTGCCGGACATGCTGCCCTCCCCTGCAGCAATGTCCCGCACACAAACAGAGCCAGTGCTCCCACCCTGTTTCCTACAGCAGCTCCCTCCCATGCACCCAGAGCCCCCACTCCTGCCCTGTTACCTGCCGCAGCTCACACGCACACTCACGCAGAGCTGCCGCTCCTGTCCCTTCCCCCCCCCCCCGACAGCTTGCAGAGAGCGGGGGTCATTCCCTGTCCCCTACAGCAACTCCCTCCCACGCGCAGACGTACAGAGCCAGCCCTCGCACCCTGCTCCCTACGGTGATTCACGTCCGGGGACACATACAGAAGGAGTGCTCCCACCCCTTTTCCTACAGCCCTTCTCCCATACACACACTCGCACACCCATGGTCGTCTCCCGTGATCCATGCACGCCCACGCACAGCCTGCACTCCCATCCCGTTCCCTACGGCTCCTCACCCCCCCCCCACCACTCCCACCCCTTTCTCCACAGTGACTGCTTCATGCAAACACACATACACTCGCACCCAGCGCTTTGCCTGCTTCCCCACGGCAATTCCACCCCCCCCAGGAGTCAGCACTCATTCTCTGCTTCACGGAGTGATTAACCCACATACACACCCGGCCCGCACACCCACCCCATCACCTATAGCAACTCCTCCGCATATACTCCCCCTTTGCCTCGCACCCCCGGCGCCGACCCTGCCACCCCTTTCTCTAGTGACTCACACCCACGCACGCTCGTGCACGTGCACGGGCTGAGCCAGTCTCGCTGTCGCGCTCCCTACGGCAGGTCCCTACAGACAGTCACGCAGAGCCCACGCTCCCTCCCCATCGCCAACAGGAATTATTTCTAAGCCTTTCCACCGTCTCATGTCTGGGCTCATGGGATGACACCAAGGGGAGTGATGTTTCCCAGGCCCCCCTCTCCCCTGGAGGGAGAGCGATGAAGGTGGCTTTATTGCTGCTAATATTTTTTATGGAACCTGTAATCTCCTGACATCCTCTTCTACCTGGAGAAGGCTGTTCCCCACGCCTACCCCCATGCATGCACTCCTGTGGGCTGCTGCGGGCTGTCTGGGTGGAGCTGGTTTGATGCAAATCCCCCTTAATCTTCAATAATCATATTAATATAAAAGGTAACCATTTCACTTTGGAAAACAAAGGTGGCTCTCTGGCCTGCCAAGGAACCACTGGCATATGAAAGACCTTTCTGGCAGTATTTATCACTCTAAAATAAGATTTACGCTTCTAAAGCTCTTTCTTTTCTTTCATGCTTCTGAGCTGCTTCATTTTTCTCCCCTGAGCTTTCCCATTCTCTCTTTCTTGCTGCCTAACAAATTAGGCATCTAATCACTGTTGGGGAGGCGCGATGGGAGAGCAGGGGTTTTATATACAGCATCGTGTTGGGTTTTTTTCATGGTTAGTCTTTAAGCTGTGCGGCTCAGCAAAGGTTTGGAATCAACGGCTGTGCATTTGCTTGAGCCTGGGTGCATGTGTATGGCAGACGGTAACTTCAGGTTAACACCTGAACTCTTCCCATGCCCCGAACTGGCCAAAGGGCAGGACTGCAGAGCAGCATGTCCTTGGGGCAATCCTACAGCCTGTCTTTCAGCCCTCTGCCCTTCCTCTGTGCAGGGCCCCATCATTGCTGGCTGGAGTTTGAGCGCTGTGAACATCCTTGCAGCCGTGTCCTGTGAGAAGCAGCTGAGATCCTGCGTGGTTTTGTGGGCTTCCTCACCGCAGTGTCCTGCTGGGATCCTAGTGCTTTGGGCTTCCTTCATGTCAGGAACAGCTGGAGTTTGGGAGCTGCGAGCAAGCTCCCTGCTCATGGCAGGGCCAGCCCAGCTTTCAGAGGGATGTTTTTCTCCCAGCAGGCACTCTGGATTTATATATGGTGAAACGAACCTGCCCAGAACTGAACCACGAGACTTCTCTTGTGGCAGCACTCTGCCAAAACTCACAGAGCCTCTAATGTTGAGGGGCCACCCTTCAGCAGGACCCACTGATACTGGTTCAACCCCTATAAGGGATGGAGTCTTTGTCTGGTTAGTGACATGGAAACACCTTTTGTTGCATGACTTTCTAGGGTGGCTCTACAGCTTTTTTTTTCTTTTTATGTTTCTGCCTAAGCCAGCTCCTCTGTCCTCTAGATTTTTGAAGCTACAGGGCCAATTTCGAGCAAATGTAAAGTTGGGATGGATCTTAGAGATGCTGAGATCTTACATGTTTCATGAAAATAGGAGGATAAATTAGAGAAGAGAGAAAGCGAGAGAGAAGCCTCCATAGAGCCCCATTAAAGGAAAGAGAGCTGTGTAAGCTCAACCCTTGGTGGACATCAGAGAAGCTGCAGTAGAAGACATTCTCTCTCTCTCTCTCTCACATACATGCACACGAATGTCTTCCATGTCACAAATCCACAGGTCATCGGGCTTCCTGCTCCCTCTTCTCTCGATCCCAAACTTCTCAGGGCTTCTGGAGCACCTTTGGGAACAGCCACACGTTCTTTGCTGCATGATTTGATGGTAACTCCTGCAATAAATGGGAGCATCCCTGGAAGCAGTGGGGCTGAGAGGAAAGGGGCTGCTGTTGTGTAAGTGCCACACCAGTGCTGCGAGCTTCTCCCACAGCACTGTCCTCTCACTATAGCTGGGGCAAAAGCAAGGACCATCTCTGGGTGGTGATTTGAAGCAGCTGCAGTGATGCTCAGACCAGTGCGTATTACAGAGGCTATCCAGCAGGTGTGGAGAGTCCCTTCAACTAAGGCACCAACTCCCAGTACCAAGCACCCCTAGGAAAGGCTCCTTTTTTCGGAAAGTGGTTAGAGAAATCCTGGAAAGACCTTGAAGCCAAGAGTGGGGAGGCAGAGCCCCTTGGGGATGGTGTTTGTGCCCTGAGGCTGCCAGCAGCAGGCAGTGCACTGAGCTGGGAAGAGGGCTGATGCCCAGATGCAGCACAAAGTGTAAGAAAGCAGCAGGAGCTTTGGCCTGGTTTCGGGGTGTCCCCAGAGGAGCCAAGAATGTTTGGCAGGTTTTTAATGCATGCATTTCTAATGGGAGGCTCTTAACACCGTTTAAGCAATGGTAGAATTAAGTGCTGGCTTTTCCAGTGCACTGGGCCCCAGGAGGACAAGGTTGACAAGGTCAGAATTTCAGGCCCAAATTGCTGCTGTATGTGGGTTTTCTGGTTGCCATTTTACACCGTGGCCTCTAGACCTTGTATCCTCTCTCAGTCATGGTCCTTCCACCCCCTCAGCCCCCAGCTCCTCCCTGTCCCTCATGTCATGCCTGTCCACACTTTCAGTGGTTGTATTTTAACCTGCCCTCATACCTGGCCATCTAACTAGTGACTGCACTCCTGTGTCACCCCCCCCGTGCTACCTTGATCCCCAAGCCAAAGGGTTGTCTGTGGCTATCAGGACATCCAGCTCCTAAATCAGATTTGGGGCTCTCCTCCTTCTATTTCGCCCTCCCTGCTGTCTCCTCTGAACAGGGGAACCATCCCTGTGGCCTTGTCCTCTTCTCCAAACACTCTGGTGCAAAGAAATGCCAATAACATTGAGGTATCCATTAGTAGGGAATAAACCAGAAGGAAATCGTTGGGACCTCAGAGCTGATGGGTTGACTTTGTGCCAGCCAAGGAAGGTACAGCTGTTCATGGGCACAATGCCACTACTGTTCCTTGATGCTCTCGCATACATGAGGATGGCCAGGAGCCAAGGGCACGTTGTAAGAGCCATCTTGGGTTACAGGGAAGAGTGTCGGAACCCTACAGCCAGGTAGGCCCAGCACATGGGGGTGGTGACCTTGCACCTGCCCTGTAAAACAGATCCCATGTCCCAGCTTTTCCCCTCACCTGTAATCACAGCCTCCCTCCACACTAGGCTCTCCACAACTCGTGTGTCCCCCTTCCTTGGCTCTCCTCTGGGCTGGAGTTGCTTGCCCTTGCTCTCCCTGCCCACCCTCCATCCCTGCATCTTCTTGCTCTGTTGCCTGAGAAGCAAGGGAGGGAAACAGCCAACTCCACTGTCAACACCTTTCAGGCCAGCAGAAAGGACAAAATATTGCTTGTGGTGTTGGACTCCAACGCTATCTGATTTATGTTCATTTGGCTCTAGACAGTTGAGGGAGGGCATGGTGCTGACCTCCATCCCTGGCCTCCCCTTGCCTGTGAATTGCCAGTGTCAGGGAGCCGCTGCTCCCTAAAGGGCAGGGCATGGCCATGGTGGAGCTGGAGACCGGCATTCCTATGGCATTGCTCCGGCAGGGAGTGACGGCACTGGGCTGAGCTGAAATGGAGTCCTGAGCCATGGGCAGGGGTGGAGGAAGCCACAGATTGGGCTGGCCTCGGAGCCCTTAAAACCAGTGTGATAGCAGGGAGACAGGAGCCATTGGGGAAAGAATGGCAGGGTCTGCATATTTCTTATACGTAGCCACCTTGGGGACCCAAGGGGAGCAATGAGTTTGGCTTGAGGAATGGCTTTGACCTTCCTTTGGCCTGTGGCTGAGGCAAGGTTGCACAGCCAAGGTGGGAGGTAGATAGGAAGCGGGTCTTCTCTGCGTGGTCCCCTTGCTTTTGACACAGCAAGGATAAACACCACCTTCATTTCCATCCACCCCCTAACCCAGCCATCTCTTTCCAGGCTGCTAGGACATCTCCCCTTCCCAAACCCTCTCTGTGCTGCCTGAGTGCAGCTCCCCGAGTGGGATGGGGTGGCTCTCAGTGATTACTGGGGCTGCTGCAGAGGAATGTGGTCCTGGCCTCAGGGTTTCTCCCTGTGCACCATGAACGAGCTACAGCAGGCAGTGATGACTTCAGCACAGCGTTTGGAGCAGCCTGCCCTACCAGAAGGGGTCAAAGCAAGGGGGCTGGGATGTTCCTGTATGGAGTTGGATATTGTGCAGGGTATTTGGTGAAGTGAGACAGGCCAAAGCATAATGCTCAGAGAAGGACTCTGGCTAAAATCTGGACTTTTCACTGCTTGCTGAGGGGCTGCCCCTGGCCTCTCCCGGGGTGGACATGCTTTGGGCACCAACGTGCAAAAAGCATGATAGTACCTGCCATTCTTTTGTTCAGTGGAAGAGACTAGGCAAAGTGAAGGAGCATTAGAGGGCAAGGTAAAGGGACAGAGATGGTGTGGGGGATTGGCTGTATCTCTGCATGCCATCACCTCTGGAAAAGGTGGGACAAAGCAGGGGACTGGCGCTGAGGAATATCAGAGGTCTGTGGGTCCCAACCTGTGGCGAGCCAGATGTGCCTCCTATCTGATGCATCTGGGGAGACAGTGTCAGGAAATTATTTCTCATTGGATTATAAGGCTGAGAAACAAAGCAACAGACTGTAAAAACCTCTGCCTTCTGCTTCAGTGCTGGCTGATGCAAAGCTGAGGCAGCAGCTGGAGGTCGTCATATGACAACCATAAATGACATGAGTTTGGTGGCCTCAGATGATGAGCTGTGGGGAACAGAGGCTTTCTCTCTGTCTTTTCCATTGGCCTAGCTCTTCCCCCTCCCCTTCCCTTCTCCATCTTGGCTTTACTTTTTGGATTATTGAATATTTAAGTGTTTCTCTGTGACACTATCTCTGATCCTTTAATCCAGCTGGCCTGGTAATTCCACAGACCCAAATCAGCTCAGATTTCTCCACAGACATAAGCCTTGTTCCTCAAGGGTTCACTCCTCCTCCATTTATCTTCCTTCATTTTATTTCTGCCCTCTGTGTCTCTGTGCTAGAAATTGGTTCGCCTTTCGCAGCAAAAGCTTCGGTGATATCTTTAGTGAGCAGCCTCCCCCCAAAATAAAAGGGGCAAGAGGGGACCTATTTTTCATTAACTAAGAATCCTTTTCTCTGGTTTTTATTGTCTTTCTCCTCAAAATTAAAAAAAAAAAAAAAAGAGAGCATAGTGCCCACATGTTTTATCTGCTGTATGAAATTATTTCCTCTGCACCGCCTGAGGACATCCCTGCCAGGCTCCTGTCAGCACACTGGGAGAAGGGTTGAACCTGTAGCCGGAGGGAAGGGTGCTCCAGGCTGCCTTTCCCAGTCAGAACCAGGAGCTTACCCAGAGCCCAGAAATACATTGAAGCAAATGTCACTTTGCTGCTGATTCCTGCAAGGTGTCCTTTCCCACAAACGGGCAGTGTTCATAGCCCCCAAGGGGAGGTGGCAAAGTAGGAAGGTAGAAGCTGTGCACCTCTCTTTGGTGGGGGTAGGTGGGTGATGTGCTCCAGCTCAGAACTGCTGGCATTGCTGGGTGAGAGACTGGAGGCTGGTATTTGACACACTACTTACACCTTGCCCCCCGCCCCCAGCATGCTCAAGCCAGGCTGGCTCACCTCAACAGCTTTGTCCCTTCACCAAGAGGCAGGAACAATTTTTAGAGCACAAGTGGTTACATGTGGCTTGAATTATTTATCCCTCTTGCATCAAGGAAGGAAGGAAACAAACAAAAAAGTGTTGGGTTTTTTTTTTTAAGAGGGAAGGCTTGTCTGCATTTTCCCTGCTTCGTGCATTCTGTGTACATCATTTTCAGGCAGCTGAAAATCTGTGGCTTTGGCTGTGCTTGGGGCTTGCCTTTGTTTACACTAGGAGTTTTGAGCCACCCACAATAACAGCCTTATGTTTCCTACCCTCCCTCCCCTTCCCCTTCTACCCCCACGCTGCTGCCTTCCCCCAGGTCCCTGGCTGTGATCACATTACTTAAGGGAGCCTCGGTACCCTTCTGCATACCCCTGATACGAGATTATACACCGCGAGGGTTCCCTTCTCAAAGGCTTATCAGCATGGCAGGCAGTACCACTCCTCTATTCCTTGCACCCCCCATAACGCGGTCTCTTCCCCATCTCCCTCTTCTCATGAAACCTTGCTGTCTATACTCTTATCTCAAAGACCCCTCCAACTGATGCCTCTTCTTGTCTCCTGTGTGCTTTCTTTTCCAGATTCCAGTGACAGATGGATCTCTCTCGTGCGCACTTGCTCTTTCCCTCTGTATTTTTTGTTTTCGACATGTTTGATCTGAAGCTCTGAAGCTTCTCGGAGGGAACCCGGGAGAGAAGGAGGAGAAGGAGGAGGAACTGAGGGAGCGTGAGCGACAGAGGAGGCAGCCCTGCCTTGTTCTTCCAAATCACACCGTGGAGGGGCGGGGCAAGACTAGAGAGGGGGGAGGACTTGGGTTTGTTTTGGGGTGGGTTCAGTGTGGGTGGGGGGTGGGTGGGAGGGAGAAAAGTGGAAAAGGTGGTCGAGTCGCTCATGAGCATCAGAGAAGATTCGTTATCCTCGGTCTGAATTTTTGTTTAGAAAAGAAGCACAAGGTAGTTCCCTTCCAGACCAATCATCCATGCTCATAGCTTTTGGGTGTGCTGGAAGCAGATTGCACGTGTTCCCCCTGCTCCATGCTCCTGGCTTGACCCAGAGGGCAAGAAGAAATAATGGTGACGACACCCGATAGGACTGGGGTGCTCATGCCCTTCCATTGCTAAACCCCAGTTACTGCCCCTTTCTCTTCCCTCTGCCCCTTAGTTTCCTTTTGCTGTGGTCCTGAGATTTGGGGTTGTTTTTTGTTGGGTTGTTTGTTTTTTTTTTCCATCCTGATGAGGGCACCACTGCAGACCATGATGTGCCTGGGGTTGTGGGCAGCTGCCCTGCTCTGCTTGTTTTCCCCTGGCACCGTGCGAGGTGACTGCTGGCTGATTGAGGGGGACAAAGGTTATGTGTGGCTGGCCATCTGCAGCCAGAACCAGCCCCCGTACGAGACGATCCCCCAGCATATCAACAGCACGGTGCACGACTTGCGTCTGAACGAGAATAAGCTCAAAGTGGTGCTGTACTCCTCCCTCAACCGCTTCGGCAACCTGACTGATTTGAACCTGACCAAGAATGAGATCTCCTATATCGAGGATGGGGCTTTCATGGGCCAGTCAAACCTCCAGGTCTTACAGCTGGGCTACAACAAACTCACCAACCTGACAGAGGGCATGTTGCGGGGCATGGCCCGTCTCCAGTTCCTCTTTGTGCAGCACAACCTAATTGAGCTGGTCACCCCTACTGCCTTCTCTGAGTGCCCCAGCTTGATTAGCATTGACCTGTCATCTAACCGTCTCAGCCGCCTGGAGGGGAACACTTTCACCAGCTTGAGCAATCTGATGGTGTGCGAGCTGGCTGGCAACCCCTTCAACTGCGACTGTAGCCTCTACAGCTTTCTTAACTGGCTGGCGCTCTTCAACAATGTCACCAAGAACTATGACCGGCTCCAGTGTGAGACTCCACGGGAGTTCGCTGGGTACCCGCTCCTGGTACCTCGGCCTCACCATAACCGCAATGCCATCACCATCTTCCAGTCCATGTGCAGAGGTGGCACCATCCCTTCCCTCTCCAGGGTCAACCCTACCCCTTACACCCCTGACTCCCAGCGAGACCTGGACGAGGGCTCAGCCATCAGCCCTGGGGACTTCCTCTCAGTCAAGCCTCCAGCCTCCTCCACCACTGACTCCTCCTTCAGTCCCAGCATCAAGCTCCATGATGTCACCATTACCTCAGCCATCCTGATGGTAACCATCCCCATGCCCTACAGTAAGATGTATGTGCTGGTCCAATACAACAACAGCTACGTTTCTGACATAGCAACACTGAAGAGCAAGAAGGAATATGTCACTGTCAACAAGTTGAAGGCCCACACTGATTATACTTTCTGTGTGGCCTCCATCCGCAACAACAGGCGCTACAACCACACTTGCCTGACCTTTGCAACCCGGAGCAAAGGCAGGGAGGACCCTATTTCCAGTACTTCCACCACCACACACTATATCATGACCACCCTGGGTTGCCTCTTTGGGATGGTCATTGTCCTGGGAGTGGTGTACTACTGCCTGCGGAAGCGGAGGATGCAGGAGGAGAAACAGAAGTCCCTCAATGTCAAAAAGACCATTCTAGAAATGCGTTACGGATCGGATATTGATACCAGTACCATGGTCCATCCTTCCCAGAAGCTGGGTGAGCCACCAGTCATCCCTGTCTCACGGATGTCCTCCATCCCTTCCATGATTGGGGAGAAGTTGCCCCCATCAAAGTCAATGGAGGCTGGGATGGAGACTCCTAAAGTCACCACCAAAGGTAACTACATTGAGGTGCGGACTGGTGGTGGGGATGGGCTGGAGCGAACCCAGCGGGATGAGGACCTGAGGGAACTTGACAATGGGCAAGGCTCAGCTGCTGAGATCTCTACTATAGCCAAGGAGGTAGACAAGGTCAACCAGATCATCAACAACTGCATTGATGCCCTCAAGCTGGACACAGCCTCATTCCTGGGTGGTGGGACTGGTGTTGACTCAGACATGGCCTTTGAGTGCCAGTCCATCCCAGCCAGTTCCTCGGGTGGGCTAGAGCGGCCTAGCTTTCTTTCCCCACCCTACAAGGAAAGCTCCCACCACCCTTTGCAGCGCCAGCTCAGTGCTGATGCTGCCGTGGCCAGAAAGACCTGCAGTGTCTCCTCTAGTGGCTCCATCAAGAGCGCCAAGGTCTTCAGCTTGGATGTGCCTGACCACCCACCACTCAGCAAGTCTGACTCCAAATACATTGAGAAGGGCAGCCCACTCAACAGCCCTTTGGATCGTCTTCCCTTGGTGTCCCCGGCCGCCATCCACCACTTGGAGGTCAAGCCTTCTTACCATTGCAGTGAGCACCGTCACTCCTTCCCGGCCCTGTACTACGAGGAAAGTGCTGACACTTTAAGCCAGCGGGTGTCATTCCTCAAGCCACTCTCCCGGTCCAAGCGAGACTCCACGTACTCCCAGCTCTCCCCCAGACACTACTTCTCGGGCTACTCCTCCAGCCCTGAGTACTCATCAGAGAGCACCCATAAGATCTGGGAGCGATTCCGGCCTTACAAGAAGCACCACAGGGAGGAGGTTTACATGGCGGCTGGGCATGCCCTGCGGAAGAAAGTTCAGTTTGCCAAGGACGAGGATCTGCATGACATCCTGGATTACTGGAAAGGAGTCTCTGCTCAGCAGAAGCTGTGACTCTCCCTCGCTCTTTCCAAGGAAACAATACAAAACAAGACACCCCCCCCCAACAACCAGAAAAAAAATATGCCACTTGACTGTGAAAAATAAATCAACAACAAAATACTCCCGACAAATACAAAACTGACAAAATCGTTTCTTAAAGTTTACAACAACAACAGAAAGCTCTCACACACACAGACACACACACACAGACACACACACGCACATGCCGAATTGTCTCTACTGTGTTATGGGGACCATTGTTCTGCCTGCAGATGGTTGGGAGGAGCATCCTGCTCTGACACTGTGGTAACAACACTGGAGTGTGTGGGGGGGTGGGAATGGCCCGGGAGAGGGTGGCAAGGGTGGCAGTGGTGGCAGGGGAAGGGCAGGGATGGACACTCACTGGGCATGAAACTCAGCTGTGAACTATTGCTCTTTCTGTCTCTGTCGAGGGCTGATTTTTCTTTTGGGTGGGAGGGGAGGGCTTTGGTTTAGAAAACTTCTCTGCCCACCTGATACACCTGCTTTTCCAAATCTTCCATCACTAATTTTTCCCTCATTTCCTTTGGCAGTGGAGGCTTTTCTCTCTCCCATGCCCTTCCAATATAGGTGGGATCTGTTGGAAGTTCTCTGGCTTCTTTTCCTTTGCCTTTCCCTGCTCTTCTCTGTTAAGGCTCCCTAGGCTTTCACTTTCTGTCTAGATACTTCACAAACCTCCACCCTCCTCAGAGGAAGGAGAGGAGGTGTGAAGGACCAAGGGAGGTAGGACCTGCCATACAACAGGCTCTGTGCCCTTGCTGCTCTTCCTCCTTTCCTTCTCCTGCCATGTTGTTGCTGATGAATACCAGGAATTCTGGAGCGATGGCCATTCTTCAAGTCTGCTCAGAGCCAGTTTTCTGCCAGTTGGTAGGGGTATGAATGTGCTCTTTGGCATGGCAAGCCAGGTCCTCAAGGAGTGGTGGAGGAAAAGGCAGGAAGGTCTGGTCTCTCAGAGGTGTCAAGGGTTCCCATCTCTCCACAAGTGTCACAGGTCAGAGGTCCTCCCCACCTTACACACCTATGCTCAGGCTGCCCTTGTGCAGTAGGTTTGATACTCTCTTTTCATGTCTCCCTTACTCTGAGGAAGGGACCTGGAGAGGAGCTCAGCAGAAAAGTTCTACATGAAGCTTCTGCAGCTCTTCCCAACTGACTTGCACCATGGGGTGTGGGATGGGTGGGTGTGCCTGAGAAGAGCATCGCCCAACTTCATCGCTTGCAGGTGGATGCGAAGAATAGGATTTCAGTTGCTCACCTCACTGGGTTGACAGAAAAGCCATGAAGTGGTTTCCTCTTGAATAGGCCATGGACATTCTGGCATGGATAGGAGACAGCCTAGGGTGAAGGCAGAAGCACAGGAAATAAAAGGGATGTGAGAATGGGGCCTGTGAGTAGTCCAAGAGGGATGGCTCCAGAAGTTCCCTTTGTGTGTGCAGCCACACTGCGTGTGCTGGGCTGGAAGAGGATACCAGCCTCTGGATGGCAGTGTTCCTTTGAATACTTAGAGGCCCTCATGAGAGTCACAGCAACATATCACCTCCTAAATCTTCCACCTCCTCATAGCTACCTGTGACAAACTCTTCTTAGGGATCCTTTAACGTCTTGGCAAAAACCCGGTTTCACTTGCTAGGTCCCAACCTCTGTCCCTTGGATAGAAGATCTGCCACAGAGTTGGGAATGAGCCTACTGCTGAATGAGCTACTTTTTGTCCCATTTCTGAGCAGCCCAACGAAGCACAGTCTTGGCACCCTCTCCCCCAAAGTTTTCTTGTCAGGCAGGGGTGCTGCCTGCTGACTGTGTCTTTATGCGGCACAGTGGGCTTCCTCTCCATGAGCTGCACACCCCAATTCTTGACAATCGTTCACCTCTATCAGGATGAGGGTGAGGGCCTGTGTTGTGTTGGCCTTTCCTAAGTGGCTATTTCCTTTTTGAGGTGCTCCTCAGAAGCCCCATTGTTTTTGGGTGCCCTGGGAAAAGGATGAGGGTGTAGGAGCTTCTCTGGGAGGTATTTACATGCTGCCTGCAGAGAACCTGCCCGTTATCTGTCAGGTAGTAGCACTGCCAGCTGTGAGAGCTGGTTTCTATGCCACAGGTGACCTGACTTCATCTTCTGTAAGTGAGAAGCAGCAGTACCAGAGCCTGGTGTGCGAAAACCAGAGCGGGGTTCCCCAGGGTCTAAACCTGTGAAGATCCGTGGGGTTCCTTCCTTGTAGGGATGCTGATGGTAACAATCCTAAGCCACGTCCTGATCCCATTGCTTCAGCCTCCTTCAGCCTGCTTCCCCAGTCAAAGCATCGGTTTGCCTTGAGTCCAGAGGTGTTATTCATGGGACTGACTCCACACTGTAAGAGCCAGTCCAACCCAGAGGAAAGGTGTGTGTGCACACGTGTGTGTGTGTATGTATGTGTAGGAGCATGAAGGGAAGTCACATCGCTGCTGCCAGGCATCCCTCTGTGTTGGGACGATGCAGCAAATCAAGACAGGTAAATGCTGTGAGAGATACTTAGGCACAGCAGAGACATCTCCAGCTACCACATGGAGCAGGCCCAGCGGTCTTCCAGCGTGGCAGCCGTCCAGGCAGGAAAGACTAATGGCTGGGGCACAGAACTGGACAGGAAAAGGGGGATGACAGGTATGGGGGGATGGAGTCCTGTTCCTCTCCCCACCTCTTCCCTCCCTGTGTTTCTTTTCTGTATGGTCTTGTAATCAGTTCCATTCAGTCTATACTTATGGGGGGAGTGTTAACCTCTAATGGTTTCTGCTCCCTCACCCCATCACCCCAACAAGGCAGTAAAGAAAGGTCAGGGATAGAGCTATCATCAGGCCCTTCTTTTGCCTGTGGTGGGGATAAGGCTGGGTAGGAGGACAAGCCATTTCTCTCCCAACTGTAGCCCCCCACTCCAAACCAGTGGGTGAAGTTTGCACAAGATGGACTGTTCTGTGGGAGGAAGAGGGCAAGGAAGGGGAACAAAGTGTCTCACCTTCCTTCCTCCTCCCTTCTTCCTTGTCCTGCTCCCTCCCCAGGGATGAGGGCTCGCAAAGTGATGCCAGCCCTGTTGGAGGAAAGCAGATTTAACGTTCTATTTGCATGATGATTTTACTGTATTTTTCTGAGCAAACACCTGTTGTGTATGTGCCAGTTTGTTGGAATTTAACCTCCTCTCCCAAAGTCTCTCCTGTCCTTGTCCCTGTTTTCCCTGCTCCTTTCATTCATCCCTGGTGTGATTTTATGAGAGACTTCTACCAGTTTGGGAGGGAGCACACCCCAAAGAGAACCCACCCCAATCAGCCCCATGAAAAACATTCCTTCTTCTTTCCAGTGTCCCTCTCCCCTTTCCCCAAATGTGGTCTCTCGGCTGCTTTCCAGGGTCGTGTGCGTGAAGGGGGGATGTGTTATATATCAAAGGCCTGCTCTTTCTAGTGGTCATCATTTCTCCTAATTATTTAGAAACAGGAGTGAGCCCCATCAAGATAGATCTCGTAAGAGAAATGGTCACTACCATCCCCATGCCCTGGTTGCTCTTTCCCCATATCTACAAGCAAGGCTATTCTTGGGGGAACAAGGAGTGCTTCAGCTACAGGGAAACCTCTGATACAGTGAAAGCTTGATGTGGAGCTGGTTGCGATCACTTAGAAGACCTCCCACCACCTTCCTCTTATTGATTGCAGGGAGCTCTGGATTAGGTCTGTCCTACCCCTCCTCTCCGGTGGGTGGCCCTGGCAGAGGGCAGGGCATGATGAAACCTTTAAGGTCTTTGTGGTGGGAAAAAGCATGGAGAGACTGCCTAAAGCTTCTAAGCCCTCTATGGCTTGGCTTTGGCAAGAGTCCCTCACCCCTGCCTTCTCCCAGGGCAAAGTGGATCCGTGGGGCAGAACCAGGACCAGCCCCTTTCACACTTTATTTCAGGGTTGGTGACTCTTGGCAGGGAAAACAGGGGTTTAGTTCACCTCGCTGGAAAGCATGGAGGGTGAGGAATGAAGTTGGGTGCTGACCTGCCCTCTTCCCCCAGGAACAGGCTTGGGGGGAGCCTGGGCTGGATTCCTGCACCCAGCAGAGTGAAGGTGAGACCCTAGCTGTGCTGTTCCCGTGGGGCAGAGCTCTTCCCCACCTCTGCCGGTGCTGCCCCAGCTTATGCTGCAGTGCCACGTTCCCCTCTCCCCTCCCCGCTCTTCCATGCTGAATAAATCCCTCCCGAGGCAGGTGTGAAATATTCATGACTGACAAATGAAGATTTATGTCGGGCTGAGGAGGCCTCTGTGTGTTTGCAATGCTAATCAGCCTGCTTTCCTGGAGGAGGCTCTGCCAGGCAGGCTTGGGGGAAGGAGAGGGAGATGCAGGAGGGAAGGGGGAAAAGGAGCTGAGGAAGAGAGAGGAGGGGCAGGCACAGCAGGGTTGAGGAAGGTGTGGTGGGACCAAGGAATGGGGAGGCAAGGAGGGGACAGGTAGAGGGAGATGGACAGGGTGAAGAAGAGGGACAGGCTGGAAGGACTAGGGGATAAGATGCCCGCACTGGAAAGAATGGGATGGTAAAGGGAGAAAGGGACCAGCCAGAGAAAGGGTTGAGTGCAGGGGTGGAGGCTTTCTGAGGTGGGGAGTAAGTCAGCAATGCCTGAAGAAACAAGCTGGGCAGACTTCGTGATGAGCTGTGGCCCCTCTCTGTAGGGCAGAGCTCAGCGCTACAGGGCGGGCAGCTGCCACACGGGCAGGAGCTGGACCCAGGGCCCCGAAAGCACATTTGCCATGCTTGTTGCTGACTGGAAAGCTCAGCTGCGTCTGGAAGGACACATAGCCTCCGGGAGCCTGGAGAACGCCCCTTCCACCGCCATCACCTCCTTCAGCACAAGCTGCGTGCAAGAAGAGCCTCGTGGAGCCGCATCCTCTTGCCGGAGCCAGCCTGCTGCTGTCCCACCGGCTGAGCGGGAGGGAGCATCTTCAGGGTGTCTCGGTGTGGGACGGACCCCGAGTCCCACCCTCCAATGGGCTACGGGGGTCTCTTGGAGGGCTGGCGGAGCCTGCCTCACCTCAGCTGCCCCCTGCCCACCCTGGCCGAGGCAGGTGTTTTTGGGGTCTTTCCCTGAAAAAAGGCAGAGGGGAGCGTCCGTTGCCTCCCCCCCGCCTCTGCACACGCACGCGCTCCCACACCCCGTCCCTCCAGCCGCTTTGGCTTTGTACCGTGAGGGATGTTCTCGGTCTGCCTCCCCCCGCCGCGCGCCGTGGGGGTCTCTATACCTCTCCGCGTGCGCGTGTCCCCCCCAGGGCCGCCCCAACCCACCTCCCTGTCCCCCGGGTGGAGAGAGGACAATCTCTGCCCGCCTTCTCCTTCTCCCACCGGGTGGGCACATCCTCTCCTCCTCGCCCTTTCTCCCCTTACGGTGTGTCCCCCCCCAGCTCCGTCTGCCCCATCCTCGCGCGTTTGGCTTGGTCTTCGCCTCCCCCATAACTACCACCACCACTGTGAGGCCTTGCTCTTGGGTGGCCTGCCCCCAATGTCTGCTCTCCATCTTCCCCGGGCGGGGGGGAAGAGGAAGAGGATGGCCGGGTCAGGCCAGACCCTCCAGGGCTGGTACGGCTGGTCCATCCACAAGCACAGCACCTGGGGTGAGGGGGTGGGAAGGGACGGGCAGCTGCCGGGCACAGAGCCGGGGGTATCAGCCCTTGAATGTAAGGAAGGGCCTGGGGGGCAGCTGCTGGGACTGGCTCCTTGTGGCCTCTTTGGTGTTCCTCCTTCTGTAACAACCCTGTGACCCCCCCTGGTTGTGTATGGACAAATTTGAGTTGGAGTTACGTTCTATTTTCTTTTCTTTTCTTCCTTTTTTTTTTCTTTTCCTCTTTTAGATTTTTATTTCTTTCTCTTTCTTTTCTTTCTTTTCTCTTTCTTTTCTTTTCTTTTCCTATTTTAAAACTGAATGGCACGAAATCGTTTTTCCTCAACTCGGAGATTCCTGTATGGAGAAAATCAATTTCTATATTTGCAATAAATTTCTTATTTAAAAAAAAAAAAACAACAAAAAAACCCAAAAAACAACAAACAAAAAATATGAAAAGCTGCTTCTGAGTCCATTTGTCCCAGCCTTGTCTTGCAGAGGAGGTGGGATGGGATGGGAGGGAACAGGGTACGGGAGAAACTGAGAAAGCTGGGACAGTGCGTGGGAGAAGGATTGTAGATTCTCCCAGGCACCCAGTGATCATCTGCTCCCCCCAAACACGCTGTTTCTCTGCCCTTGGATATCGCCTTGTTTGGACACATCCTCATTTTTACTGAGTCCTTAGTTCTGCCACGATAACGGTCTCCTCCTGCACCCATCAGCACCCAGTTCACGCCCCATTCTGGACATGCATCCAGGACTGCCTGGGTGTAGGGCAGTGCTTCCTCGCCATCACGTACACAACAAATCCTCAGCTGGCGGTGAAAGACATCCTCTGCCCAAGCTCCAGAGCTCTCTGGAGGAAGGCTGTCCAAGCCAGGTGATTCGGCCATGGGTAATGACTGAGCAATCTGTAACCCAATCCACCAGCAGATATCCTGATCTCAGCTCTTCCTAAGCATCAATATTTAAAGCCAAGAAGCCAGCAAATCCGTGGCTATTGGTGTGTTTATACACATAATTAGGCGAATTTGCGTATGGTGACATAGCAGCCATTCCTTTGCACGCCTTGTCTCTTCTCTGCCTCCTGTTTTTTCTCATTTCTAGTTTCTCCCAAGAGTGGTACTGCTGCTTGGCTCAGATGGTTTCTTCTTTTGCCCTTGCACATCCAGCTTTGATCAGAGGGGTCTAACTGTGGCTTCTGAGCTTCCTTCTTGGGTGTGTTGATCTCACAGCCTCTGCTCCTAGTGTAGGGAGGGGCAGGAATAAACGGTCCTAGGGGGTTGTGAATATGGACACAACAGTGACTTTCAGCTCCTGGATATATATGCTGCAGTAGCTGATGACTCCTGTTAATGCTTGAATTGATTTTAGAGCAGCCTTGGGGGCAGATGCTACTACAGGCAGATGCTTCACAGTCTGATGCGTTCTTCATTGGACTTGGGAAGAATGATTGAGTGTGGGAGGGCATGGTGCTGGGCTGTGCATCTCTGGGGGATGGACAATGGTGCATAACAAAGAGGAGCTCTGCTGGGGTTAATCAGAGCTTCGTGTTCTTGGTGGAAAGCTGGATCTTTAGGTCAAGGTGGTGTTCCTGGCATCTGCATCTCTGCAGTGCAGGGATATGTGTCTTCTGAGACAGGGAATCTCAAAACTTGGGAGGAATTAATACATAAATTATAAAGAGGCGTAATCTAATCAGTAGAGTGCCCCCATGCTGTTTATTTTGTTGCTAAATTCGATTTTGTCTCCACAGACCCTGCATTTCATCTGGCTGCTCTGCCACAGGGATGAGAAAGGACAAGATGTATTTGCAAATGCTGTCCGGGGGAGTGGGAAGCTTTAGGAAGGGAAGACTGTCAGGGCTGAAGTAATCACAAATGTCCTGAAGCCAGGTGGGGATTGTTGGGCTGGGGGGACATGGAGCAACTGTAGTCAGTCCTCTGGGCCAAAATGATCTGGGATGAAAGAGTTAAGCAGTGCTTGTATTTAAGCAGCCTTTGGCTGATTCCAGTCAGAGACCTTGGGAGTCCTCCACTCTGCACAGGGTTGTGTGAGCTGGTGTGTGTCCAGGGAAGAGATGAGGTGTGAGCTGCGTCTGGGAGTCTGTGTTGTTCTCTCAAGTGCCTCTGAATATAACCGTGTCCAACTGACGCAGTCCCTGCAGCAGACCACACTGACCTCTGCCTCCAGAACCTGCTTGGTGGACCATGACGGCTGCGTCATGGAGTGGGAGAAAGGCCCAGCGCTGGGCTGTGAACAGTGACGTGGCTGCAGTGGACAGTGTGAGGGAGGGAGTCACCTGGGTGGCTGGCTTGAGCTTGCCCGCTAAGCAAACCCATCATGGAGAAGAACACTGCAGCTTTGCACAGCCTTGTGTTTTAGGCTGGCTGCAGACTCGGGAAGACCATTTTGTGTTGTTTTGTGGTTGGTTCATGCTGACGTGGCTCTTTTTTGCCCCCCCTGAAGTTCAGTAACTTATCCAAGCCATCGTTTGCTGCAGAACAGGAAGAACTGACTTGGCCACAGAGCCTTTTGCTGGAAATCATACAGAACAGTTGAGATCTCTTTGCATAAGTGTGCGCGTGCATGTGCATATGTGTTGTGAAACAGACAGGCAAGTGGGCAACATTGCCCTCTTCTGGATTGACTGTCTGGACTGGAAGAGCATCTCTGGTGGAATTGCAGCCTGGCAGATGAATCCTGTCTCCACTGCAAAGGTAACATCCTTTCTGAGCCTTGATTTCCTATCCAAATCCTGGTGGCTTTTACAACAGCCAGGTCAGATTGGGGGATACCACTGCTCGCTGCAGCTCCAGTGCCTGGGGACCCTGAGCAATCGTGACGACTCACGGTCAAGCCAAGCCTAAGAGAGCAGGGTGAGGAATCTCTCCCCTCCAGATAATGTTGGCTCCAATGGAACCAGTAACCGACAGCTCTGTGCAGGCTAGGGAATGGTCAGGCCAACATCTTTCCCCAGGTCTTGGATTCACTCTCAATGAAAACACGAAGGTGTGTGTCATGCAGAGCTGGAGGATAGACTGAGATCTACACAGAGCCTGGGGGATTTGGGGGTGTAAGTGCACAGGCCATGCCCATCCTTAGCAGGGGAGCAGAGGATGTCACTGAACAACCTGTACATCTCCCTCCTCATCCTTGGAGGAAACACAAAGTGAGAGAAAGCAAACCTGAACAGCCCAAGAGTGAAAGATTTAGGAATGAAAGGATAAGAGAGATGGAAGGAGGAGTCAAATACACAAGGAACAGGTTCACATACATAGTTAAGCTGATGGATGGATTAGTATCACTGGTGCTGCCCTATATGGCCAAATTCAAGGTTCTGGCACACGCTTGGTGGGACTGTGGCAGGGTGCAGAACTGCTCCATTCCTTGGCTTCCCAAGTATCCAACAGGGATCTGTGTCTTCCCTTCCCTTGTCAGGCTGCCTGGGACAGGGTCTGTCTCTCACAACATGGTTATATGATACCTCTTGCAGTGGGATTGCCAGACTACTTGGGGACCGATAGTTCACACACATCCTCGAAGGAGGAGGGAATGGCATTGAAAGTGAGTCCGAGGAGCTGTATTGGTGCCTTCTGCTAAGCAAGGCAGAAGTAAGCAGGGGCTCAGCCAATGTTACTGTGGAAAATGGATCAAAAGCCTCATCACTTTTTAAATAAGAAACACTTTAAAAAAGAAAAGCATTCGGCTCCATCTCTCTGTATACGTTGCCAGAAAGGGCATCATTAAGAATTCATTGCAACTTCTACACCCAATTTTCCGGCCCAGTGCCTTGTCCCGCTTGTCTTGCTCCAGCTCCAAAGACAGTGGAGGTTCTGCCATGAGTATCGAGGGACAAACAGGACCTGAATAACAAGATGGAGCTTGAAGAAAGGGCGGGGGGACCTGAGGACCTCTGGCGTGAAGTGGCTGAAGGAGGGAGAAGCACAGTCAGGCAGGGAGCATGAGGAAGAGCCAGGCTTGCCTGCAGACTTGTGAGCAAATAGGCACAAGCCTGCCCCAGCTGCCTGCTGTTACCTGCTCACACAGGCCTGGGGATTTCCTTCTATTCTGTTCTTTCCTTTCTTGAACATCTGGAGTTTATCCAGGGGAGAGTTTAAGGGTGGGGATGACTGGGGATTCCTAACAGCCGAAAATGGCCCGTGAGCTGTTGGACCAAGGTCCTGACCTGTAGGACAGTGATGCAGCTGGCAAAAATGGCCAAGCCAAGCAAAACTGTGTCACAGGGCGGATTCATCAGGGCAAGAAGGTGCTAGGCCTAGCAGGTTAAAATCTATAAAGGCTGAAGTGGCTGTACGTGGTGTGTATGAGTGCCTTCAGTGAAAGCAAAGTGGCTGCTTAGTGTCATGATATCTGCTTGTCTGGAGCAAAAGGGGTTTCATTCTGGGCTTTGCTCGGCTTGGGCATTGAGCCAGAACACACAGAAGATCCCAGCTTCTCATCCTTTCCTGATAAGGTGGGGAGAGAGCTGTTTCGTCTGTTTCTCTGTCATACATTTTCTGTCTCTGTCTTGTGTCACCATCAGCCACCAGGCTTCCTGCCCGTGGCACCCATTTCTCTTTCTCTCTGCTTCTCAAGTGTCAGCCAGGGAGATAATTGGTATTTTTGACACTGTCCGTTGAGCACTTTGTGGCAGGAGCTACCAGGATGAAGCCGTGAATTAGATAATTAGGGTTAATTAGAGGCTTTCCAGGACTATGTTACCATACTCCATGAGGACAGTGCCCTCCTTTCAGGGCCATTGTAGGGAACAGTGCCTTTGGGGGGAGAGGAGTAAGGAGGTGTCAGTGGCATTGATGGTGGTTGTGGTGGCCAGGAAAAGGGTGTTCTGGCTCCTTAGTGGCATTGGAGGTGCTGGGGTGGAGCAAACAGCTCAGAAGAATGAGAAGCAAGGTTGGATACAGACTGCAGTGGGGGGACATGATGGGCGAGAAAATGCAACTGAGGGGAGAGAGCCAGTTCTCAGCACCGGCTGATGGGAGTTTGGCTTTTGCTGCAGCAAAAGCAGTGGCTGTCTAAAACCCAGCAGGTAAAAGAGGCCCTGAGGAGGCAGATCAGCCTGAGCTGGTCCTGAGGTTTAATGACTGATGTGGAGGAGGAGGGCTTTTAAGCTCCTGTGGAGCTGTGGTCTGATGTTGGAGGGGTAGCTGGGTGGCAGGTCCCTCACTGGTCCTCATTCTTCCCTCCACTGCTGCAGGGAACTGAGCTGGAAGGCAGAACTTGCCAGGGCAACATCCATAGAAACCGAGGCTTGAGCAACCTTGAAAAGCACTCGGCCACCCAAAACTGCCAGATGACAACTCTGCTCCAGCATGCATAGCCTGCTTCTCTAAGAAGGCACCATGGGCCCTTCCTGCTTCTCTAAGAAGGTCAGCCTGCCTGTGACTGTGTGCAGTGGAAGAGGACGCCAACCCAGTGGTGGAGTATGAGAGGGAGAGAGGTGATTCTCCAGGTTTTGCTGTCCCCGTCATCCCAGAGCTGCTCTGTCTGTACCTGTCTCCACCCTGCCAGTGCTGGGTTGTTTGACTCTGGGGATGATGAGGAGACACTGCTCCCTCATCCCCACCCAGATCCTTAACGGAGAATGGGGCACTAATTTCTCCAGGCCTGTTGTGCAGTCAGTGTGCCTGAAGGTAAAACTGCCTGAGGCAGGTTAGCCAGCCTGTGAGGGAGGTTTAGATGACAGCTCTCCTTCTTACCTGCAATTGTTGCTATATAGGGATGCTCTGAAGAGGTTGTCTTTGCCAGCACAGCCTCTTTACACCCCCGTACCCTCTCAGAGGAATAAGAAACTTGTCTTGTTGCTAGAAGACCTTGCAGTGATCACTCCGGCATATTATGGGGTCTTTCCACAGAAGAGTATAAACTTCAAGGTCACTATGTCTGTGAATTTACATTGTTATAGACCTCCTGGGTCTGAAGAAACTGAAGAACTCCCTTTTGGCTCTGGGGCAGGAATGGACTTCTCTGGGTCTCTTGGAAAGTCACATCCCTTATCCCGCAGATAGACTTCATGATGTGTCTTTGGGAAATGGAAGAGATTTGTCTCCCTCACTTCCTCTCCACATCACTAAGTCCCAAGTCTAATCGGTGTGGCAGATGGAGGGAGGCAACCCATGATGGCAGCCAGACCTCTGGGCCTCTTCTACCTGGCCGCTTACCTGTGAGAAGCAGCCAGTCATCCAAAGCACTGTCAGAACAGGACACAGGTTCTCCTCTCACCTCTGCTTTATCTTCTAGGCCATCACCTCTCTCCTCCTTTCCTGCATACCGTGTTTTCCTCACAATTCCCACCCACCACTCCCTTCACACTTCCCTTTTTTCCTGTTTTCTCCATTCCCCACCTTCCTTCACTGTCCCTCACCTCTCTGTTCCTTAGGGAATCATGACTTCTTCCATCTCTCCTATCCTTCACTTTCCTGATGCTTTCACTCACCACCTTCCATCTGTTGTCCTTTTTCCATTTCTCCATTTCTTTCCCTCCATTCAACCCCTTCTGTCTCCTCCTGTGTCCACATATTTTCCTCTTTCATATACTATCTAATATAATTCCTCACATCTTGAGTCATCCAAACCTGCAAGGAAGTGGTTTCCCGCAGGGAAACAGAATGTGAAAAATATCTTTGTTCACCAGAAATTAAATATTGACCATATGGGGTGGAAAAAACCCAACAAACTAGGCAAAAAAATGCCAGCTCATTGCTCAGAAAGGGATGAAGAAAGGCAAAACTTGTCTGAGCAGGTATTCACCACAGGGTTTTAAGCCTTTCTGCATCAGTGTGTCACTGAAAGTCCTGCTAAGATTCTCAGCCAAACATGCGCTGCACTGGGGCCAACCTAGACTGCACTGGTGGAATCTGGGATGCAGCTGAGATACAATAAGTATGTGAAACAAACTTAGGATGTCTCTTCCACCCCCCACCCCCTCCTCCCCCCAGTCCTACAGCTTTGTCCTTCTAGGCTGAGTCAGGAAAGAAATTTAATTTTAGGGAAAAAATACAAAGCCTACTGAACACTGAACCTTGCTCTTATATTAAACAGGGGCTGGAATAAAGTGAAGGTACAGCCCTTCAAAATGAGGAAAGGAAAAGGGAAATGCAGCCCTCAAAGCAGTTGGATAGTCTCTGCTTCAGTCATTTCTGACGTGATGCCTCTGCCCAAATTACCTCAGTTGTGACTCTTCCAGAAATGGCCTTGATTGTAGGGTAGGAAGGGCAGGGTAGGCCCATTCTAACATGGTCCCATACCATCAGAAATAGGAACCTGGTGAACACTCGAAGCATCCCTGAAAAGTACTTCCATGAGGGATCAGGCACCTTCCCCTACAGACGGTCCTGCCAGATCCCCAGGTCTCTCCGGGTTCCTTATTGAATGCTCTCAACTGTAACCAACTTCTCCCACACCTTGATCCCAGACAGGACCTACTGCAGTGTCCGGGCATCACCCACAGGCTGGAATTTCTTAACAAAGACCATAGTACAGAGGAAGTCCAATAGATTTGGGCAGGGGCATCACCTCAGAAATGACTGAAGCAGAGAAAGTAACATATTGTTCTTACAAGCAGGGGACAGACCCAGCACCACTATAGGTTCTAAGCAGGGCAAAGAAGAATTTGACTCAATGCATAATAGCTCAATCAGAGAGCAGCTTTGGTGGGCAGAGAAAGAAAAATCTCTATGAATCCCTCAGACCTTTGTGTTGCAGTGATCTATTAAACAAACCATATCTCTGTGTACAGCAAACACAGGCTTAGTCCCACGTGATTCTGGTATTTTTAGTAGCTTGTTTATGGATAGGGTAACTGGGACTTTTTCTTGCTTCACTTGCAGGAACCCTGAAGCCAGACTCCAAAGATTCCTAGTAAATAGGAAGATCTCAGGTGAAAATCAAGGTCCCCGAGTGCAGCAGTGAGAGACACAAGATGTCCGATTAAAAGAAAAATCTCTTGGGATCTAGATGAACCAGCTGTTCTACAGCTGGGTCTTAGGCTAATTTACTGTGTGCCTGGCTATGCTCCCAACTTGTGATGTTCTGGAGTCAGATCCTACCATGATCAGGCTCTGTAGCTGCAGCAGGGTTCCTCTGGTGTGTGATGGGGAGCATGTGCTCCCCACCTGCTGTTATAAATGAAGGCAGTTGGGGGGTGGGAATGGATTCCCCTTATGGGTGTTGTGGTTTAACTGAAACCAGGACAATGGGTCAGCTCCTTCTCCCAGCTTCTGCTGACACCACCTGGAACAATCTGGACAGAAGAGATTCCTTAGATCTGCACCAAAGTTCCATGGACAGGGCACATCCAGGTGGCTTTTGCCAGAAACATTCCCTGCAGAAAGCCATGATGTCAGGGTTTCTCCTTTTCCAGATAGGGCAGCCCTCATAACTACTCCATTTCTAGTGTCTCAGGCAAGAAAAAAGGTCCAGTGGAAGAAGGCACATGTTTTCTGGTCTCTGTATGATCACCACCAGGTGACCACCAGGCAGATGAGGCAATTTTATCTGCTCAGGGAACATGAGCTTTCTTCCAAGTTAAGGAAATATTTTGTGGAACAGCAGCAGAAAAATTGCCATATCAGCATGAATCAAAGCTGTCTGCATCTTCTTCTCCACTGAGGATCCTAAAATCACAAATGGTCCGAAGAAGGCAAGCAGGGCAAAAACATTGACTATTCCTTGCAATGTTAGAACATCGAGTATCCTTGAAATGACTGGGCATCAGGTTTAAGAGAAAATCCAAGGAAACATCATATCATAGTACAGAAAAAATTTGTGAAACTCCTTGCCAAAGTGTTTAAACCAAATCTCTGGAAGTATTTAAATTGCTGATGGCCAGTATCAGGGAAAAGAAAACAGGGAAGGCTTATGCCCTGTTCTTGCCCAGCCAGCCAGCTCTGGACATCGTCAGAGACAGAACACTGGGACAGATGGACCTTCATGCTGGTGCAGTACATCCATTCTTCTGCATTTTTTAACACCTTATTCAACCTCTGTCAGCCTTGTGCCAAGGTCTACCCAGCAAGGCTGCTGCAGTGGTCTGAAATGCCAGGTAACTCTTTTAGCCTGATGCTAAGATCATCTGACAGACCTGATGGGAAAACAGCTGCATCTGAATCTTCCCAACATTGCAGCAGTGAGACTCACGGTTTCAGAACAGAGTTTCTGCAGCTGCTGTTGACGGTTCTCCCAGCTCACAGCAAGTGCTTGCATAAAATTCAGGCCTTGTAACTATTTGGCATGGACTGAAAGGGCAAGTGGGATGCTCAGGTAGAAAAAAGCTTAAATGTACACAGCAGCAATCAGACAAATGAACAGGAGAAAATGCTACATTTAGCTTGGGCTTCTCATCAAATAAAACCATATAAGTCAGGACAGCCCTGGAGACTTGCTTGCCTTGGGCACCAGAGTCTTCACAATTACCCTTGTCAGCACCTTGGCAGGTGTTGCGACCAAGGCCAGGCACATCAGATGATGTGAGAGAGGGAGAGCTGTGGCCCAGGGCAGTGGAATCCTCCTAGCAGCAAAATTTGCCTCATGACAAGGATGCTGATGTCAGCAATTGCTGTCACAGGAGCGTGTGTGGGGAGTGGTAGGATAGAAGAAATCAGGATTTTATTGGTGAAAATAGACAAGGAAGAAGATGAAACATATGGCTTCATGACCTAAAGCCCCTTCTGGACCTAGATAGGTCCTGAGACAGGGAAGTCCCTGTGGGATTGATCCTGGGAGATGTAGGTCTATGCTAGATGTTCTAATGACCTTGTTTGCAGTCAGCTTCACATCTTCTCTTGAGCAGATGGTAGGTACACTCTGCACTACTTGCCTGTGGGACATTGTGCTGAGTGTCTCTGAGTAAGCCTTCAGGTGAGTTCCCCATTACTGTCCAGAACCTTAAAACTGACAAAAATACAAAAGTATATAAGTGGCAAAAGGAAGACTTGGGAAAATGTGGTCCCACTGCTAAATGGGGCAGGTGCCCTGGTGAGACAGGACATGGAAAACACCGAGTTATTGAATGCCTTCTTCAGCTCAGTCTTTACTAGCAAGACTGGCCTTCAGAAATGCCAGGCCCCAGAGATCAGAGGAAAATATGGGGTAACTTAACCTTGGTGGAAGAGGATCAGAGAACACTTAAGCAAACGGACATATGTAAGTCCATGGGCCCTGATGGGATGCACCCAGCAGTGCTAAGGAAGCTGGCTGATGTCATTTCAAGGTCACTCTAAATAGTCTTTGAACACTCATCGTGACTGGGAGAAGTGCCTGAGGACTGGTGGAATGTGAATGTCACTATGGAAGGTCTAAGTCTATATGAAGTCCTGGGAAGGTTCATGCCAACTGGGAAGGATGGAACTGAAATTCTTTTGTCTTCTTAGAGACATACACCTCTAAGAGGGGTGATGCTGCTGTGAGGAATCCATGCATCTCAGATTACTGCCAAGTTGGAACAATGTTGGTGAGACAAGGTTTATAGAGGGAGATAAATGTCTTTATTTGGACAAGCCAAATTGAATGTAAAAATGGACAAGCTCTGCTTTGGGCCTGCTGCATTTATCTCCTCCACACCCGCTTGTGTCCCTGACACCCTGTCCATTTCTTTCTGCTTGTATCATAGCTGATCCTTGACTACAAACCTTGCCACTCTCACAGTCTTCAGACATCACACTTAGAACAGCACTGCTGTTAAAATATGAATTCTTATTTTCACAAAGACCCAGCTGTAAGAACAACGTACTCTACACTGATTGGTGAGCTGGGAAGAAAAGGAAGCAGAAGATTAAGGAATTGTTTGATGATCCATTTGCATACGGATACCCATTGTGATAATTCACACTTGAATAAGGAAGAAGAGGATCAGCTGTTCTTCCAGGTAGTTGAACTGCAGTTCAACAGTTAAGTCTTTCAGAGCTGATCTTTGCTACTGCATAGCTTGTTTTCACATTAAGCTCACCTGGTGTTCAGATTGACTCATGTGAACCTGCCACATGCTGGAAGCATCACTTTCTGACAGGTAATACAGCCAAACAGAGCAGGGTCTAAAGAAAAATCCTCATGGACCTGCCAATGAAGGCATGGCTGGCATATCCTAGAAAGTGGGACATGTTTCTTGCTAAGCCATAAGGGTTTGAGCTCCTCCTTGAGGGGAGGGAACTGAGCCCTGAGCAAAGAAGATAGCAGTAATATAGCAAAACAAATGGTACAGACTAGGAGGGAGTGAGGTACTGCGAACAGAGTGAATAAGACAGAGCCTTGTTCTCTGAAACTCCCACCAATGCCAAAAAGAGACAGAAGAAAAAGAGGTGTATGCAAGCACGAGTGTGAGGGAGAGAGACTGTGTGTGAAAGACACCGTGTGAGGGAGAAGGCTCCTATACAATGTGTGAGAGACATGGATCCTATAGCTTTTGTGTTTGTGTTTGAGCTTATGTGTACAAGACAGACTGTGTGAGAGAGGCCGAGACAGCTACAGCGTGCATGTGAGCGGGAGCATGACAGCCAGGCAGAAGGAGAGGGGTGAGCTGAAGTGGAGCCTCTGCAACCTCCTCTCTGCCTCAGAGGCCACGTTGGCAGCTTGGAGTTGTGGTGGGTTGGCACATTTCGGGTGGGGAGTTGTGCACTGACCCTTCTGGCTCGGGTCAATGATGCCAGGGGGAGCTGGGGGGTCCCAACAACCTCCTCTCTGTACACGTGCCTTCCCTGTTATGGTACTTGTCCTCCATCCTCACCAAGCCTGAAATACCACCTGGCTGGTCTGCAGCGGTGAGGGTGGAAACAAGGGAGCCTGGTTGAATAAACCTTTTCCCTTCCATGTAAGCTGGGAAGCCCAAGACGACTAGTCCAAAGGCCCTGACAGACAGCAGCTGCCGTCCTGCTCACACAGCCAGTCCTGCTGCCTCTGTGTTGATGCTGTTTGTAACCACAGCAGGAGGCAGACAGCCTTCCTCTTGCTTGCAGGAGGCTCCTCCACAGAGCCAAATGGCCAGCACAGCATAGCGAAGTCCTGCAGCTAGCCAGACCCAGTCCTGTCTCACCACAAACTCCCAGTCTCGGGGAGATGGGAACATCGCGTCCTTTCCCAGCACCTGCTTGGCCTGAATGCATCGGCTATCCCGCTCCTGCTGCCTCTGCAGAGGGGATCGCCTGCCATCCGATGCTCAGAGACCCCTTAGTTTTGGTCAGGGCTCAGTGACGGATCCTTTCCAAGCCCTGCGAGGGTGAGGGAAACGTAAGTTTGGTGGCAAAACAAGGGTTTCTGCAGCTCTCATGCACTATGAAATGCAGCTCAGCTCTCTGCTAGCTGGAGGGACAGCAGCCTGAGCCAGGTGCTGGGAACAGCCCTCCGCATTTGAGTGGCTGTCCTCAGAAGAGAGGAAAAACTGGAAGAACGGCATCCCAGCAAGGCTCTGGAGATGGGTGATGCCACCATTGCTGCAGACCCTCAGGGATGTGAAGGGTGAGATTCTGGTTTCCAGTGCCATTTTTGGTGCCCTGGGTTATCCAAAACATTTGCTCAGTGCTGGCAAATACCGCACAGGACCTGTGGGAGGTATTCTGGAGAAGCTGAAGGCAGGTGGGTGACCTTGCACTGAACACCAGGGTTTGGGCCTCTGACTCACTCCTTGACTGACATCATTTGCGCTAACCCTTAAAACCAGGGACAGCATCAGCACTGCAGATTTTCAGAGGTACCATGTGACATCATCCGGCAGAGCTCTTCAAAGCCTGGGTGGTGTCATCACTGCAAAGCCCTGGTGCAGGGCTGATGAGCCTGTTCTTTCCTGGGGAGAGAGCAGGTCTTTCCAACACCTTTTAGCTGGTCACAAATTCACACATACCTTAGCACTGCACAGCAATAACACGAAGTGAGAACATCATGTGGCTTTCAGTGCTGGTTGGGAATATGGTTTGTGAGCTGTATCTCTGAGCTGAGATTGTGATGACGTATGTAGAGACCCTGGCCTGTGCCAGGGGTATCTCTTGTGTTGCCCAGGTACAGGTCTTTTGAGCATGCCAAGTGTCTGTGATATGTCCCAGGGCCATAAGCTCTTGCAGGCTATATCCAGCCCATGGGCTTTAGGTCTCCCACCCTTGCTTTAGACAAAACAATGAGGTCATGTGTGGCAGCCCTAAGCATGACCGCGAAGACAGACCATCAGCATGAGCTTTCTAAGGAAATGAAAACATCGTGCTTTCATTCTACATCGAGGGACTGTGAGTAGCAACTTTTAACAAAAAGCAATGATATCACCCATGTGAGCCTCTAGAGAACTGAATGATGTCACCAACTTGTATAGCAGTCAATTGCAAGATCAGTTCTAGAGGCTAGAGACTGGTGAACCACTTGAGCACAGTGTAATGCCCAGCTGACCACTCCTAATAAGTAGGATGTCCCTGCAGGCACTAATGAACACTTGTTGTGATTACTGAATCAGAGCTGGCTGGGGAATTTGAACACATGCCTTCTCATTGTACTGCAGGGCAAGTGTCTGAATGCACTTACCAGCAGGAGTGCCTCAGGAGAGAGTTACAGTGCTAGATAAATGCCTTATTTTGAGCCTTCCAGAAATCATTGGTCTATGTTAGAGCCATGTGGCAGTAGCTCAGACCCAGAGAGCCATATGTCCCTGGGGTTATACCTCTTCCATCCAAATGTACATGTTGCTGTTGTCTGTGGAGTGAAGGAGTCTTTCCTCATCACTGCTCCCATGAGAGAGGAAGCATATCCCTACCTATCAGGCTGGTTCAGCTGGGCTGAGATCTTGATGAGCCTCTAGGGATGTGCAGATGTGTCTGGAGTGAAAGCTATGCCCAAATCCTCTGAACAAAAAGCAGGAGAGCTCTCTGTATTCAATTCTGCATAGTGTACATATGTGCATAAGGCGGTGAGATGCTATTCTCACTCCCACCAGGGTCCCCTCGGGCAGCCCAGCACTGCCCGGGATGCTTGCTGTAGCAGTCTGCCCTTCAGAGCAGCTCCCTCTCCTCGGAGCCAAAAAGCAAGGCATGCCTTGAATGTTCCCTCTGTGCACTTGCTCTGTGGTGCCCTGCTCCATTTCTTCTCCCTCAGTCCAGTGCCTCCTCCTTGGTCACATTCCCATGCCCATGATCTCCGTCAGTATTACCTGTCCATCCCCATCAGCCTCTGAGAACAGAGACGATAAACTGACAGGCACGAGCCATTCCTGATGGGAGGGAGAAGATAGTCCCCCACAGCTCTCTCATCAAGAGGCCCCTCTAAAACCATCCTAATGAGATTCTCCTTAGGGCCCCTGTCAGCTCTGCCTTTCTTTGCAGGCTCCTTTGACAGACGGATGTCAATTCAGGGAAAGCTGTCTGATGTTCTTCATCTTAATGAAACTGATCCTCGGGCAGGCACTGTCTCTTTTGCCTCTAGGCGCCTGTGGTCTAGCAGTGTCAGGCTACTCTGTGCTTTGTCATACTGGATCCTAATTAGTGGCTGGCTCCCGCACCCCTGAAGTCAACAGGGAAAACATCCCTCTGGCTGCAGGGGAGCAGGAGGTAGAGGATGAGAAAGTCAGTGTAGACAGAAACAGCAAGGGTTCGGGTGAGTTCCTTCCCATCCTCTCCGAATATTACTGTCATCTGCTTTTCTCTCTTTCCTCTGCTCATCCAAAGACAGGGATGGATACGTAGGCAGTTCTATGTCTGCTCCCTGGCTACTGCTGACCTGTTGCGCACACACACGCTGCTGTGGGGGAGAGAGAAAGAGTAGAGCCACCCCCAGGCCACTCACCTGGGGCTGGCTAAGTGCCGAGAAGAGGTGAACCTAATGGGAGATATACTGTAGGATGAGAAGACATACATTACAGGATCCCTGCTCTAGGCTTATGCCCAGAGAATGTGTTGTATCTTTTTGATTCAAATTGTTGGCTGAAGTTCAAGCTCCTGTATATTGTTTTCCTTTAAGGAGACAAATTAATGATGGATCTAGGAAGTTCTCTGGGGATACCCTCTGTTTCCCAAGGAAGTATAAAGCACTGCGTTGATAAGTCAAAAACTAGGAGGCAATTTCTTTGCTGCTTAAAACCCCTTCTTCAGGTTGTTCTTAGTGGTTTTTTACTTCCTGCCTGTGATCTCATCCTTTTATTGGGCTGCACTGCTTTCTTTAGCCCTCTCTCAAACACAGCTCTTCTCTCACACACCTCTGTTTCAGCAAGTGGTGTGTGCCTATGTGTAGGTGATGACCACTAATACTGCATACAGGAGGTTATCTGTGTCCCAGAACCATCTTAAAGAAAGGCAGCAGCTAAATCCACCTGATTAAAGGACATTTGATCAGTTTGTAGCAGAACTTATTCAAAATCCAGTTAGATCCTCCATCCTTATCCACAAGCAAATGCAGGCTCCCTAGCAATCATTAAACCTGCAGCATCTTTTTTATTCATCCCTGTCAGACATGCACAGCCCTGTCCTGGATTCCCCCCTGCCTTCCCAGTGGGGGTGTGTGTGTGACTGTACAGTCCAGAATCTCTCTGTGCTTGTGTGCTGGAGCTCTTTGAAGCGACTGTTATATTGCTAATGCAGCACAACGAATGAGTAGATTCTTTCCACGGCTCTCACTATAATTTCTCCGTGATACCTGACAAACCCTGGTCCCATTACAGCTTTTGAGGCAAGGTGTACAGCGGGCTGCCTCACCCTGCTGCCCCTATCTGTCAGGTCACTTTGGGCACATACGGGCTACAAGAAGGCCAAATCTGACTATGTTGTGGGTACGTGGCCAGTCAATCAATAGGGAAGGCACTGCTGGGCTTCGGTACTTCAGGGCTGCAACCTGGACCACTGGAGGGATTTGGTAGCACTGCTCTAAAAAAAGAGATTTCTGGAAGCTACTGGAAGGCACGGACGGATAAACACCTTGTGAAGGATGTGACACCACAAATACAGTGGTATAATAGAAGGTCTTTGGGTTCATGCAACTGAGATATGGTTATCATAATGAATTTTAAATGATAATTGGAATACTTGGTGGTTTTTGTCTTTGAGCTTTGTTTGTATATGGGCTTCTTGTTGTCAAACTTTTCTCAGCCACAGCTTTCCTTTTATTTTAGAGAAGTGCATATACTTTTATACATAATTCTCAAGAACTCAAAATTGTCCCCTCTTCATCTGACACCAGTAACTGGTTCTTTAAAGGAGAAGAATAGCCACTGAGAGACTTGGAAGCAAATTGCTAGGCTTAGCAAGAGTGGTAGAGAAAGGAAGGGTAGAGAAAATTACAAAACAATATCCATAGCTGCTATTTGGAAGCGATAATTTAGGGGGGGTACAGAAGGAAATGGTTGTCCTTAATGAAGCATCAAGTCACAGAACAGGGAGATGCTGGCCCCCTTCCGGAGGGCTCTGCTTGGCTGGGCAGCTTATTAACTGAAATGGAGAGAAAATGGAGAAGATTCAGGGCAGAGCAGCAGATAGAGGGGCAAAGGAAGGCCTGACTGATGAGGAACGATTAAGCACTAAATGTGTTTAGCTTTGCTAAGTGATGACTAAGAGGATGTGTGATAACCATCTTCCCATCTGAGAGGCATGAATAACTGTGTGCAAGTGAGGGGGGGCATGCTTTAGGGCAGTGATGGGGACAAGGCATTGGGAAGAGCCAGACCGCAGCGGTTACCTTGCCCCTGCACAGGCTCAAGGGCAGGCAGAGTCACCTCACAGCACCAAAGAGGGACCAGTCCTTCTGCGATTCAGAAGACAAGAGGGTGGTGGGTTTGGATCAGGTGGGAGATGGGATGGGAAGGAGATTGAGGAATTCTCGCTGCTCCATCTCCAGATATAGTGCTCTCTCCTACCCTGCCCCTCCATTTTTCATGTTGTCTTTTACCCTTTTGGGTTTAGTTGCTTTGCCTCACTTAGTCTCCTCATCTCAGCTTCTTTATTCTCTGCCCCCCCTCCATGTTTCCTCTCTCTCTTCCCCCCTCCTCCCTTCTTTCTCAGCAGGTAGATCTGCATCTGTGATTGAAGGTTCATTTTCCTTTCATTCTGTGGGTGACAAATTCTGACTTCGATAATCACTTGTGAAAAATCAAGAGAGAAACAAACTGCTCCAACGACACAGAAACTGGCTGTGATGTTCCTGATGACCGATGGCAGGCAGCGTGAGGGGTGGGAGGGTGCTGTGCAGGGTAGGGAGATGTTCTTCTTTCACTTCACAGGATGGGAGGGGGGTGGTGGGGTGACAAAGATGCTGAACGGATTTGGGGCAAATGGGAAATCTCTTCCTTGGGCAGTTTTGATCCAAGTGAGCAAAGTGGAATGTGTTTCCTGAGCTCTGGCCTCCCGGGTAAAACTGGGTTTGAACCTTCAAGTTGTGGGGGAAAGATATTATACTGGTAGAGCCATGTAGAGGTTTGACCGCATTGCGAGGTGCAGAGCAGGCCGTGTTTGTCCATACTGCTGGCTCTAGCTTGAATTAATGTACCCACAATGTGCTTAGGCAGAGCCCCGCTTTGGTATTGCTGGTACATCACGTTGAAGCAAGGATTTGGACAGGCCTTGCTCCATCCAAACTGTGTGACCATGGGCCTGCTAAGATGTCACTGTGTGGGTGATATCCCTTCCACTGAGCACCAGCAACCTCTTAGCGCTTGCGTGAGTGGTTTTGATGTGGACAGTAAGCGAGTCTGGTTCGTGTTCGTCGGACTGACTTTGTCAGGATTACCCTTCCACAGAGCTCATGATCGCTCTCCCTAAGGAAATGGCTGTATGTAGTATGAGCCTTCCTTCTACCCTGCAGAAGCCGAGTCAGTGCTGTTTCCACAAAGCGGGAACCCTCTGTGCCTCATGGCACAGTGGTGCTCACAAAGGCAGAGTCATGGCGATGACACAGGGACTCTCTGATCCTCCTCCCTCCCTAGGGAAAACTTCAGTCAAGCATCAGTGTCAGACAGAGGATCTAGGTTTGGTGCTATACCACAGTGAGCCTCAGCACCATCAAATGGAACTACTTCTGCTTGCTTCTCTATGTATGTAGCCCATGTGGGGTCACCAGAAAGCCACAAAGTTCTGAATGTGAATAAATCTGCTGCAGTAAAGTGCTCTTGTTTCTCCCACAGGAGTATCCCTTTTGCTTTTAGGCTCTAGGGCTTTCAAAGCCAAAGGTTCACCATCTTGCTGTTGGTGAACAGGAAGGGTGAGGACTGTGGCACTAGGAGACCACAGCAGATCCAGATTGAAAGGGGCCACTGATCCACCCATCTGTCTTTTTGTTCTTGGCAGCTCAGTCCTTGGAGTCTCCAACCCGCAGGCCCCAATGGCATGGCAACACTTATACTCTCAGCACTTATATTTCTGTCTGAGAAGACATTCCCCTATGCTCTGGAGGAAGCTTTCTTCCTGGGACACAGGGGAATGAGCAGTGGGTAAAGACAGATGGTAGGAAAGGGCAGATCTTGGGGCTAATTTGCACTGTTCCACCTTGACTTTTCTAAGGCTCCTCTCCAGTGCCATGAAATTCAGTGTATAGAGAGGTGGGAGAAGAAGAAAGGTTTTAGATAAAGAGAAAGAAGAATTTGGGAAGAGAAGGCAGCATGGTTAATGGAGGTAGATGAAGGTAGATCTGACTGGGGCTGGAGGTGACCTGTGGGACTTGGGCTGGTAGGTGTGTGGAGCTGTGGCCAAGCAGAAAATAGAATTAAATTAAACATGGCCATGAGGAAGCCACAGGGGCAAAAGCTAGGCAAGTTAGAGACCAGCCTGTACTGCAAGGGAGACCACAGTTCCCTTGATTTAAGAAATCATTCCCTTTGCTCCCCTACCTCCCTCTCACCTTCACCTGACTGCCTACGGCTGCTGGACAGGTGCTGCCTGACTCTTCCAAGAGCAACACACTTAATCCGGCCAAACCTCTCCAGCCCCTCTAGGACCAGGCGGAGGGAAGGAGTAACTATGTTGTTAAGGAATACATATGTGCATTAGCATCTGGGGCTGTAAGAGCTCCGTGTTTGATGGATTCCTGGAGCCCTAAAGAGAAATGCTGGTACACAAAAAAGATCTTGTAGGAGGCAGAGGCTGGGGGGGTAGGGGTGGTGGGGAAAGGAGGGTTAGCTGATTGCCACAGGTACCAGAGCTGTCCAGGCAGGGATCAGGGAGGAAGGGGAAGGAGGGTGAGATAGGGGAAAAGGCGAGAAAGAAACCAAAAAAAGGCTGTGTGTCTTTGTTCATTCTCCTTGTTGGTTTATTAATGACAAACTAATGACTTAGTGCCCCTTTCCCACTCCAGATCGCTGACTGCTTAGCCCTCTGCTCAACAGCCTCCACTGGTGGAGCGGGATGATGCTACTGAGGGTGCCTGGGAAGGTGCTGGATGGGCTGCCCTGGGTCTGTGGTTTTTCTTCGCTCCTTCAGCCTCCCTTTTTTCATTCACCAATATGGCATTGATCCGGCTCAGTGAGAATTTCCATTTATATTTCAGCCTTGCCAGTGACACCATCCCCGAGTCCCTGCAGCTCTGACGTGTGCTCGCCCGCTCTCCCAAATGCTCTGCTTCACTCAGCCCCTCCTTCTCCTCAGCCTCTTTGCCATTCCTCACCCCTCACCCCCCCCATGCAATCCCCCCCTCTCCCTCCAACCGTCCTCCCATGCCGCCGCTGACATCTGCTCCCTCAGTCACTCCATCTTTCCCTGACATGTCTCAGCCCCTCTCCCTGTGCTCCCAATTAGCACAGTCACCAGGTTTAGCTGGTGCATCCAAGTCTGTGTGGTTAAAAGATGGGGATTTCTGCTTCAGAGCAAAACTGTGTATGGGCTCTCTGGTACCTGGGGCTGCTCTCACAAATGCTCAGCCTTTGGTTTTGCCTTGCAGTGAACAAGTCATTGCCCAGGCTCCTAGGGATCACCAACACACAGAGTGACCCCCCCCATTCCCGGTTCACAGCTCCCCCCAAAAAGCCCACCCTGTGCAGCTAGAAGCTGCCACACTGGGCGTCCCTGGCTCGGGTTGGCTGGCTAGGTAATTGGAGGAGCAGAGGATCCCCCAGAGAGCCTTAAGAAGTGTAGATGTGGCATGTGTGCTAAATCTGTGCCCCCCAGATTAAATAGGCTGGTCAGGCCTATACTCCCAATGGGCTCTTGAAGTGCACAGGCTATGAAAAAACCTCTGCAGGATTGGTATGACAAACTGAGCATTAGATCCCAAACACCCAGAGACTGGGGGCCAGAGTTTTGCAAGTCTCCCACGCAGGCAGACCCGCTCCCACGCGTAGCCAAGAGAGCTGTTGCAGCGGTTCACCCTCTGCATGCAACATCTGGACAGGCAAACCGTCCTCCAGTGGTGGCTACCTGCCCTTCCATCCCTTCGCCGAGCTCCTGTTGCACTCGCTAGGGAAGGATGCTCAGGGATTCAAATGAGGCTGGGAAGCAGGTGTTGCCCTCATTAAAAAAGAAAATGTAGCACACAGAAAAAGAGAGGAGGAGAGAGAGGGGAAGGGAGGTGGAAGCCAAATGTTCTCGCTGTCGACAGGGAAAATGATCTTGGTTTTGGGAAGGGCTGGGGTCTTCCTGCCCTGCCTCTCTCTTCATCAGGGTTAGAGCGGCGAACGGTACAGGCAGGCAGAGCCTTGAGATGAAGAGGAGTGAAACAGGCTGTGTCATCTGAGCGCGACACCGATTACACATGGCCAAAGGGGATGGGGAGGCACTGACTTGGAAGGACACGGAGTTCCTGCACACTGCGGTGCATGCGGGGAGAGCGTGGCAGCACCTCCGACAGCTGTGGGGAGCAAAGGCCACTGCATGGAGCCCACCACTTGCCATCTCTCTGCATCCATCCCTCTCCGGTAGCGTTCCCACACCACCTCTGCAGTTACTCACACAGAGCGAGCCAGTGATCCTGCCCTGTCCCTTGCAGCAGCCCCCTGATGCACACACTGAGACAGTGCTCCCACCCTGCTCTCTGCACCTCTGGAAGCAGAAGCCACCTAAGAAGACCCTGGGCAGGGCAAATGATGCATCAGGAGTCCTCTTCTGCTTAAGGATCAGGTGGGGCTCACGCTGATGTAAAGGAGGGAGAATATCCGGCAAAAACAGAGCAAAAGGGAGGACATTGGGGACCAACACCTTAGGAAAGCTGGGGTGCTTGGAAGCTTTCAGAGAAGATGGAACATGGCATAGTGGCAAACACTTGTCACAGATGGTTTACTCCTGGATGGAAAGGCTTCCTTTGCCTCAGGAAGCAGTCCCAGCTCTGAGAGGCAGACATTTGGATGAAAAGAGATCTGTTGATCTCACTACCTGCAGGTACCACGCGTGGCAGCGTCTTCCTCCTGGCTCTGCCTCTACCTGTTCCCCCATCCCTCAAAGCAGCCACTCAAGCAGAGGAGATTGAAGTCTGCAACATTTCAAAGTCACTTTCTTTTCCTCCTGTCCCAAACCGTGGTTCTCCCTCCCTTTCCCCCACCCGGCCCTGTGTGTACTCTCTCCGGAGAGTAAGCTCATCGCAGCAGCCCTGCTCATCGGCACAGCCAGCGTTTAGAAAATGCCACAGCTGAAATTATCCTGTCGTCAGGTCCCTTCGTAGGAGGGCTGACGTCACTGTGCCTGCCAGCAGCCAAGCAGGGAAGGTGCCCTCCGCAGGCACCCCTTCCACCTCCCTCCGCGCTCCAGCCCTCCTCCCTCTGCCTTTCGGTATCTAGCACACCTCCTTGCTCTATTTAGCCTACCTACTGTGAGCTCTCTAGGAGTCTCACATGTTCCCTGTTGCCTTTATTTCAGCAGACCTCCCTTGAAGCACCTGCAGAGCAAGTTATATTCCAGTGCTTCCTCCCCCAACACATTAGGAGCATCCCTGTCACCCTCATGTTTGTGTCCCAGTGACGGTGGAGGGCAGCAATTGTGGGAGCTACATGGTCAAGATGTTGAACTCTGACTTTGTGTTGTCCCCAGAGAGCAAAAGAGGGAGCAGGAATGGCCACCCAGAGCTTCTGTTGCACAGGACAAGGTTGAGTCAGAGGCTGGAAGGTAAAGGAGAACAGACTGGTGGTCATGTTGGGAGCTGGATATCTAAATCACAGCGGGCTTCTTTTGAAAGCCTCAGCCAAAACACCTCTGTAACTCTGAAGGCAGCATTTGATTTACAGACTTCTCCATGATCGCCTTGTTTCCAAAGATTTTACATGGTAGTAACATGAAATTCTTGCTATTCCACATTCAGAGTTCACCTGTCACCCTGCATGCTTACCCCAACTCCCTGATACTTGAAAGAAGGGTATACCTGAAAAGTGCCAAAGATGCAGAAAATGTTATTGTGATGCAGATTGGAGAGCAGGTGATGGCGTCACACGTCACGTCATACGTACTGGGGCATTGGAGGCTGAGGGGGCATGAGGGATCATGTCTGCACGCACCAAACCTGGTGAACCACCATTAACTCAAAAGGCATGCAAGTATGAAGCAGGGCTCCTAAACCTCTAGGCTCCCTGTGCTCCCACACTCCAAGGCTACTCTTACACAAGGGAACTTGCACCCGCTCACCCCAGAAGCACAGCAATGCCAAAGGTGTGTTCAGCTAGGCAGGTCATAGCTATCTAAACTAGGCATGCAGCTTTTCCAGCCGTTCTTGGGTGGGTTTACTTTGGTTCAGTCCTCAATTAAAGCTTGGCCTGGCTGCGATCCCTGTGTTCTTCCCGGCTGGGCTGAGATCTGCAGGGGGTGGCTATACTCATCCCATGGCTGGGGTGTCCCCCAAGGAGCTTGTGTCCCCAACCAACACATACCCAGAAGAGGTGAGGAAGAAAGCTTGACACTTTATGAGTAAACTTGGTACTTAATGAGTCCTGCACCTGCAGGAAAAACCATGCGAAGAACAGAAGGGGTTTTCCCTGGGGAACATCAAGAGGAAAAAATGCAGTGGGAACAAGCTGGGAAAAATACAGTGCCTGGCAGGGGAATGTGAGAAGGTTGGGAATGGAAGGTAAAGGGGGAAGGCAGCCATTGAGGAGCAGTGACAGAGCAGGGGACAGGGTTCTGGGATTGCAAGGAAAGGAGGATGGGGCAGGGGGGAGGAGTGGAAAAGAGAGGGTCAAAGTAACAGTGGGGGTAAGGCAACTCACAGTTTTCATGCTTGGCACTGTGCAGACACAGGTAACAGGGTGGAGTGTGAATGCCAAAGGGTCTGATCCCAGAATGGAAGTAAAAAATGGATTTTCACAGGATTGTGGGACGTTCTGCCATTGTTTTGCACTTAGGTCACCACAGGGTAGGAAATAACACCAAACCAGGCAGATACCTTTAGAAACCCTTTCTCCTTTACATCAGCAAACTAGGCTGAGAAGGGATGAAACCAGGGAGTCAAAGAAAGGGTTAGCCTGATCCCAGCAGTGTGACCTCCAGCGCTGGTTGCAGTGAGGTCAGAGTCCTGCCTTGGAATGATCTCCCATGGTCTCCACCGTGCTGCTCCAGGAGTCCCCTCCTCTCCCCTGGAGGAGAGAAGGTTATTGCCCTGGACTTCTCTTCATTCATTGTAGAGGTGGCCTTTTCTGAGAATTGCTATACTCATTACTCTTCTGGCCAAGTCCAGCTTGGCATTGAGCTTCTCCAACAACTTGAGAGGCTGTTGTTGGCACCACTGGCAACTGAGGAGGCACAACCCTTCACGTATGAACTCTCTGAACCTTCTTGTCTTTTTTCTTCTTTTGTCCTCTCCTGATTGAAGAGTTTCCAAGCCGAGCGTTGCTCCTTCCAGGTCTCCCTAAAGAGTGTTTCTGAACTTTTCAGGCAGTAACCTGGAGAGCACTTACTTTCTGATTAAAGAGATGAAGCTCCATTAGTGGAGAGAGGGAGCAGAATGTGAATGAGAGTGGGAGGCTGCCATCGGCAGGGTCCCCGTTCAGTGCTTTAGGCTGTCCCCTCTCTTAGTGCCATTCATCAATTTAACCCAATACAATGCTGTGGTTTTAAATGACTCCAGCATTAGAAACTCTGTCAGGCATGAGATTTATGGGGTGATGTGCGACAAAGCTGCTTCCTCCGCCAAGTCACGCATTGTGCTCTTTTTTTTCCCTTCCTAATCTTTGGGAGCCAGAAAACTGGCTTCTCCAACAGCTTTGTGAGACCAGAGAAAGGACCAGCATTCCTGCAGTGGACTGAAGGAAAAGAGGGAGCCTGGGGAGAAAGGATCAGCGTGGGGCATGAGGGGGCCAGAAAGACTCAGAGTAGACTCAGGATGGTTTTCAAGAATAATCCAGAGCGCTAGATTTTCTGTGCTTGCTCTCCAGCCCTCCTCCCTGTTACCTATACCTATCCACCAGGATGAACTTTATGCTGAGGCATCACAGCCCCCTTGGATCTCCTCAATAGGCTCAGAGCTGTTACTGGTTTTCCCCTTATTCATAGCACAAGGCTCACCTGTGCTGTCAGGAGCCTCTTGGGAAGCAGAAACCCAGCAATTTTCGGTGATAGCTGGCAACCTGTCTGGCTCTGGGGCTCCCAGAGTGGCTAAGGCCAAGGATGCCGAGCAAAGTGTGGCAACAGCAGGGGATAACTGTAGTGCCCTCTCAGATTTCTTTGCCAAAAGATATCCAAAGGGCCAATCCCAGCCACAGTGGAAGCTCCAGCATTCCGAGTATCCTGACGAGGTGCTCAATGGGGCCATGGAGGGAAAGTGCTTGAGAAAAAGCAAGAAAGATGTGGTGGAGGTGGGGAGGAAGAGGAGGAGCAATGGAAGATAGAAAGGAAGAGGGGCCCTGAGAAAAGCAGAAGCATGAGAGGAGTGTGTATCAGTAGCACATGAACCAAGAAGCGTGCTGCTCTTGAGTGCTTTGCTTTCCTGATGCTCTTCTGCTTAACGCACTCTGTGCTTGTCCCCTTAGATCCCATTTCTGTCGGATTTAGCAGCAGCCCTGTTAGCCTCACACTAGGTAACCAGTTTGTGGTGAAAACAAGAAGAGAGAAGCCCCCAACCACCCCTGGCAGAGCAACTGTCAGAATGGATTGGCTTCCAGCCCCTTGCCAGCTGCCCCCAGCACCGGCTGTCTGTGCGAGTTAAGAGCCTTCTCCTGAGCCGCTGAGAACTGCCACAGCTAGCCTGTATCATTCACAGCATCCATGAGCACAGAGCTGCTGTCCGGACATCATATGCCCTGCAGCTCCTTGGGCACTCAGCTGGTATGGAAGGGAAGCAGCATATATTTGCGCGCACACGTGCGCACGCACACACGCACTTAGCTCCACAACTGTGCAACAGCAGCCTGGGCTAGCACCTTGCAGGCACGAATCCAAGCTGGCACTTAGACTTTCACAGGCTCACGCTGAGCAACTGGGCACACAGGGTGGGTGGACATAGACACACACACACGCAGCCCCTGAGCACGTGGGCCATGAGAGGTCTGTATGTATAGGGGTACACGGCGTGTGAGCACAAAGCAGTGTGCACACAGTGAACAAACGTGCATGGGCACATCACAAAGTGTCTTTCCCACCCCTCTCACCCAGGCACTGTAAGTACAGCTTGTTTTCTGTTGTATGACATTGCGTCTCCCCCTGCCACATCATGGTTTTTGTCACCTACTCACTCAACTGTATGAAATGGGCTGATGTGGCTTCTCACACCAAAACCCCCTGCCACCTCTGTATGCCCATGCACATGGCTCCATTCCCCTCCCACGCTCCTCGTCCTCTTGCCTTCAGCCAGATATGTGCCCATGGATGCCAAGGCCTGGCTCCGCAGACCTGGAGTGGGGTTGTTTACTCTGTGTCAACCAAAAGCCCGATTCCTGAATTCATCTGAAAGAGGAAAAAAATCCTTGTGTGCTTCACTCCTCTCCCCGCCCCACGCCCCTGCATCTCTCACCACCCCTCATGGGGTCTGGCTGCTGCTCTGGGCTTTGAAGACATTATTAACATTACAAAAAGGGCTGTCACTTCACAGCAGCCAGGTGAAAAACAAAAAGGCGCTGCAATTAGGAATTTGTTAGGGAAGCCAGGGGGAAGCAGCACCTGTAGGGTGATGGAGAAGCAGTGAGCTGCCCTTATCGCCCTGCCTTCCTTCCCCTGTCCTCTCCTCTCCTGCCCTCCCTCTTCTTCCACTTGTTTCTCTACCCTCTCCTCTTTTCCTTCCCGGTCTGTTTGCCTCCCTGCTGATGTCCTACCACGGCACTACCTGCCACGGGCAGCATCGCTGCACGGTAATGAGGTCCTGCACGGTTCTGTGGATGAATGCCGCTGTCAGCTGGAGCATAGCTCCAGCCTCCCCCACCGCCACACACGCAGGCTCCTGCTTCCTCCCCATCCCCTGGTAAATAGAGCTGTCAGGGGATCATTTATCCATAATGGCCCTCTGTGATAATAAATTTTTGTTTGTGGGGGCATTGAGGAGGAAAAGGCATCAAAAATGAAGATGGCCCCTTGGTGGTAGAAATACCAGCTGTATACTGCAGCGGGTGATGTCTGGGAAAGCCTGTTAGGAGAAAGAGCATGAGACTAAGGGTGGGTGAAACACAAGGAAGGCCCAAGAGTTGATCTGCTGTGCCAAACCTTGACTGACTTTGCCAGGAAATGCAGACTTCTTCCCCCAGACCCGCTGTCCCAGCCTGCTGGCATCTTCCACAGTGATGAAGGAGGGAGATGACCGCGCTCCACCGGAGGGAGGGAGCAGGGCTGGGAGGCTGGGGGAGAACTCCCAGTGTAAGCAGGAGGCAGGGGAAATTCTGGTTGTCACTAGATGAAGAGGGAGATATGGCAGATTGTGCATGGGACCAGACATGAAAGGATCAGGAGCCTTTCCTGGCATCTTGGGCACCCACTAACTTTGTGAAGGAACTTCTACTTCTCCCTGATCTTTCAGCCCGGCAGCTGGTGAGAATACTCAGCAACTGGATGACATTGTGGTTAGTGTCTGGGGACCGTAGATGCACTAACGCATGGCCAGTACCGTTTTTTTGGGAAAGGGTTATCCAATATGGAGAAGCAGCCCCTTGTCAGTGCTTCAGGAAAAAGAAGCAGCTGAGAAAAACAGACAGAGGAGACAATCACCTCCTGGAAATATGAGAAGGGATGCTGGAACTGAAGGGGAAGAGGGGGAAGGAGGTCTCAAAGCATGTCAGCTGAAAGTGTGGGAGAAAGAGGGAGGGAAGCAATGCCCTACACATGAAATGAGGCTGCCTTTCTTCCCTTCTTCTCTGGTTCTTGGCACCTGGGCCAAGCCTACCTGTTGCTGTGCAATTCCATGATCTCCGGCTGCCCTGCCCTGATAAGGCATGGCAGAGCTGGCAGTGATCCAAACCAGGATCCCTGGGCTCTGGGCTTCCCTCCCTGCCCTGGCCTCAGCTGCAGACCTCCAAAGACCGCTGCAACCGAAAGGAGGAGACAGGCAGAGCTGCCACAGTGCCCGGTGCAGGGGCAGCCCAGAGGGACCCTGTCTACTCAGCAAGTGCTGGGGCAAGGGCAATGCTTCTCCCCATCTTTGGCAAAAGCCACAGAAGGCTTCGGCAGCAGGTCGTGACAACAGCCTGCTTGACATTGTGGGTGCTTGTTCTTGCTCACAGGGGAGGCAATCTGGGAAGAAGGATTTCAGCTCTCCTTGTCCTGTCACTTCCCCTTGCCTGCCCTGTTTTGACCCAGATACATTACAGTATAACGAATCTGTGACTCCCCTCGGGATTTCACAGTTGTTGCCGTGCTGCGTAGCACAACTGCTCACAATTTCACGGTGGTGGCAAGGCTGCCGCTCATGCCCTCCTCCCCTGGAAAGGCCCTTGGGGACAAAGGAAAAGCTCTTTTAGGCTACACCTGAGCTTCAGCACTCCAGAAGACTTCTCAGCTATGGTCACTGCTCTGCAGTGTACCCCTGTCCTGCGCTGAGCCCACGTGCAGTGAGACCACATCATTTGTGCCTACCTGATGTGGCAGGGCAGGGATGCAGGCGGTCAGGGAGCCGTATCATGCTACCGTCTCCCTGGCTTCATCAATGTAGGATGAGAATACCAAGGTATGCTGTAGCCTGGCTTTGCAGCCTGGTCTAGATGTAGCCTTTGCAGGAGCACAACTGAGCCTCACAGAGGAGACAACCTCGAGCCTTCAGCAGAGGCTGGTAATGCACAAACACATACCGTATATTTGCAGACAGGAGGGGGCCTGTCCCTGCCTTCATACTAAAACTTTCCATCCTATAAGCTTGACACAGCATGGATGACTTCATCTAGTGCAAGTGGGACGGTAAGTGTGATGCCCTAAGTATAACAAAGATGGCTTAGTCAGAGCTAAGCATGATGTAGCATAATTCTGTGGGAACACAACATTTCTTTAGGGTTAAGAGACCCTTCCTTGTGTCCTTTGCACTCCTTAGCCCCTGTTCATCTCCCAGAAAGGACCTGTTTCTCTTTTCAACCTTTCCCTTTCTCCGTTTAACCTCTTTTGCCCAGATCCCCATCTCATCCCATTCTCTGCCTGCCTGGACGATGTCTTTGACATGAAGCAAGCTATGCTCTGACACTGTCCCTGCTGCCCTGGCCTGATAGCCGTTCATCACTGCCTGAGGACACCAGCCTCCAGAGCACAAGAGCACTTCCTCCTCGTGAATTATTGACAAAAACCTTTGCCTTTCCATACCCACGGACTTCCCACCCCTCTCCCTGCCTTTCCTTACACTGACTGTGTTCCTCAATTACCTCTTCATCTAGCCTTTCTTTTCAAAAATTCTTTTTCATCTCACAGAAGCCTTTAATGTTTTCTTTTCTTCCCAGGGAGGAGAGTAGGGAGAGATGACATGTGGGGAGGGCGCTACCCCAGCCACTGCTAGAAAAACAAAGGCAGCTTGTGCATGGCATGGCTCTTAATTGGCTGCACTCTGGGACTTCGGGGCCTGTCCTCAGTGATGAAACAGAGATATGCAGCTCCCTCACAGCGGAGAACATTGCAAGGGCAGAGATTCCCATTTAAGGGGGAGAGGCAAGATTTGAGACAATTTGTCCAGAAGGCATAGAGTGACCCCCAACCAAACTCAGTTCTCCTCTCCTCCTACTGCACTGGAGCCAGCTGTTTGCCTTTTTGGAGCTTTCCCGCTCCCAACCCATGCATCTGGTAAGCTCTCCCAGGAGGCATCATCATTAAGTGTCAATGTGGGAATGAATGTGAGAGCCGTTAATTGGCTTGCTTGTATAAATAGCCTGGTTTCAGCTGGCAGGGGAGGCTGGACCCTGCATCTTGAGCTCCCAGCCCTGGATTTTGGTGAAGTTGTGGGGGGAATGGGTCTGTGAGGCCCTATTCCAGATATCTCACTAGAGGGAGTCAAAGACCTGCCTTCTGCTGCAGCTCAGCTTGACCCAGAAGCCTCTGGTGATGGACAGGACTGCTCAGTTGCTGAGGTATGGCAGATATAGAGAACTCCCAACCCCCACAGAGGGCAGAGAGCTGTGGCGGGGCAGGGTTTAAGACTTTTCCCTTCCCTTGCCATAGGACCTGGATAAAGACAGCCCTGATAACTGACCTCTGTGTTGTTGGGAATAGATATAGCTCCCACCTGGCTGTGATGCAGGGCATCAAAAGGTTACGACAGCTTCCTTCCTGCCTGTGAGAGACAGAGTTTCCCCTCACTCATATGAATTCTCCTTTATCTGCTGTCACAAATCCCAGTCAGGAATTCACTGTAGGGGAGAAGAAGCTGCAACATACCCCCAACCCTTCCTTGTTGCAGCATATTCTACCTGATGGGTACTATGTCCAGTGCCACAGATCTGGCAATTTCCCCATCCACCGTGCAGCTTCCTCAAATCTTTAGCAAATGCTTTTCAGGGAGGTGACTCCAGCATGAGATAAGAGGCAAAGTGTTCTTTTGGGGCAGGTGCACACCTGAAAAAGAAAAAAGAGCATTGGAAAATACAGAGAGTGCCTGCCAGCTGAGGACAAGAACGAGACAAGTTGTGGGGGTATTGTCTCCCAAGGAAGATGAAGTATGTATGCCAATGAGGGGTGGGGGAAGGATTTGCAAGTGGAAAAGGGGTGTGTAGGGGGGGATGCCTTAGGAAGAATTAGTTGGGATCTGTGAAAAAAAGGGTGCAAAAAGCAGGTGGGACTTCGCACCTCGTGGGATCAAGGCTGGGGTGTTTCTATCAACCCATCTTGCCTGGATTTTATTCTGGTGATGAACGTGTTCTGAAAACAAACAGAACATTGAGGAAGAAACTTGTGGAGCGAATGACTGTTTTTTTGGTTGCTAAGCCATCTGTTCTGCTCCAGCAGCTCACTGAGGGCTCCGCCATCGCTCTCGATCTGCGTGCGTGTGTTTTTGTGTGGGTGGCTGGCGCTGGCTGGTGTGGCAGGAGGGAGTATCGGGGTGGAGGGGAGGATGTGTGTATGCTAGGGAACCTACTTAGATGCTTTGAGCAAACTTGCTTGGGAGGAGTGGAGGAAAGTTGGCTGTGGCAGTGTATGCAAACATACATGGCAGAGGCTGAGCCTGGGGGGGGCAGGGGGGATGACGACCCCGCACTTTCTGTGTACATGTAAGGTGTGTGTGCACGTGTGTCTGGGGGTCTAGGATCACAGGTACAGAGTGGGGTTTACATCAGGATGAGGAACCACACCTCCACAGCTCTGCAGCTGCAGGACTGGTCTGTGCATTGCATTCCTGCCTGCAGATGGGGGCAAAGATGTGTCTTCGTTCATGTCAGGGAGGAGCAGTGAAATGATACTCATAGAGAGCGCACGTAGGTGGGCAACAGCAGCGTGTCACCCAGCGGGCTGAGAGAAGCGAGGTGGAGGTGCGAGCCGGTGGGAGGGGAGTGCTGCATGGCACATACCGCAAGTGGTGTGGCCAAAGTGCAGAAGGAGATGAAGCCCGTGCATGTGGAGTTTACAGCCAGCTCATCAATGTGCAGGAACCCAGCTTTCCCATCCTTATGCCTGTCCACTCCACAGCTGGCTCCTCCTCCTCCTCTGCCATGTGGCCCCAATTGCGCTGCAGTGATGAAGAATGGTGAAGGCTAATGACCTCTGCATATTGATTACCCTGAACCAGGCTGTGGAGATCTATTCCCACACCCTCTCCCATCCCTGCCCTCATTCTCATCCTTCCTTGCTCCTTGCCAGACAAGGCAGGGTTGCCATAGCAGCTGACGACTTCCACTGTCCTACCTCTCAGGAGGACAGGCAGCAGCAGTAAAAAAGATGAGTTGTAGGAAGAAACCTATGACCTGTTCGTGTCCTTGTCTCCTGGGCACCTGGGACTCCTTTGGTAACCTTCTGAGGCTGGTGGTAGTCACCTCAGAGCTTGCAGGTGTCATACTGAGGGAGAGCTGCTAGCGTACTGGGCATGCATGGTGTTCTTCACCCACACCCAGTCTTGTCCAGTTGCTGGGTTGGATTCAGAGGTGCCCTCTTCTGAAAGCTAAACTGTGCTATGACAGCACTAAATAAAGAAGGGGTCCCCAAACCACTCCTGGCTGGCAGTGCAGACATCCTCTGCACTGAATCGTACCTCTTCAGGAATCTTCAGTCCTCTCTCTCCCTGTCACACAGACATACTGCTGCACTGCAGAAGCAAATAGGGCAACAGGTTCCACCCCAGAAGCGTCTGCATTAAAAGGTGAGCTGAATGAAAGCAGTAGGGGAAGAAAATAAGTGGGTTCTGCTGACGGAGAGAGGAGGGGAAAATGGAAGAAGAGTTTGGAAGAAGGAAAGTCATGAGAAATGGAGGGAGGTGAGGCATGCAAGTGTGATGGGTTCTTTGTTTAAATGGAAAGTGCAGTAATCTCCCCATGTTTAGGTGGTGTTTGAGAGAACCTGACTGGGATTTATTAGAAAATAAAAATGCTCTAATTGAAAGCGAGTGGAGGCAATTTGTATTAATAATGGCAGAAATCATCAAATAATGGAATTGTTTAAAATCTATTAGTTTGCTCCATGCAGTGAGAGGAAGGGGTTGATTATCTTGCAATAGAACATATTAAAAGGAGAGCCCAGCCTGCTGGTCCCCTATGTAGATTAAAGATGTAATTTATTGAAGCAATTTATTTTCTGTTGGGAAGAAGGGGGAAAAATGGAAAAATATGATAAGAGCTGCAATCAAGTATTGGATTCTTAATTTGAAGACCTACCTCTTATCTGCCTTCTTTCAATCACTAGAAAAAAATTACTCATTCCTTCCTTCGGTTTAAAGCTGCAGGAACAGACAGGGTGGCTGGGAAAAAAAATAAGATCTCATGAGGAGGCCTGTTACTCACCTCTTGAGGTTTATATTATTGACAGCAGTTGCTTCAAATCCAAGGCAAATCGACCTTGGGCTCCCTGAAGTGGCAGCAGGTAGAGCTCACAGGTCAGCACCAAGGTGCTGTCTATCTAATCCTTCCCAAGGACAAAAGGAACATGTTGCTAAACTGGAGATTAATTCGGAGCTGCTTAATTCATTCATTCTGTCTGTCTCTGTGCTAATCTGGCCTTTACAAACCAGAGTGAGGGAATGACAAATGACTCTAGTATTCACACTTACAGTCCCTTCCAATCAATGGGAATTTAGGTGCCTAAATAGGAATTAGACACTTAGCAGTGTGCCTGGTTCCGGAGTTCTCCCTTGTCGCGTGATTTGCCTGGCATGGCCACTGAAAAGGCCTTGCAGGCTGGTGCTGTAGCTATTCTTTGGTTTTCCCAGCTAAAGGCCTAGATCCCTTCTTGCCCATTTTCTCCTGGCTCCATTGCAACCCCCTGACCCAGTATCACCACAGGGATCTGACAGGACTCCACAACTCTTCCTGCATCCTCCTTCCTTGTGTCATCTCTCACGCTCTTTGCATGGCTGTATCCAGACATCTCCCACTCGTCAGCCTCACCTTGTACCTCCACACTGGTCTTGGCTTGTAGGCAATAGGGCAGCAACTCCTGCCACTCTCAAGTAATGTCAAGCAATCCAGACCCAACCATCCTTCCTTCCAACCTCACCATTAAAAGCTGTCAGAAAAGCACCATTATAAGGCGTGGATCGAGGGAAGAGAACAATCGGAGACAATGAGATGGTCATACAACAATCTCCGTACTGAGGACAATACAAGGGGACAAAGAGGCCAAACAGCAACAGTCCTCACTCTGCTCGCCATCCTTCTCTGTCCTCCAGGTCTGAGCTTATGTGTTGTTCTTGAGCAGGTTGTGGCTTGGGGGAGGAAAATTTCTGGCCTGTCCCAGGGCACTTGAGCATAGCCATATCCAGAAGAAGTAGTTCCAGGCTTTTTGCAATCCCAGGGATTTTTCTGCTTGGTGCCTGAACACTATGTTTATAGGAGACATTGCAAATACTATCTTATTCTCCTAAGATAAATAGCTGGGTTCTGCCTTGAAAAAACAGTAGACAGGGTAAAATGGAGACATCACGTAGCAATTTCAGATGTTTTAAGAAAACTATCTGAGGATTCAAGATGAACTTAATACTGCAAAGTCCAGGGGCTAAGAGTCTTGTCTGTGAGAATCCATTACATCCTATAAAGAGGATAAAAGCCATTAGAGAAGGTATAAAGATAATAACTAGAGGTATGGTTGGAGTGGGTCTAAAACAGGGAAGGCAAAGCAAAATATATGATGCTAAGAGATCTATGCTGGGAGGAAGTTTGTAGTGTGGGCCAGAGGTAGGGTCTTAAGCTCAGCCTGAGCTAGAAAGTAGGGCTAGGGTTCATCACAAGAGATAGCCTAGAGTTGTCATTGTTTCGGGGCTGGGAGGGAGCTGCCAAAGCACTATCTGTTCTGCAAAGAGATCTCTGTGTGAAATAATGACTTTTCATACCTATACTTTGCTATGGAATTATTTTTACATAATAACACCTTTTAAAGACTTTGTTTATCTAGGTGCTTTGATGAACAGTTATTTCCTTTAGCCAAGCTTGCAATCAATTCTTCTTCTTCTATGTTCCTTTCAGACTTCTGTGCATGCCTCTGTACATTAACACCTGTTGATTTCTTCTCTTGGTTTTTGCACCTTTCTTTTACCTCTCCTCTGCATAGGGACAATGTGACAATATCATCTGCCTGCAGGGAGGAAATTTTTATTTCCTCTCTTTCTCACTGTGAGAGGCTCCTTAGTATATCCCATTAAAGTGGGTCCCAGACAGAGAGTGTCTCCCCACCTTCAAGAAAACCCAATCTGTTTTTCCCACTTTCTAGCATAGCTACAAACTCTAACAATCTGTCCAGCATCTTTCTAAACAGCGGTCACTCAAACATATTTGTGCATTCTACTACTTCTCCAGGTACAGTGATTGACAGCTGCTTTGATTCAAACTCAGTCAAATACAACAGTTCAGAGACCAAGAAATGAAACAAACTTCAGGCTAAGGTTTGTCTTTCTGAAAAGATTTTCTCATCATTAATTTATCTAAACTGAGAGCAATAGCAAAGGTAAAAATAACTCACCCATGCTTTTGAGACCAGAACAGGTTACTAGGTGAGTAAATGGAAGCAGCTCTGTCAAATACTTTTTTTTTTGCTTTGGATTCAATAGCCATACAGCTTCATACCAGTATGCTGATAGATTGTGCATATATAAACTTCTTCATCATAAACACACCCTAGAATATAACTGTATAACTACCCCCCCTCCCAGTCACAATGGCAGTAACCAACACATTCAGAGCATGGCATTCAGGGGCATTAAGTAGTGTCAGGGCTCTGAGTGCACTAATGAGCCTTAACTGCCCTGACCAGTCTCACCTGGGACTTCTACCCACACATCTTCTGCCCACAGCCCTGGAGGTCTATTTAATCTCAGGCCAAGGCACTTACTTTTGGTGTATTGTGGTTGTGTTGCTTCTGAATGGATCTGAGCTCTGTTTCATCATCTTGGTTTACCTAAGTTTGTTAATGGATCTTGTTGGTATCACTCCCCTGCTCAGGTAGTGTGGTATCTCACCCCAGCATGTGGGGGTCACTGCCTTACCCATGCTTATGTTAGTTACCTTTGGCTCCTGACTCGTTCTTTTTCATGGAGCAGTCCTGCTTTTGTTGCTCCCTGACAACTGGCATCCATCTTTCTTTCCAGCTGTAACAAATACATATTTGCCACTCTTACCTGTCTGGTGAGGATGACATCACCTGAAAATAAGAGAGAAAACTGTCAGTATTACAGGGTGACCAGAAACACATTTATACTTGCTTTACTGGAAACAGGTGAGTATTTATTCTTTATGAACACAAACAAATATAAGTACGTCATACTGTACTCCCACCAAATCCCTTCTCTGTCATTAAGTACATGCCCACAAACACATTCCCCGATACTTCCCCACTGAGGTAACAATGATTGTAGTGTACTGTGCTAATCTTGGCTTTCTATGTGTAATGGGTAACTATGCCCTGTTTTTCCTTTCTCTGAACCTCTGTGGGTGGGAGGCAAAAAGATAGATCCTGATATCAAGACTAGGAGGTAGATCAAAATGACATGGGTGAAGGCACATGGGTCTGTAGCAGCCTTTGACATTTCTTGGTTACACACATGCATTGCTGCTCAGTCACCCAACCAAAATGGGAATCCTGATACAATCTTCCTCCTGTGTGATGTTTGACAGAACAAACTGCATTGCTCCCAAAATCATTCACTTTCTTTGCCTGAGCATTTAAAATCATCTCCCCAGAAAGTCCTTTGGAGAAAGCACTTCTCTTGCTTGTCTTTCTCTTCCCTTCCCTTTTCCCAAAGGCTCTTCAATGCCTAGAAGACACTGAAGGCCCATGGACACAGCCCTTTGGGGTTACATCTATACCAAACACATCCAGGACAGTCTAAGCGCTGTTCTCAAGCTGTCCACACCGCAACTGTTAGCCTACTCCTGAGCATGGCTGTGGCTTGTGCAAATCAGCAGTCTGCTGTATGAGGTTCATGCCTGGTTTGAGGGAGAGCCAATGCCAAGGGTCATTATATGGCCCCCAGTTCGGGTAGAGGAGAGTAGAGTTTAATTCTCTAAGTATAAGCTTGGCCACTTGGATTTGGCATTTTGCACGTTGAGTCTATGGCAGCTTGACCTATGCATAGAGGGCCAGCTCCATCTTCTAACCTGGGCACAGACATCCAGAGCAAATCCTACTCGCTCTCCTCCTTTGTTCACCCCCTGCAGAGAAGCAACAACCATCCTGCTTTTGCGTGCTCAGTAGACCAAGCTAGTGGACGGATGGCAGGGATGGCTTTGACAACTTATTTGCACAGTGCCTCAAAAACAAATCTTGGCAGAGGATTCTGCTGACGACTGCAATGCAGCCAAGAGCGAATGCCAGAATCTGTATTTCAAACTTTCTCCTTGCTTTGCTCCATTTAGTGCTTCATATTTGTTTCTTGGAGGCAGAAGAAAGTAAGTCTTGCCTTCTGTCCTTTGCTAGGTATGTGTCTGTGTGTGGGTCCATGTACATTGCATGGAGACACACTTTCCTCAAGATACAAAAATCCTTGAAAAGGGGTTGAACCTCAGATAACTGATGTTGTTGGTACTGGGAACAGCAGTCAGGCTGGGCTGGGGAGACAAAAGGAGGGATGGTAGGGGCTGGGGCTAGGGATCAGGGAGGGAACAGTCCATGTATCTCAGCTAATGCTCTCTGGCAGAGTAGCGACGCTAATGGATATTAAAAGTGTCAGCTTCAAGATTTAGCAAAATGGTACCTCTCTTGATGCATCTCATCCTGGCGCACAGAGCCCAGAGCAGAGGAGAAATTAGGGCCAACAGACTGTGTGTGCTGAGTACGGGGTTGCCCTTTCCTCTTGCCAGGGACCTTGCTCCTCTGACTCCGCATCTCATAATGACAATCCTATGTGGTGCTGTTTGCTAACAGCATGCCTGTTTCTAGGTGGGAAACCATTCTCTAACACCCACACAGACCTGCTGTCCTCCTCTATGCCCAGTGGTGCCTCACCCTTGAGAAGAACAAAGGGAGACATGTCCATACCTCAAAGAGAAGGAGGAAGCTTGGGTTTGGAGTCATGTCCCCCTGCCCCGTGGAGAGGAGCGAGGTGGAGACACGGCAGGAGTGGCTGGCTGCTGGCTGGAGCCCTGTGAGTTGGGTCTTTCCAGCCTGTTCTGGTGGCAATACCATCCTCAGTCAGGTATGACTTGCCTCTCTGCTCTGTGGCAGAGCACTGGCAAACGAGATACTGCCATGCTCCAGCCCTTGTAGACCCTCTGTGGAGAGATGGCGAAAGGAAGGGATTCACCTGCCTTTCCTCACTGAGCAGATGAGAGACCACTGCACATGGGGTACCAGAAGGAAAAAGGAAAAGAAAAGAGCATTTAGGGACAGGTGGAGCAATGTACTCTTTGCTAGTTCCACCCACTCCCCTCGATCTTCTCTGCCCTCCCCTTGTATCTGTGGTGGGTTTTTTGGCACAGCAGTGGTGACAACTGGTGTCTTATTTGGGTGTGTATTGGTTTTGTGTGGCAAGGTTTTGGTAGCGGGTGGGGTTACAGGGGTGGCTTCTGTAAGAAGCTGCTGGAAGCTTCCCCTGTGTTCGACAGAGCCCATACCAGCCGGCTCTAAGACAGACCCGCCGCCGGGCAAGGCCGAGCCAATCAGCGATAGTGGTAACGCCTCTGTGATAACATTTTTAAGAAGGAAAAAAAGTTGGGACGGCGGTATTTGGCAGCCGGAGAGAGGAGTGAGAACATGTAAGAGAAACAACCCTGCGGACACCAAGGTCAGTGAAGAAGGAGGGGGAGGAGATGCTCCAGGCGCCGGAGCAGAGATTCCCCTGCAGCCCGTGGTGAAGACCATGGTGAGGCAGGCTGTCCCCCTGCAGTCCATGGAGGTCCACGGTGGAGCAGATATCCACCTGCAGCCCGTGGAGGACCCCACGCCGGAGCAGGTGGGTTCCCGAAGGAGGCTGTGACCCCGTGGGAACCCCGCGCTGGAGCAGGCTCCTGGCAGGACCTGCGGATCTGTGGAGAGAGGAGCCCACGGAGCAGGTTTTCTGGCAGGACTTGTGACCCCGTGGGGGGCTCACGCTGGAGCAGTCTGTGCCTGAAGGACTGCACACCGTGGAAAGGACCCATGCTGGAGCAGTTCGTGAAGAACTGCAGCCCGTGGGAAGGACCCACGTTGGAGAAGTTCGTGGAGGACTGTCTCCCGTGGGTGGGACCCCACGCTGGAGCAGGGGAAGAGTGTGATGAGTCCTCCCCCTGAGGAGGATGAAGCGGCAGAAAATAACGTGTGATGAACTGACCGTAAACCCCATCCCCGTCCCCCTGTGCCGCTGGGGGGGGTGGTAGAGAATCCGGGAGTGAAGTTGTGCCCGGGAAGAAGGGAGGGGTGGAGGGAAGGTGTTCTGAGATTTGGTTTTATTTCTCATTACCCTACTCCGGTTGATTTGTAATAAATCAAGTTAATTTTTCCCCAAACTGAGTCTGTTTTGCCCGTGACGGTAATTGGTGAGTGATCTCTCCTATCCTTATCTCGACCCACAAGCTCTTTGTTATATTTTCTCTCCCCTGTCCAGTTGAGAAGGAGGGGGAGTGATAGAACAGCTCTGGTGGGCACCTGGCATCCAGCCAGGGTTAACCCATCACAGGGTGCTAGGAGGGAAGGCTAATGAAGGGGTAAGTATGATGCCCCAACCCTCTCCTGCTCACAGTGGCACTAGGTTTCACCCCCATCTATCCATACCCCGACCTCACCCTCCAGAGTGCCAAAGAAAAGACCCGACTGAGTTTTGTCCTTCTACTGCTAAGCAGCCACAGCCTGCCCCGACAGAGTTGGACTCCATCTCCCTCCCAGGTTTTCCTTGGCTCTGTTGTGATTTGATCCATCTTTTTGCCAAGTGGCTGACTGCCACGCTGCCAGCACTGGAGACGGATGCTCTTGTTTCTGAGCCATTTAGGGAGCATTGCCCCTGGGGCTCTGGCCAGTCAAGTTGTCAGTGACCCAAGCAATGCAGTTTTCCTTGCAAGCTTACTCACGGCTGAAGAGCAAACCTTCAGGTACCTTCCTGGGTTCCTCTGGGCTAGAAAGGAGCACTGTGCACAGAAATGTCTCACAACTTTCTTGTGCTAATGCCCACTGTGGCAGAGGTGGCCACCCTAAATACTCCAAATTACTAAATTATTGACACTGATCAATCTTTCCTTACTTTAACTCACATCTCTTTCACTTGCAGTCATGATTATATTTCGCGTTGAGGGGGCTGGAGAGGGAGGGAGGCTAGATCCAACTCTGTCACGATGGCCAAGCTCTGGGGTCAGATGGGCTTTTGGGGCATGCGTCTTGATGGCAGATAAACTAAACCAGTGTGGCAGGGAGGTTCCCCAGAGGCAGCCTGACAGTTCCCTCCTACTCTCCCTGCCTACCTCCTCATTGCAGTGAAGGAGAAGCCAGCCAAGCACAATCCTACTGAAGAGTTCAGGAGAGAGGTAAGGAGTAATCACAGAAAGAGGGAGTAAGCAAAACCTCAGAAGAGTAGAAAAGCAAGGGGGAAATAGGAAGGAAAGTACGCATGAGTAGGAGTCAGGTTCTCCAGAAAGTGAATCAAGTTGTGATTGTGCTTATGATGAAGATATCTGTGCGTCTTCAGTCCACACTCTGTTATGCGTATTAGGGTTATCCCCAGTAGCTCCAACAAGAATAACAGTGTCCGTGCATGCAGGCACTGTGCAGCTGTAGCAACTGCCTTACCCCAAAGAACTTGCAGCTCAGTAGATGAGGCTACCCAGGGAGAAGTGAAAGGGTTACTCGAGTATAATGTCCCATTTTATAGAGCCAACATAAGGAAAAGGCAAAGATGAAATAGCTAACCCCCAGCAACACTGGGAGGTCTGAGGCTCAGCTCTCCACAGGTGAATTCATTGCCTTCTAATTCAAGGTGAATTCTTGGCCTTTGGGTGCTCAAGAGGTAAGGGAGTGAAAAATCCTTCTTGCCGCCTTTAAGAGCATTTCTGAAGGGGCTGTTGGGCCCTAGTTCCTCCTGGCAGTCAAAACCTCTCTTGATAATAAGGTGGTTTTCTGCTGCCTCAGACTTTATGCTCTGATGAGTGGCAGTTATGGGTTTGCGTGGTGGGGTTTTTTTGATAGCGGGTGAGGGTCCGCAGAGCCGGCTCCCGTGAGAAGCTGCTCGAAGCTCCCCTGGAAAGGACCCACGCCAGGGAAGTTTGTGAGGAACCGCAGCCAGGGGAAAGGACCCATGTTGGAGAAGTTCGTGGAGAACCGTCTCCCGTGGGAGGGACCCCACGCTGGAGCAGGGGAAGAGAGTGAGGAAGAAGGAGCAGCAGAGACAACGTGTGATGAACTGGCCCCAACCCCAATTCCCTGTCCCCCTGCACCACTGGAGGGGAGGTAGGGAAAATCAGGAGTGGGGTTGAGCCAGGAAGGAGGGAGGGGTGGGGGGAAGGTGTTCTAAGGTTTGGTTTTACTTCCTAATATCCTTGTTTTGATTTGATTGGTAGTAAATTAAATTGATTTTGTTTCTTCCCCAAGTTGAGCCTGTCTTTTGCCCATGACCCTAAGTGGTGAGTGATCCCTCCCAGTCCTTGTCTCGACCCATGAGCTTTTCTTTATATTTTCTCCTCAACCCACTGGGGATGGGGGGAGTGAGCGAGCGGCTACGTGGTGCTTTGTTACAGCAGCCAATACATGTTCAGGCTAAAATGACTAGGCAAAGGGGGAGTCTACAGCAATACCACTAAATAAATGTGAACACAGGCTGCCCTGGTGCCTCACTCTGTGGATGTGCCTGCTTTCTTCTTACTTTTTCCTTCATTTTTTTCTTCCTCGCTAATCTTCTCTTTCAGTCCTAATCTTTTCCATACTTCTCCTTTCCATCATCCTGGGCTCCCAGCAGACCCATACTCCAGGTCTAAGCAGGTTCCCCAACCCTTGAGCTGCACCTTAAAGTCAGCTCCGTGGGACAGAGACCGCTGCAGTGCCTGAGGTCTCCAGATCCAAAACACAGAGAGAGAGTAAGGCAGGAACAGATGTACTAACCAGGCTTCTCCTCAGTTGTGCAAGCCCTGCCACCACCTCTTGTCTCCCTGATGTATAGGGATCTCAGGCACTTGCCCTATATGTTGCCCCTGCTACAAAGTCTGGGTCTCACTAATAGATTTGGGTGCCTGTGATTTAACCAGGCCATGGGGTTTGGGAAGGATCCCCAGGTCTTCCCTGCCCTCACCCCTTCTGGGCAGCTGCAGAGCTGGGCAGGTAGCACAATCAGCCTAGGGTGATAGCACACAGCCTTGGACTCCCATGCAAGATGGAAGGAGGGTTCACTCTCACACCCAGCCTTGTTTCTCATCTTGTTTTCTTCCTTCTAGGTAGTACAGCCTGAACGGGGGAAGGAGTCATGGAAATTAGGGTCTCTGCAACAGTAGGGAAACACCTTTGCTAAGTGTCTATCCCCCAGAAGACATTTGACTTCCTCACCTCCTCCAGGGCAGAGGATTTAACAAGATGAGCTTTCTTGAATGGTTTGCAGAGGAAAGGCAGATCCAGCAGAGCAAATCCCAGCTTCCTGATTACGAAGTGGCTCTTTCTAGGAGAAATTTACCCTATGGGAAATAGTGCAGAGAGTGCACACACACTCCCCTGTGCTCCCCTGACCACAGACTTCAAACCCCTGTTCAGACCCAGTGCCTGCCCTCTCACAGCCCCATCTCCTGGGTACCCTTCCTCCCAGACCCCTGTCCACACCCTCCTTATTCTGAAGGCATCCCTCCCCCAAGCCATTCCCAGCTCTTTCCCTGGAGCATCCCTCCTCCCAGTTTTCCTCCATGCCCTTCCTTCGTGTCCCATTTGTCACTTGACCTATGTCTTCCCAAGCCTCCTTTCCATATACATCTGACCCACCTCCCCAGAAACTCACTTTCTTGTTCCTTCCTAGGGAGCAATTCTGCCATCTCCCCTTTGCCACTGATGTATTCCCACCTAAAAGGAGCAGAGGAAGAAGCCAACAAGCCTATGAGACTTGGGTGGGCCCGAGGGGGTAAAGCCCCCCCATGCTCCTGTACAGATAGACATTCTTCTGAAGCCTTAGGGCTGGGACACGCACTGCAGGTGGGGGGAGAGGTACTGGAGCAAGAAGGAGGTATTGAAAGCATGCCTGATGAGGCAAGATGCTGAGCTGGTTTGGGTATTCTGGTCGCAGCAGCATGTAAAATCCCATTATGGCTTTACTATGGTGAGTTTAATACACTGAACCCTTCGTTGCTCCAGCTGCCCCTGCCAGGCATCTCTGAAATTCACAGCAACAGGTTTTCAATCTCTTAGCAATTCCCAGCTCACAGGGGCAGCCTGCCTGCTCTGGGGAAGGGAGAGGAAATATGCAGCAACTCCCAAACCTGCCTAGAGGACAGAGGCTTTCTTCTTCTCCTTCATCCCCCACAGCAAAGACCCCATGGGTTTGCTGAGGGTTACCAGAGCCCCCCCAGTTTCACTTGTAGCTCTGGGTGTTGGCTGCTCAGGCCAACAAGCCTGGCTCTGGAGGGAGGAGAGTTGCCCAGAGCATAACAGTGTAGCTGGGTAGTATCTCACAGCTAAAGGGCTGAAGGTTTTTCAGGAGTGGGTTGAGCTGTGGGCTGTGCAAGTGTAGGGATTTGACACGAAAACGGTAGCCTTGCTTTCTCGTAATCAGACTGAATTGCATGGGATCTTTTAGCAGCATGCTGAACGCTTTCTAACACTTTCTGAGTTCTTGATTTTCCTCAGGGTACATGCTACATCTGCTTCCTTGACGAATTTGGGAAACAGGCATGACGGGGTATCATGGAGGAGTCTGTAGCAAAGCTGGGAATCATAGAGGTGTCTGTGGGAAAGCTGCAAAGATACTTTGTATCTTGCCCTGTGGCAAGACAAACATTAGCCTTTCCTCAGAAAAAACAGAACAAAAAAGTATTTCTGTGTGTGATTGCAAAGGACTAAGCAGAGCTGCATGTGGTGCATAGATGTTTTGGTCAGGTGCTGGGGAACACAGGAGGGCAAGCATTTGGGAGAAGATGTGACTATAAGAGCATGCCTTACAGCAGGAGTAGAGGTGTCTGATGAAAGGAGTGCATGGAAATGACGCAGATTCTCACCATTTCGTCCTAAGCATCATGATACTTAATAATTTCCTCAAAGCCTCGGCAGCTCGAGTCAGGGGAATCAAAAGACAATTTCAATTCTCATACCAAATACAAAAAGGAAGGAGGGAAGCAAGTTTCTTTCTCTTCTCCAGAGGGACAAAATATCCTCAAAATATAACTAGGCAAGGGTCCCTTGGACATTCAAATAAAATCTTGTGGTTTGTTTTTTTTTAAATGCAGTCTTATGTTTGGGGAAGTTGGTGATATTCTGGTCTAGCTTGGGAAAGACGAGATGTGGTCAAATGGTAAATGGGTATAAGAAGGTACTGTAGTGGAAAAAGTATGTGTGTGTATGTGAATGTGTTCACAGAATCATAGAATGCTTTGGGTTGGAAGGGAATTTAAAGATCATCTAGTCTACCCACCTGCCGTGGGCAGGGACATCTTTCACTAGCTCATGTTGCTCAAAGCCCCATCCAACCTGGCCTGCAACGCTTCCAATGATGGGGCATTCACAACTTCCCTGGGCAACCTGTGCCAGTGTCTCACCACCCTCATCATTAAAAATTTCTTCCTTATGTCCAATCTAAATCTACCCTCTTTCAGTTTAAGACCATTGCCCCTTGTCCTGTCACTACAGGCCTTGGTAAAAAGTCTTTCTCTGTCTTATAAGCCCCCTTAAAGTACTGACAGGCTGCAATAAGGTCTTCCCGGAGCCTTCCCCAGGCTGAACAACCACAACTCTCTCAGCCTTCCTTCATAGCAGAGGTGTTCCAGCCCTCTGATCATTTTTGTGACCCTCCTCTGGACCCAGCTGAACAGGTCCATGTCTTTCTTGTGCTCAGGGCCACAGAGCTGGACACAGTACTCCAGGTGAGGTCCCACGAGAGCGGAGCAGAGAGGCAGAATCACCTCCCTTGACCTGCTGGCCACACTTCTTTTGATGGAGCCCGGGATATGGTTGGCTTTCTGAGCTGCAAGTGAACATTGCCAGCTCATAGTCAACTTTTCATCCACCAGTATCCCCAAGTCCTTCTCTGCAGTATGGCTCTCAAACAATTCACCTGGTCTGTACTGTTACTGGGGATTGCCCCAGCTCAGGTACAGGATCTTGCACTTGGCCTTGTTGAACTTCATAATGCTCACATGGCTCAATTCTCAAGCCTGTCAAGGTCCCTCTGGATGGCATCCCTTCTCACTAGTTTGTCAGCTGCACCACTCAGCTTGCTGTCATCTGCACACTTGCTGAGGGTGTACTCAGTCCCACTCTCTATGTCATTAACGGAGCTATTAAATAATATTGATCCCGGGACAGGGACACTACTCGTTACTGGTTGTCTACCACTGGTTGACTACAGGTTGTCTGCACACACCAATGTGTTGTCTACTATGACATGAATTTTAACTGCATCAGAGTAAAGGCATCACTGTAGGGACACCAAGCCATGAGAGGTGAAGCTGTGCATGTCTGGGGTTTAGGGTCAGCTGGCATTTCCAGGAACCTCTGAGCGTACTTCTTCTGCACAGCACATAGCTCCAAGCTGCTTACTCCCCCCTGTTCCTTTCTGCTGTCTCCGTTGAAGTCCCTCTAGCCTCTTTGTGTGTGAAGCACACTTTGTCCTGCTGAATGTCCTCCAGAGAGGAGGCCAAGCAGCCCATTAGCTCCTGAATATTGAAATCACAGCTCCAGAGCACAGTGGTGCAGCTGGCGAGGAAAGTCAAGGGCTTCAGCAAGGAAAACAGAGCTCTGCACAGCAGAGCCCTTGTACACTATGATCATGATTTCAGGCTTGCCAACACTCCCTTCTCTTCCCTCCCCTGCTACCTTGCTGTTTATTCTGGGTCTACTGTTGGCTCCCATTTTTGTATTTTCCCAGTCCTGTATCGGCTGAAGGCCAAGCATTATCACAGGAGAGGAAGGGGATATCCATGGTGTAAATTCAGAGGATCTTCTCTCACTCTGCCACCAAAAGCTGCAGGATCCTTTCCACGCAGAAACTGAAAATGTGCAGAGCTGTTTCTGTCCCTCTCCCTCCACTGAGGGCTGGTCCTGGAAGCCCTGCTGGAATTCAGGGTGTTTTTCCCAGTCAGAAGGCAGCAGGCAACAAGCAAATCACTGTTATCTGTGCCTCTTCCTTCTCAGGGAGGGCTGTGTATCTTTTTCATTTAGGTAATAACAGGCTTTTGGTGGTGCCTCCAGCACAAACCCAAGCTGCAGGTGAACAGCAGGAGCTGAAGAGTTTGGCTCAGGTTTAGCAACTCACTTTCCACTGATAATAGGGGGTTTTCCCAGAGCTCTGCCAAGCCAGACTGAGTCTGTCCGGGGAGCAGGAGGGCAGGAGAGGCAGCATCCCTCATCAGGGAAAAGGAAGAGGAGGATTTGTTGAAGGTGAGAGGACAGTGGCAAGTTTATGGAGAGGGATCAGCAAAGCACAGAGGGCAGAAGGCACCGTGGGAAAGAGAAGCCAGGGACAGAGGTGAGGTGAAAGGATTAGAGCAGGGAAAAAGTAAAGGGCCAGAATGGGGCATTGTGGAAAGGAGCATAAATTTGGGCAAATTTGAGAAGCGTCAAATTTCTGATGATGACAAGAAGTCCCCAAATTAGTATTTCTTGAGGAGACAAAATACTAGCTTTCTGCATACTTTATGCCATGTTGGGGGAAGGGTCAATTACAAGCTCCAAGAAATTCCTGACTGTTATGTGACTTTTCAAACAGTTGCAGGAGTTTATGTTTCTCTCCCTTTTATTTTCTCCCCCATGTTGCAACAGAAGATAAATGAGAGAGCACACAAAAAAAAAGAAAAGAAGAAAAAGCTCAAAAACAGTCATGGGTTAAGTTTGTTAATATATCAGACTATTTCAAGCTGTGTCTCCCCAACAAGTCAATTTTAAAACCTCAGTTTTTCCTCCCCAAAAAAGGATTGAATACAATTTTCTGTGTACACATTGCACATGTGCCTCCCATATGCAGCAGGATGGTTATATCTTTTGGGCCTTTTGCCCCAGTGGGACATCTGTGAACCCCAAAGGAGGCTCTGGTTTACCTGTGAATTTGATTCCAATCAGATCAGGCTTCACTGTCACTCAGGAGCTTGCTGACTAGCAATAAATATTCATAGAACTGATTAGACATTAATTGCACAAATCACCACCTCTTCAGCCAACCCCAGGAACCTTGCTGCCACCCACCATAGTTAAAGAGGCAGCAGAAAATGTCTTTTCTGTAGTCCCTTAAGGTCAGCCTAGCGCCTCAGAAGGAAGAGGCTCACTAAATGCCTCACCCTCCAATGTCCCTTAACATAGCCACCATGGTCCTTCCCCAAATTCTGCCCAGGTGAAGGGCTGTGTTCCTACTAGCATAGCCCCCATGGGGCAGGAGCCCTGTGGTCTCTGTAGACCTCACCACAGTCTGTCCTGCCCCCCTCTTCCCACATACTGCTTGCTGTCCAACCCCACAAGGACTGCCCTTCCCTGCTCCTCTGTGATCTTCCCTTGCAGACTGTTTTTCCAGGGTCCTTCTGTTGTGGGAGAATACAGGCAGGTATCTAGAGAACTTCTCACCTCCAATGGTTTGGAACTTCACTCCCGAACAACTCCAGGATCCCGATAAAGTGATAGAATATTTGAAAGGAAAATGCTGTGGCTATTCCAAAGAGGCACAACTTACCGCACTATGCTGGGCCCTGGCCAGTATCTACCAAACACTGCTTAATATTATGCAGCACCCTCAGGGTGAAGGGAGGGAAAACAGACCCGTTTTGCCTGTTTTGCCAGGGCCCTTCTGCAAGGAGAGGCATTGGGCTGGGATGCATGTGGACTGTGTGTGTACCTGTGTATGCGCAGATGTGCTTGGGTGTGTGTACTATGAGTGTGCAGGACACAGCACACATGCACAGGTCTATACCTGTGTTTGTATTCACATGCAGAAAGGGATGTGTAATCCCACTTATTCAGCAAGGTAGAGGAGCAAAGACATGCTGTGCTAGCAGGGCATACTGTCCTCTCCCCACACACGCTGTGCCCTGGAGGGCCCAGATGTGATGGCCACCTTGCACCATCTCCACTCTCGCCCTGAAGTGTTGGGCTGGCATGTCTAGCAACATCAGCTACCCACACAAGACCCTCCACCCTCCCTGACTCTTTCCTTGTAGTCCCATCTGTCCCACCATACACAACCTCCTTGCAGTTAGCCCAATAGCATCAGCCTTCAGGCCCAAACTGATGTCTGTATACAGGCTCACACACAGAGCAATGTGATATCCTGGGACAGGTCACACTCATCTTCATCGCAGGGAGGCAGCAGAACTGGAAATGGTGTGGCAAGATGAGACTGCTGCACGCCCCTGTCACAGGCACTTAGAGAAGAGCCACTGCAGCAGTGACACTCCAAAAAACCCTGGTCAGGTCTCAACCCCAGTCTGCCTGGGCTTCCTCCAGCCCCGAGACTGGCCCTCTGTCAGGCTGGAGACACAAGTGAGCCAGAACAAGGTGCAGCAGAGAGGCCATGGTGCCTCTGAGAGCTGTCCTGCCCTCTAGCTTTGTGCTCTAGACCTTCTGGGTGAAATGCATATTCAAAGAAAATTTTAAGAGGGAGGATGTACTGCAATGGGTCCCCCACCCTCAGGTAATGAGTTGCTTTCCAGCCACCAAACATAAGGGTTGGGAGACAGGAGGAACTGCGCCTGTTGGACCCACAAATCTAACTGCACCATTCAAACCAGCTCCAATTCAGTGGGGCTGTGCTTCTTTCCATACAAATGACCTATCTCAGAGGGTATGAAGACTGGCTCCCATCCCTCTGATGCCCTTGTGATGCCTTCTGTTCCTCCAGGTTTATGATACAAGCTGGCAAACCTGTCGACCACTTTTGGTGGCATTCCCTGCACTGCTGTGGAGGGCTGAGGTGTGGGGGCTCACACGGCGTATCACAGAGGGAGTTAAAAGACTGGCAGTCCCACTTGAGATAATTCTGTTTAGCTAGCAGAAAGGAGCTGCTTGATTTTCCCTTTGTGCTCAAGGGTCTGTGACACACAGCTGAGCAGTTTCAGGCCTGCCAGGAAAGGACAGTATCTCAGATGGGTGCTCCCACCCCACCACTGAACACTACTTCTGGCCAACTTGCTTGCAGAGCCTTGCCTTCCCACAGACCTCCATTTGCTCATGAGCTCCCATCACCATGGGCATTCACCCCCTGGAAAAAGACAGGCTCAACTCATGCCATTTGATCTGTTCTGAATCCATAATTCAGACCAGTTTGTCTCCATTCATACACTGCCCTTCCCCTCCACTTCCCAGAGATTTTTTCGACCCTTTGCTAGATACCTAAGCTGTACTGAATGAGACCACTGGCTCTCCTCACAGCTGCTCCATCGCTGCCGCTGCAAACAATTTCTAGAATGCCTTTTAAAAATGTATTAGCCTTCCAAAAAGGAGCTGATAAACAGGGGACAGGAGGAAGGGAAGAAGCGGGGAGGAGGCAGGATGCAGCAATGTGGTCTATTCCACACATCTGTGGTATTGTCCTCCCAGCCCTTTTATGAAAATAGATGGACATTTATTATGAAAACAAATTACTGGGTGTGCGCAGGAGTCCTTAGGCAGGCAGGGAATTAGTGTCAGTCTTCTGCATGTATGTCTGTGTGAGCCACATATGCTGCCTATAGTGAGAAGGAGGAACACATCTACCAGGTAGACAGCAATCTGTCAGATTTAGTACCTGAAGGGCTCTATGTGTGTCTGTGTGTCTGTGTGTATGCATTCATGTGTGTGGTGCTGCAGTTGCCCTCAGCAAAGGGAATGTGTGATGGTGGCCAGCAACACAATCCCTGGTGGTACCATTCCAGTTGCACAGATCGTTCCCATCATAAATTTGCAAGGGCTGCAAGCACGGCTGTCAAAGCACACGGATATGAGTGAATGGTCAAGTTTTATAGACCTGTCCTGAGACATCTTGGCCAATACCAAACATACTGGTATTCAGCAGGCATGAGGTCAAGGATACCACTCAGAGAGTGCACATGTTGCATTGCTGGTGGGCAACATCAGGTACCGTTGTGTTCACGGCACAGAGGAGATTGGGGCATGGTATAGCAAGGAGTTTGGAAATGAATTTTCTGTGCTGGAGCCAAGGAAAGGCAATGGAAACTCAGACTTACTGTCTCTCTCCCTACCTCAGTCTCTAGGAGAGAAGAAACCTGGTCCACCTCCTCCTGACTCTTGTGGTTAGTTTGATGGATGCAAATTACAGAATTGCCTGTCTTTGTGCATTGTTTTGCCTCTCAGAAGTTGTCCTTCCCACCCTGTCCCCGCTAGGAATAATTCTGCTCTGCAGTGCGTGGGTATCTGGGGGAAGAAGGGAGGGGAAAGGACATAGGCAGCCTGAAGAGAATTGCAAGGATTTGGGATGAGGAAGGACTGGGAAGAGCTTGGATAGACCCTGCTGTCATAGGAATGATCCAGGTAAACTCTAGGGAGGGCTTAGCCTGGATTTCCTCACCCAAGACCAGACTGTGGGTAGAAGAGAGACTCTAGGTTATATTTTGATGGCTTTTGTCACACAGAGTGTGAGCCTGAGAGGCGCTAGAACAAACATTTCTCACCCAAATCCTAGGCTCTGGGGCATCTTTCACCAACCAAGTGCATATTTATATTTCTCTTACATATATTGGAGATGTTGCCAAGATAAGGGGACATATTCTGACTTCTCCTCCCACCTCTGGACACGACCCTGCCTCCCTGCCTTGAACCCAAAGCAAAAATGAATGTGTGTGTAAGCACGTGCTCTAGAGCAGCGGGCAGCAAACTCACTCCGTATCACATCAGTGACAAAGAGATTCAACGTAGGAGATACTTGCAGGCGCGAGCAGAAGAAAACCTTCACGTTCCTTCTCTGGGGTGAGTGCGTGCTTCAACTCCGAGATACACTCCCTGCCTCTTGAAATTAATTCAACATTCCTGTGGCTTGGGCAAAAATAACTAGAATGAATAATCGGGCTGTGCTGGCCCTGCTGCAGATTGCCTGGTAGATAGAGCCCTCTGCAGGAAGATAAAAGGCAAAAGACTGAGACAGCACCAGTGTTTACTAGAAGAGACCGAAAAGTAACAGATGAAATCGCAATAGCTTATCATGTCTTTTAACCCTGCAGGTGTAATTGTCTCTAGCGAGTCTCTGGTATTTTTCTCCATGCTGTTCCCAGTTTGCAGTGTTACAGCTCCCTGCACCTTTTGTCTTGTCCCATTAACTACTTCTCCTTTCCATGCTGCCCAACAGCTGCCTGCTTGTGCCACGCGCTCAGCCTGCCTGCATTTTGGGTGCAGTGCAGAGCTGCGGTGGTGCTCAGGCTGCTTTGCTAGGCACAGGAACATGACACTCTTACCTCACATCCTCTGCCTTTATCACCAAAATGATCATGTTACCCTGAGTGTTGGGCTTGTTTCAAGCACTTTTATTTCTTTCTTTACACAAGAGACAAAAAACCCCACGCTCAGATGAAACCGGTATGTGAAGATGGGAATGCCTCTGTGTGTGTGCTTGTGTGTATGCACCTCCAATTTTTCATGCCTTCTGGCTGCAGGCCTTTCAGATACAAAGCCCGGGTGTCTGGAGTGGTACAAGGAAGCAACCTTTGTTGGGGAGCCATCAGCCAGGAGAAGAGCTAGTGTTCGGGTTTCTTCCCTAGGGAGACCTGTGGTGGGCTCTGAGTCACAAAACAGAGAGACAAAAGACCCAGAGCCGCTTCCCTGGTCCCACAGCCTCTCTACACTCAGTTACCCCTGACCTCCCTCTCCAACACCTTTAACTTTCTAAAACCTATGACTCAGTTACAGAGCAGGGACTTCCCAGGATTACAGCCCTCACAGCTATAGGAAGAGGTAAAGAGGGCTCTTTTCTGAACAGAGGGCTTCTTATCTTCCCTTGGCCTCTAGTTTCACAGTGAGGTCCTAAATATCAGTGGCCCTTTTTCCACAACCACTACACATCTGTTTGTGGAAGAGAAACCACTGGGGCTTTTCTGCTCTGCAACTGACTGGACCATGCTTGGCTGCTCCAAGAGCATCTACATGGTTCCTCACACAAAAATACCCAGGCCTGGTTTGATGGCAGTAGGGGCTGGAGACATTCTGGAGACTTTCTCGTGTCCTCTCAGATCCTGTCATACTTGCCTGGGGCTATAGGGGAGAACCCAAAGGCCAGTTGCTGTTGAGCCTTTATGTTTGGTCATGGGAAATGCCATGACCACAGCTCTGACAGTCCTCAGTGGATTGCACCCTGCGCCTCTGCCTTCAGTTTGGAAAGGGAAGAAGCAAATCTGGCAAGTTGTCCTGTCAGTCATCTTCCTGCCAAGTGGGAGGCAGAGGGAACCAATGCTCCCAAATTTCTTCACTGGAAGAACCCAGCATGGGAGTGAAGCTGTCCAACAACTACATCTTCCTGCTGCCAGTGACCAGGTTAGGGCTCAGTTTTTGCTGGCAATCTTTTTCTTACGGGCAGAGACCAGATCATAGAAAGGATCCTGTGTGATGCTGGTCCTGGAAATAAAAGGAAATAGGAGCAAAAGTAAGAGATTTAATGCTGGAGAGCAGCACAGGCAACGTAACTGAACTTGCACAGAGACACCACTCACCAAAATGTAGGACTGGAGATCTGCAGACCTACAGCACAGAATTTAGCTGTGGCTAGAGATTCTCCAGAAGGGACCTCAAAACTCTTCAAAGTCAAGAGGTACCACAGTTGCTAGACTGCAAACTTTCCACCCCCTTTTTCAAGCTCTGGTAATCAAATAAACTGCATGACCAATTGTCCCTGGGGCTGAACAAAGGCAAGCTCAGGCCTCCAGTTCCAGTCTCCTCACCGTATTGCCTCAATCCACTCATCACGTTCTGCTGGTGTGGCTGCTGAGATCTTATAGGACTGATGTTTGCCTTCAACCACCTTCCCATCCCCATCCGTTTTGCAGGCTTTAATCTTCTGCCCTTTGCATTTGGGATTGAAGAGCTCAAAGCAGTTCTGTCAGAAAGGGAATAAAATGGAACTGTAGGGGAGGACAAGGTGGACCAAGGAGACTATGCTGCCTTCAACCATGGGTGACAGGCTCAGAGAGCTTCCAAAGGGGAGGAGAGCATTCTGTCTCTGAAATTCAACAGAGCCTTTCCTTCCCCACCCCAAGAATCCCCCTATGAGTTAGATCTCCAGGCCATTCCTCTTAGGTAAATACACCCTTCCTGTGAATGACTGGACACTAAAACAGGCTTTATGGAGAGATGGAGCATCAACAGTTATCAGAAAACACCTTCTGGGATCTGTCACTCTGTTCCACTCATTAAGGTCTCTCCCCCTTTTAAGTAGATGAAACATCCTCTCTTCTGCCTGCCACCACACAGATAGAGGGCACTTTTCCCAGAGTCACGACAGATCAAAGAGTGGGTATCCACAAAAGATGCACAGACAAAGAATGTCACTTCCTGAGCAAGTTTCCTAACGCCACAGCACTGTCTGGTCTACATGTGCTGTGATTCATTATGGCGAGTCCTGGGGAGACAAAGTGAACCCACATCTCCTGGTGCAAAATGAGTAAGGAGTCAGCTGTGTGCACTGATCTCCACTCCCCTACAAACACACACACATGAAAACATACAATACAGCCAGCCAAAGGACAGCTCAACGTTCACACCACATCTTCCCTGGTAAAATACAATCATGTTTAGATACCATCATATTTAGAGGGGGGCACAAGGCAGTTTGGAGTGGCACCTTCCCTCTGAGAAGCACAGTAAGAGTAGGGTGTGCGCACCCTCTCTTCCCTCTGACTGCCTGAGAGCCTGCATTGGCAGAGTACCAAGCAATGGAGACTTACTGGCTTTTTGGGATCATCCACCTTCCGGACTGATAGGTTCTCCAGGGGGATAATGCCCAGAGGTTCTTTGTCCTGAAGGCAGGAAACACGAATTAACACCCAGCATGCTCCCCATATCTATGCCACTTCTTAGAGCTTCTCTGATTTCCCAACCGTGTGCCTTTGTGGGGGTGACAAGGAGAGGACACCACCTCCATTTACACAACGGGGAGCTTAGTTAATGAGATCATAGCAATAGCTGCAGTGTCCAGCCTCTCCTCCTCAAGACCAGAGGTGAGGAAACAGCCTAGGAGAGAAGGGAGGTCTGAGTTCAGTCTAGGAGTGTAGGATAGAAGGGAAGAGTTGCCTCCTACCCTCTGCTCCTCCCTGGCCCCTCAGAGGCTCATAACCACCCAGGACACAATTTCCTAACCAGGAGTTAAGCCTTTACCGTGGTATATTCAAAGTAGTACAGACAGTTATCGGTAAGAATGAACCAACGGCGTTTCCAGGTTTTCACACGTCCTCCTAAATGCAGTGAGGTTCAAAAGGCATTAGTCACACATTTTGCTGTCCTTCATGTACACCCCCCCACCCCCCCGAAGCTCCAGACAGGCACACACAGCCATACCCTCCCAGCTCTCCATGTAGATCAGCCCCCAAGGAAGCAACCGTAGTGCTCACCGCTGATGTGATGCCGTATGGTGGACACGCACACACAGGGAGCCAATTTTGTTCTGATGGGGCTGGGAATGGGGAGGGGTGAGGGATATCTTTTTTTGAGTTCATTTTTGAGCAGACAAAGCCTGCAGGAGCTGGGAGGAGAGAGCAGGCAGCTGGGATCAACGGCAGGTGTCAGCCTCACCCCACCGCAGCGGATGGGAGGGAAGGACAGCAGAGATGCTGGGGGGTTCCTGGGGGAGATTTGTGGTGGGAGGCAGGCAGGCGGGGAATTCAGAGGAGCTAGGGGAATCCTCCTCCTTACCCAGTTTCAGGAGCCAGCCCTCGCGGTTAGGGTTGAAGAAAGTATGCGTGAGGTCGTTCCCATCATCCTCAGGTATGGAGAATGGCTCGTTCTTTATGCTCTCAAACAGATTCTGCCCCAGAGCATTGATGGAGGAAAGAGGGAGGGAAAGAGAAAGAAAGAAAGAAAGACAGATTTCTGACAAAGCTTGTACAAAACTCTCCTAGGTCCATCTGGTTCATCACTCTGTTTCCACAGGAGCAGGCGGGTGAATGGGGAGGGGAGTGGGAGATGAGCCCTGGGGGTACAACAGCCCTCAGTCTATACCTCACAGGGTCTCAAGGGGGAACGCCAGCTCTTTTCTGCATCCTGTGTCAAACAAAGAGACCCAATCTGGAAAGTCACAGGCACAAAAGTGTGCACCCATAGGCTGCAGTGACCAAACCCAGCATGTCACACGAGTGCTGCTGTGAGTAGTACAAAGGCACATGGGGGGGACACACGACATGGCAGAGACTGCAGCCCCATTTAGGCCCTGGGTTTGTGGTGCCAAACACTCTGCTGAGAACTTCTATATATAGACCAACACACACATCTACATGACCACAAGGAGGCACATTTCATAGAACCAAGGCTTTTGCAGAGGGACACAAGGGTGACATTCATAACAGCAGAGTGACAGAGAGGCAGGTTACTAGCTTTCAAGGGATACAAAAATGTTGCTCACATCATTGGATTTGCTATCATTTATTACACAAATCCCAAGCCAAGAAGAAAAATGAAACTACAGGCTCCTGCAACTTCCTTCAAATTGCCTGAAAGAAATGACACTCTAGAGAAAAATCTAAAGCCTTCACCCTGAGGGGATGCTGCTTAGCAAACCCAAGTGTGGGATGTAGGCAGCCTCCTCAACACAAGTTATTCTCCCCAGGTTGGTTGGGTGAAGCTAGACACATGCAGGCAGGCTGCCACCTCTACCTTGCCTCATAGGGCAGGTCCCATGGTTGCTGAGCCTTTGGGAAAATGGTAGCTCCAGCTTTGCTGATGGATGCATCCCCTGTGTCTGTCTCCCCCGCTCTGCATCTTCATTCTCTGGGATCAGAGACACCATGGACCTGCTGATAGCTTTACAGATGGTGGACGAGATGCTGGAAGAGGCCCTGACAGTCATTTGGGACTTGTTGGTTCTACTCACTCAAAGCTATATCCTGGTGTAAGAGAGGTCAGGCACTGGTGTCCTGACTGATGGGCACACTGGAGTCAGCTGAGACATTTACGTACGAACAAGAGAAAGGGATTCATAATCTGGGCCACGGTGACATTGTCTCACACACACAGAAACACACAAGAAACAGACAGTCCCCTTGGGGGCTAGGACTTTCAAAGCTGGCCAAATGAGTCAGGTGCCCAGCTACCTCCCAGCGAGGTGGGTGCCCCATTCACACAGCTTCATGCCTTCATGACACACAGACACCCGCAGCTCATGTCTTCCTCTCTCACACAGTTACAGTATCTGTTCCTCTCTTACACGGACACACTTAAAAGCACAAACTTTCTTAAACTGATACTGCTGTTCCCTGAATGTCTTCAGCCCCATCTCTCTTGCTCCATGTCCTCATCAACAAGCGTGTGTGCAGACCCTCTCCAAAGCAGTTTCCACATTTTCCAGCTTTGCTTTTGCACATACTGCCCTCCTTCCTCACACAGCCCTTCCCCTTGTATGGCAGAAGGTCAGTAGGCCTGTATGACACTGAGACCTGTGGACCTTTGATTCTCAGTGGACCCGAAACCAGAGAGAAAAGAGGGATTGATGAGAAAATGGGAGGTCTTCTTACCTTTAAGAGCTCTTCTGGCAGGTCCGCTCCATCGTCAATGCCTCTGTTGATGGATACAAACCTTTCAAAGGGAGTTTTGTCTTTCACATTGGGGTTGTGCAGGCTGGTGTTAAGCATGATGATAGAGAAGGAGAGTATATAACAGGTATCTGGCAACAAGAAAGAAAACCGGGATGGGTGGCACTTGTTTTAGAAGGCAGAACAATCCACACCCTAACAGGCAGCTTGGTTTCCAGTCACTGGAGAACAGCGTCATCCTCTCAGCTGTAGGAGGAAAAGGGAGATGTCCCCTCTGCTAGGAGAAAGAGGGACAGAGCTGATCCCCTATATGGAGGTGATTCCATCCCCTCAGGTTAATGGGGCAAGTTGGGTAGATCTGGTCTGATAATGGCTCTGCCAGCAGGAAAGCTTCTACAGACACATGTCTGTCATTGCTATCCTTGCTGCGATGAGGTATACGTCATGTGGGGCTGGGAGCACTTCTCAAGTCTATTGCCCATGGGGATGGACTGGGACACAGTAGCAAAAGGAGGACTGAAGACCCTCAGCCTATTGAAAAGCTTCACAGGAACTGGGCTACCTCCTTCATCTTAAGGGGAACCATCCACACTTCCAAGTGATGACCTCTGTGTTTTGTGAATGGAAAAGGATGGCTCCTCTCCCTAGCAAGCAGTGGAGCTTAGCTTTACAGGCCTTCTTCTCCCCATAACTACCTGTGGACTGGAATACTCCCGGGTTACACTTGCAGTACCAGTTGGCAAAGGCCTCCATCATCCGGTCAATCTTCTGCGCTTCCCCAGGCAGCCGGAAGCTCCATAGGAACTGTCTATCAGGAGCAGCATGCCAGAGAGTTAGTCAGATTGGGTGCAAGGGACATTCATCCCTTCCCTCAACCCGTGGGACACTAGGAAAATAAAAGAAGTCATCCCATCACACTGGGAAGACAACACAGTGCATGAAGCAGGAGCTCTGCTCCTCTCTCCAGAAATTGCCTGAGGTCATCAGCCTCAAACACCCTAAGAGCAGGAAGCAGAAGTAAGCATCCTGGAAATCATGGCTCCTCTTCCCTAATGAGTGCCCTGCAAGGCAGCAGAGACATCGAGTCTCCTGCCAAGAGGCTGGTCTATAAGAAAACAAGATGCCTTAAGACAGAGTCACTTTGACACTGACAGAACGGGCACTGTGGACAGACATGTTTCCCGGTGCAAAAAATAACTTGCCCCATCCCCCTAGCCAATTGAAGCCACAGTGACCCACTTGGCTTTTCCCATCTTCTCTGCACATGGCCAGTGCAGTCAAGGGGCCGTGAAAGAGTTCCCCCAGGAAAAGGTGTTAACACCTCACGATGCAACAGTCTTGGAGCAAACACATGCAGCAGGGCCTTGGGAAGCCCCATTTCAGCCCAGTAAGGCTTCACAACCTTCCTGGGTGGTAAGACCCAGTGGCTGAGCAGGCTCCTGCTCCATCCCCTGCGTCCTGCGTGCTCACTCACCTCAGAGCCTGCACCAGGTTGAGGTTGGCAAACTGGTGACATGCCACAAAGGCTTGGAGGATCTGAATGTTTGTGGGGTCCCTGGGAGAGGATAGAGGGAAAAGTTCAGAAGAGAGCTTTGACCCTGCTCAGTTTGGATGTCCTTTGGTGTGACAACATGCACCCAGCTCCATCCCAGCCTTCACTTCCCCTCTGACCAACAAGAAGCCAAGATGCACACTCTTGTCTGGGAAGACTGACCCCATTACAGGCAGGAGAAAAGGTAGCCCATACAGCCAGCCTTAGCCACACTCCAACCTCCGGGGTGTACTGCCCACCCAGCCCACTGCAGTTTGAGCTATGGTCAGGCCTGGCACCCGACCGAGGTCTGCCAGGGGTCATCTAAAATGGTAGTTGAAAGGGGCCAGGCAGGACAGGGCATCCAAAGGGCCTCCTCATCCTGGCTGGGTTGCTCACCTCCCACCCAGGTAATCCCCAATGGCTGTCTTGTTCAGGCCTTCACCCTTGTGGAGGAATTTGGCAATCTCCTGCAGGTCTGAGGACAATACGTGGTGCTCAATCAGGTACTGGATCCCCTGGGGGACGAGAAGCAAGACAGTGAGGTAAGACAGCTCTGTAGGACCCCAACACTCTGCTATCAGCCTTCCTTGGCTTTGATGATGTTGCCTCCTCTGTTACTCCTCAGCCCCTTTATGGGAGGCCACAGCCATGTTCCCACCCTTATTCCATCCCTCTTCATCCACCATGGTGGGTCAATCCCACTTCTATTTCATGCTTAGATTTGGATAAATGTTTCACTGGGATGGAAACTCAAGCAAACAAAAAAGGGCAATGTAGGTTAAAAGTCCAAAAAGGCAAAGTCAAATAATTCATTTTAACATTTTCAATCAAAATATCTTAGTGTTCTGTTCCTAAATGTAGTTTTTTTTTCTAAATTAACTTAAAGAAAAAAATGTTTGTTTGAAAGAAGACATAATAAAAAAATGTACTCAGACAAAAATATGGGCTTGAGACAACTTAAAATTATTTTTTCCTAAATTTTCTTCTATGCCACAGAACACAGAAGTCTGCAATCTTTTCAGCTCTATCTTCCCCAGCCAGTAAGGATGGAGTATGTTTTTTAAGGAATATAGATGGTATGAGTTTGGCTGTGCAAAGAGACAACATCCTATTTTAGAGGGAATTTCATGATTTTCAAAGTCACAGAAAATTGAGGTTTTGTTCAGATTCTTAACAATATCTAAAACCACTGCAACTCTCCAGACCACATTGCAATTCTCCTCACAAAATACAATAAAGGAATGAAAATTGTTTTAGATCCGTCAAAATGTTCTACTTCAACAGAATCAATTCACTTTGCCTTGTAATATATAAGAAACTATTTCTAAAATGCCCCAAAGAAAAAGCAGTTTCAAAAGAAGAAATTGAAACATTTGTGAGATTTTTCCACACTATTTTCCCTTCTTTTTCCCCAGACAGAACTTCGGTAAGATCAATTTAATTTTGCAAAGCATTGCTGTGATGATGGGGCTCCATTTTCCAGAAGAAAATGTTTCTCCCAGAAGGTTTTTTTCAGCCAGATTCCTAACGCTTACATCCACTAGCTTCAGGAACTTGCCCTGAGATCTTGGAAGTAGGAACTCATTTAAAGTATCAGCACTGCATGGGTGAAGTGTAACCTTAGCAAGGAGGAGCAAAGAAAGTTCCTTGCATTGCAGCTACCTCTCAGCATGTAGCAAAAGGGAAGCAATAAACAGAGATCTGCATAATATAGGCACATAGTTTAACATTTTGACCAGGTTGATCAGCATTGAACTAATAAAGCTAAACTGGTTTGGGGTCAGAACTAGTTCACGTATTTCTGCACAGCATAGCAGAGTGCCACAGAGAGAGATCCCCCTAGGACCTCAAACCAAGGTCAAACAGAAAGACAAAATGAAACCTGCTCTCACGCAAGGCTGTAAGTACCGATATCACTGCTCTAAGACAGCTCCCACTGGCAGAGGGATGTCCAGGGGACTGGCAAGCACTCCACCTGTGGTGTGGATACTGGGGAAGGCATCTTGAGGGTCTCAGCAGGGCAGAGGAGGGGGCATGAAAAGTTGTCACTCAGACGAGCAGCCACGCAAGATGCTAGCTGTGGTGGTTAGCTGCTGATGAGCAATTGTTCAATCGCAGCTTGTGGTTTTCCTTACAGAGCGCAAAAAAAAATGGTCCACCAGTGAGGAGGAAGGAAGAGCAAACTGTCTTTCTCACATCTTCTCTACTTAATCATGACAATTTGATTGCTTTCTGCAGAGGCATGAAGGCTTTGGAGTCTGGACCCCACTGGTCAGAGTCCCAGAAAGTGGAAAACCTGGATTCACTCCACAGTCCAACCACTACTACCAAAACCAAAACTACTTCCAAAATGACAGAGGCAGCTTGTCCTCTTCTGTTCTGAATGAGCCAAGGAACCTGACACACTCTCAAAACTTCTCACCTTCTTCCTACTTCATCCTCCTCCATCCCACTATGGCCAACTCTCAGCCTCTCACAGGCAAGAAGAGCTGGGCTGGAGGAGGTTTGGCTCTTCTGACACATTGGCAGTGTTAAACCATCCTCCCTTTATTTCTCTTAGTTTTGGGTGGCATCTGATGGGATGGCCTATAGGCACATGATGGGGGGAGGCAACACAGCTTGATCACATCAGAAGACCTTATTCAGGGACAGGATGGAGGGTGCTACTAACTGGAAGCCTAACTGGAAACCAGCCCCACAGTCCCATGCCGTAGTTCCTTTGACATGGGTGGCTGCAAGTGGACCAGTAGTCAAGAGAAGCTTTTCCTCCCAGCTTTCTCCTCATAGGTGGAATGAACAAATCCTACCTTTGCAGGGTCCATGTTGAATTTCTTCCGGCCCAGGGACAGTTTATCTGTCTGTGATAGTTTGCTGCAAATGCGAAGAAGGAAAGTCAAACTTGGAATAAAGGGCCACGTTTCAATTCACTCACAAGGTAACTCAGATATCTCAAGGACAGGTGTCTGACTATCTAGGAATAAAGAGAAATCTCACAGCAGAAAAGGGAATTCCTGGCCTCATTTCCCTGTCCTTGTCGTGACCCAAATCCATTCAGTGGTTTTTTGTTTTCTCAACATCAAGACAGAGACTTTGTAAACAAAGAAATACCCATCATGTCCCACTTGCCTGGTCTGCTCCCCAGGATTATTGTCTCCCTCTTTCCTCTTCTCTGCATTTTGGAAGCACTCAATCTCTGCAAACACTTCAGCAATCTCTTCCTTCAGCTTCTGCAAAAGAAATATCACAACGATGAAGGCGATGGAGGGAAAAACAGCAGACACATACAGAGCATCTCTTACTTCTTCCCTCAATCACAGGAGAAGGACTGGTCAGATGGTCACAACAGCCAAAGACGTCTATGAAATGGGCACTACTCTGGAGTGACCCTGCTGGATTCCAGATGAAAACAATGGGAGAGAGGGGCAGAATGATGTTCTCATGTCTGTTGTCAATCAAGGCTGGAAAATCAAGCTTCGCCAGTGCGGAGGGTGTCAGAGAATGTACCCCAATGTTGATTTCAGTTCCTCAAACAATGTCAGATGTGAGACTCCTTCCATCATGCCCATTTCCTTCTAGCTTTTATTTTGCATAGCCATGCTACACATCCAGGAAAGGGGAAGTGGAACCAGTAGCTGTGAGGCCAATATGAACCTGAAGTGGCCACATTGTGAAACACAGAGTTTTTAACATACCTATCATTCAAATACCATTGAGCAGATACCTGTCTTTAGGTGGAGAAAGAAGAGAGGAGGGGTAAAAGAGAGTAATCACTGCCAAATTTAAAAAAAAATCAATTGTAGAATTCCATTTCCTTTAGGCCCATGGCAGACCATGGCCTTCTTGACTGGATATTCTGTGTTACCAAGGAAATGAAGATGTCTATATCTCCTTGTTTCCATCCTGCAGTTACAGTCATCCTCAGAGCCAGAGTGCATCACAGCTCTCTTCCAGGAATCACCCAAATTCTTCCCCATGCAAACCAGAATAGGCAGGGGAAAAAGGGTTGTTTTATGACAGATCTTGTCTCAACAAGAGGTGAGGATATGGCCACAATATGCACCCAGAGAGAGAAACTGAAGTTCTCCAATATCCCATAACTTAAAAGAGCTTCTGGATTTCAGTTTTGCTCTGGCCTTCATTCTGTTGAGCTTCATCAGTCTCCAGAGGTGGGACTATACCTTCCTAAGCTTTAGGTATTGCATAAATGTAACAAAGCCGTGACCTTAGCTCCTGAATTTCAAATGATTATCAGTTTTGTTATTTTATTCACTGCTGTCTTTTGGCAGTGTAACCGGCAAGTCGAGACCCATCCTCTCCCCTCCTCCCTCTCCCCCCACCAGACATCCCCCCAAGTCTTTGTGTTAACAGGTATTGTTCGATACTTTCTGAAGAAATCCACCTGGGAAAATGTCTCTAGCTCTAGGTACTCTTTCACCTAAACTCATCCTGCTCCACTAGGCAATGCATACCCCATTAGTTAATGGCTTTGGGATTTAGAGTACAGGTCTGTGTAGTCTAGCAGCTTTTCTCTGTCCATAGTGGGTAAAAAATGTAGTATTCCTATTCAGCTATCCTGCCCCCTACAGTGCCCATTGCCTATTCTGAAAACTGAAGAGATAAGAACCACACACAAGCAAACCACATGCACATACATTCGTAGCCTGTTTTGCAAGAAGGGACAAGACACCATTCTGATTTGCAGCAGAGATGGTGAGTCTGGAAGCCTGAGAAGTAGTAGGTAGTTTGGCTTATTCCATTACTCTATGCAAGGAAGTATTGCACCTACTCCCCAGGCATCTGGACATCTTCATGTTGTGGGAAAATCAGTGCAAGCCCAATGATTCACTGCAATAAGGTCTCTCAAATGGGAGACGACATTCCGTGATGGTGGAGGCAGAACAGAATAAAAAGTGTACAGCACCATGCATGTCTGCGATGCAATATTACTGACTTTGAATCTGTCACTTTCAGACGTTTTAGGAGTCAGTGGAGAAATGTTTGTGTCTGCTAAAAGAAAAGAAGAAAAGCAAGTTCAACCACGGAAACTTGTGTGGTAGGTCCTGCCATCACACCTCTCTAAAGAGACAGGATCCTTCGTGGAGGACTTGTTAGAGGTCCACAAACCAAACAAAAGTTTGATAAACACAGGGGAATGCAGCAGGTAACTAGGACTGATACGTCATTAGCGGGTAATCAGTAATTAAAAATAATCACAAATGCTGAGCCAGATCCCCGCCAGTATGACTTAGTAAAGTCACACTCATTTCCTTAATCCTAATATGCAATCCCAGCTCATCCCTGCTAATGAGCTGACCAGCCTTTCTCAAAAATCCCATTAGGGTAGTTGATGACTCCTGCAGCAGAGAGTACCACAGGTTGGATGCTCACTGGTGGCAAATATGCCAGGGCAGCCCGAAGTTCTGAATTCAAGTTGGATCATGCCAGAGCAAACGTCTCCTGTGCAGGAGCACTTCTTCATGGCCTGGACTGTTACGTGAAGATGCTCCTTGGTGAAGACAGTTTTGAAAAGGCTAGGCAGGCAGGAGGAACAGGGTGGTCCTTACCTTAATGTCCTCCAAAAGCTCCTGTCTGTGCTGCCTGATTGTCTCTATTTCGGCCTCTTCAGCCTCACTCAAGTCAGTTGACCCTGGAAGAACAAAGATGCCTGTGAGAATAGTACTGGGGCCAACATATCACATGAAAAGCTGCCTCAGCTGCTCGGCACCTATCCTCTCCTAGGGTCATGCCACAGCAAGTCTGATTTCTGTGTTTTAGCATCTGTGTTCCCTGCTGTTGCAGCCACTGCACCTCAGCTTTTCCCTGCAAATGGTTCTCAGTCCAGAGTGAGCAGCACAAACCCATATAGCCCTCCTAGCAGCCAGCTGCTGTGCTGGTAGCCCTCTGATCTAACCCTGTAGCAACCCACCCCACCTACTCAACCGATTTTGCTCACTGTGAGCACAATGAAGAGGTCTTACCAAATGCTTTTTGGTGGTTTTTATGTCGGTCATCTTTACGTACTGAAAAGCTGTGACCTAAATACTTCATCTCCATCCAAACCTCCCATGAAGGGCCACTGGCTTCATGGATAGATCCACCACAGCTAGAGTCAGAAATGGCTTAAGAGAGAGAATCGAGGTTTTTCAAGTCTGAGGGCAGGATCTGGGGGGATGAAAGGCTTGCTGAAGAAGGAGCAGCTGTGGGAGGCTGTTCTGTGGACTACAGACAATGCAGAAATATGAGTAGGCTTCCTTGTAATGTACAGGAAGTTAAAGAGATAACAGCAGAGCCAAGGCAACCACAAAATGATTCACAAAAGACCTAGAAGAATTGGGGTGACAGCACTGCTGCTAAATATAATCCAGGTGAAGCACAGCCTCTTCAGCAAGTAGAAAGAGGAGGCTGCAGCCCTAGAGAGGCAAAGCAGATGGTGAACCCCAGGAAAAAAAATAAAGGGGCTCACACAAGGCTGAGAGCACTGGAGCTCCTGGGAGGCCACTGCAGAACTTGCAGACAGGGTCCTTGCTGCACCTAAACACTGCGAGACAAAGCTTCCCTAGGAAGCTAGGTCAGGTCACTGGATGCCCTGCTCCACTGTTTCATAAGCCAAAATCCCCTGGGCCTCCTGTCTTCCTGGAAAAAGGGGAAGTAGTACCAGCTGCCTTGGAAATTCTCTTCGTGTGGATCTCACATGCAAAACAACTGCTATAAATATGAGTGGGGAAAAAGGGGAAGGAACTAGCCAAGACAGACAGAAGGAAAAGGGGACAAGGGCAGTTATCTCAGAGCTTATATGCTTCTTTCCTGTCATGGCCACAACAGCTCAGAGAGATCTGCCTTACCCAATCCTAATCTTTCCCCCAGCCTCCCGGCTGATTGGGTTTCCCTGTGCTAAGTCTGTCCTATGACTTTTCTCAGGCTGCAGCCTCTCTCCCATCACTCCTCCCGCTGTTTTCAAGCATTGAATTCCCTGGGGAGGGAATTTCCTCTGGGAGGAAAGCAGTGGGCAAGAAGCCAGCATGAAGGCAGGGCTGGGAAGGACCCATGTCCCCTCCCAGCTCTGCAAGCAGCCCTCCTGAAGAGCTGAAAGAAGCTGATTGCTGAAGCCAGTCAAGAGGGAAGGAAAACCTGGCATCCAGCAGCTTGCAACAGCCAAATCTGTATGTGAGGGGAAAACAAATAAACAAACAAACAAGCAAGCAAGTAAACCAAAACCAACCAACCAAAAAGAAACAACAACAACAACACCCCCCCCCCCCCCCCCATGCAGTGGCTTTGCTGCTTGTTAGGCGGGTTGCTGACTTCCCCTTGAATGTCAACCCTGCGCCTGTGAGCGGTGCTTGGGTCTTTCAGCTTACTTTACATCTCCTGCCATTCTGGCGTCTGCAGGAGGTGAGGCCAACATCTTGGTCCCCCCAGCTTTATCTCTCTCACCCCTATGGGGGCTGGTAATTGTGGAATCACTGTGGTGATTCCTTGACAAATTATCACTAAGATCCTTTGTCTTGTATTTCTTTCCACAAAAGCACCGTAGCAGAACACACCTGAGGAACCTCCTCTTCCCCCACCCCATCAGCAAAGTCTGTGGTGTGGCTGGTTGCTTTGCTTCAGTTGTTCTGTGTCTACTGAAGCAGCCTAAAGCACCTCAAAGAGATGTGAGGCTCCCAGAGGACACCATCTCACCCACACGATCCCCACCAAGACTGTAAATAACTCAGTCCCCGTTCCTCCTGAACATCTGAAAACCCCAACTCCCAAGTGACTTATTTGTCCAGTTTGTCAGAATGAGAAAAGTGTGGGAAGAACTGTGTGTGGGGGGAGGGTGGGGGAGAAAAAGCGTACTAGTCATGGAGAAGGGGGGGGAATCAAGGGATAAAAAAACAGGAAAAGGTGACATAGTAAGTTAAAAAATGGATGGATCAAATTTTCAGAGCACTTTAGAATGAGCTGCAGAGAGGGTCCTTGTAAGGTTTCCTAAGTTTCCTAAGCAGCTTAAGTCCCTGATTGCCTTGGAAAATAATTCTGAGGTCGGCACCTACATGTTACTCTGTTCTCCTAACAGATGGCCTAATGCTCTGCTCAAGGCTGTTCTGAGGCCATTCATCAATGTTATTGCACACATTGGGGTCTACAGTTAGGGGAAGTGAACACAAAAGGCTTGTTTGGGGAACCGTCCACAGAAAAGCAGCAAAGGCAGCAGAGGCAGCCGGGCAAGCAGCAGATGAGGTAATGAGAGCAGGCTGGTTTGCCTTTCCTTCCCTCTCCACATTGAGAATGAGCGGAGCTGGCAGGAGAGGGACACTCCAAGTGACACACCGCCTGGCTCACTCCAGACCTTTGCAATGGCAGAGGGAATTCATCCCTGCACCAGGGGACCGAGGAACAGCTTCAGCCTCGTCAAAGGCCTCAGTACCACCAAGTTCCACTTCCCTCTAGGGCTAGGTCAGGACACAGATGAAGCATAGCCCTGGTCAGGGTTCTCTGCACAGGGGGAAATCTCACCCCAATGAAGAACACCCCACAAAAAGACCCGCAGGTTTCAGGGGGATGCTGTCAGCCAAACCAACGCTGAAGTCTTCCAGTTCAGACATAAGACATTAAAAAACTGGCTAGCATCCTCTCCAGAGAGGACATGAAGTTGCTGCTTGGAATTTATTTTCAGAGAGCAGATGTTGAAAGGAAAGCACATCAGCATCACATTTGTGGGGCTTACATCTGCTCTTGAGATTGTTTCCCCAGTCTCAGGGCAGACACAGATAGAAAGACCTGCCGGTTCTTTATGAATTTCCCGGGCTTGTATTTTTAGTGCTGTCACTCAAAACAGAACACAGACTTCAATTCCAATTGTGGTGACTTACGCCCTCAGCCTCCCCATCTGGACGGCAGGTCGGAGTTACCCAAAAGCCTGGGTACTCAAATGGCCAGCAGAGAACTGTGTTTGCTGGTCTCAATTCCCATTGCAAAGGGCTGTGCAGAGCCGTCCGGGTGCTAAGTGTGGCTTTCAATCCCAAGCAAAAGCATATGACTAGGAAGATAGCTTTTGGAGCACAGAGGTAAGTGGGTAGTGACTACCCAGGAGAGCTGGAAGGACGGACTGCAGAAACAACAGAGGAAGGTTATGAAGAATGTCTGCATTTGTAGCACTGTTACAGACCATCCATGTGCTACCCACCCACAGTATAACAGCAGAGGTTCAGCTGGCCCATTTGCAAGTCAATGTAGGGTTCTGAGTGTGGCTGCTAAAGGGTTTGGGCACCTCCACCCATGGCAACACACAAGCAGAGCAGCCTGATGGGCACCTTCTTGCCTGGATGAGGCTGTTTGATGGCAGAATTGAAATTCCTTTTCCTTTTTGATATGGCTGCTGTGTCATTTCCAGCACAGACCACCACCTCCCCAGCCAGGTTCCAGGCTAGTACCAGGCAGATACCAGGAAGCTTTCCAGCTCCTCAATTTCCTCCAGCCCAATCTGTCTCCCTCCTGCAGCCACTCCACAGTTCTCTTCCAGCTTGTGTCAGAAGAAATTCAACATGGACCTCACACAGGTTTAATTTGCACAGTCCAGCTATGGGGGGGAAAGGTGTGAAGAAGAATGTGTGTTGTCTCCTGGTCCCCTTATCCCACATGACAACTTACAGCAGTCAGGATAGCTTCCAGGCACTTTTGCCTGTGGCTCTCAGCCTACACATCCTAGCACATGATACCATGGTACCAGTCTGCTCTCCCATGTTTCACACACCCAGCTCAAGGATTTGGCATACTGGCTCTGTGGCCTCATCCAGACAGTCGCTAGAAGGTCCTGAAGGAAGCTGGAAGAGGACATCCACTGCAGGGAAAGCAGCCTCCCCACAGACATAGGTCTCATCTGCATGCAGCTGTGGCAGACAGGTACCTAACAGGACCGTTGCATCTCCAGGTAGGAGTGACTCCAGGGAAAGGTGTATGTGCACCTCTGACCTTCAGGAAAATCATGCCACAACCGAGCAACTTTAAACGCATCCAGTGCTCTAAAGCTCACTGGAAAATTGCATCTGGCGGCAGCCTTGGCTCCCAAGGTAGAGCAGCATCAAACAAACCCACTTTCCCACGCAGCTGTGAAGTGACAGGCTGGGACTGAGCAAAGACATCAGTCAGAACCAGCAAATCTCTGCAGGCATTGCCTAGCTCCCAGCTCTGCCTCTAGCCAGAGCTGAGCAAACCCATGTTGTCCCCGAGCAGGAGCTCATTGTGCTATTGCAGTGTGTAACTCTTAAGACATAATTAACTCAGTAACACATAACTTAAGTGAATGACTGTGTCCGACCATCAGTTCTGAGAGCCTCAGTTTCTGTGGAAAGCACAGCCCAAAATAAGTAGTGAAACATGAGGTACCCCCCCTCCTCCTGCCCAGCTTGCCCTGCAGAAGCTTTGTCCACTGTTGCTTTCAGATAGGGAGGGCTGGGTGATCAGAAGGGATCCACCTTCACCAACATTCATAGCCAGATGCTGGCAACAGCTCAGCTCCCATAGGTCCCACCAATTTCCCTGACAAGCAAGGCTGGTAAGCCGTTTGAGTGTGCCCTTTCCTTGGCTACCCACCTAGGACCAGGCACTGCTTTTTCCCTTCACTCTATGCTCTGTATCCTATATGCAAAAGCCTGTGAGGACAGGGAGTCAGATAAAGCAGGGCCAGTGCAAGATGATCCCTTTTCTTCCCGGCCCTTGTTCAGCCTGTTCCTATTCGGCTCTCCCTATCTGCTGCCTTTGCACAGACACACGCTCAGAGCTTCCTCAGCCAGAGGCTAGAAATGTTCAGTCTGGCAGGATGCCTTTCCCTGCTGAATCCCAACCACTTTATCTACCACTTGCCAAAGTAGGAAATAAAACCTGAGATCTTTCTCAGTTCCTCAGATGTGGCTTATCTCTGCCCCCCCGCCCCCCAACATCTGCCTTTTGAGATTATTTCAGGACCAGGCAGGCCCACCTGCAGGTCACTTGGTGTTGGTAGAATCCAAATACAGTCATTTACCTTTAACATGGATATACGCAAGAGATGCCCCAGTACCAAAAGCCTTGCAAGCATGTTGCACTGGGATACCCAACTGCATGAGAGGCTCCTCAAAGGCAAACCAACTCCTGGGGGCTGTAGGGAAACGCCGCTGAGGAGCTCGCAAGCCATGCCAGAGTTGCATGAAGAGAAGCCAAAGCTTATAGGTGCTCATCCCAAGTGTCACATATACCCTTGATACCCCTGAGTCAGTTCTCAGCTCGGGATCACCAGCACAAGCAGTAGACACTCTCAGCACAAAGGCCATTCAAATCAGTGGCAAATTTCTCCAATGTGAAAGGGGTTTGCTTACGGGAGAGCAAGTAAGAAGAAAACCATGCCTAATGCTGAAGGCTGACAAGCAATTAACTACACCACCAGGGATCTTCCACCATCTCATTCCTCCAGCCACCAGCCGCAGCATCCACTCTAGCTGCTGGGATTTCACGGTGTGCTCTGCCCCCTCAAACTGAGCGCACAGCCCTCAGAGAAAACAAGGCAAAAGACAGTCAAAGCTTACCAGCAGGACAAAAGTCCATCCTGAAGAGTGCAATATATTTTCAAGAGAAGTGTTGTTCCTCCTTGCCTTCTGCTTGTTCAGATGCTTCACAGAACTGAAACGACTTGGAGCCAGTGACCAAAATCGCAGCAGCATTAGGGGGGCGGGTTGCCCTCTGACTCCACCCTTCCTCTCCTCTTCCCTCTGACTACATCTCATGAGTTTGCATCAGTGAAGGAAACTGTACGTGCATACCTCTATGAGCTAACGGGGGCTCCTTGGCTACTTCTGAAATGGAAATCCACAAATGCATTTCCATCCCAGCAGCTTTTTGGGGGAATCTCTGAGCACACATCTCTGTTTGAGGGGACTGAAACGAGCAGTGAGAAGCTGATAGGACTTTGGGCTTTTGTCTGAGATACTCCAGGGAGAGAGGGGAGAAAAAAGGAAGTTCTTGATTCAGAAAAACTATCTGATTCAGGAAGTGATTTCATTTTAAAGGAAAGATTCTTCCTGTGTTAATTCTGCAGCAAGCAGTGGCGAGATGAATGCTCCAAAAGTGGAGGATGGTTGATGGAAGGGAGAAGAGAGTCTTTTTCTTCTTTTCCCTCCCTCACTGCCCACTAAGTGACTTCTACTCTAAGTCTTGCTCCTTTTTTTCCCCACTAACAAACTGCTTTTCTTGGGAAGCCTTGTAAGGATGGCGTGAACTGAGGAGGAATGAAGTCCTCTCAAGTTTAATGGTATTCCTGCTGGTAGGAGAGCTGGCATTAGCAGGACTCTTTTGAAGGCATTTGTGCTGCTCTGTTCATCTGTGAGACAGAGAGGTGCTTTTTTTCTTCCATTCCCTCCACACAGCCCCAGAAGGCTGTACACTTCCCCTTGAATTGTATTTGGTTGCCATGTGATTTATGTGGTAGACCTCTGATGTAGGCAATGTAAGGAAAAAGCAGCATGCAGGAAAGCACCATGCCAGAGCCAGAAGAACTGGTGATTGAATAAATAGGTCAAGGTAAAATTCAAACCAGGTGTGATGCCCAAACAGGGCTCTTGCCTCCTCTAGCAGGACTGAAGCTGTAGAGGGATGGCTCCTCTCCATGCATGAACACTTACCTCTGAAGCACTCTACATACTTAGCACCCTGACCTGTTGCTGTACTCGCAGCAGGCCTTGAGCAGGACAGCAAAACAGGTCCAGACTTCTTCCTACCGTCTTTCCATGAGACAGCAAGGTAGAGTTTGGAAGAGCATTGCATGTGTAGAAAAATAAGAAATGACCCTCTGACTTGTTATGCTGTCGGAGCTAGCATCTATGTACAATTGTCACCATTTAGAATATGCTCCTGTGAGGCTGAAGGTCCCTGACTCACTCGGAAAGGAAGAGTTATTACCTTCCCACATTCCCATTAACTAAGTCTGGTCTGAGATCCTCTGGAGAGAAAACTGGCCCTTTAAAAGTCTTGATGCAAAGTGTAGGATCTGCCTGAACACTCTGGCTAAGAGCCATTCAACCTCTCAAAGAAAGACACAGATTGCCCTCCCTTTCTTTCAGTCTCTTGCATTTGCTCTAACCTGTGGTTATGCTCTAAGTTCAGTGCTGTTATTGGAGAGAACAAGTGCTCCAATGAACCTCCAGTGAAGAGTGGGAGATATCCCAACCTTAAAACTGTCAAGGGGCGGCAGAGATCCAGAATGAATCCACACAGGCAGCTGTAGGCAGGGTCACAAATAACCCGTGATCTTTAGGAAGAGTCAGTGGCAAACATTTAGCACTCACTTTCCATGGTCAGTGTCAATATTTTCAAAGCAGCAGCTAGGAGCTTATTTGGGAGGGATAAAAGGCAGGAGAAGAGACCGAGCTTTATTAATGCAAACTGATTTCAAACCATTACACCTATGTCTGCCCTGACCTTCGTTACACCCAATGTCGATGCTTAAAATTTATCAGAGGCCTGCCTTTGGGTCACAAATTGCCAAGAGCCCACCCGTTGTAAACTCAATTTCTGTCTTGAGATTCTGGGCCACATCAGAGGAGAATTCACCGCTACACGGTCTGGCCCAGTGTCCCAATTCCTGCACTGGGGCTGGGACCAGGGTATCACCTCCAGTCCTTCCATCATCGTTTTCCACAAAAAAATTGTTTCAGCTGTATTGCAGCTGACATCAAGCAGGCACGCCAACCTAAAGCACTTCCTTCGAAGACCTGATCTTGCCTGCCTCAAAGGTAGGTGACATATATATAGGCAGCTTGATCTGGGCTGTTCTTATACGTGTGTGTGGGCAGGTCAAACCACAAGCACCCTGCAAACACCAAAATGGATGCCTCTGTGCACTGCAGAAGCACTCCTAGCCACTCCAACAGAGAGCAATGCAAAACCTGTACCTGTGTCTCTAATCCATACTTGCTTCATCTCTTAATATCTTGATGCTTCCTTCTCACTGCCTGTCTGTTGGAATCCCTGACTGCCCTGTTTTGAGACCTTACCTACTAATTCAGTGCAATGATCACCTCCTCTACTTGCATTCTCCTGGTTCTGGTAGCCTTGCTTTTAACAGTGGTTGGCCTTGATGCACTTTAAATGCTTTCAGTTATTTCAGCCAGAGGAGTCTGAATGGGAAATGCACCGTTAAAAAACTGCATAAATCTGTTTCACATAAAAATGAAACACCTGTGAGATGTTTTCTCATGAGGGTATACAAGAAGTGAGACAGGATGGTATAACTAAACTAAGCCCAGAGCATCTCTCATTCTTTCCAAAGTGCAGGGTAAGTATGTCTCCCTCTCCAGGTCCTTAGTCCCCCACTCATTCACATAGTGCACAAACTAGTTTGGTTCCAAGCTTACCCTGGAGCAAAACAACCAGTTGCTCTCTTGAGGAAACCTAGACCTAGATGAGAGGTCAGTTTGCTTGAGCATCCCAGACAGACAATACAGATCTGTAGTGAACTCAGGTGGATACCAACACTACCGCAGCCAGCAATGTGTCTGGAAATGCCCTTAAGGTAAGTAACACATGTTCCGTGGTCGTGGCATGAAAATACCATGAAAGGGATACAACACAGCCCTCTCATTATTTCAAGTGAAAAGGGGGGGGGGGAAACCAAAGGAATCGGCAAAGACAGAGAGAATGAGGGAGAACAAGAGGAAGGAAGGAAGGAAGGAAGGAGAGGAAAAAAGGAGAAGAAAAAGGAGAGGAAGAAAGCAGGAAAGCTAGCAAGGAGGAAAGCAAGCAAAAAAAAGGAAGCAAACAAGCAACCAAGAAAGAACACATAAAAATTAATTATGCCCCAGGGACATAGAAACATCAAATGGATCCTAGGGGAGATGAGATTTAAATGCTATACAGTGTGGTCAGAGTTAGCCCGTAGCCAGTGGCTCAGAGCACATGGGTTCTCCCACTGGTGTTGTCAACAAGGCCAGCATAGATACAGCCTAGGTCAGATACAGCCTAAGCAAGGAGAATCCGACATGCAGCAAAAATCAACTTAGGCTGAAAGATACCCACATCCAGGGGACTGACTCTTATACTGGGCATCTTCCTCCTTCTAGAGAAACCTGTGGCCTATACATTAAAAAACCCCACTGTGATGACTACAGCAACATCTGGGAAAAGAGCAACCCAGATGAGATCAAGGGCATATCTCACCAAGGAATGCAGTCCTTGGAAATGCGGGAGACTGGAGGAAGAACCAAAGAACATTTTCCAGGTGATAGAGATTATTTCAACAAGGCAAAGAGTAGAGCTGGGAATGGCTACTCCTTGCTCCAAGATGTACCTGGCTCAGAGGTGTGAACAAAGTTCTCTTAGCTGTGCAAGAAGAGATGTCAACAAGAGGACAAGAGGACTGGGTGGGTGTTGAGGGGCTGACATATCAGAGTAAGTGAAGGGGACTGGGACAGGTCAGATATGCCTTGGGTTGGATTAGGGTGGGATTTCGCCCTTTTTGTTCCCTGCTATCACACCCCTTCACATCCACCACCCCACAGGTAAAGCAGTGCTTCTTCTGTGCCTCCAGAGCTGTTGGGAATAGGGACAGGAATAAGCAGATCCCTGGAAATCAGCTCTTCTGATACAGGACTGGGGTTAGATCCACTAATTGCTTCTGCCACTGCACATCCTTCCCAGCTGTGGTTATCTCAGGCTGGGGCTGTGCAGGCAAGAGGTGGGAGTGTGTGCAATGGGGGCATCCAGGCTGGTCCAGCAGCTCTCACGTCATCAAGCATGGGCAGATTAGGCAGACTGCTGCAGAGCAGTACTCCAGGGTGCTGCCTGTGCCTCCTGTGCCACGAACCATTTTTTCCCCCAGGATGCTCCCTGACTGTACACAGGGACTGAAACTGGAGCTGGAAATATCTGTTGTTCTGGTGGCCACAAAGGAAAATATCAAAACAACAGCATGGGTGCACTTTTCTACTACTTTGTATAGGCTTAAAATAATTCTGTAAATAAAAAGGAAATATAGATATTTCCTACTGCTTCCAAGGGGATAAAGACGACAGAGTGCCATATATTTCTCTGTGCTGAACATGTCGACTGTATTCCCACAAATATTCACAGAGAGACAAAGTACGGGTCTGTACAAATTCAATAGCCCCTTCAGGAGGTTTAGACTGCCATTCAGGTTGGGTTTAGGGACTGCAGTATGTCAGAAGAGAGTGTAGCACTTCTTACACAGTATTGTGGGGATTACGAGCTGCACAGACGGTATTTTGATGCAAGGTAAAACAGCACTAGACCAAAGACAATAACAGGATTTTTCGTATAACAATTGGAATAAAATAATCCTTGTTCAGTGTGAGGAGCAACACAGACTGTGACAGCCAGAGCAGTAGCTCAGGATGCAAACGTGCAGGCAGTAAGTAAAGCTACTAGTGCAGAGTACCTGGAATAGCCTATTCTGAACTGCTTTTACGAATTCAAGGAGCTGGAGTCTATTTTAAAGGTAGAAAGATGGTGATTACAAAAGGCCACAGGAAATAAAAAAACCTCTTATAAAGATTACAGGAGGGTCACTCAGAGTCTGATAAACTTGAATAAAGAGCCAGAGGGATTTTTTGTTAGACTCGGAAGTGCAGCAAAATTGAAGCTTTATGCCTTTGAAAAAAAATGGTATAAGTCAAGCAAAAGATTTTACTTTGGTAGTTCAGGAAATATTAGTCTTGTAAAACAGAGTAGCTATAGATTTCCTTAGTGCTCTGAACAGCTCTTTTCACTTCCCTGATGCAGGCTTCCTAGAAGATACCATAGCTTACCAGTAAAGATATGTATTGGATCTGGTTTTACAAAACATAGTATATCTAGCATCTGATAACGTATGAAGAGTGCTAGCAGGCCAGGGATTCAAGTCAAGCAGTTGACACTCAAGTTAGAATTTACACGTGTAATCTCTAGTCCCTGTTACCTCCCTTCTACAACAGGCAGATGAAAAATGTTGTTGAACCATCTGAGCACCTCATGGGAAAGGATGCACAGTCAGATATGGATCTGTATGTCACCATTAAGTAACAGAATGGTATCAGCAAGATGGGAGTTGTCACTGGCTGAGAACAAAATGTTTGTAAGAGTGGAAATCCATATCAGAATCACTGGGGACTTGCAGAAGTACAGAGAAGCAGATAAGGCCAAGCCATAAAAACCCAGTATGATTTAGAGTCTGCAAACAACTTCTCAACCGAGGGAAGTGCAAGTGTGAATCAGCCATCACAAAGAACTTGCTGACGAAAGTCTGTGCCATGGTCTTCCACTTACCCAGGCACACAGTGGAGAAGAGGTGGAGGAGGTGAACCTGTTTCAGTGCTCCAGGTAGAAGGATGGCAGTGGACCTGCTATTTTGCCCCAAACTGGAAAAGTTGAGAGGGTCACACTCTGAAGACAGAGGAGTCTCCATGACACAATGTATGAGGAATAGACCAGCTGCCCCTGACTGCAGTAGGGCTGGCCTCCAGAAAAGCCCATGAGTAAGACAGGTCCAAGACTCAGTAAACACTCTTTGCGAGTTGACTTGCTTATGAGTTATGTTGTAAATGTAGGTAGTTTGTGTTTAGTGAGGCTGGATCGGAAACTTCATTTTTTTCCTAAGCTTTTGCTTGACAGGGTAAATTTAGGCTACAGAAACCCTTGGTATGGCCATGTTAGAAAACAGACCCCATGTGAAGCAACTCTGCAGCCTCTCTAACAGGGACTGCAGAACATCATGGCCTGAGGTGCATCGCCCCACTTCAGTTATGACCTGAGCTTTGAATTCAGGGCAGGCTTTTCAAACAAGCACTGCAGTCGGTGAGAAACCACAGCAGTGAGGGGAGAGGGGGGCAGCAACAGGGAGGGGTGGGAGTTTGGTGAATAGAAGCAGCAAAGCAAGAACTAAAAGCAGGAGGCAGATGGTACAAAGCTGTGTGAATGGGGAAGTGGGAAGAGGCAAAAAGGGGAATATAGCAAGTGGGGACAGTTTGCAGCCCAGCCAGGCTGAAGCAAATTACTCTTTTCCTTGGTGGAGGCCCAGCACACACGGAAAAGGTCTCATGGCCACTCAGGATTGCCTGAGCAATAGCTCACATAAAATAAATCCTACCAGGGCCCAGGGTAATGAGAATACCTGCTGTGGCCATGCCCTGGGTGTGCAAAGAAATGAGCCTCGTGGTCCCCCCAGGAAAGGATTCCCCCTGCTACTGTCTGTTCTGAAGGACAAACCTCCTGCTCAGCTCCTACCCTCCTGTGCAGGGCTGTGAAGAAATGAACATCATTTCTGAACGAGCCCCCCTCACCCTTTTCCCATCCTCCCTGAGGGAGCAGAACCCCACAGAATGAGAGGGAGAGATGGAGCAGTCCTCGCTGCTTTGGATCCTTGTGGGGGGGAAAATGGTATCACGCATTTCCTCCCTTGCCCGCCGTCCCACAAGGGCCCTGGAAGTCTCTCAGAGCAAAACTGACTCACTAAGCAATTCTTTCCCATTAGAATCTTCCTCAAACTCAGCAAAGGGAACAAGAAACCCCAGATGGGTGCCAGCCTTCCCTCAGCCCCACTGCACATGCAGAAGGAAACTCATGTCAAGAGCACCTCTTGGTGGTATGAGAGGACATCAAAGCAGCAGCAGATCTGTCTGTGCTCAGTTGGGGGTTACCGGCCTATTTCCTGCAGTTTCCTTTACTTTCCTGCAGCATGCACGACCGAGATGTTTTTTCTCAGAGTGATTACAATATGTATTATTTGAAGGTAATATCCCATTTTTAATAATTTAAATATGATGGAAAGAAACACCCTAAAAGCCTTTATGTAGATCCCTATCATCCCTCTACAGAGGCACTGGCAGAGGAGGGATGTTTATAGATTCACGGCACAGACCTCTGACTTGGATGAGAACTGACTATCCGTAGCAGTAGCAGGCAATTACCTTACAAAAGTAATTTGCTCAGAAGTGGGTTGGAGATATACCTTCTTGCCAGGACTTCCACAGCTCATTGTTGGTGTCGTGGTTTAACCCCAGCCAGCAACTAAACACCACGCAGCCGCTCACTCACTCCCCCCCACCCAGTGGGATGGGGGAGAAAATCGGGAAAAGAAGCAAAACCCGTGGGTTGAGATAAGAACGGTTTAATAGAACAGAAAAGAAGAAACTAATAATGATAATGATAACACTAATAAAATGACAACAGCAATAATGAAAGGATTGGAATGTACAAATGATGCGCAGTGCAATTGCTCACCACCCGCCGACCGACACCCAGCCAGTCCCCGAGCGGCGAATCCCTGCCCCCCACTTCCCCGTTCCTATACTGGATGGGACGTCACATGGTATGGAATACACCGTTGGCCAGTTTGGGTCAGGTGCCCTGGCTGTGTCCTGTGCCAACTTCTTGTGCCCCTCCAGCTTTCTCACTGGCTGGGCATGAGAAGCTGAAAAATCCTTGACATTAGTTTAAACACTACTGAGCAACAACTGAAAACATCAGTGTTATCAACATTCTTCGCTCTGAACTCAAAACATAGCACTGTACCAGCTACTAGGAAGACAGTTAACTCTATCCCAGCTGAAACCAGGACAGCTGGTCATACAAATCTACAGTGTCTTTGACATGAGGCTTACCTGGATGTGGGGTCTCAACAACAGACCCTCCTCCCTGACCAATTTTAACTTGTCTTCTTCTCCAGTCCCTTTGATGCTGCCAGTCCCACAAGCCTATATGCCAGACTACAAGGACAAAAGCACACAGCAGCATTCAGCAGGTCAGTGGTCCTCTTTTGTCCCTGCCACTGGGTCCTTCTGTGTCACCGGCTGGTTTTCCATCCAGTCTCCCTTAGCCTGAATGCCATCCCAGTATCCTCACATGACTGTTACTCCATCCCAGCTAAGACTCAAGGTATTCTCCAGCTCTCCCCAGCTCTTTTGCCCTCAGCCCACATCCTTCCCACCCCGGGTGTTCAGTGTCTGTTCTTCCCACCCTGCTTCTCTCCAGGCACAAAAGGATTATTGGAAACCTTCAGAGAAAAGGTCTGGTGAAAGTGAAAATGTTCCTTTGGAGAAGTTGATTCCAAATGCAGTTTCAGCAATGCCCAGAACGGGGTTAGTATCCTGCTTGCCTGTCCCAGGCTGCCTGCCCAACCTAGAGCTCCCTGAATCCTTAGGGACTCCACCAGTTCCAGCTCCGTGGGCCCTCACTTGGCACCCAGATGTCTCCCACAGAGACCTTTCAGTGTGTCCAATTGCCCAGGGAGCTGTAATGGTTTTTCTCCATCCACCAGTAGCATTCTGTAGAGCCAGATATACCCGTCTTCTCTTCTGACTGAGTCCCTATCTCCTGGCGCGCTATTTTTTGCACCTGCCTGCCCTTTCCAGCTCCTGCTGCTGCTCTCCCTGTAGCAGCCTTTGTCACTCTCCCTTCTGTCCTTCTCTGACCTGTATTCCTATGGCCTGTTCCTGCTCTCACTTGCAGAGGAGTCAGTGGGTTTCCTTCCTCCCCCTTCCCTACCACCCACAGAGGGAACACCTAGTACAGCTGGTCGCTTTGTGCTTCGGAAATAGCCGCAAGACTTGGAAATGTTCCACAGTTGAAGGTTTCTGGGTTGCAGCCAGCGCTGAGTGACGGATGGGGCGCATTTCTCCTGAGTAGATTGGTTGCAACAGCCTCCCGTGGCTGCAGCAGCACAAAGGTCACCAAACTTTGGAGAAACACTTCCCCTCAGAGTTCCTTCCTTCAGGAACATCCCAGCTGAAAACCCACTGTTCTTGGTCTAACTGGTCTCCTGACAAAGCCTGGAAATTCTCATTAATTCTGTGTCACCACATCCCTTCTTCTATGAAATGCATCTCCTGCCCATCCACTCATCAGTTCAGGCTGGAGCACACAGATAGATGTGCACACATATGCACTTTTCCAGGCTTAGTGTTGCATGGGAGGAGAAGGGAGGAAGAGGAGGCAGACCTTCATTTTGAGAAGGGAAAGGAAGGAGTAGAACCTCCTGGGATCTTTCTGCTCCTTGTCTCTTCTTTCTTAGCATGATTGCTTCCTTATTCTCCTTGCTGCTTAGCTCTAAAATTCTTTTATCTTCTGAGGACAATGAGGACAGGCTGAGAGAGTTGGGATTGTTTAGCCTGGAGAAGAGAAGGATCTGGGGAGACCTTATTGTGGCCTTTCAATACATAAAGGGGGCTTATAAGAAAGATGAGGACAGACTTTTTAGTAGGGCCTGTAGTGATAGGACAAGGGCTAATGATTTTAAACTAAAAGAGGGTAGATTCAGACTAGATATAAGGAAGAAATTTTTTATGATGAAGGTTGTGAAACACTGGAACAGGCTGCTCAGAGAGGTGGTAGATGCCCCATCCCTGGAACCATTCCAGGTCAGGTTGAACAGGGCTCTGAGCAACCTGATGTAGCTGAAGATGTCCCTGCTCATTGCAGGGGGAGCGGACTAGATGACCTTTAAAGGTCCCTTCCAACTCAAACCGTTCTGTGATTCTATGACAAGATGGAAGAGGTCTGGCAGCAGCTCCCACTGGCTGCTTTCGTACAGAAGTAGGGGAGAGGGTGGACAGGGAGAAGCTGGTTTGCGGGGGCTCCTCTCATCCACCAGTCTTGGCTCTCATAGTACTGGCAGGGGAAAGAAAACAGTTCATTGCATCCCTCGATGCATTTGCTCCACTTCGTGGTGAACACACGGGTTCACACCATACTTCTTTGCACTAGTAACCTGGGCAGGTGGGGAAGTGCGGTAGGACCTTATCACCAGACGAGAGGAGGGATAGAGCAGCCACAGGGTGGCTGCTGCTTCCTAGAGGCTGCTTAACTTCCTTGTTCAGCCTTCACAAAAAACATTGTTCCTTGTGACATTTCGCCATTGACACTCAGGGGCACTGGGAAGACCTGAAAAATCTTCATTGCCCCACGTCACCCCACTGCTCCCACTTCAGATTCCCTTCCCCGCTTGCACCTCCTCCAAAGTCTGGATGATAAAGGAGGGAGGAGGAAATCCACCCCTCCACTTTCTCCCCCCACTTCTCACCCTTGTTCAGCTCCCCTGTAAAAGCAGTTTGGTGCCCCCAGCCGTACACTGGGATGGGGTGGGAAGGGAGTGGGTGAGATACGTGGGGAGAAAAAAAAAAAAAAAAAATTACAGCAGTCATGATCCCAACCATGAAGTCATGCATGCCCCGCCTTCAGCTAACGGCCTCAGCCACAGGGCTGCTGCAGTGGTGGGAGGGGAGGAAGGACCGGAGGGTGATCGTTGAGTAAAGTTCCCTCTTCCACTTCCTCCCTGCAACCTGCTGCTCACTGCAGCACAAGGGCTGATACCCAAATTTGCCTGTCTCTCCCTGACCGTTTGCCTTGGCGTGACTTTCCTTTGCCCCCGGCGCTGTCCTCTGCCACGGGTCCAGAGACATGCAAGCCATCAAGTGTGTCGTGGTGGGAGACGGGTAGGTACCCCGCTGGTTTGCTGTGGATGCGGGGAGGGAGGAGCAGTGACAAGGGGCAAGAAAGAAGGTGGTTGCTTGGTGAAACTTCCCCAGCTTTGCTTCTGAACTCCTGCAGATTGCATTCCCTCTCTCGCTCGCTCTTCCCTCCCCAGGGCACGGGACCTTCCTCTGGGTAGGGTGTGGAAGAAGCCATTTTGAAGGGCATCTGCAAAGGGGGCATGGAAAGTGGAGCAGGGCTGTCCCACGCACAGGAGGTGGTGGTGTTGCTGCCAGATTCAACCTGTAGGCAGGAGTCAGATTTAAAACCCAAGAGATGCAAGCGCTCTCCTGCAGGTGAACGGCTCCTCAAATGCCATCTGCTCACTGGGACTGACTGGGAGAGGGCACGGCACTATGGTCCTGATGAGATGTCTGACAGTATCTCTGTGTTCACCTTTTCTCGGCGCATTACCTCTGTATCGGGCTGTGGGGTAGACTGTTTGGCAAGGGGTTTCTGTTGGGCACAAGGAGGAGGAGCTCTATCCACTGAGATATGCCCAAGTATGTGCTACTTTGGGAGTGGGAGGTAACACAACCTTGCCTTCACAGCATGATAGCATCACTGCCCATGTCTTGTCATCCCTGGAAATGGCCTGATCTAAGCCATCAATAAGTGAAGCAGTCTGTACTGCTGGGGGTGGGAGGGATGGGGTGGACAGGGCCTCATCCTGCCCAGTGGGATGAGTAGATGCAGGAGAGGGAGGGGAGGAGAGTCCACACTTGGCACGGAGTAGGTTAATTCATTTCCCAGCTAGGAGTTGGCCAGCCTGTTATCTGGGGCAGCTATCAGGTAGCAGATGAAGAGACATTTGCAGCAGCCCTGCTCCCCACCGTCACTTCCTCCTTCAAAACTCACCCGGGGAAGAAGACATCTGCAAACATAACAGTAGATGTTAGACGTACTCTCAGAGGCTGGAGCAAGGGGACAGGGAGAAGGGACAAGGAAGGACAGAGCCCCAGATAAACACCATTACCTCTAAGAAAAGTCCCCTGAAGGCTGCAAGATAGAGCCGGATAAACAACTCCACTGGGCATTTATCTGTTGCGCTGTTAACCCCCCAGTTTCCCCTTCACACCTTGCACCAACTCTGTAGTTATCCTTCAAGGCAGCATTCCCCTCTTATCGTGGCTAACCCCACAACACGTCCTGCTCTCAGCCCCTCTGACTGCAACTCCTCTTAAACATCTTCTGTCCCGTCATTTTGCTTCTCTGTACACTGCACCTCCCCTCTCACCATCTTGCAACACAGCAGTCCAGTCACCTCCCCATCGCTCTGAGCTCTTGGTTCACCACCCTTCACCTCCCTCCCAGTGATACCAGCCATGTCACCCTTCCTTGGCTCAACCTTACCAACCACAGGACCTTCTGCCCTCACTCAGCTAAGCCCCTCATGTTGCCCCGTAGCTGTTCTGGCCCCATAGCTCGCTCCATCACGCATCACCAGCCTCTTAACACTCCCTGAGTTCAGTCCCAGGAACTTGCAGGTGCCGCTAACCTCACCTCTTCTCTCAACAGCTTTGTTGTAGCCTTCACCCCTTCGCTGACCGTTTCTGCTCCTCTCTGTTCAACCACACTAATTCAGAACCGTCCCCCCTTCCATGACTGACCCACCCACAGTCCCATACATCTCCTGAGCCATTCCTTATAGACCTTCAGGAAGCCTCCATGGGCCTCCCTCAATATCTCTATGATAAGAGGGAAGCAAAGGAGCTGGGGAAAGAGAAGGGACTGAGAGAGGAGGATCTAAGAAAGGGAGGTGGCAGAAGGAAGAGATAAGTGTCAGAGCACGCCAAAGAGCTCAGTTTCCTTCTCAGCTGCCCCACAGTGCAGTGACTGAGGCAGGTGCCTCAGGACCAGGGAGAAGATGCCAGCTGTGCCTGTTGATGGCACACAAAAAGGCAGGGCTGCAGGTCTGCGAGAGAGGACTTTGCAGGTACAGCTGAGGTGGTTGGAGCATCGCCAGCAGCGAGACTCCAGCCTTTCCCTGCGGGAAAGACATCTCCCTCATCCTGTGGCTGTGCTCGTAGGCTGAGGAGGCAGGTTGTTCTCACCACCTCCATTTTACACATGCTGTAACTGAAACATGACCAGACTTTCCCAGGCCACACAGACCTGAGAAATAGCAGCCCAGCAGGAGAAGGATTCTCCATCCTACACCTGTCCTGGCTGCTTTACCTTCTTCCAGTTTCTCTCCACTTCTTTCCCTCACCATAGCCTTACACTTTGCCGCCGACACCTTCTCCTCCCCTTGATAGCCTTACTGCTCCCTTTCCCACCTCCCTCACAACAATGTTCTCACCCAGTCTGGACTGTGCTGCTACCCTGGCTTATTTTCGCTCCACCCTGCTGCAGCACGAGTGTGGGGGAGGCTGAGGAGAGAGGAAGCACCAGCTTCTAGCTCAGAAACACCACCAGCAGCCTCCATCAGCCACAGGGAGAGGCACCTTGCTGGCTGCTTACAGCTCGCTCTGCGGGCAATGCTGCAGCTTACCGCAGGCAGGCAAGACTGGAGAGTGTTGTGGCTATATCAAGAAGAGGTGCTACCAGCCCCTGGCCACAGCACCTGCAGAAGCAGGCAGGAGTGCCTGTGTTCAGGGGCTGTAGCTGGCTGGGCAGCTTTGTCATGGCATTCCCACACCGAATCAATACACTTACCCTTGGCTGTGAGCGTACAGCACTGTGCACGCACTGGAAAATGGGCTTTCACCTCCATCTCAGAGTGGATGCGCTTTAGCTGAGTGATCTCTGTACCAGCCGGTAAAAACAAGCCTTCGTGCTCGAAGACAACAAACATTTCTGGGTGACATCCTGTCTTTCTTCCTGCTGGTTGTCTAACTTACGGTTATGCACTGTCTGGTCCTGTGAATGTTTCTGCTGCCAGGGGTCTCCTGACAGGGCTAGCTTAGAGGTGTGGAAGGATTGCCCCATCCCCATCTTACCCTAGCAAGATTGCCTACACTACCATAACTTGTGCTATTTTTTTCTTTCTCTTCCAGAGCTGTGGGGAAAACCTGTCTCCTTATCAGCTACACCACCAATGCCTTCCCAGGAGAATACATCCCCACTGTGTGAGTAATGCATAAACAGGTCCTGGGATGGGTAGGAGGCATGGAAAGCAGGGTGCAATGGGGTGCAGAAACCCCTTGTTGTGCACTCTGAAGGCAGGGTCGCGATCTCCATGCCAGGAAGGGATGCCAAACCAGCGAAGGTGCCTCTACACTTTGGATCTGTCACCTTTCACCAGAAGCACAAGTGGCCTTATAAAACGCTGGTATAAATGGGGTATTTGGGAGACACAAACCAAGCCTATCTGCCTGCTAAGTTTACAAGTAGTAGATGGGGTCCTGCTAGGCAAAACAACCAGGCACTAGGCTACAAAAATTGGGCCAGACCCAAGAGGAGGCAGTTGGATGGACAGGGCTCCCCACTTCCTTCCTTGACCAAGGCACCAACTGTCATTGGAGCAGGCACTGATAACCCTGATGGTAAGAGTGCAGGATTCAGCTCAATGCCAGAGTAGAAGCACTATGCAATCCAGCAGATGTACGCATGAGGCTGAGACAGACCCAAAGACTGGTGGAATAAGGAACAAAATCAGGGTTGCTTTAGTTTGAGCAGTCAGATGCATTTGTCTCCCCACAGTGCATGGGGATATGTTTGGGGATGCACACCACACATACCACACCACTGGGACGTGGAGTATGACGGCACACTCACTGAGGTGGGAAAAGGAGCTAGGCACACTGTGTCAGACCACCAGCTCAGGTTCAGATTCCTTGGGAAGGACAGGTGCAGGAAAACCTCAGAGCCTCACCTTTTTCTCCAGAGCAATTTGCAGCAGACATTGAAAAAAAATGGCTGTGGCAGCAAGAACCCATCTTTTCTCAGAAGCCAGTTTGTGGAAGGGCACCATCCCTTCCTAGCATGTAGACATGAAGCGGCTATGCGTTTTGTGCGTCACACACCATTTCTCCTACTGTCTGAAGCTTGTGTCTGGAGACGTGAAAGGGAGGGCATTTTGTGCTCCTGGACCGCGTGGCTTATCTTACAACAGCGGCGTATGCTGTGAGCACATTCACAAAGTCTTTGTGTTGGTTCCTTCCCATCACTGGTTTCCCTCACCTTAACCTGAAAAAAAAAATACCAAAAGGAGCCAGAAATAAAATTTTCTAGGACAAGGGGAGGAACTTCTGTATTGATTTAATATCCTTTTTTTCCATTAAGTCTTTGCTCCCAAGCATGCAATCCTGATAGCTCAAATATTCCATGCTGGGTTTTCAAAGAGTAAAGGGACACATCTTGGCACATTGGTCTCAGTTCCAACAGGGTTGTTGAGGAGTGCAGGGCTCTGGGAGAGCTAGAGACGTGGGTTCTTCTTCACTTTTAAGGAGGAAGCTGGGTTTTAGAGCACAAAAGAAAGACGGGGCTTGGCTAGAGCAGACACAGTTGTGAGAAGGATACTGGGGAAAGAAGTGGGAAACTGAAGGGTTTATGGATCTGCACGCCAGGTGGCAAAGGTGGAGCTGCAGCCAGGCACCTGTCCAGGACAGCTGGGTGATGGGAAGCAGGTTGATGCTGAGTGGGAATTTGGTAAGGTAGCGGTTCACAGGAAACCAGCATCACCCAGGTGAGCTGAGAAGAGGAATCACTGCCCTTTGCTCGTGGGTGCACCTAGTGAACCCCACCAACACTACTGGAAGGGGTCCCTCTTCTCCTGTTTGAGTCACAGCCTATGTCTCTGAATTTCAGGTTCGATAACTATTCTGCCAACGTGATGGTTGACAGCAAGCCTGTAAATCTGGGGCTATGGGATACGGCTGGACAAGAGGATTATGACAGGCTGAGGCCGCTCTCTTACCCGCAGACGGTGGGTCACACTCCATGTCTCTCCTCCCTTGTTCCTCCCTCAGATATGCCTCCATCCCCCACTGCAAAAATCAACATTTATCAAAACAGCGACAGTACTGTTCCTGTCTTTCTCTGCCTTTTTCTGAGAATACCTCTGTTGATATACAAGTGCCTTGAAACCCTAAAGGTAAAAGACATCTGAGGGTCTTTTGGAGCCTTTATCTAAACTTCATTACTCATATAACTTACCAACAAAACTGAGATCTTCAAAGATACTTATGAGCCCAGCTGAAGGTACTTATGAGCCCAGCTGAAGGTACTTATGAGCCCAGCTGACACTGATTTCAGTGTGGGGCAGATGCCTTACACAGCCCTGGTAAAAAGCCCTCCTTTTGTGAAGTTAAAGTGGCTCAGGGAATTTAGGAGCTGAGGCAGCAGCTTCTTGCATTTCTGTGAACCCCACTATTCTGGCTTCTGCCTTTTAAAAGGGATCTGATGTATGGACACATGTATTCGATCTGCTGATGCCTCAACTAAGCCCAAGCCTCTAGCAGAACAAATGGATACCTCAGATACTGCGTTCACCAGTTTTTCACCATTTTCACCACATTGACAGAGTGATTTCAGGGTTTAAAGGTCACCTTCCCTGGAGGACGTTGTTCTAAGCAGTCTCTTGGCAAGCTCAGAAAGACCCTTCTGCCTCAGGCGTTGGTCTGAAGGTTGCCATTGCAACAAAAAGGGCTAGGAATTGAGGGCACTATTTATTTCAGCTAGGTTCAGCCACCTAAAAGTTGGATTCCTGGTATAAGCTGTTTGCCTAGGCTCCTTCTGCAGTCAGTGCAAGCAGATGTATTTCTCAATAACATGCTTGCACCCACCCTGGGACACAACCCAAGGATAGGTGGGGGAACTGTTCTCCAAGGTTTTTGCCTCTGATACTTGTAAAAGTATGTAAACGGATAGCCTGGGCCTGACACCCTTGTTTTAGCTAGGTGAAGTTGGATGAAATAAATATAACCCTGAAGAGCTGGTTTGGTTTGGTTTTTTGTTTTGTTTTTAATGGAAGTCTATATTCTGCCATACCCAGGAGAAGCGCTTACGTGGATAACCAAAACTCTGCCTCATTTACACCCTGCGTGTGCACTTTTGGGGCTGAGCCTGGTTCTGTCTCAACAGCAGGCAAAATTATTCTGGCCTGAAAGCTCGACGGTGTTCTGTGAGAAATGAGCAGGACGCTGTCAGGCTGTTTCCCATGAGGATGACTGCGCCTACCGCAAAAACCCCATCCTCGTAGTTAAACGTTTGGCTTTTCTGATAATGGTGGCTATGGTTACCATGAGTCAGGGGAGCAAATATCTTTCTCTCCTCTGGAGGCAATTAGCAGCAGTCAGGACTGTGTTACTTTGTGAGAGACAGCTTTCCCTAGCATGACTCGCTGCTGCAGAGGGAGGATGCTTGCCCACCCAGATCTTCTCTACCCTCCCTGCCTCCTGTCATGCAATCCCATGCTCTCATCCTAACTCTGCACCATGGTTGTATGCCTACAGGACGTCTTCCTGATCTGCTTCTCCCTTGTCAGCCCGGCATCTTATGAAAACGTCCGTGCTAAGGTGAGACACAATATCCTAGTCCATCAGGGGTTAAGGAGGGGGAGATTGGTGGTGGTCTTGCAAAGCGAGTGACTATGGGTGGAGACTGCTAACAGGACCTCTAGATTCAGAGAGGTAATATCATTTTTGTGACAATCAGAAGGGACTAAAATATGAGCCTCCTTCAGATGTCTTTTCTGGGTCATCTCAAAGAAAGTGGCCAACCCCATTAACAGGCTAGTGTTCATCTTGGTGGGCTATTGAGCTGTGAGACCATAGGCTTATATTCTGATGGCATCTTCCAGCCAAGACTGTCACAGCACAGACAAGCAGGACCAGTCCATAGGGTATGAGAAGCAGGTATCCACAGCCTTTGGATGGGAAGTGAGGGAAGAAGGGAGAGATTGATGAGGAGGAGAACAACATAGTATTTCCTTCCTACCACTTTCAGGTTCCTCCTTGGGTTCCAGGGAGCCATGAAGGGTGAAGGGCAGCTTGTGCTTTTGCTTAACAGAATTTGAGCTCCATGCCAGGGATTTTGCATGAGGACCCAGCAACAAGGGCTGGCCTGGGCCAGGCTATAGTGCCCAACACTGGATGGAAGGGCTGCGAGGAAGGACAGGGTGTTAGCTACCTTGCTGACACTTTTTCAGGGGTGCCTCTTTGTTTCCCTCGTGCATGCCCATATGTGTGACTTCTTCTCACATCTTTGCCGTTTTGCTCCCTTGCTAGTGGTTCCCCGAGGTGCGGCACCACTGCCCCAGCACTCCCATCATCCTTGTGGGCACAAAGCTGGATCTTCGTGATGACAAGGACACCATTGAGAAGCTGAAGGAGAAGAAGCTATCCCCCATTACCTATCCTCAGGGCCTTGCTCTGGCCAAGGAAATCGGTATGTGCTTGGGGCAACATCTTGGACCTACTGAAAGGAGAGAGGCAGAAGATAAGGCCTTCCCCTCAGCCTAATGAGGCTTGCGTAGAGGTATCTCACAGTGGTATCTCCGAGGGACACAGGGAGACACATCAAGGGTCATGGGACAAAATGCCCTTCAGGAGACTCAGGAAGGAGATCTGCTCCTTGAGGAAGCCTCAACCCTCCGTTTTCTGCCTCTCTCTGGCCACCGCACTACACAGACACACACAAATACACACTTGCTCATTCCCCTCCCCTTTTACTCTGCTATTTCTATTTGGGCCAATATTTTTCTGTGAAAGCCGCAGCTGCTGTGTGGGCAGAGGCCTCTCCTCCACATCCGGAAAGAAGCGGAAGAGAGCGAGTTTTCTAACATCTCTCAGGAAGACTTGCAACTGCAGCTTCCCGTCCCTGCCTCTGACTAGCGGGGCTTATACATGCAACCCCCCCGGGTATGTGTGTCACACCCCACCATTCATCTCAGGGGCATCAGCTCCCTCCCATATTTTGGGAAATGCACAAATGCCTGTTCCAGGTAACCTCTCTTCACAAATGCAGCATGCAGAGGCAGGAGAGAGGCTGGGAAACACAGCTTGAGGGAGAAGTTTTTAACCGGGAGTTTGGAGGAGAGGGTGTTCGGTCAGGATAACATAGCCGCCTTCACGTGATGGCTCTGCTCTGGCTACAAGAGTGGAGAATAGGCAAACTCCGGTCTTGTACAGCTGGCAAGTTTTGCCCTCAAGTCAAGACTACCTGAGCGAGTGAAGTGTGTCCTGACAATGCTTAATGGCTTCGATCACCTGTGCTGTGTTTATTCAGTTCAGGCAAAAGCCAGGTGCCTTGCTTTCCAGCACAATGCCTCTGAGAATTTGGGGGTACAGAGTCCCAAAAGGGAGGTGCCATGTGATTTGAGATGCCACCAGAGGTGCTTGAGGCCAGGCAGTCTGAATGACATTTGAACCTGAGGAGACCTGAGACCTCATCTCAAGACGAGACTCAGGGGGTGTTTCCGTGGTGTGTATGTGCCTCAGGACACTGTAAAATGGGCACTGAGGGAGGAGAGTGTTGTGGCTGTGAAGCGATGCGAGCCAGAAACGTGTTGGTGAAACAGGCCCATGCATCTCTTTCTGCTTGACGCTATCTGTGGTATTCCTTCTGCGTGTTTCTCTTCTGAGCACCCCTGGCAGCAGATTCCTGGGTACCCCCACTGCCTTCCCCAGTTTCCTTCCTCCCCATTACAGCACCTGCTTTCCTCCCGACAGACTCCGTGAAATACCTCGAATGCTCGGCTTTGACGCAGCGCGGCCTCAAGACGGTGTTTGACGAGGCCATCCGAGCAGTCCTCTGTCCGCAGCCCACCCGGACAAAGAAACGTGTATGCAGCCTTCTCTAAGTGAGTAAATCTAAAAGAGATCCCTGGGAGTGACACCAGTGGCACTTTCCTGCTCCTGAACCCTGGTCACTGGGTTCCTATAACCTGCTGTGCCTGGTGGGATGGGTCAGCCTCAAAGAGAGAGAGGGAGACAGTCCTCCTGCTTGGGGAAGGCACAGGACATGGTATGACGGAGAACACGAACCTCCTTGCTGCTTGCCCATGGGCAGGTTTGTCCCCATGTCCTGGTGCAAGGAGGCCCAAGATTTTCCACCTCTGCCCTCACAGAGAAGAACTGTCACCTTCTGCCACAGAGGGAACTGCATCCAGGCAGCCCTGGGGATGACCTGCTGTGAGACCTGTGAAGCCACAGCCTTTGCTTATAGAAAAAAAAAAAGCTGTTCCTTATTCATGGCGGTTGCCCAATGGCCCTTCATCTTACCAGGCCCTGCTCACCTCAAGGTGGTTTTTGTGTTGCTGTACATTGACAGGCAGCAGCTTCTCCCCCAGGACTCCTCATATTGTCCCCATCTGCCCTTCCCCTTCAACTCAAGGGAGCAGAGAGGCTTCAGGATGAGAGGCAAAGCTGGCCAGAGCCTGAGGAGAGAGGAGAGTGAGAACTTTCTAGCTGGGACCCTGCCCCTTTGTTCTCCCACCACCACCAGGGCAGAGGGAGGGAGAGCAGGAAAATAGCCGAGCTGGTTTCATGAGGTCTGTTGTGTTTTTGGCTACAGATCCCGGCCCCGTCCTGATGCCAGGCTCTGCCCAGCACACAGGAGAGCGATGGCTCCAGCATCCCGGAGCTCAGTACCTTGTGGCGGTCACTGCGCTTTTTACTTCTGCCGGCTTGAAAGACTGTTGTGGGTCTGTAGCACTGGTTCGTCTGTTTGCACAACTTCCCCACACTCGCCTCACCCCAGCTGCCCCTTCCCTTCCTCACCAACCTCTGAGGTTACAACGTAGTGAATAAGACCAAATAAATAGACCGTTCATTCTTGCCATGTCCGTGATGTGTTGCACCTCGGGGCGACGCAGCCCCGAAGCAGCGAACAACGGGACAGCTGGGGTGGAGGCATCTGCCAGCCGTACCCCTCCTTCGGCAGTGACAACCCAGGCAGCACCACGCTGAGCTTGGTACCGGGGAGCCCCAGCCGCTCTAGGATGAAGAGACGAGGCCTGATTCATGCACCGAGTTGCTAAGTTCTCAGCTGAGCCCCCTGCGTTCCTCAGTAAAGTGCAAATATCGTGTGCCGGCCAAAGGCAGCGGGACGATTACACCTCAGCTTTTGCCCTTTCTCTTCTCAGCCTCCATGTGTTCAAAGGAAAAGTTGTCTCCCCTCTGAGACACACAGAGGATGAGATGCGGGCTTTGGGAGGGGACACCCAGGCCCAGACTCCTCTCTGTGGGGACTGCCCCTGCAGGTCGCTGGGGACACACTTTCACCAAAACATTTCTGCATTAATGCTCCTACGCTCACGTCACAGGCAGTCCTATCGGTACCAGCACTCGCTCACACTGCCAGGCACAGGCAGAACGAGAACAGGAAGAGGGAGGGCGGGGGGGGGGGGGGGAATAAAAAAAGCGAGGAATGAGTCACCAGTCCAGACAAATTGCCTCCAAGTCACTAAAATTAAGCGGAAGAGAGTGGTCCCAGCGGTACTATGGATCTGGCAGCTGTGAGCACCTGCCTTCCTGATGCATTGCAGGGACTTGAGAGTAAGAAGTGTTACAGGGTGGCTGCTACTGCCACTGCTTGCGGGAGGGAGGGAGGAGGGCTCAGGGTGCAATGATTGGCACTGCAAAATCCTGCAGTCCTAGGAGGGCACAGAGAAATGGTGGAGTTGAGCCAGCTTACCACTCCCCGATGCAGCATCACTTCTGAGTTTCAAAGGCTGCTTCCTGCGCTGGGGAGGTGCATGGGTAGTGTCAGCAACAACCCGCCACAGTGAAGGCCCTGAGGTACCCTGCTGCCAGGGAAATTTCTGCAAATTCAAGTCACGGTCAGATCTGAGTAAGGCAGTTAATTCAGTGGTGTGACACATTATTCACTGATAATGGAGGACATCCTGTGGCAGCGAGTTCCACAAATGTCTGCATTGCATATGCGCTGCCGGATGAATTGCCCAAGCCCCCTCCAAAGGTAATGTAAATTGTGTCGTCATAAGTCCAGAAGAGCAGAAATGAAGTCTCTGGTGTGGGCAAGGGACACAAAGCCCCTGAGACTGGGATCTAGCCTCCCTTAAACACCCTAAGCATTACTCAGACCAATGAATTCCCAGTGGGTTATTACTTCCTCTCCAGTTTTCAAGCCTTGGCTTTTACCTTCTCAGTCCGCCTTGTCCCCTATCATGTACAGCAATGCAGAGAGGAGAGGCTCCCCGTGCGCATGAAATGAAATTCATGTACCTGCCTACCTGCGGAGGCACACAGGCTGAGCTCTCCTTCCAACACAGTTCGAGCAGTTTGCACAACCCCGTTGGAGCTGAGGCAGAGACCGAGGCAGGACTCTGAGCATTGAGGAAGCAAGCTGGAGACCTGGAGGTTTTGAACTTAATGACTTTGCTTATGTTAACAAGGCCTGCAAGGGGTAGCTGGCCTGGGTAGAGCTCTGCTGTTGCATGGCTCCGTTTCTTCTAGGGGCTCCCTGCATGCTGCTGCAGATACCTGCCCTGCCATGACGAAGATAGCCACTGGGTGCTGCCCATGCCATTCCTTCCCCACTGAGGCATCATCTCTCCTGTGTGTCTCCAGACAGCACTGTGGCCAAAATCTAGGCAAAGGCATCCTGACAGCTTTGAAGCCCTGTACTGTCTTCATCGGTTCACCTTTGAGCAGCACTGGCTGCTCAAGCAGGTCTGGAAGGCCAGGTTTTAGACCCTGGCTATGTTCTGCTCGCAGAGATACTCCCTACTTCTGTTAAGGTTGGAATTGGCCCTAGGAGCTTAACTGCTCATAACAGCAGTGCCAGATTTCAAGAGCTGGGTGACTGCACAGCACAAGGAGTCACTGATATTGGCTGCAGGGCAGGGAAGGGGCTGAGGACTATAGGGAAGCACTTTGTGCAAGGAATGGGATGGGGAAATCCTAATTTTCTTCCCAGGAGGACTGCTCACACAAAGGAGCTTAACTGCTTGCCCTGCCCCATTTCTTCTGGGTCCACTCCTTGCAGCACAGGTGAAATCAGGCAGGAGAGTTTGGGGCTGTTGAACTGGAGCTTTTTCCCAAAAAAGGTGCAAAAGATGTGAGATTGTGCATGGAGCCAGGGGAGGGAGAGAGTTGAGACAGACAGCCCCCCTATCTGCCCATCTGCCCTCAGCTCCATCCATCTGGAGGTGCTCGTAGGGCAGAACAGAAGGGAGAAGGGTTTGTGTGCTCAGCATCCACCCCGGTTTCTGAGCATCTTGCCAGCCAGAAGGCTTTGCCATGTCCCTGCAGCTCTGAGCAGCAGCTGTCCTGCCTGCAAGATGCTCAGAACAGGCAGCCCCTCTCCTGTGTGCCTGTGGGCATTCGCAGGGCACTTTGCACTGCCACAACTCCCCCCCTCCTAGAGGAGCTGAGCCGGGTCCCCCCCTTCCACCACGCCACTCTCCCACCACACAGCTGCTCTCTACATCCCTCTCTTCTCCCTCTCCCCTCCACCGTCCCCAGCTTCTTCTACCACACTCCCGCCATCCTCCCCTCCTCTGCGCTCCCCCTCTCCCCTTGCCCCTCTGCTGCACCTCCCTCTCTCCCTTTTAATTCTCCATCCCGGTTTCTCCTCCCCGCTCCTCTCCCATTCTCCAGCCCCATCGTCCATCCCCTCCTTCTCCTTCTCCTGCCAGTGTTTCCGTGCGTGGCGCCCATTGGCTGGCGGCAGCCATCCCACGGTAGCCGCCACTTCAATCCCATTTGCCCAAGCCCGGCAGACGAACCCCTCCTTCCCCCGCAGATGGTGAGGGGAGAGTGGGGGAGAGACCCGCTGGCCTGAGGGCGAGGGTCCGCGCATCCCCGGCCGGACACCAGCGGGTACTGGAGTGGGCCCCACTCACACACCAGTCACGGAGGGAAGCGATGGGCAGGTCCAGGAGGAAGGACTTGCGTCTTCGGTAGTGGATGGCGGGACTCGCTCCCTCCCGGGACTGTTTTGTTCAATTGCTTTTAAGAAAGGGGAAGGGGAAAAAAACATGACACGGATTCTCCCGGTGAAGCAGAGGAAAATGTACATCCCAACGACACGTAAGTACCAGGCGGCTCTGCCTGCTTTTCCCAGCTGTCTCCCGTGGGGGTGAGTCCATGCAGAAGTTAACTCTGCAGTCCCAGAGAAGGAAACCTGCCTCCCCCCCCCAAACCCCCCAGCTCTGCCAGCCCAGCCTGGTCCCTACCAGAGAGCTCAGCCCCGAGGTGAGGCAGGGGGAGTCCTGAGCTGGAGCAGGGCTATGGAAAATGGGAGGGGAGGGTGGCAAGAGGGGCTGCAGGTTATTGGACTCTGTGGTCCCTCCCAGCTTCTATTCCTGTTTTGTAACCAGGTCTAGGCTCAGCTTTTAGCATCCACCTCCTCCTCTCATTCAACGCAGAAGTATATCTTTTTTGTTTTTCCTAAAGAAAGCGGTAGCACCGATTTACCATCTCTTCCTACCTCTCTGCCTTACTCCTGCTCTCCAGATGTACGGAGCAGGTATATTCTGGCAGCACCCATTAGGGGATCCCAAGCCTCTTGCAACAGGTGCTATCCACGTCAGGGACAGACCCCAAGTAGATGCCAACACACTACCAATCTGAGGCCAAGGTTCCTCATCAATTCCTACCTATGCAGGTGTTGCCAAAGCAGCCAGCAGAGTGGACCCAACCCAGATGAGGCACTGGTGTCCAGTGGTTGTCCTGTCAAACTAGCCAGAATGTGTGATGCAGCGTTTGAGCTGGTAGATGGTACTTGGCAAAGTTAGAATGGTACAGACAGACCATGCCTGCTTAAAGACAAAGTTTCTCCACTGCAGCTGTCTGAGCAGGAGAATGAGTTTATAGTGAATCAGTGCTTTGCATTGCATACCTTAGCATTTTTGATAGGGCTTTTGGAGCCCTGAGGCTGCGTTTACTGCATTGCTAAACCACAGCCTGAGCAATCAGCTTTGAGGTCTGGACCCCAGACACTTCCCCAAATGCTTTTCAGCCCCAGCATGAGCGTCCCCATCCATATTTGATATTTGTAGGGCTGCCTCCAAATGCTTTTTTTGGAAATTCCTTTGCATGCAGAAGGAGCATCCAAAGGGATTCCTAACTATGTTCCCACCTTTTAGAGGATCATCTTTTTATGAACGTACTGTTCTGGTCTCTGCCACCCTTTGCAGGGATCTTTGTCCCCAGAGCAGCCACTGCCCTCCCCTTTCCTCCAACAAGTGACTTGTGTCACTGGAACAGCACTGGAAAAAAATATCAGAGGAAAGATCCTCGAGCCTAGAAATAGAGTTTCAAATCACTTCCTACTTTGCCCATTCATTGCAGCCACTCATGATGTGTGGGACAACGCAGTACTGCAGGACCGCGAGAGATGGGCTTCTATCAGGACAGTGTGTCACAGCCCAAGGCACCTGCAAATAAAGTCTAAACAATTCCAGTCCTTCAAAGCTCATTTAAGTACAGCAGGAAACATTTATGCAATAGCCTGTAGAAGTCGCCTTAAGACATAGTTGCCCAGTGGTGTTTTTATGGGGCCTATCAGATGAGGTTCTTTCAGGATAAGATTTGATACATCTGTGGCGTCTGTGTGTTTGCCTATCTGATATCCAAGGAATCCATCTAAAGCTCAGGTCTCCCCTAAGGTTTCCAGAAGTCAGAATGACATCTACAAAAAAGAGTAAAAGCTGTAATATTAAGACATTTGTGAAGAAAGTTGTGATGGTACAGAGAATCCCATCTGGGAGAAAAGTCTCTGGAGTGTTCTGGCCTCCTAAAAGTAGTTAATATTGGGAGTCCTTTCCTTTGAGATCCCCAGTTTTCATTTCAGTAACAAAGGAGCTTCAGAGCCCTAAGAGATTTGTTGGGATGGGTAAAGGCAAGCCTCAGGGTCCTTGTTCTCCTCTACTAAGTCATCCATCCTTCCAAGGAGCTAGTTCATCAAGAGGATAACCCTGCCAGTCCACACCTCCAGAAAATTTTGCCAGAGCCGGAGTGATCCTGCAAGCATCACAAATCTCCCCTGCATAAGGTTTTCCAGGGTGTCTCTGGTCTGGAGTGTGTGCTGGGCTTTGTATCTCACATATATGGAGCCCTGACAAAAGACAAAAGGCACGTCCTTCCCTTCTCTGTCTCTTCTCTCCCTGCAGCTTCTCACCCAGTGTCAGCAGATTGCTGGTGGCGAGGGGAGAGCTTGTTTGTTCAAGGCTTTCTGAGTGAGCTCAGTGCTGTTTCCATGCCAAACCCTGATGTGACGGGCAATTGGGCATCTCAGATTAGGAAGGCTGGGACACTGCTTTGGTGTCGCAAACAGCTGGGGCAGGCAGAGCCTCTTCCATTAGCAGTGTGTTGCCGGGTGCAGAAGGAGAGAGAAAACAAGAGAGAAAGAGACAAGAGAGATCTGGACTGATCCCTCTTGGTGTACTCAGAATAATCTGGCTCCTCCTTTACTCTCAAACTGGCATAACACAAACCAGCTACCCTCCAGCTCAGGTGTTGAGCTCAGCCTCTCGGCTCGGATTCAGAGTGGAGGTGCTTTCATTTCTGCTGGTGGGGCTAACAACCCCATGATAACCTGGCCAGTCCAAAAAGAGCTTCAGCAAGCAGGAGGATACTCAGCGAATGGGGGAGACAGAGCTGGAATGGCGCGTTATCACTGGATGCTCTTCCTTCTTTTGTTTGTAAGGCACCTGCCATTCACAAATGAGAATCGGGCCCCTGGTGACTATGTCCTCTGTATTGGAGCCATTAGCAGAAAATGAGAAATTTCCTTGTCCCTATCCTAGTCTGTGGTTCTTTCCCTAGGGAAGAGGTTCTATTGGCCCACACTGAGCCACGTCCATGTTTGTCCCTCCGTGCCCACTGTGCCTCCCAGGACCGGATAGGGTCAACATTGTCCTACATCTTCCAGCATCCACAAACCCACCTCAACTTCCCATGTCTGTCCATACCTACACACAGTTAATGTGGTGATTTTATCTGTGGCTTGTTCAGCTGTCATGTCCCTAGTATCAATGGCTTTTTTCTCCTCCTCTCACTTCCAGATTGCTAACTGATCCTGCAAGGACACTGCCCCCCGCCCTCTTCCCTGCCTCTGCTATGGACACTTCTGCTTTCAGCCTCCCCACGCCAGCAGTGTCGGAGGAGAGGAATGCCTCTGGCAGCTGGGCAGGCTTCACCACCCCCAACGGCTCCACCACCGCCAGCCCTGGTGTGGTCGTCAGCAGTGTCCTCATCCCCCTGGTCTACCTCATTGTCTGCGTGGTGGGGCTGGCTGGGAATTCTCTGGTCATTTATGTGGTCCTGCGGCACTCTGTGAGCGAGTCGGTGACTAATGTCTACATCTTGAACCTGGCCCTAGCTGATGAGCTCTTCATGCTGGGCCTGCCATTCCTGGCTGCCCAAAATGCCCTGTCCTACTGGCCATTTGGGTCTTTCATGTGCCGCCTGGTGATGGCTGTGGATGCCATCAACCAGTTCACCAGCATCTTCTGCTTGACGGTGATGAGTGTTGATCGCTACCTGGCCGTGGTCCACCCAGGGAAGTCCTCCAAATGGCGGACAGCACGGGTGGCCAAGGCTGTGAGTGCAACTGTGTGGGTGCTGTCTTCCGTAGTGGTGCTGCCCGTGGTCGTCTTCTCAGACGTCCCTTTAGGGATGAGCACATGCCACATCCAGTGGCCAGAGCCTGCCTCGGTGTGGAGAGCTGGCTTCATCGTCTACACTGCCACCCTGGGCTTCTTTGGGCCACTGCTGGTGATTTGCCTCTGCTATCTTCTTATCGTTGTGAAGGTTCGCTCCTCTGGCAGGCGGGTGAGGGCTCTGTCCTCCAAGCACAAGCTTTCCGAGCGCAGAGTGACCCGCATGGTGGTGGCTGTTGTGGCTGTCTTCATCCTTTGCTGGCTCCCCTTCTACGTCCTCAACATAATCAATGTTGTCTGCCCACTGCCAGAGGAGCCATCCCTCTTTGGTGTCTACTTCCTTGTGGTGGTTTTGCCATATGCCAACAGCTGTGCCAATCCTATCATCTATGGCTTCCTCTCCTACCGCTTCAAGCAGGGATTCCGGAGGGCCATCCTCAGGCCATCTCGCCGAGTCCAAAGCCAGGACGTGCCAGCATGCCCCCCAAAGAAGACGGATGATGAAGAGGAAGAGGGCGAGATCAGCAAGATCACCCAGAATGGTAATGACAGGCAGGAGAACCCTCTAAGCAGTGGGGAAGGAGAAAGCAATGAGCAAAAACCACTCCCTGAGGAGTCTGTGGGGTGTGAAAAGAGCAACAAGTTGCATGTCAGTTATTTATGATGAAAGGGATGGTGCAGGGGAAAGAGACACTGGGACATGGGATCCCCTTCACCCTCTGTGCTTTTCCACCTGAAAGGCAATGGGAGATGTTGATAGAAGGGAATATTAAAGTCCAAGACTCTGCTTAAAGATGAAGAGGGCTCCATGAACTTGTGGAAAAAGCAAGGCATTGTTCTTGGCTTTGGAAGGGACACCCGAGGTTTGTGTGGTACCAGATAAAGGAAGGACTGCATCCAGGGAGAGCTGAAGAGATGATGGGCACTGACAGTATGGAGAGAACAAGGTCAGCCCTAGATTGCATGATCCATCCTTAGATCATCCAGCTGTGAAGGGCATCAGCTGCCATCTGACTGTGGCACCTCAAGGAAGTCCTCAACTGGCATATACAACAAAAAGGCCTCCCAATGCCTTGATTATCTTCCATATAAACATGAGAAGCGGTTTACCCTAAAAGAAAAACAGGAAGGGAAAATGTCTGCAGTGAAGGCATACCAGCCAGTTGCATGAATGGCTGACCCTTCTCTAGCTCTCCAATGTCTTGGGGGTAACTTTCCTACCCATGCTGGTCATGGCTGGAGACCACTCTGGCTGCTCAAAGCCTCCTCTTTCTTTCTAGGGCTCTCATAGACTCTGGGCAGGCTGATGAGACTTACCTGGGAGAGCAAATGGGACATTTCTTTCCTGCACCTCACATTCTTCAGGGTTTTCCTGGTGCCTCTGCATCCTGGTGGAAGGTGTAACAAGGGTACAGAAGAAGACAAGGCAGGGGTTGGAGGCAGGGTTTCTTACAAGCTGAAATGCCCTTTCCCTTTTCTTCTCCCTAAGCCTTATTGTAAATAAACAAAAAGCCTTTGGACTGCCAACTGGGCAGAACCGTTCTGTGTGCTTAGGCAGGGGGGTGCTGTAGATTTGGCTCTCCTGAGAATACACAACGTCTTTGAGATGAGTTGATCTCTGTATGGAATAATGTTTGGCTGGTACAGGAGATCAAGGCATGTATCAGTACAGGATTGGGGCAGGGAGCAGAGGGAGGTCGGATGATCTCCAGTGTGTGAGAGCTATAGTTGCAGGATTCTGGGCAATACTAGGAACTGATTCATCTTGTGGGAAATGGTAGAGTATTTGGCCCAGGATGGAGAAGAAATGATGTGTCTGCATGTGTACAAAGGCAGTTGATTGCAAAAGTTTGATCACTGGACTGTACGTGTATGAGACTGGCTGAACAGGACCAGAGATCGAGGAGCCAGGGCTGGTGGGAGATGTGCACGGGTTGGGCACTGATGCTAATCTGTGTGTGGCTGTGGGGCGTGTACAAATGTGTACAAATGTACATAAGGGGGTATGCACATGTATCAGGGTATCCAAACACAGATGAGGAAGTGTGTTTATGTAATTGTGGGATGTTTAAGTGTAGATACAGTTGTATAGGCATGCAAGTATATATGGAATTGTGTGCGCACATGTGAATGCTTGGGTAAGAGTGTGAGAGTATGTGTGTTGCTGTGTGTTGGATGAGTGCTTGCTTCTGTGCATCAGTTGTTAGAGGGAAGTTGTGGGTGGACCCGTCTGAGTGTGCAGGCTAGAGGAGCAGCAATGTATGAGGGTGGGTGGGATGAAGGTCTCTCTCTCCACTTTGGCTTCATTCCTGCAGGTTCTGCTAAATGTCTGTCCCCACACCTTGAACTTCTCCACGAATGCTGTTGCTAAGCTACAGCCATCAAGAAGACTCTCATATCAGAGCCCTTGGTTATATTTGGGCACTTTTCTCCACAAAAAAATTTGGGAAGGAGGGACCCACCCTGGTGGGTCCCTGAGGTCAGGAGATGTTGGAGGAGGCAGTCCACAGAGGGTCAGTGATAAGAGCTGGCTGGGTGATGGAAAGATGTCTCAGAGGTCACTTGAGAGAAGTGATGAGATGTGAAGGGATGGCATGGGGCCAGGTGTGCTAGGACAGAAGACAAAAGCCCTGGACTGGAAAGCAGAACAAGCTGCAGCAGCTGAGGATGATGGGAACAGAACCACTTTATGAGGAAGCAAGAGACAAGGTCACCCAAAAGCGATGTGAGAAGAAGCGAAAGCCTGGCAGGCATCAGGGGAACTGCACTGCAGGGCACCCGATGTCAGGAAAGGACCGTCGCAGGGCATCAGGTGAGGAGACATGTCCCAGCCAGGTCAGAGAGCAGAGGAAGGGTGGGAAGGGACTGCAAACATGACCGAGCAAAAGACATTCAGCTGTGCTCTCAGCCACTGGTACAGCCATCAGCTCCCTGACAGAGAAAGATTGTCCCTATGAATCCTCCATCCTCTTGTCTCCTCTTTGAGCTGGGGATGCTGGTGCCAAGGCTCAGCCTCGGGAGCTGAGCTACCAGCGATACCACACAGCTATTGCTTAGCTCCTCTTACAAAGTGCACTTGCTCCCCTGAGCGTGGGCAGTCAGACACCCAGGAGCGCAGGTTCAACTCATGGGGAAAAGAAAGTGCTTGGTAGCCAGTTTCTATCCTCTGCTAACTCTTCACATCTCCTCCTCCTTCCATCCACGCATCAGCTGCCCACACTGTGGGCCCCATTGAGAAAAGCAGCCTAACTATTTATGGGCATGGGATACACAGCCTGTTGGACTAAAAAAGCCTTTTTTTTTTTTTTTTTTTGCTTGGGGAGCTCCCACAGCATCCACTGGGTGAAGCACAATCAAGAAATCCTAGCACAATGAAGATGAACTGCCAAAGCTCCTGCCTCTATATGGGGCAACAAACAGTAGGAAGATTAAAAGGTCTGGCTACCAAGTGGTCGGACAGATGGACAATGCAGCACTTTAAATGGGGGGTCTGTCTTATTCCTCTTGCAGTGAGGAGCAGGGCAAGGTGAACGCTGGGCACCGCTGGCACAGCAATCACAGTGGGACAGAGGAGAAATGGTATTAGCTGGGGAGCATGTAGTGCTGTTCGTGGTTGATGACCAGGCATTGAAGAAGGCATGTGGCAGTGAATGAGGACCTTGCAGGAGGCAGCTCAGATGGGTGGGGGGCAGCTATAGGAAAGGTTTCCTTCTCCACAGAGTGGCTGCCCAGCTGCCGTGGGGAGGTGGGGGAGTTCCCTGGCTGCCAACACACTTAACGGAGACTCTCTCCTTCACCACCGAATTGAGCTGAGACTTCGTTTCGCACGCCTTTGCAGCTCCATCTGCTGCAAGTCACCACTCAAGAAACTCCACCAACTGGTTGGTTTCTTAAAATACCTACATCTCTGAAGGGCCCAAGCACTGCAGTGCCAGCACCAAGCAAGTGTGCCAAGGAGACATCATTTTGGTGCGTGGAGTCTGAGCCCACTAGCAAGGCAGCTCTGCAGGGGAGCCTGCTGGGGAAAACCAGAATGTGTTCCAGGGAGAACTGCAAAAAAATGGGGGTCTTTAGTTTAAACAGGAGCTTAAAAGAAAAGGGTCACAAGCATCATATTTTTCTGCCTTGTGTTTTATTCTCCCTCCTACGCCACATCCTATTTTTCAGTGACAAATTGGGGGGAAAAAAAGGAGATGAACTGAAAATAAGACTGGAGGAGGGAAAAGAAAACATATTTTTTGTCTGAAATTCATGAGGAGAAAACAAACGCTACAAAATTCTGCAAATTATCACCATTGATTAAAAGGCTGTTTTTCATAGGAACAGACGCTTGGAATGATGGACGGTACCTCGCTGCCTCCTGACCCCTGCTTCTCTCCTCAGCACTGTCATCCTCCTGGTGAATCCCCAGCTTTTTCTGTGGTAATAACATTAATCTGATGGCCCTTGTGATCCCTCTCCCTCTCCTAACGATGGTACCGTTGACTCCAGGCAACCCACAGGCCATGGGGACCGTGCACAGTGCCTAAGTGAAATTCTGGCCATGTTCAGGGGGATTTGTTCCAGTCAGATATGGAAATGGATTTTTGTATTCTGGGTGCAGAGACAGGGAGATAAGGGCTCCATCAAGCCCTGTGCTGCACAAAAGGTTTTATTCTCAACACGTAGAGATCGGAGCTGCAAGACTAGAAAGGGTCGCAATGATTTCAGCAGCATTGTGCAATGCCTCTTCCCAGCAAACGTTTGATCATACATGGGGTGTTAGAGACACGGAGACCCCATTCTGCCAGCTGCCCAGAGAGTTCCTATGCACACATCAGAGTGCACAAGAGCAGAAAGAGAGGGGCATATGTACGTGATGTGTATACATGCATACAAATGAGTATTTATGTGATAGCATGTTTGTATGAGTGGGTACATGTGACTGTGTGAATGTGTATAAATATATATATCCATATTCAGGGCTGTGGGTGCTTTGATTCAAGTATAGCTATGTGTGCATGAGACCATATGTGGCCACCCACACAGATGCACACATATCCAGACACGCACATACCTCTTGCCCTAAGCATGAACGCAAGAATGCAGCATATCATACACCTTCATACACACAGCCCAGGCATGGGCTAAAACTGGGAGATGACAACTGGACCCTGCAAATGACCCTCCCCACACACAGGCCCACCATACCTGCACACCCAAGCACATTTCTGCCAGCCCAACATTGGCTCGGAGCAGCTTCGGACACACTCAGTGTGACCCTTTTGCTCTGCAGTGGATCTTCAAGAGAGAAACTGGAAGGGCAGTGAATGGGGACTGGGGAGGGGTGCCAACGTGGAGAGGCGAGGGTGCGTTTCCAGGCTGTTACTAACACAGCCCACACTTAATGTCATTTGAAGCTGTTGTTAGGGAGCTGCTGTATTTGTCATCAGCAGGGAAACACAGCAGCTCAGCTCAGGCAACAGCAAAACTGTCCAGGCCACATTCTGCTTCAGCTACTGTACAGGACTGTGAACAAGGGGGTGTGGGGAGGGGGCAGGAAGCAGTTAATTAGTTGTTGAAATAGGATAGCCAGTAGATAAAAGAGACAGGGAGATACAAGAAAGGGAAACACCCTTGAAAAGATGTTCCTGGCTCTCCTGAGGATTCAACAGAGAACTGAAGTGCTTTATCTGCTTGAACAAGTGGAAAATATGCAAATATTTGCTCGTGAAAACTTGGTGTTCTTTGCCTTCCCAAGCATAAAATATGCAAACGCCATGCACAATGCAGCCAGCTCACTCAGATCTCACACTCACCATGTCATGCACAAACACAAACACACACCGGGCACGTCAATGCAGCCAAAGACAAGCGCCTGGGCTGCAGCGTGTCCTTCTATACATGACAAACAGGGCTGCGTGGGAAGGAAATCTATACGCCTTGATTCACAAACTGTGCATGCACGGACTGTGCCCCATCACTCTTTTCCTTCAGTGCTCTTTAACGGGAGCAGCTGTTAAGCTGTGGGTGGGAGTTCGCAGAGAGGATGAAGGACCATAAGCCCACCTCTGTCCCTACCTGTCCTCCGGCCACAGGTGCCAACCGTCGGCAGGAGTAGCAGGCTGCCTGCCATTTGCAGGCAGCCGGGCAGCACCGGTGCCAGAGGGAGGCACCACTCTCTACTTGGAAATCTCACCTATTCACCATGCAGGTTGTGGGCCTGGAGATCCATGCAGACCCCTCTGTTAGACCCTCAGAGGCGTTGTAGCTACTGCAAGGCATCATACAGTTGCAGCAGAGATCTGTTGCTGTGAAAAGCATTGAGCTTCGCTGCATGGGTGTTGAACAACACCTGTGCCCCGTGCCTTGAAGGTGGAGTGATGAATATGCTCGTGCTGGATCGAATGGCCAGAGAACATGGCAGGACTCTTGCCCTGTTGACTGGTTTTAGGACCAGACTCAGGACAGTGCTACCAAGCGATGGTAGAACCTTTGTTTCAAACCCCGCTGTGTCAGGGTGGTTCCCTTAGTGGGAAGTACCCGTCACAGATCCAAGAGTTTCCGTGAGCTCTTAAACACCACCTTCCCCCCTCTTGCCACAAAGCGCTTGTTCCTTTGGTGAGAAAGCTCATGGGTACCTCTGAAGAAAATTTTTGTGCCCTAACCACTGTCCACCTTTCTCAACACTCCTTGTGAGAGTTGAGATGCTCCCAGCAGTGACTGACTGCTGATAACTGCTCAGGGTAGGGCTAGGAGTGTGTGTAGGAGAGGACAGCACAGGGGTAGAAACTCCTGGGTCTACATAGGAGTGGATGGGAGGAGGAGGCATTCAGATGCATTCAGATGTAGAGAAGCAGAAGGCAGCAGCAGGCTTGGCTGAAGGTTATTTTTAAGAACTGGTTCAAACAGGCTGCAATGTCACCTGGTATCTCCCACCCACCCAAGCTCTTGGGCCTAGATGCTTACAAGGCAACAAAGTCTTGCTGGTTGCGCTAGGGTTAGCACTTGTAGTCACCTGCCAGATTTTTGGGGTGGATACTGGCGCAGTTTCTTGTCTCAGCGGTCTCGCAGGCAGGGTCACAAGGTGGGTGTAAGAGATGGGACACTCAAGCTGGAAAAGCTACCTATGGGGAGAGGGACAGCCTGGGTGATGCGCCCTTAGCTGCAGAGCATCTCCAACTATGCAGCGTGTCAGCCAGTCTCTGATACACCGTTCAGCCGTGTCTGGCAGACATGCAGTGGCTCGGACTAGCTGTGGGGGCAGTGGGAAGTGGGACACAAGCTCACTGTTTCATGCTTAGTGCCGGAGACTGCCAGGTCTAGCAACAGCTTTGCCCCAGCGATGAATAAAGGTGAACGGCTCTTCCAGCTGCTCCTCAGCCACGTGGCATTTCAGCTAATGCGCAGCAAAAAAAATGTAGGGGCTTTGCCAGGCCTTGATCTCTGTGTGAGACAGTCCAGGCTGCCGAGCAGCCCACAGCAGAAGTCCCTGCTGGCAGCAGTGCCCTCAAACTCAGCAGCAGCCTGCGTAAAGCCATGGAATGCGTTGTTCCTGGTTGGTCCAGGCTGCACATGGGCAGAAGTTAGGAAAGAAATGCAGCCAGGCAGCTGACGTCCGACAGGCCTGCCCATCCTCAGAGATGTACAAGATATTCTAAGCCAGTAATTTCATACTGTGTTGGTGCTCTTGGGTAACAAGGGCTGGCTGTTACACAAGCCTCGTGCACAGCTGTGGAGTCCATAGGCTGGAAAAGATTCATCGGATCACAGAATCGTAGAATAGTTTGGGTTGGAAGGGACCTTTAAAGGTCATCTAGTCTTCCCAACCCCCTCTGCAGCCTGGCCAGAGATGATCAGTGAACCCAATACGGTGGAGGGCAGTTGCTCTTACAGGGTAACCCAAGGGCACCCCAAAGTACTGCAGCATAAAAACACACTGTCACCTTTCCGTGTCTCAGGTGTCCTTCTCCCCGTTTGCAGGCACTAGGGAAGGGCAAAGCTGTATTGGTTTTGTGTGGCAAGGTTTTGGTAGCGGGTGGGGTTACAGGGGTGGCTTCTGTAAGAAGCTGCTGGAAGCTTCCCCTGTGTTCGACAGAGCCCATACCAGCCGGCTCTAAGACAGACCCGCCGCCGGGCAAGGCCGAGCCAATCAGCGATAGTGGTAGCGCCTCTGTGATAACATTTTTAAGAAGGAAAAAAAGTTGGGACGGCGGTATTCGGCAGCCGGAGAGAGGAGTGAGAACATGTAAGAGAAACAACCCTGCGGACACCAAGGTCAGTGAAGAAGGAGGGGGAGGAGATGCTCCAGGCGCCGGAGCAGAGATTCCCCTGCAGCCCGTGGTGAAGACCATGGTGAGGCAGGCTGTCCCCCTGCAGTCCATGGAGGTCCACGGTGGAGCAGATATCCACCTGCAGCCCGTGGAGGACCCCACGCCGGAGCAGGTGGGTTCCCGAAGGAGGCTGTGACCCCGTGGGAACCCCACGCTGGAGCAGGCTCCTGGCAGGACCTGCGGATCTGTGGAGAGAGGAGCCCACGGAGCAGGTTTTCTGGCAGGACTTGTGACCCCGTGGGGGGCTCACGCTGGAGCAGTCTGTGCCTGAAGGACTGCACACCGTGGAAAGGACCCATGCTGGAGCAGTTCGTGAAGAACTGCAGCCCGTGGGAAGGACCCACGTTGGAGAAGTTCGTGGAGGACTGTCTCCCGTGGGTGGGACCCCACGCTGGAGCAGGGGAAGAGTGTGATGAGTCCTCCCCCTGAGGAGGATGAAGCGGCAGAAAATAACGTGTGATGAACTGACCGTAAACCCCATCCCCGTCCCCCTGTGCCGCTGGGGGGGTGGTAGAGAATCCGGGAGTGAAGTTGTGCCCGGGAAGAAGGGAGGGGTGGAGGGAAGGTGTTCTGAGATTTGGTTTTATTTCTCATTACCCTACTCCGGTTGATTTGTAATAAATCAAGTTAATTTTTCCCCAAACTGAGTCTGTTTTGCCCGTGACGGTAATTGGTGAGTGATCTCTCCTATCCTTATCTCGACCCACAAGCTCTTTGTTATATTTTCTCTCCCCTGTCCAGTTGAGAAGGAGGGGGAGTGATAGAACAGCTCTGGTGGGCACCTGGCATCCAGCCAGGGTTAACCCATCACAAAAGCAAAGGTACCTGGCAGCTGTCGGGCAGTGATGGAGAGGAGGTGAGCACAGAACAGTGCTGCCCATCGCTTCCCAGCTCTCGAAACACATGAGCTCTCTTGCCAAGGGTAGCAACGGCAGTAGCCAAAAGCCTGAACTTTGCTTCCAGAAGGAATCAGCTGTTGAGCTGAGCAAATCGTGCTGTTGTGCGGGGCGGGTGGAAGGAGGGAGGGAGAGCCAAGTCTGACACGGGCCAGAGCTGGGGGTGGAGGGGGGGGGGGGAGAGTCACGCACAAAGGCCTCGGAGGCAAGATGGAAAAGACAGTAATTACATAAGAGCACTTGGCGAGCATCTGGCTGGAGTCAGCTGGGCCCCACCAGCCCTCCCTCCCCGCGCTCCTAACCAGGAGCAGCTGAGGATACGGATAACCCAACGCGGGACCCCTCCGGAGGGGAGCGGAGGTAAGAGGTCCTCCGCTTCCCCTCCCGGCTTGCGATGCTCTTGGAGAGCAGAGACAGAGCGGTGGGGAAAAGGGGAAAGGGAAAGCGGCTGTGGTGGAGGAGAAGCAGGCGGGAAAGGGAAGAGAAGGTGCCGTTTCTCTGCCTCTTGGTGCGGGTGATACCTTTGCTCCGGAGGTTTTGATGAGGGAGGAGGCATGAAGAGCGAGCGTGTGGGTGTTTGTGGGTGGGTGCGAGTACCTGCGTAGGTGTAGCAGGGCAGGGGATCCACATGTGCAGCGGGGGGAGCTGAGCTGTACACAGGGGCTGGAAAGGGGAGAAAACATCAAAGTCGTTTCCTTCCTTCTGTACCTGTGGTAGAGAGGGTTAATAGGATGGAGGCAGTCACTGGGGGAGAGCCAGGCTTTATCCTCCTACTTTGCCCGTGCTGGGGGGGGTTACAGGACAAAGGAGGAAACATAGAAGGAGGAGGAAGCAGCTGCTTTTGAGCAGGGATTGTTGCTGTCTAATCTGGCCAGAGCTTCCCTGGGCTGCCTCCAAGGCAGAGTGTGTTGATGAGGGAGAGGGAAGATTGTTGAGCACACAAGATGCCTTCAGGCTTGGGTTACACTTAAAAGCGTGGCTGGCACAGGGTTATTGGAGAGCTTTCTCAAAACTCGTGTCTTTGAGCACTCGGCCATACAAGCTAAAAACCTCCTGCAAATGTGGCTGCCCTGGCAAAATGTTGCTGGGACAGCTAGTTCCCTTTAGGGAGCAGGGCGATATTACCCTGGCAAAAGTGTCTTTACTGGCATAAACTGCTGCCCAGCTGAGCAGTGCCACCAGTGCAAGTCTTTGTTTGCTGGCTCCCTCCGGGTCCCTATTCAGCTGAGGCAGGACATTAAATACAAAGTCCTGCTCATTGCCCACTGTGAGCTGTTCTTGCAGGCAGCTGAGACAAAGGCAAAGACCCCAGCTGATGAGGTCCTCCATGAAGAACATTTTCTTGGTTGTGAGTAACTCAGGAGCGTGGATGGAAACGTGGGATGGAAATGAGGACAATGGCCTCCCTGCTACCTGTTCCCCTTGGAAAGGTAGAGGAGGCCAGAGGTAAGGCCGAGAGCTGCAAAAGGGGGTAATGTCATGTTTGGAAATAAGCCAGGCAGGAAAACCTGAGGGAGTGAGGCACTGCAATAGCTTTGATGGGACAGAGAGGAACTTTGCCTTCAGTGTCAGTCTCTGAGTTTTCATGCACCCCAGAAAATTTATTGGCTTTCAATAGTACTGTCAGTTGCCGAAATCCCCACCAGCAGCAGGCAGGAGTAGACAACACAACTGATCACAGAAACCCGCTTCTGTCAGTTGGCAAGGCTCCATTAACGAGAAGTGTTGCCCTAAACTTTCGCCCTCTCATTTTCCAAAAGGGGGAACTGAGGCACAGGCAGACGTGGCAAACTTGCAATGGGTCTCATTGCATGTCAGTGCTGGAGCCCAGCTAGGAACTCATGAGCACAGCAGTGAATTTCTTGGTCCTCTTCCTTCCCCGGCTGGGCGGCATGTTCACTCCATGTTCATTGAGCTCCGGGCTGACAGACAGCCTGAGAATATCTCCAGGCCTCCCAGCCCCCCTTCCTCCCTTCCCCCCAGCTCGCAGCACATATTTTCCCAGAGTTTTCCGCTTGCTTCTCCAGTGGTGCTGGGGTCCTGCCAAACGCCAGCCACTCTCTGGGAAGCAGGGCCTCCCATTCCCAAACCAAACAAATGGGAGAAGGAAAACAGAAAAAAAAAAAAAGTCCAAGCACACGTAGATATGCACAAAACCCTTTCCCCCTCAGAAACCTTGGAGCCTTCTCCAGCTTCTCTTGCAAATTGCAGGAGGCACAATGCTGACTCGGCACTTCTGGCCCCCGCAGAAGAGAGCTATTGCCCATCCTTCCTTCTGCCTCCCACAGATACATATGTGCACCCCCCCCAGGGTATAAGTTCACAAATCCAGTTTTGCTGCAGAGTAGGATCCCCCAAATCCTCTTACCAACTGATTCTGCAGTGTAAGAGAAGTCTCCTGTCTGTCCCCCCCGTGCTCTTCTCCCCCCCCCCCAAATGCCCTTCATTCCCAGGTTCTGGTGCAGCCACGTAGTGCTCATCCCAACAGCACAAGCATGTCAGCTTGGCGCCAGGTTGGGATCAAACATCACGGCCAGGGTTTGCTCCAGATCCTCAGCTTTGCTGGCAGCTTCAGGCCAGGCACACTCCTCCGTGCAAACTGCTCAGCCCGGAACCTAACTGGGGACGTGACCGGGGAATGACACGCGCCGGAGTGCAAGGCTTGGGGCTCTGCCCAGGGAGAGGGGATGTCCAGAGAGAGGAAAAAAACTGATGCCTCTCCCAGTTGGCAGATGAGCCTGCTAGAAATATCATGCCTGGGATGAGAGGCCACAGTGACGTGGAGAAGAAACAATGCGGGAGAGAATGAAAGATGAAGTTTGGGGACTATGAGTGGGAGAGGCACAGCTGGGGAGAGAGCATGGCCAGCCAAGTGAAGGGCTAATGCGTGGGACAAGGGACTAACACAAAGGTACGAGGGCAGGGTCCTGCACCATCCCACCTGAAGGAAAGTCTGTCTTTTGCACCGATGCACCTCACCTTGCCCATCCTGAGATGCTCAGGGTTGGACACTGCCCTGCTGCCTGCCCACTCTTCGCACAGGGTGCAATCTGTGCTGCCTGCATTTTGCTGATCAAGGCTAGGTTGTTGGGAAGCAAAAAGGCAGAGGGAAAAAAAAAACAAAACCAAACCATATAGAAGGAAAAGGCCCTACCTAGGAAAGAGTTAAAAGGCACCGAAACCCAAGCCGTTTGCAATGGAGAGCGCCCAAAGCCAGGGAGGGAAAGGGAGGGAGAGGGGAGGGAGCAGGTCCAAGCCCAGTTTGCTCACCCAGCCAGCACTCAGCAGTGCCTGTGCCAAGAGCCAGCTTTCTTAAAGCCATGGGCCTGGGGGGCCGGCATTGCAGGCGGAGGGGAGCCCGCAAGCAAGGGCTGGGAAGCACAGAGGGGAGCCCTCGGCCTTCAGGGTGAGCTGCCACGCTGAGCTGGGGTGCAGGCAGAGGGAAGGGGGGGCAGAGGCTGGGAGAGGGGCTTTCTCAGCTTGTTTGCGTGTCTGTCTTTCGTAAGTATACTTCTCTGAAGGCTGCCTGCTCCGAGCTTTGCTTCCTTCACCCTCTGCAGCGGAGCAGCTCTCCTCTGGTCTGCCTGCGAAGGCCTGGAATTGCTGGCCGCTCTTGGAGGAGCCGGCCATCCCTTTGGGAAGGTGCTGGGGTTTGGCTGAGAACACAACTGAGCATTGGTGGGAGGGGGCTGAGGAACAGAGAGGGATGGGATTTGGTGGGGGGGAAGGAGTGGGCTGAAGTTAAGTTCCCAACCCACAGGAGAGGGTGCCTCTCTGCAGAGAGATGTGGGTCGGACTCCAGCTGGGACGGGGGGGGTTGTTGGGTTAGACTCCCGAAAACAGTTGATACCTAGTGACTGGAGGACTGGAGAAGTTTTTTACAGCCCTCCCCACAGATTCAGCAGCCTACCAGAGTATGCTTTTGCTAAAGGCGCTGTGGGGCTTGCCATGTCTCCTTCCTCTATCCCAGGCTGGGGACTGAATCTTCTAGTGGCTCCAGTGGTTTGCCTAGTAAGGGTCAAGCCTTCTTCCAGAGTTAGTACCTAGTCTCCATCGGTCTGGGCAGAAGGGCGTGGGGCATCCTCTTGGGCCATGCGGTTGCTGCTCAGATTGCAGCCTTGAACCTCCAGGGACTTGAAGCATGTAAACTCCCTCCACAGGACAATGCCATTTCATCCCACCCCTGGCTCCAGTCACGGAAAGATGTTTTGTGGTGATCTCTGCTCCATCCCCCGTGTCCTCCCCTTCTTATACCTCATTCTGGCGCTTCCTCATATCTTCCCAGGTCACCATGGGCATAATTCACCTGCGCGCACCCCTGGCCTTCCTTCTTCTCCCTCTTGTTGCGCTTGGGGCACCCACTGATGAAGCCCACCCCACAGAACCAGCCCCCGGTGCTTGCAAGCGCTGTTGTGACCCACTGGACTCTTCCACAGATGCCCCACCGCTCCCTCCCAGCCACTACCACTTGCCCTACCCAATGCCGGAGGTCCGTCCCTATATCAACATCACCATACTGAAGGGTAAGTGCCCATCGTGGCCCCGGGATGCCAAGACCTGCTCAGAGACCGGTGGCACCGCAGTGGAGGTGACAGCTGGGTTGCTGGCACGCTGGTTATGCTAACAGCCAGCCAGATGCCATCCTGAAGGGTATGCGACCGCACACACCGTGCCCAGGGTTTAGATGTTTTGTGCTGTGATCAAGAGTAGCCTGGGGAGGAGGGAAGTCAGTGCATATCTGTGCTGTGACCTCTGTGTCTCGGGATGCTGCCTGCTACCAGCTCTCCCTCCCTGCTAGCACAGGAGTGGCAGTGGCAGCTTCTTGCCAAGCTGGGAGGACACCTTCCTTGCCTCAGACTTCCAGAGTCCTGTAGTGCCTGAGGGAAGGAGCAGTCTTCATCCAGCTGCAAAATAAGCATGTTTGGAGGGTAGGCATTGGCATCCAGAGAGGCTGTGGGGAAACCTTCTCCAGCTCCATGGGTCACGCATTTTGGAGGGGGAGGAGGGCAAGGGAAGGCAGCAGCTATTTGCAAGCACCTCCAGGCTAACTGGCAGTGACCTGGCTCATTCCTCCCTGCTGTGGCTGGCTTGGCTAACGGGAAAAGGCTCCCTGTTTTAGATCAGCTCCTCCCTTCAGGGCTCCCCTTTTAGCCTTTGCTGTGGGCAAAAGCCTGTTCCCAGCTGGATCCTGCTCCACTTGCTTATTGTTGCTCTGCGGTTCCTCTGGGCTAGCTGGGCAGATGCTCCCCCTTCCCTGCCCAGCCTGGAAATAGCTACAGTCCCTCAAAGCTCAGAAGTGTGTCTGGGGCACATAAAGGCCTGGGCTAGAGTGGGGTGTTGCAGGGGGACCTGCAATACCATGCAGGGGATGGAGAGGAGGAAAAGAAAAAGGCACAAATTTGGGATGCTGTCATTTGTGCTGGAGGCTGCTTTCACCCCCGACTCTTCTCTCTGTACACAAAGTATGTTCTGGTGCTGCTCTCTCCCTGTATTGATGCCTGCCCAAGCGTGTGACAGGCAACGCACAAACCCCAGGGTAGAACTGCAGTATTAATTATACAGGATGCCCAAAGGATGCCAGTATTGTCAAAGTACAAGCCCTCTAACTTACACTGCACCATCCACCAAGTCCAGCTTGGATCTTTTCCCTCTGACCCACCTCATTGTACCTCTCTAGTCATATTCTCCCACAGGCTTCCCCTTCTTCAGCCTACAGCAAGAACAGTGTGCGCACTCCATGGATAATTGGGTCATAGGAGAGGTATGTACTAGGGCAGGGGCTGTGGTGGAGGTAAAGGAGTGTGGAGGAGGAAGAAGAGATCAAGAGCCCCACTGGTACTTTGCACTGCTGGGCTCCATCTCAGGTTGAAGTCTCCTAGGGACAGGTCCTAGTCCCTCCAGCAAGGCCATATCGTGTGGTGAGCAGGGGCTTCATAAGAGAAGAGACCCTAGTTGCACCCAGAGCTCTGCAAGCTCCTTTCCCATGAAGCACAATGATATTGTGACCCTCAGGAGCATTCCTTCTTCTGGGATTGCCCCGTCCTTGAGCAATCCTCTGCCTCCTCATTAGGCTTTCTCACCACCGCTTCCACCTCTCACTCTGGTATCACACAGGAGTTGTGTCCTCTGCTTCCTCTTGTAGGAGAGAAAGGAGACCGGGGAGAGCCTGGGATGCCAGGGAAATGGGGCAAAGAAGGACCACGAGGTGAGCGGGGTGCCCAGGGCCAGAAGGGCAGTAAAGGACAGATGGGCACAGCGGGAGACCCCTGCAAGCATCAGTACGCTGCATTCTCCGTTGGTCGCAAGAAAGCGCTGCACAGCAGTGAGGGCTTCCAGGTCTTGATCTTCGACACCGTCTTTGTCAACCTCTACAGCCACTTCGACATGTTCAATGGCAAATTCTACTGCTATGTAGGTGGACTTTACTATTTCAGCCTCAACGTCCACACCTGGAACTTCAAGGAGACCTACATGCACATCATGCACAACGAAGAAGAGGCAGTCATCTTGTATGCCCAACCCAGTGACCGCAGCATCATGCAGAGCCAGAGCCTCATGCTGGAGCTTCAGGAAAATGATGAGATCTGGGTGAGGCTCTACAAGTGGGAGAGGGAGAATGCCATTTACAGTGATGATGTTGATGTGTACATCACCTTCAGTGGGTACCTGGTCAAGCCCAGCACTGACTAACTGCCTTTCCTCCTCCTTGGGGCCTCTTTGGCCTTTTTCTTCTTCCTCTCTCTCCCTCTTTACTGCCCGCAACCACTGCAAATCACTTGGAAATGGGCCTGTCAAGTCTCAGGCACTGAGTGTGAAACTTGCCGCACTGGCTCCCAACTCACGCTCTCTTGTAGCCAGGCCTGTATCTGTTCACTTACAGTGTGACACTACCATCTCTCGCCCTCTCACCTCATGGCCCCAACTTAGGTTATTGGCTTCTTCTAAATCTGCCAGCGAGCTGTGTCTGGCATTTAGGGTCCTAGAGCAGGAGGAAAGCTAAAATGCTGCTCCTGGGGATGTGTTCCTCCTTGGGGCTTCATACACAAAGGACTCCTGTAGAAAGGGCTGGAAAATCCCCAGTGCCAGGGTGCATCTGGTTCCTCTCCATCCCAGCTAGACATGCCAGTTTTGCAGCCTGCAACATGGCCTTAATGTCACCTCTCACACCTGTAGTCTGGAGAGCAGCCTGGGGTCTGACGGCCTCCTGTAGCACAAGGAAGATGTAGGAATGGTGAGAGACGATACTGTCTTTCCAAAAAGGGGACTGTTGGCCTTCTGAAGTATGCCATTGGCTTTCCTTAGACACCCTTCTGGGTTACAGAGTCCAGGTTGGCTGTAAAATCTAGGCCTGGTGGGATTGTCCTCCTCTGTGCCGTCTTTGAAGAGATGAAGGGCCAGACGCTCAGCCAGACCCTTCAGAAGCATCTGCCATTGAATCAGTAGAGCCCACCACTCTATTCCTACTAGGGATCATAAGTACAGAACGAGAGAGAGACACAACCCTCCCAAACCTCCCCTGGGGTGCTACTCGGTCTTGGTTCCCCAGCTGCGGGAAGCTAGTCCGGACAGTGAACCCAAATCTGCTCTCTTCTTTGGCAGAGGTGGACCCATGCCCTTCCATTGGTATCAGCAGTCATCCCTAACACTTGCTGATGTGAGGGGAGAGTCAGGCCCTGGCTCCTGCATGCCATTACGTTGTCCTCCTGAAGGTGGTTCTCCCACATTAATATTGAGGGACGGCTGTTTCAGAACCTGAGCTGCAGGCTGTAAGGGCAATTGCAGTTAAATCAGTTCCAAACCTGGACAGGTTGGCACCTCTTTGCCTCTGTGATGGAAAAGAGATAGAGGTGAGACTACAGGACCTCGCCCCAGGGTTAAAAGCTTCCCTGCCACACGCTCTGTGCCCTTTTCTGGCAATCTCATCAGAGCAACTGAGAAAAGCATGTGGCTAAAACAAGCCCTCGCTCTTCTTGTCAGGTTGGAGATGTCGCAGTGGGAAAGGAATGCCAGCGGTAGGGTTTTCTAGTACCATTTGTACTGGTCTCACCCTGTTCTCACTCACTGGGATTGCTACGGTCCTGGGGGGAACAGGTGAGGCTGACTCAGCACTTTGGGAAACCTACTTCCACATGTTGTGGTGCTCCCGTAAACAGCAGTGCCAAGAGTGGTGTCTTTTTTGAGTCTCAGGACAGGACAAGCAGGAGAAACTGTATTTCTCCTCTGCCCATCACTGATAATGAAGTCTTCTGACTTATCTAGCTTCTGCGGTCTCATGATTAGCCATGGTCTCTGCCTATAGCACCTGGGACTACCAGAGCTCTCCCATAGGAGATACACATCATTATACAGGACTAGGTCCGGTACACTCAGCCAGGGATGGCAAAGGCACAGGGACCCAGGCTAAATATTAGAAATGAACTTGAGAGAATTGCAGGACATTTTCTCTCTTGCCCTGTTTACTTACCCTCCCTGCTTTGCTGAGGAAGCTGTACAGACTGGAATGAGTTTCGGGCACTTTCTGCCTTGGATCCTCCCCACCACCGTCACTGAGGCAAGGGGTATAAAAACAAGGTTTCGCTGAGGCAAAGCTGGGTTTTTCCCAGGGAAACATGTGATGATGGGATCATGGGAACTAAAGACTGTGAGTTTCTTCCCCTCCCTTAGCAAGTCAAGCATGTGGAATTGCTCAGAGATGGGATTTCAGGCAGTAGAGAGGAAGCGGTATGCTGGAGGTGATGCTCAGGACCAAATCCCTTTCTCTCTTCCTCAACAGGCTGCAAACCCAGATATTGTCTATTAACAGTGTATAGTGCCCCTTTGTCTCCCCGAAGTGAAGCAAGCCTCTCTAACACTGAATATCTCCAGAAACAAGCTTCCTTCTTCCTCCTTTTCTATTTGGTGTTTGAATGCCAGTGAGAGGTCTCATGTGCTGCCCATGAGCAGCCAGATGGTGCCTGATTCACATGAGACAGGAGGGCAGGGGGACCAAAGGGTGTGTTTAACAGGCTTCTTGGTGCTAAACAGGAACGCAATCCCTTGGTGCTAAATCAGATTTCAGGAGTATTGGGTGCTTTCTGGAAGGTGTAGTAGGCTGAGTTGTAATGTACTGTGGAATTAATGGTGCTTTATGTTACAAAACCAAATGAACTCCAAGAACTTTTGTATATTTTTGTTTTCCAGTGGTATTAAACTTTTTCCCTGGTTGTTTTGCACTTAGATCTGCTTTTCCCTCCCAACCTATTCTTTCTAGCTCTGGTTATCGCTGAATAGCGTGATGGAAAAGACACTGACCTGAAAGAGACAGGTACAAAGTCTAACTCAGCTCTGAAACTTCCCTGGGCAATCCTTGGCAATCTTCTGTCTGTTTTCTTTGTGGAGAACCACTACCTTAAAGATATTTACTGGTTGAACACTTCTATTTATGACAACCCTCTCCTCTTTGCTGGGAAAGCTTTAAGAAAATTCAAGGAACTATTCTTTGGAAATTACCAAAAAAACAGGACAGTACAATGGGTTGTAGAATTAGGATTCAAGTACTTAATTAATTATATTGAGGAAGGCTGGGTTAATGCTGGAGTTCTCTTAAGGGGGATCAGACCCTTTATCCTGTGAATTTTTTAGCACATCCTTCTATCAAGTACTTAGTAAGCATGTGTGTCTTCTGTTTTCCCTGTGGTGTTTCTTTTTTCTCTGCCAAGAGGTGAAAGCCAGGAAGTACAGATTTAAGAGGGACATTAAACTGTTGACTAGACACTTGCGCTTGCTAACAACGGGGCAAGTGGCAGTTCCAGAGTTAAACGGGACACACATTTTTGGAAGACCTGTATGTGATGAGAAAGGCTTGAGGTTCAGGTCAGAGGTGGAAAGACAAGTGGCGATTGCCCATAAAGTTGGGGAAAACAGGGAGGCATGACGGGGGAGCGGAGACTTGGAGGCTTGAGTGGAAGATCTAGGAGGGGCAGAGTCCTAAGGACAGGGAGATGCCTTTTGGGGGTCTCAGTGCAAGTCGAAGATGTAAGTGGGGTTTTGTTTAGCATCTTTGGGGTTTGGACTGAGGGGACTCTTGCTGAAGTGAAGGAATGGACAAGAAAACAAGAGAAGATGCCCATATAGGACCTTCTGGTTTGAGTTTAATTCATCTTCACATAGCTTCTCCTGTGGTTTGACGTGTACCAGACGCTTTGTTTGGCAAGGGGTGGAAAACATAATCATACGCATCTTTACAGGCCTCTTTGGTCCTGTGTCAGGCCCAGAGCTAGGACTATGTATCTCCTAGTAAATGCAATAGTGTCAGATCGGAGCCCAGCCTTCTTTGCATTTTTTATTTACTTCTGAGGAAGCACATAGAAATGTGTCCTCAGGAAGTGCAGGGGTTGCGCTTGTGCATGTTCCTGGCCCCTTGAGGCGAGATGCTGGTAGATTGGAGGTGACTTTGTCACACTTACAAAAGGTGAGGAGTAAGGGAACAGGGAGGAGCGGAAACGCGTAGCCAGACCTTCTAGAAAAGTTTTCTATGATTCAGTCCTTCAGCCTGCCAACTTGGAGAGGAAAGTGCCACCTGAAGAGTCTCTTCAGCCAAATCCCTTGGGGCTAAGATGCATGGCGACAGGCGGGGTCTATAGCCGGTGCCACCCGTCACACCATGGATGCCCAACTGGGGAGCTGCTGTAGGTGAGGCTCAGCTCAGGCAAGGTGAACCCTGCAACGCTGTTGAAGGAACGAGGGCTAGACTGGGCCAGACCAGCCCTGCTGCCCTGCCAGTGGGTGCAGCCGTGCCCTGAAGGCCACAAGATTTCCATTCACTTCATTCTCCCCAGGGCTGGGTCCTTTTCCATGCAATGGGGCTGCTCTGGTATGTGAGCCTGGGGTTGGTGACAGCCAGTACCTCTCTCCCAAGCAAAGCAAGAAACGTGCCCTGGGGTGGGCAGCTACAGCACTACCCCTGGGGCCATGCCTCTCTTTTCCCCTGAGAGACAGGTCCAGGCTCTGCTGCAAAGGGCTCTGTGGCTGCCTCTCAAGCTTGTTCAAGGTATCTGCCAAGGGGTTGGCCCTTTAAACTGGCTTCCTGTGGGTTTGTGGTCTTGCAGGTATGAAAGGGGGGGGTGGAGAAATGGGAAAGAGGAGGTAAAGGGCAGAATGTGGTGCTGTTCCTGGCGAAGAAAGCACATGTCAGGGCCAGCTCAGGAGAAGATGAAGGCCCTGCAATAGCTCCTTGCCCCGTGATAGCTGCGGGAAGGGGTAAGAGAGAAGAAGGGCAAGAAAAGGAATATAAAAGAAGACCTTTGATCCTACTAGGGGCACTCAGATGAGCACAGGTGGACGTGCCTTCACCCAAAGCACCGGGGGAGCAGGGGCACAGCATAGCAGGACCCGGCTCTGCATGTCCGCTGACCCTTTGTCACAGGTGGGGCAGCCATGGGAAAGGTCTCTGGCAGACCCTCGAGCCTCACCCCAGCTGCCAGCCGTGGTGCAGGGTCTGCCCCACGTCAGGGATTTGTGCACCATTCTGGGGGCCGCTGCACTGTACCATAGCAGGTTTCCCCTCTGCTCCAGCCTGCTGTCCCTCCTCCCCTCCCAAGCCACCCAGACAACCTGCTTCACTTCACCTCAGCCTTGTTTATCTCCCAGGGTCCAGGGAGGGAGAGGGGGTGATGCAACGCCCCAGCTAGCATCGCCCAGCGCTGCAAGCAGAGCCCCTGCCTCTCTCCATCCAGCACATGGCGGCCAGATGTCAGCAATGGGTTGAACCTGCCCCAGATCTTTTTCTCACCTTCCCATTCCCATTGCTGGCTGGGACCTGCCGTTGGGCCCAAAGGGCTGGATGCGGACCCTGCCTGTGGCTGCATGGATGGTGGGGCACGGCTGCATTGCCGAGGGTGAGCGTTCCACCGCCTCACGTGGCATGGCCCTCCTCGGACCTACGGTGGGAAAACGGACATTTGCCGAGCCATGCTGGGCTTCAGAGGCCAGCTCGGTGCGCACTCTGCTATGACACCCACACATGTATACACACGCACATCACATACCAGCCCCATATGGACATCTCTCACCTTCCTGCCAACGGAAACTGTTGCCCTTTTCAAGCCCGGCTCACTCTGAAGATGCTATCAGGAGGGGGGGGCTGAGGTGCCAGGCCTTTTCGGTACAAGCACAGCTCCCTCATCTCATGACATGCCTCCCCCTTCTCCCACAAGCCCTCTGTGATCTCTCTCCCTGCAGTTATACCACAGTGAGTGCCAGGGCAGAAGGTTTAAATCAAAGGCTTCTGACAGGTTCTTAGCCCACAGACCGTCCCATCTCTTGAGTTTGTGTCACTTAACTCACGAATGACCAGGGAATTACTGCAAAATCTCACACCTTTCCCAGTCGCTGTTTGCAATGGCTAAAATGGGAGGGAGCAGGATGGAGAACTCTTGGGTTGGAGGAGCTAAGGAGTAGTGGGCTCCCCATCCACCTGGGAAGGCTGGAAATCCAGCCCTGGGTGAGTGGGAGGCGGGGGACTGGGTTGTTTTTTGATTCACTTTAACCTACTTGCATCCATGCCTTCGAGAAGTGAGGCTGACCTGCATCAACCTCAAAGCTGCTGAGGTGCCTCGACTGCCAGGGAGCCCAGACAATGCCAACTTCAGTGCAACTCTGAGGCAGGAGATGTGTCCGAGCCTCACTGGTTGCTATTGAGGACAGTTGCAGTGCTTCAGAGTAGCCAGGGGAAGAAAATGCCCAGGGAGAGGAAGGAAGACAACAGGTCTCCTGTCTAACAGACACCCATCCTGCAGGCATCATTTTCACTGTTCTGGTCCCCTGCTCTGAAGTCCTGACTACTTTCCAGGTGTTGGACGCAACAATGTCCTAGAGCAAGACTTGGGCAAAGCGTCTTCCATGGGGTGCCTGAGGCTTACTGCATTCTCCTGTTTGCCCCACACATGCTTTCTGAGCTCATGACATTCCCCCATTTGCCCCTATAGGCACTTTTTTTTCCCCCCACATGTCTTCAATTCTTCCACTGAAGTAGCGGAATGCGGCAGATCACTAGAAAGGACTTCCCAGGTAACCAAGCCCTGTCCCCTCCAGCCACGAGCAGCAATTCAGCAGGTCTTTTGGGCCAAGGGCTCACAGAATTACCATTCTACACCCAGTCCAAAACACTTCCCAAGCCCTTGCTTCATCCTGACTCCCACTTCTCTCCATGCGGTATGCTGGTGGCATTGTTTGACTCTTTAGAAGACTTACACAGGCTTTTATAGTTCTACCATGTTTCAAGCTTGGTCCTGCAAGGCTTTGAAATGTTTTTTTTTTAAATTCCATTTGTTCATGATATGCCAGAGTCTGAAGCACTCCCCTGACCCTAGGACAGGCTTGCTTCTCCTCCCTCATCCCCAGCCCTGCCAGCTGTGGAGGCAGAACAGCTATGCTTTCATTGCAATGGCTAGACCAGGCAGGGACAGTGGTGTGTTGCTCAGCCCACAACTCTCTTGTCCTGCAGGTTGGCAACCTGAGCTCTGGGGAAATGCAAAGAGGATCAACGCATTACCTTCTCTTTGCTGCAGGGCTTTTTTTTTTTTTCCACTCCCCCCCTCCTTTACATTCCTATGCCAGCCCTCCTCGCCATTTCGAAGCACTGCGCAGAGAGCTCTGAGTGCAAAGTGCAGGGGAAGCGGTGGGAGGGTCAGGTGAGGACTCAGAAGGGCGAGAGGAAAAGGTCAGTGACGCAAGCCCAAAGCGATGGCTCTCGGCTGAGCTGCTCTGCTGTTTGTCCGCAGCGCACTATTTCTACTCGGCAACAATTCACACATCTGGGGACCACAACTCCTTCCACCACCCACGCTCTTCCTCCCCCCTCATGGGGGCTGAGGCAGGGGAGGGGGGAAGGAGGGAGAGAGACTGCACCAGGATGCCAGCATCATTTCCAAGACAAAAGGGGAAAAAAAACCCTGAGCAGTCCTTTTCAATAGTCACCTTCCCTCTGGACACTGAGCATCTCTGATGAAGGAACCTGCTGCCTGCAAAGGGGGGGGGAGAGTAGGAAGAAAAGGGGGATCCTTTCTTTTGGGGTACAGGGAAGGTCAGCACTGGGGAAATGTACTGACACCCTCGTCCTTGAAGCATAAAAGCAACAGGGCAAACTTCCCCTTAGGATTAAAGTCTCACCTGCGTAGACCGTGGCTAAGGGAAGGGACCCCCGTGCCTGCCGACACGTGTTGTCCTTGGCCTGTTTCCAGGGTAAGCATTCGAGTGGAGCCAAGTGCTTGATCCCCTCCGTGTTTCCCCACTTGGCTGCAGCTGTGTGTGTCCGTGTTTGTGTGCACGAATGTGTGCACAGGTGCAGGCAGAGGGCATGCCCCCCCCCAGACCTTCTCCACAGCTGGCTCCCAACTGCGGGGCATGGCACCCTGCCTAAAATAGCCCTCCTAGCCCCGTCCTGGCTGCGAGAGCTGCAATTGCTCTTTTGAGCTGCAGCGAGAGGGAGGATGAAATTATGAACTGCTTCAATGCTCAGTGCCCTTTCCTGCTTCTTAGGTGGGAGGTACTGGAGCAACAGGGAATGGTGATATTCAGAAGGGCATTCCCCTCCTGTCCATGCATGCCATTCTCAGGAACAGAAGAGGAGGAAAGTAACGCCCTGGTCTTATCTTTCTCTCAAGGAACAAAGTCCCATTTCCCCTGAGACCTCCACATCCCGTGTCCCAAATAGAGGCACAGTCAATGGGGCAGATGTGGTGAGATGTGGCTTGGGCTTTGTGTTATAGCAACGAACGTGAAATGTATCGCGTGTAAAGGGCTCTGTGTCACATCTCTCAAGGAGCACCTTCATGCTCCTCAGAGACCGTACTGAGGAAAATAGTAATTTCCACACTGCTTGTTTTTTCTCCAAGTGGTGGTCTTGCAGTGTTCACCGGGATCTGGTTAGCAGTCTCTGGTAACAAGCAGCCTTTCCTACTCCAGCCCCTGTAGCCAGAAAAATGTGTTCTTCAGTTGCACGCAGACATACCCAGAGCCTCACCAAGCTGCAGAGCTGCCCTGCTACAGGCAGTTCACTTCAAAGGAGGGCTCCCTAGGAGGAAAAGTGCTCAGAGGAGCAAGCCCACAGCTAAAACCCTGACAGAGGTGGGCTCTCAAGAGGGATGAGGAGCCCTTTGGGCTGACCTATTTCACAAGGCAGTACATCACTTGGGGGAGTGAAGTGCCCTCAAGTCCTTAGGTCAGGTTGTGGACTTCACCGTTCCCTTCCATCCAGGCACACCGGTTGTGGCCATTGCTTTTCTCACCGTATCTTCTGCCTCCCAAGGTGGGGAAGAAAGAGTAAACTGCGATGTTAGAGGCGCAACTGGGGGGTGCTGAACCTGGGAAAGCACAGAGCAGGGGAAAAAATGGCTCTCCTGACTGAGCCCCAGGGAGAGACAGGAGCGCAATTCCTGAGCACCGAGCTGTGGGGAGACAAGCAGCTGCCTCCAAACAAGTAATTTCTGTTCAGGCATTTTAATGACATGAAAGGTAATAATTGCCGTAGTCACAAATCAGTAACCCCCAGAAGGGCTTAAGGAGGAGCAGGGGGTTGGCCTTTGGATAAGCATGGCATCATCGAGCATATTTTAAAACAAAATCAACAATCTAATTAACTCCCTTTCTAGAAACTGCTCAGGCAGTTTCTTCAGAGATGAAGAAAAAAGAGAAGGAGAAGGAGAGCTCTGAGCAGAATGGGGGTGGTTGTTGTAATGATTTTTTCCTCTAGAGAAGGAAGGGAAATGTGATTAAATTGGGAGCAAGCCTTGCTAATTAAAGTACCTGAGGGTTTATTCTCAACAATCTCCTTGCAGTATCATGGCTTGCCTTAAGGCAATTTTGAATGTACAATAAATCTCTGAATTCTTCCCAATTTATTAGGTCTGGAAGCCATCATTGCTTCATATTAGGCTTGTCAAGCATTTGCACACAAGCCCTCTAACTTTAATAGAGAGTTGTAACACATTGGCAGGCTGCAAAACAGAGCAGGGCTTTATCTTTCCAAGACTGCCCAGGTAACAAGGTAATAATTTCCCTCAAGGACGAGAGCAGTCGCTGGTGCTGAATAGCAAATCAGCCAGCATTCAGGTCATTATCTTGCTCAGGCTTAGATTTGGTGTAAGGCTGGTCTCTGAATCTAATGCTGCCCTCCTGTAAATCATGTAACTTGCACAGACGCTCCCTCTTCAATACAGGTCTGTGAGCAAGTTAGTAGGCATTCTGGCCATGTATTTTCAGCATTCAACACCAGGGGAACCCTCAGGGACTTGCACAGACATATTTTAATACTAGAAGTCAATAATGTCCCTACAGACCTGGGCAGTGGACACCCACGTGCAATGCAGTATCTGTTGCCTGGTCTGTGAATCTCAGTTCTTGACGAAGATGGGAAGATGTTCTTTACGCCCCTTTCTCTGCTGTGGAAATTGAGACGCAGAGAGGATGTGAGAGCTATACAAATACATCGATAGTCCCATGGGTACGCCACCTTCCTTCCAGTTCACACTGGTGAGTTTTCCAGGTGTGCCACGCTGAGGCCATCTGCGTACACAGATGCCACAATTCAGCTGACAGAGATTACTTGCCACACTGCTGTGGCTCAAACGCCTGCTGTGCCTCACACACTATGTCCACGGGCATAGGTACTGGCCTTCCTCCCTGTTGCTGAGCCCAAAGGTGCTGAGGGACACAGAGTGCCAGGCCCAGGGTGACAGCCCAGGTCTTCCATGAGTGTCTCAAGGAGGAACTCCAAGTCTGAGCAGCCCTTGTGGGACCACAAGCACCCATCAGGGAGGCAGGTATCCACAATTAGGAGCTCTCTTAAGCCTTGAGTCTGCTGTGTGGGCGCCAGCCCTTCAGATCAAAGTCTTGACACTGTCTACTTCAACCCAAACGTAATGAAGAGCCAGGGCTCGGGTCCTAAGCGGGGGCATCTTGTGACTGTCCCGTGCTCATGCTCATAAGTTCACAGCTGTGTGTTAGGCAGGCTAAGAGTGAAACTGCTCGAAAGTAGCATGCTTCCCCTCCCACCCTTTTTCCCCCACTTCTCTGGGCCTGCGACCATCACTGTCAGGGAGTGAAAGTGAACACCTCCTCCATCCACTCCCACCTGTGGCCCCAGACTTGCCGTGGGTGAGAGTGCCTGCAAATGTCTCAGCTTCCTACCACTTTTATCTATGTTCTTCCATAGCCTGCAGGGCTAGGGAATCCCTTTTGTTGAACTTTTTGTGTATTCACGTGAATATTTGATGTCTTCTGCTTTTATCAGGCAGATCTATCAGGACACTCTCTATGGGACAGAAGTTGGAAGTGAAGAAACGCAAGAATATCTTCTGCTGTGTAGGTGGTCTTTATGCTTGCTGCCCAGCATGGTTACTCCATTGTGGTACCTGATTCCAGAACTTAAACTCCATTGCTTAAATGACTCTCCACTTAAACATGGTGGTAGAAATTAACCTGAGGGCAGCAGTTAGCCTCTAGCAGCAATATCCCTAGGGATGATGGAGCAGGAGGAAAAAAAACCTCTTTAACGTCAGCCCAAGATTGCTATTTTGATACAAAGCAAAGCCTCTTTTAGACTGGTAATTCAAGACAGAGCTCACTGATAGACTAAACAGTGGTTCCCCGTAGGGCCATTTTTTACAGACTTTTTTCGGAGTAGAAACACAATTTAAGGGGAAAATAACGGCAGATGTAGAACAACGTCGTAGTTTTGAGAAGCGCACATATACGAATGGCAGGAAATTCAACGTAAAGGTTATAGTTAAAACAACATTATTTGGAAAGTACCAGAAATAACCTACAGAGTGTCTAGAGATCATCACAGTGTATCCTGTCAGGAAGCGAAATCTGGTGGCCATCAGGGCATCTCTGCCCTCATCCCCTCACCTCTTGCTGGCTCTGCACCCTTCCCACTGCTCCAGTCCAGAGCGCCATGGGGACAGGACACCGAGATGGATCTACTGAGCCTTCCACTGAGCTTGCTGTTGGTGAGCTGGGTGGTTTGTAAACCACAGGCAAGGCAACCCAGTTAGCCTGGGACTCCAGTCCCAGCTGAGAGCCAGCAAAGGGAAGGGATGTGCCTAGCCTAATGACAGCTAATGAATTGATGAATCGTTGATAATTTGACACCACGCAATACTTCTGCACTTCACAATTTTTCACTCTCTCTGTTCTCCTGTTCACCTTTGCCATTCTGCAGAGACTCTCAGTGGACATGCAACTGAAAATCAGAAGTTTCAGCAGCACTGCTCTCTAATGAAAGCAGAGCGAGGGCAAAAAGATGAGCCTGTGCATAAGTATCTGCCCCAGCCTTGAGGATTTTTAAAACTTATATTGCCCCTGAAACACTGATCTGGCCAACCAAACCTCCAACACTACACTTTTACCTGCTGCTTTAATACTGAGCAACAACACCGACTAGTGAGTTCACCAGTCTCAGTCACCATTATGGGGACAGGAAGGTAATCACACACTTCGCATGTGTTGCTGACAATGTGGTTTTGTTTGGCTTCTCATATTACAAATGGCATCATTCCTAACAACATTGGTGTAAAGGAGATAAAAAGTGCCAAATTCTCAGTAGCACAGCAACCTGGGCAATCAAGTCTGAAAACTGTGTTGACAGCAAGTGTATTTATCTGTATCAGATGGGGTCTGGACACAGTCATGGTATCATGCCTGTGTAGGAAACCCTTTCTTACTTGTGCCACACAGTTGTTGCTTTAGAACATTTTAAACTGTGTTTCCAATGGAAATTAAACATGCTGAGGCCGTCTGTGTCTCCACACAGTGGTGTTTGGCTGTCTGTTAGCTGATTTGTTGGACTATTTCCCCTCTCTCCACAATTTTGGAAAAGTCAATCAGTTCCAGTCATACTTGACAAAGAGGTATATCCCTTACTACTGTTAAGCAAGGGTGGCTGGATAGAGGAAAGCTGGCTCTCCGTTAGGACCCTCATTGGGAAATTCTTCAATGTGACATCAGTCCTTACCAGATATTAAAAAATCTGCATGAGAATCTATTGGAGACACCCAGATTTAGAAAAAAGTCTCCAGTGAATTGGCTGACCAGATAAATCCTTGTTTTCAACTGTAGCAGCCGCTCATCTTCTCTAGGGACTAACTACATGTTAAGTTTTCTTCTTCCATTATTTCAGGTAACACAGTGCAAAACCAACCTCATCTGATTCTTACACTTTAAAAAAAAGGGAATCAGTGGGGTTTTTTCTTTTGATAAGCTGAACAATAAAAAATGGGTACTTTGTGCTCTTGCTTTCCCAAAGTGATCTCTGATCTGAAGGCAGGCACAGATTTCTCAGTCTGATGGACAAACAGGAAAAATTATGGTTAACATGAAAACTCCATTGCAGCTGCAGGGCTGGTGATACCAAGAAGTTGCTCACAGAGCACTTCATTCCTTCGGGAGAGGACTTCTGCGCCAGAGTAAGCTGCATTCATTTTAAGAGTTCCTGGGAAAGGCAGGCTGTGCCCTGGCGATACCTGCCATTACAGCTCCACCCTGGTGGGACCCTCCAAGGTGCAACTACCACAGTCAGTGATTTCCAGAGGAGGAGAGCACACAGCCCGTCCTCTGCCCTGCTCCTCTTCAAGAGAGGCTGGCTGGTCAGATTCCCCAGTTGCCTTCACAAAGGGTGGCCATAACAGGAGTCTTCAGATGACTAGCAAGAGCATCCAAGTGACACCTCTCAGACTCCTGGTCCATGTCGTGCGTGGTGAGGAGAGCGGTGTTGCACTCCAGACTGCTGGCTGAGTGAGTGCTTGATGCTGGATTAGCTGCAATGCTCTCCCAGAAATGGCTGTGAGGATCTACTATTGCAACCTCGTTCAAAATGGTTCCGCCTGTGCCTCCAAATCACTGTTTTGTTCCAACACTATTTCTTTTTGAGGTCTAATATCTTCTGAGATCCAGTCTCTGGGCTGGGCTGCCTGTGACTAAAACCTCATCCTCCTCCCACACCCTTTTTCCACTACCTGAAACCAAGATCCCTTTGTTGTTAAAGGAGGCCCCATCCTCCAGGTTTATAGAGGCCTCAAAAAGGAACTGCCTGGGGGCTTCAGATTAGCCTCTGGCGATTTTTGGTCAGCAAAACCTGCTCGCCGGACCCGAGCTTGGGCCTTGAGGTCTCTAGGAGACAAAGGTGAGGAGCACAGAGCGTGGTGACCACTGTGTGTATGAAAGGAGATTCTCATCACCTGGCCCCACACCAGAGGCCATCTTTGCGCAGCCCAGACCAGACAGGAGACGTGATATGCTGCGCTTCAGAGAATTGTGTTTGCGTACGTAAAAAGAGAGATGTGCGGGGACACGTATGCATGTGCATGCCTATCTGTGAACCGGGCAAGCACTGGGCTGTGGGTTTGTGTTTGTGCATCTGTCTTGGCTTGGGATGTGAAGGCAAAGTGTTCTGGGGAAGACGCCTGCCTGTGGCAAAAGGATCTTCTAAAACTAAATGTGCCCTGCAGGGCCTGTGAGCGGTTAGCTGTCTGTGAGGGTGAGGGCACATAAAACTTTGGAAGAAGTTGGACGTATTTTTTGCATCCCTGTCTGGCCTGTTGAGTGGACAAGCCATGCCAAACCGGCACTGCAGCTGCCGCGGGGTGGTTTTGCCTGTCCGGACTAGCTGCGAGGCTCAGGTCGGAGGAGGTGATTCCTCTTTCTGCGGAGCAAGTGGGGTGCTCGGCTGGGTAGGGAGGCTGCAGGATGGGTGTTCCTGTGGTGTCACACCATCTGCAAGTGTGAGGGTTGTGCCTCAAGCTCGCTCACACTCTGCACTGCCCTCGTTCCACTCCTGCTCTGACCCAGGATGGATCCTCTGAAACTGGGGCACTGATGTGGAGGCTGGTTTCGTTCTGGTGTTGCTTAGGTCAATGACTCGAGTTATTTTTCACAAAGCGGTCCACAGTATTTCTGCCGCAAATTGACTCCTATCCAGTTTCAAAATGATCCTTGCACATGTGCAGACCCTGAGAGTGATATGAATGATCTGTTTGGGTGTCTGAAAGAGGAAGCTATGGGTTTCTTGCTGATGTCCCAAGAGAAGAGGTCCTTCTCTCTCTCTCTTTTGCTTCCCAGCAATACTTACAAACTGGTCCCAGTATATCTGAGTACTGCAAGCTAACACCTGATCCCTCCACCCTTGTTTCTGCACCTATCGCTTTACCAGCAGGAAGTAGGACGTGGTTTGGGGCTTTTTATTCTCGGCCTCGCTAGCCTTTTCGATACTTCAGGGCCTCGTCTCAGTCTGACAAGGCAAGCAAGCGGCAGCTTCCTGTGCAAAGGTGAGAGGGAGAAGACGGAGAGAGACCACGCACGTACGAGAGGAACAGCTCCGCAGCAGAACTGCCAGGCTGGAGGCACCTCTCCTCCCGTGCCAGCAGTGCTGGCTGACACCTGGACATGCACTGAGCTAGGATATCTGCCTCCATCCCTCTCCCTTTCCTCCCTCCCCGTTCCCCTCACTGTTTGACGTCCAGCACCTGCTTCCATCCAACTCCACGACCTGGTCCCCCGGGGACTCCCTTTGTCTGGACCGCTCAGTGCCGGGAGCTGGAAGGTAAAGGGGGTGATGCCAGCTCTCTCCCACACGGGGGTGGCTGATCCGAAAAGCGTCTTGGAAGGAGTTTCGGTCTGACAAACTGAATCTTGCTGTTGGGGAGGGCTGAGCACGTATTTATCTCTCTGTCTCTCCACAGTCCTCTCAAATCATACCCCACATCTCACAACCACGCTGCCTGCTTTTTTTCTCTCTCTTTCTTTCCCCTTTTTCTGTTAATGTGTTGTCGTCATGTTTTTCTTCATCTGAACCTAATCTTTTATCACAACGGGAATCAATAATATGCTTCATGCCAGCCTTTTATAAACTCTTTTCCCGCTCCCCTGGCAGTCCCAGCAGGGTCCAGTGGGACTCTGTCTTGTTTTGCTCATCTCTGACTGGGCTTCAGGCTTGCTGAGATGTGACGGTGGTCCCTTCTGTGGGCAGAGGCAGACCTCAAGGTATGGGTGTCCAGGTGGATGGGGAGAGGGGAAGGATTGGATGAGAAGCCCGTAAGCCCAGTCTGTCCAATATGGAGCATGGCTGTACAGGCTTTCTAAGACAAGGAGTCTTCCTGGGTGCCACGGGTGGATGAGGGGTGCTGCAGTTTCCTAATTACAAAGCCCAAATTTTCTGCTACACCTAAAAGCACAGCTCCTTCCAAGGCAGTGTGGGGTCTACTTGGTGAGGATGGTGCATGGTTTGTGCGTAACTATGTAGTATTTTGTGATACGGTAAAGCCTTGACTTTCCAGAACCTGATAAACTCCTTCTTCTTCCTGATTTCCTCCCTGTCCCAAACAAGCTATTTAAAATCTACCTCCTAAGCCATGGACTCTGCAACTAACTTTTGTCAATTGCAGCCAGAGACCCCTCTTACTCTGCAAGCACCTAGTTATTTCAACCCTAGGGCTGACCAAAAAAAGAAGCTCTTCAAAGCACAAGCCATGTGCAACCGAGGCAGCACTCTCTACCTTAGTCAGCAAGCAGCCTGAAACAACACGCGCAGACTGCTGTGCACTCACACACGCATTTCCAGAAGGCATTACCCCTGCAAACAGCCCATCTGTGCTGCACTGCGAACTGTTTCAGTGCTGAGCAAAGCACCCAAGGCAGGAAAACAATGAGGTGCTGAGGGAAAAGCACAGACTCCGGAGAAGAAGGAGTATGAGTTTCTGAGCCTGGAAGATTGGCACTGGCTTTGAGCCCTGCCCTAGGACAGCGGATGCCTCCTGTGAGATGACATCTTCCTAATTTGCATTGCTGAGTTATGTTGGGGGGGGCGTCTTCTCTCTTTCAGTGTGTCTCCAGTACCGATGAAGCCCTCTTTGCTGCTTCTGTGTCACCTCTGGCTGTTCAGCCTCATGTCTCTCTCATGGGCATCAGACTTGGCACAAGGTAAGAAGTGATTCCCTTCACCCACATCAGCTGGGCGAGCAGGGAGGGGGGTCAGCCGGAGGAGTGTGTGCACCACGGCGTGTTGTGGTGCAACACAGCCGGAGGAGGTTGCAATAGTTACAGGTCTCTTATGAGCACATCAACCTCCAAGGACATAGAGAAGTGAGTGGCTCTGCCTTTCTTACTTGGAGACAGTTATCCAGCAGAGGAGTCAGTCTGTAGTTTGGGACGGGGCAGAATTGTCTGATGTGATGGTTAATGCAAAACATCATTGCTAATTCAGCCACGTTGCTCTCCATCTCTTCTCTGCTGGCAGGTGCCTCCAGCCTAACTTGTTGGTATGACTCACGGGCAGCTCTATTCTGTGACTGGAACCCAGGCAGGGACCTGGTTGAAGGAGCATGCCAGCTGGAGATTTTATCAAAGTCAGGTTTTTGTGGCAGGTGGGTGACTGGAGAGGCTGAGGAAAGCCAATGCTTTGAATGAAAAGTGTTTTGGAAAGTTTACCACTTAACAAAAATGTAGGCTCCCCGCCGCCAGGTCAGACGTAGTGGAGTCACAGAGCCAAGGAGCTTTGTCTTGAACTCTGTCTCTAACCCCATATGCGCTGAGATGCTGACCCCTGCTCAGCGTTTGTCATCTGACGGTCCCAAACTGTCTAGCACAGCCCATCTTCCAGCTCCATAGCTCTGTCTTGCTTCATTTTCCAAAAAATCCCTCTTCCTTGGTAGCCATCCTCTGGACTGAAAGGCATTTTCAGAGGAAAAAGAGGATGTATAGAGATGGGGTTGGAGGAAGGTGGAATTAAAGTTATACAGAGGCCATTTGCCCATTGCCAGGATGAGCTGGGATGTTGCACCCTGAGTAACAGTAAATGAAGGAAAATATTGTTCCCACTGTCTCCCCTGGCCCCTTCACCTCTCAATTCACGATGTTTTCCTCTCCCACACATCTCCCAGCAGAGGGGTAGGTGTGTGGCCAGTACTGCAGTGGGGGCTGGCTGAGTCTCTGTGGTCTCCAAGTATCACATCTCCAGCCAAGAGACTTACCAGCCTACCCCAGGCCTCCCCTGGGTGCCTGTCATAAGGAGAGGCGCAGTGTGATTCTGGCAGTGAGTGAGTTGTTTGTGACTGTCATAGAGACACCTCCAATGGGGTGAAATGGGCAAATATATTCTGGGGCCTGGTGCATGGACCTAGAAAGCCAAAACATTTATGTTGCTCCACAGGTGTGACTCACAGAGACTGGGGATGGATTTGGAACTGTGCCATTGCTTGACCAGGGCTTTAGGGTACCACCTCTCCCCACCATCAGCAAGTCCTAGGATTGATCTGAACTTACAGCTGGAGTAGGCAGCTCAGTCTGATACCCCCTCAGCTGCAGCCCCACGGATGGTCTCCCACCCTGTCAACCCCTGTGCCATAGCTCAGTTTAGGCTGTCCAGCCACGCTTGTCAGAGCAGAAGAGAGGTCATGGCATAGCGCTGCCAAGTGTGACGTACAGTCCTGGCTGACTGGGATGTGACCTGGTTCAGAAGATGCATCTCGCTCTGCATCTGAGATCCTACAGGACTGTCAGTGGCTTGAAGGAGACCTGTAAACCCGAGAGGGGTTGAAACAGGCACTTGTCTTCCAGGGCCATGTTGGTGCAGTTGTGGGCAGTAGGTGTGTTTGGGCTCTGCATGCCCTCTGAAATCAACAGAAAGCAGAGGAGGTAGCAAGAGGGTTTTGTGAAGACTTGGAAACTGGAAATCTACTGTTATCTTTGGCTTGAAATAACTGGGATGCATTGACTTTCCATGTGCCAGTACGTAAAATTTGTCTGAGTGACGCAGTGGGAAGACAAAGTGGGATTACTTCCTTGCTGTACCCTGTTCAGAAAATATGGTAGGATGCAAAATACTTTGAAAGGCCTTTAGTGTTATGTAAATTTTGACTAAATACAAAACAGCCTCCCCAGCTCACTGGAGTTCTCCTGCTTAAAACCCAGCTTAAAATCCTTACGTGAAAGATTCAAGGAGCACTGTGAATTACACAAGGCAGAACACACGACAGGACTGAAGTGCAACAAGACCTTCAGCGAAAAGAGTAATGTGAGTAATTCATCTGGGATGTCCTGGCTAATGACAAGGTGGAAAGGATTTGTATGTGGATTTGGGGTGTATAAACAGTGTGACAGCCAGGAGCAGTATAAAAAGCCCAAATCTAATGCCTGACTCCAGTTCTGGAGTTGGGCTTGATGTCGTGTGTTGTTGATATGCATCATCCCTGTGGGTTCTCCTGCAGGAGGGATTAGCTTCATTGTGAGCTAGGCCATGCTGTCCTGACACGTGCAGAAGAAGTGCAGGACGGACAGATCACATGCAGTGTTCCATGTCTCAGTTAGCTGGGTTTGGCCCTAATCCCTTCCTCTGAGGAGGGATGGATATCACCACCAGCTCTTAGGTCACCTCTTGACCTCATTTTCCTTGAAGAGGTCAGTACCATTTTCCAGATCATTAACTACTGGGAAGTCTGGTTAGATGTGTCAAATGCAACATGCAACAGTGACACATCAGTGGAGCTAATGGTGATGCAAATCCTCTAGCTGTTATTCTTTGTTTAAATCAGTCTTTTTTTAGATTCATTATATACTTCCTTCAGTCATATCCAGCGTTACTGTAGTCCTTGTGTTTTCAGAAAAAAACCCCACCCAAATACAAGCTAATTCTCCTTATTGATAAAGTCACAACCAGTTCTAATGATGGACAAGCTTTCTTACATTTGCACATCATGCACAAAGACAAATTGCAGGGTTGGTAAAGAGCTCCAAAATCTTTTCTTCCTATCTAATCAAGCTAATTTTCCTATTGCTTATTTAATACTGTATGACATATGTGGCCCTTTAGTATCATTGCATTTCAAGAGTAATATTTAATACTAATGTCATCTCAATCTTACCAATGAACAGAAAATGTTTTAGTAAAAATATGTTTTCTCAATAAATTTCACTTATAGAAAGTAACTTTTTTCCTACTTAGTCAGCACATACAGCAATCCTAGGAAACTAGCATATCACAATATTTTGTGCCCTTCTTGCCAATGAACAAAAAAAATCCAACCACATGAAGTATAAATCTTTTGTTCCTCGCTTGCCACTGAGACTTATGCCTTTCAGCCACAAATATCATCCATATTTATTGTCAAGTATTCCTAAACCTCTTATACGTAGGTAATGCTTAGAAATATGAATGCTTATTGATGAGGCTTCAGTGTCACTAATGGTAAATTTTCCTTGCAGACTCAATGCTTCACCGCTGCAGACCGTCTTACCATTTCTGTCCATTGCCACATTGGAGAGAATAAGTCTATACCTGTGCAAATAGAAGATTTCAGTCCACTTGCAAATAGTGAGTACTCATCTGTCTTGCAGTCTCTGAAGCTTCCCCACAAAATGATAGCTAATTTCTCTTCCGCATCCACCCCTATGCAATACCTATAGCTGATTTTAGACTTGTGTCTTTTCCTTGTCCTCTGCTACAACTAGCACAGATAAACCACATTGACTCCTGCCACTTGCACCTCTAACATGCAGTATCATGCCAGTCACTTCCTATCCTGTCCTGTATCTGGGACACTGTTAAATTAGACTGCTTTGCACTAGGAGTTCTGGCTTCAAACAGGCAATGACAGCTCAGCTGACCTCCTGAAAAATGCGTGCTGCAGGAAGGGGGGAAAGTTTTGCTGTTCTTCCCCTGCCCCTCCTACCAGATATGTGCTTCCACCCTCCTTTAAGCCAGCTTTGGCATGCATCACTCTTTGCTGAAAGGATTCAACTCACTAATCCAGCCAAAAAACATCTGCTTGGGTCATTTGTTTGCTGGTCGTGTGAGTTTACATGGCTCAAGGAGACATCAAAAGAGCTGCTGCAAGGTGAGGCATAAGAAGGCATGGCTGGAGTCAGGGATTGGGAAGGATCAGCCTAGACAGTCTGTGTAACTCCATCCCCCGTGGCTGCAGCTCTCTGAAAGAGCAGCTGGGAAGCAGCTCTCTCCCCAACCATGCTCCATTCCTGCCCATGCAATTGCCTTGTGGATCACCCTTACAGGATAGGATGCATGGCCATGTGGGATTGATTGCACTCGCAGGAGGAGCTGCTTTTAACAGAGTCCAGAGACAACTGTGGTCTTTTGCCGTCAGTGACAGTGGGGAAGAAGGAGGAAGAGAGAGGGGGAACTCACTAATCATCTCGTGTGGCTGTGGCTGGCTGGAGTCTGTGAGCACAGCCAAGACACCAACCCTGCTGCAGTGGGGTTTGCGGTGGAGTCTTGTTATGGACAGACAGTGCAGAGGTATCAGCCCTGCTCCTTCTTTCTTTCCAGTAAAGCTGAGGCCTCCAGAAGATCTTCAGTTGGTTAGCAAAACTGAAAACACCTACAACTTAACGTGGAGCCTGAAAATTTCCTCTCACTATTTGAATGGGGAGCGGGAATACCAAGTGCGGTACCGAGCCACGAGTCAGTCCTGGGAGGTAAGTATAGATGGGGGTACTAAGACCTGTCACCATATGAATCCTGGTCTTCTTTACGTCACCCAGGACTTGCTCCTGGACCTCCCCTCAGGGCAAAACCAGTTTTGGTGAAGCTGGAGAGCAGATAACACACCCCCCCCCTTTTATCTGTGTCACCTGCTGCCAGTGTTTGGTGATGACATGGAGGTAGACGCGAATCCTGTTTCACTTAGTGCTGCCACAGAGAAATCCAGACAGCTCCAGGAAAGACCTGAAAGGGATGAAAAAAGCAAAGCGAAGAAGAATTTTCCTGCAGGGTGAACAAGCAGTGCACAAGGTGTAGGGATCTAAGACAAGTCCTCTTTGAGGGCCTTGGAAGAGATGGGTACATGAGGCTGTAAGCCAGGGTGTTGATGATGCTCTAATTTTTCCCTACTCTCAGGAGGCCAGGAACTTCACCATTCTGCAGGACCAGATGTGGGTGGTGTTTGAGAGCCTCTCACCCAACTCAAAATACGAGGCAGCTGTCCGTGCAAGGCCAAGAGCCTCAGGTACCTACAAAGGCGTGTGGAGCGACTGGAGCAAGACGATACTGTGGAGGACACATGCTGACCGTAAGGATCAGAGTCAAGCAGTCTGACTTGGAGGGGAAAATGGGGACTCGGGGGAAACGAGGTAGAAGGGCCAAAGCAGGCTGAGAAGCTGGAAGAAGATGGATAGGGAGGATTGTGTTGACCAAAGAGCAGTAGAAAGGTTGGAAACAATCTGGCCTTCCTAATCTGTTAGGTCAGGCTGGCTCAACAGGGCTTAAGGGCAAAGACCCCCCAACCCCAACACAGCCCCTGTGACTTCCAGAAGCCAGGCAAAATCCACAAGATGTAAGTCAGGGACTGCTTCCCCAGAGCAGTAAGGCCAGATGTCTGACCTGCAGAAGCAGTGGCCAGGACTGGCATTTTCCCAGGTGCTAATGTGACCTAGGAACATAAATCCAGCTGTCTAAAGTGGCCCAGTTCATTGGAGCCATTGATCAGTGAAATGCAGTGAAACAGAGCGCTCAGCTCCTGAACCAAAGGACACCTGAGCCTAGGAAGCAAAGTCTCACGGAGAATGGAAGAGACTTACAAGCATGTTAAGTCCCTTCCAAAAAGGTCTGCTGAGACTGGCATCAGTCATTGCCTTGAACCACAGCACAGAGGACACCTCCAGCCTTGAAAGATAGTGCCCTGAGCAAGACTTTTCGGTGAGTCATTGGCTGTGGTTTCTGTCATTTCTTTTCCGAAAAATAAGCAGATAGAGGTTATTCCTTCTCATGTCATCCCCACTCTGCCCCTGCTCAGCCCCTCCCTGTTGTGCCTGGTGCTGGTATAAACAGAGGAGCTATGTTTAGAAAGGGCACTGTATTGCTGCGGCGATCAAATTTTGACAGCGTGTGATGTCAATGAATAGGATACAGCCGCAACCAGTTGTCATAGCAACCAAGACCCAAAGATAACCAGGGTACAAGAGGCAGAGGAGACAAAGTGATCTGAGTAGCATCTCAAGGACAGGCAAAGAAAGAATGTCCTAAAAATGCCTCCTCCTTCTTTTAGTTTTCTCACAACTACTCCAGAGATGCTCTGCAGGCCCAGACCAAGGGACACTAGGGATGGAGGGACATGAGGGGGCAGGCAGAGGAGACAGGCACCAGAATAGCAAGACCAAGCAAAGGTGTATGGGGGAGATGTGTGTGAAAGACATAGATTAAGAAAAGTTTGAGATGATGCCAGACAAGCCTGAGGAGTGCTGGCAATGTGGGAACTCAGTTTCTTTCTCCTAACCCTACAATCCAAGTACCAAAATATGGTGGAAAGCTGTGACCTTCCTAGCCTCCTAAAGCTTTCCTGCACCTCTCCAAAGAAAGAATCCAGCCCCTTGACCCCTAACCTTCTCCATCCTTGGTCTTCCTGCCTTCTCAAAGACCCATGAACCCCGTGACTCTGTCTCCCCAATGACTCATAATGTTGTTTCAAGTCTCCAATCCCACTTAAGCTGATTCTAGGACCCCCTGCTTTCCTTTGTAATGAGACAGGCAGGTTGATGGACACTTCAACAGGTAGACTGTGGCACTTCATCTGTGGCAACCCCCAGCTGTGGTGCTGTTATGAACAGGGAGTTCAAGCTGCTCAGCACAAATTATCTATTAAGCAATGCCAAGCAGACTCTGAAACCCATAGCAGCTCAAAGGCATCCTACACAAATTATAATAAAGACCCTGTATATTATAATTTTGTACAATTTTATAATATTATATAAAATTATAATAAAGGCCCACTTTGATCACCTTGAACAGCCATGGAAGAGCTGCAGCTCCTGCTTCCAGTATCCTGACTAAATTTTCACAGCAACTCCCTCATTCTCTCTCATTTTGCAGAAACATCCCGGCCGGTCCTGCCAGCTCTTATAGTGAGCAGTTGCATCTTTGTGATCATTGGGACTGCCTTCCTTATTAACTTACGGACCCTGAAATGGTAAACGGGAATCAAATTTTCCTCTCCTGTATCTTGTGCGTCTTCTCAAAACCTGCATTATATTTCACTTGGCATTACTCAAGATAGACAGCGACTTAAATATATGGTTTATATCCCAGCGTTTTGAGGCTGACATTTGTCGGGGGACATATATCACCACCCAAGATGATGTGGTTTCCCCACCATCATCATATTGTGCCGCGCTCCTGTGATCTGGTGCCATGCCCTGGCTGAATTAAAAACAGCCGCCACAGCATTTCTGTTGCCCAGGGGTTAAGTGGTGTTCCCCAGCAGGGATGCACCAAAATTGCCTCTTAAAAAGCAGGCCACTGGGTTGAGCACTCCCTCAGTAGAGAGGACCAGGCAGCCTAGGTACTGCTACCTTCTCATTTAAACACTCCAGGAAGAGCTCAGACATGACGTGGTGACATTTGGGCTGTAGGCAAAACTCCTGAGTGAGGGGTACAATTCTTCCTCTCACTGGTCTGTGCAGTCCTGAAGTCTCTCATCACATGCTGGTAAACCTCTACGTGATGTTTTAAAGTTCTCTTTTCCAGCATATCTACCCAGACACTGCTTTTATTCAGAACTGAAAGCATCTCACAAGGTTACCCCATGCAATAATACGGAGAGTGACCTGTCAGCATGGTGAGGTTAGAAATGGCCGCAGGTTTTTGCATCTCAGGACGGGGGCAAAGAAGCAGGGTGCTGATGTTCATGGCAGGGAGCAGGGAGAAATATTCTCAGGAATGAGGCAGCAGAGGCTGGATGGCTTCTCTGTAAGGAAAGGAGAGGCATGCTGGAGGAAGATGGATACTCAGAAAGGCACTCGTCACTGTGTTTTACCTTGAGTCATAACACAAAGGTGAGGAAGTGCTAGCTATATGGCACAGAGAGATAAAAAGGCCTCCTTTCTCCACAGAGTATAATTAACCTGGGGGAATTGGATGGAGGTTAATGCTGAGGTAAGATCCAAGGAAGGATTAGACATGCATGAATAAAAATAGCATCTGCAGTGATGTAAGGTAGTTTATATGCAAGAACTAGCAAATTCTGATGCTTCAGAGAGTACACTGATTGCCTCTGGAGGTCAGGAGGGTCTTTCCCCAGAGCATCCCACAGCAAAGCTTCAGCAAAGAGCTGACAGGATCAGCCAACCTCTCCGAGGGACTGAGGAGCAGATTAGATCACTTCATGCTGCCTCAGGATGACAACACACTGGTTCCAGTAAAGTAGAGGCCTCTGGACTGATGCAAAATGTACTCACATGGCTTGCACGGCCAGCATGTCCTAGCTACACCATGCAGCATCCTGCTAACAAGGCAGAGAGTTGTGGTACAGCTTTGCCGGTGGTGGTCCCGCTCAGGCCACGTGGTCCTCTGAGACATTGTGGTGGCAGCAAAGCAAAGAGGGGACAGATGACAGCAGCTGGAGCTTGGAAACGAGGGAGACCTGCCCAGCTTGTCATCAGGACAGGGGCTTAAGGGGGCAGGTGGAGAGGTTAAGGTGACCAGCCAAGGCAGGGAAGAAACCAGTGAGCTGTTGGTCATGCTTCCCCAGGAAAAAGGCTGAGGGCAGTATATTTTCCAATGTCAGGTTTAACTGCCCCACCTCTATACCTCTCATCCCTCAGTTATTGCGTTTCAGGCCACTCAAGAGTAAGGAGAGCCCTTGGGCTTGTTCTTATTTTACCTCCCCCCATGTCAGGGTAGTACCCATGAGCTGCGTACCCCCACCACAGTGCCAGATTGGTCAGGATCAGGCCCTGCTTCATTCCTCTTCATTCCCTCTTCTCAAGGTTTAAGAAGATCCTGAAGATTCACATCCCAGACCCCGAGAAGTTCTTTCCCCCACTCGTTTCTGTTCACGGAGGTGACATTCAGGTATGGGACTGGGGATGGAGCCATGTGGTAATGAGGGAAAGGAAGGTCCAGCTGCACGTGCCCGGGACAGACAGCTGGTTGTCACACCTACATGTGCACACACGATGCATGTGCCTGTAGCACCAGCTGCTGGGTTCTCTGCTCGGGTTTTATTTTCTGACCTTCTAAAACTTGACACGCGGCTGAGGCATCTCTAATTACAGAACCGAGAAACGGCAAACCACGCAAACCTCAGCGCTCTGCTCCCCTAATGGGGAGGCTGAGAGAAAACAAGGGACCTGCGGAAAACAAGGGAGCTTGGCCTCTCAGATGCCCTTCTGCCCCACTTTGGTCTCTCCCTGCGTGCCCTGGGCTGGGCGGCTCTTCCCCAGATTTCGTGCTGTGATCCCCTCCTCCTGGCTGTGAGCCTTTCCTCAGCTCCTAATGTAAATTGCCATCACGCTGGATGGCACTTAGCTGTTTTCTGCATCCTTGTTGTCTCTTTCCCTCCTTTCTCCACCCCCACTTTCTCCCTTCCCCTAATCTCTCCGTAAGTATGGGCAGCTGCAAGGAGACAATTACCATTCTGTGCAGTATTAAAGGGAGTGTCAGATGCAAGACGTGGGAGGTGATCCCAAGGGGCATCTTGCTTTAAGAAGAATGGAAACAAACTGCAGAGGGTCCAGAGGACACCAAAGCTTTGGAAAAGCCTAAGTGCAAAAAGCCTTAGAAAGCTTAAACTACAGGGGAAGAGTGCAGAATAGGGGGGCAGGGGTGTGCAGCAGGCACTGAAGACACTTTCTCAGTGCAGAAAGAACTAGAAAAATTGGCTTTACTGGCCATAAAGGCAATGAAGTTGGATGTTATCAAAACCAGTTTATTTTTAAGGATAATGATGCACTGCAGGATGCCACTCATGGTGAGTGTGCAAATCTAGGCACAAGGGGCCTGGAAGAGCACTTTAGACAAGAAATCTGCATACGGCCATCTAGATCTATCAGAAACTGGTTCAGCACCTGGGAATAGATTGCATGAGATGCATCTCAGTACTGCTTTTCATGTTTCCACCTTCGCTTCATCTTATGGCCTTGTAATTTTTTTTCTTCCTTTCACTTTAATCCTCCATCTTCCACTCCCCCCCTCCAGAAATCTCAGAACATAGGCTTGCAAGATCCACTCTTGATTTCAAAGTGACAGAAAGATATACTTTCTCAGAAAATCCTGCAGATGAGACATCATGAATGTGAATTTCCCTCCCCACCACCTCCAGCAACTCTTGCTTGGACAGAGAAAAGGTCACTTGATTGCTGTGGGTGCTCAGGAGAAGAAACCTTTGGTTCTTCACTGAGTGTTATACTGTGGGGGTAACAGTCTCTCTCCTGTGTTTCTTCCCCATCAGAAATGGCTCTCCTCCCCATTCTCCACATCTTCCTACTGTGTGAACAGCACAACCCCGGAGATCTCCATGCTCGAGGTGATGCAGAAGAATGAACAGGAATCCCAGTTTCTACTTTCCAAGGGAACCCTGACTCCTGATCCTCCCTTAGAAACTAGTGGGCACTCTGTATCCAGCTGCTTCACCAACCAAGGCTACTTCTTCTTCCACCTTCCCAGCTTCTTTGAGATCGAGCCCTGTCAGGTCTACTTCACCTATGAGCCTTTCACCCAGGAGGGCAGTGGCAGCAAGGATGGCGAGTCTTACCATGCTCTCTCTTCCCCAGACCTCTGCACACTGGCAGAGGACATGCACACGTTGTCCCACAACTTCCTCCACTGTATCAAGACGACCCGGGGCTTCCAACACAGCTCCTTCGTAGAAGAGACAGAAGGTGAAGCCCAGCGGACCATGGCTATTTCTGGGGCTCTCCAGTCAAGTGAAGGCACCTCACCAACACCAGTTCTGAAACAGGAAGAGAAGGTGGTGGACAAAGCAGCTTTACAACCTGCTGAGGCCCTGTGCCAGCTGGACACTGACTCTCCTGACCCACCGGACCCGCATGACAGCGATACTACCGATATAACGGAGGGGAGTGGGAAGGCAGGTCCTCCGATTGACCCCTGTACACCAGGAGCACATGCTACCCCTTTCTCTCAACCTCCACCTCTAAGGCAAAGCCAGGATGAGGATCCATGCAGAATAGCCTTCTCCAGCCAGGTCCCAAACACGGGTGCCTACCTTTCTCTGAGGGAGCTCCAAAGCCAGTACAGCCATTGCTCTGTCTAGGATCTGCCTGGAGAAACCCACAGGTGGGAAAGGCCTTTTCTGCAGGGAAGGCTAGATAGACAGTTTTTCTGTTCAGGACACGAACATGAGTTCAGCATCAAACCCGTGGGGACTGTTCTTTAATGACGCTGGAGAACACAGGTACTCTAGAGGGCTGCAAAACCAGAAAAGGGATAGGATGGACAAGGTGTAAATTCACGGGTGGCTGCATGGGTAGCGCTAGCTCCCAGGATAAAATGTTAGAGAAAGAGACCACTGAACATGAGAGGACATTTTGCATGGAGAACTGGGCTAGTGGACAGTAAAGCAATACATGGAGAATGATAAAGCCACATTAAAGCTGTTCAGTGGCTATACAGCTAATGGAGATACAGAAGCCTGATTCTTAGGCATACATGCCAACGAGGACTCACCTTCATAACTGAACCTGTTTCTCTGCTATTACTGGATCCAATGGCATAGAAACCCCTTCCCATGCTGCTTAAGTGCCATCCCGAACCTCACCAGTTGGTTTTTTCCTTCCCAGCTCCCAGCAGGAGGCTGTGCCAGCATTTCCATGCTCTGCATCTTGGTGTAAAATAGCACTCAGCTTTGAGGCTCAGCAAGCACATGGTCCATTTGCCTCATCCCACCCTAAAAACCTCTCATGGGAGGGAGAAATGCCTGAAGAGGTAGATATGAGATTTTGTACAAGGAACAGTAGCACTGCCAGTCAGTGCTGGGGCCGATGATGAAACAGATGAAGATATCTCCTCCTAACTAACCAAGGGTGTAATTTTTTCTGTGATGTCCCCAATTCAGGTTTTAATCAGAGATTACATTCTGCGCTACACAGTCCAGCTTTAGACTCGAGTGTCTAAGGTCAGCTCAGAGCCACAGCTGTGTCAGCTGTCTAAGCAGCGCAGTGTGAAAAGAAATCCCCATTATTGGGTTAAAAATACTGGGGAAATCCCCTTCCCCCTCCTTCTTTCCCCCAGGTCTGATGATGGCAGTAAAAAGAACGCACACAATTTCCCATTCTTGCTGCAATATTTTTCATGAAATCGAAAGCCTCTCTGCCCTGCTGGCAAAATACAGTTATTTGACTACGATAAGCTGATTGCAGAATAGTTCATCCCACATCCTGTATTAGTGGAAAACATCGCAACGGTGCTGCCCATTCCTTCCATTGCTCAAGGGAAACCATTGCCTAATTAGTGGCAAAGATGTGGTGAATGAGCCCAGAAAACTAACCCACGAATCAGCACCTTTGCTGAAAAGAAAACCTCAAGCCGCTCACAAAGAATGGGGATAGCAAAGACTACTTTTTTTTTTTTTTTTCTTTTTCCTCTGCATTTGCTGATCTGGGTTGAGAGAAAGCAGCACACCACAGAAGAAAACTGGCAAGGCAAAGGAAGACAAGATGTTCTGGTTACATCCATCCCTGCATTCAACATCTGTACTGCCTGTCTGCTTTCTTGCCATATTTCTGGAATATTCAGCAGTGGGAAAATACCAGCCCTGTGCTAAACATCTTTCTTCTAAGAGTTTTATATCAAAAAGGTCAAGAGTATCGAACTTCTCGGTACTTCTGTCACCCCTGTGAGTATCACCCAGAACTAATTCTTCCCTACTTCTGCCTGTACAAGCACTGAGCTTCCCCTTTGTCCTGGTCCCACACTGTTACCAGACCTTGCACTATGCAGCCTGAATGTCATTATGAGTCCCAGCTATGGGGTCACCCACTGGCTTGGATTTCACCTAAAAAGAGCTGCTCAAAGAAATTGAGCCTGCCTGCAGCTGAGAGGACTCAGGGAGCTATATTTCTCCTCTCATCAGCTTCTTCACCACCTGCATCAAGACATGGACTGCTCTGCTGTCTCCAGGAGACAGCACGTGAAGAAGAACCCACAGCTTCCCAGATAAGGAAGCACAAGGCTTGCCCAGCTGTTTGCTATTCTTTGAGAATCTTCCAGGATGAAGTTCAAGAAGAGACACTGAATCCCAATTTGCTATATTACATGGGCCAGGTTTCCTAGTTGTACTGATGGTTATTCTGTCCTAAAGTAGATCTTCATAAGCTTTTCAACTATTCTTGCTGCTAAGATGAGTACAAGAGAAAAGCCTTGCCTTTTTGTAAATAAAAGAAACATTAAGGAATCTACAGTGTTTTTCTGTACTTTGGGGTCGGGGGGAAAGGATTAACAGCTTTTCTAAATAGGGGACTAGGCAAAGCTTTGCTCAGACCAATATACCTTTAGCCTCCTTCCTACTCCCTTCCCCAAGGGACTCAGCCACCTAAAACAGAAAGCAGAGTTGGAGGTGATCCTGCTGCAGGCCCCTGAGGACCTTCCTGCTGGTTCAGTATCCCCCCCCCCTTGTGAAAAGGCTGACAGCTTTCGAGCTGGCAAGCTGTTAGCACTGCATTTGCAGCCACGCTGGGTGTGAATGTGTGACACACCGCAGCAGGAAGCGCTCGACATCAGATCTGACGATAACCGGACCTTTCTTCCAGGAAGACAAGATCATGTGGCCTCATATGTGAGTAACCCAGGTTGTGAATACCAAAGGCATAACACTCTCAGTGATACGGGGCCCTTTCTCTGCTGGGTCCCCAAGAGCTCTTTGGAAATGTCACACGGGGAGCGGTCCCCTCTCAAGCCGATGCGAATGCGCAGTGTGTGGTTCGCAAAACCACAGAAAGACGCTACTACGGTGTCCATCAGTACCAGAGGAAAACCGGAGCTGAACGCCAGCACCGTGTGGAAAATATTGCGCTAACAGCCACAGGCATGAGTCCTCTCTTTATCTTAAGCCCAGAGGCAGCAAAGATAGCTGTCACTTCACTCATCTCCTTTCCAAGATACCTTGTTCATAAATAGGCAACATCATTCTCAGCCCCCTCCCACATTCCTTCCTTTTTTTTACTGTGGAGAAGCAGAAAGTAAAGGGTACTTGCAGTACAGGTATTCCTCTGAAGTCAAATCTGATCAAGGTTTTGGGTCCTTGGTTGATTCAAAAGCCTGTGGTGATAGATGTGGTATGTTTGCTTAGATAGATCAGATCGAGATTCTATATTTTTTGTTCTGCTGAAAACACCAGAGGAGGATGCTTCTTTACAGGAAAGGTGGATACAAAAAAGTAAGGTCTCTGGCATTGGGAAATACCCTCAGCTGGTTTCTGACCCACTGTGTCAAGCCCTCATAGTGTAAGCTTGGGAAAGGCATATACGAACACATATATGCCTAAAGATGCAGCTAGTCCCCAGTTATCTGGGGAAATTTTGGCTCAAAGTAATTTTCGAAAGTGAAGTCTGGTCTCTTAAATCTCTTGAGCAGTTCTGAAAGCATTTCTTATTGTCATTGCATGCCTCAGTTTCCCATATGTACAGCAATGAGTTAGTTGGGATAACTACGCTGACATTCCCAGTCAAACACTGCAGCTTTTCATCCACATTTAACATTTATCTACTAGAATCCACCATGAGGCAACTACAGCAATGGCTTTTAGTCTTCTTGCAGTCCCAGACTAAACTTGAACCAGTGGCAGAGCTGAAAACAGCTATCCCTGCCCAGCTCTCAAAATGAGCCCAAATGAGCCCTGGCCCAAATGAGCTCAGCCCCAGGTCAATGCCACTGGCTGGAGCTCAGCCTCAGGTCAAGAGTCGTCCATGTCCCTGTCCCCTCCACCCATTTATTGACAGAATAACTCTATTTACTCTGCTCTAGCTGGAGCGTGGTTGCTTTTTGTGAAAAACAGAGAGGCACGTACAGCGCTGCGGGGCTGTAAGCAGAATGTGGTACAGGCGAGGTAGGTGAGAAGGACCTTGAGCTAGAAGAAAAGCAGATGCCGCAGGGAAGAGTGAGTGGCCGTGCAACAGAGCACGGGGAGCCCAGTGTCAGGAGACTGGGCAGCGAGAAGTGCAAGAAGACCAGGGGGACACTTGCAGGTCGGGACTGAGAGACACCGTGCTTTGCTTTTATCTGCATGACCACTGTGGTAATCAGACCCGCTGTCTACTGCCATCTTCCCTCCTTCAAGCGATCTACACCTGCCAGCCAGTATCTGCTCCATCCCTGTGCTGGGGAGCACATACCCTGCATTTTGCCTCTCCCTTCAATGGGACCAAGAAGGGTAGCTAAGAAATACAGCAGTTGCTCAGCAACTCCCTGTCCCTTGAGGAGGACAACGTAAGCTATCTGCACCAGCCTCCTGGGTTGTTCTTCTCTGCACAGCTGGAGGTGCTCCTACCCTGACTTCTTCCAGGCTCCCCCTGCTCAGCCTGCAGATCTTCTCCCCCTGCAAGCCTCCAAAACCTCCATTTCAGAAGAGAAAAAAGCCGTTGTACGGGGTGCGCTGACCCATTGCGGCAGGACAAAGGCCGAGCTGAAGGGACATGGCATCGGGTTATTGATCGCTGAGGAGACTTTGAGCTTGGGTAAATAGATGTTCTCCTCTCTCCATGTGTGTGTGAGCTGGCTTGCGTAGGGGGTGTGGGCCAGGCTTCACAGGCGGCAGCAGGCTTCAAAGGTAGGTCTGCAGCTCTGGGGGAAACCCCGGTGCCTACCATCAAATCTTCTAACAAAGAGACTCTTCTGCTGCTGCTGCTGCTTCCTGCCCTCCTCCCTCCGCCCCTCCGTCTGCGGTTCTTTGCTTGTGCCTGCTGTTTCTGAAGGGATGCTGCGATAGCGGAGAAGCGCCCTTGCTCTCCTGGACCGCCCAGCCTGGTTCACTGGGGAGGAGATCCTCCCCAGGGGTTGCACGGAAAGGTGACCCACGAGAAGCAAGGGAGGGCAGTCTGTGCTGGGCCTGTTTGTACCATGTGCCTCTCTGCATTAGAGCAAGCAGATGTGCGGCTGATTGTCCAAGTGCTGTTGTTCACCAAGCTGGGTTTAATGTTCCAGGGTGAGTTATCTGGCAGTTACGTTCTGCAAGTGTGTTTCCATGTTGCAAGGCAGCCTGGAGGGCTTGGAGCTCAGTAACTGGGGGGAAAGCAAGGAGACCAAGAAGCCCACTCGACCCTATCGTGTGAACACTCCATGGCATCCACACAGGCTAAAATGTGCGTGAGGCCAAACATCTCTTCCCACATCTGCAGCAAATCCCTCCCATGCACTCATGCCCCCACGCTCACACGCACCACTGGGCACCAAGACGACTCACAGACACGTAGACAGGGCACAAGCATTCCCCAAGACCTCTGTGCCCTCTCACATGGATATGTTCACATCCCTTTCCTCTCCAGCCACAGAAACACAGAAAGTTTGGGGGCAGCCAGGCACTGGGGGATGGCAGAGGAAAGGAGAAGGAAGGTGGGTGAGATAACCAAGATTAACGTGGCTTTCTTGGGTGATGGCATTTCTTACCCTGAGAGTCTGGGACTGATGGAAGGGGAGCAGTCAGGAGGAAGCAAAAGAAGCAGCCTGGGTGAGACGAGGGGCAAAGAAAGACAGAAGGTGTCCCCTGGCACAAGCGGAGGGTGGTAGAGGGCTGAACGTTATTCAGGTTATACTCTCTCCTCACTAGCTCAGCTAGCGAGTCAGTGCCAGCATGGGCTTAGCCCTGGGACACACGGTCTGGTGGGAATGGCAAGGCTCGCTTACTTTTAGGGATCGAGAGCAAAATGGGACAGCAGGCAAAGTGCAACTTCAGGCTCCCAGGCTGTGGCTGTTTTGTGCAACTTCTGTGTGCATTTGAGGTCACGGGTTTTCTTTTGCATTGATTTCTAGGTCAATAAAATATCAGCTTTAAAACCATTCCCAGCCTGGTAGGACAACACTTTTGTCTCCGGAAAAATTCATTATTGTACTCATTTGTGGTTTTGGCGGAAGCAAAACCCAGGGAATGCCTTTGAAAATTGAGGGATTACCAGGAGGCGTAGACAGGACAGTGTCCTGGAAGCCTGTCTCCCACTGAAATAGGAGTTTTACTCACATTCGCACTGAGCAAAGTCTTTGGTGGTTAGCACACAGATCTCTTGGGGCTATAGATCTTGGGAGAGGAGCACAGAGATGGCAGAGCACCTCCAGAGACAGCTGTAAAGGGATGCAGAAAACCCAGCCTGACCACGGTGTGCTGTGTCACTAGATGCCCCCGATGGAGGCCGAGGAACAAGAAGAATACGCCAACTCCCTCTCAAAGGACGGATCGGAGACTAACTCACGTGATTGCCTCCGCTATGTGCCCCTTGGGATAGCCTTTCTTTTGCTGGCTGGAGCTGCTGCAGCAACCTGGTATTTCCTAGGTAAAAATTCAACAAGTTTTCTCCCCACGCAGGAGGTGGATGGGGTGTAGTCAAGGCAATGCCCAGCCCAAAGTGCGTTAGTGACTCTGGGTGATCTTTACACGCTCATACATAAGGGTAAACCCCTCTCTCCTACATATCAGCAAGGTAATTCAGTAATGTCTTCTGTTGGCAGACTACAGACCATGGCACCTGGAACCGGCCACCCTGCGGTTTTATTGTGGCAGCCTCCAGGTCCTCAATCGCCAGTACTCCCCGGACCTTGGGCAGGTGGAGTCCAGAGCCTTCTGGCTGGAGTCAGCTAAGCTCCAGAAGATGGTGAGGGCAATTTCATGACCAGAGCTGGCCCTGAGGCAGTTCAGTGAGTAAAAAGAGGAAGGGGTCAGGTACCCGCATCCAAGTGACAGACTTGGTGGGTCTGTATAGCAAGAGGGATGAAACATAGGGTTGGCCATAGGTCCTTTGCCACTGTAACATTGCACTATAGTTATCCGACGACATTCTCGTTGCAGCTGAAGGAACTGATTCGTGCCACAGAGCTGGGTCGATATTACAACTCGAGCACAGTGTATGCCTTTGGGTGAGTAGCACCCACAGCATATTTGCTTGTTTGTGTGTGAAAGCTTCCAGTCAATTGTACTCTGGTTTCACTGAAATCTGGCCATGACAAACTGCTGCAGTCCTCGCCATGAGCTCTAAGCTAGGCTGGGCAGTCCAGATGCAGAATGGTTCCAGCGTGACAGAGCTGGGGATATTTTGATGTTCATCCGATTTCACGATGAAAAAGCCAAAACTGAGAAATTTTTCAGAGAGGCAAAAGTTCAAGAGAGGAAAAAAATTCACTGGGAAGAACTGAAAAAAAAAAACCCCCTGGGCTTGGCATTCTCAGTAGAAACTAAGCAGCTGGAAATTAATTTGTCTAATTCAAGAAAGTCATTTTATAGCCTGATTCTAGGCACCAGAAGGGAGAGGCCAGAATGCACTGTGGAAAAGGTATTTCAGCCAAGAAGCATGGTCCACTTGGGAATAGGGTAACAGTGGAATGGGACAGATGTGGGACTACAGCTTTGCAGGTCATCACAGTAGATCAAGAAAGCAGGAATAGCTTCCAAACTGACGTATACATTTGCTTCTGATTTTTTTCCATGGAAAACTACACCCCTAAATTTGTCCTTCAGCTAAGAAAAATTCCAATTTTGATGTAACTCCATTTTCAACTGGGGAAAGAAAATTTTCACTTGCAATTCTTCCTCTAGCCTTTTACTGAGCAAAGGTTTGTTTCAACATCTCTTCCCCCTCCCCCAGCCAATTTTCTCTGCCAGCTGGTTGAACAGAGCTTTCCCAGTCACTGTCTCCTGCAGCTGAGCCTACCCAGCATTAATGGCTTGTGGTAAGGTATTGAGTCATAAATCATCCACTTGTCACCACTGGGAGGTGAGACAATGAAGTCTTGAGTGTTTCTTTTCAACCCCTGGTCAGTAGTAACCAAAGGTCATTTCTACCTGAAATGAGATCATTAGACCAGTCTTGATTAATTATCACATTAATTTGACCACATATGGTCATCACTAAAGCCAGATGGCATAAAATGGCTTCCTCCCCCAAAAGGACAGAGCATTAACTAGCACCATGGATGTAGCAGCTCTCCTGCCCCACTTGGAGTGGTTCCTCTGGGTCACGGCAGTGAGCTGGAAAGTCCACACAGATATGTCTGTTCTGTGGAAAAACAGTGGGGGGTTAATCTCTGTGGTTTGACTCTCCAGTGATTCTGGAGAGGAAGAGAGAAGATATTTAACATGCTGTTTCTCTGTCAGGGAGGGAGCTCTGACCTTCTTCTTCTGGTTTGCCCTCCAAATCCCTGAGAGTCAGCAGAAGGAGGTGACTGCTGAGAGGGTAAACACAATGCTCCACCAAGAGCTCTCCACCACTTTCAACAACTCGGGCAGCCTGTCCTACCAGATGGAGTACAGGGTCAACCCAGACTCGCTGGTTCTTCTGGGTAAGTACCGGCTGCTTGGCTGTGGCCTGAGCAGTTAGAAATGCTCCAAGATTTATAAGGTGCTGAAGGGAGGTTAGGAGAAAAGGCCAGAAGTCACTACTGAAGGGGATGGGCGAAACCTGAAGAGGATAGGGAAAAAGTGAGGATCAGGAGGTACAACTACACATATTTCTTTCTGATAGAGGATAACTGCAGTCTGATAAAAAAAAACATCCTTCCTTTGAAGGATTAAAGATTATTGGAGATACAGCTGCCCATGACCAGCTAGGTAACTTTTTTTTTTTTTCTCCTTCTCCCATTAGCTTTGGCTTTGGTGGAGTAAGACCTTACACAGGTCATGACTTTGATCAGCTCAGCTCAAAAATAGCAAGCAATTAGGTTTCCTACTTCCCTTTGGGAGATTATTCCAGGCTACTTTCACCACTAGTCTTCCTCTGAGACAAAGCATTGTTGCCACTTCTGTTCTTGACATATGATTTTGAGGATTATTTATTGTTGCCCACAGTGAAGATCACAGCCTGTTAAAGAGCCACCCCTACAGAACTGCTCTAAAATAGGTTAGATGATAGAGGACTAGGAATGTGTCTATATTCAATGTGTCCAAGTCGAATGGAATTTGTATTTGGTCTTTATAATGAGACTTAACTTCTCAGCCTGATCTGATCCCTCTTACAGAGCCCCAAACCTCACAGGTTTTAAAATACATTGTGTTTCTTCTCTCCCCTTGGGACTCTCATTTCCAAGTTTCTTCTTCCTAGGAAATGTGACATCTCCAAGTTTTTTTCCCCAGACATGTTAGCTTGCATTTTTCTAAGGTGAATCCTATTTTAATATATACCACCCATATTTTTTTTAATCCTTCCCTCCACATCTTAACTGTTTTATTTTGGGGGTCATTTTGTTGGTGTCCCCAAAGAAAATTTGATTCCCTCAAAATTATTTTCACTCCCTCATCCAGACCGTTGTGTTAAGATCTTATTCTGAAGCTGCAATAGCATCTCCTGAAGACATCTCCTGCAGTTACCATTAGTCACTTACTTCTGTTTATGATTTATTTCCAGCATACCAGACCTTATGCTCAGCCAATCTGAATTAACCTTCTTAAGAAAGATATCATAAGATAATATGCTAAATGCTTCCAAGTCGGCCCATCTAGCATTTTCCCTTTATTGACTCACTTCATAATGTAACTCATAAACAAATAAAAATGATGGTGCCATTCTTCTAGCTGTTCCCAGTTCCCTCTTATTCCCTTCACATCTGTTTCACCCTTTTATTCATTTCAGCAGATCACACTTCTTTCTATTTTGGAATTAACACACCAGTTGTAGTTTCTCCAGCTCCTTCTGCTTTCCCTAGTCCTTTCCGCCTCCCTCTCCAGTCAGAAACACAGTCTAGCAACTAAGGCAAAAGCCAGAAACCTCTTATACTGCTGGGCCAGGGTGACCTCAAGCCAGTGACTTAACCTCTGGCATCATTTGCTCTGTAAAATTGGAGAGAAAAAATAGCTAGCTAATAGCAAGTCATTAGCACTTCATTGCTTTCTGACAGACTCATTTGCTGACCTCCTTAGCTCTACACATTAAGTCTCGCTGCAGCCTGCCTTAAGACACAGATCTGTAAACCACTGACTAGGGCAGGAACCTCTCCAATCTCTCCAATGCTTTATTTTTACTAACACCTACACTCACCCCAGGACACTAGCTTCTCCTTTGCCCCAAAGAGTTTCAGGACTTCCTTCTCCTTATAGGAACTCAGTTTTATTACCTTCAGATAAAAGAATACTTAATATCAGCTCAGCATACGTCCTTCCCTACAGCACATGAGCTTCTCTAGGAGCCTGCCTTATGCCTGCAAGATCATCTTTTCCACAACATCTGTTTTTGCCATGACAAAACTGCTCAGCTCTCCCCACAGCATTGCAAGCTTTGCTTAGGAGCTACAAAAGACCAAAGCCCTGACCCAGGCAAGCCCCCAACACCAATTCTCACACCCAGCTGACCTCATGGTGCCTTTTATTTTGGCAATTATTCGAAGTAGCACCTGATCTCTGGCCACTTCCAGTTCAGCTGGGAGGCTGGAGCAAAGCCCAGCTCTCCTAAAAGTGTTGTCCACTCTGTGACTCTGTTTTGCACAGATTTGTAGTCCTTGTTGGTGGTTTTCTCTGCATCTCCCTTCTCCAGAGGTGGACTCTATAAGGATGTTGAGTAGCTCATCAACCAGTGGTCATCAAGAGACCTCCTTGCCCACCCTCAGTAACTCCCATACTTTTTTGGTGAGGGTTATTTAAACTGGGAGAACAGGGGAGGGATGAGCAGATGGCAAAGGCTCCGGGAAATGAGGTTGTGCCCTGTGACGTGGCTGGCAGAGGAGGGGGATGGTTGCCTGAAGCAATGCCCAGCCCTTCTGGGAAGAGGAAGAGGTCCTGGAATAGCACACCAAAACGGGCAAGGAAAAAAGGCAGAGAAACCCATGGTGGGCTGGAAAGCATGGATTGGGGCTGTTGGATTTGGGGCAGAGGCCAGAGAGACTTCCCAGAGAGATGGGGTGGGGAAGGCATGACTGAAACGGGTCCCTGAGAGCAGACAGAGAAGTACCTGGAGGATGCCCCATGCTGAAGTTGTGAGCGAGCCATTCACAGAGGACGGAGAGGAGTCATCACCTGCCAAGCTAGCATTCAGATACTACCAGTTTATCTTTTTGTTTATCTTCCTTTATATATTTTCTTTCTAACAGAATCCAGTGTGAAAGACATAGTAATGCTGAAATCCACTCTGGGTAGGCTATCTTTTCCTTCCCTTTTGAGTTCGTGACTTTACAGGAGGGATTTTTACAGGGGACAGAAAGCTTGTTGGCTTCCTGGAGTTGTAAATCCTGGGAAGGGGAGATGAGAACAGTAGCAAGGGAGGACCAGTGCTGCTGCTTGGTCAGACCCAAACTCCATGACACAGCTGTGTGCTGGACTGCTCTGAGCATCCTGACACCTCTGCCCCAGTAGCACACCACTATGCAGAGATACTGGCTCCCAGGGGCAGTGCAGCCACCTTAGTCTTATCCCTGTCCTAATGAGTCATGTCAAATAGCTTGGCGTACTGGTGCAACAGTGCTAATTCCAGGCCCCATGAAATTCTGCGGTGTGGGGTGGGGGTTTCTCTCCGTAGCTCTGCACTGGATGTGCTGTCAGTCATTTAGGAGTCTGTTGTCTTAGCGATGTTTGAAGATGCTTTTAGTAATTTCAGGCAGCGTTGTAAGTGCCGTGGCTGGCAGCTTGCACTAGATATGCTGTTAGAAACTCATCTCTAAGCTGACTTTTACTCAAAAATCCTGGTCTGGAAGCCTGCTGAAACCTGGAAATCAGACAAGGGACATGTAAAGCCAGGAAGAATATGGGGTTGAGAGGAGAAAGAGGTGAAAAAGAAAATAAAGCCAGTGGAAGATAACTGTGCTGATATTTAAAGCCTGAGGTAGTATCAGTTTAATCAAGGAAGAGAGGACAGTTCTTATAGAGAGAAACCAAGGCAATGGTACGAGGGGACTGGTGCCACAACAACATATATAAAAGTAAACTGAGATTACTGGGATGAGTCAGCCTTACTCTGAAATAGGGCTCACACTGATATCCCAAGTGACAATCCCTTATCTTCATTTCTCTTACAACCACCCCTAAGCCCCCCCTTTGCTTCCCTTTACATCACCCTGAGATTTAAATCCCTTTATCTTTCCCCTGGATTCAGGTTGCTACAGGTACAGCTATGTCCAGGAGGATGACATCCTAAGGCTGGAGGGCCCTGACTACTTGGCCTCCAGTTGTCTTTGGCACCTCCATGGACTGAAGGGCTACATGATCAAGCTACGCCTGGAGTGGACTCTCCCGGACTGCAGGGACCGCCTGGCTATGTACGACGCAGCTGGGCCCCTGGAGAAACACCTCATCACCTCGTAGGTAGCTTCTGAGCAAGGCGAGCACGGCGGGGAAGCCGGGCAGGATGGCACGCCACGCCACAGCAGGGGAAGGTGTTAGACTACATCAGAGGAAATTCTCTTTGATGCAGAACCTGCCTCTTGCTGATCAGCTGAAGTCACTGATGTGGGATATCATACAGCCAGCCGTGCAGTCTGAGAGATTACAGCAGCACGAGCTGTCTCTCTGCTGGCCCTTTATTTGATTCAGTTAGTGCCTCACAGCAGGCGTGTGCTGTGGATAACACAGACCTCCATTGTCTCTCTTTCTCGTTCTTCTCTTTCGTTTGTTTGTTGCTTGCTTCACCCCCATCCTTTTATCTCTTCCCCCAAGGATCTATGGCTGCAGCCGGCAGGAGCCTGTTGTGGAAGTCCTTTCATCTGGCCCTGTCATGTCCATTGTGTGGAAGAAAGCCATGTACAGCTACTATGACCCCTTCATCCTCTCAGCACAGGTGGTGCCCCTCGAAGGTGAGGAAGGCTGGAGGAGGGCAGCCATAGATATAGGAAGGAGACAGGTTCTCTCCTACAACATCACAGAGGTGCTCCATCCCCATTAGGAGCAGAATTCACTCTAGATTGCAAGGGCAGAGGTGGTCGATAAAAAGCAGGTTAGATGTTGCTCCCTCACCTGGACTCATACATGAGCATCTAGCTCAAGGCTTTACAGCCCAGGGTCTGGCAAGCAGAGCCTGAGTGATCGTGATACTTTAAGACAAGGCCAAGCTCTCATGCATGGACAGACCAGATGTGGCCTGGACATCATGTCTAGATGCACTTGCAGATAAATGTCAATTCATTATAAGAGTCTAAAGCAACAATATACGTTACTATTACCCTTCTCTGGACAAGAAGAGGAGGCTAAAATTCTTGCCAGGTAGAAATGGCCCCTTGAAGGGGGGTGGTGGAACATCCCAGTCACCTTTAGCATCAGACCTTAGAGGCCCTTTTCTCCCCTCCTACAATGGGATGAGTATATGGCATCCCCAGGCTGAGGTTGAGCTGACAGGTAGCAGGGCTTTGAATGTCTGTCTTTACAGCCTGCGAAGTGAATATAACTCTGCGGGAGGGCCTGGAGCTGCAGGGGAAGATCGGCACGCCACACTACCCCAGTTACTACTCACCCAACACGCAGTGTACCTGGCACATGACGGTAAGACCCAGCTCCCACAAAAGCATCCACCCCATCCCTGAAACCCCTCCGGCACTCCCCACATTAGGGTGGGTTACAGCCAGTACTCTCAGTCAGATCATCATGAGAAGCAAGAAGAGGGTGCCAGCCTGCCTAGCCTCCACATAATGCGTGTTTCTGAAGGGGAAAGAGTCTAATATTGCATGCCAGCACAGAGATGCCATAGCTGGGGAGGAATCTGAAATCCGGTCTCCAGAGGAATTCTTCAAGGCAGAACCAGATTGCAAGAAATTGCTAGGAATTACCATGCTTTGAGACCAGCAGCAGAGTCACCCCGGGCTGCGGCATGGCCCCGGTTTAGAGGGTGCAAAGTGTGAATTGGCACCTCTCCCCTTCACATTTACCCTGCTCATTTCTGTCACATGGAGGGGGCTGCAGCACTCATAGGAGCCATCTACACTCTGCTCTGGACCCCCTTGCCTGCAGGTCCCATCCCTCGACTACGGGGTCACCCTGTGGTTCGACGCCTACGCGCTCAGCAGACAGAAGCATGACCTGCCCTGTACACAAGGCCAGTGGATAATTCAGAACAGAAGGTGTGTGCTGGGGTCCTGGTTTCTGTCTCTCATTTCCCACCTGGGATTAAACCTCTGCAGGTTCCCTGCTCGCTTCAGCCATCAGGTCTGAGGAGGCCACACTCCGTGGCCACTGTTTGTGCTGGTGCCTCTTGCTTTTCTACTTCTTTTTCAGCCTCTCTTGTTCACAGGCTCCTCGATGAGCACACTTCTTACAGATTCGCTTTGAGCTACCAGCCTGCCTTCTCTGTCTTGCTGTTTGCATCAGGCTTCCTAGTTTTCTCCTGTGTGTGTAACCTTGGTGTCCTCCCACGTCTCCTGTGTTTGCAAATCTGCCTGTCACCACCTCTGCAATATTATCTGTGTGTGCCATTGCCTTGCATCCACCTCCATATAGATCTTCCTCCTAGCTCCATATCCTCCTGCTTTGACTACAGCCACTTCCCCCTGCAAGACTTCCCAAAATTAGCATCCCTACGGAGCTGGGGCTGCTGCCCACCACCGCTCAGGTGCAAAGGACCAAGAGCTGCTGCGCTCCCATCTCCTCAAAGCAGGCTCCAAGATGAATGGACCTATGGCTTTTGTTTTTCCTTCCACTTACTGCAAAATTCCCCCTTTCCCTCCAAAACTTCCCCCAGCCCATCTCATTAACTTCCTCTCCACTGCTCCTGTGGGGGTAACATCTTTTCCTCTGGAGGGTCTGATCCAGAAGCTATGTTCCCCTGGCTTCCTCTCTTAAACTGTCAGTGCCACAGTTTCCACAACATGGCTTCTTCGGGAAGAGAAATATAAGAACTGAATTACTTTGCATGGCCGGAATTCAGTGCTTACCCAGAAAGTGGGAAATGTCCAGACATAGTAGGGTGACCCTGGACTCTGGATCTCATGCCATACTGAAGGCATTTTGCCTTCCTGGCTTCCCCCCCCACATCCAGCCTCTGTGGGTCCCTTCCCACCCCATCCCCACGGAGCACCCTTGCCCCACTTTATTGTCTTCTCCTCTCTCCCTGCCCAACACATCCCGCCTGTGTTTGCTCCTCAGGTTGTGTGGCCTGCGGACCCTCCAAGCCTACGCCGAGCGGATCCCAGTCACGTCCTCTGCTGACATCACCGTCGCCTTCACCTCACAGATCTCCTTAACTGGCCCTGGTGTACAGGCGGCTTATAGTCTGTACAACCAATCTGACCGTAAGTTCAGGCTACTCCCTGCTCCTTAGTGGGGTGGTAGCTACCGGCAGCCCCTGTGCACTTGGCTTGTGTTAGGAGAAACACAAGACACATCCCATGAGCCCTAAGTGCCATCTGCCCTTCAGGCACATGCTCACAAATCAGCGAGGCACACACCACCGATCGCCCAAAAAGAAGAGGCATTTATGTGCGAAGCTGCTTCTGCACATGTGGCCCTGCCTCACGTTGCCAAAGCATCCTTGTGCCAAAACCCAAGGTCAGAGAGTTCTCTGCAGTCTCACCCCTGTGCCCACATCCTGGACTGGCCTTGGAAATTCAGTGAGAGCCTATCTGTGGCTTGAAGTGACATTTTTTTAGATTATAAGAGCTCTTACGGAGAGATGTTTCCTGCTCACCTGGGAATTCGTGCAAGTGAGAGACAAATAAAACCACACACAAATACACCTAACGCACGTATGCAAATGCACGCCCACAGTCTGTCTTTCCAAGGTTTCTCCATCTCCTTCCTAAAGGGTGCCTGTAACGCATACCAGTCCCTGAATATGTGCACCTGCCAACACGTGTCTAACACCAACCCCTTCAAGGCCCTCACCAAGTTTTAATAACAACTCCAAAGAACCTGTTTCAACTTTCTCGCAGCATTCAAGAATCGTGAAACAGTGCTAAACCGGAGGTATAGCACGCCAGGAGGGTGGTTGTCCTGGCTTCTTGCCCATTGGTATGACGGGAAGCAGGGAAAAAGCCCCCCTTCCCCGGTGCATAGCCTGGCTCTGTTTGCCCTTGTTCAGAGCAGATGACGTGCCAGATTTCGGGGAGCGCAGCAAATGCCAGCAGCACGCTGCTGCAGCATGCGTGTGGTCAGGAAGGTGTGCAGCTCCACGCTCCACTTTCAAGCCACAGTGCTCTGTTGCAAGGAGGTTTCCAGTCACTGGGGACTAACTACTCTCTGTTGGTTTCACAGCCTGTCCCGGGGAGTTCCTGTGTTCTGTGAACGGCTTGTGCGTCCCGGCCTGTGACGGGATCAAAGATTGCCCCAATGGGCTTGATGAGAGAAATTGTGGTGAGTGATTTCTTCTCCCCGCTGGTCCCTGGTCTCAGCAGGACCATAGCCCCTTCCTCCTCCAAGGGTAGGGAGGGCTGGGGAGGATTCGGTTGGCCTAGGTACAACCTTGTACCTCCTTCCTAGGAGCTTAAACCTCTGCATCCTTAAAAGCCTCATCCCACTGCCATATGGCTTCAGCCTGCTCGGGAAGGAGCAGCAACTCTTCTTGCTCCCGTGCACAGCACAGTCTCCCTGGGAGAACCCCCTAGCACCCGTGCACCAAGAGCTCCAGGCAGCCTGAAAGAAGCCCCACTGCCCAGGCTGTCCCCCACCTTGTCCCTCTTTCCCCCTACAATCAACCTCAGCCCTGGGCTACAGCCCCCTCTGCTGTCATACCACCCAGCATCCCCCTCCCAGCCCTCCCACCCTGCCCACCCCTCCCCAGGCCCTCCTGCTGCCCTGGTCTCTCCCCCCCAGGCCATTTGTGACACACGATCTGTACAGATCCTCACCCATATATTGCGCTCCAGTTTGGGAGCATCTAAGTCCTCCATCAGCCATCGGTTCTTCATGCCAACAGCAGTTTGGGCTGATGCAGACACCATCCTCGGCATCCCAGGACTCCTGCAAAGCCCCGTTTTCATAGGAATAGCTATTCAGGCTCAGGCATGACAACTAATTCATCTATCCTCCTATCCCGGGGGGGGGGGGGGGGGGGGGGGGGGCTTGTCACAGTGGTGCCACCACTAATTTTTCATTAGTTGTCCCTTACAGCTGTTTTTCCACAGACAGAAAGATCCCTGAACCACTGGAGATAGTGACCAGTTCTGAAAGATTCACAGGAAGGTATAGAAAAGTCTAAAGTAAAAAGAAGGAGAAATCTTTCTCAAGGAAGTTTTAATTCAGTGCTGGAAATGTGAGAGCTCTCACAGGATCACTGAGGTTGGGTTTTTTATTGCCTGCAAGTCTTGCTGACAGTGCACTCTGTCCCATCATCCAGCTGTCTGACATCAGGGCTGGCTTGCTTCCTTCATGCAGGCATAGATACAAATGCATCCTTATGAATATCTAATCCCTTCTTGAATCCTATTAGTTTCTTGGCCCCAGGGATATCCTGTGTCATTCAGTTCCGCAGGTTAACACAGACCAAGACTGAACAAAAAAAAGTATTTGTTTCTCACTCTTTTCAAACATCCCGTTATATTCAAAAAAGAAAATAGAAACATCATGATTTCCTTCCTTTCTTATACTCTTGCCAATGTTGCATCTCTGCTTATTTACTCCATGTTTGTATGGGACAGTCCCTGTCTTTAAAATCAGTGTTCACATTGCCTCAGACCTGCATGTGCCTTTAGCCATCTGGAAGCCTCATGTTAATTACTGAAGAAATTATAGTCATTGCAGTAAGAAGACCCCTGGGAGGTACTGGCCCATCATGTTTGGTGTTGCACATAGATAAAACAAACACAGGACAAGTTCCTGCTATGAAAACATACAATCAGAAGTCAAACTGTGTCATGGGGAGGCACCTTAGGCACCATCTCCATCCTAGGCAGCTATCGGAGCTCGTGGACATTGAGGAATCCGTTGTTGTTTGGGACTCAGCTATCAGAGAGCGAGGGGAGCAGCTGCTCTGCAGGGGAAGGTGACCCATGAGCTGAGGGTGACAGCAAGGCAGGAGGAACAGTGACCTCACCAGTCAGGATGCAGTCCTACAGAACCTGAGCAAGGCAAGCAGACCAGGTCTGGTGATGGTAACCCGGGTCAACCAATGAGTCCAGTGACCTCAAGACAAGTCTATAGTGAGGCAGGTCCAAGGCCAAGCCAAGAAGCCAAGGAAAGTTAAGTCGGCATCAGCATAGTGTAAGACAGGGTGCAAACGTACCTACAACATAGATCAGGCAAAGACTACACAGCTGCACTATACCAGAACTGGTCTTAAGCACACATTATGAGGTGGGGGAAGAGGTTGCAGAGCCTACTGATGCACTTAGGACCCTGACCTCACATCTTACACCTCGTCTTGCGTGCCTAATTCCCGGGTGCTTCCCTCCTGCACAGTGTGCCCTGCAAAGTTCCAGTGCCGCGAGGACAGCACTTGCATCGAGTTCAGCAGGGTCTGCAACCAGCAGCTGGACTGCATCAACGGGACCGATGAAGAGCAGTGCAGTGAAGGTAAGGAGGGGACGGCGCTGGGCTGACAAATACCTTCCCCTACACTTGAGCCAAGGCTGTCGGTAGCGTACTTCCCTCTAGTGAGGTCAGGGCACGTGCCTGACCTGCTGACAAGGTTTGCTCTGTTTGTAGCTGACCAAGTTTGCTCAGGAAATTCCCTGTCATCCTTTATGGAGTTCCCCCAAGCTCTCTGTTGCCTTTTTCCCCCTACTCAAAGGACTTCAGGCTGCATCTACAACCTGCCGCCCTCCCTCAGCCTCAGCTCCTCTTCCTCTTCGCAGGGGTCCCCTGCGGTCCTTTCACCTACCGCTGTGAAGATGGGACCTGCGTGAAAAAACCAAACCCCCTGTGTGACACCGCTGCAGACTGCAAGGACCTGTCCGACGAGAAGCGCTGTGGTGAGGAAACGCTCACTTGCACGTCGGCCAGGCAGGTTCAGGATGGCACGTAGCTGCAAGTCACCCCTTTTTCCCCCCACCACCCCAGCATAAGCACCCACCCTCGCTTGTTCCACCACCTTCTCCCTACCCCAGCCCCATGGCAGCGGTGCCACTGCTCCATCCTGCAGTGGCAGCAGCAGCGGCAAGGAGCCAGCTCTCCGTGCTGAGCTGTGAGCAGGGATTTGTTCTTTGGCCAGCTGCTCCCCATCTCCTTCAGGCAGAGGCATCAAGCCAGATAGACATGTCTCACAGGCCAGGTCCTACCCACAGGCTGCCTGTTGGACCACTATGCTGGCTTTTGTGAAATAATGCCATCCTACAAGGCTCCAGCCAGGGAAATCACCCGTGACTGCATGGTCACTGGCAGGGAGAGAGCTTGTGTTTTGATTTCCCTGCTTGGTTTTTCTGGAGCCTCGGTGGGCAGCGAAAGGGAATGTCTGCGAGAGTTCCCTGACAGGAGAACAGGTAGCACAGACAGCGTGCTGCCCCAAAGGCATATCCAGGCTGCAGCTGGAGGTGGGCTAAGGCTGTGCAGGCATCAGTGGGGGCACACGCTGCGAGGGAGCACTCGTCAGACCTGTCCTGGACAGTCCATAAAGCAACTGCTGGCTGGGGAAGGCAAGGGCTTAGCGGTGAAACTCTTCAGTCAAGTAGGAAAGGAAGGACAGGCACAGCATATCATGTTCCCTTCATCCCCTGAAGTACCTGCTGTGTCTTGTCCTCAGACTGTGGTCTGCAAGCCCCTCTCAGCAGGATCGTGGGTGGTACGAATTCTGTGGAAGGGGAATGGCCGTGGCAGGCCAGCCTGCAAGTTCGGGGACGCCACATTTGTGGGGGAACACTTATTGCTGACCGCTGGGTGGTCTCAGCCGCGCACTGCTTCCAGGATGAGAGGTAAATGGAGAGGGGAGGGTGCTGGACAGAAGAAGGATTTGCATTGCTTTCCATGTCATGCATGATGGGAGGGTCATCTGGCTTGTGAAAATGTCCCAGGACAGCCACACCCCTCATCCGGCACCCATGCCATGCTTCTCCATGGCTTGGAGCTGGAGAAAGGGATATGGATACAAGCATTAGTATTTGGGTGTGCATGCAGGGAAAAGGGGGCAGTGCTGGCAGCTTTGGGAGGGCAATGGTAGTGGAAGACACTTCACAGCTACACCTTTGTTTTGGCTCTGGCTTGTCCCCATGCTGTCACAACCATGGAGGTGTCAGCATGTGCTAGGAGGGGGCCAGGATAGCGTTATCTGTGGAGGATGCTGTTTGGGTCCCATGCTGCCCACCCCCAGGGTCTGCCCTTTCAGGAGGAAGCCCAGTCTCTCCCCCAGTTCCTTCCACCCGGTGTACGTACCACAACAGCAGCAGTAACATGCAGATCGAGGGGGGGGATTCGCTCATTCTTTCAAACTGGGAAGAAGTAAGGAGGAGGAAGGTCCACAGCTGTACTGGGTGACAGGGCTGGGTGGGGGAAGGAGTGTGCACCCTCAGGCCCAGTCTTCTCCTCCTCCAAACACCCCTTTTCCTCTATCAGTGAGCCAGTGGGGATCCCCCACATTCCCACCTACTACTGCTGGATTTCCATGGCTGCCCTTCCTTCCTGATGCTATGTGAGCTTAGGGAAGAGGAGCTGCTGGTCATCCTCAGTATGGTGACACCAGCCTTGGTAGGACTGGGGTTGCTTTGCAGTTATGCTTATCACCTCACCCTGCTCCTACCTGGGTCCTACAGCCCTGCAAGGAAGCCCACCAGCACTGGGAGCAGGCTTTTCAATTGGTCTATGCGGCCTGAATTTAGCCATTTTGGAGTGTCCCAATGCAGGATGGATGGAGCTAGCACAGCCCTGTTAGATGGCATATGTGTGTGCCTGTCAGGGAGAGAACTTAAGTGGTGTGGGAGAGAAGAAGTAGGGTTGAAAAAGAGGAGCCGAAGAACAGCAGCAGCCTTGGGTGGGCTGTGCTATGGGCAGCAGCCTGTGCAGGCAGTAGGATGGAGGTGAGTCCTGAAGGCGAATTTGGATCAAGAGAGATGGTCAAACCAAACCAGGGAGATTTTTGCACCCAGAGGGGCAGTGTGGGAGAAAACGGCACGTGTAAGGCAAAAGGTGGACAGGAGTCTGAGTCTAAAACCAGCCCTTTTCCTGCTTCCTCCTGCTCTGGGCAAGGGCAAGTTCCCCTCTGCTCCTCACCCTCCTGCTGGAGACAGGGTGTCCCTTGGCTGTTAGCTCTTAGCTGTTCTGTTCTCAAAGATGTCACCTTGTTAGGCTTTCGCCTCTGTTTCTGTAAAGGGCTGTCATGCCTTTTAACACCCTCACCTCTGAGCCGCTTTTCTCACTTCACTCCCTCTAAGAAATTTCTCGGGTCTTGCTCCCCTTCTCCATGTCTCCTTCTCCTTGCAGCTTTGCTTCACCAGCTCAGCTCTTGTGCTCTGCCCTATCATAGACCTCACTTGCTGGCCTAACCTACATACACCTTTTAGCCTGCTTTGCTAAGGAAAATAAGCAAATCTTAGCAAATAAGCAAATATGAGCAAGTTGCCTGTGTGTATGAGTGTCTGCCCAAAGTTGTTCCCACTGTACAGGCATCAGAGATGTCCCACCTAGTTTCTTGAAATCAGTAGCCAAATAAAAATAGAGGCCCCTCTGAGGGAGATGATCATCCATACCAGAGACTCCTCAAAAGGCTGTGACAGAAGCAGCCAGACTCTGCCCATCCTTCTCTGTTCATGTGATGAGTTACCTTCTCTGCTGCATCCTACAGACTGGCCTCTGCCTCCATATGGACCGTTTACTTGGGCAAATATTTGCAGAATGCCACCAGCCACACAGAGGTGTCCTTCAAGGTTATCCGCCTCTTCCTCCACCCTTATTACGAGGAGGATAGCCATGATTATGATGTGGCCCTGCTCCAGCTGGACCATCCTGTGATCATCTCGCCCTTAATCCAGCCCATCTGCTTGCCTGCTCCTTCTCACCTCTTTGAGCCTGGTCTTCATTGCTGGATCACTGGCTGGGGAGCCCTCAAGGAAGGCGGTAGGTGCAAGGTCTTTGCTGGTGGCCTACTGTAGCAAAGCCAAGGCAGAAAGAGCTTCAGATGTGGGGTAGGCAGAATAGGCTTCTGTTCACCCCAAAGCATTATGCCTCCTTCACGCCCTTTGATTTTGGGTCACAGGTGGGCCAAAGTTACCTGTTGAGTGCCTTGAAACCTCATTCGGAGGGGCAGGCATGAGAGTCCAGTAATCTATATGGGGACGGCATGTGTTCCTTCATCCAAAGACTAGAATAGCCTTCAGGAATTATGGGTCTACGTAGTAGCTCTTCAGCCATGGTCACAGCATGGACCAGCCCCAGTCCCAAAGCCCAACCCCGTGCTTACATAGACACGTGGGACCCTGTTGGGTCATTCCCCAGGGACAGTGTCTGACTGGAGAGAGTCGAGATAAAAAACCTGCTCTTCATCAAACCCAGACTGGATCTCCTGGGGACACCTGTTTGTGGCCCCTGCAGCAACATTTTCCCCATGTCAAAGACCCTAGGACCTGGGTCCCCCCAGCAACACCCGTACTAGTAAATTCAATGGGAGCTGTCCCCTGAGGATCACACCGTCTAATTGTTAGCATGTGCCCTGGTACCATTTGACCATTTTGACCACATAGCACCCACACACCTCGGGGACAGGATGGGCCAAGACTTGTCCCCATGGCGTGGTGTGGATGAGTCCATTCTGGTTTGTGAGGAAGAGTTTAGCTGCATGGGTATGGACCCCTCCCTGTTCCCTCCCCATAGGGCCAGCAAAACAGGTCCAAGCTGTGCTCTAGTAGTGCATGGCACAGGAACACAGATGTGCTCACCCAGGTTAGCTTAGTGCCTTCACTCACTCACACGCTTGCTCCAGCTGCTTCCTAAATGGAAACACTCAGGGGTCTATCCAGAACTGGACATTCCCGGTTTGTATGCTTAGCTGGAAGAGCTTAACGCCCATTTCAATGAGAAGCAAGCCCAAAACTCTGACATCCCAGAGGTTTCCCCAAACCAGAATCCGCCTTGCCCCAAAAGCTGAAGTATCCACAACATATCCCTGTAGGGAAAGGGACTGAAGGGGAATGTTACTCCTTCCATGCAGGTGAAGTACTCGGCTGAAAGTCAGAGACAGTGATGCCAGTGGAGAGCAGAACAGAAATTCAGATGGCAGCTTTCTGCATGCAGTGAGATGGGCATGGGCTGGGGGATCACGGTGAACAGTGGGAAGTTCCACCATTGCTCACCTGAACTACTTTTGGTACTCTATCCCTCAGGGCACATCAGTAATGTTCTGCAGAAGGTGGACGTGCAGCTCATCCAGCAGGACATCTGCAGTGAGGCCTATCACTACATGATTTCTCCCAGGATGTTGTGTGCTGGGTACCAAAAGGGCAAGAAAGATGCCTGCCAGGTGATGGATGAGCTGTGGGATCAGGGTTGACTATCAGAGGTGGGGTGTGTCCCAAGTCTCCCAAATGCACTCCATAGCCTGAAATGAAGGTGAAAAGACCATAAAATGCCTGACTCCCCCAACGCTTTCTCTGATCGAAGTGGCCAACAACACTTCTTCCCAGCATCCTTGCCTTAGACAAGATCCAAATACACTTAAATTTCTCCTTTTCTCATTTCAGCCCATTCTCCACTCTTTACCTCCCACTTTCAAGTCACTTGTCTACATCAGTCTCCTATCCCTCAGCCTCTTTAGCATCTGTCACACACAGTTACCTGTCTGTTCCTTTATCACTATCAATCGCAAGGAATTCCTCTGTCTCCCATCTCTCCGCGTATCTGGTTAAATTCCACCAGCTTCCTTGCTCTCCACGTATTTGGAAATGCCACATGGAGCAGAGGGGAACAATAGCGCTGTCAGCTTCTTGGGACCTGGCTAAGGGGGAGGAATTCGCATGTTTTTGACATCTGCCTAAGGTACAAGGAATGTTGCAGATGTCCCACACGTGACTTGAGGGGATACAGGAACCTGCATACAGCAGGACTGAAAGCCAATGTAATCATCCAGCTGGAGAAGCTGGTGGATCACCATCACCCCATTTTTCTTTCCTTTTCTCTAGGGTGATTCTGGAGGTCCGCTGGCCTGCAAGGAACCCAGTGGCAGGTGGTTTCTGGCTGGTTTAGTCAGCTGGGGAATGGGATGCGCACGTCCAAATCAGTATGGAGTATACACCAGGATCACTCAAGTGCTGGGCTGGATGAACCAAACCATGAGCTGAGAAAAGTGCATCTCTGCCTTCTCCCCATAAGACTTACACTCACATGGTACTCATTCCTGATCTTGTTCACTTGCCTCAGAGAAAGAGTTTCTGTATGGGATGTTGTCAGACCCAGGATGCTCTTCTGAGCGGGGTAAAAGAAGCCTGCCGTGGGGATTGTAGAGAAAAGCAGGCAGACCCTCTTCCCACTCAGTGCTTCCCAGGGAGCATCCCGAGGTGTTTTTAGGCCATCCATCCAAAAAAGCTGGGGGGGGCGGACGATGACATGACACGCAGCAACAGTCCCAAGTTAATGGGTTTTGAGAAAAGGAATGATGGAAGTTGAACTTGCCATGAACCATGTGATTCAGCCACAACCTTACGCTGGAACATTTGCTGAAAGAAAATGTGACTGATGTAGTTAAAGATTCCAGTAACTGTGAAATCAATCTGCCTCCCTTTTCCTTCCTGCTGCTCATCCTTCTTCCCCCTTCCCCTCCCATCACTCCTCCTCTTCCATCTCCCTAATTGCTTCTTTTCTTAGCCGGTGTGTGCTGTTCAGTGTGCTATTCAGCTCAGCCAGGCAACTCTTCATGTCTCACTGACTCCCAGGCACAAATCCAGCATCACGCTCTGCAAGCATGTGTTGTGCCCCCCTGATGGAGCAGCACCCAGCCTCCATCACTGCACTTTCCTCAGGGAAAGGCCGCAGCCCTCAATAAAAACATCGGAGCAGCCCCCCATCCCGTTCCCTCAGCCCTTCTAAATACCTTTAATATGAGGGCTCCTCAACTGCTTCCATCTCCTAACTCAGATAATCCAGGAGGTGAAGGAGAAGGCTTCAGGGCACAGTGCTTAAACAGTGACTGCTATGGGTTTGGTTTTTTTACTAAAGATATACATATATGTGTGTGTGTGTGTGTGTATATATACAATGGGTCACTCTCTGGAATCAGAAATAAAATTAATTTGATGATTTTTTTTGGCTCTAGTTTGCCTTACTCTGTTAAAAATTATCTTAGGGTTTCTATCTTTTTGACCAAACTCCAACCCTGGCATTGGCAACTGGGAAAAGTTTCCACACCCCTGCCCTCCCTCTCAGCTGTCCCCCAGGCGCAGTGGGGTCAATACACTAGCTAGATAGGTGGCCCTCCCTTATTGTTATGATTTAGGGGTGCAGATACCCACAAGCAGACCTGCTCTGTAGCCCAGCTGCCTGAAGTGGGAATGCAGCCCAGATGCAGTGGGAAGTCCCTCCAGCCCCCAGAAGACAGGCACAGCACAAGCAGCTTCTGATGGCTCCAGGTGATGAATCCAAACTCCTCTTCTCCAGCTCCCACTCCCTTCTACCAGCACCAATTTTTTGCCACTTGAAATGAGAGGCGGCAAGGAGGAACAGACTGTGAACTTTATTCAGGAGTTGCAACCTGGTGTCCTCGGACATAGCAGTGATGCAAACGCCCTGCTCCCCAAGACCAGGATCTCCTGGTGCTAGCTGTCACGACATCGGGTGCCAGGGTGTTCCCGGTACCCGGGCACCACGCCTGTCTCCTCCTCACCCTGCCGACACAGGGCTGCTTTGGGGGACAAGGGAGGGAGGCACCAAGGAGCGTGATACCCAGTGCAGGGTCACCCCAGGAGCAGTGCAGGTGGCCCAGAAAAGGGCTGTGGCTCTGCACTTGCCCTCTGGCCACAAGCCCAGACCAGCTGCCTGCAACAGCCAAAGGGCAAGGACTGGTCCTTCTTCAGCTGCCACCACCTCGGGGTCCCAGTCGCATCCAGGGTGTTCAGAAGGGACCACAGGCTGCAGTGGCTGATTACTGGTGTCCCCAGCAGGGGCCACTGTGACATTAAGGAAAGCCAGGCTGCTAGGCATGGGAGGGGGCCATGGGCTCCAGCCCCTAGAACAGCCCAGGGGCTCCATGAATCATTTACCCTTCTCCAGGGCTGGAGGTTCAGGCCTCCCAAGTGAGTTTGTAAAAAAGAATGGCTGCGTGTGAAGAGTGAAGTGTCACTGTGAGGCAAGGGGCTGCCGTACACTGCAGTACAAAAATAAAGATATAAACAAGAAATGAAAAGGCCGGAGTGGAGTGCCGGGATCACATCCTCAGACCTCTGGCTTGCAACAGCTAGAGAAGGAGAGAGAAGGAGAGAAAGCAAATCAACAGCAGGAATGAAAAGCAATTGAGCATGGAGGGGAGAGTGAGAAACAGGAAAAGGGAAATGACAGAGGAAATGAGAACGGAAGAAAAAGAAAAGAGATGAGGAGTGAGGGTGGGAGAACAGAGAAAAAGGAAGGAAAAGGCTGCGTGATTAACATACACTGACTTTTAAGAGAATAACACTCAGGTCCCACAGCCATGGACAAGGAGGCTCTCGAACGGAGGGAGAGACAAATGTCAGCCAGCTAACAAGAGCCCTCCACCAGGACGGAGAGTGGCACTGAGCACCTCCAGTTTAACAAGAGCCCCACCGTTTTCCAGTATGAGACAGGAATCCTCCTTCTAAAGCTTTCTGTACCCAGCCCCATGTACGCCAGGAGGCAGAGCACAGAGGCTCATTTCGCACACAGCTGCGAGAACATCTGGAGCGGGGACCGGCCGCTTCTGCTCTGCCTTCGCCACCCTCTCCCACTGCGCTCTCGCCCTGGCAGAGGCGGTGGGGGAAAAGCCCAGGGAAGCGAGAGTGGGGAGGGGAAAATAACAGGCTGCCTTCTGCAAACTGCTCTCAGGCTGGCAGGCAAAGGAGCTGCGGACAGCAGTCTGGAGAAGCGATCTGGCATGCATGTCAGGCAGCCGCATGGCAGACTTCCCCCACTTCCCCGTGCCACCCCTGCCTGCTTTGCATTCATTTCCACCCCTCCTCATTTCTCCCAGCTGCGCTCTCCTTTCTGCTGCCAGAGCCTCTGGTCTGGAGCCGTAGGGCCTGCTTGGCAGGTAAAGGCACACATAGGATGAGAATTGGAAAAGCTACCTTAGGGATGAGTCAACCTCCCCTCCCTCCTTCCCCTCCCCAAGCTCTACAAACCAGGGCCATACCCACAAGAGGGAAGTGAGTCACTCATGCAGAGCTCAGGCTGGCGGGAGCTGAGAGTGCGGACAGGTAACATACCTGCAGAGGAGGAAAAGTGAGGAGCAGAGAGAGACAGGGGCCCCGGCAGGGACCACTCTGAGCCCTGGGGGTTGAAAGAGAGCAGAGGGAAGGATGCTGGAGGCTGGGGAGTGGGGCAGAGTGGGAGGTAGGTGACAGTGCTGGGATGGACACAGAGGGGAGCAGGAGGGGGGGGTCCGGGGCAAGAAAGAGTTTAGTGCAATCCCGAATAGATGGACAGTCTGCAAATAAAAATATAACTGTAAATAAACCAAACAGTTTAAAATACAAAGCAGCAGCCACCGTAACAGCTCTCCCCTGTCAGTTTTATCTCCAGAGAGACTCCTGCTCCTGGAGAGGACTGCCCCCAAACCCCATATCTGCTCTAGTCCTTCCCTGCAGCTAGCTGTGAGCTCTCACCAGAAAGGTGGACGGGTCTATGCTTGGGGGGTTATTTTTATCATTTTCCTCAAGGATTTGCTGCACCTTTCTCCTCTGCTTCTGCTTCTGCCTCTGCCTCCTCCTCCACCTCCTGCTCCTCCTCTTCCAGGTCCTCCTCTGTGCTCTGTGGCCCAGCATGCAGGACAAAGGGAAGAAACAGTGGAGATACTTGCAAGATGAGCCACGGCAGTTTGTTCTGACACACAAAGGAATAAAGCAATGGTCATGACACTGGAATAAAAAGGGACCTTTCCCCATGGCCAAGACAGCTCTAGGTCAGGGAGCAAAGAGCCTTGTCTTCCTCTGGAGCATCACGTCCAGGGCTACCTAATCCACTTACAAGTGCTGTGATCACACTGCCCAACAACTGCCATCAGTTGCTAGTGCTCCTTCCTGTATCCTACGTGTCTGCAGGATGTCAGGCACTGCCACACGTTTCTGTCCTTCCCTCAAAAGGGGAGAAGGTGATCTCCTGCCCCTTAGGCTGGGACTCAGCAAAAGGAAAGAGAACGCTGCAAAACCTTCAGGGAAATCACACCCTAGAGGCAGAGTGATGCACAGAGCATGGTCATGAGGAGGCACGAGGGGGATGTTAGAGTAGCATGAGAAGTGCCAGGATCACTTGCTAAAGCCATTTGCCACACACTCTCAACACACGCACTCCTCCATTTGGGCAATGGGTGTATGCCACGGTGCTGAACACCAGGACAAGCCCCTGTATTTCACCACCGAGATGACCCACAGTCACAGTGGAGAGAGGAAAGAAAGAGGGAGCAAACAAGAGTGAACGATCTCATAGGCAACGGGAGCGGGGCCATAGCAAAGTTGGTCTCACCTTGGCTTTGTGGCTGGGCTCAGAGCTCAGGCCATTGGGGGAGTTGTAAAGCTCTTTGGAGACCACACACAGGAACTCTGTCTGATCCTCATTCCCGTAGTTATAGGATGAGCCAATGTTCACAAGCTAGAAAAGGCGAGAGCAAGAATCATGAGCACATGTTACTGCAAACGTCCACTCCACCTGGGGAGCAAGGCAGAAGGCCCCATCATGCAGCATGGAGTCCAATCCATACCCTCAACAGAAAGACCTCAAGCTGAGGAGGCACCACAGAGAACCAGGAGTCAGCCAGGATGCAAAACAGCTTAACCTCACACAATGTCCTCTAAACCTCTAGAGAAGAGGCAAGAGAGAGCCAGTGTGACAGCACCATCAGTGACTGACCCGATATTCTCCAAGAGGGAAGGTGCCTTGCCTGGGGACTGTATGATAGCCATGATCTTCTCCCCAAAAGACAACTCCTTCGTCTACCTTCCCCATACCTGCTCAAAGCGCCATCCATCCGACATAGTGGACACCATCTGAGTGAGCTCCTCTTCCTGGCACTGTAGCACGCGGTAGACATGCTTAGGAGGCACCTGACAGCAAAATTGCACGGCGTGTTGACAACGGTCAGATGCTAAAGGCTGTCGCCCTCCTGCAGAATGAAGTGGTAGTACCCCTCCTTGACAGACTTGTTCTCTTCCCCACATCCCAGGTTAAAGGGGAGCGAAAACCACAACCCAACTTTCTGCTATGCTTTCACGGGGAGCAAGCACAACGGTATCTCTTCTGGAGAGGCGAGACTGAGCTGAGTGCTGCCTGCATTGTCCCCAGAAGATATTGGGCTCTTTCAGTGGGGAGTTGCATTTGTTATTACAAAGTCATTTGTGCAAATGCCACAAATGCTGATGGGGTTTTGCCAGCACAAAGTAACTGTGTTGCTGGAGGCTTACAACCTGAGGCAGACATGACGAAAAGTGAGATTATCAGCCAACGTTCCCAGAAGACAGGTTTTAAAAGGTTATTGCCAAGACAAGGTGTGATTGTGCCACAGGATTGATCCCTTGTGCCTCACTGTCTGCATTTAACTCTTCCACAGACACCTCTTCACCTCTTCCCTCCAGGTTTCTCTACAGGTATCCCCATGTTCTTCCTTGTGATTACACCCCCAGGACTCCCCACACCAGAGCCCTCCTCTCCATGACACCTTCGTTCTCCTCACAAACATTCTTCCATATCCCACAGCAACCAGCTGCCTTCTTCCAAAAGCCAGAGGAGCTGATTTAGTTTCAGGGGCTACATCTAGCATTACTTCTGGGGATGCAAAACAAGCCTGTAACTTGTTTATTGTAACTAAAATGGTGGTAGCCTGTCCCCTGCAAGATTTTGCTATGTAGACATTAGCACATAAACTCTTGATTAGTTGCTTCTTTCCATTCCTTGCTGCTTCTCCCAAGTCTACTCTCCCTAGACTCACCTCTCCCTTTCCACATTCCCTCCTTCACCCTAGACTCACCTCTCCCTTTCCACATTCCCTCCTTCACCCACCCCACTCTATCTTTCCTTGCCATTTCTCTCCATACCTGAGTTACTGTGTAGTCCTTCTCCTCCAGTCGATCCTTGATTATTCGGATTAAAGGACCAATGTTATAGAACTCAGCTTCTTCTAGGACCCCTGAGAAAGACAGACAGAAGGACCACAAAGACAGAAAGTTAACAGCCCATCTTTGGTTTTTGGCTTGCAAAAGATCAGTTCTGAGCTTCCCAAAGTCCATAGGGAGAAATGACACTGCAGCCTCACTTTTTAACAGGTTTCTGTTGCTTGAAACTCTTACTGCAGGGAATTGAACCTGGCTTTCTGCATTGCGTTTCTAAAGCTCACCCCAGTTTCCTTATGCTGCCCGCTACTACAGAAACAGGCACTGCCAGTGAAGCCTTGTGCCGAGGACTGCTAATACCTTCCCCAGCTAACTGGCCAAGGAGAATAAATGTAGGCTCCAGCCTCTCTCAATAACCACTAGTTATCATCTTGTTAAGGCCCTCTACTTAAGGCAGAGAACCATAACTTGTTCTGACCTTGTCACCAAAAGACCCTGGAAAATCCCAACTTTCTTCCTGGGCCAGTTGGAGTTGCACCCACCTTGCAGCCCCATATGACTTCAGATGATCTTTGGCTCTCTCCCCTGTGCTTCACCTCAAAACAGGTAAATGGAGAAGTGTTTTGTTTTTTTTCTCTATGGTGTCTGCATCCATCACCTCTCCTGAGACTCACCTGTTTGCTAACAGGTCCTCAGGGAAAGGGAGGTGGGTTCCCAGAGAGTCAGTGAGGGAAAGGCGGCTAGGAGCCAACACTCACATGTCCCCAGGGCAGCACCCAGACAATGCAGGTGGGGAGACTGATCCTTCACTACCTGACACACTTAGACCTCTTCCAAGTCCCTCATTCAGCTGTGAATCGTCTAAAGGGTTAGTTTTATGCCAGCTTGAGTGTCTGCAGCAGGAACAAAAGGCAATGTTAAGCTATGAACAGGACTCCTATTTATGCTTCAGATTTGACGTTAAAGCCTGTGGATGAACTCTGTCTGGATGAACTCTGAACCTCAGGATTACAAGAAATGTCAAGTAGGAGACACCTCAGAATTGTGTTTATTACAATTCTTTACCGTTACTTAGATATATTTTGGGAATTGTAACTCATAAGACGATTCTGAAGAAAACTTTCCTTGCATTAGGTGAAAATATGTAAGAGAGAGAGGCAAGAAGACTAAGGAACATGCAGAAATTGTGCTTGGCAAGGGCTGGACAGCACAGCCTGTGTTTGGAATTGGCTCCTTGTCAGACTCTAGCATCCGAAAAATAACGAGACATTGGGGACTGCTGGCTGGTAACACCATGATGTTACTGAGTTATCCTGTTGGATCCCCTGTCAACCTCAAATGAGGGATTGGTTTGTCTGGCTTGCTCCACTGGAATTGCTGCAGTCCACAACCCATCAGAGCACTAGTAGCATACATTGCATATCACTGATTAATGATGGTCATTAGTATGGTCAGTAGAAGAGATGAGCTTGGTTTTGTTTGGTCTTCTGGGTTTTCATTCCTCATTAGAAACACTCAGTCATTAACAGAAAACTCAGTCACAGAGCCTGGTTGAAAGCGGATCAGGAACAAGTAAAAAATGGTTTATTGAGGCTGAGAGATCTTGCCTACTTCTGTCTTGGTGACATCTCTGCTGAACGAACAGTCGTGAAGCCACAAGACCTGTAGGATGCCTTCCTCACCTACTCTGAACCCCTTTAGTAAAGGAAAAATCGGTATGCTTTCCAAAAGCTGCAGGGATAGCCCTCTCAAATCCCCCCACATCAACCTCCAGAAGCAGAATGAGAGACAACAAGGTCAACAACAAGTCCTACTATGTCCTGGCTACTGCAGCAACGTTAAGTGGGAAGTTTCTGAGCTCCAACACTCACCCTCTGCAGCCATATCTTTATCCAGGACCAGCTTCCCATGACGGAGGAAATTCAGGATGGGTCCAAAGTAAGTGGGGTCCCGGTCTATTAAGTATGCACCAGTCTCATCCTAGCAACAGAGATAGACCACAAGGAGAAAAACCCCACGGGAAACTTATAACCAACCCTCAAATGCTCCAGACTATAAGAAAATACAAACCTAAGCAAAACTGTCCACTATTTCTAAGACTCCTTGGAAACCATGGGCCCCTGAGGGTCCCTAGCCAAGTCAGCCCAGCTTGGATTTTAACTCCTGCATTGGTATGCTCAGCGTGCCCACCTCAGCATGGACCAACCCAGCTGAGCAAGCCAAAAAAATAGGCCTTGGTCTCCTTCTGCAACTCTGCGTACAGGCCTGGTGTGAGAGGGCAGAGAGCCCCTTTTAGGGGACAAGACTGAGTCAGGCAGATCTAGCTGGGAGGCAGACCCAGGGGATGTGGGGACAGCAGGGGTGGAGGGCAGACGGCATCTCTTTTCCCCAGCTCAGGAAGACTGGTGCCAGGCTACAACACAGCAAGGTGGGATCTGGCAAGGGAAAATTCTTCCCGGGAGAGGGGAGGGAAAGAGCATGCATTTTTCATTCAGTTACTCCTGCAGCCGTCAGGTTCTGGCTTCATCCCTGCATCCCTCCAGCCCTCCCCACCCTCGGTGGGGCAGGGTATGGGAGGCAACCCAGCTGCCTTACCCGGTCCGACTGCAGCTCCTCGCCCTGGCACAAGCGACACAGGAAAGATTTCTGCTCCCGACACAGGGTCTGCCTGGTGGTGAGGAAGACTGTGCCCCCCACGTTGAGCCTCACCCACTTGGCCTGGGTGCCAGCGGGTGACGGGATATCCCAGGTGCAGCGTAGCCCCACGGCGCCCTGCATCTCCTCCCTGCCCTCCATCCTCATCCTCACACACACCCCCCCCCCCCCAGTGTGCAGGGATTGCCGCAGGTGCTGCCTGCCGGAGAATGCCGGGATCTGTAGTTTATCTGCCTCTCCCTCCACAGCAGCCGTGTTTCCTGGGGGCCAGGGTCCTCCCTGTGACCACCAAGGGAATCCTGAGGGAAGGAAGGATGCTCTGGGCTGGAGGATATTGCTGCGGCTGTTGCGGGGGGGTAAAACTACAGCTCCACAGTGCTGACGCTCCCTGGCTTTTCCCCTGTTCCCATTTTCACTAAGCAAAGGCTAGCCAGCATTTCGGAGGTGCAGGGTGTTATGCAAAAATCCTTGGCATTTATTCCCATAGATATCCTCTCTGGCTCATTAAAAGGTTCTGGGAAGTGTAGTTTGCAGGGACATGTACAAAAGGGTGCTGGGAACTGTAGTCTTCCCAGCCCGCTGTCCCTGCAATGAGGATGCTGTAATGAAGGGGGCTGCACTGCACTACATGACCCCAGCCCTGTGGCTGGTAGTCTGCCTGCTTCCAGTCCTGGGTCTTGCCTGCAAGATTCCTCGGAGTCAGGAAGAACAACCTGCTCCCTGGCAGTCAGCAGATTAAGCCCGTCAGCACTGTACTCCACAGCTTTCCCTTCAGGAGATCCATTACCCCGGGCTCACAGCTCAGTGCTGCATCAGTTGCCACACTGTTCTTACTGCAAAATGTGCAGACAGTTGCCTTCTTGCTAACATATGTAGGGACACTTCTGGGAACTGTATCCTGGATTTGCATGAAGTGCTGGCAGGGGGCAGGAATAATTTTTCTTCTAGCTCGGCAGAGTTGCTGACTCAGCAAACTCCCCTGCCCCGTGCTGCCCTACCAGCACAAACCATGCCAGACAGAGAACCCCTGCATCCTTCCCTTGTGCTCCCGCCATCCCTGTTTGTGTCTGGGCAACAGAGCGCTCAGATTTTAACTTAGCTCTGTGTGGAGCTTTACCTCTGCCCCAGGCACATATCACCCGGCGAGGCCGATGTACCAATCCTGCCGTACCAAATCTAGCCTGGCCTCTGCCACTCGCTCCTGCTGGGCCCAGCTTGCACCTCAGCAACTCATGCCCCGTGGGACTCTCTTCAAATGCACTCCTTGGCACGGACACAACCCAAACGAGCTCTCTCTCCAGGGGCTCTGCTTTTCCCACTCCCCCTTAAGCACAGCCATGCTTGCCAGCAGCTTGAGCATATTAGGAATGGAAAGGAAAGGCTGATGTTTCACCTGAATGTGGCCCAATGCCTTTTTTCACCTAAGCAACTTTCTGGCTCTTCCTTGCCAGGGCAATGCAGCACTGCAGAGACACCATGGTGCCTTGCAGACACTTTATTGTTCTTGCAGCTGGATCTTTGTGTCTTCTGAGGTGGGGTTTTAGTGGGGGAAGCAGGTGTATAAAAAGATACGTTATGTTTTGCTCCTTCCTTTTCTTCTTGTCCTTCCCTTTTCTTTTATTTACAACTTACTTCCTTTTATCATTACAGGACACAAAGGCAGCGTCACCCTTCCCCCAAATAACCCAGGATTTCCTTCACAAAGACAGTATAAGTGTGTACTTTGCTCCTTCCGTGGAGGAGTGCAAAGGGGAGGAGGGGAAGAGAGGGTAACATGGATAAAGCTTTCAAGATTGCTGACCTCCAGCTAATTTAAGCACAGGAACAATTCAGCTGCTGCAGGGTGTAAATTCAAATAACTCTGGATCTCCTTGAATTTATACCAGGAGCTGGCCAGCACTAGAGTGACCAAGAACAGGGAAAGGAAGAAAAATGATTTTTGCCTACCTATAAGGAGCAGACTTTGGCCCAAATTAGTGCCCAGCCCTTGGACCAGCCTTCACTGAGCAGTGGTGTGCATCAAAGGTGTTCAGACTAACACTGACCTGAGCTGAAACATCACAAAGGGCAACACAGCTCTGGGCTGTGGGACTGTTGCCCTCCGACCTCTGGCTCCAAGTCAAACCATGGCAAATCTGAGAGCTCTGCCCTGCACTCTGGTGTGCAAGGGATGCAGGACCCTATCTGCAGTAGCCGCAGCTCCAGGAAAGCATTAGGGTGAGGACTGTGGCTCTCCGATATGAATGCAGTAGTCGGGTGGCAGCTTATAGCCCCTTATCTCCCCCTCCAAGAAATCTGCCCTGCCTTAGTTTTCTTCCTTTTTCTATCAAGGGTTCACCCTTTCTCCCTTTCCTCCTCTCACAGCCCCTCAGCCTCTTGCTCCTTTCTAGGTCCACCTCTTGTTCTTGACACCTTCCCCAACCTCTCCCATGCCAATGCTGCTCATGGGTCAGGGATGGTATTCAGAGCGTACCTTCTTCCATCAACACCAGCCTCCATCCAGCGCTTCAAGTCTTGCTCACCCCAGGGCCATGGTATGAAAGGTTAGTTGGTAAACCTAAAGAGGCGTACTATGAGTAAGGAAAGAGGTCAAGGTACACCACTCCCATTCCCAGAGCCTTCTTTTCTGCAACATACAGCACAAAATTTATTGAACCCCCTCCCCAGGCCAGGGTGTTCCCCATAGTACGTGAAAATCCTCTTTAGGAAGCAGTCAGTCCGAGGTGAATTACCAACTGAAATGCTATGATGAGTCCAGGGTGTGGGCTACATACAGGCCTGATTTGCACACCATCACCAGACATAGTTCTGAGATGCAACTAGCATGCCCTTGTTAAGGTCCATTAAAATTAAGCAATAGAACAGAGGAGAAATAAACTTAAATAATCCAATGGCTGTTCCTCCTGCTTTGATGATAACTATATGTATGTCCTGGTTTCGGCTGGGATAGTTAATTTTCTTTCTAGTAGCTGGTATAGTGTTATGTTTTGGATTTAGTATGAGAAGAATGTGGATAACATGCTGACGTTTTCAGTTGTTGCTAAGTAGTGTTTAGACCAAGTCAAGGACTTTTCAGCTTCTCATGCCCAGCCAGCAAGAAGGCTGGAGGGGCACAAGAAGTTGGGAGGGGACACAGCCAGGACAGCTGACCCAAACTGGCCAAAGGGATATTCTATACCATGTGACATCATGCCCAGTATATAAACTGGGGGAGTTGGCCGGGGTTGGGGGGGGCAGATCACTGCTCAGGAACTAACTGGGCATCAGTCGGCAAGTGGTGAGCAATTGCATTGTGCATCACTTGCTTTGTATGTTCCAATTCTTTTATTATTATTGTTGTTGTTGTTTTATTATTATTGTTATTATTTTCTTCCTTTCTGGCCTACTAAACTGTCTTTATCTCAACCCCCGAGTTTTACTTTTTTTTCCCCCGATTCTCTCCCCCATCCCATGGGGTGGTGGGGGGGAAGTGAGCAAGCAGCTATGTGGTGCTTAGTTGCTGGCTGGGGTTAAACCACAATATAAAACACATGCACAGAAACAGAAAGACAGGAGCAAGCAAGAGTTTACACAGGGCAGTGTGACTGTGTAATTCTGTATAGCCCTGCTGCGTACCCAGTTAAATCACAGGGACAATTGCACAGACAGACTGTGGGCAGGAAAAACTGGACAGCCACTGGGTAGATAGGTGATGGGGCTTGAACAAGAGTTGAGGAAAACAGAGCAGGGGGTAAACTGAGAGTTTCGTGGTTCAGCAGCCAGCAAGCCTGCAGTTGCAAACCTGCAGAAAGCTACACACACTGCAGTGCTCTGTACATACCTTGCAGCCTGATGAGTCAGCTGGGTACTTGGGATACGATGCATCGCTAACATTGCGGAACTGCTCTTAAGGAATTGTTGCCTTGTGGAGGGGCAGTGGGAGCAGGGATCACTGTGTGTTGGCACAGATAGTGTCACCACTCTAGCAGGCTGGGAACATGTGTCTGGGATTAAACCTGTGCAATCATTTAGTTAATGAACACACTGTGGCATGAAGTACCAGAGAAGAAACTGTCTCCTCTCTCTTCTCTATAGAAGTGAGGAGGGGAGGACGAGTAATGCTTTTGGCATTTTGCCATTAAGCCAACAGTGAACTGGGCAAAGAAAACTCCCTACACTGGACTTGGGGGTAGGAGGAAGACAGTTCACTTGTAGCCAGCTGAGCCAGTCATATTGGAGCAGGAAGAGAAAGGCCCCATGCCATGCAGGTGAGCTAATCTTTCTCCAGTTCCTTGTGCTTCATGCGGTCTGTGATCAACGTACCTGCATTCAAAATAGTGTGTGAAGTCTGTGTGTACACGTGCATCACTCAGCAGCTCTGCTGAAAGAGTGCTGGGAGGAGGAGAGAGAACAGTCACGTAGCACCCAGTTACGAGCTGGGACCAGTAGAGATGGGAAGAACAAGAAAAGCCCCTGCAGGTAATAGCAATTACCATTGCTCATGCAGTGGTCATTAGTGCAAAGGGACAGCAGTGCTGGCAGAAGGGCTGCTTTGGAATTTGGGAAAGTTTGCAGGGGAACAAAAGGTTCGCTGGCAAGTGAAGTGTGAAATAGTGCAACCTGACTGCTAGGCAGCAGTAGGGAAGGAAAAGGAATGCAGGGGACAAAGACAGCATTTGAGAAACAAGGGACTGTTGGATTACTTTTGGAGAACCATTGACCAGACTGTTTTCACGGAGTCCAAAACTACTTTAGGACAAAAGTATTGCAGATAGTAAATATACCACTAAAGAGTTTACATGCTGCCCTGGGATTCTCAAATTTATATAGAGCTGTAATAGCTCCACTCTCAAGCTAGCCACAGGTCAATGTGACCCTCTTCCTACATCAGGGCTGGTTTTTCGGCTACTTTTTGGACACCATGAGACCTATCCCACCGAAGATATGCTATTCCCCTTTGCCTGTGGCAAATTTTCCACAGGAGAGTCATGAACATTAGTGATTTGCATTCATATCCACTTCTCCCCTTCCCAGTTTCCAGTTCCCATAGGAAACCCACCCACTGAGTCAGGGACATAAAGATCTGCAGAACATTTATAGTCCTGGTGCAAGTCCCCTCTGCTGTTCCATATGCCCAGTAGCATCTGTTATGCCTCAAAATAGGTTTTTGCAGTCTCCAGGTTTTGAAAACATTGCCTCAGTCTCCACAAAATTCCCACTGCTTTGCCTGCAGCATGAGAACAGATCTCAACTAAAAGGAGGGAGAATACCAGAAGACATTCTTGGACAGCTTTTTGACAGGTGATGTAACAGGGCATACCCCAGAAAGACAAAGTATCTTGTCGTGGGGAAGTTGTTCTCAATTTCTCCTCTGTGGGGAAACCAAGGCAAAGCTAAGTATCTGGTAAAAGATTTGCCAAAAGCTGGGAAACTGAAGAACCACTGAGATTTTGTGGTTCAAAACCCAGTACTGCCAAACTTGACACACATACCAGAGAGGGGGAAGGGCCCCGCTAGATGTCATCGAGCCACACAGTCAAAATGTAGAGCAAGGGGAGAGTAAAATCTTCCACTTCATTTGCGATCTTCAGGCGGATGGCTGGGCTGCACCAGACATCTCCCCGCGACACACAGGGCAGAGGAAAGCAGCTCAGTCTCAAGAAGCAGAAAGATTCCCACTGACCCCAGGGACTGCTGGGGTCAGCGGGAAAAAAGAAACACAGTACTTAAGCTGCATTGCCAAATGTTCTGGAAGGACAAGGGTAAAAGCCAGCCCCCTGCATCCATTGGAAATGATTAACAAAGTCTGAAAGAATATGTCAATTTTCTCTAATATCTAAATTTTCCTGGAGAAACAGAGCAAGTACAGCACTCCTGTTTGTCCATAGGGGCCTGGCCACATATTCACAAAATCAGCCTCACCTCCCAGCCACACCCAGGGTGTTAAACGTTTATGACCCAGCACATAAAAGCCTTTTAGCTTGGCTGATGGTGGGAGAAGTTAGAAATCCTGACCTGAAAAGACATCACAAGCCAGATCTTGCTATAAGATCCCATACTAGGCAACACTGCCTGTGCAAGTATCTTTAACTTAAAGTGTCTTAAAAAGCAGCACCCGCGTTGCTCAGACTGGGAGGCCCCTCCAGAGAGGGTTTAGCACCACTTGCTGTTCCCAGCCAGTCACTCCAGCCAGTGCTTATCCTTTTGTTTTCATGTCAACACCATACTTCAGCTTAAAAAGTTTAAGTGCTCTCAGTTACAGACTGCAATCAGATGTCCTACATGACATGCTAACTAGTTCTTCCCTTTCCCCTGCAGGAAACAGTTGCTAGAAAATTACCCCACTTGGGATAAAGCAAGGTGTTGCTACCAGCCTTTAAAAAGACGGTGATTACCTGGGTGGGGAAATTCATAAAGCACAGGAGCAGCAAACCTTGCCCTAGCAGGAAGGAGAAGAAAATTAATTAAACCATCAGTTAGACCCAGAACTGAAAGTCTTAACAATTTGCAGGGTATGCTGTAACCTGCAAAGGAAGCCCTTTTGGGAAGTCTAAGCCCAAAGAACTAAATGGAAGCTGGCAGATCTGTGTCTTGCACCGCGTACTAAAGGGTCACTCACTTCAGACCCCTGCACACTCTGCATACTCAGCACTTGCTGTAATGCCAGCCCCAAGCCCCTGAAAAGCTATGTTGTTAAGACTGGATGTAGGTAGGGAAACAATGTTTTCACTGGAAATAGGTGGGAAGAAGGGTCAGGTTGCACATGTGGGTGGGAAGGACAGAGGAGGAAATCATCTGGACAGTGGAACTCCATCTCCACAGGTGCGCAGAAGTGGAGCTTGTGTGCATGGAAGCCAAGCCCAGGAAGAAGCCAGGCCTGCAGCCAACAGAGGCCAAAGGAAACATGAAGAATAAATACTCTCCAATAGGAAAGGATCCGGCCCTCATATTCAGTGGCTAGGAGGGGACGCTGCAAATCTGCGACCATAAGCATCCATAGCATGCCCTAGAAAGGACAACCCCATCATCCTCAGATGTCCACAGGTACCTATTGCTGCAAGCCCAAGAGCAGAACCTGTCTCAATAACTTTCTAAGTTACCAGTGGGCCAGAATAGGTGCAGGCTCTCTTTTTTTTTTTTTTTCTGTTAAGAGGAAAAAAATCCTAGAGAGAACAAATTCTTGAACATTGTGAAGGATACCCAGGGGGATTTCAACTCTCAGATATAAGACAATGGTCTTGGGGAAAAATACGTGCCATTGTGGGCTATTCCTCTGTAGATCTCAGTTCCCCTAAGTTTTTTAAGGTTACATGGTAACTCTCATGGAAAGAGCAGAAACACCCATGCAGTCCAATTTTCACCATGTGAGCTAACATCCAGTCTTTGAAGAACAGAGCTGTGACTGACTAACATGGAGTTTTAGGCCAAAAAGCAAATGGACAAGGACTGAAAGGAAGAAGATGGTGAAAAGTCCCAAGAGAGAAGCATTCCAGTCTTTCCTGGGCCAAAGAGCTTGTTGAGGGCAAGAGACATAGTTCTACTCATGGAGAAAAGAAAACATCTCATTCAAATCATCAAGACAAAGTGATCCCATAGAAACAGAGTTCCTGAAAAGGAATCACCCAAGCAACACTCACATAAGTTCCATTCAGCAGACAGACCTTGAAACACATGTTTATTTACCCTTTTTTAATCCCAGAATCTTTTTTTTTTCCCCCAAGGGGGATTTTGGATTACGGGTGTACAAAACTGGCTAAGTATGCATTGCAGTTAGAGTCCAAATGCAAGAAGAAATCCAAACTGAGTCTCTAACCTAAGCGGCAACCTGGGAGCCATATTTGCTCCTCTAACAGCTGCGTCTTTCCCCAAAGTTTTGCACTCAAAACAGCCATAAATTGCATGCAAGGCTTCTAGGACAGAGGCAGCGAGCAGGATCATGAGGTACAGTTATACAAGTATGACCATCCTGTAAGTGAACGTGCTGGAACATCCTGAATCATGAGCTTGGCTTGACTCAATTACTTCCCCATGCTGCCACCAGCACTCTCTCCCTTCCATCTGATACGGTAAAGAGGTCACAGAATCACAGAACAGCTGAGGTTGGAAGTGACTTTGGGAGGACATCTGGTTCACCCCACCTGCTCAAGCAGGGTCCCCTAGAGCTGGCTGCCCAGGTCATCTTTATGGTCCTAAGCAGTAGCAGTAGGTTAAGGAGAAAGTGCCCATGTGCCCATACTTGTTAGCCAACACCTTAACCTCAAGACACTTAACCAGGAATGCTAAACCCATCTTTTCCAAATCCTGTTTCAAGGCAAATTATCTGCACAGCTGGGAGATGAAGCTGCTTATTACACCGTCTTCCCCTTTCCCTCAGAAACAATATTTTCAGGCTGTGCCCGCATGTACCATTCCACCCAGGCCCCATCGTACACAGCAACATCTGGTTTGCCACAGAGGTATGCCCCCAGAGCCACGTGGCAGGCGGTGACCCCAGAGCCACATGTGGCTACCACTGGCTTTAAGAGGTCCACCTTCTTCTCCTGGAACAGACTGCGGATCTGCTCAGGGGTCTTCTCTAAGCCAGACTCTGTGAGGAAATCGGTGAAGGGGATGTTCATCGACCCAGGGACATGACCAGGCTCAATTCCTGGAGGAAAAGCAATACAGATAGGAATTAACCTCTACTGTCTGGGACAAATCCATTGCAAAACCTGTTCCCTGTTTCACTGGGAAGAGTATTTATTGTTTAGTGTATTTTGTTAAAACAAATACATTTATTTTTGTTAAACTTTACTTTACTAGATTACTGATTACTCAGGAAGGATAGCTCTAACCTTCAGGTTACCACATGGACACAATCCTGTCAAGTTCTGTTCTTCCTCCCAGTTCCCTCCACATCTTCCCCACATCAGAGCAACCCACTCTGATGAGGCACTGACTGAAGCAGCTCCACAGGCCCTTCTGAGGGCAAAAGCAGCACCAGCACATGAAGAGACCAATGAGTATCTTTGAGTTGTATGAAAGCTACATTCCTCACCCCAGCCCCTCATGAGAAAAAAAATACACAGCTTTCCCACTCCTGAATTTTCAAAGAGCAGCACTTGCTAGTCAAAAGGAGAGGAGGACAGGTGGATACACTGCCTCAAGTCCCATCCCATAAAGGGCAACCATACTTCCCTTCATTACCTCTAGAGGACTCAAACAGATGGGCACCTTAAATGAAGCCCCTTTTAATTATGCCAATGTGTCAGGAGGCACATTACCATCTCGGGGCTCTGGCTCTACTCCCCGGAACCGTCCTGCAGCGCGCGCATCCACTAGTTGGAAGCGGTGGGAATCCAAGTTATCCAAGACATCCTCGTAGGTTTTCACCAGGGACTTGTCCAAGGAGGCATGGAACTCAGAGGGAGCTACCTGGCTTTTGCCAGAGCTCAGCGCATTCCCCTCTCGCTGCCAATTCTTCAGGCCGCCATCCAGAAGGGAGACAGCTTCATGTCCGAAAGCCCGGAACATCCACCACACCCGAGGTGCTGAGAAGAGGCCTTGGTCGCTGCCATCATACACCACAACATGGGAATCATTCCCCACACCCAGCTTCCCCACATACTCAGCAAAGTCATCAGCCTTGGGCAGCATGTGATCGTAAGGTGAAGTACGGTCACTGCACTGGTCAATGTCGAAAAAAACTGCACCAGGGATATGGCGCTCCTCAAATTCCCGCTTCGGGTCACGCTTCATCTTTGGCAAATACCAGGATGCATCCACAATTCTCAAGGCCAGACCAGCTTGCTGGGACTTGATCGCTTCTGAAAGCCATTTTGCAGACACCAGAGCACGGTAGAGGAGTTGTTGCGACATTGCTTCCAAGTCCTGGCCAAGATTACCCGATTCCTGGGGCCTGCCTAGATCCACCTGACTGCAAAAGGAAGAGAGTGGCAAATTAGAGACGAGCCTGACAAAAAGCGACTGGACGAAGATGTATTTTGGGACCAAAGACCTGCGTCCTGCACTGAGGTGCTGGCTAAGCCTACAGCGAAGGGTTTGAAATGCTCCAGCCCTGAAAATAAGTTTCACAGAGCTCGGCCCAAACCCCGCCCCGAGCGGGACAGCCATGGCACAGCCCTGCCCTGCGCCCAGCCCCCTGAAGCCCACCAGGCCCCTCCAACCTCCAGCGACCGCCAACCAGCGCTAACACCAGCGGAGGGGACCGAGCACCCCACCGCTCTCACCGCCCCGGAGCACATCTCTCAACCGAGGCCTTACCAGGCGCCCTGGCCGCCCCTCACACAAGCTGAACCCCCGCCGCCACCCCTCCCGTCCCGGCGGCGGGGCCGCGGTTCGCCTCCGCGTAGTGGCGGTGTGAAGGAGCGGGGCAGCCCCGTACCTCCGTGCTGGGCTTCAGCCGAGCAGCACCCGCCCTCAGTCCCCGCCAGCCATGGCCGCCGCCGCCGCCGGGGAAGCCGGAGCCTTCCCAGCGGGCCGGTCCCGGGCGGTGCTGCCCGCCCCTGCGCCGCCTCCTCGGGCGGCACCTCCCGGTTCGCGTCCCCCCTTCCCGCCGCCGCCGCCATTTTGTGTGTGTGTGTGTGTGGTCCCGCGGGCGGCGCCCCCTCTCGGCCTCCGCCCTCCCAGATGGCGCCGCAGGTGCTCGGCAGGGCGCTGGTCAGCGCCAAATGGCTCTCGCAGGCCTTGCGGGCCGGGCGGGTGGGGACGAGCCTGCGGGTCCTGGATGCTTCCTGGTACCCACCGCAGGAGCGAAACGCCCGGCAGGAATTCAAGGAGAGGCACATCCCTGGGGCGTCCTTCTTCGACATCGAGGAGTGCCGGGACCAGTCCTCCCCGTACGACTTCATGCTGCCCAGCGAGTCCCGCTTCGCTGACTACGTGGGGCGCCTGGGGGTCAGCAACGACAGCCACGTCGTGGTGTATGACGGGGACGACCTGGGCACCTTCTATGCTCCCCGCGCCTGGTGGATGTTCCGGGCTTTCGGGCACAAGGAGGTCTCCGTGCTGAATGGCGGCTTCAAGAACTGGGTGAAGGAGGGCCACCCCGTCACGGCGGAGGTCAGCCAGCCCGCCCCGGCCGTCTTTAAGGCCAAGCTGAACACAGCTCTGCTGAAGACCTTTGAGGAGATGATGCAGAACGTGGGGTCCCTGCGGTTCCAGGTGGTGGATTCCCGCCCCGAGGGCCGGTTCCGGGGGACCGAGCTGGACCAAGGTAACGGAGGTGGGAACGGCACCTGCTCCCCGCACCAGAGCAGGATGAGTGTCGATACTAGTCTGGGTGTAACAGCTCGTCCCAGCCCGCAAAGAGATTTTCCTAATGCACAGGCATGCCTCAGCCTAACTTGTTGATTTACCTTAAGGGATCCACAGTTGAGCATTCGGATCCCAAGTGCCCTCACAGAATGCTTTTCTTGTAGTTGTCTGTAAAGCTGCAGGAGGAAATAGTAGAAAAGGTCTGCAGTCAGTTGGCTCCAGGATCCCCCATCCCACACCCTGCAGAAGTTAATCAGAATGCAAACAAGGGAGGTGGGAGCTCCCAGGGGTTTTTTCAGGGTCTTATCTAACACCAGCAGACACGCACAGACTATCAGTATTCATACAGGCACCTCTCACCATAATGAATGCACCAGCAAAAGCCCAGGGTTTAGGCAATACAGTAACCCAAGGGACATTTTCCTTCTTGCTCTGGTTCCCAGCAAATGAGAGCTTGCTCGAGCTGATCTTTGTCTTTTTGCTCTCTGCCATTAAATCTAACAAACTTAAGCAAGAAAAGCCCCAAACCCTTCCCAAACGTATGGGATGTCAACCTCTCTTTTCTGGATGCCCCAAGTAACAGCAACAAAAATTGATTTTGTTATGTTGGTCAAACACATGCAAGCAGCAGGGGAGGGGGGAGTCCTGTGCAGTGGGGACAGCTGGTACAGCAATGTGCCTGGAACGAAATTCAAGTTAGTTGTTAAAGGAGGCCCTTACAGTGTAATTTAAGCCTTGGTATATCCCAGAATAACCTCTCCTCCAAAAGGGAATCACAGAAATGGTTTAAAAAGAAATGCAGAGTTTCAAAAACAAAGCACAGGAAAGCTCAGCAACAGTTGCTGGGTCTGAGTTGAGCTGCACGCTGCAGGAGCGGGTGTGCGGCAGGCTTCTGCGGTCCTGAGGCAGTGCTGCACTGCTGCCTTGCAGGTTGATTGTCATTCTGTTCTGGCTGTTTTCTTATGTGTGTGCTGCTGGACAGCCATTGAGTGTGACACCGTGCCCCGAAATAAATTCCTGCGTCTGAACCTCAGGAGCGTTTGGCTGTAAATGGCTCTGTACACGTGGTTTGCATAAGTGTTTACAGTGAGCCCCCCCCCCAAACACACTCGACCTGTGCAAGACAATGCTGAAGGTTGAGCGAGGTAATGGGAGTGACAGAGGAGACTGTTGCAGGGAGAGAGGGGGAGTTAGGTTTATCACTCATTCTCTTTCTTCACCTACTGCAGCCCATCAAAGTGAAGGTTGAATTTTAACCTTAAGACATGAATAAAACGCTCCTCGCTGGGAGCTGGTGGATTTCGCATTCTCTTTCCCAAAGTGGAAGTTGTCACCAGGTGACAAATACCGCAGCCCCTGACAGCATCTTGAAAACAAATTTTTCCTTTGAAATGAGTCAGCATGGAACAGTTTATTCGTGGTGGTCCAGTTTTGCTTCCCACAGCAGATCCAGCAGGATAAGCACTCCAGCTGCAGCTGCTTGTTCCACAGGACCTTGACAGCCTTCTGAACCAGGCTAGCCAGTAGCTGCACTGCAGCCAGCAGTGGGTAAAAGGCAGCGCTTACACCTAAAAGAGCAATTTGAAATCAATGCTCATTAATTACAGGGGTCATCCAATCAGGGAGGAGAAACGTTGCCTGCAATTTAGAGAAGAATGGTCTTGAGGTGATTTCAGTTTAATTATTGCCTCAGCTCTTGACTTCCTAATTAAGTCAATTAATCTCTCCAGTTCCATGAACTCCATCTCTAGAAGAGGCTAATTTCAGCTGACTCTTTTGCCTCTTTAGTTTTTCAGCTCCTTGTGGTAAGAATTAGTTGTCCCTGTTTTATGCAGCAGCTACCTTGCTGGGATTTAGACCTCTGTAGCGTTCAGGATAAACCATAATACATGGCTAATTTTTAGTTGCTGGGAGGGGTTTACCCAGGTTGCCAAGGTGGAAAAAAAAATGGATGGTGTTTCTGTAAGCCAGGTCTCATAGGTCTTAAACGCAGGTATTGCTCTGGATGAAAAAGCTTGGATGTTCATGCATGGTGTGCAGCATAAACCCATCAGGTGTGCAGCCCTGACCTATGCACTGAGTGGTTAAAGGTGTCGCTGCACAGTGCTGTGTTTCTGGAGGAACTAGTAACTCGGTCCTGCTCGCCAGCTGTGATTCAGTAACGCACCAGCCAGGTTCTGCAAGGGCCTGCTCACACAGGCGCTGTAGGGTGCAGGTCTATGGAGCCAGCCTGAACTGAGACAATCCCAGGCAATCCAGGGACAGCTGATAAAAATAATTGCATGATGGTTACCAGTGCTGAGTCTTTCTGAGTATTGAGCACTGAAAACTGAGGAACAAGAACTACAGCTAACAAATGCATACAGAAAAGTTGCGAATTTCTGAATTCTTTTGGAGACACCTGAGAACAGAGGGGAAGGTTGCCAGACAAGAAATCTATTATCTAAAAAAGAAAGCAAACCCAAAGTCGTTTCATGAGCTTCCAACTATTTTTCTTCTCATTCTCAGCCCTTGGGTAGTCCTTGTCTCCCTTGCACATATGCAACTCTTAAGGTTTTGCCCATTTTCCCAGCTCTCAGTCCTCCCTGCCCCAAACATAAAGCTTTTGCTCATATTGAATGTTCAGTGGCAGTGGGAGTGTGAATGAAATGTTGCTGCTTCTTCCTTCTCTTCTCCAAGTGGAGTCTGCAACTGGGAGTGGACTGGCTCTACTTGGACCATGAAGTAATACTCAAGGCACAACATAGAGAGTGAAAGACTTCATCAAAGTCTGTCTCAACCCACAGGAACCTACAATCCAAAACTGTCTATTCATGTGATGAGGGTGACAAACATCAGCTGCCAGAATTAGCACCATGGCTCTGCTGGTTCTTAGGGTTTTTTTCTGGCTGTATACACACACAGTATTTTGACATTGGTGGCAAAGGCCTATTGATCTGACTGCGAGGACTCTCAGGGAGCTGGCCGGGACCAAGGTTAAAGTGTTCCTTCCAATGAGTTCATGGTAGGTTAGGTGAGATCACTAATGGTCCCTTCTGAGGCATACAGTTTGAATGGAAGAGAGAGATAAGAAAGGAGGCAACAGAGGAGGCATTTGGAAAGGAACAGCTATCTGCAGTCAGCCAACTCCAAGACCAAGGGGAGTTAAATGTGCACAAGGCACATATTTTATCTTTTTGACGTTAAGAAATTCCATTTGGAGCTTTCATCGCAAAGGGAAAGGCTAGAGAGAAGGGGCTGTAGTCGTACTAGATAAATAGCCAACAAAAAAATATATATTTAAGCAGAGAATCTTAACAGATGTGGAAAAGGGGATTAAGCAGTGAAGAAGATAACATATTACAGGTTACAAATTGTGAGGGAGGATTGCCAGAAGCCAAGCTGAGTGAGACTTGGCAAAAGGAATTAAAAAAATAACAAAAACTGCTGGAGCAAAGTGAATAAAAAGAGAACAAGGAGAGAAGGAGTAAATAGGGTTGCTATGCAGTTAGCAGGGGTTCCAGATGAAAGAATATTTGTGTACAGCTTCAGAATTATACTGAGTCTGTGCTACGATCTTTTTTTTCTCCAGAGGATAAGTCTGCAGAGTAGGAGGAGGGGTAGCAAGAAGAAGGGGAAAGAGCGGAAGTTATAATTCTTAAAGAGGGAGTATAACCAAAAGATATCCATGTGCTCAAATTTGTCAGGCAGATGATCTCCATCCCAAATAAGTGTCAAAAAACAGTCATGTGACATTGCAACTCCATGAGGCAAGAATTTAATAAATTTAATCAGAGCATGGTTCTGTAGGACAGAAGCACTAGCAAAGTTTATATTTGTATTTAGGATAGGAGGTACAGCACAACCTAGGCAGCTGTTGATCTGTTATCATAACATGGATAAACTGGAAGACTTTCAAAAAATGCTCAAGAAAAATTATTTGAAATTAAGGCAAAATTGAATAAAATACCTCATTAAACTTGTACAGCAGCTAGGGGCTCTATTTCCTTGCCAACGTAATTGATTTGCCAGATAAGAGAAATGGGAACATGCATGCCTAGAAGTTATGTCTGATCTTTTCTTGCAGCCATTGGAAGCACCTGTGAGGTAGATTTGTTCCATTTGGACTTCATTAATACTTTGGACATAGTATTAGAGGGGTAATTATTAGTTCAATGTGAGAAGAGGGCAGTGATAGAAGAGACAGGAGGTATAATGCTACAGAGAGCAAGGTTGGATGCTTAGTAGCCCAAAACACTTAATTGCTTGTGTTTCTCTTAGAAGCTGAAGACTCACTTTTGGAAGCAATAGAAGAGGATAAGACTTGGATGAATTAGTTGGGTGCAAGAACTTCAGATGCAATTTGGCCTTGACGACAGCAATTATTAACCTCCTGTCTACCAATGGAGATGCTAGGAAATGCCACTTCCTTATCCAGAAACATGGTGGTCACCTAGAACTGTTTCTAGGGTGGCTGAGGCAGTGAAAAGTGTATCTAATGAGCTCTTACTGGGTTTAGGCTAAGGGCATGAGGCTGTTGGGAGTGCTGAGTGCTTGCCGTCAGTATGTTGGAGCAGTAGCAGAAAGGGAAAAAACCTATTTCAGCCGCAGGGCAATGTTAGCTCAAGGATAAATGGTGTATGGACTGACTGCGATGAACTTAATGTTGGAAATGAATATTCCTCCTCATGTGAGCAAGGAGGTGCCTCAGCGGAAAGTTTCATGGCAAGAATCCAAACTGCTTCTGAGATAGATGCTTTTATGAGAGCAAGCCTATAAAGTGATCGCTGTAGTCACTGGGAGACAGGCTCTGTAATCCTAGGGTTCCTTCCTGGAGTTACTAAGGGTGACTGCATGAGTCTGGCATGGAGTATGCTCTGTGTCATATGAGGCAGAGGCAGATGTATCCTCTCCCCTGTTCAGATCCCAGCTGCCTCCAGCCTTGCCTGCCAGTCCTGTGTTTCTCTGCTCTTGTCCTAGCAGAGAGAGAGCGAGCTAATAAAACTTCCTCAACCACTCAAGAGCACTTCTTAGGCAGTCCAAGGGATTGTGGTTGTGCAATGTCAGCTCTTCCTTTCAGCTGAACATCCACATACATGAGTAAATGCAGTTACTACAGAATTCCCCATCTTTCACTCGCAGAGTACAAGCACTGGTCTCTGACTCCAACAGAATTTTTAATCTCTGGAGCAAGGAAGTCTCCCTGTAGATTAAAGTAAAGAATGCTCTAAAGTGAGACTTCTTTTCAGATCTGCTCAGCTCCTAACTGAAGAGTTGTTTAAGGGTGGTGAGTGTATGACACAGCAGTCTCCAATAAGAGAGAGGTATAAACCATATTATTTTAATATGTGTGAACAATCTAGAAAAGTGATCATGACCATGGGGCCTGGGACACCTAAGAACTGAATCAGTAACCCAGCAAGCTGCTTTGAGCAAGAGCTGGCCCTTCTAGTTCAGCCTCCAGGACTTCTTGATCTCAGTACACTTCCCAGTGCCCTAGGATGGTGTGAGCGCGTTGTTCTGTGGCCCACAGACTTGTCTGTATTTGGGTGATCACCAATACTGCGGCAGAGCCTTGCAGAAATCCCTTGCCAAATGACAGGGTCGGGACCATTCACTCTGTGGAATACCTAGGCATGTAATGCTCCAGTGAGAAGCTCTGCAGTCTGAGAACTACAAACAAAGTTTTCTCACACTCATCATTTGTATCATTTTTATTTCCCCTCTGTCATACAGACACTGTATTAATGAGCATGGGGTTTGCGGTTCTCTGTACTGAAGTGATGAACTGTTGTTTTCTGGAATTGGAAAAAATGTGGTGAAAGGATCAGTCCAAAACACTGTCTTTTTATTTTTTTTTAAATGTTAGTCCCTCCAGAAGTCAGCATTTTTTCTCCCAACTTCTCCCTGTAATGGTAAACACTTCTGAAGGATGCATGAGGTGACTAGTAGACAACAGTGCCAGATTTCTAAGGCACTCAGGGAGGTTGAATCAAGAGACAAAGAGTGTCCATCTGGAACAGGGGGACATCTTGTGAAGCTGACTCAGGGCAGCTTTGGTTGTCTTTAGGCTCTCATTCTTTGTCCAGCAGAGCAAAAATCCCCTCCTCAATACCTCACCAAAACCCTGTTTTCCCCTTGTGACGTATTTCATCATGTCATTACATCACTCTGCATGAGCGATGAAACTGCAGTGTCATTATGATGTGTGATGTCAATCTCTGACTAGGTATACTTTGATCATTTGACTGACAAACATTCCCTGCCCCAATCTCTCCCATCTCCTGAGATCAGTTACCCTCATGACTTAGGCAAGTGGAAAGCTGTCAGTGAAACAGATTACTATTTATGTGACTTTCCCAGGGCTGTTCAAACCTTGAAGTTCAAACCTGGCAAGGAACCATTCCCTGAAATGCATTTTCAATGTAATACGTAATGTTTCCTGTTCCAGTGAGGCTTGATCCAAAGCCTCGCAAAGTCAGTGGAAAAGCTTCCATTGAGTGTAATGGACTTTGATTAAGCCTATAGTGACAGAGTTTGAATTTCAAGGGCATTATGAAAATCTTATCCATCATATTTTTATATTTGCTTCTCTCTAAAGACCTTGTTCTCGAGATGCAACTTCCAACTTGCCTGAAGTGGTCAGTTATACCAGTAGAAAAACAGAACCCATGCTGATTTCATCCATGGAGTGGATAAAAAGTGATACAAAATCTAAATTCTCACTTCTCTGACCCCATTGCCCTGGGATAGCTGCCTCAGCAGTAATGTGGCTGACTTTAAGGTTGCTTTACTTTTCTGAAATACAATTTTAAGGTGAGACAGGAATGAACTGTGAACAGATAATAACTTTCACAAATTCCACATACAAGCCACACTTCCTGCTTCTGAAAGCTGTGTCACTACACACTGCTGGCATATTTGGGGAAGGTCAAAAATGCACTGCTGCATTCCTCTTTACACAGATCCCCTTAACGCCTTTGTTAGGATCTTTACTGTGGTGGTTCTTTGATTCTTGTCACGTCTAGGGCTTCTTCAGATTCCTGCCTGTCATTGCTTTCAGGGGGGAAATAGTTCGCTAAATATTGTGGAAGTTTTGACTTCAGCGAAGTTGAATAATCTTTGTCCTCCTCTTTTTAGCTCCATACTGCTTTGCATCTTCATCATCACCTGAAACAAATGAGTATCTTGGAAAGAGTGGGAGTATCTGCAGTCATGTCTCTGTAATGTCTTTTTTGTAGGTGTCTTTCATCACCTACGTTAATCTCTCCTTGCTCATGTTTCCTTTTCTTGTTCACTCTTGCAGGGCTGGAATCTGGTCACATCCCTGGCGCTGTGAACATACCCTTCCGCTCATTCCTAACAGAAACTGGCCATGAGAAGAGTATTGAGGAGATCCAACAAATATTCCGTGAGAAAGAAGTGGATCTCTCAAAGCCACTGACGGCCACGTGCCGCAAAGGTGTCACGGCATGTCACATTGCCTTGGCAGCCTACCTGTGTGGCAAGCGTGATGTGGCTATTTATGACGGTTCCTGGTCAGAGTGGTTCCACCGTGCCCCACCTCGCTACAAGGTCTCTGAGTTGAAGCGCAACAAGGCCTAGAGGGAGAGCTGTTTCTTGGGCAATGAGATCCAGCTGTCTCCAGCCCAGGGTACAGGGAAAGGGAGGAGATGGAAGTAAAGAAAAAAACATGCTGATTTATGTTTTGCCAGTTTTTCTAAGAGTGATCGGTAGATTTCTGTCAATCTTTTGGTTTCTCACAATGAATAAAATCTACTTCTAAGATGATGCATCTCTGAATATTTCTAATTCTTCTCTGTTGCCTGTGACCTGCTTGTGCTGGGCGGGAAAAGCAGCTTTGCAACATGAAGGAGAGTTGCAGTCTTCCCTGGAGACTTGCTGAAATTCTGGTGACCTGGTGAGAGCTCGTGTCCGCGGTGGCGCACAATGGATGAAAAGTCCAGGGCTAAAATATAGCACTGGGTGCTGGACACAGAGGGCCAAGCTGTGATTCTGTCATTGCCTCAATGTGAGACCTTTTGCCAGCCCACCATCTCCCCTTGTCTAATGTGCAAAATGGGGGCACCTTCCCCTTCCTCTCTGATGGGGGTCAGTGAGCTCATGTGAAGCATTTGGAAATGCTAGAAGATGCAGTTCTGCTGAAATATAGTCTTGTTGATTATTGTGACTGTGTTACGAAAGTCTCTAAGAAATCCTATGTATGCAGTGAGACCTTCTGGGCACAGGTGTTTCATGAGACATGAGCCTTTTACTCTCCTCCTTGTTTGTGTTTTCAGTCAGCAAGGATGACACTGATCTCTGCGATGTTTCTTCTGGTTCCCGTGGAGACCACAGCTCATAGATAGAGGGAGGGTTGTTCCTTAGCAACCGTCTCTGCTCTTCCTCAGCCTTCATCCCACCTGCATATCTGGACTTCAGCAGGACCTGCCTGCTTGTACAATTCACTGTGGCACCACATCAGGGATCATGGACCAGGTGAGAGAGGTAGTTATGGAAGAGGCTTTGCCTCTTGTTCAATCCTGGATCTTTTCTAATTTTTTATAACAAAAAAAAAAGAAAAGATAAAAGATCCAAAGTCATTTTGACACACATGGGGCTTCTCAGGTCTGGAAAGTCACTGAAATCTCCTCATATTTTGGAGGCCTAGACAGATGAGGAAGGCATATGAGACCATTCTTGACCACATCTGGTGGCTGGTGAGAATGGCATACTGATTCCTACACCTGTCAGAGGAGGTTAATTTTCTGCCTGGGAAAGACTGCGCCCTCTTTCCTCCATGGCTCCATGTCAGGAAAGTCAGAGTGTTAGGCTATGCTAAGCATACATTTTTTGTTTTCTTTTTCATTCAGAAAAAAAGATCAAGTTTAATCATTTTTAGCTCTTTGATCAAAATATGTCTTTTATGGTATGTCATCTGTTGTCCCTCACAGAATTGACTTAGCAAAGGAATAAGTAGACATAGTTCTGTGGCTTCTGGTATCCAGGAGGATGGTCAAATGGCCTTAAAGTCCTTCTTGGCATCAAGATGTAGGAGTCTCAGAATGGTGCTTTGACTTTGGATCTTCAGGCTCAGAAGTAAAATGAACAATAAGCAGTAACAATAACATCGTACACAGTTGCAAACTAGAAAGTAGGAACAGTTGCAGGCTTCAGCATCGTTTTATCCAGGAGGAACTGGGGAAATTAAAGTTATCAATGAATGGGATTTTGGAAACGAGCACATTGCCTCATTACAAAGAAATTCTGCTTCGTTGGAAGAAATGGGAGAGGAGGAATTTCTACAACAGCAGACTGGAAAGTTCTTTCCACTGAATATAGTAATAATAACAGACAGACATGCAGACATGTTTTTCTTTTAAGTGGGAGGTGGGAGTTAACACAGGAGTTTATTTAGCAACACAGATTCCTTCACATTGATCGTGTGTAAATGTTTGGCTCTTCTTTAAAAAGAATGAAAAATGATACAGAAAAGAAGCAGATCGTGAGCCAGGACTGGCTTCCTCTCTTCATCTCTTGTGGCCTTGTTCTTTTTGTGGGAGAGGTTCTGTCTCTTAACACATTTGCAGAGCACACAGCACTGACTCCTGGAGTCTGATAAAGTAATTTCAGCTTCAGGATCCCAATATTGTACCAGACATGCTGCTGCAAAGTACTGGCACAGTGTAAAACATAAGCTGCTGGTTCAAGTCAGTTGGTGAGTTAACTTTGAAGCAGTAGGCTGCCTGTCCCATCGGCTGGTGTTTTCATTCCAGTAACTAACCTCAAGAGCAGAAGGTAAGCATATTATGTCATGTCATGAGCTAATTTGACAAATGCAAACATGTATCCCTACCTGATCCAGATCCCATTTGTACTGCTGCTAGTGCCAGCAGGCTCACAATTAGCATATTCACCACCATGGGCCATGGCTTTAGTTGTAACCTGTCTGTCGTGGTTTAACCCCAGCCAGCAACTAAGCACCACCCAGCTGCTCACTCACTCCCCCCGCACCCAGTGGGATGGAGGAGAGAATCGGAAAAAAAAAAGTAAAACTTGTGGGTTGAGATAAGAACAGTTTAATAGAACAGAAAGGAAGAAACTAATAATGATAATAATAACAATAATAAAATTATAATAATAAAAGGATTGGAATATACAAGTGGTGCACAATGCAATTGCTCACCACTTGCCGACCGATGCCCAGTTAGTTCCTGAGCAGCAATGCCCCACCAGGCCAACTCCCCCCAGTTTATATACTGGGCATGACATCCCATGGTATGGAATACCCCTTTGGCCAGTTGGGGTCAGCTGTCCTGGCTGTGTCCCCTCCCAACTCCTTGTGCCCCTCCAGCCTTCTTGCTGGCTGGGCATGAGAAGCTGAAAAATCCTTGACTTGGTCTAAACACTACTTGGCAACAACTGAAAACATCAGTGTGTTACCAACATTATTCTCATACTAAATCCAAAACATAACACTATACCAGCTACTAGGAAGACAATTAACTCTATCCCAGCTGAAACCAGGACACTGTCACAGGTTTCACATGGGCTAAGCCTGTAGGGCCCCGCTGGGATGAGGAACAGAGGCCGTTGGCAGGACACGACTGAGCGTCACACAGACATTCCCTCTGCAGGAAAGACGTGAGTTTCCTCCTAGTGCATGAGGCAGTTTGCAAAGGCTGGGTGCTGGATCAATCACATCAGCAGGACTAGCAAAGCAAAATGGGATAGTCTGTGCCAGAATCAGGGAAGAAACCCTGTCTCCAGCCTGTCTGTCTTCCTTTGCGTAGCCAGCATTGCACAGACATGTTTATCACCTCCTCTCCCCATTTTCTCTGGCCTTACTTTAATGCACCAAAAGAAGGAACTGTTATAATTGTACAGCACACGACAGATATGACATCTCTAGGTGCTTCAGAATAAAAAATGACATTTTCACTGAGTTTTTTTCCATTTTGGCTTGTGTCTGCACCACTGCCTGTGAAAACTCTTGCAGCCCAGTATTCCCCAGAGGCACTGGCTGGCCACGTCCTAGGCAGGCTGTCCCATCGGAGCTGTTAATGTGAAATCCTGCAGGACTTCCATGCTTTTTCAATCTAAGAGGATCATGGGTTGTAGGACCAACCATGCAGGCAGGCAGGGACAGCTCTATCTTGGTCTAGAAAGGTGTATAATACATTTGTGTGAGAATATTCTACGTCATCTAAAGATGATCAGGACCACTGTCCCCTTCCTTCCTGTCTCTCGGCCTGACACAGCCTTTGTTTCTCTTCCAAGGGTGTGCTAGAGGTTCCAACTTCCCCTACACCTGATGTGGCAGAAAGTGACTCTGTGCTGGCCAACAGCAGTTCAGGTAAGCAAGATGGCAGAGAAGCTGTCCCTCCTTCAGAGCTTGCGTTGCAGTACAGCTCGTGAGGCTGTGTGTCACTCCCTCCCTCCCTTCATGCCATCCAGATTTGCATGTACCTCTGTGGGTGAAAACTACTCGGACAGAAATCCCATGTGCCATGGGCTGATGGGTTAAAATCCCCCTGCCCGAGAGTGTCTACCTCCACTGGTGGACTTGTCTCACTATCTCCCTGCATGAGGTCAGTAAGCCACTGATGTGCTGTAAACTCATCAGCAAATACCGATGAGTCACAAAGACTATAAACGCGTGTTCATGAGAGTGAGAGTGATCATGGGTTGGAGGGGCCCCTACACATAAGAAAACACAGACCTTTGTGGGCGTGTTTGACCACAAGATTTTTACTTCCACACTTGTGTGCATGTTCATCTCTGAAGAACATTTAAGATTCCTCAGGAACCTTCACCTTGTTCAGCAGGAAGATTGGTATAATGCTGCTAGGTTGTTGGTTTTTAGTCTTTTCTTTCCCTCTTTGAGACCTTTAATGTTTCTTTTGTTGTCTAACAATGACACAATGACATGTCCGGTTGTTTCCAGCTCCATTTACAGTACCACCTGTCATCAAAAGAGTATCAAATTCATTGAGCTATTATTTTTGTCTTTAAGTGGAACCTGAGGAAGGGAAAAAGGAGCGTCTTCCAGAAGGCTTACGTCCCAGCAGACAGAGAACTTCCCAAAGAAGCTCTAGCAGAGCCTCCTGGAAGATCTGCAAGGGCCCAGTGGCTCAGGGAACAGCAAAGGATTCCACATCTATTAAATACCAGGCATCTCCTTCTGCAAAGTGTGTTCAGACTAAAAAACAGAGCAAACAGAGTCTCCAGGCCAAAACTCCCCCCATGCAGAGTCTTGATTTAAGAAGACATGAAGAGAAAATAGAAGATACTTCTGCCACCAAAGACTCAATAGTGGGGCATGAGCCAAGACGGAGGAACAGCACTTACTGCCTGTCTGCAATATCCAGGCAGAGGGAAGCAGAAGACACGAAACCTGTCTCAAATGCCAAAGAACCAGTAGCAGACCTGCACCAAACACTGAGGTCTAGAGGGCCTGGATCTTCCCAGAAGACCATCAAAGCTAGCTATGAAAAAGCCAAGAAGACCAACAGCAGATTAAGTGCCAAAGAGTCCTTAGCATCATTAGGGCCAGATATGAAAGCAGAATGGAAGCTTCTTCTGGAGAAGAGAAACAGCTTGATCCATACTAACAGCAAATACAAATTTGCCAGTGCAGATGAACTTACCAGGGATGAAGAGGTATTGGAGGAAGCCATTTCATGTATCCTTTGTGGCAGGCTGAAGGCTGTTTTTATGGTGTAGCAGGGGGCTGAGTGGGTGGGATATTAGCAGTTTCTGTTAGCAATATATTAGCAGTTTCTAGAAGACATGTAGAGGGATGGATTTGGGCTTCACACTACGGGGCAGTGACATTCCACAGACAGCCTTTCCCAAGTCTTTTTAAATTTTGTTTTTCCATCCTTCTTTCATTTATAAGGTTCCTGTAGCCAGGCAGAGTCCCAACTCAGCAAGGCAAAGCAATGTGGGACCTGGACCCAGTCCAGGGCCGAACACTGCCATCCCTTTCTAATTCCTGCCCCCCCCCCCCTTTTTACCAGTCTTAGTCATCCCATGCAGTTACAATGCCTACAGAAGCCGCTGAGTGAGACTCAAGGTCAGACCCAGGTCCCAGGGATTAGTCATAGCTCAAAAACCTGTGCAGGTGTGGAAATGCCAGGAGTTTGCTGCACATACAGAACGTGGACTGACAGTGGTTCCTTGTTGTTCGTGTTTTCAGGAACGGCAAGCTCTGCGCAAGGCAGCATTAATCATGGGACAGAAAAGACTCAGCGAGCGTACTGTAATGCTAAAAAACTCCTTGAACTCTACATCTTCTGATGATTACAACCAGCTGGGTTTTAACCTGAGATCAAATATCTTCCAAGGTGAGGGGACACACATACTTATGCCTGACCTTCAAAGCTAGTTCCATCTACACTTTGCCTGGCCTCGGGGCAGCCACACTGCTTTGGGTAGAGACCTGGCTATAGGTGACCCTCACTTCCCCCTCTTACTCCTTCTATCCATAGTCACTGCTTTTCCAGGCTCTGGTGCTTGAGGAAAGGAAAGCTAGAGCCTCTCTTTCTGTGTATTCCTTTCTTTTCTTTCACTCTTTTTTTTTCCCAAGGTGTGAAAAGTGAAGGTGTGTCATGACCCCTGTCCTCCATGTTTGGAGCTGTCCGAATGAACACCATTTTTAATTCAATGTCCCCTGTCATGTCCAGTCCCAAGTTACCTCCAGTTCCAATACTAATGTTATTTCTCTTCAAGACCTTTAGAGATGTGGGGCTCTGAAATGTCTCCCCCAAACTTCTCTTTCCAAGGTCCCCAGGGATCCCTCTATCTACACAAATATTGGGAACTAAGCATTCATCCCATTCTTGTTACGGTCATATCCAAGAAACTGAAATAATTGTCTCTGATTCCAGTTTCTCATGCACCAGCATGAGGCAGATTCCTTTTCCTTATACAGTATGTTCCATGACAAGACCTTGCTGGGTATTGAAGACTGCATTGTCCTGGGTTTGTGCAGTCACCCAGAAAGGAAGGACATCTTTCCCCAGGGAGCTCAAAATCATTATTAGCAAGGGAAGGGTATAATAAAAAGGTAGGTGAAGAGGAAAGGGTGAGAGATTAAAATAAAGCCCCCTCAAATGGCTAAAAGTCAAGAGGGGATAAAAAGAGAAGTCACAGTTGGGAACTATTTGTTAAGTGTTGTGGCAGAAAAGGAGCTCAGGAAGGCCTGGAGTGGTAAGATGGTGCTTTTTGTGGAGCTGTGCTGCTGAATAGGAAGTTACTCACAGGAATGAGGAGATTCAACAGGAGATAAGTGGACACTTGACTAAAGAAAGGGCACTGAGATACAAATCAAGATGATACCTCTGCATGTGTCATACTTGAGGATGAAAAGCAGATAAATTGGCAAACAGAAGCTCCACCCTGGGTGATGATGAAGCTATTATTCAGCACCTAGCCACACACCTGATCAAAAGTATTTCAGTCAACACATGCCTTTTCTTGAGCCCTTGAAACTGCTGATGTTGCTCCCCTGCTCAATTCCAGGACTGCAGTAGGGCGATTTCTGCGTACAGTTCCTTATTTGCTGTTCCTTGTAGGTGGCCCACTGGAGAGCCAAAGCTTGATGAAAGATTCCTACACCCCTGATATAATTCAGAAGGCAATCAGGGATCCCAAGAATTGGCACGGGAGGAGGACCGATGAGCTAGGTATGGCTTCTGCCAGGAAAAGTACATTGCTGAATTCCTGAGATGGGTGCTGCTTCTGCCAAGGATAATGGATGGGTTTGGGCAAAGGTGCGGGGGGACTAGAAATTGGCATTTTCACAAAAGGGGAGCTCTAGAGCTAGAAAAATCCTTGATGAATGATAGCATTAAAAGGGAGGCTGTAACTGAACTATGATTTGCCTTCTTTACAGGGAAATGGCATCAGAAAAATGCCCTAAATCTCAACCTGCAGAAAACATTGGAGGACAAGTATGGGAAGAAAAAAGGCAAGCCTTAGAAGATGAAGGTTGAGGATTGGAGTGCATTCAGTGAGGGATCTTTTTCCTCAGCCACCTAATAAACCTCCATATAAAGCACGAACCCATTGCTTGGTAGTTGTCAACAGCAGATTTGTTGCTGGTGCTCTTTTCCCCTCTCAGTTAGGGTGTCTTTGGGGGGAGCAATGCAAGAGAAATTTGAATGTGAATACAAAAAAAAAAATCACTTTGTTGGTCACTGATAAGGTTGGCCTGATCAGTGTGTGAGGCACACACCCTTGCAGAGGGATGTGGTGGTGAGAGATGGCCACAGAGAAATTCATCTGCTCAGCACATAAGGAGGAGTAGGAGCTGTGAGTGGTTTGAGAGGGCGGTGGCGGTGCATGTGTGTGCATACATGTGTGTGCATACATGTGTGCATGCGAACTCACGTTTGCCAGAAGATTCATGATATTTTGACAGTTGCCCCAGCAGTCCAGAAAGAAGTACACAGGATTCACTGGGAATGAACCAGAGTTGCCCAAGGACCTGAATGCCGCCTACCTCTCCCCACACTGAAAGCTGTAAAACTCCCACAAAGGGAAGCTTCAGAGCTGTATGTACATAGCAGCTAGACACACCAACCAAAGAACCAGCTCCCCATCGATGCTTCCGAGCTGAATTCAGGCTCTTGCCAGAAAGGTACCAAACGGTGTCCACTCAATAGCCTGGGCAGAACTCTATATGATTGGTACCAGATTGCTACGTGGGGTAGGAAAGGAGGGTTCTGTGCCCACCACTCTAGTTTTGTTATTATATTTGCCACATGGAGGATTTCGGGGAAAGCCCTTACCCAGGCAGGGACCAGCAGTAATGTGCAAAACCAAACAGAAACTCACCTGAGAAGAGGAGGCATCAGCTTATTCACCAAAGCCCACACTATTTGCAGGCCAAGCCAATGCAAAAAAAATTCTGACTTCACGAAAGTAGTGAAGGAGGTTAAAATGTAACTAATGATAACCGAGTGCTCAGCTTATCCCACCAAAAGGGAACAGGAAAGCTGCAAGAAGCCCCAGGCCTTCTCCAATCTGCAAATCACCCCACAATGTGAATGGACCCTTACTGAGGCTCTCATAAGCCCTACTCACCCCGTCAGCCCTTTTCCTAACTAACTCAAATGTCTGTCAGAGGGAAGCACACGTGTCCATCACACAGTCTGCACAATCTGGAGTTCAGAGAGTGCATCTGGACAGTAGCCAAGGAGCACCCAAGGGCTTGAATGATGCAGGACATGCAGGGTCTTTAGGGCTTCCTGATGTGTTTTTCTCACAGTATTTAATGACCGTTATTGCAGGATCCTGCCATCCAGCTCCAAAGTGTAGCAGTTTGGTGCAGCAATCACAAAGTACGTGTCTGGGAATAGTGATGCCCTGATCTTTCCCGTCTGGTCCCAAGCTTTTACCATTTTAAAAGATTGATGCTTTGTTCGCTGATATGAACTCTTTTGGGGCAGAATTAGGATTGTTACCTCACCCTTCATTGGCTGGGGCTTAGATAGCAATATGCTGACTTCATGAAAGTAGTGAAGGAGGTTAAAATGTAACTAATGATAATCAAGTGCTCATCATTTTCTACCACAAATAATTAACCATTTGGAATTCAGATGTTTCCAGGCACATGTCCAAGTCTTTCAAATTAAGGAGACCTGCCAAATGGCAGCTTGTAGAAACCTCCCTGTGGGTTTTCCTTGTACATCAGAACCAAGCGGCTCCTGCCTGAGCACACACCACTCGAGCTTCAGCTGAACAGTGCAGCTCTGTAGGAACACTCTGTTCTCTGTGTTGCATCCAGTGCTGATGACCAACATGACTCCAGGTACATAATAAATGCTGTCTTCTGAGACCGCAGCAGGTCCTAATTCAGAAAACATGGAGCTGAACAGAAATCTACTGACGTTGTTTGGCGTACTGGAAGCAGGCAGTTCAGGGCACGGTTAGCTAACACACAAAACATAATGTGGGCTGAATCAGCACATAGATTTACAGATCTATTTCTAATAGACATTAGACATTCTAATAGACATTAGAAATAGATATTCGTGAAGAGACTAGATCAGAAGGGGAACGGACTATAGTCTGCCACAAACTGTGGTGTTTGCCTCCTGCAGCGGAGTGAAGTCACTTTGTACACTTTTTACAAATTAAAATATTTCTATAAGTACTTAAATAGTACAAAATAGTTGGCATTGTATAATGCATTCAAATGGGTGAGAGCTGTTTGATGCCAGATGAACATACAAGCGGCAATCCTTCTTCATCTTCTTTGCTTTGCCAAATGTTACAGCTTGTCTGAGAGGTGACACACCGAAAGCTGCAGCGATGACTGAGATGATAGCTTTCAGTGAGACAGCGCAGCTACTGGGAGCAATCAATACCTGAAGCCTCTGAGTGCTGAACAGACTAATTTAGCCAGAACTTTGGCAAGGAGCATTACCCTGTGTGGCACTCTGTTAACTAGAGTGCTTTGGGTACCCAAACATGCATATTTAAAGCCAGCTTTGGAATCTCCAAGTAGCATGTCATATGCGGTTAGACAAGAACAAGGCTGAAGTAAGTGCTCACTGCAGCTGAAATCTCCCTTCTACGCATTCCTCTGCTCTCAGCAGTTCATTCCTTTTTGCTTGTTTTGTGCTCGTGCTGGCGCTTCCCTGCCCACACTCTGAACTGATTCAACTTGATAACCCAGCAGAAAATCAATACAGAAGAAAAAAGCAAAGTTAACAAGTTAACAAATGAAATTTTCTAAGCAAAGGACCTTGTTGCAGGCAAGGCAGTGGGTGATGGGGTATGCAGATGTTGGGGAAGAGTGGAGGGGGAAATGGCCTTTCACTGCCTTTTTTATGCAGTGAAAAATTAGTTGGCCTCTGTTATATTGTCTCACTGAACTCAGCACCCCGCAACATAGGTAGCCTGTATTTAAGTGATTTTACAAGGTCTGATCATTGGGTGGCAGCTCTGAGCCAATGTTTTTATCTGACAGGGCAGAACTTGGAAAAAAAATGGTTTCTTCTCTGATTTAGCTAAACCATTCACCAAAATAGCTAAGGACTGTTTCAGTCATCTATTAACAGTCAATGCACTTGAAATATAGATACTCATACTATAGCAATTTGAAATAGAAGAGACAAATTGCATCCAAGCTTCTGCAGCACTCCCCTCATACCTTCTAGTTTTTCCTGCAGTAATGGGTATTTCCCAGTTAAGGTTTATGCATCCCTGCAGTTGAGGCACAGATCATCTTGCAGGATATCAGTTTTAATAAAGATTTCCTGTTCTCCAGCCAATCTTTTTTTTTTTTTTTTTTCCATTTAACCCTCTGACTTCTGCCTATCTCATGCTATCCTGAAGGATTCCAACCTTTGGTATCTCCACTGCAAATGATTTTGAATGGTTCATTAAAGAAATGGTAACAACTGTTAGAACAGGAGATAGTCACTGCAAGAACTCTGATGAGAGTCTTCAGCCTGCTATTAAATTCAATCCTTTATGCTGTAAAGCTTGCACTGAAATAAAACTTAAATTCAGAGCTACATCTATCCTGAGGTAAGCCCAGTATTCCTAAAAGAATGAGTTCTTACTGCTGATCCTGCCTATAATGGGATAAAAGAGAAATCCAGCACTGCTTGAAGCAGCTAGAGATCACAACAAAGCGGGAGCAAGTGAATTGACTTCAGTGGATTTCACTCTCAGGCACTGGGGTTGAAATACAATTGTGTCTTAAATTTAAAGATATTTAAAACACTTATCCATCAAGAGAGAATGGTGTTTTGAGGGTTAGGGATTACCTGTGGTGTTCCCCTTGGTAGTAGTAGAGCAAAGGAGCCATGGAGCAAGAAAGTTTAATAAACCCAAAATCCAAATGGTGTGTTCCTCAGGGTTCTCTTTGGGTTTTGTTTGCCACAGACTCCTCTCTGAGCATCTGAAATGTTGAGGGGGCAGTGTGGGACTGCGGACAGAACCGAGGCTTCAGGGGCTAAAGCTGCCAAGAGCAGCGACCCAGTATCAGGAGTGGGATACTGCACCTGTAAACAAGTAAGAGAAGTTTAAGAGCAACATCTCCGTACAGATGGACAGTGGAGTCTCTCAGCTCTGGGCAAAACAGGGGAGTGTGCTACATTACCAAGAAGCTTTCAGGTTCTATTTCTGATTTTAGTACACAGGTCTACCAGTGTTTATGCGGAGTTGCCATTTTCTCCCTTTTAATAAAATCCCTTTTCTTTTAAACCCTTGGATTCATTGTTCTAGAGCAGGAAAACTGATTATCCAAGCTCATTATGTGCCCAAGCAAAATCATTTTCTTTTCCTATAACCTGAGAGGCTTGAACTGAAATCAATTACCTATTTTTAGAAAGGAGCCCTAGCTAAATCTGGCTTCTTCCCCTGCCAATCACACCTATCAGGGGAATGAGAAGCAAGACTATCTAAATGCACGTACATGGGAATTATGGCCTGTCCCCTTTACCAAATACATCAATATAACTAAGAAAGGGGTATGGTCGCTTGAGATCTTTCACCACGTTGGACTAGAAGCTGGACAGGAGAGGTAGCATTTGTGGAAAGAAAATGGGATTATAATGGTGTCATTTTTCAAATTTTTGTCTTGGTTATCTAAGACCCCTACAACTCCAGCAGGCTTTGCTGAGTCTCAAAGCTGGCTACTTTCCTTTCCACAACAGCTTTCTTTAGTATTCTGAAGATCTGAGTGACCTCAATATTCTGTGCATTGTCTTCCTTGCCACTGATGGATCCACCATAATGTGCAGGATATCTGATCATTTTAATGGAGTTCCAAAATTTATTTACTTGGTGTGGTGGGTTGACCTTGGCTGGCTGCCAGGTGCCCACCAAGCTGCTATATCACTCCCCCTCCTCAGCTGGACAGGGGAAGAAAAAAGGCTGTGATGAAAGGCTGGTGAGTCGAGATAAGGACAGGGAAATCACTCAGCAATTACTGTCATGGGCAAAAAAGACTCAACTTGGGAAAATTAATTTAATTTATTGCCAATCAAAATCAGAGTAGGATAATGAGAGATAAAACCAAATCTTAAACCACCTTCTCCCACCCATCCCTTCTTCCCAGGCTCAGCTTCACTCTCAATTTCTCTACCCCATCCCCCTGAGTGGCTCAGGGGGATGGGGAATGGGGGTTGGGGTCAGTTCATCACATGTCGTCTCTGCCACTCCTTCCCCCTCACGCTCTTCCCCTGCTCCACCGTGGGATCCCCCCCACAGGAGACAGTTCTCCACGAACTTCTCCAACGTGGGTCCTTCCCACGGGCTGCAGTTCTTCACAAACTGCTCCAGTGTGGGTCCTTTCCATGGGCTGCAGTCCTTCAGGCACAGACTGCTCCAGTGTGGGTTCCCCACAGGGTCACAGGTCCTGCCAGAAGACCTGCTCCAGCGCGGGGTTCCCACGGGGTCACAGCCTCCTTCGGGCATATGCCTGCTCCGGCGTGGGGTCCTCACCTGGCTGCAGGTGGATATCTGCTCCACTGTGGACCTCCCTGGGCTGCAGGGGGACAGCCTGCCTCACCATGGTCTTCCCCATGGGCTGCAGCAGAATCTCTGCTCCGGCACCTGGAGCACCTTCTCCCGCTCCTTCTTCACTGACCTTGGTGTCTGCAGGGTTGTTGCTCTCTCCTATTCTCACTCCTCTCTCCCAGCTGCTGTTGTGCAGCAGTTTTTACCCTGTCTTAAATATGTTATCACGGAGGTGCTACCAACATTGCTGATAGGCTCAGCTTTGACCAGCAGCAGGTCCGTCTTGCAGCTAACTGGAACTGCTGCTGTTGGACATGGGGGAAGCTTCTGGCATCTTCTCACAGAAGCCACCCCTGTAGCCCCCCTGCTACAAAACACTTACCACGCAAGCCCAATAAACTTGGGGATCTTTCTGACCCATCTGCACATTCTTACTGGGTTTTAGGTTGGGGACATGGTAGCAATTGCCCATAGGGGAGTAAAACTCTTATGGTGCTGCCAGGATTAAATATGACTATCTAGTTCTCCAATACAGGTTCTTTGGGAAAAAAAATATTCCTTTTCAAAACATATCGAAGGACATTTTTGTGGGTTCTGAATGTCCATGGAGACCTAAAGGGACAGTAAGATAGTCTCCAAATGTATCCAGGTGCAATTCAGGAGAAGAGGCCAGTGCTTGACCTGAAACTGGGACCATGACACCAGTTTTCCCAGGAGAAAACTCATGGCAAGAGTGGTCACTGGGGGGGCTGCGGCTCCTGTGAGTCACAAGGTAACCCCCCAGCAGTGACAAGTGGTGGATGGTTGGAGTCGCCGGCTGATGGCAGTAACAGGCTCTCTGTGGTGATGTACTCCAAGGGGCACTGCTGAGGAGACGTGATGCAGCTAAGAGCCTTTGGAGATTTCTGCTCTTCTGTTCTCACGTTCGAGCCTTTCCCACAGGCTGGTGGGGCTGGTGAGACTTCTTCCTCATCGTCAAGGTGCTGCATCATTTCCTTCTGACCTGGGAGCTGGAAGGGCTGTGCAGGACCTGCTCCTGGCTGTTCTTGCCTTTGTGGAACCTGGGGACAGTCTTCCTTTGGGAGGGTCACATACTGAAGGGAAACTGATTTCTCCCGGACTCCCACAGGGTCCACTCCCAGGGTCGGATGCATTTCAGGCTGGGAGGATGCCACTGGGCTGTACAAGTATGGACCATTGAAAGCAAAGCAAGGGATTGCTGTCTGGGAAGCAACACTTGCATCAGCACTGTTTCTCCTCAAAACAGGAAAGGAATGACCAGCAATCTGACGTGAGCAGGCAACTGGGGCGTGCTCTGGCTCATTTAAAGCATGGTAGGAGTTCTGTAGGTCCAGTGCAACAGGGGAAACATCTGTCGTCTTAGCCTGCCCTTCGGGGGACTCTGCCAAAGTCTTCGTCTGCCTGAATGGGGGAAAGTTAAAAGTTGCTCCTGAGAGATATTATTGTGGTAAACGTTAACTATAAAACAAGCTTAGCTGAAAACACACATAGCTACACACAGGGTTAGAAAAAGTCTTTGTTGGAGAAGCAGGCTAACCCAGATATCCCTTCCTCAAAAGCAACTTGTATACACTTTTTTGTGACGGAACATTTGATTATATCCTGCCGTGACTTAGGGAGCTCTTTGAGAGACTATCATCCACAGTGTCACCGTAACGTGCTGTTCACTCACCTGTCCACAACTTGAAGGAAGCTAGCCTGCTCCATCTTCTCGGAAAGGTTGTATTTGTTGAAGTCCAGCTGGCTGCTTGTTGGCTGGTTTCCTAAGGGTACTTTCTGAAAAATGAAAAAGCAGACATGACAAAAGAGCAGTGTCTCACTGGCAGCAGAATCGAGAACCACACATTCCTCATGGACAAAGACAACCAGCAGGAGAGCTTACAGCATCTGGCAATAGGCATACAACTTCACTAATATGACTAGAAGATGTGTCCTGTTCTCCAGAAGATGGCTACTTCAAACCCATATTGCCCACCACTGACCTAACTACAAGTACTCAGCGAGCCAACTAGGAAAGATGCCCTTCTAGACTTGTTACTTACGAATAGGGAAGGACTCGTGGGAGATGTGATGGTAGTGGCTGTCTTGGCCACAGTGATCACAAAATGACTGAGTTTAAAATAAAGCTAAGGACACTAGATTATTTCAGTCAGTTAAAATTTTAAAGTACTGAAAATTTTCTAGCTTGATTTTAAATCACAGTGATGCTGACAAGATCAACACAAAGAAGTCTACTAGGATAAATTTAAGAACACAGTTATCTTGAATGTGACCAGAACTTCTCCTAAAAATAAGCCATAGACTAATGAAGATATCTGTTCATTGGGGACTAGGAGACAAGAAGAGCTCTTAAGATTACTGCAAGTCCTGAAACAGAGAGAGAAATAATGAACCCTTCAAGGTACAGTTCCCTCTTACCCCCAGGTAGCTCTGGATCAGGAGACTCTTGCCGGGGTTCGGAATCTTTGCCTCCCACATTTTCTTCTTCCTGCAACAACAACACAGACTTTGCAAGATTTGGTTCTCAACGTGGCTGCAACCGGGAAAGACTGCACCCCGTGCACCGTGCTGCTCTGCACAGTGAGGCACCACCGAGGCCCTGGCACGCCACCACCCAACTCCCACCCTTGCACAGACATGCACAAGGCTGCCCATTGCACACCAAGGCTCATCTCCACATAGACGTCTCTCTCATGGCGCACAAGAATTGCCTCAGCCTTTATGCCACCCACATGGCCAACACGCTGCTAAATCTCCTCATCACAATGCAAGCCTACCTGAGGAAATACTTATAGCTGCAATAACCAACTATTAGCAAAGTGATGATGAGAACTGGGAGCATCACTGGGAGAACCACTGGTGGCAGAACTGAAACAGAGAAAAAAGAAATAGGTATCCACCTGCAATACGGCTGCTTCCCATAACAGGTTTTTCACTCTTCATGCAAGCAGGTCAGCCAAACGTAGGTGGTGTGTCCAGGGATAGGATCCTGAGGCCTTCAGATTGTTGGGATACCCTCCAAAGTGGGACAGACCAAACGTGGCCTGAGCAGCTTACTGACCAAAGGAGTTCAGCGTTTCCTTTACTGATTCTTTTCCAATTTTTACTGACATCAAACAATTTATGCTAATAAAAAGATGGTTAGGTACCTTACTCCACCATCAACAATAGGCAAGTCTTCAGTCGTCTTAGGTCTGCCTTACTCTGTACAGTCCTGAAGAGATGGGCTCTCACAGAATTTCTACAAAAGAGCTTCCTCTGCTAATGGCCGTAACTGATCATCAACAACATACCAATTTCTTCCCAAGTACACTCACCAGAATTTGCCTACTGACTTACCGCTACAAGCTTCCTCAGCATAAATCATGTAAGATCATAGTACTTTGGGCACAAGACCGCATGATAGCAGACATTCTGCCTCTAAGTCCAGAAAGAGCAAGAACATGTAAACATTTTATCTCCAGTAGAATCTACTCTGTGTTTTATGCAACCCTGTAGTCACTCTGCAAATACAAAAGACTGATGGTTTATATTCTGCCTTCTTGCAGTCTCAGGCTCTTCAGTCACTGACAGCAGAATGGACTGCTGGAACCAGGAAACAAGAATGACTTTTGGGCAGGATCTTTGCTTGATTCCCGATGCGGAAAACTTTACGGTTGGTTGTACTCACCTTGTGAAGGGCAGTAGGAAAGAAGCTTAAAAGGTCATTCCTGCTCACCTCCTTCATCAGCATTGCTGCTGTACTTGCAAGGATGCAGACAGGACAGCTACCTTGTTAAGTGACCCAGCCTAGCTCGTGGCTGGACCTAACTTCAACCCCAGCTGAGAGAATGTATTTTTCTAGAGAGGCATTTCAGCCACTAACGGTCCACCAAACCTCACAGAAGCAGCCTGCATGAAAGTACCATTCTCAGTTTTCCAGGTGAACTCCTCACTCCATTCACTCCAAGGCCCATCATAATGAGGCATGTTCACCCTTGCACGCATTTTCCCCCTATATTCTGTAGATGGTGCCAGCATCTGCAGGGTGAAGATGAAGGGAGGTTCATCATTGTTGATATTTAACTTCTGGAGAGTCTGGGGAGAAGAAAGAAGCACAGATAATGGAGGTGAGAGGAACTGCCTTTCCCATTTGCCCAGGAAAGAGAAATCCAGGAGTCCTGCACTTCCTAAGACCTACCTTTTCATATTGGTCGGTTTTCCAGTACTCGACTTCGTATCTCTGTTTTATTAAGCCATATTCGAAAGTGTGTTTTATCCACCTCAGTTCATACTCTTGGTTCCCTGTCAGCGTTACTGACACATTTGCAGGTGGCAGCACCTTAACTGCAACACACAGAATGTCTCACAGTCCTTATTAACATACTGGTCCAGCACTCCCTTTCACCACTGTGAATAGTTGCCAGAGACTGAAAACAATGTTGTTTTATGCAATGTAAGAAGTCTCAGCTTTTTAACAGTTCTTAATTCTCTACATCTTCATTTTCTAGTCAAATACAATAAACCAGTAGACCGTTAAAGAACAGAAAATCCACATCCATTAATATTGACAGCACTCCCTGTGTACAGAAAAGCAGTAAAGCAATATTTGAAACATCTGTACTGGTCCACAACACTTGCAGAGATTTTCAGCTCTCTTGGAGCTACTGCCTGATATTTTCAACCACGGCAGGAGCTCTCCCAGCTTTAGTCTGTGAAATGTAGCACCAGTACCTCCAGACACATGCGGGCAGAGACGATCCAGCTGGCACCCCTTACTCAGCAGAGGAGTCCTACCTCATCCAGTGCTCCAGGGGCCACTGCCCAGGAGCTCTGGGTCACAACCCGAGTTTCTACACAGCAGCTTCCACCGCCGCCTCTTCCCTCAGAGCAACAAGTGCCACTGAGGAACTCCACACCTACAGGCCACCTCTCCCAGACCTCTGACCTGACACAGTGTCCGGTTCCTGTCTTCATCAGTCCCGCTCTCTTCCTCTTCCTACCCGCTTTTCCTCATCACCACTGCCCTCAGCCCCACTTACCCAGCCAGGCATCTGTCCAAGAAACAACCAGGAGAAGCAAGAAACAACACAGCAACTCACTGTTCTTGTAGGCTTCAATCAGTTTCTCCTCTGTCTTGGCCCGGACAGACACATGGTACTGGCTCTGACTGCTGAAGTTGCTGACCGGGATCTCACAGCTCTGGACTACATACAGGACATGGGGCAAAGCCTTCTCGAGCACAGGAGAGCACTCCTCTTCTCTGAGGGGAAAAAAAGAGCTTGAGCTGACATCAGGGGGGGAATGGGACAGAGCAGAAACTCCACGGGAGAGGCACAGGGACGCTGCCATGGGCAGAGCACGTACGCTGATGATGGAGTGGCCCTGAAGAACAAGCCAAAGAGGACAGAGGTCGTAATTGCTTTCTTCACTTCCCAGCTGCACGTCAAACGGTCTGCACCATTGAAGAGGCAGCAAAGGTTCCTGGGCTGAAGGCCACCTTCAGAGAAGATGAGAGCACACTAAGTGACAGCAAAGGTCTCGCTTCTCAGCCAGCGTTTCCACCCCTGCACAGCCTCGCTCCATCCCACACTACCTTCAGGGGTCTCCCACGATGCCTCTGTGCTCCACTCGCTGTACTGCCCGGAGAAGCCACTGGCCCACCCCGGTCTGGCTCGCACACGGGCAACGTAGCTGCTCCCTGGGACAAGGTCCTCGCGGCTGAGATGGCAACGTGTGGTGTTGGAGAACAAGAGTGAGGCAGCTTTCTGGTGTTTGGAAAAAGGAGGGAGAGCAGGGAGGGAGGAAATTGGGGAGTTGGGGATATGTATGCTTAAAAATTAAAAAAAAAAAAAAAAAAAAAAAGGTGCATCCTCGTGGAAGGGGAAGCAACTTCAAATGTATATCGTCATCTTCCCACATGAACCCACAGGCTCCTGTTGGAACAGGATTTCATTCCATTTGGGAGAGATTCAGGGGAAAAATCAATTCCAACTCAAAACCCAAGTGCAGTGGGGTTTTCTTCAGTGAAGAATAGATTTTTGCATTCAGTTCAGGACAAATGGTATTTGACTGGGCAAGTCACTTGCAAACAGAAAGAGACCCCCTTCCGCCTGACCTGAAACAACATTTGCTGTACCTCCTCAGAGTGCCTGAGAACGGAAAGGCCATTCATTTGCTCAACTTTTACCACAGGCTCTCAACCTCCCAAAAGGGTGCAGCCCAAATCAGCAGAGCCCGGCTCCTCCGCTCTTACCTCCCATGACTCCCACTCCCGCTTGTAAGTGACTTCATACTCCAGGGCATTGCCCAGCCCTTGGCTTCCATCAGCTGCTTCCCAGGTCAGCAAGAAGTCTCCTGATCCCATCAAGCTGACTGAGAGGTTTTGAGGTGGGAGGGTCTGAACTGGAAGGTGAAGGTGCAACCCATGAGATGAGATAGTGAGGACAGAGACATGAAGAAGGGAAGAAAATGCCTAGCTGATGTTCTCTGACAAATTCTGGTTATTTAACAATTTCCCTGGGTTGCTACAAGTAATCCATGATTCTTTTGCACCAGAAAATGCAAACTCTACCAGACCTGGTAAATATAGTTATGAACAGAAGAGGACGAAGGGAGAGCAGTGCTGTTGTGCAGCTTTATAGCAACTTTGTGAAAGAATATGCTGTAATGAATGGTGCTGAAACAGAACGGTTTTTTGGTATCTTCCCCCAATCACAATCAAGACACTGATTAGCTGGCAGGTCTACCCCCATTTTTTCCATTGTAACCATTGAAGGTAGACTCATTTTTGTCTCTCTTGAATGCACTGAGTTTGAAGGTGGTAGTATGGCCTTATAGCCTTTTAACTGCACTCTTGCTTACATTTCAGGTTAAGGGCTGACCTAAGTATCTTTTTAGGATTAAATATTCAATACATTAATCTGAAAAACTTTTAAATACTCGAGAATATAAACAAGACTTAATGCTTCATCTTTACCATTCTGAAACAAGTAGACATTTAGCTCTGCCTGCATTGTCAGGTCAAATTTGAAGGTGTAATATTCTCCACCATGTCCATGGTTGTGACACACCCAATGCATTGTGAAGTTCTGGCAGTCAGTGTGGTTTTCACCTTTGTGGGACCTGCAGGTCATTTCTTTTTTCCTGGTTACACAGAAAAAAAACCATGACTATCTGAATAGGATGCTGCTAGATGGCCCAAAGGGTGGTTTCCAAAACCTTCCCCACATGCCATTTTATTCTAAATCAATGTTTATCACTGCATTATGTTGGCACACTCCTGTAGTTCATTAAGTGACATGGATAAATTCTCTATATCAAGCACATCTGCTTTATTCTCTCTTCCTTTCCTCAAAGGAAGATGTACTCACAATAACTATCTTGGTTTGGTAGGTGTCTGGGCCCTGAGCACAACTGCTTTCACACACCCCCTGCAAGGGGTTTGGCTACCCATGCTCAAGGCTGTCTTAGCTGGAATCAGCCTGACTGAGGGTTTCCCCACCTTCATTCAGAAGCTGCTTTTAATCGCAGGCCCTTGCCTTTGGTCCTTGCCTGAGCTATGACGCAGCTGTATCTGTGCCTGGTGATACATGTTGCTGATTGTGATCCATGGAATTGACTTCCTAACTTGACCGTAAGCTTGGCTACTGCATAGGGACTTCCTTGGGGATCTGGACCGATGGCTGATCCTGGTCACTCTCACTGTTCTGCTTTTCTTGTTAACTGTGGGATTACACTATTGTCAATGAGGTCAATGCCTTGCTGTCACTCTCAGCTCCTAGCTCACCTTCCCTTAGCAAGCAAAGCTTGTTGCTTCCATAACAGTAGGTTTGGCAGTTTACATGTGTACATATGTCTGTTATACTAAGCTTATGCTAGAGAAGTCAAAGAAGGTAAGCCAAAAAAATGCAGCTAGCAGTTGCGACAGAAGTTTTGTGAGGACTATGCTACTGCAGTCCTCCTACAAAAAAAATTTCCTTCCATGCAGACTGTGGAGTCCTGTGTGCCACAGGAACACTTCTGTGGTTTGTAGACTTCAATCCACAGCAAACTGCTAATATTTGGAATGTGATTCAATACTCTAGGGACTGTAAGGGGCACCTTCTCCATTGACTTCAACAGCTGTCAGGTCAAGTTATGAGTGAATCCTACAGCTCTTTCTCAAAAATAAAACCAAGATAACTTCTTCCTATTCTTATTTCACATTTTCTTCCCATCCTCCAATCTCTCTGCTGTTTATCCCTTCATCTCCTGCTTCTACTATTATTCTTTTTCTCCTTCCCCTATCTGCTGTTTACCCCTCCATCTCCTGCTTCCACTATTATTCTTTTCTCCTTCCCCTATTTCTTCCTTCTTCTCTGTCCCCTTCTCTCCCTCATACTCTCCATTTTGACTGTTCTTTTCTTCTGTTGTTTTCTTCTTGAAAGGAAGCAGACGTAGCAAAAAGATAGTGCAAGGCAGCCTCAGTATCTCCGAGAGGAAACCCAATGAGTCTAACAAACATGTACAACTTCTGTTTTTCTCACAGTTTGTTCTGCAGAAATTATTTCAACATAGCTATGCTTTTACTGGCATAAGGAAGAAGAAGCCTTCTTTGCCATTCTTATTAGTTATTATCACCACTGCATCTAGTGTAACACATTCTTCTCTGCTTGGGTGCAATAATTAACATGTCCTGCCATATTTTGTGTGTGTGCTCTCACAGCAAAAGCAGGGGACAGTGATTGAAAAGATAATGAAAACAACTTGATTAGCATCCTCTGCTTCCTGTTCTTCCTCATCCTGTACAGATCCAGCTTTCTTCCTAGCCTGGACATAACACTGGTGTCTGCAAGCTGGATACTATGGTGGCTGCAAGCCCAGTCCACTGTCCTTTTGCCCAGCTCCATCTCTCAGGTTCAGCAGCCAAGCCCTTTTAGACCCTTCACAGAACACCAGCCAGGCACGCGCTTACTTTTCACAGCAGTTCAGAGTCACATTCACGAATTGATGAGCCTCTGAACACTCCATCCATGTGCAAGTTGTAAGAGATATGTAGTCGCCATAACACTGTAGGGTCTGCATTGGGATGCTCTCTGAAAAGAGGAAACAATCAGAAGATGGATGGGGCTAAAGAAGGTAGTGGGAAACGGTAAAACGAACACAAGCTCTGCTACTGTACTGGAGAAGGCAGAAACAGAGAAGTGAAGAGCTGGGTGATGAGATCTGCTGGGAATATCCCCACTGTTGTTCAGCTCATACCGCATGGATTTCACAAATAAAATTTGGCTCTTCATGGGAAAGCCTGAAGGCAAGAAGTCTCCACCTGCTGCTCTTAGAGTAGGCTGGACTGTCATTAGTTGCCATTCATCAGAATTTTAGCGTAAGTCTTAGGACTGAGAAAGCCTCAACTTTTTGACTCTGCTTGTTTGTAAATCAAACTGGTCATGCAAGAAAAGTGAGATTCTAGTCTACAACCTGTGAAGAAAAGCTGGAATTGTTTTATAATAGGTAAAATTAATTTTCAAGAAATATCCTAATTCAAAAGATAAGTCCAAAGGGTTAAGCTTGGTCTTTTTAAGCCTCATTGGACTTCATGCCTTTGAAGCAAAAGGGCCTCATAACACTGGCTAAAACCTCAAACATATCTTACCCCTTCTGTTCCCCACCCCCCAGACAGGAATCACAGCCATTCTGATAAAGTGATCTAAGACTTCAAATTGTACCTCTGTTTCTCTTCCTGAACTGCAGAGGCCTGATGCTCCATGAAACTCCAACACAGATGGAAAGCTGGTCAAGCAAGTGTGAGTATAACACAGAAAGCCTAAAAGAGCAGCTCTCCCCAGTGAGAAGCCTGTTGTCTCCTATGAATGACCTTTCGATATTCCCAGTTGGAGGAAATGAGAGTACCAAGACCAACTGGGCAATGCTGAATGGGGATTTATTTAGCTGAGCACTCACATCAGCATCAGTGTCCTAGAATCTGCGTAATTCTGAGTCCTGGTAAATCTCTGCATAGCTTTGCAATAAACAAGGGTCCAAGCTGAATGGGAGGACCCCCAGGACCTAGGCAGGGTAGTTTTGACTTTTGTACCCCTTAACAACAGAAAGAATCTGGGAGACATAAACAGCTTCTAAGAACATAATTATAGTTTTTAGAAAAGCCAAACAAATGCTTTCACCAATTCACTGCTCTTCTAGCAGTCAAGAGATGTCTTGGTAGAAAGGCAGTAAGTGCAAGATATGAGTGATTTATTGTTTATCACAAAAAAACAGATGCCTCATTAAGAAGGACATTCAGTTTTGCCTTTGTGGGTTGTTGTCGTGGTGGTGAATACTTTCATGTGCCCACTGAATAAGCCCAGTTGCCTTAGCAAAAGTTATGCATCTAGGAAGTCATATGCAAAAGTGAGAGACACCCACTCTGGTTAGCTACAATGACATTTAAGTCACAGAAAGAAGAAAGCTTTCTGACAAGGAAAACATATTTCAAAAATCTAGCTGCTGAAAAATTTATGTCCCTCTATCAGTAAACAAACATATCTCATAGGTGGATTTGCAGAGAACCTGCTTTTCCTTTTTCTTTTGTGAAAAACCCATGTGCAAGGAGGAGCTGTGCCTGTGTTGAGGAAAGGTCACTGTTAACCTGGGAACATGAATGTGCCCTTCCCTGAGAATTCAAACTCCAAGAACAGGTGCTAGAGTTGCCTCTGCTGTGATGGGAACTACTGACCCAGGCTCAGCTTGGTTGAGAGCTCTGTTTTTCAGAAACAGCAGCCAAGAGATGGCAAGAAATGATTTTGTTATTCCTAGCAGCCCTAGGGCAGCTGATGCCTAATCTTGCAAGAAACACCTGTGCCCAAGTCAAGTCACTTTCAGGTCCAAAAAGTGAAATATGCTGCAAAGACAAGGTTGTTGCAGTCGTCGTGGGGTTATTGCTTGAGAGACCACAGAGTCTGTGGCATTCAGTACTGCAAATCACACGTTAGGCAATGGAGCATAATCCTCCCAAGTGCCAGAGATACGTGTCTATCTCTGGAAAGTTAGATGTGCAACGGGTACATTTTTCAATACCTTTTATTTCAATACCTTTAATTCAATACCTCAGAGCCTCCAACACTTATGAGTAATGACCCAGTTTCTCACTTGCACAGGTGCTGTGCCTCTGCTCTGCCAGCTGTGTTACCAGCCAAGACTCAGCTCCCTGTCTCTTAGGAAACAGTCAGCCCTCACTCTAAAGAAAAAGAGAGTATCAGTTGGAGGCAGGACAAGTCAACAGACATAACGGAGACACCTATTGCGGAGGAAAAAAGGCAGGTTGGTAAAAAAGTTTTCTTTTGGTATAAACCAAAATGATATCTAACAATGGGACAGGCAAAGTCAGAGCTCATACTGGTAATAGTCAGGCCTACTCAGATGTGAAACTTCATGACAAGTCAATTTAAGTAAATAGACTAAGAGACTGTGAACATTGTCTAGCCCATGAAGTTTGGGGTCTTGCCTAAATACCATTCACAACTCTCCCATTGACATACAACTGGAGTTTTTGGTATAGCCCTGGTAACTACATATGTGTACGCTCACAGAGTGTCCTTCTCTTTCTGTCACCAAGATGAAAGTAGAAAATAAAGGGAGGATGGAGAAATATCAGGCTAAAAGAAAAGGAACAATAATAGAAAAGAAAGGAGGAAAAAATAGAGGCAAAGAGTCTGAAACTCACCTCGAATAGTTCCAACCCCCAAAACCAAGCATGGAGCCAGAAGAAGACTGATGAACTCTCTCATCTTCACACCTTTGCATGCAAGCATGATCTTACATCAGCAACAACTCCCTGCATCACTGGCTGTTCTTCCTCAAATGCATGCAACAGCCACTGTTCTTCCTTCTTTGTCACTGGTTGTAGCTGAAAGCAAAACTCATGTGGTTAGCTGGGCGGGTCTTGGGCCTTCTGTTGGCCCCAAACTACTTCTTCCACCAACACTGACATGATCTCTCAGAGTAGCTTCATATGAAGGTAATTTATTAATGGGAAAACTTTCTGCCTCCTCGTCAGAGGACAAGAACAAAGCTTGCTGTTTGAAACTAATGGATTTTCTACCTCCTTCCTTCAACTTGAGAAGAAACAAGCCCTAAGTTACAAGAAGGAATCAATTATCCATGTTGATTCACCTATCTGATCCATACAAAGTATACCCTGCTGTTCCACTGAACCGTGAACCTGTCCAAAAAGAAACACTTCCTTGCCTCTCTTACCACTCCTACTCACAAAATTGTACTTCTGGTCAACTGAGAGAACCAGTCCTCCTATTTCTTCACCTTCAGATCTGATTCACAGGGCTTTTAAGTCCTTGTTTGTTTGCGGAGAGAGGGATCCTTGCCAATTCCTTCCCCACAGTAACAACACATTTGCCTTACCTGAATGCTGAATGGTCTTCAAGGCAGGTGCTTCACAGCAAGCGGTTAGCTGACTTTCTCATTTATCACTCACATGGAATCGGTGCAAATGCAACTGCCAGCGGGACACCCACAGCTGTACCCCTTCAGAGGAGCCTGAGCTCTACCTCCCTTTCAGTTGTGCTGTTGTAGTCTTCAGCACGAGAGGCATGTTTGTTTTGTTCTCTCTGACATTCCTCTTTACAGCAGAGGTCCAGCAACTAGGTTCCTGATCTATATCTATATCTAAGAGGAAGAGGGAAGGAAGTACTTTGTTATATTTTGCTTAAACAATTTCCAAGAAATGTGACTAATTTTTCCACAAAGAAGATGTAATCATGTCTTAACAGAGGCTGAAATTTGCTGCTTGCTTTCTTTTCTGTTTATCTGCACTCAAAACCTGTCCTTTAAATCATCATTCTCCTTGTGTGCATTGTTTTCTGAAAGGAAAACTAGTTGCCATAAAGTTAAATGGTCATTAAATAAAACATTCATTTACATTGTGAGTGTTGTCTTAAAGACAGTCTCCGTCCAAACAGTAGCACTAGAATTGTGGATTCTACTTAAACCAAATCCACATTGTTAAGGGATTAAAATTCAAGCCACTCTCTGATTACATATTTTAATTTAAGTGATAATATCACTCCGCATCAGTAGAAGTGAGGAAAATACACTCAAATGGAGACAGTGTAATTTAACATATATTTAGATCTTCTTTTTAATTTTAGGAAAAAAAGGAAGGGGAGTGGTGGCATCTAAAGAAGTGAGAGGCGGTGAAATTTCTTACGCTTTCTCTAACCTAACCTGCAGTCTCTGTGAAGAGACTACTATAGTTTTGGGCAGTACCTTTATCACTTAAAAGTACCAGACTTCAGCCAACTTTGGATTACATCCTCCACAGCATACACAGTTTCTTAGAAATCAGTGGCAGCTGGAAGTACATTAGAAAAATTTTTGAAAAGCTAAAAGCAAAGCAGAGTAAGCCAAAGCGAGGAAGAATAAGGGAAAGCTACTTCACAAGTATTTTCAGGATATGCTATGAAAGTGAACATTGCACACAGTACATGGAGTTGAGCTTGAGAATGGAGGCTTTTTGTCTTCACAGTCCCCAAAGGGTACACACACACTCTCCTTCTCTTCATGCATCTTTCACAGATAAGACAGACATGTAAGCTTATCCCTTCAGTTTCTTCTGAACAGGCAGAATTATCCCACTTACAGACCTGAAGAAAAATGAGGACTGGGAGTGAATACCCATGCACTATGTCTCTTGAAACTTCAGTCATTCATAAGTAATCGCTTTTTCTTCTTTTCATGCTTGTTAAGCACATTCACACTCTGTGTGATTCCAAGCAATACTCTGTTACTCCTCTCACTTAATTTACTCCAATTAGGTTTCAGCATCCCTAGGCACAAAGGATCTACCTATCAGATGGAGTGCTTCTGCAATAGAGCAATGCTTGGTGAATGTGAGATTAAAGTTCCTTTGGATGGAACGGAGGCGTGCCTCTTCAGCAAAGCTGCTACAGTAACTTGAGCTTGCATGGAGTGTGACCGGAGCAGTGATAGCAAATTCACCATGCTAGTCTGACAGCAGAGTCTGACACCATCAGTTACCTTGTTAGTTTGCACAGAAATCACTGTGCCAAGACATACCTATGCTACAAAGGTCTGAAGAGCTTTGGCTTCGGAAAGTTAAAAGGGAACTTCCTCTATATAATCAGGTTGTGAAGTGATGCCTTTCTTTTTAAAGGCCTGACAAAGGGAGCTAACTGGCATCTTAATTCCCCATCTAAAGTGAAATCCAGTACCAACCTTTAGCAGCAACTTAGGGTAGAGGTTCAAGAAAATTATTCTGATACAAAGACCAGGTAGGAGGGATGAGTCTAAATCCCTGGGTTTCTCCTGCTCTGTTTACTGAGCCATAGTGAAAGCAACTTTCATGGGTATATATAAAAAGCAGTGAGCAGATTGCCATAAATTCATTGGTAATCTCTTCAGGAATACTGGGATGGGCTCTTTGACCAGAAAGACTTTAATTAATCCTTTCAGAAAACACAGAATCGTGAATTGACATGACAGCAAAAGGCCATTTGTTAGTCAGTTAAAACCTTTTATCCCAAAGCGAGATATAACTTGACTGAATGGATGGACAAGTCAAGCCTTTCAACTCCAAGACAGGGCATGAGGATGAAGCCAAATCATCCTTTAGACACTGTGTGGGTCTTGTCATATCTATATAGGCCATCCCTAGCCTCTCTTGCACTCAGTGGAAGTTCTGTCCAGCATGCGATGTCACAGATTGATATCACAGTAGCCAGGTACCCCTGAGTGGGCCAAGTGGACCTCATCTACTGGATCTGGTCTTCACCCCCAGGAGGACGTCACCTCCCAAAAAGTGCTCCTGAGTGACATGAACACTAGCCAACACTGTGCCATGAGTTACTCAACAGGTACCACATGCAGCAAAGGCTGATAGGTGTCTTAAGTAGGATGGCATCCCTTCAGGAGCACAAAAAGGAAAATATCTCCATTTCTAATAAAATTAAGATCATGACCAAGTAAATAAAAACATGGACAAACATTTTATTAGAAAAGATGCATGCAGTTGAAAAGATGGCACATACCACGAGGAATCTAGACATTCTCTTAGTAAGTGCTAAGAAAGACTCAATGGTTATTGCGATATGCACACCACCAACAAAGAAACAGCAGGTGAGAGGTCCTGAAAGCAAAGTTTAAACCAGGAGGCTAGAAATGCGGTCCTACATAGTAGCATTCTTCAGTGGTCCTGGTTATATACTCTGTGTCAGATAACAGAGGCTCAGTGCATGAGTGATTAAACTGTGTAGGGAAAAGGGGATTATTAGTATCTGGTAAATTTTTGAAGCAGATTAAGTTTATATAAGATGGGTTCCACCTAATCAAAACAGAATCAGTGCTGCTGACATTTAAGATTAAAAATGCTATGAGGCAATTTTAAAATGAAAACCAAGGAAATCATGCCAGATGTGGAAAGTAAATTGTTCAAGATTGATACATCTGCATGGTCTGAAATCACAGAAAGCCTATGACTTAGAAAAATGGATAGAATATAAGGTAAGAAAAAACCAAAGAAAAACAATAACCCAGGTAAGCAAAACATATAAAACTATGCAACTAAATCAAGACAAATGCCCAAATATGTCTACACAAATACTTTGCTTTTAAAATACGGTTTAAACAGCAGAACCATTGCCAAATGCCTTTAAAAAAAAAATAGGCATTATGGAAGTTTGATGAAGATATTCAGTGGAACACTAATACATTTTGTACACGAAGAGTAGTTTGCATTTACACATTAATGCTAAAGAAAGTATGGTGTCAAACAGAGTATGTGTCAACAGTTGTGTTGTACTGCAGAATTTCAATGGCTGCAGAATTTCATTCCATGCTAAAAGGAACGGTATGCTGTTAGTGCTGTGCTATGCTATCAATCACCTGAGCAGAAGGAGGTGAGTGAAATGCTAGAGACAACCAGAGACCCTGAAGGGCAGACAAGCAGTAACAACAGGACAGTCCAATCATACTAGACTAGGTAAACATCACAGTGAACCGTGACGAGGCTATGTCTCCACTGGAAGACTAAGCCAGGACAAGGCAAAGGTCTGAGCTCTGGAATGAGATCATAGACTCCACCCATGTTGGCGAATGCTTTGACATGGCCTTTGTCTATGTCAATGAGCAAGCCAGGGACAGTTTCCAATATGCAGTGTGGAAAAGGCCACCTTCTACTGTTGGGGAAAGAGCTTGGATACACAAATCTTCCATGACTGCACCACGTCAATTGCTCTTACAGCCCGAAATGGACCTTGGCCTACTTTATTTGCTAGTATGGATCTAGTCACAGATTCTACTTTTTTAGCCACTATAAATGATTGCTTCTTGGAGCTATTTGTGAAAGCACTCAAGAGAAAGAAACAAACTGATTTAGTCCTGAATAATATACAAGACCTAGTACAAGTTGAAACAACAAAAGACACAAGTTTACTACAATAATGTTTTAAGGGCATACATAAAAATAACAAGACTGGCAAAATAACCTCAAGAAGCTGTTAAAGGGGTCAAATGTTTGCAATGCCAAAGGGGCTGTTTAAAGAATCATTTAAAAATTTAAAAGCAAACTTAGGCCTTTTGTAAGTCTACCCATGCTATAAAGGTAGGGTTATTGTAGCCTTAATGTTCTGAAACAGTAAATGAGGCAAGACATACAGAGAAAAATGATAACTTATAATGATCTTTTCCAACTAAATCTTTCAGTTTAATAAAACATAATTACTTTTCTCACAAGCCTTGCATAACCTACATTCTTACTCAATTGCTTTAATGTAATAAAATCTTTAAAGGAACTTAAAAATTCAATTGCCGAACAAGTAATTGTAGTAAAAAATCAAAGGCTTTAACAGCCCTCAGTATCAGAGAAAAAAGTACCAAATGCAAGTTTTTGAGGAGTACTCAGAGAAGAATCCAGGGAACTACTGACCAATCAGGCTGGCTTTTGTGCAGGATGGGTGATACAAACTATAATGAAAAATAGGAATAGTAGAGGGAAATGTTCTGGTGAAGAGTTAACATAGCTTTTGTAGAGAGTAATCATGCCTCATAAAACTACTAGAGTTCTTGGAAGAACTCCAGAGGAAGATACAGGGTTTTCCAATAAGTGTATTATACCTAGATGTCTGAAAAGCTTGATGAAGTCCCTCAAAAATGTGGTTCCAAGAAACTAAGAGATAAAAGGAAGGTGGTCATGTAGATTGAAGTCAGTTAAAGACAGAAAACAAATGAGACAAATTAATGGTTAGTTTTCATATTGGAGGAAAGCTTTAAGTGAGCTCTCCCAGAAATTTATAATCTTCAACATAATTTGAAATTATCTGGCAGACTGAGTGATCAGAGATCTCTCACCTGAGAGATCTGGGTGATTGAGAAAGACAAAATTTTATCTAGGGTACTCCAATCTAACAATGGTGGAAAAAGTTAAGTTATTAGGTTTAAATGGGGTATGAAATTAGAATCAAAGAACCATAGATTCATAGAATGGTTTGGGTTGGAAGGGTCCAAACCCCCTGCCATGGGCAGGGACACCTTTCACTAGATCAGCTTGCTCAAAGCCCTCTCCAACCTGACTTTAAACACTTCCAATGATGGGACATCCACAGCTTCTCTGGGCAACCAGTTTCCGTGTCTCGCCAGCCTCATTGTAAAAAATTTCTTCCTTATGTCCAATCTAAATCTATCCTCTTTCACTTTAAGACCATTGCCCCTTGTCCTGTTACTACAGGCCTTGGTAAAAAGTCTTTCTCCATCTTTCTTATAAGCCCCCTTTATATATTGAAAGGCTGCAGTAAGGTGTCCCCGGAGCCTTCTCTTCTCCAGGCTGAACAACCCCAACTCTCTCAGCCTATCTTCATAGCAGAGGTGCTCCAGCCCTCTGATCATCTTCATGACCCTCCTCTGGACTTACTCCAACAGGTCCATGTCCTTCTTGTACTGGGGACCCCAGAGCTGGATGCAGAACTCCAGGTGGGATCTCATGAGAGTGGAGCAGAGAGGCAGAATCACCTCCCTCGACCTGCTGGTCATGCTTCTTTTGATGCAGCCCAGGATACAATTGGCTTTCTGGGCTGTGAGCGCACATTGCTGGCTCGTATCTAATTTTTCATCCAGCATTAACTCCAAGTCCTTCTCTGCAGGGCTGCTCTCAATCAATTAATCAATTCAGTGTTAATAAACACATAGAAATTCATGTGACAAAAAAAACCAATTCTAACTATACAACAAGATCAAAGAACCTGTGAGAGCAGACAAATAATAATAGTAATGGCAGAGTCCAATTATCACAGACTGGCTAAGTAACGTGTTTCTTGAATACCATATTCAGTTCTTGTCATCTCATTTCAGAAGGAGTACTGTAGAATACTCTGTAGAAACAAAGTACAGAAGTGTTTTCAGAAATATGGGATCTATAGGAAGAAAGACTAATTGCTATGGAATTCTTCAGTTTGGAAAAAGAAACAACCGAGAGATGAGTTGACAGAAGTTTGTAACACCTCAAACGGGAGATGGTGAATAAGGAATGATGCTTAATCAATTCTCCTAGAACAAGAACAAAGGAGCAACTTACCATGCAACTAGCACAAAATTAGTCCGGGAAAATGTGGGCATTTTTTTGTTTGAATGTTTTTATTTATAAACAAATTGATTAATGCTTTACTATCAGACATTATGAAGCCAAAAAATAAAGCGGTTTTAGAAAGGGCTTAGTTGAATCTCTAAGGCCAGAACTGTTAAGTACATATTATCTACAGCAGCTTAGATGTAACCTCCAACTCAGGAAGGCTCTGGACCAGATACCAGGTAAATATATCAGTTAAGGATTTAATTATTTACTGTACACTTTTCCATGTTTACTACACTGTGGCTTTAAGCATCCACTGCAAATATTGGCAGAGACACAACACTGGGCAAGATGGAATGACTGTTTAGACCCAATGTGCTAGTCTTATGTTCCTATATTATAGTCTCTGCTGCAAGTAGAAGGGAAGAAAAGGGTGTCTTTAGATGCTGAAACGGCATCACGAATCCATCATGAATCTGCAGTGAATGAAATAAACTTGAAAATGTGCATCAACATCCTATGTACCTCCGAATGCAGCAGGACAAACAGATTAGAAGTACACTGCAAGGCTATAGCAGATGGAAAAGTACTCATCTGAAAAGTTTGCAATGTATGTACATGCTGTGAACAAGGAGCTGGAAATTTTTTTAAAAGAGAACAGGAAAAGCCATCCAATTGTTTCAGAAAGCTTTACATCTACTTTTCTAGACAAAGAAATTAGCCTTCAACAACGAGGACCATATGCTCCTCTAACAACAAACTGGAAAGGACACGATGAATCTACAAAGCTTGTGATCTAAAGCTGGCTTACGTTGAGTAAGTTTGCAGAGGAGTCTGGGTCCACCCACCTAACGCCATGGTGAAACATCCGTCATGTAATATGAAGAGTTGTTAGGAACAAGGTTGGAGCATACGGAATCCCGGCAGCCACTTGGAAGGACTTAAAAAGGGCCACCAAAATAGGCACGAAGTCATTGTGCTACTTATTCCCCACATACAGAACATGACGTGTGGGGTTTCTTGTCATGGCAATTTCAGCTCTGTAGTGAGAGCAGAGGGAGCATGTCGGGAGTGAGGAGAAGAGGCAGAGATCATTCATTGGAGTTGTATGGGAATAAGATTGTGTGTACAGATGTGTTTGACTTAATGAACAAGAAACTACACAGGGACTGGCAGGATGGGTTGGGTTTGTTTTCCATTACCTTGCAGAGATGCAGGATTCTCAGAAATTCTCTAGCTATTGTTCCTTCAGGCCTTGGAGGGCTTTCCACTGCAGGCTTCCTTTTCTAGCAAACCATTCAGCCTCATTTTCCTTCCTTACATAAAAGATAACCCCCAGGCTAGCAGAAACAGAACACACTAGTTCAGCATGGATCTTAATTAGAACTATTGAGGCCACAATATACTTATTAGCCTAATCTCATGCAAATTCAGGTAATATATTTCTGGCTGAGGAAGATTTTGATAAGGGAATAATAAACTGATCACTTCAGAGCAACAAAGAGAAAAATGCCTGCTGTTAAGACACAGGCAGAATCTTTGATGTTCGAGCACACAGTAAGGAAAGGGTTGCAATGATTTCATAACTGTATATTCATTGTAAATAGAGAGTTGTAAACTGTGATTTACAGTATTAATTGAGATGCCTACCTCTCCTTTTTTGACTATATAGGAAACATTGGTGAATCATGACTCAGATATACAGGCTGAGGGGCTGGAACTACTTAGTGGGAAGCCCTACAGAGATACGCATGTCATAATTGGCTCCTGAATCATCAGAATGATGATTCCTCTCCTGCATGTCAGTACCTAGCACTGGGGAAGGTAGCAGCAACCTCCTTTTGCACAGTAACTTTGCTGCTCAAGCTGATGATCAGGAAGCTGAAGACCTGGGACTCACAACAGCTCCTAAGTCTTGAATCATCAGGCTACAGGATTATAAAATGCTTTTTACCACCCCCACTGCAGCTGGACCTCATGCAGAAGAAAATGGAAGATTCATAGGATCAGCAACAGACGAAGTTTATGGAAGCTTTGATTCTGTTACCCAGTAAGAAGTGGATTCTTCTGGCACAGCAGAGCCATAGGTTATGACCCCTACTTCCAATGTTCATTACATATTTTAATTAATGATGCTTAGGTGGATAGTGACAATGGCATGTTACTCTGCAAGCTCCAGGCTCCTGAAGTGATCTTCAGATCATATCATCTGCTCTGTGGGGTCATATCAAGTGTTGTTGTATCTATAAATCCTGATTCCAAAAGCAGCCTCTCTAAATACCCAGTGAAATGCAAAAGGATGGGAGCAACAGATAGCTCTTAGAGTGCTGATTGCAATGCAAATGGGCTTCATCCAAAAGTCACTGAGCTGAATAAAAGTTCTGCCACTCACTATTCTTCTCGGTTATTAAAACCATAGCAAATCAAGGCCCAGCAAAGTGATGCATATCTAAGATGTGAATCCAGATACCAAATTTACATACAAATTTGAACATCTCCTTTTAGTACAGGCCTAAACAGAGCATAATCATACAGCCTGGAAGAAATTGGTTTTGCTACTCATAAAAGGCCAAAGAAGAGACTAACAAAAAAATCCACTGATTAGGAAAGGACTAAATTGAAAATCCCTTAAAGTGGTCATCAATATTCTCTATCAGAGGCTGCAACTGCCTGCCTTTAGCTGTCAACAAACTGAATTTGCACACCTTTCAGATTTAAAATGGTATTTATAAGGATTTAAATTCTGAAAAAAACAATGCATTTCACTGCAATTTATGAATCAGCACTGTCCGATTAACCCAGCAGGAGCAATCAGCTGGCACAAACACAAAACTCCTTCTCATTATCTCTGTTAAATACTATAGCAAAGTCAGGAGAAAATATCCTAACTCACAGGTGACATAGCTGAACCTACAGAATTTTTTGAGGCCTGATCAGATGAGCTAATAGTAATGTTATTGTAACCACAATGCTCTTAACATATGAAAGGAAAGATTTATAGGAAGAAGTAATACTTTTTATTAGTACAAGTTTTATATTTGAAAAATGAAACATGTTTTTTTGGAATGCAAGCCCACCTTCAGGTCTGAAACCAAAGCCTTTTACTGATCACAGAGTGTCAGCTCTGAACAAATACTCTTACCTTGCACCACTTCCTTTACAGCAGAACTGGGAAAAAAATGGCTTCTCTTTCTCAACACAGCTTATTAGTCAGAAAAAAAAAGCTAAGAATAAATTACATAGTTAAGATAAATTATATCATGCATAAACAGCCAATGAACTTAAAAGAAAATCATACAGTATTTTAACACTTAGAAATAGAAAAACACCAGCAGATACAGGCTTGTGCACCTTCACAACATTTCCTGCCTCTCATTTTCTGTTACCTGCCCCACTCCCTTCCTCTCACTGCACCTTATAAGTCCTTGGGTTTTCTTTCAGGAATGTATGTTCTTCCCCATGGTTCTCTACAGCCTACTTCATGTATCCCAGTAATGCTTCCTTCCTACCCTTAGGATGCACTGTGATACACTGCACCTTAACATTAAGTCTTTCTGGACTTCAACAATTTTTTCTCATTTTTTTTTACACTTTATTACTGTCTGGGTTTTTTTGACCTTAGACAATACCTATTTCATGCCAGTAGTGGAAAGGTAGAGATATGAAAGCTCCTTGGCAACTCTTAGATCTATTTTACACACACACAAAAGTTCAACAGAATTGCTTTTAAGAATATAAGTTTTCTTTCTAAGGTTTCCAAGCGTGTCTTCTTCTGATAGCATTTCATGCTGTTAAGTCTGCATTTCCTACCATGAGTTTTGCCTCAGGCAATCTTGTATAATGACAAAGATGACTGTGGTCTGTCACAGGATCATGAGGAGGCTAAACTGTTCATTGTGGATAAGCCAAAAAGTTTGAAAAACACCAAAGGGCAATATTTGGATTGTCTTTCTTGCCAAATCTGTGAAGGCCATTGAGAAGGATATTGAGCTACTTCAAGTCTTTCAACACCGTGGACTAAAATCTGGAAAAGGGAACTGGCATTTATTTGTTCCTAGGTTTGAGGGTTCATTTTCATCAGATAGTTGCAACCTCTTTCAGTTACCTGTAGCTTTCGTACTCATTAATATTTGCCCATTTAACAGATTTCTGTGATCCTCAAAGATTGCTGCCAGGAAAAGTAATCATCTGATTTCAGGTTTTTGAAAAGCTGAATAGCCTGCATTTTTGATACATCTTTTTCCTTCCCAGTGATGGATTCATCATCAGATACAGGCTTCCCAGGTGTTGTCTTGCCTTCAGAAGGTTTCTTGACTTGGTGGTCTTCCTGACTATTATCCATCTTCACACTGGATTTTAGGCTGTGGAAGCAATAGTCACCAACCTGGCAAAGGAAAACTGGCTCAGTGCTGTCAGGGTTTAAGACCACCAAGTTACCCTCTGACAAAGGCTGCTTTCTAGGAAGATCGTTTCCCTTCTGTAAGACAGGCAAAGAAATTTTTGTGGGTTCTGAATGTCCATGGAGACCTAAAGGGACAGTAAGATAGTCTCCAAATGTATTCAGGTGCAATTCAGGAGAGGAGGCCGGTGCTTGACCTGAAACTGGGACCATGACACCAGTTTTCCCAGGAGAAAACTCATGGCAAGAGTGGTCACTGGGGGGCTGCGGCTCCTGTGAGTCACAAGGTAACCCCCCAGCAGTGACAAGTGGTGGATGGTTGGAGTCGCCGGCTGATGGCAGTAACAGGCTCTCTGTGGTGATGTACTCCAAGGGGCACTGCTGAGGAGACGTGATACAGCTAAGAGCCTTTGGAGATTTCTGCTCTTCTGTTCTCACGTTCGAGCCTTTCCCACAGGCTGGTGGGGCTGGTGAGACTTCTTCCTCATCGTCAAGGTGCTGCATCATTTCCTTCTGACCTGGGAGCTGGAAGGGCTGTGCAGGACCTGCTCCTGGCTGTTCTTGCCTTTGTGGAACCTGGGGACAGTCTTCCTTTGGGAGGGTCACATACTGAAGGGAAACTGATTTCTCCCGGACTCCCACAGGGTCCACTCCCAGGGTCGGATGCATTTCAGGCTGGGAGGATGCCACTGGGCTGTACAAGTATGGACCATTGAAAGCAAAGCAAGGGATTGCTGTCTGGGAAGCAACACTTGCATCAGCACTGTTTCTCCTCAAAACAGGAAAGGAATGACCAGCAATCTGACGTGAGCAGGCAACTGGGGCGTGCTCTGGCTCATTTAAAGCATGGTAGGAGTTCTGTAGGTCCAGTGCAACAGGGGAAACATCTGTCGTCTTAGCCTGCCCTTCGGGGGACTCTGCCAAAGTCTTCGTCTGCCTGAATGGGGGAAAGTTAAAAGTTGCTCCTGAGAGATATTATTGTGGTAAACGTTAACTATAAAACAAGCTTAGCTGAAAACACACATAGCTACACACAGGGTTAGAAAAAGTCTTTGTTGGAGAAGCAGGCTAACCCAGATATCCCTTCCTCAAAAGCAACTTGTATACGCTTTTTTGTGACGGAACATTTGATTATATCCTGCCGTGACTTAGGGAGCTCTTTGAGAGACTATCATCCACAGTGTCACCGTAACGTGCTGTTCACTCACCTGTCCACAACTTGAAGGAAGCTAGCCTGCTCCATCTTCTCGGAAAGGTTGTATTTGTTGAAGTCCAGCTGGCTGCTTGTTGGCCGGTTTCCTAAGGGTACTTTCTGAAAAATGAAAAAGCAGACATGACAAAAGAGCAGTGTCTCACTGGCAGCAGAATCGAGAACCACACATTCCTCATGGACAAAGACAACCAGCAGGAGAGCTTACAGCATCTGGCAATAGGCATACAACTTCACTAATATGACTAGAAGATGTGTCCTGTTCTCCAGAAGATGGCTACTTCAAACCCATATTGCCCACCACTGACCTAACTACAAGTACTCAGCGAGCCAACTAGGAAAGATGCCCTTCTAGACTTGTTACTTACGAATAGGGAAGGACTCGTGGGAGATGTGATGGTAGTGGCTGTCTTGGCCACAGTGATCACAAAATGACTGAGTTTAAAATAAAGCTAAGGACACTAGATTATTTCAGTCAGTTAAAATTTTAAAGTACTGAAAATTTTCTAGCTTGATTTTAAATCACAGTGATGCTGACAAGATCAACACAAAGAAGTCTACTAGGATAAATTTAAGAACACAGTTATCTTGAATGTGACCAGAACTTCTCCTAAAAATAAGCCATAGACTAATGAAGATATCTGTTCATTGGGGACTAGGAGACAAGAAGAGCTCTTAAGATTACTGCAAGTCCTGAAACAGAGAGAGAAATAATGAACCCTTCAAGGTACAGTTCCCTCTTACCCCCAGGTAGCTCTGGATCAGGAGACTCTTGCCGGGGTTCGGAATCTTTGCCTCCCACATTTTCTTCTTCCTGCAACAACAACACAGACTTTGCAAGATTTGGTTCTCAACGTGGCTGCAACCGGGAAAGACTGCACCCCGTGCACCGTGCTGCTCTGCACAGTGAGGCACCACCGAGGCCCTGGCACGCCACCACCCAACTCCCACCCTTGCACAGACATGCACAAGGCTGCCCATTGCACACCAAGGCTCATCTCCACATAGACGTCTCTCTCATGGCGCACAAGAATTGCCTCAGCCTTTATGCCACCCACATGGCCAACACGCTGCTAAATCTCCTCATCACAACGCAAGCCTACCTGAGGAAATACTTATAGCTGCAATAACCAACTATTAGCAAAGTGATGATGAGAACTGGGAGCATCACTGGGAGAACCACTGGTGGCAGAACTGAAACAGAGAAAAAAGAAATAGGTATCCACCTGCAATACGGCTGCTTCCCATAACAGGTTTTTCACTCTTCATGCAAGCAGGTCAGCCAAACGTAGGTGGTGTGTCCAGGGATAGGATCCTGAGGCCTTCAGATTGTTGGGATACCCTCCAAAGTGGGACAGACCAAACGTGGCCTGAGCAGCTTACTGACCAAAGGAGTTCAGCGTTTCCTTTACTGATTCTTTTCCAATTTTTACTGACATCAAACAATTTATGCTAATAAAAAGATGGTTAGGTATCTTACTCCACCATCAACAATAGGCAAGTCTTCAGTCGTCTTAGGTCTGCCTTACTCTGTACAGTCCTGAAGAGATGGGCTCTCACAGAATTTCTACAAAAGAGCTTCCTCTGCTAATGGCCGTAACTGATCATCAACAACATACCAATTTCTTCCCAAGTACACTCACCAGAATTTGCCTACTGACTTACCGCTACAAGCTTCCTCAGCATAAATCATGTAAGATCATAGTACTTTGGGCACAAGACCGCATGATAGCAGACATTCTGCCTCTAAGTCCAGAAAGAGCAAGAACATGTAAACATTTTATCTCCAGTAGAATCTACTCTGTGTTTTATGCAACCCTGTAGTCACTCTGCAAATACAAAAGACTGATGGTTTATATTCTGCCTTCTTGCAGTCTCAGGCTCTTCAGTCACTGACAGCAGAATGGACTGCTGGAACCAGGAAACAAGAATGACTTTTGGGCAGGATCTTTGCTTGATTCCCGATGCGGAAAACTTTACGGTTGGTTGTACTCACCTTGTGAAGGGCAGTAGGAAAGAAGCTTAAAAGGTCATTCCTGCTCACCTCCTTCATCAGCATTGCTGCTGTACTTGCAAGGATGCAGACAGGACAGCTACCTTGTTAAGTGACCCAGCCTAGCTCGTGGCTGGACCTAACTTCAACCCCAGCTGAGAGAATGTATTTTTCTAGAGAGGCATTTCAGCCACTAACGGTCCACCAAACCTCACAGAAGCAGCCTGCATGAAAGTACCATTCTCAGTTTTCCAGGTGAACTCCTCACTCCATTCACTCCAAGGCCCATCATAATGAGGCATGTTCACCCTTGCACGCATTTTCCCCCTATATTCTGTAGATGGTGCCAGCATCTGCAGGGTGAAGATGAAGGGAGGTTCATCATTGTTGATATTTAACTTCTGGAGAGTCTGGGGAGAAGAAAGAAGCACAGATAATGGAGGTGAGAGGAACTGCCTTTCCCATTTGCCCAGGAAAGAGAAATCCAGGAGTCCTGCACTTCCTAAGACCTACCTTTTTATATTGGTGGGTTTTCCAGTACTCGACTTCGTATCTCTGTTGTATGAAGCTATATACCAAAGTGTGTTTTATCCACCTCAGTTCATACTCTTGGTTCCCTGTCAGCGTTACTGACACATTTGCAGGCGGCAGCACCTTAACTGCAACACACAGAATGTCTCACAGTCCCTATCAACATACTGGTCCAGCACTCCCTTATGTGGGAGCAGCTCAAAACATCTGGCATTTGTTTTCAAGAATGACCGTTAGAATTTGTTGTGCTGCATGTTTGCCAAGCCTTTGAAGAACTAGTTTTACAAGGTCAGGTTGGAGGATGGCCTTGTGTAGGCCTGTGAAGATGTGGCTGAAGACAGTCACGAGTATGTGTATGGAATGTTTTTATCTTTTAACTGTTCTGAGGACTGGCAAACATCCCAGCTGAGCCAGATATGCCTTCCTGTGTTAGTAGTATTGGCTGTATGCAGTTAGTTCTTTCTAGATCTTTGTTGAAACATATATAAGTTTGGTTCTTTTGTGAAATAAAGGGAATCTTGTACAGATAGCTTGAGCACTTAATTCAGTTGCTGCACCTTTCACCACTGTGAATAGTTGCCAGAGACTGAAAACAATGTTGTTTTATGCAATGTAAGAAGTCTCAGCTTTTTAACAGTTCTTAATTCTCTACATCTTCATTTTCTAGTCAAATACAATAAACCAGTAGACCGTTAAAGAACAGAAAATCCACATCCATTAATATTGACAGCACTCCCTGTGTACAGAAAAGCAGTAAAGCAATATTTGAAACATCTGTACTGGTCCACAACACTTGCAGAGATTTTCAGCTCTCTTGGAGCTACTGCCTGATATTTTCAACCACGGCAGGAGCTCTCCCAGCTTTAGTCTGTGAAATGTAGCACCAGTACCTCCAGACACATGCGGGCAGAGACGATCCAGCTGGCACCCCTTACTCAGCAGAGGAGTCCTACCTCATCCAGTGCTCCAGGGGCCACTGCCCAGGAGCTCTGGGTCACAACCTGAGTTTCTACACAGCAGCTTCCACCGCCGCCTCTTCCCTCAGAGCAACAAGTGCCACTGAGGAACTCCACACCTACAGGCCACCTCTCCCAGACCTCTGACCTGACACAGTGTCCGGTTCCTGTCTTCATCAGTCCCGCTCTCTTCCTCTTCCTACCCGCTTTTCCTCATCACCACTGCCCTCAGCCCCACTTACCCAGCCAGGCATCTGTCCAAGAAACAACCAGGAGAAGCAAGAAACAACACAGCAACTCACTGTTCTTGTAGGCTTCAATCAGTTTCTCCTCTGTCTTGGCCCGGACAGACACATGGTACTGGCTCTGACTGCTGAAGTTGCTGACCGGGATCTCACAGCTCTGGACTACATACAGGACATGGGGCAAAGCCTTCTCGAGCACAGGAGAGCACTCCTCTTCTCTGAGGGGAAAAAAAGAGCTTGAGCTGACATCAGGGGGGGAATGGGACAGAGCAGAAACTCCACGGGAGAGGCACAGGGACGCTGCCATGGGCAGAGCACGTACGCTGATGATGGAGTGGCCCTGAAGAACAAGCCAAAGAGGACAGAGGTCGTAATTGCTTTCTTCACTTCCCAGCTGCACGTCAAACGGTCTGCACCATTGAAGAGGCAGCAAAGGTTCCTGGGCTGAAGGCCACCTTCAGAGAAGATGAGAGCACACTAAGTGACAGCAAAGGTCTCGCTTCTCAGCCAGCGTTTCCACCCCTGCACAGCCTCGCTCCATCCCACACTACCTTCAGGGGTCTCCCACGATGCCTCTGTGCTCCACTCGCTGTACTGCCCGGAGAAGCCACTGGCCCACCCCGGTCTGGCTCGCACACGGGCAACGTAGCTGCTCCCTGGGACAAGGTCCTCGCGGCTGAGATGGCAACGTGTGGTGTTGGAGAACAAGAGTGAGGCAGCTTTCTGGTGTTTGGAAAAAGGAGGGAGAGCAGGGAGGGAGGAAATTGGGGAGTTGGGGATATGTATGCTTAAAAATTAAAAAAAAAAAAAAAAAAAAAAGGTGCATCCTCGTGGAAGGGGAAGCAACTTCAAATGTATATCGTCATCTTCCCACATGAACCCACAGGCTCCTGTTGGAACAGGATTTCATTCCATTTGGGAGAGATTCAGGGGAAAAATCAATTCCAACTCAAAACCCAAGTGCAGTGGGGTTTTCTTCAGTGAAGAATAGATTTTTGCATTCAGTTCAGGACAAATGGTATTTGACTGGGCAAGTCACTTGCAAACAGAAAGAGACCCCCTTCCGCCTGACCTGAAACAACATTTGCTGTACCTCCTCAGAGTGCCTGAGAACGGAAAGGCCATTCATTTGCTCAACTTTTACCACAGGCTCTCAACCTCCCAAAAGGGTGCAGCCCAAATCAGCAGAGCCCGGCTCCTCCGCTCTTACCTCCCATGACTCCCACTCCCGCTTGTAAGTGACTTCATACTCCAGGGCATTGCCCAGCCCTTGGCTTCCATCAGCTGCTTCCCAGGTCAGCAAGAAGTCTCCTGATCCCATCAAGCTGACTGAGAGGTTTTGAGGTGGGAGGGTCTGAACTGGAAGGTGAAGGTGCAACCCATGAGATGAGATAGTGAGGACAGAGACATGAAGAAGGGAAGAAAATGCCTAGGTAAGCTTCCCCATTTCCAGAGTATCTTATCCCTGTCACAGCAAGTAGCTCCTGCTTGAGTCCCCCTTCCAGGTCCAGCTGCTCCCAGAAACTTGCCCTCTCCCCTCCCTGCCCCATCCTCTCAATGTGGAACTCTTTGGCAGTTTTCACAATTGAAGTGGAATTCACTTCCTGACTGAACGGCAAATACATTCTCAAAGATCCCTAATATTCATTGGAAAATGAGAATTTGGTATTTAATCCTTACCATTTTGGAAAAGATCAACATTTAGTTCTGCTTGAAGCATCATGTTAGGTTTGAAGCTGTAAACGTCATCTACCCCTATTCCAAAATTGTCTGTGGTGGTGTGACAAACCCAGTGCACATCGGAGTCTGGAGCCTCATGTAAGTCATTTTCTGTCTGGTGTTTACAAAGCATCTTCTTGTTCTTCCTGTGTATAGAGAAAGTGATCTATAAAGATCTGATTTGGAGACCTATAGTTAATGCAAAATTAAATGCCTGAAACCAATTCCATCCCATTCTGTTGTTATAATTTACTCAGGCACTTACATCCTCTTCTCACTGTACCTATTAGTCCTGTTTTGTATCGGTTAATATGACAAACATTTTTAACACCAGGATTTTTTCCAAATGCCTTCCCATTTCAAAGTTGTGCAGTGGAATGTTATATTTCAGTATCAGTCTATTTTTGTCATGGAAATGCACCTTTTACTCAGAGTGAAAGGCAGTAAAGTATCTGATGATCCTTAGCTTCTTGAAGACATTCATTTTGCAGTTCCAGAAAGACACCTAAAAAAAAATTCTTCAACCAAAATGTACGTCTATATACTTGGTAGTTCTGTTCTGCCAAGGGACCTTATGTATTCATTAAAGATTTCATCCAGAATGTTAATCATCCTTTTAGATAGCCTTCCTCCAGGCCAAGGAGCATCATGAAAATTAGAAACAGTATTTTAGACTAGACAGGAGAGGATAAGCTTTGTGTGCTTGCAGTAGCCTGAGCTGCTGGAGAGATGTGTGCTTCTTTCTATACCCTCTGGAATTTTGTTTGTGCTCATGGCTTCATGCCCAGTATATTATATTGTTCCAGTTCAGATGAGAAATATTAAGTTGTTAATATCTAAGGCCAAATACTGTCTTCCAGGACAAGATGGAGTCTCCTAGCCAACTATATGTCAGCAAGCATTATTCAGCACTATTGCTATTTTTAAAAGTTTGGTATTAGCAAGGAAACCAGGGATATTCCTGAAGGATGGGTGGGACTAACCATACATGTGTGTACCCTTAAACAAAAGAGTCAGCCCAATGGTTGTGAAGTCCTGAAGATATTTCTAGCTACTCACCAGCATCACCTTACAGTTTGGGATTTAGTCAACTATTCTTCATGTATGAGGTGACCTTGTTTAATCATTGGCCATTTTGATTTCGGCTGTGTGACTGTTTACACTTAATACCTGCTTGTCTGATTAGTTCACTTCAGTTGTGTTTCCTGTGTGATCCACACACTCCATCATGTAACAGTGTTCCAGAGAATCCTCCAAAGGTCCAAGTAATCATCGTTATTATTTATATCATCTTCTCCCAGAAGTATTAGCTTCAAGGTCCTGTTCCAAAGACCCTCCACTGATTTCAGCTCCTTTTAGGTCTATCAGTTCTCTCTTCTTCACAATAAAATCAAGAGCTCTTTCTCTTTCCTTTCCTTCCTGTATCCCCCGACTCTAATTAATTTTCTTCTCTGCTTTCCATCTTTGTTTTCCTCTCTCCCTTGACTACTCCTCCCTCTCTGTCCTTTCTTATCCTCACAATTGATCCAGTCCAGTGATTCAGTTCCCTTTTCATAAGGAAACAGATGTAACAGAGAGATACTGTCATAAAGAGACCAGTATCTCTGGGAGGAAAAGTGATAGCACAGATGAACTTACCAGTCTTCTCTATCTCACAAACACACAGTCTATACATGTTTCTCGGAACTGATAAAAGCATACCCTACGTGATGCTCCTAAATGGGCAAAATAACAGGGGGAATGTCTCCTCCCTTCTTGGGTTTATAAACAACACTCAGGCTCACACTTGTTCTGATACCATCTTCTCCACCCCATTAATAGCAACCTATATGCCCCATCTTATTTCGTATCTATGATCCCACAACAAAATTATGGGAAAATAATTGTAAAGGTGATAAAAATAACTCCACTAGCACACCCTATTAATCCCTCCCTTCCTAGAAGAGTCCTCAGAAGCAGGCACAACTTTTACTTTAACCCAATGTCAGAAAGAGGTGGCCATGCTTTCTGAAAACCTGACCGCTGGTCCCTGGAATTCCCAAGTTGTAGCCAATTTCCCTTTGGACTTTTATCCAGCACAACTCATTTCAGGTACTTACATTGTAATATTATCCCTTTGGTAAAGAATCATACCAATGAGGGCATGAGCCTCTGAATGCTCTCTCCATGTACAGGTCACCTGTGAGTTGTAGTCATTGTAGCAGGTCAAGCTCTTCATAGGGATACTCTCTGAGAAAGGAATTCAGGCAAAAAAGATGCAGTGATTACAAATGTAAATACTGAGAGATAGCAGGAGGTACAGTGATCCTGCCAGCAGAATGGGGAAGGCACTGATAACAGTACTCTCCTCAAGACACCAGAAAATGACTCTTGGTGAAAATATGTACAGAGTTGTGGCCATTCTGCACATCTCCACAATATGCAAGTGTCCAAACCAAGGTACAAGTAACAACAATGAAGTGACACCTTTGTACCTGCAAGGCATATAATTCTAGCCAAGGTATCACTTTTCAAAACGCTGATTGTTCCCACAGTTTAGTAGATACCATGGTCAGCAGGCATATGGTGATCATTTCATCTTTGTGTGTTCCTGTACAGGACTTCTTTGCCACTAACCTCCTAGTAAAGGTTATGAAAAGTGAGAGGCTCTGGGAAGAATCTTGTTATGACTCAGAAGAACACCCAAACTAAGTTGTCGGAACTAGATTTATGACCCAGAAATGGCCAGATCTCTCATCAGGGATAACTCGTTCATCTCATCTGTTTGTCCAGTATTTCACCTGTCCATACCACCAACATACAACTGATTTGTCTGCACATGCCTCTGCTACACACTGGTTTTGGTCAAGATGTCTGGTCTCCTACAGCATAGACGATGATGGCAGAAGGAAGCAGAAAAGCAAGCAGAAAATGAGGAAGAGCATTAGCTGAAAGAAGGAGATAGAAAAAGAAAGGCAATAATGGAAGGATAAAAGAAAATATAAATTTGAAACTGACCTGGAATGGCTTGGACACTGAAGACCAAATACAGATTCAGCAGAAGGATGAAAATCTCTTTCATGTTCATACTGTCCTTTGCGCACAAGCTTGATCCTGATTCAGAAGATAATTGTTTTCATTGCCCACTGGCTACTCTCTTGCTCTGCGTATTGTGGAGCTTCTTGTTTTCATTTCACATAAAGAGAAGTAAAACTGAATTAGGGAACTTCTTTAGACTTCATGTTGGAGTGACATTCAGAAAGAACTTCTACCAAGTATTTATTGCAGGACAAAATCCTACAATGTCTTCTTATTGTGTGAGCTTGCAATATGAGCAAAGAATGAAGAAGTAAATGCACATTTCCACGGAATTGCAGGGATTCTTTCAGCTGAGTAGCAACAAGAAACAATCCTAACCTGTGAAGAGAACTCAACCTTCAAATTCATTCATCCTTCTGCTCTTCATGCTCAAAGCCTTCCTAATGAATCGCAATGGTGTTCAGTTTTTTACCTTTCCTTAAAAATATGATCCCCAACCACATAGCTCCTGGGAGCTATAGGGTTTGAATTCCCATATTCATTCACTTTCAGATTTCTCTTCAACATGCTACTTTTCCAGCTGCTCCCCAAAGAAGTTGTAAATTGTATAAATAATACCAAAGAAACTATTTCTCTCTTTTTTTTTTTTTTTTTTTTTTTTTTGTAATTGTTGAGATTGAGAGTAGATTGAGTGGTTCAAAGACCATGGACAACATTGCTCAATACTGGAATTCAAGTCCTTTTGGCCATCTCTCATTGCTCTCTCAAAAGTATATTAAACTCACCTACTCAAGTATGTTACAGAGCTGAGACTCTTTTCTGCTTTAGGGGAGCACAGAAAAAACTCCTTTTAAATTCCTATTGACTTTCAGATTCCTGAATGCCACTTCCTTACACCACAAACAGCTGGCTGAGCCCTTGAATAATCATTACAGCTAAGGAGTCCCTTAATGACTCACAAGCCCTCGTATAAGAGCAGACTCTGTGCCATTCTGCTTTCCCTAGAGTGGAAGCAGTTCCCTTACCTGGATGCAGACCTGTCTGTGAGCAGATGATTCAACCTGATAGGTGACTCTCTGTCCAGCCTCCTGCCACAGCATCAGAATCCTCTGATGCAGAAACCAGCAAAACCACACTTCCCCAGAACTGGAGACAGAAGGTATAAACCGACCACAGGATTTTCTTGGCAAGCAAGTCTTCAAAATAACTGCTGTTATCTTCTATGCACCTCAAATGCCACTTTCAAAGAAGCAGACCACGCCTTTTCAAGGAAAGTCTGTGTAACTGCCTGTAAAATAGGAAGTCTGCACTTCCTATTTTAGCTCCCAAAGCTCTTACTTAGATGGAGCTGTTTAATTGGGAAGGAAGTTTGTCACTGCCAGTCTGCATGTTAACAATTACCAGGTCATGGGACTAATGTATCTTCAGAAAAAAAGAGGATTGACTGCAGCAGAAGTGAGAAAGATTAAGAAAGAATTCTCTGGTTTTTACTCCAGTGCTTGCTTTACTCTAGGCTAGACAATCTTTAAGGCAGGGATCATTCTGTACTTTGATGTTTATTTGTACATATATATTGGGGGGGAGACAGAACTACCTTTATCTCTGATTTGTGTAATTTAATTTGAGTAATATTTTTTAAAGTAAGTTTTACCAATGTCAACAATTAATAATAAATTATAAGTATTATAGTACATAGAGGAAACAAAAGAAAACTGGTGAGAAGAGTTGATCTGAAGTTATCCTACATCCAAGGCAGCCACACTGTTTTAAATCCAGCTTTAAAACTTAGCCCAGTGAACTTCAATAATAAGATCTATAGGAAAGTTAGGTAGCCATAAGGCAAAGACACACTCAGGTTTGTGCTCTCAGGGGTAAATTACAGGGGACTAAGATGAGTCCCCAGATACAGAATACAACTGCTAGAGTCTGTCTGTCCTGCACTGCTACTACACCTTCTCTAAATCCTTGTAGTACTGACCAAAATCATTGTCAGTACAGTTAGGCTCTCACAAGAACTACATCAATATACAAGGAAAAAAATGTATACTGTGAATAAAGGAAATGTGTAGAGCAAGAAGGAGAATATGAGAGTATCTGAGGAAACTGTGTCTCATTGGGACTATCAGGAGGTGGGCATATAACACCTGCAGACAAGGAGGGGAATATGCGACTTTGATGGACAGGCAGAATTTACTTTGCGTTACCATATAAAGGCAAAAAGGAATTCTGCTCTGATTTTCAAAGGCCAGTAAGTTTATGTATGTTCTTCCCCCACCCTTAGAAAAGAGGTTTCTTGTTCACCAGCAGACATTTTCCCTCCCATTCCTTCCTCATTCAAACAGCTCCTCCATCTTCAAACAGACCTGCTGAGTTGCTGGTTACATCACAGGATCTAGCTGTCAGTGAAAATCTTCAGATGTTATTTGCTCTGCTGAACTCCAGGAACAGGCAACAAATAATCCTGCACACCCAAAGCTTTGCAGGCCATGCAAAACTTACTAATGCATTCTCCTATGTATCACAAAGTGTAAGATTAGTAACATTATCATTGTATATTGCTTCATCTCCTTCCTAAACCACATTGCTACAATGCCTTTGAAGTGGGAAGTTACATTTTGTAACATTTTGGTAAAACAATGTCGACTAAAACCTTCCATCATTGGAAAAAGGGAAGACGTAATCTGTGTCTCTTCTGAATATGTTATCTACCTCTGAAATTTAATATACATGGATTCTTCAGATGGAACCTTTGTACCTGGAAAGCAGATATGGACTGTAGCACATCTTACAACTCTTTGGAGAGTGCATTTTCTTATACAAGTCTGGACAGGATTGGTATACTGCTAGAACTATACACTTAATAAACTGTCAAGTAAGAAATGATTTATGGATCCCAATATAGCAAACATTGCGCTTATCTTTAAATATAAACTCTTTCCTTTATTTCCAATACGCTTATATGCATAAATGCAGGGCTACAGATAATAGCATATTAAAGCTTATGTATATAAGCTATATACATAAGTTTATGTGTAAGTTTAGGTATATATATCAGGAAGAAAACAAAACAAAACAAAACAAGTTTAAAGGATAAGTCACCTTAAATACTTTTGTTACTGTTGGAGATCTTGTTACCTGATAGCATTACAGGTAACATCTAAGAAAAAGAGAAAACATTATTTTGCCAGTTTGGGGAGAGGCAGGTTAGTTATTCATGCATCGTTAGTTAACTGTTTCTTAGTACATTCAGATACTTGTCAATCTTCCCTGTTGTCTGTACAAATTTTAGCAGCAGTTCAAGGACAAAGATTTTTTTAAATGAGGAATTGTAGCTTAATGCCACAGAAACTAACAGTCGAATCCAAAGCATGGTGTTTGAAAGCTCTTTTAACTTCATATTTTTTACTGATTATATTTATATTTGGTGGTATTTTTTTAACACCATGACTGCATGATGTCTTTAGAATACAGCATTTTAGGTATCAAACAATTTATGTAAAACATACGTAACTTGTAAATCTTACAAGCAGCAGTAAATTTGTTCAAGAAGAAAATATTTTAATTGCATGACCATTAAAGAAATGATTGCGAGATATATTTTTGTTCAACAATGAACTCCTCCTTAAGGAAATCTGAATAGGTTACATTCAAACTCTTCGTCAAAATTATCTCACTTTCAAGAAAAAAAAAAAAAAAAAAAGAAGAAGCAGAATTATTTCATCCCTCCCCAAACCCCTTTTGAATAGAAACTGATAAAACAAACTCATACGTAACTTTATTTGTTGAAGAATCTGATACAGTAATTTGTTAGTTCTACTTTGCAAGGAGGTGTCAGAAAGCAGAAGATAGACAGAGAAGGAATTCTGTTTGAATTGGCATCACACAAATTTTCCCAGAATGTGGAAATAAGTAGTCTGTACAATTACAAAAAGGTCTATGAGGAACACCATAGGTGTACTAGGTTTGATTCACAGAATTCAAAATATTGGTCAGTGGAAAGAAGAAAGCAAAGGTGGGTTACAATTTCTTCACTGAATAAGAAAAAGTTTTCTTGATGCTTCCAGAACAAACTCTGAATGCCCAGTCAGACTCCCATGTGACAGAAATAATTACACATTCATAAGCACTGGCACACAAACCTTCATATCAGCAAGTGAAGAGAAAATTATGGCAGTCTAGAAAAAAAGCTTATGAAGACATTCTGGACAAATAACTAGCTCTGGGAGCAAGAATAGAGATTAGAGCAGGTCGTGGGGCTCAGAACACTAAACCTCTACTGCAGGCTAACACTGACTAGCTTTGTGAATACGGCCAGTGATTTTATTTCTCTATTCCTCACCTTCTCTGGTCCCTATGTAGATGTCTCTATTACAGAGGAGTACTACAAAGCTGAAGAAGCTAACCAAGTACAGATTTTACATTGAAAGGTAATATATTACTAAAAATTACTCTTTTCAAGCTCACTTCAAAGGCTTGTTAAAGGAAACTGTCTGCAGAGAGGGATTACAGAAGGACTGTATAGCTACCTACTGGAACATTTCCATATAGCACTTATGTTGCGCTCACTGTTTGAGTAGCACCTATTCCTGGACTAGTGTTGTAGACACCCAAGTCATCTTTGTGAGTGATGTGCAACTTCCAAGGGAAGAAATGCTTCTCAGAGGGCCTTCTCCTGCTCTGAGACACCATGAGTTCAACATCCTGATTGGAGAGCAACCGGATCAGGTCACCATCAAGGTCCCGGTAATTCAAAACAATGTCATCTTGGTCAAACTCTCGCCTGGTAGAAAAGAAATGGATTGATCCCCAGAAATCAAGGAATGCCTGGGAGGTGCTGCATGATGAACAATATACTGGCAATCTAATTCATTCTGCTAAAAGCCACACAAAGCCTTGGGTGTCTTGGCATTCTTGATACAGCTAGTACTAGAAATCATACAGCCACATTCATGCTGTGTTGTGTTTAAGCTAAGGAATCTGTCATAACCAACAACCATTTCCAGTACCACCACATGCATGGCACAATTAGCCTGTGAGTTTGATAAAATTCCCATACATAAGAGTTGACTGTAGTAACTACCCACTTTTGCCTACTTATGGTTGCTTTTTTTGAGGGGAGGGCAGGTTAAGGAATGGAAGAATATTAGCACAGGTGTTCTATTACTAATATTTGATGTTCTGATGTTTTGATGTTCAACACTAGATTAACCTCGTTTAACAGGTGTTAGAAGGCAGTGTCCTGCATCCTGAAGAAGTATATTAGGCAAAAATCCTTGCATGGGGGTATGGCTCTGATCTTAGAACAAGAAATGGAAGCTTCTACCCAGCGTAATTGAGTTAGAATTGTGTGGCATTCCATACTTACTGACAATCCCAAGGCAGGCTAGTGTCTATACATATGGCCCTGGGCCAAGGCAAAGTACAACTTCTTCAGGACACTTTAAAAGTATTTCACACCCAAAACATGGTGATGACCAAGTAGCATGTGGAAAATCTAGTACTGTAAAGAACTTGACAAATGTTTAAATTATATTAAACATACAACTAACTGTTTGCATTGTACCTTATCAATTCCATGAGATCTTTGAATGATGGAATGCTGCTCAGATCCTCTTCCACTGAGATATCCCTGTAACAAGAACAAATCTAATCATTACATATCATGAAAAGAGAATTGTCAGCATTTCTTCAGCAGTAAACTGGAAGACTACTTTCTTATTACCTGATAGTGCTCACAGTCTCATCATGGTAATAACAGCGAACTTTATTAACTGTGTCTTCCTGCTGTGGTAAATCTTTTATGATCTTCACAAAAGCACATGGGAAAATCCCAGTGGCATCGTCAGCTGTTCCCTGGAATGATAGGAAGTGTTAGAATGAAGAAAACCATGCCATTTTGGCCACACACAGTAAGTTCTGGAAGTCAATTAATTTCCATGGAAACAACAGTAAGAATTTTTCTACTATCATCAAGAAAAGAAAGGCTATGGAAGGGACCTGATGGCATCCCTACAAAAAGATTATACAATTGTGTAGTCAAATACAAGGCAGGGGAGTAAAACAGTGTGTAAAAAATGAAAGTCAGATGCTTATCAAAGGCGGCTGTGGTGTTTGAGCAAGCAGAGATATCATATCAGCAAACACACAGTATGTTCTCCTCATCCTTTTTTAGAACCCTGCTGCATTGCCCAAGTTCTCTCTAATCAGGCTGACGTGTGTTGTGGTATGAAGCATGAAGTATATAGCAACTCACCCTGAGGCAAGAAACCAATTAATCACTGGAAGGGAGTTTCCATCTCCTTTCTGTGGTCTTTTTGTGTTCTAATCACTTCCAAAGAATTTAAAAACATTCCAGCAGAAGCAAATGCAAATGAAAACTGAAGTCTAGAGGGCAGAAAATTTGTAAGCTAAAAACCATCAAGGAAGGAAACAATTTCAAATTTGGAGTCAAGGATTTATTCTTGACGGTAAGACCTGATTATGATAGTTTCTCCTTGAAAGGAGGAGACAGTTCCCAAGGACTAGGAGAGCCCTTTCTACTCATATATTTCAAGGTATGCTAAGAATTCAGTACCACTATTGCAGTCTTACCTCCAACCAGTCTTTGTTTACTCTGCTGAGCAGATAAATCAAGTCTCCCTTCTTGAAGCTGAGTTCCAGTTTATTGGTTCCAGAAAAATCAAACAAAGCCTGTGGAAAGTAATAACACTGAAATTATTAATTCACAGAATTACAAAAGTGAATCTTTCTTTCTGTTCTGTTCTTGGGGTGAAAGCATAAAGCAGCACGATGGTATGGACTTTGTCATCACAGATGTATTTCTGGGGTAAGGTCATATATATGACCATAGTCCGCAGTTCTCACAATTTCTTCTCCTACTCAGCACACACAAGCTTTGAAGAAGCAGTGAAAGCACTAGGACAAACACAGCTCAGAGAGCTACATGCTAGGATTTTTAAAGTGGCAGGACACTGTGCACCAGAAAAATAAATATAAAGAAGCTGAAAACACTTAAGAGAAAGTAAGCCAACAGATCTGAAGACAATTGACAATTTGAAAACTTGAAAACCTGAGAATAGAAAAAAATATATATTATTTCTGGTTGCAGTTTTACAGCTTTCAGATTTGCTGCAAAATATCACAGAGCGCCTTAAAAAATTGCAAAAGTGTTGTGACCTAATTTAAGGGTAACTAACTGTTGTTGATACCTCTAGCTTTCAGGCCTGTATGCTGAACTGAGAAATTTGGGGAAGTCTGGGAAATGGACATGTAGTTAAAATGGAACTTAGATGCCCCCTTCGGGGGGGGGAAAAGAAGGGGGGGGGGGAGGTAAGCACATGCTACCACCCTAACAAGCTGTTCTTGAATAATTAAAGTGGACATATTATTAAAAATGCACATCTCCTCCATTTTCCTTAGAGAACATGATAGCCATTTAAATGCTCTTAGAGGAGCTAAAATGAAAAGGTGTTCCTTATTCTATGTTGAGATGGTTCTTGTGGTCTTGTTAATGCCAGAAGTTCTCCTAATAAAAAAAGACAATGGCTACTGTTGTGCTAGCAGTTCATATGTCTACTTAATAGCTCTTCCAGAAGCCTTTTTTCATCTATTTTGGTAGGTATATTCAGATAAAACCCAAGAGAGACGACTGATCCAAGACCTGCCATACTCAGTGTAAAAAACAAAACCAACAAACCTCAAAGTACTTGCATGGGGGTTTTTTAATCTTACATGGCTAAGTCTCATGTTCCAGAAAGCAAGACCATGTTCAAACAAGTACTGGTTACAAAGCAGTTCCAGTGCTTAATACCAAGACACTATACAGCAAAAGACAAGGGTATAGGCACTTTTCAGTAGAACACTTATGTTACAGAAAATACTAAGACACCTCACCTGCAAAGCTTTTAAACATATGCTGAAGTCAATGAGACTGAAGCTTGAGCTTTAAATTTAATTTATGGGTAACGCTATGTAAATGTGGACCATTTGGCAGTAAGCTGTACATGTCTCTCAATTTGAATCTCCTGTCATTCTGACTTCACAATGGACCTTCTTATTATTCGGTAGGGAAGAAAAGAACACTTCTTTCCATCCTTTGTTTCATTTCCTATTGTTAAAATCAATTGCTTTCCTGTGTCGATTTTACTTTCCCTTCTTTCCCCAAGCTCTAATTGGAGAAGGCAATTTGATCGATGAGATACCAAAGTAAAACAGAGTTTAATCTCTTATCCTATGACAGATTGTGCAGAGTACTCACCTCAGCCCGCGGAGTTGCCAGGCGGTCAAAAATAGGCACTTGAGGTGAAATGCTTTTACTGTGAAGAAAGGAGATAACAGGAAGGTAAATATGTCTTTCTAGTCATCAAAAATACTACACAATCAGTAGCACAGTGTCTGCATTTTCATTATTTAAGAGGCAAGGCAAGCCATAGATCACTGGAGAAGCTGCATGAGAATCTGTGTGGAGCACTGAAGTAAATAAATACGGATGGAACAACATTGCCCTAGTTCTCAGTTTCAGTGCAGAGCAGCAGCAATCTGATGATGTCTGCTGCTGAGAACAGATGGAATTTTCAATACAGTCAGTATCCTGGACCTCTCCACAGCACTGCTCAGCCCCCCTACTCTGCCTTCTGGGCATCCCTGTTTCTAGCATTTATGGCATTCAGTTCAAACTCTGCCACCATACATACATCCAGGAATGCATACACATGCAGTTTTCGCACTGTTTGAGGTATGTCAAAAGGAAGCAGGTCTATCTTTGCTATGTTGAAAGGAGAATTAATTTGTCTGAAGGGTAATGAAGTATGTCTACTTAGCAGTTCTCCAAAGGGGTGTCAATGCTGCTACGCAGGACAGGCCCCTGTTTAGACAAATGACAGGAACAAATTAAGTATTCAGCTTCATTTAGTGACTGAACCAGATCTCACTGAATTCAGGGCCAAAACTCACATTCACTTCAGTGATGCAAGCCTATGTCCTTAAGCTTGGCCAGTATATTCTGCACATTATAATAGATATTACCATTAGAGAATTATCAACAGATAGAGCTGAGCAGCATTTTTTTAAAAGCAAGCTATACTCTCATTTTGGAATTTTCCTTTCATGCAAGTACCACACCCACTTTAAAAATTTGAGATTACTGAAAACAAGAAATACCCTGTGTTCACTCTACCACAAAGATCCTCGTATGAGGACTTCATGGATTCACTTGGGAAACACAGTGGTGTTCCTCATCTCTCTCCCCCCCCAAAACTGGACAGCATCTCTTACATCAAGCTGAAAAAACATGTCAATCACTTACACTCGGCGCGTCCGTGGGCGAAGCCGTCTCAGTCTGTGAGGCACCTGTTCACCATCAAAGGTTGAATGGTAGAAGAACAGCCGTACCTCTTCATCCATCAACACCCAAACCGGTAGGCAGAGTAGGTTCTGTGCCAAGAGCAAGTAGGAAGCAGAGTATAACAGTGGGAGAGACAAATTCTCTATTTATTTACATGTAACAAATATGCCTCTCTGACCTACAGGATCATGAAGGATATTCATTACTGCCAGAAATCTCCCTCCTCTCCCTTCTCACTCAGCAGGACACGGCTGAACAGCTGACATTTTCTCCTGTTTACTCCTGCAGTTGGCCTGTATTGGTTCACTCTTTTTGTACCTGATTTACTGCAGAAGGAGTAAATTGCTCTTTATGTTTCCCTTCAGAACATGAATGACTGTGGAAAGAAGGCAATCTTAAGTACTGGAAGTCTTGGCCAGTGCTTCAGACTTTTACTGATTTAAAGTCAGGTCTTCAGTTAACCTGCATACAAAGAATTTTTCTCCTTGATGTTACTGCTGTGCCTTCACTGTAGGGCAGGTACACCCAGAAGCCCATTGCACTCTCCTAGTCCCTTAGGTGCACATACCAACTCCATATTCACCAACACCTGGAGATTCACCATTTCCTCATACATCTTGGGGTGAGGGGGGGGGCGGGGTATAAGAATATCTATCTATATGTGAAGGCAGGGAGTGAGCCTTTGTGAACTGCATACTCCGGCAGATCCTACAGTCCGAACAATCTGGGGAATAGGACTGCAGGTTGTCCCACAGTGTGGACACTGTGTCTTCAGAAAAAACAATACAGAGAGAAGCAGATACCTAGGACTACAACAATACTGTGTCTCTTAGCTGATTTCAAGGGGTAAGTTATCTGCAGTGCTCAGTGCAATCTCTACTTTAAAATTAAGTTTTACCTTCATGTAGACATTCAGGATAGGAATCCTGTTCTCAGCAATTTCCTTTTTGGCCCCAACATAAACTTTCCCTGGAAAATATAAAACCTGTGACAGTTATTGAGGAAAAAAAATTGAGGCTGTCAGAGAAATGAAGCAATCAGGAGAAAGTAGGATCTCCAGGAAAATACATGTTTTCTAAAGGATTTGAGGTTTCTAAATGAACTTCACCACAAGTGGAAGGACTGCCAATGGAACTTAACTTCTCCAGCATCCACAGCTGGGAACTCATTCCTTGTCACAACTACTTCCCTACAATGCATTCCTCTTTAGGACAGCCTGTGGCTGAGAAAGCTGCTAATCATGCACAGATTTGGTACTGACAGCTTACCTGGCAATACAGGGAGTGTGCAGGTAAAAGGGCTGTCTTTGCTCTCTGCCCCGTATCTCTCCTCTAGTTTGGTGTGCAGGGCATAGAACTGACGATAGCGTCGGAAAATTAAGTATCTGCCACCACCTTTAAGTTTTACTTCAATGACAAACATCTGAAACAAAGAAGGGGGATTCAGGCTGATGTTCATACTTATTAATACTTACCAAATGAAAGTAAGGCATACAATAGGAACGTAAGATCAGTGCTCCAGTAGTGGGAATATTGTCTTAGGGGCAGAGTGGAAAGCAAGCCTTCAGTTAAGCATCTGCAGACTCAAGTACTAGAAAATAACAAGTTAGCACCAGCCAGTGTGGTATATGTGTGGGTCCAGCTTTCCCACAGATCATGTCCCTGTGGCTGCTTTCTATTACATAATCTTAAAAGGAAACCTGAAATGACTAGATGCTACTTTGTGCTTACACACCTTCCCTCAGTGACTAACAAAACATATTAGGGAGGTAAATACAAATATTTTACAGTAGAATGCTTTGGACATCTAAATCTATAGACAGACATCTAAATGAATTGATTTTCAGAGTTGAAGGCATTCATACTTCTTTTTGACTTTAAAGTACACAATTTTAGAAATTATGGTCTGACCTCCTCCAACCACTATCTTATTTCTTATCTCTTGCCAAAATTGCTTTCTCTAAAGGAGCCCATGATTTCCATGCACTGACCTCTGAGTCACATTGCAGCCAGATCCTTCAGAAAACATAAAGACAGAGCAACCAAACGTCACTATATTCCACAGCAAAACCTGCATACTGCAGTGGGAAAGTTTTATGAGCAATGTCTCCAGCAAAAGCAGCATAGCCTGCAGAAGTCAGACTGAGCTGGTCTTATCCAAAACCCTTCTCCAGAAAATCTCATAGTGCTTTTCCCTACTATTCCCTTCCTGTGTGCTCTTTCATGACTTATTAATATGCTACCTTCTGTGGAGATGGAAGCAATCCTAACTTGCCAGTACCATGGAATAATGAAGACAAGACCCTGCCCTTCTACCCTCTTCGAATTCCTTTCCCACTATCTTCACCAAAGGTACAGCATTCTAACAGGAAATAAATAAGAAATTAGGTAAGAATTTAGAAAACAAGCAATGTTAGAGGATACTTCTGTCACATTTCACCCAGACAATAAATTTTTAGACTAAATCTGTGATAGACTAACCTCCATTCCAGAAAAAAGAAGCACTGAGAAGTTCTCTGTATGGAACTATTCATGCCAAAAAACAATTACACAAGATTAACTGCATTTTGCTTCCCACAACCAAACCAGTCACAGATGAGGGCATATAGAGACAGGATAAATCTCCTTTCTTACATAATAATTAGTAAAGCCTTTCTTCTCTTCAATATCTGCAATGTTAGCTGAAACAGGTACATCATCTGGAAGCTGGTCAAAATCACTGTGAAGCAAGAACAAAAGATTTAGGTTACTCATACTGGCAATAGCCTTTGGAGGTCTCTATGCCATACAGAACAAAGATAGCTAGGCAACATCACATTATCTAGTGTCTAAATCAAGACGTTAGAAATTCGTGGTGTCATTCTCTTCCTCTGGAGGTCTGATCTTGAGATGACATGTTTCTGTAAGTTCAGCACGAGTCAGTGACCATTGTGAACATTCATCAAGCCTGAAAAACATCCTGTCGTTCCTAGGATTGCTAGAGTAGCAGGTCTACAAAAGAAACGCTTGAGCTGGTAAGCTTTTGCTGAGAAATGTGATCAACTGTGGATGCATTCTTAATCCTTCCTACAGCATCTGGTAGACTTACAATAACAGCTCTGCAGCAGTATCTCTTATTCTGAGATCATTATATACCATGATTTATGCTGTTATTATTACTGCATTACTGTAGGGAATAGGGAACAGTTCTGAGAAAAGAGCTTGTTGTGCTAGGTGCTGTAGAAACTGACAGCACAAAGCTAATTCCTAAAAACATTACACTCTATGTGTAAGATGCATACAATGTACCTTATACATATAAGATAAGAAACAACGGAAGGATAAGCACAAACAGGAAAAAAGCTAAGAAACAAAGACATAGTATTGTTCTATATCATAACTAGTGTTGCCTGCACCAGCTGTCAAATGTCAAGTTTTCTTGTAAACATCACAGTAAAGCAGACTCTTAAAGAGGCTTTGAAAAAAAAAAAAAAACAAGTAGCCTAGCAAATATTTACAGGGAGACCTCTCAGTCACAGCAGATAACCCGAAGCAAGCACAAAGATACTTGTTTGAAAATGTCACAAATGTGTGAAGGAACACATCATAGTGGGCAATGTTAGAATAAGCTTTGCAGATCCTAGACAGTATTGGATTTGAAGGAAGAGAGAAGGAAGGATCCCTGCAGGAACACCTAAAGAGCAGCCATATGACCACACTCTCGTGTTTTTTGTCTGTACTGTCCACATAAAAAACCAGCATGAATTGGCAGGTGCTTTTTCCTCTGGGACTTTCTCCTTGGTACAACATCTTTGACAAACAGAAGGTAAGTTCACCTTTGCTTCAATCTTACAACTCAATGTTGTTAGAGTGGTATTTATACTAATACTTCAGTAAAAAGGATCAAGAATGAGGAAAAAAGAGTAACAAATGAGGTAGAGAAAAAGAGAAACTTTAAAAAGGATCATCTAAGAAATGCCAAGCTGACGTAATGTTAAATATTCTGATAATACAAAAACCACAGCAGCTCGCTCACATTATTCTGCTAGGAGAATATCCCAAGGAGGGGCTTCCACAATGCCTAGCCTATCTGGAAGGCTGAAGTAATGATGCAAAGTCTTGCAATAGCTTGCTGTACAAGGAGAATGATATGAATCAGCACCACCCACAACACCGTGAATACTACCACTTACTGTGAAGAGGGATGTGGTTACAGAGATCAAGAAATATAACTCGTCATATCACAAACAGTCATATCACAAACCCCAGTAAAAGTGAAACTGTTTGCAGCTATAAAGAGGACAATGACCCACTATTGTTGTAGGTGGTGAATATTCCCCATGAAAAGAAGAAAGTCCACTCCAATTTAAGAAATGGTCTGCTCCATGCTGAGCAGCCTAATAGTTTGGAAGCTATGATAACAAGAAGCCTTTTAGAATCATCAGAGAAGCCTGCATCCAAATTAAATGAACAGATCGTAGCAGTTACATGGAGGCTTGTGGGGAGGCGGGAGGAGGGAGAGACACATTACCTCTTTTCTCGCAGCTGTCGGGGAAGAGACATGGTTTTCAGCTGCTTAAATCCAGATGGCTAAGCTCTATTCCTTCACTTCTTGGGCAGTTCCTGGTTCAATAGGATGAACACAGTCAAAGCAGTTCTCCCTGTGTGAATCAAGACTCCTTTGCAAGGCCTCAGAGATCTTTTTTTTAATGTTTCAGTGTCAGACGATTTCTTCTGTACCTCCCCACCCCCATGAGATTGAGGAAGTACTAGAGAAAAAACAGTCATGAAGACTGTTTTGTGATGTCTGTCATGTATCAAAACTGCCACAGTTGAGAAACCAAAAGGCCAACAAAAAGCAGAAACTATGAGCCACATATTCCATTGTCCACCTCTTCACCAAAACATCTGCCTCTGTGGAAAGGCAGTATGAGTGGGCTCAACAAATCCTGTTTTGCCCCAGCTGAAATGTCCCCATATACATCTCTACACTAACGTTTGTAAACTAGGATGAATACTTCTGATCCCTTCTTGAGGCTCTCTGATTCCTGAGAATCTACCTTTCCATGGACCAAGAGCCAGGAGGTGGAGCTAAAGAATAAATTTTCAAGTGGGAGCAGAAAGTATGGTCAGGAAATTCAACCTTGTCAAACATATGGGTACCAGAGTATCAGGCACAGGACGTTAGGAAATGAGCTTTGAAGGATGGATCAATGCAAGTAAGACATGAGTCCTTGAAAGAGCAGAGATCTTTTCAGCTTCATGTGCTCAAAACTATCCACATTTGCCACCTACAAAGACAGGGTAATGGCTCACCCAAGGAGAATCCTGACTGCCCTGCCTTGTACACAAAGGGTAATGATATAGCATTTGTATAACATCAGTTGACAATGTTTCAAGAAGAACATAAAAGGAAGAAAGTGATAAGGAAACCATCATTTCCTAACACTGCGGATAAGTTGCAGCATAGCTTATCTGCCTTAGTCAAAAGCTGTCATGTGTAGTATCTTTGCCTCCCCATTTCAGTCTTTGACTCTTTCATTGTCATGTTCAATACTTATTTGGTTCCTTCTCCTCCTTCCGCTGTCAAGCACAAAAATTCTTATCTGAACGGAGCAAAAGTCAACCAGTATCCTTCAAAATAAAACTTTATCTACAACTGTAATAATCAGCCTTGAGAGTAAACTGCATTTCACTGCATTTTAATGAAGTAAATTCTTCCCCCATCTCTCTCCTACAGATAACTGAAGGCACCATTACAGAATTTGAGAGGGGATATAGTGCCTCTTAATCAGAAGGGACCCGGAGAGGCTACAAAATTCTGAACTGTATTTTCTGAGTGATCTGCTACTCTGTGCTGCCCACACAGCCTTAGCAGAGTAGTTTTAAGTGATGATGTTGGATATAAGTATTTCCCCAGACCTTCACACTGCTGTATATTCCATTTTCTTGATTAGGCCTGCTAAATGTGCAGTCCTCATGTAACCTGAAGTCAGGCTCATTATTCTCTTCCCTTTGCCTTGAGTGAGAGAGACAATAATCAAGTTTTCTAACTGCAATCCCCTTGCTTTCTCCTGACATTCAGAAGGAAATAGGAACAGATCACCTTGACCAGAACTCTTAATCACAAGATCAATATATGTGAACTCATGAAAATTCAGAGGGGTGCTCCCAACACATGCAAAAAGATTGTGGAAAGCACAAGAACTGTGCAAACTTTAATAGAAGTGAAAGAGGCAGATATTCTAATCTTTTCAAATCTCTTGGAAGATAATCTAGATACAATGCAGGTACATCTTTTAAGAGACAAAGGATATGACACAATGTAAAAATACTTGCTCATTGTTTACCTGGCAACATGTATTTTCAAGAACAAGTCGACAGACAACCTCACAGACAAATTGTCTATGCAACTGCTGTGCTGTAAGCTGAGTAAAACAAATTGGGAGCAGCTCCTCAATTCTACTACTCTCTACTAGAGATTATAGCCAGTAATAATACTAATCTGACAGAATAATGCTAAACCTGCTAAGAAAGTTTCTGATTCTGCAATGTCTTCTTGTTCTGAACTAAACCAAAACCAAGACCTTCTTTTCTGCAAAAAGGCAGATTCCTGCCTCACAAGAGTGGATAACTCATTGGTTAGAGGGCTCACCGAGGCTGTGAGAGACTAAGATTTGAAACACTGTTTTGCCATGTTCTCCTGCGCCAAATCAGTGCCTCAGCTACCAGGTGTTTTCTCTCAATTTCTACTATTGTGCTACTATAGTAGAAAAAGCAATTTCTACTATTTGGGCTGAGGAAATGGGCTGGGTCTAGTCAAACCCACATTCTCTCTCTGCACAAGTACTTTATTATTGATGTATGAAATAAATGTCCATTACAAAATTGATACCATAATGACAATACACATGTCACAAGATATGTCTGCACTAGGAAAGTATCCAATTTCATCAGCTGACATGGTCAGATCTCAGTTTTGAGAAAACCTACCCATTCACCATGGGCGGCATGGTCATTATGGCACTATGCACCGACCCTTATCCATGTGCAAAAGCAAGCAGGCATCCAGCTGCAAAAAATACTAACAAATTAATTAATTAAAGGAGACTACTAAGAAAATCCTCAGATGATTGAATCATGACCATATGCTGACACTGTTACATACCTTTTTGCAGTTCAGCACCTACTATATTATTTTGGCCATGTACGCCTGTGAACTGTGAAATTGTGGCCTTCTGTCTAATGCACATGTTGTTAGAAAATACTTGTACAAGGATACGTAGCACCTTGGAAATCTGAGAGTATCAGCTATAACCAGACAGTCAGAGCAAGCATGGAATTTTAATGGAAAATGGGAATGTAGTCCCAAATCACTAAAGATACATGAACCATAATAAAAGGTAAACCAAAGGAACACAGCAAAAATACTCAGCTGAATCAGTCTGGATAACGACACTACATACTATGTCTACTAGGGCAGCAGCTACTGTATCATTTTGGCTGTGCATGTCTGTACGCTCTAGAATAATGGCTTCTCTCTGATGCACCTGATGTTAAAAAAGTGCTGCATAGTTATGTTCAATCACCAGCCATAGAATAAATTTGTTAAGTGACAGAATAAAGTGAACGAGAATAATATTCTTAAAAGATGTCTGATCTCATCACAGATTAATCTGTAAAGGAAATAACATTTTAACAATCGCTGCAAGGAAGCTGAATATCAAATAGAAACACAGCAAAGTTGGCTTGAAAGATACTTTCGTTCAACCTATTGTTTTGGAAGGATATGTGGAATATTTGTTTCCATAGCATACACATCATTAGCAGTTGAGTGTCTTTTCTTCTGTGGTTATTTGAGACTGAGCTGCAACTGATAACACTGATTTGGGAAAAGTGATTTGGGGCTATATTCCATTTTCCATTCATATTACATACTTGTACAGATTTTGCTTTTATGGTTACCATCAGCTTTACAGAATGCTTTAATATACTTTTACAATATTTATTTTCAAATACAGTCATGTTTAAACCCCTTATCTTTATTATAATAGCACATGAATAATGAATAACAGCTCTGCAAAATCTTTGGACAGAAGTTACTTAAGATAAGCTACTCATGTCTGCCCTGTAATCTTCAGTGCTCTTTTGCAGGTAGTGCTACAAAACCCTTAGAAGGCAGTTGGTCCAATGGTAAGTAATGAGACCCTCTTTCTTTGATATATGCTTTCAGGACAGCTAAAAACAAACCCATAAAAAAAAAAAAAAGTTGTTGAAGTTGTCCTATCTTTCTCAACTTCTTGAAAAAAAATCAAAGAGGAGCTTAGTTGAGCTGATTGGTTTTCATTAGATAATGGCTCAAGCCATACTGGCTGAGTGCATGGATACTCTCCCTGTCACACATTGTGTTGGGAGGAAAAAAGGCACAGGAGCATAGATAAATAGAACTTTGGAAATTTGCTTTTATTTAAATCTGGACACAGTTTCCATGACTGCTTGTTTAGGGTGAAAAGTAACTAGTAGGCATTTGCAGAAAAGGACTATGATCATGCCCTGCTGACATAAACACAATTAAACAAACCATCGTGAACTGAAGAAATTTAAAGATCAGCATCCACCACTGTTCCTGACAGTGAATTTGATGGTGTCATTTCTAGAATAAATTACTACTCAACATGAAAGGACTTTACAGAACCAAATATTAAAGAAACAGCAGCCTTTTTTTTTTTTTTCAATTTTTCTTGAAATATCGAACTAGATCCCATAACTGAATCTTGGCTTTCGCACCTCAGTTGCTTGAGCAAAACAAGGAATAAGTCTTGCAGGAAAAAATACCCTGAAAAGTGAGGTTTGTCTTTAGTCATTATCAGCTATTTTGGAAATATGCATTCAATGTTTTGTTAGTTCATGATGCCATAGCCAGATCTTGCCAGCTTTTCTTATGCAGAGCAATATCATAAGCAGTATTATGGTCTTCCTCTCTGTGGAAAACAATTCTTCCTTCACAATAAACCTGCTTCCTTTAAAAATCTTTTAAAAAGAAACAGGATTTCTCTCTGATATAGTAGGATCACTTAAGATTGGAAGAGTTAGAGGGAGTCTTACCAGAACAGTAGTAACTTCTCCTTGATGAGCAATGGGGCTTTTTGTTCTTGCAGAGTTCAGATGGATATTGATGCCCAAGGCTAGGCTAAGTGAGAAAAAATGGAAACTCAGAAACAGCAACAGAACATTTCTTCATCCGGATAGCATATCACTTCCAGAATAAGAGAGGCAAATAGGGAAGAAATAGGGCAGAGCTTGTCACTGCTACTGTGTATGACAGACGTGGGCTGGAGGTGGACCTGTATGCTCCAACTACCAGTGTCAAAATCTGGTAACTGGCCATTGCAGACAAAGAAGATGGCTCCATCTGAGAACTCCTGAGAGCGCTATGTTTACAGCCATTCCTCCAGAAGGAAAAAACCTAGTTTTAAGTGCATAGCAGCAGTGACCCTTTGTGACAGGAGAGTCTCTTGTGTTTTAGTCTCCTAATCATCTTGAGAGTCAAAAATCTGTCAGAATGTTTGCTACTCAAGACAAAGAAAATCCTGCTACATCTTGTTTCACAAGTTCAAAAGACCTGTCAAAATTACTCAAAAGAAATTTTCACTGAACTTTCCCAAATCTCAAAATAGGGTTGGGATTTGCTAAAATTTGCACGGTACTGCATTCAAACCATCCTACACTGTTCCTAATAGTTTAATTTCCCCATCCATTTGATGAAATCCTGTGACCAAATTCCTTCTACTTAATTTAGAAACTTTAGATAAGTGCCTTTAGTTAAGTGAAAGTTCTCTGAACAGACAGTGAGGAGAGACAGGCACCACTGGCCAGTAAATCAGACCTCAAGTGGGCCAACTCCCCCGCTGAAGGCTTTATCTGTCTCCTTGGAATATACATGAATTATAAAGTAACTATATTCCCAGTTTTGTCACCTCAGGTTCCTAAAGTTAAGGAAATAAAACTGTGCCTTACTGTGGACCTAGTTATTACTGGTATAAAGGTACCTTCCCATTTGGGACTCAGCTATATTTGGATATGCACTTTTACACTGGTATAATTGTCCTTACCCTAGGGGAGTTGTACTACTTAAACTACACTGATATAGTCAAAGAAACACCATTTTCTGGTGCACGCATATCCAGTCTGCTCATTATAGAGAGTTTATGGCTCATTTTCTAATGGTTCATAAATTGGGACAATATTCCCTAATAAAACTGGGGGGCAAGGAGGCTAGACATTAGGATAGGCAGGCAAGCAGCAAATATAGAGGCAGTAAGTATCAAAATCCTGTAATTTTCCAAGGTCTGTTCTGTCAGTATTCCTCACAGCGTATACTTATAGCCTGTCTCACCTGCTGCCTCACCTACTGGCCTTTCATTACTTCAGCCTTTATTCCTTGAAAGATAAACTTGTGGAATGAGCCCACCAATCACTGTACCAATAAGTAACCTGATCCCAAGCCAGCTGCCAGTCTGTCCATTTCAAATGTGGGAGGCTGGAGTTTGTGTCTCCCACACCTCAATAGGCAGAAGGCTGCCTTGTTATGTGAAGCCAGGTCTAAATAAGAGACCTTTCAATTAACTGCATTCAGTTCAGCCACTGGGTTGCTATGTGATTCCTTATGCCTCAGCTCTGCCATCTGTAAAATGGGGCTGACGGTAATACTTTTCTCATGGGGGGCGAGTGAGAAGGAAAAATGCTCAACAGAGGTATAATTCTTTGGGAAAGTCAAGTGAGAAGTGAGAAACTACAACCATTATCCTTAGCAACCCACCTGCACTCAAAATCACCTACAGTGCAAATTCAAAACAATCTAAAAATGTGGCTCTAAAAATGTGCCAGTAATGCTCTGATGCCAGGCCTTAGAACTGATTCCCAAACCCTTAGAAAAGAATGTAGTTGCTAAACTATCAGGTATGTTAAACAGCAGTAGCAAGTGGGCCTGCCCTACTACAGAACAGAACAAGGAAATTAAATGAAGAATAGCTTTCTGCCCCAGAGCACTATCTAATCTGATAATACATCATCCTGCTTGCAGATTGCTTCAATAATCTGAGCCAAAGGTAATGGGGGACTTTGAAGTTGTGATTTCAAGAAATGAGTGTATGGTGATGGTATCAGCTTAGGAAATACCCTGTCCTCACATACTCTTGATTTTTCCTGCCCCACAGGATGGCACATCTGAGGCTGTGCTGCAAAATACATCAGCTAACTAATCCAGCTGTAAAAACATTTTTTTAAGGCACAGATCAATTTCCCAGCTCAGCTCACAGCAGACATCAATATGGAGAATGAATGGGGAGGAATACATTAAACCAGCATTGCTGCCTGATAACTTCGTCTTATGAAAGCACTCTGACAACACAGTGAATGTATGTGTGTACATGTACATCCCCAAACAATTCAGTCAAGTGTACATTTATGTCTCTTGGCAATCCAGCTCCGCATACAGATGCTAATGCAGCCTCTCTCACGCGTATGCTTCAGGGCAATCTAACACTGGTGTGGCAAGGATTTTACTGCTTTTATGATGTAAGGAAGGAGCCAACACACACTCTCAAAACATGACCTTTTCTGTAATAGTTTTCCTGAATGAGATAGCTGCTACTGAGATAGTATCTAAAGAATCCAGTCCTCGAATAGCTGCTTCTCTCAGCCTTAGTGCCTTTGCCCTGTTTGCCAGCACTTTATTTAGTTTTCCAGTTTTCACTACAAACAACCTGTATAAGCTGTTGCACAATCTGAATGTAGTGCCATTACAGTGGGTTTCTCACCAGGATTCAGACCACAGGAAGGTGGAAAGGAAGGCAGAAAACTGTATGTCAATAGCACTTCTTCATGAGTGAAAAGAGATTTCCTTGTGGAAAGACAAAAAGAAAGAAATCTTCAGAATAAAGGAAAACGAGCAAGTAAAGGCAGAAAAAAGGAAGAAAAAAATCAAACATCCTTGTTACTAAAACATACAATAAAATCTATTTACTACCCAAATAATCTTTGCTCGAAGCCACCTGGTTATAATACTCTCAGATATGTCTGCTGCAAAACAGTAAACGGTAGAGGGGGATTGATGTCCCATTCCAGTTCTTTTTGTTCCACCTCTCGCCTCTGAGTTCTGCTGAATGTGACATTTTTCCCTGGCGCCTAATACACAGAACTCTGCTGCTAATTTTATGCACAGAGTTCTCAGGCTGTGTAATTTGAGGCCAGAGACTCCTCCAACAGCCTGCCAGACAGAGTACACACCCTTCAACACTGCTGCTGCAGCAGAGCGATATGGGGGAAGGGAGAAGGAAATGAGCCAAACAAGAAACAAGCTCCCAAACTTGTCCAAGATGCTTGGCTGATTTTTGGCTCTCAGATCTACCAGGGATCTATCTCCAGCTCTCCCTGTCCTGTTTGTCAACAGACTGGTCCAGTGGATTTGCCAGCAATTACAAAGACTCAGTAAACTTAAGGTGCTCACTTTCCCCCATTTTTTCCCATATTAGATTCTATCTGGCTGCTCTAATACTAAATCAGGCTGTTGGCCACAAGGCTTTTTAATACTACCCTCAGAGAAGTAAGAAGTGATTTCTGCAAGATTATAATCAAGGATTTAAAAGAAAAACTGGTATCTCTTTTTCCCCGCCTTGGTTAACATCTCTGCATCTCACAGAGATAGTCTGCATTGTAATATGTTCCACTAAAATGCAAATTGACAAGTAACCCTCAAAACCTGGCCTGATCATACTCAAAAGGAGATTGAACTGGATGTATCCCCATTAACTGGCTAGAAAAGCCTTTGTGCTAGACAGCCCTCTTTGCTTCCAGCCAACTGGATCAATTTTTGCTGAAGCCTTTTAGTGGAATCATCACTTTCCACAGCAGAGAAATTATTTAATTAGACCCATTTTTGATACTACTTACTTCTACCCTGGTGCTGATAATGCCAGAAGGAGAACACCCCATACCACTCTCTTCTCCCAGCTCCAAGTTTTCTTTCTCTTGACTGTATCAACCAATAGACAGTGAGGGAACTACAGGTTAAAAAGAAAAAAACAACGTTGATAACAGAATTATATCAATAACTTCTCCTACTGCAAACACTTTATGTCAGAACAAAATAAACCGCACTGCCTAAAGACTTCTTTGGATGGAATAGCATCCTCCTCACTAATGCTTCTTTTATAATTATGTTGACCAGCAGTATTAGATACAGACCTGGTCTTAAAAAAAAAAGGATCTCAGGCCTTGCTGTATAGCAAGTGCTATTATAGCCCACAGACCTATCTGAGACTAGATGAAAATTCTGGAGAATTTGAGAAGAGCTGGGACTTCTACTGCTGTTCAGCTGCAACAGAACGTCATGAGCTTTGACATCCAGAGAACTTTCTTTGCAGTTCCTCTCATCATGAAATATGTGCCTATGTAGAGAGAAACATAGTCCTTTATTCCCTGTCTGGGGTGTGGGATAAACAAAAGATTAGGCATAAAAGATAAGTTCACATACTGATCTGGTACAGCCATCAACATGGTCAACTGGAGAAAAAGAAGAGAATGAGAGGAAAAAATAGGGACAATGCACAGTTGACAAAAAGAGGAACATAAAAGGAAAAACATAGGGATGTGTGGAAACAATCAAATGTAAAGAAGGATTGGGAAGAATCCATCCCTCTTCTGAAGACATGCATTGCATTTCCAGACTTGACCCACATGTGTTTGGCTGTCTAATTTATAAGAGACGTGAAGCTGACCAGCCAGCAGGCTGGCCATAAATTACATCTCTTAGATAAGCCAAGATGATTTACATTACGAGACAGGAAGTGAAAACTGACAAATAAGAATCTTACCCTTGCCCTCCGGGGCACTGCCTGGGATATACTCTGTTGGCACCTAAAAATCTGCAGGTGTCCTGAGGTGGCGATATTCCTTGCCAAGACCTCTCCATTATAAAACCTAATAGATCAGAGCCTTTTTTCCACTGCCTGACAGCACGGCTGCCTAGCACAACTACACTTTCAGATCCATGATACTGCTATTTTGCTGACCAAGCTTTGCTCAAATCCTTGCTTTTTCCTCTTCTTTCATATATCTTTATTGTTTAGCTCCTTTATTTCTCTCTATATATGCACCTTTTTTTTTTTTTTTTGCATTAGCAAAACAGTAGCCAGTAGGTCAAGAGAAATTATTTTTCTTCTCTACTAAATGCTTATAAGGCTGTATCTGGAATACTATCACTAGTTTTGTAGCCCCCAAAACAAGAGAAATATTAACAACCTGGATGGGGTTCAACAGAGGACAAATAAGGCTGGAGCCTCATATGATACATGAGGAAAGGCTGAAGTAAATGGGTTTGTTTAGCTTAGGGAAGACTGGTGGGGAGGAGATCTAATTGCTAATCCAAGTAAACAAAGTGGGATGAAAGAGGAGACATAGCTAGACTCCTCTCCTAGGTGAACAATGAAAGGACAGGAGACAAGAATCAAAAGTTGCAACAAGGGAAAAATCTCATTGGACATAAGAAAAAATAATTCAACATGACACTGGAACAAGGGCCCAGAAAGGCTATGGGATCTCCACCTGGGCAGATTTGCAAACTTTGACTAGACAAGCTTGATCTGTCTTTTATATTAGCCCAGCCTTGAGCAAGGCATTGCATAGATGATATCCAGTCGCCTCTTCTAACCTTATTTATTCTATGTTCAGATACCAGATGCTATCTTCAGCTAATCAAAGTCTCCATCGGAGTTACTGGTCACCTTATCCAAGACAATCTGCTTGAACTAAATTAAAATCTCACATGCATTTGGCAACTGTGAACATTTCAGACAGTCTACAGTGCAGTGCTATAAAATTAAATTTCCTGTATAAAAAGAAAATAAAAAGAATGGGAGGAAACACAAGTTCTCCTAAAAACAAGACTTCTAAAAACATTACCTTCAATAAATTCTTAGCAAAACATATTGATGGATATTCTCCAGTTGGATTGCCAGTAAGAAGCAATCAACTGACCTCTGTGCCTTGCTTAGGCTGCCTACCTCGTGCATCTGCAAATTCTTTTCTCTTTGAACACCAACTTTTTCCTCCTCACCATTTTCCCCTTGTAGCACTCATCCCTCTCCAAGCCCATCTTCCTCCTCAACCTACTTTCCTCTCCACATCACCTTTTTTTGATCCCTATCTCACCCTTTATTCTTCTAGTCCTAATGATCCTGAGTTGGAAAAGAATTCTTCAAGGCACCTCCCCTAAAAAGCAGCTAATTATTTGGCTTTGGGCCTGTTCCTGCTTTGTCAGCTCTCTCTTGTCAACAGGTCTATCAAGTGTGTGGGGAAACTTTCGAATGACCAAGAAACCCATAAACTGACCTGGTAATCCCAGGGAAATCCTGGTCTGCATTCATGATTCTTGTAAAATAAACAAGAGAATTTGATGCCTAAAGTACCTTACAGCAGCCTTCCTCAAACATTGCCTGACATTTCAAATATTCAGTGCTTGAAATGGGGGGGCGGAAGGGAATATGGCTATCATGAAAATGGACAGAGAGACTAAACTTATGCACCACATAAGTACTACACCTGTAGTCATTTTATTAGCAATAAATACAGTTCTTCAGGTTTTCTTTTGCCTTAGTAGCTTGGCTTCCATTACCCTCAGTCTCTTTATTCTTGTTAGTACTGTGTCCTTTAGACACCAAGAGTCTTACTGTAAGAAATAAAATGGTTACAGAAACTCAGCATGCCTGGCTGTATGTCTGAGACAGTGAAAAAAAGGATGAACAAAAATTTACACAACGTGAAATTGGACTCTTAAGATCATTAACTAGTGAGTAATCAGAAAGGCTGAAGATTTTTATAAACATACCTGGTTCAGAGAACAAGAATCACAGAAGATAACACTTTCACCACATAACTACGTAAGTCCAATTGGTATTTCAGAGATATAATTTGAAAATTCAGTGTAATTTTGCTCTCAGTTATGGAAGAGTCACTGTTCACGTATGTTTGAGTGCCAGACATAATGCTTACCAGTCCACCTATGTCATGATGTAACTATACAAAGAGTTTATGAACATCAGAAATTTTTATACTAGAAAATTTGTTAGTTTCTCTCACTCTTGAATCCATATTTTGATTCATCAGAGCAGACCTGTATTCCTACTCTGAATACTTTCTTTCCAATAGTGCTTTATTCCATATGTTGCAGAAAAAATTTGAATACAAAACACGCTTGCCTTGGCAATATAGTTCACATTCTTACTCCTACTGATGATTGTCTTATGCTTTCATAGTCTATCAGATTGAGCTAGGCTAACAGCAGATACTCTACTTTTACATATAATCCTTCTTCAAATCTCAATAAACTCTTTGTTGAAATAATAGCCATCCAGCTGCTAAACCCACAAGATAATTAAACACTGTGTGAAAGGACATTTCTTTTTAAGCAGATTTAAATTTTATCAAATGATTTCTCCATCTTAATTTGAATAATAATTATTCAAATACTTTTTTCTTTTTAACCTTTTCTCACCTAAGTCCTTTCCTGGGCCCTTGGGCAATAGAAAAACTAAAAATGTAACTGTGAGATAGCAGAAGGCGGCGGGAAAAGGGCAAGAAAAAAAAAAGGCATTAAATAGTTACTGGATTCTCCTTTAGGCTCCAAATCCGGCTTCAGAGGGACTATTCACAGTTTAAAAGTTAAGCATAAAGCAGAACGCTGTGCAAGATCACAGTGCCTTTGGCACAAGAATTGTTTCTCACTATGAGGCATATAAGTACAATATTTATGAAAGGCCCTAGTTACAGTTGGATGTACAAAATTTGATGCAGTATAAAAACAAGTGAGAAAGAAGCATCTCGGAAAAGAAATGTCTACTAATTTCTAGTAAGTCTATTCTCCAAATAAATATCTGACTGGGTTTTCTTGTATTGATTGGGTTTGAGTCTCCATTTTTGACTGCATATATGAAGTACTGATCAACATGTCTACTTTACTATCCACAGACAGCGTTAAGATGCGGTAGCCATGCTTAAGAATTCACACTTGAATTAATGCTGCCACAGAAGTGCAAAGACTTTATCTAAACATGACAGTCTATAAAAAGATGTAATGGGGAAAGGAGTTAACAATAGCTGTTTTCTATGGGCTAGCAAACTATCTGGAACTACAGGAGAGAGGTGTTTGCTATATGCTAGTGATTCCAATCAGGATATCCTTTCCTTCACTTTGTAAAGAGAACAACTCTCTTAAATACTCACATATTTGGTTTTCTTTCTCCGAGTGTCTATATTTACAAAAATTCCTTCTCGTCCAAAAACAACCTATTTATTTCCCTAAACTATGACTGTATGATGTGCTACCATTCTAAGGGAGACTTCAGAAGGTGTTTTTGTTTTGCTGTCTCATCTTCAGGCTCCTTTTAAGGAGCTATTAGTCTTTAAGGTTCCCTAATCCCCCAACTAAATTTATCAGCAGTTGATTGCAGCCAAGAGTTAAGCTAAATTAAACTTTGAAATCCCTGTACAGTGTATCAGATGCACTTCTGGTAGGGGAGGTGAAGCAGAAAGCTCCAAATGTTCCACTTAACAAGAGGCAGGAGAACCATGCTTTTCTCTCAAGGTTTCTCAAAGCTTCCACATGTTTTTCAAGATGATCACAATTTCCCTGATTTTATAAGAGCAAGAACTCAACTATTGAAACAACTTGTCATTTAACTCCCTATCAGGTGTGTGCATGCATACGTGTGTGCATAAATTTGCACACAGGTACATACTTTCCTCTACAAGTGTGTATATTATATATGGAGGAGGTATGTGTACACACACACTTAGGTTAAGGCTGCATGTAGGCTTGAGACCTCTGTTCCAAGTGACACACATGTGGTGAAAAGGTATTTATCTACATATATATACACACATATCTCTCACATATGAACACATATATGTGTGTGTATGTATGTACGTGTCTGTTCCCCAGTCTTTGTCCTCACACAATCATTCCCTTGTTTGCTACTCTCACTCACACTTGTAAGTAATTAACAGAACAGGTATCACTCCTGCTCTCACTCCTGCTCGTAGTAAGTAGTAAAATACACAGTGCCTTAAATAATTTGCATGTCAACATCAATAGTTGGATAGTTTTGATGACAATATATGATAATCCCTTACTATTCCAGAACTGTGGAACCTCTATGGTACTTCTATGTCAGAAAAGGGACAATAATGTATCCTTACCAAAAAAAACCCCAAAACCACCAACAACAAAAAACCTCCACACAGAACAAAACATAAAAAGGGACAGTCCAGTATGTACTCTTTCTTAAAAAGAAAAGAGCACATACATAGAAAAAATATGGATACTTAAGAGGAAATGGCATAAGATACAGATTTTTACCTGTGGGCCAGTAAGTGCAATCTAAACCATGGGTAGTTTTCAGAAGTCACTGATATCTAACAAGGGATCAGTACCCACATCAATTGACGGTGTCAATCAAATTCCTAGCAGATTGGCCTTCTCTCTACAAAGTAATTATTCTATGGTACTAATTGATCCCTATCTCTGCAATTTCTGTAAAAAGCTCTAGAAGAGGCACGTGGTGAAATCTCCATTAAAAACACCAAAAAGAGTCCCAATGACAACAGACTTCATCTCCAAAGACTTCATAGCCTTTACTCTGAGGACACATCAAAGATTTGTTTCCAAAATCATTTGTCTATCATTTTCACCAGCTTTTTTTTCAGGAGAGAAAGTGTGTGTGAGAAGTGTGATTTCTGCTGTCTGTATCCCCATGGCTACTAGAAACAGCTAGAAAGGGAATTGGGCACATCACAGCACACAAAATGTCAGGTTAACAAATTCCGACACAACAGCTCACAGAAACAGATGCTTGCTTTCTCCCACCTTCATCCTCCCATATCACATTAAAAGAAAAGGAAAAAAAAAGTCAACAACAGAAAACTAGCCAAAGCCCTGTAAGGGACTCAAGTATGTCCTTCAAAAACATAAATCTCTCTAAAAATAGGATGAAAGGCTAAGCAAGCCACTTGTTTTTTACTCATAGCAGTAATAAAGGGTCTTTGCAAGGGATTCACACAAGTTCTGTGCTGTTACAGTAGCATCTGTCTCCTCATTGCTGGAGAGGAATGGTGAAGAGGATTTAGAGCATGTGTAACCTGAGAGAGAAATCATCTGTCATTCCCTCACAGGGCATTAGCAAACTTTCCCTCTCCTAGGAGAAGGAAGACCCACTCTCCTTCCCCTGCCTCTTGACAGCTTTTAGCATTATTATAATAAACATGCTTATGAATAATATGAATAATTAGAAAAAATCGAGTTCTATTACAAAAGGACAAGAAAAGCCCAGTTGAAAAGAGACCACATTCTATGCAATACACAAGGTGAACCTGGTAGCAAAGAAGAGGTCAAGTAACAAACAGATCCTCTCCGTGAAAGGGATGATCCCTTTGCTCCACCCAAGTGAAACTGCTATCACAAGCTATACTTCTCACAATCAAGATCTAGAGCAACAAAAAAGAAAAGGATGGTCCATTTTGGAAGATATTATCCCAGGACAGGATGCAACATGCAATTTCTCGTGCCACTATATTGTGTGGTCTCATGCAAACAGTTGATTTGTTGGTGTTTCAGTTGTCTGCCCTTTAAGAGGATAAAGTGTTGTTGGAAAAATAAATCCCAAGACAGTCAGACAATAGTAATGGAAGACATGGAGGTACACTACCTCACAGATCAATGAGGTTTTTAGTATGCCCGGCTACTTGTTTTTTCTTTCCCAAATTAGAGTGTAGAAATGCCAACAGAAGTCCAGAAAAATAACAGAGACGATACATTTCAAAGAGGCAAAATGCTGCCAATCAGTACATCATTTGTACCTTGCGAGTCTCTGCTTCATCCAAAAGCAAGATATTAATGATCCATTTACTGAAATACCTCATTCTTCTTCTGTGAAGCTGCGAAGCTTCTTCACAGCAGCTTCTGTGTCCCACCGAGATCAAAACTCAAAAGGCCTGGGAGGTACTGCCTCTTAAAAATAACTGTCAAAATACGATAGCATGAACTAAAAGTGCTGTTGCATATAATTCAGATCTGTACCACATGCTATGTTGATGCTCCACTTCTAGATTACAACATTTCTTTTACCTACACAAGGAATATTCACAAAGGTTTGAAAGAAGGAGTGCAAAAATGCCCTGCAATAAGGTGATTTATGTAAGTGATTGCCCCTGTGAGCCTTTTTAGGAAGGAGAAACAATATAAACATCCAAGAAAAAAAAGTGTGCCCATAATAAGCATCAATTCAGATGTGCAGAATATAAAAAAATGTAATGTAAGTTTCTATAAAATAAAACTATTTCATTTTTTGCAAATAAAGTTTTAAATCGTGGGAATAAACTTTTTCACATTGCCTAGGGAAAAAAAGAAATCCCCATACATAAGATTATGAACAAGGTGATAAGATGACTGTCAGAAGGAATATCTAAAAGGGAGTTGTAAGAAGAAATTGTGGTACACTGATAATGGCAGGGAAAATATATTTTCCTTAGGAATATGCCAGTGAGTCTTTCTTTAAGAAAATTCTCTCCAGAAGACAGAGGATAAGGATGTTTCAAAAGATAAGCTTAAATTTTCAGTTTGACATTTACCTGAGGGAATCCCAGATAAAGCAGAAGTGAATGCTGCTGTATAAGCTAACACTTGAATGTCCATCCATTCTCTTAAGAAGTTTAGCATAGGTAACAAGAGGAGAGATTTCCTTCCTGCAGTCCTCCCTTTTGGCAACCTAAAGAGATAAAGAAGAGGAAGTACAGGAGAATTCAGTGTTTGGCTCTGATTCAGGCTGTGAACTACATGGAAGTATTCTTTTAGTGCCAATAAGTTTTGTTTTGTGTTTATCTGTTTATTAACAACTGGACTGGAGCTGTTCAACTCATTTCATCAGGGCGACTGAAATAGTACTACAGAATAATGACTTATTTACTGATATTCTCCTTGGCTGGATTCAAATCATGACTTAAGTGTGAGAACATATCTCATTTACTAATTGTGTAAGTGGAAGAATTGTTTTCTAATGAAATATTGACAATAAATAAACAGCTGACAGAACCCTGCTCCTTTTCTGCTGCTAGTTATAGACTTTCTTAGCCAGCAATTTCCACTTGGGAGGTTGGCAGCAAAAGTCCCAACTTGCCATTTGAGCATCACTGCTATAAAATTCTTCCCACTCACTATTTACCCAGAAAGATATGACTCCTTTACAAACCTCTGACTTTTAAATCCATCTCACTGTGCACTAACAGCTCTGAAACATATTATAAGAGCATAAGAAAAAAAACCAAGAGATTCATTAAAGAATAACTATCAAAATTTGGGTTACCACAGGATTCCAACTGCTAAAACTAAAGGCAAATTTCCCCCAAAGCTGTTTACCCTGATCTAAATGCTTTGACTGCTCTCCTACCAGCAGCCTAGTATAAATGGGAATAAGTAATGAAGCCATCTTTCTGCTGTGATAGTTTTCTGGAATATAACCCCTGTGGTAATAATTACATGGGCTTATCCATCCCAGTGTGAACAACACCAGAGTGTCAATTATGACAAATGTCTGACACCCACAAATGTCTGTTGTAAAGAAAACCAACTGTTTCCATTCTCTTAACCTTGGGGTCAGGGTTTCCCACTGGGACTAACAGCTTTTTTTCCTGCTGCAAGTATCCATTTGAGAGTTGCTGGGAGGTGTTAGGATACACAGACCTACTGTTTCAGCATTAGCTTTTTTCTTGTTTGGTAATCTGAGCCTAACTCTTACCAGGGGTTTACACAGAAACACCTATTGCTGTTTTTCACTTGTATCATATCCTTTGGGTCACACTGTTCAAGACATTTCACTTTCTTTTCCACACCATTTGCAATACAAGCTGGAGAGTCCCCAAAGCCCACTGGTAGCATGGACTATTAGTGACCTACTTCTTGCCTCTGGGGTATCTCTTGTAGTCATTTTCTATTTCCAGCTTTTGAGCCAATTATCAAAGGAGTCGTATGTAAAAATGGAACCACTAAGCTTTGATCCTAGGAGTACAGTCTTCTCTCAGGCAAACCAAAGAATAGTCCATTGCATGAACTGTGAAGAAGTAATGGAACCTAAAAAGCCTGAATCAGTCTCATATACTCGATCTGGCAGAAGGAAATGATAATTACTATATACAAAACAAGGGACATTTTCAGTCACAGGGTAGTAGTGTAAAATATATGTATACCTGAACAAATATGCTCATATGCAGCCTAAAGAGGGCATATATGAATTCAAGAGCAGCATATAAGCAAAGAGTCACAGTAAACATGGACTCAAGTTTCCTGTTTTATATTAGCAAAGAAAAAGGTTTTTTTCTATGGGTTCTGTGAGTTGTTCTTGTAACTGATTTATTTTTCCTGTACATTCTGTCCACCTGATCCTTCCACTTTTCACACGTGTGTGGTACTATAAACTGCACCGAGGAAAATAAGTTAAGAACCACCATACCAGATCAAAAAAAGTTTCCTCTAGTCCTCTAACCCAGTATCCTGTCCCCAACAGTGGCCATAGACAAAAGCCTTTCAAGGAATGTAAGCACAAGGCAATCACATTATAACACTTTCCCCTAATCCCCAAATCCCAGCCACTTTAGCTCAGGAGCTTCACAAGCTGGATGTGGCCTGTATGAGTTTGGTAACCTGCAATGGATCTCTCTTCCATGAATTTGCCCATTCTCCTCTGCAACACATAAAAGCTCTCAACATCACAACATCCTTGGCAGACTAAATTTAATAGGTGCTATACTTTTTACTATGTAAAACTATCTTTTGAAAAAGCTACAAGTTGTACTCACCAAGATGAAAGGTTTAGTGGTACTTTTGCCAAGAGAGGTTTGTCCTAAAATTCTGGACAACTTCTAATGTGGGTATTGACATTTCATCTTCCTAGTAATTCCCAATTGTGTTATATTAATTAAAACTCATATTTACTCCTACTTCTCCAAAAGTCTTTTGGTACAGGGTTTCTGGAATCCTGAATCACAGTATTGTATAGTTTATAGTTATACAGAGCACCTACGGCATGTCATTTCAGCTAAGTATAGCAATATGATATTTCTTCCTTTTTTAAGAAGATGAAAGAGGACAATATAGCTAGGACCTTGTAAGAAGGGGCAAGTCTGATAGCAGGAGGAAGAAACATACACTTATATCATAACTTACAGGGAAAACGCCAAAGAAAATACTGCCACTGTAAGGATTTCTATCCTGCCTCTAAACATAGGTGAGACCAGCACTGAGCTTTGCCTTAGAGGAAAATGAAGGAGTTCCTATATAATGAATGTTGGCTATAAAATGCTTCAAAATGTTTTTAATCAAAATATTTTAATACATTTAATACTTAATTATTTAATACAAAATATTTTTTAAAAGACTTTAAAGTGTTGCATGAATTCTTTCCAAATCTAAATGCAATGTGGATGGGTACTAGATTGTATATACATCTTGGACTGCAACAAATTCAACCTGATTTGTCATTCTTGTCTTATATAACAGGTTGGAGACTATAACAGATACTTTAGAATACTCTACAAGCTCAGACAGCAAAGTAACTCCATATTACACTGGGCACCACAATACCAAGAAGATGCCAACAAAATCAGAGGAATACCAAAAACAAGTAAGAAAAAATGATTACAGGTCTAGAGAGGCTGATGCATGGGAAAAGATGTAAAATAAACAATTCTATATAGGTTGGCTAACCCAAGGACTGGAGGATATTATAACTGTTTGTAAAATCAAATGAAAGGCATAAGCACCAAGAAGACAGTGAAAAAGACAGCTGGTCCAGAGACTTATATGAAATATTGATGAGATGAAAATATGTAAGAGAAATTTTAACTGGCGACCAAGAAACTTTTCTTATCAATGAAACCTCTAAATTTTAGAATATGCTTTCAAATAAAGAAAGTCATATGGCTTCTTTAACAACTAAGTAGGAAAAGAAATGCAGGGCGAGTGAAAGATGGCTGACTGGTATCCCTGAAGACTGAAGTTGCTTGTCACAACACATGTACTAGACATGGGAGATAGCAGCAGGACAAGCTTTCTTTTTAAAGTGCTATGCTAGCACTATCATGATAACATAAAAAATGTATGGTACATTGGCTGATATGGACCTGGAGCACCTTATTATTCAGATGAAAGTTGTTTATGTTTGGTGGGAAAGAGAAAAAGAAATTATAATGGATGAGCATCCCAATTAACTCTGTAGTGTATATGTATCCTAAAGGGAAAGCCCACTCCTAATCTTTTCCTGAATGAATCTGACTGAGATGATAGCAAACATGTAACCACATTACTAAAACTGATGAGTGCAGTAACACAAACTTCCTTCCTAAATTCTGTCATTTCACATAGGTGAACTCTCAGTGATCCTGTTGCCACAACACTTTTGCTTCAGGCAGATTTGTATGAATAGCCTAGAAGTGTCAGATTTTGATTGTAGTATTCTTATCACAAAAAAAAAACCCAACAAAAACCCTTTTAATGAATTAAATACTTGACATGTAACAAAGACCTCACTGTATGCCTGATGAGGTCATAAATCTGCTTCTCTCTTTGTAAATAAGCCTTAGGAACTAACTAAAAGGATAAGAAAGGATTTTCACTAATCAGGATTTCTTTCACATGGCTGAATTACACAGAGGAATCACAATGACTAGCCCTGCACTGGCTCTCCTTTCACCAGCAGACAAATGCACTCGTTCCAATGGAGCAGACAGAAATGGAAGTCACACTCCAGTAGCCAAAGAGACAGTCCTACAATCCTTATCCTCTCTAAGCTGCCAAAAGAAGGTAAAAGAGAAAAGTCGTTCTGCCAGCTACCAAATAGAAATAGAGCATCCAGCTAACAACCATGAGATACTGGTATCTCTAAACCAGAATCTAATCTTGGTACTACATCAAGAGTATGTTATATGTGAAAGTGTAATGCAAACACCACATCACTGAATTTAGTGAACAGCATACTATGAATCATACTGTTCCAAAGGCAACACATCAGTTGGTTGAAACATTTGGACCCACAAGAGTCAGCTGTCTCACACTGTAATTAAATACAAAGTCTCACCTGCTCTGAGCTAGGGCACAGACACAGTCTTCATCAGAAATAAAGGAGGCTACCTGAAAAGTAATATTACTTCCCCTACTACTGTAGCACACTGAAAATTCAAAAACCACTACAGGAAGTCTAATAAATAAGAGAGAGCACATTAAACTGATTGAATTAACCTTTGTCATGTTTGATTCAATAAAGCTTCCTCTTCAGAAATTATCTAAAGCTGCTGGAGAATTTCCAATTTATCACAGAACTTGGCATCAAAATGATACTGGCAGCAAAGAAACATTTTAAAATGTTCTTATCCCATAAATACCTCAATTATCTTTCCTCCCTTCTAGGATCAATTAATCAAGCTAGAAAAAACAAATCTCCCTTTTGCAGCACCTGCCTTTCCCAAAAGATAATTTCAGTTGTATCACAACAGCCTTGGTTGCTTTTTAACCTAAGAACTGTTGGGTTTGAGTCCTGAAACAGAAAAGATTTTTTTTTTTACTCACAAATATACTCCAGATAAATGTGATTCATAGTCCTTTATAAAATGTTTCCTCTTGCCAGAAAACCACTAAATATCAGGAAAAGCATCCCCAGATGGATTACAGAATGGCAAATAGGTCTCAATGGCATTTTTATTGTTGTTATTATTGCTTGACAGAGTAAAAATAGAGGTGTCTTCAAAAGTGTCTTTCCCTGGAATGAGCAACTCAGCATAAAGAGAATTTATATGCTGAAAATGTTACAGTCAATGTATTATGACTGTATGTATAGTTTCTCTTAATTTACAATGCCCCGCCTCTCCTAAGAAAGCTCAGGTTGTAAATTTTTTAGACTTCTACAGCGCCTTGCCCAATGCGGCCCAGAATGGAGATTTTTTTTTATGTCCCTTTAAGTGTGAACAACCAGAATTACACAACTGAGTTTGCTGTTGCCTGCAGGAAAAAATATTTCTGCCTTCCTTCAAGGCCAAGAAGTAAAGCTGAATGTTGCTGCTTTGGGTGCAGGAGGCAGTTTAGGGCTGTTCTCTTTTGTTTCGAGTAGTATCTGCCAGGGCTAAAGAGAGAAAAGGACAAACTCCTGAGCATGTCTTCACTTTCCCTCACTCTGATGAGGAGGTTGCATCTTCCTATTCCCTTCCTTCTGAGCAGGGTCCCATCTCTCAAACTGAACCTCCTGATACATTGTGATCTCCCCGATGCCACCTGCATCTGATGGAAGATGAAGCACCTATTTGCCCCCAAATAGCTCATTCATACCACCTGCCTCTCCCCATAACAATGGAGTTTCCAGCGGACGGCCAGTTTGCCGAGGTAATAGGTTTTCACAGCCAGGGGAAGGTGAGCGCCAAGGATTATTAATAGCGTTTCTTGATTAGTTAAGGGAAGGATAAATGTGACACCGCCACCAAAATCCCTGAATATCTGATACCAGTGAGGAGTGGGTATCACCTGCCAAAAATAGAGAGAGCAAGAGAGATTATATAAGTGGGTTTCCTACCCCGAGTTCCACTTCTTTTTGACCACCTCCATATCTAACACCCTTTTCAAGCGTGCTTAGGAGAGATCCAAAAGGTAAGTAGCAAGAAAATGTTCAAACTTCCACAGCAAACATAGATTTGCCCGCTCCTGGCAGGAACCCAGGACCTTCACCTGAAGGAAAGCAGATAAGGATATCTTCCATCCCTCCCACCCCCCAGAGACAGAGAGGTGCAAATCTCCCAAACAGTGAGGCATGGCTTCCCGGAGAGAAGACTCCAAACGAGAAGAAATGGCCATTAAAAGGAGGAAATGGGTTAACACAATGAGGGGGAATGAGGAGAAAAGGAGGGGAGAAAGTGAGAAAATGGAAATAACGAAACGGGGGGAGGGGAGAAAGTGAACAAGAACGGGAGCAAGGACTCGCGAACAGAATTTACTGAAATGCTCAGTCGTGAACCAAAGGCAAAAAAACCCCTTCAGAAATGACATCTCTATGCACAGACAATTGTAAGTGATGGAATGAAGTTGCTCTCTTTGGTGTGGTCATTAAGAAGATAAAGGAAATGCATCACCCTGTTTTGCAAAGGACCCCCGGCTTTCTGCTTCAAGTTTTGGCGTGGGGGCTTCTCGCTGTTCATGAAATTCTCCCTGAATTGTTTGCTTCTGACAAGGGCGGGTTGATTTCTACTTAATTTACTTGATCGTTTACTTAGTAAGAATATCATCATTCTGGTGCTGGTGGAAGGGGGAGCTGATCTATACGAAAGCTTCTGTGCAGACAACTTGGAAATCCACGGTGTGGATTTTGCAAATAGTTCGGGCAGGAAAATTGGCAAAATCTCAGAAATAAAGAAAAACGCGTCATTCATCTCGCAGGGATGATGAGAAAAAGGTGAAGGGTCAAGTGTGAAACTGCCAATTCGTGAAACGCCTTTTACATTAGAATAACATAACAGTTTTGACTAAAGCTTGGTGGTTAAAAGCTTCTAGAAGTTTGCTAGCTGTCCTTAAAACGGATGCACTGCTCAGATTAGAGACGGGCCTCGGCCACTCCTCCATGTTAGATCCCCAGCTCTGCCCTTCGTAAACCTGTATTGTCGCTGCTTTCACTTTTCTGGCCATGGACAGTACGGCCTCTTGACTTCGGAGCAGGGGACGGGAAGCCAGGAGAAATGTTATTTACGCTATACGAATGGCTCCACCTGATCTGAAGCCTCATTTTTCTGGCACGTCTCACTTTTCGCCTTCACAGCATGATTAGGCCGTAGCAGCCTGACAGATCCGATGACGAGGGAAAGCGGGGTGGTTCGTGCACTGTTAGGGATGCGGAGGGACCTGCCGGGCTCCCAGCCCCAGGACACGGGCACAGAATGGGCCTCGCACGCCGGGTAACGACGCGCCTCTGGCCGGTTTGCTTGGCATGAGGCTAGTTAACCTGATCGGCGTCTGCCAGCACAGCAGGCAGCCCTGCCCATCGCCTCTGCCAGCTCCCGGCTTGAGTTCGCTCCGAGGGCAGCCTTCCAAATGTGCTCTGCATTGTCAGCAGAGCAGGGTTGACACCGAAACACGAGTCACCCGCAACGAGAGCATCTTCACTGGCGGATGGTCAGGAGCGTTCCTGTTTGTAGGGAGCTAAAAGGAGGCTCTTGTGGCTCCGAGAGCGAGGGTGCCTCAGCAATGGGTTTGTAAAAGGTTCGTCAGAAAGAAAAGAAATCGAGGAGACTGAGGCCCAGCTCCTTTGCAGGCTGCACCGATGCTGAACTTGGCAAAGCAGGGAAGCGGACGGCGATGTCGTATCAGGCCGGAGGTGTCTGCACTGGAAACAAGAAGGGACTCTTCTCTCTTCCGCCAGTTAAGGAAAAGTAAAGGGACGCCAATTACATAAGATCATGCACATTCGTTTCTCTTGTAAATACTGATGGGTCTACACTTCACCTAAGCATAAAACAGACTAACGATTGGCTTTTAACCTGTGCTACACCAGGCTTTTTCAACTCGGTTCTCCAAGCTGAACTGCACTAAAGCAAGAGACCCGAGTACTCTCTGTACTGCACCCTTTCACCTCCCAGCTCCGAAACAAACGGGGCAACTGGGCGAGAACTGCCCCTGTGGGAAGGTGCTCGGAGCCCTTCTGTGGGGCTGCAGTTCATCTCGGGTGAGCATCCTAGCGCACAGCTCCTCTTTCCCTGTAGATCAGGGAAAGATGTGTTCAACCTAGGGAGAGGGATTCAACTCCCCCATCCGTCTCCTTGTTTGTCCTTGGTGAAAACTAAGCCTCTCTTGTACCTCAGGAAATACATGGAAATGGCGGGGGGGGGAAGTTCCAATGAGACAAAAACGACAGTCCCTCCCACAACGACCCGTCCTTGTTTAAAAAAGAAAAGGGGGAAAAAAGGGGTGGGGGAGGGGGACACCCCAATGTCACCTCCTCCTCCGTCCTTCTGCGCTCAGTGGCATGCTAATGACTCACCTGTTACAGCTCAACTTGGGCCGCAGAGAAAAGGATGGGGGCTCGTACTTTTAAAAGCGCCAAGGAATTACTGTCAGAGCAAGACAAGTTTTTGCAGCAGCCCCCTCCTTGGTAAGGCCGCTCTCTCGTGGTCCTGCTCAGGATAAGGGTGCAATTGCGTCAGCAGGATCGGGCTGTACCCGTCGATGGCAGCGTGGGGATCTCACTGCCACCACTCTGCCCTCCCCCGTCTTTCCTGAGGCAGAGATGCCAAAGCTCCTGCAGAGATCTGCCCTACTACTGGGCCCTAATCTGCGCTATCTCAGCCTAATGGCTCCTGCCCAAACTCCGAGAACAAGTTGGACTGCTTGCCATATTTCATGTGAAAAATGGGCACAGGTCCTTGGCGAAAAAAACAACCCTAGAAAATAACATTACAATTCTTAAATCTTTTCTGATGGTGTCGGGAAGTGCCCGGTCCCGCCTAAGAAGCCCACCGCTGCACAGGAGCTCCGCACGAGCGTGTTGTCACCCCGCACCTCGTTTCACCATATCATATCACAGAAGATTCTGCAGCATATTGTGCATTACAAACGGGATCTGTAGGATTCGCAGGGATGTGATAATTAATTCAGCGAGGATGATGCTTAATATGGACTGGCCCGAAAGAAACGAGGTCTAAAAAGAGTATGTGTGTGAAGGGGAGGGGGGAGGGAGAAGGGGGAGATGTTTCAAGTGTCTGAACGGTAATGTTCAAAAGCTACATTACACTTGCTTCCTGACCTCAAGAGCAGCTTGAAGCTTGGCATATGCTGCAGTTCCTTACTCATCACCGAATGGAACTGGTAAAGCTCATCCTGACTTACTAAAGGAAAAGGCTCTGCTCTGCACCACCAGCTCTTCCACCGCACCCGAGAACTTGACCTTGGCACAACTCTTTCTCCAGCCAGTATCACGACAGACTCTGGCACTGCTCCAGTAAGGCTTAGGCTCCAACCTCCCAGGGAGCGACCCCCACTCGCGTCTTCCCCCACACCTGTCCCCACAAAGGCATCCCCGTACCCTCTCTTTTAGCCGAACCCTCGCGTCTGTGGACTACTTGGTGCTCTGCAAACTGGAGAGCGACAGCCCATGGCACTTATCCACGCAGAGCTATAGAGCTGGCACGGGTCCAGCCTCTCCCGGTGTGCCATCCCCACACAGCACTGCAGCTTTGGTCATATGAGCAGAAATGATGAGAAAAGCACTTTTTAATCTTTTCGCACTTGCTTCCCTGTTCAAACAGTTGCAGGATGGCTATGACTGACGTGCTCAGCGCTGAGGATATCAAGAAGGCTGTGGGAGCCTTTTCAGGTGAGTGCTTATTTTTTTTTTCCCCCTCCTCTTTTCCCCTCTTTCGTCTCTTCAGCTTAGGATAGCAGTGCATTTATTTAAGCTCAGGGAAGATTAGAGGATCCGACTAGACAAAATATCAAAGGAGGATGCGTTTTCAGAAGAGCAGTGAAAGCCTGACAGGTTTATCAAGTACAGGGCTGCATCCTCAGCAAAGTTGCCCTGCACATTACGGAGGTGAAGTATTTATTTTAAAGGAAGGCAAGCAGTAACTGCAGACAGACTTTGCTTCTACCAAGAGGATACTTTCAAAGGGAACAAAACCCTCCCTCCTCCAGGGGGGATTATATCTTGATGTGGGATAGGGAAGTCAGCCGTGGATGTCGGCAGCTTCCCTCTCCCCCCTGACATTCAGTTTCAGGTATTACAGAACTGCTGTTTCTCGTTTCAAGGAGATAAGAAACCGCTCTTTTCCCACTTCCTATGCCAGAGTCCCCGGGTGGGCTTTGCTTTTCAGAATGGAGCAGAAGGCAACAGTAGAGCAAGCGGGTGCACTACTTGACTGCAGAAGCTTTCTGCAGGACAAATGGCTGCAGCGGTCCATACTTCCCTCTCAGACTCCGGATTTCAGATAGTCCCTACCCCTCTAATTCATTGCGACCCCTAAACTGACAGCAAACCCTCTTCGTGCTTACAGAGATTCAGGTAGTTAAGGTTGCTCTCAAAGAAACGCCAGAAATCCTGCTCCGGGATGCACGTTATCTCCCCCCTTCCCCCCAAACTACCTGCCTGATCGCACCACCCAGGAGAGCCGCCTCTTTCTGTCCTGGTCTGTGCGATGACCTTCCCAAACAGAAGCGCAAAACCCGCTGAGCCCGACTAAACTCAGCAGCCGGGGAGTCGAAGGGACCAACAAACTGCTTTGCTCGATCCAGCAGCTGTTTTTCTCATTAGCTTCCATTGTTCTAGGGCCATCTCCGAGTCCCGGAGCAGATGCAATTAGCAGCAACTAATGACAGATCTCAGTCAGGCAGATCCCGAAAGACTGAGCCTCCTTAATTTTATGTAATAGGAAAAGCTGCGGCGGGAATAAGGATGCATGGGGAAGAAAAAAAAAGTCCATAGCACGTTTTGGAGGTCACTGTATTGGATTTCTAATCCACACCACAGTCGTTAGGCTACGTGGGCGGGACAAAAGCGGGTGCGGTTAAAGGACGGGAGAGGTGGAGCAGGTAAACTCATTTATCTCGGCTCCGATTTCAAGGGCTCGGGGGTTTCCCTCCCCCCCGCCCCGGCGATCGTGCCTCACAAGGTCTTGCAGGCAGCGTACAGTACAGCACTCCCTTGCAGCATCTGAGCTTGCAAATCACGATTGCACATACCTTTAGCGGTCGAAATGCAACACTGATTTCTAGTAAGTCTTCAGGAAATAGCCATGTGCTCCGAAACACTTCTCGTCAATGCAAGGCTCCATGGTTGAGCAAAAGCGGTTTTTTTTTTTCCAGGGCTGGAAATGTCAAAAAGTGACAGCGATCTAATAGTCAGAGTCTGCTCTCAGATGACTGTTTTAGCATAAAACTTAGCAAAAAAAAAAAAGGGGGGGGGCGGTAAGGCACTGAAATGAGACCAAGCAGGTTAGACTTCAGCTCCCAACACTATCACAGACTTCCTCGGTGACCTTGGGCAAGTCTCCATCCCTCTGTAGCTCAGCTCTCCCTGCAAAACGGAGACACTGCCCCTCTCCCCCTTTGTTTATTTCAATGAGTGTCTGTGAAGCGTGGACAATTACAGTGCGTACATCTAGCTCCTACCAGAGCTGCACTCGACTGTGCCTCCCAGGGTAGGACACCCAGCAGTATCGCAGAAAACTACGGGTATGTGTTGGTATATGTTTCAATGATTTTTCTAAGCAGTTCTCTGGCTTTTCATCTCCTATAGCGGCTGAATCTTTTAACTACAAGAAGTTTTTCGAGATGGTAGGACTGAAAAAGAAGAGCCCAGAAGATGTGAAAAAGGTTTTCCATATTCTTGATAAAGATCGAAGTGGCTTCATTGAAGAGGAAGAATTAAAGTAAGTAAAGATACGTCCTTTCTCAAATAACCTCGCCTTAAGAGTCTAATCTCCTGTTTTCTTTTTTTTACAAGACTCTAGGTATTTGCATACAATTCAATCTCTTGACTAGTATTTGTGTGCAATACTCAGTTGTTTGCCGATTATATGATCTAAAGTGTGTTGGACCTAGCTAGTTGTAACTTTTATTGCAGGATCCCTGAAACACATGAATGATCAATACCTTACAGATAGTTCTTCAGTCAAATGCAGTTTCAGAGTAAAGCGCCCCTCCTGAATGTTAAAGAAGGTCAACAACAGAAGATACAGCCCTGGATTCCAACTCACATATCAAATTAGTGGTACAAATAAATACAAAGTAAAACTGTTCTGGAAAAAAAAACTTTCTTTTTTTCCATGCCTCCTCTTTAGGTTTGTACTGAAGGGCTTTACCCCAGATGGAAGAGACCTATCAGACAAAGAAACGAAAGCTCTTCTGGCTGCTGGAGATAAGGACGGTGATGGTAAAATCGGCGCTGATGGTATGTGATTAGAGGAGTAAACTTTGACAGTAACAATCGAATATTACTCTTGCATACAAGAACTGAGGAAATCTAGGAATCACTGGGGGCTGTGACCTTCTGAAGGGCACAATTTGGATTTTATGAAATACCAAGTCCTGCTACATTTGCCATACCTTGCTTGCAGGCTTTAGGGGAAACAGCAGCCGAGTTCTGACACTAGAGGGGGCAAGAGTTTACAGAAACCGAGATGTAGTTAAGGCACACTACAACTCTATAGTACAGGACTAAGTACCAATCCAACTTCTACTTCAGTTAGTTTAATTTTTCTGCTGATTTCAGTGGGGAGAGGATCAGGACACTGAGAGTTCAAAGACCCAGGCTTGACTATAAATAGAAAAGACAAAGAAAAAAAGCTGAGTACCAGCGTTTCTGCTTGATGATTAGTAAATAGGAAAGTAATGCACGACTTAGCAAAGCAATGCTTTTAAAATTCAAAGTACTGTCAGTCTGCTACAGAATTTCCATACAATAACTGTCTATCCAGCTTTTGCTGGTGTTTATGTGGGTCTTCGCAGCTAAGAAAGCTTGTCACTCCCTTCTACTAAATATGAGAACTACAAGAAAAGAACAACTTTTCCTCTCACAGCATTGCTTAAAAAATTACTGCTGTTTTCTCTTCCCCCTTGGGATGAATCAAAGTAGCCCACATACAAAATTTCTCCTTTTTCCTCTTTCTGTATCCCTGAGACACACTGGAAGAGGCATGAAGAGATGCATTTCTGAATTAAATCTTTCCTCATTGCAGGAGGTAGTAGCAGAAGTTTGTGGCCAGAGTACTGAATCACCTAGCAGGCAATTGCTAAGTTTTCACCATATTGATAAGCCATATGATAGGTTGAAATCTGAAAAATATCTAAAAAACCTCATATACCTCTGTCTTACCTGATCTCTGGGATTTGTAAAAAACACTGTTTCCAAAAAAAAAACCAATTAAAAAAGGAATAAAAAGCAAAATACAACTAACATAGTCTCCTAATTTAGAAGCTGAAAAAATGACACACAAAATCAGACACTGACATATTAGTCAGGTGATATATTAGCTAAACTGCCTGTTCATAGTGCACTGGCATTATCAGTGACTATGACCCTGTTTCTAGACTGAAGACTCTTAATTTCTCAGATCATGATTATATTATGGTTGCAGAGGAACAGCTGCGAAGCATGTAGGGGAAGTTCCTGCTAAACTTTAGCAATGCTACTAAACCCAATGAGTGTGTCATTATTTGAAATTTCATATGCTTTATTATATGGGTCCTCCTTATTCCCATTAAAATTAGTGGCAGTGGTACTAAGATCAGTGGGCAAGATTTTCAGAAGAAAACTTGATTCAGGTAAGTAAGCTTACAGCTGATCCACCAATCTCATACCAGTTATTTTCAGTTATGCCCGGAAGGCTGCAAAACAAAAGCAGCATCAATTGGAATAAAAGAACTACATTGCAGAATGATTTTGGCTTATACAAAAGAATACAGCATTAGCTTTTTTATTTATGATTGGCCATAACTTTAAAAAAAAAGTTGAAACAATGCCTGAAAGCCAGTACATTGTAATAAAGCTGTATGAAACGCCTCTTCTCCTTATCTCTTTCTTCTGCAACTTTTACCCTTCCTTAACTTTGAACTGGAATTACCCTGAATTTATACTCAATAATGAGAAGAGAATGAAGGGCTTTTTTCTTTTGATTCTTCTGGCCATATCCCTACTGTACAACATTATTGGTTGCTTTTCCATTTCTTAAATTTGACTCCAACAGCAAACTGTTACACCAGAAAGGCTTGAAATACATGCACATTAACAGCTGGGACCGTGACCAAAGGATGAGGATGACGGATACTTTCCAGCTTTTCCTTTGGTTCATAAATCAAATTCCAGATTAGAACCGCCTATGTAAATAAAATGTAAAGTCTTGAATGTACGTCACATTCATATTCAGTATTGCAATGCTGTGTTTCTGTTGCAAACCATTTGTTTGTTTCCCTGTAACTGAATTGTCAGGCATCACTTTTACTCCTTGGTTCAAACATCAGCTTCGTACATCACTAAATGATCACAAACATGCAGCCTTTCACAGGGGTTAATGTTAATTCACTAGATGGCCCTTGAACGCTGTCCCTCAGGAGCCCATAGCAGTTGTAAGAACTGATCTTCATGGATTTTTAATACCACAGAGCCATCTTTCTCAGACGCATCATCACTAACGTTAATCCCAACCTAATCAGCCTTTTTCCAGTTAGGGTCTCGCATTACAAATTTTCTCTTAGGTCTCCTGCTTTAAACCTTTATCATTCCCGCAAGACCGTTCAGCTCAGACGTAGTTTCACCAGCTTACCTCTTGTCCAATCAAGATTTGTAATTTGTGGCTGATCTGCCAGTTTCAAACAGGCGAAAATTTGCAGTCTCTCCATGCAAGACATGACCATATTCTGTGTGATGCCAAGTCCCCTCCATCTTCCACTGATGTGAACAGAAGATGACGAATCTGAAAAAAATTGCAGGTCAAGGCCAGGTTACCTAACAAAACTACAAACATTAGCTTCCAGATTGGATTGGGAAGTGATGCTGATGCAGCTCTGTCAGCTTCAGGAGAACGTTTATAAGAGAGAGAAGAAAAGAAAATTAAGATTTCTGCTCACGATGGTTTTCTAAATCTATTTTGTGTATTAGCACTGGACGTGCACATCATGCCTTTCAGTTTCTTGATATTAATAGACTTGAGAAAGTCCATAGAGAATTTTCAAAGATCATGCACTATAGACAGAACAAATCCAAATTTTTATCCCAGTAAGTCAAAAACTTTTCTTTGATACAGCTCAACTTCTGCAAATATTTTAAAATGTTTCAATTATTTTCTTTAAATATTGTAAAAATGAGACATCAAGCATTCAAAATTACAACTGATAAGTCATGACCTTGCCACAGGTAAAAGTCATGACAAAAAAGAAAAACCTTTTGGAAGTCCTTCTTTTCTTATTCCTCTTTGTGCTCTTGTATCTTCTAAAATAAATTAACATAAGTCATTACTTATGAAGTTTCCTAAACAGATTTGCTATTGTACAGATAACATAAAAAACACGATCTGATGAGAGAACTCATTAGCCTACAACATGTTCTCTGTAATTATTTCTGTCATTTCAGTAAAGTACTACAGGGTATGCATTAGGCTGGTATATACTACTAAACTATACTGAATATAGTGAAACAGCCTTCTTTTAAGTCAGAGCTTTGACACAAGACAGCTAGTAAATTATTTTACAGGACAAAATAGTCTAAATCCTTGTAATTTAAAACTATTATTTGTGCAAAGAAAGATATAACTTAATTTTGTTTGGAAGGAGAATTACAACTGGAAAAGAGGATGTAGTCAATCACAAGGACTCTCTCACTAACAAGCCAGTCAGGGGCAATAACCATTTACAAAAACGACCAACAGGCAGGGGCTAATACACAGTGCTTTATCGCAGAAGTTTTGCATATATGAATACACTTTGTAACAATGCCTCCACAAGCCACCTGTGGTTGGGCTAGCCTTCATACAAAAATAAATAGTGAACTAGTTTACAAGGTTATTCAACTGGAAGATCTTTGAAATATTTAAAGTATATTGAAAATCCTGGAAAAAGTATAAAGCATATGGCAGTTTTCATGAAGGAATATTTTATGGTTTGCTGGCTATCAGAAAGTACCCATGAAATATACTGCCATTAAGTGATAATATCACTATCATAACGTATTATAGAAAATATTTGGCTGCAAATCTGAATAACCTTTTCCAAATATATTCTGTAGATACAAATTATTATTAAAAGGATTTAATTTAGTTGTAGCAAGTATGACAACTTGTTCTAATAGAATATGCATAGTTAGTTTTCCCTTTTGGAAAGGTTTCATCCATTGGAGTTCATGTTTCTCTCTGCAGGATTTATTCACACAGTGATTTAATAATCATAGCCTTTTTCCTTTTCTGCCCAGAATAGTCTGTGTTTCTATCACAAGCACTTTATGTTATCTCTTAAATTCAGTTTGCAACACTTTCAATCTATGTACCCACCGTGTACAGGATTTATACACGTTTTAAGTAATCTGCATCACTAATCCTAATTTGGATTTACATCTTTCAAAATGATGGATAATTTGGATTTCATTTAAACCCTCTGACTCTTTTATTTCTCAGTCTGGTTTGTCAGCATTTGGCAACATGTTTTTTTGGACACGTCATCAAAAGTGCTATCTGTTTGCACACACCAGTTAGTAAAGATCTCACTTGTTTAGAGTTTAACATTTTTCCACTGAACATTAGAATGTTCTTTAAAATGCCTAATTTTCATCTTCTATCTTTTTTTAGTTGCAAGACATTATTCTTCATTATGTCAAACTTCAATAATTTTCTCTTGAGCCTTTACAGATGACTGCCTCCCCTATTTGTCATTTTCCTCTCAACTGATTACGTTAAACCCATAAACCACTCTCTCTGTATACTCTCTAATCCCGTTATCGTCTTTGTTGCCCTTCTTGGGATTCCCTCCAGTCTGTCATTTTTAACGCTCTGAGGCACACACAACTGTGCAAGGTATTCTCATGTGTAACTGTTCCAAGGTTAGATGGAGTTAGGAATTATAACCTTCTTGGGTAATACAGTATTCAGAGTGCAGTATGCCAGGCAGCTATTCACCAGGATACAAATGTGCCTTTTCCATGCTTTATCACCCTCTGAAAGGCATTATATATACCAAAGCATAAAATAACCCCAAACTGCAGATAGATACATTTATGTAAATATTATGGATGTAGCACTAATAAAAGCCACAGGGTAAAATCCCAGCCCTCTAAGCTCACAGGAATTTTTCTGTTTATCACCAATGTGGTCAAGATTGCTACATAGGTAGGTGTCAGCCTTCTGTTTTTGTAATCTGTCATTTTCAGTCAATTTGCCATTACAAAATTGAGTTTAAATGTAATATATTTATAATATAGGGACATGAATACTCTGAAAGACTCATTAATGAGTCTCTTTGCCAAACTTGGATATAAAGGAAATTTATCTCACTGCAAAATTAAATTTCTAGTTCTTGCCTTCATCCCATTGAGATTTACAAAGGAATAACAGGGAACTAATCAAGTTCTTCAGATGAATAGCGGTGGACAGTCTTGACAGTCTGGCATGTATAGCATTTCTCCCTTACCCTCAAAAAATCCTTTCATTCCACTGTAAGATTTCCCAAGTCATACTTTCCCTTTAATTAATCTGGATTTCTTTGTTCTTCTGTTATTGTGATGTTTGTGCTACACCAGTGACTCTGTAATCATTGTAATATGCTTCCTCCTTCTTTACATTTTCTTTTTTTAATATTTTTAAACAATTTTTCCCTTCTCTAGAATTTGCAACTATGGTGGCTGAATCATAAAGGCTTTGACCAATGCAAACCCTTCACCCATCCTTCACTGCCCAATTCCAACCACCTTCTGCTGACTGCTTTGGCTCCTGTTCTATTTATTTATGTTATTTTATACTCCAGCTCTGTTCTCTGCAATCCTGCAACTCTGTAATTGTGCTGAAAGACACTGTTAAAATAATAAAGGTCACATCAATCTGGGCTTTATTCTCTCTCACTATAACTTGTTTCTTATTTCATGTAGGCTTGGCACACGCTGAGAGAAAATTTTACTCTTTTTTGCTGACATCCCTGCTGCTTTATCCCTAGCTAGGGTAAAGTGGGAAGAAGTTTTAAAAATTATTTGGGATAAAACATGCATATAATGAGTCATTCAGTCCAAGTTCTGAACTGTGGCAAAACTGACTGCATTATTTTTAAGCCACCCCTGCTAAATGGATGCATACTCATAGCCTGGAAAATCTCTAGTGATGGCAATTACCCAACTTCATTTGGCAGTTTGTTCTTTTGACTTAATCAGCGTTATAGCTAAAAAGTATTTCCTAATATTTAACCTACATCTCCCCTGATGCATTTTGGTGATCAGTAAATTGATTCTTGTCTGTATCATTTGTTAAATTTGCCTGGTGCAGGGGGATTTTTGGATAAAAGGTTTGACAGGAATATCAGTTGGTGCCAATCATGCATGGGGATAACTTCGTAAACTATTAAAAAGCGGTCACTTCTGAAACACAGTGTATGTTTACTAGCAATGTTACACAACTATCTAGGACAGGAGGAATGGAATACTTGCAACAAACAACAGTATGAATTTCAGGAAAGGGAACACCAAGATTCAGGTGTGATGCTGCTGTTGACACTCCCACTGTTAAGATAGTATATCAAAAAATCCCAGCAAAAAACATTTCTCCTAAAACTTCACCAGAGAAGTGAGTATCTTTTTTTTGAGTTACATAGAAGAAACTGAGACTCAAGCTAAGGAAATGACTAGCCAACAGTAAGCCTATGACAGAGCCAAGAGCTAAACATTTGTTTCCCAAATCCTGTTCAGTAACTTTGGCACCAAGCTCATGCTTTTTATCTTTTTTGTTTGTTTGTTTAAGCAAAGATTAAAGGGGGGGGAGGCAGGGGGGAGGGAATCCTTTTAGACAACATCTTCCCCACATCTTGACAGAACATTGATTACTACTGCAATAAAAAGGAAGGATATTTGCTGTTTCTAGATTCCAAACTATTCCCTGCAGCAATAATACCTTATTCCATTCAGATTTACTATCACTAATTTAGTATAAACAAAAAGATAAGGCTGAAACCCTGTCACCATCACATTGTACAGAATACCATTCTCTGCCACAGCGATTACCCAGTGCTACCTGGGAAGCCAATATACACTCCCTAAACCATTCTAGATTTTCACTCTGTAGTAACTTACAAGGAAGACTTTTTGCTGAAGCTGCTGTGCGTTCAAAAGAAATGCTTTGGTTTTGCACAATGTATATACAGATCTGAAGAATGTATTGATTTTTAAGTATTCTAAATAAAGCAAATGAAAACGGATTGCAATGAAGCGAGTCTATTTACTACTTTTTCTCGGCAGCTGCTGACCTCAAGTGGCAATAAAGCGTTATTACAAGAATATACAGGGCTACAAAGAAAACATTAGGAACCCAGCTATTGAAGTATCACGAAGGATCCACGGAATCAGAGAATCGACATAAAAATCGCTATATAAACAAAGCCCTTTATAGTCTTTCTCTGTTCTTTGAACCTACAAGGATTTATATTTTAATGCTTCTCTGGATGGCACGAAAGCTGAATTTTTTTTCAGGGCTTTAACAAAAATAGCACAATAGAACAAATAGCAAATAAACACATTAATGAGTCTAAAAAATTATTTATACTACATTATGTGAAATAAAGTATGTTACAGCAACATTAATGAGGATATTTTATTGGCATAAAAGTCTGAAGACTCCAATGATTCCTATATCAGTCTTTCTTCACATTATTCCCTCAATCACTCCTGAACAAGCAACACTGAGTGCCTAATTTGGCCTGAAATTTTTCAGCTATATAGTAATGGGTAAGATGAAAAGAAATATCCTTTACTTTCAAAGTGAAAAAGTTACAATGGGTAGAGACACCTCCAAAATACCATCTTTACTTTTCATGCTGACAGTACCTGATATTCTAAACGTGCATTTGGTCAGTTTATTCAGATATGCAGCTGGTATACTCAGAACCTATGTGATCAGAAGTCTCATAAAATCTGTTTTGAACCACTTTTTTCCCTAACTGTATGTTAAATTCAAAGTTCAAGTTTCAATATTCCATGCCTCTATCACTGAAGAAAAAAAAAAAAATTCAAACGTGTGTAATATAAATAAATCTCTGCCCAAACATAAAATTACTTTTTATCAATTATCATCAAACTACTACTTTTTTTCACTGTTGGCTCTTCAGTGTTTATCTTAGACTCTTACTTTTCCCACCCAAATTCCTTCCAAACCTTCCCCAAATCTTGAATTGTTTCATTTCCAATTAACAAAAATTCTCACAATTTTCCTGTTAGGTGGAATTTATCTAGTTGTGGCTCAAAATGCAGCAAACAAATGCGAAATTTTAAGTTACAATAAAATATAAAACATTATACATACAATATATTAAATTATCCGTTTTCATATCACTCATTTTAATGTCTTTAAGACTGTCACAGAAACTACTGTAAAGAATGAAGAAAGCAGAATTTGCTACAAAATTTAATCAGGCTTTCAGCAGAGTGTGGATTATAGTATGCTGGACAAATACAAAAAATCCACATTACCCTGCAATGTACTATTTCATGAAGGAAGATGTTTTAATTTTCACGTGCATAAGCAAGGGAGCAAAATTAAGTTTCTCCAAGAAACATTTACCTTAAATTTCTTTATTGGCATCTTACATCTTCTTTGTCCTGAACAGTAAGTGTTCTGTAATTTTCTCCCCTGTTGTAATGCAGTAGAAGTTATGAAAAAACCCCAACTCCAGCCATCATGCTGAAGACAAAATTTTAAATCATCAGTACACATCCTTTCTTTAGATTCATAGCCACTGGTTTGTAATGAGACACAACTGGATGATTTAAGATATGTAAATTATGTTTACACATGCAAAAAAAAGACACTACTTGTTCACATTGGTATTATATATTGCTAGGAAAGAAATACAGCTTGCTCCCAGCTACAACTCAAAAGGAAGAAGAGCCAAATCTTCAAGTTACAAGACAAACCACCATCTCCTGACAAATTACATTAGCATTTAACAAAAAGGGTTTGTACCAACAGACCATCACCAACTCTTAAAATTTCTCTGATCACCATTTACCATTATCAAATCCTTAACCAACAAATCCATAATTATTTGTGCTTTAGGGGTCCTGCCAAGCTCTTAATGGAGTTTCATGGATCAACAATTTTCCACGTCTTATTTTGGGAATCAATGGACTGGAGGCCATAACACCTGTTCACTTTGCAGAAGCTGAGCTAGGATTTATATTTACAGTCTATCCACCAGTCCTGAGCTCAACACTGCCTAACGTCCTATGATTGCTTCCACGCTTTGTTCACTCCATCAAAGCAAAACTTGCTTGTTTGCTTCTTTTGCCTTTTCTGACTTTGCATCTTTTGGGGGGAAGTAAGGACACTTTTATCTAGTTTCTAAATACTTTCAAAGACTGGAGATGCAGTTCATGTTCTCCTTTCCAGCAACACACACATAGTTTTATCAAAGCCTCTGTGCTATAGTACCTAAACATTAACAATATGCTGTCCAAAACAGAGTTAATATTGTTATGGAATTAAAAACTGCGGCATTGCACAACATTTGCAAGAAGTTCTGCCTCAACAAAATAACATCAAGGATTACGAATTTACACAAGGTTCACTGAAGACACAAATTAGTCCACAAAATTTTTATTAATGAGCATAAAGCACAAAAGAACTTCATTTGACTCTAAAATCTCAGATTGAGATTTAAGTGGTCAGTGGATAAAGAACACATTCTTTTATTTATAAATCAATTGCAAATGAAAATGAAATTATATGGCATGCATTAACACACCAAAATTCAGCTGTGGTTAAAGCAGGTGCTGACATTCTTGTTCTAATACCACCCAGGAACCACTGGCAACACAGACACAAGAGCACAGGCTTTAGCACATGCCAGTGATTAAACACCTCCTCTAGGGCCTGGACTCTCATTGCTAACATGTGCTTAAACCTGAGCTGCTGCACCTTCATTCTGAGAGAGTATTTTAGCAGATTCTCTTTTCCAGAGAGATACACTCTTTAGAAATCCCAACACTCTCTAGGGCTCCAACATTTAAAACAGCTTTTCTCCTAAACAAGAGAGAGTGAAGCCAAATGTGTCTAAAGGGGGTTAGCTGTGTGCATGAGAGATCAATCGTCAAAACTTTCCCAGACTGTAGGATCTCCTAATGTGGGAGGATTACTTCACAAGGGAGGAAGTACAGTTCTGGTTAGTGCTCTTCTGGTTAATAAAGTAACAAAGCTTAACAAAGGTTGATACGCTTTTAAAGAGAGAAGTTAATATAAATACAAATACCAGAGTCCCTTCTCCAGCCACCAGAAAAATAGATAGGACTGCATGAGCTACAACAATAAATGGATCAGAAGATCCGAATAAAAATACTGAAAGGCACTTAACAAGCCTATGGAACATGCAGCTAGAAAAGATGGTTTTTTCACAAACTCATTCAATCTTCCACCTAGGAAAATCTAAGTGAAAGGATCTTGTCAGTGTCTGAATCAGAATGCCCAACTCTTATTGCAACAACAGTTCTTAATTCTAGGAGATGCTTGTCTGAGCAATTAATGGTTTATGTACAAAAATACAGTTGGTTTCACTGATGTTACAGTGGCACAACACTGGCATTAACAAATGGATACATAGGCCTTCAGGTGTGTAAGAACACAGTAACTCCCCCAACTTTGCCACTAGAGCTTCCAGACAGGTCGTAAGAGGCACAGGACCAGAGGTCAAATGCTTAACTGTTGGTTACTAGAGGGAAGGTCCATGGGTTGCTGAAAAGCCAAATGGTTCAGAGACATTTTCAGGTTTTGGAAGCGTTGCCTAGAAGGATTTTTTTTTAATTCTAACATTTGAATTGTTAACAAACTCCACCTCCTGTATTTTCATAGTGCAATACAGTTTAAAAAAATGTATCACTAGAAAGATACTAAAATATATAGGTAATAGCAAATTATCAAGCACTTATTGCTGTTTTAATATAAAGAGGAATAAGAATTATGTGGCTGTGCTAATTTTGTGCTTCCTTCTGCAGATGAATGAAGATTTTCTGTCTTAAAACATTTGCATTCCGCCCCCCCCCCCGCCCAGAAAGTAATTTTCAATTCTGCTGGATACAGCACAATTGCATCTACTCTTTCAGCTGCAATGGGTTGTTGAAATTGAGCTATTGCCCAGCACCTGCTCTTAGTCAGACAGCTGAAATCAGAGGTTAGGGGAAAAAATAAAGATTTTATGTCATTGTAATGCAAGTCTCCTTTTAGTTTTGCTGCAGTCAGTGTTCAATTATGCTCTGTAACAATCTCCATTACTAGAGCCAGTGTTTTTCTGTTCCTCTCTGCATGTATTAACTTTCTTGTTCACACGTGATAGCCTTCTTAGCAAAGCAAAGGCGTCTTAAGAGACATTTGCCCACAGATTTAATAAATCTACATCTTCTTTAGCCTGTTGAGGATCCTAGGGTTCAAATGTATCTTCATTTTGAATGTTCCAAAGGAATATAACTGATACAACAGAACTTAAATTATTCCTCACTGAAGGCCTGATAGGTCAAAATTAACCTGAAACTTCATCTAGTCTACTGAATACAAAACACAGAACACATAACAATGAAAGGCTCCCATGTAATTTTTTTTCCTGGGTGTATCCTATTTTTACAAGCTCAGGATCCTTCTCATTCAGAATTTTTGTAAGTTCACTGCATAGCCCAGATGTTTAAGACTTCATCAGAAGCAGGAACCAAGGCCCTAGGTCTGTAGGAAGAAAGCTACAAAGACTTTGACCAGCAAGACTGAGCAGCAAATGGGAAGTAGCTGGTGTGAACAGCTACTGGGAATGCAGGAGGGGAAGCCTTGCTTTTGAAGTAGGAGAGAGCAACAATACATGGACAGAGACCTCTGAGACAGGGGCCAGAGGGTGAACAACACAGAAATTCAGGGTCTGGGACTTGGGGAAAAGGAAGTCCAGAGCAGGAAGGATTGGAGATGATTAGAGGAAGGATTTGAAAAGCTTAGAGCAGAAGAGTTTTTATTATAATATAAATACATTATAATAAATTGACCTTGAAAAGAAGGGACATGGATAAGGTGGAAAAGTTTATGCCTAAAAATTAACCTGTTAGAAGAGTGGAGATGATAGAAAACAGAGTGTTGTAAACTCTTGAAAATTTAATTAGGAGTCTCAAATATGTCCCTTCTTCCTCCATTAAACCTCCAGGTGCTGGAGTCACATGGCTGACTCAGTTTTCAGCAAGGGGAAAAAATTCTAGCTGTCATGCCTGCAGAGAAAACCTTGAACATTCACACCCTAAAACCACGAACAGAATATAAATCAAAACATAACCTGTTATTAATAAATCTCATGAGTTGAATGTAGTCTGTCTTACAGTTCTTAACACAAGAGATAGCATCAGTGTAAACCTAGGAGCTGCTTTCTAAGCAGACAGCAGCTAGAGATCCAAAAAAAGATTCCCAGCTGATATTATAGTCATCATCACCACATAATGACTGGCATGCTGGAATTATGGGTAGCTCATTTAAAGATGCCATGTATTCATATATTCTGTATTCGACAGATTAACCCCTTCCCCGTGATGCAGAAGCATACTCAACGCTCACTTACCAGCATCCAATCACCCTTTGCACGACTCTGTGCAAAAGAGCATGACAATGATTGTTCCAACAATAGTGTACTCACAGCTGGGAAAGGTTCAGGCCATGCACAAAGCCACAGCAAGTCCTCAGCCTGTCACAGATACTCCCCCATGAAGAGATCTATACAACAGTAAGACTTTCTGTATGAAGTTCCAGATCCCTGATCAACTATCCACGTCTAATGCTTTGGGGTATATTGTTAAAAACTAAATAAAGATTTAGGTTTTGTTCCCAGCACTCTTCCTAGCTTCCATGTGCAAGAACACACAAATAAAGATTCAAGCTGGAATTTTTCCAGACATACACAGAATTATTCCTCCAAAATTCTCATCTTTATCCTTGCGGATTCAAATGCATCCTTCAGAAATCTATCCCTCATTCCATATTCATCGGAAGAGAGGACATAACAGTTACAATTAGCATACTTCAACCAAGTTTACAGCCTTGTAGAGGTACCTACCCTACATCTAGTAATTTACCACTTTTCATTAATGCCACAACTGCCATTCATTTCTAACTTCTGCTTTCCCAACGTAGCAGATCAGAAACAACTGACGGATATGCCAGATCAGTCAGAAGCGCTGTTGTAACTGCCAACAAATCCTTTGGCTGATACAACCATTTCATAATCATCTTGCATTTCAGTGCACCGAGCCTCAGCCAAAAAGCCTTCGTATCTGCGTCTCAGTCCCTACCACAAAAAAGCAAACTCTGAAGACCTGGAACTATAATGCTGTTATCAACAGTGATACAGAAAGCATCCAAATTCATACTTCTGTGCTAATAGCCCCACTCTGAAGAGAAACAAAAGGCAATTTGGGGGGATGCCAAATGAAGTCACCCTCAAAACAGATCAAGTTTCTATTTATTCTACTGGTTGGGGAAACTCTAAAGAACAGAAATCTACAATAAAATTTACCCATCCATTCTTGCAGTTTTCAAAGCTCTCCAGACATATGAGTAAACACTTGTAGTCAATTCTGTAAGAATCTATACAATTTCAAAAGCTGCATGAACTGTGAATATTCATCCATTTGCAAGATATTTCCGATGTTGTTTTGTCACAGTTTCATTTTAGTAACATAAGATTTTAAAAACCCTGATGAAATGCTTTGTATTCAAGAGATTTCTTCCAGAAAGATCTACTCATTCCTTTCCTCAACATTAATGCCCTCCTAAGAGGCATTGCTTACTTGAAGGAAAGCTACATTACTTCCTCAGTAGCTTTTATTAGGCAGTACGTTCAAGTTACAGGTTGTAACCTGCTCAACCCTGAACGTATCCAGAATGTTTGCATCTATACATGAATAACTATAAAAGCAAGTCCTGGGAATATTAGTGAATTCTGCATCACAAAAATCACTTTTTAACCAGTATATGTTGTGAAGGAGACAATGAAGTGACCTGCACAGTGCCCAACAGAATCTGAAAGCACAAGCCATGTATCAATCTAAAAGACTGTATGACCTTGGTTTAATCCTCATGGTAAAGGCTTACCTTGCTTCTGAAATTCCTTGCTCCTACTGGAGCTGCAGTTCCACCATCGCTGCCTTCTGTAGCCTGATGAAATGCGAGCCGCACATAGACCCGTGCAGTTTAACTGCTGTTTTGTGACCATTGCCTAAACGAATGTGACTTCAAATTTCAGGGTCTTGTGGCTGTCAGGGCAACTTATCCTGCTCACACTAGAGAAGGGGCGCTTCCCACTCACAGGAATCTTGCTTTATTTGAGGAAGAAATGAAATGTGTGAATAAAAAGAATGCTCTATTTCTCCTTAGCTGGTAAATACAGGATTTAACCTAATAAACACTTCTCTAGGTAAAAACATCATCCTCTATTGTTGGGGTTGGTTTTTTTTTTTTTAAATCCACAGGGTTTCTCTTCCCCTTTTTCTCACATATTCAAGATGAGAAAAGCTTCAGTGAGCACAGCTACCAGATTCCAATTTATTCAGCAGCAACCCCTGTGGACTGCTAACAGCAGACTGTGATTCTGTTTGGATTACAAGGTGTGGATAAGTAATTCCATCCTTAATCTATCACTGTCAATGCCGGTAACGGAACAACTTTTACCTGCGAGAAGTCAGGCAGAGGAAAAGATTGAGATTGGGAAAAAAAAAGTGTGGGGCAAAAGGACAGCAGAAATAGAGAGGACACAAGTCCATTAAGAGCTCTACGTGCAAGTGCATGCAGAGGTAACTAGGAAATGAGGGAATGGGACAAATGACCAGGGTGCTAATAGGAAAGTAGCAAACAGAAAGGAGATAGCCAGATTTCAAGCAGAATTTTTCAATAGCAATGAAAAAATCTCACTTCCAACATAATCTATGCTTTCTATTACATGGATCCCAGTGTAAAATGGCAGAGATGTTTGCAACCTCAGTAAATGCTGATGGATACTACTACATTACAGCCACGATCAATAAATCTCAAGTACATCATAATGGAGCCTCAAAGCCTTTGCATACAGACCTGTCAGTAAACTGGGACAATACTACAAATAGACAACAAAGGATACTGCAAAGATCACAAAAATGGAACAACACAGAGACAAGCGAATTTCTTGGAGGATGGAGTGGAAGGCAGAAAAGATGAAAAAGGAGGTAAGCTATTTAGACATAAGTGATGGAGAACATCAGTAACCACACACCTGGTTTATATGATGGAGGATTCAGGAATGGAAGAGAAAACAGTGAAAGCAATAATGAGACCAAGGATTAATCTTTCTTTTCCTTTTTAAAGGAACCCCTAGTAAGTGACTCCATCACTATACTTCACTACAGTCATCATCTACAATTAAAGTCTCTGCCCACTCAGGCTAGAGAAGTCCCTTCCATATCTTTATCACAGAAAAAATGTTTTTTATGTGCATATAAAAGACTCCCTTGATTTTGCTATAGGTACTTATTATTTTTATATTATTTGCTTGCCTGGCTACATATCTGGCAGATACGTCACATAATCTCAAACATGTAAAATGGGTAATTCATACTAGAAAAGACCAAAAAAGCTGCCTTCTAAGCAGGCACTACCTTGTGGTTAAAATAAAACTTGGAAAAATTTATTTTCAACCAACTCTACTCTTGGAATGTCCAATCTTATAACCCAAATACAGATGCATTATTCTCTTCTTCCCAAGCTTACATACTGCTTTTCATAGCAAGCAGATTCTGTGCTCCACAGTAAACAACCTAAAGTGTAGCCAGGCAAAGTTTATACCCTGAGAAAGTATTGTTTTTTATTAATGACATGCTTTCTAACAGCATAAGATCTTTCAAAGAGATTGGAAGGAGGGGAAAAAACAGGAAGATTCACAGTCTGCTTTTTCAGCTCTAACCCAAACCCATTAAGTTTGACTTGGGCTGCTTAAGGAAGACAGAAGATCAGTTTAAAGATTAAGAATAGGGCACAGAAATAGTTTAAGAGTAGTCAAGGGAAATCTTAGTAAAAATATTTGAAAAAGAAGAAAAACAAATAATTAAAGGAACCAACCTACTGCAGTGTGAAAGACTACAAAAATAACAAAGAGAAAAAAAAAGAACAAAATTCTGAGATACTAAGAAGAAAGCAACTAAGAAGTTGGTGAACAAGAAGAGAGGTCTCCCTGGGAGAACAGTAACATAGTCAAAAGCAAGAAGCATGAACTGGAGGAAAGGATAACCAATCAAATGTTGGCCCAGGTTGAGGAGAAACGTTGCTCAATTTCCACACTGGACACACAGGCCTCATAAATAGGCTATTTTAGACATGCTGACCCAACCGACACTGTGGAATTCAGATTTTTGGCCGATTTACAAACAGCAAAGAACAAAGAGGGGGTGCAGCTCCGACTCCCGCTCCGATTTGACTCCAGCTCTAAGCCCTGAGGTAAAAGTGACCCAAATCACGGTACTCCCACAGCCGCTGACAGGACACAAACCCCCGACCTCTCCTTGTGTGAGCCCCACAGCCAGCCCGCTCCTCACACCTGCATAAAGGACGAACGGACGGACGGACGGAGGGAGGGAGGGAGGGAGGGACGCCCGCCTGCCGTTAACGACCGACAGCGCGCGCAAAGCCCGCGCCCCTCATCCCCCCACCCCTCCCCGCCGTCAAGCCGTCTGCGCAGGCGCAGAGCAGCCCGCGCGGAGCGGGTGAGAGGAATAGCGCGTGCCCGCTCCGCCGGACAGAAGGACCGCGGACGGGGTGGGGCGGGGCAAATAGGAGCGTGTGCTCGCGCGCATGCGCAAGGAGACACTCAGCCAGGCGTGCGGGAGAGGCCGCCTGTGCACGGACGATCGCATTCCGTGGGATCATAGGCAGGAAATGGCGGCTTCTCTCCCTCGCTCTCACTTGTGTTTTCCCTTCTGGGTGCTGCCGCGTCCCTATTACACAGCTCTTTGCCCGTAACTTTATTATTTTCTGCCCTGTCCGCAGTGGGTCAATTGCGGCTCCGTGGTACGGTCCCCTGTGTTCTACCCAATAACAAGCCGCCTCCTGAAAACGTACTTAGTTGCTGGGCAGAAACTACTCCTTTGTCCCCCTAACACCACGGTGCCATCCGCTGAGCGCGGGGCCCCGCCTTAGCTACCAGAAGGGGCGGGGGGGTCGGGTTTGAATGACAGGACGCTTGGTGGGCGGGAAAAGACAACAGAACCAATAACAACCCCGGGTAGCATTGATGAGCAGAGCTCACAGCCAACCGAGCTGGGCGGGCGGTGGCCTCCTAAAGGAGGCGAGGCGCTCGGTTGCTAGGGCCGCGCCGTTGCTAAGGCCGCGGCAGAGCGCGGTGGCGGCAGCCGCTGCCGCCATCCCGGCCCGCCGCCACCGCCGCCTTCCCCGGGCCGGGGCGATGGTGAAGCTCGCTGCCAAGTGCCTCCTGGCAGGTGAGTCCGGCCCGTCCGGTCCCATCCGCCTCGCTGGCTTTAGGGGCCTACAGCGGGCTCCGTGGGGTGGGGCGAGGCCAGCAGCGGGGGCGGTGCTGGGACGCCCGGCTCCCCTCAGAGAGGAGGGAGCCCCGGAGCGGGGCCGCGCCGGGAGGCGGCCTGGTTTGTCTCAGCCCCTCGTCGAGGGATCGCCCCAACGGAGAAGAGATGGGGAAAGAGGCGACAGGAGAGAGGTGGGGACCTCAGCTCCCTCGGGACGGGAACGGTGGAAATGGTGTTTGTCGTTACCCAGCCCGTACCCTCTCCCTCCTACGACATGTGGAGAATCAAGAGCTGTGTTCAGGGAGGGTGTGAAGCGTAGTCGGACCAGCTGAAATGCAAGGACAGGATCTGAAAGAAAGAAAGGAGGGGAAAAAAAAAAGAGTATTTCTGCAGCGTGGAAAGGTGGGCTGAGGATGGGGAAAGTGTGAAGGGAGCAGGGTAGGCAGACCAGTCCTGTCTCATACGGGAGGCTCCCTTTGTGCTGGAGGAAAAATTCATGTCAGAAATGGGGATGATTCTGAGAGCGTGATGGGAGGGTAGAGTCTTAGCAAAGAGTAGAAGGATGAAGCATGTGCAGTTCACAGAGGCGTCTTTTTCCCCAAGCAAACCAGAGGTTAACCTGAAAAAAAGTGAGGTGAAGACACCAGTCTATTTAGTCAGGATGGATTATGGAGGTGCTAAAAGTAAGTACAGCTGACTGTTAACACTGCGGGAAGAAAATGTTTTCTTTTTTTTTTCCCTCCCTCTACATTGAAGCTCTATGCGGCCTCAGCCAGAAGCACAAATCCATAAAACCTTTGTGTGCAGACAACTCCCAGGTTTAACTCTTTGCTCCAAACCTGTTTTCTTTCATCCAGAATAAGATGTTTGCCTTTTTTTGTTAACCTCAGAAGTAGCTAACCATCAACTCACACAAAGCCAGGTGTGATCTTTGGCAAGTGCAAAAGAATTAATCTCCCTTGTGCCTCTGTTGACAGTTACTGTGGACAGCAGGAGCATCTTGCCTGTCTTCTAGATTTGAAACTTACACATTGTTTCCAATTTGGAAGTTTCCAGGTCCCAATACATAGGCTTTGCTTAAGTCTTTCAAGTTTTGTCGTTTAGTGTTACCAAAGGCCAATTCGATGACCCTTTTAAATTCATATAGGTTTTCTTTGGATGACCTAGCTATGTGCTTAATCCTAATGGGGTCCGGAGCTGCCTTTTCAATTCTGTTCACAATGCAACAGGAAGGTCCTGTCCCATAGGTAGTTCTCCTAAGTGCTACAATAATATCCATGTATTATTAAAAATAATAAATTAATGAAGCAGACCAGGCAAAATAACTTCCCTCTTGCAGAATAGACCAATATAGTGAAAGAGACGTAAGAGATGAGTAACCACAACAACCTAAAGGGAACAAGAAAATGCAATTACATAGGTAGGAGCAAAAACATCAGAGATGGAACAGGGAACTCTTGCCTACCTAAGGAAATGGTTAGGAAGAATAGAGTAGCTCACAGTATTGGGAGCTGCACCAAGGTCAAAGAGAACAACAGGGGAAAAGTGCTTTTATTAGCAAAAGAAAGTCTATTAACCTGACAATAGAAAACAATTCCTGTGTTCTCTCAAGGATAATTTACAGACACACAGTAGAAGATATTATTGTTTAAGCTTACTATGGAGACACTCCGAAAAGGTTTTCATTGTAGAAAGACAGTTGGCAGTAGCAGGCATTTTAGAGACACACTACGGATTCTGGCAGAGTAACAGAAATATGGATGGAATAAATACTGTGGGATGCAGTACTGGCAGATGAGACCAAACTAAATGAAAAGGGCAAGGAAACTTACTTTGAGAATGTGTAGTGATGTAATGGGCTAAGAGGATGACAAAGAGTAAGAAGAGGGAAAGAACAACTGTGGCTGGCAAATTGAAGAAAGGCAACACATTAGTTAAAAATTTGCACTGGATGATGCCTGTGCAGTTTGGAGCAATGTATGCTTCTCTATCTCATTTTACAAAGACAGATCTAATTGTCTATTGAAACACAGAATAGCTTCCACTCAGAACAGAGTGTTGTCTTCAGCACAAGCTTGAACTGATCAGGGAACAAACAAGCTGACTTACCAGATTTTTCTGTCTAAATATTATGAGCCCAACTCAGCTCAAAGTAAGCAAGCATGCTAAAAATGTTTAAACAAGAACTACATTTGGTTAATGCATCTAGGAGCAATTGTCACTATCCAAAACACCCTTCCTCCTCTATAATATTACGTGAGCAGATAGCTTTACCAAATTCCTTCAAAACACCATCTAGGAAGCTGTAATAGGGTCAAAATATACCCCTTTCTGGGTTTATGTATTAACAACATAAGGTAAAAGACTTGTATTCCAGGCTTGGCTGCCATGAGTGTTCCTTTAAGGGTAAAGCTAGAACCACTGAGGTATTTAATTCCTGGTTCCTGTCCTTTGAACTATCCAGGCTACTGAGACAGTATGTGAAGAGTGTATTACCCCTTTGGGAACATTAAGTTAAGTCTTTGTTTTGCAAGGATTATGATATTTTTCATGGAGTGATATGGGCATATGTGAATTCTGCAGACCTCTGCCATTGCTTTGGATCTTACAGAGTTTTGTAATGGCAGGCCAAAGCAGGCAGCTGCCAGGTTTGCCCGAAGTGTTGTGCAAGCCGTACCAGAAAGCCTTGGCTCTAGAAGAGCAAAAACTAAAGTCCTTTGGTTTTCCTTCCATATAGGGATGAATCAGCAGGCTCTTTCTCTCCAGCCAAGTGACGTTTGCTTCTGTTATGCCCAGGATGCAACTAATGAGCCACCAGCAGCATTGAGTCAGCAAGAGTTGCTCTCTTAGCAGGGTCAGCAGGAAGAGTTCATCGAGGAATGTTACCAGCTTAAGCAGCTTTGTAGTATATAAATGACCTGTCTCTTCCCTAAATTCAGTATATAACAAGGATTTGAATCTGGGGAAATGGATAATCTAAGGAGAGGAAGTAGCTTCCTCTGCAGCCCAGTCTCCCTTATCACACCGTGTTTTTCTCTATATGACGACATACCTGGGAAATTTTAATTCTTAGGTAAAGGCTATAGGGTAGGCATGAATTTTAGAACAAACAGCAGTTCCACCCTGATCTGGGGGCCCTTTACTGTCGTTCATAGAGCAGAAATCTGATGTCAACACCATTATGCATAATGGCAATATTAATTTCCTCACGTGGGTATTACCTTTTAGATTGTTTTGTGCTTCTTGTGACAGTTATTTTGCCTGTATTCAGAGTTACAGCATTGAAACTCTTATGGCAACAGAACTGAGAGAAAATAAGATTCTGTAAGATGAAACAAAAATCTTTTATGTTTTTGGTTTTGCAGGAGATCCAGCTGTGGGGAAGAGTGCTTTAGCCCAGATGTTCCGCAATGATGGGGCTCATTTTCAGAAGAACTACACACTGGTAAGCATACAATGGGCTCAAACTGCTATCCAACACTTTTCTAAGTTGCATGAGAAAACTAAGAAGGTCTAGAACAAAATAAATAATATGATTTTAAGTTGAGGCATTCAAGATACAGTCTTACAGTGTTTTCTTTCTCTTACACCCTAGATTCTGAAGAGAAACCATTTACTGTTCTGTAAGTCTTTACATTACGTGGGTGCTGGTTTTGAAACTTAATGCAGAGTAATTTACTTAATTTTATAATTTTCCTGCTGAACCAATGTTTTCACAAGCTTTTGTGGTGTTAGAGAGCTTCCCTCTTTAGGGAGTGCTCTATGAAAAAGCATTGCTGAAGGAGAAAGCTTTTAATTCCAACTATTAAGTGTGCGTGTGGACAGTGCGCTTATCACTATGCAAACATGAAGATGTGCTGCATAGCCCCAAGATAATTATAATCTACAGAAACTGTTCCCAGATGAAGAGGATACAGTTTGCAGTCTTTCAGTGTGAGAATCAATGGTGATGACTAATCAGAAGCAGGATAAAAATAAAAGTAAATATAAGCAAAGTAAAAAAAGGAAAATATGAGTGTGGAGAAAAAATCCCCTAAAATATGTTTATTCATTGAAATAAAGATGGAAACCAGAAGTTAAGGATAGAAATAGAACAAACAAACAAGCTACAAAGCAGAATAAGATAAAAGGTGGAAGAGGCACAAATAACCTCAGTACCATATGTTAGTTGATCACATGTTTGGTGCAAAACATTCTAAGGCATGCTTTAGAGCAGCAATGTGATAGTGAATGTAGCCCTGCAGATTTCAGCTAGTACCCTTAGTTATGTATAAGCAAATCTCTGGATGTTGGTTCTTCTCTGTCTTTTTCCTCCATCAGAGCAGATCTACGTGGCTTTGACATGTAGGTGGGAGTATGTTACCAGAGTTATGAGGAGTTCCCAGCAGTCTATGTTTGATGGGATTGTAATGATTCACAAGAATTGCCTTAGTCCAATGCATAGTTGGTATACAGTCGGACAGGCTCTTAAAAACTCCTCTGATCCTTGTTTTCCTGATTTTTCTTGACAGACAACGGGCATAGAACTGTTGGTGAAGGCTGTATCAGTTCCGGAGACAAGTGATAGTGTGGTGAGTTTTTCTGTGACATAAATTGGGTCAGAAAGACATCCAGAGCTCAAACCTCACTTCAGTCTCATTCTGGTGGAAGATCGCTCTGCATGTTCATAAAGCCATTAAGTTGCATTAAGGAAATGAGGCTGATCATGTACAATTGCTGATACTCCAGGGTTAGTTTAATCTTAAAAATAGAAGTTTTACATACTTTTATCCAACATGACATCTTAAACCAAAGCTGTTGCCAGCTTTGTTAAGAATCTGTTCTGTCCTTTAGGACACTCAGGTTTAGTTCATGTTTCTTAGAACTACAGAAGCTGGAACTTACCTGTTAGGGTCTCCCTTAATGCCCTATACTCCCACTAGTGGAATGTGGACCACGTGTATAATTTTGTATAAATAGCACAGGTTACTTTCCTGCTCCACATATTCTGTCTCCAGTAGGGATGGAAACCAGACTTGGGGCCTTGGAGGTAACCCTTTTATTGGTTATACATGAAAAATAGCTATTTCTTTTCTCATCCTATCTGAACTGGAGTATTGTCAGTGTGGGGAAGTTGTCCCTTAGGGACACAACGCTGCTGTACTGAATGCGGGAGTTACAAGTTCTGGTATTTACTTTCAAAACCTTTCCCTACACTGCATTTTTCCTGGCAAGAACCTTCTTTCTGCTTCTGCTTTCAGGAATTCTTCATTTTTGACTCTGCAGGAAAAGATCTATTTTCTGAAATGCTGGAGAAACTGGTAAGTCTTATGTAACTGTCCTCTTCTTCCAAAGAAGTGCTTTTGCTTTGAAGATCTGAACTCCCCAGTCTGGCAGATGTAGCAAACTTTGTCTTCAGTGTAAATGGGAGCAATTACCTCAGTTGCCAATGCATCCTGTTCTACCTCTCTAAAACTTGTAAAAGTACTAGAATAAATACTTTCCAGAGGAAGGAAAGCAGATAGTCATTCAGTTTTCTTACAAAAGAAATAGGGATGTTTAATGGAGAATCGCTGTGTACGGTTGGTTAAAGTTATTTTTATTTCTTAGAAAAACATCTATTTTGATGCTACGCCTACAGTGGGGTTTTTTTGTGTTATAGTGATGTGTTTGATCCAACAGGGCTCATTTTTGTCCTTGAGTATAACACTGCCCTTGGTTGTTTGCAAGGGCACACACAAACGTGTATGTGTCCTTACCTGTACAGCTCTCTATTGTTTTATCTCATTTTGAGAGGTAGAATCAATTAATTGATGTGAGGTTTCATAGGATGGCTAAGGCAACCTAATGGTTCATTGCTCTACAAGAGGTAATTCCACTTTTGCCCTTGCACTATGTCTGGTTTGCAAGGGACCCCTGTAGAAGCCGATTCAGCATGAAGAATCAGCTTCCCCAGGGATCAGATGAGTGCCAGAGCCGATACAAATAAAGGAACAGGACTGTGCAGACAGGAATGGGGAAAGAGAGCAAGACTACCTCTCCCAGTGCCAGCTATCCATTTAGTCAGCTCAACCAAAATGTGAAACCTCAGCCAGGGCATAGGATTCCTGTATGTTAGGCTTTTTATTTTTGTCTTAGCATCTGTGTTTGCCGTGTTCACGGACTGGCTGTTGACCACATCAGTTTCATTAGAGCTGACAATGTTCCTTTCTTGCTGTGCAGTGGGAGCAACCCAACGTCCTGTGCCTTGTGTATGATGTCACTAATGAGCAGTCTTTCAACAACTGTGCCAAGTGGTTGGAGAAGCTGAGGGCTCAAGCAGTTGGAGTGCACATCCCAGGTAAGAAATGAGTGAGATTCTTGTTATCTGCTCCCCTCTTGTACGACAGCAGTTGTTCCTGTTGAGATGTGGCCTAGAGCATTTATTTTAAGCCAAGGGCAGGCATGGCTTCTTCCAACCCATTTGCTTTTATCACAAAACAGATAAGGCATGAGTGTGTTTCCTTAGTGGAACCTTTTCTAGGTGGTTGTAGACTGTTCTCCACACCTCCAACTTTTTCAGCTACTTCTACAAATGTTCCAGCCTTTATTGCTAACAAGTCAGCATTTCTGGGTTGTTGTTTTTCCTGTTTCATGGTTTTTTTTCTGTAGGTGTCTTAGTGGGGAATAAAACAGACCTGGTTGGTCGTCGAGCTGTGGAGCAGAAACAAGCACAGGAGTGGGCTGAGAAACATGGCCTGGAATACTGTGAGATGTCAGTGGTGAGTATCTGCTCCTTCCACCATCTGTGGAAGTGGGTGTTTGTAAAGTTATCTTCTCTTTCAGGTAAAGAAAGATAATTGGGGGCTCTCTTCCACTTGTTTGTTGTCTAACTCACCCTCAGTTTTAATCTCTCTTTTGTGAAGCAGTTAGAGCAGAAATAGTCAAATGCTTATTCCATCTGTCATTCACAACTTTCTTATTTCTTTACAGAAGGAGATGAAAAATTTTGAGGCCCCTTTCCACATCCTGGCAAAGTCATTCCACCAACTGTACAAAGAGAAAGTGGAAACTTTTCACTCACTAGCTTGAGGGCCATGACTGGTATGACTGACTTACCCTCTAAGCTTCTTCTAGAGCCCAGAATCCTGCAGGATGGAATACAGAGAGAAGAAAAAAAGATGAACTATTTGCTTCTTCATGGTCATCTTCTGGTAATTCAAAATAAACTAGAAATAAGCAAGTGGAAAGACACTCTTCTGAAGCTGCTACCTCAGCATTCCTTTCATGTCCTCTAACTTGGTTCTCTGCTCACTGAAAGTCTGCTAGGTTGGAGGAGGCGGGGAGTAAAAGGGGAGGGCAGAATGGAAATTGCCAGCTCTTTCCTTTGATACTGTCATGTCTCTTGTCTGAACAGACTTCCTGCTGCTACAGGCAAGGATTTAGAGGTTTGGAGAAGAAGAGAGGGAGCTGACAGGATGTTTTTCAACTTAAGCAGCCCAACCTTGATATGTATGTTGCAGGGCAGGACTGATTTGGCCCTGCTGCTTGAAAAGCATTTTTGGTAGGAGGCCTGTACCCTAAAATTAACACGTGGAGACTGGGATGTGTGGGGACCAAGCTGGATTTAGGTGTGTTTCTAGGAGTGCCCAGAGTTTGAGGCCTGTTTTAACAGTGTTACTCTTATCAGTTGCAGGACTGATAAGCTGATGACTAATATGTATTTCTGACTTCTAGAATCTGGTTCCTTTTCTTCAACGTGGCTCACTTTCACTGCCTGGTAGGAGCCGTCTTGCATCTGTACCGCTGTCACTTGGTGACGCAGTGCCCTCTGCTGGTCCCAGCGTTTCTCAAGAAGCTACCTCTCCTGAAGCGAGCAGGACTTCATACAGTCACATCCAGATTGGCTTATCTGCAAAATGGGGTCAGATAGCAAGAATACCTCTTTTATTCTAAAGACGAGTCCAAAATTTAAAACAAATTATCTTTTCTTCTTCATGTCTTTGTCATCTTATGTGGTTCTGTGTCATTTTTCTTTTCGTCAGCTGGACTTGGCAATACTGTGTTCTCATTAAGTTCACTTCTCAATCCCTTTCTAGAATCAGAGTCCTCTTTGTTGTTGAATTTTCCCTGCTTGTCCTTGAATTTTGGATTAAAGACCACCACTCTGATGTTGCTAGTGGAAACAGGACTAATGAGATGAAAGACAGCCTGGCTAAGTTACTCTGACTCAGCTGTGTCTGGCTACAAGTTTCGTATCAGAAAAGGTAAAAGCCTAGAGAGAACTGCTCTTTCGTGTGGAGTACTGATGTTGCATGTGTAAGAGTCTATTTGCTAATGCAGTATGTGAAAGCATCCATGGTGAGGTACTGCCTTGTAACTGAGCCTAACACTGAGAAGTTCAACACTGTAACCTTTCTCTTCTCCCAGATTATGTTAGCCTCCCTTGGGCAAGGGAAGCTGAATTCTGTAGAGAGCAAGCACTGAGTGATTTTTCAGGCAGGCTTTTCAGGAATCTGTGTTTCAAGACTTTTATATGTGCGTTTTGAAACCATTTTTATGCCCAGTGCTAGGAAAAGTACATTGGATTGAACATAAGAAATATGGCTGCAGATGTTGTAGCAGAGTTTATGAAGCACTTCAAGAATCTGGAGAAGCACCTGGGCTCATTGCACTGGCAACAGTGTGTTGATGCTGGGAATTAGCTAGGGAGCATGAATACCAGCTAAAGAGGTTAAGTAGGAGCTCAGCCCACAAGAAAAGAAAACGAATAGGTTCTTTTGTTAGAAGCCACCTCAAAAAATGACAGAACCAGCTGGGAAAGCCCCTGCTTCCTCCAAAGAAGGAAGGACTGCTCCATGGGCTTAGGGTGACTAGGAGACTCCCTCTTTTTTGAATTGGATTAGCATTACCGGCATTTGTATCTTACATGAGTTGTCTTGTTAATCCTGGGGGGTGTCTGTTGATTTACATGGGCTGAGTGGAGTCTTGCCTGCAGGTGCTAGTACCTCTATTAAGAATAAAAGTTATTTTGGATGCTGTGCTGATCTAGTTAAAGGACTAAAGAAGGTTTGTTTTGATTTGCTAGCTCATTTCCCCCTGGTTCTATTGATGATGTGATTACAACACAAGACAGATATTTTTCCAAATTGAAAATAGCATGCCAGGTGTGTATGCCGCCTGTGACGTGGTATGTGGGGGGGTATGAACGCCTTGGGAATGGGAGATAAAATGGATCCTATGCAATCTTTAACCAGGGAGTTCAATCTCTCTGCACCAGAAGAACCTCCCATAACTTCAAATAAACAGTCTAAATGCACCAGTAAGATGAAGATTGGTGAACACTGTTTTATGAAATGAATGCAAAAGCTGGAGGATCTCATTAAGGGAATGCTTGCAATGGTGATTTGTGATTTATAGGGAAGCTGCTTTTGAGAGGTTAGTGAAGAAAAATGCATCCCATGCAGGGAAAGATGTATTGCCTGAGAGGAAATGTATGATCTAATTAGCTAGCAGTAGGGATTCACCCACTGCCCCTTTCCCTGTTTCCACAGGCCATGACTAGAATTAGAAAAGAGGTTGTGTCTAAAGCATGTTGCCCAACTTGCTTTTTACAGGACTATTTCAAGCACTAATGTAGACACAATTTAATGCCCTTCAAAATGGTATGTTTGACAACAACCATCTCAGTGCTTCCGAATGCATTTTAAAAGCATAATATATTGTCCTTCCTGGCTAATGTCCTATATAATACCAGCATGATGCAGGTGATGCTTGTTGCTATTTTCCTAGCTTATTTGTGACCTTGATTGTGGAGTCTAGTAGTGAAGAGTGGGTAGAGAACATGGGAGCCAGATATGGGAAGGCTGTGGAAAATAGTTTTGTGTCTATGTGAAGGAGTTTAGGGTAGTGAGTAGGTGAGCTGGACAAGCAGGGTGAGTAAGAGTCTGAAGCCGTTATTAAGTTTGTCTTACTGTGTTCAGTAACTGTTGCGGTCACATCTGTAGGGTGAGGATGCTGGTTTGCTGCTTATAGCCTTAGCATCACTCTGAATTACAGACACCATGGAGAACAGTGGGAGGAAGGCAGAAAGCCTGTCTGCTGACCAGGAAGCTTGTTGTCTTCTTACAGCTCCCCTACTTTGTCCAGCTGTGCAGTGCTGCAGGTGCTCAGCATGGGTGTTTACAACCCAGAAGAGATCCAGCTCAACCAGAACTGAAATTTCAAAAGAAGGGGGAGGGAGCAAACAGGCCTTTAACCATTTTTAAGAGATACATAGTCCTTTTTCCTCCCTGCTTTTTTGATTAGACAAAAACATTCTTTCCTCCTTGGAGTCCCTCCTTCTTACCTTTCCTTTGGTCCTCCTGGTTCTGCTGCACAGAATCCCTGTTACACTTGTGCCCTGCTTTACTTAGCTTGATACATCACCAGCTGATTTTTTTATCCTTCTAATTTCTGCATTACCTATTCCCAAGGCTGCAAGACATTTCTTCTTGGAGAGATTAATAGACGAAAGAAAACAAAAGTGGAATTTTTAGCTAAATTGTCTTGGAAGAAAAAACCTTAAGCAGCTGACTGACACTCTGAAATTTTACTGGAAATTCGTTTGTGTAAAGTTGTCATATTAAAGATGCTTTAATGGTTTTGTTTTGTCTTGCCAGACATATTCTACTGTGGAGTGAAATGCAGAAAGACCAGGTTTTATTGTGGGAGTTAATAGGAGTTTCAAAGCTGATCATACTGTGATAAGATCTGTTCAGTCTTAACAATGGAGTGGTCACTGCTGTTCATAATAAAGCATTAAATATACTGAAATGGGGCTGTCAGAACAGTTTCTTCTAGAGATTTGTTCATTTTAGAGACTTAAAACTTAAGAAAGGACATCTTTCAGAAAACTAATCTGATAAATGACACCATTTGGACCAGGGTTATTTCTGATACAACTTCAGTGACTTAAAGGGCTAGATTTAGTCTTTTATGCCAATTGACTCCCTTGGGTAAGCTTCATTTCTTTACCCGCTATACATCTTGGACCGATCTGACCTGATAGCAAAAGACACATGATGTTGTTGAAAATGAAATACTGCCTTGGGGCAGAAGGATAAACTGTGTGGCCTCCTGAGGTCCTCCCAGCAATACTTTCTATAATTCTATTAGATTAAGTGGGGAAAGAAGTAGCGTGGAAAATGCGAAACAGGCTAAGTCATAAACTAGCAATTAAACTGGGAGCTGGGCTGGGCTACAGCAGAAAACGTACAATCTATCCCAATTAAGAGCTGTATCTCAAGAGAAACCAGGAGCCTGACACAGGTGCTGACAGCAGGGAAAACACTGCATTTCTGTTCTGTAGGCAGCAACTGCTTTCTACTGGTGCTTACACAGATCCATGGGGGTCCATACCCCGCTCAAGACTCGGCTCTGCTTTTAATAATTACCGTATCTATGATATTCAGGTGGCAACTGCTTGCAGTTGTTGTCTCATCTGCCTGTATAAAGCCAGCAGTGTGATGGCAGATTATCTGCTGCTAGCAGGAAGACATTCCTATTCCTGACACCTGCATGATGGAACCCCTCTCTCCCCATGCATTCTCAGTCCTTTTCCTATCTCATATCCACTTCTTGATGGAGAATAGCCACCTCTGCTTGTTCTTAGCAAGTAATTTTTCCATCTTGCAGATGGTACTCCATGGAAGCTAGAGCTAAGGGACTTCTAGGACCTTCTGCAGCAGAGGTGGAGTCTGAGCAGGAGCTCTTCAAGGGCCATGTTGGCCCCTGCAACGTCTCTCTTAGCCTAAGGGCACATCATCTCTCTGCTTCTCACATCCTATTTCCTCCTCCTGCTGTCATCTTGCCTTGAGAACAATGTCTTCTGTGCCAGTTGCCCTTGGCTCTGTTGACCCGGAACAACAATGCTTGGGGGAGGGAGAAAGAAGAGAGCTACTCGGTCTCGAGTCTTTTCAGGGCTCTTTAGCTGCTGTGACTCCCTGTCGAAGCCACCTGAGAGATGGGGATGTTGCTCAGTCTAGAGTGTAATTTCCTGGCAGGAGACCCCCAGCTGAGTCCTGGCAGCCTCAGCTTGGCTCTTCAGAGCTTGCCGCAGTGTAACTTTCACAGACACTGGCTGTTCTCGTTCTGATTTGGAGTTTTGGTGTTTTTTTTTCACTCCTTGGGGGTCTTTCTCTCATTCTTCTGTCACAGCTTCACATATTTCCTCCCCTAGAGCTGTTTGTCAAGAGAAGCCTGGAATTGCTCTCTTTCCTAGTCTCTGAGATCAAATCCAAATCTGGCGATGTTTAAAAGGGAAATGTGACAGACCCTACATGTCAAGCTGGGGTCAGGGATGGGGTCAGTTTGATGAGTTTCCCTCCAGCCAGATATGCATCAATTGGAGAAATGTGGAGCCTGTAATCTTGCACAAATACTGGAAAAATACACAATATGAGGACTTTGAGTTAGGGACTGTGAGCAGAGTAGGTATATTGGCAGAACTGGTCAGCTGCTGTGTCCCCAACAGGACAAATGCAGGAGCAGGAGGGGAATAGGAATATGTAGGAAAGAGCGGGGTTTACATCCCTTCTTGAAGAGCCCAAAGGATTTGCTGGGGTGGAGTGGGAGGGTGGGAATTAGCAGTGGGGAGACGTAAGGCTTTTCCTGGCTTGTAGAATAATGTATGGAAATAAAGTGGGAGGAAAAGTAATTTTTGCATGAGCCATTGAGGGAAAATGAGGATACAGGGTAGAGCTGGATGACACTGCAGATGGGAGGGCAGGTAGTAAGAATAAATAACTGAACAGAGATTTTTCAGGGCCAAGATCTTGGGGCCAAGGTTAGTTTGGGGAATTCAGAGCCGTGATGAGTAAGGTCAATGGTGGCCATCAGTTTCAGTTCAAGATGTAGGGCCTGCATTGGAACAAGGGTGGGTTAAAGTTTGCATGACAGGGTTGACGTTGGGATTTGATAGGGCAATAGCGAGAATCCAGAATGATAAGCCTAGGAGTAGTGTGGGGAGATAAGAACAGCAAGCTGTGATGCTGTGAGGAGCAGTGGCTGGAGTCAGCATATCCAGGTGAGACCAGAAAAAATAGAGTAGGTAAGCTAAGGACACTATCAAACTATCAGGGTTGAAGAGTGTAAAGAGATGTTGGAAATTCAGATTGAGTACAGTTCTTCCAAGGGGATTTCTGAGTGGAGGGAAATAGACGCCTACAATTGTTACCCACACATCTTTGTATCATTTAAAACACAAATTAGTTCCAGCGCTGCCTCTATTTTCTTTTGCCAGAAAGTGGGGTGACGTATTTGCTTAAACCTTTTTTCTTTTTTTTTTTTTCCTGGGGGGAGAACAACAACACATAAACTTATGCCTAATTGTGCTGCAGCATCCTGAATACATTATATTCATCTGCTCACTTGACCAAGCAGAATTGTCCACTGCAACTGGAGCATTGACATCTCACAACAAAAACTTCATGATCAGTTCATACTGTGGAAGACATCCCCAGAATATCAATATTTAACCTCAAAAAAATAGAAAAATGCAATGTGTGTGAGGTCAATGTAAAGCAGATAAAAATCACTCTGTTCATGAATAAAATTACCTACAATAAAAAATGCCTTCAGCTCTGCATGGGAGGAATCTCTTTTCTGTGTTGGTTTCCTTTCTCTGCTCTTGCTAATTTATTTTGATTCCTGTGAAGCATCACTTTCTCTTAGTCTAACAGCTGTGCATGGCCACTGTGTGCTGTTTCTAGGACTTTGTTTTTGTGATGTTGGGTGGCTTCAGTTTGGGGACTGTGAAACTCAAGTTTTGGAATTCAGGTTGCAGTTGAAGCATCAGGCATAAAATCAGCTTGTAAGGACAGCAGAACAGAGTGTCTAGGAAAGACGTCTTACAGGGTTAAGAGGATGCTTCTCAGTGCTGTTGTCAGCAGAGAGAGATCAGGCTGCAATGAATGTGAAAACATTAGATGGGCAGGGAACGCTGGTGGGTAACAAGTATGGGTTTCTTGTAACTGAGGTAAATGCAGAGGAAAGGATGCTGCAAGTCTCTGGTTGCAGATGTCTAGGAAGGTAGCAGAGGAGGTAAAGGAGCATTCTTGGACAGTGTCATGAAACTGGGTAAGGGCAGGAGGACAGTTCTGGTATGAGCAAAAGCAGAGTAATGCAGACTGTCCTCTAGTTTCTGCACCTACTGAGACCTGGGGATATTTCCCTTAGGTGGACTAAGTCATTGCTCTGGATGGCCCTCCCAGCTAAGGATGCCAGTCGGGTGGCTTTCCCTCTTCACCAAGACAGAAGTGATCACTGGATGCCATCTTGGTCCACAACCATTTTGATATCTGATTCTTCTACTGTCTGTAGAGAGGCTGTCCATGCCTCTTGCCTTTTTCCTCCTAACTGCCTCTGTGCATGGGGGGCTTGTAACCATATGTCTCCACAATTCTGCTATGCCTCCCATGCTAACAGCCCTCCCCATTACCTTAAGGCTGCTTTGATCCCCCCATGTACTTTTTTTTCTGGGGTTATAAGCTGCTGTCAGAAAAAAACCCACTGGTCTTTCTATCCACTACCACCCTCTCCTACCCCTCTCCTCTCCATCTGGTACTGCGGTAGAGCTTGTGCCTTGTTCAGCGGGCTAGTTCTGGCACGAAACTGGACTGGTATAGGAGCAAGAGAGCGGTGCCCATGTTGGATGTGTGTCTCTGCACGGGCGAGGGGCATCCGAGGCAGGCAGCCTTTCCTCCTTTTATCAGACTGCGCTCATTTATTATACCATCTGTTTTCCCAGTGCCGGAGATGATGCTGGGGATATGTGACTTGGGGCACTCAGGCAGAAACTGGCCTGCACAAGGCCGGCCATGTGTTTGCCTCCTAGCAATGCAGCGGTCAGCAGCAAATTCTTTGCCGCTGCCTCCTCTCAGTATGGGAGAGAGCAAGCGTGGGTCTGGGTGTGTAGGAGACACAAAGAGATGAAGTGTGTGAAGGGGGGGGAAGAAGGGGAGAGAGGTGGACTGGGGTACATGTGCATCAGCTGGAGAGAACTGTGGGAAGCGGGGATGGACAGACAGATGGGCAGAGTGGGGGAGAAGGAAAGAGGAATGGATTGTAGAGAGGGAAGGACAGAAGAGCTGGGCGGGGGGAGACAAAGAAATGGACTGGCTGGGGGACAGCAAGAGAAAGGCCATGAAGGAAGGAAAGACAGGCAGATTTGGCAGGTGTGTAGCATGGAGGTAGGTAGATAGGTGGGAGAGAGGTGTGTGGCAGGTAGTACAGTAATTATAAGTGGATAACTACAGAGATGGAGATAAAGAGGGGGGGTTGTTTATATAGGCCTGTGTAAGGGGGAGCTGAATGAATGACGGTGAGGAGGAAGAGCCATAAGGAAATAGAGAGAGAAAGCAGAGGAACAAAAGAGCAAGGCTAGAGGTGAACCATGGGAAAAAGAGGGGCACGGGAAGGCAAGGCAGCCCTCGGAGGGCAAACGAGAACTGGGATCAGGCAGAGGGGAGGAAGGGGATTCATACGAGAAGAAGGGAGACCAACAGCATTCGTGTTTGGGGGTGAGGTTTTTTTACTGGGACCTGAGAGAAGATGCAGGGCAGAGATCAGAGCGCAATTCCCCTGTACTAAACAGAAGCATTTTTATGTGTGCAGGGCTCACTGCCAGTGCACAGACAGACCCAGTGGACCGGGGAGTGTAAGTGCCACTGTGCTAGTGCAGACTGCTTCCTGCCTGCTGAACTGCAATGTGTACCTGAGCATTTGCAACCTGTGGACTGCCTATTTCCAGTGTACCTGCTTTCCTCCTCCTGTACTAGGAGCTGTTTAAGATGGCAGCTCAGGCATTTATTTATCCTTTTCTTCCCCCTCCTCTTGCCCTTTTCCTCACAATGTAGTCTCAGTGGAAAAGGAGATGTGAAAAAGCAGCTCCCAAATTCACAGGCACCTTAATTCTTCCACCTCATGTCTTAGACACCACCTTGCTTTGCTGCCTGACTGGACGTCCCCCTCTTCCCTTTGACCATTTCTTTTCTCTTCTGTTCTTTCCTCTGCCTTTTTTCATTTCCTTCTTTCTCTCTTCCTTCAACTTTCTATCATTTTAAATTTTTAGTCTTCCCTGTAACTCCATCCCCCTTTCTCAGTTGTGTTCTAGGCTCCTAGTTTACATGCTTTCCCTTGTTGTTGCAATGTATTCTTTCTGGTTGCCCTGTTTCTTTTCTTCTGCTCCTTTTTATCTCTCCCCGATTCCTCCATCTCCTTCTGTCTGTGCCTGTCTGCCTGCTTTCTCTCACTCACTGTCTGTCTCTCTTGAACTGGGTTGTGAATTCTGTTGGCATCAGAGCGGGACAAACTGTAAAACCGAGGTTCCCGGAGGGCCAGGTTGTGATCATTTTATTTTTACAATGTCCTTGGATGTGTAAAGGTGTTTGTTTGAGGGGGAGGAGCAGTGCATGTGCTCCATGTGGGAGAAGAGAGCGGAGTGCAGGCCAGAACGAATGAAGCTTATAACTAATATAGGTCAGTTGCAGAGAAGAGTCCCAGTGGTCTGTGAAATAGAGAAGTGCTTTGTAGCTTCAGACTGGCTACTGGAAAGATGGCAACCGAATAGTTTTATCTAACACAAGCAGCCTGGAAAAGTGTCCTGTCAAGGAATGCAGTAGTGGCCATCATGGGAGGAGGACCAGCTCTGCACTGGGGACTGCTCATCTCCCAGCCACCCCCTTAACCCAGGGAACAACCAGCCTGAGATTCCATTTTCCTGCTCTGAGCTGTCTTCTCCCGTGCATGTTCCTGTGTCCCTGACAGGGAGGGGGGAGCATGGCTGAGATACGCTTCCCCGTGCCTCCTGCCAGACTTACTGTGTCAAAGCAGACAGCAACAGAGCTAACAAATTAGAGAAGCACAAAGGAGACCCATAACCCCACACCCTTGGAGGACGGGCTGGAGTGTTTGGCCGGTCGGTGACCCACATAGCCAGCAGAAAGACATCATCAAGGTCCTGAGCTTGGGCTGGTGGAGCTGCACGAGCCAAGTGCGCTGCTGGGAATTGCTTTGCTCTGCAGTCGATTCCTCACTTCCCATGATTTGCCATCATAGGAGTAAACTCTGCTTTCAGACCGTTCCCAGAAATTTTCACAAGTGGTCAGTAGCTGCAGCGAATGACTGAAAGTGGGCAATCCTGATGAGCCCAGCATTTGGCCTTGGGACTTCTGATTTCATTTCTATTAAGAATTTTGTTGTTATATGAGGTCAAAGTCAATCTGCTCAGATGACATTAAGACATCAAAACAGAAATCCAGATTTTCAGAGGTATTTGGAGCCTTTACATCCCCGCAAAACCAATGTGAGATGCTGACTGCTCAGCACAACTGAAAATCAGGACAGTTCTTCGATGTCTAAACGAGGAGTTAGAAGCCTAAATAGACGTATGTGTGTTGCTTTCTTTTTAAAATAGGCCTCTATTCCCAAGGCAGAGAATATCACCTCTCTACAATTTCTATCCATGGTATACTCTTCCGTGCACCACCATAATGCTCCAGTCTAGCATCTGACCGGCTTAATCTCGTGTGTTTAACCTACTTCCTCTATAGGAATTCACATTGGGGATCCTAAACCGTTACAATGGTAATGTAAAACCAAATCCTAGGAATTCATACAATAGCTCTGTGGACACAACACACCAGCTGGCTTTCTCTGAAATAGTGTCTAAAGTACAAGTACAGCTCATGAGATGCCTCCCTGACTATGTGGGACTACAGAAAGAAAACCTTCTCACATTAAAATTGGTAGCCTGTCACTGACATCAGTGGGACCTGGTGATTTTGAATTTTCTAAGATTTCCCACTCACTGAACTCCTGAATAGGTGTTGGGATACATGCTTCTCTTGATGTGTCCCACTGAAAAGTCAGAGGGACTAAATAACCTATGCCAGAGACTAAACATTTATCTTGTTTTTCTTAGGGTGTTCCTTCAAGAGTCTCTTTTAACCCTGATTTATTACTGAGCATCAGAGAAATTAGAAGTTCAATATTCCTCTCCTGATACCCTAAAGTATCTGACAGAAGAAGAGCTAGGGATGTCCTAAAGAAGACAAAAGTGTGTATCACTGGCTTGCAGAAGGGTTACCTGTGTCAGTACCAGCAGACCTGGGAGAGCAAGTCTGCCCTTACAGGGAGCCCCAGGGATGCCTCTGTGGCTGCTGAAGACCAGATGGCAAAAGCTCATGTTTGGGCTGGATTGTGGCTTTAAATGGTGATACTGAATAGATGAGGCTGCACAGGATCCTCTTCTCTGTCCCCATCTGTGCCCTTTACACTGGAAGAAAGCCTGATATCACGGAATATCGATCAGTGTCAACACAAACCATCCCCACTGTAGGCTTCACCTCTCCCTCAGCATTTATGATTGTGCTGATGCTACCAGGAAGATTCCGAAAACCTTCAGTTCAGAAAAAAACAAGGCCTTTCTCTTTATTGCCTTATTGTTTCCTCACAGGAGTTTCATAAACTGGTTTGTCAAGAAATGATGACTTTTTTAACTCTTGGATTCTGAAGTTGACCAGGAGGGACCATCCCTTCCACGCGAGGCAGATCAGGAGTGAGAGTCTATTCTAGTTACAGTCAGTGGATGGATGGACAAAGGCTTTATTGGGAGCAAGGCAGTTATTTATGCCCGTATTTCATGCACAATGGGCAGTGAGACCCATTGCTTCTCTGATCCATTCCGGAGACCCCTTCCCTGTGCCCTGACCTTAGAACAGATTCTGATTACAAAACCTGTGCCATAACCTTTTCACCAACTTTTTGTTTCCTGGAATATGCTTCCAGGGTTGGATATATGTGGATGTCAGTGGGAACTATCTATGCCTGGTTTTGGATATGAATGGGAACAAAAAAAGAGGATTTCCATGAAGGATCTGGGGATACAGCAAAGGAGAAGGAATGGCTGTATGCTTGTGAATAAGTGAGTCTCAAACTGGATTTCTATGGTGTATGGTTTATGCAGGGGTAAGGGTGTGTAGAGGCATGTATTTATTTATATACAAGAATGTCTAGCACGAAGGTAGCCTGGGATTGTAGATCAAGTGTAGAAAAATGTGTGCTCTGGAGTGGAAAAGTATGAGGGATAGGATCTGAGGGGGGGGATAGTATCTTTAGTTTAACGTAGTTACGCAAATACATGGGGATAGACGTGCTGGTGGGAGGGGGAATGTTCTCACAACTTATTTTCTCTACTAGTCTTATTCAGTAAGTTTGTAGGTATATGTATCCATATATCCTCACTGAGGATGCTTTCCCAAATACTGGAATTCCAGCTAGAGTGACTTGTTATCAGCCTGCTCTCTGTTAGAGGGTTGCAGGCATTGATTTTTTTTTTTTTTTTCTATTCCTATTGATTAGGAGGCTGCTGTACATACAAACTTCAGCACAGCATGGAAAGAGAAAGGGAGGCAAAACAGTTCACATCCCAGCAATTCATCATGGCGGAAAATTCATCCTGGGAATCCCAGCCTTCTCCCACTATCTCTTTCAAGTAAAGAAGGAAGCCTTTCCCTTTCTGAAGAAATAAACCCACAGGGCTCATGAGATGACACTTTTTTTCCCCAACCATCTTCAAATAGCAAACATTTCAAAGGTTACCATTCAATGGAAGAAAAGGTTGCGTGAGAAAAAGGAGTCTTGCATGGAAAGGAAGGGAGTTCTGGCTTCAAGACTCAGTCTGGAACAGATTTCTTGGGTATCCGTGGGTACCCAACTCATTTCTAGCAGCCCCCAGATCCCACTAATATCAGTGCAAATACTTTTGCTTTGGTGGGCTTTGCAATTTTGTTCTGAATTTTTCAGTGCCTCAGTGCCTTCGCAAACTAATGAACATGTTACTTTGTAAGAGTGTTATGAGGCTAAATGAATTGTTTGCACAACAGTTAGCTTGGAAGAGGATATAGGTCAGAAACTGAGGGAGTTATGTATTGCAGCCTTATAACCTCATACTTGGTCCCTGCCAGCGTTCCACTCCTGTCTAACACAGGAGATTTTTATGCACTCCCAGGGCAGCATGAGCACCACTTTTGCATGGAAACCTACTCATATTAATTGTTAGACCTCTGTGCCTGTATCTCCCTTCTTCTTTCTTCCTTTCTAGTCACAGCGTTACACTAGAGATGGCTCTCCTGTAGTATTTGAATATTTGATGTTTAAACTGTCTTTTATGTTGATCCTCAAGTTATATGAACCTGAATATAAGAAGAGAGGACCACTGAGGCTTTTTCCGTCTGTATTTATCTCCCTATCTCTATCTCATCTCCATCTCCATCTCTGTCTCTATCTCTGTCATCCCCACCTGCGATTTTCTGCCAAAACCACAAATCTTCTTTCCTTAGTTTGCTAGTTTGTTGTATTGGTCTAGGAAAACCACCAGCATGCAGATATGATGTGAATAATGTTTCTTAAGTGCTTTGGGACCCTCAGCTTTGGATACCGGTGATGACTGCTCTGATCACCCCCTTTGCTTGTCTATCTGTACAGATATGCAACTTTTTTCAACTTTCTCCAGTGAAATCTCTTAAATTTTAATTCTTTTTCTTCACCATATCTCACTTCTATCTTCTCTGCCCCATTGGCTTCCAGTTCTATAATCATCACCCTAACCCAAATTTATTTTTCCTAACGTCTCCTCTGCTGGTGCATCTGTCTATTAACACCTCTGCTCTGCCTGCGAATACAGCTGCATCAACTCTATCTCTTTTACATCTCATTACAGCAGCATCTTCTGAGCTGGCCTCCACAGGATGAAGATTCCTAGATACCGGTTTTCATATATTATCGCTGTCTGATTTTCTCCTATGTGCCGAAAAACTCCACTGCAGCACTCAATCCACAAACACTCTATTTAGTTCCGTTACCATCCCATGGAGTTGCTTCCGACTTCGTGCCCTTCATCTCCCTTCCTGCATCTTTCTTGTGCCCCTTTTTTTCCTACAGCACTGCCCCTTCTCTCCACAAATAGCAGCACTCTTGGTTTGCCATTGGAAGCAGACTTCCTGCGGCTCCCTGTCTCATCAGCTTCTCATTTCAAGTAATTTAAAATGTAATTTAAAATCTCTCTATTTCCTCCAGACTATTAATTTCTCTCTCCTTACTCTTCTATAGATGTCATTCTGTGTTGCACTATTCAGTAAGATGCGACTGTTGTAAAAATCTGCCACAGTGTTTTTATTCTGTATTCTTGTTTTGTATTATCATTTTTAATGATTCTTTGTAGGAAAGATGAAATCTCAGCGCAGCATCTAGCCACAGCATAAGCAGTCACACAGGACATTCTGGCATTTGCATTGCCTTTGTTCCATTCTTCTCCTGTGGCATTTAGAACTGTAGAGGGATTATTGTGAATGGCCTAAGAGTATATAAGTAGGGTAGCAGGAAGAGAATTATTTCTGGAAATTGGGAAGCATGAGGCAGGAAGCCATGTTTAGTCCTGATCTGAGATGTGCTGAGCCCTCATAGGTCTCACTCCTCTTAGCCAGAGATGAAAGAACTCACTGCCCTGCAAACCTGGCCTTCTTACACTGGCAATTTCTTTGGGGAGAACGTGCCCCTCTCCTGTTGCTGTCATCGCTTGAAACCAAACTTGTCAAAGCTGTAAAAATATGTAATAAAGGCAACAGTTCTGGACTGGTTTGATGGTCTCTGTTTTGGCCCAGCTGCTGCGTCATCCTATGCATCTGACTGGATCCTTTAAATGTAAAGATAGGTAATCCTGATATTTCAGCAAGATTTTTCTTGTTATAGATGAAATCTGTAATTTCTCACAGTGTCGGGGCTCCTGGCAAGCCCAAATCCACAACCTCTGCAGTGACTGCTTGCTCACCCGACTAGTCTCACAAGACTCAGACACCAGCAGAAGCAAGCTCCTCAACCCAGAGACAACCCCGGTCTGCGCAGCCCAGTGTACCCTGACCCAAAGCAATTTGTAATAGTAAAATAAACACTTAACCGCATGGGCTAGACAGGTGAGCCCTAAGTGAAAACACATGGCATCACCCCTTCTCTCCCTCTCCTCTTTGAACGACCCTGGTGTGTAGGGATGGGTGAGTTTTCAGAGGGCCTAAGCCCTTTTCACTTCCACTCACTCCAGTCAGGTTGCTTGTGTGGCATCACTGGAAGAGCTGTGCTACACTTTTTTGAGAGGACAGAGTAACTGAGGAGCCCACCTTCCTTGGAGTCATGAGCTCCACAGATTTCCAGAGTGCCTTTCCCATCCACACATGTAATGTTGGTGCCTGATGGGTTTGAGCGCCAGAATAGCCGGCTGAAGTTTTTTCCTCTTCAGAGTCTTTCAGGCTCCTGGCCCAGCTTTTGTACCCTCCTTTGAAGAATGAGAAGACTTGAATACTGCAGTAGGGTTGGAGGAGAACCACCACCAACACAGAAAGAAAACGGCTCAGAGTCCCAAGAATTACTTATTCCTCCCGTAAGCCTTCCTTCTTCAAGGCCCCTTCCTTCTTTCAGTAGAAAGCTCTTGGAAGGGAAGAAGAGGTTCTCGAGTGACCTTCTCTAGCTTCCCCACTTAAGACCCTCACAGAGCCTCCTCCTCACCACAGGCCATCCCTGTAGAGCCATAATCTCCCACCAGCTTAGGGGGGTTCTCTGCTTCTTTCTGCCTCTCAAATTCCTTTGAACGAAGAACAACAATTCAGAGAACCTGTCCACAGCTACCAGCCTCCGCACGCTTGCAGCAGGCTGTACTCAGAGTGCTAAAGGTGCATTGGGGCCACCTCCCCCCTTGCCCATCCTCAGCTTTGGCAGCTCCGTGAGTGTGGAAAGAGACCCCCAGCTCCTGTGGCAGAGCGCAAGGCCAGGAGTCCCCCAGGCAAGGGTGGGGACTGTGTTTGTCCCCCCAAAATGTCTCAGGGGTCTCAACCTGCGCTCTCTCCTACCACCCCGCCCTCCATCCCTTCTGCTGGTGGTGATCTGCATACGGCCGATGCCAGCACCATGAGTGCTTGCTGGTAAATACCTCTGCCTCGGTCTAGCTGTGAGGGCAGCCTGGTCTGTGCCCTCCAAATGGGGGGAATGAGCAGTGGTCTGTAGGGCGGCCAGAAGCCCCCCTGCTGCTTCCTATAGAGCCCTTCACATCCAACAGTTCTGGGGCAGATTGTCCTGAAACGGCAGTCCCGGTCTGCACCCAGAGAGGGATGAGGGAGGACAGATAAATGGAGTTAGGAAATTGCAACATGGCTGAAACCCTCCAACTGGTTCAACTTCGCAGCACCCAATTCCCTCGGCCCCACTCCCCTGCACGGAACAGCAGTGAACCTAAAGCAGCTCTTCTGGTTTCTTTTTCACAGAACAATGAATCTGATCAGAGAGAAACAAAATCGGTAGCATCAAGAATTAGATTGTTTCTTTTCTTTATGATTGTGGCATTAATGAGCAGCTACATATATAGAACCAGGAGGTGACTAATGTAATTAACCTGGTGTAATGATATTGCTGAGGAAGAGAGAGAGAGGATTATGACATACTTAGATGCCGGTATTGCAGAGTTTTGTATATGTTCCCGGTACTATCAGGTTGTGTCTGACACAGGAAACTTAAGCAGTGATAGATTTCAGTCTGCATCCATTCAGCTCATGCTTCTTTCTGTGTAAAACGAGGATGTGAGAGGTGGATTGCTTTCTGGGGGTTGGGGGGGGAAGGGATTCGGTTTTGGTGGTTCCTTTCCTTAACAAAATCATAGTAGTAATAATAAATCATCCTTCCTCGTGAAGAATCTTCCCAAAATGTCTGCTTCTTGGAGCAAGCACTGGGGTTTCAGAGAAAGCTATAGAGACAAAGTCAGGACGCAGGGATTCACACGACACTGGTCAGGGGGAGACAGAGGGACGGGAAACGAGCAACACCAAAACATATGCAACTTGCAGCGAACCCGAGAAGAGTGAAGAGCAAGCCCTCAAAACCCCGTAACCCCGCCGATAAGAACAGCAACGCATGCTTATTTTGAAACGACCCTTCCACGTTACATTTCACCCGTCACCCGGGGAGAGCAAACGGCTGACCCAAGTTTTCGTGCGGGTCTAACTGCGGCGTGCGGGTTGCACTCGCGGCTCTGGGGCGCGTACGGCGGGGGCTGCGAAGGAGGCTGAGCTTGGGGGGGGTGGGAGAGAAAGCGAGAAAAGGGGGAGACCCCCAGCTACGCCTTCCTCCGGGCGGGTAGGGGGGGGTGGTAGGGACCCTTCCCGGGGCTGGCAGCGGTAGGGAGGGGGGAGGCTGCCCCCCACCCCCTCACCCCCCCCCTCCGCCCCTCCCTCTCTCCCTCCCTCCCTCCCTCCCTCCCCGCCCGCCTAAGCCCGCGCAGAGCGGAGGAGGGCGGCCGCCGGCCGCGGATGCTGGGGCGCGGGCGGCGCGGACGGGGCGGGCGGCGCGGGCAGGGGAGCTGTCCTGCAGCACCGGGGACCCGGCCGCGCTCCTCCCGCACCGCCGCCCGGGGAGCTGTCCTTCAGCACCGCCCGCCGCCGCCGCCGCTACTACCGACACCGCGGGGGAACCGGCCGGCTCCGCGTCCCCGCCGCCGCCGCCGCCGCCGCCACCGCCGCCGCCGCCGCCGTCGCCGCCTCGATGCAGTAGCGGCGTCCGGGAGTCGCCGGGGAACACCGCGGGGCAGGGGGTGCAGCAGCCGGGCTCCGCTCCGCGCCCCCCGCCCGGGAGGGGAGCAGCGCCTGTCCCCCTCCTCCTCCTCCTCCTCCTCCTCGTCGGTCTTCTTCTTCCCCCCAAGCCGCCTCCCCCCTCCTCCTCCTTCTCCGCCCCGCCGCCGCCCCCAGGAGCCCCCCTCTCTCCTCGCCCACCTCCGCCGGGAGCGAGCGCCGCGGCTGTGCGGAAAAGCCATGGGAGGCAAGACCTCGGCACCTGTTCAGCTGAAATCAAGGGCTTACAGTATACTGGGCGGTCTGGCTTGGTGGTAGGAGCGAGCGAAAGGAAGGAGAAGCAAGCGAGAGAAAGTGAGAGAGGATTGGAGCGACTGCCGCTGCCGGGGAAAAAAAAAAAATAAAATAAAAACCCAAGGAAGATAACTGGGAAGGAAAAGGATTTTCATGGCGCAGGCTGCAGAGCTAAGCAAGAAGACTGAAGGTTGCATCTCTGCTCTTACAGTCTCTAACTGTCTAGGTCCAGATAATGAGAGATTGTGTTGAGGATGCTGCTGCTGCTCCCCTGTTCACTGTGGAAGCCATCTCCAAATTAGCCATTACATATGGAAACTGGAGACCAGAATTTTAGAAAAAGGGATTAAGGCATCTCGTTTTGGGGGGGGTTCTCTCTTTATTTGTTTGGTTTTTCTTGGTTCTTTTCTCTCTTTTTTTTTTCTTTTTCCTTTTTCCTTTTTTTATATTTCAACCAGAACGTTTCCGATTTAAAAGGCAAGCCTCTTCCCGTGTGGTCTTTCTAATTTACACTCTTTTCCTTGGGCTTTCTTACCTCCCTTTTTTGATATCTATCTCTCTATATATACCCATTATATTATTAGTCGGAATTATTATTCTTTTATTTTATTAAACACACACACCCCAAGAATCAGAAGGCGGTTGGGTATTTGTATAATGAAGAATTATGGGGCTCTTTGACAGAGGTGTTCAGATGCTTTTAACCACCGTTGGTGCTTTCGCTGCCTTCAGCCTGATGACCATAGCTGTGGGGACCGACTACTGGCTTTACTCCAGAGGGGTTTGCAAGACTAAAACTGTCAGTGAGAACGAAACCAGCAAAAAGAACGAGGAAGTCATGACCCATTCTGGATTATGGAGAACCTGCTGCCTGGAAGGTATTTGATTCCGGATCTCCACCCCCCCTTCTCCTCTCCCACCACCCCACGTTTCTCCCCCCCCCCAAAATAAATCCCTCCACATTCCACCATTTTCTCACTTCATTCCTTTCACCACAGATCAGGAGCGGTGGGCTCAGTTACTCAGGGCACGGAGGCAAGAAGACAGGCAAAACATTCTCTGCTCCGTTCCCTTCTCCCTTCCTCTTCCCCACACTCCCCCCCCTCCCCATCCCCCAAAATTCACTTCCCCCCTCCAACTGGAATAATGTGTGCGTTACAAAAACACCGGGAGACCCTTTCAAACAGCAACCGTGCGGTCTGCCTGTCTTCAGCTTGTTTGTATTGCCTGGGAAAGCAATGCCCAAATGCTGTATTATTGCTGTGCTCCGGCTGTAACCACAGAGTGAAAGAATTGCTCTCTTTGCAAATGGCTTATTTGCAAAGACAAGACCGGGAGTGAGGGGTGATGTGGGGAGGGGGTGAGTGCAAAGCACTTTGGATGCAATTATCAGTTCACTTTAGGAGGGAAAAAGAGAGAAAAGCAAGCAACCCTGTTATGTCCAAAATGCCTCATACAGTAAAGCTAATGATTCCAGTCATCTCGAGCCAGAGTTCAGAGCATTTCGTAATGTCTGTAAGCAACCACATCTCACTGGGCTGGGTGCAGAGGGGTCTAGTTGGCGGCTGATCAGTTTGGTTTGGGGCTGGGATTTTTCACCCATTTCTTTGTTGCTGGGGGGTGGGTTTTTGTTTGGGGCTTTTTTTTTTCTTTTTTTTTTTTTTTTTAAGGTTTATGGTAAAGGCTAAAAATAAACAAGTCTCTGAATGGAAAAATCAGCCTAAGTCTGATGTGGTGAAACTGAACAGCAACTCAGTGACATGTCTGATGGCAGAAGAGACACCGCCGCAGCCAACTTCTGGAATCAGACGTTCCTAAGGGAGGGGGAAAGAAAAGAGGGGCCAGTGATTCGCTTTTAAATATGTGTTGCTCAGTACTGCTATTGGCGTACGTGTGGGCTGGGGAGGTGGTCTTCAGCCTGTGCCGGAGGGATAGGGGCAACCGATGTAAATGCATGGTTTATGTTACACACGTAGCGAGAAGGAGCGAGCGAGAGCAGAAGAGCGCACATTACAGCCTATTGTAAAAGCCCTGTTTATGAATCAGCTCCCAGCCGGAGGGGTGGGCTGCCGGGGGTTTTATGGACATCCAGGGATAATGTCTGCGTCTGTCAGTGTCCACCAGAGCTGGGTGTGCCTGGAGCTCCCCGATGGGAGAGAACGGGGAGCGGGTACTGCAGAACGGGTTTTCTAAGACCGGCACTGGGAGATGGAAGGCAGGGGGGGAGGGGGGAATAAACTATGTATGTTCTGATGTCTCTCACCAAAGCGAGCTAAAGCTGCTGTTTGGAAATGGTTGTGTCCGGGAAGAAGCGCGAATTTCCCCCCCCGTTCTTGGTGCAAACGGTTGAGTGATGGCTGGACATGTTTTGAATAGCTAAGTGACTTCATTGAGCGATGGTCTATTTGACGCATACTGCATTTAGTGCCCTTTGTCAACCCAAACTGCTGCCTTTTAACATATCCTGCAGAGGAGCTCTATGCTGAATACTATATGCTGTCTCCACGCCAGAAAATCAATAGCAGTAAATTAATGGGGGATATTTTAAACACACTCGCTCACACGCACGCACACATTTCCTCCAAATAGATAAATATATAGAGGTATATATTAACAAAAAATGAAAAGCCTTTCACACAGCTATTCATTACAACCGGGGAAGGAGACGTCTCCTTAATTAAAAATTAATGAGCAAAGGAAGGTGGGGGGGGAGGAAGCCCAAACGCAAAGCCATGCGGGGAAGGGAGGCTGCGGGGAAGAACTCCCTTCCTGAGCTGTGTCCCCAGGCTGGAGGGTGGAAGGATGCTGGGGTGGAGACAGGAGATATGAGGACCCCGGCCGGGAGAGGCAGTGAATTCGGATCATGTCTGTCTGCCCAAGGAGCCGTACCCAGAGGGACGCGGTCTGAGGGGGAGGAGGAAGGGGCAGGTGAGGTTTGTCAGATCGGAGGAGCTCGGGGCTCCTTCTCCTTTACATCTGACAGGACCCCATAGGCACTCTGGAGAAGTGGCTTGCACTGCAAAGGAAAGCGCCAGGATGCTTCCAATTAAAAGCTCCAAAGTGCCCCCGGCCCCCCCCCACGCTGTGCCGCCAGCCCAATCCCCCTGCCCTCCCTGTTGATGCTCTCCAGCGGGCTCCAACTGCAGCCTTGCACGAGGGGTGTGAAATGCAGCCTGAGCACAAGCTGCATGGCCCTGGCAGGGTGTTCCAGCTGTGTAAATCTTGGGCTGGCCCCTTCCTCCAGCCCCTGGGTGCTGGGCAGAAGCGGCGAGAGTGGGGGTGTAGGAGGGTGCAATGCACCACACCGGAGCTGAGCCCAGCTCTGAGTTCCTAGCCCGAGGGCACAGGTTGCACCAAAACTTGGATAAAGGCTGGGTAGCAAGAGCATCTCAGCAGAAAGCAAAACCAGCCCTACGGCCACATGCCGAGCAGGGCCTGAGCACGGGTTTTGCTTCGCTGGGGGGGGGTACGGCACAGGTCTGGCACCGGGATGCCTCCGTTTGGCTTCCCGCAGCCCCACAGCCTGCATGGGCTGGTGGCTGGCACGCTCTTGCTCCCAGAACAGCACAGCCAAATATCCCCACCGGCCCCTGGACAGCGGGTCTCTTACTGTCACGTCTGGTCCCCTTAGAGGGGGGGTATCTTCTTTCTCAGCAGAAGGAATCAGAAAGGTGTCCCTGGTTGACTCACTTTCCCTGGTGAAAGCTGCCTGCTGGTGAGCTGGAGGGAGAAGGGTGCAGCAAAGGCTCCTTTCCCCCGTGATACAGAGGGGGGGCAGATTTGTGGAGGGAAGGGCTTGGTCCCAGGAGGCTGTAAAAACGGCAAAACCCTTGGACTCTGCTCACAGCCTGCCCACGGGGTGGCAAAGACACCTGAGAAAGCGGGTGGGACAGACGGGCTTCTGCTGCCTGGGGTGGGTGTCAGGACAGGTCTATAGGGTGAGGGGAGGTAGTGAAGGCAGGAGGCTTTGTAACAAGAAAATAATCAAAAAAAGAGCCCAAACTGCCTCCTGCTACTGGTAGGAAGCCTCTGATGAGGTTGCCTTCATTTCTGGGGATGCGGGGGAACGCTGGCATTAGTCAACACTGTAGGCTGTCAGAGATGGTGGGCTCCTCGTGTTCAAAATATGGTGCTAAATTGTCTTTTCTCTTCTTGGCCAAGATATCCAGTAGCAAAAATGGACGTGGGGACTCAGTCTCAGGCCGTACACACAGATACGCTGCGGTCAGAATTGCAAGTTCCTCTTAGAGAATTTGGTCCCCAGGCTTTCAGTTTTGGGGTTCCCTTCTCTTCAGTCATTCTGTTCCTCACAATGGATGTCAGTCAGCATTTTCAGATCTTTGTATTGCTCCACAAAGGAGTGTCATTTGGGATGTTCCTCCTCTGTCAGGATTTCTTTCCCCCCCTTTCTTGTGTCCTACAGTGAGCTCCTGCTCCATGGTGGGGCCAAAGCAGAAAGGTGGTGTCGGTTCCCATTACTGCAGATCACACTTCTGATTTTTTTTCCTCATCTTCCTTGAGATAATTCTTTCTCAGACTTTGGGGTTGCCCAAATGTGTCCCCGGGCCATTCAAAAATCTTTGCCCTTCAAGAAAAATGGCCTTTCTCAGCCCTTTAACTGCGTAGGCACAAAACACACACGTACACCAAGCAATTGAGATCTGCAAGCTCATGCCACACATGGATACTGCACCTCTTACAACTTCGAAATGGCTGCGGATCTTCCAGCCTAATTCCTTCTTGGCACCCAATGTTTTAAAACCACTTTTTATTATGAGTGATGCCTTGTCTAATTCTTTCATTAGCTCCTGTAGATCTCCTGCAGGATCTCAAAAAGTGAGCGATGATGCCTTATCAGGGTCTTACGAAGCAAGCAAATGAAATGTATTTTATATCTGTAGGTTATTAGTTTTGTCATGTTGTCATTATTATTAGGAAAGGGATAGGTCTGGGAGGCTTTTATACTGAGAAGGAGGGAGAGAAGAGTCCAGGGCAGGCAGGCATGAGTGATGCGCATGGGGTTAGACATCCCTGTAGATCTGACTGGTGTGAAGGCAAGTAATTGAATGGATGTTGGTGCAGAAAATAATTCCTGCCTAGAGACCCTTCCCAAGGAAAATTAATGAGCTGATCTGTTCCCTTTCCAGCTTGTTATATCTGAACAGCGCATGAGAGTTAAGTGCAGTTTCAGTGTTTGCAAAAATGAAGAGCTGACAGCAAAGTGAGGCAGGGCACAGGCAGTGGACAAGCTTCTGCCAGACAATTCTGGCGCTGCATCGCTTCCTCACACTGCCTTCTCCCACTGCTCTTTGCTCCCGGGGCACCTCTTTCCTTTCACACCCATCTTATGAGTGTTTTTTTTCCTTATCTTCCCTCTTACCTTTCCCAATTTCCTTTCTTTTACCCTTCGTTTCTCTCAGCATCCCTCGTTATGCACTGCGGAATTGCCTGCCGTCCTACTTCCAAGGATCCACAAATCTACCGGGGTCCTTTCCCCTGACTCTTGCTGTCCTAATCCAGGGGCTTTTATGAACACGTAGTGAAAATAGCAGTAGATTAAGTTGGGGTCTCCGTGTCTTCACGGTTCAGGACCGGGAGCAGCCTAGCACAGCCCTGAGATGCAGCAGGAGGCAATGGCCCGGCACATAGCTGATTGCTGCCGGCATTGCATCTGCCGGGGAGAAGGAGGATGCAGAGCCAGACAGGCCTTGGATGAAGAGGAAGACAAAGGTTTTTAAAAAGTGGGGTGCCAGACGGTGAGGGAGAATGACTCGGGATCCCGGACTTGGGTGGGTTTGGTTTGCAGCTTGAATTCACACCTGACTGTAAGTCACCGAGAAGGCAGGGATTTGAGGGGCTGAGACCTGCAAGCTCATTTCCTTTGTAAGATTTGACAAGGAAACGCTGTTCCTCACCAGAGAGTTGCTAGAACAGACTTTTAAATTGCTTTTAGATTACGAATCTTCCTACTGACAGAGAAAGAGGAATGGGTTAATATTGTCCTGAAATGCACCAGAAATTGCCTTGCTGAAGAGAGTGAGAGCGAAATGCAGTGGGAGGGACATGGAGATGCAGTGTGGCAGCAGTAATGTATAAAGAAATTACACAGAGATAGAACAAATGTCTCTTTGCCAGGAAGACCAGGAGCTATTCCTATCCAATGGTTCCTTTTTAACCCATATTTTTCCCCATGTAGCCCTCTGAGCCCCCGTCTCACTTCGCTGCGCTTTGGTACGATCTAAGCGAGAGTTTGGGGGGAGGAGGACCGCTGAGGTTTGACAGCAGAATCTCCATATTTATTTAATTTAAAAGCAGTAGCGAGGAGGTTGCCGGGGGGAGCAGGGAACATTTCAGGCTCTCAGATGGCTCTGCCCCCTGCCCCTGTTTTAAGAGCAGATTCCCAATCAAGCATACCCGGTTTATCCCAGGGGGGAGCCCTCGCTGCTCCATTCTGCTTCTCCCTTCCATATTGCACTCGTTGTCAGGGGATGTGCCGCTGCCTTTCACGGGCAAGAAATCTTCCCCCTTTCAGGGGGCTTTCGGGGAGGGAAGGGGGCTGCTGCCGGGGGAATGGGTTAGCGGTGGGGTTCTCGCTCCGTCTCCTTCCCCCGCAGCCTCCATCCCAAGGCGACAGCTACCCGGCAGGGGAAACGCAGAGCGCAGAACAGGTCAGGCATATGCAGAACGTATTGTAAATACAGTACACCTAAAAGTTATTTTTCCCTTGCCTGTATGACCCCAGCTTTTTCCTCACCCTCCATCTTTGACTCATTCTATCCATCTCCATTTTAATTTGTTCTCGTTTCCCTCCTCTGTTTTTCCTCTTTATTTTTCTCTTTCATCTTCATGTCTCTTCTGTGCTTTCTCTCAAAAGCAGCTTCTCCTTCATTATTTCTGCCTGTTTCTCTCCAAGTTCTCTGAGGCCCATCCCCCTTGCTCTTTCCTCTGTTATATTATCTTGCCCTTGCTCTCCTGTCTCCCCCTTGCTCCTCCCATCTCATCCCTCTGTCCTCTTTCCTGCCATCACTTCCCCCTGGCTTTCCCCCACCTCCCGTACAGTCATTCCCCCCCCAGCTGAAGGACCCCATCCTTCTGGAGCCGTGCTGCTTCCACGCTGTAAAGCAACTCTCTTCCATCCCCTCTCCGGCTCTCCCCCTCCTCCTTTCTCTGGCCAGTATTCCCCCTCCTCGAAGCAGCGTATGACACCAGTTGCTGCCGCTGTCTTCTCTTGCCCCCCAGGACAGCCCAGCTGCCTCTGAGGGGGGGTGAGACCCGAGCCCCTCCTTCTGCTCCCCTCATTGCTCGTTGCCTGTGGTCAAGCCGACATCCCTCCACTTTGCTGCCTCCAACCTCCCGTGGCCGGAGGGCTCACTGGCAGCTCAGCTGATGAGCTGGCTCATCTGCATGCAGCCAGCTAACTGGGCTGGAAGGAGCTCACAGCAGCCCGAAATACCCTCCCTGGCAACTCTCAGACATGGATCAGGCCGGGATCCAAATGGAAAATAAGGGTCTCTGTAGCCATAACCCTGGGGCAGGTGTTGTGCACTACAGTGAAGGATCTCTGGTTGTCAGGAAGAAGTGGCTCAGCAAGCAGTCATCCTTTTCAAGCTATTTACAGGGGGATGGTTTTTCTCTGAGATGCTCAGGAACGCCTAAGGGGGTGAAATGGACGGGGCTGGGGTCTCCGGGCCCTGTGGATCTCAAAGATCAAGCTGAATGAACGTCAGTGAGTCAGGTCAGAGGGTACCTGCTGGGAAAAGGGGGATTGCGTACTGTGCAGGGCTCTACATGAACCACGGCGGCTCGCTGGATGCCAGAAACAGGGCTATTGCTGTTAGCGGCCCAGTGCAGCACATGGCTGTAGACAGAAAATCCACCACCAGCAAGTCCCCAGGCGTAAAGGATAGAGCAGGGGGGACAGCAGAGAGTGCAGGAGCAAGGGCCATCCAAGGGGGGGGCTTTGCAAAGTCAGAAGAGGGTTCTTAAAAGGGGGACAGGGAGGAGGAGGAGGAAAGACTGTGCGTATGAAGGCAGCCTGCAAGACTAGACATGTTTGCCTGGAAAAGGAGGTGAATGAGAGGGAAAGCGATTGGATTGTATTGAATAATGAATGGGCTAGAGAAGATGGATCAGTAGCTCTTGATTTCCCCATTTTGTAGCACACAGACAAGAGGACCTGACGTGAGTCACCGGAGACCCAGTTAAAGCTTTCGCATTTGATGCGTATATCAGGGCTGTGGAGCTCATTGCCACCGGAGCTCCCGTGGCCAAGATTTTAACAACATTTAGCAAGCAAGTGGGCATTTACGACAGAGTTCACGAAAATTAAGCGTCCTCCTAATGGATGTGAACAGCATTTTGGGTGTTTCATAATTCAGCAATTAAGCCAGTAGCCATAAAAACTAGGATAACATTTCACAAGGGCAGTCTATCCCCTGTCTGACTGCCATGTGGTTCTTGCCTCTTCCCTGAAACATTTGTCAGGGATTAAATGGAGCTCAGATTTACTTAGTCTGGCATTTCTTTTGTTTCTAGATGTTATGCTACTCAGTTGCAATATAAGATGCAAACTAGGCCTGCGTTTCTGCTGGTGTCAATGACTGCCCTAATTTGACAAATTAACAGAGAGTTTAGGTATTTCTATCATATTTTTCTGGGAAGCATCTGGGATAGAGAGCAATTAAGAGCATATGGAATTAAGTGGAGTCCTTTTTCTTCACACCCCAGGGTATAAAGTAAGTAGGTAGCAATGAAGGTGCTATATATGTGCAAATAATTATTATTGTTGAAGTCCCTGCTTCCCAGAAAGCAATAGGCTTTGGGTCTCTTTGATGCTATCATGACTAAATTAGAAACAAGGTTGTCTCGTTTCTCTTGTATCTGTGGAAATGATTACTGAACTGGCATCTGATGACGTACAATACTGTAGTGTTTCTATGCACAAGAGATGAAGGCCTGATTCTCCCCTCGTTTGCACTGATGCAACCTCACTGACTGGGATGGAGCCACGCTGCTCACGCTGTCCATGTAGGCAAGGGGACAATGAGGCTGAGAAAGGGCTGTGCGTGCTTTAAACAGCCGTGCCCCCAAGGTCACCGCGTGTCCCCGCTTTGCCAGTGCCATACCTGACAAACTAAGGGCTAAATTCACTTCCAGTGTGAGTGAGCCCCAAAGTTAATGAGATTCTGCACTTATTTATGGCAGCGGTTCATCCAGTCCAGCAGCTCCTTTTTTAACTATTTCCATCTTCATCATCTTTCACCCTTATTAGAAAAATTCAACCTGGCTGCCCTCCCTGAGGGGCAAAAATCCTCTTACGGACTCCTCACCTTGGATCCGTGAGCGTGTAAAATGACAGAGGTGACCACGAACCCCCTGGCATTCACCTTTCTCTTTTTCTTCTTTCTGCATTTCTCTTTCATTGAATCTCTTTTATTTACTGACAGCTTTCTGTCTCCCAGCCCCATTTATCCTCTTTGTGTTACAGAAAAGCTCTCCCATAAAATTCCAAACGACACAATCAGAGTTTTCATAACAAGCCCTGCAGGATAGGTGAAATCCACTTCTGTTTCTGTGGCAGAGGCTGCTGAAGTTTTTATACTAGCTTCCTATCAAATCTATAACTCCCCAGAGAAGCGTATGGCCTTTATCCTGCAGCTCCTGTTCCCCCAGAGCATATACCCCTACAGGCTAGCTGTGAAAAACAGAAAATGAGGAAGGTATACAAAAACTTGCGAATGCAATGCCATCCTATCCATGGGTAGGAATTTTTCTGATGTGTGTTTTTTGCTAGAAGCAAACAACTATAAATTTCCGATTTAGCTTGTTGTAGAAAGTATACATTCTGTCAAATAAAGAATAACACTATCCACCTCCGTTCCCTGGATTTTCTATCCCTTTCTGATTTTTCTCTTCCTATTTCTCAGTTTTCATTCTCCTGCTGAACATGATTTTTTTTTAGTGTCTGTTTTATTTTCCTCCTCCCACTGCTTCATAACTACATTTCATTCTTAAATTTGCTATCGCTCAGAGAGCTTCTCTTCAGGTCTTGTTTATACACCAGTGTATCTGCAATGCAATGGATCACACTTGAACACTGAATATTTCCCAGGTTTATGGTCATGTTCATTCAGTATCATAGACCAAGCACTGTCAATCAAACCACTTTTGATTCAACCCTATTTGCTGACTCCTGCAACCTTACTATGACCTGTCCATTGTAACCAGTAAATTTCTGAGAACCTGTTCCTGGAGCTTTATTTCCTCCTGAAGATGTTGCCTAACAATTTTCTTTCTTAGTTTCAATTTTTTTTTTCATTCTTGGTTTCAATTTTTCTTCATTGTCTCCATCAGTCACCTTCAGAATCCACTGTTTCTTCTTTTCTTCCCTTTTTCTCCACACCATCTCTCGTGTCTGCCATTTTCTCCCCCAGCCCTCACCCCGATGACATTTCTTCTCTTTCCTTTACATTTCTAGCCCATAGTCCTCCTGGGTAGGAACTACTCCCCTTGATCCCATCCCGTTCAACCTCTATGGGGAGGTGGTGGAAAAGGACTGACAACTAAGTGTGTTGGGGTGTGGGTGTGTGCACGCGCGCACACGTGCTCACGTGCATCTCCTTTCAGACATGGTCGGTATGAAAGCTTGGTGGTTGAGTTGAAGTGGCCTGGCTCTGACTTTTGCCTTTCAGCCAGCCATGAGGAGTCATTTCCAAATGCAGATGCCTCCCAGAATTGCCTTCAGAGTACAGGGTCTCAAGGGATCAATCATCAAGAATTTCTGCTGCTTCCTTTTAGATTCAAGCATTGCCCTTTTCCTTAGGCTGAGGGTCACGGGTTTTTGAAGGGCAGTGGCAGAATCATGAAAGTAGACATTTTTCTCTTGCTCATTTTTGAGTGAGGGAGTGAATGTACTGTGATAAATATTTTTCTGTATATAGCTAGAGCTGTCTCAAAGAAGTGGCAGAGGAAACAGATGGCAAAGGCCCTTTATAGGCAGCTGCTGTTGTCTCTTAAGGTGTCACCATCACAAGAAAAGTGGTTGTAATTGGGGAGCTTCAAGATCAGTAGCGCCTGAAAGGACTCGAGCAGAAAAGAATGTCATCTCCCGTGAAGGCGGGGGTTGGAGACAGAAATCAAATACTCGGAGACTAAGGAATGGTGCTTGAGAGGTGAGACAAAGTACAGGTTGAAGCAACTATGAAGTTTGACTGAACGACATGACTGCAGGATGGATGGTTTCCCTGCATTTGGGCGTTCATGCTTGGCCACAGACAGTGGGAACATTGTAGGCAGGGTGAAGAGCTGGTTTAGAGTATTTGGGGGACAGCAAGAGGGCTGGTATCCAGAAAAAACAACTGAGTGAGAGATAGAGATCCCCAACACACTGTGGAAAGGCAGCTGGGGGAGAGGAAAGGTCCAGCAATAGCTGTCTCCAGGCTCTTACCTCCTCCAACTTGCCTCAGAGCATCCCTGCAGTGTATGCTTTTGGGATGAGGGGGTGCTAGTTTGGTGTAGAAGCCTCTGTCCCAGATATTCCTCAAATAATTTGCCTGCCTGGAGCCCTATCATCTCAGTGTGTGCAGCACAAAGAGAAATTGTAAGTTGACCTGTAAAACAACAGAAGTGGAGACATGTAGCTGCTCCCTCAAGAAATAACCAGGGCTAGGTTCCTTCCTATCTTCCAGGCTGGGAGGGATTGCACAGTGGGCTAGACCCCTAAGTCTTTCGATCGTGGAGTTTTTTAAATCTCCTGCTCCCTTTGTGTCTCCAAAAGTAGGAGCCATGTATTCCTTTCAAGGAAGAGAAAATTCATAGAAAAGTTCAATAGGAGGTTTGGGAGGAAAACAGGGAGGATGAGAGGGTCTATCATGAAGTGCAATGGTTTGGGGTAACAGAGCAGCTGTGAACAGGCTTGATGCTGGAGGTTAATTGGAGCTAAACATTGCACAGTGTCCTCTAGCTGAGACCCCTCCATTGCAGCCGTACTCAATAGTCTGGAAGGAAACAACTGCCAAGAGCAGAGCAGAGCAGTGCAGCTGTTTTGCTGTTGGGAAGGGGAGCAACAGAGAAACGAACATGTCTACCCTGCCGAGTGAACTGCAACACAAACAGCAGCACAGCACACAGGAAAAGCACGGGATTGACAATTTTGCTAAATTTCAGGTGACCACCTAATCATTGCACCACTCTTCCCCAATCATCGCTCTATTCTTCCCCGCTTCAGTCATCACTTTGTCCGTGTGTTCACAGGAAAGCGTAACTCAGAAAGGCCAAGAATGGCTTTCCAGGAATTAATTTCAGGGGCTGTCTAAGATCACAGGAGAAAGGTGTTTTTCTGTGTGCTGCATCATTACAGCTTGGCCCACATTTACAAGAACAGCGAGGGGGAAAGCATTCAGAGCAAAGCAAGACTGCGAGAAAGAGCACTGTGAGGATGTAAAGGCACCAAGGCCAGGGAGGATTTATATTCTTATGCAGAAACTGAAGGGATGGGTTGTTTCTGGGAGTAGACTGACTCGGCTGTGGAGGAAAGCACCTCTGCATGCTGGAAACAGAGGGACGGTTGGGGCTGGAAGGGTCTGTGGCAGCTGGAAAGCACAGCTGGCCAGAAGGAAACACTAGGCAAGAGAGGACCCAGGACCTGGCCACGGCACACCATGGGGAGGTGGTAATAGGAATGCAGCGTGAGTGCTGGAAGGAGGTAATTGAGAAATATGGTCTGAAAGAGGAGGGTGAGTCAGGAGAAACCCCGGGACTCAGAGGTAGGAGAGACTTGAATTGCTGAGAGAAGCAGGAATATCAGCTGGAGCTGATGGATGGAGAGACAGACCTCCTCATCCATCTTCTCTGCCTTGTGAAATGGGATGGATTTTCTCTTGTCTGATGCCGGCATCTGCCACCCCTAAAGGCCTTTTCTCCCTCTCACCCCTGCTCCAGCCTGTGGGAGAAAGAAGGGTTTAGACACACATAGACAGGGCAGGATCGATCACACAGACCAGCCAACCATGGACCTGCAGCAATTTGGAAAGTGTGACCAGTGGTCGTGGCTCCGTGCTGTAAAGTCTGACAAAGGAAAGCTGGGGAGAGGAAGAACCAAAGGAGCTGGGGTATAAGATTTTTGTTAGGACTCGATGGTACCAAGAAATTTATCTATATCAGCAACTCAAGACAGATATGGCCACCTCCTTCCCTGAGGCATCTCTGCTGGTCTTACAGCTGTAAGCACATGAATTTGTCCTTCTTCTGGAGGCCTGAGGCACAGTTTTCATGGCAGAGAACCCGTGGTTTGGCCAGATTATCTTTGGTAAAGCAGGGGAACCAAAACTTAATGTTCCTCTCTGGCTGCTGCTCTTCGGCAGTGTTTCTGAGTATTTCACCTCTTATTGCCATTACGCCATTGCGTCTGCATCAAAATGCTTCAGGTAGGGTGGGAACACCTTTATGCTAGCCACTGTGCATACAGAAAAGCTGTCATCCCTACATCAAAGAAGTGACAATCTAAGATGACAAATGACATATGAAAGGCAGCAAAGCAGAAGACAGCAAGCGTGTAGAACTTGTTTCTGCATTGTTGCTTTTGACATCAGTAAGAGGGTATTACACCTAGAATTGACTTCACCTCCTTCTCCAGGCAGAGCAGAATGCAGAACAGGGCACGTCTGCCCAGCACCAGAAGGAGATGATACCCAAATAACTCCAAGCAAGCTAGCTTAGGTATTTCAAGCCCTAATGGCTACTCAAGCATGGTGCTCTGGACGGGCAAATTAGCAGTGTGTCTGGGAGCTGTCAGGACGCAGCGCTTACTCAGGTGTGCTGCTTCCAAGACCCATGCAAGGTCACATTACATTGTGCCATGGAGATTTATAGTAAGAGCCTCTCTCAGCTCTCAATCCAAATCTAATTCCCGTATCCCTGTACAGGCATGCCTGTGTGGTTGGAGGGGTTTTTTTCCCCATACTTGGTAACCACAGGTGGTCTGAAAAGAATGAATGATCGCATCTCATTCTGTTCCTATGGGAGGGGTACTGTATTATTTGGGGTTCTGAAAGGGAGCTTGGTCCCAGACATGTCTCCGAGTGCTTGAGAAATCTGGAGCCAGAAGATGCCATCACAGCTGGACTTCTCCTTTGCAGTTTCAGCAGGCATGGCTGGAGGACACAAAGACTAATCTCCATGTGACCTGCAGATCCTGTCCTTTCACATGAGGGCTGAAGCTTGCCGAAGAGGCAATGCTGGAATGCTTTTGCCCGTGTGGTATCTGCCCTGGGGATACACGGCCACTTCTGTCTCTAGGGTTGTTGCTTACTAGGGAAAATTCATTGGATTCATAACAAAACTGCAGGATTTACCAGCAAAGAAATAGTTTGATCTGAAAATAAATAAAATCTGATCTGGAGGTGGTAATTTACTCAGACACACAAGAGAGCACTTATTTTGAGTAGCTTGTTTAATTCTCACTGAGACTGCTAGTTTTCTGTCATTCTTGATCTTAGTTTTCTTGGAAAAAGGTGTAATATGGTACATGGCTTCTTCCCCGTAATACAAACAAAGGAAAGGACTCAGGGAGAGGAAAGCTCCATGGCCATCACTTCACTGAGCTGCACCACAGCAGGGACAGAGGTTGAACCCACATCCAAACAAATTCTTGAGACCTATATGAAGCTCTGCTCTTCTTTAGAATCCACGTGAAGAATTAGATGTCTGCAGCAGATACACAGTCAGTAGCTTTTCCCAAATAATGAACCAATCAGAAATACTAAAAATAGGCTGCATTGGAACATCAGTTCAGCCATTTGGAATGTAGAGCAAACGGCACTGAATGTGTTTAATGAAGTGAAAGAGCTTTGTTTTTGATCACTGAGCTATTGATAAATTGTTGATAGGTGATCAAATGTGGACTTTGCTTTCAAATGTTGTGACTTTATGAACCTGTCAAGACCCTCTTAAGCCACCCTTGCTCCTTCCACTGCTAATGTAGCAGGACTTCCTGCCCTTTTCAGGATCTAAAATAAGAATAATTGTAATGTCGGGGGGTTTTTTGTTTTTTTTTTTTGTTTTTTTTTCCCGGATAACAAACATTTAGCCTCTGGGCCAGTGATCAATTTTCAAGAATAGATGTTCATAGTTGTACAAAATCAGACCCTGGGAACTGGGTTGGATATGTGAGAGGAGATGACAAGATGGGAGGCAGATCAGTTCACATCTCTACATGCTGTTATAACACCAGGGCATTAGATTAGGAGGGTGGTGAGAGCAAATGAGGGAGAATCTGTTTTTTAATTGTACAGCAGCAAAATGAGTGGGGAATTGGGGTAGAGCCTACAGCTGAGGGGAGATTTAATTTTCATGCAGGGAAGGAAGTGAGCTGGGACCTCATGGATGTTAGACCAAGGGACATGCAAAAGAAGTAAGGGAAACTGAGGTTCTAATAGGAAAAATTAGGTCTATCATGAGGGTTGAGACAAAACTATTGAACCAGTTTAGTTCATGACAGACCCTATTGGCTGTTCTTCACGTGTGGACTAGATCTTCCAGCATGTCGGGATTATAATTGGTCCAGAATGACAGAGGAGAAAAGAGTCTTAAACTACCGTCACATTCATATGTCCCTGAACTTATGTCATTCAGGATTTCCCCCACGTACAGAATGTCTTCAGATGGAATTTAAGCAAAATTCTTTGCTGTTTTGTACTATTAAATGGGGTGAAACAGCTGGAATGAATTTGAGGACCAAACTATATCTATGCTCTGGCTGACATATGCTAATACATTAGTGATGTTAGTGGGCAGTTTGCTATGCACCTTGAAGTTATCTTTTCCTTCCAGTGGAGAAGAACCACAATGTCTCTCTCATGATCTGCAGGAAAGCTCAAACCATATTTGAGACATAGTTGACACACTTTAGAACAATGTTTTAACACTAGTTTGCTTAGTACACACAGTCCTTAACAATTCTATGTTAATGTTATTGGGGTGGGGGACATCATCCAACCTGTTCTAAGCCAGTATGGTAATTAATTAGCTGACTGAACATTTGTATTCTGATTATAAACTCACAAATTATTCAACTCTGTCCTATTAGGAACCAGGTTTTCCTTTTAACCTCAACTGCAAACCAGCTGTCCATCAATTACAATGTGCTCATACCTTAGGGTGATGAGAGCAGCAGAAAAGCCTAAGTGGGTTGCTAGAAAGTGCTACAAGTAAAATAGAGATGTATTTCATTAGCGTTGGGAGGATTGGCCGCTCTTTAATTGGATGAATCACCCAATGGGTGTGTTGCCGAAGCCAATCAGAGCATGCCAGTTCAGTAGAGCCACAGTGAGCAACGCTGTGCTGCGTCATTCGGCATTCTCCGGTGAGTGATTAAATCCATGTCATTTGTTATAAATCAAACGTTGTCACAGGGTCAATCTTGTGGGTCACGCCAGGTTATCGTGGTGATTTTGCACTGGTTATATCAGGTACTGCTGTGTCATATGGGTTTTTGCTGGGTCATGGGGTCATGCTGGGTTCCTCAGATACCATCTCTTGAACTCACCAGGAGCCTGCGTAGCCTTCTAGTGCACCTGGTTATGGCCTCTTCTCAGGGCTGAAGTATCTCTTCCCTGGAAAACGTGCATTTGTCTCGTTTATTAGTTTAAACAGACACGGTGACTTTTGTGATTTGTCCCTTCCAAAACAACACCTGCCCAAGGCCCAAAACAGGCAAGATCTAGTCTTGAAGCCAGTGACTTCTTTTCTTCAGAACAGAAAACATCATGCTGTTTCAGTTAATTGTATTGCTACCTGACTCCATAGAGTCAGAAAGAGATCCTGCCCTCTGCTAACGTTGCTGGGCATTGCTGGTTTAAGTTCCCTGCTATATGGAAACCCCCACATAGCCAAGAAATGCATAAACCTCCCCTTAATTAGCAGATGTGGCCAAAGGACAAATAGTACAAGTAACAAGACATCATGTTCCAAGAGTCCCCTGCTTCAGTGAGACCTGGTTTTGAATTATGATTTGGTCAGGTATATATGTTAGAACAGCCCTGAGGTGACTATAACTTGCATCAGAGACTAAGCTAATCTTTTCTGGTCTGATGGTCAGAAAAATACAAACGCAGCATAAAGCCACCTTTAACCCTCACACCATCCATCCTGTTTCAGATACCACTGAGAAAGCTGGAAATCCACAGCTTCCCTATAGAAGTTTCTTCGAATGGCAAGAGTTTAAAATGTTGACATTTTTATGCATAGAAAGACTATTCTAGTATTTTTTTTAAAGATCATTATGGCCTCCCATGAGGTCTGTGTGGTTAGTTGAGTAGTAACTGATGCTTCTTTTCACAGAGGAGGAACATAAGAATGGTCTCAATAACATTTTTTAACATCTCAAAATAAATTTATTTTCCATTACACACATGGCACCTCCAGAATAAGGAGTGGCAGATTGTGGTATGAAAGTTTTACTGGTACCAATCAGGATGATATTCCCAACCCACTAGTGCCATCGCTGGTCAGGTAAACAAAGACTAACAGATGATTTACTGAAGGAAACGTCCCATTGTTCATCAGCAAAAACAATGCTGCTGGTGAGGTTTCAACTTGTGCTTTCTATTCATGCCATTGCTGTCCTCTGCTCACAGCAACAGAAGTCATTCTGCCAGTGCATGGTTTTTCACTCCTTGATGCATTTCATCACCCAGTGTCCCTGGAGCACAAGAAAATGCTCCCGTGCCCATTCTATATGTGGAAAATTTCAGACACAGGAAGGTTAAGTGGTTAGCCAAGTATACACAAAGACTGCGGCACAGCTGAAGTCACTTTTCGCCAAGTCTGAAGTCCGTATCCAGATCACTCCACCATCCTTCCAGTGTGCTACTACCTGGCCCCATTGCCTATCACACCATAGAAGGGTATTGCCTGTTTTCCAGGTGTGAAGTACATAGATGATCTCTAAAGCACTGCGGAGATGTCATGGATTGCAATCAGTAACATATTAGAGCCGATTCAAGCTCTACAGTACTTCTTGCAAGCTCCCAGATGCTTTGAACATGGGAGGTCTCTGCAGGAGTCGCATCAGATCTTGCTGGTCTTCTATTGGAGTCAGTGAGTGAGCCAGGAAAAAAGTTATTCCCTCTGCAGTTGAAATCAAACTTATATTTTCCTCAGCAGAGTTATTTTAAGTCATTCATTATTATCTTTTTTCTCTCCAAAGCAAAGCCTGTTTGATACTCAGATGTTGTTAGAACCAAAGGGGAAAGAGAGAACACTGGGGTATTGTTCTTGCTGCAACTGCAGACTTACTTGGTACCTAAAAAAGATTTTCTTAAAAAACAAACCAACTCTACAATGCTTTGAGTGAGAAGAAGAAAACAGCAAAGGAAAAAAAGAAAAAGAAAATCCATGCTGTTGAAGTCTTGGGCAGTGTCAGGGAAGTACAGCCCGAAGTTGATATATTGGATCAAATCCATAGCTACTACAAGTGAGCATAAACCACTGATTCTGATGGTCAACGATGATGCGTGTGAGGCTAAGATGCAGATTATCTCATTTAACCTTTGTGATGTAAGAAGGATCCGATAATGAGTTCCTGTGTACATCTGTGACAGATGGTGTTTAATATCAACAACAGTCACTGTGGGTATGCCTTTCCACGTCTTGCTGGATTCCAGCTTTCTCCTCAGGCTTTCCATGTCAGTTGTAACTCACCTGGAGAAATCTTCAGGTGTGTTTTTCTACTGCAAAAGCAAGACATGGAAATGCATCCATCCACATTAACTTGCCGCCGCAGCGCAGCCTCATGTGTGCTACATGATGCAGGCGAAGACACAGTTTGGCACCTCACATTGCTTGCTTTCTTCCACACATCAGCACAAGGAATCATCTCACCATCATCCATTCATTTCTTTCTCCACCTGCTTGCCTGTGGTTTTTTTTGCTTTCTCATTCATGTTCAGCAGGTGCCTTCAATTCCCAAACATGTTCCCAGATCTTTTCCAATGTCAGCTGTGGAGCTAAAAAGGGATTTTCTGAATTTGATTGATCAGGTTGTCACAAACCTGGCTGGGAGCCATTTGTTGGACACTAATCAGATTGCTGCCGCAGAATCCAGCTGCTGAGTTTCCAATGTGCTTTTAGCCTCTGGAGCGTAAAGAGAGACAAAAGCACTGCACCTGACTGGGCATCTCCAGGGATATTTGAGGGTTACAGAGCCTCTATCGACCATCCCTTCCTGAGAGCTTGACCTCCTGCTGCAGTTGCCTCTCCCTGCAGGCTTGCACAACTTCCCCAGGTAGCTTAAGTGCAGCCTTTCACAGAATCCTATCATGAGGCATGAGCCTCCTGGCTTACACTTTAATTCATCAGGCACTGCTAGATGCAACACATGTGTGATAAAGATGAACTTTGCACATAATGTCTGAGCCCAGCATCTCTCAGAAAATAGAGATCATGAAAAAACAACAAACACAATGTGCCCACCCGCTGCTCCCTCTCCCTTTGACTCAGTGGGGGATCTCCTGCCTTCAGATTGCCAGCTCATAATTTGTCTTTTCTGAACGTGGTTGTTCCCTTCACTAAATTAGGCTTTTTTCTTTCAGAAACCATTCACTCCCCTCTCTGCCATCCATTCCCTCCTGTCTCTTGATGAAGTTCCCTGTTTTGTTCCTCGCCCAAGTCTTTCTCTAATCCTTTCCATCTTCACCTGGCTTTGTTCGGCTTTTCATAATGTGCATAGGGCTCAGCAATCCCACCCCACCCCGTTCAATCTCACTCATCACCCACCAGGGCTCAAGGACCAACTACTGTCAATGATGTATGAAGGACTCTTCTGCCTAACAGCGAGCAGGCACCCGCACTGAGGCTACTTTCATAGTTACAGCAATGTAATAACACTGTGACATCAAGAAGAGCGTGCAACTCATGCAGAGGTCCCACATCAACATGAGGGTCAGGACCAGCTGTTCAACAGCTGGCACCCAGGGAAGAGGCATTTAAACCTAGCGCTATTCTAGGAGCATTGCAGGCTCACTAAGTACAATGACTTTGAAAGAGGTAGAGATATTTATCCCAACAAGCGAGTGGGGCCTTCAGCTGCTCATCTGGCAAGTGTTCAGAGCTGCTGGTTCTGGAGGACACCTGCCCACCTGGATCTCCTCCACCCATTCAAGTTCCCTGCGCAGGAGCTCAGAGCAAAAAGACAAGATCAGGACACGGGTTATCTTCTAGCTGTTACATGAGTCAGGGACCCAGCACGCAGCATGACCTGCTTGTTTTTCTAAAAGGAAATAGGTGGAAGCGTCACGTTATCTGTGGCTGCAGCTCAGCAGATGCTCCATTTGCACACTACAATTTACGAGCCATGCTGCGGTATGATTTACAGGGTAGGGGACAGAGTGCTTTGGTTTCATCAGGGACACGGAGGTAAGGGAAGGGAAGGCTTCCCATGAACGGGCTGTGAGTACAGCTTAGGGTATGAGACAGTCTTCCTGCGCTGACATGCCCACACACAGACCAATGCACAGATCACCCTTGGAGTAAGGATGACTCGATGGGCTATTATTATAAATGATCCTTGGCTAACAACATAGACAAAGTAATTTATGGCTCTTCCTGCATTTCTGAATAATCTTTAGTAGGTTGAATTGTCCATAAATCTATTGCTGTTCTTTGGATACAGGTGTGAATCCAAGGACTCTCTGACTCTTAAAATGATGAAGTTTGGCAAGCAGAAATCACTTTTTAAATCAAGGATTTGCTCTTCTCTCATTTAAATACTGCAGGAAGTGGTGACACACTTACAGGAAGTAAGGTCCGATTCTGGTAAACTGGGCTGAAATAACTTGCCATTTTCAGAGCAGGATGAAACACATGGCAATTATAATGCAAGAAGCTTTATGAGGATGTAACTGTTTAAAAGCTGATTAGGAAAAAGAGGGACTTGGCATCCAATCTGGAAGGGTAGTAGAGGGAGGGATGGCTGCATGGCAGGACTCCTGTTGGTGTATGAATGTCTGCGCCATGGTGGCATTGTTATCCCCTTCTTGTCCTGACAATATACAGTCAATGGCACTTCAGGAGGTGGGTGGGGGACATCTGGTTAATGAGGAACAGATGGACATCATCGGACGTGCGCTATACCTGCTCTTTCCTTTGCTGCTCCCTCCCTCGCTGTCTGATTTCTCTATTCTCCCCTGCAGCTGAGCGCTTCCTTCTCCTTCCTTTTAAATGGGAGGGAATGTTTGTGTGCTCCTGAGAAAGTGCAACGAATGGTTCTGCTCAGAGCCAAGTGCAATACCAGCAAATGCAGTTAGGAAATGTCTCAGCTGTAGCGTGTGCCTTTCTCTGGGATCCCTACGTGCTGTGCTGGTCCCCACTTACCGCGTCCCCTTCCCACTCCAGTTCCCGGAGCCATCACGACAGTGGGCAACAGAGGCCACTTTCTCATGTGCCATTTCTTTGATATGACATGTTTAATGATTTGACAAGGACTTTCTTGAAGCCCATTCTTTGGGACTTGGCAGTTTACCCACTGTGAAAAGGTGTTTGTTTATCCATTCAGGCTCTCTTCTCCTTAGCTCATGGGGGTGATTTTTAGAAGAGGTGCAGTGATTAGAGCTGAAAACCTGAATTTCCCTTCCATCCTTCTGGTTCCCTCACAGCACGTAGGTAGGATTTGTGTCTGTGCTCATGTATTCTCATCCAGTTAACAGGTGCCAGTAAAGTGGGTTTGTTGGTCTCCCATATAAATCTGAAAAGCTGAATACAAACCAGATCCTGAGAGAAATACAAATTCCCAAAGGCTTGTGCATCTCAAAGCTCAGAGGAGACAGCACGGCATTCCTAGATGTGCTTCTACAAAGGAAATCTTCCTAAATCCCTGTGTTCCAACCAACGCTGACAAAATGGCAAAATAACTCCTATCAAGTTCCAGTTGGCTTTCATTAATACTGGTGGCTTTCATTGAGATTTTCTCCCTGAGAGATATGACAGAAAAGTCAGTCCCTAAACCCCTTCTCACTCCTTCTTGTAACAATTTAAATTCACTACAGTTATGCCTGCTCACAGTTACAGAGTTGAACTGATCCCTCAGTTTAAGTTACATGATGTGCTTATGCAACATCAGGACCAGGTTTTCCACCTCCTCTAACTCACCAGGTATTTTAGTGTGGGTGAGCAAAGTCCCCTGAATCAGTCCTTTTCAAGGGCAGCAAGCAGAGGTATAGTCAGCAGTCCAGCCGTGCTACCTTCTCTGTCTCTCTAATCTGAGAGCTGTTACAGTGTCCAAAAATGGGATTAATTTACTGTGCAGGTCTGTTTTGGATAAAAGGCCTCTGTGTCCCTTCTGTGGTTTCTACTCCAGCTGCCTTTGAGACACATTGGATTTTATATATATAGGGCACAAACAAAGCGTGAATGAGGAAGGAGAACTTCAAAGGAGGATGATTTAGGTTGGGTGAGGTGGAAACCAAGTTAATTCACTTGAGTTGATCATTTCAATGAGGAAAATGGACTGAGTCCCCATGGTATTCTCTCCATAGCACACAAATGCTGAGTTAGCATCCAGATCCATCCTCTGCCAGGTTCTTGAATTTATGGGCAACTCGGAAGTATTATTCAATATACATCCCAGCCAAAGCATCATGACTATATCTGATTGTCCTTGGCTTTCCTTCCAAAATCTTTTCCATACTCCCTCTCTTTCTGCCTTTTCCCAAACGAGCCCTCACTCCTCTCTTATATCCATGGGGAGTTAACGAGCAGATTCTAACACCGTGAGTTAGCAATACCTCAGCAGCCTTACAGAGTCCAATAGCTACTGGCAGGATGGGGCAAGGAAAGGAAAAGCCTGTTCATCCCTCTCCTTTTGCCATTCATCAGAAGCTGAAGCATGCCCATCTTAGCTTTATTCTGTATGACCCCCCGGGACTTTATTCCTGCCTGGGACATTCCCTTCGTTACGGCGGAGGAGTGAAGATCCTGACCCCCGCCAGAGTAACCTCTGAAGTCCAGAGTGGCAAGACTGCCTTTACACTACTCCTCTCCCACAAGCTATTGAGCATGGCAACACAGTCTGGAACTGGTGTATGCTTCATTGACTTCGCAGGGAGATCCCAGTCTAAGGATCCCATCCAGAAGTCCTCAGGGAGAGAATGTGCTCAGCCATCCCTAGCAGCTCATCTCCAGGCTTCACCGTGCACATACAAACGAGTCTGTCAGGCCAGTCAGTGCTACCACTTTCCATCTGCTTGGATGGCTGTACACTTCTTGTTTCATCTTAGATTCTTTCCTCAGACACATCTCCTATCTCTCCTTGGACACATTCCACAGGGACAACAATTCTTTATGAAGCCCTCCTCCCCCATAAAAGAAGTATCTGCTCAAGGTCACTGATCATTCAGTCCTCCTGCTGCAATGGAGCTGGGGTGGTTTGGGAGTTTCTTACCAGCATAACCTCTATGTTTGACAGCTCCTTTGCCTTCAACCCCAGGGTGCAAGTCTTGGCAATAATGCCATTTTCAGTGTTCCACCTCTAAATAGCCTTCCATCTGCTGAAGAGTGAAAATCGGTGTCGGTGCACCTGAATTTGTTCCCTTGCAGGGAGATTTTCTATGCACTGCCCCAGATTTGTCAAGTCCATTATGAAGAATCCTGATGTGCAGAACTTCGATTCGAGACACACTGCTTTGTAAGATAAATGCAGGTTGAAAGCGTGCAGCTGCATTCCTAGAGAAAAGGGCTACAGTTCCCCAGAGACCCTCGAAGGTCCAAGGTAACTGCAGTCATGACCTCATTGCCTGCACCACTCTTATCAGTACAGTAACGTTATGAACTTGTACAAGCCCCATTGGAGAAGGGACAAAACTAATAATCCCGATCCTCTCTTTTACAGCAAGTGCACGCCCAGAAATGACCTGGCATGCCTCTGAGGAAACCTTATGCCCAGGGCTGGAGAGGGAAGGAACTGGGGTTTACTGATGATTTTAAAAGTCAGTGGATCATGGATTCTTGCTGCAATTCCTTGTGAACTACAAGCTGATTTTTTACTTTCCACCAGAATGCAGCAACATCCAGTGAAGGGCATTGCTTTTTTGTTGTTGAGACTGTTTCATTGGGATTTCAGCGTTCCAATTTCCCTGCTCTGCGCACAGCAGTTCTCAAATGTGGTGGGACCCATGGTTACCCCAAGGAGATAAAACTCTCCTGGCCTGAGTTAGAGTTCAGTTTCAGTCCTTTTTCTCTGATTCAGTTTCACTGGTAAGTAAGTTGGAAATAATAATGCATCCTAAATCTTAGCTGAAGTCTGGGCTTCCATCCCAAAACATTCTCAGAGGCTTACCAGTTACGAAGAACACCGTGATCAGGTGATGGGGTGGATCTGCTGGAGAAATTATCCTTTTCCTATGTTTAGACTAGCATGGAAGTTTCTTTTACCTTAATATATGATGTACTGACAGAAGTCTGTCAATATGTTGCCAGTCTGGGAAAGTCTGTTTTTCCTTGTACATGTTTTTCAATCATCTGATTGCTTTTCTCCTTGTAAGTTCTAGTTATAACACAAGTTTCAGCAGCTGGATCCTGTGGCAGGATGAAATTTTACAGTTGCTCTGTAGGTATTTTTAGTCTGGTTGTTACCGTGCCGCATATGTATTTTATTGGTGGCTTGCTGGGCTTTGCAATGACATAGCACTGACTTTCACCTCCATTTGTGCTTGTTTATATACACCCTCCCATCACAGGGCAGGGGGTGTTGGTAAAGAAAAAGTCAGTCAGCCAGTTGTGTTAGTTAAGTTTGAATCATAGGATAACTGGAGCATTCAGGTGAGAAGGGACTTCACAGAGTCTCGAGCCCAAGCTACTGCTCAAAGCAAGGTCAGCTGTGAGGTCAGGCCAGTTTGCTCAGGGCTTTATCCAGCCGGGGCCAGGTTTGATATTATATCCCAGCAGAACTTCAAATGAATGTAGTATATCACTGAAGAACATCCATGCCCAAACTTCCAGAGGCATATGGCTTTTGAAAAATCAATACTTAGGCCTTAGTGGTTTGTGCATCACACTTTTGAAACTTATCCCAGCTCCTCACTCTAGCAGTCCTCAGTAGGTTCTGATCAAGAACTGAAAATAGCCCATCTTAGATCTCAAATCAATATAAGCTGTAAGCCCTGGTTGGGCCATATACTTGTAAGAAAGCCAAAGGGAGCACCTTGTATGACTTTTCCTAGGTGGTGCACACAAGTAGAGAGAAAGCAGTGCCTCATCGACCTTATCACAATAAATCAAGAGTAACCAGAGAGTGAGAGATGTAGGAAAATGTGATCTGCAGTATCAAGGTCTTTGGGAGCAAACTGTGCGCACGTTGGAGGCTGTGAACCCATGGGAACATCTCTGATGCCTCTCTGCACCAGTAGGTGAAATTCCACACACCCTATTTCCAGTCCCTGCGGCCAGATGCCCATGGGGCTCCCCTCTGCCCTGGGGATGAGCGGACTCGTCTTTGTGAGCCACCTCTTACAGGCTTTTGCTCACCTAACAGGAACTTTCGCCTTTCTGTTGGCAAAGGGTTAGGCTGGAGGAATCACCATATCATAACCCATGCGGGCCATCCTCAGGGTCCTGGAAACAAGGGCGGGTGTATGAACCCCGTGAAGTTGTCTCTGGTCAGCATGGATGCTACTGGATTTTGGGATTCCTGCACCAAGATATAATGACCCATCGGGAGGGACAAGGAGAAAAATATCCCTCTGAAATCTCATTTATTTGGCTTCTTATTCAGGAAATTGTACAACAGCTCAGGGAGTATACTACTCTCATTGCACAGTGCAAAGTGGACAGGAAAGTTTTAATAGCAACACCAACCCGTTTAGCTGGTTCAGATAAAAAACTACTTTTTTTTTTTTCTTAAACATGACAAGGGATCATAGTCCCCATGTGCTGAGGATCTACTGCTGTAGGTCTCAGAGCTGCAAAAATGTGTCAGCCGGGGCTGCTCAATAGTTCAATGGTCTATTGGACAAATGAGAGGATGAGAAACACAGTAAAAGGCAATGTGAGACCACGTGAATGTCTGCCAGCCAATGCCACCGTTCTGGAAAACCCTGGGTTGTAATTAGAAACAGTAAGTATTTCATAAAGCAGTATCTCCTACTGTGATACATGTTAGATAAGCACAAAAAAAGGGCTTTAGGCTGGCCCACTGGATCTAGTCCAGTCAGACCTGCAGCCCGAGGAGCCTTCCCAAACTCCGGGCTCCTGGGAGAGGCTGCAGTTCTGGGTGGTACTGCATGCCGATGCTTCGGAGACACCAGCCGTAGGGCTGCAAACAGCTTTGTGCAGACCCCTGCTAACAGCCTGGGCCTCTCGTAGGATCAGGACCTTCCCCCTTGGCCATACCAGTGGCTGCACTGGTCGCAGGCATCTCCTCTTTACCGTCACCTCCAGTAATTCCTTGCACGCCCATGTAGCGGTCACTGTTAATCCCACTTTCCTGGAGCTGACTGCCCAGGCCAGCTAGGAAACAGAGCTACGTTAGAGACACTGTACTCCAAACCTAATGCTGTGCAGCCAGAGGAACACGGTCAAATGACTTTGCAAACAGCTCCAAATTTGCTTGCTCGTATTCATTAGTACGCCCCATGGCACAGAGTGTCACTGCGTTACATATGGTAGATGAGCACTTGGTGTTTCGTTGGGTTTGAAATGTCTGTGATTCCCAGGGCTGCTTATCGGTTTTATAGCTGGCTTACAATCTATATGTTAGGCATGTAATGGTGTACAGTAGCATCATTGATCCAGAGCTAGATGTGGTGACTCTGTCATCTCTCTTTTAAAGAGTTCATCAGATGTTTGCAATGTAAGTTTCCAATACCAGCTTTATTTACCCGAAGCCATTACTTTGCAGTGCAGCCATTTCACTGCACACAACATCTGGGATTTAATTTCAGGACTTCTCCACTCAGAGGCAACAGCTAGCTACAAGAGCAATTTCACTGGCTCAGATGGAGAAGATGGAAGTTTATAACTAATAAAAATGCTGCAAATTGTATATATTTGGCTGCATTCACAGCTTGAGCTGAGTGAATTGGAAGCAGTGTGAGCTGCTGTAATGTGTCATTTTCTCTGTCCGGCCAGCACATAACTCACACAACTTAAACTATCTTAACTACCGCTGGACTCCCCCGCACTTGTCCCTTGCTGCCCAATAAAGAGGATAGTGATGCGGTGCTCCTAATAGCACCTGTAGGACTACCCTGTACTACAACAGTAGCATTCCTGGAGCAGCCAAGAAAAGAAACATAGCTGGACAGACCAGTAATTGAGAAAGCTGATATATTTCCACCAGGAGAAGGTAGCAATTCATACCCTCTACCTATCATTACCTTTAAGTATTGATTCTCCAGTCACATTTTCTTTGTTAAATGGCTTATTTCATCAAGGAGGGATTCTGCGGTTGCAGTCAAAGCAGGACTGAGCGTATACGTGCATTTGGAGTGAAAAGCGTATGTGACCTGAATTTTAGACTAACCTCTAAGACTGCCCTTTTAATGAAAACTCAGCACGCTGCATCTCCCACTGTTGGTTAACTCCTACCATTTGGAGGGACAGGTTACACTCTGATGGGCCTGTTGTCGGGATGTTGTATCTTTCTTTGCAAAAATTACGTGGTGGTTATCAGATGGGCAAGGGGATAGGTTTTAGTAAATATCACATAAAATATTTGTGTGTGATCATTCAGTTTACTTTAAACAAATTTGCTTCAATTGTGTTCCCACTCCATTTGTCTGCCTTCTGTGACTGTTCCAGCAACATATTTACTGGCACAGATTTTCACTCAAACAGCAACATTTAAGTGAACATGTTTGTAAAAACCAAATGTTGAATCTATAATCAAAAAGTATTCACTCTGATGAGACACTACTATTAATGAGTTAAAGCCACTACCAAATTGTTACTGGAAATTTTTGTCTGAGGGAAACTTAGAATTTACACACAATGACAAGAGCTGCAAAAATACCTGGTTTTCTGGGTATATTTTTGATACGTTCTTCCTTTGGGGGGTGGCAATGGAAACTAAAACATTTTCCGTTTCCAGTTGGTGGCATAGGATAAAAGTCATTTAATATGTGTCCAGTCAGAAAAGAACTGATTTTTCACACCTCATATACTTAAAGCAATGCTGGCAGAAATGCATTAGCAAACAAATCAGAGGTTGAATTGCCCTTGTGTTGTCAAAAGATGTCAATCAACAAACAAATTAAGGGAAATTATTATCTTTCTCCAAGAATTATTTGAAAACAGATGGGAGTGAGTGTTAATAGTTTTGAGGGAGTGGATGTCTCCCAGGTTCTTCAGAAGAGAGAAGGGCTTTCTGTTGATCATGCATGGAATTGTACTTTTACATTGCTTTTCAGTCCCATCTTTTGTAACATCTGTACCGTGTGCTAGAAGAACGCAGGCTGGCCTGGGTTCACAGTGGAATAATACAAGACTAAGGTTTTAAAAAACAATTGAAAACAAATCTGAGATCAATTGAAATCAAGACAGAGGGGAAAGAGAGAGAGTCCAAAAAGCAGAGAGACAGAAATGTTAGTCCAGGCCAAGGAAGCAGCACTGGAAAAAAATATGTCAACAGCTATTGCTGTGGGAGGCTGAGGAAGCCGGTGCTAGCAGAGAAATGTGAGTAATGGCACAGACTGGAGCAAATCAGCTTGGAAAATAAAGGAGAGGAATTTGAAAAATTGCCTCGAAATGAATGGGAAACCAAGAGTTTGAGATTAAAAGGCAAAGATGTAATACCAGTTGTGTTTAGTTTAGAAAAGCCCTGAGTAAGAACATTTCAAAGGTCAGACCACGCTGTAGACATTATGACTAGTAGATTTGCTGTTGTGACATACCTAGGTAGAGAAGATAACTTAAAAATTGCCAAAAATGCCCAGGTTATGCCTAGCATATGCAGAGTGGGTTTCAAAGAGGGACAGGAAAGAAATATGGATTATTTGAAGCATTTTAGATTAAGAGGAACTATTCTACCTGTGAAGGAGTTAACTGAGAAAAGCTGATACAAATCCAGAAGCTTTCTTAGGCAAGAGAGGCTGCAGGTAAGCAGGGAAGAGCCAGTGCAGTTACAAAAGGTATGTGTATTAGAGTACTATTGACATTAAAGTGGCTAGCAGAGCTCACAGGAATTTTTTACTGAAACACATTTTTTGACTGTGAATGCCAGTTTGTTGAAGCTGACACTCTGCAGGAACATACTTCCTAGTCTCAGCGGAAAAGGTTGCTTAGATCTGAGATGGGATCACTAGTCAGAAGGAGAGAAAGAGAAGAGGCAATCAGAAGAGCCAAACAATTAATTAACTCATCTAGAATAGAGGAGATCCAGGGTGAAGTCTTTGCTGGGTGAGAAGAAGAATTTTGAACCAGCCTCCACCATTTCAATATTAAGCCTAGCTGCTAGACCACTAGTTCTTCTAGGGCAGGGTTGTTTTCTCCTTTCCTCACAGAGAAAAACCTGAGGAGGTATGGATATGTTACAGTACGAACTGAAGATTTATTCTGAAACTTCTAAAATAGCCTGATGTGTTGCACCATCACATCTCTCCACCACTTAAGGCAGAAAGAAGACCCTGAAGCAGCAGTATTCTCATGAATGGAGGTCTCTGGCTCTGATGCCAGAAGTAACTGAGCTCTGTGTGGTCTTGATCGGATGGTATACAACTATATTTTCATAGGTACTCATTTTTCAGTGCCTCATCTGAGATGTTTTGCTCCTACTGTTCTATTCTGTAGTGTTCAAAGGTGCTGAAGACCTACTGCTCCCTTTCAAGTCCTACAGCAAAGCAATTAGGTTAAGTTATTTCAGACTGGGTTCCCAGAAATGAAGATGCATAAAATGAATGAACACATGAAAATATTGACCCTAATATCTCTGTGACTCAGCTTTTCCATCTCTACAATGGAGAAAATGATGCTTACTGATTTTGCAAAATGTTTTGAGCTCTACGGATGAAAGCAGTATGAACGTTAAGTATGATTATAAGTTTTGTTAGAAAAAGATTTAAAGGATCATTTATCCCCGGAGAAGGGATCCCAGCACAGAAGAGGCATCCCTGTCCGAAGAACTACTTGAAAGTTGAGCAGTTGCTAAGAAACCAGAGTACCTTCATCGCAATGAATACCCCGAGACGGATGGACTGGGCAACCATTTCACAAGGCTGCCACGAGGTAGAAAAGAAATGGGACCAGGCGTCATTAGCAGAAAGGAGATCATTAGATTTCTGCACTACGGTCTGCACGAACCTACAGCGAAAATGGATGAGGACAGTCATGTAGGAGAGATAAGAGAGAGTGACTCTCTTAAGTGCTCTATGAAGAATAAGGAGGCTCTGGGTGCTTGTTAAATGGAACGGCGGTGTCGATGGAGGAGCCTGAGGACACAGCAACTAATGGCTTATTTTCAAAGAGCTGAGCAGAGTACCAGAAGCTACGGAATTACTGGAAACAGGAGTAAAGTAAAAAGCTGGAGTAAGGAGATAGGCCTAAATGATGAGAGGTACCAGGGTCAAGAGAAGTAGTTGTTTTCTTGAGCAACTGAATTATGTCAGATGTTTCCAGGGCTGCAAAAAGAGTAGGAGGAGAGGCATGAGAAAGGCTTGGGAAAGGGGGGGTGTTAAGTCTAAGTGAGATAAATCAGGGCAATCTGTGATTGAAAGATGAAAAAAGTATATTGTACTTGTCTGGAAAAAGGTTAGGAGGTGACAACAACATGGGTGTGCTGGGAAGAATACCAGTGTCAGAGACACAGGGAGGAAGGGCTAATAACAGCTTGAGAAACAAAGAAGGAATAGGAACAAGACTATCTGTAATAAACTGCCCTAAGTCTCCTGCTGGATATGGAGGAGAGACCGTTGTTTCTGAAAGTATAACCCAAATGATTGAAAATCAGAGACTGGACAAAGTATCCTGAAGAAGATCTTCAAGTGATGGATTTTGTTTGGGTTTGGTTTTGGTTTTTAATGCAGATGGTGTTGGACAGAAACGGAGATTAACACAGCACTGCAGGTATCGCCATAATGGACTAAGAGAGGAAAGGAGGGAGCCAGTCAAACTGCAGATGAGCACTAAAAAGCATGTGGGGAGAATGCTTGAAGGGGTCAAAGGTTTAGCGTAATCCTGAGGTGAAGACACAACAGGGAGTGGTGCAAATTAAGCAAGGCAGCACTGGGTAGGGAGGGAAATGTTGGGCTCATTAGATCTGAGTCCCAGAGATCAGTAAGCTGAAGGTGAGAAACTGCATGCCAATAGTTGGGAAAGAAGGAGAAGAAAGGGAAAGGGACAGCATGAAGAAAGTCACCACAGTTGGAGTAATAAAGCAAAGACTGTAAGAAGTCTGAAAGATCACAGAAGGTAAGAAAATAGAAGAAATTCACATGCAGAAAATTGCTTCAGGAGTGAAAGGAGAGATCAGCAGTTTAAAAAAAAAAAGACATAGGATCTATTTAGAATTTCAGAGATGGGAGATGGGGCTTCTCCCGGGAGGGATCCACAGGAACAGGAATGTTTCTTGCTTGTGCTGGCAGTTCTGTCCTGCAGGAACTACCCTTGGTAGGACACGATCTAGGGAAGCTGCAATAAACAACAGAGACAGCGGTATTATCATAGAATCATTGAATGGTTTGTGTTGGAAGGGACCTTAAAGATCATCTAGTTCCAACCCCCGAGCCATGGGCAGGGACACCTTCTGCTAGATCAGGTTGCTCCAAGATTGATCTCCTTGGGAACCTGCAGAGTCTGGAAAATGCTCAACTCCTGGGATTATCCCCTTGGTCGCCTTTTGGGGAGGTCCTGAGGTTGGAGGCGATCCCACTGCTTTCTTCTCTGCAGAAATGCTCTGCACCCTACAACCTCTGGGCCAGGATGGGAGATCCTCGGTGTCCTGTTGTTCTGTTGCTGTGATGGCACCCATCCCACTGCTCACAGACAGCCCTTTCCCTGCGACTGCCTCCCCTGACAAATTAACACTCCTGATGGGTGGCTGATTGATTAGGCAAAAGCAATACAGAGACAATGCTTTACCAAGCTATTTAGACCAGATCACGAAAGCACAAACCCACTCAATTCTCAGAGCCAGAGAGGCCCAGCAGGACTATAGGGGAGGCTTAATACTCACACTAAAACACCCAGCGTGCAGCAGCTACATTATCTTTTCCTTACCTGCTGTTCCACTTGTGTCACTCTTTCTCCTCGAATCCCCATGCCGACTTCCAGCCTCCTTCTACATCAAAGTTCAGTTCCTCATTTCATCTTCAAGGCCTCACGTGGCTCTGTCGGAGCTTGCTCCCTCCTTCCTCTCCCACCCTACTCAGTGCTTACTCAGCACATCTCCCCCTCCCCAGCCCCCCTCCACCTCCCTGCAGCGATGACTCTGCTCCTTCTCCTCTCCTTTCACCGCACAACCTTATTCACCTCCCTCGTGCCTGCCCTCAGGACTCATTTACTGCAGCTAGTCTTCCCGCGTTAATGACTTCCACTTCTCCTACGCCCTTGGCAAGCTTTGCCCCTTCTGACTATTAACGTTGTTTACTATATTACATCTTTAGAATGAGGAATGATTCAGAGATACCCAGCCAAAGCCAGGAGCAAACAAGACATGAACATGCCATAGCTCAGCTTGTGACCTTTCTCAGGCACTTCCCTCCCTCATTCCAGCCTGCACGTCTCAGACCTAATCTCATCCCTACTGTTTTCCCGCTGACCTCACCAGAAGCAGGATCCAGGCCTCGTTGTTGCTGCCTAACGGCTGCCGAGAGCCTCTTCTGAAGAGCTGAGCATCCTCGCTTGCTAGTGCCCCAAAGGCTGGGGCCGTTGTACTGTGAAATCCTGGGGGGCAAGGTCCTGCCTTTTTAGCCGCTAGTAAAACGCCGTGTACACATGATGGCATGTGGAAATACATAATAATGCTTAACGCTACGAGCAGACAGCATTAGCAGGGAAAGACTTTCCCCTCCCACTCACCCTTTGTCTATCTGGTTCTTTCCCGTTGTCAAAATTTAGCATCCTCCACTGAGAGACTCAGTTTTGCTCTGATGCTTGGAACGCATCCAGTCCCAGCTCACTCGCTTTCCCTGCCAGTCTCCACAGGTATTCGGTACACAGGGCTTCCAGCTAGTCAAGAAACGCTCTCTCTTCTCCACCCCGCAGGGGGAATCTCCGAGTGCCGGGGTTGTTACAGGATCCTGGTGGTTAGGCAAAGTCATTTATTCTTGCTGTGATGTATTAACCACCACTGCTCCGCAGCACACCACGAAGTGCACTACAGGAAGAGAGGAGCCCTTCAGTAGGAGTGGAGGGCAGTCCTGAAGAGGCATTTACACAACGCATGTGTTATGTCAGGTCACAGAGGAAGCGAGAGGAAAACCTGCACAGTTTTGGTTCTAGCTTGGCCAAAACTCACTTTGGTGCGCACTAAAAGTGGCTCCAGAAGAGACGGTTTGGACCAGAGACTAACGCATCGACTGAATTTCGTGTTTGAGGTTGACATGACTCTAACGTTGGCTTGGCTAAACCAAGGCCACAGCCTTCCAAGGCTGTGCTGATCAAGGCGGCCAAGAGGACAAGGTCTTAGTGCACAACGTATCTCAGAGGTCGGTTTTGAAGAAACAGACTGATAGACTGAGATGCGGCAACTGTGGGTAGAGTTAAGTGGACAAGTGGTCCCCAAAGAACAGCTGGCCAGCTGTGCCTTCAGCAGCCACAGCTGTCCCAGCAGGACCCAAAGAGAAGATGCAAACATGTGCTAAGTAAGGTGCATGGTAGCTGACATGAAGTCAGGTAGGTGCAGAGAGCAGGCTGGAAAAATACAGAGAACTATTTTCCTGTCCCACAAAACTCTGAAATTATAAAGCTTCCTGTTCTACACCGGGGTGGGACAAAAATGGGTTTTAAAGACTTTCTTTTAGACCACAACCATGAGTTAGATGCACTGAAATTGTCAGGAAGCCAAGAGTTCAGGTATTCACCTTATTCAAATGGGATTCAGGTGATCAGGTCAAAGTCTTTGTATCCCTCTGGGAAATTTTCATTGAAAAACTCTGACCAACTTCAAAAGAGAAAGATTTTCAGCAGTGGCTGTAGCATGGGCAACAAAGAGGATTTACTCATGGAGAGACAAACACAGAGTGAGACTGAAATGCTGCTGTTCTTTGATCACGGCACATTTCCTGACTGGCAACTCCCGTTCAAAGGTAAGATAATGAGGTTAAGATCTAAGGTGCAGCACAACAGTTGTTGTTGCTTCACAGACTGCTGTAAATTAGAAACTAGCAGTAAACAAGAAACTGAGGAAGGGGCTGGAATTTCAGACCGGTGATTTCAGTGAAGAACTGGTAATTTTTTCCAAGGAAAAGTGGGCTAATCTGGAAGGAGTTTGGGGTTTGGCAGTCTTTAGGAGACAAGTTCTTGGTTTACAGACTTTGAAGTAGGGAAGTTTCAGTTCTGAGACCTACGTTACTCCGTGTCTGGGGTAGGTGGGGAGGTTTGGTATAAGAAGGTCTGATGGGCTTGTCTCCAGGTAATACAACCCTGGCCGCAGAAGGTGGCTTGCTACCTGGCTTGGACATGATTCAAAACCCTGAAACGGCCTTTCAGGTTTCTAACTGAGTGTAACTGGACCAGATGACATTAGAAATAATATTCCCGAGTCTAGTATTGTGAGTAAATTTTATCCCATTATGAATAGCCTCCTCCCCAGGATGCAAGAGTAATGTTATGTGTAGAGTAGCTCAAAACGCTTCAGAGATTAGCCCTAGCACATAGCTCACACCTACAGACTCTTCTGTAACAAATTAGCGTGCTCAATGGATGAAAAAATATTGGTGCAGCTGCACGGCTTGCAGTCAAGCTTCAAAGGGGTTATTATGACTGAGCAGCAGTACCTGCTCCCCTGCATGCCTTCTCTGGCTGTGCCACAGGTAGTTTCACGCTCCTCCTTTGCAGCCTCCCCTTCAACCTCCCCTTTCGAAATCATCCTTCCCTCACTGACCTCCACTCACCTTTCTTGCAGGCACCGTCCCTAAATCTAGCACACTTTTCCCCTCCACGGTTTTCTTTTTAAAAGCTGGCATAAACTAACAGGATACACAGGCACACACAACCGTAAATGTCTCATGATCCTGTGCTGCTATAAACCTCCCTCTTCCAAACACCCTGCTGGCACTGTTTGCTTGTTAAATAAGCCCAGTGCTGTGCTTAAGTCTAACTTTTGTTGTAAGCACTTCAGGAGAGGGCCAAGTCACTTTGTTTCCTTGTAAATCAATGGGGTACCTGCAACCCAGAGGAAATAACAATAATAAAATTATTAATGTTCTAATAGCAGCCTCTAAAAGCTAACACCACTTGCAAGGCTTGGCATTTGTTTTTTGCTCAGCTGCATAAAAAGGGACCTAAAATCAAATCTGTGCAATATCTACTTTAACACCCAATGTTTGATATGGATTATGAATAAAGCAGCAAGTTGGAACAGCAGCAGCTCATCTGGAGACATTGAGAGCCACAGCACAGCTGTGCTAATGCAATTTGATCAGACTCACGTGGGCCAGCTACCCTGTTTGGCCCTGTGGGATAGAGACTGTGTTTACCAACACTTTCTGAACTGCAGCGACCCAAGGGAAAAATAAGCATGACGTTTGTTTTATGTGTAACAAAGCAAACTCTGTGTCCTGGCTCTTTTAGCACAGAGGGCACTGCTTTCCTACAGCTTTCACAGAGCAGTCTGGTTGTTACTCCGGATTTTTGCCCTGCCAGCAATTGCACCAAAATAATCCCAGGGAAGTATGAGCCTAAAATTGCTCAGGAGCTGTACATGCAACCCGCACACCTCTTCAAATCCCAAATGCCAGCATAGCTGGGAAATGCAAGAAACGATATTAAGCCGTGTTTGGATTCAGTGTTCAGGGTGATTGGGAAGGGGCTGCAATGGAGGCTGTCCCCACCCTGGGGACATTGCCAAGGCAGGGATCTCCCCTTTCTGGGATAGCTGGGGACACCAGTGGCTTTCTCCCCAGCTGCCTGTGAGAAGGGGATTGCTGTGCATCAGGTCAGCCCTCCACTCTTCCTGCCCTGTCTTCCCTCCAGTTTCTTATTCTTTATTGCTTTAGGAGCGTTTGGGAGGCTTTGGATCGTTTTGTGAGCAAGGTCCAGGACAGGAGTGTATTTACCGGGGGTGAGCATCCTAAAGAGGGTCAGCACACTCACGTTTCCCCATCCCAGGGTGCTCCCCGAAGCACAGCGCTGGGTAGCCCTGACCCAGCTGGGAAGCTGCTCTGGGTTGGGCTTCTCCCGAAACACCAGTGCTGCAGGGCGAGACGTAGCGACTGCTAGAGGAAATTGCAAAATTAGAAAGTCCTGACCTCTTCCTTGGGGTTTTCATTTTCTGATTGTGGGTGGTGCATTTCAGGGCAGAAAAGGGCACAGGGCAGAAAAGCTCCACGAGTGCATGGCCCTGCACGTTGCAGCTCAGCCCGAAGCGCTGCAGTCAGCAGGGCTTTCTGCCAAGGAAATCCTATGCCGAGTTCCCTCCTGGCCATCTCTGGTGGGCTGCCTGAAGGGACAGCAAAAATCTCAGCACGCTTTCTGAACGGAGTAAGGGATAACCAATATTCCCTGCCTGGGTAAAGCCGCCTCCGCTCTCCGAGGGCAAGCGTGTGCGAGCTCAGTGAGCACGTAATGGCTGCCATGCTTGTCTGCGGAGCCACTGCGTTGGGGGATCTTTCTCAGTGTTGCATGAAGGGCTTTGGGTTCCCTGGGGTATAAAAAGTGCTAGAGAAAACCCAGCCCTTCCCTTGTTCTATTTCCTCACCTAAAATAAACCTCACACTCATCTGCTGGGCTGGAATAGCCAAAACCGGTTGTACATCCCCAGTGGAGCCACTCACCCCGACTCTGGCAACCGTGGCCGGACCCCCAGTTCTCACTCAGAGATTATTAAAGAAAGCAAGCGGTGCCTACCTGCCCAGTCCTTTTCCAAGGGGCAGGAAGGGCAATGAGATGAAAGGCCCTGAAGACCACCGGGGCAGGGTTGCAGTTTTCCCATGGGAAGCAAGCTGAGGAATTCCCACGCCTTGCTATTCCCCAAAATTGCTACTGCTGGCTGTCATTTACGTTACGGATTTGACAAGTCCTACTGCTGGCTGACGATGTTGTGTGGGAGAACACAGGAGACTTGCTGAGACTGCCAAATTGCTAAACACATGCGAAGGGGGTCTCTCCCTTCCTCCATGTGTCTGAGCCTTGGAGAAGAAGGGGGAGGAGAGCTTAAGTGGCGCAGAAGAGGGAGGATGGATTGAAAACTGCCTCTGTCATTGACTTGCTCCATTCTTTGGATTATTTCCCTGAGGTTCTCAGTTATTTTTATTATTAATAACTAATAATAATTTTGATATAGCGCTTTGCATCCTGAAGGACCCTAAAGCACACCACATAATTCATAAGCTAATTACCAGCTGTGAGCCTAATTCCTCTCTTGGTTGTGACCATATCTGCTGAAGGAGCAGCTCAGAGTCACACTAGATTTACACCAGTTTAACTGAGGACAGCGTCTCCCTATAGATCCGGCTGGGCATGTCAGAGACAAATGCAGTGTGGAGTTGGAGATGAAAGATTTGAATTGCCTTTTCTCCTCCTTCGTAATTTAAAAATGACTAAGGAAATTGCACTCCAAAAGCCTTGTGAACACAGCGTTACAACTGCAAGATTCAAGATTAGGAGTTTGCGAATAGCCAAGCCCAAGTTCCCACTTGGGCAGGGGCTCAGCCCGCCTCTGAACCGAGGCACTGTACAGCTTGTGGCTGTGTCCCAGGCTGCGCAGGCCACTTTTCACGGTGTAAGGAGGGCTGGGTTTCCCTCTTTTCTTGCCTGGTAAATCCGTGCCTGTGTGCAGTAACTTCCAATCACCCCTAGAGTTATAGTCTCAGCACTGACCCAAAAAGTGACCTACTGTACAAGGTGAGCCTGGCTCTGTCTTCTGATGCTTCCTCACAGATCAGCAACACACTTATATCTGAGAAGAAAAATGCAACCCGATAGGACGAGCTGAAATGCAAATTTTCTGGCCCATGGATTTCCTCTGTGTACTTCTGGGGAGAGACTAACCCACCTGAATTCTGGGTCTTAGAGTTCAAGTTCAAGGTAGTTCAGTCCTTATGTCCTCATCCAGCTAGGATGTTGTTTACATGCTCTAATTTCTGAGAGTTTGATGGTGTAACCTTATATGCAAAACCTGTCCTAGTTACAATATGGTTGCCGTGATGGGGCAGGCGCGAAGAGAAGCAACAGCTCTTAAATACTCCCTTCATCCTATCCACGCCTTTCCCTCCAAGCTTACATCAGTATCTCCCTTCCTCTGACATCTGGATGTGCAGCCGTGGATTGGGATTGCCTGTGGTAACTATGGAGCATCTCCTCTCCTCCCACACCTTATGCACATCATTTTTTCTCTCACTGCAGATAATTGCATCACCCTTCCTGTCACTCGGCTCACAGTTGTAGTGTCACATTGGACTCGTTACACACACACACAAATGTTCTCACTACAAATTGCCAGATTTTTTTTTTTAAATCCTCTGTAATATCTTGATTTCTTTCACTTGCCCTTTCTGTTTTGCTTGGACTTCTCCCCATGTCCTGATTAACCTCTGCCTTCACTTTTCCATCCTCCACCCCAGCGGCTCCAGCACTTAAGCTGTGTTCCTGGAGTTTAAAACCCAACATCATGCTACAACATCTGACCACAACTATTTACAAACCCTTTTTTCAATTCCTTTTCCAGTTCCCAGCTCATTTAAAGACCAGTTCTGCCTCTTCTTGCAAGGCAAAGGCAATAGCTTTTACTGACTGAGCTGATATACCTTGAAAACTCTGCAACAGGGCTCATATGCCAGAAAGTTCATGTTTTTCTTACCTAGAGTGACACTAGTCACTCTAACAACTGCAAAATAGTTTCTAAGCTCTCTGCTGAAGAAGCAGAGATATTGTCAATGCTTTACACATTCACTGAATCACACAGGAAAATATCAGTTAGAAAAACCAAATTATTTCATTGACATATACATGAAATCATAACATGCATTTGTTATATATGTATATATAAAACTAGTTTCAATTCCAGAATGCCAGCACAGACAGGAAATGCGAGAAATACATTAGGAGGAGCAAAGTTATCCACAGCTTTAGATGATTTAGGTGAGCCTAACACATTTTTGTGTTTAGTGCTATATTCAGAAGAAATTCAGCTCAGGTTTGATTCTGGCAAAGTCTAGAAAATAGAGGCAATTGTTTACCGCAGGAGATGTTTGTACTGGATGTATGCAAAAAGGATTTTTTAAATTATTTTTATTATTGCTGTGTTGAGGTTCTTCATTTGTAACTTGGACAGATCTCTAGCAGTCCCTGAAAACCAGCCACCCACAATGTTTCAGCTTGTAAAGCTCAACCGTGCTGGATTTGTGTTTGCACCAAAACGTGTTCAAGAGCCTTTGCCCAATTTTCCCAGCCAAATCTCACTCTCTGCCTGTGACAAAGCATGGGAAATTTCAAGCCACAGCGGGGATATTTTTGAAAGTTACAACCCTGTAAAAAGAAGGTGTTTATAAATGGAAATCTTCATATAATCTTAATAATAGGTTTTGCTACCACTGCATCTCCACCCACGTACAAGGAATAGCTATAGCCAGCTCTGAGGCAGAGTCTATCAGCGACTTAGCGGCACGCAGCAGCGTTACGGAGCGGCATGGGAAGGCGAGGAGCCTGCCACCTCCAAGGAAAAATGCAAAGTGATTCAAGGCTGAGCGCGGGCACAGGGTCCGGCCATCGTGCAGCGCGATCCCCCCTCCGCCGCTGCAGCTGCGGCACCGGGCAGGCGGAACGCTGCGGGGGGAATCGAGTGGGAAACACTGGGATGTGATGGGGATCTTCTGCGCTCCCCCAAGCTCTACGGCAGGGGACCCAAGCCGCCGCTGGTGGCACATGTGGGGTCTTCTTCTGTCGTTAGGCCCCTCTCCTTCGCTGGGTGACTGTCAGGGAGGGCTGCAGGGAGCAAGCGAGGAGGAAAAGCTGAAAAAAGGCAGAAGAGGAGCCTGGTGTGGACTTGGATGGGACTTCTCTCCCCCGGTGCTCGGTGGTCGGTCGCCCTACCTTTCTCCTGCCACCTTGTCATCTCCTCCTCAGTGCTACCCCATACCGGCTTCTCCCACTTTCTTCTCCCCTGCCCATCTATGTCTGCGTTTCTTTTTCTATTTATTAACCATCTCCTGACTAAACTCGCCTCCCCAGAATTGGTATTATCAGGCCATTTTACTGCTGTTGCTTTGGTCATTGCTAATGCGCTACGATATACCCTTTCGTTCATGCTCGTCGAGGCAGCAACGGTCTGTAAGGCAGTGTTTGTACCATTTTTACTGCAGTAAACTCCCTTTATCATCTGATCCTTGGCAACAGCTGTAGTAAACATGATTATTAATAATAAGGTGAGGAGAGCTGGTATAATGGTTCTACCTTGTAGGCAGGGGGGATATTCTTTCACAACTATAAGATCAGTTTCTATTTTGCATCAGTTCTTTTACAGGCTTCTTCACCACAATATCTGAATGATTTCCAGTGGCACATTAAGTGATGGGGCTTGATATCAGTCACATGCGGTTTGTTCTTTTATCCTCTCCCCAGGGAGAGAATTATGTATGCAACATACTGGTTACGTTGCTAGGGTTTTGTTTGGGTTTTTTAACATATGCACTGCTGCATGTTTATGTTGGAGAACACCACATCAAAGCAGGTGCGTTGCATTTGGACAGGAAGGTGGCGAGATTTCTGATGGTCCTTTGTTCCCATCCGATCCCTGCTATTGTCCCAGGCTCACCCCCGCAGATCCCATTTGCTACCCCACTGAGTTTCACCTCGTAGTGGAAAGTTCCTCTGTCCCTAAGGAGAGCTGTGGACTCCTCGGTCTTAAAATTACCCGCCTGAGGCAAAAGGTATCGCCGGTAGCAGAGCATTCCCTGCCGCTGTGCAGCTTCAGAGCTGCTAGAGCAGCACCTGCTCAAGCCCCAAAATGACCAACCCTTGTGGCACAGTGGCTACGTTTGCTGGTATAACCCTACACCCTGTCACCAAGGCCTTTAAATGCATACCGAGGCACGTGAAAAGATGGACTAATTTTTGTAAGGTGCTATCCATGGAGAAATTCCCCGAGAGGGATACTGAGCACTTCTGAAAATCCAGCCTTTCTTCTGGGCATGTCAGCACAGGTGGGTAAGAGCAGATGCCCGCGAGCACTGTCTGTGCTCCCTGCCACTGAGCTCTTCATCAGCTCCAAATTCCCCAAAACGATGAGTGCACTCGAGTGCTTCATTTTTGGAAGGGTGGAGAGCAATCAAAATGCCTTTAAAGGGCTTTTCCTGTGCTTCATGAAACCTCAGCCCTTCCTCTCGAAGTCGTGTCAGGTTGGGCATTAACAACTCAGTGTTACTAGTGTCATTTTTTGACAGGGATGGCAGACCTCCTCTCCCAGTTTGGAAGCCCTTTCCAATACGTGTAAGAAAGACACGCTAACAGTTTGCCACATAGCTATGGAATTTGTCTTCCCAGCCCAGAGGCTGGCTCTGAGCCTCACTTCACCACCTGGTACCAAACAGACTCCGCTCAGAAACAGGGTCCTGGAGCAGAGAGAAATGTTTGTATTTGTGTCTGACTACCTGCCCTTCCTGCGCCTTTTCTTGCATTTCTTTCATGGGTAGATAGCAAATATTAGTTTAATCTGCAAGGAAGATGACTTCTAAGGCAGGAATCACAAGTGTGATTTTGGGAGAGCTTTCATGTGAGCGCAGCCTTCGTGCTTATCTGGGAGCAGGTCACATCAAAGATGAGCACGTTACGTCTGAACTGGAAGGTGGGGAGAATTATCTGGCCCAAATGATCCAGTGTCTGATCACTTTCATATTTTTAACATACATACCCTCAGGCTATTTCCCTGAGGCAGGCAAATACCATTATTCCCATTTTGAGTGAAAGAAGAGGGGGGTTAAGTGACTTGCCTAAAATGATACAGGGAGCGTGTGGTAGAAAGAGGTACTGAAACCTTGGCCAACACCAAGCCATCTTTCTGAGCTTTTAGAGACAACAGCTATATCCAGCCCCCTTTATTTATTTCTCTAGAAGCCACCATGCCAAAACCTCTTCTAAATTAGAGAGTGAGACTGAAGGAAAGCTTTCAGTGGATTGCTTTTTTCCATAAATGGAAATATCACAAATCATTCTGGGAAAACAGGTCTTTCTGTTCTCGTCCCTCTTTGTCTGCTTCTCTCCTTTTGGACGTCTTTTCCTCTGCCTCTGGCTCCCAGTTTTCAGATGTACAGTCCTGACCATTTAAAAGTGTTCCTACCCTGCAGGAAGGGAGTAGCTTTTCATTCTTTGGAACTTACTATTTTGCAATGGATTGCACTCTGCAGGCAAGCGAGACTTCTGAAAAGAGGCAGGGCTGCACAAAGCCGCACAAAAATAAACCGTATCACCAACAATACCAAGCCAGGTTCTCATCAGGGGTAACTCGGTCTGACTCTTGCTGCAGCAGAGCTGATGGCTGCCAGCTGTCCTGGATAGACAGCATGTACCCAAACGATGACCTGGCCACGTTGGAGGAGGTCTCTCTGGGGGCTGAACGTGCAATTAACGTTGATTTTCGTGCGTCTTAGACATTCAGTCCCTCTTGGCAGTATGGCAGGTTGTCTCTGCTCTTTATGCCCCAGCTGGGCAACTTCTGTCCCTGTCCAGGCACTGAGCAGGGTGCCTGTTGCACCAGTCCTAGCTCCTCCAGACTGCATTTTCCAAAGCTTGGGCAGGCAACAAGCAAAAGATGGGGATCTCATCCAAGAACTCCCAGTAATACCCAGGGGACTTGTGGGCTGCTCGGTGATTTTCCATGGACTGGGGCATCCCCAGCCTTTCTGTCCTGAGATGAGTCAGAGCTCCTCCCCACCTCCTTCGCAGCCTGCACATCCCGAAGCAGGATGCTCGAAGGATGCCAACACCGATACGCCAGAGAGAGGGAGGTGGCTGCAATGAATGAGAGACTGAGAAACAGGAGGAAGATCTGGTGGGTGAGCACGAGGAAGAGGATGAGGGGAGAGCCCGAACTGTGCTGGGAGAGCTGCAGGGAGGAGGTGGAAGCATCTGGCTGAAGTTTCTCAGAGAGACACGAGAAGCCAGAGAGCTCAACTCCTGCCCGTTTCAGGGTTCACAGCATGAAGTAGCTCAAGTTGGGAAGAATGAGAAGGGCAAAGGGGCACAAGTACAGAGGACACACATTGCTCTTTCTTACTCCCTTCAGGGGCTCTCAGAGCCCTACACGCCCTCCCAAATAATGATTTGCTCTTGCTCAGGCATTCAGGGCTATTAACTAGAGGGTGGCACACGGCTTTTCCCTCCCTGGCTCCACAAGCCACACGTGCAGCACAGAAAAAGGCTGTTGTGTCAGACCTCGGCAGCTCCGCCAAGCTCCTCCATTCCTCCTCTCCCTGCGTGTGGCCGCGGCTTTTCCACCAGCGCAGGTGCCGGGGAGGCTGCCGCACCGTCTCAGCAGGCCACAGATGTCTGTCAGAGAATTGCCGAGTGACCTTGGCGCAAGAAGTGACATCGAGGCCTTCCCCTCACCAAGCGGGTGTCTGAACCGCCGCCATCCGTCGCTCACCTCCTCCGTGTTCTTGCTCAGCTGCTGGCACCGGCGCACCCACGCCATGCCCTCTTTAACACGTCCCCGTACAGCACGAGGCAGAGGAGTGCCGTCACCCCCGTTTTACAGGGTGGGACTCTAAGGCAGAGAGAAGAAGTGGTTTTAGCAGCATGCCTGTGGCAGAGCAAAAACCGACTCGTTCTCCTATATTCCCAGTTAGCACGTTAATGACCTAAATTCTGCATCCTTTCCCCATCCGTTGCCCAGAGGAGCTAGGAGGCATTGGAGGAGAGGGTGCAGTAGCACAAGACGAATAGTCAGCATCCAGCGTCATGGCGGTCTGTGCTCAGCACAGACAAAGCAGGGGCTACGGTGGGACCAACGCTGCCCACCCTGCTCTCACGAACGCCGAGCAGGGTTGAGCCAGGGAGGAGGATCAGCCTGGCGCAGCGTATCAGCCTGCGGTGAAGGGCAGCTCCTCAATACCACAGCATTTTAAGCAAGCCAAGGCTGGACGCCCCAACGGCCAAGCACCCTGCTGAGCCAGATCAATGCCTTTTGGAGACTCGGCACCAGGAACAGATTTGCAAAGAGCCTGCATGTCCCCTCACCCTGCCTAAGTGGCTGAACCTCTAACTAGCTATCCCACACAAGTCCATGTAAAAGACACCCTGGACAAGATGCAGCATCTTTCCCAAGCAGCTTGATTCTTCACATAGGAATTAATCAGGCTGAAATACAGCAAGAAACGAAGCAGGGGAGAGGGAGAAGAGAGGAAGCAGGGAAAGAAAGGATGGCACAGGGTGAGGGGGGTTCCAGACGCAGTGCCTCTTCCCTCCCTGGCTGATTCCAACTGGGGGGCTCTGGCTGCGCTCCTGGAGTCTCACCTGGGAGGTGCACGCAGGCTCTGCTGGCTCCCCCAGCGTGTACGGGCAGGAGGCACTCAGCGTTCAGGATCTGCTGGGCAAGGAGCTGAAATCTGAGGCTGGAGAGCAGCAGCGTTCACATGCACTGTTGTCATGGTTTAACCCCAGCCAGCAACTCAGCCCCACGCAGCCGCTCGCTCACTTCCCACCAGTGGGATGAGGGAGAGAATCGGAAGAGTAAAAGTGAGAAAACTTGTGGGTTGAGATAAAGACAGTTTAATAAGTAAAGCAAAAGCCGCGCACGCAAGCAAAGCAAAACAAGGAATTCATTCCCCACTTCCCATGCGCAGGCAGGTGTTCGGCCATCTCCAGGAAAGCAGGGCTCCATCATGCATAATGGTGACTTGGGAGGACAAACACTGTCACTCCGAACACACTCCCTTCCTTTTTCTTCCCCCAGCTTTATATGCTGGGCATGACATCCTATGGTCTGGAATATCCCTTGGGTCAGTTGGAGTCAGTTGTCCTGGCTGTGTCCCCTCCCGACCCCTTGTGCCCCCCCCAGCCTGCTCGCTGGTGGGGTGGGCTGAGAACTAGAAAAGCCCTTGGCTCTGTGTAAGCACTGCTCAGCAGCAACGAAAACATCCCTCTGTTATCAGCACTGTTTCCAGCACAAATCCAACACATAGACGCATGCTAGCTACTGTGAAGAAAATTAACTCTATCCCAGCCAAAACTAGCACAACTGTACAGCAGTGACCGCAGCCAAAGGACCAGGGTGATGAGCTGCTCATCTGCTGCGGGCAGATGGCCCCAGGCAGTCAGGGACAAGCATGGGAAAGGAGCCCCTTCGTGCTGTATCTGCCTTCCTCACATGTATTTAAGTGGGCAAGTAGCAGGGTGGGACTGTGGCAAGGGAATTTTCTTGGCTATGAGGCTTTCCTTCCAGAAGAGCCATGGCTGAGAAGCAGATGCTTCTTGAACGAGGTAATTGGATCGGGGATGGGTGATTAATAACCTCCTTTCCCAAACCACAGTTTCAGTGCAGGAATAACACTTCAGAGGTATGTGGAGAGGCTTTGTTCCTACTTTCTTCTCCTATTGCTTACCTCTTACACACACACACTCCTCTCTGCTGTCTCTAGCTTCTTCATGGAAGCTCTTTGAACTAGTAGTTAATGGTGATAGGTATCTCAGAAGCATCAGACACGAGCCCACTGGATGCAGAAGGAGCTGAGCTTGGGGGCTGACCTAGAGGAACTCACCTACCTGCCTTCTACAGCTCTTTGCTCAGCACTGGCTCCCAAAGCATCCCAAACCTTGATCCGGCAAGGCTTGGCCCCGAGAAGAAACTCAGGGGGAATCCTTTGAGCTTGGTCCTTCTTCAGCTATTCCCAAATACCTGAAAGATCATTGGAATTCATCTGGAATAAACCTTCCGAGACATGACTTGGGAACTTGACATGGTCCCTGCAGGTCTCAGCCTGGGTAGGGTTGGCCTGGAAGAGCTCTGGGTTCCTCACAAGCAACCCTTCCCAGAGGCAACAACCACAAGTGTGGTGGCTTCATTGTCCCCTCACCCTGTGCACCCAGCTGGTCCAGTGGCTGGGCTCAGGGCCAGGGTGGCAGGCGGCTTTCCTGGGTTGCCACAGCATTTGTCACTCTCCAGACTTGGGCCCCAAACGCTTCTGTTGATGGATCAGTCAGCATGAGCCACTTTGGTGGCTGACCTCTGGTGAGGGGGCCCATGGGATCACCATGCCTATCCATGCACGTCATGCGGACACTGCATTCCTCCTTTATGGACAGATTATGTCCATCAGTTCTGTGCTAATGGATAGCCAGTGCAAGAGTCCAGAAGGAAATGTAAGGGAAGGCAGAAGAAAAAGTTTGGGGGAACTCCAGGACGTATAATGGAATTGCCTGCCATATGGTCACCCCTGTACAAGCATGAACAACCTGATCCTTCCAGATACTAGTCAGCCAGTGGTCATGATGATGACGTGGCTTGAAGATTACCTCTCTGGAGTGGTACTTCTGATTTCAAGAGGAGAGAGACATGAATGACAAAAATAAGAGCCTGGTAGACATCCCAGATGACAAAAGACTGAGAAGATGTCACTGGCCTCCTGCTGGGGTAGCTCTGCTGATCGTGGGGTGTGTGAAAAAGGGTGCCCCATGACTAAAGCTAGCAGAAGGCCCTGTACATAAACCAGCCGGGCAAAACTGAGGGTGACCAGCCCAGCTTCCCTCACTTATGGTGGAAGATTTTGCTCCCCCAGTGCAAAGGGTGTTTTGCTGCTGAGCTGCATACACACGCTTGCACCAAGCTTCTTGTAGCCTTAGTCTGTCAGAGGACACAAGAGGAGGCCTGATAAAGGTATGCAAAACCGAGCAGTCATATGGAGAAAGTAGATTAAGAGCTTTTGTTCTTCTCATACTGCAGCAGAACAATGGGATGTATCCTGCCCATGAAACGAATAGGCAGCAAACTCACAGCCGAGAGAAACAAATGCTTTTCCACCCAAACCTGATCACCCCGCCGTACACAGCACTGCCGGGATCCACGAAGGCCATGCCAGGTGAAACACAAACACCCACATTTACGCCGGCCAATGCTGAGGGAAGGGACCCCAATCCTCTTGCTTCGCAGCGTGACCCAGTCTCCGGCTCCTCTTCCCATCCCACCTCCCTCAGAGGCGGGCAGTGCTCTCCCGTCCTTCTGCGGCAGGAATCGTGCCGGCCGGCCAAAGCCTCTGGTGCTCTCCACCGTTGAGCGAGGGGTGCTGGGCTAGGTGGGCACCAGGCTGGATCCAGATGGCGAATCCCACGTTCCTCTGCAAATAAGAGGGAGATCCGTGTGCAAGTGTGCGAGGGGAGTACATGGGCATCCATACAGGAGCGGGCGTGCTGCCTGGGAGGAAGGCAGGGCGGGCACGAAGGGCGATGCAGAGGGCAGCTGTTTCTGCGAGGCAGGTTTTGGTGTTCTCATTTGTTCTTTTTTTTCTCTTGTTCCCTAGGGAATTTTAAAGGTCTGTGTAAGCAAATCGATCACTTCCCTGAGGATGCAGATTATGAAGCCGATACAGCAGAATATTTCCTCCGTAAGTCCACAGGCTCTTCTTGCAATGGCTTGTAGGTGCTAGCGTCGGGTGCCTTTTGCTTTCTGCAGGTAGGGTGGTGGAGATGCTGGGACCTGTGAGGCTCAGCGGGCCAGAGGAAGTGACCCCAGAGCCTTGCCACCGCCAAAAACGGCTCCACTCTCGCCTCCCCGGGCCCTGCCCATGAGAGAGTGCAAGGTGTGAACTCATAGTAACAACCAGTGGCATTTTTTATTAACGGCAATTAATTAGGATATAAATCCAGAGTCTTCAAATCCATCAGAGAGCTGCTGAGTGGGCATAAGGTCGGGACTGCGCTGGCTGGGGCAGTGTGAGTGTGTGTGAGTGTGCGTGTGTCCTCCTAAAGCAGAGGAAGTTTGTATTTCCTTACCTGATACTCCAGTTGCATCAGATTTAAGATGTTAGCCAGATGGTGTCCAAGGAGCACCTATTTCTGTCTTCACCTTTCCCCAAACACCACTTGCCTACAGAGGCTGCAGACCTGATCTTTGCTGGTTTTAGCTATTTTAGTGATGGGAATGGGAAGCGGGAATAAGGACAGTCAGAGCCCTTTGAAGAAAAGACCTGATGCTCACCCAGAGCCCCTTGGGGAGGTGCTGTACCCCAGGTACACGGTGTCTCCGTAAAGAAACCTAACCTAAGCTCCGAGTCCAGCCTGGGACGTGCAGGTAAAGCTTGCACAGCTTCGCACAAGGGGACAGGGAAGGCAGCCTGGCCAGCAGGACAGATCCACATCATGTGTTGCCCTCCCTGATCTCAAGTCAGCATTCCCACCTGCCCCAGAAGCAGGAGCTTGCTCTTCCTTTGGCACAGCTGAACAGGGATCACTCCTCCTCTTAGGTCCCCACCTCGCTATCCTGCCCTCCCTCCACAAGCCCAATGCATTTTGGCATCATGAGATCTTCTCCTTTCAGAAATCTGAGATAAGAGCTTTTGACCTCCCAAGGTTAAGCATCAGAGGTCTCCAAAGGCCGGGAGTCTTTCAGAATAGCTCCTTGTCATCTGGGCATGCTCCAAGCCAGATGTAGAGACCCAGCCCTGCAGCAGGGATGAGAGAGATAATTTAGGCTCTGTGAGGCTCATTTGTATGTGAAAAGAGGCAGATCTTATGCTGCTTCCTCTTGGTTTCTCAAACAGTTCTTCATCCACTGTAAACTGTAAATAACCCAGGGAGATTGCTTCTTTCAGATGCCTTTCTGCAGCATTGGTCTCTTAATCGCTGCGTGGCCCCTGAACAGCAGAGCTGAAGACTGGGGTTTGATCCAGTTTGGCACAGCAACTGTGGAGGCTGCCTCTGAGGGCAAACCAGCTCTTGCAGAGTCGTTTGGGAACGAGGAAGCTGCCTGCAGCATCAGCTGCACTTCAGAAAGAAGAGTTGGAGGAAGGGGGCGAACATCTCAAGAAGGATGGGTCTGTTCCCTCAGAGGGAACAAGATCTGAAGACGACGACTGGCCCAATGTCAGGACCTGATGGTGTCCCCAGGGTAGCGTCCTTCTTAAGAAAGAACGAGGTTCAAAGAGGGATTTGGCAAGTCAGTAAAGGACTATTTGGGTCACTTCTGAGGGAAGTGGGATTTCTGCTGGCTTAGACCTGACTGGAGAGGGACCCCACTGAACAGCTTCTTCCCAGGACTTCTGCCAAACCGGAGTCCCTGGGCGCTCTGCATGGGTAATGGCAAGAACAGCTAGGAAGTTGTTTATTAGTATCAGACTAGGCAATTCCCACATTCAGGGGACCAGGACGATCGTGGGGCAGTGTCCACAGCCTGGCTAGAAGGGCTTAGACTTTATTTCTGCCAGCCATCCACATAAGGTGCCTTAGGCTTTTTGAAATCAAATGCTTGTTGTCAGAGAGGAAGCAGAAGCATCCCTGCATTTCTTTGCTAGAAGACACTTGAGTTAGAGAGTAGACAGATGATATGAGGGAGCATCCGAACACCATCATGAGTCCCCTTCTCTTTAGACCAAAGGCTCCAGACCCAGGAAAGCTGGATGAGATTCTGCCCCTCTCTTGCTGGCACGGTCCTCCTGAGGGACAGAAAGCAGGGGCTGAGGGAGGCTGCTGTCCTCCCCCATCACATAACGCCCGCAGCTCCCCATGTCAGCCAGCAACTTTGTGTTCTCCCAACAGATATGAATTTCAGAATTAAGACCTGGATAAAACTGATTTGCTCAGGGCCAGGCTGTGGGACTGACCGACCATCCCTCTAGAAACCCTCTGAACAGCGGATGTCTGCTTGATGTTCACTTTCTGCCATTCAAGCTTCCCATTGTCAAATCCCACCTTGCTTTCCAGAAGCTATTAAGACGGTTATTATCACCATCCTGCTCCCTGAAACACAGCCAGGCAGAACTGGAAAGCAAGCAAGAGAGGTTTCGCCCTGCCTTTTGCACTCCCCACGCACAGGCAGTGGGCTAGGGCCCCCCTCAAAGAGCCGACTGCTTGTGCCTGGTAGGATCCTGACGGTGACAGGGTCTCTGCCTGCTTAGGAAAAAGTCCTGCGCTTGCTTCAGTAGGGTTCATTCTTACAGGCAAGGAGGGACTAGCTTTCACCCCCCCCTTCCAGATCTTTGCTCCACAAGCAGAATTGCACCAGCCCATCTGATACCTTTCTTTATCAAGCAAGGCTTCATTTCACACTTTAACAGCTTACTTTCTCTTGGGAAAGGAGGAGGGAAGGCCTTCCTACTTAAAAAACGTGAATATTGGCAACATGAATTCAGGCAGATTGTTGGTACCCACTGAACAGCCCACGAGCAGTGTGTGCGTGCATGCGTACGTGGGTGTACGTCTACACTGTCCTGGCCTTTTGCTGCATGAATACGAGAGAGTCGCCCCAGAAGCTTTGGGGTATGTTTTGCACGTGCGTATGAGCATATATGTGCATCTATACCCTTGCCCTCTGCTGGCTGAGCTTTTCCCGTATCGACCGATGGAGAGTGTGCGTCTGTGGGAGCTGGCACATCCGAACCCATCACTGCCCTCTGGAAGGAGCCCGGCCGTTTAATCACCAGGATAAGCCCCGCATTTCTGCATGCAGGGCTGGGACTTTCGCTTCTCAGTCCTCGCTGCAGCCACAGAGCAGTGCACAGCACCAGGAGCTCCTTCCCAGCCCTAAAAAAAAAAAAATAATAAATAAATTCTCTCCTTGAGATGCTCATGCCCTTTCGAGAGGATTCGAGATTGAGCAGCTCCACAGGAAGCATTTGGGTTGCTGCTCTTTGAAGAGCAGGCTTGAGTGGCAGCACCCCGCAGGAGGAGAGGCTGGATGGTGCTGGGGCTCCCCCTCCAGCCCATAGTCCCCCCAAAAGCAGAGGAAAAGACAGCATGAGGGGGGGCAGGCAGCATGGGCAGGCTCCCAGCTCAGCCACCAGCCCCACAGCCCCCACCAGCAGCAGTGGCCAGGATGCAGGAGAGTTGCTTCGGACCGCTCTCTTTTTCTGACACACTTTTGTTTCTCTCTCCTTCCCTCCGTCCCCCAACACCTTTATCTCTCCTCGAATTACTCCCCCCCCACACGTTGCCCTCCATCTCTGCCCTTCACCCCCACCCACGAAACGTTCTTGCGTCCCCCCGTCCCCTCGCCCCGGCACCGTTTCCGTGCCCTTTTTTCCTCTCTCTCACACCTGCGCTGTTCTTTCTGCCCCTCTCCCTCTCTCCTCCGCAGGGGCTGTTAGAGCCTCTAGTATTTTCCCGATCCTGAGCGTGATTCTGCTTTTCATGGGTGGACTCTGCATTGCAGCCAGCGAGTTCTACAAAACCCGACACAACATCATCCTTAGTGCCGGCATCTTCTTCGTGTCTGCAGGTAAAGGGATGCAGAGGGCCTGACGCCCCAGAGATGGGCTCCGGGGTGGGGGGGGTGGGGGAGCCTGCCCAGCTGGAGCATCCTGCTGCCTAGGCAGGAGCGCGTGTGTTTCCCAGCCTGGATGAGCCTTAATTGGGGCGAAAGCAGCCTCCCAAGGATGCCTCTCCACCCTGCCTGCTCGCCTGGCAGGGGCAGGCAGCAGTGCTCTGCAGGCAGGGGCTTTCCTGCTGCTTGGGAGCTGCTGGAGGGAGAGGGTTTCCCTACATCCAGGGACCAGCCAGGATCGCAGTCCAGGGATGCAGCAGGCATGCGAGGAGGGTCTTGCCCTGTTTCCCCAAGGAAAGCTGCCCACCGGGAGGGGATGGGTGGCTGAGGGACCTCCCGTCCCTAACTCCTGGGGGCAGGGGCTCAACCCCACGGCCCCCACCGCTGCCATGGGTGACCCTCCTGACGTCTCCCTCTCTCTCCTCCGCCGGCCGGCTGGCAGGTCTGAGTAATATAATTGGCATCATCGTATACATATCAGCCAACGCTGGAGACCCCTCCAAGAGTGACTCCAAGAAGAACAGCTACTCCTACGGCTGGTCCTTCTACTTTGGGGCCCTGTCCTTCATTATAGCTGAGATGGTGGGAGTGCTGGCCGTCCACATGTTCATAGACCGGCACAAACAGCTGCGCGCCAATGCTCGTGCCACGGACTACCTCCAGTCCTCCGCCATCACCCGCATCCCCAGCTATCGGTACCGCTATCAGAGACGCAGCCGCTCCAGCTCCCGCTCCACCGAGCCTTCACACTCCAGGGATGCCTCTCCCGTCGGGATCAAAGGGTTCAACACCCTCCCATCAACAGAGATCTCGATGTACACCCTGACCAGGGACCCGCTGAAGGCAACCACCACCCCCACCGCCACCTACAACTCCGACAGGGATAACAGTTTCCTCCAGGTTCACAACTGTATCCAGAAAGAGAACAAGGACTCTATCCACACCAACACAGCCAACCGCCGGACCACCCCGGTATGAAGCCGTCACCAGGAGCTGAAAATGGGGCAGGAGTGGGCAGGAGGAGATGGGGAGGGCTGCGGGGTGGGGAGGGTGGAAGGGAGCAGGGGGCAGGAGGGGGGTGGGAAGGAGGAGGTGGAAGCGCCCCTTGCGGGGGTGGGAACCTTCCCAATGCAAAAAAAAAAAAAAAAAAAATCCACAAAAAAACAACAAAAACCAACAAAAAAAACCAAACAAAAAAACCAACCAACGAACAAGCAGATAAGCAGACAAACAAGCGAGCGAACAAAAAACCAAACAAACAAACGAAAAGGAAACGCGAGGAAAGAGACGACAGTGAAAAAAATTGTTTAAAAAAAAAAGAAAAAGAAAAAAGGAAAAAAAAAGAAAAACTTTAAAACCGAAAGAGATTTAAAAAATAGAAATAAATTTAAAAGAAAATGCATGATTTCCCATGTACCATTATTTTAACATTTAATAAAAACAGACTTAAAAAAATAAAAGGGAACCAAGAAATAACAAACAACAATAAATCAAGTGGGAGGAGGAGGAGGAGGAGGAGGAGGCAGCTCTTTGGATTTTGGGGGGTTTTATTATTTAATTTTACGGTTTGTTTCCCACTTACCTTTAACCCAGCATGGGCTCCTCAGGCGACAGGGGATGGGGGTTCAGGTGGCAGCGACTTGGTGTCCTTGGGCCAGTTACGGAGGATCCTGGGGTGCCAGGGTCAACCGCGACCCGCTCCGTTCCCCCGGGATCTGTGGGGATCCGCTCGTCCCCCGCGGGTCCGTAGGGGTTAAGAGTGACTCCTGTCCCTAGGGATTCCAGGAGCCGATGCTGAGTCACCCCTCTGCAGTGTCCCCCGGGGGGGTCCCCACTTCCCCGGCCCTGGGGACCCTGGGGTTAACGGTGACAGTACAAAAAGCAAACAGACACAGTAAATAAAGATATACACACACACACACAGAGACAAAAAAAAGGACAAAAAAAGGTTTCTTAAAAAAAAAGTGGCAATTTTTTTAATAAAACAACAGCTATAAATAAATGTAAATATAATAAGTGGATTTACTTGCAAGAAAAACAGATAGTATTTTTTTCTTTTCATTTTTGTTTTCTCCAGCTTTAAACTGTGAAAAAAAACAAAGAGAAAAGACAGCAGGGAGCGGGGTGGGAGGCGCAGGCAGAGGGTGGGGGGCTGATGGAGGGGAACGGGGGCTCCCATCCCTTCGGGATGCTGCTGCTGCGGCGGGAAGGGGGGGGGACACGGGAGGCCAAAGCGGAGGGCAGCATGCCGATGGTGGGGAGGGCGGCACTCGTGCAGACACGCGTGCGCACGCTCTCCTGTGAATGCTCCGGAGGCTCCCCAGGGCAGTCGCGTGCCCCCCCCCCCGGCCCCCCAAATTTGCCCGCAATCCCCCTTAGGTCCCGCCAGTGGGGCTGCGGCCATGTCGGGGTATGGCGAGGCCCACCCAGCTGCCCCACAAAATGGCTCCTTGCCCACCCTGGCCACGGCCAAGCCTCCCCCCACGACCCAAAGCCGGCTGCCGGCTGCTCGGCCTTGACACACGAACCCCCTCCGGCCTCCATCCTGGGGAGACCCCCGCTCTGGGTCTGAGCCCCCCCCCAAGTCCCGGCGGCCATGCCAGGGAGAGGCGCGAAGCCGTCGGGCGTCTCCACGTCCGCTAGGTTTTATCCTCGTCCCCCACCTCGCCGGGGTCCCATGCCGGGACCCCTGGCCTGGCTGCAGCCCCCTCCCTCCCTGCCATGCCTGGGGAGGGGGAAACAGGGTACCGGGGGTACCAGGAACTGCTTTTAATCCAGCTCCCCCTGCGATGGCCGCCGCGGATACAAGCGGGAGGGGAGATGGCGGCAGGGCAGCGTGGAGGGGGGGGACCCCTCTGTGACACCCCCATGAGCCGCAGCAAGGACAGGACCCCTTTTGGGGCTGCTCCCCAAAAGCAGCAGCACCCCAGGGGCAGGCGCAAAGCCGAGGGTTTGCAGGATGGGGCCGCCGAGCCCTTGGGCAGCTCAGACCCACTTTTCGACTTTTTTTTTTTTCCGTCCCCGTTCCCGCTGCTCCAGTTTTAGGAGCTGCGCAGTCCCCCGCTTTGCATCCCAGCGGGTTTTCTTCTTAAAAGCAGCCTGATCCTCCCTGCAACCCCCCCCACCGCTGCTTTAACCCCCCTCCCCAGGTACAGGGCGGGGGGGGCAGCCATGGGAAGGGGGGTCACCCCCAAAAAATGGCATCACAGGGCAAGAGGAGGATGCGAGCGGCTTGGCCGGGTGTCCAGACCCCCGCGTCGCTGAAATCCCCTCCCGTGACCCCTCCAGCCCTTTAAAAAAGATTCACAGGGAACCACCCCGCCACTTTCCGATGCCCACCACCCCCCCAAGGAATAAGTTAAAGCTGGTTTCCCGGACCCCAGCGGCGAGGGAGAGCGGCGTTGGGGTTTCCATCCCCAGCCGCCCTCGCCTGCTCGATGCCACGCGGAGCTGGGGAGCATTCACAGGGCCGAGCGTGCCCCTGGGGCCAGGCGGGAAAGGGGGAGAGCGCGTGCGGGAGGTGAGGGCTGGCGGGGAAATTTTTTTTTCCGAGGGTGTCGCTCATGTCCAGCTCAAACCAGTACGAGAAACCAACCTCCATTTTCTTTATTTCGTGGGTTTTTTTCAGACTGTTAAAAAGAAAAAAAATTTTAAAAAGAGAAAATGACAAAAAAAAAAAAAATCCTGGTACATGAAATAAAGATTTTTTTTTTTATAACTTGGTCCTCGTTTATGTGGATTTATTGGGGGGGGGATTTATTGTTCTGCTGTGCCGGAGGAGAACCTGGAAACCCAGCAAGAGAGTCAACTGTTGTGGATAGTTTTGTCCTCTTGGCGACTCAGTGGATGGTCTTGCTTCAACCGCTCTTCTCAAGCCGGTCTTCGAGGTACAAGCAGGAAGATAAGGCAAGAGGAGAGGGCTTTGCCACAATTGTTTTTTGAAGTAAGTGCGGGTAAACCCAAGTCACGCGTGTGGGCTTTCCCTGCTGCCCTCCAAAACATCTGCTCTAGCCCCCAGCGTCACTCCTCTTGTCCCGTTCCTCCCAGGGTGGTGTTACCACAAGGGATGATGCCCCAACTCCCACCCAGAGACAGCGGCTCTTGTGGCGGCAAGCCAAGAACCGCCGGCGAGCTCAGAATTCCCGCAGGCTTGAGGGCTCAAAAGAGAAAAAAGAACGTGGGCTTAATGTCGTTTTGGGGTTTTGTTCAGCCACTCACGGGATTTCTGGCGATTTTCCTCAGTAGCTGGGTTGGCAGTGGCTGCCTGGTGGAAATGCTCGGCACCGCGCCAAGATCCCCTCGCTCTCCGCTGGGCTCCCGCTTGCTGTGGGACCCTCCGTGGCTTTCTGGAACGGACCGGGATCCCCACCAGACCCCCGTCGCCACCAGATTAGAGGGGTGACAGGGAAGGGCAGACACCTGAGTGACAAAGCCCATCCAAAGTGCAGCCAGGGTCTGACACATAACGGGCCAGCGAGACCACGAGCTGAACGAGCAGGTGGGACCAGGGGGGTTAACTCGTCAGCGGCAGGGGGGCAATGGGGTGAAGGCACACCCGGCTCCAGATGTCCCGGCAGACACCCATGGGTCGCAGCGCGATCGCAGCACCACGGTCCTCCCCGCCGTCCGATACACCTCGCGCGGGTCGATACTGGTGCTCGGCAGCCGGATCCCACGGCCGGCACCTGTGTGTCCCCACTCTGACCCTCCCAGACCAACCTCTACTCCAGCCCAGCCCCTCTCCAGCTCACCCCTCTCCTTTGGGACCCCGGTAGCACCTCACACCCACACCCCCAATGCCTGTCAGCACACCCATTTCGCGGACCAGCCGGCGGGAGGCTTCACCGCCCAGGTAATCGGGGGCACCCGCCGCCCCATTTCTGCTCCCCCTCCGGGGACCCTTCCCGGGAGCAGCAGCCTTGCCAAGAAGGAGGGCGCGAGGAGGGGAGAGGCAGCAAAGCGGGCCAGGCGCCGGCTCCGGGGGACACCGGGGAGCTCCCGACCCTGCCACATGCACGTCTAGGACGCAGCCGCCTCCCCGCCTCGTCTAGCTCAGACACCCCAAAACCTTCTCACCCCCTCCTCATCCCCTTTGCCTGAAGCTGCCACCAGTGCTGGCTGCCCCCACCTAGGCATGGGTGGGATGAGCTGGAGAAACACCCCCCCCCCCCCGGCATCTTCTCCATTCTCCCGATGATATTTCCAACCCTGGCCCCGCTGCAGAGCTGGGGACAAGAGGGTGCTCCCTCGTGTCCCCCCCCATGCCGGTGGGGCACTGGGGAGATGCGGCTCCGGTTCCCACGCGATGCCCTGCCCGGAGCGGAGGGGGTGCATGGCTCAGACCCCCTACACGACTCCATGAGGTGCTCCTTCCTCGCAGGATGCAGATGGTCTTACTTTTTCCTCTCTGCTTCTCCCCTTCTCCCTCTGGCTTTTACAGGATGGGGCAGCAGAGGGGGAGAGGCAGCGAAACAGCACCGGCCTGAAATTAGCCATGGGGAATGCTGCTCAGATGGGGCCAGCCTCCATGCCATAATAATTAATACTAATACTCAGCACTTATACAGCACTTTTCATGTTCAAAGCACTTTACAAACATTAACTAATTAATCTGTCATATTAAGTGATGTCTTAAAGGGGCGGCATTGAAAGCAAAGGGCTTGTGCGTGGGCGGGAGCCCTCATTCCCCCTCTCTCCCAGGGCACATTAATGCTTGGGTGGGTGTGAGACCCTAAAATGTTACCCCGTGCCCCTCCTGGGTCTCAGTGCTCCCCGTGCCACTTGCTTGCCTCTCCCAGTGCTGGCTCTGTGCTCTGGCAGGCCCTGGGTGTACCAGGGGTGAGCAAGGCACCAGGGTCTTCTCCTCCACAGCACTGAGCCACTGAGGTCCTGAGGATGCTGAAGACTCGGGACTGAGAGGTCAGTTAAAATATTTGGGTTGGAAAAGTCCCCCTGCCCCAGTCCAAAGTCCCAGCAGTGGAGGAGGAGAACCAGCAGGCCCTTTGCAGTGCAGCAGGAGCAGAGATGCAGCAGGCAAAGTCTGGTCTGATGCCTTCAGCCAGGTCCCTGTCGCACCCCAGCCCTGGGACCTCTCTGGGGGCCAATGGTCATTCTTTGCTTTCATGAAAGCAGCACCCAACCCTTCATGGGGCTGATTTCTGACAGCCCCCCCCACCTCCAAATCTGAGGACACACTCTCAACTGCTGGCTGGGGATGGGTGGAAGGCAGGCAGGGCATCTACCAGGGAGAGCGATCCCCTAGGATGGCTCTGGCGAAGGATCCAAGCTGAAGAGAGCACACTCTGCCCAAGCAATGCCAGCCAGCGCTGGCAGCGGTGCCAGGTCTTCCATAGCTGTGGAGGCAGCGTGGCTGAAGAGGGGGGTCCCTCTGGGGGACGGTACGGGGCGAGGGAGCGAATCCTGCTGAGTAATGCCCGGCTCCTGGCGCTGGAGGGTCTGTCGTTAACGTGTGCTCACTGCTCCTCTGCTGCCTCTCTCGTATGGACCACAGCCAGGGCTGGCTGGGTTTTGCTTCTGTGGGAGATGCTCTGAGAGCTCCTCATGTGGGGAAACCCAGATACTTGGCTATTAAATTAACGCCAGGCATTTAACAGCATCATTGCAATGGTTTAAACACCTAGGAGCCATAATTAGTAATAATGGTTTGGTGAGGGAGGAAATTAAGACCCAGGTATGGAGCCCAGTACTTTTCTCTGCAGATAATTTTTAGTGCCAAATGACTACAGAGAGAGGCCAAGCGTCAGACACACAAGTCTACTGTCTTGCTTGCGTGTGAGGAATGACACGGGGGAGGAAGACAGCCACTTATCTCGCCTTTCAAAAGCCAAGCACCGAGGCCAAGGATGGAGAGTGGCTCAAGAAGGAGAGCTGATGGAGAAAGGGGGTCTGTGAGGAGGTACAGTCAACCTAACGAAAGCCGGTAGGTGAGCAAAGCTGGCAAAGGACAGGCCAGCTGAATGTCCTGGAGGTCTGTCCAAGAGTAGAAGTGGCTCCAGACGACTCGGCATTCCCTCCCCGGGTGCCTTCCAGCTGCTGGGGGCTTCTCCCCTCCTCTCCCCAGGCCCTTATGGACACCCCCTGGAGAGACAGAAAGAAGAGGCAACAGGTTTGGTAGGGAAGGGAGGCAGAGAGAGGGTAAATTTTAGGAGTAGCCAAGGACCTGTACAGATTAAGGGGATATGAATTAAATGCCACCAGCCTGAGTTTTTCCTCCAAGAGCGGAGAACAAGTCATCCCTCTCGCTAAGCTGAGGCATGGAGCTGGACCCCGCGGGGGCTGCTGCCCAGTATGCTGCTCCTCACGCAGGCAGGGCATTTACAAGAAGTCCTGACCACACCGAGCACACCCACACCACATTTTGGTGGCTCTGCAGAGCTCCAGAGCAACCGTGCAGCCAAAATGCCCCATGGAGAGGAGAAACTCCTCTCCAGCCTGGGAGAGAGGACAGGGACTTGTCCCCGGGACATGGGACAGGTCCTAAAAAGACCTTTTCCTGGGGATCTGTGCCCACAAGGGTAGGGCAGACATCTGTGATGTCCCAGTGTCCATGGTGGATACTCCATCCTAAAGCCAACAACCACGGGCTGGTAAAGGGGTGCCGAGGACCTACCAAGCATGGAGCTGCAGTGAGGACCCTGCCAGAGAAGCCAGGACCCCGATGGGCCATGCTGCTTCCCATGGGCACAGCAGCAGAGGCAGGAGACTGGCAGCTGGGTGCTCGCTCATCCCTCATCTTCCCAGGCTGCAAATCTCAGCTTTGACCTGGCTCCGGCAGAGCCAACGCAGATGTGAACCGTTCTGGCAGAGCGTTGTCATTTGTGCCAGTTTTACACCACAGAGAGGAGTAACGTGCGAATGACGCCAAACCCTGCTGGCCTCATTTCACTTGCCCTTTATTGAAACCTCCGGGCCTTGCACCCTGGGCACGGAGCGATGAGGGTGCAGCGGCTCGCGCGTGCAACAAGGGCTCGGACAAGGCGGCCTCGGCATCCTCTGCAGCAGTTGGCTCTTGACATTGTGGAAAGTCCGCAGTGAAGGAGCTGGCTGGCCCGGCACCGGCAGCTTTAGCAAAGGGGTCAAGATATACAGATATGGGCTGAGTCCCAGAAACAGATCTGCAAGGGCAAAGCGCTGGGCTTGGGAAAGGGTTTTCTCTGCTGCTGCTCCTCCTGTTGCTCATGATCCCCTCGGGGATGGAGAAAACAAGGGACTTTGCTCTCTAGGGACCTGTCAATCAGAATCTGCCACCACCGTTTAATTTGCTGAATTTATGCCTGCCAGGAGCGCCGGCCTGGCTGCCCGTTCCTGAGCAGGCAGTGCCATCCCGTGGGACGAGCTCGGCACAGCAGCAGAGTCTCAAAGCTGCACTGTGCAGGAGCTGGAGCATCCACACAGCTCCCACAGGAGATGCAGCAGTGGGACCCTTGCCCAGTGTCCCACTGGTGCACAGGGGTGGCCGGGGACCATTTCCAGCCTGCCAGGGCTCCTCACTACCTGCTTCCCCTCATTCCCACTTTTCTTCCAGCAGGAAAGCTCAGAGGGGACAGAACGATATAATTCACCTGGACATGGGGGTTCAGCTTGCTCCCACCCAGGACAGGCTCCAGCCAGCCCACGGGCAGGTATGACTTTAGGACGGGAGGGCAGACAACAAAGCTCTTACCCTGAGCTTGGTGTGGCCGTGAGGTTCGAGGCAGCGTGTACCAGCAAGCTGCCTGCCAGCCATCAGCAAGCCTCCCCACCTCTCCTCCCCCAAATTTTGCAGCTCCTCTGGTCTCCAGCCGGTGCCGGGCCACAGATCATCCAGGAGTGTTTAGCGGGGAAATACTTCACGCATGCAGAGAAAAGAGCAATCCCACGGAGCAGTTCCCAGGTCAGGGAGCCCCATGGCTGCCCCACATCTCCCCTTACCCCTGCTGCTCTCCCCTGAGGGCTTGGCACTGCTCGTGGACCCTTTTGGGGAGTTAGTGGTGCTGGGAAGGTCCCTTCCCTTCCCAGTCCCAGCACCTTCCCATCCCCTCCTGCAGAGGCCACAGCAAAGCCTGGACCCGACCTTGGGAGTCAGCTGCGACCTTGGGAAGTGCCTGATCCAGAGGGACAGGCTGCGGACAGGAAAGAGGAGAGAAAGAAAGACCTTGGGCTGCTGCAGCGGGAGCTTTCTGGAGCAAGGCTGAGAGTGTGCATCCTTCCCAGCTGCCTCGGGGTGCCTGACACCCGATGGGGGACATACGCAGCACGGCTTTGCCAGAATGGACAAAAGCACCCGGCTGACTCCTCCAAAGACAGAAGAGAGCAGATGGTGCTGAAATCTGCTCAAGAGGAGAGGAAGAAATAGCCCCGAGGCTCCATACTCCCTGTACCCCGAGAGGCACATTTGTCCCCGGCCAAGGGTGTCAGCCAGCCCTGTCTCTGACTTACCGAGGGGCAGGGAAGGGAATGGCAACCGCGGGCTCGCTGGGCTGCTGCGTGTCCCTTGCCACTGTTCTCTTTTGTGGGGACTTTCCTGAGAGTCCCTGGGAGGGAAACAGCATGTTATACATAGGTAGCATCTGCATTCAACTCCTTACTGTCTTGATAACTAGGTCTTGCGCAAACAGGGTTTGACTCTGCTCCCTAGCAGAAATCTCCTGGACTCTCTTTCTGCCTCCTGATGTCCTGCTCAGACCTCTTTGCCTGGCTGGCATAAACAGTAAGCTTTCCAGAGGAGGGACCAGGCAGGCAGGAGCATTTGCAGAGCATGTTTAGCCCCAGAAGATTCTGATTTTTCACAGAGGTTATCATAACACTGATGATGTTGAAGGAAATAACTGTGGGCGCTTCTGTGCTGAGCAAGGGCCCTTGTAAAGAAAGCCCGTGTTGCCTGCGGTTCTGCTCACACACACCAGGATCCTTTTCAGGTCAGCGCTGAATATAACTCAGGCACTGGAGAACCGCAGGGCACAGAGCGGGGCTCCCGCAGCTGAAAAGCAAACCGCTAATTCAGTGGTGAGAAGGCACGGTGTGTCTCACACCCTCCATCACCCCGGGGCTCGTCCTCTTCCCCACCGTTGGTCCGGCTGGATCTATGCAGCATTTCCCAGATGCTGCTTCTGCCTCTGTTGACACAGTTCCCCATCACCGCGGTAGCTTGCATCTCTAATGTATTTCTCCTCCGGTGAGGCAGGGAAATGTTGTCCCTCCCTGTGCAGCATGGAGGTGCCGAGCTCCCACTGGGGAGGCTTACTGGGGTGGCCTGGAGGACACAGCCACAGAGTGGGGATTTGCAGCTCAGCCTGTGGATGACGAAGCTCATACCCCAGCCACTGCACCAGCCTTCCTCTCCTTCCGCAGGCTCGGAGCCAGCAGGGACGCTGCCGGCGCCAGCTGCTCTAATTGAGCTTTGTAGAATAAACTTGTGGAATTAGCCTGTTGGCTGCTGGGATAAAATCCAGTGCTGAGTGCAGATCAAAGGAGGCAATCTTGCTGATGGTTTGCAGGGAGACAGCGGGACCCAGGCTCCTTCTACAGCTCTGGAAATGGCAGTGTTCAGCAGCCGAGGATGAGGACGGAGCGTGATACACGCTGCCTCTTCGACGATACATGTGGTCCAGGCCCTGACAGTCAAAGCTACAGAAGCCTTGGGAGAGATCTGACACTGGTGATAAAAGTGGTCAAAGGCAGGCAAGAGACAGCACTGATTCAGAGAAAGACAATTTTTGGGTGCGCCATAAATTCGTGGCTTTTCCTGGTAGCATGGAAGGAGCAGACAACACAAGGCCAGACTCTGAGCCCAGCCTACAGAAGCAACATGGTTTAAGAAGGAGAAGCCTGCCCTTGCCAGGTTTCTGTCCGTCCTCGAGGGCGAGACACTCCGGCCGAGCAGCCGCGGGGAGAGCTCAGCATGGCAGGAGGAGGAAGAGGGAGAAAGCCTCACAGAGAAAGCACTATCTGCTAGCAAGAATAATAAACTCAGCACATTCCCTGTGTGGACCTTACTGTATGGACGTGGCTGGTCTGAACACACGCAGCAAATCTGCCAGGTGCCACCTGCTCCCACCCCCACTAGATCGCACAGGCAGCAAATTAAAAATCAGATTCGCAGCACGTGCACAGTAAAGTTGCTTTATGGCCGTTTTTCCAGGGTTTCTGAAAATCCAATCAATCACTTCCCTGAAAAAGCTAGCGAGCAACTGCCACGCGAGGAGGGCAGGTTTATATTTCAGCCTCCAGGACACCCAGGAGAGGGATGAAGGTGCTGGAAAGGAGGCCACGTGTCGCACCGAAGCACCTGGCCTGGGAGAACAGCAGACCGAGAAGGCAGATGAAAGTGCAATGGGAAAGATGGGATGCGAAGAGGAAGGCCAGGGAAGGACGGAGGGCAGGAGCCAGTTCATATACGGCCAAGGTTGGTTGCAATGAGAGCCCAGGAGCCAGCAGTGAGTTTTGCTGCTTTAAAGACGATGACGATGACTTCGGAAGAGGACTCTGACCTGAAGAGGTGTGTAAACGTCAGGCGTCTCCGCCGGAGGAAGGCGTTAAGGCTGAAGACTATTTCCCTTGGTTTCTGGGTTTGTCAAGAAGCGTGGGGCAGCAGAGACTAAGCATATGGCACAGGCATACGGTGTGTTTGTTGTTTAGTGAGGAAAACGAACCCAGCTGGCTATTTTTGATGCATTTGTTATAAGAGTGAGAAAAGGAACTGCTGGAAAATAGTGTTTTAATGTGAACATTAGTCTTCCAATCCTCAGCTGCCTCTCTGAGGGGAAGTACAGTCACCCAAGCTGGAAAGCAACCCCTGTTTTAAGGCTTTCCAAGGCATCTTCAGTCAAGGCAGAGGTGATCTATTTTCTAAGGAAAGGTCCCTAACGGGTTGGGCACTCGGACTTGCTTTCCTTCATCTAAACCTGTCAAACCTCTGGGAACACTGCCTGAGCTGCATGTTGTCGTCGCTCAGCAGGAGGAGGCTGCTGCTCAACACGGAGCCAGCTCACAGAGCAACAGCTCTCCAACAAGCCCCAAACCATGGTGGAACGAGCCCCTCTTTTACGGATTTGCTAACACCAGCACAGAGCCCAAAACCAGAGAAGTGGAAGACAAGAACGGAAAACCAGATGTGAGCAATTTATCCTGGCTGTTCTCAGGAGCATCTTCCAGGGAGGAGTGATTAGCCTTATTAACTGATTAAGTGATTAATTAACTGATGAACTGAAATTATGGATCAAGGATCAAATGATTGCAAGCAAGTGTATTTTGAGTACTTTTCCGGGAAACGACGTATCTCACGTGCCTTTAACGAAAGCTGGAGGCCGGGCGGCGAACCGTTTGCGGCAGCGGTACATGGGGCCAGCAAGACGGGACGAGAGTCGCAGCACGGCACAGGAGACAGGAGGTGCAGTGCCTGGCGCGAAGCGGAATGCGAGACAGACCCGCTCCCTCCCCTCTTGTAGTAAATTTGACCTAAATATGGCAGCAAATCTCACCTGCTTCAAGAATGGATTTTTTTCTTAGAACCTTTCTTCCCCTTGATAAGAAACTGGAAGGTTATGTCTGTGCCCAGGGGAGCATTTATCCCGCCCTGGGCACTCCCTACTCATACTCTTTCCTCCGACCCGTTCCTATACCCAACTCTGTCCCCAGAAAAGGTAGTTTGATGGGCTAAGCCCAAACTGCACATGGTCCAACGTCTCTGGGAGACAGTAGCAGTGTTACATCCTCTTGTAAGCACCTCACGCAGGCTCGGGAGTGAAGAGGAAGCCATGGAAAGGACAGGATTTTGGTTTATCAGTCCATTTGTCATTGCTTCTCTTCATTCATTCCTTAGTCCAGTTTTCTCTTCAGAACTTCTTGGTCTTTTTATCACCATCTCCTAAGCAGTCAGCCCCTCTGAGCCTGTTCAGCCCATTGCCCTGTCTTGGGAGGGCGAGGGATGGGCGTTGTGGGGGTCACCTGGAGCTGTGACCGCACCGAGCCACCGCCAGCAAGCAGCGAGGAAGTTCCAGCACTAATGGTGTTTGTCTCCAAAAAGGCTGTTTAGGTGAGACAGTTACAAATTGTATTTTATAAACTGTATTTCTATAAGTGGGTTTTTTCGCTAGCGGGGAAAAGTGCTTTAATAATCCCACTTCTGATTAATGGCAGGGTGTCTTGGCAAAGCAAAGACTGCTGCGGCTTCGATTCTTTCTCAAGGAGGAATTACAAGTGGTAAATAAAGAAGAAAATGCACACCTCTCTGCCTGGAAAATATTGATCTAGACTCTTCTTAGGTAAAAGATACCCAGTAAAATTCTCTAAAGAGTTAGTTTTCAGCTGAAGAGATGTGTAAACTGGATCCTGCTCTTTTTAGGGGTAGAGAAAATTTCAATCACTCTGGCATGTGAACATCTGAGATTTAATGATTTATTGCCCTCACTCCCTGAGAAGAAATACTATCCCAATTACAGAGACAGGGATCTGAGACACATGCTGTATTAAATCGCTGGTTCATAGTCTCCTAGAGAGGCCGCAGGGCTGAATCCTAACTTCCAGCCCCAGGTCTCCCCTCCAGCAGGTCAAGGAAAACCATCAGGGACAATGCAAAACCTTGAATACCACACTACGAATACAGCAAGGCAACTGCAATTCTCATTCTTCGCACATGTTTACCTCTCAGAGTAAGACAAGTGTTTTGTAACAACCTCTAAACACAAAGTCAGTTGAATGATCATGCAACTACAACCTGAAAAGTACCTGCTTTTCTACAAAACCATTGCAGAGTTTGGAATATATTTTTATTTCAGGAGGCTGTGTGTGTGTGAGAAAATTAAGAGGCACAGCATTAAGTCGTGTTTCCTGTCCTGACACATGGCTTTATTGATATACATCTTGTCCAGAGCCCTGTAAGTCTGTTCTCTATCAAAGTCATAAATCTCTTAACTTCCATCTCCATTTTTATCTGTCAAAACAGGAATTTACCTGCCAGACTTTACAGTAACTCCATCTCATGTCTGTAGAGCAACCTGGCACAACTAGACGGGGACTGCATGCTAATAGTTGAAACCTTCATTTGACTAAGCTGAGGATCAGTATTCTTCCAATACATGATTTAAGGCCACATAATTTGAATTCAAGTTCTTCCAAAGGGAAAAAAAAAAAAATCTTGAGATTGGGCAGTCCTTTGTGTGGTCGTGAAGCCCAATTTACCTTCATAAGAGTAGAGGATAGACAGGAGGAGGAAATTTGTTAAAACAACCTATCCCATCCTGCTGCTATTGGGCAAGTCATTTACACCAAAACCATTCCTGACAGACATTTGCCTGCCGTGGGCTTAAATACTTCTGCTAAGAGAAGTTCCACATTTCTAGAAAGTTTAATCATTACCACTGGAGAAAATGTTTCTGACACCTCGCCATCGTTTGTTTGAGCTGCCACGCTTTCAGCAGGCGCAGAAAACACTGTTTTCTTCCTCTTTGTGACAGCCGGGTGCAAAGTAAATGGTTTTGTCATGTGTCACCCCCAGCTTTTCTACTCAAAAGCCAAACCCAAGCTTTTTAAATCAACAGGGCAAATTAACTATCATTGTCACTCTCTTCCCACTCCTACGTGTTTTTGGTACCAAGCGCTCATTAAGAGGGAGCGAAACGTCGGGAAATGATACTGTCACGACAGAAGGCACAATAAAGGGGGAGACACACGACAGAGACAGACAGACGGGACACACACCCTCACGGCCTGCGTGGGCCCCCGCGCCCTCCCCGCCGGGCCGCCACCCGCGGGCCCTCAGCAGCAGGGACAGGCGCTTCCAACGGCTTCGCCCACGCAAACGGAACACGGAAAGAAACTCCGGCGGCCACGGATGGCGTGACCGGAGGAGGAGACACGGCCACGGCCACCACCGCCATCCCCGGCCCGGCCCGGCAGTCCGCCGGCGGAATGGACCACAGAGACGCTCGCATCCACCCGCCGAGCACCGCGGCTTGTCTAGCCCGACCCTCCTGCACCTCTATGGCCGTAACGTACTGCGCACCCTGCGGGCGGGGGACGCTTTACGGCAGCGGCGGTCTCCTCCTTTGCGGTTTAGTTGTTGGGTGGGGGTTTTTTCCCTTTCTAATTTTACGACGGCGGCGCTCGGCGGCACCGCTGTCGCGCCGGCGCTGACGCAGAAAGGGCGGGCCGGGCCTGCGTGAGGCCTCTTTCCTCACCCGCCGCCGCCTCATCATCCTCATCATCATCCTCTGCCATCGGCGCCGTGACGGGGCCCCGCAGGTGAGGGGGGGTGCTGGGACCGTCCTCCGGTCCTTACCGCCTCCTTCCCGCGGGTATCGGGACCCCCGGCCCCGCCCCGGCGCTGCCACCGGTTCCGGTGGGGGCCGGCTCCCCGTCCCTCCCCCTACACACGGGTCTCCCCGTCCCAGCCGCGGCCGATCCCCTCGGTACGAGCCCGGCGGGCGGAGGTGGCCTCCCCGCTTTCCCCTCACGGTGGCACCGCGCCTTGGTCTTTGCCGGGACAAGGCCGCGGTCCCCGGTGACCCAACCGCAGCGGGTGTCACGGCGTGCGGCAGCTGAGGGTTTGGTTGGGCTTGGTTTTTTGGGGTTTTTTTTTTGGCTTTTTCTCCTCTCTAGAAGTTTAAAAAAATGGCGAAGTTTGTGACACCCGTGATCCAGGACAACCCCTCCGGTTGGGGCCCGTGTGCCGTGCCCGAGCAGTTCAGGGACATGCCCTACCAGCCCTTCAGTAAAGGAGACCGCCTGGGAAAGGTATCTCTGTCGTGCCACGGCGCGTTGGGCTGCTGCCGAACAAGCCCTGCGTGCTTTTTGGCACCCCACCTCTGTGCGCTGCCACCAGTTTTCGCTTCTTATTCCTGTGGTTGCTCTTCTGACACCCTTCGCAGTGCGTCCTGACACATAGCACAGTTGTGAACGATTAGCAGGGCTGGGGAGCGGAGGTGGGAGTTGAAAAGATTAGTTCTGGAGTGTATGGCGGTGTTTGCTTCCGCCTTCTTGAAGTCCTGCATATATAAAGTCAGAGCTGGGGGGGAAGATGTCACATTTGACTCGCTCATTTTGACTGTTTATGCTTGTCCTTAGGTGGCTGATTGGACAGGAGCCACGTATCAGGATAAAAGATATACGAGTACGTGTTGTCTGGTGGCTGCTGCCGTGGTTTATTTCCTACAAAGTTTTTTTCAAGCGTCATTCCTGCTTTCATGTCTCACACCCACTCTGGTGTTTACCTGCGCACCTCAGCAAGAGAGGCTGCTTAAATGAGGAAGTGTGCCTCACACTTGGGAGAGCTCTCCCTGTCCTTAGGGCTTACTCCTGATTTTTGTACTGCCTCATGACTGGGGCTTCTCCGGGAGAGGCTTGGAGGGGGAGAAAACATGCTGGCATAAGGCAAGAGTGCCGATTTATGCATCAGACTTAGGCGAAGGCAGTTGGAGGGAATTCCAGGGGATAAAGGGGCAAAGTGTCGGCGTTTTTTCCTAGAAGCTTGGTGTCAAGACGCTTTGTTTTATTTCCAGACAAGTATTCGTCGCAGTTTGGTGGCGGAAGTCAATATGCCTATTTCCACGAGGAGGATGAGACTAGCTTCCAGCTGGTGGATACAGCACGAACGCAGAAAACAGCGTACCAGAGGAATCGTATGCGATTTGCACAGGTAATGTCTTTTCAGAAACAGGCTCAAAGGAGAGCCTCAGCGGCACAGAATTATTTTGCAACTAAAATGTTCTTTTTTTTCTTTCCTTCATTTCTGCAGAGGAACCTCCGGAGAGACAAGGACCGTCGGAACATGCTGCAGTTCAGCATGCAGACGCTGCCGAAGAGTGCCAAGCAGAAGGAGAGGTGGGGCTGCAGACATGAGCGTCCTGTACTTGGGTTGGAGTCTGTGAGCATACTGTTGATAAATTTAGGAAGTTACTGTAACAGAACCCACTAGAGTGAACAGTCAGCAAAGAGGAATTTCAGGACATATCAAGCCCGACGTTCTGCTGATGTCAGCGGTAGTTACAAGCATGGACTTCAAACAGCTATCTAAGAATTTAGGAGAATTTTTTAATCGTATTTAGAAAGTAAATACAGCGTTTTAAACTTCTGAAAACTGCGCCGCAATATTTAGAGATGAAGATATTTGAAGAGTAAACAACAGAGCTTTTAATGCCTTGGGCATTTTGATCAACAGCTCAGTAAGCATTTTGGCAGCTCAGTGCCTAAAAGCATTGCTCCTCTGATGGTAATTTGGAAGCATAGGAATGGTTGTGGCGTGTAGGACTCAAGAACTTCTCTTCATGGCTTTTCTCATATTTCTCATTTTAGAGATCGTTTGCGCCTACAAAAGAAGTTTCAGAAGCAGTTTGGAGTGAGGCAGAAATGGGACCAAAAATCACAGGTAAACTAGCAAGCTTTCTGCCCCCTGCGATGGTTTGGTTTTTCTGGGTGCGCTCACGGGGCAGCTGTTCTTGCACAAATCCTGATGTGCTGCATCTCTGTTTCTCCGTCTATCTGTCCTACCTCTGGGCGCACAGCAGAAGCCTCGTGACTCCTCTGTTGAAGTTCGCAGTGATTGGGAGGTGAAAGAAGAGATGGATTTCCCTCGGCTGATGAAGATGCGCTACCTGGAGGTGTCGGAGCCACAGGACATGTGAGTTCCTAAAATAGCTGTTTGCTTGCTACCTGAACTGACCGGATTTTTGGAAAGCAGGAGGTCCAGGGCCTCCTGGCCTGGTCCCAATGTTCTCCTGGTGGTACCCAAAGCAGGGGCAGATAGTGGAACACCCAACAGGCCCCTCAGTCCCCTGTGGTTCGTGGGTGGTGGTCTCTGTAGGGAGGGTATGAAGATGGTTCTCTTGCCTCTGCAGAGAGTGCTGTGGAGCCCTAGAGTACTATGACAAAGCCTTCGACCGCATTACAACAAGGAATGAGAAGCTACTGAGGAGTATTAAGCGCATCTTCCATACCGTCACTACTACTGATGACCCAGTTATCCGAAAGGTATGTTTACTGGTTTGTAAAACCCAATAGTGTATTTCTCAGTGCGTGCTGTTGTTAGAGACCAGCTGTCGCCATCAGACCAAAGTTAAGAGAAGGGCAGAAAAATTCCAGATCCCCAAGCTTGCAGAGGAGAAGAAGCATTAGCTGGTATTGTTATTTTTCTTATGTCCAAGGCAGAGCTAGGTTAATGCCAAACTAGGAATGCTGGCCAAGGAAAAGCTGTAATTCTGGAAGGGCAAGCAGACTGGTACTTGAGCTATGTTGGGAGAGAAACTTCCATGTCAGAGACGTGGTTCTTGAGGTTTCTGCTTTTGGAGATGAGGAAGGCTTGGAGATTTCTCTCTGTGACCCGATTGGCAATAAGGAGCCATGCCTTTTCCCAACAGAATTAACTTTTTGTAATAGAAGTTTCTTAGTTTTTCCTTGTTTAGGTGAGGGTGGGCCTGGATTGCTGGGTAGTACCTCACACTTTGTCTAGCAATCGGTGGTATACCTACCAGTCTAGCTTTCTCACCATGGGAGAAGAAATTAATAGTCTGGTTTGCTAACGCTTCTCGTCCTGGCTGGGGAAGGGAAGGGGTGTCTGTTCTTGTTGCTGAAACAGTTTTCTCCTCCTCCTATATCTGTAGCTGGCCAAGACCCAAGGGAATGTGTTTGCCACAGATGCCATCCTGGCCACACTGATGAGCTGCACTCGCTCTGTCTATTCCTGGGACATCATTGTCCAGAGAGTTGGATCCAAGCTTTTCTTTGACAAGAGGGACAATTCAGATTTTGGTGAGGAAAAGTCCTGAAGGAAATTTCTGTTACAGTAGCTAAAGGGTCTGATTTTCTTTACGCTTTTTTGAGTTTATTTTATATCTCGGTGTCAGAAGACTGAGACCCCTGCAACAACCCGATTACTGCAGTACACTTGCTAGCTGTGGGCATAACTTCAGTATTGATCTGCTGCACTGTAGGGCTAGAGACTCACTGAAGCTGACGTAGTTACTCCCCCAGGTATAACCACTTGTGTCTGGTTTTCTTCCCAGACCTCCTGACAGTGAGTGAAACAGCCAATGAACCCCCCCAGGAAGAGGGCAACTCCTTTAATTCTCCGCGCAACCTTGCCATGGAAGCTACCTACATCAATCATAACTTCTCCCAGCAGTGTCTGAGGATGGTAAGGTCAAGCAGTGCTGGGTGGTAGGGTCTGCGTTTCAGAGAGTCTCGAGAAGAGACGTCACTAAGGCTGCTTTAATACAGCATAGAAGCGTTTCAGTTGACAGAAATATGTTACACTGATGTTCTTTCAGTTTTGGAAGAGGTGGGATTACTTCTCATGAGCAGTGTGACTTTGTTGTGGAAAGATTTTCACCTTTATTCCACAAAGAAGCAATCCCACTCCCGTTGGTGAAGCAGGCAGGCTTCCGAGTACACTTCGTGAAGCTGAAGTGCCAGTAGGAGTACCGCTTACAGTGAAGTGACTAACATGAAGATGAGGCTTCTCATCAGCTGTCTTAATATTTTAGTGGTTTTCTACATAAGGGAAATTAGCTACTGGTGCTATAAGAGAATATTTGTCCAGTGGGGGAGAGCTCTCTTGGGTTTTTTCTCCTAACATTGCCCTTCTGTTTTCTTCTGCAGGGAAAGGAGAAATACAAGTTTCCCAACCCAAATCCCTTCGTGGAGGACGACATGGATAAAAATGAAGTAGCCTCTGTTGCATACAGGTATGTTGATCTCTCTGATGCCCAGGTTTGGCAGGGGGGCAGGATGTCAGAGTTACACGGAGGCAAAACAAGTTAGGAGTCTTATTGATAGAAGCTTTACCGTGAGAGGCATTCCTGGACATCCTCACAGTGACCAGGTAGAGGGGGGAAGGGATTTTGCTGAGGGCTTGCATGGATCCGGAAGAGAACAAGGGTCAGAAATAACCAGCTGGATTGTTTGTTGGCAGATACCGAAGGTGGAAGCTGGGAGATGATATAGATCTCATTGTCCGCTGTGAACATGACGGAGTGATGACAGGAGCTAATGGAGAAGTGTCATTCATCAACATCAAAACACTGAACGAGTGGGATTCCAGGGTGAGGAAGATCGAGATCCCAAAGCTAGCTCTAACTGCTTCACTGCTGCCTGACATGCCAGGTACAGCAGGCAAGATGAGACAAACATCTGGCGGTGTTCCCCGGGTGGTTACATTCCACCAAAGGAGCATAACTTTGGTGGACAAGCCGTGCTGATGGGATTCTCCCCCAGATGCGGGGTAGCTGGTTTGAACCCTCTTGTCCCCAGGTGTCCAGTACAGTAGCCAGTCTGTTCCCATGCTACCCTCGTGAACTCTTCCCTCACAAACTTCCCTTCCTAACCAGTGCCGCAAATGTTGGCCAGTCCCTGCTCTTTGCCCTTCTCCTTTCTGGTGCAAGGGCTTTCCCTGTAGGTTGCTGTTCGCATTCCCTTTTATGGGATCGTAAGGTAGACAGAAGGACTTCCCTGTGTGATGTCAGGGTAGCTGAAGAGATGACTGCTGCTGGCTTGTTGGGTTGACCTTCGTTTTGATTCTCCCCTCAGTATTGCAATGGAGTAGATTGGCGCCAGAAGCTTGACTCTCAGAGAGGAGCTGTGATTGCCACTGAGCTGAAAAACAACAGCTACAAATTAGCCCGCTGGACATGTTGCGCACTGCTGGCTGGATCAGAATATCTTAAACTCGGGTAAGACGGTGTTTTCACACCAAACATCTTTCAGGTGCATTTTCCATGATTTAACCCATTATATGTCAAAGCAAACCAGTTGTAGAATGAGTAACCATAAAATCACCCCACATTTTGAGTGGCCAAGAGGGGAAAGCTTGCGGTGAGCACACCAGCCTTGGTGTAAGCTGCTTCCCCTCAGCATCTGGCTGATGTGCCCCCCCGTCGCGACTGACCTTGTGAGACCTCAGCATGTGATGGGCAGGCGGCCTCTGCGGCGCTCTCGGCCTGTTTGCCGAGATTGCCAACAAGGTAAATAAATGCAGTGACTGTGCTACCTGTCAGGAATTTGATTTGAGATCCTCAGTGCCCTGTTACTGAGAAATTGGGTGGAGGGGAGGTATCACCACAGCCCTTTTTGAACTGTCAGCTTAAAATCAGTTGAGCCTGTGCTGCGGATAACGAACAAGAGGCATTTGCTAACTTGGTTCTGGTGGTTCTGCAATCCCAGGTTCCGTCCTCGGGTATGGGACTGATGCATTTGCATCTGTTTAATTCCAAACTCCTGGCTAGTCATGCTGTTGCTTAATTTTTATCTGTGGGACTAACTTTCTGTATCTTTCGTACCACCCCATCTGATTTGGGGTGGTAGAAGGATTCCAGGTACATTAATGATTGACAGCTTGTAGCCAGGAGATCCTCTTAGCTTTCAGTGTTGGAGTATTAGGATTTCTCAGCCCAGAAAACAAAACTAAGATGATCACGCTGCTTTTCTTGGAGTTGTTATTCTGCTGGCTGGGCTTAACCTCCTGACACCCCTCTGGTTTCTCCTTGCCCCCCTAGGTATGTATCTCGTTACCACGTGAAGGACTCTGCCCGCCACGTGATCCTGGGCACGCAGCAGTTCAAGCCAAATGAGTTTGCCAGCCAGATTAACCTCAGCATAGAGAACGCCTGGGGCATCCTGCGATGCGTCATCGACATCTGCATGAAGCTGGATGAGGGGAAGTACCTCATCCTCAAGGACCCCAACAAGCAGGTGATCCGGATCTACAGCTTGCCTGACGGCACCTTCAGCTCTGATGAAGATGAGGAGGATGAGGAGGAAGAGGAGGAAGAGGAAGGTTCGTAGCATACTTCGTGATTTATGCTTTTCAGTCTTCTGCTGGTCTGGCTGATAAAGACCACATCTAAAGGGTGAGATCTGACTAGTGCAATGACAAGAGGGGAGCGAGGCTGGAGAATGTGTGGTCCCGAGGATGGGTGCTCGGTGGTGGAAAAGGCGTGGGTGACGTTGGGAGTACGCGGAAGCAAACCGAGCGGAGAGTTGGAAACGCGGATGTCATGCCTCTGTATGGATACTGAGCCAGGACTGATTTTAGCAGGGGTGGGGGAGAGGACCCGGGTCCAGAGCACCGACTGGGAAAACGAAGCCTGCCAAGGAGCCCTTTGTTCAACAGCCCCAGGATTTGGGGGAGTGGGTGGGTGCCGATTTCTATTGGTACTGGGGTATTTTTTTGTACTACAGTTTTAGAAATGGGAGTGACTGTAAGATTGAGACATATTTAAAATGCGTGGTGACCTAGCCTGACTGAGGTAACTCGGTGAAGGCTTTTACCAAGTGACTGTTGAAGTGGAGCGATCGCTAGTCGGTCAGTCGGGGGGTTCGGAGGGTTGGTGGTGCCGCAGCAGAGAACCGCTGCCTTTGCTTCGCTGCCTAAAACCGTCTGCGCTCCCCGACGCATGACCTGCATGTGCTCTGTCGACAGTGGGAAACCTCTGGGACCTTGGAGCTCTTGCTTCTGTGATAGGAAAAACACCTTCCAGCTTTTTTTTTCTTCTTTTTTTTTTTTTAGGCTGTAAGCTTAGCCTGGCTGCTCTGGGTTTTATTATGGGAATTTTAGGTCGCTGCGTAATTTGCTCTGGAATATAACTTGTGTAATTCCAAATGACGCGTGTGTGGTCTTGGCTGATGGACAGGTCTGTAGGTGGGGGGGGACAGGCACACAGAGGTGGCAAGCTTGGTTTTTTTCTCGTTCTTTGTGAGAGAGGGATTATTTCGGGGGGTTTGGGGTGGTTTTCTTTCCCCAGCCGCACTCCCTTCATTACTGTTTCTTTTCTCTTTCAGAGGAGGAGAGCTGAACCCCGCGGGCCGAGCTGCGCCTTCGCACCCGCCTCTTCTGCAGAGAAATCATGGAGTGGGGTGGGGGGGGAGGTAGAGAAAGCCCAATAAAGTCACTTTTGCTCAGCGGCGCGATGTCGTGTGTACCTGGGGGGGTTACGGGTACCCGGCCCCGGGGGCGGGAGAACCCACTGGAGCCGCTCTGCGGGAAATCACGGCCTGCGCGCCTGCCCCTTTAAGAGCCCAGCCCCGCCCACCCCCCCTGGACACGTGGTACGGTGCGGGCGGCGGGAAGCGGCGGCGCCGTTGTCACGTGACGCGGGGTGGAGGCTCGGCGGGCGGCCCTGGTCGCTCCTTCTCCCCCCCCCCCCCCTCCACCGGCGGCGCGGGAGGAGCGGCGCGAGCTCTATGCTGCAGGTGCGGCCGTTGGCGGGACGGGGCCGGCGGGCCCGCGTGTCACGTGCGGCGCCTCGCGGGTGGCGGCCACGCCCCGCACGCCATTGGGCTGGGGGCGGGGGGGGGGGAGAGAGAGAGAGAACATCGAGGCCGAGGCCGGTCCCTATTGGCGGGGAGCGAGGGCAACGCGGGGCACCCCATCTCCCATTGGCTGATGGGCTTGCGCCTCCCTTTCCCATTGGTTGTTGGGGCGCAGAGGTACTGCGGGGGCTGGCGGCCACTAGCCCACAGGTGCTGCCCTGCCTTCCCGCCTGCTGGCCCCACGCCGTCTACTATTGGCTGGGGCAGGGAACGCTGTGTGCCCATTGGCTGGAAGACCTGGGACCCCTTTTGCTATTGGCTGGTAGGGAGCGGGGCCCCGCCTCAACATCCCCACCCCGGCTTGTGGCCCTGAGGGGCGGTGGTGGCATCATGGCGGCCGGGCCTGGGCAGGGACTGGCCAGGCTGGGGGGTCTCTTGTGGGGAGGCCTGCACCCACCGGGGCCGCTCGCCCCTGGGTGACGCCTCCCCGGTCCTCTCCCCCACAGGGGCGGCTCTCCCGGCCCCGTTATGGCCCCGGTGGTCTGTGGGATGCTCCTGGGGCTGGCCTTGTACACCGGCAGCCTGCGTGTGGTGAGCGGCGCCGCTTTCCTCTACCACGACTACTGCATCATCGGGGCCGGCCCCTCGGGTTTGCAGGCGGCCTATTTCCTCCAGCAAGCCGGACGGGATTACGTCGTCTTCGAGCGGAGCCACGCTCCCGGCAGCTTTTTCGCCCTCTACCCTCGCCACCGCAAGCTCATCAGCATCAACAAGCAGTACACGGGCAAATCCAACAGCGAGTTCAACCTCCGCCACGACTGGAACTCACTCCTCAGCCACGACCGCCGGCTGCTTTTCCGACGCTACTCCCGCGACTTCTTCCCCGACGCTGATGCGATGGTGCATTACCTGGAGGATTTTGCTGCCCTGCTGAAGCTGCGGGTTCAGTACAACACGGCCATCGTTCACGTGACGCTGGAGAGGAACGCGCAGGCCTGGAACGGCCACTACTTCCTCCTGACCGACCAGGACAGGCAGAACTACAAGTGCAGGTAACGGGCAAACCCGGGCTAGCCGTGCTGCTCTCCACAGGTGTCTTCGAAGTCGCAAAATCGCAGAATAAATTAGGTTGGAAGAGACCCGTAATGGTCATTTCATCCAAGCCCCCTGCCCAAAGCAGGGTCAGTGATGTCGCGTTGCTCACAGCCTTGCCCTGTTGAGGCATGAGTATCTCCAGGGATGGAGGTTTCACAGCCTCTTAGAGGTTTAACTACCGTCACAGGGGAGAAACATTTTGCAGGGATCAGTGGGGTGGGTGGGTGGAATAACTGCACCTGGGAGGGCGTTGCCTTTCGCGAGCCACTTTATGCCTCAGACAGTTGAGGAGCTGGCAGGGCAGACGCAAACTGGCTGCGATTGCCATCACCACAGGTTCCATCCTTGATAGGTAAGCTTGAAATCACTTCTGGTTTATCACTAGATAATTGCTCTCTGTGAAAAAAAAAATAACGCGGTCGTACTTGTTGTAGCCACTGCTGCCTTTGTTACAAATTTGAGTGAGTCAGTGCGGCGACACCTCACCTCCGTTAACCCACATGTGCTTAGAAGTATGCCCCAGCCAACCAAAGCCCTAGGCTAGCACAGAGCTGGCAGGGGGGAACGAGAGAAAAGTGGGGCTGTTGCAGCAGAGGGAGCCCACTGGGAGAAAAAAACCTTCGAGGCTGCTGGTCCCTGAATTCCCCTTCCCTTTGTCACACTTACATGTGTGTATCCCATACCGCCACTGAGCTACGTTCCTAAAAACCTAGAAGTTACTCATGTGAACATACGGAGTATATTTCTCACCTCTCCTGAGAACCTCAGCTCTACGACAGCAGGTCGTGCTGGCTGTCACTTGGAGGTGTGCTGGCTGGCAAGCTCAGAGGGGACAGAAGGCAATCCAGGACACCCACGCACCGCAAGCAAGTTGCTCTCAGGAGCTGTGTGAGCAAGGCTGGGACAGCAGACAGTCGCTAGCCTCGGCTGCCTGGTGTTTCTGTCTAAGTCACAAAAATTTCCTTAAGATTCAAGTAAAAGTTCTTATGGAGGGATATAAAAAGATTACTGTATTTAATTTTAGCATTAACAATTAGTGATGTTGCTAACGTGTTTTCATGACTAAGAGTTACATTTTAAAATACCAAAACCATTTTCTATCCCTCTTAAAAATTACTTTTGTTCTGCTGCACTAAAAGGCAACATAAATTTTAAATCAAAGTAATTTTTTATGCAAAATATAATCAACCTGTGAAACTTTAGTATTATATATATTGTTAGTAAGTACATATGAGTAGTACTTGCACATTTATGAACAAAGGAGGGAGACGTATATGTACAGCACCCACACTGACTTTTGCTATATATAATGACACTCCTAGTTGTCTTTGTTGGCCTGAGGATAGGGAAGAGAGGAGCAGGTCATTAGGTGAAACTGGGGAAAAGTTTCTTTTGAAACCAGGACCTGTGCAGCTGATCCAGTGTGGCTGCAGGGGGCACATCACAGCCATCTTCCACAGCGGGAGGAGGAAAGAGTGATGAGAGGGAATGATGGCCCCATTCCCGTAATTCCTGCATTCCCTAGTGCTATCCCTGTTTTTGCAGCTCTTTGTTGGTCGCCACTGGGACATGGGTCCCCAACGTGGTAAACTTTCCTGGTTCAGAATATGTTGAGGGTTACGAGACTGTGTCCATCAGCCCGGAGGATTTTGCTGGCCAAACCGTGTTGATCTTGGGCCGAGGGAACTCGGCCTTTGAGACGGCGGAGAACATTCTGGGCGTCACGAATTTCATCCACATGGTGAGCCGGTCCCGTGTGCGCCTCTCGTGGGCTACCCACTACGTCGGGGATCTGAGGTAGGAAACCACTCCTTTTCTTCTTTCTAACGCAGCTGGAGTACGAACAAGGAGAATCGCTTCTTGCCCAGGTGATGAGCCACACTGGCACAGGAGGGGCTGTGGTCCTGGGGGTGGCAGAGGAAACACAGGGTGTTCTACCTTTAGGCCCTTGGTTTAAAGCAGTCCAGGCTGCAGTTGCTGAACACAGGAGCTTGATGAGAGCTCTTCAGGGTCTGTGTGAAACAGGAAGATGTCCGCTTGGAAACTGTATCATTAAAAAGTGCCGGCTCCCAAGTTGTTCCCTTGCTTGCAGTCACAGAGGAGAGCTGAGAGGTTGACAGCATCCTGCAAGGGCAGCGAGGCTGTGTTACCTGTGCTGTTCCTGTGAGCCCTGAGGCTCTGGGGATAACCTTTGCACTGAAGGGGAGTGTGGGATGCCTGGTGAAGGTGTCCCATTTTCAGCAGCTGAGACAGAACCGTGGATCCCACCTCTCCTCCTTTCTTTTAGCCATTCTTACATTCTCCTTTTTTTCATAGAGCAATTAACAATGGCCTGCTGGACACCTACCAGCTGAAATCTCTGGATGGGCTTCTGGAGGGTGACCTGGAAGATCTGGCTATCATCAAGGACAAGAAAGGGAAGCTGCACATCACGCTCCGGTTCTACCTGGAGAACAGGAACACCAGCGCAGGCATCGACTCCATCACCCTCCCGCAGGATGAACTGGATAATTTTGCCACCCGCGCACCTTACGACCGTGTCATCCGCTGCCTGGGCTGGAAGTTTGACTTCTCTATCTACAACAGGTGAGGGAGAAGCAGGTTCTCCAGGGAAGCAGGTGTTTAGAGCAAAGGGCCTGAGTGGGGAGGAAAGGGAAGGTCAGGTCCTCTCCTGGCAGTGTTTCCTGGACCTCCGTGTGCTCAGAGCTACCTGGTGCTGCTCAGTCCTTTGTTTACCCTGCAGCTATGGCCATGTCCCAGTGCGAACGTGTGTGCCGCTGCCCTCTGACTGACAGGCTCTAGAGCTGAGCAAATGGCAGTGTTGGGACCTGGGTGACACAGAAAAACTTGTGCCTTTTAGAACTTAACATCCTGACCTGCCAGATCACATGGAGAAGGCTAGCAGTGTTTTGTGTTGGTTTTGGAATGAGGATGGTGCAGGTACAGATCACTACAGAAAGGTTTTGTCTGCTTATTTTCCCTGAGGATGCAACCTTCACTCCACCTTGGTTTGTCCCCTAGTACAACCTGCAGTTGAAAATGGTACTGCTACCTTCACTGTCTTCCAAAATTCACTGTCAGCTGGAATTTGATCTTGTCCAGAGCTACCTTGAGATGAGCACTCTTATCTTCTGGAAGATCCTCGCTGTAGTAGTAAATCCCACTGAAGGCTGTGGGGGCATGAAGCAATGTCTTAGAGTGACTGGAATATAATGTGTGCCTTATCAGAAACCCTTTTTATTTTTCCACCCCTGCCTTTCCTGACAGCCTGCTCTTCTCTTTTGCACATCAGATCCCTTAGAATGATGCCAGGAAAAGGGAATAAAAAGAAGTATCCTCAGATCAAACCCAGCTATGAGTCCAGGGGCACTCGGGGGCTCTTTGTTCTTGGCACTGCTAGCCATTCTGTTGACTTCAGGAAATCTGCTGGGGGCTTCATCCATGGATTCCGGTATACGAGTGAGTACTGGGCTGTACAGAAAGGGCAGAGGTGGGAATTGTTCCTCCCTTCGAAGGAAAAATTCATAGCTTGCTGCTGGAAAGAGATTACCCTTAGTCTTGTGCTGGCATTAAGAATGGCAAAACACAGCCAAGCTGCAGCTGCATCATCTAAAGTGGAGGAGAAGTGACTTGGGGTCATATCTGAAGTTTTTGGTTGTCTGTCTTTGTTTTGTCTTGTGTCTCTCTTGCCCATTGTCTCTTATTTATGTAACACAATAGATTTCTGCCTGCCAGATGCGCTGCCTCGTGACAGGCTGTGGGTGAGAGGTCTGTGCTGTGGAGTTAAAACCCAGCGGCTTTGGGCAGTAGAGAGAATTTCCATCTTTATGTGTGTGTGCCCATCCTTATCATTAAAGGACTGCTCAGAAGTAATGAAATATCCCTGAGGACCCCCCCACCCCCTCAGCAACCACTTAGCATCACATCAGCTTTCAGAGGGCATCTCCACTGCAGTTACCAGTGATTGGGGTGGGAGATCCTGAGCACGGATGAGCAGTAAAGCTTATTTATTGTGTCCTGCAAGTATCTGTGTGTGCCGCAGCAGAGCGATCAGATTTCTTAAAAGTGTAAGCTTAGATTTTTAAATAAGCTGTCTTTGTATCTCTCAATGTCTTAGCTCGTGCAGTCCACCGCTTATTGGAAAACCGTCACCATGGTGTCCCCTGGCCATCCACAGTCTACCCTATTACACAGCTGACCAATTCCATCATCAAGCGGGTGAACGAGGCCTCCGGCCTCTACCAGATGTTCAGTGTCCTGGCTGACATCATACTGCTGAGAGAGTGAGTGAGTAATTATTCCCAGCACTGCACTCCATCATTTCATTCCTTTTTCTTTACCATTGCTTCCTGTGGTGCCACCGCACAAATTGCTCTGTTGCTGCCATTACTGTCACGTAGGCAGCCACCTCAAAAACTGTACCACTGCTGCAACTGGTGCCGGTATGCCCAATTGTGCCAATTACTTCTCTCTCTTAAAGGGCTGAAATGGTCCAGACCTTCCCTCTAGGCTCAGGGGTGTAGTACCCTTTTACTGTCCCCAGGGAAAAGCTTTCCTTGAGCAGTGCTAATGTAGAGAGGAATCCCATAATCCAGGAAAATAATGGAATCTTGTAACAGTATCTGCAGCCTTCATAAGCTCTGTGGCAAGTCCAGGCCAGATCTGTAACGACCAAAAATAATTACTATCTGATGGCTCTTTGGCCTTAGCCTCAACCAGCTGAGGGGGTGCTAGATCCCAGCTGGCTTTTCTCTGGTGGAAAAGTCCAGTGGTTTTGGTTGCAATTCACAGGAATGCCACAGCATTTGAATACCTGGAAGAGTACCCGGTTGGAGTCCTGGCTGAGCTGGAAACGCAGACGGGAAGAAAGGCTCCCAATGGGCTGTTTGTCATCATCATGGAGTATGGGAGGAATTTCTCTGGGGCTGACAAGGATGTCTTCTACTACAACCGAGCCGTGGGAGAGGCACAGCATGCCTGGCAGTCCAACTTTTTGCACCCTGTTATTTATTATTACAAACGCCTCCCAACAGGTAAGCTTTCCTGCCTCTCCCTGCTAATTATCTGATACGAGCAAAACGGAGAGGGATGAAGATACTTCAGAGCCAAAGGGGAGGGGGGGCTGGTACCTGAAGGCATTGTACACCCTTCTCCTCCACTTCCTTCGTGTCCGTCCTCTGGGGCATCTGCCACTGCTGGGTGAGCTGAAAAAAAAGCTGGGAGTTAGCAACAAGTTTCCATCGGTCAAACTGATACGGGGAGTGGGGTGGGGGGGTTGTACCAGAGACCTCACATTTGAGACTAGGAACAAACAGGCCTGCTGGGAATTTCCCCATTCCCAAAAAGAGGAACGTTGCTTTCCTTTGGCTGGCACCCTGCGGGTATTTTGCAGGGTCCCAGCAAATGAGGCTGGGTTATCGCCAAAAGAAAGCTGCTCTCTGTGGCCGGCCCAGGTCTGAGAGGTCACGCGGCGAGAGAGGCAGCCAAAGGCAAGGGTTTGAAGATGAGTGTTACATCCAGCAAACAAATACGCTCAGAATAGATTTCGTTGGGAAATGAGCATGCTGAATCTTCATCTCCAGAAACCTAGGGTCAGGGTCCAGCCTGCCTTGCGCAGACAGAAGCGTGATGGGTAGCAGCATTAAAGCTTGAACGTGGCTCAGCCCGTCTGGCAGTCCTTGCCCAGGGGGAAGGGGAGCGAAGTGACAGGAGGTACTGCGGGCAGGGACAAGGGGCAGCTGTGCAGTGGCGGGGCTGTTGAGGACAGAGCTAGCAGAGGGGATTGCAAATGAAAGTAAGGTAGGGATTAAAAGGTCAGGACAAAAGCTGAAACAGCTGTCATAGCTGCTCTCCACTCCCCAAGCTCTTTTTAATGCCATTTTGATTCTGAGAGATTCCCTTAATGTTCTCTTGGCAGAGCGCGAGATGAGACTTCGGCCCCCAGATTGGCCTCTCCCCCGCCCAGATGCCGTCCATCACATTGTGGAGGACTTTCTGACAGACTGGACGGCCCCAAATGCTCACATACTGCCGCTGAGGCGGTTTTTGGAGAACTGCCTTAGCACTGACCTGCGCAATTTCTTTGCAGGTAATTTGAGCACAGGGTCGAGGTGGCAGGAGGAGGAGGAGGGATGTGAGGGACAAGCGACAGGAGCGATCTCTTCTGCAAATAGCCGAGATCTCCCTGCGGCGAGCTGGTGGTCTCACCATCAGTCGCACCTCTTTGGTGCAATGCCCAGATGGTAAAAAGTGCCAGTGCTGCGTGTATGTTCCCAAATAGCCTTTGTTCTTGCTCACCACCAGAAAGAGACTGCCCCGGGCACACCCGGATTTAGGGAAAGGTGTATGACATTGGGTTCAATCCCTTTTCTAGCTGTAGCTTTCCTGCCTCCTCCATTATCTGAATGTTCCTTTTTGCCATCGGGTACCAGATCTCTTTTCGGGTACTGATGATGGGATTGCTTTCCCATGAGAAATGGGAGTGCTGGCATGTGAGAGCTGGAGAGCCTCTGCTGCCTCCCTTCCTGGTCTGAAGACTGGTCTGGGAACCTCCTGCAGAAACCCCACGTGGCACATAGAGGGAAGCGATCCTGTGGTACGAAGAAGATGCCAGAGGGCTGCGAGCTCAAATGCAGCTCCTTTTCCTCTCGGAGCACAGACTGGAGATCCCACCCTGCATCTCCTGAGCTCTGCAGAATTAAGACGATTACTCTGCTGCCACCCAGGGCAGGGTGCTGGGTGGGAAACTCCAGTCATCTTCCCTCATCCTCTCTGCCTTTTGTTTTCAATGAGTCCTCAAGAGTTTATGGGAATTTTTCTCTAGAGGGTACCTCTGCTGAGCCTGATTTTTGATCCTTTCCCCCACAGAGTCCTGTTTCCTCTTTGCCTTCACTCGTCAGAAGCTGCCTCCCTTCTGTTGGCAGGGGTACGTGAGAATGCAAGGGCTCGTGGGGAGCGAGGGGCTCCGGCGCCACGCAGTAGATGCTGGCCTGCTGGAGGATTACACTCCCACAGACTTTTCGGGCGACAGCCCTCCTGACAGCCACGAAGGGTCGCAGGACCAGCTGCTGAGAGATCATGCGATACCAGTTCGTCCGCTGCAGCATCTTGTCAACACCAAGGACGAGCTTTAACCTTTCTCGCTCCACACTGAAACCCATAGGTGCTGTTGTGACAATATTGTAACGGAGATCCACGGCAGGATTCTACCCTTTCCTGTGCACCTTTTCCATCCCCACGCCTTCCACCGACCGCGAGTTGCCAAAGACCTGCTCGGATTTTGCTGTTACAAAGAGGACCAATGTGCTCTGAAGAATAAGCGAGGGGCCAAAATCCAGTGACGCTGAGGCTCCCGCGTTGTCCTTGCAGGGTTCAGAGTTGCCTGAAGATGGTGTTTGTGTTTATCTTGCAGACCAATATCTGCAGCGACGTCCAGGGGTCACACGAGAGAGTGCAGGAACCCCTGGGTAACTGAAAATGTCGCGTCCCTCTTCGGAGGTGACCCACTTGTGCCCCGCAGCAGCCCGGTGCAGGCTCTCTGCTCCCTGGATGCCATATGCTGCGTATACTTGAAGATTGTTTGTGTGCCGAATCCCGAAGTGGTACTCCAGGCAAACTTCCTGGTATTTTTCCTGCATTTGAGTTAGGGCAGCTGTGTGGCTTGAGTGGAGAGGGGTGTTTTTTAGTTACTGTATAGGTTGGATAATTTGTCATTTCCCAGAGAGCACTACAAGGGACCCTTCCCTCCATGAAGGAGGAGTAGCTTGCCTGGAATGCCTGGGACACAGAGAATTACGCTGAGTTCGGCTCCGCTGTCCTCACGTTTTTCTTCTCCCGCACCAAGCAGCCTGAAAGGTTAGCCCCTGTCTTTTATAAAGCATGACCAATATTTCTCCTATTTGCACTATGTCCCGTCAAGAAAGTTTCGGGTGGATTTTGATGTTGTTAAAATGCTCGTTCTCGTATTTGATTCCCCTCCAGTCACCTTGAGATCGTACTGGCAGTGACTGGGAGGCTGTCTGCACTTTATTGCTCCCTCTCTCAGCCATGTGCGTTTGTCCGTCGCCTCCCTGCGGGCTCCTTCCACAGCCCTGGAGTTGCAAAGCGAGAGCGGTTTTGAGCTTGACCTTAATGATGTCCCTGTGATTTCTAGGAAATAGAGGAAGGGCGAGAGGGAACAGGCTTTTAACTCCACACACATTTTCCAACCCCTTTGCATCTAGAAGAACGTACCCCTCTGCACTTGTGCTTCCCGATACCCCTGACTGTGGGGTGGGGGGCTGTACCTACATGTACCTTCAAATTCAGCTGCTGTTTCTGTAAAGCCCCGGTTCCTACCCCGCCTCTGCTTCGTCCTTGGAGAGGCTGGGGAGCAGAAGAGGTGGAGGAGATGACAAACGAGTTCTTGCTCCTCTTCCGGAATACTGGGCTACCCTAGCAATGCTGCTGCCAGAAGATCTTGCACGTCGATGTGCAGCTGGAAAGGGGAAACGATCACCTCCTCCACTGGGGTCGATCAGCAGCCCTCTGTGGGCATTGCATCGCATTGCCCCCGCTCCAAGGCCGGCCCAGCAACGGCTCTTGTGGCCTGTAGTCGTCTGGGTGGTGGTGCCGTGACTTGCTCCATCCTTGGCAGCGTGGGCTTTTTATTTTGGGATTGTCCGGAGGAGGAGAAGGGCCTGTGACTGATCTGGGCCGACTGGCTATCACTGAGAGCCAGCACATGCCTTCTCTGGCTGTTTCCTCAGATTCCCACGTGAGATCCACAGGCTTGTTGGCTGCATACGTGCTGCCTTAAGTTGCGATTTCTCGTAAAAAAGTGAAGATTTAAAAAAAAAAAAGCAAATGGCACCTGCCAACTCTGTCGGCAGCTCCCAGGGAGCAGGAGCTGAGCCCTCAGCCTCGCTCCCGCCGGGCCCGATGCCGTCGGAGCCGGCGGTGGGGAGGGAGCGATAATCCCCGTCCGGTTTGTAGTCGCCCCCGCCGGGAGCTGGGGTTGCAGCTTGCTCCCGGTGCTTCTTCGCTCCGTCGTGCGGACCGGCTGGCCACGGGGCCGGGTTGGCAGGGCTGTGTCTTCCCAGGAAAGCTGACAGAAGCGCGCTCGGTTCCCAGCCGAAGGGAGCCGCTGGCCGCGGGCGACCGGGATCGGCACCACGTGCGGGAGGCGCGCCACGCCAGGCCCCGCCCCTAGCCGCGCTCGCGGCGCCCATTGGAGGGCGCCGCCGCCAATCAACACCCAGGGCTCGCCCCGCCTAGAAACAACCTGCCGATCCCCCGAGAGGGCGGTGGGAAAGGGATTTGAAGGACGGCAACGCGCCACCATTCAGATCGGCGTTTGGTAGGCGGCGGCCAATCGGTTAGTTCCGTTATTCTCAGCCTTCCTGCGGTGGAGGCCAATCAGCGCGTGGGTGGGCGGGGACACTAAGCGGAAGTCGTGTTGGGCGGGGGTCACCTCCGGGCCCGGGAAGGTGTGGGATGGCGGCTGGGCCTCTGGATTTCGGGGGGGTCCCTGATCCGTCCCGTGGCGCCGGGGGAAGGGGACTATCCCGGCTAGGGTGTCCTGCCCTCAGGCTGGAGCGGGGAGTCGGGCTCCCGTGGCTGCGGAGGCGGTTCCTGCCCTCTGGAGAAGCAGCGGGGCCCCCGCGGCCTGGGGAGGGGGGGGGTTGTCCTTCCCCACCGGGCTGAGGCGGGGAAACCAGTGGCTGGGGGGTCCTGTCCCACTGATGGGAGCTGCTGGGACCCTCTGGGTGAAGGAGCCGTGCCCCATGGTGTCAGGGGAACGGGGATCCCGTGGCTGGGGCGGGGGGGCCTTGCCCCATAGAAATGGGGAGGAAGATGGGGGGCTCCATGGCGGGTGGGACGCTACGGCCATGGGGCTGGAGCTGCAGTGGGGTGGCAAGGGCTGGGCGTAGGGGCAGCAAGCGCTCCCGTGTGATGCCCCTTATGTTTCTATCTAGGGCATCTCCTGGCTTGGGGGCTGCCCCACCGAGGGGACTCTGCTACAGTGGGACCAGCTGTGGGGTCCCCACATACCTTCTTCTCACCCTCCAGAGTATGTGTACCCACCCCAATACCTTCTTCTCTCCCCACAGATGGCCCAGAGGCTGGTGCTCCGGCGGCTGCTGTCCCTCACCCCCAGGACGCTGTCCCCACAGGGTCCCCTGGCACCATGTGCCCCCCACGGCAGGGCCTTCGGCACCTCAGCAGGCTGCAGGAACACCTTCAACGTGCAGGACGGCAGCGACTTCCAGGACCGGGTGGTGAACAACCCCAAACCCGTTGTGGTGGACTTCCACGCACAGTAAGTTCCCCCCTGTGGCTCTTGCACCCCTCTCTGCCGTCCCACGTGCAGGTGTGTCCCTTTCCTCACACGGTGGCACTCTGGGCACACCGGGGAGGTGAGTATGCCCCAGGGTTTCCCAAGCTGCGGAGCTGCCGACCGCCCTGCCGAGCGTCTGGTGTTAAAAGGTGCTTCTGCCCCTATGGCACAATCCATAGAGGTTTCACTCGTCGGGTTGCACCGCTGTAGGTGTAGCTACACCCTGTAGGAGAATAAAACACAAGTGCCAGGAAGGCATTCCCCAGGGCAGCGTAGCTGCACCTCCCAAGTGCTTGGGTGTCACCCTGGCCCTGGCGTTGCATCATCCTGCAAAAGACACCTCAAGAAAAAGCTCTGATATCTCCCTTTTTTAGCTTTGTGGATTAAATGTCCTCTTAAAAACGCTAAATGATGTTAACAGCTGTGGAAGAATGCTGCGCTTGGTAGGCCCCTGCACTGTCCTGTTGTGTCTTTCCGGTTTTCTTACGCTGCGTGCTCTCGAGGCAGGGCTCTTCACGGCAAATGCCTTTATGTATTAATAACAGCCATGTGATACCAATGGCAGCAGTTGCTATCGATAAAAACGTTGTCATCCTCTCACCAGTAAAAATATTCCTAGATGTTATCTGCTGGATTAACAATGCTGATTATCTTTGTTTTCTCACGTATTTTCATAGTCCCACAGTGCCGTCACATGAGCCTGTTGTGGCTGATTCTGGGCAAACAGAGTATGAAACAGCCCAAAAACTTCTGCTTTAAATAGACCAAACTGGCAAACCAAAGTGAACGTTCATGGGGATCATCCAGGGAGGAGAGGACAAATAATTGAAAGCCTGAAACCTGATGCAGAGGGAGGCTGAGGAGGAACAAAGTTTACCAGAGCTTCAATTTTAAAAGAAAAGGGCACTTAGAGCTTTAACTCTTGTTTTTCTTGAACTGAGTAAGTTCATGCCATCCTAACTGGTGCAGTTAGAGGATGCAGGGGGTGTTTTCTGTATGCGGGGCCTCGCAAAGTCTGCTCTTGCTGCACCTGGCTTTGGAATAGGTGCTCTGTCTTTGAACAGATGGGATGCCTCTGCAAGTTTTGGAGCTAAAGGGGAATTTCTGTAAACGCTGTTATGAGTGCAGAGGGGAAGTCTATGATCTGATGATTGACGTAAAGCGATTTGAGTGTGGGCTGTGGCCCCTGCACCCGGCAGCAACACTTGCTCTAGGGCAGCTTTATGGTCAGCAGGGTCACAGCTCTGCACGTACGCACCAGCGAGGACGCAAAGCCGGGTAGGGATGAACAGCCAAGACGAGGGGGCAGGAGGACCACCAAGGCTGGCAGAGCAGACTGCGGTGTGATCGAAATGACACCAAAAGCACCACGAATGCTGAATGGTGACCTCTTCTTCCACTCACGCCCTCCCCACCACACACGTGTACACAGAGAAAAAGCCCTTTGACAGCTCCTTTGTGAGAGAAACGTTTTTCTAAGCCGTGGTTTGGGAATGGCGTTTCCAGGCTGGCTCTTGAATGGAATGACGGTGGCGGTAAAGGCACTGGCGTACCAGCAAGCCTTCCATGGCTGCTGCTGCGCTTGCCTCCTCTAATGTCCCCTCTCCTCTTTCTCCATCAGGTGGTGTGGCCCCTGCAAGATCCTTGGCCCCAGGTTAGAGAAGATGGTGGCCAAGCAGGAGGGGAAGGTGCTGATGGCCAAAGTGGACATTGACGATCACACAGACCTTGCTATTGAGTATGAGGTAGGAGCCAAAAGAGTGCGGACTTTCTTTTGCTGGTGATGCAAAGAAGGTCCCTCCCTGGGGAGAGGTGTGCCTGCAGGGCAGCGACATTGGTGGGGAGGGGAAGCCCGGTGCCTACAGGTTCCTGATCCCTCAGGTCACTTGTTAGTAGGTGGATTTCGCTGCTTGGCTCTCCTCCAGCTCTGCTGCTCAGCAGATGTTCAGCATCCCCACTTCTAATTCTGCAGAAAGGTGTCCTCTAAGCCTTGCAGGTGTCTGTCAAAGTAAACGCTTGTCTGGCTTCGAGGAGCCTGCGGTTTTACTGTGTGCATGGGCTGCCCGGGTGCAGGGCAGGAACGTGAAGTAACAAGCCCCAGTCTGCTCTGCTCCTGAACATGGTTTTTCATGCAGCCAGCCTGTTGTTTCTTACCCTTCCTTGTTCAGGATTTCTTGATGGGTGATAATGTCCTGTCCTTCAGTCACAGCATAAGCAGACACTGTGGGTTTTGTTTGGACAGGTAGAAGCCAGGTCAGAGAACACACATAAGCAACAGGAGCACGCGTCCTGCTCTTGACAAGTGCAGACCTTGGTGCTTACGCTAGTGTTTTTACACGCCTGTTGGGTGTGTTCCCTGTGCTGCCTTGCTCCCAGGAAGGAGCAGAGTGACTGGAGAAGGCCACAGATTTGGTTTACGTGATTGATTTATTTTTACCCCGTGTCAGTGATTGGGTAGTTTAAGAAATGCAAAAACTCCTCCGACTGTGCTTGCCTCTGTTGTCTCACCTTGTAAACAACAACTCAGTCTACGAAGTCGGGGCATCCTGCTGCTGTGTTTTACAGGGAAGAGAGTGCTTAATTTTCACTTGCATATCATGCAGATGGATCTGCTCCCCTCTGCAGATGAAGTCCTGCTCCCAGGGCACAGGCTAGCACAGGAAGCTCCTCAAGTTGCCCAGCAAAGTGTGAACCATCTCCTGAGCGAGCTGTCATTTTGTTGAGCTTGGAGGAGATGCTCTGTGCCGTTCCCACACCCTGCCGAGCCGGAAGGAGAAGGAAGCAAAAACAGCTTGTTCCCTCCCACTCTTTCCCAAAGAGACCTTTCTGCCTGTGCTGTGGTGGCGTGTCTACCCAGCTGGCGCCCACAAATGGGACTTGCAGTTTCCACAAGCTGAGCATGAGAGCCTCCGGTGCTCTCCTCGGTGGTGGCGTGCTGGCAGATACACCCCAGGTCAAGGAAGATGGCTGCTGGCTCCTGAGCAGGGCTGTGTGTTGCAAGCCCGAAGGCTGCGTAGCTCGAGGGCGCTGGTGAGAAGAAGTTAAAGAGGGTGAGGTTGTTTCAGTGGTGGTCAGAAAGTGCGTAAATCCTAATAGATGCAGGCAAGGCTCTGGTAGCAGCCACCCAAGGAGTCAAGGAGAGGAGAATAGAGATTATTAGCTTAGCTCTTATATTGTTCCAAGCATTCCAGTAGATCAAATTAGCCGGGATTACAAGAGGATAATCTCAGAAGGTTGGAAAATGGCAAACAAGAGTGTGTGCATGTGAAGAAAGGTCTTTAAAAAGAGGCTGAATGTTCCTGAGTTGTGCGGGTTTGACATGCCGCGTGTGCTCTCCCAGTAGATGATGAGTGGGCAGCTGCACAGCCGGCTGCATACACGCATTTGTCTGCAGGGTCTGCCTGTCCTGCAGCCCTGGTGGCATAGGTGCAGGCAGGGTTGAGGCTGCAGGCAAGGGCCAGCTTCTAGCAATTCATTTTGGAGCCTTTTATACAAACATGTTGAAGTTTTTGTTTTGCAGGAGGGCCTGGGGATCGTCGCTGTGTCCTCCACTCTGAGTGATCCGTGTATCTGGTCTTGACTGTTATCCCCGTGGCTAAAACCCCATCTGTAGGCAGTGTCTGTGAGTAAGATAGCTGCAAATGGGTAGGGGTAAAGAAGAAATTTTTGCTTTGATCTTCATAGTTTGGGGCATCCTTTTCAAGGCAGAAGTTTGGTTCATTTGCTGAGTGTGTGCTTGGTTTTGCTTCGTCTTATGGGAAATTGCCATGTAAGGAGATGTGAGCATAAGGGCTGATGGGAAGACACCAAGTCAAGATCAAAGAGGGACCAAAGGTAGTGTTTAGGAGAGATCAGGAAAACCAAAGGTGGTATTTGGGAGGGATCAGGGAAGATTTATTTGTTTTAAAGCCATTCCATTGGGGATCAGATGTCTGCAGGCTCAGAAAGTTTTTGTTTGGGGGGTTTTCAGCATCCGTGCCACCCCTAGAACTCCACTAGCTGCCAGGAAGTCTCCTTCCATCCATGTTTATTCCTCTGCCCACGCAGCCCCTGGCTTGCTGCCCAATTGCACAACATTCTCTTCAGCAGCCTCCTTGGCGGGGGGGAGGCAAGGCGAGGGGGAGAGAAGCCCTGGAAGAGCCGAGGAATGCCGGCACATTCCTTCACATGCGCTGCAGTCTGCCCTTGGCTCCCAGCCGTCCCAGCTTAGCACGAAGCGGGGACGCGTTTCCTGGGACTAGAAACATCCCCGGCGCCCTTCCCCGTCCAGTTATGCCCAGCACAAAAGTTCTTTCTCTAGGGATTCCTCCTTTTATCTAACACCTTTCATCTCTGGTTGTGGCCTTTCTCCGCTGCTCCAGCCTGCTCCTGACCTCTTGCCCTGAGAGCAGAACGGGAGAAGGAATACTTTTGTTTAATCTGCTGTCTCTTAAAATTCTTTAGATTCATCTCTTGCCTTGGCCTGTTGCCTGCACGCGTGGCCACTGGGAAAGGGCAGCCCCTTCTCTGGCTGCTGCGGGTGGGCAGCTCCGGAGAGCTGCTGGATACAGGGATGGCCGTTCATCAGCGGAGCTCGGTCCTGTGTTACGCCTCATTCTGGAGCCTGGGTGAAATCCTTCCCCCTGCTTATTGTGTGGCATCTGAGCTTGTATGGAAGCCCCAGTTTCAGATGGCAGAGAATTCCCTCAATACGGGTGCTGCCAGGAGTAGCCTGGATGGTCACGTTTATTTATTTATCTCTGTGGTCGGTACTGATCAAAAGCAGCCTGACTTTTTCTCTAGAAATGCTCTTGAGGGAGGAGGAGGGTTTATTTCGGTTCAGTGCAGATGGGACCCAAAAAAAAGAAGGGGAAAAAAAAAAAAAGGCCCCAACTTTGCATTCTAGAAATTCCCATGACATTTTCTTCTCAAGCAGCAAAACAAAGTATGTGCTCTGTAACTCGGTGTTAGCCGCTTCTCTGTAGCGCTTCGAAGAGTCGCCTGTTCCTCACCCAGGCCATAATGGCCTGATGCTTGCTGTTGCTGGTTGGGCGTGCTGGTTTTTTGGTTGGAGCTGGGGCAACTCTGCTCGTTATTAACCCACTTTGCAAACCAGAGAGGAGGCTCAGTGGAGCTTTGCCCTTCTCAGGGAGGGAGAGACCAGTTGAATGCAGTGCTGGTACTGTCCTTTCTCACCCTTAAAATCACAAGGGAGCACGTTGGCGGCACCATCACCAGCGCTGGGGCCCTGAGCCTTCTGGATCCGCTCCCACCAGTCACTAGGAGGAGCTGAAGATCGTGCGTTGCAGCAGCCCCGGCGCTCCCACCCCTTCAGATGAGACTGCACAAGCCCTGGAGAACAGGCTGCTGGGAGCCACGCTGGACTTGCCAGCCGGGACCCAGTGGGAAGGGAAGCACAAAATGTCTCTTTCATCTCAGGCTTCCGATGGGAGAAAAGCTAGCCCTCTGGAGGGTTTCCCGAGGAAGGATTTGCAGATCCTTGCTGGCAGCGGGGCTGGCAGCACATGTGGGAAGGCCCAGCAGGCTAGCGGGGAGGCAGCAGGTGACATAAGGACAGGATGTGTTTTGAGGGGGAGGCTTTGCAGAGATAAGGGCACCGAAGCTGTGGGGTCAGAAACACAACCAGATCTCTCTGCCGACGCAGCTCTCCAAGCTCTGGTTGCTCCTTCCCTCAGTTGTGTCCCAGGGGTCTCTTCTGTCACCAGCCAGCCATCAAGTCCCTGGGGAGCGTTGTCATCTCCACCGCTGTTCTCTTGGATAATTCCCAGAAAACTTTGTTCTGGGTTAAAAAAGCAGCGCCCAGCACAGCTGCCTGCTGTCTCTGGTCAGAGGGACTTTTTCACTTCTCACCTAATCATCAGGGATCTGCAGTGGACAGCCACTGGTGTGTGACCAGCTAAACCACTGAAAACAGGAGCAGAAAAGGAAAGATGGGTTGGAGGGGGTTGTCATTACCATGATAAGATGGAGCAGGAAATCTGCCTGTGCAGTGATGCAGGGGGTGAACCTCCTCCAGTTCCAGTCCTGTCTGGAGAAGAACATGGTCCAGTCTGATACCACCCTGGCCGTAAAAAGTCCAAAGGTTGTCATGTCTGAGAGGTGTCCTGGTAAAAGACTGAGTTTGTTTGCTTATGATAGGACAAAAGGGAAGGAGAAGAGGAGTTTGTACTGGAGAGGGGAGAAAAGCTTTGCCTTGTTTTTATATTAGCTTTGGTTTTGTCTTTAAAATTTTGGGTCTGTCTTAAACTCAAAAAGCTCAGCCTTGACTTAAGCAGTGTGACATAAGTCAGTGCAGAGATGAGGCCACAGGGAGAGGAGGAACACGGAGCTCAGCTGGCCTGCGTTTTGCGAGCGGACATGTTACCCTTGAGCAGCGTATGCTCAGCTCCCTTGTAGCCACTTCTTCTTCTGTAGAGCTTCATTTGGGGCCCGGGTGCAGCTGGGCTCCCTGCAGCCTCTGCTCACCTGTGTCTCCCTATTTCTCTTGCTCCCAGGTGTCAGCAGTGCCAACCGTGCTGGCTATGAAGAACGGAGATGTCGTGGATAAGTTTGTGGGGATAAAGGACGAGGATCAGCTGGAGGCATTCCTCAAGAAACTCATTGGAGCCTGAAGTAAAAGGGTGGCTGTACCCCTGCCTCTGGACACGTCCATGTTGTGCATTCCTTGCCTGGGAGAGCTGAGGGGCACGTGAACTGTCTGCCTTGTACAACCTGGGGTTTTCTTCTGGTTTGGGGTTTTTAGGAGATGGACAGTGTTGTAACCCTTCCCTCCCACTCCCCCTTCTCTTCAGCAGCAGTAGTTGTAAAGGGCGCAGAGGAGCGGAGCTGCTTATTCTCAAAATGGGGAATGAGGCTGGAATTAGGAGCCTGTGTTTATCAGCAAAGAGCTGACGTGCGGTGCTGCTGCTGAGTTAAGAGGAGGAATGTTTTTCTCTTTGCCTAGCATCTGATAGCCCAGAGCAGAGGGCAGCTGCTCCCTGCAAGATGTGGGTACGTACCTGCCCTGGGTGGGTTTGTTTAAAGCTGAGAATGCCTCTGCCTTGTCTGTGAAACCTGTCTCTTTGTCCCTCTGTCCTTGTGTCGCTGGGACAGGTACAACTCCTCCACCAATCCATGGGCTCCTGTCATAATTTTATAAGAGAAAATAGAAGTAGTTTATGGATCTCCTTTTGTAGGTCTGTAATAAAGAGAACTTTATTGGTCGCTGCTGTCTGGCTGGAGAATAAAACTTGATTCTCAGAAATCACAGGAAAGTCCCTTGTCTGTCCAGAGAGGTGAGAGGGAGTATCAGCAGCACAGTGGCTGGTTTCTAATGATGAGTTGGGAGAGTGCAGGTTGTCACTTCATCCTTAATAAAAGGTAATGTGCCAAAAAACAAACAAGTGGATAACTTTCACAGGGCTTTCAGTGCTGCTTCTAGGACCCCCTCTGGGTGCTGTGGGATGCCGGAGGAAGGACGTGGCTCATTGCACACAAGGAGCCTGAGCTGTGCTCGCTCCCCCCGTGCTTTTCTCACTCCTTTCCTGCCCGAGGAGCCTGAGAGCCTCCTTCTCCCTTGTGTGAATGATTAAATCTGCTCACGCAGGTGAGCCCTGCCAACAGGCGGTCTTTTGACTTCAATTGCCCTGACCTTTAGACTAATGGAGGCAGTTGTGTGCTCAGTATCACGAGCAGCCTTCAGCTCTTCCCTTCTCTTCCTCCTCCTCCCCATATACACCTGTTTCCAGTCAGCCTGGCTTCTAAGTGCTCCCAGCCTCCTCATGCGCTTGTAGGCAGAGTACAGCACCAGGGCTGATGCCTACTGTAATGCTTAATTCCACTTTGCTTATCTAAGCTGCATGAGAACATTGTAAGTGCTTAATAACCATGTACAAGCTGCTTTTCTTTTTTTCATTCCCAGCTTCTGTTTCCTTCAATCACTCTTAACCCTGCTTTGGCTCTGCTCCATTTCACCTCCCTGGCATAGGTTGCTATGAGCGGCGAGGCAATTTTTTTTCCTGCACCTTTGCAATAACAATTTATGACCTTTGAAAGAGCAGGGGAGTGGCGATCCAAGTCCTGCGTGTCCTTCCGCAACCGCAGTGCCGCAGGCATCGCTGCTCCCACCTATTTCCATCGCCCCTGGGGCCTGGGCAGCAGCACAAGGTGGTGCTGGTTCCCTGAGATGGGTACCTCCCCATCCAGGCTGGGCTGATCTCACCCCCGGTGTGCTGCTAGAGGTGATGTCACTTGGATGTAATACAGTAAAGAACTGTTGGTCGGTTATGATCAGTAAAACCCAGCATTTTATTTTATTTGGGAGACCGCAGAAGCTATGCTGCTCATGTCCTGCTCGTGTTTCAGGCTGGGCAATTTGCCCTGCAGTTTCGGTGTTCCTGCTCTGTAAACACTTCTAGTAAAGACTCCCCATTTTCCTGCATGAGCAGGAAAAGTAGGGGAACAGCGTCACATACCCGACAATAGTCAATTTTCATGCTTCACCATCCTACAGAACAGGAAAAAACACAGTGACTTTGCATTGTGTAATGAAGAGGCAGTATAAATTAGCTATTTTATCACTTCCTTCTAAGGAAAAGTGGAGCTAAGGTACCATTCAGCTATTAAAGTGCCAGCACGCTTTAGGGTGCATTATGTGAAAGCCACAACTGTTTCTTTGAGATAAATGCTTAAGACCCACCTACGTGGTGCCCTGTGGAAATCCTTCAGAAACAGCGTAACTGGTGGAGAGGAGGGGTTTGCGGGCAGCTTGAGATTCCTCGAGCGTTTTGCCCGGTTTTCACCACAGGACAGGGCTCAAAGCACAAGGATGTTTTCTGTGGCAGGATCTTAATTCAGCTCCCTGTTTGCTGACTGCTGGGGGAGGCTTCAGGGATTCTCACAGCAGCTGTTAGTAACAGAGGAGGTGCAAGTGGGAAGCACTACCAGCCCTGTATTTACTTAGCGGTTAAAAGAGGGGTTGCACGGCAATTTTCATGCCACCTGAATGTGACGTTGGTCTTTCCTGAGAGAAGAGAGCTGAAGCAATAGGTAATTCCTCAGCAGTAGCTGCTTTCTCGACGTCAGCTGGGAAAATGTTTCCTCTCTGCTCACTCCAGCAAGGATGCAGTTGGTTTTCCCTTTTGGCGTTAAGCACATCGAATGCTCCTCTGATCTGTTAAGCATTTGCTCTCTCCTTTCCAAGGCTGCCTATATTACAGCAGCTTTCTCAGCTTCTGGTGTTCCTGGTTGCTATTTTAAGAGGACATGGTGGTCGGTGCCTTCCTGAGGGGAGCAAAGCTCAGCTAAACCCCCTTCTCCCTCCCCAGGTACGTTCTGAACCCGACATAAGGTCTGAACCCTTGCAAAGGTCAGGCGCAGTGCCTGTGTCCTCACAGTCTTGTCCAAGGTGCCCGATTCCAGGCAAGCGGAGGTTTTCCTTTTGTTTCTGTTGTCTTTACACTTGCATCAAGCCCTAACGCAGCTGCTCCTTTCCCCAGGACATTTGTGCCTGCCTGCTGAACTCTGTGTTCACCTCCAACCGCTCCGGGCCACGGCAAATGCCTGCAAGGAGAGCTGCGCTACCTTCTCTGCTAGGGGTGCTACACCGAGACCAGCTTCGAGTGCTGGAGGAGGATGGAAAATTCAGATTGCCTGGCTTGCAGCACACCGGGGGCTGTGTAGAGGTGGTCCTCTACAGCTTCCTCTACACGCTTGGCTCCAATGAGGTCTGGCTTCAGCAGCCCGACCACCCACCGCTGACAGTAAATCCTTTGCTTTATCAACATACGATGTGATTCCTCGCGTGCAAAGAACGAAACAAAGACCAGCTCCACGTCAACAGGGAAACGGCCGCCACTGACGCTGCCACAGGCAGGGCCTTTCACCAGCCCAGCCGGGCTGTTTGCCCTAAACAGTTTGTTAATCACTTTGAGCTTGCCCCCGCAAGCCCACCTCATTTTTCTCAACTAAGTAATTATTGCCGATTCTGTCCAAATCCTATTAAATTCTCCAACCCTGCAAGGCTGTTAGCAGCAACGTTAAGCTCAGTGTTGTTCAAAACTGTTGCTGAATTGCATCAAGTGCTCGCTCTGAGTTTCAGCTTCCTGCAAGTTAAGGAATAACAGCTTGCACAGCTGCAATATCCTAAGCAATAAAAAGATAAGATAAAACTACCATAGGCTTGACTGCCAGACCAAAACCAAACCAGATCACCTGTTACACAGTCCCGGCCTCGTTACCTGCCCCTGCAACCCACCCAGGCTCAAGTCCATCACCGCACACGGGTGCCTTCCTGCCATTCTCAAGGAACACAGGGCGCGCTTGTGAGCTTCGTGGTTTCTCTGCCTCTGCAGCTTTGTAACTTCAGCAACACTTTCCCTCTTAAAACCTTTCTCAGACAAAAACCAGAGGCTGCAACTCATGGCAAGAGTGGTAGCTGCAGGCTGGGTGCGATGCTGGAGGTGGCTGCTGTGCTGAGCCATGCCTGGTTGCTTTTTTCCTCACCGTGCATTCTACCATCGAGGGAAGGATGGAGGCAGGAGCAGCAGGGGAAACCCCGAATTTCTTACACCCAGAGGAGCCAAATGGGTGGAAAGCAGAGACCTCCAGAGAGCTTGAAAAAGTGACACCCCACATCCCAGCGGGGACAGAGCGAGGAGAAGCCCTGTGGCTGCCTTCCTGGTGGCAAGAGGTCCCCCCGGGCCCTGAGATGGGGGAACCGGTCCTGTGAGGAGAGGCCGGAGAAGGATGCTGGAGCTGCTCCTCATGCCCAACGTCCCGCCTGCCCGCATCGACTTCCTAGGCCCTCGTAATCCAAAGAGTCGTGATAGAAATGCACTAAAATTGATTGGGTTTTCTCCATAGCCTGCAGCTTCTGTGAAGTAATGTCCCTGCACATATATATATATATATATATATGTGTGTGTGTGTGTGTTTATCTGCTCACATACTTTTGTTCTCTGTTGTGGAGAGTGCCAGGAGCTTCTGGGGCTCACAGATGTCCCCAGCAGCTGTAGCTGCTGACGGAATTCCAAGGACAGGAGCCAGCCTGCTCACTCTCCCACTCAGGGGAAGGCTGAGCTCCCAGTACCCTTCTCGGCACACGCCGCTCATCCCTCTGCTGCTGAAGGCACCCCAGCTCCATCTCTCCTATGAGCGGAGTGGTTCAGCAATACTGAAAACCAGGAAATTTTTGCAGCGCGAGTCCCCGGAAACATCCACGTCAAGTTGTCCAGAGGGTACAAAATGCACAAGATTTCGGTGTTTTCCAGAGACGATGGTGACCTCCGTCCACCCGCGTGGTTGCAACTCCTCCACGCCGGTCCCACACAGCTGGCAGCGAGAGGGTGTTTGTCCCGGCCGGTTCTGTACGCACAGCTTCATGGCCTCGGGACCGAGAGGAGCTGCATCTCCCGAGGTTGCTTTCTTGCTCCATCACGAGGCAATAACGTTTCCCCGCGGGGCCCGTAGCCGTGGGCACAGGGACTGCATGGCTCCTTTCCTTGCAGGTGGCTTTAACCGCAGGGCCGTGCCACACCGCAGCCAAGCAGGTAACGAACGCCCTGGGTCTGGCTAGCACAGCGGCTGCGATGGAGCGCCGTACTGCATGCAAGCTCCAGCACGCCCGCCGGTATTTGTAAAACATTGTTTTGCTTTAATCTGGCTTTTTAAGTAAATTGTCAAAGCCCTTTCTGTTCACTAGGAACCTTTTTCTTTTTTTTTTTTTTTCTGACTGCAAAGTTTTGTCTTTCAAAGCTTGGCTAGTTTTGAGTGATGCTGAAAAACCCCATTTGCAGTGGCTTTTTGTTCCGTGCTGGTATTGTTCAAACAAAAGTGGTTGTTTTCTTTTCATCCTGGCATAGCTCAGGAGTGACTGCATGGTCTGAGCTCAAACTTTCTAAAAATACTCACCCATGAGGAGAGATCCAGCACGGCACTGTTCAGACCCAGAGATTAACGCCTCGGAAAGGTGCAGTGGTCTGAAAAAGAAGCCGGTGGCAGCGTCGTGCCAACTCTGGGCACTGTAAGCCCTGGAGCTGCGACGCGTGGCGGGCAGAGAGGATCTGCAGAGTGCTGCGGGTCTCTCTGGGATGCCAAGACCCAGGTATGGGGGAAGTCCACGCAGCGCCTGCAGAACCAGCCCAGGGGAACTACTGTTTGTGGGAAGGCTATGGGGTGATTCAGAAGTCATAAAGAAAAGCACTTCTTGCTGCTTGGAGAAGCAAGGGTGGATGATGAGCCTGCTCCTCACCAGAGGCCGGTCTTCGTAACCACATCCTCTTGTCGGAGCGTGAGACGGGCAGCTCTGGGGGAAGGGAGGATGGCAGGGACTGAGCAGAGCAGAGATCAGGCGTATGACAAATTGCAGGAAAGCATGTGGGAGCTCCTTTTTGTCCTTCCACTGGCTGATTGCAGGAAGCTCCCCAGGTGACGGCTTTAGCAGCTGCTGGGACAGGAGACCTTATTGTTCTGCGCTGGCGTTTACAGCCGTGCCAGTTTTTGGCAGGAAGCTACAAGACAAAACCCTCGTGGTCTTCTTTCTCGCTTGCCGGGTTTGCTCTCAAGGGGCTGATCCTTCAGCTCAGCTTTTTCAGCTTAGCTCGCCACCTGAGGAGGTCCAGCTTCCCCCTCCCAGCTGGGCCAGTCCCATGGGCTTTGCCCTAAGATCCTGGCAGGAGCATGGAGACTTTTTGTAGAGCTTGGGCAATATTAAAGGTTGCTGCTGTCACGTCTACCACTGCATTTCTAAATTTCTAATGCTAAACTATGCGGTCACCCAGCATACCAACCCCCCTTGTACCTGTCTGGGCCCTGTTTAATTCCCGTTCCCCTTTCCCTGGCCTTGGGCTCAAGTTCTGTTCTCAGTTTGGGTTTTCTCGGTGATGCGCAGAGGAAGAACATTTGGGGTTTTCTTAATCTGTCTGGCATTGCATAGGAAGGCAGAAGCTGGCAGCGCCCTTGAGATGAAAGGATGTGGGAACACGAGGGAACTGTCACTGCTGGTCTCACTGGAGCTTGCAGCGCAGAAACCGGCAGCATGTGGCCGTGTCTGCAAGTGAACTCTTTAGGTTGCTGCCATCTCCCTGTTCTGCCTCTCCCCCGTGGTGCTGTACCTCCCCGTGACACTGTGCCCAGCCCGTGGTGGCCAGCAGCACGTGGCTGACCCAAGGGCACGGCTTCCAGCCCCATCTTCTCCAGCCTGCCGCCTGGGGCACGGCAGCTGAGCTCTGCCGGTGTTAAATCCCGAGCCTTGTTCCTCTGCTTCCTTTTTCCTTCCCTCCATGAGGTTTTATACCAAAGCCGGGAACGACGGTCACGTCCCCTCCGAGGAATCAACAGGCTGCGGCATTTCCAGCGAGGGCGGCTGCGCGTCGGAGGCTGCCGGCAGCAAATCCCCCCGCCGCGGGGGCGATGGGGCAGGCAGGTTGGTGTGTCACCGGCTCTGCTGGGGGGTGTCAGCCGGGGTTTTGCATGGAGGGGATGCACCCGGTGTTGTAATCTCACCTGGAGAGCACCTGGCTGCGGTTCAGCCCCCACCACGCTTGCCTGCGCCCGTGATCTCACGGGGTTTTGCAAGCCCAGCCAGCCCACGGTGAGCCTAGGGGTGATTCAGCTGGGGAGCCTCTCTCCCAGCTGAGTCAGGCTTTAATTCCTGCGTCTCCGTGCCCCGCTGCGGGAAGGGGGATAGGTCTACAAATTGCAGGAGCCCTCACAAGCTGAGGTCTCCGCAGCACTGCTGTGGTTTTGCCCCCCCCAGCCCAGCATCCCGGCCAAAGCTGGCTCCCGCCGTAGCTCCTTCCTCTCTGCGGTACTGCTGCGCAGAAACAGCTGCATCGTGTCAGCCTGTCAGGCTGCGCCGTCCTGGTAAATGACCCCATTCCCGAGAAGCGGGGATGGAGCTGCCAATGTACAGCTCCCTAGATTGAGGAGAGGGCAGCGGACGGCCCAGCCGTGCTCTGGGGACCTCACCGTGCGTCTCGTCCGTGTCTCCCACCACCATCATATCTTTTGCCACACATACGGCAGTATGGGTAGCGCCCAGGGTGTTTAAATCCGTAACCCCTACTTTGCAGAAAGGGTGAACGGGCTTGCGGGGTGACTGGCAGCACCGTCGGCACTTTGGAAAGCCGTGGCCGATTCCTTGGATAAAGAGTCCGCAGAGGCTGAGCGCCTGCAAATGGTGCCCACGCAAGGATGAAGGAGGGGCCGTCGCCCACGGGCCCCTATCAGCAGCCCCACGAGCTCGGTCTGGGGGCACTAGGAAACGAAATGCCATTTAACGGGGCATTCTCCTGCCCCGTTTCTGCCCCAGCCTCTGCCAGTTCTGCCCTCTCCCGTACTGGGGCAGGGGGATGGGACAGGAAGGCCCTCGTTACTCAGGGCTTGCTAATTAGACGGGAATGTTATCCCCAGCCCAGATGTCAGCTCTGACCTCCCTCTAACCTTCTGGAAATCAAAACAGATGCAACTCTGTTTGTTTTAAAATAATAAAAATAAGCATTTGGGGTGAAGCAGGAAAACCTGGCCCTGGGGGTACAGCTGGGGAGGGAGGAGGGCACGCGACCAGATAAGCCTGGTGAGATACGCCAGGCTGCAGAGCTGGGAGGGACAGGCCACCCTGCCCTGGGCAAAGTCCCATGGCTTACGGTGGCTGTGCACGTACTTTGGGGCCTCTAACCTATATCCAGCTGTGGCGGTGGTGCAGACACAGCTTCCCTTCCCATCCCATCCCAGCTGGGACCAGTAGATCCAGAGGTGGAACTGATGAGGAAGGTCAGCTGAGTTTGTATTTTACCTCCCTGCCTTGGCTTCGGGATTTACCAAAGGGTCTCAAAAGGAGATGTTGATCCCTGGAACAAGCTCTGCCTTTCAAACCTGACCGCCTTTTGGTCATGCCACCTAAGGCAGTCCCCAAATTGTTTCGGACTAAAGGGAGCTGGGTGACATGAACAGCTGGTGATTCTTGTCCTTGGCTTGTAGTAAAAACTTGTTTTATTGCATTTCTGTAATAACCTTCTGTAGCTGGGGAGCAAACTTTGCCTGGCTCTGAACTGGGCCAGTCCTTTGAGCACCTCACCCTACGTTAACCCAGGTTTACACCTCTGTTCCCCATAGCAGACTACATCACTTTGCTTCCTCTTCTTTGTAAACCCACAGCTCCGGCCGGGAGCTTAACACTGAGGAGGTCTTTACCCGGCACCCCTCGTCCTTCTGTGTCGGACATCCAGGCACCCTGAGCTGCAGCACCAAAATTCCTGATGCCAGAGGCTTGACGGCAGTCCTTGCTGCAAAATGAGGATTGGATGTGACCGGCTGAGAACCAGCACTCTCGAGCTTTCTCGTTCTGCTGCAGCCTCTGCAGCTCAGGATAGCCGCTGGTCCAGCCTTGGCTCTACCCTGCCCAGGCCATCTACGCCGCGGAATGGGAGCGTGGCCTGCCCTGAACTGCCCCAAGCCCCCTCTCCAGGGACTCTTCCCGATGGGATTTTCAGCTGTGTAAGGTGGACTGGGGGGAGCTGAGCTGCACATCTCAGCCGGCAGAGCTGAGATGCCCTCTCCCTGCCTCCCTCCTCCCTCCCTGCCTGCAGATTGTGTCCATGACCTATTTGTCAGCCTCGTACCTGACATCTCATATCCTTGCGTAGCGCTTCCCCCATCCACAGCCTGGAGCTCATCTCGGCTTTCCCCATTTCCCATCTTTTATGAATACTTCAGAGGGATTGCTCATCACGCAGCACTCCTGATATTGCAAAAGGCACCGCTGATTTGCAGTCACACGTCATTTTGCCTACCATTATCCCCAAGACAGCAAGCAGGTAAAAGTTTGGAGGTTTCCCTTCTCGCTTGCCTTTTTTGAAATCACCTGCTGGCCCACTGAGTAATGGGTGGTTTTTTTACGCTCTGAAGGTTGTGCCTCACAGTTATGACATCACAGCAGTGATGCATTGCCCTCCAGCAACATCACCAGAGCAGAACATGACTTCTGTTGTCTTCCAGCCCTAGCTACTGCCTGGTACACCCTGTCTCCCCGAGCTTCAGGGTTACCGAAGCAGAGTAATAGCTGACAGGTGAGTAATTGAGAAGCTACCTGACCAGATTTAGACCTGACTGTAAACATCGTCTCCAATAACAATGGGAAGGAGGATCCGTGCCTGCTAAGATGCAGAGCTGCTGAAGGAGAAGGACGGTACACAGACATCCCTGCACACGCATACGGACAGCATTCACACAGCATACCTGCAGTCCAGCTCCGCTCACAGAAACCAGCACAGGTCCCTGGACTTGAGTGAATTTGCACCCATTTTTATGACCTAAACTCCTGAGCCAATATTTACATGATAGGCGGACGCACCAACTCGCTGCGTGACACTGCGTACGCACACTGACGTGTGCTGGTACGGTGCACACAGACGCCAACAAACACACTCGCAAAGACTCGTGCTTTTACAAGTAGGCAGAGACACCTGCTCTCCTCCAGGAGGTGAGACGGACAATTCCTCAGGCTGCTTCGGGATGGTCCTTTACATTTGCAAGAGGGACATTAACAAACTGGAGCAACTCCAGTGGAGGAGCACGAAGCATCTGACGCATGAGCAGGGGCAGTGGGAGTTTGCAGATGTTTGTGAGGGAGGCTATCTAACCGCTGTCTTCTACTGGCCAAATGGGGGTTATGCAGAAGGTAGAGCCAGATTGCCAGAAGTGCTCAGTGAAAGGACAAGAGGCAAGAACAGAGACTGTGGATTTGCCATCCTCAGAGATTTTCAAAACCCAGCTGGATATGGCCCTGAGCACCCTGACCTAACCTTAAGGCTGGTCCTGCTGCGAGCAAATGTTACCTCCTACACTAAACGATGCTGTGATTTTGGTAATCCTACATGTTTGGCAATAGACATTCCTTAATTCAGATGCTGATTGCAATCACTTGCATGTGGGATGCTATAACAACCCCTGTGACTAGCCACGCAGCTGGAATAAATTCATTCACAGTATCACTGGAAAGGAGGCTTTCTGGCCTCTCCTGGGCTGCGATTCCCTCATAGTTTCTGACCAGCTTACATCTGGCTGCCCATGACCATGCATTTCCAGCACCTCTCTAGCACTCAGGCAGTCAAATGGACCAAGGAAATGATCAAGCTGGAAACATCTTTCTTTTGGTTCAAGTTTTTTTCCAGCTGGATCAGCTGGCTGTGTCATCTGGGACTGGCAGTGGGAGTGTGAAGATCAGACGAGGGAGGGGAACAGCCCCCCTTCGGGGACTGCTCAGACTTGGGTTGACCTAATGCAGTCATCAAACCCTGACCCTTGTGAGGCTGAGGAGGAACACGATGTTCCACCCTTGCAGGTTAACCTAACTCACATCACTCCTCCCTGGGGAAAGGGTGCACAGCTTCTCTTTCTTGAGCCACAAACAGCCTGTAAGCAGTTGAAGGGTGGCTGTTGTGATAAGCTCAGGAGAGGCGGGGGATCACCTGAAATCACTCCCACAGCTCCTGCCCCCTTGGCTCTTAAAATATGTGGCTTGAGAACTATAAAAACTCAGTATGTGGTAGGGAAGGTCATTACATCTGGCAGCTCATGCACCTCTCTGCAGACCTGGGTGTTTGAGAACTGGTAAGCCCACGTAGTAGCATCTAGCCCACCCAACCCTGCGTTTCTGCGACTTGAACATAGCCACGACTACAAGAAGTGTGTTATAGAGGAAGCTCTCAGCGCCTGTTTCCTCTCTTATAAAACAGAGATAGCTGCCTCCTGGAGTGCTAAATATGACTGGTTTTGGTAAAGATTGCTGAGGGCTGGTAGTCAGCGCGTGTTTTGTCCTCTGGAAGGCCAGCCTTCCGCAGCTCGCAAGCGGCACGGCTAATCCCTGCCTCCCGCCTGCTGCTCCTTCCCGAAACATGCCAGTGTTCACAGAAGGAGGTGGGTTCTGTGACATCTTCTTTTTTTTTTTTTTTTTTCTTTTTTTCCCCCTCCTATTGGGATAAATTGAGTCACACTGGGATGATGTCCTACAGGCTGGCAGCAGGCCCAAAACCAGCGTTACAGCCTGAATCCTGCTCACTGTACCCCCCTCCCCATCCCAGCCACCATATGCGTGTGGCTTAACTTTTCATGTCCTTGGTTTAATAAACTCGTGTCAGGAATTTTATGTGCATAGCAACCTTATCTGATGACAGTGACATTTTTAGCATGTTTATGCTTGGTTTTATTTGTAACCAGTTTCCAGCGTAGTTCAGCCGGGTGGATTGAAGGGGGTTGAAATGTGTAAGAACCCAACGCGCACACTGACAACTCAGCCAGAAGTACTTGGGGGGGCTCCGAAGCACATCCAGAGGCAAAAGGATCTGCAATGGAGTTTGTGCACCAGATTTGCCAGCTGCAGCCTTTCACACACTCGCTAGAGTCTGACGAGCAACACTGGGGGGGCCGAGGGGAGGGTTGTTTGTTTTTCCTTTCTTTTTTTCTTCCAGTTCTCAGTACTATCACAACCAGATGGGAATAGGTTTCCCACGTCGGATGCAGGGGACTCTCCAACCCAGTGCTCCCAGATACCCACAACATGACAAATACAGACGTTTCTGCTTCACCACAGCTCCAGCTAGTAGGAGTTATGGGGGTGGGAAGGGGAGGGGAGCCAGGTCATTTTGTAGTTTGAAATTTAAACAGCTGGATTCAGTGAGGGTTCCCAGGGTTTTTCCCGGGAAGGAGGTCAGTGGCTTGTGCAGGCAGATAGCCTGGGAGCAAGCATCAGGAGTGCCCCTCGAGGCTCCACCTCCGCAGCTCTGCCTGGAGTGGAGCACTCTTGCCCGTATAAGGCTGTGGATGTCGCAATGAAAAACAACCATAAATAGTTGTGTGATTGTTACCTGCCTCGCTCTGTGCAAGATTGGGCACCTTCCCAAGTCAGACTCTTCCTGCCTGCAGCTTCCAGCGCTCCCCTCCCCGCTTCAGCTCCAGAAAGGCAGCGTTTCCCATGTCTCTGCTAACGGATGTGCAAGCCCAGGCCACGAGGTCCAATTTCTCCAGGTGCTTTGCCCTGCACGACTCCTTGCCTTGGACTGTTCAAAGTGTAAAAAGCCTCCTGCCCGAGGCTGTTCACTTGCTTTGCAAAGTGCTGCGGGAGGGGGGCTGCGGCTCATATGTCTGCGTGCCTTTCTTCAGTAGCTCGTGGGCCAAAAGTTTCTTTAGTTTGAAGGAACTCATTCTTCATCTTCATCTTCTCTCATTCTTCAACTGAGAGTGTATGTACCAGGGAAGCTGTAGGAGGAGAAAGAAAATTAGTACAGCAGGGCAAAACAGGACACTAGCAGAGATGGTAAACAGCCCTACGCAAGAGGTTTCTGTTTTCTTCTTTTCCAGGGTGTGAGATCCCACAGGAGAGGATGCATCCAGGCAGGGGACTGCATGACAAGGAAGGAGCTGTGCTGACCAGCATGTAGGCAGGGATTACAGCACCTTGCTGAGCTTGACGCTAATCCCATAGCATGGCTGTGGCACTTCTCTTGGGGGGTCCCCTGCACCCTGCGCAGCCCCTGGGGACCTGAGGCACATGGGGATGCGCAGTGCGGGAGATTTTGCTGTGCCGTGCAGCCCCTGCTGTCGGCATCGAGGGAAGAGGCTGTCCTCAGGGTCTTATGCTTAGCATGTGAGCCTTCAAATGGCCACCTTCACCCCATCTTTTCTCTCCAGGAAAATGATCTTTTTTTCTGAGATGCAGTGCGTTCCCATGGGGAATACCTAAATGCAGAGGAGACTTTGCTGTCACAATGCTTATCACAATGAGCCCACACTGTGGGCTAAGCAGCAGCAAAGTCCTAGAGCAGCAGTCAGGAGACCTGGTGTATCTGTCAGACAATTATTTGCCTGTTTCCTGATGTGGCTGGGTTTTACTCCCTCCCCCCTTCTCAGTTTTTCTCTAAGTAATGAAGCAATTCATTGTCAGTGCATATTTTAAACACTGACTCTCTTCGTTCTGTCTTAGACCCGGCACACACTTCCCAAAAGTTTCCTGTGGGCCCCAACTACAGCAGTTTAAACATTTTCCATCGTACGTGAAGCAGCTCTGTGCTGCCACGGGGTCCTTGGTTCCCTGACTTGCCTGGTCAGTCGGGGTAGTATCCTGCACCCGGGTCCTGCCTGGGACCTGCTGCAGGCATTGGGGCCAGTCTCAGCCTTTCTTCACTTCTGATTGCTCTCTCACACTGAGTTTCTTTGGTCCGTTTGAGCTTGAAAGCTCTTTGGGGAAGGCAACAGGAGCTGATCTTGGCTTGAGAATCAGTCTTTGCTACTGCAACGCAGTGACAGAGGAGGACTGTGGTTTGATGTGCAACAATGAAGGGGGGAATGCCTATCTTTGCTAGATGTCTTCACTAGACTATCCTCAGTCTCTTCCAGAGAGGAGAGGCAAGGTTGTTCCCAATGAGAACTGCTATACTTGGGAAGCTGCCACTGAGAATTATGAGTTTTCCCCTAGACAGTCTTTTCCAGGTCTGCTGGCAGGCCAGGAGACACAGACCCTGTTGGGACTGTAGCTTGAGCTACTCTTTCCCCAGTCCCACATAAACACTGCTCCACTGCTTTCTGGGCAGCTTCTTGGATGCAAAGGCAACCTTCATGGAACGCAGATGTAGCCCCTCACCTATGCTTGAATATCTGGGTGCCTTCTACATTGAGAAGGTCTTGGGCAAGCAGCACTATCACAGGTGACGAGAAGTGTGACACTGACTGGAGACTGAATCGTAACAGCCTTCTCCTGGTACTGTGGGTTAAGGTACCTCGCTCCCTTTCTCCAGAAGTTCAACAGAGAACAAGATTAGACAGCAGCAGTGTGAAAGGTTTCAAACCAATGCAGGGTGTAAAACGTTTAGCATTAAGACGGCGCTTGCCCTTAGAGTACAGTTTTCCATCATTGGGATTGCCTCTTTTTGAGGCAGAAGGACTGCCCCAAGCCCCTGGGTTTTTTCCTTCCCATGCCGGGAGGCAGAGGGAGGAGAAGGGTATCAGTGCCAGGGTGTCTGGCACTCCCTTTTGGGACAGCTCGGTGCCAAGAGGTGAGGTCATTGCCATCGGGACCAAGCGTAGCGTTGGCAGGGAGCAGGGCAGGGGCCTCTCCCTTCCCAGCTGTTGTGTGTCTCTGGGGCTGAGCAAAAAGATGTCCTGCAGGGCAAGCGGGGCCCTCTTTTTAAAGCAAATTTTGCTTTGCAGATGGAATGGATGGAGAGGGTCTGGAGGAATTACAGCTCACAGCCCCTCTCTGCTTTCCTCTGTTTCCTCCTCCTGTGGGTGTCAAGGTAGCACTCATTTCAGGGCACATGAACCCAGATCAGATTCTTTCCCCATCCCCAGGCTTTTACACCCAGAATCACTTGCAGGGGACCATAATCTAGATTTTCAGTTTTAAAGGAGACTTTACAGTGATCCGAAAAGACCTTGGACTCATGTATCCCGAAGAAGCACAAAAAAAGGCATCTTTAAGTGCTCCTAATTATATCTTTTTTTTTTTTTCTTCTCCTGCTTTACACATTTTCCTGCTTAATTTTTTTTTTTTCCTTGTCTTTGCTAATTAGAAGACTAATTTTAGAAATTAGTCTTGTCCACTCTGGAAAACTAATAGAAAATTAGTAAAAACACAGTAGCATGAAAATGAAAGCAAGCCTGGAGAAAGGTAATTGTTTATAACTGAGGGGTTTTGTTAACTCCTGTGCCTAATTAACACACTACAAAGGGGAGCCTTTGTTGAAACTTCCACACCCTGCTTTCTCAATTAAGGTACAAGAGAGATCATAATAAAAAGAGCTTGGAGACAGCTGGTATGTCCCCTAGCAAAGCTAAACCTGATTTAGCATTCCTTAAATTTAAAAAAAAAAAAAAATCAAACAAACAAAACCAAACATACACATATCTTCTTTTCCTGCACATGATTCTTTTTTTCTCCATGTAATTCAAGCTCTTTCTCATGGATACCTAGTAGGAACAAAAAACTTAAATTATGATCCTCATTGCTGATGTGTTTTTAGCCCACAGGAAAAAAGGGCTGGGATGATTATTTTCAGGGTTATGATGGCTGTTAGAAGAAACTTTGCAGGAAAGCTGAATCATCGGGTGAGCATCTTGTTTTCATCTTTTTGTGTTTTGCTATCCCACATCTAAGGGGCGGCTTATGAAAATTCAAAAGGCTTTTATACATGTACATTCCTCTATAAAGAGTCAAAGAATTATAGGCCTCTGCGCTGTCTCGCAATTAGCCACAAACTTATGTAGAGGTGTGTGTTTCGAGTTCAGTGTTAGATGCATCTGTAATCAGGAGATTGGTAGAGTAGCAAGAGGTTTAAGGATGCTTTTACTCCATGTGTAAACAGAAAAGACAAGGAGGGAGTGGACAGGATTTACCCTGGGTTGGTTGCCTTGACCCACTAGGTAGAAGAGAGCAGAGCTATCTTCTTATTTTGTGTTTTAGATTTGTATCACGCTTGGGTCTGTAAGTCAAAGTCCAAATATTCTCTTCACAAAAAACCTTTTAACCTCTTCTTTTTTTTTTTTTCCTGAGCCAGTGCAGAAGGCAGCAGTGCTTGCAGGACTCCTTACATCCCAGCCTAACACAAGCTGCTACCTCGTGTCAAGGAATTTCAGAAGAAGCCCCTGAGCACCTCTGTCCTGTGGGTTTGATTCCTCTAACACTTTGCCGTCTCCTGGTAGCTGAGAAATATTGCAGAGCAGGTGCTAGCCTGCAGTTGGGCAGCTCAGTAGCCTGCTACTCCTCAGTGAGGTATTGATTTTTGACAGGAATTTTGTGTTATGCAAACATGCAGGGTGCCCAGTGAGTTGCTTGCTTTGTTCCAGAATAATCCCAGGAAACGATGCTCTGATATATGGGAAAGAAGATGGCTGTGTTAAGTGGAGCTCATCTGCACCTCGGCTAAAAGGTGGTTTCCCACAGCGGTGGCACCTCATCTATCTCTCTTGGTATTTTCTTACATCCTACAAAGCTAATGCCTCAGTAAGTCCCGGCTAATTTTCTGCCTTCTGTGCCAGCGCTGTCAGTTCAGTCTTCTGGTCCATTCACCTGACCCAAACACAGGGCTGAGAATAAGGACAACGCACAGATCTTTTTTGTGTCCTGCACTGACCCATATGTTTCCAAAGGCAGAGCAGACTGGCAAAGCTGTACAGAACAGTCCACGCGGACAGTGGGAGGCCGGAGGAGCTGGGAGAATTGAGGAGGCTCTCAAGGGAGCAGGAAAAAAGTCCCAAATGTGGGAGGGAATCTTGGCAGAAATGAAAGGGGGGTTGTTGAGCAAAGCATGCACTGGCTCCAGACGCACAGAGCTTGCAATATGTTACGCTGAGAATCTGTGGGTGTGTTTATAAGACCTGCCGCTGACTTGCAAGCACAAAGGATGTAGCCTCCTCTTATCAGAAAAATGTGGCTTCAGTCTTGCAGAAGAGGTAGAACGAATGCTTGCATAACTTCATATTGAGTCTTCTTTCTGGTTGTAGCCCGACAGAATGGTCCCGAAGTTTGGCTTTGACTGGACCGACTTTGGTTACTGGCAGACAAAAGTGGTGTCTTTAATTGTGGCAGGCTATAAACGAGTTAGTTCCCCTGCAGTTCCCACAACAAAGCTACAATGAGAAACTGCATGACTTTCTACAGCACTGGAAAAATCCCTTGTTCCTAGCATCTCTTGGGCATACTAGAATATTTCAGGCTAGTTTCACTTTGTCCTCAGCCAGCTCCCTGGAATGAAAACCACAGAGCCACTTCATTTGAGCAAATATTTGGCCTTGATTACTATTGCAGGCTGAGCCCAAAAACAAACAGCAAACATGAGGTAAGCGGAGAGGCACCATTAGCAGAGCAAAAGCTCACACAGTAACCTCAAGAAAGGCAGCAAGCTGAAAGTAGGGATACTCTCTTTTTTGGGGGGGGGGGGGGGGCAGACTAAGTTCCTGCTGGGAGAGGAAGAGGGAAATGAACATCCAGATACACACCTTTTGTTTAGAGGTCTGTTAAAGGTGACTGATGCTGAAAAGTAATTAAAACAATGAAAAAAATTGTGAAGTAGTTAAACACTATCACCTTTACGTATTCTCTGAACTTAGTCCTGTTTTCCAAATAGCACAGTCACCCTGCTACTGAATTCTTGGTTCTGTGAAAACACAGCCCAGCCCGAGACCTACGGAAGGAAAAGAGAAGCAAAGGTGCCGTAAAGCTCTCCACAGCCCTACCTTATCAGGATGAATTAAACAGCATTTAGATGGATTTGTCAATCTCTTTAAAGTATTTTTTCCTTATCAATATCTGACCCAAGCCTGGTATGTATGTTTGCTACCTGAGCATCACAAGCATGACAGGTGCAGGGTGACAGAGGGGCTGGGGAGGGATGTTATTCTCCTTTCAGCTTATCCTCTGCCGAGCAAGAAGAATGCCCCCAAGCCCTTTTAAACTCAGGAATCTGAAGCATTTCTTGCCCCCTCTGAGAAAAGGAGAAGGAAAAGGAGGTATTTGAGATGTTAATAAAGGCTCCTTAGCAATTGTTGAACCTGGGAGCTGTGAGGCCAGGACAGACAAGCCTAAAATTACATGCATCATACTCGCTGAATTATCACTGAAGGAGCTAAGCTGTAACATTGTGTGAAAATGGTTATTTTCTGCAGCAAAGAGTGGCCATGCTTATTTAAAGCAGGTAACAGGATATGTTCTGCTGGCATTTTGGACAAGCCTGGGTAGGCCCAAAGTGGAAAACTCAGATTCCAAATCTTGGTTTTGGGGCAAAGATACTTTTGCTGGATGGCTTGTGTAATGGTGTTGGATGCCAGCTTTCTCTGAATTTAAAGCTGAATAGAAAATAGTGAGCAGCAAGAGAACAGGGCTAGAGGAAACAAGGTTAGGAAGGGGATATACTGAACTAAAAATGTCTGTTGCTTAGCATTGTGCTTGCATTTAGTTGCTAGAGATGATTATATTAGAATTCCTTGGAGGTAAAGAGCTCTGGGCCATTATTCTTAGTATGCCAGATCAGGAATATGGTGTTTCTAACCATGCATAATGGAGTTGTAATCTCATCTTAGGGTTTGGAGGGACTCACAAGCTCCAAGAACAGTTTTCCTCTGCCTAAGACAGAAGTTTTCATTTAGGTGTGTTTCTGAGGATACTTCCATGACTCCCTTCAGACAGAGCGCAGCTGTTTGATAACCTGCTTCCCCAACAAAGGTCCCTTCTACAAGATTGTGTCACTCCCGTTTTATTGAAAGCAGGGACTCTGCACAAGACAAATATACTTACAGTGCTACATAACCAATGGGCAGAGATTTATGCCTCTGAATGGTATCCCAAATGAGCAGAGATGCTGTATGTAAATGCTTTGTTTTTCAGCTGCGGATCTTGTCATTAATGTGTTAGGAAAGTAAAAACATGTTCCTCTTTTACTAAAGCTGAAGCAAGAACCACAATGAGGGAGCAGGAGTTCAGCGGGTTGTTCACACGGGCCTGTGTGGGTGGAGGGTTGGGGAGAGGTGAAAAGTAGAATAACTGTTTTAAATGCTAGAGTATGCCAGGTACTGCTCCTCCCCAGTCTTGGGGCGCAGGTATATTTCCCTCTTAAATTTTCTCCATCAGCAGTCAATTTGAAAGACTCCTATCCCAGTGCCTCAGTTTAATCCCTTCAGTTGTGCTGATGCATCTCTCTGTGGGCCTATAAACTAGATCAGTGAACTGATCTTTTTTCATAACCTTCTTTTTTAACTCTACTTCAGTGATCCAGTTTACAATATGGCTTTTGGAACATCTGCATCAGCACCACTGGAGCAGTGGTAAGCTATGACACAGCACTAGGAACAAATGGCTACTGGGAGAATAGACAACATCTTAAACCAGCTCTGCTGATAAAGAGGGCATGATGGAATCGCACCCTGCCATAGGAGAACGAGTCAATTAAGCCGTACCTTTTCCACAGCCATGCCAGAAGCTGGGTAGTCATGCTATGGGTAACATCATTCTGTAAAAGGGCTACTCTCCTCCTTGCATCTGCTACTGGCTGCTTCTGAGACAGGTTACCGGGCCACGTTTCCCTTACTGTGGTCCAGTGCAGCGCTTTTATGTCAGCTGCTCCTGGTGGAAGTTGGATGAACAGAGCTAGAACATGGGTTTAAATGGTTATTCACTAAATTTGTAAGCTCTGAACCCTCCAGTGAAAACATCACTTGCTTTCACCCCTTCCACGTCTTGAGTTCATGGTTTTCCACCTTCTTACAATTTCGATTTGGCATTCATTACGGGAGCAGAACAATAAAGAATCGGTATAAGGGGAAAAGGAAGTTGTGTGCTAATAGATGGTGCCTAAATTGCAGACAAATTTCAGGTTGTACAGAGGACATAGGTGTGAAGTCCACAGACATATGCGGCTTTCTTCTACAGACCCACTGCCAAAGAGCCATTTCCTTTTGCTACAGGACATGAATACCCTTCAAGTTCTCATCTGCATTTATAGCTGCTCCTTTGCATGGTTGTACATATTAAAGCCACTCCAGGGCTGCTTTTTTTGAGAAATTCTAATTATGAATCTGCACTGAAACTAGTGATGTTTCAGGCTTTTGCAAAAGCAGAGCTCAGGCTTCTTAGCAATACCAGATTGTGACATTCTCCAGATCTGTACAATGTGTGGTTTCTGTCTAAACCCACTGTGGTTAACATTTAGCAATGTGACTTCTCCAATGAAGTAAACACCTTTTGTCTCTGTCACTCTTCTTGTTTCACTCTCTCAAGCTTGTCAGTAAGAAATTGGTTTTGGAAGAGATTTCTTCTGCCTCAGCAAAACATTGGAAATTATTCACCAAAATGAATTTAGCCACTTTGTCAGATACAGAAATCAAATGTCCCTGCATTTATTGTTGATCACAGAAATGCAGGCTTCTCCCAGGGACTGCTGTTTGCCAAAAAACTTAAACCCAATTGTCTTGGATTAGACCAGTGTAGGGGAAAACACTGTAGTACAGCAAAGTGGTCTGCAGTTAAGGCTGGCAAATTGAAGAGGCATCTCTGGATGCTCACAGCTTAGTAGATCCCCCCCCCGAAATACTACAGTACCATTAATTTACTCCCACTGAACTGGTAAACGTGTCTGCTGTTGACATGATTTTTTTCAGAATTCAATGACCAGTACAGGTTTGCTCTTCCAAAGGATGCTGGCTTGCAAACATTGATGGAAAATGTGAGTGAAGTTGATCAGAAAGATCCAAATAAACATCCTGTGAATTTGTAGAAAGTAACAGATGTATAAAATTAATATGATAGCTTTTTTAGTCATACTTGTTTCTCTCTGAGGTGTGTCTCCTTTCCTGGGTAACTTCCTGCCACCGGATCAACATAAAAACCTGTTGCACTTACTTTCAAAGAAGTAATCAAGGTACAGAAAACAGACATTTCAAATCTGACTTGCCTCAACTACCACACATCTACAAATCTGACCATGAGGGAAATACAGAAAGTTTTCAAAAGAGGTGGGATGGATACACTTTTTATTAAGGGAAAGGATGGTGTAAACCTGCAGCAATCTTTGTTCTGAACTCAGTTTTGATGCTGTACTGCTGAAGTCATCAAGAAAGTTTTGATTTTGATTAAATAGGAGTGGGAACAAGTTCTCAAATTAAAAAAAAAAAAAGAAAGAAAAAAAATACGAAACCTTAAGAAGACAGTCCAGCCTGACCTTAGACTTAAATCATAGAATCAGGAAAAGCAGAGTACACATGAAAGTATGAGAGTCAGAAAAGAATAACAAAATTTTAAATGCCCAGTATCATGTACGCTCTTCAAAAAAGACTTTGTGGCAGCCTTTTTATGTCTGCATTTCATGCTTGCAGTCATTATCTTTTATTTCCCACATCACTACTGCTGTCAGTTCATTCTGCCTTATGTATTTGCTTTCCCAGCTAAGATCTGCTATTCCTCTCCTTTAAAAGCTTCATTTAGACTTAATATTGACTGCTTTCCTTTGCTTACCTTTCCTTTCTCAGCCACTTGGCCAAAGAGGCAGCCTCTCCTGTTCTTAAAAAGCTTTTGATATATGTAGTTACCTCCACTATTTTCATTCTGCTTCATTTTCATGGGAGAAGTTAAAACCCTGTTGTTCAACCAGTAGATATCCTTTCCATATGTTAGTCACTTTTTTCATGGATCAAAATTAGTCACTGGATACTGCAGATCGTTTCACCATCTAAGGTATCTGGTTTTGTAGGTATCTCTGGTTGTCACAATTCCAGCTTCCTTTCATTTTCTGCCTTGATGTACTAGTGAAGACCTACCCTGTATGTTCCCTTCCCACTGCCAAATTAAATTCTCATTTCTATTTTGTACCTGTATTTACATTCCTCATCTCTGCCTTTAACAATGACACCTCTGTATCCCTGATACTCAGCTGTACAAACCTTTCAGTGATTTCTCCCACTGCCTTTTGTGTCTTGAGATACAAAGGTCTAGCATTGTTTCCAAATGGCTGCAGTGAATCTTTCTAAGCCTGAAGTGTTTCACTTGGACAAGAGATGCTTACTCGAGACACTTCTCTGCTAAATTCTCTCTTTATTCAAGCCTCTCTCACTTCATTTGCCTCATCCACTTGTAACTTTTGGTATTGCCATCGGTAAAGCTCACCTTGCATTTTCTGTCACCAGCGCCTACACCTGCAAATCTGCCCTCCTTGCAGAAAGCAGGAAGCCCCAAAGGGAGGGAGCCTTGTATTTCTGCCTGCTTGTAAAATGTGCAATAAACCTCATCTGCATAGCTGAATCTGACACATGGACTTGTATATGCTGTACTCTTTTCAGAAGGACTTTTGTCTTACATCTTGGCTGCTGCTTCCTCCTGTTACTCATCCCAAAGTTCAGCCTTGAAGAGCGCTGTAGCAAATGCAAAGAGGCAGAACTACACCACCCACCCCCACCTTTTCACACCTCTACTGTTTTGGTGTGCCTTTTTCAATGCATTTCGAGCCTCCTGTAACGCACGCACTGGCTGTTTGGACACCTCAGCAGCATAAGGGGCTGCTTGCTTGCGCCGATGCTTCCGCTTGCCTCAGTTCTGCCCCTTTATCGGATGAAACTCAGTTCCGACTCCCATCTTCCTATCGCGGTCATGTTGCACTGCAAGACAACAGGGTTGGGTGGGGAACTTCTCGACCGGCTGGGGATCCCCTCCCTTCCCCGTTGCCCAGGCCTTGAGGCACGGCCTCTGGAGAACGGCGCCTCAGCCCATCGCCCTGCTGCCGGAGGCTGACCCCGAGCTCCCTTCTCCCAGGCTAGGGCCAAAAACCCGAGGCCCCTCCATCGTGCCAGCGAGGCGAACCTCTCCTGAGGGGCGAGAGGCTGGCGCGAGCCACCGGTGCCCGCCCGGCGCGGGGCATTGTGGGGTTTAGTCAGGGCACGGCCTGGCGCGGGGGGTTGTGGGAACGGCTCGGTACCGTTCGACTCGGGACGGGGAAGAAAGGAGCTGGGGGGGGGGGGGGGTGTGAGGGGGCTCGGTCCGGCCCCGGGGCCGGCGGGAATGGGGAGGGGGGCGGCCGTCCGCCTCTCCCGAACCCGTCGGCGGCCGCCGGGCTGGGCTGGCCCGTCCCGCCGAGGGGCGGGGCTCCGCGCGCGCCCGGGCGTTGCTAACGGCAGAGGGCGCGAGGCACCACCCCCTTCCTTCCCCCCCCCCAACGGCTCGCCGCTTCCTCAACGGTTCGCCTCCGCCTCCTGCGGCCGGCTCCTTATTGGCAGGGGAGGCCGTCAGCTTTCCCTAACCGGCGTCGCTAATTGGTTGACGGGTGATCGGCGGCGGGGTGAGGGGCGGGATGGTGGCGTTGCTGATCCGCGGCGGCTCCTCCCCGGCAGGGCGCCTCGCAGTACCGGTGAGCGAGAAGGCGGTCGCGGTGCCTGCGGGAGGAGCCGGCAGCGTGAGGACGCCGATTCTCTTCGCCGCGAAGGAGCGCAGCCGCCGCCGCCGCGGCGTTTCCCTCCCTCCTTCCCTTCCTCCTTCCTGCCGGAGCCGGGCTCAGGTGAAACCGGTCGGGTGGGGCGTTGGGCGCGGGTGGTCCCGGTTTGTTCTCCTTACACACACCCCGCTCGCGGGTTTCGCGCCTTTTTGTCCAGCCGGGCGAGAGGATACCGCTCTCCTCCGCCTTCCCCGCCGACCCGGGCTGCAGGAAAACCGGCCGGGCGCCGACCTGCCGTGCCCGGGGTGTTCCCCGTCGTCCCCCCCCCCGCGTCTTCCCCCTCTCCTTCGGGGGCGTGTGCCGCCGCGCCATCCGCCGCAGGGTTGCATTATGCCCAGGGAGTTGCCTCTCTCCTCCCTCCACGCCCTGGTAACTGGCCTCCTCTGAGGTGGCGGGGTAGCGTTATCCCCGCTCTTTTTCCCCGGACCGTCCTCTTTCCCCTCCCTCCGGTGCGTTTCCCCGACCCCCCCCCCCCGCCCTTCTTCGCGTTTAAGTGTCCCTCCTTTGGAAGTAACGGGTAGGGGAAAATGGGACCGTTTGGCAGCTGTCAGGACTGTAGCCTGAGTCACAGGCTGACAATCCTCCTGCAGACATTGCACTGGGCTTGGCTTCCGCCCTCAGATCTCGACTTCCTCGTTCGGTTTGGTCTGTAGAGTGAAGCCAGGAGAGAGGGAGGAGGGAGTGACAGGGCAAGATGAAGCTTGCAGTGAAAACTCTTGCAGATAGCTTGCGCTTTCAGGCATCACCTCCAACCGAGTAGGAAGAGTTCTCCGGCTTTTAGGGATATGGTTACCAACCTGTCTGCAGTAGGTGTGGAAAGTAACAAGTTCCATAGCCCCTGAGGGTGGTGTGTACCCAGTGGGTTTAATAAGGATTGCTCCTAATTTGCCTAAACACAGGGTGAAATGAGTTTTAAAGCAGTAACATTCTTCTGGTAATAAAGTGGAATTTTTCAGAAGTAAACTGCATTGGTCAGGAAGCTCTTCGTGCCGTGGCTGTTAAATTCCTTTTTTTTTTCCCCCCCCCCTCCTTACAGTTCCTTTCCTTCCTCTTGAAACACCGTTTGTGTTCTTCACCTTTCTTCTTCCACAGGTTTTTCTTCTGTATCCTATGTCATCCTGTCCTGAGCCACACTCCATCAGAGCGGACTAAGAACCTAAGCTTTTTTCTAAGTGAGCAGGTCTGTCCTAAACAGAGCAATCTCTCAAGTAATGCGTAAGAAATTTGTGCTTCAAACTTGAAGAGATATTTTAGTAGATGGACTTTGGCCTGCAGACTACGATTTCTGTGCCTCTGCCCTACACTATAAAGAAATATAAGCTAATTTGCATGGAGGCTGTTGAACCATGGCTTGAAAGATTAAATGACACATCTTTAACTCTCGTATATGTCTCCTGTCTGTAAGGCTAGATATGGTAAAGTTTTAACTCCAAAGGAACAGCGCTCTAATCAGTTACTGCTTGTGTAAAGATGCTTTTGAAATTACTCACTAGGTAACAATGTGACTAAGTTCACTTATCCATGGCATTCCAGTAAAAATGGCAAATCATAGTGCAGATATGTATTGACTCACAGATGCACTGTCTGCAACTGTAGTGCTCTCTCCCGAAGTTTAAATGAGATAAGCAAATATTTTTGTTAACTAGAAAGTTGTAATGAGGAGGAAGCAATTGATAAATGTAAGTGGAGTTGTCTTTAGCACAAAAGAGTTTTGAAGTTGTTAATCACAATTGCCAAAACTGTATAAACACCAGAGTATGCTGCTAATCTGACCTTGTAAAAATAACTAAAGTGAAATCATGCAACAGTTCCGTGAAGCTCCGTGTCAGGTGGAACTGTTTAAATTGATGTGTTCTGCTTCTTGACAGCTTTATTTGTTGCGCTTATTCATAGTGTGCGCACTGTCTTTCTGGAGGTAGACAGGCAAAATTTTCACTAACCCTAAGGTAGCTGCAAAACTGCTAGTAGTGGATAGAAGCGGGGGTCTGAACATCTCATATTTACTGACCTGGAACCTCAAAGTGAGTATGACCAGCACCAAGCTGGTGAGTTACGTGGTTCTTTTTGTAATACGGTGTCATCTCTTGGATACTTGACTTGTATAGCCAAGATCTGATTTTGGAAGTTCTTGGGAGAAGAGACTTTGACCTCAAAAGTTTGCTCTGCCAGGTAGCATGTGGCTCTTTCTGTATAAACAGGAAGGCTAAATAGTCAGGTTCTGTCTGTCCCAGAAGAATGGGTGTAGAAACTGATGGCCTTTTATTGGACTTTGTTTGCATAGATTGTTAGGATATTTCTGCCATGGTTCTGGGATTATTTTTTTTCTTTCAAGTCATTCTCATAAGAAAAAAGTTGCCAGGGTGATGTTTTTAACTGAAGAGAAAAAGAAAGAATAAGCTTTTTTTCATTATTTCCTCTAGGTGGATTTTTTATATGCTTCAGAACGTTTTAAGACAAATGGGTTGTAAGAGGTACACCGTAATCTTTTAAGTGAATCAGTAATGAATGAGTAATAATAATAATAATAAAAAAAAAAAAGATAAAATTACTTGTACAGTAAAGTTGTGGGGAAGATTAGAAGAATTTCTCACTTAGGAGGCTGAAATAATCTGTGTTGTCCAGCACATTACTTTGGTATTATGAAAAAGTTGGCGAGTGTTCAAACTGTGTAGCGGGTGGTAGTTCTAATACTCATCTTTGTGTTGAAAACTGTGGTGGAGTCAGATGCCACAGGTGCTTAAATCTCTTTGTAACAGTACTTGGCACTGCAAATATTTCTACTACAAATGCGGAGACTTACATTTACCACTGCAACAAACTATCTTGAAAACTTGAACCACTATTATCTTGGCAGGTCTTGAAAAATAATGTGCTAAATGTTTATAATAACTAATAATTCACAGGTTAGTCCTCTGTCAGACTATTCACATGCAGGTACAAGGAAGTGTATGTGTATCCGCATGGCTACTAACTACATGAAAATATACTTCAGTTGTACTGGGAGATTAAAGTAGTCTGTCTATACCCAAAAATTCAGGTTTTGTTCTGTTAATCTCCAGGATACCAAACAGACGGGACAGGACATGTGTCAGAGGTATTGTGATTTCTGAGCTGATTCTGCTGAATCTTCTGCTTCTACCCCCCATCCTAGGCCCGTGTCTTGCCCAGATTCATGTCGTTTATGACTTTGTGTGGCTATAATAGGGTGAGATTATAAGCGGACCCACTGGAGGTCCAGGAACCCATCTGGTGAATGCAAGGTTTACCGAAAGGGGAAGTCAAAGTTAAGGTTGTCTTATCCCCCGCCCCTGTGCACTACATCTGCTTTCTTGCATGGTAACTTCAGGTTATTGGGTAATGTGCTGAAGCTCACTGATGGCTAAAGTGCATTTTAGAGGCTCAGAATTAGTGTGCACACCTACTAAAAGGTGTCCAAAACTTTGATCCTGAGTGTATGATTTAATACGTTTTTGTTTGACTCAATAATGCACTCAGTGCCCTCTAACATCCATTTTTGTCTTTGATTTCTTGTATAAATATCTTACTAGTCTTTGTTTTCGTAGTTTGTAATTGAGGCGCAGCTGTTTGCATGTTAACTAGAGAAATTGTGTGCCTGATGTTAAGTCTTCTGTGGGTTGGAACAAAACTATAATAGCATAGGATTGCCTACAGCGGCATTGTTTTTGCTGGCAATTGCTCTAGCTTAATGGTGGCTTGGTGACCTTGTACCTTAAATTTCTTTTCAGTTAAAGCACACTGTGGTTCTAATTGAATTTCCTAGCGTAGAAAGAGATGGAAACTAGCAACCTGATTTAAATAGAGTGTGATGAGACAAAAACACAAATGCAACTTCTGCCCTGGAAGCTAATGCAAATGGGTGTTGTCCAACTAAATGAAATGCATCAATTTACAAGTTCATCTTAATTATGGTTTATCCGCTTCACTTTTTTCTTTAGTGGCTGTGAGAACTTGTTCTGAGTACTTGAAGTAATAATCTCAACATCGATTTGTCTTGCAATCCTAGGCTACTGTAGTGGCTTAACATCTTCTGACCTCATTCCAACCCAGTCATGTTCAGCGTAATGGACTAGTCCCTGTTTTCGGTTAATGGCCCTTTGCTGGTTACTATTCAGTACAATATATTGCCTTTCTGAACGTCCTAAAAAGTCTAAAGAAATAGTAGTGTCTACGATTTTCCAGTGGTGGAACTGTGATTGATTTCACTGTACGATACTTCCAGAGCTAGTACTGCTAAGTCATGTCCTTTTTAAACGTAGCAAAGTGGAAACTCTAAAATTGATCTGGCGTGCTTGTCTACTGCAAATTATTTCTTATAGAAGTATTACAAATGTATTGCTGTTGGATGCAGAGAGGTATAATGAAATATAACTCTGCGTACTGTGGTTTGACTCCATGACCTCTTTATGAAACTTATGCCTCTAGAGTTTTGTACATAGGGTTTGGGTTCTGCTTGTCTTCATGACTAGAAATTTAAATTTCTCCTAATGCATGTATGCTGACTCTACTGAGCGTAGTAAATAAAACCACATGGATGAGTGATTTCAGTAAATTCAAGCTAATAATTAATATATGTTGAGGGGAACTTAACTTGGAAATCTGTATCATAAAGTATCCTTAACTGATGAATACTTCTATTCATCAAGAACTACCATTTTAATGAGCCTCGGCAGGAAATCCATTGTGATATATGCCTCAACGCAGAACTGGAGTTCTGATTTGAATGAAAGCAAAGTAGGCGTTCAGACTCGTAAGAAAAGAGGTTTAGAGAAACTTTACAGCTCAACTTTGACAGTCCCGTGCAGTCAGATATTTTTTTCTTCCTGTTGGGCAGCTTCCTGTTTAAAATGTAAGATTTAAAGCATGCTCTTGTAATAGTTTACTTCCCTTTTTATTGTTTGTAGTGATGAGCGTATGCTCATCGGTGTTTTTCTTTTAAGGTCAAGACTTCACCAGTTTGCTTGAATTTAGGCTTTTCTAATCCACGTTGGAGGTGCAGTAGATTTGACTTTGGTTAAAGTCAGTTGTGGCCAACACTTGATCCAGCTAGTTTTACTGACGTACTTAGAGTTGATTTAAATATCCAAGAAAAAAAAAGGAAACCTACGGTGAAATTTCCATGAAAAAAAAATTAATTTCAGTTGCTTCTGTCTTTTTCTCCAAATGTGACAACTGTGGTATCAGTTTGTAGGTAATTTTTTAGTCGGTAAGCTCTTTTTGGCAGGTACTGTTACACTGTAGGTCTGCTTGCCATTTAGTGCAAGAGATTCTAGTCTTGCTGTGCTCAGAATCGATAAAATCAACTATTTTGAACTGTGTGAGTATAAATTAATTTTCACTGATAGTGTTTCTTTTTCTTAAATTGGTAGTCCATCTTAGGACTTAGGCATATTTGAATGAATACAAGATGCTCAAATGTAAGAATTTGACAACAAATACTGAATGTAAATCTGAAGTCAAACCAATGAACTGGATGAGAAAGTTCCTGGCTAAGCACTTGGAACTAGCTGATTGATGAGGTAAATTGACTTTTGACCGTTTTTTAAATGTAGATGAAGAAAAATACTCTCTGACTTCTGTTTTGGCCATGTCATTCATGGTTTAAAATGTAGAGGAAGGTATTGACATTCTTTGCTCTTTTTTCTTCCTTTTTTTAGGTGGTTGGGGGGGTAGGTAGTTGCGTGTTTCACAATTAGTGGAACAGACCAGAAGGGGTGGATTTGAGATGAAGGTGTCCAGAAACAGGCAACTTAATTCATAAATTGCTGATTGCAGGTAACTACCTAGAAAACAGTTTTAGTTACTTTTTGCTTGTAAATGCATCTGAAGTAGTCCAAGAAATAATTTTTTTTATATTAATGAATTTTATTTTTTTAGCAGAGTACCACTTAATGTATTTTATTCTTCACAGGTGTTGTTCAGATGTCGTTGTTTCTGTTGTTCAGAGGTGGGGATGTTTTTATCTCTTTCTGACACCAAGTAAAATGTGTTCAGGCTTTACAGGATTGTTTACATAATTGGATATGGGAGTGTGGATACAGGTATATGGTAGACTATTTACAATAGTTAAGTAATTGGATACTTGAAACTGTCATGTTTCAAATGGATGTGTCTGTTTACTGACAAAGGAAATTTTCTTTCTTAGAGGAGCATAAGTACAAAATAAGATTTCTCCACAGGCACAAAAACTCTTTAAACTGTGACTTAACATTTGTGACTTAAACCAGTTCACTTAGCTTTTATCATCTGGGTTATATTGCAGTATGAATGTTTATAGCAGATACTGAAGTCTTTGACCTTTCATTACACAGTAAATTATTCTGAATTGTTTTAATGGCCCTTCCCAAGTCAAAGTTTTGTGCAGATGAACTTGAGTTTGCAGTTTAATGCGTATATGATGAGAAAGGAGAACGCACAAATGGGATGGGGAAGGTGTATTAGTCATAATTTTTCTTTAAAAAAGGGATTGCGAATTTATTAGACAAACTGGTGCAACTTCTAAAAATTATCTACATATTGTCTGCATAGCACTGTCATATACGTGTGCACAGTCAGTTTATCTTTTCCTCCACATAGTGGGAGTTAATCATTTTTGCATATGGCAAATTTTAAGTTTTTTTTTTTCCTAAGGGGCAGGACTATATAGGTAGATTTTTAGTTCTAAAAACTTGATGTAGATTTAACTGATAAATATTACCACGCTGTATTATACCAATTCTATCAGGAAAAAGTACAACAGCAGTAATGGTTCAGCTCTTGCTTGTGTGGATAACGAGAACATCATAGAGTCATAGAATGGTTTGGGTTGGAAGGGACCTTAAAGATCATGTGGTTCCAACCCTGCTGCCACGGGCAGGGACACCTTCCACTAGACCAGGCTGCTCAAAGCCCCATCCAACCTGGCCTTGAACACTGCCAGGGATGGGGCAGCCACAGCTTCTCTGGGCAACCTGCTCCGGTGCCTCACCACCACAGCACTGTAGTGTATATGGTTGTGGAGAAGTTGTTAACTATGGCGGAGGCGCATGAAACAGTTCTGCTACTCTGTGGTCAGTGTTCCCTCATGTTGTTTTTTATCCTTTTATGCCAGAAAGCAAAACTTTGTTGGAAACTTCCAAATTATATTTGCCTCCTCTTATTGGTACTGTGGAATGTCATAGTATGTCAGTCGCCTACCAGAAGGGGATAATTTTATTTTTTTCAAAAAAAGTCGTTTCCTGTAATGCCAGAACGGAGAGAAAATTTTATATGCCATATAGCCATGATTGTAACAGTTCAGACTAGGTTCCTACTATCAAGTGCCCCTGCTTTTACTCATTTCAGATTGAAAGATGAGTCCTTTCTTCTCCTTCAATACAAAAATCAGTGCTTCAGGACATCCAGACAGGAGGGCATGGTTGGGTGAATTCTAAAATAAGAGATGCCTAATGCTGTTCCTTTTTAAAGACTGATACATTTGACATTTAGGGAAGAAAGCACAGGTCAGGAAAGGAACAAGCTAACCAGAAAACAAGCGTGAGGCTGAGGTGTACAGACCAGACAAGCGTTCCTTGCGTGCTCCGCTGAAGCGGGGGCTTTCTCTAGAACATTGGTTATAATGGATAGCTAAGTAAGGAGCCATGAAGCTGTGCAAGACCTTGAAAGCAATAGAGAAATGTCGCAATCGGAATGTTTCAAAGTTTTTCAGACTACCTTGAACTTGATATTTATTTTCTGTGAGGTTGTTCTCAACCTGGCCTCCTTATACATCCTGGAGCTTAAGGCTATGTAGCTTTTCCTTCAGTGCAGGAGTTGCTGTTGTTCCATGTCCAGAGTGAGTCACTCTGCTCCTGCCCCCCACCTCCAAGATCACCTTCATAGACAGAGGTAAGTCCTCTTAATGAATCCCTGCGTATAGCTAGAAGAGTTGAGAATCAAAGTTGGACCCTGTAAAGGTGGTAGACTTCTCTGTGCTAGGGTTTTTGCCTACCATCCCAACAGCTGCTGTTAATGGTGGAGCAGAACTAGTTGAAAAAAGAACAAAAATGAGATGTAGCAGAAGGCTGTTTATGCACGATCATAGTTTGGCACAGTAGGTTGAGCTGTAAGTGTCTAGAGAAACTTGGTTCCCTGCTGTAATGTAAAAGTAATCTTTTTTTAAAATCGTTTGCCAGACATATTTGCACTTGGTTCTTTCCAATATGGGCTGGAAGAAAATTAGTATTATTGATGCTGAGATCAAAGCAATTTCTCAGTTAATGTAAGTGAGAATAATTGCTCCTGTGACTTTATCTTAGCCACATGTGTGCTAAATATTTGTCTCTAAAAGAGTGAACCAGAATTGTATTTTTCTTCTCTGTATTTAGGTGTAATTGTTTTGTTCCTTGTTCCCTCCTGTGATGGAATGAAACCTGGAGCTGATAAAGATGACAGGGAGTGCTAATTGATATAGAACTGTGTACTGGAAGAGCTACCTTACACTTCAGTGCCCCAGAGAGTTCTTGGCAGATACCTTCTTAGCCTTAAATCTGAATATTTGGGAAGGAATGAAAAGTGACCCTGAGATAACAAGGACAGGCTGAAACTTTCCAAGCTATTCTTCCTCTTTCATGCAATGGCCCTAGGGAATTCTGCATGCCTGATCAGAACTTTTGCAGTCCATTATGCCTCCTGAAAACAAGTCTTCCAGCAAAACAGCTTGAACAGCAGGGATGGGCTGCAGTTTTCTGAACTACAGCTGTCTCCTTAAGTGGGATTACTTTGCTGAGTGGTCACGAAGAATGTGTTCTCCCCCTGGAATGTTTTCCTTGTGGGCACACCGTCTCTGGAAGAGGAATTCTCTCCTCTGCTGAGAAGGCATGTACTGTACGAGCACTAATGAGAAACAACAGTTGCAGAAAGTGTATTATGCAGGATTGTAAACTTTGAATATTTATTCAAAGTGAATGGGGTTGGGTGGCAGCCAGCCTAGCTTTGTCATGCTAAAGACTGGACTTGAAATCAACAGAAGGCTACCCTCCCCCTCCCTAAACCAGTGTTTGGTGTGTTTAAACAATGTGCACAGGCTTCATAGAACTGATTAACTTTATTGGTGCCATGTACATGATAATGTGTCTCACTGAACTGAGAAGGTGCGATTAAAATAGGGGCAAGCATACCCTCCCTAGCATTAACTTAGGGAAGCTATGCCCGGCCATATTTGCCCATAACATACAGTGGTTAATTTCTTTACGGTATGCAGTGCAGTTTGCCAAGATTGTTTCTGTGCATGTATAGCCCATGGTGAAGCCTGTGCTATCCCGTTTTCGCTCTTTGGTACCCAAAACTAGCCTCTTCAGATTGGCATTAATTTACATTACATCTACATGTGCTGTGCTTGTAGCTTCTGTTCTCCCAATCTTGCCATTCATTTGAACCCAGGGGAGAGAAAATGTGACTATTAAGTGGCATGTAAGGACAGTGCCTTACTTGTATATAGCTTTGTGGCCTTTGCAATTTGCCATGGAAAGTCCCAGCTTCACAGAGCAAACCTCCTGTGTCAGCTGTTACAGTAGAACATGCAAGTGCTGCTTCACACATACCAGAAAGTGGTGCTTGACAGCTGATGAAAAGAGCTGGACATGCAGAAACTGAGAAACATTTATTCTATGTTTGTTGTTCTGAGGATGCGTGCCAGGTACCTTTAGGCCACCTGGAAAATACAGAATACCCTTCAACTTCTTTCTTCTGTCTTACGTGTAGTCTGGTCAGTTGATCAGATACCTGTGTAATACAGGTATCATTTATATGTTAGATAATTAGATTCCTCCTTCTTGATTCTTGGAGCCCTGTGCATACAGAGAAGGCACTTTAGTGCTCTACCTTTGAGTTTAACTTACAGTAATAAACATGGTAGCTGGCAAGTCTGGGCAGCACTACAGTCAAACTGAATATGCAGCAATAATTGCCAGCGATCTCCATTCCAGTTGTGAAATAAATCTTTCAACAATGTATTGTGTGCGTCAGACTGTGACTAGAGAGGAAAGCAGTTAACTACAGTAAGCCTAATAGCAATCATTATGAATCCCAAATAAAGCTGAACTAGATGAAATGAGTCTGCGTGGCGGCACGGCATTCTGAACAAAAAGGGTAAGTGTAGCTGAATGCCTTCAGCTTGGGGGACTATCAGTGAGGGAGTATTAATTGCAAACTTGTGTACTTGCCTGATGTTGTATTCTCTAGTGGGATAACTGAAATTCATGATTCTTCAGTCTGAAGCATCAAGCACTGGTGTGTCACAATATACTGAACTTGAGAAACAAGCAGATAATAACCAGTCCATCAGTTCAGCTTCCTGCCAGCTTTTCCCCTTCCCTTCCTCTCCCCCTCCCCCCTGCGATTCATTTCTCACCCTTAGTGATTCAGACTTCAGTTTTTATATAGGTGTTACTTTGAAGTTGGAACAGTTTGTGCTAACTAACTTTGCAGTTTTCTTTCCCATAAACATCCTGGCACGTGGAGCTGTGAAGTGTCAGCCTAGTACGCCCTAAACAGATGAGATCTGAACGATTTCTTAGTGAATACAAGGGAATTATAGGGAGGTTTTTTTGGTGGGTTAGGTTTTGGTTTTTAATGTTGTCAGTTCATGGTCACTGTAGGCAGTCTGGCCACTAAAGTCTGCTTACTGTGCTTTCTAGCTGCACTTAATGCAACTGTTTCTGTTGATTTGATGAACTGTATTCAGCTGGCTGGGGAAAGTGAAATAGTTGAGTTTGCAAAAATAATGCAAGTATTAGCTGTTCAGATTGTACGCTTAACAGATTCCCATCATATGAATGTTACTGACCAAACTTAGTTTGAATCGTTAGCTTCTTCTCAAAGTCAGATTATTTTTTAAATGCTGTGTATTAACAAAGAATTGAGTTTCTTCACTGAGGACAATTTATTTGTAACTGAAATGGGACTGTAACTGACCAGTAGTGCGGCAATTTTCTAGTGTAAAAGTCTTGTCTTGCCTGTAGAAATGGTGTACATTCCTTTCGCTCTGTGAAAAGGGCCTTTTGTCTTGTATGCCATTCTCTCACAACCTGCTAAAGGTAAGCCAGTTTGGAAAATGGCATGAGAGTTGTGTTCCTGAAATACTTTTAAAATGTGAACTGTATAAACAAAGGAAATTAACTTGTTTTAGTCTAAATGTGTTTACTGTTTATTGTCCATTCTTTTTGTCATCCTGATCTTTAGGGTAGTTCCTCTTGCACTGCTAGTATAAAGGTTACTAGACAAACCCTGTGGGGGGATCATGTCATGTGAAATCACAGGAAGTTTTTATAACAGTGCCTTACTGGTGGATATGAAGCAGGAGAAACTTCTAGTAATTACCCGCCTATGTCCCTTTTCATGCAGGCTCAGTCTTACAGCAAAGTTCCGAAATGGTGATCTGAATCAGCAAGTATACAGTACATGTATCTGGCTATTTTATGTTCTCTATAGCCCAGTATTTCACAGACTTCTCATAATTCCTTAAAGTAAGGAAATGGTTTGTGATTAAAGCTGTCTATTCCAATGTAGTAATGCATCTTTGCTAATGATGAGGTTGAAGCCTAAGAAGAACAGTGTGGGGATCCCTACTTTAATGGTGGTTTAGATAACTCAAACTAGAAGTGCTTTCCTTGCCTAGCTAGCGGTCTAATACTTGTTAGCAAGTGTGATGCTTTAACTGTTGCCATTAATGCTCTTCTGAATATATTCTGTTTCTGCTTCAGGCTGTTACCTCGATAGTTTAGCATAGCCCAAGCTCATCTTACTGAGCAGTGGCTCAGTCCCAGAAACAATTATGTGGCTGCTGACAGAGTAAACATTTGAAGGGGGGGAATAATACAAATAGTTCTGGAAAATTAAATTGCAAACAGATAATGTTCTATGCTTTTAGCAGTTGCAAAACGCTGTAATCGAAAGGAAGGGAACTTATAGCAGAGGTAGCTTTTAGACCTTTCCAAGCCAGACAAGGTGTTTGTTTCCAGGTTTTTGGGAAGCACTTGATGCTTTAAGTAGGGAGAGGAGTGTGTGAAGTGTCTCATAATTCAAGCCTTAAGGCTATGAAATTGTAGGAGGCTAAGGCAAACTTCTGTCCATATGATTGTATTCAAACGAGCGTTTGGGGTAGTTCTGCCTAGTTCAAAGGGAATGCATGGCATCTTAACTTAGAGCCAGTGTTTAGCTTGTTCATCTCAAAAGAATCTACAGGGAAGTATGTATGTAAAGCATTATTGAAAAATTTTTTAAGGTTGGACTACATATTATTTATGTCTTGGTCCCGTCCTATTCATGGCTGTAGAGATTGCTTTGCATCCATCTGTAACTGTATGGCATCTTTGTGGCAACTATGTAGTTAGTTAAATGGCAAAAGAGTGTCTTTTGGCACCTGAAATAATGGCAAACAAGCAACGTTTGACCAGCCTGTTCTCAGGCTGCTACAAACCACAATAAGGGAGCATACTGGGTTAACAGGGAAGTGACTGCAATATTTCATTTTTGGAAACAATACTAGGAAGGAGGCATTTAAACTCCAAACAAGGATGGTCTATCTTCCTTCTGTATTTTTTTGGTCTTCTTGCCTATAGACTGGTGTTGCATCAAAAAGAATATTGTTAACGGTATTCTCATCTGACAGTTGCACAATAGCCATGTAAAGATAAATGTCCTTGCCCCACGTAATTATCTACACCCAAAATGCAAACTACTAGGCAAACAAATTGCTTCCTAATTTGTTCCTAAAATGGTAATGACTTGCATTCGTTGAGAGTAGCTGTAAGGCTGCAAGAGCTTACTGGGCTTGCTTCCTTGACCACTTAAGGCGTTTTTAGAAATGCCCAGTGAAATGTGGCGTAAGCTAGGAAGATAAGTTTTGGAGCCCATGAGATGGAACTTGCTGAATCTGATTCCTCTGGTACTGTTCTTGTGGAGAAGGCAAATTAATGGTTGGTTTGTGGTATTGCTAGTCTAGAGGCCCTGTGGGTTAGAAGTCAGCCTTGAGAATAGCACTAATACCATGTTATCTTAGCTTGATCCTCCATTTTTTTAGTTCTAGTACCTGATGATTCTGTTCTGGAGCACATGAAAACTAGTTTGAGATGGTGATGCTTGCTGCTTCCATGCAATAGGGTAATTTTCAAGTCTGTTTAAAGTTTGAGGTGCAGACCATCTTTGAACCTCCTCACTATTTGGTAGTACTGGCATAAAAAAACTTAGTGTTTGGTGAGATTTTAGAATGGCCGTGTTAGGCTACTTCTCTTCTTACTGTGAAAGTTGTTGTTTTCAGTCCTGGGAATAAAAAGGGGTAGATGCTATAGAATGATCCCTTACTGGCTGAAGAATGCAGTCTTGCTGTATGTGAGATAATTTGGGTTTCTCCTCCTGTGAGGAATTTGATTAACCTCTCTGTGGCTATCTTCTTCCCTTAGTTCTCTCCAGATCTAGAACTGGCTGGGGATACCCCTTGAAAGATTTCTTGTGGTCTTACGTATTTCTTATCCAAAAAGAATTAGTCTTTATCCCAGAATAAGTCTCCAAGGTGTGTTGAATGCATGTACTCTTAACAGTAAGGAAGTGAGGAATACGTTTCAGTGTAATACAGGACACTTCAGATGGCTGGTTACTTCGGATTCCTCAGGAAATGATGAAACTGAATTTAGCTGAAGCGTACTGCCTCTGTGTCCTGCCTGATTATAGCCAAAAAAGGCAACTGGTTAGATTCTGGGAGTTGCATAGGCAGGAAACTGTGTAATGGAGGGTAGAGCACAGCTGTTGCCTTGCCAAACCTGATACAACTCTGAACACAATTGAATATTTCTTTCTTTTTTTTTTTTTTCCTTTTCCCCTCCTTCCCTCCACTCCCTTTTTTTTGTTTTTTTTTAACCGTTTGACCACAACCTGCAGATGATACTCTGCAATGTCATGGAGTCTCAATATCTTTTGTTGAATTGTTAGTCTTCTCTATTTCCTACACACTGTCAGGCTAGCTGTTGTAGGGTGGTCTTGGAGCTCTCTTGACAGCTCAAATTTTTCATGGCAGTCTTCTGACTGCTACATCTTATCTCTGCAACAAACCTCTTCACTGCGTACCCATTAAAATCTGGGTTTTCAATAAAAATACAAAAAGCCAGGGAGGAGGAGCTGCTCTGAGAATCACTGTTGCGGTTATTGAGGTGGAAGTGTCAGTGACCCTGTGGGGAAGGAAAGATGAGGTAGAGCGTGGAGTAGCTGCTTGGCATATCCTATAAGGCTTAAGACAAAGATTTTAAACTTAAACTAAAGGAAACAATTATTTATAGAGTAATTTTCTCTTTGTTTGCTAAAGAATTTTTGACTGTGAATATACAGCTATCCATACAGTTATCTGGCACAAAGTTGCATACCACCTACAGTGATATATTTGTTGAAAGGAATTTCCCTACATGCTTACAAATGACTGGTGTGGGCATTTGTGCCTGCGATTATTATAGCTGATGTTTTTCTGGCTTCATTCACTGCTTGCTAATGCTGGGACTCAACATCTATTGTTGCTCTCATGCATATTTTGAGAATTGAACTGCTTCTGTCCTGCTCTCAATAACTTTTTGTCTGCGGTATCTATAGTCAGACTTCACCTATTTGATTTGCAGGCTGGTTTGTAAATATGGGTATGGTCTGTAGAAAATTTATCTCTGTAGATCCTGACAGCCTACCATGACATGAATATTGATATTTTCATTTCCTGTTCTTTTGGTGGTAAAGAGCTCTAACTTCTATCCAAGTTACAAAAAACTTATATTGAGGACACTGGTATCTTTGTGAGGAAGGATCCAAGAAGTAATGTTTATGGGACCTTGTAAAGAGGCTGCTGCTACGTGGTTAATGAGCCTTGACGCATGCAGTCCTTTCTTCTGATTGAAAGGATTTCTGAGTGGCACCAGTAAAATTGCTGCCTTATAAACTGGAAAATCCCTGGCGGTAGTGTTCTGGTTTTGATGAAACACTAAATCTAGGGTGCCATTTTCTGAGTATGCTGCCTACATCTCCCTCTTGTAGGGATGGTACTCTCTCCTCTACCTGACCACAGCTTCATAGAAGGATCCCAATAGAGGATTTTTGGCTGTAAAATTTCCTGACCACAGGTTTATTCTGTTACTGCCTTGGAGGTATTTTGCTACTGAACATTATCTAGAAAAAAGATACAAACTGGTGGGCTGGGTGTTGCTACTAAGCTGGTGATGGAAAGTATCTAATGTCAGTCTTAACTGGTGTCCTCAAATTATCGATGATGTCTTTTAGAAGCAAAGTATGTCTCATGTATTGTCTAGGCTGGTATATGGCATTTCTAAGAAGTTGTAGTATTTGATTCGTAGCTTATCAGAACAAGGAGATAGGAAGTGAAAGTGTTGATTGAACATTTATGATTATATTTCTGACGTAATATCTCTACCGAGTAGAGCAGTGAAGGGCTAATCTTGACTTGAACATTACTGACATAGTATCTGATGCTATGAGTATTGGCACATCTTACAAATTGTTTGATGCTTGCCACTTTAATGTGCTTTCTTTTTTCTGCCAAATAATGGCTTCCAAATGCTTAACGGTAAGTGTTTTGTTGTAGGGTTTTTCTTAACTGCTTGCTAGTTTGTTTTTTTTTCATCCTCTTGGCAAGCCAAACTGTGACCTTATTGGAAGTTTGACAACTTACCAGTGCTTACTAACATGAGACTAAAGGAGGGGGAGGCATGCTCTGATGACCAGGGCCTCAGAGTACTTAGCGTGTGCCTGTCTGCCTCTAGGAATTTGCAAGGCAACTTGAGCCTTTAAAAATATTCCCCCCCTTCTCTTTTTGCAGGTCCCCAATTCTAAAACACAATGTCGCAAAGAGATGCAGATAAGTACCTTTATGTGGACAAAAACATCATTAATAACCCACTGACTCAGGCTGACTGGGCAGCTAAGAAGCTGGTATGGGTTCCCTCAGAGAAGAATGGGTTTGAGGCAGCTAGCCTGAAGGAAGAAGTAGGAGATGAGGCCATCGTGGAACTGGCAGAGAATGGGAAGAAGGTGAAAGTAAATAAGGATGACATCCAGAAGATGAACCCCCCCAAATTCTCTAAAGTGGAAGATATGGCAGAGCTGACATGCCTGAATGAGGCTTCTGTGCTTCACAACTTGAAGGAGAGATACTATTCGGGACTGATCTATGTAAGTAATCTTGTCTATTGGGGTAAGAGTTCTTGATTACATAGTATGTGAACTTACTGTAATCACTTTGCTTCTAAAATGTGTATGTTAACCTTTCGTTGCCCCTATACGCAACTCTCATGTGACTTAGCTTCTTCCCTCTACTTAAAATCTTTTCACTAAACTATGCCAATCCCCCTCTAGTTAATGTTGAAGCTTTCAAGGAATGCTGTGGTAAATCTGTCTTTAACATTTTAATGTCTTCATTTGCAGGATGTTTTGAATGCCATTTAACTTTCTTTTAGCAAGAAGTGAGAGCAGTTGGAAAGTGGTAAATGGGGAGTCTGATCTGGGCTGAACCAAATAATAATAAAAACACAGTCCCGATATACCTAACATCTGAATTGCATTTTCCCACGTCTGGAGCTTCAGTGGGAAAGAATGCTAATGCCAAGCTTTGTGTTACAAAAATTCTGGATCTCGGAGTGTTTTGCTAGAGAAGGCACATATGTGCCTGCGTGTGCTTACAGATAGGAAATACTTCCTTTTCTTTCTACCCCAAAATGGACAAGAGCAGAGATTCCTGCTTCTTATTGCTGTGGAAATGACAAAGCTACCATTTATGGGACCAATGGTCATACTAATGAAGCATGCATTAACTACTTCTGAATACCAAAAGCAATGAATAGGGGAAGGTGGGGAAGGAGAGTTTGGAACCTTGACCTGGTTCTTCAATTCCCTTCTGATTTTCCTCTTCCTGTGGCCTCTGTTTAGCCAGCAGATGTTGGTTGTGATAGCGCCTATTTTATCGATACTCTGCAGGCATAGAATGAATGATTAAACTCAGCGGTAGTGTAAAATTTGGGTGCAGTGACTGGTTAAAACAGAAACGAGTGTTTCTTGGTTTGTTTATTCTCACGCTAGCCTCTGCTTACATAATTAAAATGGGACTGCCTGAGATGGAATCCTGTGGGATGTAGAAATGCCGGATGTTCAGTATTTTTGGGCGCTATGAAATCTTCACAGTAGATTAGAAGATCTATTAAAATAAAATGTATTAAAGAATAAATTTCATATGTAAACATGTATATTAATACAGTCCTTGAAGAAAGTCTGTCTACATTTCCTCTCTCCCTTCTTTTTGTGCTGCCAAAACCCAAAAGCTGCCTCTCTTGTCATATGGAGAAGACAACATAATTAAAAGCTCTCTGCAATATCTATCTGTATGTTTTGGGTTTTTCTGAGTGCTTACTACTTTGTCATACCCATAGGGATATAGTCTTTTATGTAGTCATCTTACATGGCAAGCTATAGATGATCTGCCCTAACAGGGACTGGTGGTATCTAAGACACCACATAGCAGAAATTCACCTTAGCTATCCATCTTGGGTAGAAACCTTTGTGAACTGTTGCCTTCTAGGTTAACAGAGCGTGAACACAAGCTAGGAACTCCCACTCTGGCTAGTGCTGTGACCACTACTCTTCTGGGGCAGCACAAAGGCATATAGACAACTGTTGCAGAAATTAACAGAGAACATTTGAAGGATGCAAAGCTGATATAAATTTAGTCTGACTCGCACTGTCTGATCTCAAAATTTTGAGAGCTAATGTGGTTGGAGGTTGATGCAGTTAATTATTCTGTGTAGTCAATAACTCCTCTGACTATTGGTCAAAATCTATTCTCAAGAGGGAAGAATCTTGGTATTGAGATGAAATAGGATATGCAAGATCACATGTAACATTTTTAGAACAGGAAACATTGCTAGGTTATGTAATAAGTTGTTGAAAATAATTCAACAGCATCTTGAAGTCTGTTGCACACTCTGCAATAGGCTGTTTCACGTATCTTGCAAGATACCCTCTGAAATTTCAGACATAGTCTGTGATTGTAATAAATTGAGTTCTTCCAATTGGATTGAAAGAAGTATTAAAAAATCCCCATACCCTTCACCCAAGTAAGTAAACCTAGCATAGTAATTCTCTATTACAGAATCTTAGTCTTGCCAAAACTGTGTTTCTGTGCACTTGTGAAATGGACTGATCTCACCTGTCAGCAGTTCTCAGCAAGTCAGAAGATTAATGCAAAGGCTTAAAATACTTTTATTGGAGTGGCTGTTAGTTGATCATTAATCCTCTTGAAGAAAGAGAATACACGCAATGTATTTCTAGCACAAATGTCTCTGGAAAGAACATAAGCATAATTTAGTTCTGCTCTTGTCCTTTCTCTCTTCTTTGCCAGCAGGGCTGTGTTTTTGTGTCTTTTTTCTTTTTTTTTTTCAAACTTTATTTTTCTGTCTACCCATCATATAAACGGAAGGGGAAAATCTTACGGCTGGTGCAGACAAATTTTGAGCAGGGAGTGTCAAACATTTCAAGAACTAAGAGCTTGAGTCTGACACCAATTTGCTGTTTCCATGTGCTGATTGGTTCTGCACTGAGGTGACTTGCTAATAGACTGGCATTCATATTAACCCTTTCTATTTGGAATGCTTCACCAGAAGATCATTTTCAGCTTCTGTGTTGCTTACCTGAACTGCCTTGTTTGTCTTCAGTGTGAAACTCAAAACTCAGCCTTACATGTTCCAGTTATTTCATTGAAGTTAACAGTTCCTGGAAAATAAACTTTTTGATGCTGTCAGCTTTGTGCCATGCTGCAGATGGTCCTTTCAGCTCTTCAGAGCTAGTTTAGCAGTTAGAAAAATAAAGCTAGTTCCAGTTTGGCCCATGTGTTACTTGAAATAGTTAGTGAAAGGTAATGCCAGAATTCTATTTTGAGATAGTAATGTCTGAAACAAAGTACAGAATTCCAAGCCAGCTATGCTTATAATAGATTAGCCTTTCAGTTGGAGCCTTGGGTTCAATTCAGAGGTTTATGCATTTAAGTCTTTACTTGTACTTTAATAAGATGAGGATGACACTTGTCTTCACTGTGGTAGGGCTGGCAGCTTTTGCTCAGTATAATTCAACTTGCTTCCTATATAAAACTCTGTCATTGTGCTTGACCAGCAGTTGTGACATGGTGGTCTAGCTCAGTTGCCTATCCCAGCCATGATTAGTTGCCTCTCTTTATTAGACAAAAATATCACCTCACACATCTGACTGAGATCATTATACTGCAAGGAAACTTCCCTTAGGTATTTCTCCTGGCAACCAGAATGCTGGAAGAAGGTGATGGCTTCTTCCTGCATACCTGTTTCATGGCTTCATCACTGTAATTGAAATTAATGTCTTCCGTTTTCTAAACTGCTGCTTTCGTCCTTAAGACTGCTTCAGCCCAGCTTCAGACTTTTACACTACTCTTACTTAAAAAGCAACAATTCTAATTTGTTCAGTACACATGGCCATAAAAAGTCACACAAATACAGACAAGTAAACTTTACATTCCTTGTGGAATATTACCACAGTAGTTGCTACTGCTACCACTTTTCTTTTGCTCTCACTTCTAATTCCCCAAAAGCAGCAAACAGGCATTTAGCTGTATTAACCTCTTCAAAGGAGAGGGAGGTTCAGTCTGTGGCCTGAGTTTGTTTTGTTGCAGGGGGGAACAGGGACTATATAGGGCATCTTCTTTTGATTAATATGTGCAGGTTGCTGCTGCCATGGGATTTGAGGCAAGATGGCTGCTAATGCAGACAGCTGGAACTGGCAGCCTAGAGGGTTTTTGTTTACTTGTTTTCCAGAACTCAGATAAAATTACAGCTTTCCTTCTAACAGTTCATTTGATTCCAATGTCAATTATTTCCACACCAGCATAAGGAAAAGGTGTACTGTGTGTACTGTGAGCGTGCTGCTCTTGAGTCGACTCCTTTCTACCTCTTGGTCCTACTCTGTCTTCCACTAGTGTAGTCAAAGATCAGGAAAGCATGACCTGGTCTTTCAGCTGCTGTTCTGTGCTGTACAAGTACTGTCTGATATGATGGAGAACTAAGGCTGAGGCAAAAGGAACTAGCATTGCCAAGTTGGTTTCTGCAAACTCCTTAAACTTCCTTTCAAGCAGTACCTCAAACCTAACCTGACTAGAATGTCTCACAGAAGCTTAGCTTCCTAAAACTTTAGAAGTCCTACGCTAAAAGGTTTTTAGCCAACTTTCATAGTTTCCCAGTTTGGAAAGAGATTTAGTATTTTCTGTAAGCTATTCAAATATTCCTCAAATATTAGAAAAATTAAAAAAAAGTAGGTCTGGAAACATATTCTGATAGTTTATGCTGGGGTATGGAAAAGGAACCTTAAATACCTATAAAAATTTTGCTTTCTGGGGGACATAGGGTAAAAGCTGTATCTGAATCTGCTGCATATAAGAGTGGGCTAATTACTTAATGTTAAGCCAGTGTAGAAAATTTGGATATAAGACCCTAAACTCTGTAGTAGATGCTATTTTCACTCTTCTGATCACTGTAGTCTAATCCTTACCTTTATCTAGCTAAAGAGGCTAAAACTGATTAAGTACTCTGTGCTCATTGTGGAGAACTCTTTACCACTCCGAAGCACTCTTCATTGAGCAAACAATAGAAGAGATGGTAGCAATAGAAATAAGTGCCAAATGTACTTTCTTCTGGTAGCACTGCAAGTTGCTGTAGAAAGCTACTCCTCTCCAGATGTTTGAAGCAGCTGCCTCTCAAATTGACAGGGACTAGGGTAGCTCTAAACCCCAGGAGCAACGCTTGGAATGCTATTCTTAGAATATCTAGGAAATATCTAAGAAACCTCTGCTCCTTCTAGTCCCTTTGCAAGTAAAATGTTTGGGGGGGGGGGCGGGGTTTAGGTATTCAGATCTCAAAGGTATTTTTTAAATTTTTTTTTTCTTTTAAGAAGCTTAATATTTTCACTAGAAGTATTTTGACAGTTGTCTTCCATTAGAACTGTAGAATATAAGCCAGTGGAAACCAATTGAGAAATTGAGGTTCGCTGTCACAAATCAACCAATTAACCATTTGAGATGAATTAGAAGTAAACTTTGGCAAATGTTGCTGACTCTTCGAGCATGGAATACATTAGAATTGTTTCCTATATTGACTAGTTCAGAACTATACTACATTAATGACCTTACAGTTTTGAGTCTAGTTCTAGTTACACTTGTTACTTTATAAATCATGAAAGTGTTCAGGCTGGAAGGGCCTTTAGGAGGCCATCTAATCCAAGTTCCTGTTCAGAGTAGGGTCAACACTGAATTCAGCCTAGTCCAGTAGTCTTGAAAACCTCTAAGGAGTACACTGGTCTTATTTTGGTTTTAGTAACTATTTTGGCTTGAAGTTTTATGTTGTAGTTGATCAATTACTGGATAAATCCACAGCAAACGAGGCAGAAAATAATAAAATGCATGTTTCTAGGAGCCGAGCACCTACGTTATAGAATGAAATGGACACTTGACTTGAATATAGGAACTTTGAAGGGAAGAAAAGCCAGTCCTAGTAGACTGTTAATTAGCCAGGGAGCAGGCCAGTTTGATATCAGTGTGACTAATGTGTCAGTTGATGCTCTGTGCATATTTGGAAAGGTTGAGTACTAGTCAAGTTGATATGACTTTAGCTGTTGCTCAGATTCTAATATTGCTTAGTGGGAAGCATCCCACATGGCATCACTGGAAGGAGCACTTAAAAAAGGACTGGTTGGTTTGTTTGTTTTTCCAAGTAATATACTGTTAAAATGTGCAACTATACAACATTTTTAATCCCTTCCTTTATTTGCTGGGGTATTTTCTTTCCAGACCTACTCAGGCCTGTTCTGCGTGGTAATCAATCCTTACAAGAACCTGCCCATATACTCAGAAGAAATAGTGGAGATGTACAAAGGCAAAAAGAGACATGAGATGCCCCCTCATATCTATGCCATCACAGACACAGCCTACAGGAGTATGATGCAAGGTGAGTGCTGAGATAATGACTCTTGTTGAAATCGCAAATCAAGGTTGCAGGCAAAACACTGTAAGAGAACAACTCACTGCTATCAAAAGGCACTGTTGCCCCTTCTGTCCTTGCTTACAGACACTTGACACCTACTTGGTACCAGCTTTTGTGTTCAGGTGAATAGCTTTCTCCTGCTCTAGTGGCTTGAAGAACCTTACAAAGAGTCTGGCAAGAGCTAAACTTGACAAAGAACAGACTGGTGTGAATGCACAGGGTTCAGAGAAGCAGGCAAGGACAACCGAGGTAGTGAACTTCCCCCTCTCAACGATGAGCCTATGGAATTATAGCTGTAAATGGTCAAGTACCTGTATTGGTTGATAGAGGCTTTTAACAAAAGTATTTAAAATCCAGTCATACAGTCTGGTTGGGTGAAACAAGCTTAGTATAACCTGCATTTTGAAGTGTGATGGTCAGTGGTAGTTTTACTGATCAGGAGTTGTTTGGTTACATTCTTATTCTGTTAAGAATAAAACTTACTGTCAGGCGATATTAAATACATCTGTTGGCCTTTCATAGAATAAAAGAAAGCAAGCAGATTGACCTTCTTTTCCCCCCCTGTATACAAATGAGAAGTAATGAACCATATATATTATCTGCTGCTTATTTGTCACTTGAGGACTTTTAAATATGGAACTCTGAATGTCCTGTGCATATCCCCCCTTCTGAGAGAAGGTCTTTCACAGAGTCGGTGCTTGGGTTTGGGATGCTTGGAGAGTGTTCAGTATGGAGGTATTTTGTGCTTTTCTTCCTGTTTGTAGCTGGGTTATATGAAGAGGTATGCTTTGTAAGGTTTAAAGGATGTAATGGGCAGTTTGATTTGGCATGGCTTGTATGAATTTGATTACTCCTTTATTTTCTGATGACTAGCAATGATTAAGGGGTTTGCCTCTCCTAGGTCTTGTCATTAGCCTAGCTTTTTTTGAACAAAGGCCAGATACAATAAAATCGTGCTTTAAAGTTCTAATTAGACTCAATTTTAAAGACTTCTGCTTTTCCCCTGCCCTCGCTACCACTTGCACTTCCAAACACAGGAGGACTATAACAATATGGTTGCCCAGAGTGGAAAGGGAGCAAGAAAAATTCCTTCCACTTACCTTTGTTAGTGACTTTAAACAAATTTTACGTGTGAAGTATGCTGAGAAAGGTTGCTGAAGTGTGATGCATGCAGAGCAGAGCATATGGGAGAGCTAACATGATGGGTTGATTAAGCTATATTTGTAAAAGCCTTGGGTGGGGAGGGGTGAGCCAGAGAGACATGCTGGAGTGGACTGGTGGCAGGGTACTGATGGCAATTTGTTGAAGATGTGGCAGGTCTTGAAGAAATACAGCTATACTACTGATGGTTACTCTGAAAGGAATGTTGTATCCAGAGGAAAAAACCTATGAACCTGGACCTATACAGGACCTCACTTCCCTGAGACAAAGACTGGATCTGCCATGAAAGACAAGGACGGATGCACTGCCTGTACTATACGTGACAGCATGGTTGTCCATAAACCTCTTACCACTGTTTCGCTTCCTTTATTACTTCCTTCTCTACCTTGCCCGCTCCTTGTCAGCTCAAGTACCAATGTACATTTTTCTTAAACACTACCAGAGTTATTGTTCCCTAAAAAGAAATCTTGTCTATGTCAAATCAGAAACAGTTTCTTTGGCATTGTTGTAAGGAGACTGAAGAAGTCTTTTTCCCTCTATAGACAACAGTTAAACCATTTGGAACTGCACGTGCATGCATCTTGTCCTTCATCCCTCTCAGATATATCAGTATGTGGCAGTGGATATCCAGACAGCTGTAATTCTGCAACAAGGGACAGGTGACCTTTCCTGGTCTGATGGTGGTTCAGGGCTAGTGAATAATCTACATGGATCTTTTCTTTCCTTTTGAAAAGAGAAGGTGTTTCCGTCAGACCACTGCTTGAGTGATGTCTAAAACTCAGAAATCCCACTTGAATTGCTTTGGTGTACAAAGCTAAAGAATGGCAGCCCTGCCTCTGTTTTCCTAGCACAGGAAAGTTGCTGTGAGCTCTGCTGGAGTGTTTACCTTTCTCAGAACAATTCCAGCTATGCAATATTCTCAGTGGAATTGACAGTCTAGAGATTTACCCCAGCTCTTTTTTGCCTGGTTTGAGATATCTTGTCGCTGACTTTTTTGAATGCTTGTTGGATGTGAATATCATTCCCAGTTAGCTTTTGAACTAGTCTGCTTTGACCTGTTTAACTAGGTTTGGAAAGATTTTTGTGTGTGTGTTGCTTCACATGCGCGTATGTGTGCTAGCAAGAACCCTAGAGATCGTTTTAGGGTTATTTGCTGCCTTATTTCCTTATTGCAAAGGATAACAGTAGCATTCCAATGTCTGCTACTGGGAGTGAAGGTGAGGTAGTTGTTGCAGTGTCTCTGGTCCTGGCTAGCCTCTAGGGCAATGGAAAGCAACATTCCTATTCCACTTTCTCAGTTTTGCTTAGCGGTGGGGGAGGCTTGGTGCAGCAGCCAGTGGTATGGCAGGAATCTGTACAGAGAATGGAAGATGAAAGGGTCCAGTGCTCCACATGAGCCGGAGGCATTTAGGATTAGGCTGCCTTCCCTAGGTTACTTTCAGAGCCCTGAAGACCGGGAATCCTTCATGGTCTGGAGAAGGATAGCAAGCTGTTGACTCTGACTTCTGTCAGCATGGGGTGTAGTTATCTCTTAAGCTGACAGAGCAGAAAAGCCTTGCATGTTAATTGATTTGGACTCTGAACTTTTTTTTTTTTTTGCTTTTCAGTCAATTTATGGTAGTCTAATAAGCAGGCCATTCAAAGGGACGTTCATCAGGAAAGGAGTGGGGAAGGGAGAGGAAGATGAGAGCTTTATTTCAACCTCTGCTAATCCAGAAACTATTTAACCCTTTTCAGGCATCTATGCTGATGCACTATGGGTGAGCTTGGTCCTCTTTTTGTGTCTACCTTGGTTACTCCATTCACGAAAATGTCATGTGGCATTTATTTATTCCAAGAGGTTAAATTGCTTTTTGTTAAATTTCATCAGAAGTACTTCCTTGAAGCAATAACATGATGGAGAACATGTTCAAAGCAATTTCTTTCTTTTTTTCCTCCTTTCTCTGACTGAAGGCAAGACTCGGAACTGAGACGAAACATTATTTTGCTGCATGGTACTTGGAGAGACTTCCTGTGCTTCAAGAGCAGAACTCTGAAAAAGTGTAACATTTTTGTTTTTGGAGAAAGCAACCATTTGTCTTAATGTTTCTGTTCCCTGGGTAACCTGAATGCCAGAAGCCTCAGGTCAGACGGCTTTCAGAAGAATTACTCTTCTGGTGCTGATGATTGAAGCACAGTGCCTGCAAGTGGAGTGGTGTCTTGAGCAAACAAATCATTATTCTAACGCAACAGATGTACACTGAAGGGGTACATTCTTTAACTCAATTCATAGTCTCCAGAGGATCTATTTAGAAAAACATATTTTAAAGCTGTTAAACAGCACCTGTTTGCCCATTTGGAATACATACAGGGAATTTTCTATGTCAAAGACTGATAGAAGCTAGAAATGTCATTGGTATCTGGAGCATGATGGCTGTTTTAATGCCAGTGTCTGAAACTTCTGTAGTAGGTTAGATCAGAATGGTTATTCTGGTCTCCAAAGCTCAACCTCCTCAACTAAGAGATAGGTGGGAGAGGAAATAGACAGCACATTGCTAATGAATGTACTCCATCTTCTTTCTCATCCAGTTTCTCCACGTATTAGTGTAGGGCTCCTAACGGTTCACTGAACAAAACTCTTAAATCATTGTGCAGTGATTAAACCCTCCTTGACCTTGATGGATTAGTCTGCAAAGGAGCCTGTGCAGCCAGCGCCTTGCTGGTATTCACTTGGGAGCTAGGTAGTCTCTGGGTTTGGTGATTAAAAGAAAAAATGCTGAAGCGTAGTAACTTCATGATTTTTATTTGCCTTGTTATGTTAAGGGAGGAAACAGTGTTAGCTATTGTAAGACAAATCATTTGCTGTTGTAGATCTTCACATGCATCTCAGGCCCAGTTGTCATTTTCACAAGAAACAGTCCTTAGGTCTGCTTCTATAGAACATGACCTTGAAGTATTTTATTTTTAATCCTTAGACGTTTACATAGTTCTTAAGTTTCCGAGCTAGTAGAACACTTCTGTTTTAACTTCCTTGGTCTCAAGTCTTCTTTCTCATCTTGCTTCTTAGCATTGGTCTGCTATGCTGCACTGTATATCACACTGTTCAAAGTGCATCTTTATTTTCTGTGCAATATTCTGTGCGCGCTTACCAGTTCAGGGATACTTGATTGACAGAGCTGTTCAAATTATGTAGAGGTACAGATGTCTTTCGAGTTGCGTATATAGGTCAAGTTCTGTTTCCACTCAACTCAAAAGAATATAGCCTGTGGTTTCACTAGTTTGTTTCCAAGATTTGTCCAAATTTCTGATGCAAAGGGAAATGTTAAGTTTGGATACTAATTATGGAGGATGTTCGTTTTGATGGTCTTTGTATACAAATGGCAAGAAAAGATGTACGTAGTTTCTGATTGTCTTAAGAAATGTTTTACATGCTTTGAATTACTTGAGATTTCTAAATGCAGCTCTCAAAATCTGTGTCTCGATGTGGTTTTCAATAGAACAAGGAGCTAAAAAAGAGTCCGTTGCCCACTTGTTTTTTAGTAGTTACCACACCCTTTTTGCTTCATTCCTGTAAACCAAAGCAGGAGCTCTCTGGCAGTCACTTGTGTAATGGTTCAGCCCTTGCTGTCAGTCTTCCTACAGTTCACTGTTTCAGTATGATGAGCTGCCTGAGCTTTTGCAGGCTATATACCAGTTTTTCTTTCGTGTCAGAACTTCATAAACATTTGTGTAACCTAAAATTACAGCCTAACTTGTTTTCCTGTTTTGCTATCTCCAGATTCAGTTGAGGAATGCTAGAGAAAGGGGTATGGGCTCTAGTCCAAAAATGGCTTGGGGAAATAAACATTTGCATTTGACCCAGTAGGATATATTTCATTTTTCAAAATGAAACTTTCTTTTCTTCTTGTGACTGTCCTCAAACTTCAGCTAATGCAAAGCTGAATCTTGGCACTGCAGTGTGCCTGCCAACTCAAGTGATTTTTCTCCGTTTTTGGGGTCTTTTTTGTTTGTTTTTTTTTTTTTACATCTTGAAGTTCTATTGTTGAGAGCTGTCTTGGATATGCTATGTTTGTCCTTAGTTTGATTTCTTTTTTTTTTTTTTTTTTTTTAACTTGATGATAGGTTATTAGCATTTTAAAACTTCTCTATAATGCGTTCCTTAAACGATAATGCAGAAACAGGCTCTCAGGCTCTGTTCTGGTGTTCCCCTGGAGTGTTTTTGATCCTACTCAAACCAACATGTAGGTTAAAGCACCATGGTGAACGTATTTGATTAGAGTTTATGCCAGTGGGGTGGTTGTGAGTAGCACAGTGTGTCAAGTACCCGGGGCTCCTCCTGCGTTAGAGCCCTGAAGAAACGACACTGGTTGTAAGATTTATGTTGAGGTCGGAAGAGAAGTTTGAGGAGAGACTGAGGAACTGAAACTATTGCACAGTTGAAGCACTTAAATGCATTTAAGACTAATTCTTGCTTTAGGTCAACTCTCACTTGGTCAGCCAGCTAGTTGCCTAAGTTGGGCTAGAGGCATTCACCACGATGCTGGGGGAGCAGTATGGTAACGGAAACCTAAAGGGCCAGGCTGCTCAGTTCTGCCAGACTCGGTGGTTAGGAGGTGGGTGGTACCATCGAGCTATGGTTAAGCTTTTAGCCTTAATGAGTCAGCTATAGGCAGGGGACTGCAAGCCAACCAAGCCTTTGCCTTTCAGCTATACTTCCTCTTAGCCGGAGAGATGATGTCACCATTGTGTGAATGCTATATTACTTCTCCTTTTATGGAGATGAACGGGCTTGAAACTGGAGTCACTCATGCAGAGGAAGTGGGTGATAAAGGCCTGCTAGGATGTTCTGAAACTGAGATGTGGAGCTTAAATCCCACATGCTCTTCCAGCCTCCCAACCTTTTTCTTCTCCCATCCCAAAACATCTAAAAACAAAATTCAAGAGTTTGGTGCTCTGTTAATTTATCACTTATGCCAATATATTCGACTACAGTAGTTCAGCATTCATTCAGATTCGTTGTTTTGCAGTAGAATATTTGGCTGAGGACTTTCTATGTACAAGATGTCTCTCTTGTGAAAACAAATTTTGGTTTAATTAATTTTTTTAATGTATGCCAAAGGTCCTGGAAGCAGTCTAAAATGTGGTCTTTTATTTTTGGACTGAAAAAGTCAAGAATGAGTTAGATACTATGTTGTTCTTATATAGTAAAATTAATCTGCTGATCTTACTATACCATACTGCTGTATAGCTTAAATTTGAAGGATGTTTTACTTCCTGAATTTCTGGGTGCTTGAGGCTGCTGCTGCTTATGATCACTTGAATACTATGGTGATGAGAGCTAAAGAAGCGCCTAGATAAAAAGCTTTCCCTGCCAGCTGGTCTGAAATACAGAACTGTTGCTATAATTAACTAATGAGTTGTTATTCTGGATTGTTTTTAATAAGTGACTCTGTTTAGGATTGAAAAGCAGATGCAGATTTCTTTTAATCAGGTGTTTCTTGATTGTGTTATTATAAGCAACTGAGTTTATGGTACCCAGCACATTCTCTTTTGCTGAGTAGGTTGCTTGCACAACTGACAATGGAGTAAAGGCAAGTGCTGACTGAAGTTGTGCAGTACGCCCATGTCGAATGATCCTTTTTAAAAAAAAAAAAAAAGGGGTGGAGGTGGCCTCTTGTCTGGGCAACTGAACTCTGATTCGTGATGGCACAAGTCAGTATTGTATGGAGAATGAATATTGGCATTTAAAGCCATTCTTAATTGGAAGTGTATCTAAGAGTTACGCTTTTGTATGCGTTAGCTCTTTGGCCCTTTGGTCGGCTCCAGTTTCCTGTTGCTCAACACATTGAGTTGTCTGTCTGTACACAATTAGAAGAATTCCAGCTATCCCAGTGGCTGCTGCTTTGCAGTCCTGGGAAAGAATTTCCCCCGGATTGCAAACAGGAATGTTGCCTTTTATGGCAGTGTCTGCACGCTGCCCGTGACTTGCCTGCACTCGCAGGTACGTTCCTGCTGGCTTAAAGCAGAGGTGACTAACGCAGCTGCAGCGGGCCACCGGGAAAGTATGCTGGGGGAGGAGAACGTAGTGCCGAGAGGATTTTGAAAACTGTCTGTGACTTTTCCTGCCTGAGCACCTTTCAACACCTTGTTCTCTGTTAAGGTGTGGAAAAATCCTGTGCTTGCCCCTTTGGGACTTCCTCGGGTCACTCCGGGGTGCTGTTGCTACCTTACCTCATTGGAATGAGGCTCGAAAAGAGCTTCTCGACGAAGTAGGACAAAACTTGTCATGATCAAAAAGTGTTCAGTGCCAAAGAGCTGCTTATCTGATGTTGATCATCTCTTTTTCTGTTGGGCAGTCGGTTTATGTTTGCTTACCAATGTTTTTTTGCTGGAATAAGGATCTTCTGGAGGAGAGGGAATGGGAAGGCATGTGCTATTCAAGTGCCTGGGGCTCCATTGCCTGTTCGAGGAGCCCCAGCTCATAATTCCAAGACCAGAGCTGGCTACCAGGAATAAGGAGCACCTTCCTTAGGGTTATTCTCCCCCCCCCCCCCAATTGGCTTCTTAGAAGAGCCTCTGTAGTACCTGAATGCGAGTATAACCTTTTCTAGGACAAGTGGGCTGCTTGTTTATAGTCAAGCTTTCAAAAGTCAGATGTTATTCAGAGGCACAATCTTGTCCTTTCACATAGCTGCTTGGTGATAGAGAACTGTGCCCAAGTGTCCCACTACTGAAGAATACATTTCCTTAGGCAGTCCATAAATGAGTCATTCATTATTCCCCTGATCCACCCTCAAAGTGCCCAGTCACGCAGAGGGCTGGTGTGTGCTTGCTGAGCCCTTGACCCACTGGGAACCTTGAATGGGAGGGGCCTTCGGAGCTGGCTAATATCTACTCATAGCCTGTCCCTCAGCAAAAGGGGTGCATATCTTAAAGGCAATCAATAAAAGTCAGCACTTGAAAAAATGAGTATGCAGTGCTGGTAAAGCTGCAGTATCTAGTTTTGAATGCTTAAGAATTTTCCGGGCCAAAACCATTTGAGTGATTATTTTCTTCTGTTTGCTTTCTTCCAGTCTTAGGGCTGATCAGCTCTTTCTGAGAACAGTATTAACAGGGATAAAGCAGATTATTTTCCTCTATTTTTTTGTGCTCATCTGCGTACGGTCAGTTTCCAGTAAAGAAGCTTAAGAGCAGGAGTTGCCTATCCTGTAGCATGTGAACCTAACGTTTCCATTACTGGTTTCAGAATAACTTAAGAAAAGATAGAATCTCAAATTTGATAGGTTTACCTGCTTTCCTTATTCCATGAAAATGTGTCCAAAGGCTAGACATACTTCTCTCTTTATAAACTGAGTTTATAGGAGATTTTTCTTGATGAATACGGCATTCATGATGTTAGGACTGAAATGCTAAATTCACTTGCAGCAGCAGTGTTTTAAGGGTATAGAAAGTGGTTTCAGGTGCTTGAACTCTTATCTGACTATAAAGCCTTCCCTAATTACAGCTCAATCTCTTTATCTTGTGCAAAACAACTTGAATGGTGACTCAGTTATATTGTCTTAAGTATTCTCTGGTGGGGAGAATAGAGTGCACTTGGGTTCTCTAAGCTACTGGAGAAAGGAATAGAAAGAACCAGTAACTAAAATATGGAGACAGTCACATCCATAAACATACTGGTGAAGGTTACCAATTGCTGAAATAATTTATTAGAGCAATCCAGTGAATTGTATACTCTCATGGATGTTTGAGGTTTGCTTTTTCTCTCTTTGGAGATTAGCCTTTGGTCCAACACAAAATTGGGGCTCAGCACGGAAAAAGGAAAGAATGACAATAACTGGATGAAATCTAACTGCTGTGTTACTGAGGTTCTCAGACTGGATGATCTGATAGTCCTCTGGTCTTGATCTGAAGCAAACAAACCCCACCTAAAATCAAACAAAACCAAAAAAACCACAGCCAAATGGATAACTTGCAAACTAATGGTCATTTTGAGTTTGGTGGCACAGTCTGTTCTGTGAGTGCCCCAATAGCTCTTGTGGACTGTCTGTGAATGACTTGCTGCGCCCAGGTCTGTTCCATGTCTGAACAGGTCTCGCTGCCCCTGTGATGACTACAAGCTACTAAGGCTGTTGTGGTGTAGGCACGGGCACTCTCCAGTCTGCCCAGTGCTCCCAGCTGGGTCCTGGTGGCATGGGGGAGGAATGGGATGCAGACTGGAGGGGGAGGGCACAGAAACCAAGGCAGAAGCAGGGGAGTGTGTTCACACAGAAGTGGTGGAGGAACAGTGGGTGAAGGCATGGTGGAAGGACTAGTCTGGACTGCATATGAGGAAGTGGAATCATAGGTGAAAGCTGAAAGGAGGTTAAAGATGTGGGAGAAGATAGTGGTGGGTAGGCTGGGTGAAGTGAGTTCTCTAACTGGAAGGATATTATCATCCACAGCTGGGAATTGAGCACAGGAATTAGTAGTCTACTGGTATGTCAACATGGAAAAGAAAAGGTTTCTACTGTTAACAACTGCTGTGTTAATACAACAGGGGATGGTGTCACAAACAAATCAGCTGTAGAGGACTTGGGCTGCTGCTCAGTGTTGTAGTTTTCAAGTCCCTTCTGTACAAAATAAGTAACAAAAATTTCTCGCCGAGCTTCCAGTGTTTGTTTTGGGGGTGAAAGCCTCTGTTTGATGTGAGTTTTTGGCACTTTGGGATTTGTAACGGTTGCTGTCCCACTTCCCCCCTCCCCCTTCCATTTCCACTGCTCTGCTGATAACTTTTGTAAGTCAGCATGGGCTCAGTGTAATAGCAGGGAGGGGGCTGAAGAACAAGTAGATGTACATCAAACTGTAGCTCTGTGGTAAGGAAACATTCAGTGGGAGACTTCTCTATTGTTTGTAGAAGAATTGTAATGCAAACAATATTCTTTCTGGATGAAGAAAATTAAATTGCTGTGGTGCCATTATACTTGGGCATATGGTGGGAGGTTGGGGTTTATTGCCAGAGAAGGGGTTACCTGGCCGTATTTCTGAAGATACTTGTCAGAGTTTACTAGTGCCTGGATTTGTCTTTGGTGTTGATTTCATTCTGTCACAGAAGTTTAATTTTAGAGTCTTAGTCTGACTACTTTTTTAAAATCTTATTCTAGATCGAGAGGATCAGTCCATCCTTTGCACGTGAGTATTTACAGTTGTCAGCTTGTCTGGATGTCAAAATTTCTGTTTTTAAATTCTGGGTTGGAGGACTCTCTTGTAAGTGCTGGGGGTAGGCTCAGTAAATCAGGTAATAATGGAGAGTCAAAGAAGGTCCCACTACAGTTCCTCCAATATATATTTAATCCTTTCTGCAGAATAATTTTTGTAAGAAGTGGAGGAAGAAGGGAGGTTTTGAAACAGCCCCTGTGCTCAAACTCCTAAAGAAATACAGCTTTGTCAATGGAAGAGGCTTGGAGAAGTCCTTCAGATTTGATGCAGCTGTTATGTTTAAGTACATTCATACTGATGAGGCTGATACAGTAACAGATATTCTTGATTCAGTGGTTTCTCTTCTAGGCACAGCAAAATTGGTTGGCCCTAAGTTCTTAAGGAATTGGTATGTTTCTTCTTGTAGCCAGGAGGCTTCCTTTTGAAAGATTCACTTCATTACCTTTCACTCCTACCTCTACAGCAGCCTCCGAGTTATTCCTCAGCCACTTGGCAATCTTTGTATCCAAGTGGCTAGAAAGCATAGTTCTTTATTGCCTTCCCTCCTCTGTGCACGCATATGGAACCTGCACCCGACAGCAAACTGGCTGAGGGCTAGCCTGCAGTCCAGCTATACTGCTACTGCTTGCCAGTACAACTTGGTTTTTATTGGTTTTGAGGGAGGTACTGCAATGGCCAGAATGCAGTTAAGGAGCTCTGTAGCCCTTTTGGGGTTAGAAATATGAATATGTCTCCCTACGTCTTGTTTGTGAATGAATTGCAGATTTTTTTTTACAGAGGTGAATCGGGAGCTGGTAAAACAGAGAACACCAAGAAGGTCATTCAGTATCTGGCTCATGTTGCTTCTTCACACAAGTCTAAAAAAGACCAGGTAAGACCTAGGTTTAATGATGCTTTATTGCTGTGCTGACTTTGGACAATAAATATATATTGGCTGATGTTGGCAAAAGCTATATTGCTCAATAAAAGCCTAGATACTACCATCTATCAGGGGACTGAGGAGGACAGTGAACTATGAAACAATAAAAGTTTGTCAAAAATTGCAAGCCAGGGAACATTCTAAGTCATAACTCGTTTGAATTCAGTGGACCTACAGTGGGGATAAACTCATCCACAACCTCTTGGATTCATGGGCAAGTGCATAGGCAAGAGACACTATAAATGAAGCATCACCCGTACTGATTTTTCACACGGATGTATTGCTTATAACCAGTCTAGGCAGTTTAAAACTGATCCTTCCATGGAGGAGTTGTCTCCTTCCCTCTGTATCATTATAGATTAGGTCTGGCTATTATGTATACTGTCTCAAAACTGGAGAACACAGTGATAGGCTAGTGGACATCAGCTGAAAACTTTGAAATTGTAGGAAAACATTAAAAGGGTGGAAAACAGCCAAGCGTTAGGAGCACATGAAAGGAGGGTGGTGGTGATGGTGGGAGGACTTTAAAGATGTCTCACTTATATTTTTTTCCCCCTCCCTCTCCCCCGATGGACTATTGCCGAATTCGTCAGTTGTATCCTCGTAGGTGAGCTGCACGTTTACTGCACGTTCTGCACCAGGAATGCGTTTTCTGTCCCATTGTGTGATTTTTTTGAGCAGCTTTTCACTCCACACCAATATCACTTTCTGCAGCTAAAACAAATCCATAGACAATTCACGATTTTATTTTTTTTGTGTGGTGCACAGTAATCTTTTTGTGAGGATGTTCAATTGGAGACTAAAATAATATCAAGAATACTTGTGTTCTGTGCTCAATACTAGTCTGTATTTAAGGTTTTTGTTGCAGGATTTTCCCAGATACACCATTTGAGAAGTATTCCTTCAGAGCAATAGGACTGGACCAGGCTTTCCTAGAACCATAAGCGTCTAGTGTGTGTGGTTCCTAGTAAGATAAATGTAGTTAGGTGTTTATCTTTCTGTTCCCTGCAGCGACGTGTGGCTGCAGGTTACAAGGAAAGGTTGGGGGGAAGACTGCCCTGCAGACAGTGTGTTCCAGGACTGTGAGCTTGTTAGCCAGAGCTGAACACGTTGGAAATGTTCTCTGGTGAGCTGTGTAACGAAAGCCAGATGCCAAATGTGTCCACTGTATCTCTACACAAGAGTTTTCCCATAGTAGCTTAATGTGTAGGCATGTCTTATGTGTGTAGAGTATATGAATAAGAAGGCACCTCTGCACGCAGGCATACCACGTGTGTGTGCACACATAGTAATAAGTAACTTCTGGAATCCAACCAAAAAAAAACTTTCTATGTGCCAAACTTTCAGACATATGAAGGCTTTTTCCGTGGTCTGTCAGTAGCTGTATTTAGAAACGTTCTCTTTTTTTCTTTTTTTAAGTGTGGAAAATAGAATCATGGGGTTGAGTTAAGTATTCTTCCACTGCTTATCCTTGAGCAAAATTTCAACCACCAAAGCAGGACAGGCAGTCTGCCTAGGAGAATAAAACAGTCCTAAGTTGGACTGGTTGGTGATTTGCCCAAGTTTATTCCCCCCCCCCCCCCCCCAAGTTTTGATTCTTCCAAAAAGTCCTGCAGCTCACATTTTGCTCCAGTTTTGTGATTAAACAGTAGCACCGGCCTTACCAGAGAGGATTTAAACCTGGAGCCTTTGAATGTTAATTGGTAAGGACTGCTCTATGCAACAATTCTTTACAAATCTTAAACTTGGATCCAGATTGTAAGGGTTTATGAATACATTAAATTTTCTGAGGATCTTGGGTATACTGGTCAGGGCAAGTTTTTTTTCTTTAGGTAGAACGTGATAGTGTAGAACCTTTTTTCTGCAAGACTAGGCACGGAACTTAACCAATGATAATATAGAAAGCAGTGGTGCTTTATTTACCAGGAAGGTTTCTTGACTGTCACCTATTAGAAGTTTTGGATGTAAACCCCTGTTTTTCCAAGTATTGGAGCAAAAACAGATTTATAAAGCATATTCTTCAATACTAGCGCTCTTGTTTTAGAGGTAGTGGCACCTTCCACCGATCCTAGTGCATTAGTATATTCAGCTAAATAGCTTCTAGCTGCATGGTGTGACTACTAAGCACATTAAGGCTGCTTTTGGGGCATACTGAATCTGATTATATAAACACTTTTTTCCATTTGATGAAACTTTATTTATGGAAATTGAGATTGATGTTTTCCCATGTTTAGTCTCTGCTTCTCTACTGACTTCTTAAATCACGTAATAGTTTTTCAAGATGAGAATGTTATTCACAGCTAATCAGAAATTCATGGGTAATAGTGGCTAATGCTTAAATATTTGTAATCAAGGTTCAGTTACTAATGGTCTTTCTCCCTTCCCCATCTGACCCACTGTTGTTGGGCTTCAGTTATTTGAGAATCTCTCACATGACTGCAGAGAAGAATACAAAAGCAAATCCCTAAAGTGTAAAAAACAAAACAACAATCCCACCAAAACAACCAACCTCCCCCATCTTTTAGTTTTTTAAATTGCATGCTGTTAAAGCTAGCCGTGATTTCTAGATGCCTTTCTCCATACTTCCTGAAGAATAAATGGCTGGCAAAACTTCTACCGTGCATAGAAATCATTCCAAAAAGTATATGAGATGCAAAAAATTCAGAGTAAAGGATAGATGTCAAGGATTTTTGTTGCTTTAAATTGGTGGTGTAACTTTAGAGCAGTAGAAAGAGAGTGTGCTGAAGAATGTGTGCTGCCCAACCACAGGCTAACAGATCCAGTGGCTGTTTCTGCTTCTGTTTTCATGAGGAATATTGTACATACTTCAAATGCATGCCAAGTATTAAACAAATTTGTTTCAGGTCAAGGAATGGCAATTACAGGTGTCAGAAAATTGGCAGCGTTTTTATGATAGGAACCATAGAATTTCTAGAAAGCTTGTGACGGAGAGCTCTGTGTTGTACTGGTTTTGCTTTGCAGAATTACCCACTGCATGCTAATAATGAAGTCTCTTCCTTCAAGTGAAAGGTGACCGTCAAAATTTAAGGTTAAAAAACCCAACAAACTCCACCCAAAAACTTCTTTAAAATTTTGAAGATAATGGGATTGTCTTTTTAAACAAAGGCAGCGTACAGTGAGGAATGGATACATTGCAGTAATCAGAGCCACTTAATCTTATGTGCCATTGCCATGGCATGCTGAGAACTTGATCCTCCCACTGTATCATGGTGCTAAGGCAAGTCATAAGATCTAACTGACTTGACCAACTCTTCAGCATTTTCCTTTCCCCACAGCTTTATATTGCTGTGAGCCTGAGCTGGCATTCTCTATGCATATTTCTACCTTGGTGGTTCAAGAGACCTAATCACCTCTAAATTACAGTTTACCAACACCTACTTGACACTAATGACACTTTCTTCCTGAGGTACTAAATAACAGGAGAGTCTATAGTATGGATTTCTCTAAACTTTTGATCTTTGTGTAGCTAATCATGACCTTAGTTTTATTTTTAGCCAAATAATTAAAATAGATTTGATGGCAAAGCCTGACTTCTGTTTAGAGGAAAAAATGGGCTTTTTTTCTCTTCCCTCCTTGTTCCATAGTTGGGTTGAAATGCTTTGCTGAAATGCTGGTTGAGATGCCAGCATAGGAGGGGATACTCACTTGCGTAGTAACAGTTTGCAGTCACAAAGGCATAGGACTTAACTGCAGGATGGGGAGGAGGAATGGGGTGAGGGAAGATTGTTCCAACTTCAGTACATGTGGCAGAACAGGAGGGGAAATGTGACTGCCACACAGTTTCAAGGACCGAACCCTATTTTCAAGGTTTTCTCCTTACAGAGGCACACGCTGGCTCTGCTGTGAGAGAGCAGATGTCCCAGCTCAGGTTCCCTTCCGAGGGCTAACCCCCTTGTTATGTATACTTGACAGTGAATGAAAGTGTTTGCAGCAGCTGCCCTTCTGTGTATGTGCAGTTCTATGGGGACTGAGGGTCTTGTTTGGCCTTGTACTTTGCAAGCATGAAGTGAGGTGGTTGTGGAAGTAAGAAATAAAGACTTGTAGTTCTTTGTACAGTTTCTCATGTATCTTCCTCTTTTTTTTTTTTTTTTTTTTTAATTGCATGTATTTTTAGAGAGACTGTGTAAGGACTAATCTGTTTTATAATGTACTTTGAGAATGAATGGGAACAATTTGCCTTTAGAAATACCCTTAAATAATTTGCCCATAAATTCGAGGTCTTGAGAATCAAACTTCATTTCCATCCGTTATGCACAGGAAGTCTTGAGTACTTACTGAGAACTGCTAAAAAGAGAAACATTAATCTAAACTGTCATTTTCTGTCTCTAGAAGCTTTTTAGGTAATCTTGAAATATATAGAACTCCATGCTTTTAGCACAGAGGACAAGTAATTTTTAAAAACAGCCAGGGATATATCTAGAGCCTTCAGGGAAAGGTGTATATGCTTCAATGGTCTAGTACTTGGCAGGGATAAAAGTTCTGAATTTTCTTTTTCTACAGCTCCAGCATTTTGTGTTCCTTGAGGGGAGGAGTGTGCGAATACAGCAGCAGAATGCAAGCGGTCATGCAGTTTGTGGGATACCACTAATTCTCTTTTTTTGTGTGCCTCCTTACAAAGGAGGTTTTTGCTTGTTTGTATTTTGGAAGATGCAGACTCTTAGTGCAAGCTTTTTGTTTTGTTTTGTTTTTTTTAAAAAACATTAGACCTTTTCAGACTAACTTCTTAACCTACTACTAGCAGAGTTCAGGGCTGTCTTGCAGTAGCAAGACAGGATATTCCTCACTCTTCCAGCCTAGATGGCAAGACACTTCTGGGATGAGGGCCTGATCTTGGATGGTACGGTGTTTCGCTTTAATCCTGGGAAGTCTGTGGGGTGTTATGGCCGAGTGGCTTTGAAGGGCTTCTTGTTAACAGAAAGACAGCACTGAGATGCCCTTGTATTGAGGAAGGGAATAAGGCATATTTGTGACTGTTTCTGTTTTACCCAGATAACTAATGAATCTCCTTTGAAGGTTTAAGGGATCATCTTCTAAGGTTTAATATGGCTTCTCTACAACAGATGCCAAGCTAGTATGAATTGAAACTTCAGTGCTGGTTTGACCCAGGGTTAATGCAGTGAACCGCTACCTTATTTATTAATTTCTGTTTTCTCTTTAGGGAGAACTGGAAAGACAGTTGCTCCAGGCTAATCCCATCCTGGAGGCCTTTGGAAATGCCAAGACCGTAAAGAATGACAACTCCTCAAGATTTGTGAGTATTACTATCCGGCCTGGGTGCCAGAGGGAAGACTTGGTCTGCTTTTGGGTGAATTGCTGTCAGGGATAGGACAACTGTCTGTGAGTGACTTCCTTCAAATTAATCTGGGAAGTGAATTTCATTCAGTGAATTATCCAGAATTAACCTGATAGGCCTCTGGAGTGAAGGAACCTGACCCTGTGCCAGGACCATCTATGCCGATTTTTATTTTAAGTTTGTTACATTCAGTTTTATTTTGGAGAGCAAATACTGGTCCTTATTTTGCTTGCTCTGGAGAGCAATGGACAGTGTCTGAGAGGCAGATGGGAGAGCTAGAGCTGGAACTAAATGAAGATGGTTGAAGTTAACATTGAGGGAGGTAGAACTGTCTAGACCCGTGAAGGGTGAACACGTGAAACTGAAGGGACCCTGGTTGTGGGAAATCTAGGCTGAAACATAATGAATTTTGAATTGTAGGCTGTCTGAATGTCAGAAATGTCTGAAAGCATTTGGTGTCTTGTTTGTTAAATTGCTGTTGTGGTCAGCAGGCATTGCCTATTGGCTGACCGTATGTTTTGCCTAAAACCTGCCTGACCGGTTCTGAATTTCCTTTCCTGGGTTAAAAAAGGAAGGTTTACCTTTGCTGTTTACTGCTGTTACCAGATAGAATAAATACTAATTTTAATGCTATTATCTTCCTCTTAGGGCAAGTTCATCAGAATCAACTTTGATGTCAACGGCTACATTGTTGGAGCCAATATTGAGACCTGTATCCTTTCTGTAACCACTTAAAAGGAGAAGTTAAAGACTAGAGAGGTGGCAATAATGGTACCTAGCAATCACTTCACAACTGACTTTCTACTTGTCAGGTCGAGAAAGTGGTAGGAAGCACTTAAATTTATGCTAGCAAGATTACTGTTGTAGTCTCCTGTTTCTTCATACAGTATTTTGTGACCTTTGTGATCATGGTGGGAGTCCTTTCTGAATGAATGAATTCTAATCGTAGGAGGCTAAAATGGAAGCATAAACTGTGATAAGATGAATAGCTTTGGAATTTCATAAGCTGTTCTCACTTCTGTCCAAGGCAAGTAGGGATGGATGCCAACTGTTTTTCTGGTTTTTATCAGTTAAGTCTCTCTTATAGCCATCATTCAGAGGCTAGCAGAACTGAGACCAGAAGCTCAGTGGGTTGTTGACTGACAATGATTGCTAAATCAATACCCCTGTTAATTGGCATGAGAAGAACATTGGGTAGTAGGAATTTTTTCTCCTGCCATAGAATAGGAAGTGATTTGTAAGTCCTGCCATATGCCTTCACTCTCTGAAGATCTGCTGGAGAAGTCACGTGCAATTCGTCAAGCCAAAGAGGAGAGAACCTTCCACATTTTTTACTACCTGCTATCTGGGGCAGGGGAGCATTTGAAGAGTAAGTATGATTTTGTTGTAGTTACAGGTTTCCCTCATCACAATGACAGAGGGTCCAAAACACTTGTAGACTAGGACCTGTTCCTTCATAGTTTCTTGGCTCTGCCTTTTAGATATGGTCAACCCTCCTCCACTTATTCCATACACTCATGCATCCCTCTGCCCTCCCCCTGCACTTCTCAGTTCCTGAAAACTTGCTTCTCTGGTTCCTTCCTGCACTCGTTTCCTTGCCAGCAATGACTCTACGCCCTTTGTTATCTAAATCACCGTCCCATGTTTAGTCTCATCTTGCATGATGTAAACCCTTCTAGTGCAGGAATGGTCCTACTGTGATGTATTCAGCATTAAACTGAATGGAGCAAAGCTGCTAGCACCTAAGCAGCTCTAGAAGTCTAGGATCCTAGGGCATCTAGCTTTAATACCTCAGCCTAGTAGTCAGGGTCCATGTTTTGTGAGAGCTGCAAATTGATCTGGAGGAAGGACAGGAGGAGAGGACTTTTCTCATAGTTGCTACTGTTTCAAGAGCTATATATTAACTTTCACCTGACTTGAAACAAATGAGGTGTCTGAAATGAAAGGCACATTTACTTTCAAGTTAATCTCTGCTTCTTAGAGACTTAGGGTGTAATGATGATTGACACTGCTTTGGTGGAGTAGTCCAGAGGAGGGAGTAGAAAGAAATAAGGCAGAAAAACTCCAGTTTTATCTAAAATGCATTAAATGTTCAGCCTGCAGTAAAACTGAGTTTAATCACAGATTCATCCAGCACCTGCTAGCATACGCAAGTCAGAAATTTGATCTCAGTGGTAGCTTGTTGTCTATTTAAAAAAAGGAAAAGAAAAAGCCATAGTAACTTCTTTCTCAATTCTTTCCTAAGCTGATCTGCTGCTGGAGCCTTACAACAAATATCGCTTCCTTTCCAATGGGCATGTTACGATCCCGGGTCAGCAAGACAAAGATATGTTTCAGGAGACCATGGAGGCAATGAAGATCATGGGCATCCCAGATGAAGAGCAGATAGGTATGAACCCTCTGGAGGGCTTGAAAATGCAAGGAAATGAAAGAGGAGGGGGTCCTTTGTTTGTTTGTTTGTTTGTTTTTTGTTTGTTTGGGGTTTTTTGTTGGTTTTGTTTTGTCTGGTGTCCACTCCCCAGCCCCTCCCCAAGTGAACAGTGTGCAAGTAATAAACTTAGTGGCTTTGGAGTGACCCACCCTCAGGATCTACCAGCACAGTTTCAGTTTATACAGTTAATGTTAGAAGTCAAGCAGCTAAAGAAAACATGCTTCTGCTTGCTGTTTTTGTTCCCAATCTGAGGGCTGTATATCCCATTTATGAATAACACATCCAAGATACAAGAATCCCCTCATTCTCTTGTGCAATGCGTGGCTTGTGTGCTCTCCCTATCCCTAAGCAGTGGCTTTAAAGTATCTAATCCAACCACTGCTGGATTAGTACTTTGAGAATGGCCTGGTCATAGTGCCTTTCTTTCCAGCTTAACACTGAACTGCTGATCAGAAATTAATATTGTCTGATTCTGGGAGCACAGTACCATGACAAGTGAAGCTCAAATTGCATGCAGCCAGCACAAAGTGCGGTGATACGTATTCACCAGAGCTCTGTGTTGTCTCATTCATGATCTGTCTCACTGGTTGGGAACCAGTGTTCTGCAAAATCTCAGTTTCTGAATGTATAAGGTCTTCTAAAACTAGGACTGTTTTTGCTCTACACTGAAGCAAGCATTTGTGGTGGTTTGAGGTCACCATCTCCTCTGCTGGAGGCTGCAGCTCTTGTGGCTGTAGGGAATATGTGCCTGTGCCTTAACTATTGCTCTTCACAGTCCAGCCTGCTGTAAATCCATGCTGTCGTTACCCAGCAGTTTAATACACTTCTTGATATCCTGAATCATCTGAGACTGAAACTGCTGCATGGAAGTGAAGAGAAATTTGTCTAAACCGAATAAAAGAATTGGCAGCCTAGTTTATTGTCACGATGTTCTGCTATGCTCATTTTTTTGAGTTGGGTTTTTAATGTATGCTCTAGGGCATGTCTTTGCTGTCACACAGATGAGCTATTGGTTCTAGCCACTACAGCAAAGATAGCTTTAGTGTTTTGCACTTGCTGTTCAGTGTGAAGTGCATTAATGTTCCTCATAGGCTTGGAAGAATAATACATACAGTAGTTGGCTGGATGGTAGGGTTGCTTAGTTTTGATGTAAAGTCTAAACGCTGTCTTAGTTTATGAGACAACATCACAGCTGTCTGTCCACGTGCCAGGACACCAGATTCAGCTGTCAAACCACTGAATTTCATAACATGCCACTAGGAACATGTATGTTTCTTTTCTATTAGTCCTGCTGTAGCATATATAGAGCCTTTTGTTCACTCTGCTATCAAAAGGATATTGTTTTAAAACAGATGTTTCTGTAACAGGTAGAAATAAGGGGACGAAAAAATATTTGGTACAAGATCCCCATTGCAAGTGACTGGCATTTTACTTTGCTCAAGGCAACTAGAAGCTATTATGCAATCAGCTTTGATTGATACAAGGTGAAAATTGTATTGATACTATTGGCATTGAAAAATGTCTTTCCTGTCCTAGCATCTGATGCTGCTTGTGTGACATGCGCTATTCGAAGAGTATGAATATATCATTAGCAATGGGTGGGGTGCTTCAGCATGTAATTAATAATAGTTATGGTACAGGTACTTTTGCCCACATCCTGCTGCCCTTCATACATTGTAATGTATGTCTGTATGGACTACAGACCTTGGTCAGGGAGCTGAAAGTGATACAGGGTTAAGGGAATAAAGTCTTCCGTCTCTTAATTGGTTTGTACTCTTAATAACTGTCTCTTTCCTGTGTTTAACAGGAAAATAGTGAATTTTGGCCCTCTAACAGAGAACAAATGTTTTATCAAAAAAATATAGATGTTGTAGGGTGGTGCATTACTCTCACTCTTGTCTCCCACTTTACTATAGTGATATTGAGAATGGGTAAATTTCCAGGCTGTGTAGTCTTGCATAGGAGGACAGGGAAAGTCCTGTGCCCTGAATAGGAGTCGTACAGAGGAATTACCTGTGGTGTTTTTTCCAAATTCCAGAAAGATCCTTGGGATGTTGAAAAGGGCCTCTTAGCCATGTCAGGAAAGGTAACTGGGTCATATCAGGGCTTTTGGTGATGTCTGACACTAAGCTATTATTATTACTTTAAAAGGTCTGCTGAAGGTTATCTCGGGTGTTCTTCAACTTGGCAACATAGTCTTCAAAAAGGAGCGTAATACAGACCAAGCCTCTATGCCAGACAATACAGGTAACCAATCTCCTTTCCTCCCCTAAAGAAAAATGCAGAAAAAAGCCTACAGGAAGTTCTTGCAAGTAGAAGAATGTATTACAGTATGTAGGGAATGCTGGAGTCCTGTTTTTCTATAAGGTGAATTAGTTGTCAAAGGAGCTGACATGCGCCTTCATACAAAGGAGCATGTTTTGCCAGGCTTGTGTTTGCAGCCACCCATGGGCAGGAATGTGGTACTGTTCTTGTGACAGGGCTAGGCAGGAAGTACATGTGATGACCAGATGAAAAGGATTACTCTACTGGAGTATGTAGTGTGTGTGTGTGCGCGCGCGTGTTTTTTAACCAAGCTAGGAATGACTGCCCCTACAAAGCTATATTATCAGACTTTAAGGAATGTTCTCTGCTGACTTTGTAGGTAGACTTGTAACTGTAAGAGTAAGATGGATAGTTTTGTGGTAGGTATAAAGTACGTGTACATATTTTAATTGCACTGCCCATTTTTACATGTGTAAATAAGTACCGTGTTTCACATGATGGAAGGCTATCTGTTGGAAGACTTAACTCTTAGACCTTCATTATAGATGTACTGCAGAAATATAAGAGGTTGCCAGTTTATCTTTAAGTGTTTATATTTTGGGCTGTTATTATTATGGAAAATATGCTCTAAATGGCATTTTGAGAAGGAGAGTAAACCATTTGGGTTTTGGATCTTGAATCTGAAATACAGAGTTGCCTCAAAGACTAATCAGTAAATGAAGACAGAACAATTAGCTTGATTAAGAAATCCGTTACTTGATATATCTTTAAATTGATTACAGACTATGAACTTCCTAAAGCTTCCATGTTATGACTTAGTGGTATGTTGCTTCAAATTTACTCTCATGGCTTCTGGAGAAACTCAATAACCTGTAGTATGGGTTGCAAGAGTTTTTTCGGGATTTTTTCATTTTGAAGATGCCTTTCTTTGTCTCATCAATCTGTTCTTCATTTAACGTTTTTTATAAGCTGTTTTATGACTCTCTCGGGAAGGCAGTTGCAGGAATGTTTTTCTTTCTGTTGCTTTCTGTGAGAAAAATAAAAGAACATTAATCTCTTTGTTGTTTCCCCTTACTGTCTTTAGCTGCTCAGAAAGTGTCTCACCTTTTGGGTATCAATGTGACGGATTTCACTAGAGGTATCCTGACTCCTCGCATCAAAGTTGGGAGAGATTATGTCCAGAAAGCTCAAACCAAAGAGCAGGTATGCATTCTCTAAAAATGAACGAGTACTTTAGTCTTTAATCTTGCCGCCACAAAGCTAACAAATGTATTAGAGGTTTCTGTAACATTTAATAACCATCTTTATGACTGCAGTGTATGGCAACCACACTTGAATAATGTAGCATACATATGGCTTCTAGTATTTGCTCACTTGATCTGTATAAAGATTTCTATCACCCTGCCCCTGTAGCACTTTTTCTCATCTTAAAAAAAAAAAAAAGAGAGAGAGAGAGAATGCAGCTCCCCTGATTTTGGTGACTGGCTGTCCCAAGGGAGTAAGTTCATTCAGTGCTGCGTGCAAGGATAAGATTTTCAAGTTGCTGTAATGCAGAAAGCACCGTTTTTGAGTAGGTCACCTACGAGGGTGGAAGAATTCGCTGCTCACCCTTGAAACTGATTGTAAATTTTGTAACACTCTTGACTCAGGTTGTGCTCTAAATGAAGCCTGACCTAGGAGCTAGTGGCTTCCTGAATGGAGCAAAGCCCCTGTGCTTACTTACTGCATGGCTTCTTTATGAACACATCCTTATTCTCAGTGTAAATAAACATGCCCGCGTAACATGGAAAAGATTAGGAAGAGAGTGAAGTCTAGAAATAGTCACAGGCTGCCTTTCCATGCTGCCTTTCCATTTTGATATTTAATTTCTTACTATACATAGTATTTTTGTGTCAATCACAGGTAGGGTAGTGGCATGGGAGGGAGGGATTTGGCTTCACAAAGCCTAAATTACAAAAGAATTTAAATGCTTTTCTTTGGGCCTGTGAAACATGCTGTGTTACTATAGTCTTTGGAGGTGACTGGGCATAATTTTTCTTTCTTGAATACCAGGCATTGGTTTCTCCAACAGGCAGGATCCTGAATTTTGGCTTTGACACACTAATTTAGTAAGACACATTGTTTGCACTTGTTTATGGAGTATCGCTGTGCCATCTACTTTTCATGGGGAATAACCTCTGAAATGAGCCTTATTCAGTGAGTTTGGTGGTAGAGAGAAAAATCTCAGACTACAGTTGGGCCATTAGATGCCGAGACAGTGTAACCTGTGCCTTCCTTTGGATTATAATGTAACTCCTGATCTTTGTCTTTTTTCTATTTAGGCTGACTTTGCCATTGAAGCGCTGGCTAAAGCCACTTATGAACGTATGTTCCGGTGGCTGGTTATGCGTATTAACAAGGCATTGGATAAGACCAAGCGACAGGGTGCGTCCTTCATTGGAATCCTTGACATTGCTGGCTTTGAGATTTTTGAGGTAAGGAGATGTCAAGTCCCTGCACTCAGCACAGTTTACCATGGAGCAAAGACCGCTGAAGGAAATGGCTTTAAAACTGGAAAAGAACAGTATAGTTTTGGAAAGGATGTGTATTCTGCTTTTGTTATTTGAGTTCTCTGCTGATGTGAACTGTCAGATAAGTTGTTAACTGACTTAAGTGGTTCATTCTTTAGTTTTTTATGTATTCTGCAAATGTTTTATCTCATTGCTGTATATTCTGATGCTTACAGCCTTTTTCACATGTGCATTAGAATTATTTTAATTTCACAGTTCCAGGTGTTCTTGAGGTTTTATAGCTCACAGCTTAAGAGTTTGCTAACCTACAAAAAAGTCTTTTAAAATGTCATGTAGAGTTATGGATCACCACTGGTCTTGAAATTTTATGTCCCAAAACATTTAAGTGATGACCCACTGAAACCTATTAGCATCATTAAAAATTGTTAGAAATGGTTTCATCTTCCTGCTGATGAGTTTTGAAAAAGACAAAGACAGGGTAGACCAAATCAGATTCAACAAATTCTGACCTATGCATGCTCCTTTCTGCAAGAAGCCTGAAAACTGGGGATCAGAGTGTGGTTTCACATACAGCTAAACTGATTTAACAGCAGCTTCTTGATGCAGAAAAGGAGTGAAATTGCTGCTTTTCCCCTCTGCTGCTCCTGGCTGCAACTGCTTGTACTGTTCACCTCTCTAGCTCCGTGGAAAATATTTTCTCAGGGTGTTTTATAATTGAATCAGTCTGCAAAGGGAAATCTGAGTATAAAAACTGATGCAAGATAAATGTGCGAGAGGAAGAGCTGAAGGAAAGTTGAGGGAGAGATGGAAAAGAGGGGAAGTGGGAGCTCCCTCTATAGGTGGCAGTGAGCTGTTAGGCTAAACCCTTATGTCTATGAAATGACAATTGCAGAATGTGGCTTTGCATTATACTTAGTCTGAAGCAACCACAGGCTGCCATCAGAAAAGAACTATCCTGCCATTATCCCAGCCGGGCAGATCCTATCAACCTGTGTTATGCTGGATCTATCTCATGTGCAGCTGCAAAGTGAATTGGACCAACTTATTCATGAAATGGAAAACTAAGACACAGAAAAGTTGATTGGTTTTTTTCTTTTTTCCTTCTTTCTTTTTTTTTTCCTTCCCCCTCTCTGATCAGTCTACCTTTGGTTTTACGGTTGCTGGATCTCGTGAAAAGGAGGGGAGTGGAAATACATGGTTAGGAATTACTGAAACATGGAGGAAGTGGAACAGGACTTTTCTCTTTAGCAGCTGCATTACGTTTAGTGTGGTCTAACATGCAAATGCACCGTGGGTTATTAACCTTGTCCTTACAGTTTGAAGAAACCTAGAGATGTTGAATAAATTTCCCTCACTTTCATTGCTCTGATTTTATATATGAGGATTAAAAAGGGACTTTCCAGCCCACATGCTTTTAGGAATGCTTTTAGGAATTTGTCTTCAGGCTTCTGTTGCTGCTTCTTTCCACGAAGAGGAATTGCCAGCTCTGAGTTTGTGAGAAAACCGGAGTCTTTTCTGTTCCCGGGTTAAGCAGCTGCAGCAATTCTTCTGCTGTTTACAACTAAACATTCTTTTGCAAAGTCTGAGGAACAGTGTGTTTGAACTTCCCTAGGGATTGCAGCAGTGATGCAGTGGCATGTGACAGGAAAGGCAGTTCATAACCAAATGGGGTTATTGACAAAGGGCTATCCACCCCAAACAGAACAGTAGCTTAAATTCCTGAACTATAGATGTGATCTTTTGTGCTAAGAGAATAGTAGGTGTGTCTTCAAAAGCAACTGTTCAAACATCTTTCTACCTTTTTCTTCATTAGCTGAACTCCTTTGAGCAGTTGTGTATTAACTACACAAATGAAAAGTTGCAGCAGCTCTTTAACCACACCATGTTCATTCTGGAGCAAGAAGAGTACCAAAGGGAGGGCATAGAGTGGAATTTCATTGACTTTGGCCTGGATCTGCAGCCCTGCATTGACCTCATAGAGAAGCCGGTAAGCTTGTTCTTCTACCATCCAGCAGCCAGAAATCACTGCACTAATTTTGTCATTGAGGACATAACCTCTATGTGTAGACGGGAAACTAACTTTCTAGCTTTTGTAATCCTCTACTGACACTGTGGTAATGCTTAAAAGCAGAAGTGAACAGTTTCCTCATTGTCTGAAAGTATGTCACCAATAAATCTGTTAGTATCAGTTCTGTAGGAAACATTGCATGAAAATAGATTTAGTCAGCCACTTTTTCCTCTCACAAAATTGTCTTCATCTGTGTAGATCTGCATGGTACTAGATGTATGTGTGGCTTACCATAAGTGGTGTGAACTTCCTTACTTAACTATAAGTGTGATAAGAAGCTGTGAATTTCTGTTGCTTTCATTCTGCTCCAATGAAACTTGGAAATTTATAAATTTCATAGTAGATGTTCCAATAATAAGGACTAGTTTGTGAAATGTTCTGTTATGTTCTTCTGTATTTAGACACCTGGATATTTGGAGAACAGTGTGATAGTGTTCCTTCTGTTAAAAAGGTATTTTTTTTCCATGTAAAACAACCTAGACAAATGTCATGGAAAAGACCTTCTCATAAAAATGTTCAGAATTCAGATGAGGATTTTGAAGAATTATTAACAATTTCTATTAGTATGGAAGTAGTTGAACCGATATCACACAGCAGGTGAATGTGGTGGGGATCGGTCTTTAGGTATCTCTTTTTTTTTTTTTCCCTAGCTATCTAAAGGTGTTAATTATTGGTGTAGTCATGTATTTAATGATGTTTTGATGTTTCCCTTCTTTAAGGCTGGGCCTCCTGGTATATTGGCCCTGCTGGATGAAGAGTGTTGGTTCCCAAAAGCAACAGACAAAAGCTTTGTGGAAAAAGTTGTACAAGAGCAAGGCACCCACCCCAAATTTCAGAAGCCAAAGCAGCTGAAAGACAAAGCTGACTTCTGCATCATACATTATGCTGGCAAGGTAAAGAATTAGCAGCTAAAATGTGAAGATTGGAATGTCTGCTGTATTTTCTAATGCATAACCACTGCTTCTTAGAAATGGCTACTTACCAAAATGGCTGCCTATGGGAAACCAGTGGAAGATTTCACTATGTTGTTCCACTGCTGTGGACCTTACAGGGCCTAAGGGCATTTGCCTGCAAGTTACATATGTATAGTTGAAGACGTGTCAAACTGATACCAATTTAAATTTGTTCTCTGTGACTTGATGAGATTGGAGGTATTTTTCAGAAACCTTCCATCAAGACTTCATGACCAAAAATGATGATGCAGTTGTTTTTTGTGTCACAGTCTGGGTGGTGCAAACTAGCATTGCAAATCCATTCCCTTTACTGACAGAACAGAACATGCAGCTGTCTGTCAGGGTTTGAAATTTGTAGGTATGCTTGCTTAGATGGCAAATCCAAGAATGATTAGGTAATCTGTTGTTGATTGCGCAAACCTCAGTGCTACTTTTATAGACTTTGCAGGATCTTGTTGCATCTTGTGCTGCAGAAAATCCCCCCCCCAAGTTTCTTGATGTGTTTGTCTTCTCCAGGTGGATTATAAAGCAGATGAATGGCTGATGAAGAACATGGATCCGCTGAATGATAACATTGCTACTCTTCTCCACCAGTCATCGGATAAGTTTGTGTCTGAGCTGTGGAAAGATGGTATGTAATTAAACTTAATCTCACTTGTTTTCTCTTGTTTTATGTGGAAGAGTCTGTTTGATCATCAAAAGTCTGTGATGAGCTGCGTTTGCTTTCTTCCCTGCAGACTAAGCCACCAAGATGAGCATTATCTGGAACATCCTTTGCTTAGATCATGGTATTTCATTAAAAGTTCATTGTAACTCAAGAGAAAGATTCACTTGCATCAACCTACGTTAAGCTCACTGCATATATAGCAATTATTTCTTGAAACCAAGAATGCCAGGGTAAAATATGAATGCATCATTATGTCCCAGCGGCTTGCATAGCTGCAACACTCAAACACAAGATCTGAGGTTGAATCTATGTTTTCAGTCCTGCAACTAGTGTGGTCTTTTTGCAGTGTTGTTCAGTATTTTACTCTGTCTTCTCTGGATTTATCTGCTTTTGAGTCTTACTGTTGCTGTCACTTTCTGTGGTGGGTTTTCTTTGACGTCTCTGTCTGTTGCAGAGATGCAGAACGTTCAGAGAGCCTATTTCTATCAACACTTTCCTATTCTTCATCTAGAACCAGGTGACTGAGAAACCCGGCTGTCGTGTCATGTGTGTAATGCATCCTAGAGCTGTGCAAGAAATGCTTCCGTTAACTTCTCTTTGTCCCTTTGTTATACCTGCTTGTCTTTCTTGTTCATTTCCTCTGCTTTGTGCTAGTAGCTCCTCACGGACTTTAAAACAAAAGCAAACTCACCTTGCAAGTGGATACAAGAAAAATATGGACATATTCAGGTGCTAAAGGTTGCTCTTGCAAGACTTGCATAGCAGCAGCTAAAAGCAAATCCCTGTCAACTGGTTGAACGTAGAGCTAGCAAGGCAGTATTTCTTGCAAGATTTGGAAGGAAGATTTCTGAGACTGTTTAAACTGAAATCCAGTTTAACATTGATTCTAGTATTGGGATTTGACTTCAGCTGCTGATCATTTAAAAGAAAGTTAGTTTGGCAAAGGAACTTGTACTGCATGAAAAATGACTGTCAGCAACTTGTGCCTAGCAAGGCCTTTGCTGTGTGGGACTCCTTTTGGACTTGAAATGTCGATTGAGCCACAGCTTATCAGTTCTCATTTATTGTTCTTAGCTGGATCTCCTGTTGCAAGTGACTGTCCTTTTTGCTATCTTGATGTAGATTGCAGGGCTCACGATTTTTAAGAGGATTGTTCCAGCTGCAATCTGGGACACTCTTCTGTGGGTTTCCCTGTGATGTCATCTAGTAACATAACCTTCTTTTCTTTCTGATAAGACAACCTTGACCCTATTCTAACAGCTGCTCTAGAAGTGAGCAGGTCTAAACTAATATTAGCTGTAAATCAGAGTATCCTTTCTTGTTTCTTCTTTTGTTGGGGTTTCTCTTAGGTTTTTTTTTTAATCAGAAGCCTGTTGAGCACAAGTTGATGTATTTTCTGAAGTGAACATTGGGAGCCAGAGTGTAGGCATCAGCCAACCACTGAAGATAAAGTGTAGTAGCTTGAAGCCCTTAATAAAAATGCACTGGGGGTGTGGAAATGTATAGTGATACAGTTGGTTTTGGTTGGGTGGGTGAATTTTGATCTCCATGTAGAAGAGCAATGGGAAAAAGTAATGCTTTAGTTTCTTCTTGGCCCTGCTACTCTCAGATCTAGTTGGCTTCTATTGAAAAAAAGGATCTCTGGAGTCCACCCATCAAGGTGATAGCTTCATCAGTGCTTGGATGTCACTGTGGCGTAGTGGAGAAAACTGTTGGGGCAGGGAGTTCTGACTTGCTCCTAGTGGTATTGTTCATGTCTCTGTCATAGAATACTCGTACTCCAAAAATAACTCAAACAGTGGTATCTTGAGGTTTGGTTTCTATCATGCCTTTTACCATGTTTGCTCATTTTATAAGTAGATACGTCTCTTCTGATCACCAGTCATGGCAGTTCTGCCTGTAATGCAAGAGTGAAGCTGGGCTTTTTCTCTAACTGTGGCCCCTTCTGGGTCAGAGTTAACTAAATGTTGACTCTGCTGGGCTAGCAGCTAGAACTCTTGGTTTGTTGTTTTTCATTGTAACCTAAGCAAGTAGAAGCATCTGAAACTTACTTCTAGATTGCTCTCCCAGAGCTGCCATCCAGAGCATCAGTAATATGTTTGGGAGTAAGTTTGACTCCATCACTCAAGCTTCCTGTAGTGAGCTGTTGCTTTTTTTTCCTTCCTGCTCCTATCCCTGCACAAATTCTGTACAGGAGTCTACATCTGTGTAGAGATGAAGCAAAAAGGATCCTGCAGCTCCTCTCGTTTATCCTGTTCTACCCAGATGTTCTTTGTACGTTCCAATGCTTCCTTTGTTTGCAGCAGAATTTTAACGCTCTTTCTTGTGCTCTCTCTAGTTGACCGTATTGTTGGGCTGGATCAGGTAGCTGGTATGTCAGATACAGCATTGCCAGGGGCATTTAAAACCAGGAAGGGTATGTTCCGAACAGTGGGACAACTCTATAAAGAACAGCTGGCTAAACTGATGGCTACCTTGAGGAACACCAACCCCAACTTCGTCCGTTGCATTATCCCCAACCATGAGAAAAAGGTAAAGACTGTTATAACAGCACAGCCCATGCGATCTTATGTGGGCTTCCTGGGGCACGTGGCTGGGTTACTATCTTTTGTCAGGTTTTACAAGAGATTTTGAAGAGGTCCCGTTTTCTCTGGATATCTTTTTAAGGTCATCCTAAATAACTGTATGCTTACCAAAATTTTGGAGACTGATTGTTGCAGTTTTTCTTAAGGTGGCATAAAAGCTTTCAATTGCTTCTAACTGGAAAAGAGAGAACTGGCTGCTTTACAAAAAAGAGGGGGAGGCAAGGGGGTAAGCCTCTTTTCTAAAAGCTTTGTGGTATTTATAAAGTATACTTTTTCCTCACTAGGCTGGAAAACTAGATCCGCACTTGGTCCTCGACCAGCTTCGCTGTAATGGAGTGCTGGAGGGAATCCGTATTTGTCGTCAAGGTTTCCCCAACAGAGTTGTATTCCAGGAATTCAGACAAAGGTAAGGCCTAGAAAAGAATCTGAAGCAGTCTTTACCCTGGCAAAGTTAAGACATAAGTGCAAAAATGGATGTATTTTATTGCAACTAGATTGCCACTGTTTTCAAAGGCAACACATCTGTCCCTTTGTATTCCCTGGCACAAAGCCTCCCAAAAGCATCTTTGACTTTCTCTACTAAGCGTGTAGTTAAGGTGAGGTGTAGAGGACCCCATCAAAGACTGCTGCTTCATGCTCTGTTGTCTAGAGATGCAACTTCTCTCTTGTAACAAGACTGTAAACTGTCAAACTCATAATGGCATAGGAACGCGTTACTGATTTTCTTTTTTTGTTTGTTGTTGTTTTCAAAAGCTAGTGTAACTAGTCTAATGCTTTCTCCTTTTCAGATACGAAATCTTAACTCCAAATGCAATTCCCAAAGGATTTATGGATGGAAAGCAGGCTTGCGTGTTGATGGTAAGACATCCCAGAAACTCTGCTTGAATAGAATAAAATTAATGGGCGCGGTTTGGAAATCAGAGTTGTGCATGTTAAATATATCTTGTACTCACAGACCAAAATTCCAAAGTCAAATGTTTTGTCTGAGAGGAGCGTGCAAAAAGCTTTCTCTTGGCTTCGCAGATGGAGGCTTTTGACTAGCATGAGGCTCAATAATCCTAGGCAAAGAGGATCTTTGTGTTTCCACAGATGCATACACTTTGAGATGCCAGCAGTATTCATGGAATCAAAATGCTTAGAAGCATTAATGTTATCTTTAGCACATGCTTAAAGTATGAGCTTCAACAAACTTTTTGTAATGGCCTGCTGATGACAAATGCTTTCAGTGAAGGTTCCGATGAATTTCTGCAGAATTGCCTGCTTCAAAGGGAAAGCTTTGGCTCTGTAGCTTGAAGACTAGGGGAGACTGAATTGAATTTGGCTGTAAGGGATTCCTTTTTTTTCTGTCTTAAAGGAGTATACCTTATTCCTCTTAACGATTAGAAGTGTTGACAGCAAATCCTTTAAAGGATGGGAAAGTTGGTATGGGTGCCTTTTTCTGACAAAGATTAGGACTGGGAAAAAATAAATAGGAAGGATCAACAGATGTGTTTCCTTTAGGGAAGGAAGAGGGCTCTTGGGACTAGGCGTATGTTCCTCACAGCATCCTTGTAGTTCTAGGTACTTGATGTGTTGTTGCATTAAACAATGCTTTCTATCATATTTTCTGTCTCTGCTTACCTCCATTTCATGCTGTGCTTGGCTGAGCTCCAACTCCTCTAATTGGGACAGGACTTCACTGGGAGCTAGCAACTTTGGTTGGCCTGAGTGGCTCGTCGTAGGGAAGGGGTATCTTACAGCCATGACACACAAATATGTTTTATGATGTTTCACATGAAGCAGTCTTTGCAGGAGATGAATTATTCACTCTCTCATTTTAGATCAAAGCATTGGAGCTGGATTCCAACCTTTACCGAATTGGACAGAGTAAAGTGTTTTTCAGAGCTGGAGTCCTTGCTCATCTTGAGGAAGAGAGAGACCTGAAGATCACAGATGTCATTATTGGCTTCCAAGCATGCTGCAGAGGCTACCTGGCCAGAAAGTAAGGACCATATTTGTAAAGTACATTATAAGCATGTGTATTTCTCTCCCATTCGGGTATAAGTTTCTCTTCAAAACCAGCTGACTAGAAAGTATTTTTTGTCAGAAAGGCCAAGATTTATTTGTTGTATATAACAGTTGATGGTGTTTTAGCATTTTCTGATCTCTGTAATGCTGGACTTCTGGCACCTGCAAGAAACTCCATGTGCTACTATCCCACATACTATCAGAGCAGTAAAGTCTATTGCTCTCTATAGGAATACTATACAGCAGGCAAAGTTTTTGACAGAAGTACTGCAAACTGCAAATGTGAAAATGAAAAGGTCTTAGTACAGTACTGATCCAGGAGGTATAGGATTTCTCTTAAGCTATTGGGTAGGACTGCAAATGGTATGGTTTTAAAAACAAAACTAATACCTGTCAGACTGGCAGGAAAACAGACCTCTGTTTCAGATCTCCCTTTTTTGAAGTGAAAATAGTGAGGCTTTTCAGATTAGAAGATATTAGGGAAAAACTTTATTAAATAGGAAATTGAATAAAGGAAAGGATAACCACTCTTACCTGAGCAGAAAAAAACTTGAAAAGATAGAGGAAGTTCACTGGAAATTTTGCTGTTTTTTTAGGAGGGAACCTTCTAAAGTAAAAATGTAGAGGTATCTAAGAAAGGGCTTGGTGGAGAGAATTGCATGCTGCTATGGGTTCCTTTGTCTGACCTCCTTTTACCTTGCAGAGCCTTTGCCAAGCGCCAGCAGCAATTGACAGCCATGAAAGTGCTTCAGAGGAACTGTGCTGCCTATTTGAAACTGCGGAACTGGCAATGGTGGAGGTTGTTCACCAAGGTAATATTTTTTTTTTCCTCTGCAATTTTGACAATTTTGTTGCAATTTGAGCTTCTCAGGTTAAACCAGAGCACAAAAGCTACTTCCTCTACAGTCGGGCTGGCTTACAACTACACCTTGATTCATTTAGGCAGAGAATATCATAGCATATTTTATACCTATGCAGTATGCCTGCATAAACCAAGTGCAAGACTATATCCAAGTAATGTTGTGGAAAAGCAGAAGTCATCTTTTAATGCTTTATGCCCAAGAAGAGTAAGAGGATTGCTTGCTTTGGTGGTATGACACTTCGAAGAGTCACTTATTACACGTCTAGTCAATTTAGCTAATCAAAAATTGTTAGTATGGGGATGGCTTGCCATCTCTTTCTCCAGGGTTGTAAGAGCAGAGGAAAAGCACTGAGCTCTGATCTTGCTGTTAGACTTGTTAGATATTTTACATTTACAAGGACAATGAACACGTGAAGAAATGGTCTTTTTTCTGAATGTATGTGATTTCTTGCTTTTTAGCCATGAGACTTTGCAGCTAAATGAGAGTTGAGAGCAGCGTTTAAACTTTTCTTCTCTTTCATATGAAATGACTTCTGAGGGTTTTTGATGGGGGAGCATGGAGATGGGTGGTGTTTGTTTTTTGTTTACATTGACCTACTTGTGAATTTCCCCTCTCTATGGCAACTTTTTTATTCTCCTACTATTACTACTTAGCCATTGAGGGTCTGGAATTTACCCAACCCTTTTCTGATGCATCCCATCCTGGAGAAAAAGTTAGGCAGGCAGAAAGTGTGTTATTGGCGGAGCAGATGATACCTAGTCCTCTGTGATCCTCCCAGTGTTCATAACAAAACAATTAGTCAGTCCTTCAAATATCACACTTATCTAAAATATTGTTTTATTCAATGCTTATCTAAGTACAAGAGCATTTCTTCATGTTTTCCTTGTTTCTTATACAAGTCTCATTCCCTTGGTTTCCCTTTCAGGTGAAGCCCCTTCTGCAAGTAAGCAGACAGGAAGAGGAGATGATGGCAAAGGAAGAAGAACTAATAAAGGTCAAGGAGAAGCAGCTAGCTGCAGAAAATAGACTGAGTGAGATGGAGACCTTCCAGGCCCAGGTGAGTTTGCAAATCTCGTGTAAAAGTCATCCTCTCTCTACCTGGCCAGCTGCTTGAGAGCACCTCCTTTGCTTTATTGTTCTGACGGACAAGCTGCAGCATTCCACCTTGTTGAAATAGGTGACTTGGCTGCCATCTTGTTCAATTTCCTTTGCTCTTCTTCCCAGCTCAGTTCCTCTAGCAGGTCATTTTGTACAGTGATGCACCTATTGCCCTTCTGTAGCCATTATGTGAAGAAAAGTCTCTTTTGGCTGAGTATTATAGCAAGCTGGTTGAATTCAACCTCGTCATTAATGGAATCCTTTTTGTTTGGAACACAGAAGGTGGCAGCAGGATTGTTTTTCTGTAGGGCTGATAATTATTTCTGTTAATTTTGCAGGGGAAAACTAGAAAATCTCCCTATTTCAAATGGATGTGGTCTTGAGAAATTTGTTAAGGCTAACAATGTGGTTGCTAGTTAAGGCTAATATGTAGTTGCAGTGCATGTTTTGTGAAGGAGAACAAACACTTAGAAACTGTGTTTTGATATTTACCTTTTGATTAGCAGCAGGAGACTGCTGCAATGATTAAGACTAACTGGAACACAGGAGCACATAACTTCACTTAACACAGATTGCCAAGTGCTTTGGTAAACTGGAGCTTGTCTTATTTCTGGCTTTGTGTCCAATGTAGCTAATGGCAGAGAAGATGCAGCTGCAGGAACAGTTGCAAGCAGAAACTGAACTCTGTGCTGAAGCTGAGGAGATAAGAGCCCGCCTGACAGCCAAGAAACAAGAATTGGAGGAGATTTGTCATGACCTGGAAGCAAGAGTGGAGGAAGAGGAAGAACGGTGTCAACATCTGCAGGCTGAAAAGAAGAAAATGCAGCAGAACATCCAGGTAAGCTGCCTCTTGTCAGTAAAGAGGATAGTAGGGGTTAGAGTCATTCTTTTGTCTCAGCTTGAGGGAAGCAGGAGAGAGAGAGAACAACAACAAAAAAAGCATAGAAAAATCTATCTGTGGAAATAGCAATAGAACACAGCAATTCTGGTGCTGAGCCTGAGGCCTTCAGTCAGTCATCTGGAATGAACTATTCCATTCCTGAAGATGAAGATGATGGCCACTTGTCAAATAATTAGACAAGTATTTGCTTAAGCCAAGGTGTTTTAGGATGGTAACGTTCTTCTTTGCAAAATAGCATTGTTTATTCTGCTAGAAAACTTGTTTGTTAGAATGCAGTGTGTTGCATTAAGTCATGATAGAGATGTCACTTCTGGAAAGTACTAACAATACCTTGAAGGAAGCATAAAGAAACCTTCCAAGTTCTAGTATTGCTGCTGTGCTGTTACATTGGTTAGTGAGCAGCACTGACAAATGCCTTGCTTTTCTGTGGGTGTTGTGAAGGAGCTAGAGGAGCAGCTGGAAGAAGAGGAAAGTGCAAGGCAGAAGTTGCAGCTAGAAAAAGTGACCACAGAGGCCAAATTGAAGAAACTGGAAGAAGATGTGATAGTTCTGGAAGATCAGAATCTCAAATTGGCTAAGGTAAGACTCCTGCAGTTTCTTATGCAGGCTAAAGATGCACAGGTTTTTCTCCTGGAGCCACCCACCAAAGGGTGACCTTTCCCATATTACAGGGAAACTTATGAATGAATTCCATCTTGTCTTTGACATCTCTGACGTGAATTTTTGAAATTAGCCACCCGCCTGTATTCTTTACATGTCAGTATCATATGATATTTAAATAGCCTTGACTAAATAACAATCCATGAGCAAATGTTTTGTGATAGATTGTTATGCCAAACACTATCAAGTTATTTCATAAACAGACTTCCCATTCAGCTTTGAAAGGGCTATCAAATACAAATCTTTAAGTAACCATTTATTTGAATACTATCTGTAATCCTGAAAGGATTTCTTTTGTTCCAAGTTTCCTTGTAGCAGGAGTAGGCACTCATGACATTGCCATCTTTAAGCACAGTCAACTCTGGAAAAATCTCCTGTAATTCCAGAAACTGCTTTGACACTGCCTTCTTAATTCTGCAGGAAAAGAAACTGTTGGAAGACAGAATGTCAGAATTTACAACAAACCTGACAGAGGAAGAGGAGAAATCTAAGAGTTTAGCCAAACTCAAGAATAAGCATGAGGCCATGATCACAGACCTTGAAGGTGGTTTTGGTTTTGTGTTTGTGGTTTGGGTTTTTGTTGTTGTTGTTTGTTTTTTTTTTTAAAGGCAGATCTGCAAAGGACTTGCCTGTTTAGTTTAGTTTTAGGTTGTTTCTTGTTAAAGTTTGTTGAACTTCAGTTTAATTTCTAGAGTTTTAGTCCTCTCCAGTTTCTGAGGGGTTAAAAATTAATCTATAGTGTGTATGCTATTGATCGGTTTGATAGAGCTGTTCAGTGGCTGGCTGAAGGTTATGTGCCTTGTCAGCTGAGCCCTTGATCTAAATAAAAATCCTCTCCAAAGCAGCAGGCCAATGGAGAAGAGAGGCTGGTTCTCTTTCTTCTCCTGCTGTGGAAGTGTCTCCACTTTTCTACTTCCAGCAGCATCAATCTGTCAGGGTTAGTACTCTTTCTGATATCCTGTTGACACAAGTTCTTCAGAGTTCAAGCTAGAGGCACTTTATCTGCAGACCTCCCAGGTTAACATAGCAGGAGACAGCCTATTTAGTTTCAGTGAAGGGAGAACAGACGTTGTGTTCAGCATCACTTAATGAGTGCTTATGCCTGTGTGGTGCGGGTGTTGGGAAAGACTGGCATTGTGCTGGCACTGTTTACTACAGTGAAAGAGGGGAAGGAGGTTTGGCTATAAAATGAGGGAAAGGGAAATTGCCCGGGTATGTTTTGAGGGCAAAATATGGGGGCAGTTGCATGTATAGGTCCTGACAGAATAATGCACTCCAGCTACGGTTTGGCCAGTTGTATTATTAGGAAAGAAAGTATTGCTTAAATAGCTTTATTATCTCTGCTCGTACAACGTTCTTTGAGTATGTGTCATTTGTGTAACTTAATGTGTCCCCATCTCCATCAGAACGTCTGCGACGTGAAGAAAAGCAGAGGCAAGAATTGGAAAAGACTCGTCGAAAGCTTGAAGGGGACTCCAGTGATCTGCATGACCAGATTGCTGAGCTGCAGGCTCAGATTGCAGAACTGAAAATGCAGCTGGCCAAGAAGGAAGAGGAGCTGCAGGCAGCCTTAGCTAGGTGAGAACCTGACCCTGCAGGGGTCAGGGACCACCAGGTTGGGAAGTATTTCTTGTCTTGTGTCACTTTGGAATAGGGACTAAATGGAATCTGTGGCTATTGTATTTCAGCCTGTGAACTGTTAAGATCCATGTCCTTGGCATCAGAGTTCGTTGGCTGCTGCTCACTGCCACATTCTCTGTACAGAGCTAGACTATGAATGTAATGTGCACTGCACATGTTTCACTGGAGCAGCAAGAATTCAGAGGGGGTTCAAAAGTAGTGGCAACATGCTGCCTCTCTGGTAGTTGCTATATTCATCTATTCAGTAAAGTGTCCAATTTCCCATGTAAAATGGTGCTTTCTCTTCTGCTTTCTTCTGTTGTCAGTCTCTCTCTGTCCCCTTCTTTAAGGTAAGTAATCGTGCTCTCTCAAGTATTGGGAGATAGAACTTAGAATTTGTAGATGATGTATGGATCAAAGTTTGAATGTAATATTGTAGAACTGACCAATACCAGCTTTCTTCTTGATTATTCTTAGTAGGACAGGTGGTTTTAATTTACATACAGTTTAAATCTGGCTCTGACCAGAACCCTATGTTGAACACAGGGTGGAAGAAGAGGCAGCTCAGAAGAACATGGCCCTGAAGAAGATCAGGGAACTTGAATCCCAGATCACTGAGCTGCAGGAAGACCTGGAGTCAGAGAGAGCATTCAGGAATAAAGCTGAAAAACAGAAGCGGGATCTGGGAGAAGAGCTTGAAGCATTGAAAACAGAGCTAGAAGACACGCTAGATTCTACAGCTGCTCAGCAAGAGCTCAGGTAACTCCAGCATGTAGATGTGTTGTCTGTCTTGGTTTTGGTTTTGACTTTTAATAAATGCTGCCGCATCCAGTCTCTTACCAAAGCAAGTCTTTGCCTTTATCAGGGTAGGCTGGTTAGCAGCCTCAGTGACTACAGAAGGAGGTAGTGTGCAAGCTGTAGTCAAGACTGCATTATCTCATCTGATGTAAGAAAGTTAATTTGCTCCCTAACCATAGTGTTAGTGATACCCCTGAAACATTCATACTTTCAGGCTATTCCTTCTTAGGCTGAAAGTAATGCTGCCAGCTTGAACTTAAGAAGGGTGCAATGCTAAGTTCTAACTTTGAAAAGTATCTTTGTAGCTCAAAGGGCTGAACAGACCTTGGCATTTTCCTGCATTAGAAATGCTGTTGGTGGTTATACACATCTGTTTGATTCTTTCCTTGGCATCTAAATGGACTTTGTGAATTTTGCAGGTCAAAGAGAGAACAAGAAGTAACAGTTTTGAAGAAGACCCTTGAAGATGAGGCAAAGACTCATGAGGCTCAAATCCAAGAGATGAGGCAGAAACATTCACAAGCTATTGAAGAGCTAGCAGAGCAGTTAGAACAAACCAAACGGGTACGTGGAACAGAAAACACAAGGCCAAAGCAGTCAACCTCCCTGAAATGATAGCTGCTCTATGACAATATCTTAAAGCTGCAGAAGAAGATGAAGTATTCATGATACTAGGCTTCTGATACACGTGCTTTTCTTCTTCCTTTGGTAGATCATTTTTCACTATGAAGCATATGTGAAGTTGTTTTAAATAGTTGCATTAATTCTTTTTTCCTATCAGGCATGTTATACTGCATAGCCAAAACATTCTTTTCACTGCTAGCACTTGTTGACTTGTACAACCTTTAATTTGGAAATCTGATGGTGCAAGACTATCTCCTGTATTGTCATCTTCTCTGATTGTTCCATTGTCTCCTGCTTATCAGTGACAGGCTGTCAAATTGTTTTTTCTGAGTAAGCAGTCTACAACTTATCTGCTACATGTGCACCATTAGCTTACTTGTTTGGGGGGTGGTGGGGGGGAGTACTCGGTGGAAGGATCCTGCCATATCTAAAGTCTGAGGGGTTTTGCTCGTTTTTTTTTTTCCCTCAGGTGAAAGCAAATCTTGAAAAAGCAAAACAAGCTCTGGAAAGTGAGAGGGCTGAACTATCCAATGAGGTGAAGGTTCTTCTGCAGGGTAAAGGGGATGCTGAGCACAAGCGGAAAAAAGTAGATGCTCAGCTCCAAGAACTGCAGGTGAAATTTACAGAAGGTGAGAGAGTGAAGACTGAACTGGCTGAGAAGGTTAACAAATTGCAGGTGAGTGGCACGGGTTTTCCTTAGCTTCTGATTCAGCCCAGGGCTAGAGAGAAAAGGTTGTAGGATGGCACCTCCCCATAGCTAGTTCAAAAATCTTGTTCCTCCTGAGGATAAAGTTCCTACAAAAAGCAAATCCATAGTTTGCTTCCCAAGGACTATGCAAACTCCTTAACTCACTGCCAGGGCAGGACATTCAGATTGATGTCACTTATCATGAGCAGCCCTGAGGTGAAATAACCAGTTGCCATTCGAGTTTTGTAAGCCTTAAAGTATCAGCATGTCTGCTCCCCTTCAGCATGCAGCAGTTTGTACAGTACAGTTCTGTAAACATTCAGCTGCTTGTGGACCTGAAGTGGCACAAACAGACTGATGACTGTGTAACTAATTTGGAAGACAGTGTCTTGATGCTTTGTAATGTGGTTGATGGTGATGAGGGGTGGCTCAAGGGTGATGTGGAAATTTAGAGTTTTCTCCTCCTTTCTTCAAGGGAACAACAAATCCTTGACTCACGTGGAGCATTGTCTTCTGCCGTCTCTTTTATGGAGGGTTGTCATTAGAAGTTGAGCATTGCTGGTGTGTGCAGTATCTTTTGGAGTGTGAAAATGTAATTTTAAGACTCTAGATATAGTCCTGAAGCAGATAGTATAAAACAGGAGAGAGTTAGTTTAATAGAAGCTTTTAAAATTCTTGTCAGGCTAAAATCTCAAATAGGCCTTAAAAAGACCAAAACCAGAAGGCTGTTGCAACAGAGGTGATCCCAAGTAAAAATCTGTTTTCAACTTCTCGTATTTCATCCCTGGGACTTTGGAAATGATGCATTCATTCCTGTGAGAGATTATACACATGCTTTACTGTTGAGAGGTGCCTCCGTTTTCACTTTTGGGTCTCGTAACTGCTCGCCTGTTCCTGGCTTTGTTTTTGCTGATGCATTTAATAATTGATGCTCTGATCTCTCCTTCAGGTTGAGTTGGACAATGTCACAGGTCTTTTGAACCAGTCTGACAGCAAATCAATCAAATTAGCAAAGGACTTCTCTGCTCTGGAATCACAGCTTCAGGATACACAGGTGAGAGCTTTGGAAGCCAAGGCAGCTGTGTGTGGTGCAGCCAGTGTCCATTACAAATTCTAAAGTGAGAAATCACTGTGGACACCATTAAATACTGGATATACAACACTTCAAAGGATTGGATCTGGCTGGTTTTTGCTAAGGGGTTATATTGCATGGTATTCAGAGCATTTCTGCAGAAACAAGCTGTTTATCTTCCTTCCACTTCCTCAGTATGTGAAACATATGTAACTTTCCCTGTCTTAGATTTAGAAGTCCTCCTTTATCACCTTTCTGCTAGAGAGCTCTTTAATGCTAGAGCCGCACTGGAATGCTAAGTTCTTGTTTCTGCAGAAACAAGCTGTTTATCTTCCTTCCACTTCCTCAGTATGTGAAACATATGTAACTTTCCCTGTCTTAGATTTAGAAGTCCTCCTTTATCACCTTTCTGCTAGAGAGCTCTTTAATGCTAGAGCCGCACTGGAATGCTAAGTTCTTGTTCGAGATCTTCATAGTCAATATTTGATAGGGGTTTTGTTTGTGTGTGTGTGTGTGTCTGTGTGTGTGTGGTTTCTGGTAAATTTGTAAAGTTAAGCAGAAAATTTTATTTCCCAGTGCATGTTGGGGAAGTGATAGATTCAAATAATTTGGTATTTTCTCAGGAAAAAATCATGCTTAGTCTTATTCTTTGGGATAAAACAACCATTTACAGTTAATAGAATATAAGTCTTTTGGTAAAGCATGGAGTACCAAGCAGAAGGTTGGAAGGGAAAGAAAGGAAGAGCGTGCCAAACCTCAGATACTGAGTAACCTTAAACAGTCGTTGATGTTCTGTCTACTTATTCCTGCTTTTAAAAAACAGACTCAAAGGTAGTGCACTATACAAAAAATTATGCACTAGTTTGAAGGCTGGTCTTATTAGTCTCTACAGATCCTTCAGCTCAAGCACTGACAGCATAAGTCAATAAATGCTGTTGATAAATGACCAGCATCTTACAATTCTGCCAAGACTAACGTTGTTTTTGATCGTGCTAAATCACTTTAGCCTGTTGTCTGTTTCTTTGATACTTGAATATGAGAAAGTCATGTAGCAGAGTACAGTCATGCTATTGTTGGGAAAGGTTTTAATGCTTTGTGTGCTACTCGGAGGGCTCCAGAAAGGACTGTGGATGGCTCGTGTAGTAAAGTAGTATACTGTAATCATTAGAGTGCATGAGAGAATAGAACCCTTCTGAATATTTTGTTTCTATACTGACTATCTGGAAGACAATTATTTAAATTCTGGCTTTGGTTGTCTTATCTGTGAAATAAGTTGCATACTTAAACTCGACTTCAAAAGTACTCATTCTGGAGAGAGTGGGTGAGGATTGTGAGCCTTTAAAGCCAAGGAGCAGTGCTGAATTCCACTGGGCTGTTTGCTTTATAGGAGCTGCTGCAGGAGGAGACTCGCCTAAAACTGAGCCTCAGCACTAAGCTGAAGCAAATGGAGGATGAGAAGAACAGTTTCAAAGAGCAACTGGAAGAAGAAGAGGAGACAAAGAGAAACCTGGAGAAACAGATCTCTATTCTTCAGCAACAGGTACAAAATCTGCATCCCGTAAACCAATGACTTTTGGGAAGAAGCATAAACGTAGGTCTGTCTTGAAGGAAGTAAAATCTAAATGCAGAATTGACTTCTAGTAGCAGAACCCTTCCTGGGAAAGGGTGATCCTGCTCATTTGGATGAGAGGGGAAATGAAGAGGTCTCTGATGATAATCATATGAACTGCTTGTAGATTTCTATCCAGGAATCTCTTTGGGAATTCAGTCCTACAGTATTATTTGAGGGGGGAGTAGTACCTTCAGAAATGAGCAGACTTATTTCCTCAACTTCTGGTACTGTATAGTGTTATCTGTGGCGTGGCTTCATGTGCTATCTTTTCTCTCCTTCAGGCAATAGATGCAAAGAAGAAGATGGATGATGGTCTGGGCTGCCTTGAGTCAGCAGAGGAAGCCAGGAAGAAGCTGCAGAAGGACTTGGAGGGCCTGAGCCAGCGTTATGAAGAGAAGACAGCTGCGTATGACAAGCTGGAAAAAACGAAGACCCGCCTGCAGCAAGAGTTGGATGACCTCACTGTGGACCTCGATCATCAGCGGCAGATCGTTTCCAACCTAGAGAAGAAGCAGAAGAAGTTTGATCAGGTATGACTTCAGTCACTGGGCATTCAGTAGGTGTATCTTATCATAGCATCATAGAATGGTTTGGGTTGGAAGGCACCTTAAAGATCACCTAGTTCCAACCACCCCTGCCATGGGCAGGGACACCTTCCACTAGACCATGTTGCTCAAAGCCCCATCCAACCTGCCCTTGTTGACGGGTCTGCTTTAAGAATACCTAAGCAATGCTACTTGGAGAATGCATATTATTTCTGAACTAAGGCATAGCATATAGAGTGGAGAAATAAGCTTTCATAGAAGTAAATTAATACTGTTCCATGCATAACAAGTTTAGTGATGCTCCTTTTCCCAAAGGGATAACATTTATATCAAGACCAAGTTCAAACTGGTGTTTGCAGATCATCTTTGAGGGAAGGTTGGAAAGAAAAGATTGGAGGCCTAGAGAATCACAAGTTTGTTCATTTGGGGTCAGCACAGTTATTAAAGGTGGGGTGGCGTGCTTCATTCATTGAAGCTGCATTTTCTTGGTTCCTTCTATCCATGGCAGAACACTATCAAGAAGGCAGTAAAGAAAAAATGCATGTTTACCTTGTTAGAAATTTGTCAGTAATGTCTCAGAATACTGATGCTGTGCTCTTGTAGCTATTGGCAGAGGAGAAGAACATCTCTGCCAAGTATGCAGAAGAACGGGACCATGCTGAGGCAGAAGCCCGTGAGAAGGAGACCAAGGCCCTCTCCCTGGCCAGAGCCCTGGAAGAGGCCATAGAGCAGAAAGCTGAGCTGGAACGAATCAATAAGCAGTTCCGCACAGAGATGGAAGACCTGATGAGTTCAAAGGATGATGTTGGGAAAAGTGTAAGTATGAAGTTGAAGTATCTGGGCAGGAAATGTCACACAGGTGATACTGTTAGTTTAATACTGCAAAAAACTTATGCTAGTGTGAACACAGAGGGATGTAGTAGAGAACACTGCACACATTGTGAGTTTGTGAATGTTATGTTTGTATTACATTAGTAAGTGGGAAAGATGGGTTGGAAGAGCTTGGAAATGACCCAAATGAGGTAGTGGCAAACTGAAAATTAACTGGTATCATTGTGGCAAAGACGAAGGTATGATGTGAGCCTGATATGTAAAACACAGGGATTAGCCAGGCAGTGGAAGACAGTAACCCCAATATTTCAAGACAAAAAATGTTATGATAAGCAGGAAGGAAAAAAAAAAAATAATCGGAGGCTAAAAAGTATTTTCTTGAATTCTGTCAGAACCAGAGGTGTCCAGCTCTGATAAGTCTGCAGTAGGTCAGGACTGGGCTAACAGATGCTTTTCTTTTTCTCCCCACCACCACACATACATGACCAGAACTAATAGGTAATCATGATTCATACTGGCAGCTTGCAGGTATGCGAGCAGCTGGATTTGAGGGGTATCTCTGCCCTAATACAGGGGACAGATTCAGTGTGTTGTGGCTGTTCTTAGACTTTTTTGCTCTTAGGATAGGTGAAATTGTCTGCACTCTTTGAGGAAACCTCATGTGTGGTACTGTGCTGTAGGTCCATGAGCTGGAGAAGGCTAAGCGAGCCCTGGAGCAGCAGGTGGAGGAGATGAAGACACAGCTGGAAGAGCTGGAAGATGAACTGCAGGCCACAGAGGATGCCAAACTGCGTCTAGAAGTGAACCAACAGGCCATGAAGGCACAGTTTGACCGTGACCTCCAGGGACGTGATGAACAGAATGAAGAGAAGAAGAAACAGCTGATTAGACAAGTAAGAATTGCTCTGTAAATCTTGAGAGTGTTCCATACACAAAAGCACTTGTGTCCAAAGATGGTTAGACAGACACTGCCAATCCACAGATTCTTGTTAATGGTAACTCTTCAGGCAGCACTGCAAAGCTGTGAGAGACTTTCCCCCTTGTGTGCGTAATTGTTCAAACAGCCTTTGGCTATCAAAGGAACCCGTGTAGCTTTATTAGTGAGGAGTGTTAGCCCCATCCCCCTGCCAGGAAGAATGAAAACAAGTCACATGCTTGCACTTCTGTACAGTTTGAAAGGGGGATGCGAAAAGCAGCTGTTGGGAAATCAAGGAGCTGAAATGCTGATGCCTGTATTTCTCCATCCAGGTGCGAGAGATGGAGGTGGAATTGGAAGACGAACGAAAACAGCGCTCCATTGCTGTAGCTGCCAGGAAGAAGCTAGAGATGGACCTGAAGGATTTGGAAAGCCATATAGACACTGCTAACAAGAATCGTGAAGAAGCCATCAAGCAGCTCCGCAAACTGCAGGTGAGACACTGCAACTGTTTTAGCTGTCAGTGTAGAGCATTTACCCAGGGAAATGGGATACAAGATTTCACCTCATGAGAACCATGCTTCACTGTCACAAGAGCAGCAGAACCTTGTAGCAATTTACTGCAAAAGATTTATTGGCATTTCAGATATCCTTCCAACCCTGATCTGCCTGTTTAACTCCCTGGGAGACAAGCTGTAGGGAAAGTCCACTCTAGTGCTTTGCCTCATGTCAGTGGTTTGGAAAGTATTATGGAGCTGCAACGCTAGAGGGACTTAAATATCACTTAGGCCTTCTCCTGCCCCAAGACAGGTCTGTTACGCCTTTCTAATTCCTACAGGTATTTGTCTGATCTGTTTGTAGGAAAAACTCCAAATCGTCCCTAGGCTGTCCATTCCATTGCTTCACTAGAAAGCTTCCTGTACCCTCCCTTCCCCCCTCTTTTTTCCTGCAATTTAAGCATTCCTGTTTCCTTCCATTACTACTTCTCTGTGTTACTTGTGAAATGGGAATCATAGAATCATAGAATCATTTCGGTTGGAAAAGACCTTCAAGATCATCAAGTCCAACCATTAACCATGCCCCCTAAACCATGCCCTGGAGTACCCTATCCACTCGCTTTTTGAATACCTCCAGGGATGGTGACTCAACCACTTCCCTGGGCAGCCCATTCCAATGTTTGACAACCCTCTCAGTAAAAAAATTTTTCCTAATATCTAACCTAAATCTCCCTTGCCTCAACTTGAGGCCATTTCCTCTTGTCCTATCTCCAGACACCTGACAGAAGAGACCAACACCCTCCTCACTACAACCCCCTTTCAGGTAGTTGTAGAGAGCGATAAGGTCTCCCCTTAGCCTCCTCTTTCCTAGACTGAACAACCCCAGATCCCTCAGCCGCTCCTCATAAGACTTGTGCTCAAGGCCCCTCACCAACTTGGTTGCCCTTCTCTGGACACGCTCAAGCAGCTCAATGTCTTTCCTGTAGTGAGGGGCCCAAAACTGAACACAGTACTCGAGGTGCAGCCTCACCAGTGCCGAGTACAGGGGAACAACCACCTCCCTGTTGCTGCTGGCCACACTGTTCCTGATACAGGCCAGGATGCGATTGGCCTTCTTGGCCACCTGGGCACACTGCTGGCTCATATTCAGCCGGCTGTCAACCAGCACGCCCAGGTCTTTCTCTGCCGGGCAGCTTTCCAGCCACTCTTCCCCAAGCCTGTAGCACTGCATGGGGTTGCCGTGACCGAAGTGCAGGACCCGGCACTTGGCCGTGTTAAACTTCATACAACTGGCCTCAGCCCATCAATCCAGCCTGTCCAGATCTCTCTGTAGAGCCTCCCTACCCTCAAGCAGATGGACCCTGCCTCCCAACTTGGTGTCGTCTGCAAACTTGCTGAGGGTGCACTCAATCCCCTCATCCAAATCATCAATAAAGATATTAAACAGAACAGGGCCCAACACCGAGCCCTGGGGAACACCACTCGTGACCCGCCGCCAACTGGATTTCACCCCATTCACCACGACCCTCTGGGCTCGGCCATCCAGCCAGTTTTTCACCCAGTGAATAGTGCACTTATCCAGGCCACAAGATGCCAGCTTCTCCAGGAGTATGCCATGAGAGACAGTATCAAAGGCCTTGCTGAAGTCTAGGAAAATAACATTGACAGCCTTTCCCTCATCCACTAGGCGGGTCACCCGGTCATAGAAGGAGATCAGGTTGGTCAAGCAGGACCTGCCTTTCGTAAACCCATGCTGACTGGGCCTGATCCCCCTCTTATCCTGGAGCTGCCGTGTGAGTGCTCTCAAGACAAACCGTTCCATAATCTTTCCCGGTACCGAGGTCAGGCTGACAGGCCTGTAGTTCCCCGGATCCTCCCTCTGACCCTTCTTATAAATGGGAGTTACATTGGCAAGCCTCCAGTCCTCTGGGACCTCCCCTGTTGACCAGGAACACTGATAGATGATGGAGAGTGGCTTGGCAAGGACCTCAGCCAGTTCCCTCAGTACTCTTGGATGGATCCCATCAGGTCCCATAGATAGGAAAAGGATGGTTCCTCTTCTTTTTAGAGCAACCTTTTTGGTAGCTGAAGATTAATGAATCCCTATTTCCATTTTCCCTCTCCGTGCTTCCTGTAAGATAAACAAACCCAATTTGTTGATGTGGACGCTCTGAAATTCATCCTTTTTTGTTCTCCCTTTTCAGGCACAAATGAAGGATTACATGCGGGAACTGGAGGACACACGTACTTCCAGAGAAGAGATCTTGGCACAGGCCAAAGAAAATGAGAAGAAGTTGAAGAGCATGGAAGCAGAGATGATCCAATTGCAGGAGGTAATGGAATATGCATGCAAGTCAAGGGTTTGTTCATTTTCTTTGGCCAAGAACAAAGTGTAGCAGTCTAAGCTGGAGTGGTTATTTCCTTTCTTTTGTACTTTTTGCTCTGCTTAAATACAAAGTCCACTTCATGCAGAATTTGGCCCTTTCTCGACAGCTATAGGAGTGTGCAAAACAAAGGAAGCTGTGGGGTGGGAGGGGAGCAGACCATGTCTTATAATTAAGTCTGGATCTAGCTAGAGACCGTACCACCCATTACCAGTAACTACTTTTTCCTATGCTGCATTAATTGGTAGCTTCCCATTGGATCACTGACCGTCTCGTTTTCATTCCAGGAACTTGCAGCTGCTGAGCGTGCCAAGCGCCAGGCCCAGCAAGAAAGGGATGAGCTGGCTGATGAGATTGCCAACAACAGTGGTAAAGGGTGAGTAATGTTCCCTGTTTAAGGGTGGAGGAGCTGGTTTGAGAAAATACTTTGCAGGCTGTTATTTTTATATAGACTGCAGCATGCGCTCTATCCTCTCTGCTCCTGAAAGACTGAGCTTATTTTGTAAAATGAGAACCGGCAAGTTTTCCCAAGGCATTAACGCCACCAACACTACCTTAATGCTTCTGCATCCTATAGAGCACTGGCCATGGAGGAAAAGAGACGCCTGGAGGCCCGGATAGCTCAGCTGGAGGAGGAGTTAGAAGAAGAACAGGGCAACACAGAGATAATCAATGACCGGCTCAAGAAGGCAAATCTTCAGGTACCTGTTCAGGCTGCGCGTGCCAGCAGGGGCTCTCTAGTCTGTAAATTGTCAGACTGCACTCTGAGTAAAGCCAGCTGCTGCTTTGTGTACAGCACAGGCCCTCAGAAGTCCGTAGATACAAGCAAGATGAAACACCTGAATACAGGTGGGCAGAGCTCGTGTTAACTCACTGGTTTTGGTCATTTAAATCATTGGGTAGCTGGAACAATCTCCCAAGTTTATAAAAAAAGGTACTGAGAGGTTGGGTTTTTTCTGTATTAAGGGATTATGAGAAAGATGATCTGTAGCATGCTGCTCCAACTTGGCATGCTGAACAGTGCCACAGTATGTTTGGAAAATGACTTTTCTGCCAGTTCTATGCTTCTTCAAATGGACTAACCATATGGAATTTGTTAGGCTGCTATAGAAACCATGATCTTAATCTGCCTGTTCTCTGCCATATTTTATCTGCCTGACTTTGAGAGTCAGGCATGTTGTTTTCTTAGCGCTCCAAAGCCAAGGAGCTAGGCTGATGGTTTTCCAAACGGTTTTTCACTCTGGTGGATGAGAGCATAGTTCTCTCCTTGGTTGACTGTCAGCCAGAGCCCTGACTTGGAATTGAACTGAGTTCTTGCCCTTTCACCCTTGAAAGTCAGTATTTTTGAGCTGCTGCTTTGTAGTGGAAGTAGACAGACAGCAAATAAATGATAAATTAGTAAAACGCACGTTTTGGATCCACTTGCCTCAGGATTTTTGTAATTCACTAAGACTGATAATTACTGTGTTAAGTGCCAAATCGTGGCCTTCACCCCAGAGAGCACTGTACGTGATTGGCAAATTTAGCCCTAAGAGGAGGTTGATAAACCTGTTATTCAAGGAATTACTTTGAAAATCTGGGTAAACTTCAGATATTTTGATAAGTACCCTGCCTACAGACAGCTCCCTCTGCATCAGAGTTATTCCAGGTATTCGGCTCACCCTGAGGGTCCTTCTTCTTTGCGTGTCAGCATGTGTCTGAGAAATAAATGGGCCTTTCAGGCTGGAGCGCTCGATATGCTGAGTACTTCTTCTCTCTGCAGATTGATCAGATGAATGCCGACCTGAATGCTGAGCGTAGCAATGCGCAGAAGAATGAGAACGCTCGCCAGCAGATGGAGCGCCAGAACAAGGAGCTTAAGCTTAAACTGCAGGAGATGGAGAGTGCAGTAAAGTCCAAGTACAAGGCTACCATCACGGCCTTGGAAGCAAAGATAGCGCAGCTGGAAGAGCAGTTGGACATGGAGACAAAGTATGTCCTAGTAGAAACTCCGTCTGTTTTATGAGCCTCCACCCACTCTGGCATTTTAAGCTCTTTGAACAAATTCTGATTTGTCTGAGTGAGGGCTTCATCCTAGATATACTGGGTAGTACAGCAGTAAGATCTTGGCAAACCTTCCTTGTTTTTCACTGTAGAGACTTCTAGCTTCTTCCAGACTTAACCACCCCTAAAACTGCAGCTGTGATACACTTGCTGCCCCTCTTGTAGCTGCAACAAGGGTCGTATCTGTGTGACATCAGTGCCTTTTGGTCATTTCTGGGAAACATTGCCACCCATCCCCTTTTTACTAAATTAGGAGGACTTTTGCCATCTTCCTTGTTTCTAACTTGCCCGAGTCAGGTCATCTTGTTGGGGACAACAGGAGATAAGTTCTTGTCTGAGCATCACTGTATTTCTGTGTAGGGAGCGCCAGGCTGCCAGCAAGCAGGTGCGCCGTGCCGAGAAGAAGCTGAAAGATATCTTGCTGCAGGTGGATGATGAGAGGCGTAATGCTGAGCAATTCAAAGATCAGGTGCGTATAGTTACCTGCAGCATCGGTGAGTCTTCTGGTGGGAGGATTTCCCTTCTATGACCAAGGCATCATCTGCATGTAAGAGGGCTCTAGCATTAACCTTCCTATGGATTTCTCTTCTTTTCCCTGACTGTGATAATTACAAGATGATACAGATGAAAATGTCATGCTTTTAAGGAAAAGCTTGGAGCTGTCAAGTCCTAGGCAGCTCCCTTCAGAAAGGGAAGAGGGGGCTTTGGAAACTCTGCTTTTTGCTGCTCTAACTACTGTGCTGTAACTCCAGGGAAACACTGATTCTTTTTTTTTTTTTTTTTTTTTCCCCTTCTGTTTTTTTCCCCCTCCATACACACTCAGGCGGACAAGGCAAACATGCGCTTGAAGCAGCTGAAACGCCAGCTTGAGGAAGCAGAAGAGGAGGCCCAACGAGCCAACGCATCCCGTAGGAAGCTCCAGCGTGAGCTGGAGGATGCCACTGAAACAGCTGATGCAATGAATAGAGAAGTCAGCTCCCTGAAGAGCAAACTCAGGTAAGGCAGAGAGAGCATTTTGTGCAATACCTTGGCAGCCAGTCCAGCGGAGTCTTGCTGTAACTGCCCACAGTGGCAGCTGCCCCCAGTAAACGGCGTGGCCAGGTACTTCCTTACCGCTTTCCAGAGCCTGCCCTGTTTGGTGAGTTCAGTGAAACCTTGTGTTGCTGACGTACTGTCTGTCCTTCCCTAGGCGTGGGGACCTGCCGTTTGTCGTCACACGTCGAATTGTCAGGAAGGGTGCGGGAGAGTGCTCCGATGAGGAAGTGGACGGCAAGGCAGATGCTGGTGATGCCAAAGCTACTGAATAAGTCCTCCCATTTGACCCAGGTTACACGTGATGGAGTGACCCATCCACCCTCCCCTCTTCCATTGGACTTTCAGCAAACCCTCTCCTCCTAAACTGGCTGGGGATCTGCAGAGCAAGCCCAGCTCTGTGTATCTGGAGCCATCGGGCATCTGTGTTCCTAGTTTCCTCCTCTTTCCAGTTTCCTAATCCTCTTTGTATTTAATGCCAAAGAGTCAGGGCTCTGAAATCTGACCAGCAGTTTGGCCACTACAAAGGCCTGTAGAACTGTCTGTGCCATGTCTGCTGGTGAATCCTTACACAGTTTGGAGGGAGTGGGGTTAGGGAAAGATTATTTTTGCTGTAAATCTCCTTTTGTCTTTGATTCTAGCTGCAGGGAAGCTCCTTCCTGTATTCTTTCCCCTCCCTCTTTGTTTGCTTTCAGCAATCATGTTCAGTGACCTCAGACTTCTGCCTCTTTTAATCTGCCCACCCACGTGGTTTGGGAGCAGTTTCAGGAAAAACGGTGTGCTTTGGCCATGGCAATTTGCCCTTTCTTCTTTCACATGTTTCCAGGGAGGGGTGAAGAGGGAAGCTCCTCTCGGGACCAGTTACCTGGAGGACTTGCCAAAGTTGTCTTTTTTTTTTTCTTCTCTTCTTATTTTTACTGTCCGGACAGATCTCTGAAGTGCAATGATGTCCTGTTAGTGTCTCTGCCTCTGAGCGGTTTCATCTAAGGTAGCGTGGACAAGTAGTTAATGACAGGCTGGGGAAGCAGAACAATGTCCTTGTGCTTGTCTGAGAATCTCTGGGGGACCAAATATATTTAATGGTAATAGACAGAATCTAGGGGAATTTAATAGGGTAGTGGGCAGAGGGTGGGGATAAGGGGAGGGAAATCCCTCTTTTATTGACATGTCCAAGCCTCTTGCACCTGCTCTGTAACCAAGGGTTGGGATTAGTTATTGTGCACCATTGACTAAGAGTATATTAAAAACCCTTTAATCTGCACAGATATATGTAAGGCCTTTGTATCTCTCATAATAAGTAATTAAGAAAAAAATCAAGGTCTTTATCACTGCCTTTCTATTGGGACCATGGTTATATATAGATAGTCTTTACTTTTCTACACCGTACACTGGTTGCTGGATTTACCTGTATTCTTAACCATATTGTATATGCTGCATTTAGACCTACTTATGAGCGAAGTAAAAATAATTAAATATGAAGCACCATACTGTATGCCTGAAGCGCTCTAAATGCAGGAGCCTCGTGTCCCAATTGCTGTCACAAAAAAATTTAATTTTTTTTTTTTTATATATAATAAAAGTGCCTTAGCATGTGCCTCAGCTGTGTGTCACCACTACAGTCAGTAATGGTTTACTGGTGCTCCACTGATGTTACCAATAAAGATTATCCATGTGCTGCAGTCTGTGTGTGTGTGTTGCCGTTCCCTCCTTCCCTAGGTGCAGTGAGGACCATACGCATCGCCTCCAAAACCGGCGGCTGCGGTGTCAGAGCATCGGCCTGTCCCGTCAGCAGCGCTGCAGACCTCCCCTGACGCTGAGCGACTCTCTGTAGCTGAAATAAGGCGTTACAGTACCTTCGGCCTATCACCGGGGCAGCTGGCAGTGGCCAACACCGGGGATTTTGGAGGACGATAATGCACCTTGTTTGTGTGCTCTCAGAGTTAGCTGTTCAAAACACGAGGCTGTGAATTTGAGCCAAGTTCTGTTCTTGGCCTGAAGATGGTATTTCTGAGTCTGTAACTAACAACTGTGCAAACAAATGCTGTTCTTCGCTTTTATTTCCAGTCTCTGGAGTCACCGGAAGGTAAGGTTAGTGGAGGAGGTGACAGATAAGTCGAGAAGTCTGTTTTATCACTGGATTGGCAAAACTGCTTTTCACTCGTCTTTCAGCTTGTCCCCAGAAAATCTACTTTTTGTTATGTTTCTGCTAGAAATTGAATAAGGAACTCGTGTCTGTATTCGTCTTCTGGTCTGTGGCCCCTTAAACTGCCCCAGGTGCTTGTGTGCTCTTGTGCTCCAGCCATGGCATAAAAAGCCGGAGTGTGACACCAGCACCTGGTGATGGTAACCTCATCCCTCTCATCCCGGGTTGGCAGAGTTTTAAACCTTGATGAGAAAGTCTGAGTTGGAAGTTGTGGCTGGGGCTGGGTCCGACCCTGGGTGGCAGCGATGGGGAAGGAAATGCTGGTGTTCGCCATGAGGGGTACGGGGGAGCAGGGAGGGTGCAGCTTACCGTAAAATCCTTCTCAGGGGAGCACGCGTGTCTACCCAAAGGGTGGGATTTCTGTCTTAGCAAATGTTGAGAGGGGAAAAAGTCTTCTCATTAAGAAACTTAAGTGTAGGTAGAATTAAAAAAAGGGGGGGGGCAGGGAGATGTGCAGAAGGAGGAGGCGTGGAGATTCACCATGCGTTGCTGCGCGTGTGGGTGTAGTCATGTTAAGGGGTCAGCGTGAGCGTGAGCGACTTTTGATGTTATGTTACACGGGCTGCAGCTTTTGAAAGCCTGCATGGGGATTAATGTGTGAAGGGATGGAGGTGCGTGCATGGTGCGTGGAATACAGGCGCTGCGGTGCTGAAGTCTTGTGCGTATGCGCTGTTAAAAGCTGGACTGGAGTTACTCTCGTCTGGGAGTTTACTGGTTCAGATACTTCAATCTTTCCAAAGTGTTTTGCAGAAACGTGTAGGGTATCTTTGTCAACAGCATGCCCTTTAAATTACATTAAAATTGCTTTCCCATCATAGGATCATCTTAAAATAACGCCAGCTGGCCAGGCAGTGCTGTGGTACAGAGCAGAACTGCCGTAACACCTCTGTGCTGAAGGCGTGCTGACTCTTAAGCTCGGGCTGCTTTTTGCGTCCTTTGTGTTGCTGTGCGTGGGTCAGTGTACGGCTTGGATGCTGCTCTGTCCTGTGCAAGATGGAAAGAGACTTGTATCTTTTTTCCACTGGCACAGTACTTTCCTTCAACTTTCCACCTCTTTGTGCATCCCCGTGGAAGGGCCAAAATTAGTCTCTTGCAACATTTTCCACTTTGCAGAGTGCAACCTTGAGCTAGCAAGTTCTGGTGGCTCCAGGTTAGTTGCTCTTCTGTGGATCTCCAGAGCTGCTAAGTGCCTCACAGAGGTTTTCCTGGGATTTGGGGGATGGTCAGAGTAGGTGAGTGGTTACAAATGCTGTCATAAGCAAGAGTGGAAAAGAGATTGAACTGGGAGCTGATCTGTGGGCCCTACAAGAGAGTTGTTCCTGCAAGCTGGTGCTGGAGCTCTGTTTGTTGTCCTCAGGGCTGACCCCAGCAGGTATTGGAAGGGTCTGAATGAGAGGGCACACGTAGATATAGTTTCAGAAGATGCAAGGGGTGATGGTGAAGTTGATTTCAAACATTCCTGTCCCTGCACCGGACTGTTTTGCTGGCACAAAGGATCTGTAAACCAGACCATTAAATATAATAAACCCGGCTAAAAAAAAAATAATTGATGCAGGTTACAGCGTGGCCCTCACAGGCTGTTGTAACAGCAGAACCGAGGGGCCGAGCAATCAGCCCTGTCACAGCCTCGGGGAGGTGGAGGCAAATTGCTAAACCCGCAGCATCTAGTCCTGCTGCAGAGAGCCTGCCTGCACGGAGAGCAGCTGAGCTCTCAGCTTGTTCCTGCTACGGCTTCCCCCAGGGCAGAGCGAAGACAGTGGCCATTAGAGCCAGTTCCAGCTGGGTTCCTGGGCACAGCAGCGCTGACCTGCCAGGTTTAGGAGTTAGCCCTCTTCCATTTCCTCCCCAAATTGTCTCAAGTACCACTTAATGTAAATGGAGAATCGGTTTGTCAAAGCCGAGGGTGCAGATTAAATGGGTACGGGCGCAGGAGGGAGCTATGGTGGAAAACTGCAGCCTTCCCTGCCTGGAGGGTGAGGGACGCCTCAGATGGTTTGAGTGCTCTGAAACTAAAATGCAGGCTGCTGTGGCCCAACTAGAGATCAGCGAGCAACAGGCCCCGGGGACATTTAAAGCATTAATTGTTGGCCTGTGCTGTCCAGGAGCATCCATCCGTGCGGATGCACAGCCTGGTTCGTGGCGCTTGGTGCGGGGAAGAAGCTCTGGAGCTGGTGAGGGTCCCCCATCCTGGCCGGCTATGGGGCTCGTCTGGAAGCTCAGCCCAGCCCTGAGAGCTGCTCAGCCTGTTCTGGAGAGGCTTTGTCCCAGCGCCAGGATCTGAACATTGCTGGGCATGTCCTTTTGAACCTTGTCTCCAAGCGCAGCCGGAGACAATATTCCCGGTTCCAGGACACATAACTAATACTAGTAGACAACTGTTTGCTGTCTGTCTGGACCTACTTTTTCCTTCCCCTGATGCTCCAGCAGCGGGAATGAAAGCAGAAGGAAAAGGAGAAAAAACAAAAACAAAACCCCTCCAGTCCTAAATTTGTGACTCTCCCATCCTTGTTACCATCTTGAGCCAGCGTGGCTGAGCAAAACAAACAGCTGAGCAGCAGTGCAGCAAGAGGAAAAGAAAACCGTGAAACATCTTGAACGATGATGGTCTGGCACGTGAGAGGAGAGGAGCTGGAGTCCCTTCTCACACCAGCTCCCTGCGGTGGGGCAGCCTCTCTCACCGAGACTGGGGAGGGCTGGCCTATGGTGCTTTACAATTTGGGTAAAAGGACACTTAAAAGTCGATTAGGTAAAAGTACGGTCACTCTTTGGACTGGGCGATCACTCGGTCGTGCACGAGGAGCGTTTACGGCAGGCTGCCTGCTCCGCTCACTGATGGCGGCTGAGGACGCGTGGAGGCGGCAGAAATCTGCGGGACGCGGTGCTGCCTGGGTGCCGGTGTGCCCCGCGGGAGAGGTCTGGTCTGCATTGGAGGTTTCGCTATTGCTCAGCACCCCAGCCCTAAGGAAGAATGAGGGGGGAAATGGAGAACTGGTGATGATGGAGTGGCTGACCTCGCAGTGCCGTGTTACTCATAATATGGTTGCATGCTGCTAATTAATCTGGAATTATACTGTGGATGGCTTCATTCGCTACAGCCTTAATTGACTTTTGATGGAAATTGTGCAGAACCTCATGGAAGGGGGGAGTTATGGCAGGGTGTATCACTCAGGATAAATGGATTGCTTCCTCGGGCTCCATTTTAGGAGAGGAGCCATCACTCAAATCCCTGACCTTGTATAAGGCCGAGCCTAAAGTCGGGCTCTATGGCCAGAAGAAATCTCACTGGAGACAAAGTACTAGTGGAGGGGACCAGTTGTGGTCAGCCAAGATATTTGCCTAGAAGCTGCGAGATGCTGAAGCGTATAGCCAAGAGATGTGCTGACCCGCCGGCCCCGTAGGGCAGCCTACACCAGCTTTGTGAGTGAAGAGATAACTTGATGGAGAAAAAAAAGGAGGAAAAAAAGCCCAACCAACCCTTGGAGCTGTGATGGAAGAAATTTGCTTCCTGCTCTTCGTTCCCGCTGTATCCAGGGAAACATCACCCTGTGTTGCCTTATAAAGAAACAGCATTGCACCAAAGCCGAGCCCACCTTTCACTTTTCCTCCCCCAAACTCCTGGCACCGAGTGCTCCTGGTGCGGCAGCAAGGGAAGCATCCTTCCTCCTAATGCAGGTACAAAAGCACTGAGACAGTTTTGGCTGCCTCTTCCCTCCCGGCCCCCTCTTCCCAATCCCGGGCTGTCCCTGGGAACGGAGAGGACCCCTGGCAAAATCTCCCAGCCCTGCAGGCTGCTGGGTGGCTGCAGCCTCCCCAGGCTGCCCCATGGCCAGCGGGCATGTGTTGAAAGCTTGTTGTTTCATTTCCTTCTCAACGCTTCCGCACCAGGTGCTGAGAGGGGCATGGGGGCTGCATGCACCATGCCCGTGCTGCCAAATTCATCCCGGCTCAGAGATGGCTTTCAGACCCTGTTTCTGCCTCCCAAAGCCTCCCCTGCAGCCGGTGCAGGAGCGAAGAGCTCATCTCTGGAAGAGAGACCGGCTCCGGTCTCGGGCAAGGCTCTCGGCTTGCCTAAGAAGTGCTAATGTTGTCGCTAGGAACTGCAGCAGGCTTTGAAGCAGAGGCATCGGCACAGCCAAAAAAGGTTTTAATGAGGTAACACGCAGCCCAATTTGCTGCGCAGGCTTCTGATCCTTTCTGCTGTCGACGCGATTGCGTGTCGCGCAGCTTGCAGTGAGCCGGCTCATCGTTTTTGGAAGCACGAGGCACCCAGCTGTCTTGCCCTGATGTGTCCTTGTGGGTGAAGGCACGGATAAAGTTCTTGATCAGCTTCTGCTTGAAGCCAACGCTCACCATTTCCCTCTCACCTGGGGAGTTTCTGGGAGGCGACTTCGAGGACACGGCTTATGCTCCAGCAAGGATCTGCAGTTAAGAAACTGTGGTGGGACCCCGCACGAGGAAAGTGCGGGGTTTGTGCTGTCCGTGTTTACTCGAGCCCTTGCTGTGAAGCTGAAGGGAGTTTCTCTGCACTACAACCCCGCTCCTTTGCCGAGGGAAGCGCTCACCTCTGCTGCAGCCAGGGAGTTTGGTTCAGAGGAGAGACGCTCAGTGCAGCCGGCAGGCCTGTTCTGCTGCAGGGTAACTGACGTAAAGTATCTCTACAGCATAGGAGAACATCTACACCAAGAGTAAAACCTCACCTGCCCCAGAGGTCGTTTGCCTGAACCGCTTCCGCGGGCAGAAGGTGAGAAAACCAGAGCTATTGGAATAGAAAAGCCGGCAGAGCGGCTGGGGACAAGCGCCTGAATTTGCGGAGCTGGCTGGTGCAGGGAAGCGTCGGGACACGGATGGGACCAGCGCAGGCGTTCCAGTGACCGAGGATGCGGCACCGTGTCCAGCGTGGCCTGCAGGGCTGGTCCTCCCCTCGCAGGGCAGAGCACAGCCCTGGCGTAGCTTTGGGGGGATGCTGAGGACGAGCAAAGCCTGGCACCATGTCCCCGTGAAGGGACCTGACTTGTTTGCTTTGGGCAGCGGATGAATGAGGGTTAGGGAGAAAATGATGGAGAGAGACCGGATCGCAGCTTCTCCAAAGCGATATTTCAAGGTCTTGGTCCCCTGGGCGGACAGAGCAGCTGTTCCCTGCTCTGCTGTCCAGGATCTGACGGAGCAGTCCCCCAAAATCTTCCCTCGGCATCCCTCCGGCACCTCTGCGAGCTGTGCCATGGGACGCCCACCCTCCCTACGGCTTGCCCAGCAGGAGAGGCTGCCTCATGATACCGCCACGAACTATTAAAAGCAGCAAGACGATTAAAATAAACTGTCACGGGACACCCGTACCAAACAAAAAGCACGAGCTGCACTCCTTCATTTCCTAGGGAAGTAAATCTATATTTGCAGGCAAGGGAGATGCCCTGAAGTCGGTTGGGCGATGCTGGCAGGAGGCTCCCCAGACCCGTTTCTCTGTCGGCAAGCGGTGTGTGGGCAGGAACGCTGCTGCGGGCAGCTGACTCCGGTTTCCCCCGTTTAAGAAAGCCTTTCCTGACCGCTGGGACGGAGGAAGGAAACATCCCGCAGCAGGCACCGGGGCTGGAAAGACCGGTGCTCTCCTCCCGGCCACGGCAGAGCCGTGGTTGTGCTGCAGGAGGGTGAGAGGTGCCTGGGTGGGAGCCCACGGGGCACCTCCCAGCCACAGTCCAGCTTCCTGGGGCGCGGGGTTGAGCCCTGTGCCGGTGTTTCTGGGGTAGGAGGTGTATTTCAGAAGCAGCAAACCCTCCGACCCGGCTCTTGCAGGGTCAGGCATAGACGCCGCAAAGGGTACGACACGATTTCAGCCGTGCTTCCCGGTATTCCCTGCAGCAGGCGAAGCACGGGGCTGAGGTCTGCCGTATGGCCGGGTGCCTGGCCAGGTCCCTGCCGGCACCAACAGCCCCACGGGCCGTGCTTGCGTCCTGCTTGTACGCTCTCTCGGGGCTCAAAGCTGTTTGGAACAGCCCCATCCCACCAAGGCAGAGAGCGCTCCCTGGGAGTTGGAGCGGGCCGGTAGGACTTTCACCCACCCCGAGGCCAACGAGAAGAGCCCGCAGCTCCCTTCTGCGCTCAATTTCCTCCAGCACAGGTTAAAGACTCCCTGACATCCCTCCAACTGGTCCCAGCAACCCTCCTGCCTGCCCGACGGGGCCCCTGCCTCTATGTGGGCAGGTAGCCCCTCTACCGTTACTAAAAATGAGGCGCTTTGAGGTTTTTGTTTAGGCTGGGGATAAAGGCTCGATTGCCACCACCCGAGTACCTTCACCTGCAGCTGCCCAGTTCCCAGGTCTACCAGCCCTGTGTCACTCCTCGCGTGGCTGAAACTGGGGACCCATCTGCGCACGGAGCAGGGTGAACCCGTCATGTTTAAGTCGCCAGGTGAGAGTGAACCAAGCAGCAGCGATGGGTTGCACAGACAGGAACGTTTTGCTTCGACAAAATTTGTTCCCTTTACCTGCTTAGCTTTCAGGTGCTGCCTTTTCTTCTCCCTGGGTTGCAACCACCACAGCCCTTCTCGCTAACCCGGGCAGCTACTGTGCCAGGATAGTGACTGCTCTCATGTGGTTTTGATGCTACTTCTTTCTGGTTTTGCTGAGTGGTGAATAGATAAAATATTTACTGTCTTTTCTCTTCTCTTTTTCTCCTCCCCTGACTTTTTTTTTCTTTTTTCTCCTCTCCTCTCTGAACTACCCAGCAAATGCTTTGATGCTAGAGCCAGTCATAGCACAACATTTCACAGAAAGTAAGAAGTGCTCGTGGCAATTTCTGCTCTGCAATTTGAACTTCTGTCCTCTTTATTAAAAAAGAAAAAAAAGAGACAAACACTGATGGGAGAAAGACTGGTCGTGAAAATATAAAACCTGCCTTTAGCAAATGCTCCCACCGGTGTCTGCAGCTGGGCATAGGCTTATGCAGAAGCTGTCGGGTAAAATTTGGCAATGTGTGGATCTGGTAAGGTCCTACTGCTAAATTACAGCCTTAGAAGATTAGGTGGAAATTGTGGATGGACAATACTGGCTGTGACTGATGGACCAGGATGCATTTAAAAATTATCTCAGAAAACTAATGAAGAATGGTTTTAGTTGAAGAAATTTCTCGTGGGTCGAAAACTGGAGGAAGGGGATGAGTTATCAACGATACAGCAGGCGAAAAGGGGTCGCCTTATTTATTTCCGAGGCACAGCGGGACGCGATGTGTACTTACCTGTGTTGATTATGAGCCCCGCTGAGCTTGATTATAATCCACTCTCCCGGGCGGGCATGCTGCGCTCAGTGGCACGGAGGAAGTGCAAAAAGAATTTATCTGCGCCAGGATGAAATGTGATTACTGGCTGCATGCTACAGCAGGGGCTTATTTCTGAGGGTCGGGGATCCCACGCCTCTCAGCTAGCCTATGAGTCCTAAAGCACATGGGGGAAGTTTATTGCAGCTGGTAACTTTTTTTTTGGCCTGTTTCTGACTGGTTTGGTGCTGTGACATCAAAGCTGGCGTTTCGTCACAGCACAGAGCTGATGGCGTGAGGGGATCTTCTTCAAAACCAAGCAATGGCTTGAGAATAGCTTTGTATTAAACTGAGAGTTTCACTATAAACTAATTCTAAAGCAGCCGTCCCACAGAAGTAGAGGAGCTGAAGACTGCTTTAACAGTGGTTTTAGCTGGAGCTCGAGCAATTTAGGAAAGGGATTACCTGGCTTGATGTCTGTGCTAGCAGGGCACTGGGCTCAGTGACGCAGCATGGCCATGGGGGCAGCACGAGCAGAGATTTTGGGTACGCTGTGGAGGGCTTTTGGGTATGCTGCAGAGACGTCGGTGGGTGCTGGGGAAGAAGAGGGCTGAGCAGAGGCAGGGCAGCGAGCCCTCGGCTTGTAGGCTCATGCTCCCAATAGCTCTGGAGCATTCAACGAGATTTTGGCAGCAGAGGGGTGAGTTCGTGCCTGTTCACGATCTGAACCTCTGGCTCTTGTTTCTCCTCCTCTCCCTTCCCCTACTAATGGCTCCCAAGGGAAAGTTCCTGCTGCAGGAAAGGGGAAGAAAAGAAAACCCACAAAAGCTGAGGGGTGGAGGGGGGGAGCAACCTGCAAGGGGCCGGCCCGCTGGAGCAGACGCAGGGATGTTGGCGAGGGGGTTGCAGTGGGGACAGACACCGAAACCAACCCCCCAACGCATCCAGGCTTGGGTTCCTATTGGTCCAGGCCAGTGGGGAGCTGCACAGGAGGGTGCAAGTCAAGGACGTGCCCCCAAATCCACAGCCACCTTCTAACAGCCGGAGCCCAGAGGCTCCCTTGTTGGGATGCAGCGCCTGGTGCCGTGCATGGTGGGGGGGGGGGGGGCAGAGCATCCCTCTTTCCGGCGGGACAGGCAGCTGGAGGAGATGGAAGCCCTGGGAGAGGCACCGGTGAGGGATGAGCAGCCTGCGTGCTCGAAGCAGCGCTCTGGAGGAGTAAAAAGCAGTGCTGAGGCTGTCTTAAACCCTTACGTATATGCGTGTGCACGTGTGTGGGTGGTGTGTGTGCATCCGTGTACGTATAAGCTTATAGATGGGTGTAAACAGATGCATGTATGTCAGTTTGCGTTTGTGGATGTTATCCAGGGTGAAGTCTATCACGTGAATGTTGTAATTAACCTCTAAATACATACTGCAAACTGAGGAACCTCAGCGTCGAGGTGGAATACAAAGTGTATTTGGTAAGTGTGTTAGGGTAAGAGATGTACACCTGAGGCACCCAAACAGGCTGATGGCTGGAGAATGGGAATCAAGGGGAGAAAAAATCAGTGTAAGCGAGTCCAGGAGATAAAACTAAAGTGACTCCTCCAGAATTATGTGGTTATCGCCCGGTACCGAAATTACATTTATACAGGTGCCCTACCTTGTGCATTCCCACTGCTGAAGAATACACTCAGATTGCTTCCAGCTTTCCCCTCCGCCCTAAGTTGCCTGAATTTATAGCACGTACCCGGGAGACTATGGCAATTTCCCCGTTCCATATTTAACCCACATTACCCAAACCACCTTAACTCCATCTAAGTGCAACTTGTGTGAAGAAAAGCGGTATTAATAAAGTCAGAGGCAAGCCTCTGGTGGGAGCGGGGCCAGCACGGCGGTGGTAATCCTGAGTCATATAGCCGATTTCTGGGTCAGCCGGACCCTATGGAGCAGGGCTGGTGTCCCCGGCCAGCTCCAGTGTCACTCAGGCAGGGATTTCCACCACGGTTTTATCATTGGCTTCGCCGGGCTGCGGCTATCCCCTTCTGAATTTTGCGTGGGCTGGTAACGTTTTATTTTGGTTTGAATTTGTAGCCCTGCTTGCCTTCCAAATGGCTGTTCAGCAGGCAGGAACAGGAGAAGGGGCTGGAAAACATGACTAAATATGGCTGTGTTTCTGATTGCTACAGACTGCGGGATTAGCGGCCCCTTCTTGCCAGCAGCCACAGCTGAAGTTCCCAAGGTTTGAGGAGCACCGAGAAGAGATGCAGTCCAGCCCCCCTCCCCTTTTTTTCTTTTTTTTTTTTTTTTTTGTTTTCCACAGAGAAATCTGCAACCTATTGTGTGGGCTAGCAAACTTGGCATCCTCCAGCCACCTGTAAAATTGCATTAGGCGTTTATATTTCCTGTAGTGGATTATGTGTTGTCTGGATTTTTGGATGACTCCGGGAGAGAGGGTTAGCCTTTTTTTCATTGGGAGCTACAAATTGCATTTGAAATAATTTCATTTTCTCGGTGATAAGAGAGCACTGGCAATTGGCAGGGCAGACGGACATGTTCCAAGACAGATGTAGGCAGCTTCCCCTGCCTGCAACTTGCACAGCCGCTCTGGCCGTGTACGCGAGGCACAGCCCTGATTCAGCCTGGCACCAGAGTACTTGCCTTGTCCAGAAGCGTGTCAATAACCTCATTGATTGCAATGATATTTCTCATGCTTAAAGTTAAGCAAGTGCTTAAATGTCACGCTGAATCACAAGAAAAGGATTTCTTTGCGCTCTCGCAGAGTCAGTTCTCTTGACCTAGCTGGCTCCATGTTTGTGCATGCATCGGGTTTTTATGTGAACTCTCAGTATTTATGCAGATGTAGCACGTACGGGGGATTTTCTTTACAAACTGGGGTTTGCCTAACTTTGAAAATATCCTTTTGGCTCGTATGTAGAGTATTTATTGTGCTTTATCACTGTTTTCTAATTTGGATCTGAAGCCGAAGAGGCAGTAACGATTTCTAGAGTGGAGAAATCACATTAAAAAAAAAGAAGTATGTTTTCAAATCTTATTTGAAATCTCTGCTGTATCAGAAACAAACAGCATTGTGAAAGGGTAAAATCAGATTGCAAGTACGTATTGGTACGATGTTATCATAAATTCACATAGCACTTTTCTGCACAAAGGAAAACTGATAATCTTTTCATACAAACTAAGGGCACGGTGTTGCGATCATATTTATATAAGAAGTATGTGTCTCGTAGTCCCTCTGATACGAACGCTGGACTACTGAACAGCCAGCAGGTGGAGTCATCTATAACGTACTTGTTCTGATCCGGAAAGTTGAGTAAGTACGACTGGACACGTGGAAATTTCAGTTGAAACTTGAGACCAAGGAAAATATGAGGAATGGAACTGGAAAACTCTGCGAGCACGGAGGACACAAAGAGCTAGGACTTTAGCAGCAGAAGAGGAGGGGCCTGCAAAATGTTTGGAATAGCGAAAAGCTGGAGCAATCCTGGAAACACTCCTGTGGCTTGGATCCTGAGGCGTAATTCATGCTGTTGTAATTCGCGCAGATGGCAGCCGTCTCAAGGGAAGGCTTGAACAGCTGGGAAACATCAGGGTGTGGGCCCGCTTCAACCGCACACCCTTTCTTTATCCCTGCATCAGTCACAGAAGTGAAAGGTGATACAGGGATCGCTGTAGAAAATATCTGCAAGCTATTCCCTGCCCTGGGAGATGGCTCCTCTTGCTAGTTGAGTCGTGTTAAGGACCAGCTTAGTTTGGCATTTTGTGTGTAACAATGCACTTTCAGATGCTTTTCAATAAACCCATTACGGAGAAAGAATCAGCCTTGGCTCCAGAGATCAGCCATGTAGTAAACTGAGTTGTAGCTAAGTGGCCTTAATAAACAGGGTGCTTCACTGAAAACAAACAGGAGTTACGGGGTAACACCCGTTCTGTTCGCATGATGTGCCCAGCCACCACAGCGGGCGTTTTGCTTTGTCCTTCGCTCCATCTGCCTGTTACACCGGGAATGAACGTGGCCTCCGGCAGGGCATTTGCCCTTCTCAAGCTGCGCAGCCTCGAGCCTATTTGGAAATGAGCAGTTGCAAATAATGATTCGTACCGTCTGTTTGTCTGTGTGCCCACGTAGGCTGAGTAACAACATCACGGCCACTCGGATGCAACAGACTCACGTCTGAGAGAGGAGAGGGTGGCACAGCCCTGAGGTACTTCAGAGACACAGCCAGGGATGTATTTACGCAGGGGCTGTGGCTCCAGCGAGGCTACCGGAGGACTGCATCAACAGCTGTCACTGCTGGCCCGTTGATGTAGACTCCAGCCTCCAACAACCTCTGGTTCACTCATGACAGGCACCCGAGGGGAATAAATGCCAGGTATTTCCCCGCTTCTTGATCTCTGGCACCCAGAGGGTGGGGGAGAGCCAATTTTTTTTTTCTTCTGGTCTGCATCCCCATGCACTCCCTGTGGTACCTCCGTGGCTCACGCTATTTGTCTTGAACTGGTCAGCCTCGCTGTCTCAACAGGAAAGCAAAAGACCTTTTGTTTCCCGGACATGCTCTTCACGCAGTTTCCTATTATTATACGCTTTCGGGATATAGTGGGAGGCCCCTTCATATTAGAAGTGCTGAAGGACCTACTTTATTCCCCATCCTCTCAGGCATAAGCAGTGCAGGCAGACAGCATTTTTATGCTAACTGCATATACACAGATAACTGCATCTGCACTGCAGATGTCATACTGCTTTAGCAGCATTGGTATACCTGAAAAGGCACGACTTTTGTACACGACGATACCCCACAGAACCATAGACCAAGCAGCAATTAGCAATGATAAATGCGCTGCAGCGATGTTTGAAGCCAGCAGGAAAACGAGTCAGGAAAGTCTTGCTCCGAGCTGCCTGGTTGATTCCCAGCTGTTGACATCGCTGCTTTGCCAGAGCACCGAGGTGCTCGGTGGTGTTTCCCGAAGCCAGGTGTCCTCATTGCAAGAAGTGGCACTGGGAAAAGACCGGGTGCCTTGTGGGTGTTGACCCACTGACTGACAGCTGCCAGCACCCTTGCGTCAGAGCGACATATCAATATTGGCCTCCTGCCACTGCTGGGGGACTGGCATCCTTCTGGCAGACAGTTTAAGCCCAGTGACAAGGTCTTTGGATTTTGTTGGCTTAGGTTATGTATTTTTGGCTGTGTGCTAATTGGTGACAAGAAAAGGCAGCTTCTGTTAATAAAATTTTGTAGCAAAGAGCCGGCCCGAGATAAGCAAGGAGAAACATTTACCCACGCTTGTTGCTACGGAAAGCTCCATCACCGCTTCCTGCAAAACCAGGACCAAAGTGCAGGCTGAAACTTTACCTTGGCAGCACTTCATTACCTGTGGGAGTACTGCTGTCAGGAGGAAGAGTGTTTGGCTCCAGGAACTTGGCTGGCAGGATAGAAACAGCAGGAATGAGCAGGGTTGGGCAAGCCACTAAACCTCCCCTGACCCGCTTAGCAGAGAGACCAAATCTACCGGGAAGGGGAGAGGCAAAGCTGCGGGAGGCTGCGAGGGCAAGAGGGACCCGGTCAGCAGGATGAGACATCATGTGTAGATGCTGGAAGCAGCAAGAAACTGTTCTCAGTTGTGGTGGTGGAGAGGAGAGATTTGCTTTGAACCGTCTCCTAATGATTTCTATGCCTTCGGGTCAAAAACTAATAGCCGAGTTTGTGCCTCACTTCATGCCTGTGCCTTAGAACCTGCATGAGTCATTGCCTCTGCTTCATCCGAGCACGTCGTGGGACCCAGCTCCTTGTACTTCCGTAGACATTTCACACCCGGCATCCTGATGCCACCTGATTTCCAGCCCAGCGGGAGCACCAGCACATGTTCCTTTAAGGAATCCCTTCAGGGGGTATCTTTCGGGGGGGGAAAACCCCACAACTTTACTCTAAAAGGATGTGAATCTGTTCAGAAAGATATATTCTTCATACTAGCTTCTGAGAGCTTTCTGGAAGGGTAACGTTTCTTATAGTTGCCTCTCATTGATCCGTCAAAGATCAAAGCACTGGTGAGCACTCTGCAAACTTGGCCATAAAATCATGGCACGTAGGAGCCTTTGGCAAGAGTGTTGTGCAGCAGTGGAGGGGTTAACAGAGGAGTCAGCTGTCTGTTTAGTATGTCTCAGATGTCACATACAAATACCTAAAAGGCAACTGGGTTGTGTGAAAGGAAATCAACGGATTAAGACTGCAGTCCCAGCTCAAAAGCTTTTTTGTGACTTCAGGAATGCCTCATATCCCATCTGTTAAATGGAGATAATACCTATCCCATAAGCACACTGTGAAGATTAATTCATTAATCTTTTTTTAAGAGGAAATGGAAAGAGCTAGAGAAAGAATAATATGAAATATCACAGCAGCAATGAGAGAAAGCAAACGACAGCATAGAGCATGGCACCAGCAACTGCAGGTCAGTTGGGTAGGGAGGGCGCAGCACCCTCGCCTCAGCTCTTTTCACCCGCACCATAACTGAGGGTGCTCTACGGTGGTCCTGGCTGCTCTGCTGGCAGGCTGCAGACCATGGCCAGCTGAAAACGTCTCGGCAAGGGACCGGCCTACGGCACTGCCAGCTTTCCCGGGCACCGCTGTGCGGCACGGACTGCGCGAATGCAGGATACGAGGGGGAACTGGCAGCAGCTTTGGTACCTGCATGGCGGGAGATGGTGGAAATGGGGTTAGGGGAAGATGAAGAGAAAAATGGAAGCTGGGGACTTTAGAGCAACTCCTTCTTTTGATATCCCTCAAGGGGAGTACCAGACAGACACCTAGATCACAGTGAGAGGAGTGCTCCCCGGTACACACATAGATTTGTCTCCAAACTGTTTACTCCTAACTTGTCTTCAGGTTGAAGACTTCTGCCATGCCTCACAGGCAGCATCTCAACCTGTACCCTTCATCTAGAACCCCTCATTAAAATTAGGAGGAAGACAGATACAGAAATGCTGCTTTTCTCTGAATGAGTAGCATCCCCACACAAGAATCTCAGCTTCTTTTCAAGCCAAGAGTGGACTGAACATGTTCCTTCAATGTTGTTTGACAGTCTGGCTCATTTTACCAAATCCAGTCAAGATGAGTGAGAGACGTGTTTACCTTTGGTGGGTGAGCAGACAAAAGCTGCATGTAATTGTCCTCTGGGTGCCTGCCACTCCATGGGGATTTGTAATCACTTTGAAAAAAGAGATCTTCCCCGTCACCGGAGGAGACAAGCTGGCACCTCAGCACAAAACATGCCACTTAAAATAGCTTTTAATGTGGCCTTGAGAACTATTTGTGGATCAGGAAAAATGTGGTGTAAGGGAAGACTGCAGTCATGTATTGTAGCTGTCACTCAAAACCAAAGGCTCTATCATTTCATAAAGATCAGCACATGTGTAAAGACACACCAAGATAACCTAACTGGTCCACAGGCTGCGTTACACATGGTGGCATTTGAGAAGTCAAGAAGGGCTTCCTTCTCTGTCCATGTGCATTGACTCACAATGACCACCTCCATTCCTGGTTTTCTCCCTTTTCTCCAAAGCGTGGACAGGCGGAGGAAGAGTGCCATTCCCATCCTGTAATAAAGCCGACTGCAGATTTGTATTACGATCTGCAGGTTAGTTCCCCATCAAGTTGCCACGGCTTCCCGACTACCTTCAGGATGGTACAGGCTGCCTGTGCATCCCTCATTCTAGAGCAGACATCGTCCTTGGAACTACCAGACAGCAGGTGCGGAATAAAATCAACTTCACGTTTCTGTTGAGGATTCTGAATTTTGTTTCTCAACATCAAAAACGTGGAGACATACAAAAGGGCTGATGAACAGGCTTCAGGTTTTTGAAGACTGCTGTCTCCATCTGGTTGGAAGTCATCTGCAGCGCAATGACTGAGGAGTTTATATACAAAAATGCAGGAGAAACCCATGGAGGCCATTAGGAAAGGAAAAGCAGATCAGCCCCTTTCTCAAGAAACCAGATGCAGACTGGGGCTGTGAGATGAGCTCTGGGGTGAGCCGCCCTGAGCGGCGCGGAGGAAACCTGGAAAACGCCAGGAAAGCCGAGTGCCGCGGAGGAAGCCTGGAAAAGACCAGGAAAGCCACGTGCCGTGAGCGATGGGAGGTTGCGCTGAGCGGGAGCAGCATTGGGTACTGAGCTGGGCAGCACATCTGCAGGAGCTGGACGCTCCCGAGGCGGGGGATCAGTCCCCTCACCCCAAATTTGCCTCAGTTCAGTACCGCTCCTTACAGGCAGAGCCGCAGGAACCTCACCGGGACACGAACGTGGCTCTGCCCGTGGCGGGGGCTCGGGGCTCTGCAGGACAAGACGCACCGGGCCCAAACCACGAAGCCTTTGGCCCAGCCCCGCTGCAAAAAGACACCGGCAGGAGCGGGCAGAGCCTTCGCGCCTTAACCCTGCGGCCATCTCCCCCACCCTCCCCCCCAGAAGCTGCGCTCTCGCCTCAGCCCAGGCCGGGGGGAGGGGGTGTGTGTGAGGGGGACGAGGCAGCCCGGCCAGCGGGGTAGGGCGGACGCCGCCTGAGCCGGGCTGCCGGCCGCCATTTTCCGCCGCCCCGTACGCCCCGGCGGCGGCGGCGGCTGCGGGCGGCCCTGTGCCCCGCGGCGGCCCGGCCCCGCCCCGCCCCTCCCAGCGTCAAGCTCCGCCCCCGCCCCGCCCCGCCCGCCGCCGAAGGTTGCCGAGCGGGGGGTCGCGCGGCTCCGGCGGGCCCGACAGGCGACTTCCGGAGATTGCCGAGGGGCTTCGGCCCCTCCCCCGACCGCCGCCGAGCCCGTGACTGGAGGCGCTCCGGTGGGTCGGAGCTCGCCGCGCCCGCTGTTCTGGTCGCGGCGCGGGGCTCAGCCTCCTCCTCCTCCTCATCCTCCTCCTCATCCAGCAGCGCCGGGCGTCGCAGTGACAGAGCGGGGCGATCGCGGCGGGGGGCGGCCGGGGCTCCGGCGGCGCGGATGGCGGAGGGCGGCCAGCCCCCGCAGCAGCAGCAGCCACAGCCGCAGCTCCTGGCCGGCGGAGGCGGTGGAGGAGGAGGCGGCGGCGGTAGCAGCAGCAGCAGCGGCGGCGGAGGGGGGGCCGCCCGCGGCGTGAAGCGGGAGCCGGAGCTGGAGCAGCCCATGCCCGGTGGGGACGGCGCCGAGGGCGGCCACAGCAAGCGGCTGCGGACGGAGGCGGAGGCCGACGGCGGCGGCATGCAGGTAGCGGGCAGGGCCGGGCCGGGCCGGGTGGGCCCTCGCCGGGTCTCCCGCACCGGGGCTCGGCGGGAGAGGGGAGGGCGGGGGGGTGGCGGCCGGGCCGCCTTTAATTTCGGTTTAGCGGGATTCAGCGCGTTGCTTACGGGCCTGCGGCCCTTCGCCTCCACCGGGAGCAGCCGCGGGGGGAGCGGGTCTCCTGCCCGGGGCACCCCCGGGCTGAGGCGGGCGGCTCCTGGGGCGCAGCCCCACACGTGGGGAGGAGGAGGCGGCGGCGGCCCTCAGCGACCCGCCGCTGGGTCCGGTGCTCCGGGCACCGGCGTTCTCCGGTGGACCCTTGGGAGAGGCCGTGGGTGGCGGGGCTGGGGACGGGGCACTGGCGGGTCTCACCCGTAAAGCATCGGGAGAAATCCCGGGGAAAGCGCGCGGGGGGGGGGGGGTGGTTGGGTGGGCACCTTCCAGGTTGGCACAGGGATGTCGCGTTCCTGTCGTCTGCCGGCAGCCCGTGTTGATCGTCCCCAAAAGGCTGCTCTTTCCAGATGCGTTGGCTTTTGTGTGCGTGGGGCGATGCTGGCAAGGTATTTCGGCTTTCCTTTGTCTGGGTGTTGTACAGGGTTGTTTTATTGTGGCAATCGCGCTGGCCTTTTTTGTTTCCGTTTCTGGTGATGAGTATATCGGAGCTCTTTGGAAGCAGCGTGATTTATTAATCTGAACTTAGTTTCTTTTCTCACCTTTTTGGGGGGTTGGTAAGCGCTCCTGATAGTTTCCAAGGGGAGCATCCTGTCCTCTCCAACGTGCTTCTCATCTAGATGCCAAACGCTGACCAACAATCTTCCCTTTTTATTTCCCAGGCTGTCCCCAGTTTGCATGCTCAAGATTTTTTTTTTTTTTTTTTTTAAATAGCTTGCAGCAGGACGGTTTTGTTTGTGGTTCTGTTTGATGTTCAGCCTTCTGTGGTGGTCCCTCCACCTCACCACATCCCTTTTTCCCCAGCGCAATGGTGTGGGCTGAACATAGGCTGGCGCTTCGCACCCGAGTGCTGCCTCTCGTGCTCCTGCAAGGGCCAGCGAAAACCACCCCGTGCTCTTTTATTCCTTGAAGTAGTATCTTCTCCCACATGTAGGTGTCAAGTATGACTCAGACAATGCGTAGAATTGCAAGGACAAAGATGCTCAGCATTAAAGGAGTGCTTATAGATTGTGTCTTGCTTGGAATTATGAATGAGCGCATGAACGTGGTGACATGAAATTCTTCCAGCTCTTCGGAGTTGGAACTGAGGCTCAGGTCCTGTGTAGCTACAGGAGATGCACCAGTTTACCTGCAGTTAGTGGTTAAATGCTTGTTGATGTAAACCAGTGGTAAATCGGCTGAAAACTTTCGAGGAAGGGACTTGAACTGGTTTAACCAAACAGTCTTAAAATTTTATTTTTTTTATTTCAAAGGAGTACAATTTCTGTATACATAAAAGGCTCCCCTCTGTATTTACATCGAGGAAAGTGTTCTGTTACCTGTTCAGGGAGTAGTACAAGATACTAAGCTTGCAGCATTTGACCCCGCGTGTGCACAGCAGTGTGTAATACTGGTGGTAATGGTAGTAGGGATTAATTGTGGATCTCAGTGGAAAGTTGGGTTTTGTTTCCATATCAAATGCTGGCAAACAGTGGAGAAATTAGATGGAGAAGTGCAACTAGTGGAGTCCAATTTTAAAGTTAAGTATGTTTTATAGTCAGTATAACTATTCTTCAGACTGGGACCCCCATATTGTAGTTACTTGGTATTCTTAGCGTAATTTTAATCTTTCCGTGTATGTATGTATATGGAAAAGATTTTTCAATATAAAAGATGAAAATAACCGTATGTATATACGTATGCATGTATATACGTATGTATTTATGTATGCGCACACACATACCATTATGTCCAGAAGTTTTCCTTGCCTTTTTTTACTGTTAAGGAGTATGGTTTATTTATTTGGAGAATCTTCTCATGGTTGTAAGCAAGAAATACCAAATTCGAAGCCAAACTTACAAATAATATCAGAGCTAGGAAAACTGTGTTCTTTAATGTTTGGGAAGTTCAATATCTTTTTACCTAAAAGTCAAAAGACAAGATTGCCTTTCACGAGGATTTCTGTTCAGATAGTGTGTTCTTCTGAAGTACCTTATTTTAGAATAACTGGTTCTTTTTAGTAAATTCTCTATGTTTAACTGTACATAATGCTTACAAGAGGAATAAAGAGCCTATTCTCTGATTATTTTTTTTACACACCACCCCCACCCCCCCCCCCCCCCCATGTACTAGAGGCTTTCTGGAAGCTGGAAATAACACCAGCAACTGTTGTACCTTGTTTTTCCTGCAGATCCTGTCAATTTTCTACTTCCTGTTCCAGAGCCGCAGGCTGTTGCTGTGTAAACTTGGTGACCTTGTGTCTCTGGGCTGATAGCAAGGAATCCTGGGGTGCCACACTCACCACAGTTTCTTCTTTGCATAACCCCTACCTAGTGATGGTTCAGGATATGAACATGGCTTGTAATGCTGCAATAAATCATTTAGCTATAGAAATTACTAATGCAACTGTAAAACTAATAGCTTTTTTTGGAGTCTCTTAAGATGAAATATAAAAACTGGCTTATGGGAAGATAAGATAGTAGCTAGTTATTAAGAACTTGGGGCAAAGGGTCCCTTGAAGCTTAAAGTAGCCCTTAAATTTACTGGGCTGCTTGTTTTCTGCTGTCTCAGGCCAGCATGCCCAGACAGCTTATGCAGTTAGGGTTTCATTATCTAATCCATCTTTGATCAGGCCGGATAAATGGTGTTTGGCCAGTGCTGATCTTGTTAGGAGGGTGGTGTAAAGCTGCTTGAGTTGGGATTGGGACAAATCGGATCATGGCTGCTATCTGCTTCTGGGACATATTTCAGTTAATCGTGGCGTGGGAGGAAAAGGTCCAGCACAAACTGCTGCTTTTTAGCTCCCTCTGGTCCATAAGTGGCAAAAATCAAACGCCACCGGCCAGGAATGTCTCCTGGAAATGTTTGGATGTGTTTGTAAGTTTTGGAATTGAAGGGCCCCAAAGGTACTGCTGCTTTTTAACTGTATAAATACTAGCTAGGAACTAGCTTGCTCTCTGTTTGCTGGCTTGGATGAGTTGAATCATTTGGATCAGCTTGCTAATCTGGGTAAAAATAGTCCCTAACGGAGGGGAGGTTAAAAAAAAGAAAGTTATATTGGCCTAAGTCACTTGTGAAACCGCACCGAAATGCAGTTGTTGATGCAGCTGTATTTGCTGCTTGTCAGAAGAGGTTGATTGCTGCACAGATGGAAGAGAAAGTACCTTTGCAATAATCTCCCTCCTCCTCCCTTCCTCGCATGATGAAAGACGAGAAATGTTGTGGCTAGCTGGGAAGTGTCCTGTTCTCTTTAGAGCTGCAGACAACAGTGTAATTCCAGGCTGCTGTGTTTGTCTTCTCCATCGAGGTGCTAGAGGTGTACCAGCCAGATTACACTGCTGATGAGAAATCAGTAAAATATCTTCCAGTTGCTTTGCATGGGGCTGAATGAGTTAATTAACTCCTCATTCCATACCCGAGCTGAATTTTGATTTAACTTTTTTATGGGGTCTGGGTTGGTTGGTGAATTAAAATTATACCTAGGGGTTATATGTGGTTGGAATTAGATGCAAGGTGTGAACAGAGCCGACCCTTGTTCTTCTTTCACGAATGACTTATGTGTTCATTATCCCCGAGTATTTGGGGGAATTGCTCTGCTGCAACCGTGAGCATGGCCGACTGGTCAGGGAAGACAGTTAACGCAGCTGTGGTCTATGCCGTAGCCAGTCCATGCAAACTTTTAGTGGCAGTGATGAGTGGTGACTTTGTGTTGTCATTCAGGCATGTCTGCATAGGGTTCATGAAGATGACTAGCGGTGTTGAGATCAGTCCCCTGTGACTAAATAATGACGTCATAGATGATAAGTCTTCACTGCGCAAGAAAGTCTGTGGTTTCTCTTCCTACCGCGAGCCAGAAGATGGTCTATAACACCCTCTACCAGCTTGATTCCTTCCAGCATGAAGATTGGAAACCTTGAACGGCAGTGTGCCACGGGAAGGGGAGAGCGGGGATGTTGCTGGTGCTTCATAACAACCAGTGTCCTTGTTCAAACTATGGCCCGTTTGTGGTGCTCCAGAGGAGGGCAAGAAATCAATCTACTGATCGTTTCCAAAGACAGGTTTGGGTTTTACAAGTAAGAGGGCTGACTGGGACTGTAATCAACAAGGGGCCAGTGAACAACAGCTTTTGTGCTGTGGGGGACCCTATGGAAATCTATATTTTTAAATCTTACAGAAGGGAATATCGAGTTCCAGTAAATCGTGGAGAAGCTGTGTAATCGGGTTAGCTTTTTCCTCTCTTGTATTATTCATGGCATGGCCGTCTTTGTAAAGAGATGCAGAGCAATACAGGGGATACAAAATATTCTAGGAAAGAAATGAAGTTCCAATTTTTAGATGCTGACCCATGCCTTGGATCCCGGATGAGGTTTCCTGGGATGCTGTTTGGACAGATTGTTGCTGATATGATGAGACATAACGAATCACCTTTAAGTTTGTTGTTATTTCTCTGTTTGCTTCTGTGCTTTGTTTTTTTTTAAATATTTGAGTGTTATGAGTTAGACCTGACAGTCTGGAAAGACTTAGAAAATCCCCAGTTCAAAGAAAACGTTTGGCACACAGACTGAAAGTTGGGATTTTAGAGATGATGAGAGCACTTTAATGTTGGCTCTCTTCTTGCCATATTCAGGAAAATGGAAAGCCCAAGTAAAGTATTCTGGATGCTTTAGTATCCCTCCAGGCTCTGTTGGTATTTCTCTTTGGATTTCAGAGGTTCGTCTTTAAAGGTGATGGCCGCGGTTGTGAGGTTGGAAGCCGAACAGAGGTCTGGCTCTTCTGGAGATGGTTTCCTTCTGTGTATGTGTACCAGCTGTAGATATATGCTTTTTATTTTTCCTTTTCAGAATTCCCACTTAGAGACATGAGTGTGCTGGCATTTTGCGGAAAGCCTGGGCTCTCCCTTGCGTTTTGAAAAGGTTGCCCACCTAGCTGAGTTCGGAGCAGCGTGCCTCTCTCCCAGGCATGTCCTGTGAATTACCCTCTGTCGGCTTTTCCTCCCAGTGACTCCCAAGGCTCCCACCTTGCCCTTTTGCATCGGGGGTTCACACCTCTGTTTTCAAGACCGTCTCAAAGAAGTGCTGGTCACTGAAGGTTTAGCAGCTGTCTTGCCGTGCTAGCTGTGTGCTTTATCGTGGCTGCACTGAGGGCTTTCAGCGGCTTTGCTGTGGTGAGGCTGGTGGCAGCCGGAATACCAGAATACAGGAGATGCAAAGGAGGCAGCAGTAAAATAAAAAATTTAACTGCTTCATTTGCACTAGTGGTAGGGAAGCCAAACTGAAGTCGAGACGGACCTGAACTGGATTCTGTGTGTGGTCCGTGTCCCCCCTGGAGACTGTTGCTGAAGGACATACCCCTGTTAGCTTGGAAAAATAAAGGCTGTTGCTAGCAGCCTTTGGTTTGCTGCACAGGAACCTCTGCCCCTTTGGAAAATGTTAGGGGTCGTGTCGGTTGAAGATGTTTTAAAACCTGTCGCTCTACGCTGCTGACTTGTCTCGTGGTGTGGGACAAACCTTAGTTTTCATATGAAGCGGAAGAGGAGGGCAGGTGTTTTGGTCGGCTGGAAACCTCTTATTTAATTTGCCCGTCTTGGATCTTACTTGACCTTCTGTGTGTGCGTGCTTTAGAAATGCAGTGGCTGAGGGATCAGAGGAACATCCAGAAGCGAAGTGAGAGAAGCAATTAGAAGTAACGAGTTCCAGTTCACTGAAGCATTCTGTTGATCTACATTTTACAGTGGTATTGAGTGGACGCTGGAGTGTAGCTGTCATGAGATAATCCCGATGTTTAGGGATTAGAGCTGCTTGACTGCATTTTGGGCCTTCACTCCCTTTGCTCTCCAGTAAATTTAATTTTGCCAGCAATCTTTTCTAAATTCAGGAAAATGCTAGTCTGAAAGATGTATATGTATTTTCCGCAGCATGCTGCCCCCTCCCTCCGCTTCACTTTCCTGAGCGCACCTCCTTTTTTCCAGGTTGAATTTGAGATGTTTGCAGGAGCTAAGCCCACCGATGGCAGGGGCTGTACGGAGCCGCCCTCACCATGCCAGCATCCCAACCAGCAGGGCTCTGCCGATCTGGTCCCACTGAGCCATGCCAGGACACCTCTCCTGCAGGAAAGCTTTGCTGTCTGCTGGACTTTGCTGAGAAGGGCCCGTCGTAGGTTGAAGTTTCTAATCTGCGTTCTTGGTTCGGGAGGATTTCCAGGGTGTTTGGGAAGAGGCTTGTGAACTGTTCCAGTCTCTCTTGTTTGGCTTGTCATGCATACATATGGCATCTGTCGAAACCACCCCTAGCAGCTCTTTTGCTGGACTGAAGGAAGTGGGACACTAACTCCTTAGCAGTGATATGATGTATTTAAGTAGCCGCCAAGTAGGAAAGGTATACAAAAGCCCCCTTGTTTAATGAGGGGCAACAGCTGAACTTGAGCTGGATCCAGCGTCTGTTTGGGCAGAGCAGGAAACTTTGGCAGTTTCTGCTGGCTCAGTTGGTACGACATTGGTGTTCAATCAGCTATACCGTTGCTGCCTCCTAACCTTTGGAGTGTGGGCAGAGTGTACTTGTGATTCATAGCAATTAGGAAAGAGGTCATGAGATCTTTTACTTGCATCTCTTGGGTAGGACAGTGGGATTCGGTCTGGCATGTTTTTGAAGTGGCTGTGCGTTCCCGGGGCTGTTGCTTGTGTTTGCATTTGTCCAGGAGAGTTCGTTGTGCAGGAGGATTGGATGCTTGCTTCCAAGAGTGTGGGCTAGAAGCAATTGTTGCTTTTTCTGTATGACTTTCTTGGGTTTTATCTGCTCATAATTGCCTCGGCAGTAATGCAAGTATTAGCATAGAGATGGGCAAGAACCTGCACCATTTAAGGGGGGAAAAAAACCAACCCAATGTGTCAGCACTTTTTGCCCTCTGGCTGTACGTAGCTAAATTTCCTTTAATAGAGAGGCTAAAGAAGCAACCTTATGTGGCATTTGTGTGTGTTGCAAATATCAAAATATTCTCCCCAGAGGCCTTTGAGGCCCTGGGATCTGGATCCAGCTCAGGTTTCTTCAAGGGACCAGAGTGTGCTCTTTTAGCTGAGGCTTTCTGCACAGCTTTTCTCCTGCTATGTCTGCAGAGGATTCTTGCACATGCTTGGGGTGGTTGTCACTGTTGGGGGCAATGCCCGGGAAGAAAATCCCACCAAGGCATCACTTAAAAGCCTTGATTTAGTGCTGCGTGGGCTGAGGAGAGGCTGTAGCTGGGATCCTAAGCCTATAATTTGCTGCTTGTGGTTGCCATTCCCTTACCCGGAGAGAGGTGGGAAGGTCGCTTTTCCTCCAGCTTGCTCCGTCCCCCTCGGGCAGGCAAGGCAGGGGGGGAAGGCTGGGCTCTGCCATGCTGCAGGGCTGGTAGCCTTCTCCCTGGGGCCTGGTCCTGCAGGCAGCATAGCCAGGCATGACTGTCAGAGCAGCTGCTGTGAGATGGTGCTTCAGAGCACCAAAAGCCTGGCTTTTTGTTTTTATTCACTTATGTGGCTTTGCTTCCTTTTTGTGGGAAAAAGAAACGAGGGGAAGTGCATGCATTAAAGGGCTTCTCCATTACCCTTTGTACTCTCCTGTCCTGGAGAGAAGGTCTGTCAGAGGCTTCTTTCCTATCCTTATTTCATGTTAAAAGCCCCGTGCAGCCTTGGAGCAAAGCTGGACCAGGATGGAGTGTGTTTTGTAGGTGCTTCTCCTTGCCTTTATGCACCAGTTCTTCTCGAAGCTCAGTTTTGGAGTGACCTGGGGGGGTTCCTGGGGTTAAAGACCACTCTCTCTAAGTGATGCTGCTTCCACTCCCATGAGTGGGACCAGCCACACAGCCTGGGAGTTCGTTCAGGGAGGCAAACCTAGGCTGTGGCGTTGCCACAGCAGATTGAACCGTGGGTCATACCGAAGGAGGTGGAAGCTGGCAGCGTGGTTTGGGCAGATGCCCTGGGGCTGGTGGGATGCACAAGAGTGGGAAGCAGGAGTTTGTGTGATGTTGGCCTGAGGAACGATCTGGATCGTGGAGGAAACTGAGGCAGTAAAGTGTACGCATCACTTCTGCTGGTTTGTCGAGATCTGAATGTCTCTTGGGCAGCCTGCAGGAGAAATCAGTTGACTTCTGAAGCTCCTGCCTGTCCTGTTACTTGTTTTGTCCAGGAGTGGAAGTTGAAGTGTGTGAAAATGCAGAATGCCCTCAATGTTCCAGTTTTAGGAAGGGGTGTGTTATGCTATGGCAGTGCTGTGGGAGTTGGTGTTTGTCCTGGGTGGTCTGAAGCTGCTGGGTGCTGTCTCCTCAATGCAAAGGGGTGAGGGGACAGAGAACGTGCCAGAGCGAGCAGCAGTGCTGCAGCTGGCTGCGACCAGGGGAGATTTAATGCATGGTGCATCCAGCATGGTAGGGGCTGGAGCTTATGCCTGGCAAGTGCCCAGCAGGAGGATGTGACAAGAAGGCAGCGTGTGAGGTCTTAATTATGTGGTTGTACATTTTATGTTTTTAGAGATGACTTCATCTCCGTAAGTGCATCAAATGGATAACGCTCACTGAGGCGCTGTTAAATCTAGCAGGAGTTTTGTTATCAGTTAAAATGGGTGTGAGGTCAGGCTTTGGACTGAGAGCTATTCAATACTTCATTTCTTCCTTTTCATCTCATGTCTGACCCCAAACTGAATTTACTGCAGATAACCTAAACCTTGCGCTGAATACAGAACTATTAATTTTTAATGGTCTCTTCTACGGTGCTCACCACTGTAGTGTGGGTGCTTTCCAGATACTAATGATCTTATTTCTGCAGTTTTCCTGAGAGGTAGAAAAGGTATATTATCTCTTATTGTAGAAATGGGGAATTGATGTACTGGTAATAAGACCAGTTTTGCAAAAATCCCATTGACACTTGCAACCTGATTTATTTTTTTTTTTATATTTTTTTATTGTAGCTGGTGGGGTTTTGATAATGTTTAGATCCTTGATCTATAGCTCTCTACAACTTCCACTGTATGTATGAACACCTCCTACTTCCACAGGCTGATCCTTAAGTGTGTCATGTTGGGCAAATGTGAAGTGATGTTGTCTTCATCTTAAAAAACAGCAGAAAAGCTTTAATTAAATAACTTGGTCATCATTGTAATGAAACTTTACTTGGAAGATGAGGTCTGAAATATAACTTTTTAAGTAGAAGGGATATTGCTTGGCCTTAACTACAAAACCACATACCTTTCGGTTTCTGCAGCTGTTTTTCCTGCTCAGAATGCAGCGCTTCCTAGGCTTGAATGAAGCGGGAGTCAGGAAAAAGTAGCATATAAGCCTGGTTTGTTGTAACATCCCTGCGCATGAGGAAAAAGAGAGGAAGTTGCATGGGTAGCTGTAACTGGTCTTTTTAATCCACAGCCCTTGACTTTTGCAATTGAAATGCTGTTTTAGGAGGGAATGTAGCTACCTTGCCCTTTGAGTTAGAAGCATGTTTCTGTCTGTTAGCGAGCAGAAAGCTGCTGTGTGGACAGGAAAAGTCAGGAACTGGCTCCTGACCCATTCCCTGCACTGGCTGCGTGGGGGACCGGCAAATCTTCCCCTTCCTGGGGACACAGGTCTCTGCGTGGACGCTTGTGGGGTTAGTGGGGAGGAGAGGGAGGCAAACTAAGGTATGTTTTGTTGGGGAGGCTTTGTGACACATTTGGACTGCAAAACAATCCTGCTACTTGGGATTCAGGCGTCTTGGGTGAAGAGTACTTGGGTGATCATGGACTTGGTATCTCTTTCCTTTTGCTTGTGGAATAATGTGTCCCTGATGCATCCCATCACTGCCTGCTTTTTATTCCTTCTGCATGGGTGGTTGGTTCTGTTCTCTTCTTAGCTGAGTACAGCGCTGAGAAAAGGGGGGGAATAGAAATGTGCTGTATGGCTGGGGCTCTGTCATCTGCAGAGAGCCCTGGAGAACAAGACCAGGATTTCGGACTGAATGCCTGATCTTGTTGCCAGGATTGTCAGGCTATGACACTGGAAGTAGGATAAAGCTGTAGGGAAGGAAAAAACACCACATCCCACTGCTTTTTCCCAAGAGGAGATAAAAGACCAACCTGGCAATGGCTTCTTTGTGCCTCAGCGTGTGTTCCAGGAGCTCTTGTTGCCTTGAAGTGAGGGGAGGAGATGAGGCTGGAGGCCTCTCCAGTGCTCACGTGAATCCAGTGGAGACCTGGCATCTGCTAATGTCACCAGCTGGATCGAACAGCTTTTTCTCTATATGACCTTTATACCTAAGCACTTCTTGGAAACTTCTGGCTTCCTGGGCTAGTTAGATTTCCCCAAGAGCAGTGGTCTGCATGCAGAGTGCCTCATGTTGTGAGAGCTGGGCTGAGAGGTCATGGTCACAAAGAGCGGAGGCAAGGCCATCGTTTGCCAGGGTGGGATGGATTCAGTGGGAGGTGGTAGCAGCGGTTCTGAACAGTGCTGTCTGTGTAGTGGTTAAACGTCAACCATGGGCCGGAGAAACCTTCAGAGAAGAGAAGGGGAAGAAAAAAGGAAATGGACCAACTGTGGATTTTGATTTTTCAAATAAAGAGGGTTACAGTGGGACTTAACTCTTTGTAGTGTTTCCATCTGTCCGTCCCTTCTTCCAGTGCCCACTTCTGACCTGTGAGTTAGTCTTGTCCAAGAACTGGACTGGTGTGATGGACTTGGATGTGGTGAATGAGACTGAGACTGGCATTTCAGTATATGTTGTCTAACCAATTATCTGATACATGTGTCTATATGTATGTCTGTGTGTGGCTATGCCAGGAAATTGAAATAATGCTTGTAATTAGGTCTTGGGTTTTTTTTGTGTGTGCCTCTGTCCACTGATTGTACCCTTCCAGGAAAGACTTGCTGCATTTCACTATCTTGCCTGATCTCTTCTGTCTTCTTTCAACGGGAGCATCATGTGGTCAGTGCCAAATACTGCAGATTCATAAAAATAATTTTCCTCTGTCGATAAATCACAAATGAGCACCACTAAGAAATCTTGATGCTTTGTGTTCTGTCCTGAAACCTCTCTGTCTATGGGGTTGAGAACATATCTGAGCATATCTCTTTCAGCCAGACTGTGACCAGTGTGTAGGTTCTCCTGGGCATGGGTGTTTCCCATGGGGAAGGTGTTAACTAGAATAGATGGAGATGCTGTGAGACTTTTTTGGTGTATGTTTTCCTCCTATTATTCAATGCTTAAAAGGGTGAGTAAGGATTCCTCCTCTGTTGGTCAGTGAGTTGATGTTTTTATCTTGAGCGGTATCAGGTATTCGTGACTGTTTTGCATGCCAGGAGGAGCATGGGTTGGATTTGCAGCTTGGACCACGACTCCTTTAAGGACTAGGAATTTTTTGATGAGTGATTACACTTAACTCTGGGCTGTTAGTTGATGGATGTAGATGGAGCATGTCCATGTTGCTTGGGAAGGTTTCCTTAAATAGGCATGACCTTTCTAGCGAAAACAGGAAGATAGTTTTTGTGTTGTTTTTTTTTTTTTTGAGCTTGGCGTTTGTTTCATTTTTGGAACTCATGGTTACTGCAGGCATTTACCATAGAAGTAGCTCAAAGTCTTGGTAGCTTCGTGGGGCATGGTTTGGCAGCTCTGTTGGAGTTTGATAGGGAGATTGGCTTGCTTTGCAGTGCAGCATTTGATATAGCATTTGTTCATCCTTTCTGTATTTGTTCCATCCTTTCTGTACCAGCTGCTATTCCTCACCTTTGGTGATCTGGTTCTCCTTCCTTATCATGCTGGCATCTGAAAATCTGAGGCATCTCTATGTATAAGGAAAAGACTAGCCAGTCTGCATATTTTAACATGTAGATGGGGAATGGATAGTGCTTCACTAGGTCTGGTTCATCCTGTGATAAAAATGTTCCTGTTCCTGTTGGGTTATAGTATTTGTTGGTGTGGGGATTGCAGGCGAATTGGGGAGAGTGGTCCTGTCCCCTCAGAACAATGAACCCTCTGGCTACAACGTGAACGTGGTGACCATCTGCCCAAAGTAGTGCCTGTCCCTGGCCATCCCTGGGAGGTGTAGCGGGGGATGGGTGGTTTTGACTCCTGTGTGCACTGAAATTTTCCAAGATGCCTGGTCTCAGCTATTTTGTCACTGTTGGTGGCAAGGCATTCGCAAGGTCCTCTATGAACTCTGTAGTCTATGTTTGTCTCTAAAAATAAAATCACTATGCTTGGGCTCTCGTATCCATTGTAAGTTATTATGTGGGGTTGCTTCTCTTGGATTTGGTGCTTGAAAAAGAGATGATGCAAATACTCTGGAAAAGGTGTAGTACAGTGGACAAACTGACCAGCCTTGATGGCACAGTAGTATCAAGTGTTTTATTTAGCTTGTGCGGTTTACTTGATCCTCAGGGTTAGTCTGAAATACAATTTTTATGTCCTTTTCCTTTCTTATTCTAGGTCACCAATTTCTTGATCTCTGAACCCTTGGGAGTTTGCAATTAAGATTCAGAGGTTTGTAGATCTGTCTGGTTGGTTCTGGGATTAGCAATTTTTACTTTCATTTCCAGAATAGGATTTTAAAGACAGTCCCTAAATCTCTGGGCCCTTTGGGCACGAGTAAACATGTGGCATTGTTCCCCTTCCACGGGTGAATTCCTACCATTGTAAGGCTTTCTCTGCCTCTGACTTCCTGGGCAGGATTTTGGTGATGAGTGCAGTCACGATAAGTAGTGAAGAACTCCTTAATAGGTCACTTCTCAACTGTAATTCCTAGGTAAGTATTTCTCTGTCTTGTATGGGTTTTCCTAGGGTGCTGGTTAGCTTCACTCTCTGAACAATCTGTACATCTCTGTACAGATGGTTACTGCATAATGCTCATCGTGGAGGCAACTATTTCCATGAAGTTGCTAGAAAAAATTACAATGAATTTTGTACGGGCTGTGTTCGAACAGACACATTGTGGAAGTGGGATTGCATTGGGAAGGGAGGACGGGACACCACTTATCTGCCGAAGGCTGTTCTGTTCCACTGGAGCCAGGGCAGGTGGGGGACTTTCACCTCCAGCTGCTGTTAAATTAGCCCTGGGTTGGAGTTGCTGGAAGTTTGTCTTGTCAAGTGCTAATTCAGCATGTTATGTGTGAAGATAATTGGCAGGGTAGAAAAAATGATGTGCCTGTAGGAAACTTTCTTCTTACCTGAAAGAGCTTTAACAGTGAAAATGTAAAATGTCTAGTAGGAGAATTCCTTCTTCCTTGCATGGTTAGCAGTGATAACCAAAAGCAAATTGTACAATGCTGTGTTCAGAGCCCTCTGATAGTATGGTCATGGCTTCTGCTTCTGTTTACAGATTTCCCATGTAGCCGAATTAAATTAACAAGACTGGTCAATTCATTGCTGCTATATTTAACCTCCTGGGCAGCAATGAATCTGGCAAGGATGGAGCATCATTTTCACGTGCTGCTTGGACAGGGAAGATGTGCAGCAAAATGAAGTAGTGTTATTGCTTGGGGGAGAGGTTCACAGTCACAGCTCAGATGAAGGGAATAGAAAAGGTTCCCAGAAGTCCTTTTACTCCAGCACTTCCAGTGTGGCTCGGTCACTCGAGTGAGCTAGGTAGCGTGAGGTTTTTTTGTCATGTGTGGGCTAGCCAGAGACCAATGTATCCACAGAGTTTGTTCAAGGCAGATAGCATTACGGGAATCAAAACGCATCTCTTGGTTCCTGTTCATAGATTTAATCCTTTGTTTTTAGCAGTTCAATATCCCTGTATTCTTTAGCGTAGCCTCCATTATCATGGATTTGAGCCCTTCTTAAATCCTAATGCACGTAATTGCATAGCATTCATGTTAGGAAGAAAAGTGTGGTGCAAGGCAGTGCACAGAGGAATGAAACAACTCCACCAGGTCACCTGTGGAGGAGCAGAAATCTCAGAGCACTGGGTTGAGCAGGCCATCCTTCCTCCCTAATTTGAAGTAGGTGGCCTCCTTGCTTAATTGCTGCCCACTCCATCTAAGGATGGTCCTTGGAGAGTGTTGGGAACGCATGGTGAGCTTCACACGGCTACCATCCTGTGCTGCGTCAGCTTGCTGTGTTATTAGAAGGTACGCTCTGCAGCATTTTAGCTACAGCATCTTTCCCTAGCACCAAAATTCACTTAAAATTAAAATATGTATAGGGGTCTGCATCCTGTTGTTAGAGATGTTGCGTGTTTTCTTTAGACTTGTGCAAAATAAGTGGTATGGTGGTAAAGGTTGTATGGGTTTATCTTTTTTTTTTTTTTTAATGCCCTCTCCCATGAGTCTGCATAGCTTGTGAGACTGGGATGATACTGTGTGCTTAGCCTTGCAGCCAATTTGGGAAGCTGGGCTTCACCATGCCACGCTTGCTTTTCTTGTCTGTTTGCTTCAAGTTTTTTATGTGGAGTTTACAGATATTGGTGCAGTTTGCATAGCAGAAAGTGTCCCTTTGTAGCAACTGATGAGTGGATGACAAACAGCTGATTAAGCCCAACCTTCAAAAGGCTTTTGAAAAAAAAAATAGTATTACAACATTTGCAAAGCATAAATTTATCAGTACTAGTGGGTTAAGCAGTGTTAGGCCACCTGGTGTAGGTTGGTCTGATTGATAAACACCCCTTTGCTCTGGGCCACCGAGGGCTTGGGTCCTTGGGGTATGTACAGTAGGCACAGCCCCTGTGTAGTGACTCCCGGTGTTGGGGTGCATGGTGTGACACCTTACCTCGAGGCTAAGCTGATCTGATGGTAAACAGCTGCTGAAAGAAGTGATGCTTTCCCTCTGCTCTCCATTTGGCTCCGAGTTCCTTTTTCGTGATCTCATAGAAAATGAGTAATGCCAAAATGAAGGAGTTTATCACTAAATCCAGCTGACTCCGCTGTGGTGGATGTTGTGGCTGTCTGCCTGCTAGGTCATGTTTAAAAAGAGGGGATGGCTTGTGCACCCACTCTTTGGGGAAGGCTGTGGAACTGTGCCTTTTGGATCCTGCCAGGTGTTGGAGTAGTTCATCCATAATGCACAACTTCGCTGTTGGTGTGCAGCAACTCCATCTTCCACAGTAGTTTAAACTGATCTGCAGATTAGCCTGAGGTACCGCAGGCCTGACCTCTGTGCCGTGGTGCTGGGAGCAAGGGACATGGGGCACCAGCAGCTGCCCGGGGAGTCGGGGTGTCCTGGGGGGCTGTGGCATGCTGGAAGGGTGCAGGTGCCAGGAAGGTCCTGCCTGTGGGTGCAGTTAGGAGGAGGGGAGATGCTTGTAGCTGAGACCATGACGGGTAACCCCAGATGTTGAGGGGCTAATGTGAAGCAGTAAATCAGCAGGATTTTTCTGTGTGTGCACACAGCAATGATAGCAAAACTTTTCTCCTTAATACTGATCTTTGTTTGTTTTTTTTAAACCATCTTGGTTTTTAAACCGAAGTAACTGCATGTTGACTTTCTGGAGTTTGGGAGATGCCGGGAACGACCTGAGAAGAAACTCTGGTAGTGTTGTAGAAAGAAAAGCTGTTGAAGAAGCTGGGTTGCCTCTGCCATCCCTTTGAGAGGGATGATGGTGTCAACTGCTTGCTGTGCCCGTCTCTCTGGTGCCAAGAGCAGCAGTGCATACGTTGACATGGTGCACTGTACCCACAGTGCAGCTGCATGTCACTTCTGTCACCTGGGCAGCATCTGTAGCTCTTGCAAGGAGAGCCCTTTGCGTGTTTAGTACCGCCATGCCGCTGTCAACCTCTCTCACGCCCGCACTGCTTTAGGAGCAAGCGGTTGTCCTCTCCTGCTGCAGAGCAGGGGGATAAACGTTTGTTCGTCTGTGGTTTCTCTGATTAACCGTGTTTTCAACTCTGCCTTTGTAGCTGACGGCAGGCCCTCCTTCCCCTCGGCGCGCGTCCGCAACACGCTCATGTGCCGGCACGCGTGTGCTGCCCTTGAAAACAGACCAAACTTATTAAAATCATTGCTAGTTGCCATGGCAGCTGTTGTCGCTGTGGGCTAATAGGAAAGGCAATTACTGCTGCATGCTGGGGAGCATACGGGGAGGGTGTGGGCAGCGGGGGACAGGCGACTGCATGCTGATGAGCTGTGTGACTGATAGATCGGCTGTCACAGTGAGCAAGCAGCAGAGGAGAGAGGGGCCGGAGGTGCCCTGTAATGAGGTTTGGCCAAATATGCCGTATTTCCACCTCCTGGGCAGGCTCATTGAGAGATTCCCACCCTTCCTTTGATTGTCAAGGGGAGTCTCGAGGTTGAGATTCATGTTTGCAGCTGGGTGCAGTGCAGTGCTGCTCGGTGACTCTTCAGCTGGCCCAGGAACAGAAACAGGGAGCTGGAAAACTTTATACATGCTGAAGATACTCATCTGGCCCCTTTCCAGCTGTTTCCTCTCTGTAAATATTCCTCCTCGGCTCTTACTTTGCTGTTTCCTGTAGGTCGAAGGTCATGATGTAAAATAACTCCAATTTTCTTTGAGTGAGGAGCATCGGTTGTGAAAAGTGAGGTCACTTATGTTTCAGGATGCTTTGCAGGTTCTTGTGTGCTGCTGTGCCAGTAGAAAGCCAAAAAGTTTTGCTTACGGACCTGTGTGTAGACGCCTGTGTATCTGCAGGTGTTGTGTGGTCATATGGCAGATGCTGTGTTTTCATGCTTTTCATAGTGAATTTAAAGCTAAAGGGAAATTGTATCCTTCGTCTTTTTTTCACTGAATTTGGGTAGCGTGTGCCCAGGCAGTGCCAGCACTGTTTGTGCCCAATGCAAACATGAGAAAAACAGGGAACATTTGATAGTGAGGAGCTTGTAGGAAATCAATAAATTCCTTGAAAGATATGAGTTGAAGAAGTAGGTGAGAGCTGCAAGTCTGCAGCTTCTGGAAAAACTCAGGGATACCAAAAACTGCTCTGTCAGTGTTTGACAGAGCCCTGCACCCCCAAATTGCAACCCTCCATCCCCTCCAATTTGTGCTGCTTTCCTTTTCCCTTGTGCTAGGAAATGGCCTGAGACCTTGCTACACAGGAGCACTTCCAGGGGGCCCTCCCAGGCCAGCAAGAGGCATGTCACACATTTCTTCTGGCTTTTGGAGTCCATCATGGTGTCAGGGAAGATAAAACGATGGTTGTGGTCCCCTTTGATGGGGCGACAGTCCCAGGAGGTATGGGGGAGGCTCGTGGTCCAGACAGAGCGAGAAGAATAAAACAATTCTCTTGGAGCAGTCAGAATTGGGACCTTGTCTGAATTTCTCTCCCTCTTTTGGTTGATCTCCCAGCAGCTGTTTCCAACTGCCCTCCGGATTGTGCCCCGTTGGGATAGCAGCGGTGACTCACTCAGCTGGGATGGTTTCCGCAGCATGCGAGAGCCCAGCTTCCCAGGGAGCCGTGGCACCAGGAAGGGGAAGGGTTCTGGTGTGTTTGATCCGTCAGTAAAGATTATGCTGTCTGTTTAATTAGAGACTGCTGCTTTCTTTACCGGTGTACTAAATATAAATGGAGGAGCTGGTCTAATATACTCAAAGTTGCAAATGTCAGGAGTCAATAGCTTTATTTTCCTCTCGCCAAATCTGATCTGTTTTTTAAGTACTGCCACTAAATCTAATGATGCAGTAACTCCTGTTTGTTAAAAGGAGTGAGAGATTTAGACCGAGAGGGACTTCATACTCTTTGCCCCCCGTCTCTCTCATCCCACCTCTCTTTACGCAGGAAGAGCTACTGGTTTGCAGGTGTTTGTACAGTACGATCTGAAGTGTCAAAAGGCTTGATCTAAATATGCTGTGTAGTAAGTTTGTATTCAGCTAAAATACAGTTGTTTTCTCTCTGCACGGTTTTTTGGCACAGATTTGTACATTCCAAACATTACCTTTGTGACAGCAGAGTGCCGAAAAAATTAAAAAATACAAAAAATACAGTGAAGCTAAAGAAGCTGCTGCTGGAGCCCAGGCTTGTGAGGATTAACTTGGGGCTTCGTGTTCGGTTTGGGATTCTTTGTCTGCTGAACTACAGTCTAAGTCCTGTCAGGCCCTAGGGAGATCTGTAATGGGACAGATATCTGTGCTTAAGATGCCTTGCCCTGTCTGTCTGCCCGTGCAGGAAAAGGAGTAGGTAGCAAATGAGATTTCCACCCCCACCCCTCCCCGGTGCTCCTACTGAGCACAGTGGACCTGGATCTACATCCATCTGCTTTGCCTTGTACAGTGCCATTGCACACGCTGTTTGCTTGAGCTTTTCCGTGCGCTGTAGTGCGATGCGCGGGAAGTACAGCTCGCTGGGACAGTGCTGGTGCTGCCGCCGTGTGAAGTGCTTGGCCCTGAATCAGTCGGCCGAAAAGTCCTTGACAGCAGAAACGATGGGGAGAACTCCTCATGGTGAAGACTGACTCAGTGCTGTTATCAGCCGCCCAGTATGCAGTGAGGCTCTGCGTCTTGCCGTCGGCTGCTGTAACTGCTGTTTGTTCATGCCCTGGCCGATTTGGCGTGCTTTTGTTCTGGCCGGTGGGATAACGTGGGGTACCTGGTCTTGGGGCAAAGCTGGCTGCTGGGCTGGAGGAGGAGGGAGCACGCTTGTTATGTGCTGGAGGCATTTTTGCCGTGTCGCAGCACGTGCTGGGGAAGGCATGCCTTAAAAATGGGAGCGCACAGAACAGTGGGTTGATCTGCCAGGTCTCTTCTGGCCTTGAGACTCGAGGTCTGGCAGAACAGTTTCAGCATTAGATGTGTTTTTGTGGAAAGGGGAAGAAAGAAATCCAGAGATACTTTCTGCCCTTCTTGAGGTTTTCCTGTTCCTAGTGGTGGCAAGAAGATACTGTGTTTCTGGAGTGCGTTGAGTTGTAATCGGTGTCTGTTCTCAGTCTGGGTAGAGGAGATGGAGACTCTCCCCAGCATTTCTGTGTGCTCCTGGTCATCAGTGGATGTTACTGACCAGCACGGAGGATTTTTTCCGAAAGCGGTTTCCTCTGCTGCATGATGCAATGTTGAGTCAGTAACCCTGTTGCTTTGAAGGTTAATATTTTTCATATCCCCAACACTTCTTTATTGTCTTCCCTTATCCCTCTTTTTTTCCTCTCCAGCTTTTCCTATTTTTGATAGACTAATCTAACGCTAGCCTTTCCTAGGGCAGAGCTGTGACTGCGAGAGATTAGCCTCCATCCTCTTCTGCTTTAAGCTTTGGGAGCCGAGCTGATGGAGAGAGAGCACATGACCCTCCCGGTGGCTTTTCCTTCCCAGCGGGACACAGGGAGCTGTGTGCGAAGGGAACAAGCGGTGCTGTGTAGCGCGTCGGTGCTCCGCTCCCGCTGGTGGCAAGGGCAGGCAGGGCTCGCCAGCTCCTGCCAGCGTGGCACGGTTCGGTGAGCTGGCGGCTTTCCCGGGCAGTACTGCGGGGCTTGCCCACCCGTGTGCCGCTCAACGCACCGGCTTCCCTTTTCGACCCCAAAAGTAAGCGCACGGGGTGGCCGAAGAGCGATGCAAGCTGGCTTCGTCTTTCCTCGACGCGGTGTAAGCGAGCGGAGTGCCTGAATTATTCACTCCTCCTCAGCCTGCTGTTCCTGTTGAATTCCCCATGTGTCAGGGCACCCTGCCAGCACCCGGTGGTGAATTCGTTGCTGCGCCTGGCCCGGGGTCACCCCACGCCGTGTGTGTTCAGGGGAGCGGGGCCGGGGGGGGTGGGGGTGGCCGCTTGTGCCAGGCTTGCCCTGGAGTTTTGTAGCCGCAGGTCGGTGGGACTGGGTTGCCCTGCGGTCTTTCCGTCCGTGGCGTAGGTGGGTGCTGGCCCTTTCGCTGCTCAAAGGGTTGTTGGCAGGTTTGCCTGTGTTTATATCTGTCTCTGCCTTGCAGCCGTGCTGAAGTCTGCCCGGGCTCCTGGGTCCTAATCTTTTCCTACCATCTCTCTGTATGTGGTATCTGATATTGTATCGTGTCTGTATTTCATCTTTGTGGCATGGATTTCTCTGCAAACCGCGTCCTTATTTTTTACACACAATTTGAGGTTTTCTTCTTTCCCGCATCCCAAGTTTTCAGGGGTGGTTGTGCTAAAAAGCAATCACGTTTCGCGTTTTCTGAGCGGAAATGTTTCCTTTATTGTTCTAATGGAAACCATTTCCCATTTGCCTATGATGTTAGTCTTACTAACATCAATCTCTACTGTTCACATTATCACAACTCATAAAAGCTACCGAAGGCACGTTTTATACTTTTGGAGGAGATTATCACTTCTCTCTGCAAGAACTTCTGGGTGTATGTTTGGTACCATCTTCATTGTGCTGATCCTCTGCTTTGTTTCTCTATACTTTCTTTTTTAAGCAATTACAGCAGGTGGCTGGTCCCTGGGGAAGCTTCCTTTGACCAGAGTGCTCTCTGGTCCCAGTTGATGGGGTCGGATGGAGTTTCAGGTCCTCCTCCTGGCTGCACAGAGGAGTGTTTTTTCACCTCTAATTGGATCATGTAAATCAGCCCTTTCTTTGTCTCGTCCTCTTTGTCCAGAATCTCCTTCTGGTGATTTAGATGAATAAATCAGCCTTGACGTTGGATTGAATTTTTGTTTAGTAGTTATGTTGGTATTTAAGAATTAGTGTATCTGACAAGTGAAATAGGGGTAATAATCAGAATTATGACCAATAATTTCCCTCAAAACCTGATTTCTGTAGTAGAGGTGATATGTAAATGACTGAGTACAAAGTGGCAGGGACTGGCTTTTTTTTTTTTTTTTTTAAATCCTGTGCTGTTTACAGCCCTCTGGGATTTTAGTGTTTGATAAAGTACTAAGGGATCCCTAGGGTCTGACAGATGCTGGAGAAAACAGAGCTCCCTTCTAGAGAGAAACCCAGTCCTTTCACGGCAGTGCAAATACTGGGTGCTGGAGGGGCGCACCTTTCTGCTGGCCAGTGGAAAGCTTTTCCTGCTGAATGTCATCCCCTCGGCCAAAGGCAAAGTCTTTCAGAGTCGCTGCTCATCTCCCTGGCCTCAGCAGTGTGTGGCTGTGATGGGCAACCTGGGGGGAAGGATGTGCTGTCCTTCTCTTCCCCCCTTTGACTCTGATGCCTGTAGCAGCGGAGTATGCCGTTACTTCTGAAGTGATGGCTGCAATATTGCTTGCTGTGGCTTCTCTGCAGCAAGCAGCAGAGGGGACTTGAAGTGATTCAACGGAGAGAAGAAAAACAAACTGCAGGAAAGCCTAGGTCATTGCATGTGTCCATGAGCATTGACTGGTTATTGAATCAAAAAGGCTAGAAGGAAGGGAACAGAGGGTGAAGTTGCCTGTTTTGTCCTCCATACAGGCAGGAATGGAGAGGTATAGTATTCCCTGTCAACAGAGGATAGGGAAATGTCTGAAACGAGCTTCTTCCTATTGCTTTTAAAGTTGAATGAGTGAAAGGGAGACAACAAGTTGCAAAGGTGTGAAGCCTGCAATGGTGTTCATGCAGCAACTGGGAGAAAGTCTGGGGTTGCATTCCCCCATTAGCACGAAGGGCTTGCAAATGTGTTTTTGCTGTGTGCAAAAGCATTCAGCCCTTCCAGAAGTAAATACAAAAGCTGATGGACTGGACTCATGAATGACAAGGCCTACATGTAGTCAGTTGAGAAGCTAAGCCTTATTGTAATACGTGGCTTCTAGGATGCAGGAGAGAGCTAGAATTGCCATTGCCAGAGTTTGGGGCCATGTGCTTTTATGTTATATTTGTGTAGTAGAGATTTTAAATTTTGGAGCTTCTCATTTATACCCCTTCTGGCTTTAGTAATGGCAGCAGGAGAAAGGGAAAACTTGTTCTTCTTCCTTCCCTCTTTTTTTCTTCTCCCAGGAGATTTTTGACTGTTTCCAGAAGGGTGCAGCTTTCCAGCTCTTTCCCTCATCCTCCTGATCTGATTGAAGAGCAGTAGGGGAGAGAAGCAATCTCATTCAATCTGTGATTTGCATGTGTTCAGCCCTTCTGTCCTGAATCTGTACAGTGCCTGTCTTTGCGGCTGATAACAGCTTTCCCATGCAGCAGCAGCATCTGTGTGAAATTCCAGCATCTTTTAATTTTTTTTTTTTCTTTTTCTGCTGCTGCTTTAAAGCTGCAAGTAATCCTCCAGGCACCAGCACTATCTTTCAATAGACTCTGAGTGATGCAATGCTGTCTTCATATGGGATGGGATTTGGGAGGTTCGTTTTTTCACCCAGGAGGATTACAAGCTTCATTTTGACACAAACATTTATACACTGCAGGTGGTAATGTTGGTGCCTCAAGACTTGATTTTTGGCAGTAGGAAGTTGCACTGCAAATCCAGCAACTTTCCTAGGCCTTTCTTCCTTTCTGAGACAGTTTCAGTGCTGCAAAATCCCCACTGGTGTTGGTTGTTGCCTAGAAAGTTTAGGGGTCTGTTATGTTTCAGTTTTGGTCAAGTTCATACATAGATACGTGTAATAAATATACACAAATGTATATTTTATATACACACAATGTTCTGCGGTCATAGTTTGGGTGCTTTCTTGTAATGCATTAAGCAATGTGCCTAATATAATGAGATTGTTTGTTGTTTCCTATCCTCTTTAGGAAGAGCAATATATGCTCCTTCAAGATTAGTTTTTGAAGCCTTCTGTTCACTTTTTTAATGTAAAAGAAAGGTTTAGGGTTTTTTTTGTTGTCATGGTTTGTGTTTTTTGTTTTTTTTGGGGGGGGAGAGGATTTGAAGTAAGCTTGTGCCTACCACTGCTGGAAAGTGATGAAGTTTGCAATGCTCCTTGGCTTCAAGAGTAGTGTGTTTTGCATATGACCTGTGTAAATGTTCACCCTGAGATCTGCTTAGCCATTTGTATGGAGAACTGCAGTGGTTCAAGGCATGAAATTGTCAGCTCCAGTTTCTGTGTGATTTGGAGTTTCCTAAAAGCTGACGTCTTGTGCTGTCGTTGTCACCATGCTGTAGTCCAGCTCAGAGGTAATGAAAGCATTAATCATTGAAGCCAGGTCATATTCTAAGCTGGGGTAGAGTCTCTCAGCTCTTGAATGTGTGCGTCTCTTGGATGTGTGCAGATCTTGTTGTTGAAGGCTGTAGCATCAGGCTGAGAAGCAGGAACATTTCTAAAATATCAATAGCACTGATGTCAGAGGATGCGTACTTTTAGAATGCTTAATAGTGACATCTTCTACGTGCCTCATTCTACCATCAACATCCTCCCCAGAATCAGTGTCAGCCAATACTTCTGCAGCTGGTCTTGCCAAATCCTTGGCATCTCTTTGTGACAGTGGTATATGGGCCTGTAGCAAAGTGCAGTGCTTTTTGTCTGAAAGTGATGGAGGTCACAGATCCAAAGCACTGAAAACAGAAGAGGTCTGTGTGTGTTTTTGCAGATTCAGTGGGGAAAAAAAATTAGCATCTGTTTTTATAGGTCCTCCCCAATTACTGATCTGAAAACTAGCTACTAAGTGTGGGTAAATTTAGTCGATAAAAATGCCTTTTCCCTCCTGGATTCTCACAACTCTGTAAATAATTAACAGACAAAGCATGACAGCTTCGTTTTGGATACCCATGGCTACTATCTGCAGAGCATCCCTTTGCTCATGCAAGCTCACTTAAGCAGCTCCAGTCTTTGGTAGAGCAGCAGCAGACTTGAGTTGCTCCCTGCTTCTGAAGGATGAAGAAAGGAGAAAAGAATGAGCAAACATCACGCGTATCTGGTTAGGCCATACAGTAGTGGAGACGTTTTGGCATGAGGAAGGGAAGCCGTGAAATGTGATCAGAAATAAGACTTTCTTCTGCTGCCTCAGATGACTGCTTGATGTTTCTTTTGATCAATTCTTCAAGGGAGTAAAAACTCTGAATCTTAAAGCAGTGTTACAGATGCCTGTGTAAAAGGCTCTGAAATGCATGGAGGTCAAGGATTGGTAGTTTCTAAGAAGGAGACTCGTCAGCAAAGCTCACGTTGTTGCAGTTTCATCACTGGTTTAAGCTGATCTAAAACTATGCTTTCCTTGGAAGAGGAGCCCTGCCTTCTCCCTGATGCCAACCATGTGGTCCTACACCCTCCCGTGTACAGGTGTTAGGGATTACGTGGCCTGTAGTGACCACCTTTGTTCATGAAGCTAATCCTTCTCCTTTTTGAGGGATTAGTTTTCAGGAGGATCAGCAAGCTGATCTGACTTGCTGTGTTCTTCTGTGATCCCTACTGTGCATGCAAGAGATGAGGTAGGGTTGCAGACTTGGGAGCAGGAGTGGAAAAATCAGGGTGATTCACTTTGTTGGTAGTGTGATTTTTTTGAGGTTGACTTAATCTGACTGTAAAAACCATGCTCTTGGAAGGTTTGTATCACTTTGTAGCTCAGGGGAGTTGAGTTTTAATCTCTTTATACTTGGGCCGAGCAGTTGTTACCAAGTGTGCAGAAGGAAGGAGCAAGTAGAACTGAATTTATAGAGCTGCAACTGTCTAGAGCTTTGAATAAAATTTTGGCTGTATTTACAAAGAAACCTTGAGAGAAAAAAAAAAAGGCAAGTGGTTCTTTGGCATGGTTTGAAGCTTTGACTGGCCCTCTCGTCTGCTGTTTGCCACAGTGCTCCAGTTCAGGGGTTTGCTATACTGCCAGTTTCTCTGTACCTAATTTAAGATGTTTATGCATTCAGTGGGAGGGTGGCTCCCTTTTTTGTTTCCTTCATCTGAATGTGCTGCATAGGAAGATACAGGATGCTGTAATTTCAGGAGCTGAGTGTTTTTAGATCTCTTCTGTTCTGCATTTCATCTGTTGTAGGCTCAGGGAGGGAAATGTAACTTCTTAATGCAAAGAAGTCTCCAGGGATTGCACAAAGAAGAGGTTTTCAGACTAAATTGTGACGGAAACAAGCATTAGGTGAATGTGCTGTGACAATCCCTTCCCATATGTGCACACTTACAAACCAAGTGGTAATTTCAATCGCATTTAAAAGTTGGTAGAATTGTAACGCTATTGCCTTCCTAAAAGCTTCGTGAAAAATGGTGATGGTGTGGGGGCAGGCAGAGATGCAGACGAGTGCCCCACGGAGGGCAAGGTGGTCAGGACTTGTGGATTACGCGCTCCATATGGAGCAGGTGGACGGATCGGTTTGGCCATGCCATGGTGTGTGCTCCCTTCTGCCCGGCAGGACTATGGCAGGGGACACGGCGAGGGGGGCTGTGGTTATAGCTGCGGGAGGCTGGGACGGGAAGCAGCCGGGGGGCAGAGGGTACAAATCTGCAAGGAACTAGTTTCGGGTAGTTCCACTGCTGGTAGAGCGGCTTTTTTATTACATTGTCTTGTAGGCGGGGAAGGGAGGGGGCTTTGATGCTTTTGTGTGGTGCTGGCAGGATTGTGCAATCTGGGGGTTTTGAGACCTCCTGGGGGGGTTGTGGGTCATTTTCCAGTGGCTTCAGACTATCTGTAAAGATAATAGGGTGGAACTGAGGCTCTGTAAGGAGGTTGTGTGCTGTTTCTGAGGACTTCCTGGGCTTTAACTAAACCTAAAGCTGGTAAAAAGAGAGAAATGCATTGCAGGCTTTGGGATGCTGCAGGCAAGAACTGTGTCTATCTCCTGCCTGTTCAGCAGACCCAGGTCTTGCAGCCTTCGAGGTGCCCGGGGTGCAGCAGCCTGGTGCTTTAATGCTGCAGTCACCACAAAGATCTCTGGCACCTGTCTTGAGCTTTCACAGGTCTGATTTGTTTGTATGACCTCTTGCTGTTTAATTGCAATCTTATTTTTGTGGTTGATGGCCATATTTAAACACGGGATGTACAATAGTATAAGAATATCCAATGCCTGAGACTGCTGGCAGTCTCTTACTTTGTTTTTCCATTAATACATAAAGTTCTTGGCCCTTCTGCGTAGAATGCAGGTGGCAGCAGCAGCAGCTTTTCCCTTATAAGCAAGGCTAGCACTCCCATCTGGGCCAAACTGAAGAATTCAGACCACTTACAGATACCTCGCTGGATAATTTTGCTCTCCACAGTAACACGATCCTTCGTAGAAACGCCTTCAGAGTGACTTGCCTTGCTTCTGTGTGCAATGAAATGGAAACAGTAACTTACTGTAAATGACTGTTTTGTCCCTATAGCTGGGTTGGGTGGTGTTTTGTTTTGAATCTTCCTCTCTTTGCAGAGCACTCTCCTTTTTGGATGCAGCCTTCCAAATGAAGGGCAGGTCTTTCTTCCTTTCTCTTAAAATTTTGAAACAAAGCACGTACTGAAACTCCTCTCAAAACTGTTCCTTAGAGGAGGTGTCCCTCCTTTGGGAGGGAAGGAGATTCTTTGATTAGTGCTCGCTTGCTCCCTGTTTTAACCCTTTTCTAGCTGTGACCATTGCCTGCACAGGGATGCTTCATTCCTCCAGCGTAAGTTATTTGGCTAGGTCGGGGCATCAGCTATAGCTTGCCGCACTGGACAGTTTGTCTAGGGTGGGTATTTTTGGTAGCTTAGGCAGGATTTCTCTCTTTTTATATACTCAGTCGAGAGGTGCGACCACAGCTACCATGCTGGCATCTTGGGGCAGTCATGTTTAGCAATAGTTAGCTTTGCAGCAGCAGTGAGGAGGTTTGTATAACAGAAGTGGATTCCAAGGAGTCTTTGGTTAACGGCTGAGAAAACCTGTTATTTTAAGGCTTTTTAAAAGTTTTTTGAATTGCACTCCGGTTATAGAGGGCCTTGGCATGTGGCCACATCCTATCCAGACTGTCTGTGGCCTGTAAAGAGATGGCACTCAGTTACAGGGTAGATGTAAGGAGAAAAGCAAAGGGGTGTTTTCTGTAGTGGAATGGCATTGTGTTATATAGCAGGAATCGTTCATGTTACTTTTCATATGTAATTGCTTAATTGGGATGTGGAAAGGTTAGCTTTGATTTTGTTTTGATATGTTTCTACATTTTTATAGGCAAGCGTGTAGCACTTGGCTGCCTAATTAGAAGAAAAACCCTGAAAGATACTGATGTGTGGGGGAGAGGTGAATAAAGGTAGAGGCAAGGAAGGAAGGGTAAAAGCCCTGCAGGCTTTACTTTGTTGTGGAGATAGCAACCCTTGCAAGGGGAGTACCTCTCTAATAAACTGTTACATGGGGATTTATTCTGGTAAAATTCAACAGTCATGACCTCTCCTTTTCCCTTTTAAAATACTGGTGAATAGCATTTTGGAGACAGACACCCTCTTTGTCTCCAGAACATGTACTGAGGCACTAATGGGCTGTCCCAGTCCTTGATGGAAGGAGCCCTTTGGGAGTTGGAAATGGCTGGATCAGTCTCTGTCACCCTTTTGATTCTTCGTACCTCCAAGGCAGCAGGGGAGCATCACTACAATTATGTGCTTCGCATTGTGGTCTTTCCGTCCTCTTAAGAACAGAATTAAATCTCTTGCGTGCGTCTGGAATACTCATCTCTGCTGGAGTGGGTTCGCTCACATCCATGCGCTAATTTATGGCACAGAAATGAGAGCTTCCAAGGGGCCAAAATTCAGGATGAGCCCTCAACACGCGTGGCTCCCATTTGGCGATATTCTAGCTGTGGAATGACTTGCTGTGTTTTCCCTATGTTCATCTTACGAGGTGCAATTAGTGCCCTGGATGCTCTTCCACGAGGGCCGCTTCTGCAGCAGTGTGCTGCCCGGGAGACGGAGGGTTTGGCCTTTCTCTGTCCCTTGTGATGCCACTTTGGGATGCCCCTCGTGAGCAGAGGGAGCTGCCACGCTGTGCAAGTTGCCCTCGCAGCACTCAAGGGGGTTTGTTCTCCTTTATAGATGCCCTTTTGTTCTCCGCTGTTGCAGGGAGAGGAGCTTTCCAGGAGGGGGATGAAGAGGCCAGGCTTAATGGTCTTAAGAGTGGATTTATTTATTTATTTATTTATTTTCTTTAATTTTGGGAGGGAAGGCCTGGGAGTTGTTTCTCTCTAACTGTTTCCAGATGGTGCTGCTGGAACACAAAGATTTCTAGTGTGTTTGGGATGGCGGCAGCCGAGACCCTCAGCCCCCCTGGCGCTTCCTGTGCAGCTCCACAATCCTGCAGGCTTAATCAGAAACAGCCCTGGCTGCCGAGGCGCTCCTGAAGCCTGCTTTTTCTTCACCCTGTGCCCCAAGCCCTGGGCTTTCTCCCTCCTCCGGGCTTTTTAACCCCTTGCCATTACAGCCCTGGCCCGTCAGCCTGCCTACCTCGCTTCCCTCCTTTCTCAGGCTGGCCGTGGGCACTTGGAGTGCCCGGGAGATGAAAGTGCATTTGGCTAGACAGCTCGAAGAAATTATGTCTTTGGGGAAAGGGAAGCTGGTTTGTAACGCAAACCTGAGAAAATAATTTCTGTAACTATCTAGGGCGGCTTATGCAATCAGGCCAGCATGTCCAGGGCACAGAAAATTTCTCTCACACCTATTTGCCTGCAGCACTTGGTATACAGCATGATTTCGTCTGAGTCATGTGCTGTTGTGCCTCTGTCTCTTTTTTGTGCCAATTTCCCCAAAAGCAAGGCAGGTTTAATTTTATATCACAGCCTCTTCACACCCAACCAACAAATTAGTTTCAGCCTTCTCTTCTGCAGGTAATGTAACAACTATAATTTTGTTCTGGGAAGTAGGAGTACTCTTCTTTCCTTTTAGCCTTTGAGCAACAGCCTCTGAATATCTGTAAAATCAGCCAAGAAGCTTGTGATCAACAGACTTTCCTTCTGGATCTGAGGTCTATCATCTCCCTCATCCTGTTCTCTCCCATATTCTCCATCCTGTTTTCTGAGAAAGCAGAAGCAATGAGGCTGTCTACTAAGGCAAAACTCTGTAGTCCTCTTCACCCTGTGAAAGCTTGTAGCCGTCGTGTTTGAGCAAGCTGGATTTTCATGCCGTGAGCGTGTTGCCCTGTAATGAGTGGCTTAGCATGAATTATGTGTGAAATGCTTCTTCAGCCCCATGTAACAATTATGGCATCCAAAGGTGCCCCTAGTGCTGGATTTTAAAGCCTTGTTATGAGCCCTGTCCTGTTCCTGTTGAGTAAGAATGGAAGTGAAGATGAGCTGCCATTTTAAAATGCTTCTGCCTAGTAAAAAAGCAGGGAAATCAATATTCTGTGCTATTGACTTCTGTGCATGCAGAGTGTCCTTGTATTTGCTGGATCATAGATGCCATGCTGTGCACAGTATTCCCAGGGGCTTTAACTTGCACTGGATCTATTGTTGCCAACGTAGGTCATGGACCAGCAGAGACAGGCTGTATTTCCTTTATGCCCGGAGCAGTATGAGGATGCTGCCATATGTAGTCCAAAAAAAAGTGTGTATTTTGCATATTTAAATTACACTGAATTAATGAAACCTCATCTCTTTGAGAAGCTGAAAACACCCCTTGGCTGATCTGGAAAATGAAAAACCCAGTTGGTGGAAAGCTGCTTCTGACCTCCAGAAAGCTACTGCCATTATTTTAAAAACAAAGGAAAAAAAAGAAAAAGTCAGGGAAGAATCTGCATTGTTATAAAGAATCTCTGTAAAATACTTCAATTTTAGCTCTTCCATTTTAGCTGTGGAAGTGCTTTCTGTGTATGAAAGTCCCCCTTCTCTTTGCAAAATTAGACATCTGTATTGTAACTTCATACGGACACTGTCAGCTTAAAACCTGAGTGTGCATTTGTAAACTTGTTGCATACTGAATTTTTTAACAGACCTGAAAGTTTAAATACCATCTTCCTATGTGGTTTTGTCAGATGTGTATTTGTGTGTATTCTGTTCTGCGGCTGGTGCTATACCAGCCAGTTACGGTTCCTGTAGTATATATGGGGTTTCGCAGAACAGAAGTGCCAGGAGGTTGGAGTTAAGAAAATATGTATTTCAATTACAGAAAATTGCACCGATGCGTTTGGGCGTTGGACAGGGACGCAGCCTCCCCCAAAGTCACCCTGTTCTGTCTTGCTGCCCACCTCGTGGGCTTGCCCAGCTAATTGCTCCCAACTATTCAAACTCTGGTCGGGGCAGAAGGCTATTTTTATTAATCTGACATCACCTTCCGTTCTCGTCTTTACTGTGTCACTGGGCTTCCTGCCCGGGGAGCCTCTGGCGAGCCTGGCCTCCCTCCGGCTGGGGCCCTGCCCGATAATGATGGCCGAGAGGGGCTGGCAGGCCCCACGGCGGGTTACGGCCTGCCGGGGGCTGCGGGGTGCCATGTCCCCACTGCAGGGGTGGGTGTCCGGCTTTGGAGAGCCGTGGGCTTGCAAAACCCTGAGGCCGGTGCAGGCAACCAGGACGGGGACCCCCTTACGCTGGGGGTCTGGAGCGGGTGAGAGGCCGGAGGTGGGGAACCCCGTCAGCCATCCCCACCGGGGGATCCGGAGTCCTGCGAGGCGGCCAGGGCCTGGCACGGGAGCTCTCCCATCCCACGCGTCCAACGTCCTGCTGAAAACACGATATTTTTAGGAGAAGGGGAAACCTGGAGCGGAGTGTGTGGGGGGCCAGGCCGGAGGCCACCGTCGCTGTGGCAACGGGGCCAGAATTCCAGGAAGGAAGAGGGGCCGGATGGGCCTCCATCCCAGCTTCCGTCCCGGAGCGGGGAGCCCGTGGGCTCTTCCCTGCTCCTGCGGGGGCAGCCGCCGGCATCGGGCCTCCTGCGGCCGGAGCTCTGCGCTGGCGGCGGCACTTCTGGTTTTTCTGTCCCTCAAGAAGTGGCCTCGGTAATTCGGGCGGGCGTGGGAAGCCAGGGCCGTGTTAGCTGGCGTGCGTCTTCCCAGTTGTCAAGGGCAGCGACCTGCAGCGTACTTGGTGTGGTGGCTTTTATCAAAATCTGGGGCTTTTCGTCCCCAAATACACTTAAAAAAAGCATGGGTAAGGAGTAAAATTTAAGTCCTGCTACTTCCGTCCAGAAAATCATGCAGGTCGTTGATGTCAGGACACTAGCAAGGAAGCAAATAAATGGAAGTCCTTTGCTAGATGATGTCTGCGTGTCTGGAAACTGGCCAAAGCCGGGGAGCAAGTTTAATTGAAAGTGAAGACAGCTGAAGGGAAGCGTCCCACGCTATAGATGCAGTTATTGGAACTGCAGAGTGATTAGCAAGAGCTATATATCAAATTAGGGTATCAAGGGAGAAGGGTGACATTAAGATCCATTTAAAAACTACTTTAGTTCAGTTTTTCATTAATAATCGGTAATTCAGCCTTAGATGCTGCTTTTCCCTTTAATGTTATCCACAGACAGTTTGGGGTAGGGAGATGGCATGCACAATTGAGAAAGCAGACTGAATGCATCAGATACACTTGGACAAAGAAAGGGATATTTCCTTTTTGTCTATATGCAATAATTTGTGTAAGTAAGGGTCTAATGAAGAATTACCTATTTTTTTGGTAGCTGATAAGAAGGTCAAGGCATTTACAGTTTTACTAGTGCTCTGCCACAGTAAAGCACTAAAAAGCCTTTTTCAAGACACGCCCCCCCTCCCCCAGCACAGGGTTTCTGTCTTTCCTGCTATGCAAGATGTAAAGCAAAAAAGATGGTGAAACAACTGGGCTGTGGTGAACAGTGCTGGGATTTCTGCCTGGCTCGTGAGCTTTACTTTTTCGCAACTTTCACTTTCAGATCAATAGCTCAGCTGGCAGTGTTTTCAGCCTTTTTTTGGGTAAACATCTTACTCTCTGTGTCCTAGAAAAGTGGCTTCTGTTTGTCTAGCACAAGTGTCTGATAAATGTGTAGCTTGTGCTATCTCCCCACTTCAAAATCCCATTTTGCTTTCGGGAGGAACAAGTAATTTCTTGTTGCCTTTATTTCGTTGCTCTGTGTAGTCCAGGGGTTTCTGGCTTTCCCGGAGCTGGGGCTCTCCCGTGCCACTTCAGTCCAAGCCACCAGGCTGCTGCGCCACCGGTAACTCTCGGGGGCAACTGAAGCAGAGGCAGATGAGCTGTTCTCGTGTTGTTTTTGCTGCTGTTGCTCAGAACCCAGGAGGCGGTTGTGAAACTCGAAAGAATTGCATTAACTTCACTCCATTTTTCCCAACGTTGTCAGGAAAGCAGCCATGCCGCAGGTCCAGGGAAGAGATTGCTTGGTCATGTTTCTGAGGTTATCTTTGCAACTGAAAGGACTTGACGCTTCAGATTGAAGCTTCAATTCAGCAGGAATTGATTCTCTGGCAGGGGAAATATGGATGAACTCGCTAAACTAAGATTTCCTACTGGCAGAGTTTTAATC